>NC_056078.1:5000000-7500000 GCF_016772045.2 Ovis aries | reverse complement strand
GCTTGCTGCAACTAGAGAAAGCCCACGTGAAGCGATGAAGACCGAGCACGGCCAAAAATAAACAAAAATTAAAAATAAATAAAAGACTGGAATGATCATGGCCCAACTTCTCCCTCTGCCCAATCCAGCCCCCTTCCCTTCCCTGGCATTACTATCAATTCTAAGAGGACTACCTAATACACTTCTTGAATAGTAAACTTCCTAAATGTGAATCTCCATCTCAGTCTACTTCCCAGAGAACTAGGGCATTTGAAATTTCCAAGAATTGGACATTGATCCAATACTTTCACACAGCAACTTGGCAATATATATCAAGCATCTTAAACTATTCATAGTCTTGAGAAGCAACAGAACAGAACGGCTATGGGCTCTAAAGCACAGTTTCAAATCCCAGCTTTTTACAGGAAAACTTTGGGACCTGAGTCTCGGGCTCTTCATCCGTAAAAATAACATGTCTATTCTACAGCTGTTATAACTTTAGAGTTGTAAGAATGTTCTTGTTCAAAGTGGAGAGCATATAAGAGCAACTGGTACACAATGCTGCTTAATTAGCCATGAAGGTTGCTAACCAGCTGACTTTAAGATTAAACGTTACTTTCTCTTTCGATTTACCAATAATCCAAGTAAAACAAGAGAAGAAACCCTCTCCATACTAAATATTCTGGTAAATCTTAGGTCCATGAAGGCAGAGTTCATAACTATCTAGTTCAGTGGTTCTCAACCTTAATGAACCTAATAAAATGCCCTGGAGAGCTTCTTAAAACAGAGATGGCTGGGTCCCATCTCCAGAGTTGCTGATTCAGTAGTTCTGGGGTGGGGCCCAAGAATGCGCATTGCTAACAAGTAACCAAGTGACATTGATACTCCTCAGTGACAATATTTTGAGACCCTCTGGTGTAAATTTACCACTGAATACCTTCACTGCAGATGGTGACTGCAGCCATGAAATTAAAAGACGCTTACTCATTGGAAGGAAAGTTATGACCAACCTAGATAGCATATTCAAAAGCAGAGACATTACTTTGCCGACTAAGGTCCATCTAGTCAAGGCTATGGTTTTTCCAGTGGTCATGTATGGATGTGAGAGTTGGACTATGAAGAAGGCTGGGCGCCGAAGAATTGATGCTTTTGAACTGTGGTGTTGAAGAAGACTCTTGAGAGTCCCTTGGACTGCAAGGAGATCCAACCGGTCCATTCTGAAGGAGATCAACCCTGGGATTTCTTTGGAGGGAATGATGCTAAAGCTGAAACTCCAATACTTTGGCCACCTCATGTGAAGAGTTGACTCATTGGAAAAGACTCTGTAGCTGGGAGGGATTATGGGCAGGAGGAGAAGGGGACGACAGAGGATGAGATGGCTGGATGGCATCACTGACTTGATGGACGTGAGTCTGAGTGAACTCCGGGAGTTGGTGATGGACAGGGAGGCCTGGCGTGCTGCGATTCATGGGGTCGCAAAGAGTCGGACACAACTAAGCGACTGAACTAACTGACCTTGTATACATTTAAGCCAATTCCTAATATATAGAAGGCACTTAAATATTTGTTGACTGATTGACTAAGACATATAAATAAGTCTACTATATTACTGTCATTGACAAAAGTAAAAAAAACAACTAGAAATTTATGTCTAAAAAGGAGGAATGATTAAGCAAGCTATGCACCATACTAAATACAACCATTAAGAAATGCAAGTAAAGGAGTGCTCTGGGGGCCTTGTGGTTAGGACTCTGGGCTTTCACTGCCATGGCTACGGTTCAGTCCCTGGTCAGGGACCTGAGATCTCACAAGCCAAATACAAGTAAATCCATTGCTATACACTAACAATGGCAGATCAGAAAGAGAAATTCAAGAAACAATTTCACTTAGCATCTTATCACAAAGAATAGAATACCAAGGAATAAACCTAAGGGGACAAAAGATCTATACTCTGAAAACTGTAAGATGCTGATGAAAGAAATCGAAGAAGACACAACCGATGGAAATAATATTCATGGACTGGAAGACTCAATATTGTCAACATGACCTTATAACCCAAGGCAATCTACAGATTCAATGCAATCCCTACCAAATTACCACTGGCATTTTCCACAGAACTAGAAAATAATCTTAAAATCTGTATGGAGACACAAAAGATCCCAAACAGCAAAAGCAATCTTGAGAAAGAAAAACAGAACTGGAGGAACCAGGCTCCTTGATTTCAGACTATACTACAAAGCTACAGTCATCAAAACAGTATGGTACTGGCACAAAAACAGAAATACAGATCAATGGAACAGGACAGACAGTCCAGAAATAAACCCATGGACCTATGGTCAATTAATCTATAACAAAGAAGGCAAGAACACGCAATGTTGGAAAGACAGTGTCTTCAACAAATAGTGGTGGCAAAAATGGACAGCTATATGTAAAAAAAAATGAAATTAGATCATTCTTTAACATCATAACACAAATATAAACTCAAAATGCATTAAATATCTAAATGTGAGACCGGGTACTATAAAATTCCTAGAGGAAAACATAAGCAGAACGCTCTCCAACATAAACTGCAGCAATATCTTTTCTCAATCTGTCTCCCAGAATAATGAGAAAAAAAAACAAAAATAAAGAAATGGGACCTATTTAAACTCAAAAGCTTCTGTACAGCAAAGGAAACAATAAAGAAAATGAAGTGTCAACATACAAACTGGGAGAAAATATTTGCAAAGAGGACCTATAGGTGGCCAAAAGGCAACATATACAAATACTGAATCATTATATTGTACACCTGAAACTAATATATTAATTATGTCTCAATAAAAAAGGAAATACAAGTAAAATAATGCTATAGAAACAGACATATACCAAATCATAAGTGAAAAATGGTAACACAAAATTGTATTCAGATCAATTTGAATTACACATATACATGAATTAATGATAATAGAAATTTCAAAACTATTACTTCATTTTCGAGCTTAGGATTATGGGAATTCAAGTTTTGTTATGGTTTAAAGTTACACTGAAGCTATTTTAAGACTGACTTAATATAAAATAGTAACATTAAATAGTTAGATAAGTGTATAATCAAATTAAGTCATGGATACCACAGGATATTGTCCCTGAAGTAAAACTGTATCAGAGCATCTATAACTTGGTGGTTAGCATCCTCAAATTGGTATCATAGACCTCTACTGAGACACCTACCAGAAACAGCGACAAAATAAACACGCGCACACAGTGCCATAGATTACCTGCCACAGGAGGGACAATGCCAGAAAAACGCACTGTTGCGTGCTCCCCGTTAACTTCAACTCTCCGACCGATGACGTCCGACGGCAGAGTGCTGTTCATTGTAACATAGCCAGAATCCAAAATATGAGATCTAGGAAAAGAACGTGACATTAACAAGAACTTAGTAAAATTCGTAAAAAAAAAATTTTTTAACTGTATGCAGAAGCTCATTAGGTCAACGCTTCTACCCAATTTAGCCTTCCTATTTTGGTAAAGAGAAGAACCTAAGGGTTTATGTGTCAGACTCTCAGAATGTGATTTTACTTTACTCTCCATTTTGATAATTTAATGCATTAAAAAAAAAAACACCTTGCTTAACTCTAGTTAGCTCACATCACATGACTGTACTTTTACTAAGGATGGGAAGGGAAGGAAAAGAGAGGGGGATCAAGGTGACAGAGAAAAGGGACAGGAGACTTGCAACACAGGCATCATTCTCTGCCCAGGAAGCAGAAACACACAAACCCAGAGGCAGGAAGGAACACGTGTGATGACAAATTTAGAACCCTAACAATAGGGAGCCCAACAGAAAAGCATCATCTCTCCAGGAATGATCACTAGATCCAATTCCCACTCCAACAAGTCAGCTTCTTCAACAGATAAAAAAGAAAGAGATGGAAGGGGGAAAAAAAAAAAAGATTAAAGGAAATGTAAGAGATGTCAACTAATTACAATATATGAACATTATTTGGAACCTGAACTCTTAAGAACTGTAAATAATTTTCAAAATAAATTACGAGAAAAATTGAACATTTGAATGCTGACTAGATAGCTGATGATATTCAAGAATAATTGTCTCCAGTAAGGCTATTATAAAATCAATTTATTTGGGGGAAAAAACGGAAAGGGGAATTCCCTGGACCAGTGGTTAGGATTCCACGGGTTCACTGAAGGGGGCACAGCTTCAATCTCTGCTCAAGGAACTAATGATCCCGAATGCTGCACAGTGAGGCCAAAAAATAAAACTTAAAAAGTCAAAGAATAATTGTGAAATTTTTAGCTATGAAAATGGCATAGTGGTTATGACTTTTTAAAATATCATATCTTTCAGAAATATACATTAAATTATTTACAAATTTTAAAAAGTCATATTTTAGACATGTCACACAGTGGTGATGTAGACAACACACTGAAAGGAAGTAAAAAGCAGAGGGGACAGTTAGGGAAACAGTGCTGTAATTGAAAACAAGCAAAGAATGAACCAAGACACTGGCCTCCATCCATTCATTTGACACATACTAAGTACATCAAGGCTGTATATTGTCACCCTGCTTATTTAACTTCTATGCAGAGTACATCATGAGAAACGCTGGGCTGGAGGAAGCACAAGCTGGCAGCAAGATTGCCGGGAGAAATATCAATAACCACAGATATGCAGATGACACCACCCTTATGGCAGAAAGTGAAGAGGAACTCAAAAGCCTCGTGATGAAAGTGAAAGAGGAGAGTGAAAAAGTTGGCCTAAAGATCAAAATTCAGAAAACGATGATCATGGCATCTGGTCCCATCACTTCATGAGAAATAGATGGGGAAACAGTGGAAACAGTGTCAGACTTTTTATTTTCGGGGGCTCCAAAATCACTGCAGATGGTGATTGCAGCCATGAAATTAAAAGACGCTTACTCCGTGGAAGGAAAGTTATGACCAACCTAGACAGCATATTCAAAAGCAGAGACATTACTTTGCCGACTAAGGTCCATCTAGTCAAGGCTATGGTTTTTCCTGTGGTCATGTATGGATGTGAGAGTTGGACTGTGAAGAAGGCTGAGCGCCGAAGAATCCATGCTTTTGAACTGTGGTGTTGGAGAAGACTCTTGAGAGTCCCTTGGACTGCAAGGAGATCCAACCAGTCCATTCTAAAGGAGATCAACCCTGGGATTTCTTTGGAGGAAATGATGCTAAAGCTGAAACTCCAGTACTTTGGCCACCTCATGTGAAGAGTTGACTCATTGGAAAAGATTCTGATGCTGGGAGGGATTGGGGCAGGAGGAGAAGGGGATGACAGAGGATGAGATGGCTGGATGGCATCACTGACTTGATGGACGTGAGTCTGAGTGAACTCCAGGAGTTGGTGATGGACAGGGAGGCCTGGCGTGCTGCTATTCATGGGGTCGCAAAGAGTCGGACACGACTGAGCAACTGAACTGAACTGAAGCACTAACCACATGCTGGCTAAAACGCTGGACCCCACATGACAAACAGTAAACCCTACATGTATGATTCCTGCCTCAGAGTATAAGTACAGTGAGTGAAAGCTGAGAAAAAGGTATGGATTTTGGAGAACGTTAAGAGCTAGAACAGGATCTGGAGATTAAATGGATAGAAATGGTAAAATTGAAGACTAGGAAGACAAGATTGTGTCTGGGGTAGATGGTGGCACCAAACACCAGCATGAGTAATACAATAGGAGGTTCAAGTGTGGGAGGGAAAACAACTTGAAGTGTCTATCGAATGTCATGATGGATGTAGGTCTCTAGTTCAAAGGCCACGTTTTCACTAGAAATGTGTATTTGGGAGTCGTCACCTCAGTATAAAAGTGGATGAGATCGGAAGTGTACTAGGTGAAAAGAAAAGAGATTACTGAGAGAACTCTGGGGAAACATAATATTTAAAAGAGAAAGGGAAGAAACCTCTAACAAAGAATCCGAGGAAAACCAGGTTTGGTTTTCCTGGCTTTTCCTCTAGACTCTGCAAGTGGTGTTGGGAAAGTTGGACAGCTGCATATGAATCAATGAAGTTAGAACACACACTCTCATCATATACAGAAATAAACACAAAATGGCTTAAAGACTTACATATAAGATACAACACCACAAAACTCCTACAAGAGATCATAGGCAAAACATTCTGACATAAACTGTACCAATGTTTTCTTTCAGTCTCCCAAGGCATTAGAAATAAAAGCTGCTGCTAAGTCGCTTCAGTCGTGTCCGACTCTGTGCGACCCCATAGACTGCAGCCCACCAGGCTCCCCCGTCCCTGGGATTCTCCAGGCAAGAACACTGGAGTGGGTTGCCATTTCCTTCTCCAATGCATGAAAGTGAAAAGTGAAAGGGAAGTCGCTCAGTCGTCTCCGACTCTTAGCGACCCCATGAACTGCAGCCCACCAGGCTCCTCTGTCCATGGGATTTTCCAGGCAAGAATACTGGAGTGGGGTGCCATTGCCTTCTTCAAGAAATAAAAGCAAAAATAAACAAATAGAGCCTAATCAAATTTACAACCTTTTGCACAGCAAAGGAAATCATAAACAAAACAAAAAGACAACCTCTGGAATGTGAGAAATATTTGCAAATGATGCGACCAACAAGGGCTTAATTTCCAAAGCACACAAACAGCTCATAAAACTCAACATCAACAAAAACAAACCACCCGATCAAAATCTGGGCAGAACACCTAAAGAGACATTTCTCCAAAGAAATAGATGGCCAATAAGCACATGAAAAGATGCTCAACATCACTAATTATTAGAGAAAAGCAAATCAAAATTACAATGAGATACCACCTCACATCTGTTAGAATGACCATCATTAAAAAGTCTATAGATAATAAATGCTGGAGAGGGTGTGGAGAAAAGGGAACCCTCCTACACTGCTGGTGGGAATGTAAGTTGGTGCAGTCACTGTGGAAAACAGTATGGAGGTTCCTCAGAGAATGAAAAACAGGATTATCATATGATCCAGCAATCCCACTCTGGGACATACATCCAAACAAACCTGTGTCAAAAAGTTACATGCACCCCTGTGTTCACAGTAGCACTATTCACAATAGCCAGGACGTGGAAGCAACCTAAATGCCCAATAACAGATGAATGGATAAAGACGTGGTCCATACATACAATGGAATACTACTCAGTCCAAAAGAAGGAAATAATGCCATCTGCAGCAACATGGACTATCCATGAGATTTTCATAACAAGAGATGATCATACTAAGTGACGCAAGTCAGAGGAAGAGAAACACATGATATCACTTGTCTGTGGAATCTAAAATATGGCATAAGTGAACTTATCTATGAAACAGAATCACAGACCCAGAGAACAAGTTGGTGGTGGCCAAGGGGGAGGGATGGAGTGGAATCCTTGGGTTAGTATATGTTAAGTTTTTATATACACAATGGATAAACAACAAGGTCCTACTGGTATAGCACAAAGAGCTATATTCAATATCCTATGATAAACCATAATGGAAAAAAATATTTTAAAACAGAATGCATGTATATATATGTGTGTGTGTGTATAACTAAACCACTTTGCAGCACTGCAGAAATTAACACAACACTGTAAAACAACTATAGTTCAATTTAATAAAAACAATAAATAAATGATTTTTAAAAAATACAGGCAAACCTCTTGAGATGTTGTGTTTGATTCCAGAATACTGCAATAAGGTGAGTACTGGAAGAAAAAAAAAAAGGCGCAGGGGAGGGGAGGCTGAATTTTGACAGTTTGATTATCCAAGGGCAAGAACAAAAACAGAGAAAGAAAGATAAATATGGGTGGACAGGACAGTCAGGAAGGAGCCAACATCTAGATCTAAACTTGCCTGGCAGGTTTGAAAAGCAAAAGGGAAATCAGCCCAGAGCCTCAAATTGGTGGGAAGAATCAAAACAGTTCAGATAATTTGAAGAAGAGTCAATAGGAAGATGAGGGCAGGTATGGGGAAGCCATGGTTTAGCAAGCTCAGACACATGTGGAGTCAGGCAGCTAAGAGGTCTAGTCAGTAGGTAGGGCCCTGATGCCAAGCTCTAGTCCCCAAGGAGAAAAACCTGTAAGGTCACTATAGACCACCATTCCTACAAGAAGTTAAAGCGGAAGTCCAAATCTTGGTTCCTTGAGCTAGAGTGCATGCGGGCTATCCAAACCCAGACACTCACAACTAAGCCTCACAAGCAGTCTGAAGCTCTTGATGGGGCTTGGCCTAAGGAGACCACTTTATAGATCACGCTCACAGCAAGGATGTCTGGATAAGAAGAAACGGGCTGTGGTCACCTGGTGAGTAGGAAACCAAGTGGCATAAATGGCAGAAGTGAGAAAAGGAGACATTAGGAAGTCATCCTCATTTTCTTTTAATACATATAATTACTTGATAAAAGTTTAAAGTTCCTTCACCGGCTCAATTCTACTTGATCTCTAGTAACAATTCTTTTCATTCCCACCTGTATGTTGTGTTCACAGGATCCGAGATGATCCGGTGTATGGTATCCAAGGTCAGTTAATAACTGGTTCTACATCATGATTTATTTATTTATTTATTTTGGCAGCATCCTGCACCTTGCGGGATCTTAGTTCCCCAAGCAGGGATTGAATCTGGGCCGTGAGAAGTGAAAGCGTGAGGTCCTAACCACTGGACCACACCAGGGAATTCCCTGCTTTATGTATTTTTGATGATCCTGTCTAGTCTCTTAACTCTTCTAGTAATTGTTTCTTTAACTGTGACCTTCTGCAAGGAACTAGAAACTGGCTCCTTGTCTTGGTGACCTATGCCTTGGTTTCTTCTCCCTCTGGCCAGTCGCCCAATAAGTCCCTGTATCCTGTTGTCAGACCCACTGGAGGTTAGTCACTGGTCCACCCTGGACCTCCACAGCCTGTTGCTGTCATTTCCACCCACTGATTTGAGTACTGCCCTCTACAGCTATAAAGAAGCAACTATTCCCTTTTCCAGCTGACATTCAAATATCTGAAGACCCCATTATGTTATTACTTCCCCTCTCTCCTCTTCCTGTCCTCATCTTCTAAACCCCGTTAACAGGGTAAACATTCCCACATCCATCCTCATGTGAATCCCAAGATCTCCTCCATAATTCATTTACGGATTCTTTTCTTAATATTACAACACCCGTACACCGAAAACTAACACAACATTGTAAACCAACTACGCTACAATAAAAACAAAAGCAAAACACCTAAAACTGAAAACCATATTCCAAGTGTGATGACTTGTGTGGATTCAATGGTCTGAACATCACACCTCTAATGATATAGCCTAATATTATATTTCACTTTTTCTCCTTTTCATGGGAAAGACTGCTGCCTGCTATTAAGACTGCAAGGAAATAAACTATATCACTTTCTGATCATAAAATTAAAATGTTTAAATTTCACTAATTATTACCTTCCCTGTAATAGGAAATGGCAACCCACTCCAGTATTCTTGGCTGGAAAACTCCCATGGACTCCTAGGAGCCTGGAGGACATACTCCACAGGGTTGCAAAGAGTCGACCACAACTGAGTGACTGAGCATGCATATATTATTACATTACTCTAAAAAACACTTTTCCATAGTTTTAAAAGTCCTTTAAGTCTCATTAACGTGTAAATAGAATTTCATTACAATAGAAACAGATACATAATTTCTGTTCTATTTCTTTTAATATTCTGCCAACATTTTTCTATACAGCCACAGAATCATAGTAACTAATTTACTCTTGACATGTAGATAACACAATTTAATCGCTTCTCTATTGTTATGGTTTTATTATTTACTAATCCAAAGAAAACAGCTAAAAATATCTTTTATTTTAAAACTATTAGTATCCTCTTAAATATTTTCATAGGAAAAATTCTTGAGACGATTACTCCAAGTAAATAAATACACTTAAGATTCTAGAAAGTCATGACCAACTTATTCATCAAAAAAGAAGCACTACCACTGACACCAAGAGAAAATCTACTTGTTTATTTCTTAGGAAGTCTCATCAAGAGCTTTCAAATCAGGCCTTCTCTATGCTGTATTTGTATAACTAATGTTTGAGGCAGGAATTTAATACATTACATCATTATTATAAATGTAGAACTTTACATTCATATATACTAAACATTAAATAATCCAACATATTTACTATCTCTCCTGTGTAGTTTTGTAAAAACGAAGACAAAAAAGAATATAAGACTCTAACCAAAGACAGAAACCCATGGGTAACACTTGTCAGTTACAAGCCTTTCTATTATCCACCTCACATTGAAGAATGTCATGAACTTTGTGAAATGTTTCACTGAAATCAAAATACACTGTCAGTCAAGAGACATAATCCTGTCAATCAAACAGAGGAGGAATGGGGTGGAAGAAGGCTTCATTTCAATTCAGTCGCTCAGTCGTATCCGACTCTTTGCGACGTCATGGACTGCAGCACACCAGGCTTCCCTGTCCATCATCAACACCTGGAGCCTACTCAAATTCACATCCATTACATCAGTGACGCCATCCAACTATCTCATCCTCTGTCGTCCCCTTCTCCTCCCGCCTTCAATCTTTCCCCAGCATCAGGGTCTTTTCCAATGAGTCAGTTCTTCACATCAGGTGGCCAAAGTATTGGAGTTTCAGCTTCAACATCAGTCCTTCCAATGAATATTCAGGACTGATCTCCTTTACGATGGACTGGTTGGATCTCCTTGCAGTCCAAGGGACTCTCAAGGTCTTCTCCAACACCACAGTTCAAAAGCATCAATTCTTTGGCACTCAGCTTTCTTTATAGTCCAACTCTCACATCCATATGTGACTACTGGAAAAATCATAGCTTTGACCAGATGGACTTTTGTTGGTAATGTAATGTCTCTGCTTTTTAATATGCTATCTAGGTTGGTCATAGCTTTTCTTCCAAGGAGCAAATGTCTTTTAATTTCATGGTTGCAGTCACCATCTGCAGTGATTTTGGAGCCCCCCCAAAATAAAGTCTGTCACTGTTTTCATTGTTTCCCCATCTATTTGCCATGAAGTGATGGGACCAGATGCCATGATCTTCGTTTTCTGAATGTTGAGCTTTAAGCCAACTTTTCCATTCTCTTCTTTCACTTTCATCAAGAGGCTCTTTAGTTTTTCTTCACTTTCTGCCATAAGGGTGGTGTCATCTGCACATCTGAGGTTATTGATGTTTCTCCCGGCAATCTTGATTCCAGCTTGTGTTTGTCCAGTCCAGCGTTTCTCATGATGTACTCTGCATAGAAGTTAAATAAGCAGGGTGACAATATTCAGACTTGACATTGTCCTTTCCCAATTTGGAGCCAGTCTATTGTTCCAGGTCTGGTTCTAACACTTCTTGACCTTCATTCAGGTTTCTCAGGAGGCAGGTAAGGTCTGGTATTCCAATTTCTTCTAAGAATTTTCCAGAGTTTGTTGTGATCCACACAGTCAAGGGCTTTAGTGTAGTCAATGAAGCAGAAGTAGCTGTCTTTCTAAAATTCTCTTGCTTTTTCTATGATCCAGCGGATGTTGACAATCTGACCACATGCATGATAAGTGCTTAAATGAAAAAGGCATTAAACTTTTACAGTAATATCTTGAGACTGAGAAACCACACCCACACAACTTTTATTACTTTTATTACTTTTATATGACTACAATTGTTCTATGTTATCATTATTTTTAATCTCTTACCGTGTCTAATTCATAAACAAACTTGAGGGGGAAACACTATAATTAGAGGTACTATCTGCAGCTTCAGGAATCCACTGGGGGTTTCGGAATATAACCTCCACAGATAAGGAAGACTACTGCATTTTTCTTTTTTTATATATATCTAAAAATGTTTAGGATTTGGACCCCTGGCAGTCTAGTGGGTAGGCCTCTCACCTTCAACTGCTGGGGGCCCAGGTTAAATCCCTGGTTGGGAAAGTAAGCCTTCAGGCTAAGAGGCGCAGCCAAAAAATAAAGTTTAAGATTTAGTTTAAAAAAATATATTACTAAAAGCAACAAAAAAGAAAGAAATGTGTTACTGTACCCAAGGAGCTGGTTTTCTTATACTATTTTTTAGTCTAAATCAATCCTAAAAGCTTTTAAGTTTTTTCACATGTTGATTTTGCGGTTCTCCTATTTCTCTTAAGAGGTGTGTTAGAGGGTCTCAGTCATTGGTTTAGAACTATCTCTTCCTCTATTTTAGTAATCCCCTTTGCTTTTTTCTATGCGTATCTTTTTCACCTAAATTTTGAATAGCTAGTCATTCTCCCTTCCCACTGACAACAGCTTTATTTGTATCTTATAGACACTTCCATACATATTTTATGCACATATAAGGAAACATTCTTTTCTTTCTTTACACAGATGATGGCATACTATATGTGTGATTCTATTCCTTGTATTTTCATTCAATAATACATCCTAAAGACTTATCCAGAGCCATGTCAGGAGCATTTAAATTTTTTATAGCTGCATAGGATTTATATAGATATAACAATTTATATAACCAGTATTCAAGGTTATGGACATTTAGGTTACTCCCAAGTTTTTGCTACTGCAAACAATACATCAAGGATTAATCCTGTATATTTATCTTTTACAGCTGTGCAAAAATATCTGTAGGAAACATTCTCAAAATGGGTACTGCTAAGTCAACAGGTATGTGCATTTTTAATTCTGATAAGTAATGACAAATACCCCTTTCTAGTGGCCGACCCTATTTATAATTCCATTAGCTGTATATAAGCCCCCATATCAGCACAACCTTGCCCTTCACAGAATATTAACACCCTTTTAGTTACTTGTCAGTCTGATAAATGAAATATGTATTTTATTTGCATTTCTTTTTATGAGGAGAACTAAGCATCTATTAATTTTGATCTCCTTTTCTGTGAACTACATGTTCAGAATCCTTTGTCAATTTCCTATGGGTTTATGATCTTTTTCTTAGTTGACTTTTAAAATCTAAACTTTTTTCTGCATGGTCTTAATGATGAGATGCTACACAATTCCTCAAATAAAATAATTTGAAAAAAACTGAATGTAGAGACAGAAGCAGACATCTGCACACCCAGATGTTCACAGGAGTATTATTCACAACAGCCAAGAGGTGGGAATAACTCAAATGCCCACTGATGGAGGAATGGATAAAACAAACACAATATATACACCCTGGATTACGCAGCCTTAAAGTGAAGGAAATTCTACCACCTGATACAGGAGTGAATCTCAGAAAAACAACACTAAGCGAGATAAGCCAGTCACAACAGGAAAAATACCGTATGATTCCACTGAAGAGAGGCACCTAGGGTAGTCACCTTCAGATAGAAAGCAGAATCTTGGCTACCACATGCTGTGGTGAGAGGGCAATGAGTTGTTCAATGGTGACAGTTTCAATTTGGCAAAATGAACAGTGTTCTGAAGACAGTGTTCTGAAGAGAGCTGACCAATAATATAAACGTACCAAACACTACTATACATTAAAAAAAGGTTAAGATAGTAAATTTTATATTGTCTGTATTTTACTAGAATTTAAAAAATAATTTAAAATTTAACCCCCAAATTTTAGATTTTACAGAACTTTGATTCAGCTTTGACTGGGACACTGAATCCTAAAAGTATGGTAATTCTCTATTTTTCAAATGTACTTTCCTGATACCCAAGGACACAGTTCGATTATACTCAACATTTTCTCTGGAGAGACTCAAATATAGTAGTTTCATTTCCCACAACATTCAGCATCTCCTACTTCACTTGTTTCTTCCTCCTTGTCCATGAGATTTCAAACCAAAGAAATCTTTTCTCTCATTTTGTTTTTTACCAAGAACCTAAATGATAAAAAGGAAAAAAAAAAGTCTTGGCCCTAGGAAGGAAAGGATCTCTGGCAGAATTTAAGATCACTGAAATCGTCCATCATACCTCTATCTTATTTTTGTGCTACTTTTACAATCTAGAGAGCAACAACCTTACTCTCCTTCTTACCACATGATCTATAGATCTCTTCTTTCTCTCTCTCCTTTTGTCATTTATGCTTAACAGGCTAATGCCAATACTCTTGGCTGCAAACAAGTATATGCATCTTCCTCATATACAATATCAATCACACAAATCTTACATTGGATTGTTTTTAACAAAGATATATCTCCATTCAAATAATAAGCCTATCCCAGCAAGTTTTAGTGACATTCACAGTACCGCATATATCTTCCTAGAAAGGACCCTTGAGCCCACAAGTTCAGTTACTGAGCTTTTGCCAGAATCTCTCTTCCTAAATAAAGTGTATGCTATCTCAAAATAAATGTTACATTCATCACCACTTCGAAATTGTAATATTTATTACACCTGCCACCGGAGTGCTACTTACTATTTTATAGTAAAACACACACACAGTGAAGGGACTTCGCTGTCAGTCCAGTGGTTAAAATTCTGCACTTCCCCTGCAGGCGGCGCCAGTTCAATCCCTGGTTGGGGAACTGAGATCCTACATGTGGCACAGAGCGGCCAAGAACAAAACAAAAAAAGAAACACGCATACTCTTATACTACCATTTTTAAAGGATTTTGATAACTTTATTTCACAAAAATGATTTCATATGAAATTCTAGGTTTTTTGTTTTTTTTTTTTTTTCAGCTCTTTTAAAAAGCTTTTTTGGCTGTGCTGGGCCTTCCCAGCTGTGTGCAGGCTTTCTCTAGCGGTGGTGAGAGGGAGCTGTTCTCTAGTTGCAGTGCTTCAGCTTATCACTCTAGTGCCTTCTCTTGTCACAGAGCCCACAAGCTCTAGAATTTACGGGCTTCAGTAGTTGTGACGCTTGGGTTTAGCTCCCCCATGGCATGTGGAATCTTCCCTGACTAGGGATCAAACCCACGTCTCCTGTACTGACAGGCGGATTCTTCACCATTGAACCACAGGTCAATCCTGAAATCCTCTTTTTTCTGTATTTAAAAATATTCTAAGGAGTTCACAGGCTTCATCAGACTGTGAAGAGGTCTTTACCTAAATAATCAATTAAGAAAACTGAAGGATATGAGAGGAACAACAAACCATATGATTGAAAATAAATTACACAAAAAATACAAAAAAAAAATTACAGCACTGTACAAAGTACTTTTACTTTCCTTATTTTAACTGCACAATAGTCCTTCAAAATTTTAGCAATTTAGGTAAAAATAACTGCTATCTTTTACAACTGGAAGAATCTTAACTTGGGAATGGCACCTAATGAAAGAACAAGAGTCACTGCTATGTTGCCAAAATGGTTTTTCCTATTTTCTGCCTCCTTTAGCCCAAACATTTTCCCTTTCTGGGAAGTGTATTTTGTCTCGTGGGCTACCATTTCCCCCGCTACAGGAGTACATACACGGCCCAGGACGGCCAGTCTGATGACTCTTTACCCCCATTTCTTTGCACACAGCAGCTAGTCCATGTGTGAAGATCCTTGACCAGGCAGAGCCAATCTTCCAGGAAATGACGTTGCAAAAAACTAAACAGAAACTTCAATTAAATAACAGGTCAGAAAGGAGGAGTTCTCACGCCCTGCAATCTTAGCACAGCCCAACAAGATGAAAGACTCCTTTTCCTGAAAGGCCTCAGCGAATGGAAAACCGCTGACCCTGTTTACTGAGCCCTCCCAGCTTCCTTTCATGAAAGCCTTCTCCTTTCCATGCAGTGCAGGGACTTGCACATGGCCGGCCCAGAGTTGCAATTCCCTGTTGATCCCAAATAAAACTTATTTGGAGAGAAGTGGCAGTCTGCTTGTTCTTAGTCAAAATCGGGCACTTGAAGAGAGGATTCATTTCTTTCTTTCTCAAAACCTTAAAACAAAAGGACCACTTAAACCTGGACAACTGAGGGACACCTTTGCCACTATGTGGAAAAAACTTGTCTGGGAACAAGGCCAAAGAGAAAAGCAGAGTTGACCCAGCTATGCTTAAAACCTTTCATTAGTCCAGTTCAATGAACCATGAAATTATTTGTTTTGTTCACATAAGTTTGAGCTGGGATTCTTGTCCTGCAACTGAAAAGTAAGTAAGAATTTAGGTTATATTTGTTCCTATTTAATGTTATATGGTCCGTCAAGGCTATGGTTTTTCCTGTGGTCATGTATGGATGTGAGAGTTGGACTGTGAAGAAGGCTGAGAGCTGAAGAATTGATGCTTTTGAACTGTGTTGGAGAAGACTCTTGAGAGTCCCTTGGACTGCAAGGAGGTCCAACCAATCCATTCTGAAGGAGATCAACCCTGGGATTTCTTTGGAAGGAATGATGCTAAAGCTGAAACTCCAGTACTTTGGCCACCTCACGCGAAGAGTTGACTCATTGGAAAAGAGTCTGATGCTGGGAGGGATTGGGGGCAGGAGGAGAAGGGGACGACAGAGGATGAGATGGCTGGATGGCATCACTGACTCGATGGACATGAGTCTGAGTGAACTCCGGGAGATGGTGATGGACAGGGAGGCCTGGCGTGCTGCAATTCATGGGGTCGCAAAGAGTCAGACACGACTGAGCAACTGAACTGAACTGAACATTATATGGATATTATATGCAGCCAGTTGGCTGGATAAAAATATTACATGTTAGCTATGGGAGAACTGGACAACTTAACCTCAGTTTCCCCAACTGCAAAATACAGTAATATTAGGAGCACAGGGCTGTTTTAAGAATTAAATGAGTTACTATGTGTAGAAAGGTTCAACACATAGTAAATGTATTAGTCAATTAAGATCATAAATCAGATTCTATTCAGTCATGTCCAATTCTTTGTGATCCTATAGATTGTAGCCCACCAGGCTCCTCTGTCCATGGGATTTCCCAGGCAAGAATATTAGAATGGGTTGCCATTTCCTTCTCCATGCTGCTACTGCTAAGTCACTTCAGTCGTGTCCGACTCTGTCCCTGGGATTCTCCAGGCAAGAACACTGGAGTGGGTTGCCATTTCCTTCTCCAATGCATGAAAGGGAAAAGTGAAAGTGAAGTCGCTCAGTCGTGTTCGACTCTTAGCGACCCCATGGACTGCAGCCTACCAGGCTCCTCTGCCCATGGGATTTTCCAGGCAAGATTACTAGAGTGGGGTGCCATTGCCTTCTCCGCCCATTGGCTGAATAGATAGAGAAAAATATTCCACAAATCAAAAGAAATATAAATTCAAAATAACAGAAGCTGAGGCTGGACACAAAATGGCAGAGTAGAAGTACTTGAGCTCAACTCCTTTCATGAAAACACCAAAATCACAACTAACGGCTGAACAACCATTGACAAAAAAGAATTGAACCTACCAAAAAAGATATTCTATACCCAAAGACAATGAGATGGTAGGAGGGGCACTTTTGCAATACAGGCAAAATCCCTTCCTCCTGGGTGGGCAACTCACAAGCTGGAAAGTAATCACATCCCAGAGGTTCTCTCATAGGAGTGAGAGTTCTGAGCTCCACATCAAGCTCCCCATCCTGGGGAGTCTGGCATCAAGAGGAGTCCCCATAGCATCTACCTTTGAATGCCAGAGAGATGTCAGTGCAGGAGCTCCATAGCACTGGGAGAAACACGGGTTCCACTCTTGGAGCGCACACACAAGTTTTCACGTGTACTGGGACCCAGAGCAAAGCACCGACTCCAAAAAAGCCTTGGCCAGACCTACCTGCGGGTCTCAGAAGGTCTCCTGGGGAGCAAGGGTTGGCAGTAACTCACCTTGGGGGCAAAAACACTGATTGCAGATGCCCCAACGAATACTCACCAGTGTGAACTCTCCCAGAGATCACCATTTTGGCAGCAAGACCCAGGCTCCACTGCTGGGATACCTCAGGACAACCAACCAAAATGGTGGGACACAGTCCCACCCATTAGCAGACAGGTTGCCGAGTCATCCAAAGACAACAGTCACCTATAAACACACCCACTGAGATGGCCCTACCCACCAGAGGGACAAGACCCAGCTCCATCCACCGGTGGGCAAGAAGCAGTCCCTCCTGCCAGGAAGACTGCACAAGCCCCAATATAAACTTCACTCATCAGGGGGCAGACATCAGAGCCAAGGAAAATTACAATCCTGCAGCCTGAGGGGCAGAGGCCACACAGAAAGCTAAGACAAAATGAGACATCATCAGAGAAATATATTCTAGAGGAAGCAACAAGGTAAAACCCGAGAAGAAACTAAGCAAAGTGGAGACAGGCAATCTACCTGAAAAAGAATTCAAAGTGATGACAGTACAGGTGGTCCAAGATCCCAGAAAAAGACTAGGGGCACAGACTAAGAGGACACAACAAACGTTTAATAAAGAGCTAGAAGCCGTAAAGAACAAACTGCGGTGAACAATGCAGTAACTGCAATGAAAAGGACACGAAAAGGAGTTAATAGAATAAATGAGACAGAAGAACAAGTACGTGAGCTGGAAGACAGAGACTGATGGAAATCACTGCTGCGGAACAGAACAAAGAATGAAGAAAAAATGAGGACCGTCTAGGAGACCTCTGCTGCTGCTGCTAAGTCACTTCAGTCGTGTCCGACTCTGTGCAACCCGAGACGGCAGCCCACCAGGCTCCCCCGTCCATGGGATTTTCCTGGCAAGAGTACTGGAGTGAGGTGTCATTGCCTTCTCCAAGGAGACCTCTGGGACAGCAAGAAATGCACCAACATCTGCAGCATAGGAGTCCTAGGAGGAGGAGAGAGAGAAAAGGCCTGGGAAAATATCTGAAGAGAGAATAGCAAAAACTTTCCTAACATGGAAAAAGAAACACTCAAGTCCAGGAAGTGCAAAGAGTCCCACATAGGATTAACCCAAGGAGGAATACACTGAGACACACGTTAATCAAACTGACAAAAAGAAAATATTAAAAGCAACAAAAACATACAAGGGAATCCCCACAGCGTAACAGCTGATTTTTCAGCAGAAACTCTGCAGGCCAGAAGGGACTGGCACAATATATTTAAAGTAATGAAAAGGAAAAACCTACAATCAAGAATACTTTTACCCAGCAAGGCTCTTGTTAAGCTTTGCCAGAGAAATCAAAAACTTCAGAGACAAGCAAAAAGAAAAAAAAAGCTAAGTGGATTCAGTACCACAAAACCAGTTTTACAACAAATGCTTAAGAACTTTTCCATATGGAAAAGAAAATGCTACAATCAGAAACAAAAACATTATAAATGCTCAAGTTCACTGGTAAAGGCAAACATACAGTAAAGGTAGGAAAACATTCACACATAAATATGGTATCAAGACCAGCAATCATGAGAAGAGAAGACTTCAAATGCAGAATATTGGGAACACATTTGAAATGAAGTGACCAGCAACTTAAAACAATCTAGTATAGTACACTGCTATATCAAAACCTCACGGCAGGAATTCTCTAGGGGTACAGTGGTTACCACTCTGTTTTCACTGCAGTGGGTCCAGGTTTGATCCTTGGTCAGGCAACTAAGATCCCACAGCTAAATGGCACGGCCAAAAAATAAAACAAAAAACCTCTCAGTAACCACAATCTGAAAACTTACAATAAATACGCACAAAAAGAAAAAGGAATCCAAACACAACACTAAAGTTAGTCACCAAATCACAGGAGAACAAAAGAGGAAGGAAAGAAAACAGACCTACAGAAACGAACCCAAAACAACTTAACAAAATGGCAATAAGAAATACATATTGCTAATTATCTTAAACAAAAATGGATTAAATGCTCCAACCAAAAGACAAACAGACGTGGCCAAATGAATACAAAAATAAGACCCTTATATATGTTCTCTACAAAAGATAAACTTCACATCTAGGGACACGTACAGACTGAAAGTGAGGAGGTGGAAAAAGGCTTTCTATGCAAATGGAAACCAAAAGAAAGCTGGATAAGCAATACTCATATCAGACAAAATAAACTTTAAAATAAAGACTGCTATGAGAGACAAAGGACACTACATAATGATCAAGGGGTTAGTCCAAGAACAAGATAAAACAATTTTAAATATATATGCATCCAACATGTGAGTACCTCAAGAATTATGACAAATGTTAAGAGACATAAATGGAAAAATAGCCAATAACACAGTAACAGTGGGGACTTTAATACCCCACTTACATCAACAGACAGACCATTCAGACAGCAAAATCAATAAGGAAACACAAGCCTTAAACGACACATTAGGAGAAGACACATAGGAGAAGGGGGCAACAGGATGAGATGGTTGGTTGCATCATCAACTCAATGGACATGAGTTTGAGCAAACTCCTGGAGATAGTGAAGGACAGGGAAGCCTGGTGTGCTGCAGTCCGCGGGGTTGCAAAGAGTCGGACACAACTGAGTGACTGAACAACAACATAGAGCATTCCACGCAGAAGCAGCAGAATACACATTCTTTTCAAGTGAACATGGAACATTCACCAGGACTGGCCACATACTGAGCCACAAAGCAAGCCTTGATAAATTTAAGAAAACTGAAATCACATCAGGCGTCTTTTCTAACCACAATGCTATGAGATTAGAAATCAACTACAAGAAAAAAAAAAACTAAAGAAACATGGAGGCTAAACAGTATGCTACTAAGTGACCAATGGATCACTGAAGAAATCACAGAGGAAGTAAAAAGATACCCAGAGACAAATGAAAACAAAAATATGATCCAAAACCTATGAGACACAGTAAAAGCAGTTCTAGGAGGGAAGTTTATGGCAATACAATCGTACTTCAGGGAAAAAAGAAAAATCCCAAATAAACAACCTAAACGTACATCTAAAGCAACTAGATAAAGAACAAATTCTAAAGTCAGTAGAAGGAAAGAAATCATAAATATCAGAGCAGAAATAAATGAAATACAGACTAGGGAAACAACAGAAAAGATCAATGACACTAAATGCTGGTTTACTGAAATGACAAACAGACCTGATAAACCTTAGCCAGATTCATCAGGAAAAAGTGGGAGAGGCTTCAAGTCAATAAACTTAGAAATGAAAACTGAGGAGTTAGAACTAACACCACAGAAATAAAAAGGACCATGAGACTACTAAACCAAATATATATATATATATATATATATATATATATATATGCCAATAAAATGAACAACATGGAAGAAATGGACACATTCTTGGAAAGGTATAATCTTCTGAGACTGAACCAGGAAGAAACAGAAAATATAAACAGACCTATCACAAGGACTGAAATAGAAATAATGATTAAAAGACAACAGACTTCCCTGGTAAGATAAGACTATCCCTTATCCCTGGATAATACTCTGCACTCTTAATGCAGGGGGCCCAGGTTCAATCCCTGGTCAGTGAACTAGATCCATGTGCCACAACCAAGAGCTGCTGCTGATGCTGCTACTGCTAAGTCGCTTCAGTCGTGTCCGACTCTGTGCGACCCCATAGACGGCAGCCCAACAGGCTCCCCCATCCCCGGGATTCTCCAGGCAAGAACACTGGAGTGGGTTGCCATTTCCTTCTCCAATGCATGAACGTGAAAAGTGAAAAGAAGTCACTCAGTCGTGTCAACCAAGAGCTGGTGCAGCTTAAATAAATAAAAATTAAAAAAAAGAAAACATACTCTCTACAAACAAAAGTCCAGGACCAGATGGCTTCACAGAAGAATTCTATCACACATTTACAAAAGAGTTAATACCTCCTGAGGTGCAGGAGCGGCTAGCAGCAGTTGGGCGGCCAAGTGGCAGAGAGGAGATATTCCATGTCCAAGGTCAGGAGCAGCGGCCGTGAAGACATACCCCGCGTCCAGGTAAGGGGCAGCGGCTTCACTTTCTTAGAACAGCTGTGAAGAGACACCCCACGTCCAAGGGAAGAGAAACTCAAGTAAGATGGTAGGCTCTGAGAGAGGGCATCAGAGGGCAGACAGACTGAAAGAACAATCACAGAAAACTAGCCAATCTGATCACACAGACCACAGCCTTGTCTAACTCAATGAAACTAAGCCATGCCCTGTGGGGCCACCCAAGACGGGTGGGTCATGGTGGAGAGGTCTAACAGAATGTGGTCCACTGGAGAAGGGAATGGCAAACCACTTCAGTATTCTTGCCTTGAGAACCCCACGAACAGTATGAAAAGGCAAAAGATAGGACACTGAAAGAGGAACTCCCCAGGTCAGTAGGTGCCCAATATGATACTGGAGATCAGTGGAGAAATAACTTGAGAAAGAATGAAGGGATGGTGCCAAAGCAAAAACACCACCCAGTTGTAGATGTGACTGGTGATAGAAGCAAGGTCCAATGCTGTAAAGAGCAATACTGCACAGGAATCTGGAATGTTAGGTCCATGAATAAAGGCAAATTGGAAGTGGTCAAACAGGAGGTGGCAAGAGTAAACGTCAACATTCTAGCAAACAGCGAACTAAAATGGACTGGAATGGGAGAATTTAACTCAGATGACCATTATATCTACTACTGTGGGCAGGAATCCCTCAGAAGAAATGGAGTAGCCATCATGGTCAACAAAAGAGTCCGAAATGCAGTACTTGGATGCAATCTCTCTGTTTGTTTCCAAGGCAAACCATTCAATATCACAGTAATCCAAGTCTATGCCCCAACCAGTAATGCTGAAGAAGCTGAAGATGAACCGTTCTATGAAGACCTACAAGACCTTTTAGAACTAACACCCAAAAAAGATGTCCTTTTCATTATAGGGGACTGGAATGCAAAAGTAGAAAGTCAGGAAACACCGAGAATAACAGGCAAATTTGGCCTTGGGAGTACGGAATGAAGCAGGGCAAAGACTAATAGAGTTTTGCTTAGAGAACGCACTGGTCATAGCAAACACCCTCTTCCAAAAACACAAGAGAAGACTTTACACATGGACATCATCAGATGGCTAACACTGAAATCTCACTGATTATATTCTTTGCAGCCAAAGACGGAGAAGCTCTATACAGTCAGTAAACACTAGACCGGGAGCTGATTGTGACTCAGATCATAAACTCCTTATTTGCCAAATTCAGACTTAAATTGAAGAAAGTGGGAAAACCACTAAACCATTCAGGTATGACCTAAATCAAATCGCTTATGATTATACAGTGGAAGTGAGAAATAGATTTAAGGGACTAGATCTGATAGACAGAGTGCCCGATGAACTATGGACAGAGGTTTGTGACATTGTACAGGAGACGGATCAAAAAGAAATGCAAAAAAGCAAAATGGCTGTCTGAGGAGGCCTTACAAATAGCTGTGAAAAGAAGAGACACAAAAAAGCAAAGGAGAAAAAGGAAGATACAAGTATCTGAATGCAGAGTTCCAAAGAATAGCAAGGAGAGATAAGAAAGCCTTCCTCAGCGATCAATGCAAAGAAATAGAGAAAAACAACAGAATGGGAAAGACTAGAGATCTCTTTAAGAAAATTAGAGATACCAAGGGAACATTTCATGCAAAGATGGGCTCGATAAAGGACAGAAATGGTATGGACCTAACAGAAGCAGAAGATATTAAGAAGAGGTGGCGAGAATACACAGAAGAATTGTACAAAAAAGAGCTTCACGACCCAGATAATCATGATGGTGTGATCACTCACCAAGAGCCAGACATCCTGGAATGTGAAGTCAAGTGGGCCTTAGGAAGCATCACTACAAACAAAGAGAGTGGAGGTGATGGAATTCCAGTTGAGCTATTTCAAATTCTGAAAGATGATGCTGTGAAAGTGCTGCATTCAACATGCCAATTTGGATCAGTCAGCAGTGGTCACAGGACTGGAAAAGGTCAGTTTTCATTCCACGCAAAGAAAGGCAATGCCAAAGAATGCTCAAACTACCGCACAATTGCACTCATCTCACACCCTAGTAAAGTAACGCTCAAAATTCTCCAAGCCAGGCTTCAGCAATACGTGAACTGTGAGCTTTCAGATGTTCAAGCTGGTTTCAGAAAAGGCAGAGGAACCAGAGATCAAATTGCCAACATCCGCTGGATCATCAAAAAAGCAAAAGAGTTCCAGAAAAACGTCTATTTCTGCTTTATTGACTATGCCAAAGCCTTTGACTGTGTGAATCACAAAAAAACTGTGGAAAATTCTAAAAGAGATGGAAATACCAGACTACCCGACCTGCCTCTTGAGAAACCTGTATGCAGGTCAGGAAGTAATAGTTAGAACTGGACATGGAACAACAGACTGTTTCCAAATAGGAAAAGGAGTACGTCAAGGCTGTATATTGTCACCCTGCTTATTTAACTTATATGCAGAGTACATCATGAGAAACGCTGGGCTGGAGGAAGCACAAGTTGGCATCAAGATAGTCAGGAGAAATATCAATAACCTCAGATATGCAGATGACACCACTCTTATGGCAGAAAGTGAAGAGGAACTAAAGAGACTTTTGATGAAAGTGAAAGAGGAGAGTGAAAAAGTTGGCTTAAAGCTCAACATTCAAAAAACAAAGATCAAGGCATCCAGTCCCACAGCTTCATGGCAAATAGATGGGGAAACAGTGGAAACTGAGAGACTTTAAAATCACTGCAGATGGTGATTGCAGCTATGAAATTAAAAGATGCTTACTCCTTGGAAGGAAAGTTATGACCAACTTAGACAGTATATTAAAAAGAAGAGATAGTACTTTGCAAACAAAGGTCCGTCTTAGTCAAGGCTATGGTTTTTCCAGTGGTCATGTACGGATGTGAGAGTTGGATTATAAAGAAAGCTGAGCACCGAAGAATTAATGCTTTTGAACTGTGGTGTTGGAGAAGACTCTTGAGAGTCCCTTGGACTGCAAGGAGATCCAACCAGTCCATCCTAAAGGAGATCAGTCCTGGGTGTTCATTGGAAGGTCTGATGTTGAAGCTGAAACTCCAATATTCTGGCCACCTGATGGGAAGAGCTGACTCATTGGAGAAGACCCTGTTGCTGGGAAAGTTTTAGGGCAGGAGGAGAAGGGGACGGCAGAGGATGAGATGGTTGGATGGCATCACTGACTCAATGGACATGAGTTTGGGTGGGCTCTGGGAGTTGGTGATGGACAGGGAGGCCTGGCGTGCTGCAGTTCATGGGGTTGCAAATAGTCGGACACGACTGAGCGACTGGACTGAACTGAATACCAATCCTTTTGAAACTCTTCCAAAAACTTGCAGAGGAAGGAATACCCTCAAATTCATTAATATTAGGCCACCACCACCAATGCAAAAACCAGACAAAGATACCACACAAAAAAGAAAATTACAAGCCAATATCACTGATGAACATAGATGCAAAAATCCTCAATAAAATACCATCAAACTGAACCCAACAATGCATTAAATAGATGATACACTAGATTATTAAATGAGATTTATTCCTGGGATGAAGGATTTTTCAATATCTGCAAGTCAATCAGGGTGATACACCACATTCATTAACAAACTGAAGAACAAAAACCATATGATTATCTCAACAGACACAGAAAATGCTTGTGATAAAATTCAACACTTAGTCATTCATGAAAAAAGCTCTTCAGAAAGTGGACATAGAGGGAACTTATCTCAACATAAAGAAGTCATATACGACAAGCCCATGGCTAACATCACACTCGGTGGTGAAAAGCAGAAAGCCTTTCCTCTAAGATCGGGAACAAGACAAGGATATCCACTCTTTCTGCTTTTACTCAACATACTTTTGAAGTCCTACCCACAGCCATCAGAGAAGAAAAAGTGAATAAATAAAAGGAGCCCAAACTGGAAAAGAAGTAAAACTGTAACTGCAGATGACAGTTCAGTTCAGTTGCTCAGTTGTGTCCAACTCTTACTGCACATATGAAATCATAAAGATGCTACCAGAAAACTGCTGAGCTCATTAATGAATTTGGTAAAGTTGCAGGATACGAAATTAATACACAGAAGGGCTTCTCTGGCAGTCCAGGGGTTAAGACTCCGTGCTTCCACTGCCGGGGCATGGGTTTAATCCCTGGTTGAGGAAGCTACAATCACGTATGCCGTGCAGCACATCCAAAAAACACAAACATACAGAAAAGTCTAAATTAATACACAGAAGTCTGTTGCATTCTATCCACTAGTGAAAGAGAAACTAAGGAAATAATCCCATTTATCACAACATCAAAAGAATAAAATACCTAGGAATAAAACTCCTAAAGGAGGCAAAAGACCTGTACTCTGGACACTGTATGATGATGATGAAAGGAACCGAAGACAGTGGGGGGGGGGGGGCGGTCGAAAAGAAAGAATTGAAGATGACACAGAAAAATATGCCATGTTCTTGGACTGAAGAATCAATTACCCAAGGCCATCTTCACACTCAATGCAATCCCCATCTCATTACCAATGGCATCTTTCACAGAACCAGAACAAAAGTTTTTGAAATCTGTGTGGAAACACAAAACACCAGTAATAGCTAAAATGATCCTGAGAAAGAGAAACAAAGGTGGAAGAATCAGGCTCCCTGACTTTAGAAAATGCTGTAGCAATTAAAAGAGTACAGATGGCACTGGCATAAAAAACAGCAATACAGAACAGAACCGGACAGAAAGTCCAGTAACAGGGGTTTCCCTGGCGCCTCAGTGGTGAAGAACCCACCTGCCAATTCAGGGTTTGATCCTTGGTCCACGAAGACCCCACGTGCTGCAGTGCAACTTAGTCCATGCCTCACAGCAACTGGGCCAGCACACCAGAACAGAGACCACTGCAGTGAGAAGCCTGTGCGCCACAATGAGAGAGAGGCCCTGTCGCCACAACTAAGGAAAGGCCCATTCAGCAACAAAGATTCAGCAGAGCCCAAAAAATAAATAAATAAAGCTTTTGCAGAGCAAAATAAATCAAACAAAATGAAAAGACAACCCACAAAATGGGACAAAATATTTGCAAATGAGACAACGGACAAGGGATTAATCTCCAAAATATGCAAACAGTTCATGTAGCTTTATGTATTAAAAAAAAAGGTCCAATCAAAAAATTGGCAGAAGATCTCAACAGACATTTCTCCAAAGATACACATATGGCCAAAAAGCACACGAAAAGAGGCTCAACGTCTCTAATTATTAGAGAACTGCAAATCAAAATCATGAGGTATCACCTCACAGCTATCAGCATGGCCATCAGAGAGTCTACCAACAGGGACTTCCCAGGTGGTCCAGTGCTTAAGAATGGGCCTGTCAAGGCAGGTGACATGGGTTTGATCCCTGGTCTGGGAAGACCCCACATGCAGCAGAGCAACTAAGCCCATGTGCCACAACTACTAAGTCCATGTGCCACAACTAAGTCCATGTGCCACAACTACTAAGCCCATGTGCTGCAACTAATGAGGCCCACACACCCTAGAGGCCATGCTCTGCAACGAGAGAAGCCACCACAGTGAGGTCCAGACACTGCAACCAGAGAAAGCCCACAGGCAGCAAGGAAGACTCAGCACAGCCAAAAATGAATATATATATATATATTCTTAAAGTCCACAAACAGTAAATGCTAGAGAGGGTGTGGAGAAAAGGGAACCTCCCGACACTGCTGTTGGGAATGTAAATTGGTACAATTATAGAGAACAGTATGGAGTCTCCTTTAGAAAACTAAAAATAGGCCTATCATATCATCCAGCATTCCCACTCCTGGAATGTATCTGGCTGTCCTCAGTCGTGTCTCTTTGCAACCCTATGGACTGTATAGCCCACCAGGCTCCTTTGTCCATGGGATTTCCCAAACAAGAATACTGGAATGGGTTGTCATTTCCTCCTCCAGGGGGCTTTCCTGATCCAGGCATTGAACCTGTGTCTCCTGTGTCTCCTGCACTGGCGGCAGATTTTTCACCACTGAGCGTTCTGGGAAGCCCATGTATATGGAAAAAACTATAATTTGAAAAGATATATGCACACAATGTTCATAGCAGCACTATTTCAGTTCAGTTGCTCAGTCGTGTCCAACTGTTTGTGACCCCGTGGACTGCAGCATGCCAGGCTTCCCTGTTCATCACCAACTCCCAGAGCTTGCTCAAACTCATGGCCATTAAGCCGGTGATGCCATCCAACCACTACAGTCGAGACATGGAAGCAACCTAAATGACCACTGACAGAGGAATGGATAAATAAGATGTGGCACATATAGGCAATGGGATATTATTCAGCCATAAAAAAGGATGAGATGCCGCCACTTGCAGCAACATGGATGAACCTATATATCGTCATCAGTTCAGTTCAGTTCAGTTCAGTTCAGTTGCTCAGTCGTGTCCGACTCTTTGCGACCTCATGAATTGCAGCACACCAGGCCTCCCTGTCCATCACCAACTCCCAGAGTTCACTCGGACTCACGTCTATCAAGTCAGTGATGCCATCCAGCCATCTCATCCTCTGTCGTCCCCTTCTCCTCCTGCCCCCAATCCCTCCCAGCATCAGAGTCTTCTCCAATGAGTCAACTCTTCACATGAGGTGGCCAAAGTACTGGAGTTTCAGCTTCAGCATCAGTCCTTCCAAAGAAATCCCAGGGCTGAGCTCCTTGCAGTCCAAGGGACTCTCAAGAGTCTTCTCCAACACCACACTTCAAAAGCATCAATTCTTCGGTGCTCAGCTTTCTTCATAGTCCAACTCTCACATCCATACATGACCACTGGAAAAACCATAGCCTTGACTAGACAGACCTTTGTTGGCAAAGTAATGTCTCTGCTTTTCAATATGCTATCTAGGTTGGTCATAACTTTCCTTCCAAGGAGTAAGTGTCTTTTAATTTCATGGCTGAAATCACCATCTGCAGTGATTTTGGAGCCCCCCAAAAAAGTCTGACACTGTTTCCACTGTTTCCCCATCTATTTCCCATGAAGTGATAGGACCAGATGCCATGATCTTCGTTTTCTGAGTGTTGAGCTTTAAGCCAACTTTTTCACTCTCCTCTTTCACTTTCATCAAGAGGATTTTTAGTTCCTCTTCACTTTCTGCCATAAGTCATCTGCATATCTGAGGTTATTGATATTTCTCCCGGCAATCTTGATACCAGATTGTACTTCTTCCAGCCCAGCGTTTCTCATGATGTACTTCGCATATAAGTTAAATAAGCAGGGTGACAATATACAGCCCTGATGTACTCCTTTTCCTATTTGGAACCAGTCTATATCATACTAAGTGAACTAAGTCAGACAGAAATACTATATCCTATATTCTATGTGGAATCTAAAAATAAAATGATACAAATGAACTTATTTACAAAACAAAAACAGAACTCCAGACTCTGAAAATAAATGTATGGTTACCAGAGGGGAAAGGAAGGGGGAGAAAGAATCTGAAGAAGGACACATGTATAACTGAATCAGGTGCTATACACCTGAGACTGATGCGACACTGTCAATCAACTAGACTCTTGTATAAAATAAAACTTTAACTTAAAAAAAGAGTAACAGTAGTTGACATGGGGAAGTCTAATTCCAGTGAGCCTATTCCACCCGTAGGTACTGATTCAGTTACCACATCTCCTGCCTTGTTTAGCCACCAAGGGATCCAAAAAGATGTTTGATGCCCAACAGAAAACGTGAGAACACTGGCACTCTGTGAATTAATTTTAGGAAAAAGCTTTTCAATATGTATTGTTATCTTTCTAAACGTATTTTGCTTTATCTTTCCTACTTGTTCAAAATTGTATTAAAATAATTTAGCATGAGGTCTGAAGATCCATTCACACACTGACACTTATCAAGTAGAAAACAACATCAACAGAAAACACGCATGCTTCACTGAGATTCAGAAGCTCCAGGTAGCAATCCTGGCTCAGGCACTTACAAGCTATGGATTCTGACACTCATTAACCTTTCTGTCACCAGGATTATAAGCAAGTAAAAGACAGTCTCTTGTAAGGAACTTAAGAGTTTAATTAGGAGAGATAACTAACAGCAAACAATTAAGACCTAGAATTAGGATCAAATTCAGTAACTGTGAAGAAGCAGGAGGGTTAAGAGTGAGGCAGACTCCATGTGGAAACCATTCTGATTAAGCTGATGGAAATACGCAGCAGAAATTAAGAGAACAAGCTTTCCAGGTCGTGAAACCTAACAGGGTTTCACTGATTGGAGATTCAGGTTGGGAAACCACAGAAAGTGGGACTACAACACCTTTGAATAGTGTGGGCAAAAAGGACCACCTAAAATGTAACAACTTCTGAATTTTAATAGCTCAATTTCAAAGAAAGCCACCTGTGGTCCTTTTTAAAAAGAAATTTAATTGTTGTAAAATACGCACACCATAAAATTTATTACCTTAACCATTTCTAAGTGCACAGTTCAGTGGCATTACATACATTCACACACCGCTGTGCAACCAATCACCAAAATTTTTTTGTCTTGCAAAACTGAAAATCTATATCCACTAAACAACTCCCATAGCCTCCTCTCCCCAGCTCCCCACCTTCCATTTCTTATTAACCTGCCTACTCTAAATATGTCAGAGAAGTCAAAGCATACAGTTATCTTTTGGGGACCAGCTTACTTCACTTAGCATAATGTCCTGCTGTCCTCCATGCACATCATACCTGATGTCAAAGACCGTGTCAAAGTTCTACATCCCCACAGTATTCCTTGGCCCTCATGCACTGAACTGTCTCACATCATTTTAAGTAGTGCCTCCAAAAACCTTTAGGTTTTCTGAAGAGGCTGTAGACACGTTTTCTCTCTCAAACATCAATGACTTAAATCCACACCAAACCTACAATTTTAAAGACACAGCTATACAACTATATGAAACAGAACTAATAAAATGAATGAAACAGGTTGTGCCTTTTCTCCACATACTTTCAAATACCACCAAATCTTCCCATATAACTCTTCCACAAATTCATTCCATCTGCTCCAAATAACCAGCAAACTGTTAAAATTCCCTTTCTGGAAGTCTCTACCTACTTTCTAGGCAATATTCATTTCATAATATTATCTACCATTTCCTAGTGGACTCTTTTGCACATTTCAGAGCAAAAAGGTAAGGGAGGAAAAGTATTGTATATTTAAAAACAAAACTTTGAGTGCTAAGTATACAGTAAATATTTTATTAATGTATATGACAAATTTAATTTGTAATAAACCAAAAAGGAAAAAAATGAAGACCACCAGAAAATAGTGACAACTACTAGTTTTATTGAACATTTACATCTTACAAAAATAAATACTGAGATGATCCAGGAAGACTGATAAAAAAACCCAGTAACTTACAGGTAAAAACAATACGAACAATACGGTTTTGCAAAGCTTTCTGATTAGTTTCAATTACGCACAGTAAAATTAAAATTAACTATATTAATTTTAAACCACAATAAAATTAAAATTAACCACTATAAAAACAGAAATACAGTATATAGAATAACATATCTTCAAACAAGTAGAAGGAAAAAGAGAAGACAAAACAAAACCTCAATTCAAAAAAAGGCAAGGCAAGAGAAAGAAAAAGAGCAGAAAGTACAAATTATAAAATGGCAAAAAAAGGTTTTTCAACAATTATATTATAAACAGCCACTAAAAGCCAGGTATTGTTTTAGGCACTAGCTGTAAACAAAATACAGAAAAATACCAGCTCTCATAAATAAGATTCTATGGTTGTGGGCTAAACATTGCTGAGCCAGAGAAATAAATGAACCAATCCCACAGCAGGTCATAGGGTGACATGCACAAGTAGGATGAGTACAATAGAAATTTAAGGGAAGGCTATGCCAGGGAAGTCCTCACTGAAAAGGTAAAGTTAAAAAGATATATGACGGAGGTAAGGGATTAAGCTGTGTGGACATTCAGACAAAGGAACTGCAAGTGTGAATATCTTGAGGTTAGGATGTGCCTGAGGCACCAGAGAAAAGGGGGAGAGGAGCTGGAGATTAGACCAGAGATATAGCAAGGGCAGGATCAGAAAGCACCTTGAGTGTCATTCTAAAGAATCTGGCTTTCAATCTGAGTGAAATGGGAAGTCCATGGAGAGTTTTGTGAGAAGGAGATAATCTGAAAAAAATTTTTTTTTTTTTTTTTAAAGAATCACTCTAGATGTGATGGAAAGGCTGAAGTAAGAAAAAGCAGACTGGTTAGGTGCCTACTGAGGGAATCCAGGTGAAAGATAGCTGCAATTTCAATAAGGGGAGGTGGTGAGAAGGGCTTGGGCCTCTGGATAGATTGTGAAGGCTGAGTTCTTGGATTTGCTGCTGACAGATTAAATGTGTGCGAGAAAGAGATGAGTCAAGGATGACTCAAAAGGTTGTGGCTTGAACAAATACCTCAGAAATGACTTTGAATATAAAGTACAGTAAGGCTGCCAGTCAAAAGGCACAGGCTGTCCACTTAGATTAAAACAAACAAACAAAAAACCCCCAGCAATATGCTATTTTATTATAAAAGTACACAAAAAGGTTAAAACTAAAAAAGATGAAAAAAGCTGAGACAAATAACAAACAACAGTCCTCATGGCTATATTAATGCGAGCCAAAAGAGAAGTCTGTACTCTTAATCTGTCAACTCTTTCTGTAAGTTTGGCATTTGAGTCCGGTTTTCACAACGGGACTGTAGTTTCTTTAGGGACAGGGATACCACACCCTCATTTGGATCCACCCACAACCTAGAACAGTCCTCTCGTCAGTAGTGAACAGTAGGTAAAACTTGTAAATACGTTCTCCACCCACTTAACATTATTTTTCCTACATCATAAATGTTAAAGCATTTAAAAAGTCAGAGTTGGTTCTCTAACCTGACACCAAGTCGTGGGTCGCCTGTACCATTTTCACCTATGTCCAAGTGACAAGCCAACAGGCTTTTCGGTGGAATGCAATGCAGTGTGCCCCGCTCGCCCGCAGCTGGCCCAGGCCCGAGACCCCGCCCGGCCCCGCGAATGCAGGGGAATTCGGTCAAAGACTAAGTGCAGATGGATTAGGTCAAAGCCTCAGGAAGCAGACCACGCCCGGCAATCTGGGAAGTTTCTAAGAAAGGGCAAAAAGACCGAGAGCCCTGCAGGGTTGCACTGGTCACGAGCCAGCTAGCAATGCATGGTTCCTCCGCTACCCAGACTCACCCCAATCTCACCTGCCTGCAGCCAGCCAGGGTGGTCTGAGCGACAGCCCTCGGCACGCGCTTTGCCCCAAGGCAGCTTCCGGCTCTGGTCGGAAGTGCTCCTTTAGGAAAACAGGAAGTCCCGCCCCCGCAGCAGCTGAATCTCAGCGATGAATATCAACTCAAGAGTCTGGGTAGCGGGAGGTGTGGTCAGCTCGCCCAGACCCAGCCAAACACTTGGCCCCTGGGCTGACCCCGCGATACCCCCGAAACTTGGGATGACGGAAAGAAGGAACACGCTCTTGCCAGTTTACTAGTTATCACGGAAGCGAGTTACAAGTCCCGTATGAGATTCAGTTCCATATTCGTGGAGAATTTACCACATAGGAAGTCTGTGGTGGTCATAGAAAAGAAACTAGTGTTGATACCTCAAACGCTAGGGGAAAAAAATTTAACGTGCTGAATCGTAAGGCAGAATGAAAGTAAACGCAAAAAAGAAAAAAAAAGTAAACGCAGTAATAGAAAAAGGAAATTCCATAGACATGTTAATTTCTAACAGTTTTCTCACATCTCAAGAGTTGTGAAGATCAAATGTTGCTGCTGCTGCTAAGTCGCTTTAGTCGTGTCCGACTCTGTGTGACCCCATAGACGGCAGCCCACCCGGCTCCTCCGGCCATGGGATTTTCCAGACAAGAGTACTGGAGTGTGGTGCCATTGCCTTCTCCGGAAGATCAAATGAGATGACGGATAAATGTTTCCCCGTCGAGGAGTCTGGTACATGAGTAAAGCGTATCATATCCATAGTATAGTTATTGCTTTTAAAAGGCCTTTATTCCAACCAAAGAGAAACTGAATAACACTTCAGGGGGGTAGCCTTCAAGCTGAATGTCAAAATTAAACAATTTCAACACATAGAGATGCCCCTTATGAAGCTGTAAAAACTGCTTTTGTTGATTAATGAAAGGACATAGGCTAAGAAACCATGTTCCAAAAACAAACTTTCAGAAGCTTTGTTGTGTGAAATCATATCAGTAATCATGGAATACCGTATGTCTGCCTGGCAGAGCTGAGTCCTGGGGATCATTCTGACACTTTGCCAACCCAGGCATACTGCTTCAAATAACATATTTTCAAATGTAACATTCCACATTTAACTTTATATTAATAGTTTTCGAGAACACATGACCTTAGAGTCAACTTCATGGCTCAGGCTTGAGCCTGCTTAATTCTTATCTACACTCCACCAAGTTCTATGCTATGACCGCTTCTTGTTTTCCCCCCTCCCCTTTTTTTTTGAGTTAAACTCCTCCAGTTCCTCTGGTGTGTGGTTTTCCTTATTTCAGCAACTTAATAAATTTTGTTAGACTACAGGTTTGACACAGATGGCTTTATCAGATAGGCTTTATCACTGTTTATTTTGATTAAGCCTCCTGCACTCATGAAAGTTGGAGGATACCATTGACCCCAATTTAGACAAAAACTGAAGCAGAATAAAGGTAAGTTATTTACTGACATTCATTTGTGTCCTGAGAAGAGCTGTGCCCTTTTTTAACTTGAGAGTTTTAAGTTATCTTTTGGTAGAGAATGATCACAGTTTTTGAAAATTATTGGCATCCACCAAATTCAAACCAGCCCCATGGATAAAGAAGCATGCATATTCCTTTTCTTTGTAAAATATTTCCTGTCTTCACTGAGTTGTGACAATAGTTGCCTGGTTGTGCCTAAAATGAAAGAATGACACTTCTCTGCCTTCAGTCCCTTTCTCTAGACAGTGATCCTGTACACTGCTCCCTCAACCATGTTATCTTTTTGAAATGTTTTCTCTGCTAAATTTTCCCCTGAAAGAGATCTCTATATTCTGTCTCATTCCTCACCCTCCTCTCACTTTAATCCTTTTTAGCCTGGCCTTCTGGCTTCTCTTTTCCCTCCAGTTCTTCCACAGTTATCTTTCAAATATCAACACTAACTTCAGGTCATCTAGGTGATTTTTTAGTCCTCATATCCCTTGATTTCTCAATAGAATAGTTCGCTAGGGTTACTTACCCACCTTTGCTGTAAAAATCATATATAAAGCACTGTATCAAAAGAGCGCAAACTTAAAATATAAAATCTTTACAGTGCAATTCATTTTGAGTGTCATCATTCATGCATCAAGTCAGTGCATGCCAGTTCTGCACCAAACACTATTTTTAGACACTAGAGGTCTGGCAGAGAAAAAGAGATGCAATGTTCTAGTCCTGGAAAAAAAATGTATGTCTTAATGGTATGAGGCAGATGACACATAAATAAAAATAATAAGATAATTTCAGATTGTGTGAGGTGCAATTAAAAAAAATAGATGGTTCAGTGATAATGTTAGCAACTGAAAGTAGGAAAGCAAGGGGAGGATAACTTTCAAGGTGACATTTGAACTGACAACTGCAAGATAAGGATCGAACAAGGTTAAAAAAAGAAAAAATAAACTGGAAGAAGATCCTTCTAGTTCTATAGGATGACAGAAGTGGGAGGCAGGGTTGAGGGAGGGTTAAGAGGGTCATTCATGGGGAATTTCCTTGTGGTCAATGGTTAGGACTCAGTGCTTTCACTGCCAGGGCGTGGGTTACATCTCGTGATGGAGAACTAAGATCTTGCAAGCTGCATGGCCAAAAAAAAAAAAAAAAAAAGAGGGAGTCAGTTATGAGCTATTGTAGTCATTTCATCTAGGGCACAAAAGGAAATGGTGGCTTAAGCCAGAAAAGTTGAAGCAGACTGGAAGACTGTGGAGTCACAGCTACTGAGAAGTCATATAAAATGAGAAGACAGAACTATTCACTAGATTTCACAAAATAAATGTCAGCGTCATCGACAAGAGTAATTTTGGTAGAGTAGTGGCCTCAGAAGCCAAACTGCAGTGGAAAGGAGGTTGACAGAGCACAGTTCAATGACTATTCCAAGAAGAGACTTTCTAATTGCCTACTGATTAAACGTTTTTCAGTTACTATCCTATTGGGTATCTCTACTGCATTATATCAATACTCTAATGGTTCACTTCTTGAAACCACATAGTTTCTTTCCAGCGGTTATTTTTTCCTTTTTCTTTTCTTTGTTGATGTTGTTGCTGTTGTTGACAGGGAGTGAAGTCACTTCGGAAATCTGATGACAGCTATCCACATACGTGCAAATTTTGTATATAATTTCAGGAGTTAATTAATCCTTTGAAGATCATTAATGGGCCCCAGAGAAGAAAATGGAGTGCAGATTAAGAATGTCAACTAGCTGTTCTCTTCTTCCTTCATAGTTTCCTCATTCCATTAACTGCTTCCTCCTTGATAACTGTCCTTATGGTACATACTCTCTCAGTGACTACATCTACTTTCTTGATTTTTTTATTGGGACCATGATACCTATTTTACTTAAAAAAAAAAAAACTGAACTAAAGTTGATTTACAATGTTAATTTCTGTGTACAGCAAAGTGATTCAGTTCTACACATATACATATATATTCTTTTTCATATTCTTTTCCATTATGGCTCACCACAGGATATTGAACATAGTTCCCTGTGCTATACAGTAGGACTTTGTTGTTTATCAATTCTACATATAATAGTTTGCATCTGCTAATCCAAAACTCCCGATCCAGCCCTCTACCAGCTTCCTTTCTCCTTGGCAACCACAAGTCTGTTCAGTCTGTGAATCTGTTTCTATGCTGTAGACAAGTTCATTTGCGTCATTTTAGATTCTGCACATGTGATATCATACAGAATTTATCTTTCTCTTTCTGACTTACTTCACTTAGTATGATAATCCATAGACCCACCCATGTTGCTGTAAATACACGGTCCATTCTTTTTTATGACTGAGTAGTGTTCCATTGTGTACATATACCACATTTTCTATACCCATTCATCTGTTGATTCACACTTAGGTTGCTTCCATGTCTTGGCTATTGAAAACAGTGCTACTATGAACACTGGGTGACTGTATCTTTTTTTCTTTCTTTTTTTGGCCATGCCACAAGCCTTGTGGGATCTTAGTTCCCTGACCAGGGGTTGAACCCTGCTACAGCAGTGAAAGTGCCAAGTCCTAATCACTGCAAGCCAGGAAATTCCCAACATTTAGTTTTTGAGGGACCTCTGTACTGTTTTGCATATTGGCTACACCAATTTACAATCCCACTAAGAGTAGATGAGTTCCCCTTTCTCCACAGCTTCTCTAGCATCTATTATTTGGAGATTTTAATGATGGCCATTCTGCCCAGAGTGAGGTACCTCACTGTAGTTTTGACTTGCATTTCCCTAATAATTAGTGATGTTTCATGTACCTGCTGGCTATCTATATGCAATGACACCTACTTTAGTACAGAAGCACCTTGGAGTTGTGGGGTAACTTAAGAAAAAAATCAAGATCAGTTAAACCCACTCAATAGCCATAGATTTATTTGACTTCACAGTATCTAACTGGACACCGTAAGAGTTGAAGCTGTAAGGAATTGCTCATAAGGACATCCTGAAAAAGATTTTTATAAGAAAAATGAAATAAAAGGCTAGTACTTTTGCTGTAACATTTTACACTGTTCTTCTATGTCTGTTTTCCTCACAGTTCTATCACAAGGAAGTCAGATTTCCACTGGGAACTTCACAGTGGCAGATGTTTACCATGCAAAGTCCCCTCCAGCCTTCTTCCTTCCTTCCTTCCTCTGGTGCCTTCTAACGTGCAGCTTCTCATCCTAGCAAGTAGTTGTGAAGGTTAATTTTATATGTCCTCTTGGCTAGGCCATTGTACCCAGATATTTCTTCTAACACCAGTCTCCATGTTGCTGTGAAGGTATGTTTTAGATGAGATCAACTGTTAAATTAGTACACTCTGAGTCAAGTAGATTGCCCTCCATAATGTGGGTGAGCCTCACCCAATCAGTTGAAGAACTTATGTGATGAAGACTAAGCTCCCTCACGTGTGCATGCTAAGCTGCCTCAGTCGTTTCTGACTCTTTGCAACGCTATAGAGGTAGCCCACCAGGCTCCTCTACTATGGGATTCTCCAGGCAAGAATACTGGGCTGCCACGTCCTTCTCCAGGGGATCTTCCCGAGCCAGGGATCGAACCTGTGTCTCTTATGTCTTGTGCACTGGCAGGTGGGTTCTTTACCACTAGTGCTACCTGGGAAGCCCGCTCAAAGAAGAGAGAATTCTGTTTCCCCTGAAACACATGGCCATGCAACATGGGGAAAATATCAGGGCTCTTTTCATAAGGAAGAATTCAGTAATTACTATTCAGTAAACAACATCTACCATAGATTCAATTCAGTATCTTCTCAGATCTCTCCAATGATATTACTTACAGATTATGGTTTGTCTTATTTTGTTTTAAGGTGATTTCTGTTCCCTTAATTATTCCTGTTTCGTCTAAATTAAGTTTTCCCATATTTTTGTTTTTGCTTGTTTTTTTGGCTGCAGACTACAGCATATGGGATCTTAGTTCCCCACCCAGGTATTGAACCTGCATACCCTGCCTGCATTGCAAGGCAGATTCTTAACTACTGGACCACCAGAAAAGTCCCCTTTTTTTTTTACCTTGGTCTTTCTCTGTCATACTGCAGGTATTCTATAAATATGTAGGCCTTTCTGGTTGTCCATTTATGTTTTAGACAGAATGAGGCAGCAGAAATGCTAAACATGAACTAATGGGAGCTCCGCTTACGCAGGCAGGGCTTGTTGGCTGACTAGTTAAGTGTCAATGTCACGTGAGTGGGAAGGGAGCAGCCATCCATCATGCTCCAGGAAGGCTACCAAATGCCAGGACAGAAGAATGTAGCTCTTTGGCACCAATACCTTCCCTATGTACTCAAATTCTTCCTATAAACTTAACTTGTAGTTCTCTAAAAAGATAAACATCTGGCAGTGATGATATAGTTTGCCCACTGGAGTATAACAAAGAGGTAGTGTAGGGGGATATACCCTTCAATTTACAGACTAATCGTTTTCGTCCACATTTATCACTCCAGCAAGTACAGAGTTGTTCCAGTCAGTTTCCTACTACCACAATCTTAGTAGCTTAAAACAACATCTATTTATTATATAGAGTTCTGCAGAAGCCCATCACTTCTCAAGGTCTCAGCAGGGCTATGTTCCCTTCTGGAGACTCCAGCAGAGAATCTGTTTCCTTGCCGTTAGTGTCTAGGAGCTGCCTGCATTCTGTGCCTTGTGGTCCCCTTCTTCTATATTCAAAGTCAGTCCTTCTTATCACACCACTCTATCTTTAGTTCCAACCTCACATCTCATTCTCTGACTCTCCTCTTCTTCCTCCTTCTTCCACTTTGAAGAAATTTGTAGTTACTGATGGGTCCACCTGAATAATTCAGGATAATCTCCCTATTTTGAGATCATCACTTAGCAACAATAATTTCTCTCCAAACTTATTTCTCCTTTGCCATATAACCTAATATATTCATCAATTCTGGGGGTGAGGATGTGAACATCACTGGGGGGAGGGACCCTTATTCTGCCAAGCACTTCTGGTTCTCCTGTGGCTGCTGAGTCCACAACCCCTTCTCAAAATAGCCTCAGCTCAGACCATATCCCCATGACTTTCATCAGTCAGCAGTCTTTCTGCTTTCTATATTCCAGATTTTTTTTTTGAAATTTCTCATCCATTAATAAAGTCCTTCCATTCTCAATGTTATTTTGATATTTTAGTCTATATAGTATCTTCCTTTCCTTTCAGTATTCTCCCAAGAGGGAGAAAAGATAACCACATACTCAGTCCAGCATCTTGAAAAGGATGATTGTTCTTTTGGCACTTTCTTCTTGCTGGAAAAAAATTTAGTCTCAGTCAATGTTGGCACCTCCTTTACCTCTCATAGTAAGATTTAAGAGGTGCCTGAGGGCATCTTGACTTCAGGCATCAGAGACACCATTGGCAGGTTTATTGTTGAAGCCCATAACGTAAAGTAAGGTGAAGTCGCTCAGTCGTGTCCGACTCTTTGCGACCCCATGGACTGTAACCTACTAGGCTTCTCCGTCTAAGGGATTCTCCAGGCAAGAATACTGGAGTGGATTGCCATTTCTTTCTCCAGGGGATCTTCCTGACCCAGGGATCAAACCCGGGTCTCCCGCATTAGAGGCAGACGCTTTAACGTCTGAGCCACCAGGGAAGCCCACAATGATCCCTCAAAGCCTGGCACCTTTCTGCTGTCCTGTCACAGGAATAGAGGGGAAATGTTATCTAGTTCATCTTCGGTGAAGTATTGTTTAACTACTTGAGTACCATCAACAACCAGGGGAACTTTTGGCTTTTTGTTCCCTTCCCAGGAATCTCTCCTCTCCTCTGTTCTGTTTGCCCTTAAAGTCCCTGCTCCTTTCCTTTGTGTCTCCCTCCAGTACATCTAGCCTAATCTCTTTAACAGGCTCAGGTTGTAGAAAAATTAATTCAGAAAGGGAAGTGTCTTACAAGAGACTTCTTTTAGCTTTATCACCATAATATTTTCCTGAGGCAAGAAAGCACAAAATGGCTTGAGTACCTTCCTACAACTAAAGATAAAAAAGTAGAGGGAAATGGTGGTCCAGTGGTTACGGCTCCATGATTCTTTCATTGCAGGGGGCACAGGTTTGATCCCTGGTCAGGGAACTAAGATCCCACATACCACACAACAAGGCCAAAAAAAAAAAAAAAAAAAAAAAAGAGGGAGGAAAAAAACATCTTAAAAATTAGTCTGCTACTATATACTTACAGTATACAGTTGGTTTTGCCACATTAGATCACTGAAGTGTGATTTAATCAATTCATTGTTGTTAGTCAGTCGCTAAGTCGTGTCTGACTCTTCACCATCCCATGAGCTGCAGCACACTAGGCTTCCCTGTCCCTCACCATCTCCTTGAGTTTGGCCAAGTTCATGTTCATTGAATCAGTGATGTCATCCAACCATCTTGTCCTATGTTGCCCTCTTCTCCTTCTGCCTTCAATCTTCCCCAGCATCAGGGTCTTTTCCAATAAATCAACTGTTCACATCAGGTGGCCAAAGCACTGGAGCTTCACCATCAGTCCTTCTAAAGTGTATGCAGGGTTGATTTCCTTCAAGATTGACTGGTTTGGTCTCCCTGCTTTCCAAGGGACTCTCAAAAGTCTTCTCCAGAACCACAGTTCAGCACTCTGGCTTCTTTCCTGTCCAGCTCGCACATCTGCATAGGACTACTGGAAAGACCATAGCCCTGGCTATATGGACCTTGGATGGCAAAGTGATGTCTTTGCTTTTTAGCACACTGTCTAGGTTTGTTATAGCTTTCCTGCCAAAACAATCATCTTCTAATCTCACAGCTCCAGTCACCATTGACAGTGATTTTGGAGCCCAAGAAGAGGAAATCCGTCAGTGCTTCCAACTTTTCTCCTTCTATTTGCCATGAAGTGATGGGACCAGATGACATGATGTTAGTTTTTTTAATATTGAGTTTCAAACCGGTTTTTTCACTCTCCTCCTTCACCCTCAAGAGGCTCTTTAGTTCCTCTTCGCTTTCTGCCATTAGAGTGGTGTCATCCGCATATCTGAGATTGTTGATATTTCTCCCAGCAATCTTGATTCAAGCTTGTAACTCATCCAGCCCGGCCTTTCACATGATGTGCTCTGTGTATAAACAAACAGGGAAACAATAAACAGCCTTGTTACACTCCTTTCTCAATCCTGAACCAGTCAGTTGTTTCATACAGGGTTCTAACTCTTGCTTCTTGACTTGCATACAGGTTTCTTGGGAGACAGTTCAGATGGTCTGGTATTCCTATCTCTATAAGAGTTATCCACAGTTTGTTATGATCCACAAAGTCAAAGGCTTTAGTGCAGTCAATGAAACAGAAGTAGATGCTTTTTCTGGAATTCCCTTGCTTTCTCTATGATCCAGAAAATGTTGGCCATTTGATCTCTGGTTCCTCTGCCTTTTCTAAACTCAGCTTGAACATCTGAAAGTTGTCGGTTCATATAGTGCTGAAGCATAACTTGGAGGATTTTGAGCATAACTTTACTAGCATGGGAGATGAGTGCAATTGTCCAGAGGTTTGAACATTCTTTTGTACTGCTCTTCTTGGGAATTGGAATGAGGATTGACCTCTTCCAGTCCTGTGGAACAATGTACCATATGACTCAGCTGAGAGTTTAACTTTCTTAGTTGGCTTGGGTTGCTATAATAAAATACACAGATTGAGTGGATTTTACAACAGATATTTTTTTTCTCATAGCATTTTTTTTTCCCTCTGGACTCTGAAATTCCAGAAAAACATCTACCTCTGTTTCATTGACTATGCTAAAGCCTTTCACTGTGTGGATCATAACAAACTGTGGATAACTCTTAGAGAGATGGGAATGCCAGGGGGCCTGGTTCCTGGTGAGGGCTCTCTTCCCAGTTTGTGGTGGCTGCCTTCTTTCTGTGTCCTCACATGGTGTAAAGATACAACAGGGCTCTCTTGAGTCTCTTCTTGTAAGAAAATTAATTCTATTGGATCAGGTCCCCACCCTTATGACCTCATTCAGCCTTAATTACTTACATGAAGATCGTATCTCCAAATATAGAAATACTGAAGTTTGAGGCTTAAACATATAAATCTGAGAGGGACACAAACTTTCAGCCCATAATATTACCCAAGAGAAATGAAAATATATATCGACAGAAAAATGCGGAGACAAATGTTCATAGCAGCATTATTTATAAAAACCAAAAAGTAAAAATAACTCAAAGGCCCACCAACTGATGAACAGACAAACATAATATGGTATTTTCATACAATAAGCTAATTCAGACTTAAAAATGATTGAGGTTGTGATATAGTATGTATGAATCTTGAAAACATTATGCTAAGTGAAAGAAGCCAGTCACAAAAGGCGATATAGTGTATGATTCCATTTATATTAAACATTCAGAACAGGCAACTCTATAGACACAGAAAGTAGATTAGTGGCTGCCTAGTGTGGACATTGACAAGACTGAGTGACTTCACTTTCGCTTTTCACTTTCATGCATTGGAGAAGGAAATGGCAACCCACTCCAGTATTCTTGCCTGGAGAATCCCAGGGCTGGGGGAGCCTGGTGGCTGCCGTCTATGGGGTCGCACAGAGTCAGACACGACTGAAGCAACTTAGCAGCAGCAGCAGTGTGGACATTGGGGCTTCCCTGGTGGCTCAGACAGTAAAGAATCTGCCTGCAGTGTGGGAGACCTGGGTTCAGTCCCTAGGTTGGGAAGATCTGGAGGAGGGCATGCAACCCACTCCAGTATTCTTGCCTGGAGAATCCCTATGGACAAAGAAGGCTGGCAGGCTACAGTCCATGGGGTTGCAAAGTAATGGACACTACTGAACGACTAAGCACAGCACAGAGTGGGCGTTAGGGACGGAGACAGGGAAACGGGGAGTGAATGCTAGTTATGATGGAGGTTTCTTTTAGGGGAAGCAAAAATGTTATAAAATTAGATTGTGATGATGGTTGCTTAGCCTCATGAATATACTAAAACCCACTGAATTGCATACTTTAAAAAATTTGTGATATGTGAATCAATACAGCTGTTTCCAAAAAACAGGAGTAGCAGTGCCCAGGGACCAGTGCTGACCCCTTCTTTGCCTTATTCACACACTCCCTAGGTGGTGAGCTTATTCAATCCTATGACTTCATGTCAATGGCTCACAAATCCAGCTTCCAGCCTTTCTTGATCTCCCCTCTGAACCCTATCTAAGTATGTGCCTGCAGATACCTTCTTGACATCTCTCTAGTATATCTCATAGCCATCTCTAATTCCCCTCTAAAAGTTGTTTCTCCCCTGCCTTTCTAAATCTAATTTATGATCTATTTATTTAATATCTTAAAAAAAATCTAGCAGTCATCCTTGATTCCTCTTTTTAACTCTATTTTGTATCCGCCAGTGATTCCTACCAGCTCCACTTTCAAAACAGTCCCCAGCTGACCCTCTTCATACTGTGTCCTGTGCTATCATCCTTATTTCTGCTACCATCAGCTCTCGTGGGATATTCTAACACCCTCCTCATAGGTCTCTTCACCTCTTCTCCTTCACCTCTATACACCCATCCTCTACTCAGATGCCAGAACCATCTTTTATAAAGGTAAATTAAATCCAGTTACTCCCTTTCTTGAAACCTTCCACTGGCTTCCCAATTGTACTTAAAGCCCCAAATCCTTACTCAAGCGCTTTCCTACCTTAAGATCTTTGGATTCCTTTTGTTTTGATTGCTCTTCACCAGGATTGTGGTATATATATATATATATATATATATATATATATATATATATATATTTAAATCACTCAGAGCTTAACTTACATCTGCTTCCTCAGGGAGGTCACCCTTGAACACTGAATGTTAAGTAGCCACCCTTGAAAAATTATCTGCTTAGGACTTTCCGATATTTCTTGCTTATTGCTTTTATGACTTTAAATATGTTCAATATTTGAATATGTAATACAGTCCCAAGCTTCAAAAGTCAAAAGCAGTCAGTAGGTGTACAGTGAAGTCACTCTTGCTACTCTGACTTTTAGTCTCTGCCCCTCAGTTCCTACCCTAATCTATGCAAATACTTTTCTTTTATTCCATTCTTTTTCACACAATTGGTAACTTACAACCTTAACAACCTTGTGTTTTCTTTTCCTATACCTTGGAAAGTTTAGTTGCTCAGTCATGTCCAATTCTTTGCAACCCCACGGACTGTAGCCCACCAGGCTCCTCTGCCCTTGGGATTCTCCAGCTAAGAATACTGGAGTGGGTTGCCGTTTCCTTCTCCCGGGATCTTCCCGACCCAGGGATGGAACCCAGGTCTCCTGCATTGCAGGCAGATTCTTTACCATTGGAGCCACCAGGGAAACCCCCATAAACTGGAGATCTGCCTAATTTAAGAACAAAGGGGATATACTGGGAGGATACTGGATAGCTCACACTGTAACAGAAGCGTTGGAGCACCAGGTTCAGCTTTAGGACAAAGAACCGAGATAGAACTGGAACAAGATAGAACCAAGAACTGGAACAAGATAGAACCAAGAACTGGAACAAGACAGAACAAGAACTGGAAAAGAACCAAAACAGCAGGTACTATTTAGTTGCTTGGTCAGATTCCTAGCAGGTGAATAAACTCCAGCAGTCTTCTCCACACAAGAATGGAGACAGAATCCAGCTGGTTAAGATTAGGTCATTTTCAATTCAGTTCAGTCACTCAGTCATGTCTGACTCTTTGCGACCCCATGGATTGCAGCATGCCAGGCTTCCCTGTCCATCACCAACTCCTGGAGCTTGCTCAAACTCATGTCCATCAAGTTGGTGATGCCATCCAACCATCTCATCCTCAGTTGTCCCCTTCTGCCTTCAATCTTTCCCAGCATCAGGGTCTTTTCCAATGAGTCAGTTCTTTGAATTAGGTGGCCAAAGTATTGGAGTTTTGGCTTCAGCATCAGTCCGTCCAATGAATACTAAGGACTGATTTCCTTTATGATTGACTGGTTTGATCTCAATCAAATGGTCATGTATCACCTTTCAACTATAGCCAGGCAGTGGGCAGGAGACAGCAACCTCCTAGGATCCTTTGGCTTCCATATTCAAAGGCAGGGTACCTTGGCTGTTAACAGTTGGCAAGACATAATTCACCAAAAGGAAACAGGAATATGATCAGGTAGAATTAGGACAGGAGAATGGCTAATAAACAACGGTGTCCCTGGTAGGAGCTTATGATTTTACACACATAATGGTGTAACATGCTTCCCTGGTGACTCAGTGGTCCTAAGTCTAATCCTGCCCACAATAACAGGATATGGGTCCAGTCCCTGGGTTGGGAAGATCACCTGGAGGAGAAAATGGCAACCCACTCCAGTATTCTGGCCAGGGCAATGCCAACGACACAGAAGCCTGGCAGGCTAGAGTCCGTGGGGTCACAAAGAGTCAGACATGTTTGAGCACAAAAGAGTGTCAACACAAATAACCTAGGTCGAAAGCAGAGGCCCAGGATAATTTTCCTTTAAAGGAGATGGTTCAGTATTCAAGTTGGAGAAACACTGTTACGTATCCCTTTTAAAGAAATGTTTTCCTGCTGCCCCACAGAGGAGTCAGCACCTCACTTACTCTAGGAGAGCAAGGGGTCTGCTGAGAGTAACAGAAAGACTTTATTGAGTCAATCACACACCATTTAGTGGCTATTTATTAACTTAATTAATGACCATGTTTAAGCTTTGCTTTGGAGGATCTCTACCAAGTACTTGGCTAAGGCCATCCTCTGACTCATTTTTTATCTGAACGGTGGGAGTGGCTTGTTTCATCTATTTTCATTGTTAATCAGTATAAAGACATTTTGATTTGGAACAAAAATATTCAGTTAGGCTTTAGACATAGAGCAGATTTAATGGGTGGCAGGGGGACATTGGGAGCTTTGACTGTGAAACTAAAGTGTTTATCCTATAAGGAAATGATTTATGAACAGAGGCACAAAATGAAAGCAAATTAAGATTACTTTGGCAGTTGTGTGCAACATGGACTGAAAGGAGGGGATTCCAGTAAAACAAGCTGGTAACATTAATTATCCATATATGCTACGATACTCCAAGGCAAGAGGAAATTACTGACCTTTTGTTTGTTGCAGCATTCACTAGCTGATACTCCTGTCTTTGTCATGTAACACAGTAAACTGCTCAATTCTCCCAACAACGTCCTCATTAAATCATAGGTGACTTGTGGCCTCAATAAATTGAGAATTTCTCCTAAATAACAGTCTTTATGGTGCTGAATCCTTAGTTCCTTCTGAACTATCGGCAATTATACTCAAATTTTTTCTAAGCCTTCTAAGAGAGTCTAAAATTGTGCATTTTATATCTTTAGTGCTAAGCCATGTAGTGAATGCTATTTTTTTGTTCATCTCTAATTCAGAGCTTTGTAAACTTAAATGGCCAAGTTTAAAGATGCAAAAAATTGAACAAACTTTAAAAAATTATACTTTCAGGACTTCCTTGTTGGTTCAGTGGTTGAGACTCCATGCTCCCACTTCAGGGGAGCACAGGTTCTATCCCTGGTAGGGGAACTAAGATCTCGCATGTTGCACAGTACAGCCAAAACAGAAAAGAAAAAAATTACACTTCCATGTCTGTTATCAAATCACAAATGCATGTTCATAAAATGTATTAGAAAGTCTATTAGTTTCTCGCTTGGAATAGCTAGTTTGCCTTGTTTCAATAATCTTCTGCTTCATTTTCAGGTTCTTTTGGTTTTGTCTAATTCTTTGTGGTTAACTGACTTAATCTGTCAACTTCAATAAATCATTTATTTCTTGTAAAATATGGACAGCTGTTAGAATTTACTAAAGCTAAATCTCTTTACATTTTTTACTTTTTAAATATTTAACTATTCCAATTTTATACTTCATACTATGTGACTTCACAAGTTTTGTTGAGATTTATAAATTACTTTGGCAGCTTACCATTAGTACTGCTTTGCCCATTGAGATCAAAATATCTTCCATTATTCATTATACCAATGTTCCAATCTTCAGATGTATTTTTCTTTGTGTACAGTAACAAATATAGATCAAAGGTAGTAAACTGGTTATTCTCCTAAAGCACAGAGTGCTTCATATGTGCATGCCAGGGCAGGTAGTGCTGCAAATGCTTCCCAGATATCTCTGTGACAAGACGCCCATTAAACACTCTACACAATTAACTTTAACTAATGGGCTAATACCGAAATTTCTATTTCTATTGAAAATTCTAATGGGCTAAACCTTTGCTTATTACACTACTACAATATTTACCAAGAGTATTGTAAAATTCTGCCATGGAACTGTAAGGTCCAATATATCCAATCACATAAAACCTGAGGTTGCATTATTCTAAGACTTAATCAAATAATAAATCTGCAGTTAGCCAACTGGAGGTGGTGGGAGGTTAGGGAGCCAAATGCCAACTGTATTATGTCTCAGTTCATATTATTATGGGGTTCATCATCATGAGTTCTTTTCTGTATTCCAACCAACAGATATCAGCATGGCAATAAAGGTTGTTGTAAGTGCCGTAGTGAAAATGAAAAGGAAGTGAAAATGTAAAGAGAGAGAGAAGAGACATCTCAAAGGACAAGTCTTGGGAGGACTGGATAGGAGGCAAGGCTAATAAGTCAAAGACATACTACTGGGTCACTTTAAGAATGGCAGTGGTGGACTTGCCTGGCGATTCAGTGGTTAGGATTCTGCACTTACTCTGCAGGTGGCCTAAGTTCAATTCTTGGTGGGGGAACTCAGGCCAAAAAAGCGGGGGCAGGGTGTGTGTGGGGGTGAGGGTATTAAAAAAAAAATGCCAATGGTGACAGAAGAGACAGAGGTCGAAGCAGTTTCATTCCATCATTTTGGTTGGTAAAGGGATAGGAAGGGAGGTCTAAGTTGATTTTAAATATGTTGATTTCAAGCTAACGGAAAACTCAGATGAATAGGTAGTTTAAAAATACAGAAACTTGAATATGAGGTCAGGGTTCTGACACAATAGTAAGTATGGACAAAACTGAAAGTAAACAGTCTAGAAATGCTTTCGGAAGGAAAAACATTCAATAAGAATCATTAGAGGAAGAATTAGAGGTAGAAGAACCACATTAACATAAAAGGTAACATTTGAAGTTTATGGTATCTTTTCACATACATCATATTTAATGGAACCCTTGAGAGGTGGGAGATTAGTTTCAAGTCGAGATTTATTCATTCATAAATATTTATTAAGCGCTACTGAGAATAGGAGTGTGCGTAAGTCACAGTCCTTGCCCTTAATGAGTTTCTAATCCAATGGGAGAAGCAGACATGTTAAGTAATTAGGGGCTCAGATTCTAGCACTAACAATACTGTTTAGTAATTGGCTATTTACTTTCCAGTCTCCATTACAGGAAAATCACATGAGGCTAAGTGATAGTATTTGTCACTCTTCTATCTCCAAAGCCTAACAAAATATCTAACTCATAGGCACTCAAGAAATATTCTAAATGAACTGAATGACAAACAGGAGTATCTCAACAATGATGAGCATTATTTTCTGGCAGAGAATAAGGTGTATGGGGAGAGTAAAATATTAGACAATATGGGTAAAGTTGGTTGGAGAGATCAGATTTTGGAAAGCCTTATGTGCCAAAGAATTTATAGATGGCAGTATTAGGGATTCAGAGAATTTGATACATGGGAATGATACAATCAGATTTGTGTTTTGGAAAGACAGCTTTGGAGTGTACTGGATAGACTGGAGTGGGTAGAGGTTACAGGAAGGGAACTGTTTAGTACTTTAATACAATGGATCAGTGCTTTCTAAACTTAAACATATTTACGTGTGCATACAGAATGGGAAGCCAACAGAAGAACAAAGTGCTTTGATCTGTATTCAAGGCCCTGGCTCTGTTCAGTAAATGCTCGAAGAGAAAAACATAAAACGGGGTACCTACTAGAAAATTCACAAATGGACATTTTCTTCCCTCTTGGTATAATGTTTAGAAAAGAGCCAATGGATAAATCTTGAGGATATAAGGCAGGGAATGAAACAGGCCCTCAAGAGACAGAAGAGGAGCGAATGAAGAACAGGAGAGCTTGTTTGGCTGAGCGCAGGAGGACAAACTTTTCTTGAGATGAAGGCAGACTATTTGAAGACAGACCTAAAGGAGTACAGTGCAAGAAAGGCAAGAAGAGTTTACATTTAAACGGGAGAAGGATGCAGAAGCTGGGGTGCTAGATCGGGATTTTAAATCTTCATCATCAGGATTAGATGGAAAATAAAAGGGCTCTTGAGGCTTTAATACATTAACTTGCAATGGCGGCAATAGCAGTTTTGAAAACATCCCCCTAGTAGCACTAGGCAACATGGGAAGGGCAAAGCATGTGAACCTTGGATTCATCCTGGGAACTGGCAGGATAGTAGGGCCTAAAGAAAGGAGGAAGGTGATTGACAAAAGCTCTTGAAAAGGTCCCTGAAGAGAATGACTACAAAGTATAGGTTAGGAAGAGAAGTCAACTCAGGAAGCTGACAGTGAGGAGAACTGATGCATTTAAAACCTTGCTGAGGTCAGAAAGTCCTTTCTGTCAACATAACTAGCCTTCATTCTTTTGATTTTGCCAACAAATAAAATCAATTTCGTTTTCTTCTGTGTTAACCACCATGACTACAGTTCAAGTGAAAAAGATTTTTGATTTAATACACAACTCTTTGCCAAGCATTTCTGTCACTGAAAAGCAAGATAAAAATGACAAAAGAATCATGAGTTGCACCAGGCCAAAATTAATTTGATTAGGTAAGGAATAACCTACTTAAGCAATCTTTATACTTACAGGTAATTTGTCAATATAGTTAGCATTAGATCTTTCTGAGTAATCCAGTTTAAGTTATAGGTTCATAAAAATAAAGTTCAAACATCTGTAGGGTAGCACAAATATCTGATTTTCAGAAGAGGCTTCCTTGGATCAATTAAAATGGAAGACTCAAATTTTAAGTTAGTAAAGGCAATACCCAACTTTTTCAAAAAACACTTAGGTTGGGTGCTTTGGTGAGAATCTCTTACAAAAGTATATGGTAATTTGACCTGACATAACATATTGCACTGAGAAATACAAACTTTGGGATGTCAGTGACACCGCTTACTACAGAAAATAGAGTCTCTTTTTCTTCATAGCTCTTGGGCCGCAAGATTGCTCCAGGAGCTTAGGGTTTAAAATGAAACAAAGGGATAGTCATGGTTAAGGCACTATAAAGCTAATTGTGCCTGAGTCTAGCTTTTGGATACTTTGGCTCTCAGGTTAACTCTTTTCTTTCCTTTAATCAGAGATTAAAGATGCCTACTTCCTTTTTCCATTCAAGCAACTGATTGCCTTTGCGCGTGGGGCGGGGGGGGGGAGGCGGTTAGTGATGTGTGTGGGAAGGAAAAGGTTAGTTGCCCCAGCTTTTGACTTGCAGTGAGCCAATCACTCTTTTATGATTTTTACTACTAAGAAAGGTTTAAAGACTCCTTCCTAAAATACTTTTTGCATATACCTTTTCTTTTTTCCCAAATGGAAAGATACCACTATAACCAGACACTAGTTTTGAGGTGGAAGTTACATCAGGGCTTCCCTGCTGGCTCAGTGGGAAAGAACCTGCTTGCAACGCAGGAAATGCAGGAGACTCAGGTTTGATTCCTGGGTCAGGAAGATCCCTTGAAGAGGAAATGGCAAGCCACTCCAGTATTCTTGCCTGGAAAATTCCATGGGCAGAGAAGCCTGGCAGGCTACAACCCACAGAGTTGTAAAGAGTCAAGACACGACAGAGCACTGAGCACGTGTGTGGGTAGCAAGTTACATTAGGAGGAAAAAAGCATCTGGGCTAGTGTGTAAACTTCATTCAGTGAAGAGTCCTTGGTTAAAACAGCAGAATTTGCTGGATAGGGAGGAAGGGAAAAACGAGTTGAAACAAAGGGCCAGAATGCTTACTTTCACGGTCAGCTTCTTCATGGAAGTAAGGGAATTTCCAGGGAGGAGAATGAGTTATTCTAAGCAACAACATTTAGGAAGAAACAAGAGTTCCTCTGATCTTTAGGCCAGTGAGCTATCGAAACTGGTCCCAAGTAGTTGATGGTGCAGAAATGGGGTAGATGAATTGTGAACTGCCCATGTAGTACAGTTAGGAAGTATGTGGATAAAAGTTCCTGGAAGCTGAAGTCTTCTTTTATTGACAGAATCCACAGAACATGCGAGGCAGACTTGGCCACCAGGTCCCAACACAGCACATTCTGACATTCAAATAAGACCTATTTAAATGTGGCTCCTTTTGATTCCTACAGCTTTGTACTATGATGATTATCTGTACACAGGAATTCTAACTGGAAACAACCTTACTCACATCATCATTGTCACTCAATTTTTGGAGACTAACAGCTTGGTCCAATTTTTTTAAAAGGTAATGGGCCAAAAGACAAAGTCAACTAAGTATCAGGCCTAGTCGAGAATGGCTTAACATTATTCATTCTCTTCTTTGAACATTTTACTTAAGTGTTTTATTAGAGCTACTAGCTCAGGGTTTCCACCACGAGCATCAATTTGTTTATAGGCTTTAGATTCAAGCTCTTTAAGAGTATTCCGAGTGTATTCGAAGGAACCTACATTCTCAAGGTAATGTACACAGTATTTTTTAATATCTATGTTTTCGGTTCTCTGGCGCAAGATATTCTGCACCTGGGTGCTTTCTGGCCTTGACCAGATAGCATGAATAGTAGGGAATGAGAACTTCCCCTCTGTTAGATCTTCACAAAAGCTTTTGTTTTCACTGTATTCTTTGGAGTGTAGATTAGCGTAATCATCCCTAATTTGGAAAAAGAGCCCAAGTGTATCAAGTAGTGGTTTTAAATCTTCTTTGTAATCAGAGAACAACTGCATGAGACCTACTGCTAATCCAAACAGTCCACCTGTCTTTTGCAGCACCATTGCTTTATATTCTTCTTCGGTGGGACAAGTGTAATTATCCCTCCAGTAGATATCTAGGCCTTGTCCCTGATGGAGTTCTAAAAGCTGGCGGGTAAAGAGCTTTACTGCATCCGGGTGATTGAGGGTTAAGACTTTCTCTAGGCCAAGAAAATATACATAATTGGCAGAATTGATGACAGATGGAATTCCATAGATACTGTGTGCCACTGGAAAGCCACGTCGGAGTTTTGAGTTGTCTTCAATATCATCGATGAGTAAACTGGCATTATGCAACATTTCTGTCACTTCAATGATAATCTAGTAAAAAATACAATTGAAAAATTTCATTTTATTTGAATTATTCAAAAGAGCTTACCAATACTCATCATATAACAGATTATCAGTGTCAGGTGTCTTAGTTTTTACAATTAATTACTATCTAGAGACATTTCTTGGGCTTAAAAATGAAGTTAGAGAACTTCCCTGGTGGTCCAGCAGTTAAGAATATTTCAATTCAGGATACGTGTGTTCAGTCCCTAGTAAGGGAACTAGGATCCCACAGGATGCGAGGCAACTAAGCCCGTGCCACAACAGAGAGACCATACTGCAACAAAGATGCTGTGTGCCACAACTAAGGCCTGATGCAGCCATAAATAAATAAATATATACTAAAAAAACCCCCAAAACAAATAGTGACATTATAATTGCCTAAATACCTGTAGCTTGTCTTCTGGAACTTTTAGCCAATGATTAAACGCCTGTGAAAGTTTTGTTCTCACTTGTTTACCTGCATTTAAAGAATACAATTTGGCAATAAATTAATATTTTAATTATAAGAAACACATTCAGAAACTTCTTCTAAAACTAATAAGACTTGATAAAGCCAGCCCCACCAATTCATTACCTACTATAGAGCTTATCTTCTACTGCTGGGTCCCTACTGCCAAAACTCATATCCTAAAGACACATAACCTTTTAAAATTTAGGCAGGTGAAACAGATTTATAGTACTCCAGTGGCCCATCTGGAGAAGGCAATGGCAGCCCAGTCCAGTACTCTTGCCTGGAGAATCCCATGGACGGAGGAGCCTGGTAGGCTGCAGTCCATGGGGTCATGAAGAGTCAGACATGACTAAGCAACTTCACTTTCACTTTTCACTTTCAATCACTGGAGAAGGAACTGGCGACCCACTCCACTGTTCTTGTCCAAGAGAATCCCAGGGACGGGGGAGCTTGGTGGGCTGCCGTCTATGGGGTTGCAGAGTGAGACACGACTAAAGCGACTTAGCAGCAGCAGCAGCAGCAGCAGCAGCAGCAGCAGCAACAGCGGCCCATCAGTGAACCCACTCCTTTCATCGTAACTTATATCAACAATTTTGGAATAGAATGGCTTTTAAGGAATTATGATCTAATTCATTCCTTTTTTGAAAAGGGAGACAGTCTAGTTAGTGGCAGTTACTTAGCCTATTTCAGAGACTACAGGTATTTTATTAATTGAAATATAGTGGATTTATAACGTGTTACCTTTCTACTATATTGCAAAATGATTCAGTTATACATATATACATTCTCTTTTTAATATTCTTTTCCATTATGATTTATCATAGGATACTGAACATAGTTTCCTGAGCTATATAGCAGGACCTTGTTTATCCATCCCATACATAACTATAGGTATTTCTAAGTAAAGGTACTTTGCTACTGAATTACCTTATAAAATGACCTCTTAAAATTATCCGCCTTTAAGATTTTGGAGACTGGACAGCTTGTTTCTTTTCAAGCAAAAAGTAAGATCACCATCCCATGAAGTATTCCTTTTCAACATCCTGAATTTAGTCAAAAATTAATTTATTTTGACTGGGGCTATTAGTTTTTCAATATTATCTTTTTCTTACACAGAAAGCTCAAGAGAGGTATTTGGTTAACAGTCACCTCTAGAAGCTGTTTTAGCCCAGATATAAAGAAATGGTAGCTAAAAACCACAATCAGTTCATTTAATAAAAATGTTCTATGAGCTTCCTGCTAAAGTGAATGCACAGTAACATACTAATTTCAGATTAGGCTTCAGAGAAATAGTTACATTAAAAGTTTCAGTAAACAAAAACAGTATTTTCTGAGTCTTATCTGTTTTTCTCTGCACCGATCATCCAAACAAGTGAATACATACACCCCCATCACATACCCAAACGGAAAAAAGTTTCACTTTCTGTGAGAAGTCTAAAAGGGAAGGCTCTCTTAGGGTTCTGAAAATAGTGTCCTCTATTAACCCTTAAGGTGAACATGGTCTCAGTAGCAATTATACCCTTAACATCTGATGTATTTTCCAGTTTGACAAAGGTCAATCTGGGCTACAATGAGAATGCACAATTGTGCAAAGTAACTTCATCACTTAAAAACCAAGCTTCATTTTCATTAGAAAATGAAGAACAGAGAAGCAATGTACAGTCATATTTCCGCTTTCATTTCAGGATGTATTTGGAAAACAGTCAAATGAATGGCTTAATTTACACATACTCAGGTTTTATTTTCAGGTTTTAATATTACAATAATGACTGTTTTCTCTTTAAGACCTTAAGATTACCGACTCCCTTTCTGCACGCTTACTTCTTCCTCGGCTTCCAACTACAAAGGCCTGGGGACCTACCCTTCTGCATAGGTAAATAAACAAACATAAATACAAGTCATTCTATTAATACTTCACTAATTTCAGAACACCCTAATGTCCAAAATTATTATTATAACCTTTTATTGTAAGAGTAGCTTTACAGTAAGTGGTCTTGCCCACCTTTAAGTCACTTTAGTAACTCTGAAGCTCTCTGTGAAAAATATGCATAACCGTTTCCTGCTTCTTTAGGAAAATCTTTTGAGATTATAGTCTACCGTGAATGCAAGAATATATTTGATTAAAAAACAAAAAGACAGGATACCTAATGAGTTTTAAATATGTTATCTAAAGGCCTAAAACATTACTTCCGAATAATGAGAATTAAAACTACTGGAGTAGTTCATTAGGTAGGTAAGCATTATTATTAACATGTAATTACAGGCAGTTCTTGCTTTGTATAGTAGTGGAGTGGGAGACACTGGGAAATACTGGCTAAGACTCCTATCATCACTGATAACTGGCATGTTTTACAGTAGCCCAGTTCCAACCAGTGTTTGTCAGCTCGTAACAGAGTAAGCCCAGCAACAGGTGGGGGGAGTTCAGAAGAAACAGTGTGACCTTTCTCAATTTGAGACTCTAAAATAAGTGAAGCTACTGGCAGCTGAATAAATTCACCCAAAAGAAGTCTCTTAGCTTTTTCTTGAACAGTTGGCAATGTTGCCTCGCATTCTCCATTTGTTTCTCCTCCATGCTTCTGAAGCATTGGCAGTAGCAAGCGTGTCTCCGTCACGGTCTGCTAGAGTAGGAATACCACTAATCATGATGGTTTCCACGGTGGAGGCAGAGCTACCACTCTCTGGCTTGGGACAACCACACTGACCCTCCCCCAGCTCATAAAGGATAGAAACGCCCTAACTCCCCCTGAGGTATGCTCATCAAGAGAAGGGTGCAGTTTATTCATTTTAAAATGTTTCTTCACTTCTGGCTGTGCTGGGTCTTGGCTGCTGCATGAGCTTTCCTCCAGTTGTGCTGAGTGGGGGCTACTCTAGCTGTGGTCTGCAGGCTTCTCATTGTGTTGAGCCCTCCTGTTGCTGAGCATGGGCTCTAGGGCACAAGGACTTCCGGAGCTGCAGTTACAGTGCTCCGGAGCACAGGCTCAACAGTTCTGGCACATGGGCTTAGTTGCTCTGCGGCACTCAGTTATCTTCCCAGATCAGGGATTGAACCCACATCTCCTGTACTGGCGAGTGGATTCTCTACCACTGAGCCACCAGGGAAGCCCACATGTGCACTTTGGAACTGAAGTAAAAAGTTTTAATTGTGACTGAGTTGAGATCATCACTACACTATAACTGAGACACACTATGAGCTAAATAGGTCTTCCTATGGTTGCCAACTTATCACCTTATTTTTTTTTTTGGCCACACTGCACGGCTTGTGGGATGTCAGGGATTAAACCCGGGTCCTTGGCAGTGAAAGTGCAGAGTCCTAACGACCAGATTGCCAGGGAATTCCTAACTTTTCACCTGAGTTACCGGTTTGAATTTTTATTATGAGAAGCCACATTTATCAAATGCATGACTTTTTACTTGCTACTATCACGTCTCAGAAAAGCTAAGGAAAAAAAATTAGCAAAATAAAACAAGCACATACATATGATTAAGCCATGTCCAAGTGACTCATCTTTGTAGAGGAATAATTTAGGTTATGCTTCTAAGTAATGTGCTTTGAATGTACTGCTATTCGTCTCTTACAGGAAGTAGTAGTGTTAAAAAATGCTGTCTGGGGTTTCCCTGGTGGTCTGTGGCCAAGGATTCACCTTGCAATGCAGGGAATACTGGTTCGATCCTTGGTCGGGAAACATGCCGTGGAGCAACTAAACTCATGGGCCACAACTACCGAGCTTGTGCATCTAGAGTCCACGCTCTGCGACGAGAAGCCCCTGCAGTGAGAGGCCTGCACCTCACTGAGGAGCAACCCCTGCTCGCCGCAACCAGAGAAAGCCCACGTGCTGCAACGAGGACCCACCACAGCCAAAAACATAAAGAGTTAAGTGTAGCTTTTTGTTGTCACACAAACTGGCATAAAACCCCCTAATATCAAAACAGTAGGGAATAAAAATGTGTCGCATCCATAAAGGATGAAACTTCTAATGAGACACTCCAATGTTTTAAGTATTTTTTAGTTATGTTATAAAATTGGGTATTTTTAAAGAGGTGCCTTAAAGATGTCCCTTTTAAGAAAAAAAAAACTGTAAAAGCTTATAATTATTTTCCTTATATGTATCTCCTTATAGAAAGTCTCAAGAGCTGGCAATTCTAACCTTTTCTGCACGCTAATATTAAATGACCACTGCTGCTAAGTCGCTTCAGTCGTGTTCAACTCTGTGTGACCCCATAGACTGCAGCCGGCCAGGCTCCGCTGTCCCTGGGATTCTCCAGGCAAGAATACTGGAGTGGGTTGCCATTTCCTTCTCCAATGCATGAAAGCAAAAAGTGAAAATGAAGTCGCTCAGTCGTGTCCGACTCCTAACGACTCCATGGACTGCAGCCTACCAGGCTCCTCCATCCATGAGATTTTCCAGGCAAGAGTACTGGAGTGGGGAAAATGACCCCATATGTATTATGACTAAACTATTACCTGGTAACTGAAGTAAGTACTTGTAAGGTTCTAGAAGAATTCTTTGGACAGTTTCTTGAGTCTTCTCCATTGTTTTTAAATTTCAAAGCTGATCTGTAAAAAAGGAGAAACATAAAGATGATGTAATTGAGTATCAAAGTGGAAAGGAGTTTGTATTTCAAGATGTTTTAGTAAAAGTAAACGTTCAGTTTGGTTTTAAGTGAAAATTCTACACCTATGAGACCTTAAAAACAAATCCACAGAATTAGATACTTCTGTGTTTGATTGATCATATAAATTAGAAAACATACTTTGTTTTCTAAGAGCATTAAAATGAATATGTTTTATAATGTGACCCTTAAACAACACTGGGGTTCGGGGCACCAACACCTTTCCCTCTGCAGTTGAAAATCTTGAGTACTATCAATACTTCACAGTTGAACCTCAGTATCCCTGGTTCTGCAGGCACAGATTTAAGTCTAACACAGATCATGTAACACTGTATATAGTATAAAAAGAAATATGAGTATAGGTGGAACCTGAGCAGTTCAAACTCACATTCTTCAAGGGTCAAATGTATATTTAAAATGTAAGCATACAAGGAGAAAATTCTTTGATGCATTTTCTTCACAATCCATTTTAGACACTCTGATTAAGACATGCGCTCAAGAGTGCAATTATAAAAGAAGCTTTCTCAAGATTAGTTAATTTACTAAGTTTGGCCACGCTGGGTCTCCGTTGCTGTGCGTGGACTTTCTCTAGTTGTGGCAAGCGGGGCATACTCTTTCCTGTGGTGCATGGGCTTCTCACTCTGGTGGCTTCTCTTGTTGTGGAGCACAGGCTCCAGTGCATGTGGGTTTAGTTGTGGCACATGGGCTTAGCTGCCCTCTGGCATGTGTGATCTTCTTGGACCAGGGGTCGAATCAGTGTCCCCTGCACTGGTGGGCAGATTCTTATCCACGTACCACCAGGGAAGTCCCTTGAGTGCAATGATATTATTGAAAATATTCCCCTGAGGTGACTTATTATTCTGAATTTTACATTTACTTCAGTATTTCCTAAAATTGCACTCACAATTTTACTAGAATCCTCCTTTACTGTTGAATCTCCACTATCTCTTCATAAATATCTATTGCTACTTTTGTCCTCTTATTAAGGAATTTTCATTTCTGTTTTTTTTTTTTTCTGTTTCTTTTGTTTGGGGGGGGTGGTTGCGGGGAAGTCTTCATTCCTAATCTGGACATTTTAGAAGGTTTCTCACCTTTGTCTACTTTTGTTTTCTGAGACAATGATTTGGTCCCAAGGATCATGCTAAAGGATTGAAAGGTGTGTTTCCTGTAGTCTACTCTTGAATATCTAGGTGAAAGGATCATAAAAACCTGCACTTTCCAAAGGAAATCCTTTTAGCGATATGAATCCAAAGAGAAAACTTCCATACAGAAAACTGCTACATCTGCCTTGAACAACAATTAAGTATGTCCCAAGGTAAAAAAAGTTCAGAAAATACTTTGGAATAATCCAAATACCAGTTTGGTAACCTGATGTGTGCTCAGTCATATCTGATTCTTTGTGACCCCACGGACTGTAGCCCGCCAGGCTCCTTTGTCCACAGAATTTTCCAGGCAGGAATACTGGAGTGGTTTGCCATTTCTTTCTCCAGGGGATCTTCCCTACCCAGGGACTGACCCTGTCTCTTGCGTTGGCAGGCTGATTTTTTACCTGTGTCACCTGGAAGTAACCTAATAACACCTATACTGTTTAAAGTCTGACAAAGATTACCTTATTCTTAAGAGATTAAAAAAGATGATATGCAGGAAGAATAATCACTTAGGTAAGAGATTACTGAACAGAATTAAAAGTAGAATTTTAAAAATGTACTCTATATATACTATTTTATTTAAACCAATTAGTAGCCACCTCTTCTCAACTAGGTTGAGAACAAATATTCTGTTTATCTTTTTCACAGCCTCCAGAACACATAATTTGAAAATCAATATGGACTTCCCTAGTGGTCCAGTGGTTAAGAAACCATACTTCCAATGCAGGGGGTAGAGTTTGGATCTCTGGTTGGGGAACTAAAATCCCACATGCCATGCGGTGTGGCCAAAAGGAAAAAAAAAAAAAACAAAAACTTGTAAGACCAACTCTGAATAATTCTGTTTTGTCTCTGTCTAAATTAGTAGCAACTATACACTGCTGGATAGATACCAGAGCTAATCTGTTTCAATTCTGTGGGTTTTGTTTGATGTTTTTTTCAACTGAAAATATGAGTTATGAATTTTTTAAAAAAACATCTTTTCCTTTGATCATTCAAGAAAGTTTAAGAATACTCACCTAACAAATAGGTCAATTAATCTTCCTTTCCCAAAAAACGTTTATATCAAAGTATTCTCAACAATGGGGAAACATAGAAGCCTCAATTTTTCTAGGTACTGACAACCAGCCCGTTTCTTGTCTTGTCTAGTTTAACTGTTGCTACATTACAACCCTGTGGCAATACCTATTACAGTGGCAATACTCTGACTGACCTTTTTCTTTACCCAAAAGACTGCAATTTATCACACCTAGAAATTTTAGCTGTGACATAGGAGGCCTGAATACAAAGAGGCATTACTGGGTTACATGCACTCTACTAATTTTTAAAATATTTTATTGATGTACAGTTCATTACCATGTTGTGCCTAATTTACTTTTAGAGTGAACCACCACCACAGATTGCCTCTGTTCAGAGTCTGAAACTACTCCTTTTCAAAACTGGGAAATTGCCTTAAATTTGTTCAAACAATATATTATGAATATTAACACAAAATCAAATTCTCTTCTCCATGGAGACAATAACCCCCAGGCTGGACTCCCTAGTACCTGCCCCTCTCTTCTAGTCCTCTACTCTTCACCGTGTGACCTTTTCTAAATTCAAATCTGGTCCTATCTCCCCTCTCTGATTGGGAACCCATACACGTTATCCCATGGCTCTTAAACAGAACAAAACTCCCTAACAAAGCGTGTCAGGTTCGCAGTCAAAACCCCAGCCCTCCAGCCTCAGTTCTTCATATTTTAAAAAGCTCCCGCTGGCATAAGGCTTTCCAACATGATACCGTTTCTGTCTGGAATGCTCTTTCCTTAAGTTTACTCCTGCTAAACCTTCTGCTCTCAGCTCGATCTTTACTTGCTCGGGAAAGCCTTCCCTCATCTCCCTAAGGCAAATTTCCTGTTTCCAATTCTCATATCACCGTGACACTCTCTTTCGTAGCAATCACACCTGTTGCCATTTCACACTGACGTGTGTGTCCATCCTGTCCGTCTTATGCTCGGATTCAGGAAGGCAGGGGCCACACCAGTTTTTTCACATGGTAGGCGCTCAAATATGTGAAATGAACGAAGGAACCAATGGCAAGTGCCTTCCAACGCGTTAGAGGATAAACTCAAGGCACACTCCGGCATGAAAAAGTGATAATATCATGCAAAGTGGTTTTTTTTGTTTTTTCTTTAAAGGGAAGGATCTGGTTTCAGTATTGCCAAATCGACACACAAATATAAGGGCGGCTGCGGAGCGCAGAGCGCATCCGTCCAAACTCCAGGAGATGATGGATGGGTCTGAAGAAAATTGCCGGGGAGATACAGGGAGGGAATTTAACTAACTTCGAGTCAGATTTTTAACACAGCCTTGGCAGAAGAGCTTCAAACGTCGACTCCCCTAGCACAGGGTCGGTGAGGTGCCCGCTTCCTCTCCGCCCAGAGGGCCCCTTCCGCCCCACTGGGTCCCTTGCGGCTCCTCCCCTTCTCCAGCCAGAGGATGGAAAATTCATACACAATCCGGTTCAGCATCCGGGTCCTCACCCTCCTTTCTTTCTTTCCTCTCAGCTCCGCCTCCCAGCCTCCCCCACCCACCTCCCCATCCGGGTTCCCCCCAGCCGCCACCACAGCCACTCACGGTTCGAGGATGATATCACAACTTTCACGCCGCGGGTCCGGGAGTAAGCTGTACCCAGTATCAGCTTCCCACCTTATAGTTCAGAGTAAGGGTCCTTCCGATGCCTACATGAATACTTTCCCCTATTTCACCACAGAACTCTCCGCCCTCTTCGGCCGCCGGCGACCCCGCATTACTCGGTGCAATAAAATGCGCCATCCCGGTCACACTGCGCAGGCGTCGTTGCCACCTCCCCTCCGCTTTGTTGCTCCGCCCCCTTTCGTTCCCCCCCGCCTGTCTCACGGAGGCGCGGGGCATTGCGGGTCTTGCAGTTCTCCGGGGGGAGGCTTCGCGCATTGGTCCGACAGGCTGGACTACATTTCCCGGGGAGCTTTGAGGCGTAACTTTCTGTTTCCATAGAACTGGTGGGAAAATGGCGTCGTTGTTTGTATCGCGGGGACCAATAGGAACAGGGTATAGGCGGGTTCTAAAGAAGCCTAACCAATCCGAGGTCGTCTAAGAAGCCATCCGGGAAAGAGGTAGGGGAGGGGAAAAAAGTCTAGGGGAGGGGAGAAAGGAGGGAAGGGGGGCACTTGGGGTGGGGGGGGAAGCGATGTTTGCCCGTCAGTCGAGTCCGGAGTGAGGAGCTCGGGCGCCGGAGCGGAGGGAGACTCTTCAGCTTAAGCTTGCCGCTGCCACGGCCACCGCCTGGACTTTTGCTCGGAGGGAGTCGCAGAGGGTCTGTCGCCGCCGTCCTGTGGAGGGCAGCGCGATTGGGGGCCCAGACCTCCAGTCCAGGAGAGATTTTTCGTCGTCCCCCCTCCCCCCAGCGAGGGAGCCCGAGCGGCCGCCAAACAAAGGTACCAGTCGCCGCCGCGGGAGGAGGAGGAGCCGGAGCTTCAGCCTCAGCAACCGCTGGACCCGCCGCCCTTCTTCCCCCATCTCTCCCCCGGGCCTGCTGGTTTTGGGGGGGAGCAGGGGAGGGGACTCTGGACGTGCCAGAGTCGGAGCTCGCCTCCGAGGAAGGTAGGGACATTTTCTGAGGCTTTCGCGGTCTCGTAAGGGGGTCATTAAGGGAGTCACTGGGCCCGGCCGAGGACCCGGGGAAGGTCGCTTTGGTGGTCTCCCCGGGCACGGAAATTCGGGGCCTCGGCCTCCGTGCAGCTCCCCCGCCCCCCGCAGTTGCCGAGTCCGAGTCGCCCCCCAGCCTGGCGGCCGCACACTCAGCGCTTTAGCGTCCCTCGGCCGCGGTGGGGGGCCCGGGTCGGTGGGGGAGCTCTGCCGCCTCCTGGCCCCCTCGGCGCTCTCGCTGTCCCCTCGGATCCCGCTCCCACTTGTCGGGTGTCCATCTCGGAGCGGGACGTGGGCTGAGGCTCTGCGGCTGGTCGGTGCAGCTCGCGGCCCGCCCGGCCCGTCCGTCGCCCCTGCTGTGCTCCCCCAGGCCCGGCTTGCGCCCGCTTGGACTTGGGGTGCGCGGCCCTTTCGAGGGGGAGCTGCCGGAACGGCGCGGAGGCCCTCGGGCAGGAGGGCGGCCGGCCCCGCGCCGGCCCCCAGGCTTGTTGTGAGTTTCTTCTCTGACAGAAATGGCGTCATTGTCGGAGACGGGAAACTCCGTCGGGTCCCGACAATGGGGACGGGAAGCTGTCGAGCTGTGTAGGTGGCCAGGTTTGCGAGGATGGCGGGGCCAGAGGGGGACCCTGGATCGGCGTTTGGTGGTTTGGGGGCTGACGCCTCCTTGAGCTCCTTTTCGGCGTGCAGGCTTCGCTGGAGTCCCTCCGCCTCCGCCAGTGCAGAGGGGTGCCCGTGATGTTGACGGGGTGTCTTTTGTTTCTTCTCCAGGTGCAGGTGAATCTGGTATTTTCGGGGAGATCGCGGCCCCAGGATCATCATGAAGGTAAGATCTCCAGAAGACGAGCCTGGGGGCCAGAGAATCTAGGAAGTGGGGGCTTTGATTGAGTTCGGGTAGGGGGCCCCAACGAGTTTTGCTGAGGAAGGTGTGTGTGGTGGCTTGGCGCCCGAGCTCGTCCCCGGAGACGACGAGGGTCAGCTGGTGTGGATATCGGTGGGCTTTGCTGTGGAGTTGGAGCCGGTTATAGGATATCTCGCTGAGGATGATTTTTCCTTATAGAACCTCTCTCTTTTCGGGGAATGAGAGAAATAGCTGCGTGAATTTAAGTGTTTTAAAAGCAGGTCAAGTAATCTGATTCTAGAAACTGAACTGTATTGTGGTTCTATCGGTTACACTGATGAAAGAACATCTCATTTATTGTGTGAACAGTATTGTCAATTTTTAACCGAAGACCTCCTTGCTTAGGAGAATTAAATATAATCTTAATTGAAAGATTTTTTGAAGAGAATGTTGGTGATCTTTACATAATTCAGAGACAGCAGTTAGTTGTTCCTTGTATTTCCGGGGATTTAGGATTATATGGTGTGTTTTCCTCTGCTGATCCATTAGGTCTATAAATTATCAGATGCTGTATTGCATTGTGATAAAACCGATTGCCAGGTTCCTTTTAAATGTAAACATGTTAACTGAATGGAGGATATTGTCTAAAAGAGTATGGTTTGCTTAAATGGTTGAAGAAATTATAGTCATAAACTTAGTACAGGTTGTTTTTTCACTTTAGAGAATATGTGATTGAATGCTGCCATATTTTTTTAACCCACTTTAGGATGAAAAGCTTTAGATATCTGAAATGTTTAGATTCAACTACTGGAACTTAGAGACTAGCAGGTATTTTTCATCCATTACAAACTCAGAAGAGCTTGAAAAGAGTAGAGGGTTTTCACAGGGATAGAAATGCAACAGTTAGTATGTTAAAATGTAAATTCCAACTACTTTTGACAGTCCTTTGAATTATTTAAAAATAATTTTTAATTCCAAGTTAAAATTTGGAGTACATGCTCATGGTAGAAAATGAAAGCTGTGACTACTTAAATATTTATCAGCTATACAAAGTAGTTAAATTCAGTCTTTTTTTAGGTTGTTTTGTTTTTGAGTTTGAGGTGCTATAAACTCCTACATGAAACAGTTTAAATCTGATGAATTACTATTTCACTTTCATGTAAATAAAAAAACAATCAGTGATGTTTCAGAAATGAATCCCTTTTGTTAATCATGCTAAAAATGCTAGCTCCGTCACCTTCTGTCTGACCTGTGTGAAACAGTGACAAGTAAATTTTTTAGAAAAAAATATCTTCTTTGGCATTGGACAGCAATTTCTATAGAAAAGTGTTGGGTTGAATGATTTAAGTTTATAGGGTGAATAATACAGGAGTTAGTTTGGAATGAATGTTGTAATCTGTCAAAGTTTCCAGTGGAGTGCCTGGCACATCTAGGGTACTATGCTAATTTTTGGTTAAAGGAAATGTAAGTTGAAGGTCTTTTAGATTTCCTTTTTCTCTCTTCCTTTCATTTTCTTTTTTTTTTTTTAAACCTTTTTGAAAAATGAAAGTATGTTGGAAACTTCAGCTTGAAAGTTTCATAGTATTAGGCAAATGCAATTTTTATTGTTATTTTAGAACTCATTTTAAAGATTCAGCATTTCTGTTATTACTGCTTTTAAACAAAAAGTTACTAGTAATGTTAAAAAGAAAGAATTGTTAAAATAATCTTCTAATTTTATACAAGAAGAACTTACGTTTTTATCAGTACAGTAAGTCCTCTCTTTGGGAATCTACTAGTAATCATAAGTGCTAAAAACTTAGTTTATTTCTTTCAACTTAAAAAGTTGAGAGGCTGCCCATGGTTGGTATTTGCTTTAACAAAATTGTAATTCAAAAAGTATGTAGTATTGATTATATTAGACTTTAGATTTTCTCTTTTGTGTGTTCCCAGTCTCTATTGTAGATTTAGGCCAATTGTCAGATCTACCAAAGAAATTCGTACTTTGTAGCAAACTTTTAAGTTCATATTACTTGTCTTCCTAGTCACAGTAAAGTTTATTAAGTGACAGTGTATTGAGGGGACTGAAAAAGTGTGTAGGAATACACTTTTTTGGTGGTTGCTTTAGAGTCCCAAGGCAAGGAAAAATATACATATCATTTTAAATGTTGTATGTTTTAGAAGCGATTTTCCTGTAGTACTGCCTTTAAGAATTTATTTAAATAAATAAAGCCCCTTTACCATATCTCGTGGTCCTGCTCGGTGTGTTTTTGAGAAATATGGCTATAACGTAAAAACGGTTTTGTGCTTTAACATAGATCATGACGTTGGCGTTATGTCGGGTTCACTTTTCATACTTACGATAAACCTTTCAGTGTCATTGATAGCACATTGTGAGGAAATGATAGATTATTGAAGTCTGTAAATAATTCTAAGACTTAATTATGTCAGTTACATTTTGTGCTTTTTTCTAAATTCCTTTTTTTTTTTGCTTTTATATCATGCATGTTATTAACATTTCTCATTACACTGCAGTAAATTTTCAAGTGGATATGGAATAGAGTAGACACTTCAGAATCTTTAGGGGATAAGTGATTCAGATGGTTGTGCTTAGGATCTGGGGAGATGGGCTTTTTCAGATGTACCATTCACTCCTCAGTAATCACTGTCTGAGACCACATAAAAATAATGGATTGATTGCACATGCCTATTGAAATATCCTTTGTTTGTGTGAGTGTTCTCAGCCCCTCTCTCCCCACTCCACCCTTCTCCTTTCCTTTCTCTCCCTCCCTCTTTCCCTTCTACCTTTCCTTCCTCTGTTTTTTTTTCCTTCCTTCCTCTCATCACTTGTCCTTCTTTTCTCTCTCCCCATTTTATAAATCTTTCACTTAACAACAACCCCTTCCATGTGTCAGGGAGTGTAACATGAAGGTAAATAACATCAGTCCTGTTCTCAAGGAGCTCATAATTTAGTTGAAGACAGAAAAATGAAACAAATGGTACATATTGAATTATACAAATATTTTTTGCTGCGTAGTATTTGTGATTAGTGCAATGGGAGGACAGAAGAGGACATCTAAAGCAGAGAGCCACGGAAAGTTCTCTGGTAGACTTGGCATCTAAGCTGAAAGTTAAAGCTTTCTCTAGGTAAGAGGAGTAGAAAAGAGTGTTTCAGAGAGGGAACAAACATACTGGAAAATAAAGGAAAAAAGCAGGATGATGTATCTGGAAACTGTAAGTAGTTCAGTGTGGCTGAGGTTGACATACAGTGTGATGCATTGGGGGTGGGAATAGGAGGGCAGTGTCGGGAGATGAAAATAAGTCAGAGCCGAAAAAGTTGTGCAAAGCTACATGGACCCACTACATGTAAGGATACTGGGCTTATGCTAGAGAGAGATCACTTTGGAGTATTGTAGTGAAGTATCTAAAGGGAAATCTGAATGGAAAATCTGGAAATTCCAGGTGATAAGTCCAAGTGAGAAGTGAATAAGGAGCTGACTCATGGGAGACTTAGTTCCAGGTGATAAATCAAAGTAAGAAGTGAATAAGGAGCTAATTCCATGGGAGTAGAACCAGAGGGAATAGATCTGAAATATCCAGGAAGTAAAATTGAGGACTAGCAACTCACCCTCGGGTAGAAGGAAGATGGAGGTTTCTGTCTTGAAGTATGAGATAGATGTTATTTTATTTTGAACTATGCTGTGACTGGAGTAAACATGAATAAGGTTTTGAGTATTCAAGGGACCTGTAGGGGGTCCGCATCCAAGTGGACTTAACTAATTAAGATATAAGAGTAAGGGAACAGGTAGAATGAAGAAAAATCGGAGGCTTGGTTAATCCAGTGTGAATGTTAACCTCATAGTTAATATTTATGGTATTTCAGGGTAGTTGGACCCATAATATGGCAAATGTATTTTGTGCTATAAACTTGTGATCTTTTTGATGAATAATTTTGAAAAACACTGACTTGTTTCCTGTCCACATTTCTAATCCGTTGCTTATTGTAATTTTTAAAAATGTGGTAGATATTTCACAGAAGAATGTGTTTTTGCTAGCTTGCCTTGTAAATTCAGTCACGAAGAGATACCGCATGCCTTGTTTGTACTAGATGCGACTGTAGGTATTGAGGACACAGCAGTAAACAAAATGAGAATTCTTAACCCTTGTGGGCTTCACAGTTGACGCTCAGCCTGCACTTGTGCATGGGTTTTTGGTAAATATAGGGATAGTGATAGTGAAGTCGCTCAGTCGTGTCCGACTCTTTGCGACCCTGTAGCCCACCAAGCTCCTCCGTCCATGGGATTCTCCAGGCAAGAATACTGGAGTGGGTTGCCATTTCCTTCTCCAGGAGATCTTCCCATCCCAGGGTTCAAATCCAGGTCTCCAGCATTGTAGGCGGACGCTTTACCATCTGAGCCACCGGGGAAGTAAATACAGGTATATGTAGTGTAAATGTATTTCCTCTTTCTTATGATCTTAATAATATTTTCTTTTCTCTGGCTTACTTTATTGTAAGAATACAGTGTAAAATACATATACAAAATATGTTTATCGACTTTGTATGTTATTGGTAAGGCTTTTGGTTAACATCGAACTATTAGTGGTTAAATGTGGGGGGAGTCTGAAGTTATACATTGATTTTCCATTGCATGGGGAGAGTAGGGCCCCTAATCTTTGTGTTGTTCAAGGGTCGACTGTATTAGGGTGGATAGACACTAAACCAAAAGAAGAAAGTGGTAAGTTCTATGAAGGGGGATGAAGCAGAATCAGGATAAAAGGGTAGAGTGACCGAGAGTGTGACTTTAGGTTAGATGTTTGATCTTGAAATGTTTAAGGAGCAGGAAGGTGTCCTTTAGGGCTGAAGCGGGAGGAGATGAGGCTTGAGAGCTCACAAGGGCCAGAGCAAAGTAGGGCCATGTAGGTCATGGTAAGGACTTAAAGTCTGAGTGTGCTGGGAAGTCACTGAAAAGTCTCAAGCCAGAGAATGAAGTGACTGAGAAGGGGTCAGCTGCGGGGGAGTCGGGTGGAAGTAGGGAGGCGAGCTGCAAGTCAGTTTGGTGAGGGGTGGAGGTAGACCAGGTGTGGGAAACGGTTGTATTGAAGGTGGGGATATAGGAGTGTAGTGAATTGAGTATGAGGTTTCTGCTTACTGCTGTTTATAGATGACTAACCCTCCCATCCCCAGTCCCTTTAAAAAAATCTTTCTGCTGTGATTTGTTGGTGGATAGATTTCTTGGAACTGAGTACAGCCAAGAAGCCGTTCCCAACTCTTTGTTGCTGTTCAGTCGCTCAGTTGTGTCCTGCTCTTTGCACCCCTATGACTGGAGCACCAGGCTTCCCTATCCTTCGCTGTCTCCCAGAGTTTGCTGAAACTCGTGTCCATCGAGTCGGCGATGCCATCCAGCTGTCTCCTCCTCTGTCAGCTGTTCTCTTCCTGCCCTCAGTCTTCCTCAGCATCAGGTCTTCTCCAGTGATTGGGCTCTGCACCAGGTGGCCAGAGTATTGACGCTCCCAACTCTCAGCCTTCCATTGTTAGTGGGCAGTGAACATTGAACTGAGCAGTCCCTCCTGTTATTTTGTTTTGCCTTTGAATTTTAGGGAATGAGGTAAAATTCACCCCTTAAAAAGGTATTTATTTATAAATTTTGTTATGCCAGGTCTCAGTTGCAGCATTGCAGGGTCTTCAGTTGTGGCGTGCGATATCTAGTCCTGGACCAGGGATTGAACCCAGGCCCCCTGCTCTGGTAATGCAGAGTCTTAACCCCTGGACCACCAGGGAAGTCCCGCAGTTCATCCTTTTAAAGTACACAATTCAGTACTTTCCACAGGCTGTTTCCGTCACTGCTGTCTAACTCTGGAGCATTTTCATCTTCCCCACCCAGAGAGGCCTGTTGTCCACTAGTAGTCACTCTTTGTTCTCCCTTCCCTCTACCCTTCCTCTGGCAATCACTAATCTACTTCCTGTCTCTAAGGTTAATTTGCCTGTTCTTGACATTTTCTAGCAATGGAATCATATAATACGTGACCTTTTGTGTCTGACTTCTTTCACCTATCATAATATTCTCAGGATTCATTCATTCTGAGGCCTATGTCAATATTTCATTCCTTTTAATTGCTGAATAATATTCCATTTCCTTGGATATACCACATTTTGTTGGTTCATTTATTTCTACTTTTGCCTATTGTGAATAATGTTGCTGTTAACATTTGTTTCAGGCTTTAGTGTGAACATACATTTTCCATTTTGGGGGTTCTTAGGAGTGGACCTTACAGAGTAGTGATGCCACCTCTGGTAACCCTATTGAGAGCTGAGTGTTCCGTGTTGTAGAAAGTGGCCACTGAAGAGTTGGCCACTCAACGTTTCACTCAACATTTATTGAATCCTTGCGTGCTAGTCTCCAATCTAGCCATTTAGGATATATCCAGTGAACAAAACAGGTAGAAAGTCCTGGCCCTGTGCATCTTACCTTTTAAGATGAGGTGAGGGGCAGACAAGTAAGAATAGACATAATAAATCAATTATCTAATTTGTTGGGTGGTCAGTAGTAGAGAAATAAAAGGGGAGCTTGGTAAGGAGGACAGGGAATATGAGGTGGATAGGTTGTAGCATGAAGTAAGGTGGTCAAGTAGGGTTTATCGAGAAGACGTTTGTGCAAATACTTGAGAAAAGGACGTAAGGGAGTTAGTCATGTGGCCTCCAAGGCAGCTGGACGTGTTCGGTGACCTGCACAGAGGCTAGGGTAGCTGGAGCGGATGAAGGAAGGGAGGAGATCAGAAGTGGACGGGGTCAGGCAGGCAAAGAGGACTGCACGCCCGGGATGGAGCACATCAGAGCCGATCACCTGAAGGCCTTTTTAAGGATTTTAACTTTCACTCTGATAGAAATAGGGAGCAGTTGTGCGTTTTGAACAGAATGATGCTCTCATTACAGAGTGGCCGATTTTCCTTACGTTTTTAAAGGATCACTAACTGCTGTGTTAAAAACAGGCTGTGGGCAAGTCTACAAGATGGAAACCGACCAGTTAAAAAGCTGTAGTCACAAAGGATGGCGGCTGCCCAATGAGGGAGGTGTGGAACGGTCAGCTTCTAGGTGTGGTTTGAAGATAGAGCCGAAAAGAGTTCTTGTCAGGTTGAATGTAGAGGAAAGTCAAGGAGGGGACCAAGATGTTGTGGATGAATAACTGGAAAGCTGGGATTTTATGAGGAAATTAGGGCTGCCTAATTTTTGGAAATAAACATTTATATTGAATACATTCATAAAATATATTTTACATTTGTGAAAATTGCCAACTGGTGTATTGCTTGGTGAAATATGACTAAAAACTCAAAATATGGATATGCTATACAGTGGATCCTTGAATAACATGGGTTTGAACTGCTTGGGTCCACTTATACAAGAAGTGTTTTCAGCAGATACACAGTCACACTACACAATGCATGGGTAGCCGAATCCAAGAATGTGGGTCTGCAGATACAGAACGCAGACTGTAAAGTTACACCAGGATTTTCAGCTGTCCCTCCAGTCCCCCCGCCAGTGTTGCTTAAGAGTCAACTCGATTAGGTTTTTAGTTACAAGTATTTAAAAACATTGCAGCCTTTCATTTTGGACGAGTTGTACAAACCAGGACTGGTGGCACCTTCATTTGGGTGTCACAGGACAAGGATGTTGCTGCATTCATGCAAAGCATGCACCAGTATTCTGTGTAAGATGACAGCCACAGTCCTCTGTGGGTCAGAAAGGGCCAAAATCTTTGCGATATTTAAATATTGCAGATTCTAGAAGGTGTGGATTTTGATAGGGCATATATTGCAAGTAGAATCACTTAAAATTTTTTATTGACACTTCAGTGCAGAGCTTTTTAGCTTGTAGCTTATTTTGAATACAGAAGACAAAAGAAAATACTGAAAAGTCTGTTTCTTTCAGAAAAAGAAAGAAAAAGGAAAGAAACTTTGGGGACTTGTTAATACCTAGTGGACATTAAATGAAACATGAGCTGTAAATAACAAGCTTTTGTTCCCAAGATGACTGAAATATTTTCATTTATTACTTTACATGAAAATAAGTCAGTGTATTTGTTACCTCTTAAACTGCTAATTAGTATGTTTAATTTTAAGAGAGAGCTTTTGTTATAAAAATTGAGGAGTGCAGGAAATCTTGATGTTCACATTTCCCATGGAAGATAATGTGTTTCTAGAAATCTGATAATTTTCATACTAAAATTGGAGACAGCATTCAAGTTTGGGGAGGAAAAGTGAGTTTAAAGAAGTATGTAAACAATTTAGCAGAAGATAAAAGACAAATCTACTAGGGTCAGTTCACAGAGACAGAGAAGCCAACTTCCTCTTCACCTCACATACTAACAGTCATGTTTTAGGTTGGTTGATAGGACTAAGGGACAAAATAAAAGAGGCAGAAAAGAAAGTTTTAAAACAACACTTGGCTTATTCTGAGGATAATATCTAACTGTGAATAACTAGATGTACTGAGCATTAGGACAGTTGAAGATAAAGATACAATTCTATATTACTCTGCCTGGTGTATCTTTCCAGCTTAACATTGGTGCTGGCAGTCTGGTGGTAGAGAGGTTGATTCTTTGGGGTGATTATTATCATTTGAAGGAAGAAAATCTTTACAGAAAGTAATGGATCACTTTTAAGTTATAAATTTAGCTATCACTTGAGAGAATAATTATTTGTACATAGTCTTTTACTATTGAAATGTGTCAGAAAACAGTCTGTATGGGACAGTGAGATAGATACTTTATGTAGACTTTTCTTATTTAAGCCATTTTTTCCCCTAATTTATAGATGGGTTTTTGGCAGTGTGACTTAACTAACTATAGGATATTTAAAGTCCTATGTCAAGGTTTTGACGAACAGTGGACTGCTGTCTCCTAATTTGATAATCTTGCAGGGCATACTTGCTTAGAAGAATGTCATTGGTAACTGTTTAGTAAGTTTCACGTAAAGTCACACTAATTTCTATCATTTTCTTTAATAACAGAAATGAACATTATAAATCATCAAATCTTAGACCAAATGGCATTTAAAGAAAAGACTTACCTTATACTGATAGTGAAAGTTATACTTGAAAATGACTATAAAAACCATCTTTTTTTAGTTAAAAGTGCCCAGTAAATAGTGTAGCTTAGTGATTAAGAGCATATGGCTTGGAAAGAGAGAGGTCTTGTTCCCAGGGCTGTCTTTCTGTGTTCTGGCTGTTGAAGTTTGGGGAAAGTTGTTTATTTTTGAAGTGAAAGTAAACATCAGATTCATTTTCTTGCAAAGTGGGATAGTAATATTGATAGTTACCTGACAAGGTTGTGTAAGTATTAAATGAAATAACATTTAACTTAAACTGTACATGTTCTGAGTAGTCAGTACGTGGTAGCTGCATTATTCTGGTAAAAGCTGTCACTTCTTTTATAAATGGGTAGAGTGAGGATTCTTTCATTGAGACTGCTTGGGATTAAATTGGGACTCTCACGCTTGCCAAGTTGTGGGCAGTTTTCTTTAACTTTCTAGGAAGGCTGGTGTCCTTGTCTTATGAGGAATGGTGGTAGCGCTTACCTCATGGGGTTGTTAGGGGTGACTAAGTGTAATGACACGATCTACTCCATAAATTGAAGCTATTATTGTTAATTCATGGAAAGAATGTGTAAATGCTTATGAGTTGAAATGCTTTGGGGGTGATATAGTGACTCTAGTCTCTTTTAACTTAAAGTTTGATTTGGAAGTTGGGGGAAGAAGTTACAGTTTTGTGATTAAGATTGAAGCCTGTTATTACTGTCTTTGTGAAATCCTTAAAAAGACTGTTCAAGGGAAGGTGAAAACCAGATTTCTTTATTCTAAGAACTCTGCCCCCATTCAGACCTTTATTTATTCTAGCCCTTCCTGATGCAGAATCTTCTCAGTAAATACTTGCCCTTTCTTCTAATTTGCTGCTGGCTTGTCTAGATGGGATTCTTTGAAGGGAAAAGTAAATTTTACTTCCAAGCCTAGAGGTTTTGTGTTGGATTAGGTGAGCCACTGGAGATGTTCATTTTCTAAGCGAGCATCCACATCCAGCCTTGCTTATATAGGGAAAAGTCCTTTTTCTTCTCATGGTCTGATCTGATCTCTGTTCGGATGTGGCGGTTAGTCACCTGAAGCTGCTCTGGCGCGGCGCGCTGTGGGGGTGGGGTGTACGAGGCCTGGGGCCCTGCCAAGCCTGAGTCTGTCTCTACCCCAGAGACTAAAAGGAAAACTGAACAGGCTCAATGACAAAGAGCTACTATTGCTCCCAGAGTTTAAATGAGGCAGCTTGGCTTATACCTATTCGGAAGCTTTAAAAAATTTTAGCTTTTTATATTTTCAGTTTTATCTTGCTGAGTGTATCTCATCCAAGGCCCCATTTCTTTTTTTTTTTTTTTTAACCTGAATATCCTTGTTGAAAGTTGTTCAGTGATTTCTTTTTTTCTTGTCTGGGCCCCTTGGCTTGTGGCATCTTAGTTCCCGGTCCTAGGATTGAACCCAGGCCTCCTGCAGTGAAAACGCAGAGTCCTAACCACTTGACTGCCAGGGCAGCCCTATGTTCAATGATGGTTTTAAAAAGTTGTTCAGTGTCAGAGGGCTTCACACTTAGTAAGTCACCTAATTTTGCTTTGCCTCAATTTGGAAAAATACTTTTCTAAACTAATGTGTCCTGTTCCTAGCAAGATTAAATATATTTTTTTAAGTATAAAAGCAATTGCAGTTTGCTGTAGATGTTAAAAAATTACAGAAAGATAATGTATACAGTGAATAGTAAAAGTCATTACCTTCTTCCTGTTGGTAGCTTGATTTAAAAGTTTGGAGTATGTTCTTCCATAACTTTTTCCTTGCACGTATAAACCTATATATTTTTTGATATGTTTGATTTTATAAAAATGGGCTTATCCTTTGCATATTGTTTGTGGCTGTTTTTACATCTTTCTATATCAATTTATAAAAGATAGATATCATTCTTTTTTGATGCCCTCAGAAAGATTTTATTTGCATTCAGTATGCTATTTTCTCTACTACCAAATGATTTACTTAGGGCAATGCCATGTTTCTTTAGCTTTACGTTAATGGCAGATAAGTATAGGCCGTGCTAAGTGGTGTTCAGCACTCAGTAGACATTCAGTGCACGCGTGCTCAGTTGCTCAGTTGTGTCCAACTCTTTGTGACCCCATGGACTGCAGCCTGCCAGTCTCCTCTGCCCAAGGGGCTTTCGAGGCAGCAATACTGGAGTGGCTTGCCATTTCCTCCTCCAGAGGGTCTTCCTGATTCAGGGACTGAACCTGCATCTCTTGCATTGACAGATGGATTCTTTAATGTTGAGCCACCTGGGAAGCCCAGGTATTCAGTTCAGTTCAGTTCAGTCGCTCAGTCGTGCCCGACTCTTTGCGACCCCATGAATCGCAGCACGCCAGGCCTCCCTGTCCATCACCATCACCATCTCCCGGAGTTCACTCAGACTCACATCCATCAAGTCCGTGATGCCATCCAGCCATCTCATCCTCTGTTGTCCCCTTCTCCTGCCCCCAATCCCTCCCAGCATCAGAGTCTTTTCCAATGAGTCAACTCTTCGCATGAGGTGGCCAAAGTACTGGAGTTTCAGCTTTAGCATCATTCCTTCCAAAGAAATCCCAGGGCTGATCTCCTTCAGAATGGACCGGTTGGATCTCCTTGCAGTCCAAGGGACTCTCAAGAGTCTTCTCCAACACCACAGTTCAAAAGCATCAGTTCTTTGGTGCTCAGCCTTCTTCACAGTCCAACTCTCACATCCATACCTGACCACAGGAAAAACCATAGCCTTGACTAGACAGACCTTAGTCGGCAAAGTAATGTCTCTGCTTTTGAATATGCTATCTAGGTTGGTCATAACTTTTCTTCCAAGGATTTCATGGCTGCAATCACCATCTGCAGGGATTTTGGAGCCCCCAAAAATAAAGTCTGACACTGTTTCCGCTGTTTCCCATCTATTTCCCATGAAGTGATGGGACCAGATGCCATGATCTTTGTTTTCTGAATGTTGAGCTTTAAGCCAACTTTTTCGCTCTCCTCTTTCAGTGGGTATTATTAATTTATTTGAATATCTAGTACTACTAGGTGGTGAATAGACCCAGTCCTCTGTAGCATTTATGATAGTCTCTCATAACTCTATAGATTATTATTACAGCTGCTGTTAGTGAAATCTGATTGCATGAGATTGCTCTTAAAAGGTAAGCTGTGGGAGGTAGTGCGGGAACATCCCGTGCTATATGCCTGTTTGTGAAGAAGCTAATGTTGTTCTTGGGATCTCTAGTAGCGTTTATTAGAAAGGTTACTTTGGGACAGACCACTCTAGGTAATGACCCCAGCAGATGCTTAGTCAGAACATGTGGTTTGTAAAGTATTTTTTTTAAGCACTGTAGTTAGGTTTTTAAATGGTGCATTACATTTGTAAAATTTCATAATCATTAGTTATTTCTTATAACGTCCCTTTGAGGCAGGTCAGCAGCATTTTTCCTTTTTTATGGTTGAAGAAGCAGATGCGAAGATGTTGAGTGATTTGCCCACGGGCACACTAAAGTTATGGCCGAATCTGTTCTTCTGTTAGTAAACGGAACCATGCTGCTTTCTGCTAGTTATGCGTGAGTTAGAAAGGTGTTATCATCTCGTGACCTTTCGATGGGCTTATGGAATAGCAGGTATAGCTTAGAAACCATTTACCTACTTTCATTGAAAGGAACCGTTTTAAAGCTAAAACTTATTTGCATTGTGATAGTAAATATTTTAGGGAAATTTATCCTATTCTCTTAAATGTAGACGAAATTATATGAAAATATATTAAAATGAACTACAGTGGACTTAGTTTTTCTGGGAGAACCTATTCTAGCTTGAAATTGTAAGTAAGAGGAAAATAGTACAAGGCTTGAAGATATTTTAAAGTAGGAGAAAAAAAAATAAAGTAGGAGAAAAATGAATTGTCAGGGTATATTTTCATGAGTAATTTGAATTGAAACACTATGGCTTGTAGAGTCAGAAGAGAATTTTAAAGATCGTTTGGACCTGTGGATTTAGACCCGGACTCTCCTGCCGTGTAACAGCATGGAAGGTTATCTAGGCTAAAAAAGTGTCCTACACTTTCCGTACTCATGCCCACCCAGAAAAAGTATCTGAAATTTTGGTAACATTCCTTAAGCTATAAGTTTACTTGTCTGAAACATCCTCTATTTACTTGTTAGGACTTGATTCTATTGTTCTGTAAATTGCTGGTATATTTTTTAAATATATTTTAAAATTCAGGATTAATTCCTGTGTACCTTTTTTTTTTTTTAAGATGTCAAGAAGCTATTATGTAAGAGTATACAACTTGAATTTTGAAGCACTGAACAGGACAGAGGAAACACAACACTGCTAAATTTTACTGCTACTACCTGTGTTGTTCACAAACTTTAGCAAATTCCTGCAGAATGGTGACAGATTTAGGCTGTATTTGTTTCATATTGCTGCTATAACAAGTTGCCAAATATTTAGTGGCTTAAAACAACACAGAGTTATTATTTTATAGTTCTGTATGTCAGAAATCTGAACTGGGTCTCAGTGAACTGAATTCCTTCCGTGGTCTCTCGGGGAGAATGTTCCTTGCTTTTTCAAGCCTCTGGAGGCTGTACACATACTGTTGGTTGTGTTCACTCCTCTGTCTTCAAAGCCAGCAGCTTAGTATCTTCAAATCTCTCTGGCTTTGACACTGCTTCTACCTCCCTCTTTCACTTATATTAGGGCCCTTGTGATCTCATTGGGCCCATTCAGATAATCCAGGATAATCTTCCCATTTCAATGTCAGTTGGTTAGTAACCTTAATTCTGTCTGCAACCTTAATTCCCTCTTGCTATTTAACAGCAGTTTCACAGATTCAGGGAATTAGGATACAGACATTTTGGGGGAGGCCATTATTCTGCCTACTACAGACTCCTTAGTTCAGCAGGATCTATTTAACCTTTTAGGCTGTTCCATAAAATGAGATTAATATTTACTGTTTGCTACAAAGGAATTTTATGGAAATGGAAATTATATGCCATTGCAGACAGACCATGCATAGAATACACTCAGAAATATTAACTGATGCTTTCTGGTTGGTCTTATGTATTAGGTAGATGCTTAACTTGTGGATAGGTCGTCTCCACAGTAAGCAGTGAGTGGGTTTGGTAAACTCCAGTCTGAAAACCTGGAGTTAACACTTGGCCTCTGGAAGCAGAACAGGATGTCAGTGACTCACAGGCTTTCCAGAGAATGAGCCTTCTCTACTGTTGTTTACTTTTCATTTGACTCTTATAAAGGCAGGCTTTTGTCTTAGAATTCAGCTTTTCCAGACCTTTGCTTGTTGAGGATAGTGTTAATTTATAGCATAGAGTTGAAAAAATAGGTGAATGCTTAACTATAATTTGTTTTATGCTTTGAATCTGTTTTAGTCTGAAAGATACAACACATTTTTTAAAGCAGTATGCTTTTCTACTTCCTTTTTCAAAGAAAGTTATGACAATAATTAATGGAGAGGCCTTGAGTAATTGTTTTAAATCTCAACTCCTGATGATTGATTGTTTAGTATGTGCCAACTTCATATTCTTTTTTGAAGTTAAACTTGGAGAATTGCTGTGTTTAGTGTTGTCATTTCCTAAATTTTCTTTTAGTCTTTCAGCTCTCAAAACTGTGGTGCTGTGAGGCAGGATTCACAGACTGGAGTAGTAGATAGTGGAAATAGCTTTTAGAAAACCATTTTCTAAAGTCAAAGGGAATTTTAAGGGTAGATATGTCATCTGTTATTTCTGTTTCCAGGTTAAAATTTGAGTTACATTTCTCTAGGGGCTCCCCTGGTAGTTCAGTTGGTAAAGAATCCTCCTGCAGTGCAGGAGATCCCGGTGCGGTTCCTGGGTTGGGAACATCCCCTGAAGAAGGGACAGGCTACCCACTCCAGTATTCTTGGGCTCCCTGGTGGCTCAGCTGGTAAAGAATCCGTCTGCAGTGTGGGCGACGTGGGTTCGATCCCTGGGTTCGGAAGACCCCCTGGAGGAGAGCATGGCAGCCCACTCCGGTATTCTTGCCTGGAGAATCGCTATGGACAGAGGTGCCTAGTGGGCTGCGATCCATGGGTTTGCAAAGAGTTGGACACGACTGAGCGACTAACCACACAGCACAGCTCTAAAATAAACATAACAAAACATTCCTGTGTGATTATTCGCTAGGTTATCTTGTAGATATAGATGGAAAGAGAAATCCACTGACTGTCTTACTGCAAATATGTTTCAGGTAAGAAATTGAAATTTTCTCAGTTCCGTGGTAGGAATACGTTGGTTTTCCTCTGCGTTGCGTTATCACGTATTTCTTCGCACATAGCTGCTGACTGAGTATGATTTAAGTTAGAATGTTTCTGAAGATTGAGTTGTAACCAGTCATTTGGCTCTTCTAGCATTAGTGGATCCTCTGATTCTGCCCTTCTGTCCTTTTCTTCTAGTTATCCTCTACATAGTTCTAGCAGTGCCCTTATCACACTTGAATGACAGGCAGTAAATCCTGGACAATTATTTTCATACATGCATCAGTACAAAATAAGTTGCACAAAGTTCTGTCTGCCCTGAGTTGTAAATTTATTCTCTCAAGGTTTCTATTTTACATATATCAACTATTTCTGTTATATATATATATATCAAATAGTGTTTTGTAAAATGTAGATAAATGAATGATTTGAGTTTGGTAGCACATGGTACCGTATTCAAATTATCTAACTTTAAAAAAATTAAATGTCAGCACGTCTTTTTAATGAAGGTGATAAATTCAAGCACCACCCTTCATTCCCAGATGTCATTACAGGCGTATTAGAAGCACACAAGCGTGTGTTTCAGGATGTGCTGTTGCACGCCTCGCCACCCTTGTGACGGAGCAGTAGTGGGATGGAGTCGTCAGGGTTGAATTCGGCGCTGCCCCTTGACTAGTCGCAGGACCTTTGGCAGTTATGTAAAATGGGGAGAATAATATTTGTTCCAGACACATTGTACATTTAAGAACTGTGAGGGACTCTGAAGACTTCTGCTGGTCCTAAAAGAAGCCTTACACTCCTTTGCAAACGAAGGCTTTGGGCACCTACCACCCATGGATAAGAATTACGAATTCAAACTGGTGTGGACCTGCCGCCTCACTTGGCTCTCCTGACTCATAATCCAGCGCTCCTCTCCATTATATTGTAGAGAACTGCTCTACTTGGACAGCAGTGCCAGGATTCGGGTCCTCAAATGAAAGGTTGAATGGTGATAGGCAAGAAGTGGTTTTGTTTTGTTTTTTAAATGAGAAAATAACTCCTTGATGTATTAGTGTCTGATGTTAATTTTTGACGAGACTGAACTCTCAGTTCAGTAACGATAACGATTTGTTATCGTTATTAGGATATTAAACTTTTGGAAATTTTAAAAACACAGTTTGTCCTCTAGAAAAACACTAAAAGCTTCTTATACATATAAACTTGGATTAAGTTCAAACTTTAAGATGTACAATGAGAGACTTACAAGACTGCAGTTTTTAATGAATGAAATGCCTCTGTGTATGGATCAAAGCCAGCTTTCATGGTAAGTATGAACAATGTGGTTAGGTTCCCCATCTACATGCCCATCCAGTTACAACTTAAATTGCCTTGATTGCATATTAGCTGAATTAAGCGTTGATGAAACAAATATGGGGTCCTAATTAAGCACAATGAAGATCTTACATTAGTGAAGCAGTATATTACCTAAGCACAAATATGCTAAACAAATATTTAACCAGTCCAGTGGATAGGCACAGTGACTATAATGCAGATAGTAATTTACATGCATGTTTAATATAATGTAGTAATTGGCATTTGGATTCATATAAATATGTTATTTGAAATACAGTATTTTTAATTTTTGGAAAGTTGAATGAAATTCAAATCTGGGGACTCTAATAAAAACAGATTGTTAGAGGTGAATACACTTGAGGGTAGCAAGCACACTGGTGATACACAGCTTTAAAACTTTATTATAGAAACTTAAAACATGCTGAAATGAAGTTCAGTTAATTTTTCCATCCTTAGCTTCAGCCGTTGTCAACATTTTGCCTTTCTTGTTTTATCCTTTTTACTCTGGTGCTCCTTCTCTCCCCTCCCCATCACCATGTAGGATTTTAAAGCAAATTCCAAGCATTATTTCACAGATACCTTTATCCAAAACATAGGTACAATGCCGTTGTCACAACTAATAATGTTAACAGTTTCCTAATGATATCCTATCAGAGAAGGCAGTGGTTCTCCACTCCAGTACTCTTGCCTGGAAAATCCCATGGGCAGAGGAGCCTGGTGGGCTGCAGCCCATGGGGTTGCTAAGAGTTGGACATGACTGAGCAACTTCACTTTCGGACACGACTGAGCGACTTCCCTTTCACTTTTCGCTTTCATGCATTGGAGAAGGAAATGGCAACCCACTCCAGTGTTCTTGCCTGGAGAATCCCAGGGACCGGGAGCCTGGTAGGCTGCCCTCTATGGTGTCGCACAGTCGGACACGACTGAAGCAACGTAGCAACAGCAGCAGCAATGATATCCTATAGTTAGAAATGTTTAGATATTTCTGTCTCCAAAATGTTTTTCACAGTTGGATTGTTTGCATTAAGTTCCAGATAAAGTCCTCATGTTGCAATTGAAAGTTATGTCTCTTAAGCCGAGTCATTTATTCTGTGACGTCTCCTGCCTGTTCATGCCTTACATTTGATGAAGGATCCATGTCATTTAATCTTTCCCTCATTCTTTGTTTGGCTCATTGCATCTTTTTGATTTTGTTTAACCCCTAACTTTACTGTAAGCTGGTCATTCGTTCCAGAGGCTTTTTTAGTGAGCATTATAGTAGGTGAGGCATTCTTTCTACTGCATATCATTAATTCACTGTTACTAAGGCTATGATTGGTCAGTGATTTTAGGTGTTGTCAGTCTTATCTGGCTGTAATAAACATCCTGTCAACTTTCACTCTGATTTTAGCCCCTGCTAGTGATTGTTGTCTGCTTCATTGTATAAGGATTACAAAATAGGTTTTTAATTATATTACTCCTACTATATTTGCATATTTAATAACTCTGCAATACATAAATGCAGAATAAATGATTATTTCCCCCCTGCCTTTGCTGGTGTTTAGAATAATGGGTTGGTGCTACAGGAAGCTCTTAAAATGACCAGTGAAGTTTTTTGTTTGTATCTGTTTTAGTTGTTTTTAGTGTCATGGATTTTTATGCATTATTTGTGTCTTCATCAGTTGTGGTTGCTGTTGGTGATACTTTAATTGTCTCATCTTTGGGCGTTTGGAGTCTCTTCAAATGGACGTCTATGTTCTTTTGATAACTTCATTACTTTTTGTCACAAGGAATCTCAGGTTCATCTTGTACATTTCTTGTCCCAGACTTGGAATCGGATATTTCTTCAGGAAGCCCTGGTTTCTTCAAGTGAGAAATGGTTTTTAGAAATCACAATCGGGATATTAGGGGTATTACTTGCTACTGGTTTCGTTATTGCTTCTAGATATTTTTAGTGCTTAGACTCAGGAAATGATTGTTTTTTGTTTGTTTTTAAAGAAGAGAAATAAATAGAGGACTTTTACTGATATTTTCAATTTCCATAAAAATTACAGAGATTTAAAAATATATAGATTTTATTTATTTACTTTTGGCTGTGTTGGGTCTCTGTTGCTGTACAGGCCTTTTTCTCTCGTTGTGGCCAACAGGGGCTCCTCCATTGGGACCAAGTGGGGTGTGTGGGCTTCTCATCGCAGCGTCGTCTTCTGTTGTGGAGTGTGGGCTCTAGGGTGTGCGGGCTTGGTTGCGACTTCTGGCGCTGAGCGCAGGCTCAGTAGTTGTGGTGCATAGGCTTTGTTGCTCCAGAGCATGTGGCATTTTCCTGGGCCAGGAATTGAGCCCACATCTCTGCATTGGCAGGTGGAGTCTTTAACACTGAGCCACCAGGGAAGCCCCAGAGTTTTGATTTTGACTTATTTTCTATTTGTATCTTTTTTATTTTATGCTAAAAATACTGCTAACAACTTAAGCATATATTGCATATAACATACATACATTTTGAAATAATACATCTTAGTAGTCATAAGAAGACTAATTAACGCAACTTAAGATTCCTTTATGTTATTTTTGTCCTTAGGCTATATTCCACTAGGGATATAAGAACAGAATACTCATTTTAAATTGGCTTGAAATAATTGTTCCTATGTGCTTATCCTGCCAACTTGAAAAACAGGTCATTTACTTCACTTGCTTTTGATTTTTCAGGAATACTCTTAATTTTTCCTTATTAATTTTTTGATAAAAATATTTACATTGTTTCAAAATGCTAGGGGTATTTTTTTTAAAGATGCTGCTGTTTGACACATCATAATTCTCCCAATATTCTATCACTAACTAAAGCAATATATCATTTTACCATATATTTTAAAATTTAATATCTGCTTGTATGAGTTTTTAAGGTTCAGATTTAAAAGTCCAATGGATGGCTGCTAGATGGCAGTAAATAGTTCTTGTTTATATATTGCTTCTTAGAATTTCCAATGTTTTGCTGGATTTTGTCATGAGAAGGCAAATGGATATATAGTTGCTTAAGCGTGGTGATTGTGATGTTTGCAGGTAATCAGTAAATAGTTCCACCCTCCTCCCTAGTCAGTTAACAACTATTTAAAGATGTCTTACAGGCTGATGTATTGACATCACAACACAGAGTCAAACTTCTAGATTATGTGGCTTAAATTTGCCAGATGGGGCATTTTTCTATTGGAGGAGAAAGAAGGACTCTTATCCCAGAAGTTTTTGGTGTGTGTAATTTTGCTGAATGCCTGGCTGCCATGGAAATAGATGTTAAAATAAGCTCTTGAGTAGGTAGGCGGAGACAAAACTGGCTGTGCTGCTGTGCTGGGCGCTAGACTTTATTGGGCCCTGCCTTCCTCTCATCCTTCCTCTTTGTTTTGCTTGTTTTTTTCAGTGTCTGTGCTTTTAGAATATTCTGTGTGCTGGCTTACGTAAGTTCATCAGTGGTTTGCTTTTGCTTACACTGGTACTGTTTAGATAAGTAAGGTATTTTATCTCATAGGTTATTGAATTGGCTTTTTTTTTAAAGTAAATTCTTACTGATTTACTATACTTAAGGGGTATAGACTGGTATATTGATGGGTTTTTTTTTTTTTTTTTCTTTTAAGCAGTTTTATTGAAGTGGGCACATTAGGTGTTAATGCTTCTTGGAAAAGGTCTGGAAGGACCTGTATCAAGTTGTTAATGGTGGTGGGAGTATAGAAAATGTTTAGTGTCTACATTGTATTGTTAAAATGTTTGATTTTTTTTAATCGAATGTGTACTGCTTCATTAACTGTAAAATTTTCCACTTCCAAAAAGCTTGTTAGTAATAAGTAATTCAAATGTATAAAAATCTGAGGAAAAGTAGAAATCCTCTGTTATTGCATATTTATTTATTTATTTATTTGGCCTTGACTCTGACATTGAATTGTGTAATGTTGGTCCTTAGTTACTGTACCTAGATACCAAGGCTAACGCTATTTATGTCATAGTGTTGTCATGAGGTTAAATGGGATAATATTCAGTTCAGTTCAGTTCTGTTCAGTTGCTCAGTTGTGTCCAACTCTTTGCGACTCCATGAATCGCAGCACTCCAGGCCTCCCTGTCCATCACCAACTCCCGGAGTTCACTCAGACTCACGTCCATGGAGTCAGTGATGCCATCCAGCCATCTCATCCTTGGTCGTCCCCTTCTCCTCCTGCCCCCAATCCCTCCCAGCATCAGAGTCTTTTCCAGTGAGTCAGCTCTTCGCATGAGGTGGCCAAAGTACTGGAGTTTCAGCTTCAGCATCATTCCTTCCAAAGAAATCCCAGGGTTGATCTCCTTCAGAATGGACTGGTTGGATCTCCTTGCAATCCAAGGGACTCTCAAGAGTCTTCTCCAACACCACAGTTCAAAACCATCAGTTCTTCAGTGCTCAGCCTTCTTCACAGTCCAACTCTCACATCCATACATGACTACTGGAAAATATTACTAAAGCATAATGCCTGGCACATGATGAGTGAGCAGGGGAGTCTTTGTAGATGCTCTGTAGGTCTTAGGAGGGGTATAGCTGTGTACATATGAGGAGTGTATTGTGTAATCTTACAAGAGCTTTGTCTTCATTTGAGCTCACTACCTTCTCTTGGCACTTCAACTTTTCTTCCCTGTATATATATTCCCAGAGGACTCATTTCCAGTTTTTCTGCCAAACAGAGACTTTGGGTCCACTTTATACCTGTTGTGTTACTGTTACCTACAAATTGGTATATTCATTTATCTTGCTCAGTAAAGTGTAAGAAGTCAGAATTGAGGTTTTATAGGTATCCTTGATGAATTGACTTCCTCAGTATCAAACTGGGTCATGTGATTTTAAAAAAGGATTTTTTTGGTTTGTTTCTTCTAGATGTCACTGTAGATATAACCTGGGAAGTTTGGAATTTTCAAGAGCCTTTGTCGATACATAAATCAACAGCGTTGGAAATGAATGTTTGGAACTATTCCCAGAATATTACGGATATGAGGTTTTTGTAGGCATATGTCTACAAATACTTCACAAAGGCAGACTCTTGGGGACAATCAGGATGACTGCAAAACTGTGTCACATATAATATGTAATGAAATACAGAAGCATATAACTTATTTGCAGATATATTGTTGCAGTTCAAATACCTATTTTTTTCATTTAATTTTCCTAAAGGTTAAAACACTTATATGGCCAATAAGTTTTTAAAAATACATAAAGTAATATAGTAAGAGAAATCTTACATTCCATCTTTTCCCTCCATTTTTTTGAATTTCCTTCTTTCTGCTGGTGTTTATCATGCATCATCATTCCGGTATTTCCTATGCAGAGAAAAACAAACACAGATTTGCCTTCTTATTCCTCTCTCTCTCTCTTTCTTTTTTACCTTCAGTTTTTAAGTCATACTTACTATTCTGCACTTTTCAGATTTGTCACTTAACACATCTAGGAAATGTTTCTATACCAATACATAGAGAGTGCCCTCATTCATGTGTTCTCTTATCACTCTTTTGAGGTATGATTTTTACATCAAAAAATTAAACCATTATAAATGTAAAAACCAATGATTTTAAAATAAGTGCATAGCGTTATGCCTTTGCCACCACAGCCCAGGTTCAGAACGTTTTTATCACCCTGAAAAGTTACTTCCTGCGCATGTGCGGTCAGTGCTGACTCCCATCTTGAGCCTCAGGTAGCCCTGGGGCACCACACTGGTTTTTGCCAGCTCTGTGCTAGTCAGTTTTATGGATGTGATGTAGTTTTTTAAAATCACTCCCCTATTTTTGGATGTTTGGGTTGCTGTTGACCTTTTTCTTTTACAAACAGCTGTGAGGTGAGGTAACTTTCTACATACATTATTTCATACCTATGCAAGAGTATCTATAGGATAAGTTTCCAGGAGTAGGGTTACTGATTTAAAGGGTGTATATACATTTTTTTTAATAATTATTGCAGGTTTTTCCCCATATAGGTTATACAGACTTATAGTCTCCCCTGCAGCATGATTGTTTGTTTGCCCAAACATTACCAGCCAAGTGTGTTACCAGATTTCTGAACTTGTGCCAGTCTGCTAGTGGAAGATGGTATCTTGGAGTCATTTTATTTGCATTTCTGTTATAAATGACTTTGATCTTCTTTTTATGCATTTAAGGGCCATTTACTTGTATTTGTTTTTATGTCATCTGTCTCTTCTTATGTTCATTTTTCTGTTCAGCAGTTAGTCCTTTTAAAAATGACTCATTTCTAGGTGTTCTTTAAAATCAGAGATTAACTCTTTGTAGAGATATGAATTATAATCCTTTCAGAGTTTGTCATTTGTGTTTCGATTTGCTTGCTTTGTGTAGTTTTTGTTTGTCATGTAGTTTTTTATTGCTAAATTTATCGATATTTCCTTTCATAGCTTCTGAACTTTGAGTTTATTAATTATTTAAAGTAAGGCCTATATTGAATATCCTTCCAAGGTCATTAACTTATCACCAGTTTGAATTAAGTTAGAGATTTAGCCAGATCTACTGACTTGCATCTGTGACAAGTAGCTTTGAACATGTTACCTGACACATACACAAGTATATCTGTTGGATAAACTTTGGTGTATATTCTTGGGGCTGTTGGATATGCATGTTTTTAAAATTTTGACAGTTACCATCACACTGAATCCATGTTTTTCCCAAGACCATTAAGATACATAATTGCTAATAACTGGTGAGGAAATTAAAGGTGATTTGTGTTCAGGGTGCCAGGTAGTGAGACTCATGCAGTACTACTAGAAAAGCTTTGGTCAAAAATAGAATGGGACAGTGTGAAAGTGTTAGTTGCTCAGTCATGTCTGACTATTTGCCACCTTATAGACGGACTGTAGCCCACCAGGCTCCTCTGTGCATTGGATTCTCCAGGCCAGAATACTGGAGTGAGTTGCCATGCCCTCTTCCTGGGGATCCTGGTGGACTAGGGATCAAACCCCTATCTCTTACATCAGAGACATTGGCAGGCAGGTTCTTCACCACTAGTGCCACCTGGGAAGCCCCCTAGACTAGAATACTTGGCTGTAAATAATAATCTTTTTCCATTATGTATTGATCTTCACGGCAACAGAATTAAGTTTTAGAAATTCTTGAAGAATTTCCATTATCTCTTAAAGTACCAGTTCTGCATCATCCTTTCTGACATTTGCCCTAGAGCACCGCTTGTACAGGTGCACGAGGAAGCATGTTCTAATTATGTCTATTGCAGCCTGTTTGTGATATTGAAAAAGTGGACACCACTTATATCATTAGTAGAAAAGTTGAACCATCGTAAGTTCCTACAATGATTATATCACAAAAGTAATTTGATAGTATTTACTGATTGGAAAGATCTCCAATACATTTTTTCTGTGAAAGAAATGTATTTGAAAGGCAACGTGTTACATATAATACCAATTATGAAAAATATATTCACAGAAATCCTATATATGGACACATAGACATGTATATAAATGGAAAATTCTGGAAAAAAATCTGGAAAGACATATCCCCGAATGATAAAAGTGATTACCAGTGGGAAGTGGTTTGGGATTGTGTATGGTAATTTAGAACTCTCTTTTAAAGTTTTATTATTTATACAAGGATAAGATATTCATAGATTGTGTAGCTAAAAGCTAATTTTACACATAGTTTGGCAATAAAAGTATGTGGTATTGTACATGTATCCTTGTAAATGCAGAGTAAGGGGACTGGAAGGATTGTATGAATAGAAGACAGTAGTCTTGTTGATGAGGGATGTGAGAAAAGAAATGAAGAAAAACTGTGTGTACTTTTGTGTACTTCTGTATTTCTGTATTTTCATAAAGCAAATGATGAATTCATGTATTAATGTCTGTGATGGAAAAAGGAGTAAATTCTTTGAGACCAAGAATTCAATCAGAGTATGATTTCATTTTGTCAGGCTCATTTAATAGTTCTTAATGAAAATACTAGCTGCTAGTTGAATCACTAGGTAGAGAATAAAGATACATTTTACTAGTTTGCTGATTTATTTGCTTGACATGATGTGTTTTCATCACTTTAGGGCAAATACAAGAATAAAACTAAGTAAACCTTTTCCCGTATACCATTGTGAATACTAGTTGTTTCTAATATCATGCAGGATGGTACATATAGAGTTGTTCTCTTCGCTTACATCCTCATCTGAAATTTCTCTTCTTCTCCTCTTTTCTTCTACAACTTCTCCTGCAGTCTGGATATCTCTCTAGTTCAGTTTTCTTAGTTTACTGGCCCAGGATCAGATCTATTCTTATGAAATGGGAATTAGCAGTGATGTTTCCAGTCAGTCCTTCTTTCTCTCTCTACCTTATATTTCGTTCCAGATTATGGCAAGAAATACCTGGAGTATCAGGCAAATTTGGCCTTGGAGTACAGAATGAAGCAGGGCAAAGGATAATAGAGTTTTCCCAAGAGAACGCACTGGTCATAGCAAACACCTTTTTCCAGCAACACAAGAGAAGACTCTACACATGGACATCACCAGATGGTCAATGCCGAAATCAGATTGATTATATTCTTTGCAGCGAAAGATGGAGAAGCTCTATACAGTCAGCAAAAACAAGACCGGGAGCTGACTGTGGCTCAGATCGTGAACTCTTTATTGCCAAATTCAGACTTACATTGAAGAAACTAGGGAAAACCACTGGACCATTCAGGTATGACCTAAATCAAATCCCTTATGATTATACAGTGGAAGTGACAAATAGATTCAAGGGATTAGACATGATAGAGTGCCTGAAGAACTATGGACAGAGTTTTGTGACATTGTACAGGAGACAGGGATCAAGACCATCCCTAAGAAAAAGAAATGCGAAAAGGCAAAATGGTTATCTGAGGAGACCTTACAAATAGCTGTGAAAAGAAGAGAAGCAAAGGCAAAGGAGAAAAGGAAAGATATACCCATTCAAATGCAGAGTTCCAAAGAATAGCAAGGAGAGATAAGAAAGCCTTTCTCAGTGATCAGTGCAAAGAAATAGAGGAAAACAACAGAATGGGAATGACTAGAGATCTCTTCAGGAAAATTAGAGATACCAAGGGAACATTTCATGGAAAGATGGGCTCAATAAAGGACAGAAATGGTATGGACCTAACAGAAGCAGAAGATATTAAGAAGAGGTGGCAAGAATACACAGAAGAACTGTACAAAAAAGAGCTTCACGACCCAGATAATCACGATGGTATGTTATCTCATCTAAGGCCAGACATCCTGGAATGTGAAGTCAAGTGGGCCTTAGGAAGCATCACTACAAACAAAGCTAGTGGAGGTGATAGGATGTTGAGCTATTGCAAATCCTGAAAGATGATGCTGTGAAAGTGCTGCACTCAACATGCCAGGAAATTTGGAAAACTCAGCAGTGGCCACAGGACTGGAACAGGTCAGTTTTCATTCCAATCCTAAAGAAAGGCAATGCCAAAGAATGCTCAAACTACCACACAGTTGCACTTATCTCACACACTAGCAAAGTGTTGCTCAAAATTCTCCAAGCCAGGCTTCAACAGTACGTGAACTGTGAAGTTCCAGATGTTCAAGCTGGTTTTAGAAAAGGCAGAGGAACCAGAGATCAAATTGCCAACATCTGCTGGATAATCGAAAAAGCAAAAGCATTCCAGAAAAACATCCGCTTTTGCTTTACTGACTACTCCAGAGCCTTTAACTGTGTGGATCACAACAAACTGTGGAAAATTCTTAAAGAGATGAGAATACCAGACCACCTGTTCTGCCTTCTGAGAAATCTGTATGCAGGTCAAGAAGCAACAGTTAGAGCTGTACATGGAACGACAGACTGGTTCCAAATCGGGAAAGAGGTACGTCAAGGCTGTTTATTGTCACCCTGCTTATTTAACTTATATGCAGAGTACATCATGAGAAATGCCAGTCTGGATGAAGCACAAGCTGGAATCTAGATTGCTGGGAGAAATAATCAGTCACCTCAGATATGCAGATAACACCACACTTACGGTAGAAAGTGGAAAACTGAAGAGCCTCTTGATGAAAGTGAAAGAGGAGAGTCAAAAGGTTAGCTTTAAAGCTCAACATTCAGAAAACTAAGATCATGGCATTTGGTCCCATCACTTCATGGCAAATAGTTGGGGAAACAGTGGAAACAGTGAGCGACTTTATTTTTGGGGGCTCCAAAATCAGTGCAGATGGTGGCTACAGCCATAAAATTTAAAAATGCTTGCTTCTTGAAAGAAAAGTTATGACCAACCTAAGACAGCATATTAAAAAGCAGAGACATTATTTTGCCAACAAAGGTCCATCTAGTCAAGGCTATGGTTTTTCCAGTAGTCATGTATGGATGTGAGAGTTGAACTATATAAAGAAAGCTGAGTGCTGAAGAATGGATGCTTTTGAACTGTGGTGTTGGAAAAGACTCTTGAGAGTCCCTTGGACTGCACGGAGATCCAAGCAGTCCATCCTAAAGGAAATCAGTTCTGAATATTCATTGGAAGGACTGATGTTGAAGCCGAAACTCCAATACTTGGGCCACTTGAACTGAAAAGACCCTGATGCTGGGAAAGATTGAGGGCAGGAGGAGAAGGAGACGACAGAGGATGAGATGGTTGGATGGCATCAGTGACACAATGGACATGAGTTTGAATAAACTCCAGGAGTTGGTGATGGACAGGGAGTCCTGGCGTGCTGCAGTCCGTGAGGTCACAAAGAGTCAGACACAAGTGGACGACTGAACTGAACTGAATGGTCTCTCAGTTCTGTGTTGTGTTCTTCTAGTTCTTCCATTTTCCACATGGCAGCCACAGTGATCTAAGACCTACATCAGATTATGTCAGTGCTACGCACAAAATTTTGTAATGGTTCTGCTGCTGTCAGGTCCTGCTTGTCTGTTGGTGGTCAGAATGCTTCTCAGTATGATCATTAATAATTACAGCTTCTGTATGGCCACATTTCCCCTTGCACTCCAGTTCTCCAGAGTGTATTTCTCATTTCAGACCGTCTGAACATCTTGATTCCTTTTCCTTGACCACCTTCCCTGATACCCTAAGACTGATTTATCTCCCTTTATACAGAACGTGGTCACAGTAGTTATCTACGTGCTATAATTGCTCACTTGTTTAACTGACGCCTCCACTAGACTTCATCTCAGATTGTGAACCCCGTTCCTATTCAGTTCCTGTCTATTATCAGCTTTAGGTCAAATATGTGAATCAGTGGATGGTTAATCTTATCATGCATGCCCCCTCAGCCATTTTCTCTTCTTTGCTTGTTCTTTCTCCACCTAGCGATAGAGGGAGTAGAAGAAAATAGGGAAACGGGTAGAGGAAAAAGGAAACAGGAAAAGAGAAGGAAAGTTTGCTGCTGGGTTCTAGTATTCTGTACCTAATCCCCCCCCCCCCCCCATACTTCAAGGATAAAATAATTTATTGTCATTATTACAAAGGATGGACAGTTACTTTTTCAGTTTCAGATTTCTGGGCAAGTGATATGGTTTTTAGTTTGAAAACTAAAAAGGCAATATTTGTATGCTGCAGTATGAAGAGAAATTGCGCTGATACCTGCCATTTACTTTAAAGTCCCTGTCCTATAATTCCAGCATCTGCCGCAGCTGAGTCTGGTTCTGATACATGGTCTCTTTCTTCAAACCCGGTTAGCGTGCTTTGTAATTTTTATTAAAGGCTGGACATGATGTACTGGGTAAAAGGAACTGAGGCCTTTAATAGGTGGGTTTATGTTTATTGTATGAAAGCTAAGCTTTGTTTACTGTTGGTATAGCTGTAGATGTCAGGCTAAAATTTTCTTTGGTGTCCTTGCTTTTGTCTTCGGGTTTTCCTAGAGATTTCTTAAGTGAGTCTGATACGTGCAGTTCTTTCATTTGTAATCCGCTGTTACTATGCAGTTCTCTGGATATCAGCCAAGGTGTGTGTGCGGGGGATGCGTTCCATAGCCCTGTGATCAGCTCTCATTCTTTGGTGCACTGGTGTCCCTTGGCTATGACCTTCTCAGGTACTTCTCCTTAGATGAGACTGGAAGGCTTGAGGGGGCTGGAGTTGGGTATTTTACTTAGCCAGGTCAGTTAGCTAACTAGCCAAGTCACTTCAGTCGTGTCTGACTCTGTGCAACACCATAGTTGGCAGCCCACCAGGCTCCGCCGTCTCTGGGATTCTCCAGGCAAAAACACTGGAGCGGGTTGCCATTTCCTTCTCCAATGCGTGAAAGTGAAAAGTGAAAGTGAAGTCGCTCAGTCGTGTCGGACTCTTAGCGACCCCATGGACTGCAGCCTACCAGGCTCCTCTGCCCATGGGATTTTCCAGGCAAGAGTACTGGAGTGGGGTGCCATTGCCTTCTCTGAGCCAGGTCAGTTAGGCTCTAGTAAAACCCCAACAGATTAGGCTCTGATTGTTTCTCTTGAGGGCAAGTTTTGTTAAGAAGAATAGAATGCTTTGGCCATGTTTCAAAACGGGTAAAAAAGTTCTCTCTCTCCCTGCCAGAGCATCAGGGAGATTTTTCTCTGATATTCGCTGTGAGAACCTCATTCCTCTGTGAGTCCTCATTTCGAGTGCCTGAAGTGTGGGGGCTCCCTGAATACTGAGTCCCCTTGGAGTTTTTAACTCTCACAATGTCCACAGTGAGCCTCTAGCACTTCATCACCAACACCTGACTAGTTCCAGCAGGGGTTTCTTTTCCTGCGCTCCTGCTTCTCTGATAAATTGTGGTTTTCTGTATTTGCCTATTTGTCTCCAATTTTGGGGGCAGTGGTTGGTTCTGTAACCTCAGTTCTATAATAGATCTAAGAAGCCTGCTGCTATTCAGTTTGTTTTTTTTTTTTCTTGTGGGAATGGGAGTGATGACTACTGATCTCCTTACAGGCTAGATGGGAAACTGCAAGTCTTTAGCCATTTTCTTTAAATGTGAGTGGTTCACGGATAGGTGGAGGGATGGTGGAAAGATGCATCATGAAGTGAGTAGAGTAAAAACACTGATGGGAGAATCTGTGTGTTCTGACCAACAAAAGGTAAGACCCATACAGAACATTGTCTAGAAACTCAGAAAAGCCTTTATATTTGAGCAAAACTTTGTCAAATGAATAGGAGTTTCCAGATGGAAAACTAGAAGGTGGGATGCTCTGCGGCCAGAGGCCCTCTGTGCTGGGAGAACTGAAGTGGTGAAAGCCTGGCGTGGCTGGAGCACAGAGGCTATTCCTGCCTGATTCTTGCTTCTGAATATTTGATTAGAATACACTTTCCAGTACCCACACCTCTCCAGTTCCTTGCTTTAGGGCCAGTACTCGCAGTTGGAGTGCTCATCTTTTACTTTGGCCTAACCCTCAGCCAAGCATCTTGGTGGGGTTTTCATAAGGAAGAAAAATGGTTCCAGGGGTATTATAATACAGTATAAAAGTTTTTCAAACTTTTTTTGAACACAAATTTTGTGTAACAGCCCCATATATACACACATAAACAATGGAAACACACATTTCACGAAGTAATAATTATGCCATGTTTATTTTACTCTGGTATTTTCTGATCTTTTCTACTTCATTTTTAAAAACTGCTACTGAGGACCCACCAGATTCCATTCACAGTCTGTTAAGAGGGTTTGACTCACAGTTTGAAAACTGCTTGTGTAAGGGAATCATGATACATCAGGTAGTACTCTCAGAGTACTGCCAGAATTATCCCCCAATTTTTTATTCAACTGTAAATGGTATCATCTTGAAATTTTAATTTCTGATTGTTTTGTATATAGGAATACAGTTGATTTAGCTATGTTGATTATGAACCCTGTGATCTTGCTAAAACCGCTAAGTATTAGTTCCATGGGTTTTTTTCTATAGATTATCATGTCTGTTTTAAATGTTTCATAGACTTCACCAGTGAAGCTTTTTGGGTATGGTTTTCTTTGTTAGAAGGTTTTACACTGCAGATTCAATTTTTAAAATAGATTGTCTGTTTCAGTTTTCGTTTCTTACTGAATGTGCTGCTGTTGTCGTTTCTTTCAAGGGACTTGTCCATTTTCTCTAAATTGTTGAATTTATTGGCATGAAATTGATCGTAATATTCCTTTATTATCCTTTTAATATTTGTACACTCTGTAGTGATATCACTTCCTTTATTCCTGATAATGGTAACTTGCATCTTTCCTCTTTTTTTCATGATCCATTTGTCTAGATTAGCAATTTTGTTGATCTCAAGAAGTCAGATTTTGTTTCTTGATTTTCTCTATTTTTCTCTTTTCATTAATATTCATGTTAATTTTTATATCTTCTACTTCCGGTTTAATTTGTTGTTTTCTTCCTAGTTTCTTAAGGTACAAGTTGAAGGTCATTGATTTGAAAAGTTCCTTTTTTTATGTATGTTTAGTGCTATAAATATCCGCCTAAGTGCTGCTTTAGCAATGTCCCACACTTTGCACTGCATTGTATTTTTGTTTTCATTCTGTTCAGAATACTTTTTAATTTTCCATTTTATTTCTTCATTTACTCATGGGTTATTTTGACATGTTACTAAATTTCTAAATGTTTGTAGACTTTTCAGAGATTTTTCTGTTATTGGTTTTTAAATTAATTCCATTTTGGTCATACTTTGTGTAACCTAAATGCTTTCAAACTTATCTGGTACTTAATTGTGACTCAGAATATATTCTTAGGAAATGTTTTGTGCATGTTTGAAGAGAATGTATATTTTCTTGGCGTTGGGTTCAGGTTGAGTTTGTTGATAGCGTTACTTACTTTTACTTGGGATTTGTTGAACTTCTTGGATCCCTGCTGCTGCTAAGTCACTTCAGTCGTGTCCGACTCTGTGCGACCCCATAGATGGCAGCCCACCAGGCTCTCCCGTCCCTGGGATTCTCCAGGCAAGAACACTGGAGCGGGTTGCCATTTCCTTCTCCAATGCGTGAAAGTGAAAAGTGAAAGTGAAGTCGCTCAGTCGTATCCGACTCTTCGCGACCCTGTGGACTGCAGCCTACCAGGCTCCTCTGTCCATGGGATTTTCCAGGCAAGAGTACTGGAGTGGGTTGCCATTCTTGGATCCCTACCTACATTTATAGTCTTTGTCTAGTTTGGAAACACTTTGGCTATAATTTCTTGAAAAATTCTTTATTTTTTTCTCTTTCCTTAGGGACTCCAGCAACATGTTTGTTAGACTTTTGAAAGTTGTGTGGCACCTTCCTCATGCTCCTCTCATTTTTTGTAGAGAGATGGGGGTTCTTCTTTCTGTATATTTTGAATAATTTCTATTACTGTGTCTTCAAGTTCACTGATCTTTTCCTCATCTAGTGTTTTTTAACCTCAGATTCTGTAGTTTTCATATTTAGAAATCTGAGTCCTTTAAAAATAGTTTCTATTGTTTTTGTTTGACTTTTTGAACATATGGAATACACTTAGAAGTAATTGATGTCCTTAGGTGCTAATTCTAACATTTGTGACAGTTCTGGATCAGTTTTGAGTGATCAGTTATTCTCACTGTGGATCATGTTTTCCTACCTCTTAGGCCTTTTAATCTTTGATCGGATGCCAGATATTGTGACTTTTGCCATTTTGGGTACTGGATATTTCTACAGTTCTATAAATCTTCCTGGACTTCTTCTTATGATGTAAAGTTACTTGGATACAGTTTGATCTTTTGGGATCTTACTTTTAAAATTTGTTAGGCAGGTCAGGAGCTCAGACAAGGGCTGTTGAATTATTTTCTGCTACTAAGATAAGAGCTTCCTGGATACACTACCCAGTGTCCCATAAATTATGAGTCTTTTTAGTTTGACTGGCAGGAACAGACACTTTTTTTGGCTTCATGTTGCCAAAATAACCAGGCACTGTTCCATTTAATCCTTTCTGGTGGTTCTTTGCATGGCCTTGGTTGATTTCCTCCCATGCATGTGCTGGTCCTCTGCTGAATTGTTGAGGGCAACTCTTTGCCCTTCTCCAGGATTCTCTTTCTGTGCAGCACTCTCCTTCCTGGTAGTCTGTTGTATGAATTCTGGCTACTTTGGCCTCCCTAGACTCTTATCTCTGCTTCTTCAAAGACGTCTTAGACTTTTGCCTCAGTTCCTTTTCATTGTTCCATGGCCTGCTAGCTCTCAGGGCAGTAAAGGAAAAAAGTGAAAGTCGCTCAGTCGTGCTGACTCCCTGTGATCCAGGCCAGAATACTGGAGTGGGTAGCTGTAACCTTCTCCAGGGTATCTTCCCAGCCCAGGGATTGAACCGAGGTCTCCTGCATTGCAGGCACATTCTACCGTCTGAGCCACCAGGGAAACTTTTACTCACCTTATTTGTTTTCTGTCTTTTGAAGAATCTCTGTCCTTTTTGGCCTGAGGTTCAGTGACTTGAAAGCAGTGTGTTTAAAGAATTTTGTTTTTTGTATTAGGCTGGAGAGTGAATCTGGTTGCTTGTTACTCCACTTTGGCTGAAAGAGGAGACTAAGTTCTTTAAAAGAAAATATCTTATACACTAAAAAAAAATCAGTAAGTCAAGATTCCAGAAACCACAGAAATAGTGCATCAAAATTTGATGCTGCATGCCTGTTGAAGAAATTATCAGTTTAGGGCCTTCTATTCGTGGGATTGGGGCTGATAATATTAAGTTTGTGAGTTAGACAAAAGGTCAGGTTGTCATTAAGAGTTTCATTCCTTTATGTATTTATTCCTCTATTTACTTGTACCTTCTTTTACATTATCTCATTGAGACTATGGAAGCATTTAGGTTAGCGTCATAAATGTTACTTTAGGGTTTTATGCTGATGATAGTTAATAGAAGGTTTGCATTTTTTGGTAATAATTTGAATAGTTGACAGAGGATGAGATGGTTGGATGGCATCACCGACTCGATGGACATGAGTTTGAGCAAGCTCTGGGAGTTGGTGATGGACAAGGAGGCCTGGCGTGCTGCAGTCTCTGGGGCTGCAAAGAGTCAGACACGACTGAGGGCTGAACTGTGTGGTACTGAATGGCTGTATTACTTGAGGATACTCTAGAACTTAGGTTCTGGGGAACTTTTGGGAAAAGTGAGTCACTTCTAGATACTCAGTACATTTTGTACCTTTTTCTAACGTCCGGCTGTAAACTTTCTGACTGGAACTCTTAAATAATGTCTTGGTATTTCACTATTGTCTAAAAGATTGTTGTAAACTTAATTTGACCCTATTCTTGATGATAGTGACTGTATTATTGATAAACCTTCGTGCCCACTTAAATCTGAGATGCAAGAGTAAATACAGAAGTATTTATACATTGCCTGTTCTCTGGTTAACCAAATATAGCATTTTAATCTTTGTGGAAGAAGTGTAATTACTTTCTTTTGATAACCAGGATAATGACAATACGGCCTGTTGACAATAGAGTTAATGACAGTAGGTTATGCAGTAAATAGGGAGATTTTGGCAAAGTTAAAAACCAAGTTGAGGTGAAAATGTAAGTCATTTACAACTAAATCACTTAATATTTAGTTAAAATAATGAGCAATAGTCACATTATATTTTTAAAGATATTCTTGTCATATAAGTATGAAAAGGTAAAAGCCAGTGAAATAACTAATTGAATTTCACTATCAGATCAGTTTATCACATTGCACCTTAAGATGATTTTACATTGTACTTGGAGATAGAGTGTTAGGCCTTATAGAATTTATTTTATTTTATTTTATTTTTTTTACTTTACAATACTGTATTGGTTTTGCCATACATTGACATGAATCCACCATGGGTGTTACATCTGTTCCCCATCCCGAACCCCTCTCCCCCCTCCCTCCCCATCCCATCCCGTCCCCCTGGGTCATCCCAATGCACCAGCCCCGAGTACCCTGTATCATGCATTGAACCTGGACTGGCGATTCGTTTCACATGTGATAATATACATGTTTCAATGCCATTCTCCCAAAGACCTTATATAATTAATGGGGGATTCATTTAAAATACAGGAAGAATTTCATTTCCTTAGAGTCTAACTTAATTTTTTTTTAAGAAAGTACAGTATTGACAAGAAAATGCATAATTGATAACCTTAAAGTATACATTAAATACTAAAATATAATATTTATAACTTTATAATAAAACAAACATTTCACTTGGTTTCTGGTTATTATAAAAAACTTATTATAGAAAATTTGGAAAATTTAGAAAAGTAGACAGAAAAAAGGAGAAGGCGATGGCACCCCACTCCAGTAGGACAGAGGAGCCTGGAGGCTGCAGTCCACGGGGTTGTGAAGAGGTGGACGTGACCGAGCGACTTCCCTTTCACTTTTCACTTTCACGCATTGGAGAAGGAAACGGCACCCCACTCCAGTGTTCTTACCGGAGAATCCCAGGGACTGGGGAACCTGGTGGGCTGCCATCTATGGGGTCACACAGAGTCGGACACGACTGAAGTGACTTAGCAGCAGCAGCAGACAGAAAAAAGATTACTCATAATTCAGACATTGTAGAGATAACTGCTGTTAACATTTTATTATATCCTTTTAAGTCTTTACCTGTGTGTGTCTGTGTGTGTGTGTGTATTTAGAATGGTTGTTATAATTTTTCTTTTAACCATTTTTGACGGTGACTCCTAAATGAGTATTTTAATTTGTATTTTAGTTATAGATAAATTTTTAAATGGTGATAGATTGTTACTACCTGATAGCACAGAATAACATTGAGTAAAAATCTGAATTTAAGCTCTTTAACTGCCTCTGATTAGCTGTGACCTTAAAACCACTTAAAGTTCTGCCTCTGTTTGCTTTATTAAACCAGTGGGTAATAGTAATTTTCCTATTTGCCTACATAAAGAAAGTGAAAGCATTAGTCACCCACTCATGTCTGACTCTTTGTGACCCCATGGACTGTAACCCGCCAGGTTCCTCTATCAATGGAATTTTCCAGGCCAGAATACTGGAGTGGGTAGCCATTTCCTTCTCTAAGGGATCTTTTCAACCCAGGGATCGAACCCAGGTTTCTTGCATTGCAGGTAGATTCTTTACTGTCTGAGGCATCAGGGAAGCTGACATTTGCCTAAGAGGTTTTGTTTTTTGATGAAAGTGAAAGTGCTTTTAAAAGATGTGTTGTCAAATGTATTATTTTGTTATAATATTGAGTAATATCTAGGTAGTAAATATTTCCATATCTGGTTAAATCTGATTTAACTCTGAGGTTTTCTTGTTCTCTCCCTTTCTCCCATTTTAATTAGGTAATCTTTATGAAAAACCATGCCACAATAGAAATTCGTATTTTTTAGATCTCTTGAAAGCATAAGCTTTACTGTGTGTATGCCTGTATATATCTAAATATATACACATACATATAGGTATATCTATATATCTCTAAAAATTCTGTCTGTAATTGCAGGGTCTTCAGAGACCTACAGAAACACTTTTGTTTTGTTTTGTTTTGTTTTCTCTTTTTTTTCTTTTTCTTTTCCAGAAACACTTTTGTGACTTTCAGGATAATTATCCCTATATATAAAGTAGTCTTCATCCATTGTTTACAGCATCTTTGTTTACCTACTTGTGCTTTCAAAATCTGACACACTCATTGAACTAATTTTCTGTTGACTGAATTTACATACTGTTATCCCAAAGTCTAATGAGCAGAACCTTGCTGTTTGCTAGTTGTATCTGCTGGAGTAATCCAGAGCAAAATATTACCTTCTGTGAGTTAGAGACAGCAGTGAGGGATAAAATCAGTACAGGGCTGAAGTAAGGCTGTTGAGAATATGAGTAAGTGAAGTCAGGGTTGTGGACAGTTTCACGTGATGTCGCAGTGTTGAGGGCAGACCCTTGTTACACCATTATGCTTTACGTAGTGATTGTGTTTTTGATGACTTTAATTCCTCATGTGCCACCAAATTCTAGTATTTTAGTGTTTGTCCTTATTTCATACTGCTGCTGCTAAGTCACTTCAATCGTGTCCGACTCTGTGCAACCCCATAGACAGCAGCCCACCAGGCTCCCCCGTCCCTGGGATTCTCCAGACAAGAACACTGGAGTGGGTTGCCATTGGCTTCGCCAATGCATGAAAGTGAAAAGTGAAAGGGAAGTCACTCAGTCGTGTCCGACTCTTAGCGACCTCATGGACTGCAGCCCACCAGGCTCCTCTGTCCATGGGATTTTCCAGGCAAGAGTCCTGGAGTGGGGTGCCATTGCCTTCTCCGTTATTTCATACTAGATCCCCTCGTTCCTGAATCATTGTGCATATCCCAAGGCTATTATTTTACCCAAATAGGAAAGTTTGTGTGTGTGTGATGCAAGAATATATATTTTAAAAGGCATTGTAAACTGCAGTGCATTGGGAAAATATAAGATAATTGATCTTCAGTAAATAGTAAAACTCAGTAAATGGTTTTTCACCTTAAGTTTCTGATATATGTGGCACAGAGAATCTGCAGTTCCCATGTCAGCTTTACCAGGAGTACACACAATATCTAGCTTTGTTTTCATCTTGAAGTGTGCACAGAAAACCCTTTGGACTTCCCTGGTTGTACTGCCAGTGACTTCTTCAGTGGGCGCCGAGTGAAAGGTTTGTTGCCACCTGGAAACAGAGGCTTGGGAATCCTGGAGGCCAGTGCTGCGATCCCAGTCCCTCTTCAGCTGCCATTACTGCTGCTTGAAATTTCATTTTTACAGACTCGGGTCCCCGTGTGCCATGCCACCACCACTGCTACCAAATAGGAAAGTTTTAAGGATCACTTTTGTGCCTGAGAATTATTCTCTTATTGACAATATTGATACATAGCAGGGTTAGTAATATATTACTTTCTCTTCATTTATGCCTAGCTCTACTATTTAAAACATTTCTCCGTGGTCTTTAAATGATATAAAGAAAGATTTGTTAGATATCACCCAGCTTTCCTAGAGTTGCCGACCACTGAATTAAATATAAAAAGCTCCTGCTCACTTTGTGGCATGCTGTATAGAGTTGTCTTGGTGAGAAGTAATCTGGTGGCAAGTTATCCCTTCAGTCTGTAGAGTCTGTGACTTTTTATTCTGGGCTCACATTTGAAACCATATTGTTTTTTTATGTTTTTCTATCTTAACATGTGAACTAACAATTAGAAGTTACTTAGGGCTCTCTGTAACTTAGTTCGAACTGTGGGAGGTCATGGCTGTCCTCCTTGAAGTGCTTTCCCAGTGCCCTTGAAGTGCTTTCCCAGTGCCCTTGAAGTAGATTTGGCATGTGCCAAAGCGCCTGATTGGGTGGTGGTCCTTCGTTGGTGACAGCACACCGCCTTCCCTTAATGCACTGACTGCCAGTGTAGGTGCCCTGCCCTTCGTGGGTCAAGGACTGAGTGTGTGATTTAAGTTGCACTTACTGGCTGTACAACAGAGAATAAGAAAATGAAGATGAAATAATACTAAAATCTTTTGTATTATTAACGGATCAAGTAAGAATAGCATAAACATGGCAGATTTGTTGGTCTGGTCAGTGTTTTTAACCCTGTTACGTGACTGTCAGAGAACTCTGAATTGAAGTAAGAGTGCATTGGAACTCCTCAAGGCCACCCTCAGGTTTGGTAATTGGTTGAGAGAACTCACAGGGCTTGGTGTATAGTTGTACTTAGGCTTAAGAATACAAAGCGTAATCAGCAAAAGGAAAGGATGCTTGGGGTGAAGTGTTGGGGAAGCCAGGTGCAAGCTTCCAGTCTTCTTTCAGTAGTCACAGGATGCAGGTAATTCTTCTAGCAGTGAATTGTGACAACGTATCGCAACTGTTGCCAACAGGAAGGCTTGTTAGGGACACAGCACCTAGGGTTTTTACTGGGGACTAGGAGCCTGGTGGGCTGCAGTCCATGGGGTGGTGAAGAGTCAGACACAACTGAGCAACTTCACTTTCACTTTTCACTTTCATGCATTGGAGAAGGAAATGGCAACCCACTCCAGTGTTCTTGCTTGGAGAATCCCAGGGATGGGGGAGCCCGGTGGGCTGCCGTCTGTGGGGTCGCACAGAGTCGGACACGACTGAAGCGACTTAGTAGCAGCAGCAGCAGTCACTTAGAAAGCCCATACCAGGCGCATAGTGGAATCAAAGCAGGTATTTAGCATAAACTGTTATTTGTACATATAGTTTAGGCACAGTGAGCCACTCTTATCAATTAATTGTGAGAACCCTCCCGAAATTCAGGTTCCCACAACCTCCCAGATGCCATCCAAGGGCCAACCTTGAAAGTAGGCCAAAAATAGCAGTCAGGCCTGCTGTGTTAACTCTTTTCATAGAGATAGCTTAGCTTTCACTTTTCTTAGCTTTTTCTCTTTGCATTGATAACTTTATCTCTGTTTCTCATTTCTTCACTAGAATCTTCTTAAGCCATTTTTCTATATTCTATATTCTATTATTTTTTGGTCACGCCATGCCACGCAGCATGTGGGATCTTAGTTACCAACCAGGGATGGAACCCATGCCCCCTGCAGTGGAAGGGGGAAGACTTAACCACTGGACCACCAGTGAAGTCCTGATGTTATATTATTTTAAATACATATTTTCACTGCATTATTTCATTCTGTGTCTGTTACCTGTGTCTTTTTCATTATCATCATCATGGCATCTCTCAAGTCTTTACAGTTTTAGTTGCTCAATTGTGTCTGACTTTTTGTGACCCCATGGACTGTATCCTGCCAGGCTCCTCTCTCCATGGAATTCTGCAGGCAAGAATAGTGGAGTGGGTAGCCATTTCCTTCCCCAGGGATTCTTCCTGATCCAGGGATAGAACCGGGTCTCCTGCATTGCAGGTGGAGTCTTTACCACTGAGCCGCCTGGGAAGCCCCAAGTCTTTAAATGGTAGCTGTGATTTCCCGGATTGCTTTCACCTTGAGTGTTCCTCCCATGTTACCTCATACCGTATCAGTCAGGAAACCAAGTAGAGAGTCTGTTAGTTGCTGAATATATCTAGTCCAAGTTCCTAGAGAAATAGCCTCTATATCATTGGTTTTCAAACTGTGGGACATCTGAGTTCTCTGGAAAATTCATTTAAACACAGATTGCTGATTCTGTCCCCCAGTTTCTGATTCAGGATGCCTAGAGTGGGGCCTGAGACTTTGCATTTCTGACAAGTTCCTGGGTGATGTCAGTGATGTTGGTCCTGGTGGCGCACTTTAAAAACCTCTTTTCTCGTCTATGATAAAATGTAAACTCATGCACACCAGCATCCTGTGCTCTGTGGAACGTGTGTGTGCGCATGCCTGACACAGTGCTGAGAGCGAGCGAACAGTTGATTGGCACTGTTGCCAGCCTGTGTGTGTGTGCACCTGCTACTTTTCTTTCGAGACGTTCGTGGGACACACGCTCATGTAGATCAGCCTAAGAAATGGTTACTAGAAAAGCATACTTTCTTATCTATTTTTAAGATAAATCATAGAGCCCTCATATTTTTATGTGCTCAGGGAATCTTCCCCACATCACTTGGAATTTATCATGTCACCTGGGTAATTACAGTCCAGTGGATTCTTTCTTCAATATTTTCTTGGGGACAGTCGGTCAGCAAGGGAAATGCTAGAATTCAAGAGCTCTATTGGCTTCCCTCTCCAGCTGGGAATGCTTTCTGGAAGGGAGTACCATTGGAATGTTTCTCATGACTGCAGTCGTGTCCGAGGATCATAAAGTGGCAGTTTAGCTGGTGACAAGATGGGCATGGTCATCATAAAAGACAGCAGGGCGGGTTTGATACTGGAATTCTGAGAATGTACTAACCACCTGGGGTCTTACTTTCACTGCAGTCTTTCAGGATTGTGAATCAAATTAGTTTGAGGTTTCTGAGATTTTAATTTGAAAGTTTTGGCAACTCCCCAGCCCCCATCCAAATCATGCTATCTGGAGTATATGGTATTAAATGTATCCAGTTAGTCTTCTCACTGTCACAGTCCTTGAAGAGTTACTTTAAAAAAATTTCCTTTTGACAACATTGCTGAACTTGGAGAGCGTTGTACTACTAGGTCAGATAAACCTAACACATATTAGATATTATCACTTAAAGGTTAGAATATTTTTAAAAATAAGTGAACATATAGATTAATTTGAACTTGTAGGGGGGAAATTCTTTTGTCTTAAACATTGATTTGTTCTTTTGCTTATTATGTCCAATGGGATAATGAATTTTTGAAGACAGGAAAAGTATATTTTGTTTTTTGCATATTCTGGGCACCTCACCAGGAACTGCCTACTGGTAGTTCAGTTTTGATCTGGTTTGATTGATTGATTGGTTCATTCATTCACTTAACTAGTGTTTTATTGAGTAGTTATTATTTCTACTTTATTTTTTTTGTACAGCTTGTGGGATCTTAGTTCTCCAACCAAGTATCAAACCCAGGCCCCAGCAGTGAAAGCGCCAAGTCCTGACTGTGGGGCCTCCAGGGATTCTCTGTCCCTTACTTATTCTTGACTAGCACTCTTTCTGTCTTCTGATTTGGCAAGATATTCTAAGTTTTGAAAAATATGACTGGAAAAAGTAGAGAAGTCTGTTGAAAATAAAAACTATTGTTTTTTTAGTATAATGTATTTTTAATAAGTTGATAAGAGTGTAGAGCCAGACCTATAAAGGCCTGTAAGTTGATTTTTAAAAATTGAAGACCAGAAGTTGTATTTTAGTGTTGTTTTCTAATGCTGCTGTAATAATGACTGATGACTTTCAGTAACTTCTTACAATGTTTTTTCCATAGGAAAGATAACCAAAATGCACATAATAGTGGTTTGCTTGTAGAGGAAGCAGGGTCAGTGGTGTTGGGAGTTTTACAGTTGGTGGTAATCTTAAGAGATGTTTTACTGTGATATTTCTTTCACATCTTAAACATTCCTGGCAAATATTTTCACATTAAATAATAAAGTTAAAATGACCATAAAAAAATCTGGTGTTTTACTTTGTATGTCCATATTTCATTATTCCTTATTGGTCTTCTAGAATTTTATATATTGTGACAATTTCACTTAAAATTTGAAACTGGAATTGGTTTCCTATTTGTGTGAATAGGATCTGAGTCCTAATTAGCCCAGGACGTTATGGATGCTCAGTAAATGTAGACTTGATACAACATTTTATGTCTTCTTTCTGTGTTTAATTAAGGCTATTTTGGTTACAGTAATAGAAACCATCTCAATTATTGAAAGCCAAAAAGTGAATTTATTTTATGGATACTGAGTACCTGCAAGTAGAGAGCCCAGTCAGGTTTGAGGAGAGATTTAACTTTTGGGAAGCTATCAGAAACTAAGTCTAGTGGTTCTCTCAGTCACTTAACAGACACACACGCTCATATGTGTCCCTTTTTTTCTCTACATGTCTGTTCTTTTTTCTTTATTACTGTTTCTCTTTCTTTGCAGACTGGTTTTCTCTCCTCCCTACACATGTCAGAAAATGGCTAACACGGGTTTTTATCACCTTGCTCTACCAGAAAATTGACAAGTCTTTCAATTTTGAATTCTTAACAGGCAGAACCTGTTTGGCACACTGTATATCAGATTGCTGACAATCTGTATAATCAAATTCTTATACCTCTTTGTTAAGAGAAATAATCTGACAATTGGTGCTTGTCGCATTAGCAGCTTATTCTTTATAAAACTATATGGATTCTTTTTAACTGTAAAAATTTGATCATCTCATAAGTTATAAACTGCATTTTAGATTTATCAGCATATGACAATTTTATGTGCAATAGGTAACTTTATTATACATTTTTTATATTATATAATTTACTTATAAAATATATAAATATACATCATGTGTTTACTTTATTACTGTTATCAATTCCACTTTGCAAATGTGAAATTAGGCTCAGAGAAGTTAAATAACATGTCCCAAAGGTCACATATGGGCTTCTCTGGTGGCTCAGTGGTAAGGAATCCACCTGCTAATGCAGGAGACCCAGGTTCGATCCCTGGTCTGGAAAGATCTTTTGGAGAAGGAAATGGCAACCCACTCCAGTATTCTTGCCTGGGAAATCCCACAGACAGAGAAGCCTGGCGGGCTACTGTCCATGGGGCTGCAAGAGAGTTGGACATGACTTAGCAGCTAAACAACAAAGGTCACATAGATGTGGAGTTTGAACCCAGATACTCTTGATTCCAGAGCTCATGCTTTTGACCTCTTGGTATATAAGATTCCTCCCAATTTATCTGACCTTTGTTTTTGAAGTGTGAATAATTTTTACCTTAAGGAAAATCCCATTTAGCAGGGCTTAACTAATGTCTAACTTCTGTGGTTCAATAAATGATTCCTGAATTCCTCTTGTATATAGGTACAGTTCTAGGACTGGGATATCTGAAGATAGATAAATAAGATGCAGTTTTTGCTTTAAGTTGCTCAATCTAGGAGAGAAGACAGATACAAATCACTAAAATAGAATGTGAAATGTTCATCTTCACAGAATGTTTGTACCCATTTGGACCAAGCAGAGCTAGTATTGTAGTATGGCAGTAAGTATTGTAGCATTGGTTTACCAAAAGGATTACCTTGGGCTCTGAAATTAGAGTGCATTCTATGGCTTAGAATTTCTGTTTATTATGTATTATATGGTTCAGTTTCTTTTGCTCACTAGACAAAGAATGGATAGATTTTCAAGTGATCAGAGATTATGGTTTGCTTTTGATGGCTTCTTTCAAGGTCATATCTGTGTATCTGTCTTGTCTGTATATTTTTTTTTTGGCTATGTTCTGTGGCTTGTGAAAGCATGCAGTCCTAACCATTGGACTTCCAGGGAATTCCCAGGGTCGTATTCTTGAGAATGTAAAACCAGACAAAAACGTGGTTGGTGCACAGACAGCCATCAGGTGGGAAAATAGCTGTAGCTTCACTAGTGGTGGAATGAGTCCATCGTTGGTTGGCCCAGGACCCAGATCTCTGTGTGAGGCCCAGTTCTCTGGCAGTAGGAGTTGATATACAGAGGTGGAGTCCTGCAAGCTCCAGAGTGATTCGTCCTGCAAAGCTCTGTCTTGCGCATGGGCAATAGAGCAGAAACTGCATCTGAGCAGATTGTGGAACAGGACTGTTTTGTTTCTTGGGTGTTGGTCTGTGGTTTCCCAGCTGCTTAAAGGAAGTGGAGAAAATCAGTATGAGATTGAAACTAATATAAAATTGCCAATATTTGACCTTTTCTGATTTCAGAAAAATAGCAATTTCATATGATTTCATCTAATATTTGCTAAGTGTTTTACTCAGGACCTGTCAGTCTCCCAAAGTTTCTGAACATGCTACCTAATTTAAAACTCTCAAGCACCCTACACGATCAGTCTACAGAGAGGAAACCAAAAATCAAAGTGTCGGGGTGACATACACCCAAAGACATACCGAAAGTTATTCAGTAAATGAATTGCAGTCTCTTGTTCCAAAACCAGAGTGTGTTCGAATTTGCCAGGATCTTAATCTGTACGTTGAGCAGTTCAAGTAGACAGCAGCCATTCTGAAATCAGATAACAAATAAGTGATGGCTTGTATCCAGAGAGCTAGTGAACCAAGACCCAAACCCCAAGTCCACATGGCCAGACATAAATCATTACAGTGCCAGCTTATGGTTTTTCTTTGTGCTTCTTGAGTTTTGAACTGGCTGTAACCTTCACGTTTGAACTGTGGTGTTGAAGAAGACTCTTGAAAGTCCCTTGAACTGCAAGGAGATCCAACCAGTCCATCCTAAAGGAGATCAGTCCTGGGTGTTCATTGGAAGGACTGATGTTGAAGCTGAAACTCCAGTACTTTGACCACCTGATGCGAAGAGCTGACTCATTTGAAAAGACCCTGATGCTGGGAAAGATTGAAGGCAGGAGGAAAAGGGGATGACAGAGGATGAGATGGCTGGATGGCATCACCGACTCAATGGACATAGGTTTGGGTAAACTCCGGGAGTTGGTGATGGACAGGGAGGCCTGGCGTGCTGCAGTTCATGGTGTCGCAAAAAGTCGGACACGACTGAGCGACTGAACTGAACTGAACCTTCGAGATTATTAAAGTTTAAACATTATAAATAAGCATGGTATGTTCTGAGTGATGTTATGCTAAAGTAGATTCATTTGAATAAGGTTTTGATTTCACTAGCAAGATAACAGATAAGTTTAACTTCTCTGAGGGCAAAATAAATTGTCTACCTTTATGTTACATGGAGAAAGTGGCTTTGCTTTTTGGCACATAGAATAATGTCTTAAATACAGGTGGCACTTAATAAATGTCCTTCCCAGTAAATTTCTCTCTTACCTCTTTGCAGATGATGAGCATTCTAGTTAGAATGTCTTTTTTGAGTTATTTAAGTTTCCAGGAATATGCAGACAACCCCTCTGTGAATATGTAGGTCTCTCTCTGGTTAATAGACGTGGGTCTAAAATTTACTTATAAATAATTTGTAGTTCCAGCTCACAAGGTAACTTAAATTTTAGGGAGAAAATTAATAAATACGTACCATCCAGAGAAGATTCTTGTGCTTGGAGGAAAGGGTTGGTGGTGGTGTTGTTGTTGTTGTTTTTAATATGGAAGAGCTTTCACAGTTCAGTTTTTAAAAAAATGAGGAACTCTGATAAAGAACACATAATGAGGTGGATGAAACTGCAGCCTATTTTACAGAGTAAGCCAGGAAGAAAAACACCAATGCAGTATACTAACGCATATTTATGGAATTTAGAAAGATGGTAACGATAACCCTGTATGCAAGACAGCAAAAGAGACACAGATGTATAGAACAGTCTTTTGAACTCTGTGGGAGAGGGCGAGGGTGGGATGATATGAGAGAATGGCATTGAAACATGTAAATTATCACATGTGAAACGAATCGCCAGTCCAGGTTCGATGCATGAGACAGGGTACCCGGGGCTGGTGCACTGGGGTGATCCAGAGGGATGGGATGCGGAGCGGGATTCAGGATGGGGAACACATGTACACCCATGGCAGATTCATGTCAATGTATGACAAAACCAATACAATATTGTAAAGTAAAATAAATAAAACTGAAAAAACCTAAAGAAAAAAGAACACATATGAGCAGTTAATAGGAAAAATATACAAATATCCAGTAAATACATACTGTTTAAAAATAATTTTTTTCATGTATTTCTTTTTTTTTTAACAACAAAAGGAAGCCTGTTGTTTATTATTATTGCTGGTTATAATTAGTATCCAGAGTAGGGACAATGTATTATATAAAATGTTCAGGTTTCAATAAAAATATTGGACACTTACAATGTTAAAAGAAAGTAAGACTCTTACACAAAGTTGCAGGTTACAAAATAAATTTTAAAATCAATTGTATTTTGATACACTGGCAATGAATACTCTAAAAACAAAATTAATAAAAATATCAAAAAGAATAAAACACTTGTTCAGTTGCTAAAGAAGCACAAGAGTTATTTTAAAAAATCAGAAAATGTTTCTGAAAGAAATTAAGAAAGGCCTAAATAAATGGAAAGACCCCACATTCATGGATTGGAAGACCTAAAATACTGTTAAGATGGCCTGTGCCCTTTGCTTAGCCACTCAGTCATGTCCGACTCTTTGAGACCTCATGGAGGGACTGTAGCCCGCCAGGCTCCTCTATCCCATGGGATTTCCCAGGCAAGAATGCTGGAGTGGGTTGCCATTTTCTTCTCCAGGGCATGTATTTCAACTTTATAGTATGCAGAATTCATATAATCTGTATATATGTATTCATGTATTGGGTTGGCAGAAAAGTTCTTTTGTATTTTTGCATAACATCTTATTGCTGTCTTCAGACTTCGAGAGCAAGCTGCAGACATGATGTCCTTTCATCCCTAAATGCTGCAGAGCATGCTGCTGCTAAGTCACTTCAGTCGTGTCTGACTCTGTGTGACCCCACAGACGGCAGCAGACACTCCTCCTTATCGTGCATTCAGCTGTCTAAATCGGAAAGTCAGCATTGGTATAATACTGCCATCCTAGTCTGAGACTGTTTCAGAGTTCACCAACTTGCCTAATAAGTCTTTTTCCTTTTCTGGCCCATGCTCAGTCTAGGACTACACGTTACATTTGATTATCACGTCTCTTCAGAGTGCTTCAATTTGAAAGTCTTTCCCAGTTTTCACTATATTTCATGTCCCTTAGCATGTTAAGGAATACAGACCTTATATTCTATGCATCTAATTTTTCTCATTGTCAAAATCATTCTTGACATGTATATCACAGAAAGGATGTGCTTTTGTTCTCCGTGCATGGCGTCATTCCACTACTGATAATTGAATCATACGCCAGGAATGTGTCAATATCCTGTTCTTTATCACTCCTTCACTCATCAGTTTAGGATCTGTTGACAACTCTATGAAATCAATCACCTTCATGATGGTTGCTAAAAGATAATTCTCTGTTTCCATCATTCTTGCTACATTTATTAACATTTTACTGTAAGAGAGCTTTCCTCTTTCTACATTTTTTTATTTATTCATCATTCATTCATTTCCTTGTCAATATAGAATCATAGCTGCAAGTTTTACTAAGTGGGTTTTTATTTTTGACCTGAATGTAATTTACTTACACACACACACATCTTAAGTCATTCACTTTTGATATATACATATATCCCCTAACAAGATGATGGGACAGCCAATACTTTGATGCTGAAGGTTTCCCTCATTTGGCCAGTAGGAGCCCCTTCAAGGTGGCTCCTATGTCCCTTTGAAATGTTCCGATTATTCATTGAGCATTTCTTTACCTTCTGCCATAAGATATTTTAGATTCTGCTTGTATTTTCTCTGCCCAAGTTTGAAATTAGCTGTTTCTCCAAGGATCCTTGGTACCTTTTGATGTAGTATGGGTTCATCTGTTCGAATTATCTCCATTATTGTTTTAATGCCTCTGTGAGATCATCGCATATAAAAAGGTGGTTTCATAGATTTATTATCACACTGTGTGTTTAAATACATTTATTTACTGAGAATTTTAGTATCAAATTTAATATCTTGATTCCCTTGGCTACACTGGCACTGCCTTAGTAATCAATTTGAATGCTTACTGTTTTTAAAAAACACCTCAGTAAAATGTCATCTAGCATGTTTTCCTTTTTGAAAAATATATCTTGAGTAACTGAATATTTCTTAGGCAGTGCCAACGTTAGTCATTTGGAGCATTGATTAAACTGTTATCTCTCTTAAACTTGCATATATCGTGTACTGTAGCCCAAGGCATATAAGAGATTATTGTTGATTCATTTGAGTACTTATATATTTCCATGGCATTTTGGCTTCTTGAAGGATTATTATCCACCAATAGCTAATTTAAATTTGCTTATGCTTTTTAGTGTTTCCATGGAATTTAATGGTTTTTAGGTGCCAGTTAGGACACTTGGTAGATTGACTAGAAAAATAATTGTTTAAGCAGTGCTGAAATAACTGTGAGGTAGCTGTTGCCTTGACAACTGGAAAACTGTTCTGTTTGCTAAACAAAGGGATGGTAATTTAGTCATTTAATTTCCTTTTTGGCATGGAGGTAGTTTAGAAAAACATTTTATTTTAGCCTCTGAGATGATCTGTATTTTTTACCAAAAGCAGCAGAACAAAAAAAAAAGCTAAGAGTTTTTTTTTTTTTTTTTTTTTCTGGTGGTATACATTGCACACCTTACAGTGTTGGTGTTGGTCAAAAGTATCTTGGTAAATCTGACATGCTTCTTTGAAGAGCTCTGCTTTGGATCAAAGTACAGTAGCCTCAAAAGAGAGGTGTATAATCTTGGTAATCTTCCTGCTACACTAAAGGACTCTGATAGACTTTTTCTAGCATCCCCACAAACACTTAACCTCTCCTGATACTAGAATTCAACATGATTGCTTTATTTCTGAATTGAACAGGGGGATACTATTTTAAAGATTCCTTATCCATATACACAGTTACACTGGAATCTGTTTTATTTATGTGGAATCTCCTTTTGTATAGAACTTAAACATTTTTTTAAATTCACAATTGTACCTCCAGAATATTGAATAATAACAGCCTTTATTTGATATTGTATGCTGGGTCCTGTTCTAATAAGCACTTCAAATGTAGTGGTTCAAGCTTCATCCCTGTGAGATAGTCACTATTTATTGTGTCTAGAGGCAAGGTTATCTGGCTGCTCAGCGGTAGATTTGAATGTAAGCATCTAATTCAAGAGCCTGTGCTCTTAATTACTATATTATACTGATTCTCATTAATAGAGTCACTCCAAACACACTGGAGAATATAGACAGGTATTACTAAGAATGTTCAAAATAAACCCTCTTCCCAGTGACTTAACAGATTATAATATTTTGAGTATTATAATTGATAATTGTGGGAGCCAGATTACAAGGGAGAGTTATCACACAGTAATGTCTTCTTCTTTTAATATGTGTGAAATGTTCCTTAGTTTATATTTTAAAAAGTAAAGTGCTACATGCCAAATGTAAAAAACAAAAAATAAACTTTTTTTTAGAGCAAAACAGAAAACATACTTTGAATAAAGTATTTTCATTTCCACACCCCTCCTTTCCAGTCCCTTTCTGATAGGGTAATCACTCTTTAATAGCTGTCTTCAGCTTTAAGGTGCATGTTTTTCTGTGTGTATACTGTATCAAATATATCTTTGATTATTCCTGCATTTCTAGAAGCATAAAAAGTATAACAGTTTAAAGATATGTACATATTACCAGTTACTCTGTACTGTGCTCTCATTAGATTTAATGCTGAAGAAATACTATATTCTGAGGAGTAGTGACACTGGTTGAAAAAGTGAGAAAAGTGGTTTAACGTTCTCTTTGCCCTAATTTATATGAGTAGTCATGTAAAATGAGGTTTTGCCTCTCCCATTTTAAAAAGAAAAACAAGGAGGGGGAGCCAGATTCGAATTTACATTGGTTTAATGACTTTTTTGCCCACACATACAAAGTTTCATAATAGTAATTGTGAATATTTAAATACTTTGGGCATCATAACTGATTACTTTTAATACTAGTCCTATTTTTCTGATATGGATGGACACTGAAGTTTAGGGAGGTTCTGAAGCCTGTGAAGATGCACCTAGTTAGCATAATGAATAGAGCTGGGATTAGGACCGTGTCTTCTGCTTTGAGAACCTGTGCTGTTAGTCTTACATTACACTAATTATAGAGTGATAATTTATGATGTGCTAAAATTACATACTGGACATGGAACAACAGACTGGTTCCAAATAGGAAAAGGAGTACGTCAAGGCTGTCTATTGTCACCCTGCTTATTTAACTTATATGCAGAGTACATCACGAGAAACGCTGGGCTGGAAGAGACACAAGCTGGAATCAAGATTGCCGGGAAAAATTGGCTCAGAGGTTAAAGCATCTGCCTGGAATGCAGGAGACCCAGGTTCGATCCCTGGGTCGGGAAGATCCCCTGGAGAAGGCAATGGCAACCCACTCCAGTACTCTTGCCTGGAGAATCCCATGGAGGGAGGAGCCTGGTAGGCTACAGTCCGTGGGGTCACAAAGACTCGGACACGACTGAGTGATTTCATTCAGATATGCAGATGACACCACTCTTATGGCAGAAAGTGAAGAGGAGCTAAAGAGCCTCTTGATGAAAGTGAAAGAGGAGAGTGAAAAGGTTGCCTTAAAGCTCAACATTCAGAAAACGAAGATCATGGCATCTGGTCCCATCACTTCATGGAAAGTCCCTTGGACAGCAGGGAGATCCAACCAGTCCATTCTAAAGGAGATCAGTCCTGGGTGTTCATTGGAAGGACTGATGCTAAAGCTGAAACTCCAGTACTTTGGCCACCTCATGCGAAGAGTTGACTCATTGGAAAAGACCCTGATGCTGGGAGAGATTGGAGGCAGGAGGAGAAGGGGACGACAGAGGATGAGATGGCTGGATGGTATCACCGACTCGACGGACATGAGTCTGAGTGAACTCCGGGAGTTGGTGATGGACAGGGAGGCCTGGCGTGCTGCTTTTCATGGGGTCGCAAAGAGTCAGACACGACTGAGCGACTGAACTGAACTGAAAATTACATACGGGCTTCCCTGGTAGCTCAGTGATAAAGAATCTGCCTGCCAACCAAAGATGCGAGTTTAGTTCCTGGGTTGGAAAGATGCCCTGCAGAAGGAAATGGCGACCCACTCCGTATACTTGCATGGGAAATCCCATGGAGAGAGAAAAGCCTGGTGGGCTGCAGCCTGTGGGTTCACAACGAGTCAGGCACAACTTAGTGACTAAACAACAACAACATTATATGCACAAATCTGACCGTGTATGTTGTGAGTTTCGTTTGTTTTTTCTGTAGAAATTCATGTTCTGGTTAGCATAGTTTTACTTCCAGACAATTAATGTGTCTCAGTATCCCATTCTGACCATCTGTGTAGCTCCAACCTGTGTTAAAATGCAGGCTTGTTAAACAAATGTATATAGAATTCAGATTATTCATCCAAATAATTAAGAGAAATTAGAGACAAAAAAGTAACTTACCTATGATGATACAAAAAAAGAGAGAGAGAGACAAATTAAAATCAGGGCATGGATCTTTGCTTTTCTTATGCTCTTTTGAGAAATTAACACTGTTCTAACAATGTATTTAGCAAGTTTTTTTGAACTTCAACTTTCCTTTGCAAGTATTTTTCTAATAGACATTTTCTTTATGTAGTTTGCTAATTCCTTTTCTTGTGTTCTAGTGTGAAGGAAGGAAAATATTACTCCTTGAAAGTAATAATTTGCCCTCATGAAATCTGAGCTAATTATTACTCTTTTCTATCTACATGGATTTCCATGTTGGTTACAACGTGGCTTTGATTTGGAGGAAAAATCACCTTTCTCAAATTCAGGCTGAATAAATCTGCTCAGTAAGCATAGTTATTGTTTGCTAATGTTGGGTTGTGGCCAGTGTTTGATATGAATATTAGTGAAAGGAACCCTTAAATGAGTTTATGTGTGCTAGTAGTCTAAATAATATCACTGTTCTGTTTCCCCCCCCCCCCCGCCCTGCCTTTTTGGTTTAGAATTCTCTGTAATAAAAGTACCTAAAAAGCGTATCATTTCTTAAATATTTATTTGTTCCTGATTGGGCACAAACATGTACTTTTAGATGACCTCTGATTCTTTCTGTATTTCACAATTTCTGGTTCCTCATTAATTTTTATTGAACCAAACTATTTATCTATGAAAATAAAATTTTGCTGGCTAATGAGGCAGGAAGTATTAATGCGAGAGGTTGTGAGTTGTGGAGGTTAATGGGCCTTATGGTCATGAAGCGGCCCCTTTATCTGGGCTTCTTTAGCAATAACACAAAATTTATCAATTGAATTGATGTCTTTTTGACAATTTCTGAGTGAAGTGCTGCAAATTCCTTTTCATATTCTTGCTAAAATAAAGCCACTAGCCTGTCTGGAATTAAATCAAAATTTTGACCAAGAAAGGTGATATTTTAAGAGGGCTCAGCCATAAGGTAGAAATGCATTTATTAAATTTAGGTGCAAAGACTAGTATAGAGTTATCAAATTGTAGTTCATGGTATCAGCATATTTAAAAAGTAACAATGCAGAAATGATTATCTTTCTTTGAGGGTATACTTCTGCTATAGCATAAATTGAAATATAAGCATTTTCTTAAGTAGATTTAAGAAGTCATATACTTGATATGTTTTAAGTATTTATTTTAAAAATATGTGAGGCAAATGGCCATTAAGGAGGATGACCTGATATGTTTAGTTGTAACTCCTTTTTTTGGTTTCTGGTACCTCCCCACCTTTCAAAAAGTTATTAAAATTATTTGCTATCTTTATGATAATTTTTGTTGTACCATTAGAATATTTTTTTAGAGATAGATCTCTTCTGTGTGTATTAGCCAGAACTATCAGGGGTAAATTTATTTTAAGATCCAAATGAAATTGATGTTCTCATTAGTTATTGCTATATAATAGTATTTTTCCACCTTGTATTCTATGGAATTTCTGCAGGATGTTAATAGATGTTAATTTTAAAAAAGGATTCTTTGGACAAATAGACTGGGAAATAATGAGACAGAATGGGAATTCATTCGATAAACTGATATTCCCAGACTCCCAACTCTTTTTCTTTCTGATGGTGCATCTTGGTATATTAGTTTTTCTTGTAAAACATTTAGGAGAAGTTACTTGTATGATCTTTGTCTGTGGAATTGATTAATGTAAGTAGAACCCCTTAGAACTATAGCTCCTGTGCAGAAAAAGAACCTGATTATAAAAAAACCAGCTAGATTAGGACTATTAAAATTAAATCACAGTGAAAAAGCTTAGAATAATATTTATTGTAGACAAGAAGTAAACAGTGAATTCATGCCAAAGCAGTTGAGACATTTTGGCTGATTTTTACTTCAGATTTTTCAAATTGGATTTCTTTGTTCAGTTTTCAACAATAGTTTGAATCTATGTGGTTTTCCCTACCCTCTTTATACTGTTCTACCTTAGAGTCATCTTGATAGGGAGCTGTTCTGAATTTGGGTGGCTGCCAAGATAATAGCCTAAATATGAAAAGAAATTTTCTTTGAGCTTTAAGGATGTTCCTTTTCTTTCAGTGGTTATTTAGTAAAGAAAATTTGAATAAAAGTGGATAGAATGATATGTACTTGTGATTGAGCTAATTCTTATCATGGACCATGTGTGTTTTATGTAGAGAAAAAAAGATGCCTTTGTATCTTCTTTGATGTACATTTTGGTACATGTAAATAGACCTTATGTATTTTACTTATTTTTAAGTTAGAGTATTTTATAGATTGTTCTTGTTAACAATACATTCATGTATTAAAAATTTTATAGCTGTAACAGGATTAGATCAGCCATTCTAAAGTCTGATTGGGGGAAAGAACTCGCAAGTTTAAATCTAATAATAAGTTTTTGCATTTTTAGGCGCTTGATGAACCTCCCTATTTGACAGTGGGCACTGATGTGAGTGCTAAATACAGAGGAGCCTTTTGTGAAGCCAAGATTAAGACAGCAAAAAGACTTGTCAAAGTCAAGGTACAGTATATACATTTTATCAAGTATATATTTAGTATTTGACATCTGAACTTTTATTTGGTGAATGTATTAAGAATTCTTCTGCAAGTTGAGTTCAGTTTCTAAGAGTAAAGATTGTAAAAATAACTGAAAGCAAAGCATTATTTGTGATTCTTAAGTGTTCTAATTGGAATGAAATTAGATGATCATAATTGGTATTTTGAATGCCATTTCACTACAGACATGGTCATATTTGTATTGTTAGCCTTTTAGAACTGGAAAGGACTTTAGAAGTCATGTAGTTTAATTTGTTAATTTTATCCTGAGGAAAATGAGGCTCAATAAAAGGTCAGTGATTTGTCCAGGGCCATTCTGGAAAATTAGTGACATAGTGGGAATTAGAATAGTACATCAATTTTAAGACCCTTCCCCATTTTAACCATGAAACTGAGATGTGGTTTATAACTGATGATGGTGGGTCTCGTTGCTGATTCCCTATCTTCTGCTTTTCTTGAAAAAATCTTGCTAATTATTTATTGACTTGCAAACTGTGCAGGTGGGAAGGAGGATGGGGATATGAGAATAGCCTTGTCTCTTTTCCAGAGATTTAGAATCCAGGTTAGCAGATACCCCATAAAATATTGTTTTGAACGTCACCAGTAAAACAGCCACAGAGGTGTTGAACGTGAGCTCTCAGAGCTGCTTCCATGCTTGTCTGCCTTGGTTCTTTCCTTATGCATGGACATGCTGAAAAAAGCTTCGGGGTGATGCTGACTGGCACTGCTAGTTAAGAACCATTGTGACAGGGCCTCTAAATTAGCTGTAAGTCTGTAGGATGCTGATCTGGTCCCCCTCCCTGCCTTCAGGTTTCACATGCTTGGTGTACCTAAGCTTCTGTAGTGCCTTTTCCTGTTCTGACTTCACACGCTGGTGTTCTCTGAGCACTCATTTTTGCCATTACTATCTTGTAGATGAAGAGAAAGTTTTTTAAATCAGTTTTCTCACCCTTTCAGGCAGAGCTGCTGAGAGCACATGTAATACCTTAGTGTGAATTAGACAGAAATCTCTCCCTTTGGAGAGAAGTGGAACTTCTCAGCAGAACTTGGCCTCCAGATAAGCACCTTCTAACTTGTGCTGGTTAGAAAAGGTGTTCCTTTGGGCAAGAGCCATGTGTTACTCCAGGAACCATGCTTCACTGGAATTTAGCCGTGATTTGTGATCTCACCTGGGTGTCTCTGTGTACTGTATGAATCTGCAGAATGACACACAGCAGTTCCGCCGTTTCTTGCTGCCAGCGAAAGGAAGGAGGCAGCCTGTACTACTTGTGCTGATAGCACAGAGCACCAGCCAGTACCTTGTGTCTTATAAGTAGTGGCTGTCTAAAATTTGTTCTTAGTTCTTTAGACTGCTCTAAAAATGTGTTTATAATTCAAAGCTAATGATTTTCTCAACAGGTATGGTAGTATATTTCTGTATCAGTTTGTTTATGATTCAGAGTTAATACATTTTCAACAATTTGTTGATATACTTCTTCCCTATCAGTTTTTATTTATTGAGCATTTATTACATGCTGAGCATTGTATCAGGTATTGAAACTCTAGTATTAAGACCTTTTCTCAATTCTTAAGTGCTTTACTGTCTAAGTGAATGGCACAGATATGTAAACACATAATTTAAATAAAGAGTAGTAGTGCCATGTGTGAGACAGAAATGTATGGGATGCTGTGAGTACAGGACAGCTCCTTTCGTAGCTGGTTTGTGAGCCTGTTTCATAACTGATTACCGCATATCAGATAAGACCACGTTAATGGTTCAGTCCTTGGAAGCTGTTGTTTTATATAGGGGAAACCACCTTTTCTATACTGAGTATTGGAAAGTATTTTGTTTTTACCAACTAATTATGTATTTAAACTTGATCCCTTTATTTTAACTTAACTTTATTTTACCATCTAGTGTCCTATTCTCTGATGTCTGTACTGACACAGTATAGCAAGTTCTGGATCCGGATGGCCTGAGTTTGAATCTCAGCTCTACCATGTACTTGGACCAGTTGCTTACACTTTGTGTTCTTCTGTTTTCTTAGCAATAAAGTGGGAATAACCACACCTGTCTAACAAAGTTTTTGTGAAGGTTATAGGTTCAATGCTTGAGCTTGATGCTTGACACTCAGCAACTGTTTGTTGCTAAGGCTTATTATTTACTGATTTATTTAAAATGGTAGAATTTATTTTTTTTAAATGGTAGAATACCTAATAAACTAAGATCACCACCTCCTTTTTCCTCATTTTTTAGGAAAACAAATTATATGATTAAACTCATAACTAATAGTACTGAATAAACTATAGTAAGTGAGTCATCAAGTAAATTAATCTGGATGTTGTCTGTTAAATAGTAAGTTTTTCAGTTTCTACTTAGGGATTGAGATTTTGTATAAACTAAGCAGCCATTTGTTTAGATTACTTATTTAAAAAAAGAATTCATGCATTAATGAGCTTGTGCTGCTTTTTTTTTCTTTTTTGGTGGCTAATTAAATTTATAATCTCTAGGTAACATTTAGACATGATTCTTCAACAGTGGAAGTTCAAGATGACCATATAAAGGGCCCACTAAAGGTAATTCATTTATTTATTCATAATTACTGTTCCCCACTGAAGCACTAGAAATAATAATCTTTATCTTTTAAAAAATTCATTGGTTACTTTGCAATTCAGTTGATAAACCTGTTCAGTTCAGTTCAGTCACTCAATCGTGTCCGACTCTTTGCGACCCCATGAATCACAGCATGCCAGGCCTCCGTGTCCATCACCATCACCCAGAGTTTACTCAAACTCATGTCCATCGAGTAGGTGATGCCATCCAGCCATCTCATCCTCTGTCGTCCCCTTCTCCTCCTGCCCCCATTCCCTCCCAGCATCAGTCTTTTCCAATGAGTCAGCTCTTCACATGAGGTGGCCAAAGTACTGTAGTTTCAGCTTCAGCATCAGTCCTTCCAATGAATACCCAGGACTGATCTCCTTCAGGATGGACTGGTTGGATCTCCTTGCAGTCCAAGGGACTCTCAAGAGTCTTCTCCAACAACACAGTTCAAAACCATCAATTCTTTGGTGCTCAGCTTTCTTCACAGTCCAACTCTCACATCCATACATGACCACTGGAAAAACCATAGCCTTGACTAGACAGACCTTTGTTGGCAAAGTAATGTCTCTGCTTTTGAATATGCTATCTAGGTTGGTCATAACTTTCCTTCCAAGGAGTAAGCATCTTTTAATTTCATGGCTGCAATCACCATCTGCAGTGATTTTGGAGCCCCCCAAAATAAAGTCTGACACTGTTTCCCCATCTATTTCCCATGATGAGATGGGACCGGATGCCATGATCTTGGTTTTCTGAATGTTGAGCTTTAAGCCAGCTTTTTCACTCTCCACTTTCACTTTCATCAAGAGGCTTTTAGTTCCTCTTCACTTTCTGCCTTAAGGGTGGTGTCATCTGCATATCTGAGGTTATTGATATTTCTCCCGGCAATCTTGATGTCAGCTTGTGCTTCTTCCAGCCCAGCGTTTCTCATGATGTACTTTGCATATAAGTTAAATAAGCAGGGTGACAATAGACAGCTTTGACATACTCCTTTTCCTATTTGGAACCAGTCTGTTGTTCCATGTCCAGTTCTAACTGTTGCTTCCTGACCTGCATATAGGTTTCTCAAGAGGCAGATCAGGTGGTCTGGTATTCCCATCTCTCTCAGAATTTTCCACAGTCTATTGTGACCCACATAGTCAAAGGCTTTGGCATAGTCGATAAAGCAGAAATAGATGTTTTTCTGGAACTCTCTTGCTTTTTGGATGATCCAGCAGATATTGGCGATTTGATCTCTGGTTCCTCTGCCTTTTCTAAAACCAGCTTGAACATCTGGAAGTTCACAGTTGACGTACTGCTGAAGCCTGGCTTGGAGAATTTTGAGCATTACTTTACTAGCATGTGAGATGAGTGCAATTGTGCAGTAGTTTGAGCATTCTTTGGCATTGCCTTTCTTTGGGATTGGAATGAAAACTGACCTGTTCCAGTCCTGTGGCCACTGCTGAGTTTTCCAAATTTGCTGGCATATTGAGTGCAGCACTTTCACAGCATCATCTTTCAGGATTTGAAATAGCTCATCTGGAATTCGATCACCTCCACTAGCTTTGTTCATAGTGTTGCTTTCTAAATGCGTAATTCTCTCTAAATAGGAGAAAAATAGACTTAATGTGCTATAAAACCTATGTGACAGTAAAACTTGTGTTCAGAAGTTAAATGAACATCAAGGAAAGATTGATTGCTTTTTATTCACTCATCTGTTTTAGTCTCGCCATGTTTCACTTACTAAAAGGGTGGAATTTCCAGAGATATTAAGTGGTAAACTAGGGATCTAGTGATACTGAGTTCCATGATGATGTGAGAAGTGAGAAAAGAAAACATAACAAAACAAATCTTCAGAGCTTTCAATTCTTTCAGGCAACTGCTGGCCTATGAAATGTTTTAAGGGTCATCAGGCCGTTATAAGTGACAGACATGTTCATACATACACATAGAGAGTTTGAGTTCTTTGCATTAGTTGTTCTTCATTGGCCAGTTATGAATTAAGTGCTACTTTACTTTCCACTAGGGCTTCCCTGGTGCTCAGAGGTTAAAGCGTCTGCCTGCAATGCCGGAGACATGGGTTCGATCCCTGGGTTGGGAATATCCCCTGGAGAAGGAAATGGCAACCCACTCTAGTATTTTTGCCTGGAGAATCCCTTGGACGGAGGAGCCTGGCAGGCTACAGTCCACGGGGTTACAAAGAGTTGGACACGACTGAGCGACTTCACTTCACTTCACTTTTACTTTCTAGTGGTAGCTCAGAGGGTAAAGCATCTGCCTCTAATGCGGGAGACCTGGGTTCCATCCCTGGGTCGGGAAGATCCTCTGGAGAAGGAAAAGGCGACCCACTCCAGTACTCTTGCCTGGAAAATCCCATGGACGGAGAAGCCTGGTAGGCTACAGTCCACAGGGTTGCAGAGAGTCGGACACAACTGAGCAACTTCACTTCACTTACTTTCCACTAGTGAGCAGGCTTAAAGGAAATACGTAGGTAGCCACTATGTGCTGTTTGGCCCTTTTGAATGTCTGAAACGGACATTGGCCTAGCTGGGCAAATTTTAAGAAATGCTAACATAATTGAAGAAACATTTGTAGATGCAAGAAAATTCCTTTCCTAATGAAACAGTACTTTTCAGAGAATTTGATAGATGTCTTTATCTGCCAATTTTTGTTGGTGGTTGATTTGAAAACTTTTAATTGAATCCCCAGGGCATTATTGCATGTCTAGTAGACACTGTGGAAGACTAAGAGCTTCCCAAATAGCACTAGTGGTAAAGAACCCGCCTGCCAATGCAGAAGATGTGGATTTGATCCATGCTTTGGGAAGATAGATCCCTTGGAGTAGGAAATGGCAACCCACTCCAGTATTCTTGCCTGGAAAATTCCATGGACAGCGGAACCCGGTGAATTGCAGTCCATGGGGTCACAGAGTCAGACATGACTGAGCACATGTGCACGAGGGAGACTAAGCCTTGTGAGGTTTAGTATTGCCTTGGGAAACTTATTTTCCCCTTGTGCTGTTTCATAGGTGTCCTCTTTAATGTTGCATGCACATGTGTATCACTTGTAGGGATAAGAGGACAAAAACATGTGCCTGTATACTTTGATGTTGGGCTTCCCTGGTGGCTTAGATGGTAAGGAATCTCTGTGCAGAGAAGATGTGGTTCGATCCCTGGGTTAGGAAGATCCCCTGGGTAAGGAAATGGCAACCCACTCCAGTACTCTTGACTGGAGAATTCCATGGACAGAGGAGCCTGGTGGGGCTGCAGTCCATGGGGTCACAAAGATTCAGACATAACTGAGCGACTAACACACACACACACACACAATTTGCTGTTAACTGCCATTTATTTAGCATTTAGTATGTGTTAGTACTGTGCTAATTCCTCTGCACATAGTGTTTTATATAATGCTCATAACAGCTCTTTAGAGGTGAGGAAGTTGGGAGGGGATGGAAGGTAAAGTAATCTGGCCCTAGGTCTTACAGCCAGTAATGGGATGGCAAAAATAAAAATTCTCATGGACTCAAAGCCTGTAGTTTTGAAGCATTGTGCCCCCTGGATGATCAGAACACACGCATCTCTATGCCTTATTTTTATTTTTGCCTTATGAGCACACCAGCTAGCTCTTCACTGCCTGACTACCTTACTTACCTGGCACATGCTAGCTGCTACCAGTTAATAAAAAATACTCAGTGTTGCAGGGATAGGAAAGACAATTTGAATCTTCAAGACATCTCTCCTTTTGGTTAAGCCTGTTTGATTGTGGCATAGTTGGTTTATTTTGCTTGTTTGATTTGTCTTATTAAAATTTTCTTTGTTTTTGATTAGGCTTGGGATCATTTGATTTTGACATAGACAAGTATACTAAATTATAGTCTCAAAATTGTTGAAATAGTTCTCTTGCTTATGGATTTTTTTTTGTATCTAGATTTTCAGTTGTTTCCTAATATATTTGGTAGCTTTCTATCAGCTGATAGAGAGTATTAACATTTGGATAAATGTTTCTCCTAGAGAAAATAAACTTCTATTTATTTGTGGTTATTTGATTTCAGTATATTTTCAGTGAGTTGACATGAAAATAATACTGGAACGGTTGAGTATTATATTTTTAAAATGCACCATGTATTTATTGACGGTAGTCTCTGGTAGTCCAGTGGTTGGGGCTGTGCACTTGTACTCCAGGGGGCCTGTGCTTCATCTCTGGTTTGGGAACTAGAAGAGAGAGAGAGAGAAGAATTTGCTTCCCTTTTTTGGGCATCATGTGGGGCTGACGCTCTCTTCTCTGAACAAGTTTAGTTTTGTTATCACTGTAAAGCTCATATACATTTTCTTTTAACTGAGATGAAACTAATATTATTACTAGTTTCCGTATACGGCATAATGGTTCAATATTTGTAGATCACCAAGTTAACATTTGTCACCATACATGGTTGCAAAGGGGCTTCCCAGATGGTGCTAGCGGTAAAGAATCCATCTGCCAGTGCAGGAGATGGAAGAGTCTCGGGTTTGATCCCTGGGTGAAGATCCCCTGGAGGAGGGCATAGCAACCCAGTCCAGCATTCTTGCCTAGAGAATTCCATAGGCAGAGGAGTCTGGAGGGCTACAGTGCATAGGGTCGCAGAGAGTTGGGCACTAGTGTATGAAGCAACTTAGCACACACAGTTGTTAAAAAAATTTTTTTCTTGGGTTGAGGACTTTTAAGAATTAGCCTTTATTTTCGATCTTATTCTCTGTATCTTATAAAGTTGGCTTTTTGTTTGTTTTGCTTTTTAGACTTCACGTATAAGTGATATCATATGGTAATTGTCTTTTTCTGTAGGACTAATTTCACGTGGCATGATGCCTTCTGTCTGCCCATGTTGTTGCAGATGACAAGATTTCATTCTTCTTAATGGCTGATTTATGTGAGCATGTGTGTGTGCACACACGTATCTTTAGCATCCATTGATGGATACTCAGCTTCTTTTCATATCTTTGCTATTGTAAATAATGGTTCAGTGAACTTGGGGGGGTGCGTATATCCTTTCAAATTAGTGTTTTCATTTCCTTCAGATAAATATCCATGAGTGAAATTATTGGATTATGTGATAGTTGTCTGTTTATTTTTTTGAAGACCCTCTATTCTGCTTTCCATAGTGCTGTACCAGTTTACATCCCAACCAGTGGTGCACAAAGGCTTCCTTCTCCACATCCTGGTCAGCACTTTTATTTCTTGTCTTCTGATGATAATAAGCCATTCTCAGTAGGTGTCAGGAGATACCTAATTGTGGGTTTAATTTGCGTTTCTCTGTTGATTAGTGATACTGAGCATATTTCCATGTACCTGTTTGCTGTCTGTATGTCATCTTTGAAAAAATGTCTGTTCAGGCCTTCTGCTCATTTTTTAAATGGAACTTTTTGCTTTTCTGGATATTAATTTTGTGAGCTGTTTATATATTTTAGATTTTAACTCCTTGTCATTTGCATCATTTGCAAGTATTTTCTCCCATTCAGTAGATTCTATTTTTGTTTTGTCAATGATTTCCTTTACTATGCAAAAGCTTTTAAGTTTAATTAGGTCCCATTTATTAATTTTTGCTTCTGCTTCCTTTGCCTTAGAAGACAGATCCAAAAAAACATACTGCTACGTGTTATGTCCAGGAGTGCTCTGCGTATGTTTTCTTCTAGCAGGTTTATGGTTTCCAGTTTTACATGCAAGTCTTGAATCCATTTTGAGTTTATTTTTGTGTATGGAATGAGAACCTTTGCCGATTTTTCAATTGGATTGTTTGATTCTTCTTTATTTTGTTGCATTGTATGAATTCTTTATATATTTTGGTTTTTAACTCCTTACCAGATACGTGATTTGCAAATGTATTTTCTCTCATTTCGTAGGTAGCCTTTTCAAATTGTTGACAATTTCTTTTGCTGTGTAGAAGTGTTTTAGTATGATGTGTGTACACATACACACACATACTTATAAAGACCATATACATTTATAAACCATATAAATTATCAGCATTTTCTTGATCAGGTGAAAATATTTTGAATGATTTTCACTATTGGTACACTGTAACTTAGGAGAACCTCCGAATTATTTGTTAATTTCTCCCCAGCATCTTTTAAAGAAGAGTTGTAATATGAGGCGAAGATACGCAGTTTCATAGATAGGGATCCCCAGACCCGTGAGAGTTCCCTCAGAGAGGTTGTAAGGACAAAGCTGTATATTTTCATAATAATATTTAGATATTACTTGCTTTTTTCATTATGTTGATATTTTCACTGATAATACAGAAACAATTGTGAGTAAAATTGCTGGCACTTTAAGACAAATCAGTAGTTACTTTATTCTTCACCATCACAAAATCAATTTGTCAAAAAAAAAGCCAGTTTTTAGTTTGTTCATTTCTCTTAAGTTTTTCTAACTTTTATTTATTTTTTTTTAATGCTTTAGGTTGGGGCTATTGTGGAAGTGAAGAATCTTGATGGTGCATATCAGGAAGCTGTAATCAATAAGTTAACAGATGCTAGTTGGTACACTGTAGGTAAGGGAATACATATTCTTCTTAAAATGTATTTTCAATGATAATACAAATCAGGCAGAGCTTTTTCTTGATTTACTTCCTCTCTTAGTTGCCACAGTTGTTACTACTGTTAATAGTTTTTATCTTTTCAGATCTTTAAAATCTTTATTTCATAAATATGTATATAATTTATAATTTGAACTTAGTGTATATATTATACAGTGGATTTCTAGCTTTTCACTTCAGAGTGTATTTTAGAATATTTTTTTTTATCTTAACCATTTTTGAGTGTGCATTTCAGTAGCGTTCAGTAAATTCATGTTGTCATGCAACAGATAAATTTTTAAAACTAATATTCATGCTGATGTTGCCAGTTTTCTTGGTGTTATATAGTAAATTACTATATTATGGATTGGATGTCTTTTGTACATGGACATTATTGTAGTATTTCCCTAGTGTGTGCATTGAGAACTAGGCATAGATTGAAGGGAAAGTCCTTTTAAAACTTTAGTAAGTTATGAAAACCACTTTCCTAAAAGACTATTAATTTACACTCCCATAAACAGTAGTGTGTGAATGTACTTGTTTTCCCAACCCTTGTCAAATTTGATGTTACTAGTATTTTTAAATTTGTGCCCATCTGAACACAAAACAGTATCTCAATTTTGTTTTAATTTGCTTCTCCCATGATTAGTAGTGAGATTGGACATATTTTCATATATTTATTGAAAGGAACATTATTTCTGTTGTGTTTTCTCTTCTTTTGAATTGCCAACGTATAGTGTCTTCCCAGTCCCATCTTTTCCTCTTGGAAAGGTTATCATCCTATTTTTAGGATATGAGTTTATATATTTAAATATACAAAGGGATTGTTAACCCTTTTCCTCTTCAGTTGCAAGTATTCTTCTATTGCTTTACTCCTACCTCTGCTGCCAGTTTTCATATGACAGTTTTCCTGTGGTTGCCTTTTCCTTTGTAGTTTTAGTTTGAATCTTGTTTAAGAAGGCTTTCCTGTTTCATCTGGCCCCAGATGTTAGTAGTGCTGAGATTGGGATTAGAGTAATTTATAGGGGCAGTCTGAATATATAAATTTATACTCTTGTTTTTTGTTTCTTAAATTTGTTAGCATTTACCAGTAGAAAAACTTGCTGTTTCTCTACACTATTGAGAAGGGTTAATCAGCATTTAAAAGTTTTCTTTCTGAAATACTAACTTCTTTTCATTTGGTGTTTTCTGTACCAGGGAAGATGTCTTCATTATATTATTTTTTTCCCCAAGAAATTGGATACTCTGCATTTGAAGTTGTTTGTTAGAAAACTTAAAATGTATACTTAATGTCACATCTAATCTTTTAAAGCAGTAGCTCTCTTTACACTGATAAAATTAAATGATAACTTATGTCATTTTGTTAATCTTTGAAAATCCCTTCAGTAGTTTCCTTTTCTACCACTTCTCGCAGTTTTTGATGATGGTGATGAGAAAACGTTGAGACGATCTTCACTGTGCCTGAAAGGAGAGAGGCATTTTGCCGAGAGTGAAGTAAGTAATCACTTAATGAACAAACATGTCGTATTTTGTATCGGGGGTGGCAAAGTTTTGCTTTCTTATTCAAGCAACTTACTTGTTAATCAGGAAAATTCATTAATATATAAAAGTATTAGCATGTAGTCTGAGAAAACTTTAAGGCCTTGTGTTTGAGTTACCAGGTTCTGTATACTCTTTTTTTTTTTTTAATGTATTTTAGCAATTAGCATTTGTCCATGAAGAAAATGCAGTGAAACTGTTCATTATCCTTAGGTGACTTTCATATAGAGTCCTTTAATTTTTAAATAATTACAGACTAGAGGTTCCTCACTTGTAACCTTTGAACCCCATCATCATTGCTAAAGGGACCTCCTAAGTACTCTGACGACTGCAAGCACCTGCTAACTGCTGCTGCCGCCGGCAGCTGACTTCTGTTACAGCCTCTGTCTGGAGAAGCCTTGCCTGGCTGCCCTTTCTGAAGTGGGCGCTTCCATGCCTCATAATCTCCTGGGTTAATTTAGTCTTCTTCATAGCACACATCTTTCTCACCACTGTGTTTATGTGGTTATTGACTGTCTGCCTTCCTTACTGCAGTGTGTCTCAGTGGCAGAGATTTCATGTATCTTCTTCACCACCTTGTTCCCAGTTCCTGCAGCAGTGCCTGGCACAGAGCAGGAGCTGAATAAATGTTACTTGGATGAATAACTGAAGTGCCCGTATCTGCCAGGGACTTTGCTTAGTGCTCTGCATATGTCCTCACATTTACAGCATTATGAAAGAGATACAGTGCTTGTTTTTAGCTTACAGTTGATGAAATTGATGGTCAGAACCATTTCTCAAACCAGGACTCCATAGTACCAAAATCATGCTCTAAAATTGAAAGATGTTTTTTAATAAGCCTGCAGGCTTCACACAGTTTTGAAAATCAATAACTTGCAATTCAAATTTTTTTTACTGGGTACATTGTTACAAATTGTGTTATATTCTATAACACTATAAATATTAGTTAATATACAGTGTGACCAAACCAAGATTTCTTTTTTCTAATAACTGTTTAGAATGATGTTATTGTGGGGAATTTTAATATTTCTGTTAAATTATTAGACTTTATTTTTTATTGTTGTTATTTTTCCTTTTCCTTAAATGATTGACTTCCCATTTCAATTCTGAATTTGGGACAGATTCTCTGTAGTAATTCTGGCCTACTGTTTCAGTCTCATGCTTCATTATTTCCCTGTACTTCTCCTTTGTAAGATTTTCAGATTATGGTTCATACTTCCTTTTCTTTGTTTCTTCTGAGCCCTGTTCCTCTCAAGACCGTGAGAAATGCTTCCTCCTTCATGATGTCTTTCAGGAGCTCTCTAACCAAATTTGATCTCAGTATCCTTTGATCCTTTTCCACTTCTCTTACTTTGTTTTTATGGTCTTTTCTTGTTACTTTTATCATTTTCTCTTTAAAATTGTAAGCTGTTTTGCTGTAATAGCCAAATTCTTGTCATTTTGATGAGCTCTCCTTTTCCTAGTAGTGTTTTCTGCACAGAAGCCTTCACTAACCATTTGGTGAATTAATTGTTAAGGTTTAAAGATCGGAAACACATATAACTTCGGAACAAGTACAGTAAATTTGGCTTCTTGTAAATTTGGCTTCTTTCACTGATGACATTAACAGAATTCTGAGTTTATGGAGTTCTTAGAAATAATTTCATTTTCCTTAGAATATGTGATAATTATAGTGATTTAATGAGTATGAGAACTTGAACACTTGATTTTTCACCTAAGCGAAGGTATGTATATGTCTTATTTATTTATTCCAGTGAAGTATCTTAAGGAACTAATTTTGTCTTTGCCAGGAGAATTTTAAATTGGGATAGTTTATAATATAGTTGTGGTATGAAGGCCGAAGCAGTGGTATCTAGTAGCTCAGTGTATCCACCTTAATTTCAGGAGGGATCAATTTTACTCTGTGTATCTCTACATGTTAAATTTCATGTTTTGCTAGAGGATATTAGAATATTGGTATATTATTCCTTACCCATTGCCATATGCTGGTGCTATACTAGGTACATGGATAAGTTAGATAGACATGGGATTTATCCTTGGCATCTGTTAGAGTGGTAATTTGAATAATATTTCAAAGTAGTTTTATCAGCTGGCATTCTCTTTGTGCAGTTACTCATGCAGTTGAAAACTCTGAGGAAAGTTTAGATGAAATCCTAGCTCCATATTTCCTGCAGCCCATTTTAGATAACAGGGCTCCTAGGCCTGTGGAATTTTCCTCAGCCTTTAATATAGCCAGGAGTCTCTGGTTTTGCTCTACAAGTATTTGTTGTAGTTGTTTAGTTGCTAAGACATGTCTGAAGGCAGGAGAAGGGGACGACAGAGGATGAGATGGTTGGATGGCATCACTGACTCAATGGACATGAGCTTGGGCAAGCTTGGGGAGTTGGTGATGGACAGGGAAGCCTGGTGTGCTGCAGTCCGTGGGGTTGCAAAGAGTCGGACACGACTGAATGACTGAACTGAAGTCGTGTCTGACTCTCTTGCTACCCCATGGACTGTAGCCTGCCAGGTTCCTCTGCCTGTTGAATTTTCCAGGCAAGAATACTGGAGTGGGTAGCCATTTCCTTCTCCAATTCCTGACCTGGGATCGAACCCACGTCTCCTGCACAGGCAGGCAGATTCTTTACTACTGAGCTACCAGACAAGCCCTCTTAACTCTGACCATCCTTTGCTCTTTTCTGTGAAGTGAAATAAAAGTGCTCCTGCTTTCCAGGATTGAGGCCAGGGACACAGGCCTGCTTTTAGCAATAAGATAATTACTTCTTATTGTTCTAATTCTTTTTTAAATACTAGGGAGAGATTGTGGTTTATCTGGGAATTCCTATATGTGATTCCTAGATAACTTTTCAGAAATTCTGGATATTTTCTTTCTTAAACCAAGTAAAATAACTAGCCAATACTTAAAATAGAAATAAAATAGAAAGCTGCTAGTTAAAGTTGCTCAGTGATTTCCAACTCTTTGCAACCCCATGGCCTATACAGTTTGTAGAATTCTTCAGGCCAGAATACTAGAGTGGGTAGCCTTTCCCTTCTCCAGGGGAACTTTCTCTACTTTTAAGAGAGTGGCCTTAATCTTAGGGGAGGGGCATTTAATTCTTTTGTTAGCTTAGAAGAAACTGAGCCAAAATAGTTTATTTTTCCTATTTACCAAATTGAGTGCTTTGAAATATTCACACTTGGGAAGTACAATTAGGAGTTAATGACAGGTTACTTCTGAAAAGATTTGTCTGGCATATTATTGTATTTGGGCAAGCTTTTGCCTTCAAATATTTTTTTAAATGCCCAACTTACAAGCTACATTTGAAAGATTTATATTTTTAGCCATATAAAAGTTATGATTTTTGTCTGTCTTTTCAAGAAATCAGTTTTTATTTAATGCTTTGTGGCTAGTGCCTTTTTCCTATGCTGTATTCTTCATTGTTGGACACGTGTGTGTGTGTGTGTGTGTGTGTGTGTGTGTGTGTGTATCCCTGGAGAAGGAAATGGCAACCCACTCCAGTATTATTGCTTGGAGAAATCCATGGACAGAGGAACCTAGCAGGCTATAGTCCACAGGGTCACAAAGAGTTGGACACAACTGAGCAACTATCACGTGTGTGTGTGTGTGTACCTTAAACATATTTACATATTCTAACAAATTATGTAAAATAAATTAATATGCCTCCTTCTTTCATGTTTTAGTACACTGTTTCAACAAAATTATCTCAGTTTTAAGAATAAAAGTTAAAATTTTTCTTTTAAATATTGGCATTAGTTTATATTTAAATATCTGATCTTTAAAGTAATGGACACCCTTTCATATAACATTCTTGTTTGTAACTTTGAGACGTTTTTATCATAACTAGTTCCTTGCCCCCACTTCTGCTGTGACAGTTTTCCTGGGATCTTTTGTTCCCCTTGTGTTCATAAAAGTATCTGAAATAGCAGTGATTCTGTTGGGAGGGATAAAAGGAACAGTAACTGGAAAATCTTTAAGATGCTAAAAAGTTTGATTATTATCAAAATGATACTCAGAATTAAGTCAGTTGGGATAGCATCTTCAGATTGATACTTTAACTTTTTAGATATAGAAACCTTTTAAGGAATTAATGACACAAAACAATCCAAGAAGTCTCTGATATGGAGAAACAGAATTTCAAAATCCCTTTTTTCACTGTGCTTTTAACCAACAACCAGTTCCTTCCCTGGAAATCAGTTTTTTTTTTTTTGAGCAAGGTAAGAGACATGAATTGCCAGTTGATAACAAGAAGGGAGTGTTCACTTATTGATTATTGTCTTCATAGCAAGTATTGGAGTTGCTGTATTAAAAAGAAAGGGAAAATAAAAGTACTAACTTTAGAAAAACTAATTTTTACATTTTCTTTAAAAGTAGGATTTGTTGCAGGAATTCCCTGGAGGTCCAGTGATGAGGACTTGGTGCTTTCACTGCCAGGGCCTGCGTTTGATCCCTTATTTGGGAAATAAGATCCTACGAAGTGCAGGGGGATTGGGGTGTAGGGCGGGGGGTTGTTACAGAAAATGTTCGTAGAGTCATAATATCGCCTATCTGAAGCCCTTTTTTCAGGCAGTTGATGGTTATCCTGATAATTTAGTTTCCATTACTTATTAAGAATTCTGTTTTGTAGGTTATAATTCCCTGTATGCAAAGAAAATTTTGAGATACAGTTGGCCTCAATCTAGGGATTAGGTACTTACACATAGATTTCTCATCTCTCAAATCTGTGTTTCCACTGAGCTGTATTTGTTTTGTTTTATATTTTAATCACTCTTAAAAGTCTGTCAACCCTCAAGTAGATAATGAAATTATCTAGAGAGAACACTAAATTTCTTTTCACTTTTTTCCAGTTTATGAGCTCATTCATCTTCTAATCTTTGAAGTAAAAGTTTTGAATCTTTAGGAAAGTTGTATTTTTGTCTTCCTTGGGAAGTTTTAAATCTAAAAATCTAAAGATATTTTTAAATTGATTTGATTTAAACAGGAAAAAAAGAACTTGCAACTTAATAACTTTTGATGGGTTTATGTTCCTACCCACAGACATTAGACCAGCTCCCACTCACCAACCCTGAACATTTTGGCACTCCCGTCATAGGAAAGAAAACAAATAGAGGAAGAAGATCTAATCATATGTAAGTCCATTTTCATAACTGTTAGTTGAACCTGAATTCATTTCTCCTTCTAGTGTTGTTTTATAGTTGTTAATTTTAAATTGTAATTTTAAATTTAAGTGCTAACTGAATCTAAAAGTAACTTCAGACTCTCCTTGGCATGGGTGCTTGAGGTTCTCCATGCTCAGCCAGCCTTAGCTATATTATTTATCTGCCTCCCAGTTCTCCTTACGTGTATCTTATGCCAGTGTCAAAATGGATTTAGTCAATATTTCCTGAGTATCCTGAGTAATACACCCTCTCTTTTCCTGATACTGTGTTTTTTATTCATGCTGTTTTTTTCCTGTCCTAAATGCCACCCTTCCATGCCACTGGCTCACTCATTCTTCAGTTCTCAGCCAGAAATGCCCAACCTTTCTGTGAACCATTTTGTGCCTCCCCTCTCTTTCCTTGGGCTTCCCTGGTGGCTCAGCTGGTAAGAATCCGCCTACAATGTGGGAGGCCTGGGCTTGATCCGTGGGTTGACAGACATGTTTTCTTCTCCGCTGAATCCTCTAAATTCTTTGAATTTATCTAATGTCATAGACAATATTTCACCTGTTATTATCATTGTCATGTTTGCTCTTGCTTCCTAATAATTTAAATCCTCCTGACAACCGAACTATCTTACTTGTTCTTATGTCTTCTTACTGTTGTGACACATACTATACATATTTAACAAATGACTTTTGATGAAATATGCTTAGGCTCTTAAAGGCTTTAAATTAAAAGGGATCACAGGATCAAGGAGTCATGAAACTTCAGATCATCAGAGATAAACAATCTTCTAACAGTTCCAGAAAGAAAAAACAGTTTACTGCTAAGGACTGAGAAGCAGAATGGCAGGCATCAGACTCCCCAGTGGTAACACCAGGTGCTGGTGATCCGTAGACAGGAGAGTGGAGACGGGAAACTTGCTCTTAAAGGGAGGACTTGTCATCACGTATGATGGAACATTAGGGGGAAATTAGAGGTAACAGTGGTAACAGACGGGAAAAAATAGCAAAGGCATTTAGTTACTCCTCTCAAAAAATTATATTAGAAAGAAACACTGCGTTAGTAGGATGGAGGGTAGAGAAGTTACTTAAATGTAAAAGTGAAGTCCTTATAACAATGGAAAATCGATAGAATAGCATCTTAAATATATAAATATAGTGGTATTATGACTATAAATTATATTACTATTATTATATACTATCGGTATATTACTTACCGATGAGGTTTTAACCGTCAGAGCTGAAAGAGTTAAAAGCAGTTGTCTCTGCAGAAGAAAATGGAAAAGGATGTGGCAGGAAAAAGTAGTTTTTAATTTATTCTATTGGAGGTTAAATTGTTTAAAAACAGTTTTGAATATTTTACTTGGATAAAATTTTTAAAATATTAATGTGCCTGAGCTAAGTATTATCAGAGTAGGTATGAAAAATATTTAGTTGAATTATTGAAACTTTTAAATGGAAGTGAATGCTTTCATTCAAAATATAGAGTCGGGTATTAAATCTAATAGTGACTAAGCTTTGGCAATAAAAATTAGGTAAACATGCTCTCTCATATAGCTTAGTTTCAGCCTGATAGCAAACTCATAAAGGTAGGTATTATTTTTATCCCTATTAAAAATTGGGGAAATTGGCCTCTGAGACAGTAACTAATCCAAGAAACACAGGAAGGAAAGGACCAGGACTTGAACTCTCCCATGTGGCATAGTCCTTTTCCCATTCAGACTCTTTCTTGTTTAGAGTATCACAGTTAATTTTCCAAATAAATTTTAACAGGAAATGAATAAGGACTTATTTGAGGGAGGAAATGAAAAGACAAATCCTTGCATTGAAAAAATATTTAATATTGATTATTTTGCTGCTAATGATTTGGGCCATGCATTTCTTTTTCTTCCTTCTTTGAATCTTTTAGAAAATGTTGCTCAATTAATAGGTGACAGTTTCTCTCACATGTGATGTAGCTTGCTGGTGACTTGATTATTTTTAGGATACTGAGGTTGTGATTATTATTTACTCTTCTTTGTGTAACATTTAAAATTTGAGTATTCTAGCCAGAAAGAAAAACAAGTGAAAAATGTACAATGACATTATCAGTTTAGAAGAGTCCTATTGTGATTAATAAATGTTATTGTGATCTGATACTGTTTTCAGGTTTTCAGAGGGCTATTATTTGCCATAACATATTCACTGAAGCACTACAAGTTAAATATTTTGATATCCAGTTGAAAATTAATAATTTCAACTGTGAATTAAAATTTTATCTATCATTGATCATTATAGTCTTCCCATAGCTTTATAGTCAACTCTTAATTAACTGTGATTGATAATGTTGAAATAGTGAGGTATGGGTGTATATTTAATGTGAAATTACTTTTATTAGCAAAGATTTTCCACTTTTCTGTCTCTTAAGAGTGGAAGTGTGGCTGAGTTGAGAGTGTGAACAGTGGAAACTTTCCTGTTGGTCCAGTGGTTAAGACTCCATACTTCCATTGGAGGGGGCAAGGGTTCAATGCCTGGTCAGGGAACTGAGATCCAGCGTGTCTCGAGGTGTGGCCAAAAAACAACAGAGATCTTAAGTGTGAACAGTGAAGCACAATAGCATGGGTTTGAATCCTGCTTCTGCCACTTCCTTGCTGTGTGACTTTGGGCAGCATGCTCAGTCTTTTCGTACCTTAATTTTCTCATCTGTAAAATTGCGGTAATAGTATTCCCTGTCTCTTAAGAGTTTAGTTTGAAAGAAAGTGAAGTCACTCAGTGATGTGCGACTCTGCGACCCCGTGGACTGTAGCCTGCCAGGCTCCTCCGTCCATGGGATTTTCCAGGCAAGAATACTGGAGTGGGTTGCCATTTCCTTTCCAAGGGGATCTTCTCAACTCGGGGATCTAACCCAGATCTTTAGCACTGCAGGTAGACTGTCTGAGCCACCAGGGAAGCCCGCAGAGTTGTTTCAAAGGTGAAATGAATTCATATCCTTAAAAGGTTTATATAAATTACTATTACTAAAAATAATCACTTAGTAATCAGTAAGACTTCCCTGTATCTCAGATGGTAAAGAATCCGCCTGCAACACAGGAGACCCAGGTTTGATCCCTGGGTCGGGAAGATCCCCTGGAGAAGGAAATGGCAACCCACTCCACTATTCTTGCCTGGAGAATCCCATGAGAGGAGCCTGGCCAGCTACAGTCCATGGAGTCGTAAAGAGTTGGACACAACTAAGTGACTCTTGAGAAATCTGTATGCAGGCCAGGAAGCAACAGTTAGAACTGGACATGGAACAACAGACTGGTTCCAAATAGGAAAAGGAGTACGTGAAGGCTGTATATTGTCACCCTGCTTATTTAACTTCTATGCAGAGTACATCATGAGAAATGCTGGACTGGAAGAAACACAGGCTGGAATCAAGATTGCTGGGAGAAATATCAATAACCTGAGATATGCAGATGATACCACCCTTATGGTAGAAAGTGAAGAAGAACTAAAAAGTCTCTTGGTGAAAGAAGAGAGTGAAAAAGTTGACTTAAAGCTCAACATTCAGAAAACGAAGATCATGGCATCCAGTCCTATCACTTCATGGGAAATAGATGGGGAAACAGTGGAAACAGTGTCAGACTTTATTTTTGTGGGGCTCCAAAATCACTGCAGATGGTGATTGCAGCCATGAAATTAAAAGACGCTTACTCCTTGGAAGGAAAGTTATGACCAACCTAGATAGCATATTCAAAAGCAGAGACATCACTTTGCCAACTAAGGTCCGTCTAGTCAAGGCTATGGTTTTTCCTGTGGTCAGGTATGGATGTGAGCGTTGGACTGTGAAGAAGGCTGAGCGCCAAAGAATTGATGCTTTTGAACTGTGGTGTTGGAGAAGACTCTTGAGGGTCCCTTGGACTGCAAGGAGATCCAACCAGTCCATTCTGAAGGAGATCAGCCCTGGGATTTCTTTGGAAGGAATGATGCTAAAGCTGAAACTCCAGTACTTTGGCCACCTCATGAGAAGAGTTGACTCGTTGGAAAAGACTCTGATGCTGGGAGGGATTGTCTTCAGGAGAAGGGGACGACCGAGGATGAGATGGCTGGATGGCATCACGGACTCGATGGATGTGAGCCTGAGTGAACTCCGGGAGTTGGTGACGGACAGGGAGGCCTGACATGCTGCGGTTCATGGGGTCGTGGAGAGTCGGACACAACTGAGCGACTGAACTGAACTGAAGTGACTAACAGATGCACACATATATGTACTAGATATCATCATCATGTATTGAATGAAAAAACTCTCATGAAATATCAGTATGTAACACGATTTCATTTACAAATAAAAGTTGTTTAAGTATGTAAAAATTCTGCTTACTAATGTTTATGTCTGACAGAAAGGACTGTTTGGGGCTCTATTTTGTGAATTTAACATCATTCCTTTGTTTTATATTATGTACATACTCTAGGGAAAACTGTTTTTGAATCAAGAATGCTTTTAATTTTGAAACAAATTTCATCTAATATTTAAGCAATATTTTACCTTTCTACAGATGTCATCCAGAAGTGTAAAAATATTTTAAAATAAGGTAATTTATGGACTATCACATAGATTGATCCACAAAAATGACCAGAAAGGAATTCTGAGGGCCCAGATCCAGTTGGGAAACTTCAGATTCCACAAGCTGTGCAGCACACACACACACACACACACACACCTAACACACACACACACACCCAGCACACATACAGATACCCAGCGCACATACACACACACCCAGCATACACACACCCAGCACACACTCAGCATACACATACACTCAGCACACACACACACTCAGCACGCGCACACACACATACACACACCCAGCAGACCAAAAATTTTAGTATATTATTTAAATTATCTGTTATGTTTCTTGGCTGAGGTCTCCCTTTTTTGTATATGAGAAGAAAGCATGCAGTTGTCACTGAGCAAATTGATTTTCATTTTCTAAAGACTCTAGCAAGCACTGAATTAGTGATTTTCCTGTTGAGAATCTGTGTGCACAATGAAAGATTTTGCTGTAAATATGTGAAGTGTGAAGGCACAACAAAGGTCGAGAATTACTACTGTAGGAAGAGAAGTGCCGCCTGTCTACAGTCTTTCGTCACTTGCTGCTTCCTCCATCTCACTACTGTGGTCATTCTTAGTGCCTCCTTGGTGCTCTAAGCACTGGCATGTAAGCGCCATTGGCAAACACCACAGCTTAAAATGCCCGTCTCCTTAAATTACACTTCCTTGAAGTTCTTTCTTCCCTTTCTTCAGAGTGATTTTCTTCAGCAAAATCTGGGACCTGCGTCTTAAGGTCATTTATCTGACCTTCATTTCCTGTTTCATTACTCAACTTGAAAAGGTCTTCATTATGGTTCTCTGATTGCCATTTAAAATTAGTACAAAGATAAATAAGGTTATCCTTCCCAGGATTCCCGGGACTCCATTGTTGCAGTGATATATCACTACGTTTGTTTTTCTTTTAAGAACTGTTAATCCACAGACCAGTTAACTGGCCTCTAGTTATTCCAAAATTGATTATTTTTGACAGCTTCCTTTAATTATTTTATTTATAGTCTGCTTTTAATCCTAATGTATTCATATATGTTTGGAAGATTATCATCCTGTAGCTTAATTTTTTAAAAGCAAGTCATTGATCCTTTTGATAATGTATAACTTGAGTGAATTTTTCCCTTATAATTTATATTGTATGCAGAAGTTTTCTTTGATTCTACCTAAATTAAAGAATAGAATGCTGAAATTATAGAAATTTTTGTGTTCCTCCAAAAGTTTTTTCCAGTAACGTGGCCAAAGTATATATGCAACACTCTTTGTAGGAAAGCACTCTAGGCTGTTATCCTTCAGAAAAAGGATAAAGCATAATAAGGCTTGTAATGATACTTGTTAGGTGTTATTTGTGGGTAGTTTCTACCCAGTAACATTGCTAAGATTTACCCAATAAACTAGTGATTTGTACCGGATATTTACAGGTCTGCAGATTGATCTTGAATAATATTTTTATTGAGATATAATTCACATATAAAATTCACCCTTTTAAGTATTGTTCTTTTTTTTTTTAGTATATTCACAAAATTTTACAACCAGCACCATTACCTAAGTCCAAAAGTTCTTTTTATTATTAACTGCTTTATTTTGATATGAGAATTTGATTGTAGTTTCCTTCTTGGTAAAAACTGGGAAAAAATGTTTTATTGGTTAAGTTCATACATGTTTGTATGATCTGTATATTTTAATCTCTTAAGAGGCTACACATTTTTCCTGATAACTAATACAGATTTTGAATTTGCAGTACAAATTTGAAGCTGAGTTAGTTGTTTGAAAGAGTAAGGATCACTGAAGTCCAAATTGCATTTTAAAGATTGAGCCTCTGAAGTTTCTGGCTCAGTTTTCTATTTGTACCTCATCATATGGTATTCTTTGGCACATGTCCAAGTTGCCAAATTTTTACTTGATTTATAATTAATTTGTAATTAATATCGATGTGTGACCAGCTTTACGTGACTAGCTGTTCGTTTGTTTGGTAAACATTCCCATGTAATTAGCATTGTTTCCAGTGGCATCATCATGTGTCATTTCCGCTACACTAGTTATTTTGTTATGGCTCTGTAAACACATACCTGGTACCAGAGAAGCAACAGTGTCAGAGGGGAGTAAACACCAAGCATATTCTCTGCTTATTCTATCTTTGCTCCTTTAAAATATTTCCAATGCTCATTTATTTTGGAGTATCAGTTTATTGAGTACTCGTCTTATATAAACAATTTCCTGGGTACATTCCACTACAAGGAAAAATTACAGGAGTCTTAGGAATAAAGGTATGGTTTAAACTGGTTGTATACATTATGTTGATTGTATACATTGTGTAATTTCAGGAGAAATAGAAATCAGAAGTATCACAGTAGAAAGAAATAAACCTATTTAGTTCACTTATTTAGTCAGCAAATATTTATTGAGCATCTGTGTTGTGGCAAGCACTGTTCAAGTACCTGGGATATATCAGTGAACAAAACAGGCATTCATAAAGTCTCTGGGAGACTTCCCATGTGGTCCAGTGGTTAAAGCTCCACACTTCAAATGCATTGGACACGGATTCATCCCTGGTCAGAGAAGTGAAATCCTGCATGCCATGCAGTGCAGCCAGAACACCTCCTCTACCTTCAGAGCTAACACTCTCTCATATGGAGAGAGATGGGCAATACAGAAAAAAAGAAGGAAGTAAATTATGTAGTGTGATAGGTTTGTTAGTGCTGTGGAAATAATAAAATAAGATTCGGGGATTAGGATGGGCAGGTTGTAAATTTGAATAAGTAAGTGAAGTTGCTCAGTCGTGTCCGACTCTTTGTGATCCCATGGACTATAGCCCACCAGGCTCCTCTGTCCATGGGATTCTCCAGGCAAGAATACTGGAGTGGGTTGCCATTTCCTTCTCCAGGGCATCTTCCCCACCCAGGGATCGAACCCAGGTCTCCTGCATTGCAGGCAGACGCTTTAACCTCTGAGCCACCAGGGAAGCAAATTTGAATAAGGTGATCCTAATTGAAATGACATTTGAACAGAGACTTAGAGGAGATGAAAAAGTTTCCAAGTATCTGGGGATAAAGCATTGCAGGCTGTTTCTCTGCAAAGAGTAGTAGCTGGTAGAGAAAGTGAGGTCAAGGGGTCTTTTGTTGTTTTTTTTTTTTTAAGTGGAGGAAGTAACAGCATTTTCTTAGCAATAACACAGTGCTGCTACTGCTGCTAAGTTGCTTCAGTCGTGTCTGACTCTGTGCAACCCCAGAAACGACAGCCCACCAGGCTCCCCCATCCCTGGGATTCTCCAGGCAAGAACACTGGCGTGGGTTGCCATTTCCTTCTCCAATGCATGCAAGTGAAAAGTGAAAGTGAAGTCACTCAGTCATGTCCGACTCTTCGCCACCCCATGAACTGCAGCCTACCATGCTCCTCCATCCGTGGGGTTTTCCAGGCAGGAGCACTGGAGTGGGCGCCATCGCCTTCTCCAAACACAGTGCTAGGAGGACTCAAACTAGTAGAGGTAGAAAACCTGATAGAGGGGAGATGTAGGAACATTGCTGGAACAGAAGCTTGTGGATGTGAGAGTGGAGAAGGGTGTCTAGTCCGTGAGTGGGGAATGGTTTTGGAGTGGAACCTAGACAGTAAAGTGGATGGATGTTCTCTGTAGCCAGTCAGTTTACAGTAGATAGATAACTCTCGTGTCTGAAGTCTTCACATTCGCTAAGTCTTAGGAAAGAAATTAGAACCTTTATACTATCGCAGATGATTGTGTTAACCGAGTAAAGCCCGGTTTTCTCTTTCTGTGTTTTACAGATTTGATTAATGTTATTTGTGACATTGTGATTTTGTCTTGCTAATGATAATGGCATAGAGGGCATCCGTAGCTGAATACGTCCTTTGTGACTATTTTGAAAAAAGCAATAATTATGATTTTAAATTTGGTTGTGTTCTATAATCATTAGAAAATGGAGAAAAAAAGTCCTTGTCTTTGAGAAGTTCTGCTAATCAAGTAGAAATCAGACTTGTGAAGGTCTGTCATTACTGTTCCAAGCTGTGTGCCTATTTGTAAGGTTTTATGCTCCACTAATATGAAAATATGTTGGGTTTTCCTGCTGCCTATTACCTGCTTTCTAAGTAGGGGTTGAACTTCTTTAAGTGCCATTTTGAAGTACAGTATTCTCAGTAGCAAACTTTTAAGATGTGGTTTGTTCTTTATCAGGGGACAATTTTTAGGTTAATTGAATGATCACTGAAATCAAATCATGATATTCCCCTTGTCACTATAAAATGTTTAACAGTGTTATAATAGGTTTTGCTTCCTTTATATTTATGTTGGAACATATAGATATAATGAAGAAGGAAATGGCAAGCCACTCTAGTATTCTTGTGGGGAAAATCTCACGGACAGAGGAGTGTGGAGGGCTAGAGTCCATGCGATTGCAAAGAATCGGACTCGGCTAAGTGTGCAGCACATATAAATATGAGGGGTGACGTTTGTGTTGTTGTGCTGTTTATTTTATAGAAATACCATATGTGTTTACTTCTCATTTTGTCGCAGTCTATTTATTCCACATTTCTTAATATCTTTATTCTGGGCATTTTGAACATAGTAATTAGAATAATTTTTTTTAACTGGAGTATAGTTGCTTTACGCTGTTGTGTTAGTCTCTGCTGCACAACAAAGGGAACCAGCGGTGTACATGCGTCCCCTCCCTCCAAGCCTCTCGCACGTCCCCCCATTAGAATCCATTTTCTTTACTACTGACTGTGGGCTTTTTTAAAACCAGATTGAGAACTTTGTTTTGTGTGTTCGTGTGTTTTTTTTTTTCCCCTCTCTTTTTAAGTTTTATTTTTTACTGTACTTCCCTCTTAACATCAAATGGATGGTTTGAGTTCCTTTTTCTTCTTTTTAATTTATTCAGAATACAGTGTAACCAAAAGGAATTTTTCACATAATACAAAAGAACCATATTGTACATCTTATGAATACTTAGTTTTTATGTATCTGATATTAAGCATAGCAGTGGTGATGTCTTATCAGATTGTCTCCTCTCTCTACCTTGACCCTCTGTTAGTAAAGATCTCCCTTCCCCCTTTTAAAATTTGCTTTATGCTGGGAGTGCATTACCATTTCTAGAATTCCTTTACTCTGAGAGGAGAACGTAGTGTATTTTAGTGCAGTCCTCAGATACTTAAAATGGGACCTTCAGGTTTTGAGAATTTGGGAACCAGTGCTATTGTGTTTTTATCTTCGGTGTAATCTTTTAAAATAGTACTAAATAAATTCAGGACATTTTTAGGAAAATGCTGTGCTTTTCCTCTAGTGATAACCTTTTTTAAAAAAATTATTTTTTAGCAATTTAGAAAGCTATTAAAAGTTTTAATTTAGCCATTTTGTAGGTTGTAGGAAACAGGATAGGATTTCTAGAAAACCTGTGTTTATCAACTTGGCATGCTTATTCTTTGTGATGATGAACAGGAATATCTCATTTTTTCTCTCCCTAGACCAGAGGAAGAGTCTTCTTCATCCTCCAGTGATGAAGATGAGGATGATAGGAAACAGATTGATGAGCTTCTGGGGAAAGTTGTATGTGTAGATTACATTAGTTTGGATAAAAAGAAAGCACTGTGGTTTCCTGCATTGGTGAGTAACTTCAGTATCAGAGTTTAATTTTCAACTATATAAGTTCATGAAGAAAGCAGTTGATTTTCTTAAAAATCAGTGTTTTTCATAGGTACAGAATGGGAAATGGTTTTAGCATCATTCAGTTCACACAGAATTACTTTGAAAATTGTTTCTGAGTACAAAGAACTTTTGAATTCATCCATGAAAAGCAAAATCATGGTAATTTTAGAGGTTTGGTATATTACACTGCTGAATTTTGGATAAAAAATTCCTTGTGCAGACTTTTAAAACTTCTAAATGTACCATGCAGAAGACTGCTAAAGAAGAGTGGGACCCTGTTTTCTGCTGTTGTCTGCAAATGGCATCTGTTCGTCATCATTTTTGTTGAACGTTTTGTATCCTGTATCCTGAGATTTAAAAGTGTTTTGCACAAAACTAAGTGCCCAATAAATGTCAGCTGTTTTAAACTAATGAGGGCAATTATTTTCATAAATGTGAATATTGTATAATACCTTTGTACCTCTTCGTATATCCATCTATCCATTCCTCATTTATTGGATGCCTGCTGTGTGTAAGGATTGTGCTAAGATCTTTTTGAGGATTATGAGGTATGTATTATCCTCATTTAAAGATAAGGAAACTCAGTGTTAGAAGGGTTAAATAACCTGTCAAGCTTTGGGTTAATGGTAAGCAGAAAACTTTAGTCAGTGTATGTGGTCATTTCTTTTTTCATAAAGCACTAAGATTCTTTGTGAGCATTTCTTTTGAAAACGTTTTTTGAAAGAGCTTTGTGTGTCTTTTTCTAAAACAACAGGAACATTAAAATTTTCACTTTGGTATTTTCAATATTAATTTAACATTCTCATCATCATTTCTAAATAGTTTCCTGATGATGAGGAAAAGATTAACGGTACCAAAAGGTTAGTAATCTGCTTAGTCAACATTTCATTATTATTTTTAACATCTTAGCATTATTGATACGTGTTATCCTCCACGCAAATTTGAGATCTCTTGGACAGTAATGGATAATTTTTATTAACGAGAGTGTGAAATTGTGTTCTGAATCAAACAACCTTGACATAATCACACAAAATATTTGCATTTCTATTTTTGAAAGTAGTTTATAAATTGAGTAATGTTAACAAGTGCCTGCTAATATCATGTTAGAAAACAGTTGCATACTCTTAGAAACAATAAATAGCTACCATGGTTTGAGCACTTCCCCTGGCCAGGCACTGTGCTAAGTGCACAGTCTCATTTCATCCGAATTGAGGCTGAAACATAAGTGGTATTTACCCCCATTTAAAGGGGTGGAAATCTTAGCTTCCCTGATTCACACAGTCCTGTTTTTCAGTTTCAGTCATTTTTCCTCTGAGCTTTAAATGTTGTTGTTTAGGGTTCAGAATATATCACTCTATTTTTTCAGGGTGATCTCATCCCCTTTAATAACATTGGTTGCAGGGATAATAAACTGAAATGTCTTAAGGACTGAGAAAATCAGATGCATGGGTAAATGGGATAAAATATGGATTTTAGTTCCTGTAGCAGAATGGAGAGTGGACCCGCTTACTTACACACAATGTCAGCAAAGTCTATCATGTTTGTTTTTCAAAATCCAGTCTAATGAGAAAGAAAAAAATGGGTGATTTGTCTCACAGTTTTAGACCTCTATTTCGGCTGTTTACTCCCAGGTTTATATCTTAGCGTTCAGACCTCTATTCTGAGCTCTGGACCTGAGTATCTGTCTATTCAGTATCTCTACTTGGTTGTTCTTTAGTCACCTGAAAACTTAACAAGCTGAATAAACCTAAACTTACTCTCTCCTCCCTGTATTCTCAAACTTGACCCCTCTCCATTGTTTCCTTTCCCTGTGAATGACACCATTTGCACAAGGTAAAAATGTAAGCATCCTTTTCTCTCTCACCTCTTCACTTCCCTAATTATCTCTAATATTTCTCATTCCTTTAATTTGCCATCACCATCACTTTGTATCCAGGTCACCATCTCTCACCTGGATGATTTGCAGTAGGTTAATCTCTTTCAACTCATGCCCTTCTCTGGTCCACTTTCTTTGTGATAGCCAAAATTAATTTTTTAAAAGGCAATGGCAATTCTGTTATGACATTGCCTTGCTTCAGATCCTTCTCTGAGAGACTTCAGATTTTTGTCCTCCGAATTACCATGGCTTACAAAATGGACAAATCTAAGCTCTGCTTATCTTTCTTATTCAGCCCAGGCAGAAAGTTAGCCATGTTGACCTTTTACTTCCTAGAATGGGTTGCCCTGCTTGCTGTGTCAGGCCCTTCCCATAATCCGTTTCCTCTTCTTGCAGCCTGGCCTACAGACATGTGTATTACACATCCATCCTTTGTCAAGTCAGTTCCTCCTCAGTTTTCAAAGCTTAGTGTAAATGTTGTGTCCTCAAGAAAGTGATTTCTGACCACCTAGATAATAACAGTTAAATAAATGTGCACTTAACTTGTTTAGTGCTTGTCTTCCCAGTTAGAGTACACACTCACTGTGGGGAGAAACGGTGACTGTCTTGGCCTCTGTGATCTAGTACACAGTACCTTGATGAAATAGTTTGTATTTGTAGAGTGGATGAATGAATGGACAAATTAAGTATTTACTTCAGTAAATCTACTGAAGTAAATTTACTTCAGTGATCTACTTCCTATCATTACTTTTGAAATGATAGGAAAGTTTTCCTAGATGCTAATACACGTAAAAGCCTTTTCTTAGTGAATTATTTCATAATGCCGTCAACATTTAAGCAGTGCTGATGCAGTGCAATGACAATTATGGAAATTGTTAACCTTTTAGAGACTGAATTAGGGGAATTTCCTGTGCTCTCCAGTGGTCAGGACCAGTGCTTCCACTGCGGGAGGAATGTTCAGTCACTGGTTGAGAAAGATCCTGCGTAACACACGATGCAGCCAAAACATTAAAAAATAAATTAGAAAAAAAGTGAATTAAAGACTGAATTAGAACTTATGTATTTCTGGCTCCTCTCAAACCTGTAGCGAGAATACATGCATTTAAGTACCATTGTGGCATTTTTCAGAGCTTATGAGACAGTCCTTAAATCTGTCATACTTATTCAGCCCATTTTTTCATTAAAAAACCAAATTATGATGTTGTTCTCGATACATATAGTGAACTCTTTTGGAATTAAAATAATAAAAAATTTATGGATGTCTTGAATTAATGTTATCTTTGAGAAGGCATGCTTTATCCTTATTTTCAGTAATAGCTGGAGTGACTTCAAATAAAATCTTTTATTTTGGTAGTAGTAAATGTTATGTAGATTCCAGGAAGGTACTCACTTTAAAATCGTTTATTTTTAGAATGGGTAGTGTTATAGAGAGATTTTAGTATTATTAACATATGTGTTTAGATGTAAATAATAGCCAGCACATCATCTGTCTTTTTTAAGATAGAGGCTGCTCTGGTTAAGATTCCCATACCCTGCTCTGGCCCCTGCAGCCCTGCTGCAGGCCTTCTGTCGGACTGTCTCCCTCCCCCCACCCCTGCGCCACTCTCAGCCAGTTTTCTGTCTCTGCCTAGACTTGGTCCATAGCATCAGTCTAGTCCCAGCCACGACTGTGCTCTCAACATCATGCCTGTGTCAGAAATTAATGTGGATAATCCAGAGAGCTGGAAGGATATAGAAAATAAAATTACTTGTGTGCATTCCCACATATGTATGTGAGTGTTTTAGGATATAAACTTTAATTACTTGTGTATATTGTTACGCATGTGTATGTGTTTTTACCCTCAGACTAAAATTAGTTTTTAAATTTTAAGCTGAAACTATTTTTTAAGATTTAAATAATTGATATTTATGTAACTATCTATAACTAGTGCTTTTAGTTATAATAGTTTCATACTTTTTTTTTAAAAAGGTGGTATGTCCTGACTGTAGTGATGAAATTGCTGTGAAAAAGGATAATATTCTTGTTCGATCTTTCAAAGATGGCAAATTGTAAGTATAATTCACTTGGTATGAAAAATAAGCTGCTTTTCCAGATTAGGGTGATAAATTATAAATTAGTCATTTCCAGTGATGTTCTGCTTTTCTTTTTTATCATTCAGAGTGTTTCAAAGCATGATCATCTTTCATATTATCATTAAGTGTATTAGTCTTAAAATATGTCTTGTTCATTTGGTCTTTTCTAAGCTATATTCTCAATGCTGTCTGATTGATCAATATTTGCCTATATAATAACTGATGGTTTATTGAAAATTCAATATATCTACCACATCTAATATTTCATGGATATATTAATCGATATATATTTATTGTTTTGAATGTCTAATTAGGATTTTCTAACATTTTAAATTACTTCTAAATGAGTGTGGTAATACCTGTTGTGTAACGTTTGAATTTTGCAATAGTCTTAAGGATTAAAACGAGTTACTGTAAATATATGTTGGGTATTAAGACAATGAATTTTCGTGTAGAACGTTTCTAAAACTGAATTATCATTTTCTATGAGTGTTTTTTCCCTTTAAAAATTGTGACTAGAAAATCCATGTATTTTATGTTGATATTTTGCCTTAGTGGGTGACTGCTTTAAAAATATCATGATACATAAAGATTGGTTTTTGGATTTTCATGTTCTGAAACATGACTTAAAAATAATCTATATGAAACCCACTTTCACATTGAAATTGAATACTAGTTGATATTAAGAAATTACTATGAATTTTTAAATGTGTGATGATAGGATTGTATTTTTAAAAGAATAAAATATTATAAATTAAATTATATAATGTCTGAGATTTGCTTCAAAATAATCCAGTTGGGGTGGGAGGAGGTAGGTAGGGGTATAAATGAGACACTGACTCTGAGTTAATGATTGTTGTAGTTGGATGATGGATTCGTGGGAGTTCATCTCACTGTTATACTTCTGTATATATTTGAAATTTTTAAATTTAAAGTTTAAAAAGAGGCAGACTGAAAAGTGTATTTGGAATAGTTTTTAGACTTCTGTGGATTGGTTGAAACAAACCAAGTGTAGAAAAGGTGCATGATGATTTATTCATGTACAGTAAGAAATAAATGTGACATTTATGATAAAACGACCTCTCCCAGTTGCTTGCATCCAAACCGTTCTTATAGTTTCTACATGAGAGAACTTCAGTTGTATATTAGAAGTTCGCTTTGAACCTAGAATTCAGTTTAAAAAAATTATTGAACATTTTACATTATAAAATAGTACGTTTTCTTCTAATCTTAAATTTATTTATTTCTTGAGATTATCTTAAGATTATGGCAGATTCTTGCTGTTTAACTTGTTTTTTTAATTGGATTGATGCATTCTGCTATGTAAACATTTTAATTTATTATTTTCAGGGTTTCAATATTTTTAGTATTGCATTTAATCAGGTACTCTGAGAATTCCTTGTTTATAAAACATCTATTAAGGTGGGGTCCTTCTTTGGATGATTCCAGTTTTAATGTCCTGCCTAGTATTTTGTTTGAGATTTGCAACCCTGTGTGCAGTCATTTCCATCAGTGTTCCCATGTTCTCAGTATCTTTCTGTGGTAGATAATTGGACTCTTAATTAATCTTTATTGTGTTTTTGTGGGTTTTTTCCTTTAAAAAAAAATGCAGTACTTCAGTACCAAGGAAGGATGTCCATGAAATTACTAGTGACGCTGTACCAAAGCCTGATGCTGTATTAAAGCAAGGTAAGGGTAATTTTGGAACAAATTATACTTAACTGAAAACCTGATGGGGCATGCCCTGGTGGTCCGTTGGTGGACTCTGCACTTTTACTGCTGGAGCCGAGCTTCGATTCTGGTCAGGAAACTAAGATCTCATAGGTCTCACAGTGTGGCCAAACAGAGAAGAAAGAAAAACTAAGGAAGTATTTCTGAAGTTTAAATATTCTTTTGGTCTTAAAATTTTTTTTTTTTTAAGTGAAGTCTTTGAAGTTACATTTGGTCCTGTGCGACTTCTGCTTTTGTAAACCAATGTGTCTTTTGTTATCATAGTAGTCTTTTTTTGTTTATAATTGGGATAGTAGTCTAAAAAAGATCAAGAACAAGATCATCAGCTATCACTGTAGTCTGGCCTAGTAAATATCAGTTCCTGAGGATGGTAAACACAGGAATCAAAGTAGTCTTGATTTTTGTCATTTCTTGTAACAGTGGTTATATTTTATTGGGGAGTATGCTGTAATTACATCTCTTACTTGATTTTTCACACTGCAAATAACTTTTTTTTTCTTTGCCCATGTTCACCAAATCAGGTAATACACTATATAGACTGGTTAAAAATCATCAAGATTTATGGTAGAGAATTTATTTCTCTGTATTGTAAAGTGAGAATAACTGTTTCTAGTTATTTATCCAGTTAAATTAATCATTAATATAAGTTTAATTTAGAGTTAATTAAAAATGTAGAGTACATATTTATAGTATATTTTCAGATACTTGTAAGTTATTACAGTGGCTCTGTGCCTATTATATAAACTGTTTATTAATTTTTTGATAAAATGATTATAAAGATTTACTTTAATGTTTACTAGACATTCTTAATTTTTGTTTTAAAAGAATATATCTGCCCCTTTTTCTTGTCTTTGTTTGAACCTAAGTCACCTAAGTTTTGCCATCTGTAAAACAGATATCTAATGCCTAAGACGGTTAAGATTAATGGGCTGCTACACCAAAAAGCAGTTAGCACAGTGCCTAGCCCATAGCAACCACTTCATAAATGTCAGCGGTGGCAGCACAGTAGTTTTTAGTTCTTTTTCCTGTTAATATTTTTAGACAAATCAGTTGTCTTAATTTCTCCAGTTGATAGTTTGTTACCTCTTTCCAGCCTTTGATCAGGCGCTTGAATTTCATAAAAGTAGGACTATTCCTGCTAACTGGAAGACTGAATTGAAAGAAGATAGTTCTAGCAGCGAAGCAGAGGAAGAAGAGGAGGAGGAAGATGATGAAAAAGAAAAGGAGGATAACAGCAGTGAAGAAGAGGTGAGTAAAAAGAGTTAATGCCTTTTACAATGAAAAACAGTTGAGTTCCCTTTGGGATTTGGCATGAAGTTATTTATCGCTTAAGTATTTTTAGTATTAGAAGTGTTTTATAATACAGTTGTTCTTGTGTATTCATCATAATCAAATAGTTTGCTTACTTAACCTTAAAATAGAAATATGGTTTTGTGAAATTAAAAATATTAAGTATAGTTATGCCTGTAATCTCAAAAATATTTCTTAATCTCCAGTCTGTAATGTATTTAAATGTCAAATCAATATGTCATACACCTGAAATTGATACAGTATTGTGTGTCATCTATAGTTCAATTTAAAAAAGGGAAAAAATGTTTAATACAGCAAAACTCTACTTGCATATGCTTTTTAACATCACATAGACAGCTGTGATCTCAGACTGTTTACATCTGCATATTTTATTACAGTGTCTCATAAAGGATAAAATATGTCTTTTATCTAATGTTAAAGGAATAATCAGCATAAAAGTAAAGATTAATATCTTTGATTCAAAGAATCAATACAAAGATTTTTGTATTAGATTTTATCTAATACAAAATAAGACATCTGTGAATTTATATGGATCAAGGAGCTAAATATAGATTTTATTGTAGCTGGTACTTTAGGTCCGTCAATGACAAGTACTGAGAAAATTGCCCGTAATCTTACTAGTGACAGTGCACCACTGTGCTCTTTAATGGTTTGCTGAATGGCTTTATGAAAATTATTGGGGGAATAATGATGCAGATAATGATAGCTGCAATACATGACCATTGTATTTAATGTTTTTAGGAAACAAAGATAAGTTAATGTCAATATGTAATATTTTAGGTAAGTTATGAAATTTTGCCATGTAACTGTAATAAACAACTATTGATGAAGTAGGAACATTTTAAAGTTTATTTTATAATGTAGTGATCAATAATGACAGTGTGTAGTGTGAAAGTTTCCCTGGCATCGGTCTTCCCCATTGCTTTCTATTTAAAATGTTAAAACTAAGCCATCAGTCACTTGCTTAAGGCTTCTCAGCTGGCGCAGTGGTAAAGAATCCGCCTGCAGTGCAGGAGACACAAAAGATGCAGGTTCAATCCCTGGGTCAGGAAGATCCCCTTGGATTAGGAAATGGCAACCCACTCTAGTATTCTTGCCTGAAAATTCCTTGGACTGGTGGGCTACAGTCTGAATGACTTATTACTCTGGAAGTCAGGCTTTACTTTCAGAACCTCCCTTTATAGCCCAACCTGTGCTCTCTTTTTTTCCATCACTACTTCTGGTATATTCTCCTACTTTTATTTTTTTTGTTTATTTGTTTTTGGTGGTACCATGTGGCTTTCCAGATCTTTATTCCCCAACTAGGTGTTGAACCCGGGCCTTTGGCAGTGAAAATGTAAATGTCTAACATTGGCCCTCCAGGGAATTCCTTACCCTCCTACTTTGAACTAGGTTGTAGCAACATTGAATTACAAACCTTTGTTTCTATTTACTTCTGTACAAACCAATCCCTTTGTCCACGGTGCCCTTCCCCACCCTGCCCTTTGTCAGCATGACACACTCCTGTTGAGTTTTTTAAACCTTACTAACCTGTTTTCCCTGTAAAGGAGAGAACCGTCACCTTCTACAAGAAAAGTTAATCACTGTTTGATAGTCTATAAACAGATACCACTCCTCGTAGAAATTTCTGCCTACATATATACATGCATTGCATGTGTGCATGTATGATTTTCTGCTTGTTTTTTGCCCTACTAATCAATAGGCTCCTCAAGGGTCAGGAGTCCATCTTACTTGTACTCATACTCATAGTATCTGTCATAGTGTGTAACATGGAACAGATGATCAGTAAATACTAGTTACCAAAACTTTTGTCCCTTAGATTTATGTTAACCAAATGTGGTTTCCAGTTTAAACAGTTTTTTTAAAGTTAAATACAGACTTCACTTAAAATTTTTTGCAGTAGGAATAAATTTGGTGGTTTATGAAAGTCACATGTTGTGCCATGGGGGCATTTAAGAAAATACCTAGAAAACAGTATTCCTTAGGCTCACGTCTGACTACCTTACCAAAATGCGGTACATGTGGATCATGTTTAGGTTGAGAAAAACAAATTTTATCATAAGCAAACTAATAATTGTCATTTATTCTTCTCTGCCCAATTATTAGCAAGCATAATAGTTTTATCGATACAAGCTTTTATTGTCTTTAACTTCCTTTTTTCTGCTTGCTTTTAAGATAGAGGCCAATCTCACGCCAGCAGTGGTTTTAGACACATGATTTTTAAAATTAGAATGATATATTTAGGCTATCAGTTGAAAAGTATTCTCCTGACTTCTACCACTCGGAATACTTTTGTTTCAACCAGAGTGACTGTAAAGCCTCAGTGTGTATTTTGAATTACTTCCTCTGCAGTTACCCCCGATCATGCTCTGTAATGGCAGGCACCATCGCTTGTTTCTCTTTTGACTCAGCACCTTGCACAGTGCCTACACTCACTGGTGCTCATTAAATGTTTGTTGATGGTCACTGAATTGATGAGTTCCTCCGTCTCACCTACTACCCTGCTCCTTGCAGGTTGCTTCAGGACCAGCTCCCTACTGCCACAGCCCCTGGCCACAACAGCAAGAAGCTAGTCCCTCCCTTGTAATTGATAAATCGGGGAACTATTTTATTACTTGAAGATTTCCCTAAGTCTGAATCTTCAGGTATTGTAGATCAAGTTTGTTCCCCACTTTACTGATTTTATAAGCTTGAAGTACTATACTGTGGGGCCGAATATAATGAAGGATAATTTTAGTTGCAGCTGATGGGCTCTCACTTGTTATAGTTCCTGGAGGAGCAAGAGTAGAGCCTGTTTCGATGTTAAGCCCTGACCCAAATTAATATAAGTGAGAGTAGGTCTTCTTGAGCCTGTGACCGTGATTTAAAGACTAGATCTCTGATGTGGTGGAAAGTTGATGAACCATCTTGTTGGTCTCATTTCTCATATGAGCATTTCCATTTGGGATTGTCACTACTGAGATAACCTTTTAGGACATAGTTCTCTGTAACGCAGAAAATGTCTAGACTTTCTGGTTTTGAATAGCTTAGTGTTAAGTAATTTTTTTTTTTTTTTGTAAAAAGCCTTTGAAATATTCTAGCGAGTATTAGTCTTTGCTGTTGGTAGGAAATCTGCTTGTGTTATTAAAATGCTTAACTGAGGAAAATAATATTTTATTCTTCTGTGACTAAAATTAGGAAGAAATAGAACCATTTCCAGAGGAAAGGGAGAACTTTCTTCAGCAGTTGTACAAATTTATGGAAGATAGAGGTGAGTGTTTTTTCTTTGATTCATTATTAATGTAGATATTAGAAAATATCTTAAAAATAAGAATTCTGTTTGTTAAGCTGCATGTCACTGGTAGTCATGGCTGTCATTTTGATTACTAGTATCAGCAGCACCCTAGTATAATGTCTGTCACGTAGTAAGTAGAAAGTGGGATTTGACAGTATTTTGATGGATGTTATGGCCATGGACCCATAAATAACTGTATTTTGTCCTGTCTTTCCCACCACTTCTTTGGGGGATCCCCAAAGAACCTTTACATTAGAAAACAGTAACAGAATGGGAATCGTAGTGTCTTTTTATTTGAGCCTCCGTGTATGCCTGTAGAAAAGCCTCTTCTCTAAAATCACTGCCAGCCCCAAGATGTATGTGTTTGTGTATGTGAGTAAGAGAGACACACAGACAGACACGTCATTCATTCTAAGATGGGCCATAAGCCTTCTTATGACTTAGCCATATAAAACTAAGAACAAAATTAAACCATCTATAGAGAAAGGTGACCAAGTGTCAAGGTGAGCCTTGTCTTAGCTTTTTGAATCTGTTTTTGTGGTTCAAGAAATATAAGCATGGGTAATTAACACTAACTTTTAACTTGCAGTGATGACCTGGTCATCTAGTAACTGTGGCCCTGTTTCTTTCTTATCTGCTGTTATGAGTATAGTTTCTCCTTTCCTGTAAAGATGCTAGCAAGGTAGAGGGCAGAGGCTGAAAGCTTTCTGACTTGAAGAAAAAGACAAAATGAATGAATGATACTTAGAAGTGCTGCTATGCTCTGTGAATTCAAGTTTTTTTAATCCAGTTTTGTGTTGTTGATAAGTACCTGCGGGCTTGGTCTTCTTTTTGCTCTCATAAATCATAGTGGCTACTACAATGTAGTTATCTTTTTATTCTTCAGTATAAAATGTCCTTGATTTATCTGTTTATTTGTGTGCATGGAGGCTTGGCCTAAGAAGGCAGGCTATTTCTTAAGCTTTTTTTATGTAAGCTAAATTAAAAAGTGAAGAAAATGAATAAAATCTAATATTAGAAAAAAATGAAGAATATGATTATCCCCATCATGTGTTTTTTGGAAAGGGCAAAATATGTATCTCTATCCTGTTATTTTCTCTTAATCACATTCTAACAGTCTGATAGTTTTAGTATCTTTCTACTTTCTTACATCCTAGAATAAACAACACTATAACTTTACTCTAGAATTACTTACTTTGTAGAATAGTAGTAAGTTGGTAAAATACCAACTTACTTCCCAATAAAAGGGAATTCCCATTGTGAAGCAGTTGCCCATCAATTATCTCAACACTGTTTTCAGTTCTACCAAACATTGTTACCCTGATGTTTTAAAATTTTGTGTTGGTATTTTATTTTGCTTCATTTACTGTTTATTCTTTTGCTCATCGGGGGAATGAAAGTGGAATAAAATATAAATAAAGTTTCAAAAATCTGATGTAGGAAAAAAGGTTTTGATAAAATGGATTTAAGTAGATATATTTTTGATTAACCAGGGATGTTTTTCTCATATAGACACAGATTGCACTGTGTATATTTGATGGTAATGTTTGAATCTTCAAAATTTAAATAAATACGAAGCCTGGTTCTGATATATCCGTGTTTTCTTTAATAGGCACACCTATTAACAAACGACCTGTGCTTGGATATCGAAATTTGAATCTCTTTAAGTTATTCAGGCTTGTACACAAACTTGGAGGATTTGATAATGTAAGTATTACGATCAGAAGTGAAACATGTTCTTCATACATGTTTTCTCATCTAAATATTATCTAAAAGTGTCTATTAACAAAAACTTAAGAATAAAAGGAAAAGAAAATGGAGAGCACAAGTTAGACTATCTAGCTTCCTCAGACCAAATTTAAACTTGAAGATTTTTTAAAATGAGCTTTCCAGTTTACTGTTAAGTTTGTCAAACTTTCATAAGCTATCTGAGTCATAACACAGCCATGTTAGTGGAAATTCGTTCTGTGTCTTTTCCATTAGACTGTAAGATCGGTAAGAGCAGCGATCTCTCTTAATATTCTTTATATCCTTGATTTCTACCACTGTGCCTTACATATATAGAAAACATTATTTGCATATATATGTGTGCATATATGCAGAACTGAAGAAATTATCTTAAGGTTGCCATGATGTATGGTACTCATCCAGTTAATACTATTCTGGGGGGAGGAAAGGTACGTTATGTTACTAGGATTTATGAAACGACTTTATTAGCTTATAGGAAATCATACATCATTGACATTTTTTTAATCTGTCATTTTATGAAGATTTTGATTCAGGCATGTAGATGTTTTCTTATTTACCATAGCAGGGTTTATTTAAACGTCAAATGGGGACTTCCCTATCTAACGATTAAGACTCTGAACTTCCCGTGTAGGGGAAGCAAGCTTGATCCCTGGTCAGGGAACTGGAATCCTGCATGCCTTGAACCATGGCCAAAAAGGTAAAATGTCAAATGACCTAGGATTTCAGCATTTATAATTCTCTGAGATTTGTTAGAATACCAAAACTTAACTTAAAAACATTGCTGTAAACCAGATTATTTTACGTAGAATTTATCAAAATTGGTATTTTCCATTCCTTGAGACTAGAAACAACAAATACAGAACTCCATAATAGATACATACACACAAATACACACACATTTGGTATTTACCAAAACTTTATCATAATTCCTCACCTTTTAATTTTGAATTTTCATTTTACTCTTTCAGATTGAAAGCGGGGCTGTTTGGAAACAAGTCTACCAAGATCTTGGAATCCCTGTCTTAAATTCAGCTGCAGGATACAATGTTAAATGTGCTTATAAAAAGTAAGTCCATGTGCTGAATATAGCTATATTCACCAGTATTTTACCTAGAAAGCAGGATGGAATTTACCATGTAACTGAGGCTAGTAATTTCGAGGAAGGTTTACTAGAGTAATCACTCTATAATAGCATTTTCTAGAGTGTAGCCTATGAATATTCAGTTCAGTTCAGTTGCTCAGTCATGTTCAACTCTTTGCGACCCCATGGACTGCAGCACGCCAGGCCTCCCTGTCCATCACCAACTCCGGGAGTTCACTCAGACTCATGTCCGTTGAGTCGATGATGCCATCCAGCCGTCTCTTCCTCTGTCATTCCCTTCTTCTCCCGCCTTCAGTCTTTCCCAGCGTTGGGGTCTTTTCACATGAATCAGTTCTTCGCATCAGGTGGCCAAAGTATTGGAGTTTCAGCTTCAGCATCAGTCCTTCCAGTGAATATTCAGGACTGATTTCCATGAATATTAGATCTGTGAGATAATCTGTGAAGAAAGTTTTTGTGCTCAGGCAAATTTGAAAAGTATTGTGTAGAAGTTAAAATGCCAAAGTTTTAAAGTCACATAAACCCAGGTTCGAATCCTGGTTCTGCCAGTTATTTGTTGTTTATGCCCTTGGGCTACTTATTTGTTCTTCCAGACCTTGATTTTCTTGTTTATAAAATGAGATAATACTGTTTGTCTCATAGTAGTGATTAGTCTGATCAGCTAGTGAAATTTTACGTATACTCAGAGGTCCAGTACCTAGCATATAAATAGATGCTATTACTTGCTACTATTACTACAGTTACTACATTTAAGATGATGACTTTCTTTTCACTTTTAGCATTTTTTTAAATGAAGTTTTTTTTCTTTGAAAAATGTTTCTATTTGAGTAACAAGATTGTAAAGAATTGAATTAAAATAAGCTAGAATATTAAGGTAGCTCAATATCTGAGAACTTAGAAGAAGTGAACACATATTTTAAAAACCACAACTCTACAATAACATTTTGAAATGTTTTCCCAAATATAACTTCTTTTCATGTTTCCAGATACTTATATGGTTTTGAGGAGTACTGTAGGTCGGCCAATATTGAATTTCAGATGGCACTGCCAGAGAAAGTTGTTAACAAGCCTTGTAAGGAGTGTGAAAATGTAAAAGAAATAAAAGTTAAGGAAGAAAATGAACCAGAAATCAAAGAAATAAAGATTGAAGAGGAAGCCAATATAATACCAAAAGAAGAAAAGCCTCTTGAAGAGGGTGTTGAAAGAAAGGAGACTACTCAGCCCTCCCAGGTAAATAGGATACTGTTAATAGTCCTTTGTTTTCAGTGGTACATTTTCTCCATCCTCTCTAAAGATTCCTTATTTAATTTATCTTATAAATTTTATTGTTCATACATTTTCTTTATTACATGCTATTTTTGTGTTTGAAATAGCTGTTAGCTATTTTTGCCATTATTTTAGGGATGACAGAAGATTGTTAAAATAACTTTCTCAGTGTTAGTACTTGTTGGTACCTCCTGTGCTGATAATTAGATAATGGAATTAGGCTGACAGTTTTTACTTTTGTTGGTTTAGTTCCTCTGATCTTTTTCTAGGGGAGTAAAAAGAATTTATTAGAATCTATGCCTACACAATCTGAACAGGAAAAAGAAGTTAACATGAAAAAAACAGAAGAAAATGAAAACCTGGAAGATAAAGATGATGATACAGCTGGAGCAGATGAACCCCTCAGCATAAAGGTAGAAGCTGGAGAAGAAAAAGCAAAATCTGGGTAAGAAGTCTGTTTTTGGTTAAGATGCATTTTATAGCTGAATGAATTTTTGTAATTTGCTCTTTGTGTGTTTTTATGAATCTAAATGTGATTGACAAAATAAATAATTGATAATAAATAAATAATTTTAATTTATATTTATTATGCAGATAGCATTTGGCTCCTTCAGAGACCCTACTAATGCAAATTTGTAGAAAAAGATCATATTTCTGATCCATTATTCTTGCTCTCATCATGGAAATTAATGAACTCTTGAGCTAGAGAAAAACAGTTCTTACTGCATTAGCCCCTGCTTCATAACTAGATAATACAAATTTGGGAAGATGTCTTTCTCCAGTGTTCTGTAGATGGTATGTTGGGTATAGATTTTGAGAGTTGTAATCATTTTTTAAGCAAAAAATAAGAATGGAAAAGTGCTAGTACTTAGTTTATAAAATTGTTATATTGCATTTTATGTGATAGTAGCATTTACTTGGTTTGGTCAATTTGAGAATTATTTAGCAATGTATCAAGGATATCTATACCGACAGTGGACCCTGCATTTTATAGGTGATTTTCGGCATTTCATCTTGTTTCTGAGGCTTTAAAAAAAGCTAAACATCCCCATTGTTAATGATTCTTCTAAATAAGTACAACTATATATTTTTTTATCATTTTCGTATTTTCTAAAATTTGGCCACAGCATGCAGACAAGCAAGGAAGAGGAAAAAATGATGCTTAGATGACTATAGTAAAATGTGTTTATTACACTTTGTAATATATGTCTCTCTGTGTACAAATGTGTATTTCAAGTACTCCTTAGTGATACTGGAAATTATTTCTACTTTTAAGAAACTTAGTAAGTATCTTTTTGCTTAAAATCTCTTGCTCATTTTGGTGGTGGTTGGTGATTTAATCACTAAGTTGTGTCCGACTCTTATGACCCCATGGCTGCAGCCCACCAGGCTCCTCTGTCCATGGGATTCTCCAGGCAAGAATACTGGAGTGGGTTGCCATTTCCTCCTCCAGGGCATCTTCCCGACCCAGGGATTGAACTCCTGTCTCCTGCATTGCAGGCATATTCTTTACTGACTGAGCCATTTTAGTGTTCTTCTAAAATTTTGACCACAACATGGAAATAAACATGGAAAAATGAAACAAAACTGGCTTTAAATGAATATAGTTTAAGTGTTTATGATACTTAGTTATGTTTCTGTGTGTGTTAAATGTATATTTGAAGTACTCTTGCTACTACTTGAAGACTATGTCAGCTATTAAGAAATTTAGTAAGGATTCAGCTTCTTGCCTAAAAATCTGATTTATAAATATGTATCTATTTCTGGAGCATTTACTGTGTGAAAAGCCCTGTAATAAGCCTATATTTTCTCTTTGTGACTAATAATTATCTTAATTTTTCACATTGGTACTTCAGCTTATTTTATGGTATAAACTATTTTGTGGATTTTTTGAATTCTTCAGCTGTATGGCTTATGTATTCATTAAATTTTTAACATTTCCATACACCTTTTTTAAAATTTAAGTTTTTATTTCTGTCTGCATCAGGTCTTAGTTGTGGCACCCAGGCTTCTCTCTAGCTGCAGTGCCTGGGCTCCAGAGCTCGGGCTCCGCCCCGTGGCATGTGGGGTCTCAGTTCCCTGACCAGGGATTGAACCTGCGTTGCCCGTACTGCAAGGTAGATTCTTAACCGCTGGACAACCAGGAAAATTCCTATGGCTTTTTATTTACTGCAGATATTTATAAATGTATCATACCACAAACAAATTTTCCTGATATGGCTGCTGTAGAAAATTTATGGGTTAGAAATATCCAACTGATCTCTGGATTTTATTAGATCAGTACAACAGAAAATTTTGTGATTGTGAAGAATTAACATATAAATATTTATCTAGTATATAAACTCTCTTAAGTAATTAGCTGGTACAAGAACTTTCAGTGTCCTTCCTTTGTAGTTCAGTTGTGTAAGATTAAATAATTGAATTTATGTAAAATGTTTGGTTCAGTGCCTGGCCCGTAGCAGGTACTAATAACCTATAATAGTTATTTTGGTCTTAATTTTGGTCCATTGTAAGTAAGGAATGTGACATCAAACTTGGGAAATTTGATTATTTGTGAGTTCAGATGAAAAAGTCCTCGTGGATACATTTGGTTTCCCAAAATGTAAAAGATAACTCATGTAATGTGTGTGTGTTGTGTTTATGTTTTTGTGTAATACATACATCCGCTTAGTATACCAGCTACATTTTATACTTTGAAAGGCTCTCTTTCTTGACATTCTGTGTTCTTTTTGATGTATCTACCTCTGATTTTTGCCACTGAGAAGAGAAGGAGGGGGAGAATATTTGGTTCGGCTGATGGCCAGTAATTGTGTTGTTTGCCTCTTTGTAGTTCAGTGTGTTATTGAGTGACTCATTTGATTTGTGTCTGAGGTTGACATTAAATGAGAAATTCTAATTTTTAATTTTTGATTGCTTTTAAAAATTAATACAGAGTATTAGGTTTTTATTCCAGATTACATAAAAGATTGCCCTGGCTACCACTGAAAGTAGGATTGTGCTAGCTATTATTGGTGTTTGCCGGTTGTGTTCAGTGCTACGTGTGCGTGTGTGCTCAATCGCACAGTCGTGTCTGACTCTTTGCGACCCCATGGACTATAGCCCACCAGGCTCCTCTGTCCATGGGATTCTCCAGGCAAGAATACTGGAATGGGTTGCCGTTTCCTCCTCCAGGGGATCTTTCCCAACCCAGGGACTGAATCTGTGTCTCCTGCCTTGGCAGGTAGATTCTTTACCCTTGAGCCACCAGGGAAGCCCTCAGTCCTATATGGTTTTTTAATGAACAGTTTCAAGTTAGTTTTTGTTTAAAACATTTTAAACTTTTAATCATCTATATCTCTTTTATGTTTTCTATAATGATTCTGAGATGCATGATAAATCTCTTTGGTGTATGATCCGTCTTTGTTGTATCTACCAGAATATGCTTCCTTTTCTCCCTGATGAGCAATGATACAATCTTCTGATTAAACAAGTAGTATTCTTTCAGAAAAAGCCTTACTGGTTAATTTTACATATGTTTATTACGTATACATAAATCAGTTAAGTTGTTAATAGTTTATCTGATAGTTTCTTAGATATTTCAGGCTTTCTGATAATTTCTTAGGTATTTCAGCTTTACTTACAATTTTTTCATTATAGAAATGTTAATAGATTTTCAGTAGCAGAATTCATATTTTTTGTCTCAGGTTACAGCTGGATTCATTTAATTTTTAAGTACCAATTTGACTATAAACAAGTCTTTAAAATAGGAGTAATTCTTAAGAATCTTTGTAGACTTTGTGATGCATTTCAGAGAAAATTGACTCATTTGGTACTTTTGTGAACTCAGACTTAATTTCATAAGTGTATTAAGCTTCCCTTCATCCCTGCTGCCTCACTGTATAGAAGGAATAAAAAAGCCCTACAGTTCTAGTTGTGACAGTATTTCTAGTTTATTTTTTGTTGCCTACATAATTGCATAATTAGGAATGATAAAGTATGTTATTGCTAAAAAAGTTTGCATAAAAGAATTTAAAACTAAAATTATTAGTGGAGGAAGATTTTTTTATCTACATACTATGCCCATTAACTTTTAAGGGTTAGTTACTTAGCTGTCTTATGGTTCTATTTTATGACATTTATTCATTTGTCAGCTATAAAGTGATGGATTCTTTTTGAGAGCAAACTGTTGTAATAAGGATAGACATACTGCAGAGTAAATAATTGAAGTTTTTTAAAAATAAATCTAGTGCATGGAAAATTTATAATTTAAGATTTTCCCCCAATTTATTGAATACAAATTTGTGATCAATATAAAATGAATATGATTGTTTTAGAAAGCACGTGATATTGAGAAGACCAGAATCGTTGCGTTGCTGCTTCTAGAATGCAAATGACTTTCAGTTTCATATTTGCAACTGGTCTCTCATATGCCTGTTTCTTCAGAACTTCAAAGTTGAGAGAATTGGTAGAAGAGGACTTTTGGTAAATATGGAGAAAAGAGAGCAGAAATTGTGTTGAAGTTTAGAAGAATAGAAAAAACTTGATGCGATTTTAATGTGAACTTAGTAGGATATTCCTATAAAAGGTGAAGCAATATTTCATTTAATACAACTTCAGAAAATCTGGTTGAAATTATTTTAATTATTAAAACTAGCCATTGGCTAGTAAAAATTTGTTTAAACTTTTATCTGGAGGTTGGAAATATTTGAATGAAAAATATTTTTTAGTCAGAAAATGGCTATGAGTTACGATGATTTTTGTTTTTGTTAACTGAGTTGTAAAGAAATTCTACAATAAAACATGAGGAAAATGTTAGCGTCGACCTTACTAGCTAGTTTCTTGCTGTTCAGCACAACTTCTGTTCTTCTGCCTGTTGGACATTTTCTTTCAATACACTTACTTTTCAGTTTTCATTTTCTCTGAATATATCTTTCTGTAATCATCCATGGCCATCTCATACAGGTTTAGTGTTTGATATTAAATTGAAACTCAGAGAATATCATACGCTTGGAACCTGCTGTTCCCGGAACAATCACAGCCACGATTTTTATCAATTTATGTGGTTTGGAACTGAAAAGCTTATGAAGTGTCTTTTATTAACTGCAGTTTTTTAAACCTTTCAAGAGATGAAACGAATAAAGAGGAAGAGGAAGATGATGAAGAAGTAGAGGAGGAGGAGGAGGAGGAGGAAGAGGATGAAGAGGATGATGACAACAATGAGGAAGAGGAGTTTGAGTGCTATCCACCAGGCATGAAAGTCCAAGTGCGGTATGGACGAGGGAAAAATCAAAAAATGTATGAAGCTAGTATTAAAGATTCTGATGTCGAAGGTGGAGAGGTCCTTTACTTGGTGCATTACTGCGGATGGAATGTGAGGTAACTTGAGTTTTAGCTAGTGATTACTACCTAAAAAATCTTGTACAGTAATTTTCTATTTTAAAATTTAACGAATTATAGATTTATTAGTATTCCAATTGAGGTCATAGTATACCATATAAAAAACATGGAGTTTTGACTTGTAAATACCTCTCTCAGTGACTTCCTACTTACTGTTTTCAATACTTTAGTCTAGAAAACTAAAGTCTGTGTAGTTGATTTTAATTTTATGCATGTAGATTAATAGGGGCAACATTGTTGGTAAAATGATAGAAAATTTTCTTTAAAAGTTAAAAGGGATTTAAGCTTCTTGAGGTCTACAAGCCAATTATGAGGCTTCTGGCTCTCTTGCATTTTCATCTACCTTTCCACGGTAACCTCTTGTTTCCTTCTTAAATCATCCCATTTTCTTGCCTTTAGTAGGCAGGATTTTAAAGTTGCGATTTCTTAGGAAGCTTTAGCTATTTCAGGAAGACCTTATATCTGCATTGGCAGCTCTTGCATGACATCTTGTTCAGAACCCTCAGAAATTAATTTTTATGTTTGAAACAATGATTGAAATATGAGCAAATCTGCTTGACTGAAATAGGGTGCATGGTCCAACTCTACTCACCTAGGGAACTGAAAAGCAGGACTGAGTTTTCTTCTTATACAAGTTTCCTTTGGTAATATCTGAATTTTATCCAAAGTTGGCAAGCTCGTTTTGGGATCTGAGCATCTAGATATCTTTAAGAAAAACCTTATTTATTTTGGAATGTCTGATACTGTATTTGAAGTAGCCTGTGATAAGAGTTGTAGCTTTTGAAAAGATTGCCATCTTAGTTTTCAGTGGTGGTGTCATGGTGTACCTAGTGTTTTCAAGGAGGAATACAGTTCTCATGATTTCTGTTTACATTGTATTCTGTGGTTTGGAATGTGATTAAGAAAAGATCATCTCCAGAGTGTCTGTTTCTTAAAAAAATACACTCTCTGTTTCTTAAAAGTACAATTTGTGTTGTCTTTTTGCAGCAGTAGGAAGCTTTGGAAGCATGTCTAATCTGATTACCTTTCCTAACTTGAGAATAGTACAGTTCTGTTCCATTCTGAAGCTTGGAAGAAAATAGCACTTAAGTCATAAGGAAATGTGTAGGAGTTTTGTTTGGGACTTTTTCCCTTTATTACTTCTAACCAGAAAGATTAACAAAGTTTTGGATTTTAAGAATACCTATCAGTATTGTTCTTATGAAACATAAGCTTCTCCAGATACCACTTTTTAACACTGTGTGTAATTTATCCTTTTGGCTATCGGTTCTTGTGCTGTCTCTGTGGTGCATGACTTTGCTCACCTGAAGGGCTATTAGTATCATGTTCAGACGAAGATACTTGAGATTACAGAGCTGCTATCAGAATATTTTGCTGTCTGTAATATTTAATCATTTTGATTTTATTAAATATAGATGTAGAGGGAGTTCCACTTTGACCCAGGATGTAAATGTTAAATATGTTAGTTTAAAATTAGGAAGGAAAAATTGTATCAGTGAAAATTAACAACTATTATGTAAGGCCCACAAGATAGATAATCTGAGATACATCATCTTGTATGTTTTTTTGTTTGTTTCCAGTTCTTTCCTTCTAGTTATTCTGCTAGGTTATATAATGAGGCAGTTTTCCTAGTAGTCTTTATAAAATGCTTTAATTCTGTCACTAGTGGGTAGAATTTAAGCATTCTCCAAGTTTAACTGTAACACAGACTTGATTATTTTCTGTTAATTATCTCATTAAATAGAGGCATAGATAAAATTGAAACATTCATGAAATTATTCTGCAGTTAAGTTACAACTTTGTTTTGTCAAGAAAAGATTCAATAAAGGAAAGAGTAATCCTATCGTAGGAGCACCTGGATTTTAGAGGAGAGAAAGAATGTTTGGTGCTTGTGCTTTGAAGTAGATGGAGGGTTGGATAGAGAAAGGGAAGATTTTAAATTGAGGCATTCAAGTTGTTAATAACATAGAAAAGCAAAATGAGACCTAGTCCAACAAGACAAACTTGAATTAATGAGAAGGATGTCATCTACTCCTGACAACTGATGCATTTGTATGGTACGAACTTTCAAAAGAAGAAAACTTACCGTCTTGATGAAGACCTGTAGAGTGGATGTCTACAGACTCCAGCATCACAGAGAAAGCAATTGTACTTCAGTAGATTAAGCAGTTATTTTTTTATAGTCACTGTTCTAGTATTTCCATTTCTCTCTGGAATAATAAATACCCAAAGAGTCTGTCTTATTGATGAATAAGAAATTGTGAGTTTTGCTGCTCTTTTACATCTGAAGCTGATCTGATGAGGACCTCAACAAATCCTCATCAGCTCTACAACTGTCTTCCTGTTACTTGGGAGAGCTCCAGCTTGATTTCTGAATTTAAACTTGAGTTGTGCAATTAGAAGTGAAGATTTATGCATGAAGTTTCATGAAAATAGTTTTATTTTCACTGGCAGTCATTCATTACAGTAGCAATTTAGGAAATTTCGTATGGAGCTGTTTGAGTTTTGTTTGATAGGAAACATTTTCCAGAAAGCAGATTTTTCTTAAGAAAAATAATATCTATCTTAGTTAGAAAAATACTGTTTTCTTATGATTTCTACATTTTTCTTTTTTATGAAGTTCTATATAAACCTTTATGTTAATTTTCATTTATACCCCTATTTCATAACTGAAAATGTCGCTTTTTTTTTTTTTTTTTTTGACATAAGATAGTGTTTGGGCCAGTTTGTTTTTAACTACTACAATGAGAAAAAAAAACATTTTAATGTACTCACATCAGATTTATGAGAAATAGCCAGAATTCTGATCATTGCTTCAGTGCTAAGTTACTTGAGTTGTGTGAGACCCTTTGTGAGCCCACAGACTGACTGTAGCCCACCAGGTTCTCTGTCCATGGGATTCTCCAGGCAGGAATACTGTGGTGGCTTGTCATTCCCTCTTCCAGGGGATCTTCCTGACCTAGGGATCCAACCTCAGTCTCTTAATGTCTCCTGCACTGGCAGCAAGGTTCTTTACCACTAGCGCCACCTGGGAAGCCCAAAATGGTAAAACATAGCTACAGAATTTTTCAGCTGTGATGACCATATGTAAGGCTGCTGTCCAGTGCTATATGGTCTTTACTATTTCACCACATGCTTGTTTACAGAATTTTAAAACCATCCAAAAATCGCATTCAATGGGAAAATACATAAAAGAAAGATAAGATCACTTTTTTGTATTGTAGTGTTCTCTTTTAGTCTTTTAAAAAATATATCTCCATACGTTAAAAAACTTAGTCATACGTCAGTAATTTTAATAGTAGGCTGTCTGTTAATTTGTTTTAATTTCTCAGTGATGTTTATATTATTAGGTATTTTTAGTATGTTTATATTTTATTGTTAGACACTTTTAGTTCTATTAGCTAATTGATCCTTTCCACTCTCAGGTTTCTAGGTCGTGCCATAAAATATGGGGTTGATATTTGAAAATAAACAGTTTGGAATTCACTGGCCATAACTTTGAGTGTGTTGGATTTATCTTTGTTCAATAGCAAATAGCCTTGTTCAGTAATATTTACAACCTTGTGTGTTAGAACTATCTAGACTGCTTGGCATGGGATTTAAAATACATCAGTATTCTATCATGTATTGGTGCTGATTTATTTTTCTCCATTTCCACCTTGACTTTCTATAACCATGGATTTCGGAATTTGACTAGAGAATTTATTTTTTATGTTGATGATTACCAACTACATTAAAGAATACCTCAACTGAAAATAAGAGACACTGTAAATTTCAGCTGTAACTCAAATAACAAGTTAGTTCTAGTCCATATTATGTCACAGAAAACTGAGAATAAGGTAAATTATTCTTGAATATATTACTTGAAATGAAAAGGTGTTTCATTTTAAAAATACCATATTTTTCTAAGCAAATTAGCACTTCCTTGGAGGGAATAGGTGGAGTAAAAGGCTTTCAGAAACCAGTTGGTTTAATCACATTTTTGTGAGCATGCACCCACTGTTTATCAAACATGTTTCTTTATTTGGCAAACATAAGTGCAACATCTATGAGCCAATATTGCGCTTTGCATTAAAGGTACAAAGAAATATTCCCTATTGAGGCATTTGTCCAGGTGAGGGAAGTACCCCACCAGGATTCACAACCCCCAATGCCCTCAGCCTCTCCTTCTGTTGCTTACATTCTTCAATCATTTCTTATAACTTTTTTATACCCCATATTCTTCTGTTGCTCTTATGTTGCTTTGCAACACCTGCTTGACAGAACCGCAAGAATCCTGATTAAATCTAACACTCCTCCTCCTCGCCTGCACCTGTGCAGTTGATCAACAACCACAGTGACTGGTCTTGTTTTAAATTTATGACTGTGAACCTCAAGTGGGCACTGTTTGTCCTCCCTCCGTGCCCTTCCTACTGTCTCAGACTGTTTTATTTTTTAATGGCATAATCTTTAATTATTACTATAATTTTTGTTGGTATCATTAACATGTAATTATATTCAGGTGTACAATAACAGCACTTTGATATTTGTGTACAGTAATGATCACTGCAGTAAGTGTAATTCAGTCACATCCATCACTGTACATAGTTACAGAAATCTTTCTTTTTCAATATTTCTTCCCTCCTCCAAGCCCCGGCAACTCTCTCCATCCCCACTTTCAGCTGGTGACCTCATTGAAAAATTGAAAGAAGAAAATTTCTACAGAATTCCACTACATGACCTTCTTACCTATATATGCTGCCATATTTAATGCCTTCTCATCTTTCTCTTTAGGTGAACAAGCATGCTTCTATCTAAAACCCATCTTCTAACTGCTATATCTTCTGCCAAAATCAGAGTTATGGGCCCAGAAATTCTCCTCTTTTTTCTGTATATTTTGAGTTTCTTGTTCTCTTCTAAACCATTCCCATCTGTATATAGACCTGCAGTTACTTCTTTCATCTCAAAGAACACGCCTTTGAACTTACCCTGCGTTTTCTACTGTGCTGTTTCTTTGCTCCATTTCCATCTGGCAAAAATGATTTGAGTTACTTACACTTGTTATCCACTTTTTCTATTGTTTTTGTGTAAACCCAACCCAGTAAGGCTCATGCCACCCTGCACCTCCAGAGCTGTCAACTGTTCAGCCTTATTTCTTAACTTCTTACTTGTCTTACCTGTGTAACTGACCCAGTTGATCACTCTTTCTGTGATACTTTTTACATGAGTTCCAGCTGCTACAGCTGCAGTTACTTTTCTTGTTTATTTTTCTTTTCTGCCTTTCTCAAAATTAAAAAACCACTTCTCAGTTATTTTATCTTTTCTATCTTATTTCTTATCTTTATGTGTTTTCTCTCTTTTAATTGTTCTCTTCTTTTATTCTTCTGGTATACACTTTAACTTAATTTACACTGTATTTCTGTTTTTCCAATTCTGATTTGAGTCACATTTTTGATGTTGAATTTTTTTTTAAAATTTTTTGTTTTGCCCATTTTTGAATTGGTTGTTTTTTTGTTGGTGTTAAAGAGTTGTCAGAGTTCTCTATGTATTCTGTATACTAATCCCTTATCAGACATGGAATTTGCATATATTTTCTCCTGTGAACCCACAGAATTGTCTTTTCACCCTTGGTATTGTCATTTGCTGTACAGAAGTTTTTAATTTTGATAAAGTCCAATTTGTCTGTTTTTTTTTCTGTGTTGCTCATGCTTTTGGTTTGTATCCTAGAAAACATCGCCAAGTTCAGTGTTATGAAAATGTCCCCATTTTCTTATGAGAGTTTTATAGTTTTAGCTTTAATATTTAGCATTTTGGTCCATCTTGCATTAATTTTTATCTTTGATGTGGTATTCAGCTTTTTTAGTGACCTCTTTGGGTCTCACACAGAGCCCATCTCCTGATTTGCAGATAACATGGGGTTGAGAGTTAGAGACTCGGATAGACTGGAAGTGCCCACTCCTGTGGCCTCCCACTCCTGTGACTTTCCTGCCACTCCATGTTAACCTAAAGAGCTGTAAGTGAAGGCCATTTGACAGTGGTCTCCAAGTAAATATCTGTCCGTCTGTTGTAAGGAGAGAAAGGGAACATGGCCCATACCTTTGTCTCTAAGCCTCCTTACCCTCTGCGCACGGCTCCTCTTATGTGCCCTTCTTCATTTAACTTCACTTTATACCTCACTGCCATCTCCAAACTCTTGTCTCTATAAACCCTTGTCCTAGCCTGTTCACTTACGTTTATGATCCAAAGCATTAAAATGGAAAACTACTATGGAAGTCAAGGGCTATATGTTACTGCTCATGTGAAAAATTGTTTTGCACCGTGTAAAATGCTTCATATTAGACAGTCCTTCATGTAGAGAAATTTAAATGAAAGCTTATAAGCAGTGAGTAAAGTGAACATAAATATAATTTCTCTTTAGAAAAATGACTTTTGAGTTGGTTAGCTTTTCAGCGCAAGTGAAAGTAAACATTTCCTTTGTGAAAAAGATGAGTAAACTCAGGCATTTTTGCACTCAAATGGCTTTTCTCTCTCTCGGAGTGCTTATTTAACTGGACCTGTTCCATCAGTATTTATTATAGATTGATAGGTACATTTACTGTAAACCATTAACTTGGACCTGTTCCATTTCATAGGTTTATAGATTGGCAGGTACATCAATATGTTTGTCTAAATGTGCACAAAAATACTAACCCCCTAAACTTATCAAATATTCATAAAACAAACTTTGGGGATTCTTTTAGAAGTCAGTAGCTGCATCACAACATACAATGAATGCCAGAGTTGTTAACCATTAACAGTGATCTTTATAGTCCTGGTACAATGTTCTGTGATGTGTTGTTAACATTATATTCTACCTCTGCCTGAAGACCTTTGTTTCATTTTACACAGTTAAATTTTCTAGGAAAACAGATCTGTAGTATTGTAACGCCATTCTCTTATACTGTTTATGTCTTTAATATGATGATGTGATAATGTTAGTGTTTCCATCATTCTTCTTTTCTCTATTATGATGAAACCATTCCTGCTTTTTTTGGTGTGACTTGAACAGTGTTACCTGGGGTGGAAATATGAAATGTTAAGAGCATGCTTAGAATTTTATTTTTTTCAACACTGTGCTTTTATTTTTGTTTTGTTTTATCTTTCTAAGTTTATTCTTAAACTTTTTTGGCTGCGCAGGCTCTGCATTGTTGTGCACGGGCTTTCTCTCGTTGTGGTCAGCGGGGTTTACTGCAGTTGCGGGCGCAGGCTTCTCACTGTGGTGGCCTCTCTTGTTGCAGAGCACAGGCTCCAGGGCTCATGGGCTCAGTAGCCGCATCACTCGGGCTCCGGACCTCAGACTCGGCAGCTGTGCCGCACAGGCTCAGTTGCTGTGTAGCATGTGGGATCTTCCCGGACCAGGGATCAAACCCATGTCCCTGCATTGCAAGGCAGATTGTGAGTCACTGTATCATCAGGGGAGCCCTGTTTTAAAGTTCATGACTAAAGGCATTAAACAGTACTCAGTAGGTCTCTTTATAAATTTTGCTTTAGGTACTTTTTCACATTAAAAATAAATGTCTAAATCGAGATTATTATAGAAAATTCACAAAGTAGGTAACCTGGTTAAATTGCTTGTAAAGTTTGTAATTGATAACTAGTGCTGCTTTTCTCATAACTTGGTCTTTTTTTCTCTTACAACAGATTTCCCCCCATATCTTCTTACCCAGTTTAAGTGGGGAAATTCCTTTCCATCCTAAGAGGGCCTAAATTTTCATCTCAGATGTGAGGTTTTTAAAGCTAAGTTAGTTTTATGATGTATGTTATCTTTTTTGCATATAGATAGGCAAGATACAAAATACATAATTGTTCAGCAGTTGCTAAATGAGTCTCTCCTTTATAGAAAAAGTACAAATGATTTTAATACTTCACTTAAATTAATGGTTGGTTACTAGATTTTTATCTTTTACAATCTGTATGTGCATTTTAAATAATGAGTTTTAAAATATTTTGTCAGTTCAGTTTTGCTTTTGAAGTTATTTGTGCATTATTCTGCATGTAATTATCGTGTGGGTATATGTAAATACATGACTGATAATATTTCTTTGACAGTGGTTTAGTTGGGTTTAAAAAAGAGCCAAAATCTGAATTATTGTGGGCACAGTAACCGTTTTGGTATCTTATGTCTGGTTGACGAATGCTCTTTTCCATTTTTATTGTTGCTAAATGATTTCTTAGATGATTTGCCAACACATCCAAACAAAAATCAAAACGTTTTCATTTTAGAACTCTTCATTTTTCTCTGGTGAGAGCAAGTATGCTATGGTCTCTGAATGGTTCCTTTTAGCTTTGCATAAATATTTTAATTCAACACATTAAAATTTCAAATATTATGTAGCTGCTTTTTTGGGAAGGGTTCAGAAGATTTGTATTGTTGCCATGTCATGGCTGACTACCGTTGTCCTCTGTTAAATTGTAAGCTCCTTGAGAAGAGGCTGTGGTGCATTCATTGCCCAGCGCCTAGTGCACAGCCTCTCCCATGACAGGTACCTAACAAATACTTGTCCAGTGAACAAGCCCTTGTGCAGACTTCTAGTCTGGGGTTTCGTTGGAGGTTTTAATTTGGGGGATCATCTGTTCTACTTTTCTTTGTTTTATGGAGGTCAGGGAGCCAACTGCTAGAAGGTAAATGAGTTGCCCACGCTCTGTTCTTTCATGTTTATTCCATTAGTTGAACGTTAGATGATACCAACAGATTTTCCCCGAGTCAGTATATTCTTTGACAATGTTTTCCTTAGTACTTTAAATATCAGATGAGATACTTATCTAGGCTCCACACATTAATTACAAAGAGTTTATTGATAACTGACTTGAAAAAGTGTGGTCTAATCACTAACAGGTTCAGTCTTCATTTTTGTATTCCGTTTGTTCACGTTTGCTTCAGTATTTGTTTTTCCTGGTTTTTTAATATTCGTTGTTTAATGACAGTATTTAGTAATTTTCATTTCCTTGTGCTCTTGCAAGCTGTATTTCCTTTTGTCATGAAGAGGCCAGTTGCTCTCTTCAGTTTCCAAATTTAAAGTCCAGTTATAGGCAGTACTGGAGAAGGAAGTGGCAACTGACTCCAGTATTCTTGGCTGCAGGATACCATGGACAGAGGAACTTGGCGGGCTACAGTCCATAGGGTTGCAATGAGTCGGACATGACTGAAGTGACTTAGCATGTGTGCATGTAGTCGGTGCAGTTTTTATCAATAATCTAGAGTACCTGGTTTTCCTCGGACATTCTCAAAAAACTCTGATGCTTGAATTAAAGTTGCAAGTCATTTTGTTCATAGGCCAACTGCTTAGCTTCAATTTCTTTACTAGTTTTCAAGCTGCATTATCACAAAACATGATAGCTGACAGCAATGGGCTTGCTGTCCTTGGGGGAAAATCTAGGTATTTAGCAATGAAGTGGTTTCTTGGAATACCTATTGCCCTGAATAGCTGTTAATAGTGTTCTTCATTCACAGTTGAGAGTCCGCATTGGACCATGCATTCTAACGTCTTGGTTCCCTTTGTGGTGTTTAAAGCAGAATCGGGGGTACTGGAGAGCCACGGGGACAGAACGACCACCATGGCTGAGGGGTGAAAGCATGTTGATTCGTTTGGGAATGTTTGAGAGGAGGAGGAAAGCATCTTAAAACCAGAAAATGTGTATTTGCCTTAATTTTTTAAATTCCTGTTTTCTTTAAAGAGGTTATTTTTTAAAATTTATTTTTAAATTTAAGTATATTTGCTTTATACAGTTTTATTGTCTTCTGTCAAACCTCAACATGAATCAGCCATAGGTATACATATATCCCCTCCCTTTTGAACCTCCCTGCCATCTCCCTCCCCATCCCACCCCTCTAGGTTGATACAGAGCCCCTGTTTGAGTTTCCTGAGGTTGTCTATTTCACATACGGTAATGTGAGTTTCCATGTCACTCTTTCCATGCATCTCACCCTCCCCTCCCCTCTCCCCATGTCCATAAATCTGTTCTCTGTGTCTGTTTCTCCACTGCTGCCCTGTACATAAATTCTTCAGAACCATTTCTCTAGATTCCATATATATGTGTTAGAATATGATATTTATCTTTCTCTTTCTGACTCACTTCACTCTGTATAATAGGTTCTATGTTCATCTACCTCACAAATAGGTTATTTTGAAGGATGAATGAATATCCTACTTGGTATGGTGCCCTGAGGAGGAACTGAGACATGTTTTATGGTCTTTTTTTTTTTAAGCTACAATTTTCTGCTCTTTGCCACTTCCCCATAATTTCATTTTTTTAATGCAAGATATTTAAATTTAAACTATGTTTCCCATATTCTATCTTCTTGGACTATTTACTTATGCCTGAAGTAAATATGTTGCAATCTCTTTTTAATAAATATTAAATATACTACACAAAAAGTTTTGAGTTGATAGAGAATAAACAGATTCAGTGACAGCTTTTTTTGTAGTTCTGATCTTAATTCTCTTTATTTCACTCAAGTCTTTATTCTTGGTATTTTATAGGGAATCAGAGATCTTAATCCATGATTATTACCTCCTTTATTTAAATTAACAAACACTAGTAAAATAAAAATTAAACTGGCCTAGCTCTGCCTTAAATAATTTAATGTCAATAGTAATTTTGGGATATATCAGTTTGCTTTTGTCTCTTGCGTCAATTTCTTTTTCTCTCCTTTGTGTTCTTTGAAAGTATTCTGTAAAGAAAATAGAACCGTTGAATAATACTGTAGTGAGTAATTACATAATGGGCAAGAACATTTCTTTATATTTAAAATACAGTGATTAGTTATGACATAAGTTTATTTTCTGGTCATTTTTTTTCCCTTGTAAGAGTAGTCAGGCAACTGAGGTGATATTTAGAACCTCATTACATTCTGAAATGTTTGTCTGTTAATGTTTACATTGGTGGTCTCAACCTCAGGGCTTCCCTCGTAACTCAGCTGGTAAAGAATCTGCCTGTAATGCAGGAGACCCCGGTTTGATTCCTGGGTCAGGAAGATCTGCTGGAGAAGGGACAGGCTACCCACTCCAGTATTCTTGGGCTCCCTGGTGGCTCAGATGGTAAAGAATGTGCCTGTAATGCAGGAGACCTGGGTTGGGAAGATCCGCTGGAGAAGAGAATGGTTACTCACTCCAGTATTATGGCCTAGAGAATTCCATGGACTGTACAGTCCATGGGGTCACAAGAGTTGGATATGACTCAGTGACTTTTCACTTTCCCTTTTCTCAGCCTCTGTGTGGGGCAAGGGCATTTGTAATGTGAAGCAGCTACCTTAACCAAAATTCTCACACACTGTTTTCACCTGGTCCCCCTCCTCGTGGGTTCATTCCCACTTTACATTCTTCAGGAGGCTTTTTAGTTGCTGGTCTGGACTCTTCTGTATATGCTGTATACTTGATCAGAATAGGACCTGGCACGCTTTCTCATTCTAGTGTCACATTGTTTAACAGGCCCATTTCCCATTCTTCTCAGGCTCTTCACATACTACTTTTTGGCAAGCCTGTAGTTTGAACAGTCAGTTCAGTTCCATGGTTTGAGTTTCTTAATCTGTGAAATAGGTTCATTGATAGATTTTTTAAGGCATGTTCTAGTTCTGAAGGATATAAATTATAATAACACTAACAATATTATTATTACATTTTATGAAAAGAGCATAAATCTGACTGAAAAATGAAAGTGAAGGTTTCACAGTCAGGTGACTCTGTGCACTGCCGTGGGCTGCAGCCCGCCAGGCTCCTCTGTCCATGGGATTCTCCAGGCAAGATACTGGAGTGGGCTGCCACTTCCGTCTCCAAAATCTGACTGAGGAAAGACAAGACCTAAAGGAATAGAGTTAGAACAAAGGAATGCCTAAACAGAAGGCATGAAGAAAATGGAATAGAAGGGGGCAAATAATAAGGGAGTCATATAATATTAGCTAATACTTATGGAACCATATCAGTTCAATTCAGTCGCTCAGCTGTGTCTGACTCATTGCCACCCCATGAATTGCAGCACGCCAGGCCTCCCTGTCCATCACCAACTCCCAGAGTTCACTCAAACTCACGTCCATCGAGTCGGTGATGCCATCCAGCCATCTCATCCTCTGTCATCCCCTTCTCCTCCTGCCCCCAATCCCTCCCAGCATCAGAGTCTTTTCCAATGAGTCAACTCTTTGCATGAGGTGGCCAAAGTACTGGAGTTTCAGCTTTAGCATCATTCCTTCCAAAGAACACCCAGGACCGATCTCCTTCAGGATGGACTGGTTGGATCTCATTGCAGTCCAAGGGACTCTCAAGAGTCTTCTCCAACACCACAGTTCAAAAGCATCAATTCTTCAGCGCTCAGCTTTCTTCACAGTCCAACTCTCACATCCATACGTGACCACTGGAAAAACCATAGCCTTGACTAGACGGACCCATATAATTATTCTAATAGGAAACACATCTAAAAAATTTCTCAAAGAATCTCCTAAAACCATGCAGAATGATCAGTAACTTAAAAAATGATTGTTACAGTTTAGTTAAGACCATAGGGTTTAATGACTACTATTCAAATATTTTAGAAGCATGTATATTTTGTTCCATCTAATTCCAGAACCTTTCTCTAGCTTTTTTCCTGACTCAACATTGCTTCCACCCCCATATTCATTACTCAAGATAACCAGTCCTCTGATACCATCTGCAGAGGAGAAGATGTTTACCATATAGCATCTGTACTCTAGTGGTGCTCAGGGTAGCAAGCAGCCTGTGCCGTATGGAGTAACCATTATTTTATTTATGTATAGGTTCCTCCTATCTTGTTTCTAAGCAATGTACTGTATCTCTAAGTCATAAAGAAATCATTTTCACAGTACACATTGTAACTATGAAGACAGTGACTATTTTTTGCTTGTTTGATGCATTTGGTGCTCCATATAAAATATACAAGGGTACAGTGTCTTGGTAATATTCTTACACTGAAAGCTACTGTTTTATCCTAATTTGAATTTTATCCTACCTTGACATATAATTCATGTCAAAAATACAAGTCAAATTAGTAGTACACTTATTGGTTGTCAAAGTACCTCGTATTACAAAATTAACTAAACCAACAGAATCTTTGGTTCAGTTCAGTTCAGTTCAGTCGCTCAGTTGTGCCCAACTCTTTGCGACCCCATGAATCGGAGCACTGGTTAAAATACTATTATATCTTTCTTTAGCTTATGTTGATGGTATGTGTAACCATCATGAACTATTTTTTCTCATAAGAAAACAGTGTGTTGTGTTTTATTAAAGTGCATAGCATTAATTTCCATAACTATATTCTAATAAGAGCAACTTCTAGAAGTTCACATCCAGCTTTGCAGAGGGTGGAGTTATTTTCCGTTTATTCTTTGCTTTCACTGTCTAATATTGTTAGGAGCTAAATTGCTTTCTTCTCAAGCATAATGCAATTTTTAGCATTAATGGGAAAATTTATAATATGTAAATATACAGGTAGGTGCTAATGTGCCAGTATACATACCAGAGGAGTGTTTTTAGTAGAAGAATAATATTTGCTTTATACTGAATAAACTGAAGTCTCAGGTTGAGAATGTCTTGACCACATAGCTAGTCAGCAGGGATTATGTAAAGACTTTTCTAGAACTCATTCCATCCTTTCCTCATCCTAATTATCACTGTGGCCCTCACCAGCTTCCAGCAGACACCAGCCTACCCCTTGTGGGGTTGAGCCGTCAACGTTGCTGCAGGCCACAGTTTGCACCAGCAGTCTAGCTCTGCCTGGGAGTCCTTATAGATACTTGCTAGACCTATTCTGGGGCTTCCCAGGTGGCGCTAGTGGTAAAGAACCTGCCCTGCCAATGCAGGAGATGCAAGAGACATGGGTTTGATCCCTGGGTTGGGAAGATCCCCTGGAGGAGGGCAAGGCAACCCACTCCAGTATTCTTGCCTGGAGAATCCTATGGACAGAGGAACCTGGTGGGCTACAGTCCATAGTGTCAAAAAGACTTGGACACGATTGAAGGGACTTAGCACGTATGCATACAGGCCTACTCTAGAGCAAGAATATAATTTACTAGTAAGGTAATGACCTAAATCATTTACTTCCTGACTCAGGGTCTTTCTTACTTCACTTAATGCCTCTAATAATGAGGAGATTTTAATTTAAAAGCGCATTTTCAGTTTTTCATGTTCTCAAGTTAAAAATGTCAATCAGTTTTCCATTTTCCAGAATAAATGTATGTGATTTTGAAACATAAAAAGAGGTTTATTTTTAATGTTCCTTCTAGCTGAGTTTGTTACAAAATTAAACTTTTTCCCTCCCTTAAACAAATAGATTTATTGCAGTCAGTAGTAACTTGTGCCCTGTGAACTCCCTCAGACAGGCAGCACCTAGTGGAGAACCCATCACAACTGTTGACTCTCAGCCATCTGTATACGTAGGAAGCAACTCCGAAGCCTGAAAACTTGGCAGTCATGCTTCCCCTTAGCTTCCTGATATGTTTAGGGAAAAATAAACTACTTGCTGCTTACGAAAAGAACAAAGTAAACCAAAAAACGTATAGGAAATACTGTGAGTGCTCTTAATGGTTATTGTATAGCTTTGGTTTCTCTTTGGTGTAACAGAGGAAGTAGTGCTGGTCCAGGAATCCAGAGACCTAGCTGAGCCTTGGCTCAGCCAGCAGCTGAAAGTGTGTCCTGGGACAGACCACTACATCTCTCGCTGAGCCTTGGTAACTTTGTTCCTTAAACCAGAAAGTTGAACTTAGTGGCCCCCAAGGTTTTATAATATTATGATTCTATTTATGAGGTTCTCTTTAATATGGCATAGTTCCTTCTGTAGTATGTGTTTTGTATATTAACGTTAATTTCCTTTGATTTTAGGTATGACGAATGGATTAAAGCAGATAAAATAGTAAGACCTGCTGATAAAAATGTACCCAAGATAAAACATCGCAAGAAAATAAAGGTAATGAAAGCAAAATATATTTTGCTGTATATTATAGCTCTTAATTAAGGAACCTTTCCTCCAGAGTGAGTTGAGAGACTGCATGTGTGTGTGTGTATGTGTGTCTGTGTGTGTCTGTGTGTGTGTCTGTGTGTGTGTTAGTAGCTCTTAATTAAGGAACCTTTCCTCCTGAGTGAGTTGAGAGAGAGACTCTGTGTGTGTGTGTGACTCTGTGTGTGTGTTAGTAGAGTTGGAAATACTCTCTTGAAATAGCCAGTTTATCAAATACTAGATTTGGGTACAATTAATATTGTCAGCTTATGGAAAGGCATTTTGAAAACAGTACTAAGTGATCTTTGAGGCTTTTTTAGTTCCGACATTGTATAAGTCCACTCACCTAAGATTTCACTTACCCATTTCAACTGTTTCATGCACCTCTGGTCTCCAACTGGGAGCCAAGAAGTAGTGTGTAGCTGGGAACTCTGGGGTTACTGTAATAGCTGTAAACCATTCAGAGGAAGAAAAGAAGGTGCCTGAAGGCAGAGGAGAGCCTAGCTGCAGCTCTTTTGTTCTTCATCATCTTTCTGTCACTATAGATAGTGCTTTAGAATGTGTTCACAAGACCCCAAGAAGCACACACTGCATAGATACCATGGGGAATCTATTAATAATGCACTTGTATGGAAATTAATGGTAGTTTTATATATGATGGGATTAGTCTTGTTCATTCTAAGATTAAATCTTTTTAATGTTTTATTAGAAAGCAGACCATTAACTAGGTTTTAGAATATCTTTTCTCTCTTAATGGCTTTTTACTACTTTGAATGGTATATATAATTGAAGTGTTTGATAGTCCTCCTGAAATTCAATTTTCATTTTAAAAGTGAGGCGCTATTTACTTTCTGGCTAAATGATACTTTTGTGGCCCTACGTACAAAATTTTTCCCCTAAGATTATTACTCTTTTCTCATGATGAAACTGGGTTCATATTTTTAAAGTTTTGGTTTGGCAACTCAGTAGCTACAACTCAGGACACTTGGTCTTTATTGAAAAGTGTGAAAGTCATGCTGTTGCTTCTAAGCTACTAGAAGAATTTTGTGTGTGTGGCAGTAAACAGCCTGTTTCCTTGCACAGAGTAAATTTTAGGAGTTGTATTTCTCAGGTAGAGGATAGGGTAGGGGTAGGAGAAGCAATATTAGAATATTACTTGGGGAATTTTTTCTAAATATTTATTTACGTCTCAGTTTAGTTCTAGGCCCCTCCCAGGCATTTAAAATTGTTGGTCATAAGGGAAGAGGCATGTGAATTTTGGAAAAGCTTCCTAGAAATTATTTAATAATAGTATACCCATCCCTTGATCTCATCTGACTCTGAGAAGACAGCCATTAAAAGCCATATTTGAACTTTGCATGGCATAGACTATTTCTGCCTTCAGACTGTATGATATATTATGATCTCTGGTATAAAGTGATGAAAAGGCTGGCAAGAATAGGAAAATTAGAGCAGCACTAGTCATTGATAAGCTTTGGTACACATAAGCCTTCTCAGTGCATCCAGAATCTTCAGCTCAGGTGCTCTGAGTAAGTGAATCTCACACTTAAGCATGCGTCACAGTCACCTGGAGAACTTGGTGAAACTCGGATTGCTTGTTCCCATCCCCAGTGATTCTGATTCACTGGCTTTGAGTCTGGTTCGAGGAGTTTTCACTTAAATTGCCAGGAGGTGCTAAGGTCTCTGGGCCCATGGTCCATACTTAGAGAACCACTATCCTAAACAGAATTAACTTCTGTGTATCTAGAATGATACTAACTCTGTACCATCTATGAGAGAACTGTGAAAATAGTCGCTCAGCAATCTATAGAAGTTCCAGGAAATATATTAGCCCCTTCCCGTCTATTCATAAAAAGAGAATTTGGGAAATTTTCTCATTTTTTCATGAAACATTAATTTATCAATGCAGGAAGGATGTCCCACTGACTTGACTTTATAGCAAGTCATTTGTTTCTTTCCAGTTGTCAACTGAAGATAACTAAAATTTTATCATTCCCAACCCTCATTTTATATTGAGAATCTTCCAGGTTTTAAAACTACCAGATTGAAATTGTGTTTCTTTTTTAAAGAGTGAATATTTAAGCCTATTGTGATTTCATTTTTATAGAGTTTGTAACACCAGTTATTAGCAGTATGGAGGTTTGCTTTTCTTAATTGCCTATATGATTGCTAATTTATTTCCATTAATAAAATATAAATATTAGAAACTTTATTTCTCATCCTATAATATTTGTTAGATAAGTTTGAAAAAACATCTCTGACTGTTTTGTGGGACTTTATATTCTTTTTATGATTTTTAGTAATGTAGTCTATAGCTTTGAGTTAAAAATGAGTTTTAGCATTGTTACTAATGAATGCTTCATGATAAATTATGACTAACATAGGATACCTTTTTTTCCTTAACTTAGAATAAATTAGACAAAGAAAAAGACAAAGATGAAAAATACTCTCCTAAAAACTGTAAACTCCGGCGCTTGTCAAAACCGCCATTTCAGACAAATCCATCTCCTGAAATGGTATCCAAATTGGATCTTACTGATGCCAAGAACTCTGATACAGCTCATATTAAATCCATAGAAATCACTTCAATCCTTAATGGACTTCAAGGTAAACATAGCGAGCATCCTGTTGCATGCAAGTATTTGTTTTAAATGTCTTTAATTTTTATAAATCAAATGCTATAAAGATAATTCATTGACATTATCAAGTTCTCTTTTTTAATTGAAGCATAACTTTGACTCTGTTATTACTTGAAATCAGCCATTGATTTTATTTTTTTTTACAACTGTATTAAATCTGTATATACTCCTAAAGAGGATATTATTTACTTTTTTTTAAAACTGTGGCAAACATAAACCTAACTATGTAAAAAAAGACAGTATTTTCACTTCAATGAAGGTTCATCTGAATAGAGTTTCCAGGTGATATTCAGGTTCTTTGTGAGTCTACAAAGACCTCTCTCAGGAAATTCAGTGGGGCAATGTTATTAGGGCCTTCTAGGAAACAAGCTGGTTTTAGAAAAGGCAGAGGAACCAGAGATCAAATTGCCAACATCTGCTGGATCATTGAAAAAGCAAGAGAGTTCCAGAAAAACATCTATTTCTGTTTTATTGACTATGCCAAAGCCTTTGACTGTGTGGATCACAATAAACTGTGGAAAATTATTCAAGAGATGGGAATACCAGACCATCTGACCTGCCTCTTGAGGAATCTGTATGCAGGTCAGGAAGCAGCAGTTAGAACTGGACGTGGAACAACAGACTGGTTCCAAATAGGAAAAGGAGTACGTCAGGGCTGTATATTGTCACCCTGCTTATTTAACTTACATGCAGAGTAAATCATGAGAAACACTGAGCTGGAAGAAACACAAGCTGGAATCAAGATTGCCGGGAAAAATATCAATCACCTCAGATATGCAGATGACACCACCCTTATGGCAGAAAGTGAAGAGGAACTAAAAAGCCTGTTGATGAAAGTGAAAGTGGAAAGTGAAAAAGCTGGCCTAAAGCTCAACATTCAGAAAACGAAGATCATGGCATCCGGTCCCATCTCATCATGGGAAATAGATGGGCAAACAGTGGAAACAGTGTCAGACTTTATTTTTCTGGGCTCCAAAATCACTGCAGATGGTGACTGCAGCCATGAAATTAAAAGACACTTACTCCTTGGAAGGAAAGTTATGACCAACCTAGATAGTATATTCAAAAGCAGAGACATTACTTTGCCGACTAAGGTCCATCTAGTCAAGGCTATGGTTTTTTCTGTGGTCATGTATGGATGTGAGAGTTGGACTGTGAAGAAGGCTGAGTGCCAAAGAATTGATGCTTTTGAACTGTGGTGTTGGAGAAGACTTGAGAGTCCCTTGGACTGCAAGGAGATCCAACCAGTCCATTCTGAAGGAGATCAGCCCTGGGATTTCTTTGGAAGGAATGATGCTAAAGCTGAAACTCCAGAACTTTGGCCACCTCTTGTGAAGAGTTGACTCACTGGAAAAGACTCTGATGCTGGGAGGGATTGGGGGCATGAGGAGAAGGGGAGGACAGAGGATGAGATGGCTGGATGGCATCACTGACTCGATGGACGTGAGTCTGAGTGAACTCCGGGAGTTGGTGATGGACAGGGAGGCCTGGCATGCTGCGACTCATGGGGTCGCAAAGAGTCGGACACGACTGAGCGACTGAACTGAACTGAGGAAACATCAGGGCTCTCAGGAATATCTGACATAATCTTAGTGGATGACCAAAAGAATTATGCTCTGTGCTATTGATAAGATGCTCTGTATGTTCTGATTTTAGGCTGCCCAAATATACTCCTAATTTTCAGGTGTAGGTCAAAACAAAATGTTTCTGCTGGGTAAGATGATGTCATTGCCTGATCCAGGTAATGGCACAAAAGAGATTGAGCAGAGAGCTGGAATCTTATCACCAAATGGTTGGAACAAGCTAATATAGGAAGAATCTAACTGATGGCAAGAGGCATTCTGATGATGATAGAAGTCATATGAGTTCCTTTGGAAATAACACCACACAGGTCTGGACTGGTTTCCTTCTGTGTCTGATGCATAGTTCTCTTCCTGGGAACTTTTTAAAGCTCTCTCTTCAAAGTAGTCCCTAAAATTTTTTTCTTTCGGGTATCTGATTTTTTAAAACATCTTTGGTATACCCACTGTGATGGAACACATTCTTCCATTCTCTAGTAGATGTTAAGAACAAGTGAGTAAGAGGGAAGATAAAGACTATCCATATTTGAAAACATTATTTATGGTCCGGCAGGGTTGGAAGTTTTTCCTTAATTATTTTATTGGCATTGTTCAGCTGTATTTTTCCTTCAGTGTTTTCTGTGAAATCCAGAGCTCTTGTCCCTGATTCTTTGTGGATGACTTGTTTTATGGCTTGCTTTTTGCCTTCCCTTTCTCTGAAATCTGGAATCTTTGTTTTGAATGTTTTCAGATTGCACAAAGATTATCCCTTTTGTGGATATATTTTCATCTATTGTAATGTGTACTTGCTAAGCCGCTTCATTCTACAAACTTGTATCTTTCTGTTCTGGATCAGTTCAGTTCCATTTAGTCGCTCAGTCATGTCCAACTCTTAGCGACCCCATGAATTGCAGCACGCCAGGCCTCCTTGTCCATCACCAGCTCCCGGAGTTCACTCAAACTCAACATCCATCGAGTCGGTGATGCCATCCAGCCGTCTCATCCTCTGTCGTCCCCTTCTCCTGCCCCCAATCCTTCCCAGCATCAGAGTCTTTTCCAATAAGTCAACTCTTCACATGAGGTGGCCAGAGTATTAGAGTTTCAGCTTTAGCAGCATCATTCCTTCCAACGAACACCCAGGGCTGATCTCCTTTAAAATGGACTGGTTGGATCTCCTTGCAGTCCAAGGGACTCTCAAGAGTCTTCTCCAACACCACAGTTCAAAAGCATCAATTCTTTGGCACTCAGCCTTCTTCACAGTCCAACTCTCACATCCATACATGACCACAGGAAAAACCATAGCCTTGACTAGATGGACCTTTGTTAGCAAAGTAATGTCTCTGCTTTTGAATATGCTATCTAGGTTGGTCATAACTTTTCTTCCAAGGAGGAAGCGTCTTTTAATTTCATGGCTACAGTCACCATCTGCAGTGATTTTGGAGCCCCCCCAAAATAAAGTCTAGTTTTCTTGAAATCTTTTGTTGATTTTTCTCCGGTACACTTCCGTATTCTTTCCCCTACTCCTCTCTCCTCCCTTTCTCTCTTTTGAACCCTGCCATTATATTAATATTGAACCTTCTGCAGTATACTCTAATGTAGTCAACTTTTCTCAGAGATACATTATTGATTGTTTTGTCTTCCTCTTCTAGTTTCTTAGAAATTTTCTTGATTTTATCTTTTAATCCTTTTATTGTTTAGTACTCTAATGCTTATTGACAGCTGTAATGTTTTTTCTTTTTAAGAACTCTTTTCTACATGCTCCATATAATTCTGTTATAAAATGGGTGGGTGCAATATCTTGTTTCTCATTTCATTCTTTTTTATTGTACTAGAGTTGATTAACAATGTTGTGTTAGTTTCTGGTATATAGCAAAGTGGTTCAATTATATATGTAGTCTTTTTTCATATTCTTTTCCTTTATGGTTTATTACAAGATTTTGAATATAATTCCCTGTGCTATACAGGACCTCGTTGTTTATTTTACGTATAGTAGTTTGTATCTGCTATTCCCAAACCCCTAACTCACCCACTCCACTCCTTTTCCCCTTTGTTAGTCATGTTTGTTTTCTGTGTCTTCAAGTCTATTTCTTTTTCAAAATAATTTACTTGTGTCATAGTTTAGGTTCCACGTGTAAGTGATGGCATATGTTATTTGTCTTTCTCTGATTTAACTTCATTTAGTGTGATAGTCTCTAGATCCATCCATGTTGCTTCAAATGGCATTGTTTCCTCCTTTTTGTATGGCTGAGGAGTATCTCATTGTATATATGTACCACACCTTATTTATCCATTTATCTGTCAGTGGCCATTTAGGGTTGCTTCTATGGCTTGGCTATTGTAAATACTGCTGCTGTGCACATTGGGATACGTGTATCTTTTCAAATTATAGTTTTCCCCAGATGTCCCAGGAGTGGGATTGTTGGATCATACAGCAGGAAAGACTAAAAACTATGTTTTTAGCTTCTTTAAGGCACCTACATACTCTTTTTCATAGTGGCTACATCAGGTTACTTTCCCACCAGCAGTGTACGAGGGTTCCCTTTTCTCCACACCTTCTCCAGGATTTGTTATTAGTAAACTTTTTAATGATGGCCATTCTGACTGGTGCCTCATTATAGTTTTGATTTGCATTTCTCTGGTACTTGGTGATGTTAAGCATCTTTTCATGGGCCTGTTGGCCATCTGTCTGTCTGCTTTAGAGATAGGTAGGTCTAGGTCTTCTGCCCATGTTTCAGTTGGGTCATTTGTTCCTTTTTTGTTGTTGAGTTGTATGAGCAATTTGTATATTTTGGAAATTAAGCCTTGTCAGTTGCCTCGTTTGCAAATATTTTCTCTCAGTCCATAGGTTGTGATTTCCTTTGTAGTTTCCTTTGTGATTTCCTTTGTAGCAAAATCTTAACTAATTTGATTAGGTCACATTTGTTTATATTTGCTTTTATTTCTGCTGCTTTGGGAGATGAACCTAAGAAAACACTGGTACAATTTATGTCAGAGAATGTTTTATCTGTGATCTCTTCTAGGAGTTTTAGGGTGTCATGTCTTAAACTTAACTCTGAACTGTTTTGAGTGTATTTTTGTATATGGTGTGCGGGTGTGTTTTGACTTCATTGATTTACATTTAGCAGTCCAGCTTTTCCAACACCACTTGTATACAAAGTGTGGCAGAAGGTGATGGAGGTATTAACAAGAGAATTCTCATTGCTTATATATGTTAACAAATAGTATATTATTAAGAGATGATGATAGTAACTATGAATGGAAATAGTTATAAGATTTTGGAAGCTGGGGAAGGAAGAAAAGAGGAGCTGTTGGTGTTTTGTTATGAGAGTAAATTAGTTTTCACTGTTTATATGTATTTCTTGCTCCTTCATTGATTACAGCCTTACTGTGGTAAAGGGGCCTGTGTAACTCAGTGAAGCTATGAGCCATGCTATGTAGGGCCATCCAAGATGGACCGGTCATAGTGGAGAGTTCTGAAAAAATGTGGTCCACTGAAGGACAGAATGGCAAACCACTCCAGTACTCTTCCCATGAACAGTATGAAAAGGCAAAAAGATATGACACCTGAAGATGAGCCTCTCAGATCAGAAAGTGTCCAATATGCTACTAGGGAAGAGCAGACAGCAATTGTTATTAGCTCCAGAAAGAATGAAGAAGCTATGCCAAGGCGGAAATGCCACTCAGTTGTGGATGTGTCTAGTGTGAAAGTAAGTCCAGTGCTGTACAGAGCAGTGTGGAATAGGAACCCAGGATGTTAGGTCCATGAATCAAGGTAAATTGGATGTGGTGAAGAAGGAGGTGGCAAGAGTGAACATTGACATCTTAGGAATCAGTGAACTAAAATGGACAGGAATGGGCAGATTTAATTTAGATGACCTATATATATCTACTACTGTGGGCAAGACTCCCTTAGAAGAAATGGAGTAGCCCTAATACTCAAAAGAAGAGTCTGAAATGCAGTACTTCGGTGCAGTCTCAAAAATGACAGAATGATCTCAATTTGTTTCCAAGGCAAACCATTCAGCATCACAGTAATCAAGTGTATGCCCCAATCATGAATGCTGAAGTGGCTGAAGTTGACTGATTTATGAAGACCTACAAGACCTTCTAGAACTAACACCCCCCGCCCCCCCCCAAAAATGTCCCTTTCATCATAGGGGATTGGAATGAAAAAGTAGTAGGAAGTCAGGAGATACCCAGAATAACAGACAAGTTTGGCCTTGGAGTAAAAAATGACACATGGCAAAGGCTAACAGAGTTTTGTCAAGAAAACACTCTGGTCATAGCAAACACCCTTTTCCAACAACACAAGAGATGACTCTGTACATGGACATCCCCAGATGGTTAATACCGAAATCAAATTGATTATATTCTTTGCAGCCAAAAATGGAGAAGCTCTATATAGTCAGCAAAAATGACACCCGGAGCTGACTGTGGCTCAGATCACGAGCTTCTTATTGCAAAACTGAAGCTTAACTTGGTCATGAGTTTCTTACTGCAAAATTGAGGCTTAAATTGAAGAAAGTAGGGAAAACCGCTAGGCCATTCAGGTATGCCCTAAATCAAATCCCTTGTGATTATACAGTGGAAGTGATGAATAGATTTAAGGGATTAGATCTTGTAGACAGAATGCCTGATGAACTATGGACGGAGATTTGTAACAATTGTACCGGAGGCAGTGACCAGAACCATCCCCAAGAAAAGAAATGCAAGAAGCAAAGTGGTTGTCTGAGGAGGCTTTACAAATAGCTGAGAAAAGAAGACAAGTGAAAGACAAGGGAGAACAGGAAAGATACACTCAACTGAATGCAGAGTTTCAAAGAATAGCAAGGAGAGATAAGAAAGCCTGCCCCAGTGATCAGTGCAAAGAAATAGGGGAATACAATTGAATGAGAATGACTAGAGATCTCTTCAAGAAAACTGGAAATAGCAAGGGAACATTTCATGCAAGAATGGGCATGATAAAGGAGAAAAATGGTAAGGACCTAATAGAAGAAGAAGAGATTGAGAAAGGTGGCAAGAATATCCAGAACCGTACAAAAAAAGTCTTAATGGCCTGGATAGCCACGATAGTGTAATCACTCACCTAGAGCCATACATCCTGGAGTGTGAAGTCAGGTGGGCCTTAGGAAGCATTATTATGGAAAAAGCTAGTGGAGGAGATGGAATTCCAGCTGAACTATTAAATCCTAAGAGATGATGCTGTTAAAGCGCTACATTCAGTATGTCAGCAAATTTGGAAAACTCACCAGTGGCCACAGGATTAGAGAAGGTCAGTATTTATCCCAGTCTCAAAGAAGGGCAGTGCCATGGAATGTTCTAACTACTGTACTTGTTTCACATGCTAATAAAGATTATGTTCAGAATCCTTCAAGCTAGGCTTTAATAGTACATGAACTTCCAAATGTACAAGCTGGGTTTAGAAAAGGCAGAGGAACCAGAGATCAAATAACCAACATTTATTGGCTCATAAGGAAAGTGAGGGAATTCCAGAAAAACATCTACTTCTGCTTCCTTGACTATGCTAAAGCCTTTGACTGTATGGATCACAACAAACTGTGCAAAATTCTTAGAGAGATGAGAATACCAGACCACCTGACCTGCTTCTTGAGAAACCTGTATGCAGGTCAGGAAGCAACAATTAGAACCGGACATGATACAACAGACTGGTTCAAAATTGGGAAAGAAGTATGACAAGGCTGCAGATTGTCACCCTGCTTATTTAACTTCTGTGCAGAGTGTATGCTAAGTCATTTCAATCGTGTCCAACTCTTTGAGACCCTATGAACTGTAGTCTGCCAGACTCCTCTGTCCATGGCATTCTCCAGGCAAGAATACTGTTTTGGGTTGCCATGCCCTCCTCCAGGGGATCTTCCCAACCCAGGGATCGAACCCATGTCTCTCTCATTTCCTGCATTGGCAGGCAGGTTCCTTACCACTCGTGCCGCCTGGGAAGCCCTTTAAACAGAGTACATCATGCGAAATGCTAAGCTGGGTGAATCACAAGCTGGAATCAAGATTGCTGGGAGAAATATAAATAACCTCAAATATACAGATAATACCATTCTTAATGGTAGAAAGTGAAGAGAAATTAAAAGGCTTCTTGTTGAGCATGAAAGAGGAGAGTGAAAAAGCTGGCTTAAAACTCAACATTCAAAAAATGAAGATCATGGGATCTGATCCCATCACTTCATGATGAATAGATGGGGAAAAAGTGGAAACCAATAGATTTTATTTTCTTGGGCTCCAAAATCCCTGCAGACAGTGACATGAAGTTAAAAGACCCTTGCTACTTGATAGAAAAGCTATGACAAACCTAGACAGCATATTAAAAACCAGAGACATCCCTTTGCTGACGAAGGTCCATATAGTCAAAGCTGTGATTTTTCCAGTAGTCATGTATGGATATGAGAGTTGGACTATAAAGAAAGCTGAGCACTGAAGAATTGATGCTTTTGAACTGCGGTGTTGGGGAAGACTCTTGAGAGTCCCTTGAAGTACAAGGAGATCCAACCTTTGCATCCTAAAGGAAATCAGTCCTGAATATTCATTGGAAGGACTGATGCTGAAGCTGAAATTCCAATACTTTGGCCACCTGATGCGAAGAACTGACTTACTTGAGAAGACCCTGATGCTGGAAAAGATTGAAGGCGGGAGAAGGGATGAGATGGTTGAATGGCATCATTGACTCAATGGACATGAGTTTGAGTAAACTCTGGGAGTTTGTGATGGACAGGGAGGCCTTGGCATGCTGCAGTCCATGGGGTTGCAAAAAAGTCAGACATGACTGAGCGACTGAACTGAACTGATGTTTGTATAAAGTTAATTGTGTTTTCAAAGCATCTGTGGTAGAAATACATTGCTTACAAAATTTTTGAGTTGTCATTGCTACATTGAAAGTGAAGACTACACTTTTATAAGAATATACACTTTAGAGTTTGAACATCCTGGAACTACATCCTGACTCCACTATGTTCTGCTCATAAATTTGGATACGATTCTTTCTTTTTTATAATCTACTTTATTGAGGTAAAATTTACAAACAAAGTCACCAGTTTTATGTTTACAATATGATGAGTTTTGGCAAAAGCATACAGTAGTGTCACTCCCACTCTAGTCATGATAGATGACATTTCCATCATTGGGTGAGTGTCTTCTCTCTGAAGCTCAGTTTCCTCAGTTGTAAAATGAGGATAAAACCTAGCAACCTGGAGTGGTTATAAGCATATGAGCTAATACTTGTTTATATTAGTGGGGCCAGAGAAGACATCGCTGCTATTCTTATCATACTCATTGTTTTTTCTTTCTTTTCTAGCTTCTGAAAGTTCTGCTGAAGACAGTGAGCAAGAGGATGAAACAAGTGTTCAGGACCTAGAGAACCATGGCAAAGAAGAATCTAAGATGGATCATTTGACTCACAACAGAAGTGATCTTCCATCCAAAGAGGAACAGAACAGTTCATCTTTGCTTGAAGAAAACAAAGGCCACGCAGATTTGGTAATAGCCAAACCCTTGTCAAAATCTCCAGAAAGCTTAAGAAAAGATATGGAAGCATTATCTGAAGATACTGACTATGAAGAAGAAGATGAAGTCACAAAAAAGAGAAAGGATGTTAAAAAGGACACCGCTGATAAATCTTCAAAGCCACCGGTAAAACGTGGTAAGAGAAGGTACTGCAATACCGAGGAGTGTTTAAAAAGCGGCTCCCCCAGTAAGAAGGAGGATAAGGCCAAGAACAAAGAAGCCCTTTGCATAGAAAACAGTAGCAATAGCTCCTCAGATGAGGACGAAGAAGGAAAGTCCAAAGCCAAGGTGACACCGACTAAGAAGTACAATGGTTTGGAGGAGAAAAGAAAGTCTCTACGGACAACTGGTTTCTATTCAGGATTTTCAGAAGTGGCCGAGAAAAGGATAAAACTTTTAAATAACTCTGATGAAAGACTTCAGAACAGCAGAGCAAAAGATCGAAAAGATGTCTGGTCAAGTATTCAGGGTCAGTGGCCTAAAAAAACGCTGAAGGAGCTTTTCTCAGACTCTGACACTGAGGCCGCAGCCTCCCCACCCCATCCTGCCCCAGAAGAGGGGCCGGCTGAGGGGTCCCTGCAGACTGTGGCTGAGGAGGAGAGCTGCTCCCCCAACACCGATCTGGCTGCCCCGCCCTCGGCCGGTGCAGAGGGCAAACCCACTGAGGAGAAGCCAGCTGAAGTCAGTGACAAAAAATCGGAATTTCCGAGCAGCGGCAGCAATTCAGTGCTCAATACCCCTCCCACAACACCCGAGTCCCCTTCCTCAGTCACCGTGACGGAAGCCAGTCGGCAGCCACCTTCTGTAACAGTGTCAGAGCCGCTGGCCCCAAACCATGAGGAAGTCCGCAGCATCAAGAGTGAGACTGACAGCACAGTCGAAGTGGACAGTGTCGCGGGGGAGCTGCAGGATCTGCAGTCAGAAGGGAACAGCTCGCCCACGGGCTTTGATGCCAGCGTGAGCTCGAGCAGCAGCAATCAGCCTGAGGCAGAGCATCCCGAGAAAGGTGAGGCCCCAGGCCCCAGCGTCATGGTTCATGATCGTCCCCCCTGACGGTTTCAGGGGCTTCATACCCTTCATTACAACATGAGGTGTTTACGTGGAGTACTTGTGTGAGCATGTGAAAGTGGCAATGTGAAAGGTAGTTTGGGTAGTGGAGGGTGGGATGCATTTAACAACTTGAGAATTGAGTGTTTTTTTCACTTCAGCCACCTGTGACATTTCACAGTGGACCAGATCATGTGCTATTTAATAGAAAATGCACCCAGGCTCAAATCCAGACCTGTTTGAAAACTCATTATATACTGGTTGACTGCATGGCATGAGCAGCTTAAGTATATTTCTTTAACATTGTTTCTGCAGTTGTCCCATGCAGTTTCTCACTAACATTTTGATTTATTGATGGACTCGTCCACCCTTAACCAAAGTACTCTATGTAGGGATTTGGAGCAAGCAACTGTCCAGGCTGTGCTGTCCTCAGATAACCATGTCAAACTGATTTTTGAGCCTGACTACTGTTTGAGAGTTTGTAAAGGAACTTTCTTGGTTGCCTAGCTTCCAAATTGAAGGACCAGTGTCTATGCTGTACTTCCCTGAAGTCTTAGTGCCTTTTTGTTGGTGCCATAGCTCTGACACCATTCTTCTTGTAAACCACTTCATTCAGGTGTCTTTAAATCAGTATACTGTAAGCTGACACTTGGCTTTAAAACACACTTTTCCAGTGTAAAGCACTAGGGTATGTATGTTATATAACATACCAGATTTTATTATACTGATTTCAGGTTTTTAGATAAACTTAAGGAGATACAGTCTAGACCAAATTAGTTAACTTTCAGTTTTCTCTCATAAACCTTTTTTTTTCCTTTTTCTAGTTTCCCTGAGACATAATTGACATAACTATCTATCACACAAATAATTTTGTCTTAAAACATTTTTCAAAAAATACTAAGTAAAAATATAGTTGCAGTAGATTTCAGTGATCTTTTTTATTTAAATATTTACACACATAGCTACTGTGATTATGTTTGTGTGTTGTACTGTCTCACAGATTTGAATTATCCAGGCATAAATATCCTCAAGATGAAAGAAGCATTTATTACAGATGACTGGAGAAGCTTTCAATAAACTATAATGAACTTTTAATCATAATTCTGAAGAGGTTGCATCCTCACTGTGCTCCTCATATCTAATGAAAGATTGAGATGTGTTTTCAACAAGTCTGATAGCCTATGTCAGTATTACCCTTTTGAATCTTAATCTTAACTATGTTAAAAAGTAAGCAGTTTGAGAACTTCATTTAGGATATATCTGTCTTATCAAATCAAAGCATATTACAGAATTTTTTAGAATTTTATCTCTTTAAAAATAAATTCTTAAGCACTTGTTCCATATGGCTCCTTTTGTCTGCAAAAGGAGTAAATTTATCTGCAGATATTGACTACTTCACTTTATATTAAAAGTAAAAATGTAAGTTTTACAATTTAGATTTAAGATTGCCTTCCAGGTTAGCCTACAGTGAGCTTTTTATTTTTGGAGATGAAAGTTTCAGAATTAAACTCTTTCGGAGAGAAATTTGGCAATTATTGTTAAGATTCTGTACTTTAATATAGGTAATATCTGAATCACTTCCTTTATGGTTCACCTTGTTATATTAAAATAGCCTTAGGGAAAGTTATCAATTAGATGTAACCCATTAAAAAAAACAACTAAAAAGTTGTAAACAAAACATTTAAAATAGCTTGTTCCATTTTTTTACCAACAAAGCCATGTCTTGTATATGTTACCATTGTAACAGGCTTAAGAAACATTTTTAGTAACAAACATGGCATAATTTTATCATAGTATTGATTGTATTGTGGTTATAGTAATAGTATCTGACACTGCAATGGAATAGAGATAAGACTTTATAAGTCTCAGGAAAAAGAGATTACTGTATAGTCTGAAAAGCAATACATATAATTAGACACTAGAAACACAGCAGATGCTGAGGATCCTATTAGAAGTAGAGAAACTGTAGTTTGGACTAGCAGTTAATCATTGAAGCCTGGGCATCAGGGAAGGTAAGACTTGAGCTAATCCTTGAGGAAAAGAGAGACTTTATAATATTTTGGAATAACTTCCTACCAAGATGATGAAATATTTTTTAGAACTACTGCACTGGATTTGTAAATGGTATACATGTTAACCATTGCCCAAGAAGGATATGCATGCTTTATTTGTTTTTCATTTTTAAATGTTTATTTGTTTTATTTATTTTTGGTTGTGCTAGGTCTTTGTTGCTGTACAGGCTTTCCTCTAGTTGCGGTGAGCAGGGCCTACTCTTTGTTGCTCTGTGCAGGCTTTTCATTTCAGTGGCTTCTCTAGAAGTCTCCAGCCGGACTCTAGGGCACGAGAGCTTCAGTTGTTGCGACTCCCGCGGTCCAGAGCGTGGGCTCAGTAGCTGTGGTACACAGGCTTAGTTACTCTGCGGCATGTGGGATCTTCCCAGACTAGGGATAGAACCCATGTCTCCTGCATTGGCAGGCAGATTCTTTACCACTCAGCCACCAGGGTAGTGCTTTATTTGTTTTTTAAAAAAACTCTAGTTTTATGATGTGTTATAATTCAGCTCATTAATGACTTTTTAAAATTCTAATAATTTCTGTGATAACTTATAAATCTCAAAGAACATCTGTAGTTTCAGAATTGGTCTATTCTTCTAAAATGTGGAATTAATTTATACCTGGGGACAAGCTTGATTTTATTTTGTGTTACTTAATAGTTCTTTTCCCCATCAAAGCCTGTACAGGTCAGAAAAGAGTGAAAGAAGCTCAGGGAGGAGGAAATTCGTCAAAAAAGCAGAAACGAAGCCATAAGTCTGCAGTGGTAAACAACAAAAAGAAGGGGAAAGGCAGTAAGTGTGAAATCTCTAATGTTTAAATCTGAAGATGATGGTGGATGTGTTTTTTTCTCCCTTTAAGAAAAGGGTATTTAGGATATGGGATACTTAATGTTTTGATTGTTGTCTCTACCCCTGCAAAAATCACAGAGAAGTCTCCTGACTGCAGGTAGATTCTAGGATTGAGCAATTTGCTGTTATTCAGCAGTTGTATTGATTGCTGATTTTTAATCTTTTTAAAAAATAATAGCCAGTGTAATATAAACACCAACATTTTTGTTAGTTTTATGTGCAGATTCTTTTGCATTATATATATTACATATTATTAAATATGTAATTGAATTATATATTCTTTTTATTACAGTGAAACTCATTGCTTTGTAATCCATTCAGGCAAAATCAGCCTAGAAGAGAACAACCAAGATAGCTTTAGAGCTATGATTCCAATAGCTGCAGCCTAATATCTTTATCTTCGATATCCTGAACTGTGTATTCAAGAGCAGCTCTAAGAATACAGGGGTTAAATATGTTCTAACTAATGACTTTAGCAATGATTCTTATTTATCAGTCTACAGGAATATATATATTGTATTTCTCCTGAGAGCTGCACGTTTTTTTCTCTCTCTCGTAGACAAAGTACGAAGCAGAAAATATGTAAAGAATTTTTTTTCAGGTGCCCCACACTGACCTCCTGCTGCTCTTCCAGGAGATTCCTGCCACCTCCACTGCCTGACCTTTGCTATCGGCCGGCTTGCCTGCACTTCAGTGCAGAAAAGGGTTTTGCGGCCAGCTCCCCGCGGTTCTGCTGAGCCCATATGACTTCCAGGCGGTGAATATGGCATCCTTCGGGGCCCCGGGCGGCTGTGTTCAGCAAGGCCATGAAAGCCGAGCTGAGGCAGACCACTGCATCAGAGTGGGGCCAAGCCTTGGGTGGCTGAGCTAGGAGTTGCCAGGGGTTCCAGAGCAGCAGTGGGGGGACTGGGAAGGGATTCTTTTAGGACATGTACAAAAGAGTGGTGGAGTTTCTTTACTCCTGAACACCACAGTGGGGAGGAGTTGCTCTGTGTCTTTCCTATCTGGAACACTTTTCAGTTTTTTAGAGCTGAACTATATTTTTTGGAGGGTAGCTATTGTTAAATGAAGAACTGATAAAAGAAAATGGATAAATTTGATGCCAGATTGATGCCACATTTGGAGTAACTGAAAGGATATTCAAGACTTTTTAAATTACATTGTAATGTTTTTATCTTTAAGACTTTTAAATGACATTCTCCAAGAGGGCTCAGTTTCAACAAGTCAGTTGACGTATTCATATAATTTTGAGCTATAGCAGTTGATCATATATTCTTCCATTTTAATTATTGGACTTGTATCTTGGCAAATCAGAATGAGGAAACAGTTCTCTAAGAATAATTTAGTCAAATGAATTAACTGTCATAGAATCTACAGTAATGCTTTGTATCCAGAAAGAGGTAATTTACGGAAATAGCAATTCCATTACCTATTCACATGTCAAGATGTTAAAGATTTCCATTCTGGTACTGAGGCTTTGGGCTTCCCAGGTGACACAGTGATAAAGAACCCATCTACCAATGCAGGAGATAACAGAGACAGAGGTTCGATTCCTGGGTCGGGAAGATGCCTTGAAGTAGGAAATGGCAACCCACACCAGTATTGTTGCCTGGGAAATTCCATGTACAGAGGAGCCTGGCAGGCTACAGTCCATAAAGTCACAAAGAGTCGGACATGACTGAGCGCGTGCGCGAGCACACACACACACTCACACACTTCGTTGAGGTTTTAATCAACAAAGGCAGATTTAACATTATTGCATAGACTTCTGAATTCTTCATAAATTACTGAATATATTTATCAGGGTAAAACCTATGGTTTACTTTAGTCAACAGGTTATGATGTAGGAGTTTCTTAAGAAATCACTGTATATATTAAAACTTGGAACTTATTTTCAAAGAACTCTTTATTGAATGTAATGATAGTGTGTCATTGATTTGGCCAGAGAAGTAGGAAAGTGTCGCCTGTACACAATTTAAAATATGAAATTAAGATTTCATATGATTCATTAAAAAAATGCTGTATTCTATTATCTACATATATATATATTTTAATATAGTAGAGTTAAAAGCTATTTAAATAATTACTGCATATTTGGTAATCACCAGATATAATGAAAGTTACTTTGAGTATTTTTTTTAATACATTATTGGTGATTCAGGTAAGAAGAGTTTTTGCTTTCCTTAACTGATATGCTGCTATGTTTATACTTGATTATTTTCCAAGTTTTTAGTCAGGGTCTGTTAAAGCAAGTTGTTTACTATAGTAGTGAATGGAAATGGTTAATTTTTAAATTGTCCACTAAAATCTGTAACAAATTATGATTACTTTTCTGTTTACTAATGCTTTAAAAAATTTTCTTTTTCAGCAAATAGTAGTGATAGTGAAGAACTTTCTGCTGGTGAAAGTGTAACTAAGGCTCAGCCCATCAAATCAGTTTCCACTGGAATGAAGGCTCATGGTACCAAATCTCCTGCTAGGACGCAGTCTCCAGGAAAATGCGGAAAGAATGGCGATAAGGATCCTGACCTCAAGGAACCCAGTAATCGATTACCCAAAGTTTACAAATGGAGTTTTCAGATGTGTAAGTGACATACGCTAAGTCAGAGGTGAAGCAATGGAAACTTCCTCCCAGTAATTTTTTTCCCCCTTGTTGGTTATCCATTTTAAATACAGCAGTGTGTACATGTCCCCCAAATTCCCTAACTATCCCTTCCCACCATCCTTCTCCCCCCAGCAACCATAAGATTGTTCTCTGTCAGTCTCTTTCTGTTTTGTAAGTTCATTTGTCGTCATTTTCTAGATTCCACATATAAATGGTGCCATGTGATGTTTCCCCTTCTCTGTCTGACTGACTTGACTCAGTATGTTAAGGCATTTGAGGCACATACCAACATTGACTAGATGTTTCTGATATAATGTCAGAAACGTACTATAAAAAATCTAGCGTTGCTCCTGGAAAGTGGATTGTTTAGGGTATACATGAGGCAGAATTTACAATGACTTGCTAATTATTGAAGCTGGATAAGTATAAGTGACTCTGTTATACTACTCTTTGTACCTTTGTATACCTGAAAAATAGCCATTTCAAGTTTTTGTTTGTTTGTTTTCTTTTTATAAAGAGATTACTTCAGTGTTTCTCATGCAAGGAAATATTCTTAGGAGATTGAAAATTGCTTCAGAGCATTTGAAAATTTTTCTAACAATTTTAAAGTTATGCATACTTATTAAAAAATCAAAAAAAGAACAAAAAGACAAGAAAAAAATTTTGTTCAGAGTTCTAACATTCAAAAATGTATGCAATTTAAACATTTTGGAAAAAAAATTTTTGGTGTCTTTCCAGTCTTGTTTCTAAGTATAATTTTTAATGATATACTATGGTGATGCTGTACACATATGTGGATTTTTGGGGGGGGGTGGGCACAAATGTGGAAATTTTAACATCCATGTTTATTTAGGTCATAAGATCTTTAATTCTACACATTCATTCAAAAGTTACCTTGCATGTATTAGTGCTGGGCATTTTTTTAGGCTGGGGAGAAAACTTAGGCAAACAATATTTATAAGCCTTTTTTTAAAGTTTGTCTTGACCTCATTCTGCAACCACACTATATATTCTCTAATATATTAAAATTTTGTTCACAAATGAATATTAATGAAAGTTTTAAATTCACAGCGGACCTGGAAAATATGACAAGTGCTGAACGAATCACAATTCTTCAAGAAAAACTTCAAGAAATCAGAAAACATTATCTATCATTAAAATCGGAAGTAGCTTCCATAGATCGGAGGAGAAAGCGTTTAAAGAAGAAAGAAAGAGAAAGTAAGTGTTTTTACCTTACTTTTCCTAAACACAAAGGAGTTTTGACTCGACAGTTGGGCTCATGTGAACTGTATCTGTGATTCTTCAGGCAGTAACCGCTCTGGCTTATTTTCTTCATCTATGAAATGGAAAAACTTTATCTAAAACAATTATCTCAAACCATAATATTCAATTTCATGGAGCTTACCATCTGCTTCCCTCTAAAAAACTAGTAATATGTCAGATAGTACAAAGCACTGTGAACAGAGTAGAGCAATGCTAAGGCAGTGATTGGGTGGGTTGTGTTAGATTCAGAGTGGCTGTAACATTTTCATTGAACCTGAAGGACCAGAGGGAGTGAGAGAGTTAAAATCTAAGGGAAGGGGGTGGTTTTAATCTGACAGAGCTGCTGAAACAAAGTGCAGGCCTACTTCCAAGATGTTGTCGGTTCGTTTCCATACTGTCACAAAAGAGCAAATGTCACAGTAACGTGTGTCATAGGAATGTCTTGGGTTTCCTAGTGCATATGAAAGTTATATTTACACTGTACTGTAGTCTGTTAAGTGTTCGATAGCATCATGTTCCAAAGAATAATAAACGTACCTCAGTTGAAAATACTTAATTGCTAAAAATGCTAGCCATCATCTGAGCCTTCATTGTGATCATTTTGCTGGTGGAGGGTTTGCCTCATTGTTGATGGGTGGTGATTGCTGAAGGTTGGCGTGTCTGTGGCGGTTTTTTAACATAAGACTACATTGTAGTACTCTGAAGTTTGCTTTACCAATTGGCTTTTCCTGTCATGAATGATTTCTCTGCAATGTTGTTTGATGGCATATTACCCACAGTAGAACTTCTTTCAGAATTGAAGTCAGTTTTCTCAAACCCTGCTGCTGTTCGATCAGCTTAAGTTTTTGTTTTATTCTAAATTCTTTATTATTTTAGTAATCAAGAAGTTCACTGTCTTTTATAATAATGAGCATGGTTCATGACATCCCAAAGCAGTTGTGATAGTAACATCAAAACTCACTGCTCCCACCACCATAACAAATATAATAACAGTGAAAAAGTTTGAATTATTGTAAGAATTATCAAAATGCGACACATACAGAAAGTGAGCAATACTGTTGGAAACAATGGTGCCAATAGGTTTGCTGGATACAAGATTGCCAAAAACCTTTTGTAAAAAACAGTATCTTTGACGCACAGTAAAGCAAAGCACAGTAAAATGAAGTAGATGGACCGCAGGCCTGATTACCTTGGGAAATGGTTTGACTGTGTCTTTGGACAACTAGCTGCCTCCAGTTCTAAGAATGGGTCCCAAGGAAGAATATGTGGCCACAAAGAAGTTTGTTATGGTAGTATTTATAGTAGAAGATAGAAATCTTTAAACTATATTCTCTAATAATATATTTAAATACTTAAATTTTTATTTATAATGCTCTTAAGTATTCATTTGTTGTTGGTAACAGCAAAAGGCTAGGAATTAAAGTAGTTGCTGTTCATAAATATAATGGAAAACTATTCAACTTTGAAAAGAAAAAGGTAAATCTGTATATGTAGTGATAAGGAACATCTCACATTGTTAAGTGTAAAAACCCAGTTAGACTCTGTACTGTGCTTCCACTTGCATTTTTAAAAACAAAGTTACTAGTGTTTTCATTTTAAATATGCATGTCATGTGTCTAGATTCTGCGATAAAATTCCTCTAGAACTAGGGTTGCAGACATTTTCTATAGAGACAGATAATAAATATTTTTGGCTTTGTGAACCTTGTAGTCTCTTTAGAACTACTGGACCCTATCATCATAGGTATGAAATCTGCCATAAGCTAGATCTAAACAAATAGGCATAGTTGTGTTCCAATCAGATTTTCTTAACAAAAATGGGCAGACCAGATTTGGCCCTGGGGCCAAATTTACCAGTCCCTCTTGTGGCTTTTTAAAGATGGTGGCGCAGTTGGTAACAGTGGGGAGGGGAATATGGAAGATGAGGAGGGTCTTGAATCAGAGGAAAATTCATTTTTCCCCCTTATTTCCCATCTCTGAATGATTTTTTTTTAAACCTTGTGCATATATTCCATAAAAAATAAGTTTCAAACGCTGATTTATAACACAGAGAATTTCTTTGAGGAAAATAATAATGTGTCATTTGCTTTGTAAACCAAGTGGAGCAAAAGGCAGTTATGATGTGATATGTAGTAGTAGTTATTTTCCCCAACTTTAAAAAGCAATTAGCCTTCGATGCTCATCACCATTTCATTTCATAAGGAACTCCAGAAGCAGAAGGATACAGGAATTGGAAGGGGGGAAAGATCTGGGGATAGGTTACAGATTTTCCTATTGAATTCCAAGGTCTTCTTGACATTTGTTTCATTATTACTGCAAGTCTGCCTTTATCTTATTTCCATGTCTCCGTGGACGGAGCCCACAGTTTACTTTCCTTTGAACAGTGCAGGAGAGCTCCCTGGTCTCTCCTTGGTGCTTGCTTCCGGTAGTTGGGCAGTGTCCCCTTACCTGAGGTGCGCTAGATTCTCCTCGGTGCACATTATGGTATCCTAAAACTCGACTGCTCTCGTAGTAGGCGAAATGATTCTGGAGACTGCGGCAGAATCTCAGTTTAGAGGACTAGCGTGTTGCTTCTTTGTGCAGTTACTAAGCTCTCGGCTTCCCTTCCACGCAGGTGCTGCCACCTCCTCGTCGTCATCCTCGCCTTCATCCAGCTCCATAACGGCTGCGGTCATGCTGGCGCTGGCTGAACCGCCCCTGCCCGGCGCGCCCCAGAACGGAGTGTCGGTGGAGTGCAGGTGACGGCGGGCTGGCCAGGCACTCTGCACTTCCGGCTCCGGGCCGCGCCTTTTTATACTGCACAGCGGCACAAACAAATCAGACAAGCACTATTTTATATTTAAAATTGTTTCTTGACAAGCTGACTTGGCACTTAAGTGCACTTTTTTTATGAAGAAAAAGTACAATGGACTGCTTTTCCTCAAGCAATAATTGTTTCCAACTTGTCTGGGAATTGTGTGTCTGGTAACTTGAAGGCCTTCCACTGTGGCAAATGGAGGCTTTTCACTGCCTGTAGAGACAATACAGTAAGCGTAGTTGTTGGGTGGCCAGAACATGTTAAGAAAACTTACTGTATATGTATTCCCTTGTATTTTGTTAAAGCTGGAACATTTGATATTTTTCCATTTATTTATGAAAAAATATGAACCTATTTTCATTTGTACAAGCTAATTGTTTTTTAAAGCAAGTCATCTTAGGGTGGCTTTAATTGTATAAGTCAAGCACATGTAATAAATTCAAAACCTGCAGTTAACAGGATGTTAGACATCAATCCTGATAACCAAATATTAAAGATTCTCTTTAAAAAAGACTGAACATGTTTACAGGTTTGAATTAGGCTAAAAGGTCTTGCAGTGGCTTTTCATGCCCCTTCAAATTGGAATGGAACTACTGTACTTTGCCATTTTTCTATAAATCAGTATTTTTTTTTAATTTTGATATAATACATTGTGTGAAAAAAGAAAATGGCTAATAAACTGTATTAAATCTTAAACAATGTATAAAGATTGTACTTAGCCAGTTCAAAGTGTATATTTATTCATAATGAATTATAACAGTTATATTTTTGTGTTTTCTTGTAAATGTTTCTTTTTCCTTAAATACAGATAATTCATTTGTATTGCTTATTTTATTATGAGCTACAACAAGAGGACTTCAGGAGCAAGTAAACTTTATTAGTATGGTTCAAGGCTGTTGCTATGAACCGTCTCAAAAGGATGGTGGTTATTTTAAGTATAAATAGCTAATTGGGGTGGTAGGCCTATAAAAATTAAATGCCTTGTATAAAATCCAAAATGAACGCAAAATTGTTTTCACCTGTGTTGACTTTATGTTGTATGATTCCAATCTCTGTTCTGTTTGGCACTTGTATTTAATTCTACACCTTTGTAAGACATTTGTATATTGCGGATGTGTTCATTCAAGCTATTTAATACCTGGCACTGTTAATACACAGTACTTTACTGTACAGACTGTTTTACTGTTTTAATTGTACTTCTGTGTACTTTTTTTGGATGGAGCTGGCATGTTTTATTTGCTTTCTGGCGATACAACATGTGAGAATTTCGAAGCGTTTCGTTGTAGATGCTAACGTGTCAGAATCCTTTACATTCAACTTTTCTAAGAAAAGCATTTTCAGTCTTGTAGTGTGTGCTTACAGTAACTAATTTTGTTGAAAACGGTTTCAAGTTATTCAAATTTGTACAGGACTGTAAAGATTTGTTGACAGCAAAACCTTGAAGAAAAGCTTATAGAATAAAAGCTATAAAGTATATATTAGGATCTGCAAACAATGAAGAATTATGTAATATATTGTACAAATGTAAGCAAAGGCTCTGAAATAAAATGCCATAGTTTGTGAATCCTTGATTTTGTTTCTAAAAGATTAAGTAATTTTAGTTCATTTCTGTATGATGACTGACTGAAATATACTTTTTCAGCATATATGATCAGAAAGGATTAATTTTTTTAAAAAGGGAATATTCTGCCTGTAGGAATTGAAAGTCCATTAACAAGATTTATATACAGGAGTTATTAGGCATTCTTATATCTTTGCATACACTGTTTAGCTTGAGTCTGAGCATGAATACTTATGACTTGGAGGTTTGTCTAAAGAAAAATCAAAAAGGCTTTTTCTTTTAACACTTGAAGCCATTACTAGCAGCTTTTTTTTTTTTCTTGTCTTTTAATGTTATTAGACCTTTGTGACTCCCTTAAGCTTTTAGTGTACTCTACCCCATTAGTACACCTTGGAGTCATCTGGGGATTGTTAAAACAATAGTCAATACCCAGGGTCCATTCTCAAAAAGTCATATTTAATTGGTCTGGGATGATACCTGGTTATTGATTTTCTCTTATTTTTTTAAGGTGGTGGACAGTGACTTTAATATGCATCTAGGTTGAGAACCACTGTATTGCTCCAAACCTTTAAAATCAGTAATTAGGGTTTTTCACCCCATTTAATGACCTTTCCACTAAGAGAAAATCCTTTCTTTAAAACAAAAACTTTTTTTAAGGCCCCAAAGCCCAAATGTTTATTTTTGACTCACTTTTGTGATGACCCTTTTCACAGAAGTTAGTTTAACATTTAAGGGATGAGTTTTTAAATCTATAGAACAATGCTTCTCAAAAATGAGATTCCAGAATACCAGTCCCTGGTATTCCTGGTATTTCCTTGGAAATACTCTGGGAATTTATTATCAAATATATTTTGGAAATGCTTATATATAGCACATTCCCTTAGAGCTTCAGTGTGTGTGTGCTTAATCACTCAGTCATATCCACCTGTTTTAGACCCCATGGACTGTAGCCCTCCGGGCTCCTCTGTCCGTGGGATTCTCCAGGCAAGAAGACTGAAGTGTGTTGCCATTTCCTCCTCCAGTCGATCTTCCTAGCCCAAGGATGGAACCCAGGTCTCTTGGGTCTCCTGCATTAGCAGGTAGATCCTTCACTATTGTGCCACCTGGGAAGCCTCTTAGAGCTATAATATTACCATATTTTAAACTTTAGGAAAGTTTTTTCCTTAACCTACTGTTTTTAGTTTTACCTGATCATGAAACCCTGTTTTTCAAGGAACTCCCAATGTCATCTACTTGGTGTGTTACAGAAAGAGTGCTCTAAAGGACAAGGATGATCGATCAGCTTTGGAGTTCAGGTTTTATACCGTTGGGTTTTTCTGCCCTCTTGCTTGCCTATTTCTTCCCAGCTTCTCCAGAGAGTTCGAGAATTTCATGGCATTTCTGGAATTTGACTTTTTTTCCCCTGATCACCTAGACTACATTTTACCAAACTAGTTTACAATCTCAGATAAAATTAAGATGGTACGTTTTTCAGTGTTCTCCAAAACCTTTTTTTCCTACTGAAATAACCTGAGGGTGAGAGCTTGTTAATTTTAATAACCTGGGGAGATTAGAGATAGTGGAGTAGATTTCATGAAACCCCTAACGTTTTTTACAAAATGTATTTGTACTCTTTTATGAGAAGAGCGCTTATAAGTTTAAGAAACTAGTCAAAGGCATTGGTGATCTCTAAATGGTTAAAAAACAGTTCTTAATAGCAGTGTGGATCATTTTTTAACTGTCTCCAACCAATGTCTCTTTCATACTTAACCGTTTTCTTCCTGAAGTGTGGGCTGCCTTTCATTCTTTGTTGAAATTCAAAAGGCCATTTCTCCACCTTTCGTCTAAACTTAAGCTACTATTTAGGGAATTTTGTCTAACATCATATGATGGGTTTTATATGTAGAAGAGGTAAATCTCCCAGAGGAATAGTTTCATGGTTTAATTGTGGAAGTAATACATATTTGTTGTTTAGTCCCTAAGTCATGTCCGACCCTGAGACCCCATGGACTGTAGCCCGCCATGGGATTTCCCAGGCAAGGATACTGGATCAGTTTGCCATTTCTTTGTCCAGGGAATCTTCCCAACACAGGGATTAAACCTGTGTCTCCAGCTTGGCAGGTGGATTCTTTACCATTGGCCACTTGGGAAGCCTCTCTCTCTCTCTCTCTCTCTCTCTCTATATATATATATATATATATATATATGTATATATATATATATATGTGTGTGTGTGTATATATATATATATATGATCACAAAATTAAGCACTAAATTATCTGGTTGAGGAAAACGTGCATAAGAGCTTTAACGAGGGCAGTGTATGAGCATACAAGAAACGCGATGATCGGTGGGGTGGTAACAGAGGAGATGCAAATCTTAATTTAGCATTTAACAGATTCATCTGGAAGTGGAATGCAGTAGGCTAATGTGAAGAGGAAGTGTCAGGAAAGCCAGATTCAATCCTACCATGCTCCAGCTAGGAAGTGATTCTTGGAATGTTAGAGTGAGGAAGGAATCTGGAAGACATTCTGAAAGAAAATTGAACAGAATATCTTCATTGGATGGTATAGAATAGATGGAGATGCTTGAGTTGCAGATACGCACAGTTTTTCTCTGTGAGATACCACAAGGTCACAATTACGGGAAGTCAAACTGAGGGACTCAAGGCAAAATCAGGGCCAAGCAAATAAATAATGGTTTTCCATCATGTTATCTGATGTGGACTATAAAAAAGGTCACATAAATTCCCAGTGACTTGTTAAGCAGCTCTCCAAAACTAGCAAGTCTGTCCCCAAAGATTCAAGGTCGCTTGCTTTCACCACCCAAACTACTGAGTCAATGACTTACCTAATGATGATCTAATATTTATCTTTTATTACTTCAAAGTCCGTTTACCACATATTCACTAGGTATGGTGAGTGGGGATACAGAATACAGATACCAATTTGTATCTAGACACCAATTTGTATCTAGAGACACTATTTCATCTCTATTGTAAATAGTAGGGAATTTTACCAAGTGAGTTGGGCTTGAAGGATGGGTACAATTTTGCTGGTGACAATGAGGGGTAAAGGGGAGGATAATAGTGGAGGAAGGCATAACAAAAATAAGGAATGACAGGTTATGAAATAATGAGGTGGTGGGAAAAAAGCAGGCTTTGGAGGCTTGGACCTTGGAGGTGGGGGCTTCCTAGGTGGCGCTAGTGGTAAAAGAACTCACTTGCCAATGCAGCTGACTTAAAGACGTGTGTTCGACCCCTGGGTAGGGAAGATCCCTTGGAGGAGGGCATGGCAACTCACTCCAGTATTCTTGCCTGGAGAGTCCCATGGACAGAGAAGCCTGGCGGGTTACAGTCCATGGGATGGCAGAGTCGGACACGACTGAAGCGACTTATCACGCACGCTGAGTAGGTTGAGAAAATCGCATTAGCTTTGAGAGCCAATACAGTGTGCTTAGTCGCGCAATTGTGTCCGACTCTGCGACTCCAAAGAGTCGGACACGACCGAGCAACTGAACTGAACTGCGACCCCAAGGAATTGGGTCAGAGGAAACCAGCCAGTTTCCTCTGACCATGGGGATTCTTCAGGCTTTGAGAGCCAAGGTTCTTTTTCTGGTATAATAGCGCAGATCAGGTTAGAGCTTGCGTGTGCTCTGCTTAGTCGCTCAGTCCTGTCCGACTCAAGACCCCATGTACTGTAGCCCGCCAGGCTCCCTCCGGCCATGGTGCTCCTCCAGGGGATCTTCTAACCGAGGTCTCCCGAGTTGCAGGCAAATTCTTTACCATCTGAGCCACAAGGGAAGCCCAGGTTAGAGCTGTGGTCTTCCACAATTTCTTCTCAATTTTACTTTGAAATAATGTCAGATTTCAGAAAAGTTGCAAGAGCAGCACTAAGGAGCCCCATGTATCCTTCACACCGATTCATCATTTGTTAATACTCATTTCCTGACAAACCTCTGTCTTCGACAACGCAGAGATTCTCGTACGTGTTTTACCTCTGATTGGATTGATAGCCCACTCACAGCCTGGCTGATTCTTGTTCCTACTTCAGACCTGAACTACTCTCGGAAGAAAACTCGGTCTCAGCCAGAGTTAAGTGCGATCCGATTCGAAAGTCTCGCTTCGACCGGCGGGCTCGCTGTGTCCGCCCTCATCCGCTATCTCCGCCCTTCGCCCGCTGTCCCCGCCCCTTCGCCCGCTGTCTCCGCCCCTAGCGCGTCCACAGAGACTCCTGGGGCGGAAGGGGCGTGGCTCCAAGAGCCGAGCAGCCGAGACCCGGAAGTGCGGGTTCACGTGCTGCTGCTGCAGGCTGGGAGGCTTTTAGGTGAAGAATGGCCCTGGAAGGGAAGAACAAACGGGAGAAAAAAAAGAGTGCGCAGGAGGGGTGAGTGGCTCGTGGCTTTTCTGCCTGGGCGGGAAGGCGTTCGGGAGCTCGGGGCGCGAGGAGTGGGGCATGGAATCATGTCGTTGAGTCTCTGGCGTCCGTGTCTAGAGAGAACCCGGATTATGGCGCTTGTGGGAATCTGGAAGGAGACTATGAGGTTGGACAAGTCGCCAATAGTTTATTCCGCGGCAAGCAACCCTCCAGAGGCAGTACCGGTCGGCTGGCTTCGCTCTTTCGTTCTGTGAACCCTCAGCTTCAACCCGTGTACGTGCCTGTACCTAAAGTAAGTCACTGCGTTCTACTCCGAATGGAGTAGAACAAACCTACCTTGCAGGGGATGCTTTGTAAACTGGGGCAGATAGGATCAATTTTCAGTAACCTTTCATTACTGGATGTACCAGTGAGAGAGAAAAGATGCTACTTTAGAAAGACCAGTAAGTGATGAGGTCTCAAACATAACTTTAAACTTTTAAAAGGAAGCCATCAAAAAAAGGAAACGAGATGAGGAGGAAGAAAGTTCACCCCAAATCCAAACGCCACTTTTGCAAGAACCTGCCAAAAAAATGAAAGTGAAGAAGAAACTTTCTGATGCAGAGAAGAAGTTGGCAAACAGGTTGGTAAAATTCTTTTAAGTTGATGGTAAAGAAATCAGATGGTAACAAAATTGAGATTCTTACACTGCTAATATTCATTTTAGTTTTTTTCCTTCATAGTTCTCTTTAAATTTTTTTTATTATGTTAAGTCCCATACATATTCAAAAATTGAAAAGAGTACCCAGCATCAGCAGTAATTAATACTTGGCAAAGCTTGTTTCATCTTTATCCTGTTAATATCTTCCTCATTGTTTGGAAGCAAACCTAAGACTTAGATTTCATCTATAAATGTTACTGCATGTATATAAAAGATGAGTTTGGTTTTTTTAAACTTATTCAGAGATCAGATTCCTCCATTAGCTCAATTTTTTAAAAAAAAAACAGTTTATTTTTTAAACACTATACGTTTCTAGTTAACTTTTCTCCGTCTCTAGACCACTTTCTTCACGCTCTTTATCTCTCTGTTCCCAGGTGGTCTTGTTACTTGTTCTGAGAGTCATGAATTATTAACAGTTGTGAATTACATCCTCCTCCTGATTGCAGCTATGCACGTTTTTAGTTTCTTCCCCTTTCAGAGAAGGGTGGCTTACTCCCTGTCCAAGATTACTGCAGTCACCTGTACTGTTTATATATATCACGTACCTCTTCTGTCTTCTCAGAGGTTATGCCATCAGATAACCTATATCCATTTCTGCTTTTTCCTGTATCTTTGATCTGTCCACTCAAGATTCTCTTAAAGATTCTCATCTTAAAGAAATCCAACTGTCCACAGGCATATGTGACCCCCAAATCTTTCTTTCATCATTGAGCTTTTAGAAATCCCCACTAGCTCTCTCTTCCTTTTCTTGATCTATCTTCTCTCCCACACACTGGCACTCTGGTTGTTAATTTTTTATTTGATCTGACCATACTTCTGAAACAGTGCTCAGGGAAGCCATTCTGACCTAGGTGCCGCATTTAATAGGGAGCATTGCCTCTAACTGCAGCCCTCTCTTTTACATGTCACGTGGTTGCTGTTCTTCTCGAAGCTATTGCATTCTTTGATGTCAGCCTCTTCTGAGTTTCCAGTTCTCTCTGTTCCTTCTCACTGTTATCTCAGGCACCTTTCCTTCTGAATGTTCCTTAAATGTCCATTTCGCTTGGGGTTCTGTCCTTGGTCATGTCATGATTCCTTTTTATACCCATCAATCTGGGCAGTCTCCCAGTCTTTGTGGCTCTAGCATTCTGATCTCGCTCTCTCTTTCTAAAACATAGATTTATTTGCCTGCGCCAGGTCTTAATTGTGACATGAGGGATCTTTTAGTTGCAGCACGTGGGATATAATTCCCTGACCAGGGATGGAAAACGGGTCCCCTGCCTTGGGAGCGCAGAGTCTTAGCCACTGGTGAAAGTAAAAGTGTTAGTTGCTCAGACGTGTCCGACTTCTTGGGACTGCCTGGACTGTAACCCTCCAGGCTCCTCTGTCCATGGGATTTTCCAGGCGAGAATACTGGAGTGGGTTGCCATTTCCTTCTCCAGGGGATCTTCCCAACCCAGGGATCGAACCCAGGTCTCCCACATTGACGGCAGATTTTTTACTGCCTGAGCCACGAGGGAAGCCCACTGGACCATCAGGGTAATCCCCTGATCTTTATTGCTTGATCTGTTTGTCAGCCTGTTCATTGTTCTTGTTGTTCAGTTGCTCAGTCATGTCTGACTCTTTGCAACCTCACGGACTGCAGCACGCCAGCTTCCCTGTCTTTCACCATCTTCTAGAGTTTACTCAAACTCATGTCCATTGAGTTGGTGATGCCATCCATCATCTCGTTCTCTGTCATCCCTTTCTGCCCTCAATCTTTCCAAGCACCAGGGTCTTTTCCAGTGAGTCGGCTCTTTGCATCAGATGGCCAATATGTTGGAGCTTCAGCCTCAGCATCAGTCCTTCCAATGAATATTCAGAGTTGATTTCCTTTAGGATGGACTGGTTGGATCCTTGCAGTCCAAGGGACTCTCAAGAGTCTTCTCCAGCACCACAGTTCCAAAGCATCAGTTCTTTGGCAGTGTCCTCTCATGCGATGTTCTGCTGCCCATTGGCTTATTCATACACACATCAAATTCAGGATGCTTCAAACTGATCTCATTATCCTCATCATACCTGTTCCTCTGCATGAGTGGTGCCATCAGCCTTCCCGTTGCCTGAGCCTGTGACTTGGGAGTCATCTTAGACTCTTTCTTTTCCCCACATTTCTCATACATTGCCAAGTCCTAATGATGCTGTCTTTTAATTCTCTCTATGATACGCTTTCCCTTTCCATCACCTCTTTTGCTGTGGCGGGTTTGTGGTCTTCTGAGATGCCCGCAGTTGTAACTGTCTCCTTACTGGTCTCCCTTACCCAGCCTTTCCGCATTCATAACTCTGTTCTAGAGTTATCTTCTGCTCTGCTGCCCATAATGTGAAATGCCAGGCTGAATGAATCACAAGCTGGAAGCAAGACTGTCGGGAGAAATATGCAGAAATATGCAACCTCAGATATGCAGATACCACTCAAATAGCAGAAAGTGAAGAGGAACTAAAGAGCCTCTTGATGAGGGTGAAAGAGGAGAGTGAAAAAGCTCACTTAAACCTTAGTATTCAAAAAACTAAGATCATGGCATCTGGTCCCATCACTTCATGGCAAATAGAAGGGGGATAAGTGGAACCAGTGACAGACTTTCTTTTCTTGGGCTTCAAACACTGCAGATGTGACTGTAGCCATGAAATTAAAAGACAACTGCTCCTCGGAAGAAAAGTTGTGATAAATGTAGGTAGAGTATTAAAAATCAGACATCACTTTGCTCTGCTTTAGTCAAAGCTATGGTGTTTCTAGTAGTCATGTGCAGATGTGAGGGTTGGACCATAAAGAAGGCTGTGTGCTGAAGAATTGATGCCATCAAACTATGGTCCTGGAAAAGACTCTTGAGAGTCCCTTGGACTGCAAGGAGATCCAAACAGTCCATCCTAAAGGAAGTCAGTCCTGGGTGTTCATTGGAAGGATTGATCCTGAAGCTCCAATACTTTGGCTACCTGATGCGAAGAACCAATTCATTGGAAAAGACCCTGATGCTGGGAAAGATTGAAGGCAGGAGGAGGAGGGCACGACAGAGAATGAGCTGTTTGGATGGCATCACTGACTCAATGCACGTGAATTTAAGCAAACTCCAGGAGACAGTAAAGGACAGGGAAACCTCCTGGCATGCTGCAGTCCATGGGGTCCCAAAGAGTCGACACGACTGAGTGACTGAACAGCAGCTGCTGCCCAAATGACCTCTTTCAGGCACCTTCAGGGTCTTCAGGAGCTCCTCGTCTTCTGTGGGATAAAGTCTAAGCACTTCTGCATAACAGGCGTGGTCCTTCTTGATCTGGTTTCTGTCTTACTATTGCGTCTTATTTCATCTCACTCCTGCTAGGTACCTTAAATGCCATAGTAAATGGAAAAACTAGGCATATACCCTCTCCTTAGTGGAGCTTGTGGTCTAGTGGAGGGATGATAATGGTCATCATTCACTGATACTGACCACGTGCTGTATACTGCCTTATGTCTCTTGTTTCTTTTATGTTTCTACACCAGGTATTATGCATGTTACTATTTTATGGTGAACCTTGCCTGTCTCCTCAGAGACTAGACTGTTAATGGTCTGCATCTTTGTATCCTCAGAGGCTAGAACTGAGTAGTAAATATTGAGCAAATGAATGAATGAGTTTGATGATGCCTACTACTCGTTCTTGCCCCTCACTCCTAAGTTCCTGGTCCAGTTCTCTTTCTGGGCTGGTGTGCTTATCCAAGTGCACCAATACTTTACAATACTGGCAGAATTTATTGGGTTGGCCAAAAAGTTCATTCAGGTTTTTCTATAACATCTTATGGAAAGACCCAAATGACTTTTTTGGCCAAGCCAATAATTTTGATAAGCAGTCCTTTAAATATTGCAGTAGGAAATCTGGTCTCTCCTGTTAGATTGGTTTTACAAAGTTAAGTACTTTGCTGGTCTGTTAACCTTAACAGAGCCCCTGGGAGTGCTGCAGTAACTCTAGAATTCTAGAGCAGAGAATATAATTAGGCACTGATAGAAGGTAAACTCGGAGAAGGCGATGGCACCCCACTCCAGTACTCTTGCCTGGAAAATCCCATGGACAGAGGAGCCTGGTAGGCTGCAGTCCATGGGGTCGCTAAAAGTCGGACATGACTGAGCGACTTCAATTTCACTTTTCACTTTCATGCATTGGAGAAGGAAATGGCAACCCACTCCAGTGTTCTTGCCTGGAGAATCCCAGGGACAAGGGAGCCTGGTGGGCTGCCGTCTGTAGGGTCGCACAGAGTCAGACACGACTGAAGCAACGCAGCAGCAGCAGCAGCAGGTAAGCTAAATCCCCAAGAACTTCAAGTGAACCAGCTTTTGTTTGAGTGAACTTTCGTTGCTTAATTAGGTGGCAGTTTTAAACTATTTTCAGAAATTGACCTTAACTTTTGCTAACTCTTGAGTTTCCTAAAGATACGAGTCACATTTTGATAATGCTATTTAAATGTAGATGTATTTATGAATGGTAAGTTTATAGGAAAGCCAGGAGGTGGGAAGCATTCCTAATCTGTGCTTTGTCAAATGCTAGACCTGACTTCCATGCCCTCTTTTTTTTTTTTTTTGGCTTAAAAAGAGAAGATGCGTTAGCAAGTGCTGATTTAGAAGAAATTCAGCAGAAACAAGGGCAGAAAAGGAAAAATTCTCAACCTGGTGTTACAGTTGCAGATAAAGAATTACTTGATGATGTAGAAGAGACGGTTGTAAATCAAAGAAAGAAAATTCAAATCAACCAAGAAGCAGAGAGATTAAAGAATGAGAGAACTGTGTTTGTTGGGAATTTGCCTGTCACCTGTAAGAAGAAGGTGAGTGTACAGTCTGTATGTTATAAACATGCAGAGAAATTATTTATTCATAATTTTGTTTTTGTGTTTGTGTGTTAGTTGCTCAATCATGTCTGACTTTGCAAACCCATGGACTGCAGTCCACCAGGTTCCTCTGTCTGTGGAATTTTCTAGGCAAGAATACTGGAGAGGGTTGCCATTTCCTCCTCCAGGGAATCTTCTCAACCCAGGGACGGAACCCAAGTCTTCCACATTGCAGGCAGGTTCTTTACTGTTTGAGCCGCCCGGGAAGGCCATATCACTTTATTGAATAAGTACACAATTAATAAGTCATTAATACATACTTTCATTATAAATGACTATCTAAATCATTTGATAGATTCATTCCAGCATCCACCTGCTCCTTTTCTATTCTCTGCTCTAATTCGGGCTTTTGCAAATCTTGTCTGAACTGTCGCAGGGGTCTTCTCTCTGTTTTTTTCCTCCAGCTTTCTCTTCTGTTACATGCCACGAGAACAGAAGCACAGTGTTTGCAAGGGTGTGTGTTTTTCTTCTTCATGTCTCTGTCACTAGCATTGAAACAGTGCCTGATGTGTAGTAGAGGCTTGATAAATATTCGTCATGTGAATGAATCCATCCTTCCTGAGTTTCCTCCATTATGTGGAGTTCCATCAACCAAGACATGCCCTTTTCTTTCTGTGTGTTCATGTGATAGTCACCCTGATGGCAATCCCTTGGGTCAAAATCCTGCTTATCTTTCGAGGAACAGTTTCAGTTCCACTTTCTTAAAACAGTACAAGAAGCTTACTTTCTGGTTTTTCCCTTGGCCCTTTGGCCTTTTGTCTCCTAGCTTTTGATGGGTGATTATTTTGTAGAACATAATCCATTTTCCGTAGTAGCGTAGTTTCAGTTTGGTTACTTATCTTCATGTTAGATTATAAGGGCTCAAGGGAGGGGAGTGTTTGTGGAGCTTTACATGTTTACTAAGTTATTTTTGAATTAAAGTTGCTTATAGACATTATTGTGTGAGCTGTCAGATACACACGTTCGTCACATCCTGAGCCAGTCATAAGCATAATGTATACAATTCACCCAAAGATTTTTCTTGAATCTGATGGTCTCAGTTCCAGGCAATTGGGAAATTTCCCATAGTGACATAAGCATCCTTAAAATCCATTTCTGGTTTAAATAAGCCAGTGTGGAAAGATGACAGAATCTATGACACATATAGTACTAGTTTACATGCAGTAAAAGATTCTGAAAGATTGAAAGGCAGGAATGTGTATTTCAGGGATAGTAACGTGAATGTGTTGTTTTTTTTTTACATACGTTTCAGTAAAAACTTGTCTTCTAACTGAATAGTTACTTACTTTTCCTGAAATATTCTTGAAACGTGGCAGGAAAAGATTATCCAACCATTTTACTTAATTCTGTTTTGTGGTACTTACTTGATGTTCTTAAAATGGACTAAAATATATGTATCTTTTTTTTCTTTTTTTTAGAAGCTGAAGTCATTTTTTAAAGAGTATGGACAGATAGAATCTGTACGATTTCGTTCTCTGGTATGTTTTCCTTCCTTGAAAGTACATCATCTGAAAATGTATTGCGTGTAAGTCAGACTTTTTCATGTGTTGGTTTTAGTGAGATGAAGGAGCCCTTGACTTTAACCTTTAGAATCAACATGCTCAAATCTAGCGCCAATGCAGAGTCACACCTGCTGTCTATTACTGACCCTTGGACTTTGTTGGGTAATTTAATGAGTTCACATAGTAAAACGATATCGTTCTTAAGTATATTTTGGAGAGTGGATCTGTGACTTTTGTTTGTGGGTCAGTTGAACAGGTGGAGATGTTCAACCTACTGAGTAGTATTTCTGAAATCACAGCTGTTCATATGGGGGGTTTGCCTGACTCTGCAGAGCAGTGCTTATGCTCTGACATAGAAAGATAAAGTATGTGTAATCAGTTTAATGTTAAAACTTTATGGAAGTGAATGGAATCAGATTTCACCAATTGAGTGCTCTGTAGACCAGTTACAGCCATGTTCCTTGGACCATGAAGAAGCAGCATTCATAGATTTTTTAAAAATATAATTAATATATATTAGAATATAAGAAATGTTTATTCCTTGTTTCAGACTGCTCTTTCTCAACGTGAGTCTCTAAAATGGGGTTTCTCAACCTTGACACCATTGACATTTGATGCTGGATAATTGTGTGTGGTTGGACACTGACCTTTGTAATGCAGCATCCCTGGCCTCTGCCGACTAGGTGCCGGTAGCATCCTTCCCACCCGAGTTGTAACAACCAATTGCCAAACGTCCCCAGCGGGCAAGACTGCCCACTTCTCTAAAAGTAGGCCCTTCTCAAGGTTTTGGCACAGTCTCCATAATTACTCTCATGGTGTTAGATTCTTCCGTTCATCACGTGCATCTTCTGTCCGCCCTTCTGAGTCCTGCTTCCTCATATCAGACCCTTGTCTGACACGTCCGCAGGGCTGTCCTGCCAGCCCCTCTGTGCTCACCTCACCTGCATCGATCCCCGACCCCGTCCCATGCCATCTGCTGATTACCTGTTCTTTAGTACCGCTCACACTGCCAGCCGTGGCCTCTTCTTTGGCTCATCCAGCCTGTTGGCTTGTCGTCCCTGCCTGGTTTTCAGCTGTGGTTTCTTCTGAAGTTGATTCATTCCTTTCCTTTTGCATTAGCCCACCTAAGTTTTCACTTCTTGCCAAAATAGTTGCGGAGGCCTGCTACGATTCCTGCTTTCAGTCTGCCTCACGTGTAGCCAACACACCTCTGTCTACTTACTCTTCCTAAAGCACTTCTTCCTGGAACTCCCAACATGAAATCCCTCTCCTCCACCTCCCCTCCCGTGAACATTACACGCGCACAAAGACACATACACGCACTTGGCTTGGTGTTCTCCTTGAGGAGCCAGCCCTGATTCTTCCCTATCCCTGAATTACTGGTACGTGGGGTGACCCTGCCGTCCACCCTCCAGCAGCCGGCACCTCACTGTAGTCCTTAGGAGGCAGCTGGGATGTTGTGATGCTGCCGCCCCCCCTGTGGCAGCCTGCACTCACTGTGGTCCTTAGGGGGCAGCTGGGACGTTGTGATGCCGCCGCCCTTCCCGCGGCAGCCAGCACTCACGGTGGTCCTTAGGAGGTGGCTGGGACATGGTGATGCTGCTCCTCTGTGCCATCAGACTGTGAGCCCGGCTGCCTGCTGGGTCACCAGTACCTGCACCTGGTTCACATCAAATATGTACGGAGGTGCCCCAAATCTTGTCATTTTTCTAGCTGTTTGTTCGTCCCGACATCCTGACGGTCTGCGCAGGGTGGCCCTGGGGCCCTGTGCTCTTCCACACGTGACTGTCCTGCAGCCTGGGCGCTGCGCTTGTAGCAGATCATATACTTGGACCTTCCCACCCGCATCCTTTTGCTCAGTTCTGTTTTGTTAACTTGGGTAAAATTGGTGTGTAACATTACACTGATTTCAGGCGTTTCGTGTAACAGTCCAGCGTCTGTTCACACTACAGAGCGGTCACCACCATGGGCCTGGTCACCATCTGTCACTGTGCCCTTGAGCCCCTTCACTCATGTTGCCCACTCTCTGCCCCCTGCTCTCTAGGGCACCACCAATCTGTTCTCTGTATCTCTTGAGTTTTATTTATTTATTTTTTTTGGGGGGGGGCATATTGTGAGGCTTGTAGGATTTTAGTTTCCCGACCAGGGATCAAACCTGGGCCCTCAGCAGTGAGAGCACAGTGCTAACCACTGGGCTACCAGGGAATTCCCTGTTTTGGTGTTTAGACTGCATGCATAAGTGACATCACAGGGTGTTTGTCTTTGTCTCCCTCAGCATACCCTCGGCATATATCCATATTGTCACAAGTGGCAAGATTTCCTTTTTTATGGCTGAGTAGTATTTCACTGTATGTATAGTCTGGGAATCCTTAAATTCTCATTTTGCTCATCAAGATAATATGTATTTTTCAGAAGGCACTTAAGATGTCACTTATTCAAGGCTTTTTGATACTTTATAACACCAAGTGGTATTTTTTTCCCCTCTGAATCCTTTTTGTAGTTTATTGTCTTATGCTATATCTATTCATTCTTATCTTTAATAGCAGGGCACAGGTCCTTGAGGGCTCCTAGCAAGCCTAGTAGATGTGTTTGGATGCCTGGCACTCACATGCGGATTGTCCATGTGGGCATTTCTCATGTCTTGGACTGTATTTCTGTCTATATTCTGAGAACTTTACCGTTTGAGCAAGACAGACTAAGGAGTAGTTCAGATTTCTTACTTTCACTATGTAAACTATCGAATGACTAACAGGCAAGGTTTCCAGAGATTTATAGTGACTGCCTGAATGAGACTGGTGTTCATAGACACCCCTGGACTGTGGCCTTGGCAATTTGTATCTTTTTACCTTCCTGTTCACAGTGCCTGGTGGTATTTGGCACATTGCTGTTAGTCACCATTGTTGATTTGAATTTCCACCTTCTCCATAAGCTTTCCCTACCTGTTCCCGTCACTCTTAGGTACCAAATATGACTGAAAATAGCATGTTCCTGAAAAAAGGGAGATTCCATTATTTCTCCGAAGACAGATACTGAAGGGTTCTGTTTTGTTTTTGCCAATTGACATATATAAACTCACAGAGATATGAGTGAAGTGTCATGTCTTCTTATATTACTTATCAGTTAAGTTCATTTCAGTTCAGTCGCGTCCGACTCTTTGCGACCCCATGAACCGCAGCACGCCAGGCCTCCCTGTCCATCACCAGCTCCCGAAGTTCGCTCAAACTCACATCTATCAAGTCAGTGATGCCATCCAGCCATCTCATCCTCTGTCGTCCCCTTCTCCTGCCCCCAATCCCTCCCAGCATCAGAGTCTTTTCCAATGAGTCAACTCTTCGCATGAGGTGGCCAAAGTACTGGAGTTTTAGCTTCAGCATCATTCCTTCCAGAGAAATCCCAGGACTGATCTCCTTTAGAATGGACTGGTTAGATTTCCTTGCAGTCCAAGGGACTCTCAAGAGTCTTCTCCAACACCACAGTTCAAAAGCATCAATTCTTTAGCGCTCAGCTTCCTTCACAGTCCAACTCTCACATCCATACATGACTACTAGAAAAACCATAGCCTTGACTAGACGGACCTTTGTTGGCAAAGTAATGTCTCTGCTTTTGAATATGCTATCTAGGTTGGTCATAACTTTTCTTCCAAGGAGTAAGCGTCTTTTAATTTCATGGCTGCAATCACCATCTGCAATGATTTTGGAGCCCCCAAAAATAAAGTCTGACACTGTTTCCACTGTTTCCCATCTATTTCCTATGATGTGATGGGACCAGATGCCATGATCTTCGTTTTCTGAATGTTGAGCTTTAAGCCAACTTTTTCACTCTCCTCTTTCACTTTCATCAAGAGGCTTTTGAGTTCCTCTTCACTTTCTGCCATAAGGGTGGTGTCTTCTGCATATCTGAGGTTATTGGTATTTCTCCCGGCAATCTTGATTCCAGCTTGTGCTTCTTCCAGCCCAGCGTTTCTCATGATGTACTCTGCATATAAGTTAAATAAGCAGGGTGACAATATACAGCCTTGACATACTCCTTTTCAATTAAGTTAGACATATTTAAAATCATAGCATATTCAATAAAATGCCAACTTAGAAGTGTCCCCTTTTTCCATGCTCATTTTATAAAACGATTTTCCTTAACACTCTTCACATGTGTCTTCCACAACATTGTCTCCTCATATGACCAGCAACCCCTTCGAGTCATCCGTTATTTCTGCCTCGTTTGAGAGTTGCTGCCTGTGAAATCTGGATATGGCGCTGTCACTGGAAATGTTTGTCCTCAGCCCCAAGGTCCCATTCATACAACACTAGGACCGTTGTTTCTGATTCAGTATTTCCTTCATTTTTATTCCATATTGGAGTTAGGTATTTATAATTCGATTAATTAAAATATAATTATTTTGAAATAATGTCAAATGATGACTTTCCTGTAATGCTTTTTTTTTCTCTTAAAGATTCCAGCAGAGGGAACTTTGTCCAAAAAGTTGGCGGCAATAAAGTAAGTTTATAATTAGAGAAAGGGAGTACTTGTAAATTCTCTTCCATTTTGGTGAAAAATGAGATAATTTCTTAACCTCCCAAATGTTTATGTTTGGGTGAACCATCATGGTTTATTGTTTCTAATGCTGATGATCACTTATAAATTTGTCAGATGTTTGTCTTCAAGCTTCAACGTAAGAAACAATTGCAGAATAATTTAAAACGTGCCATGAAAAATGAGAAATTTCAGACATGTTTAATCAGACATACTGTGTGAAGAGAAGAAGAAAGTTTTGCATCTAAATATTCTATTATAAATCACAAGTATCACATTTCATCAGTTCTAAGGTATACATTTCCTATACCTAACATTTTTAAGCTCAAAGTTCAGTTCAGTTCAGTCGCTCAGTCGTGTCCAACTCTTTGCAACCCCATGAATCGCAGCACGCCAGGCCTCCCTGTCCATCACCAACTCCCGGAGTTCACTCAGACTCACGTCCATCGAGTCAGTGATGCCATCCAGCCGTCTCATGCTCTGTGGTCCCCGTCTCCTCCTGCCCACAATCCCTCCCAGCATCAGAGTCTTTTCCAATGAGTCAGCTCTTCGCATGAGGTGGCCAAAGTACGGGAGTTTCAGGTTTAGCAGCATTCCTTCCAAAGAAATCCCAGGGCTGATCTTCAGAATGGACTGGTTGGATCTCCTTGCGGTCCAAGGGACTCTCAAGCGTCTTCTCCAACACCACAGTTCAAAAGCATCAATTCTTCAGCACTCAGCTTCTTCACAGTCCAACTCTCACATACATACATGATTCCTGGAAAAGCCATAGCCTTGACTAGACGGACCTTTGTTGACAAAGTAATGTCTCTGCTTTTGAATATACTGTCTAGTTTGGTCATAACTTTCCTTCTAAGGAGTAAGCATCTTTTAATTTCATCGCTACAATCACAATCTGCAGTGATTTTGGAGCCCCCCAAAATAAAGTCTGACACTGTTTCCACTGTTTCCCCATGAAGTGATGGGACCAGATGCCATGATCTTCGTTTTCTGAATGTTGAGCTTTAAGCCAACTTTTTCACTCTCCTCTTTCGCTTTGATCAAGAGGCTTTTTAGTTCCTCTCCACTTTCTGCCATAAGGGTGGTGTCATCTGCATATCTGAGGTTATTGATATTTCTCCCGGCAATCTTGATTCCAGCTTGTGCTTCTTCCAGCCCAGCGTTTCTCATGATGTACTCTGCATCGAAGTTAAATAAGCAGGGTGACAATATACAGCCCTGACGTACTCCTTTTCCTATTTGGAACCAGTCTGTTGTTCCATGTCCAGTTCTAACTGCTGCTTCCTGACCTGCATATAGGTTTCTCAAGAGACAGGTCAGGTGCTCTGGTATTCCCATCTCTTTCAGAATTTTCCACAGTTTATTGTGATCCACACAGTCAAAGGCTTTGGCATAGTCAATAAAGCAGAAATAGATGTTTTCTGGAACTCTCTTGCTTTTTGGATGATCCAGAGGATGTTGGCAGTTTGATCTCTGGTTCCTCTGCCAAAATGCATCTTCAAATCAGAAGTGCCTCATGACTGCTGTTGGCTGGTCAGTTTTTTCCAGGGAAATTCTTTAGGTCAAACTATAAGATAGATAAATGGTGAATCAGATTAAACAGGATTCTAAAGACTTTTCAAGTGGAGAACTGAACAAGACCAAAGTATGTCTCGTGGTAGACACTTGGGTGATAAAACCACATAGACATGCAGGGAAGTAGTTCCTATAAAGGTGGGAGTGGTGGTTGCCTTTGAAGGAGGAGAGGAAGTGCTGTAGTTGTTGGGGCCACAGAGAGGCTACAAGGGTGCTAAGTGCTACATTGCTTCAGTTGTGTCCAACTCTCTGCAACCCCCATGGGCTGTAGCCTGCCAGCCGCCTCTGTCCATGGGATTCTCCAGGCAAGAATAGTGGAGTGGGTTGCTATTTGGGTATTACCCTATTAATAATTTTCTTAGCTGTACACGTTTACAGGTTTGTATAGTTTTTATTTTACAGTAAAAAGAAAAAAGCACGTTGTTTTTCCCGTCTATGTGTGTGTTAGATACAGAGCTGCAGCGAAGTTGGCAGTTTGTCATGCGGTGGGGTCACCTGGGGTGGCCTCCTGCTTTCTCACAGTTATGACTGGGAAGAGGGCGTAGGTCACGCGTTTCACCATTATCTGTACAAGTTGTGTGTTATTTCTTGGGTTATTACTAAATGTTTATGAAAAGAATTTATGAAAATCCTCCCAGAAATTCTTGTCATAGGTGTTGATTGAGAGTGTAAAAGAAGCTGTATTTATTTTAGTGACTTTGGGATTAGCAAATTTTACTTTTTTTTTTTTTTTAATGTAGGCGTAAAATTCATCCCGATCAGAAAAATATTAATGCTTACGTTGTGTTTAAGGACGAGAATGCTGCTACAAAAGCACTGGAAAGGTAATTTTGTGTCTTTGATGTTTGCACAGAATTATTCTACGTGTGAGTCCAGCTCTCTTTTATTCTTTGGGTTCACTTCAGATTAAATACCCCAGTAGCTCAGTGCCTGTTTTTAACAGCCATTTTCCCTTCATATTTATAACAGAAATGGGGCCCAGTTTGCAGAAGGATTTCGTGTTAGAGTGGATCTTGCAACTGAGACCTCCTCCGTAAGTAATTCTTGCACTGTCTGAAGAATTTCGCTGCAGTAGTGTAGAGAAGAACGTTTTCTTCTGAGCATGTGCTGGGAGAGGAGTTGGGTTAGCCAGGAGCACGAGGAATGAGAGGAAGGCGCCTCTGCCCTCTGTGGTCTCAGCATGGGCGCCGGGGGCGGGCAAGGGCTTAAGTCCGCGTTGCTCATTCTTGCTGTGCTCAGTCATTGCAGTCGTGGCCAACTCTTGGCAACCCCAGGGGCTGTCGCCCGCCAGGCTCCTCTGTCCATGAAATTTCCCAGGCAAGAATCCTGGAGTGGGTTGCCACTTCTCCTCCAAGGGATCTTCTCAAGCTAGGGATTAAACCCACATCTCCTGCATTGCCAGGTGGATTCTTTACCACTAAACCACCTGGGAAGGCTCTAGCTTTTGATTTTTATTTTCTTTTTGGTTGTGCCATGTGGCATGTAGGATCTTAGTTCCCCAAACCAAGGATTGAACCTGCACTCGCTACATTGAAATAGAGTCTTAACCATTGGACTACCAGGGAAGTTCAAGTCAGCATTAGCTTCAAGAAAGTGGTTCCCTAGACTTCTGGTCTCAGTGGCAGAAGGCAAGGGTGGGATGATTTGAGACAATGGCATTGAAACTTGTATATTACCATATGTGAAATGGATCGCCAGTCCAGGTTCAATGCATGAGACAGGGTGCTCGGGGCTGGTGCACTGGGAGGACCCAGAGGGATGGGATGGGGAGGGAGGTGGGAGGCGGTTCAGGATGGGGGACACATGTGTACCCGTGGCTGACCCATGCCAGTATATGGCAAAGCCGCTACAGTATTGGAAAGTAATTAGCCTCCAATTAAAATGTTAATTTTTTAAAAAGTGGTTCCCACTCCTGCATCAGATCCAATAATCCTGGAGAGAGTGGCTGAAAGGTATATTAAAGAGCACTGGAGCCAGCACTAAGGTCTCGAGTCACATTACTCATTAGCAGTGTTTCGTCCCTGCTCTGTGTCAGGCGTTTGGTGCTGAGACACAGGCTCAGCTGTCTGGAAGTTTGCAGTGTAAAGGTAAAGGTGAGCAGATGTGCTGAGCACGGCACTGGTATGATAAATTCTGTCATAGACGTCAGCTCAGGAATGGGCCACGCAGTGTGGGAGGCTGCCAGCAAGAAAGGACAAAGGAGGGTTTCCTGGAGAACAGGTGTCCTATCAGTGTTATATGGACAAAAAAATTTTGAACACTGTGAATGGTGGGACCAAAACCTAATCCTTTGTGGGGGTTCCAAGAGCTTGGTACAGTTATTAGCGGGTAGAGTCTGAGGAGAGGCCACAGTCAGAATTGCTGTTGGAGAAATAGGTGGAGGGCAGTCATGATGACCCCTGCCTGCCATGTTGAGGAGTCTGGGTTTTGTTCAGAAGCTTTTCCTTGGGGGTCTCTTGAAATGAATGAAGCATGAGTTGGTAAGAATTCACTGCAGAGGCAGAATGTGTTACTATCGGTGTGAGGTTAGCTAGGTGAGAAATGACCAAGGCCTGGCTGACTGTCCTGGCTTTGATGGTGGGCCTGGCACCAAATAGCGAACTGGCCTGAGGGCCCAATGTTTGCTCCCTGTTTTTGTGAATAAAGTTTTATTGCTACATTAAAATAGCACGTAAATGATACCCATTACGTGCTCAGTCGTGTCTGACTCTTTGCAACCACATGGACTGTAGCCCGCCAGCTCCTCTGTCATGGGACTCTTCAGGAAAGAACACAAGTGGGTTGCCATTTCCTCCTCCAGGGGATCTTTCTGACCCAGGAATCAAACCCAAGTCTCTTGCATTGGCAGTGGATTCTTTACCACTGATCTACCGGGGAAGCCCATTAGTTTCACGTTATTTTGCTTTAACAGCAGAGGCAAGGGGAACAGCAGAGACTGCCTGGCCCACAAATACTTGCTTTCTGGCCCTTTATAGAAAAAGTGTGCCCACCTCCAAAGGAGCAGGCCTTTCTTGAGCACTGCCATGTTGTCAGTGCCAGCTGTAAACAGAAGCCACTCCTCACTCTGGGGCTCACACTCCTGCGGGAAAGATGGCAGAAGCCAGATCCAACAGGGGCCTGATAGGCAGGGGAATCAGGAGATGGAGCCCCGTCAGACATGTGCGGTGAGGGAAAGAGTAGACTTCAAAGTGACTTCCATTTTCTCTTTCATGAGTGATTTTTTTATTTTGTGTTTCAGAGGGACAAGAGATCCGTATTTGTGGGAAATCTCCCATACAGTAAGTTTGTTTAAATAAAAAACTATCTGTTTGTCACTGAAGTAATGCAAATAACACCCGAGTGGTCACTCAGCGTTTTGCTTTAAGACTAACTTTCAAAAGTGTGGAGTGTAACTTGACTAATTACTTCAAGGCTGTGCTTACCTTGATGTGTGATTAAACATCTCTAACTTCCTGAGGTGATTCAAAGTCCTCACTTCCCCTTTGGTTGAACCTGTTTTTAGAAGTTGAAGAATCTGCAGTTGAGAAGCACTTTCTGGCCTGTGGGAATGTTGTGGCTGTGAGGATTGTGCGGGATCAAGTTACTGGAGTCGGCAGAGGCTTTGGCTACGTGCTCTTTGAGGTACAGAGTTTAATGTGTCGTCACTGTCCTTGAAGTGTGTTGGGGGAGGCTGTCCCATCATTCAGCCATAACTCTCGCTGTCACTCTCGAATTGCACCTTAAGTCAATTCATAACCTGCCATAATAGAGCACGGTTCCTACATTGCATCTAAGCATGCAATGTCCTAATTGTTTCTCCATGTTAATGTCATGAAATAATGTTTTATTTATTCATTTCTACCTTTGTATCTTTCTTATTTATTCTTAATTGGAGGATAATTGCTTTACAGTATTCTGTTGGTTTCTGCCATTCATCAACACGAATCAGCCATAGGTGTACAGGTCCCCTCCTTCCTGAACTTCACTCCCACCTCCGACCCCATCCCACCCCTTTGGGTTTTCACAGAGCGCCAAGTTTGTGCCCCCTGCGTCATGTAGCAGATTCCCACTGGCCGGCTATTTTGCATACGTTAGTGTGTTCCCATGTTGCTCTGTTAGTGCAGGCCCTGTCTTTCCCCCACTGTGTCCATAAGTCTGTTCTCTGTGTCTGCATCTCCACTGCTGCCCAGCAGATAGGTTCATCAGTACTGTCTTTCTAGATTCCATATGTATGCATTAATATACTCTCTTGTTTTTCTCTGTCTGACTTACTTTATTCTGGATAATAGACTCTATCTTAATCCACCTCATTAAAACTGACTCAGATGGCTTTCTGTGGCTGAGTAGCATTCCACTGTGTGTATGCACAGCTTCTTTGTCCATTCATCTGTCGATGGACGTCTAGGTTGCCTCCCTGTCCTAGCTACTGGAAATAGTGCCGCAGTGAACATTAGGGTACACGCATCCTTTTCAGTTATGGTTTCCTCGGGGTTTATGCCCAGTGGTGGGATTATTGGGTCAAATGGTAGGTTTATTTCTAGTTTTTCAAGGACTCTCCCTATCATTCTCCATAGTGGCTGCATCAATTTACATTCCCACCAACAATGCAAAAAGGTTGCCATTTCTCCACACCCTGTCCAACATTTATTGTTTGTAGATTTTTTGATGATGACCATTCTGACCAGTTGAGGTGACAGCTCATTGTAGTTTGATTTGCGTTTCCCTAATAGTGAGCGATGTTGAGCATCTTTTCATGCATTTATTAGCCATCTGTATGTCTTTGGAGAAATGTGTGCTAGGTCGTCTGCTTACTTTTTGATTGGGTTGTTTTTCTGGTATTGAACTGCATGAGCTGCTTGTATATTTTGGAAATTAATCCTTTGTCAGTTGTTTCATTAAATAATGTTTTAGATGCTGGCTTTTAAAAGTATTGGGCTTCCCTGGTGGCTCAGCAGGAAAGAATCTGCCTGCCTGTGCAGGAGATGGAGGTTCGATCCCTGGGTTGGGGAAAATCCCCTGGAGAAGGAAATGGCAACCCACTCTAGTATTTTGCCTGGGAAATCCCATAGACAGAGGAGCCTGGTGGGCTACATACAGTTCATGGGGTCTCCAAGAGTCAGACACAACTTAGTGACTGAAAAACAACATTAAAGGTACTAAATCTCCAAATCTCTACCTACTGTAAAAGGAGAAAATTGACTGTTCACTCAGCTAGAAGAAAATTTTAGTTTTTGTTATGCAATTTATATTTAGTTATAACCAGTATCTTGTGTCTAAAATTACGGGAATACACGTACAACCCAGAGGCACTTAAGCTTTTCTTCCCTCTTCAATCACCCCATCATATGTGTCCTCTCAGTTTCTGCCTCTGCCTTTTTGTGGGCACACTTAATATTGTGAACATAAGCTTCTGTAGCCTGCCTCTGTGTTGTTCTCTATTGTGTAAGTATGTTCCATTGAGGAATGTAACATAATTCATACTGTCTTTTCCCCTAGTGTTTCCCAAATATCACACATGTGTGCTGTTTTCTCTCTTTCTCTATAATAATGAAATTGGAGTGATTGTTTTTTCCTTCAAATGTTTGCCTCCATTTTTGGATTACTTCTTTAGGAAAGTTCCCCCGTGGGTTATCACTAACCAGATCAAGACATGCGACAGTTTTTAAGGCTCTTCGTATGTAGGACCAGATGGGTTTGAAGGAAGGGGCTCACATCCTGATGCTTCCATCCATGACTGTGGTGTAACAATCTCATTGTCTCTCTGCTCTCTGTCTTCTGACTACTGATAAGTTTGTAAACCCCTATAACACGTCATGAATATTTAGAGTTGTTAACACTGAGTTAGAATAAAAGAGTAACTGTATTTGGGGTTTAAATGGCACCCTGAAGGCATCTAGTCTGACATCTCAAGTACTGTAATGGAGTTCTCTGTTCTCAAATCAACCAGTACAGCAGGGGCTTTGCAGGAAGAGACTCGTGAGGAGGAGCTTCATTGCTTTAAAAGGCCACGTAGGATTGATCTCCTTAGTTGAAAGTTCATTTTACATTGAGAAAAAATGAAGCCTCTTTGATTGTGGGCTTACCTGGTCATTTGACAAGCCAGCCTAAGTGCTTCCTGGGGAGAAACGCATGAGGGTGCATGATTAGAACTGCAAGCACCACTGCTGGAACCCTGGGGCTTGGACTTCCTACCTGTGGAAATGAGCGGGGTTTCTGCTTTTTCTTTCTTTGGCCACACCGAGGCAGGTGGGATCTTTGTTCCCCAACAAGAGATGGAACCTGTGCCCCCTGCAGTGGAAACACAGAATTTTAACCACTGAACTGCCAGGGAATTCCCGACAGGGGTTTCTGTATTATAAGCTTGAAAATTATTCTAATCCATAAAAGTTGTAATTTTGCTAGATTCTTTGCAGATGAGTTTCTGTAAAATTTAATATATTGATTTTTATTACAGAATACAGATGCTGTTCATCTTGCTCTGAAATTAAATAATTCTGAGCTGATGGGAAGAAAACTCAGAGTCATGCGTTCTGTCCATAAAGAAAAGTTAAAACAAAATTCAAATCCTAGTTTAAAGAATGTCAGTAAACCTAAGCAGGGACTTAACTTTGCTTCAAAAAGTGCACAGAATTCTAAAGGTTTGTTTATTGGAGAGAAAGCTGTTCTCATGAAGAAGAAAAAGAAAGGACAGAAGAAAAGCAGACGAACTAAGACACAGAAAAAGCAGAAGTAACAACCTGAAGCTTTTATTTTCCCTCACTGACTACTGGTAATAAAATTGAGATAAATCTATGTACTGAGTTTCAGAATTTTTTATATATGTGAAACATGGATGCTTTTTCAGTTATTCATGTTGTAATACTACCTTTGAAGCAACTATTTTAAGATGTAGTCATCATGTAATACTGTTGATTGTAGGAGAGATGATTTTAAGTGTAGGGTGAACGTTTAGAATTTTAGTGGTTATGTATTATTTTACCCTATGTTGCAAATATACCTGTCATTTTAAAGAATTACTTGTTGCTATTGTTACTAAGCAGCTTCAGTCCTGTCTGACTCTCTGCGACCCCATAGACAGCAGCCCACCAGGCTCATCTGTCCCTGGGATTCTCCAGGCAAGAACACTGGAGTGGGTGGCCATTTCCTTCTCCAATGCATGAACACAAAAAGTGAAAGTGAAGTCATTCAGTCGTGTCTGACTCGTAGCGACCCCAGGACTGCAGCCCACCAGGCTCCTCCGTCCAAAGAATTACTTGGGATGAGACTAAATTTAAAAGTGAGCAAATTTAAAGAAAAATGAAACAACCTTAATACTTACTGTACCTAGACAAAGTATCTGAATAAAAGTAGGAATACTGATTGATCTGAGGTCAAGTGATAATCCCTAAGGAGTAAAGTTTTAAGGGCTGGTATATGATAGCTAGTCATTTTTCTTCCTTTCTTTTGTACTTATGATAAGTGGAGTTCTAGGTTTTAATTTTATTTCATCAGCCTAATAACTAAACAGGAATTTTATATCAAATGTAGGTCTGATTTCTTATTCTTAATTGGTGATTAGATTGATTATTGCAGTCCTTGGTAAATTTGCTATAAGGCAGATTTTTACTTTTCAATTTTTTAAAAAAATTTTTATATATTTTTGGCTGCATGGAGTCTTGGTCTTTTCTCTAGTTGCAGCAAGCGGATTGTGGAGCGCAGGCTAAAGGGCTCATGGACTCAGTAGTTGTGGCGCGTGGGATTAGTTGCCCCACAACATGTGGGATCATCCTGGAGCAGGGATCAAACCCGTGTCCCCTGCATTGGCAGGTGGCTTCTTAACTACTGGACAGTCCCACCTCTATTTTTAATTTGAAGAATATTCTCCCAGGAATACTTGTGATACTTAATGTCACCCAATAGAATGAAACTGTTTTTTAAAAATCATACTTAGGGACTTGCCAAGGACTGTTGGACTTCTTTGGTGGCAAGTTAAAGAATCTGCCGGCAGTAAGGAGACCTGGTTTTGATCGCTGGGTGGGGAAGATCCCCTGGAGAGGGGAATGGCTACCCATTCTGGTATTGCCTGGAGAATCCCATGGGCAGAGGAGCCTGGTAGGCTACAGTCCATGGGATTGCAGAGTCAGACATGACTGAGCGACTAACACTTTCACTTTTCACTCTGAACTGGAAGCCATCTGATGTGAAGAGCTGACTCATTGGAAAAGACTCAGATGCTGGGAAAGATAGAAGGCAAGAGGAGAAGTGGGTGGCAGAGGATGAGATGGTTAGACAGCCTCACTGACTCAGTGGACAGAAATCTGAGCAAACTCTGGGAGATAGTGGAGGACAGAGGAACCTGGTGTGCTACAGTCGGGGTCTGGAAGAGTCAGACTTGACTTTAGTGACTAAAAAAACAACAAAAACCAGCAGTCTGGGGTTAAGACCACCTTCCAATGCTGGGGGCGCGGGTTTTGACCCCTGCTCAGGGAACCAAGACTACATGCCACACAGTGTGGCCAAAAAATAAGTTAAAAAAAGTCCTGGAAACAATTTTCTGAAAAAGTATGGTACTGAAGTCACAAAGTGTAAAGTTCAACCGGGGGAAAGAAGAGCATTGCATTCCGTTGAGATTTACCCTTAGGACATACAGCTGGTGCCCTGCTCACAAGACTTAGCGAGCTGAAGCTGTGTCCTGGAGGGAGGAGTGGGCGTGAGCCAGGGGGGCTGATCTGAGGCAGGCTCATCTGTGATACATGCAACTGATTACTTACAGGTGGGCAAGGGAATTGCAGGACAGTGAGTTATTACTCATTATTTTGAAAATGTTGTCTTTAGGCTTTGCACAGGGAAAACCTAAATAGGTCTTCAAAATGTAGCTCTGGGCGGGGATGGGCTTATTGAATGTTTGGAAAATGAGTTTAAAGTGTTTGTACATTTGTAAACTCTTAATTACACATGTGAATGTTAATACTCTGAGTGAATTATTTATTGTTTGCACAAGTGCACTGGGCAGTATTATTTTATGATAAATTCTTTAGGGTATGTCATTAATTTATATCAATATAAAAAGTATAAATTCTCACCTTTTAAAAGTTAAAAAAAATTTTTTAATGTAGCTCTGTAGAAAGCAAAAAGAGCTCCATTTTCATGTATCCAAAGACTGGATATTTTATGCTTAGGATCTTCTATGGCACTTTGAACCTTGCTTTTCAATATTTATTTATTTGATTGTGCCAGGTCTTAGTTGTGGCTTGTGGGATCTAGTTTCCTGACCAGGGGTTGAACCTGGTTCCCCTGCATTGGGAGTGCAGAGTCTTAGCCACTGGACCATTAGGGAAGTTCATTTGTTTTTCATAAGTATGGTTCAGTTAATATTTATCCCTTGATAGCTCTTGAACATTTCTGCATATATTTTCAGTTAAATTTATATAAAGATGCCTTATCTGTAGACTACATACACTTACCTCTTTAATTGCACGGTTTGTATTTTCTTTAAAGTATATATTTTATTGTATATGCTTTTTAATGTATATAAATTTATATGATTTTAGTGTCCTCAACATAGAGTGTGGGTCTTTGGGTTTTCATGTAAGGACCCCTGGACTAGGGTGGAGGGACATCTGATCCTTGACCCAGTTCTCTGGCTGTGTATGCATGACCTTGGACTAACCTCAACCTCTTTATCTAAATATCTTGACTGGGAAAATAAGGGGCTTGGACTAGATCAGTGGTTTCCCACTTTTTTGACTATGATCTGTGATAGTCTTTAATTTCTCACTGTGATCAGTACAGTCATAGGTATATTTATTTGACACACAAGTCTCACATGACAATACCAGTCCTTACTACCCATGTTGCCCTCGGATACTTTTCATTCTGTTTACAACACTGGTGATGATCCACTAAGGTCAGTCCACAGCCCAATAACGATACCACTTACAAGCAACATGCCTCAGGGATTTACAGTCTGCTTCTGTTTGAGGATTCTAGATGGTTTACAAGTGAAAAAAAAATATGAATAACTGTAGAGTGGTTGAGAAATTCAGAGGCACAGGAGTTGCACTAACTGTTCTTTGTATCAACAGGTTGCTTGGTTTATCTTATCTCATAGCAATGACCTCCTACTTACATGGCATTCTATGATGCACAACAGAAAGAACAGCGTGTCCTTTGCTTAGTGTCATAAGGTGATGGACACATAGTCTCTGATTACCCCGGCTCAAGTTCTAGGCCTCAGGTCATCTGTGCGGCCCTACAAGTCTTCCGTTCCACCTGTGGCTCAGGACATACCTCTGTCAGCTGATAGGGGTGCACTGTTAAGGCTAGGAAGAATCCGTATGTGTGCATGACATAAGGAAAAGCTTTTTTTCTGTTGTGTCCAACCCCCCAATAGCAGTCATTTGCTTTGCTGTGATATATATGCACCTTCGCATCTCACCCCAGTCCAGGCAATGTACATGTACCTTTGATCAAATTTCCAGTCTTATAGGATCTCAGGTTCCCAGGTGGCGCAAGTGGTAAAGAAACTGCCTGCCAATGCAGGAGGCATAGAGACTCAGGTTCAGTCCCTGGGTTGGGAAGATGCTCTGGAAGAGGGCATGGCAGCTCAGTCCAGTACTCTTTCTTTGCGTGGAGAATCCCATAGACAGAGGAGCCTGGAGGGTTCATATGGTCACCGAGAGTCAGACACGACCGAAGTGACTTAGCACGCACACTTGCACAGGTTCATTATCACTCAAGCAAAAGGGCTTTCCCAAGCTCTTGGACTAGGTTAGGAATGTCAGCTAAATGTTTCCATAAGTACCCTGCAACAGCTTGACACCATCTACCCTAGAGTTGAGCCAGACTTTGTGTTATGGGGACAGTATTGCTGTATGACAAGATGGCTGTATGAGAATACACAGGTCACAAATACAGGGAGAGATGTGTCTCCAGGCCACTCTTCTGACCGACCAGCTAGTAATTTGGAGGTTCCTACTCCCTGTCTCAGGTTCACCATAAGGAATCACAGAACTCAAGAACATGTTCTACTTATGATTACAGTTTTATTACAGCAAAAGGATATACATAAAATGCAGCCAGGGAATGCCCTGGTAGTCCAGTGGTTAGGACTTGGCACTTCCACTGCTTAAGTCCCAGGTTCAACCTTTGGTCAGGGAACTAAGATTTCACAAGCCTTGCTGTGCAGCCAAAAAAGAATAAACCAAAACCAGCCAAAGGGAAAGAGAAGAGGCATGCACAAGGGAAAGGTATGGGCGAGTCCCAAATTCAAAGCTTCTGTTGTTCCCTCCCTGAACACCTCCCAGAAGACAGAACACCTCACCCTCCTTGCACATGGCACGTTGATTCCTAAGTACAGAGTACTGCCAACCTCGGAAGGGCACATGCTTCGGTGTCCAGAGCCTTCATTGGGCTTCCCTATGTGGGTCATAACCTACCTTCCCTGGTGGCTCAGACGGTAAAGCGTCTGCCTACAATGAGGGAGACCTGGGTTCGATCCTGGGTCAGGAAGATCTCCTGGAGAAGGAAATGGACACCCACTCCAGTATTCTTGCCTGGAAAATCCCATGGACGGTGGAACCTGGTAGGCTACAGTCCATGGGGTCACAAAGAGTCGGACACGACTGAGCAACTTCACTTATGTAGGTCATGAAGTTGAACTCCATGAAGTTATTCTCCAGCCTCCTTCCCCTCCTTTCCCCCAGAAATAGGGCTGATACCACCCAGATCAAAGTCCCAACCGCCCAATCACAACCCTGGTCTTTCAGGTCTTGCTGGGCAGCCCCATGATGAACCATCTCTTTCGCATAAACTGTCAGGACACTACAGTCTATAATAAACATTCCTATCACTCCAAAGGTTTCAGAGGATCCCGTCTATGTCTTTTCAAATTTAAACTACACACATAATGTCTTCAGTGGGTATGACAGCTTGACAACTCAGTGTTTACTATTTTTTTCCATTGTGTCTCTTACCCGTTATCCTTTTCCAGGAATCGCTCCATTTAATTTTCTTCCACTCCTGAGACTATACCGTAACAATCTTTTGAAATCGAATCACTAGATTATGGTCCTTGCTGCAAAACGGATTGTGACTGAGCTTGAAACCAAATGAAAGTGAATCAAACAAGAGTTACAGGGCGCCTGTGTAACATAAAATGATGAAGCATTTGCGACCAGTGACCTTCCATCTTTGACACAAGCAAGGAAGTCAGCTACACACACTCTGGAGTGTGCGCACGACGGCCACGTGCCACCCTCATCACGTCAAGCTCAAACGCTCTTAAGGACGTGCGCGACCTCGCGCAGTAGCTCGACTCCGTAGCGAACTTAAGCACCTGCGCAGGCGCAGAAGCGGCGCGGGTGCCTCCCCTCAGGCACTGCTGCGGACATCCCCAGGGGCCTCGGCGACGGGGGCCGGAAGTGACGCATGTTCCGTCTTTCCGCGTCCCTCGCGGCGGGCGGCGGGCGTCGGGACGGAGCCGCGCACTCGGATCTGGGTCTTCGCGGTCAACGGCTTCTTTTAGGGCCCCGCCGCAGCCGACCCGGCTCCTCGGTGGAGAGAAGATGGTGGGCCGGAACAGCGCCATCGCCGCCGGCGTGTGCGGGGCCCTTTTCATCGGTTACTGCATTTACTTCGACCGCAAGAGACGGAGTGACCCCAACTTCAAGAACAGGCTGCGAGAACGTGAGTGGGTCTCCGGTTCCCTGGGCCTCCCTCCTCCTCCCCCCGCGGCGCCCTCGTCCCCTGCTTCCCGCCGGCCGACCCGCCGCGTGCTGGGCGCCGCGTGGTGCTGCAGGGTCTGGGCCCTGGAGCGCACCCGCCAGAGAAAGGTGATGGCGCCGCTTCCAGGGTTGCTCCCGGCTCGTGTGCCAACGAAAGCGTCCCTCCATTTTGGAGGAACGATTTTTCCCATTTTGTTTTCCCTAAGCATGTACTATGTAAGGGCAGATTGGTTTGTATTGTAATTTAGGGGGTTGTGGCTCTTTTTTGCTGTTTATCTTTTTTCGCCTCTTCCGAACTCGAATGTGGGTTTTTTTGTGGTGTTTTTTTTTTTTTTGTATTTTAGGAATTTGTGCTTAGACTGAACCTGCAAATCCAGTTTAGTATCATTCTCAAACGATAAGGTTGCATGCATTCTTAAACCCTCTTGGTAGCTCCACTGTAAAGGCTTCCAAGATATGAGTGAATGCTATAGAAATCGCAGGGGCGTCCAAAAGGCTGCACGTTTCCTGTGGCTCAGTCTTATTTCATACCTGCGACATCTTTTAAAAGAGATTTACAAGAAGGAAATCGTGTCGCCAAAACCTTTCGTGTGCTTTGAATTTCGGAGGTATGCTCGTTCGCAGCAACAGAAGAGCAAATTTGTTGCATTAAGAAATAATTTTGTAATCTACCTAGGTTGCTCAGTCAGAATAGTTCCTGAAACTAGAATGTATAGGTAAATTACTAAAGCCCAGAAAAATACGAAAAAGTGATTAGCATTTCACGTGTACTTGGGTTGCACGTGGCTGGGACTACCTTACTGGAAACTGCTGCTCTTACACCATCTGCAATGTGATACCTGATTCTGGCTCTCTTGTGTCTCAGGAAGAAAGGGATATAGAGGTGATTTTTTTATTTATAGTTAGGTAAACTAATGGAAATAATGCTGCTTTGGATTCAGACACTGAGTTTCCTGACCCAGGTTAGTCACAGATTAGCAGTATGATCTTGGGTTTTCTGAATCTTATTTTCTTAGCTTGCAAATCAGGTATTGCCTCTTTTTGGTTTTGTGAAGATTAAAATGTTTGATGTGCTCACCACCATTCTTGACATGGAGAACATCCTGTAAATTCCTGCTGTAAATGTAATTATTGGAATTGTTATCGTTTTCCTGTAGCTTCCAAGAAATAGTTGGGCAGTGGTGGTGTGGAGGTAGATCTCTGTAAAGACTGGATTAACCCTTCCTTTGGAATCGCTGCAATCCTATTGTTGAAAACCTTGAGAAAACTAATTTTTGGTTGAAGAAATAATAAAAGCTGTGATTTTGAACAAATTGAGAAATCTGTTATTTTCACAGGTTTGGTTTTTTTTTTGGTCTTCCATAAATTTCTTTCTAGTTTCAGTAGTAGCCTGATGACTTAAGTGTCAGGCTTGAATTAGTAGCTAAGTAACCTTGGGCAACAAATTTCAAGCTTTAGTTTCCTTCTTTTTTTGTAGAACATTATAATGTAGAATTTAGTACAGTACCTGACACACGGTGATTAATGAATGTGCTGAAGTCCTGGGTGTTCATTGGAAGGACTGATGCTAAAGCTGAAACTCCAGTGCTTTGGCCACCTCACATGAAGAGTTGACTCATTGGAAAAGACTCTGTTGCTGGGAGGGATTGGGGGCAGGAGAAGAAGGGGACGACAGAGGATGAGATGGCTGGATGGCATCACGGACTTGATGGACATGAGTTTGAGTAGACTCCGGGAGTTGGTGATGGACAGGGAGGCCTGGTGTGCTGCGATTCATGGGTCGCAGAGAGTCAGACAGGACTGAGCAGCTGAACTGAAAAATTGTTTATGAATATAATTGTTATTTTATGTTTTCTTAAGCAAGTAAAACATGCTCAGAGTAATTTTGAAGTCCTTCTGTATGGTTGACTGATTTTAAGAACTTGAGGGTGTTTTGTATTTGTGGGGTGTAATTGATTTCAGTTTAGTTAATTTTTCATTTTCTTAGCTTAATTTCTAATAGAATATTTATATCTGTAATACTGTTCATGGGGTTCTCAAGGCAAGAATACTGAAGTGGTTTGCCATTCCCTTCTCCAGTGGGCCACATTTCGTCAGAACTCTTTACCATGGCCCTATGACTCATAGTTTCATTGAGTTGGACAAGGCTGTGATCCAGTTTGTTGCAAGATCAGTTTAGTTAGTTTTCTCTAATTGTGGTTTCCATTCTGTCTGCCCTCTAAATAAGGATAAAAGGCTTGTGGAAGCTTCCTGATGAGAGACTAACTGGGGGGAATCTGGGTCTGGTTCAGTAAATCTTTAATCCAATTTTCTGTTGATGGGTGGGGCTGTGTTCCCTCCAGGTAGTTTGACCTATGGTAGGGATAATGACGACCTCCTTCAAAAGGATTTATGCCTGAACCCTTGTATTCAGTACCCTGGCCACGCCTCCATGGGAGACTCCTGGACACTCACGGGCAAGTCTGGCTCAGTCTCTTGTGGGGTCACTGCTCCTTTCTCCTGGGTCCTGGTGAGCACAAGGACCTTTGTTTGTGCCTTCCAAGAGTCTGTTTCCCCAGTGGTGTGGAAGTTCTATAATCAAATCCCACTGGCCTCCAGAGTCAAATTCCCTGGGGGTTCTCAGCTCCTTTGCAGGATCTCCACATTGGGAAATCTGTTGGGGACTGTAGAACTTTCAGAACAGTGCAAGAGCTTCTTTGGTATAATTGTTCTCCAGTTTGTGGGTTGTCTGCTCAGTGGCTCTGTGGTGGGGCTTATACATCTACCTTCATTGGAAGGACTGATGCTGAAGCTGCAGCTCCAATACTTGGGCCACCTGGTGTGAAGAACTGACTCGTGGGAAAAGACCCTGATGCTGGGAAAGACTGACGAAAGGAGAAGGGGAGAACAGAGGATAAGATGGTTGGATGGCATCAGCAACTGGATGGACAATGAGTTTGAGCAAGCTCTGGGAGTTGGTGATAGACAGGGAAGCCTGGTGTGCTGCCATTTATGGGGTCTCAAAGAGTTGGACTGAGCCACTGAATTGACTGATATCTGTAATAAAAGGGCAGAGTTTTTCAAATCAGTGTTTCTGAAGGTTTTTTGGTGGTGTTTTTAGGAAAAGAGAATTAGGCTGTTTAAAAATAGGTTTGAAGTTAAATCAAGACTTAATTTATTCAATTTTTTTCTTACCTTCCGTTAATGTGAGATTATCAGAAACTCCTACAGCATAATTTTTATCTAAATAATCATTAATAAATGATTAAATTAACCTACAAAGTACCAACTACAGATGTTTTTCATTTTACAGCACTGTATGAAATGATTCATTTTAAAATAATTGATTGCTTTAGATTTGGGACTTTTTGTATTTTATGTGTATTTTTTTAGTCTAACTTGTTAGGTTTACGCAGAGGCACTTTGGACTGATTTCTAGCCAAATACTGTGTCAGTCTGCTGATTGAATATGTAGTAGCTCCTTGATTTTTCAGTCTGTTCCTGCCCGTTTGTCAGAGATACTGTTTGATAAATAAGTTGATGGAACAAGTTGTCTTAGAAAAGTAAAGTGAGAATTTTAATCTTACTGCTGTAAATTTAAAGCAACTAAGCAAGCTTAAAATTTGGTAACAAACATTCAGCAAGAATCACACATTCTTCTCCACTCCATTAAAAAACCATATATATATATATATATATGTATGTATGTATGTATGTATGTATGTATGTTTGGAAATCAGGCTTCTTTCTACTATTACCACTTCTGTCATTTTCTGCAAATTTTGACGTAACAAATTTTATATCTCTGTTTATTCCACAAACTTGCCATGTTTATTTCTGAGATGCCTTTTATACTGATGGGCATATCTTCACTTATCTGCAGGGTAGAGTAATGTCTGAGTGAAATTCTGCTTCCTGAGTGTTTGGATTGCCACTCCACCACCCATTAGTTGTGATCTTGGTAAATTATCTCTGTGATAACATGGTGATGACATTAGTACCTGTCCTCCTGTTGCTGTGAGGATAAACAAGCAGGATAGGATAGTGTAGCATAGTGTCTCTCTTGAATCTAAAACCAGTGCTTATCCTTAACGTCAAGTGTTCCATGTCCAATCCTAGTGTTCTTCCCAGCACATTGGTATCGTGATCTTTTAATAACTAGTTAATATAGTCTGGTGTCATTCTGCCAAAAGAGAGCTGAACCTTAATTGAGGTTATATATTCTGTTTCTCCACAGTTGCCTAATGACAAACACCTAAGAAAGGTAGTTAGGAAAAATGGGCAGTCTTCAAATTAATAGTAAGATCAGCTTTAACCTATATGTATATTTTTGAAAGTGCTGAGGCCTTAGAGTTGTAGCACTTTACGTAATCTGGGGGCTAGAATTGGCTAGAGATACTGGTGGTAAACCTAGTTTGTAAATGCAAGTTAGAAAAGGTTCCCTGACCAGAGTAAATTAACCATCTGTGTGCACTTAGGTCACAGCCTCTCTACTCATGCATTGAAAATTGGATTTATAGAATTTTGTTTCTCACAGTAATAAAGCATGTCTGATCTTTTGAGAGTTGATATTTATTTGCTGACCCAGTAATAAGTATTAGAGCTTTACCTTTCTTAGCCACATGGTGCCTTTGGTAATTTTAACTGGTTAATGAAACTAACTTAACTACTTAGCATAGTACAACTCCTTAGCTGAGGAGTTGGTTGCTATTGAGCTCCTGAGTGCTTATATCTCAATAGTGCCAACCAGGCACTGAAAATACAGTAACTAATTTAATCCTCATATCAACTCTGTGAAGCAGGTATTGTTCTTAAACCAGGTTTACATAAGGAGAAAGAGAGGCATAGTAATACTGTTAACCATAACTTGCCCAAGGTCACACTGCTAAGTCAGTGGAAGATCTGGGATATAAAGGAAACCCAAGCTTCCTTGTGCCAGCACCCTTTCTCATGGAGTATACAATTAAAGTGAAAGTCACTCAGTTGTGTCTGACTCTTTGCTACCCCATGGAATTCTCCAGGCCAGAATACTGGAGTGGGTAGCCATTCCCTTCTCTGGGGGATCTTCCCAACCCAGGGACCAAACCCAGGTTTCCCACATTGCAGGCAGATTCTTTACCAGATGAGCCTCCAGGGAAGCCCAGGAACACTGGAATGGGGAGCCTATTCCTTTCTCCAGTGGATCTTCCCAACTCAGGATTTGAACCAGGATCTTCTGCATTGCAGGCGGATTCTTTACCAGCTGAACTACCAGGGAGGCCCATGCAATTAAACAGCAGCTTAAAATATTGTTAGTGTCCTCCTACTGATTTGATTTTAAAGGTTGACTAATTGATTTAAACAATGCCACTTACTCCTGAGTTTGTGCTATTACTATTTCATGTCAGAAACAAAAACAACCTACAGACTGTAGGGCGAGGGCTTTCCCTTTAACTGGCAGTAATTATTTGAGTGCTGCCTTTCTGCGCACTTACTTTTGCCAAATGCATAAATACTGTGCTTTTTTTCTCAAGAAAGCTTTTTCAAATGCTGTTTTTAAAATTCTTTTCTTATTTAATAATGCCAGATAGTTTTCAAAATTTAGTAAAGACAGAGTCAGTTATATTTCAGTAATAAAATTCCATCACAACAACAGAGGCTTGACTCTTGGTCATGTGTCTGTCCTGTGGAGGTGGGGGAGAGAGACTTTCTCTACTTAGGATGCTTCCAACAGCTGAATCTCTTAATTATCTCCACGTTGCAAACTGCCGAGCCTGGTACCCCAGAGGGAAGGACAAAGCTTCTGTCCAGGAATGTCCCATTGCCGGTCGCTGACCTGAACTATTTTTATGACCCTGACAAATCACAAGAAAAAAAGCCTGAGTTGGTCATGTTTTGCAAATAGAATGAGTACCACAGCAATCAGACTTCTTTTGATTCCCACTTTAATAATAAAATGAAAATATTCCCTTTCTTGCAGGAAGAAAGAAACAAAAGCTTGCCAAGGAGAGAGCTGGGCTTTCCAAGGTAATAATCTTTTTTTATAGTCCACTTCAAAAGTATATTTTGAGAAAGCTAATTGGTATCAGACACTGATTTTATGTTTTAAAGTAGAATTTCTTTCTAAGAACGGTTGTTAGCTCTGTTCCCCTGCAGATTCTTCAGTCCTTCCTATTTCCCCTTTGTCAGCCTCATAGCAGACAGCTTACTGTGCGAACAGTGAGGGTGGTAAGATGATAGGCTCTGAAGACACTTAGCAAAAAGTTCAAACTTTTTCACTTAGCTGCTCCAAAATAACAAAACATTTATTACTAATTCCTTTAGAAGAACCACGTTACTCATTTTGAAAGTTACATAAGATTATTCACACCCACTGATCCACATTCCCACTGCCTGTCAAATTTTTACCTTGTAATATGTAAATGTAGACTTAAGTCTTATTCATTTTTTTTCCTTTTCATAGATCCTATGTTCATGATTATTTTTAATGACTAGATTTATTTATCTATTTTATAAAGAGCATTATGTATAGGTAAATGTTAATCACTGGGCATATAGCCTTTTTTTTTTTTTTTTTAATTGAAATTAGTTCCATCATCTGGATATCCAGTACTTGGACCTACTGGATCAGTAGTAGTTCTTTTTAAAGCAAGTTGAAGCAGTGAAAAAATTAGATCAATTAATGTTACATTTGAGTAATTAACACACCTGACTGACTGGATATGATGACAGCAAGATGAAACTGGGAGGCAGTCACTTTGTTCCCCTGTTACGCCCAAACTACCTTTCTGAAGTATGTAATATATTCATTATGTTTCCAGAAGTCTTGTCTTTCTAAGGATATAGAAAATGGATGTGTTACAGGTATAATTCAAAGATATTTCTGGTTTGGTCCCAGAGCACTGTCTTAAAGAGACTGAATTTTGTGGTTTCCTGGCCCATGTAATGGCTGTGTTTACACCGCACTGTGTACATAGCATTGCCTGGTGTCTGGTAACTGTGCACACCTGTAGTGAGAGTGCATATGGTGATCCTCAGGAACTTCTAGTGGTAGTCCAGGTTTTTAAATAAAAAGGGACTTTTTAAATACTTGGTGTACATTTTTTACAAAGATAATGCATAATCATTTGATTTGGTAATATATAACAAGCCTAAAACAAAAACACAGAAAGGCAGAGTTAATTAAATAAGGCCGCTTGTTTGAAATAGCAAAAAAAAACCAAAAACAAAACAAATCAGAAGCAGCTCAAATGCCCAACAAATAGATCATGATTATACAGTTATGTATCCCTCAATATAGTTATATAAAAATCTGTGATAATGGCCATCAAAAAATATCAGTTTTGTAGTTCATATTTTGTGGTAAAGATATATCTGTACTCCTTTTTACTTGAGGTTTGATTCACAGCTTTCTAAGAACTGTTCAAACACCAGTTTTATCAGAAAGGATTTTTTTCTTGCATTTATTTTAAAGTAGATATTAAACTCTTATCCTTGAGGGTTGTTGAAGAGTAAATTTCTTTTTATCAGCTTTCATAATGAGCTGGGTTTTTTTAATGGCATAATTTTTTGTACTGTGTATATCCCTGGAGTAAACCAGCCAGTTACTAAATATTCTATTTTTAAACAGTTACCTGACCTTAAAGATGCTGAAGCCGTTCAGAAATTCTTTCTAGAAGAAATACAGCTTGGTGAAGAATTACTAGCTCAAGGTAATTAATAGTCATTGAAAGACTAGGAAACTAGATAGGTAATAAGGGGCCTTTTTTTGGTGCAGTGTGGCTATGTTTTAAAAATATATTCTTAAACTTTCTGGGATGGGGGATAATTAGGGAGTTTGGGTTGGGCATGTACACACTGCTATGTTAAAAATGGATAACTGACAAGAACCTACTGTATAGCACGTGGAACTCCGCTCATGTTATGTGGCAGCCTGGATGGGAGGGGAGTTTGGCGGGGAATGAATACATATGTTTGTGTGGCTGAGTCCCTTTGCTGTTCACTTGGAACGATCACAACATTGTTAGTCAGCTATACTCCAATACAAAAAAATTTTTAAAGGGATATTCTAAATATTTCAAGAATTAGGCATTTAATAATATGAGGCATTTAACTTAATAATGCAAGGAAAATAAGTAATTTTACAAATGAGGTTGCTTTTAAAGTAGTTTAAAAGAATATAGCCAATTGTAATATGTAAGCAGTAACTGAGAGAAATATCTGGGAATATAATTTCCTCAACTGCTCCACCTGATCTTCAGATCTTTCCCAGTACCTATAGGAAGGAATGACCAGTAAAATACATCCCAGAGAAGGTTAGTTTACCTGTTCAAGGTTACACAGTTAATGGCATATGGTTTTCAGAAACAGTGATCTAAATCTCATCTAGGATTTAGGCTTTGTGCTTTGTGTATTCCATCAATAGAATTAAGAATTCTTTCTAAAAAATTACTATTATGAAATTAAAATGATCATTTTCAAATTTGAGAACCATAATTCATTCAATAATTGAGCTTCTTAAATGTATTTATATTTTTATTGTCAAAATAGCTTTTATCACAAAAGTAGCTTTGAAATAGTTGCTGTCGTTAGTAGAAATGGTATCAAGTGTTGTTTTTCTTATTCTCACTGTTGTATTATAATAGATTTTGACATTATTGAACTATATGATGCAGGTCATTTGTGGATTTTTAATCATTGGGCAGAGTAAAGCACTTAAGGCCTCATAAAGATCATTTGAGACTGTAATTTCATTACTTTAATATTGAAAGAAAAGTAAAGCATGTATAATATCTATTTCTAAGGATAGAGATTATAATATTTCAACGTATGCAAAGATACTGTCGGTATTTGTTCATACTCATAAAGATGTCAGTTTATGACAATCAGATTTCCCTTCTAGCCTCCAAAATAAACATAATGTAAAAAAATTTATCTCAGATACTGTAGTCCTGTCCCAGTTACTTGATTATCTTAGAGATCACTTACTGTGGCCGTTTCTCTTTGACTTGAGCTGTTAGATATATATTGACAAGAACAGTTAACTCATGAGGGGAGTGAAGGGGTCAGGAAAGGATAGGGAAGCGTTTTTTATTCTTTATTTGAAGCTTATATTCCACATTTCAGCCTAGCACACCCCAAGAGTTATGTAACTCACCTGCTAAGTTGCCTTTATTCTGGTGGAATCCACCAAACCAGCCTGAGGCTAGAATTAGGGAAAGGTAAGCCATGAGAAAGCATAAGCAGTTTAGGCAGTGAGTCTCTTTGCTTGACAAAAGCCTCCCTCTTGCAGGTGTCTTCATCCGTGATAACTGAGCAGTATCTCGGGATAAGTGAGTAGGATCAAGGCTGCAGTGTGGAGAGGAAATGGTTTCATTTCTACACTAAATTGCTGTGGTTGCTTACAAACAGTTTCCAGTGTGTTTAGAAGTTTTAGGAGGTGTCTCAGCCGAAGATCCCCTGTGTTCTCCACATACCACTCTGGTAGCAGCTCTGTTTATTTCCATTTAATAATCAGAATTAATATTCTCAGACAGTACTGTGAGCTCCTCTGTGGCCTGTAAATTCCGTGGCCGTTGTGGCGTCTTAACTTCCAAGTCAGTGGAGCTCTTGTGGCCCTGGCGGAGGCCCAGTCCTGTGTGGGAGGCCTGTGCCTCACAGTTCCCGTTTTCAGTGCGGCTTTGTAGAATTAGAGCTTTCTTCAATTTGAGTAGTTTCAATAAAAGTGTTACGCAGCAGGCAGTTCCTCAATTACCAGTCCCTTATTTGGTCCCATTCGTACTCAGGGTTGGAAAACCTTTGTGTTTATTGGTTTGCTATAAATAATACTATTCAGGAGTAACTAGCGGTAGGAGATGCACAGGGTTAAGGGGTGGAGAACTTTCATGCCTTCTCTGGAGGTGCCACCCTTCTAGTCTTTGATACATTTACCAACCCAGAATCCTAAGAAATAATTTTTTGACAGAATTTGTTCATTTTCACCTAAAGAGTTACAAATGGTCCAGTCCCTACATTAAATTGCTTAGCAAGCCTAGAAAGATCACCACTCATTGAATAAGAGAATCAGTGAAACTATATAACAAGTGCGGGAGAACATGAGATAAACCAGGGAAACATTTTCAGGTCTTCTTCAGGCTGCACCTTGAATTTCCTGAGAGAGAAGGCCTAGGCATTGAGGAAAGGGAGAGCGTTCTGCCCAGCAGAGGAGTGGATGGTGACTTCCATCTTGTGACACTTGGTTTGATCTTGCTCTGCTATGTCCTAAGTGGATTATATGCTGCTTTCTAAGCTGTTTCTCAGACTTGAGATCTGGCCATTCAGTCAGCAAAAGTTTTATGAAGGTTGTAGCAGCATTCCATGTGAAGGAAGCTCAAGATGACAGGTTGACCACTCTTGAGGTTGTGTCATTGTATAAGTGTATCCTGGATCTACAGGATTCTTAGGCAGAGAGGATAACTGCCGGTGGTGACTAGGTTCAGCAGAGATTAAAGGCCTGTAGGTGTCTACTTGCGTGTGGTGATATTCACATAGTGTGAGGGGTTTCAAGTGAAAGTGGGCCTGTCCACCTCAGTCCTCCAGTCTTCCAGTTCTCTCTTCTCGTAAAAAAATGTTTCCTTGTTAGCAACTTCTTAAGTAACCTTTGAGAAATACTCAGTATATAACTAGTGATAAACTTAGACATTTCTCTACCTTAATTTCCCCCCCTTTGAAAGTGTTACTGGAGTCCCTTCATACGTATAATCTGACTTATTCCTGTTGGTGGCTTCTTAGTTATACGAGTGTACTATATTTTCTAAATTTTGATCTCCATGATGTTTTTGGTCATTATCATTTGGAGATACAGTGAAGACCTCAGGGTTGAATTTTGGACAAAGGCAAAGGCTTTTCCAGTCACACGGTATTTTTCTGTAAATCTTGCAGGTGAATATGAGAAGGGCGTGGACCATCTGACGAATGCGATTGCTGTGTGTGGACAGCCGCAGCAGTTACTGCAAGTGTTGCAGCAAACTCTCCCACCACCAGTGTTCCAGATGCTTTTGACCAAGCTCCCGACAATTAGTCAGGTAAGGGTCTGGACTGTACGGGAGTGAGTAGAGTCTGAGAGTTCGGCATTTAAGTGACGTGAGACTCCTCCGTATAGTGAGAATAGTGCTAGAGACGCCAGTGCTTGACCAATAGAGACACACCCCGACGAAGGGGCAGAGAACCTGGTGATCATGCCCAGGAGGTGACTGGAAGTAAGTCTCTCTAGTGCTAAATCTCAGGCCTTGGTGTTCAGATCCCCAAATTGAGATCACTCCCAGCTGAGAGAGCTTCTAAACCTAGCTTTCTGCCACCTCTTTTGCGAGACCTCTTGGTTACGTGGCAGAGGACAAAGGAGCCACGATGGCACAGCCTAGGAATCAGACCCTTGAAGGCCTGTGGCTCCCTCAGACCTCACGTATCTGAAGGCCTCAGTGTCTCTGCTGATGCTGAGTTGGGCTTTGAGTTTGGAGCTGTTCGATACATCCTCATTGATATAGTAGGTTAAGCATAACTTACAAGTTGATTAAAATGCATCCCATTCATTTTAAATACTCAGGAGCCCCAAATGAATCTACTTTTTGGAATATTATGTCTATTAAATGAATTTTCATGGTTGATATAATTGAAAATTAATAAAAATGACCAGTTAATTCTTTAAACTGAGCTTTTACTCATCTGGATTGGAAAAAGACTGAGAAGAAAAAGTTCCCAAAGATGTAAAGGAAAGAATTGAAAGAGCAAGAAGCTGGATTTTGATCCTCCTTATTTTATTTTTTGATCCTAATGATTGTGGTTCCCAGTCTCTTGTCAAAATCCTCTAACATTACTCACCTTTTGAAAGACAGCATAGCGTAGTGCTTTTGGAAAATTGACCTGAGGATGATGACTTTTGAAATATGGATGATTTCAGGATGAAGCTTGAATTCCTCAGCAAGAATGGCCTTTTTTACTTTGTTCACTTGTGCCATGTTACGTGGAAATATTTTCAAAATGCTAATATTTCGGAATACTGTATTCCTTCTTTGTATAATGACAGACAATTTACAGGCCAATAAGGAAATGTTTGGAGGATAGAATGGTCACTAAAACACTAATCATTATTTTTAGTTCATATGGGAGTGAATAGAGATCTTAAATTCTTTTGATTTTAGTTAAAAAGTTGACTAACATAACACAATATAATGTTACACTTCCTTTATTTTACTGACTTGAATTTTGAGGTGGGGCTGACAGTATTTTCTTAAAAATGGTGTATGAAGTATTAAATATTAACATTTCAGTATGAATAAACTTCAGGGAGATTGGAATCAGAGATCAGAAAAGCATTTTATGTTGAACTTAGAATCCTGATTAAATGCTTATACTTTTTAAAATTTATAAGTATTTATAAATATTTTCTCTTTCAGAGAATTGTAAGTGCTCAGAGCTTGGCTGAAGATGATGTGGAATGAGAAACAAATGTCAACATAATGATCTCAATTAAAACATATTTCTAAAATCTTAACTCAGAAGATGATCGGCTCTGGGGGAGTAAGGGCAGATAAGCTTGTTATGGACTGTCCTCCACAGTGACGTCTACCAAAGTTACTTTTTACTTTGTGTAGATCCATTTGTCTGTTTTATTTATTTTTCCCAGTGAAAAGTGTATTTTGATAGAGAGCTTTTCTTTTTATAAATACACTATGAATTACTGAAATATGCATTTTGTTTATTCCTAAAATGTGTAATTAGAATGTACATATAACATCCCATTACATTAAAAATACCCAGTGCTCGGTTTTGAAAGGCCCCAAAAAATGTAGAAGAAGACTAAAGAATATACTTGTTTTGCTCTACATCAGAAAGTTGGCTGGAAACTTGTGTTGATCAAAACTGAGCATTAAACTAAGAGATTATTTCTTTCCATTTAATCTCTTAAATATGTGTAATGTGCTGCTATGCTATAATAACAACTTCACCCCCTCCCTTGAAATATTTTCTTTAAATCAGTGGGTTTGATGTATTCTGGATATTTATCTCCTTGTATTTTAGATACATGTAGTTGCGGATAGCACCAGGAATTAGATGCTATACATTCTTCATCTGGCTGAGTAAGCTTTACCAGTTAATGTCTGCCCACTTGCCTCATATATAGACTGAGGAAATGGGTCTGCTAATTCAGCTTCTAATTCCTTTGGTTCTGTGCAGCATTTTCAAATCCCTCTTTATGAGGGAAATACCTGTTTGGGCAGCCAGCCCTTGCATTTTTTTATACTCTAAATTTTGCATGCTTGCCTGACTTAGTATTCCTGAATTGTTTTTTTTAAAGGTATAACGTGTTGATTTTCACTGAAATCATGGTTCTGTCACTACTTTGGTAAATTAACCTGAAACGTAACCTTCACGGTAACTGGGACGATATGCTTGTAAAAGTGTGTGTTCCCTTTTGCTTTTATCCTGAGTGTACCTCTTTAATCCCCTACCAACCTTTATCTTGTATGAGAATAAGGTGTAACTTTGTGGCTGAAGACTTGAATGAAGATAATGGGACCTTTTATTCTCTAAATAGTGACATCCTATCTGTAGCCACAGATTAAATACCAGACCTAAGAATAAAGATCCTTGGTACTTGGCAGTGTCTGTTGAGTGGCATTTCTCATTGTACAGATTGCCTTTATTCTGTCTGAAAGTCTGTGGAGAGACCTTTTCTATGTACATATTTTCTTAATAGGGTTTTGTGGTGGTTGTGATGTAGTGGGAAGAGTTTGGAGGATGGTTTAAGTTTCCGCCTCTGGATAATCACCTAGCCTTGGGCAAGGCCATGTTACATCTCTGGACTCCAGTATTCTCATCTGTACAATAAGAACAGCAGACTAGGCCACTCACACTTGCTGGTAACTCTTCCTCAGGAGCCTTTCAGGTTTGTGATCTGAGCCCTTAAACAGTGTGCTTTTTTCCAGTGACAGCCCTGCAGGCTCTTGAGCGGGTGAGGTGGGATGAGGCGAACACCACAGTCATGTTGATCGGTTCATTTTCCTAGTAGGATCCCAAATCCAAAGTAGTGCACTGGTGCCCAGTCCGTGACTGGCCATGCAACTAGGAAGCAGTCTTCGTTCCTGCGTTTGCCAAATGGGGACGGACTGGGACAGTCGGGGATTACAGGCGAGGAAAGAGCAAGGGGCAGACAGCTGGCCAAGAGAGGAGGAGGGGTCGGCCTAGGTTTTATTTTAGGAGGGGATGCTTACTATGTGCCCTTGTGAACTCTAATGCAGTCCAAGCTGGGTGTCACTTGGCTTTATGGAAAATAATCGCTTTGCTTTAATGCTTACGGAAGAGGCAGTGAAGTGCTTATAGTAGAGCTGATTTTGCCCAGTACATATTACTTGAATGACAGTTTTGGTGCTTTAAACATTGTTCAGTCACTAAGTTGTGTCCGACTGTTTGCGACTCCATGGACTACAGCATGCCAGACTTCCTTGTCTTTCACTATCTCCCGGAGTTTGCGCAAACTCACATCCGTTGAGTCAGTGATGCTATCTAACCGTCTCATCCTCTGCCTCCCCCTTCTCCTTTTGCCTTCAGTCTTTCCCAGCATCAGGGTCTTTTCCAGTAGTCGGCTCTTCGCATCAGATGGCCAAAGTACTGGAACTTCAGCTTCATTCAGCATTGGTCCTACAAATGCATATTCAGGGCTGATTTCCTCTAGGACTGATTGGTTTGAACTCCCTGCAGTCCAGTGGACTCTGAAGAGTCTTCTCCAGCACCACAATTCAAAAGTATCAGTTCTTTGGTGCTCAGCCTTCTTTATGGTCCAGTTCTCACATCTGTACATGACTACTGGGAAAAACAGGCCTTTGTTGGCAAAGTGATATCTCTGCTTTTTAATATGCTGTCTAGGTTTGCCATAGTTTTCCTTCCACAGACACCAAGTGTCTTTTAATTTCATGGCTGCAGTCACTGTCCATGGTGATTATGAAGCCCAAGAAATTGAGTCACTTACCGCTTTTACCCCTTCTGTTTGCCATGAAAAATTAGATACCACTTTTGAAAACTATAGCAATATTACTATAGCTATATTGTGTTAAAAATTACTGCTGGTACGAAAACTTTTTTTCCTTCTAGACACTCACATTACTGAACACTCACATAGTGATGGAACCAGGCAGTGGTGGGGTTGCTGGCTAAATGGGGCTCAACCCAAGATTTAAGTCAAGTGGAATAGCTTGGATGTTGTCGTTTGTTAAAGTTGCACTTTCATATTTGGAAATGAAAATGTTAGTGCATGTTGGCATGCTTCCTTGGACAAAGATCTGCTGTTTGGTTCCACAGTTTGTGCTTAGAGTCTTCACCTCTTATTTGGTTGCTCTGTATATTTTCTCTTTGCTGAAAACGAAATCTCACTGTGCATCCGTTTCCCGAGTTCGTGGATTACAACCATTACTCTGAACACGTTCTGGTAGGTTGGCCACTGACCACCTCCACTTCATGAAGTTCTTTGGGGATTTTATCTTGTTCCTTCACCTGGAACCTACTGTGTGGCCATCTCATTTTTAAGTTTCTATTTGTATTTTTATCTGTGTAGTAGCGTAGTTAAACGTTTCCTGAAGAAGTGGCCCTCTGTAGATGTTCTGTGTCCCAGCAGTACGTTTCCCTCTTGTCACCCAGGGGCCAAGGACCTGGGTAGGTTCTGTGATCTGTGATTGCCATTTTCCTTGCTTCTGGTGTTTGCCTCTTGGTGGGCAAGGCTGGTCTAGAGGTCTGTTTCAGGCTTCCTGGTGGGAGGCGCTGGTCCACGCCCACTCATGGGTGGAGCTTGGTCTTGGCCCTCTAGTGGACAGGGGCACGTCTAAAGGTGGTGTGGGGCTCTGTTCCCACCCTGTGGGTTGTTTGGCCTGTGAGTCCCAGCATAGGAGCCTACAGGCTGTCGAGTGGGGCCGGGTCTCACAGCCAAGATGGAAAAAATGTCTGCTGCCAACTGGAGTTAACATAGGTCCCAGCTGCGTCTGCCACCAGCTTATATGACCCTGGAGAGCCACAGCTCTGCCCACCTGCCTAGGGGACCCTTGAAGAGCAGCAGGTAGGTCTGACCCAGTCTTCTATGGGGTTGCCACTTTAGTCCTGTGCTGGACCCTGTGTCGCACCCTCCTGGAGTGAAATCTCCTTTTTCCTTCCTGTGACCAAGCCCTACTGGCCTTCAAAGCCAAATGCTGCGGGGGTTCCTCCTAATGCTGGGCCCCGGGTCTGGGGAGCCTGGTATGGGGCTTATCATGTCTTTGACTAGAGAGTATCTCTTTGTAGATTCCAGCCTTTTAAATTGACAGATCAGCAGTTGTGATTTTGGCGTACTCATGCGAGAAGGTACGCTCGGGTTCTCCACCATTGTCTCCACAGTTTGTACTTGAAGAGCGTTTAGAACGGGGGCTGCCCTGGTAGGATCAGTGCTGTTCTGTTATCAGATAGATAGAGCTTAGGTTCACGTCTCACATAGTGTGTGAAACCTGGTTCCATGTGTGTGGTAGACAGTCAGTAAACATTTGAATCCTTTTACTCCTCAGTTAAGTTCAGGAGTTTATCATTTATCTGCCTTTCTGACCTTGTTGAATTAGCCTGTAGACCAGAGTGTTTGTTAATGTTACTGCAAGAGATTTTTGAGAAAATTGGTCTACCATACAAAAAAAAGTTTTTTTTGTAACAAAAAATGGAGTTTTTATTATTGCTTGTGCCTCAACTGTTTAAGTGCTCTTAAGTGGTATTAAGGCTTGGAGAATATCTTGGCTTGGCGTATATTTGCAGAAGTGAATTCTGCTGAGTTTGGTGATTCAGAGCAGAATGAAGTTTCTTGGTCACCACTGCTTTGAGACAGTTGACAGCTGTGCAGCTTCTCCCCAGGTGACATCTGCGTTCAGCTTCAGAGCATTCACAGATCCAGGCTAGAACCCCTCCCTGCTTTCATGTCAGCTGGTGAGGATTAGGCAGTAATAATGTTTTCCCAACTTGAGATGTATCAGAATCGCATGGAAGCCTTGTTAACAGCAAATTGCTGGGCAGGAACACATATCCATCAGCATTTCTAGCAAGTTCCCTGGTTTTGGTGATATTGCTGGTGTCGGAGTCATGAGTATGATACAGACAGTGATGCTCAGTGGTAAGGTGGAAAATGTGAATAGGAAATGGTCACAGAGAAGAACTTGAGCTGTGTTAAGGTCACAGACGATGTCCTGTAGCACTCTAAAAATGAGATATGTGCTTAAACCTGCCCCCTGTAGTGGAACGTGATGGGAGCCCCCTGTACAGGCCATCAGTTATCAGACTACGTTTAAGATAGGCCAGGCCACTAGATGTATTTTAGGAATTTTTGGAGGGAAATAAATTCAACTAAGCAGAAATTACATCCTCTAAACATTTCAGTTCTGCATTTTTAAGTTTTTACTCCACATTTATATCTTTGAGTGAATCAGATGGATTTTCCCCCCTTTGTAGATTCAGGTTGTCTGGAACATTATACATATAATTTTTAAATAATTATATTAACTAAGTTATGTTTATGTAATGAATTGTACCATACAATTTTTGAGGTAGTAAATCCTGGTTTAATTTCCGCTGATAACTCATAAGGGAGTCAAGTACTTTGGTGTAACACTGACAAGCTAGAGGTGGGGAGAGAAGTGGGGGAAAGGGCAGAGGCCGTGGCTGGCCTGGGGCTTGATGTGAGAACCGGCCGGCGCCTGATGGTCTGCACACTCAGGGACAGCAGTGAGGTCCCGCGGGAGCTCCGCACGAGTCCGCACACCCCGCGGACCCTGCCTTCCGTCCCATCAGAAAGTAGACATACGGCGCTGGCCTGTCCGTTTTTCTCTTGGTTGAGCAGGCACCTTTGAAGTTTTAAAATCAGAGCACGTCTCAGTACCCCGAGTTGACACAGCCCTGGTCCCCACAGAGGCTGAACGCGCTACTCTGACCTCCTCCGTGTGGTGTTCACATCAAACTGTTTGAAGAGGATAACTTTGTAGTTGTCAGCAGAGACTGATTCTTTTATAGACCATTTTTCTTTCTTTCTCAGGGGTGTGGGGGAGACATGGAATGAGCCTTGTGGGATCTTAGTTCCCCTACCAGGGGTCACACCTGGGCCCTCTGCAGTGAAAGCATGGAGTCCTCACCAGACCATCAGGAAATTTCTTACAGAACAGTCTGACCCATATCCCATTCCTGTGGAGCACTGCAGTGGTTTGCAAAGGCTTCCTTTGCGGTTCCCTGTATGAATTAGGACCCTACGGCACCCCACTCCAGCACTCTTGCCTGGAAAATCCCATGGACGGAGGAGCCTGGTGGGCTGCAGTCCATGGGGTCACGAAGAGTTGGACACGACTGAGTGACTTCACTTTTCACTTTCATGCATTGGAGAAGGCAATGGCAACCCACTCCAGTGTTCTTGCCTGGAGAATCCCAGAGACGGGGGAGCCTGGTGGGCTGCTGTCTCGGGTCGCACAGAGTCAGACACGACTGAAGTGTCTTAGCAGCAGCAGCAGCAGGGAGACTTAGGATTAGAGCCTGAATCACCACACCTGGACAGCTCCTGCCGTCTCTGCTTCTCACTGTGCCTGTTTGATTTTGACAAAGAAGAGGCCGGAGCCCTGGGCTCTGGCAGCTGCAGATGTGTGTGTGGTAACAGTCACACTTGCTGATTTCTGGTGGTGGTGCTTTAGTCACTCAGTCGTGTCTGACTCTTTGGCAACCGTAGGCTCCTCTGTCCGTCGGGTTTTCCAGGCAAGAAAGATGGCAGTGGGTTGCCGTTTCCTTCTCCAGTGGATCTTCCCAACCCAGGGATTAGACTTCGGTCTCCTGCATTGGCAAGCGGATTCTTTACCACTAACGCCACCCAGGAAGCCCTTTCTGAGCTCTAGAATGAATGAATTTACGAATGAATCCTCACCGTTTTACAAGGTATGCCCAATGTTGCACGGTAAGTGGAAGATTTGAGGGATTCCCCCCCCCCCGTCTTAATTGAGATATGATTTACAAGTTAAAGTTGTATGTGTATTTTGGATTAAATATATGTACAGTGTGACATCTGTTGTGTGTGGCCACTGTGAAATTAAGTGAGATCATGCATGTCTTTCTGTGTCTGGCTTTCTTCTGTTGGCATAATGTTCCCAGTTCATCTATGTTGTTGGAAATGGCAGACTTTCATTTTATAAAGGTGACTGATTGTATGTGGGTGTGTATCACATTGATCCATTCATCCACTGACAGGTTATTTCCGTATCTCAAGTCATACGGATAATGTGGCAGTGAACATGGCGGGTGTAGGTGCCATTTTGAGACGCAGTTTCATCTCCTCTGGGTGTGTAGCTGGTGGGGCTCTGGTTTTCTGTATGGCTGCACCAGCTTACATTCCCATGAGCAGTGCATGGGGTCCCCTTTCTCCACACCCTCACCAGCATAGCTTGATGACATTCCCACCAACAGTGCACAGGGTCCTCTTTATCCACACCCTTACCAGCATAGCTTAATGAGAGGTGTGATACTCACTGGGACTTTGATGACTTTCCCAGATGACTAGTGATGTTGAGCAGGTTTTCACATACTTGTTGGTCATTTGACTGTCTTTGGACAAAGTGTCTGTCTAAGCTGTTTGCCCATTTTTAAATTGGATTATTATTTTGCTTAAATTGTATGAATTCCTTGTATTTTGGGGGGGGGGGGTTAACCATTAGTTGCCTTTTCATTTTAAGTTTCCTTTGCTATGCAAAAGAAAAAAAAGCAGAAGCTTTTTGGTTTGATGTAGTCCCACTTGTTTTATTTTTTATTGTGTTGGTACATTTGGAGTCAAAAAATTACCAAGACTGATGGCAGGGATCTTCTCCCCTAATTTACTTCTAGGAGTTTTATAGTTTCAGGTGTATATGTAAGTCCTTAATCCCTTTTGTGGTAGTTTTTGCATCTGGTGTAAGGTAAGGGTGTGATTTCATTCTTTTATATGTGAATATCCGGTTTTCCTAACACCCTTTATTAAAGAGACTTCTCATTGTGTATTCTTGCACTTTTGTTGAAGGTTAGTTGACTGTAAGATTTTGGACTTGGATTAAGAAGGGTAACTTGCGCTGTACTTGGCTACCTTACCTATTTGATAGGATGAAGGCATTAGGGATATTTTTGTTGTTTTTAAAGATGAGAGACAAAATGGTAACTATATAACTCAAGTTGCACATAGAATGCACGCCCGTTTCTAGTGAGAACAGAGTCTGAGAAGTTAAAAGCATGACGCATCGTTGAAATCTTACATCTTTTGAAGAATTTTTATTTGTCTTTATCTTTGGCTCTACTGCTCTAGTTGGGGTGAGCGGGAGCTGCTCTTCTCTGTGGGGTGGTGACTTCTCATCGTGATGACTCTCTCTTCATTGCCACAACTTGTTTTGGAGCAAGGGCCCAGGGATCAAACCTGTGTCCCCTGCATTGGGCAGGCGAATTCCCAACCACTGGACCACCGGGGAAGTCCCTTATACCTTTTGTAAAATGAGACTTCTGGTGCGCTTTTGGCTTTATAATTTTGCAAAGTCTAAGAAAAATCTCCCAAGTTACTGAAATAAAGGTGATGCTTCAGGAATGGACAATGCTGTGACTTCTAAGCTACTGTCACAGACTGGACCAGATAAATGGGACCTGAGGTTGGAGAGCAGATCAATTAGGGGACTGAGGACTGGGCTGAAGTTGGGTGAGAGCCAGAGGCCATGGGAGCTGGCCCTCAGGGCAGGTGGTGAACCTCTGCCGGAACTTGCTCCTCTCCTTGACTATCCTGCTGGAAATTCTCCCCAGTGTTTCCACCCCTCCCGGGTGATCTTATCCTTTCTGGCTTCAGTGGCACTGGCCCCTGATGACCCCTCCTGAGCTCAGGTGGGTCTGGCTCCCTGCGCAGCATCACGCCGATGTCCACAGGCGCCTCCGGTGACATGCGGATGATTAAATCCATTCCCTTGAACCTGTCTCCTTAACTGCCCTCTCCCCGGCTGCTACCTGCTCGCCACATTCCATCAGTGTCCACTTGCCCCTCTAATTACCATGTCCCTAATCCATTCACTCCTCTCAGGCTTCACTGTCACTCCTGTGGGCCATTTATCTAAATGCACAGCCTCATCCCCTCGGATCCATTCTGCTGCCTAAAGAACTGTTTGGAAACATTTTGTCCCTCGTGTAGTGCCCAAGCCCCTCATACTCTGACCTGATTAACTCGCTAACAGTTTTCGTCTGGGAAATCCCATGGACAGAGGGGCTGATGGGCTACAGTCAGTGGGGTCATGAGAGTTGACACCATTTAGTGACTAAACCACCATCACGAAATCATTCCTCAGATGTCCTCCTCCCCGCCCAAACAGAAACCCAAGTTCTGGTCAGTTCAGTCACACAGTCATGTCTGACTCTTTGCGAACCCACGAATTGCAGTACGCCAGGCCTCCCTGTCCATCACCAATTCACGAAGTTCACTCAAACTCATGTCCATCGAGTCGGTGATGCCATCCAACCTCTGTCGTCCCCTTCTCCTCCTGCCCACAATCCCTCCCAGCATCAGAGTCTTTTCCAATGAGTCAACTCTTCGCATGAGGTGGCCAAAGTACTGGAGTTTCAGCTTTAGCATAATTCCTTCCAAAGAACACCCAGGACTGATCTTCAGAATGGATTGGTTGGATCTCCTTGCAGCCCAAGGGACTCTTGAGAGTCTTCTCCAACACCACAGTTCAAAAGCATCAATTCTTCGGCTCTCAGCTTTCTTCACAGTCCAACTCTCACATCCATACATGACCACTGGGAAAACCATAGCCTTGACTAGATGGACCTTTGTTGGCAAAGTAATGTCCCTGCTTTTGAATATGCTATATAAGTTTGTCATAACTTTCCTTCCAAGGAGTAAGCATCTTTTAATTTCATGGCTGCAGTCACCATCTGCAGGGGTTTTGGAGCCCCAAAAAATAAAAGTCTGACACTGTTTCCACTGTTTTGCCATCTCTTTCCCATGAAGTGATGGGACCAGATGCCATGATCTTCGTTTTCTGAATGTTGAGCTTTAAGCCAACTTTTTCACTCTCCTCTTTCACTTTCATCAAGAGGCTTTTGAGTTCCTCTTCACTTTCTGCCATAAGGGTGGTGTCATCTGCATATCTGAGGTGATTGCTATTTCTCCCGGCAATCTTGATTCCAGCTTGTGTTTCTTCCAGCCCAGCGTTTCTCATGGTGTACTCTGCATAGAAGTTAAATAAGCAGGGTGACAGTAGACAGCCTTGACGTACTCTTTTCCTATTTGGAACCAGTCTGTTGTCCCATGTCCAGTTCTAACTGTTGCTTCCTGACCTGCATATAGGTTTCTCAAGAGGCAGGTTAGGTGGTCTGGCTCTCCCATCTCTTTCAGAATTTTCCACAGTTTATTGTGATCCACACAGTCAAAGGCTTTGACATAGTCGATAGAGCAGAAATAGATGTTTTTCTGGAACTCTCTTGCTTTTTCGATGATCCAGCGGATGTTGGCAATTTGATCTCTGGTTCCTCTGCCTTTTTTAAAACCAGCTTGAACGTTTGGAAGTTCACGGTTCACGTATTGGTGAAGCCTGGCTTGGAGAATTTTGAGCGTTACTTTACTAGCATGTGAGATGAGTGCAATTGTGCGGTAGTTTGAGCATTCTTTGGCATTGCCTTTCTTTGGGATTGGAATGAAAACTGGCCTTTTCCAGTCCTGTGACCACTGCTGAGTTTTAGACCAAATTAATCCCCCCCAGAAGTGCCTTCCTCTCCAGCTTTGATCCTGTCTGTGGCCTCATGGCTTCATGCAGTGAAGGTGTCCTGTGCTGTGGGCCAGAGACTGTGGCAGGAACCACCAAAGATCTCTGGACAGACAAAACATTCCTTGGCCCCCGATTTTACTATGGGGTTGAAAAAAGCCTTCCTGGGTGCCAGAGTCGGTGCCCTTTGTTGGAAATTCTTTAGGACCCAGGAATGTTCTAACCATGGCACCGACCGCAGTTGCTGTAATTTCTTGGTAACTTGTCCCTCTTTCCTACTAGACCACTTCTAAGCACATGTCTTATTCTTTTAAAGCATTTAATCTGAAAAAAATTCTTAAATTCTTTCTCTTTAGCATTACTATTATTACTTCTATTTCTGGCTGTGCTGCCTCTGGCTGCGCTGAGCGGGGCCACTCTAGTAGCGATGTGCGGGCTTCTCAGTGTGGTGGCTCCTCTTGGTGCTGAGCACAGGCTCAATAGCTGTGGCGCAAGGGAGCCCCCACGTACCGGAATCTCCTGGACCAGGGATCGAACCCATGTCTCCTGCGTTGGCAGGCAGATTCCCCATCACTGGATTGCCAGTGACGTCCAGAACATAGATCTTACTGACCATTGGATTTCCCAGCATAAAGCATACTCGAATGCTGAGTAAGTAAATAATGGATGAATGGAGATTCAAATGGGCAAAAGTCAGTTGGGAATTTTTCACAATGAAATTAAAGATTCTTTGACATGACACACACAGGATAAGTGGAAGGAAAAAAGTATGATTGTGAGGAGTAAAGAGGTCTGTTTTAAAAGCTGCTTACTAAGTCACTGGACTAGAAATAACAGTTTGAAAATAGATGGAAACTAGTTTTTTCATATTTCTTGACAGCCTCCTGGCTTAAGAAAAGGCCAAAAAAAAATGGAAAAGCAAATCTGGCAGACATTGAAGTAGCATTTGTAAGATTAAAAAAGGCAACTAAGAGTCATTCCAAACTATTTGTCCTTTTGTTGAAATCTTGTCAAATGTGGGGTGAATTATGTGGAGTCATCACTTGAATCTGCTGTTCTGTGGACAGTCCAAACTCTGCTCAGTGCCTTAGAAAGGACAGGATTTTTTTTTTAACCTATCCTTGGAGCAAGAAGAACTTTCCACAGCAGTCCAGAGTTGCACCTCTTACAGAACTTGGAAGACCTGAAATCTAACCTACTTTAATAGATGACTCATTTTGAAATTCACTTTATATTCAGGAAAAGTTACTAGCTAAAATGACCATGTCTTCACTAAATATTTGATGACAAATGACATTACAAATTTTCTTTAACTTCCTAGGTACTACATTAGATATTCAGCAAGCTCAATTTAAATAATAATTACGAATATTTTTAGTGACTGTAGGCTCCATCATAGACATTGTTTATCATACACTGGCTGTCTGATCTTGGATGCTTCATTACTTAGAAATACTTTCTTAGCCTTGGGAACAGAAATCAGGGCAAATGGACCTGTTAACTTGGCCTGAACTAAAATATTCTAACACCTGACAAAGATGGCTTTCCTTTCTGGGCTAGGCCTTACAGTGATTCCTTTAATTAAATAGAGACAGAAGTTTCAGGATGGGATGAAGAAGTCAGCCAAAATGTTTTTACTGCCCCCTTAATTTTACCGAAGAGAATGCCAAGCAAAATTTAGATATTTCTGTTAATCTTCTCAGGTCTCTGTTAAACTTGAGATTTCTTCCCAATGTCCTTAGACCCAAAGTTTCTTTGATTTTGAGAGTAGACACAGTTATTTATCTTAGGCTCACACCAAACTTGCATTGAGTAGAGGAGATGGAAGGGGAGGTGTCCTAATGTTTGCTTTCCTTGCAGAGAATATGTTGGCCCTCGGTCCTTTCATTTGGGCCTGTGAGGAGTGGGTGGGTGGTATGTATTTCTCCTGTTTGTCAGTCGAAACACAGAATGGCCAGCCAGCCTGCTTTCTAAATAAGAAGGACTTTGAACTGGAAATATGCAGGATGTATAGGCTCGCTCTTTTGCCACGTCTAAGTTCTCTTCTGCAAAAGGGCATACAGATTTTTCTGTGCTCAAGAAAAATAGAATTAATATTCTGTTTCCTATGAAAAAAGAAAACTCAGTCCCCGTGAAGCCTGTCGGTGGTGGAGTTAACTGTCAGGACGCACGAGGAGGGGAGGAAGCTGAGAGCGCGGAATCCTGTCGGGGGTGGGCGCGGGGGCGGGGCTGTCACTCAGCTCCACTGGGTCCTCTTTCTGTGGGACGCACCGCAGCCTCCGCAGCCTTAGACACCACTTCTTCAGGATCCATCTCGTCTTCTCTGTGCATCTCACAGTCACCGCAGCTGCTGAAAGGCTCTGGGTTGTCCAGTGTTGGAGAGTCCCCCAAAGGCAAGAGGCCATCCACAGTGGACTTGAGCTTCGTCAGATCAGCGCTGTTGGGGCTGGCAAGGCTGGTTTTCATTCTCCATGTTTGGGCAAGCCAGTCCTTTTCTGCAGATCTGCCTAAAGCCACTCTCCAAGGGAGTCTACCTACCTGCTAGGAGGACACCTAAAACTCATGGGTTTAAAAAAAAAGAAAGGCAAAAGGTTCATGGGTTTGTTTTCAGGGCTGACAACATGCCTCAACTCTGATCCCTTTAAGAGAGATTGATAAGAGCTGAAAGTAAATGATACCTTCTGTTGGAGGGAGTTCTGGCCTAATCTCACAAGTCTTTTGCCTGATTTTAAGAATCACCAGTTTAAAAAATCACCAGTAATCAAGTGTTCCCTTATTTTCACTTATCTTATGCTCTCTTTAAATTCTGTGTCATAACATAAACCTGTATTTGTGTAATGCTCTTACAGCTCTAGATGTTTATCACATTGACGTCTCAAAGCTATGAGGAAGGCAGGATATTACCAGAGGATATTAACTGAGGCATAGAGCTGTGAAGGGCGTTGTTCTGAATTACCTGAATTAGTGGTTAAAATGAATTCAGGCTTATCGTCGTGGTTTGTACCTGAGCCATGTGAACCACGAACCGTGCTATGTCACGATGCTTTGAGGACAGTACGTATCTTGACAGGATACATGGTTAAAACTTGGTGTTCTCCTCTCCTAGGAGAGGAGCACAGCACTAATTTTTTTTTTTAAACTATTTTTGTTCATTGCTATATCCCCAGTACTTAGAATAGTTTCTGGCACAAGAGGGACACCTCAATAAAAGCTAAATGAGTTCATTAAAAAGACATAGGTTCCACACACAAAAATGTATGGGGTTGGAGAGAAAAGGCTGTTATTAGTAAAGAATAACAGGGAACTTATCAATAGGTTCCCAGGGGTACTAATCACTATGAAACATTTCTCACAGTGAAGGTGACATGTCAATTACACTATACCCTTTTACCCCTGCTGTCGTTTCCCAAAGCAGGTACTCAGATCAGCTCCTTCCTCAGAGTGACTTAAGGGAAGTGATAAAGATTATTCCAGGAAACATCTAAGCCAGCCCTGCAAACATCAGCTCTAGATCCACAGTATGCCTGGAAGACTCCTATCATAAATAATATACCCTGACTTTTAAAACAGTTTATGATGAAAATTTTTTAGTTTATTCCATGCTGAAAAGCACTTGGCAGATACCCTCTCAAGTCAAGAAAAAGCATTTCCTTTAACCAATTGTCAAAGGGGTCTGAAAAAGTGAAAGTTGCACTCACTCCTGTTGGACTCTGTGACCCCACGAACTGTACATTCCTTGGAATTCTCCAGGCCAGGATACTAGAGTGGGTAGCCTTTCACTTTACGGGATCTTCCCAACCCAGGGGTCGAACCCAGGTCTCCTGCCTGGCAGGTGGATTTTTTTTACCAGCTGAGCCACAAGGGAAGCCCAAGAATAGTAGGGTGGGTTGTCTATCCCTTTCTCAGCGGATCTTCCCAACCTAGGAATCGAACCGGGGTCTCCTGCATTGCAGGTGGATTCTTACCATCTGAGCTATGAGGGAAGCCCTCTGGGTGTGGGTGTGGGAGTGTGTGTGTGGGGTGGGGGGGCGGGATCTGGGTTGGTTTAATTGTAGAAAATATTCATCAGATAGGGAGCTCTTCCACCTAGCTTGTCTCAGGGACGAGTTTTTCGAGGATGGGCTTGTCAACCACAGACTGCTGTTCCAAGTATCTGTAAGCTGTCTTGTTTCATGCCGTGGTGGCGTGTCACCATGGAACGAAAGAAGGAACACGTGAGCTCATCTGAAGACGATTTAAAGCCATCAGCTGCTCCACAGGGGAAATTCCATCTCCATCCCACAGGGGTGAAGGCAGCTGAACTGGGTTTGTGGAGGACGCTGGAGCAGGCTCTGTGAGAAGCAATCGTCGGCAAAGGATGTGTCCAGTAGTATTTTCACAATTACCTCTCCCTGCCTTCTCCCTACATCCACCGAGTCTTGGCCGAGTGATCTGGGTCGCAGAGGAAGACGCCGGCCTGATCGAGTCAGGACGAGGGAGAGGACCACTGGCGGCGCGCTCGGGGTCCCCGCCGGGGCGGGGGCGTTGGACACGGGGTAGGAGGCGATCCGTGCGGCCTGCGCGGGCTGAGTGATGCGCAGCCCCGTGAGAATCCTGTGGAGGTGGAAGCGGAGGCGAAGGAGAGCTCTGGCGCCACCTGGTGGCCGCGTCTCTGCCGGTGGCCAGAGCGCTCTGCCATGCCCTGTCCCGGGCCCGGTGCTCTCCGAGGCCGTTGTGCCGGCGTCTGGGCTCGGGCCCTCGGCGTCCCCTTGCACGAAAATGTGATTCCATAATGTATGTGCCATGCTTAGTCGCTCAGTCGTGTCCGACTCTGCGACCCCATGGACCGTAGCCCGCCAGGCTCCTCTGTTCATGGAATTCTCCAGGCAAGAATATTGGAGTGGGTTGCCATGCCCCTCCTCCAGGGGATCTTCCCAACCCAGGAATGGAATCAGGGTCTCCTGCGTTGTAGGCAGTTTCTTTACCATCTGAGCTACCAGGGAAGCCCTCCATAATATATAGTGATCACCAAGAGCGAAAGGAAAATGCTAGGACATTTAGACGGGGAAGAGTTCATCCTGGAAAATGTACCAGGATGACATTCTGTCTAGTCTTGGTTTAGATCCCTATAAGTTAAAATTTTATATGGGAACATGCCAAATGAATAAAATGAGACAGATTTTCTTAAACTTCTCCCAATTCTGCATAATCAAAGTGCAGAAACAGATTTTAGAGTCAGGGACCTGGGCTTGAGTGGCAGCCACTCACTAGGGACCTTGCCTTCTTTGAGGCTCAATTGCCTCATTTCTTTTTTAAAACGTATTTATGTGGCTGCTCCAGTCTTAGTTGTGGCACTCAGAATCTTTAGTTGCAGCGAACTCCTAGCTCCCTTATCAGGGATCGAACCTGGATCCCCTGCACTGGAACTATGGAGTCTTAGCCACTGGACCACCAGGGAGGACTCTCAGTTGCCTCCTCCTCCTCTCTCAGTTGCATCCTCCAAAGAGGATGATAGAGTCTTCTCAAAAGGAGAATTTCAAAAAGAGAATTAAAACTACAGTGTCTGTGCTCATACTGTTGCCTTCCCCCTCTTCCTAGAGGTAAGCTGTCCACACCGCTCTGCTGTCCATTTCTCTGGATCACTCGTGGACCTTACCCAGCAGGATCTCTGCATCCTCAGTTTCCCCTCACCACTCCTTAACTTGATTGGCACACAGACATGGTATAAGTTCTCTCATCTTACAAAAAATCTGACTCCTCATGCCCTGCAGCCAGCTCCCCATTTTTTTTTTCACATTTATATCATAGGAAAACATCTCTAAAGTGCTGTCCTTACCCACTGCCTCTGCTTCTCCTGTTCTGGTGACTATCAGACTTCTTCTCCTGGCCCATTCACCGAGACTGCTCTTGCCAAGGAAAGCAGTGGCCGCCTCATGCTGAATATTGATGTCGGTTCTCAGTCTTTATCTCTGCTGCCCATCGATAGTATTTGACGTGCTCATTCCCTGCTCCCTTTATCCTCCTGGCCATGAGACACTGCAGCTAAGTTTTCTCCTGCACCAGCAGTTTCCCAGTCTCTAGGGCTCAGTTCTTGGATGTCTTTTCTAGCTATATGAACTTCACTGACGTCATCCCGTCTCAAGGCTGAAAATGCTACCTATATATTCTGAATGTTTTTGAGCAGCATCACCAGCCTGGACTTCACCCCTGACCTTTTTTTTTTTTTTTTTTTTTTTCTCCAATTTTTGGCCACATCCTGTGGTATGTGGGAGCTTAGTTTCCCGACCATGCGTAGAACCCATGCTCCTTGAGTTGGAAGGTGGAGTCTTAACCACGGGACTGTGGGGAAGTCCCCGCATTGAATTTTGACCCTCCCTTCCAGGTCTGCTCTCCTTGGGATCACCTCGACTCTAGTTAATAGTTTCTTCAGCCATCTGATTGCTTAGGCCAAACGTTTTGGAACCATGCTTGAGCCCTCTTTTTCTCTCACACCTCACATCCCATCTGTCAGGAAATCCTATTGGCTCTCTCTTCCTAGTGTATGCCCATCGTTTCTCACCCCATCCACGATCACTGTGGTCCTTTCTCCAAAGCCCGTATGTATACTATATATTGTGTTTCTTATTTATCTATTTAATGCCCATCTCCTCCACAAAAATATAAACCCCGTGAGGGCTGGCTTCCGCTTGCACCTTAGTCTGATTCATTGCTATATCCCCAGGTTTCAAACCTAATTGTGTGTGTGCTCAGCCACTCAGTCGTGCCTGAGTCTTTGCGATCCCATAGACTGTAGCCCGCCAGGCTCCTCTGTCCCTGGGAGTCCCCAGGCAAGAATACTGGAGTGGGCTGCCATTGCCCTCTCCGGGGGATCTTCCCGACCCGGGGATAGAATGTGAGTCTCCTGTGCCTTCTGCATTGGCAGGTGGATTCTTTACACTGTACCCCTTGAGAAGCCCTCAAGCCTAATTGGTCCTCAATAAATATTTGCAAATAAGTGAATGAATGAAGCCATTGGCAAACAGCAAGTGTTTAATAAATGAATAAATGGTGGTGGTGATAGTTATTTAGTCACTGAGTCGTGTCTGACTCTTGGGACCCCGTGGACTGTAGCCCACCGGGCTCCTCTGTCCATAGGATTTCCCAGGCAAGAATACTGGAGTGGGTTGCCATTTCTTTCTCCAGGGGATCTTCCTGACCCAAGGACGGAACCCAGGTCTCCTGCATTGTAGCTGGATTTTTTGCCGACTGAACCACCAGGGCTCTAAATGGATAAACGGTAGCTATTATTTTACATCAGCCTTCTTAGATGTCTAATGTGAACAGAAAATTAAAAGACTAAAATGTACTCTGAAGGAGCCATCAGACACATCCAGAGATGGGCTGTTTTACTCAACCAATTTTTAAATAGTCAGTATCTTTAAGAAAGAGGCTGGATGGAGAGCGGACTGTCCTGGATGAAAATATATTTAAGAATTATCATATGTGAAATAGATCGCCAGTCCAGGTTCGATGCATGAGGCAGGGTGCTCAGGGCTGGTGCACTGGGATGACCCTGAGGGATGGAATGTGGATGGAGGTGGGAGGGGGGTTCAGGATGGGGAACACATGTCCACTCATGACTGATTCATGTCAATGTATGGCAAAAACCACCACAATATTGTAAAGTAATTAGCCTCCAATTAAAATGTTTTAAAAAAGGAAATATATATGAGATGGAATTCCCTGGTAGTCTAATGATTAGGACTCTGCTTCCACTGCGGTGGGGAGGAGTTCAATCTCAGATCCCACAAGGAGCGTGGCACGGTCAAAAAAAGAAAAAGAAAAGAGATAAAATGCCAAATACATTGTATGGTTCTTGATTATTTGAACAAAACAGCTTTAAAGGAAAATGTACTATTTGGAGAAATTTGAATATGAACTGGGTATTTGACAATGTTGAAAATTATTTTTATTAGCTGTTTTAATACATAATTGGGATTATTGTGATAACGATTTCATTTTATATAAATATATTCATATATATGAAATTTAATTTTTAGAGGTGAAATAGGATGTTTATAATTTACTTCAGCAAGAAGAGAAACACAAGAGATGATTTTCTGGTTATGAAAATCAAGCAAAGTTGGCACAGTGTTAACTGTGAAATTGAAGCAGGGCACGCATGAGTGTCTGTTACACTATTCTCTCTGTTCTCTCTGTACATTTGAAAATCTTAATAATAACAGACTTCACCAGTGGTCCCATGGTTAAGAATTCGCTTTGCAATGCAGGGGAGGCCAGTTTGATCCCTGCTTGGGAAACTAAGCTCCCACATCCCTGGGGCAACTAAGCCTGCGCCCTGCAACTAGAGAAAGCCCAGCACTAGTTATCGCAATGACTGGTTGCAGCAGGACTTTGATGGTGTTACTGATTCAAAGTCACCTGGGCCTGGGCTCCTGGCAAGGGCCCCACAGCTTACCTCCCAGGGCCGTGCAAAGATGCATCACAGCAGCTTGGCAAGCTCAGCACTGCCTCCACGCCGATTCCAAAGGAAGCCAGCTGCTGCAGGGAGGCAGGCAGCCCTCAATCAGCTCAGCTGTTGTAGCAAAATGCCTTTGGAGCCAGGCCAAGCCAGAGTCGGGAGCATCTCCGACACCATGTGTCTGGTTTCTAGGAGCACAGCTTTATGGCTTTTGGATTTGGAAGATGGAAATATTTCTTAAATCCAAGTCAAAAGCCTGCTACAACAACCCTCTAAAGCTAAACAGAGCTGGACAAAAATCTCTCCTTCTGTATGACTCTTCTTTTTTGGCCAGGTGGCGCATGGGGTCTTAGCTCCCACACCAGGGATACGACTCGTGCCCCCTGTTGTCTAAGTGCAGAATCCTAACCACTGCACCACCAGGGAAGTCCTATCCCTGTGTGCGGTTTAAATGTGATAACTCCATGCGTGCATGGTAAGCATTTTCAGTCATGTGACCTCAAGCTTGACTCTTTGTGACCCCATGGATGGTAGCTTGCCAGACTCCTGTCTATGGAATTTTCCAGGAAAGAATACTGGAGTGGGTTGCCATGCCCTCCTCCAGGGAATCTTCCCAACCCAGGGATCGAACCTAGGTCTCCTGCATTGCAGGCAGATTCTTTACTGCTGAGCCACCAGGGAAGCTTGAAGATGCTCAGGGATGGTGGCTTTTCCCTGTCTTCAAAGTAAATTTGGAGGATAGTCCATTATCTCATCATCTCTAAGTTAGGGAGTTTGGGGTGATTTTTCTTCTTATTTATACTCCTTGTGACCCCCATGGATGGTAGCCCGCCAGACTTGTCTGTCCATGGGATTCTCCAGGCAAGAATACTGGAGTGGGTTGCCATGCCCTCCTCCAGGGCATCTTCCCAACCTGTCCGGCAGTGACTAATAAGTCTAGATCACACTGTGGTGCATGGAGAATTTGTGGCTTCCCGAGTGGGGGTGGGCTCTGGGCACTGACAGGCCTGGGGGCCTTTATCTCTCATCCTGCAGGTCTCGCTCTTGAGTTGGCTCCACTTTAAGGCAGATGCTCCCTTGTGGTCACAACACAGCTGTGGCGGCTTCAGATTTGCATCTTTCAGACATCAGCTCTAGTGGGAACAATTTCTGATCCATGATTCCTGGCAAAATGTTCTTTGCATCTTCTTGGCTCACACACTCCCCTCAAAACCAAAGCTGGGGTGAGAAGGATAGAGCAGGTGATCAGTTCGTGTTCCCTGAGATGGAGGTGGGAACCAAGCACACGGGTTGGAGGAGAGGTGGTTTCTGAGAGGTAATTTGGTGCCTATTTAACAGAAGAGGGGAATAGATGGATCATAACCAGAAAGTCATCTGTGCTCTGCCCTTCTCCTCTCAGAAAGGATTAGCAATGATGCAGGAAGCAGGATGCTTCAGCTGAAGAAATCTGCCCTAATTAAACCCAGATTTTCGTTCTGAGTTTCCTGGCAGCCAAAGCAAAAAGGGACAGGTTAACTCATTAGGATTTAACAGCAAGTTAGGATCAACAACTCTGATGATACAACTTTCCTGAGAGTCCAATGCTCAGTTTAAACTGTGTCTTCTTCCACTCTTTTCTCTCTCCACCTCCAATATTTCTTACTGTTTCACTTTTTTTTTTTTTTTTGCCACATTGTGCAGCTTGTGGGATCTTAGTTCCCTGACCAGGGATTGAACCTGGGCACTTGGCAGTGAGAAGCTCAGTGCTAACCTCTGAACCACCAGGGAATTCCCTGTTTCCCTTTCTGTCTTTCTTGGGCAACCTTTACCTTTTTCCTCATGTTGCTAAGACATGCCCTTCCTTTTCCCTGTCCCTGCCTGAAGCCACCATACGGGCTGCTGGCCTTTCTTCATATGTCGGTTGAATTGGAAACCATCGGGACCTCCAGGGGCTTGGATAATGCTGTGATAACATTTCTATATGCTGGTGGAGAGAGGAGTTGACCTTAAAACTAAAGGCTAAAAATCCACCCCCCTCGGAGGGCCAACCAGAGGCGAAGGGTCAGAAGACCTGGAGTTTAGTCCAGTTTCTCTTTGGAGTCATCTACCCTCCCTGGACTTTTACAAAGGGACACACTGGATGGGACGCCAACATTCCCTCCTGACTTTGCAGAAAGCACTTGACACGGTGGGAAAGGAGAATTCTCCTCACTGGACCCCACTGCCCAGTGTCTTTTGCATCAAAACGGTTTTCAGGGCTTTTCTGCCTAGACCACATAGTTTCTCACAGATCCCGAGCCTTTCACACTCCATCCTTTTTCCTGTGCTGACAGCCCGAGGAAGACCATCTGCTCGGGGTGGGCGTGGTGCTGGCGCCCTGCGCCCTGTCCCCCCAGGGCCGCCGCAGCTGCAGATGTGCCGGGGGGCGGGGAGCGGGGGGGGTGGGGGGGGGGGCGGGGCGGCCCTGATAACCAACGCGCCCGCGGTGCTCTGCTTCGCGTTCCTAGGCTTCAGGTTTGCAGAGTAGCACCACGGCGGGCAGGGAGGGCCACCTTTGGGTCTTACTCCCGCTTGGGCTCTTTTCTCTCCTAGACGTGGCCTTTCCAGTTTGTTGTTATTATTTATTCAAGCTATTGATTGATTTATTTTTGGCTGTGCTGGGTCTTTGTCGCTGCTCAGCCTTTTCTCTGCTGGCGGCGAGTGGGGGTCGCTCTCTTGTTGTGGGGTGCGGGCTTCTCATCGCCGCGGCCTGTCTTGCTGCGGAGCACGGGCTCTAGAACGTAGGCTCAGAAGTAGACACGTGCCTGAAGAATCCCGCGGGCAGAGGGACCTGGTGGGCTACAGTCCATGGGGAGGCAAAGAGTCGGACACGACTGAGCAACTAGCACTTTCAGGGGCTGAACTGCTTCAACACGTGTCTCCTGCACTGGCAGGTGGATTTTTTGCCACTGAGCCATCAGGGAAGCCTTTGCACCTTTTTAATTGCCAGTTTTTTGTTTTTTTTTTTTTTCCTGGAAAAGCCAGATAGGGGAACAATTTGACAATGAAAATGGAATGATTTGGAACCATTCCTGGATAATCTGTCAAGTGTGTTCCTCTTTTTAAAAAAAACATTTATTTATTTGGCTGTGCCGAGTTGTAGTTGCAGCAAGTGGGATCTCTAGTTGTGGCATGAGGGAACTAGCTCCCTGATCAGGGATCAGACCCCAGCCCCCCTGCATTGGGAGCATGGAGTCTTAGCTACTGGACCACAGGGAAGTCCTTGAGTTATTATTATAGTCTGGATTTTAGTATTTTAGCTTGGAGTTGTATGCTCTGTTGAGGATCTATTCATTTTACTTCAGAGAATGGGTATGATAGGGCAATAGCCACCTTCACCTCCAAGGAGAGGACCATTGCTCAGAACTGGTCTCAGGCATATTTCAGTCTTTATCGTCTGTTTTTTATAAGCCCAGACTCCCAGTCCATCCTCTCTCCCCCATCCCCCTTAACCACAAGTCTGTTCTCTATGTCTGTGAGTCTTTGTTCCTAGATGTTTATTTGTGTGCTATTTTAGATTCCACATATAAGTGATATCATATAGCATTTGTCTTCTGACTGATTTCACTTAGTGTGATAATCTCTCGTTGCATCTGATATTGCTGCAAATGGCATTATTTCATCCATTTTTATGGCTGAGTAGTATTCCATGTATATATGTACCCCTTCTTTATCCAGTCGTCTGTGGATGGACACTTAAGCTACTTCCATGTCTTGGCTATTGCAGTAAACATTGGGGTGCATGTATCTTTTCGAATTATGTATCTTTTCTCTGGATATATGCCCAGGAGTGGGATTGCTGGATTATATGGCAATTCAGTGGACATAAATTTGGGCAAACTCTGGGAATGGTGAAGGACAGGGAAGCCTGGCATGCTGCAGTCCCTGGGGTCACAAAGAGCTGGACACGCTGAGCGGCTGAACAACAAACAACAAATGGCAACTCTATTTTTAGTTTCCTGAGGAGCCTCCCTACTGTCCCATAGTGTATTTCAGCCTTTTCTTGGGGGATCGGATATGACCTAATAACACCAGGCCTAGGTTGTGTGTTGTGATAGAAGGGCATCCCCACCGTATAGAACCTTGTCTGTGCTGTTCTGTCCCTTCATTCTCACCCAGGTGGACCAAGGGACAGGCCACAGTGGCTTTCTTTCAAGACAGAAGCCCCACTAGCTCACTAATGGTATCTGTCAGAAGTCTTATTTTAAAAACTGGATTGCAAAGTAGAGTTGATCTCATTTGATTTAACATGGTTTTTTACGCCAGTGATTTTTAATGAGTCTATTGCAAATGGGAAATTTTCACTTTAAATAAAATATCTTTTATTGTGCTGACAATGTATAAACACCAGTTTTTCCTGAGAAGGATTGTGTAAAAATACCAATACAGAAGGATCATGAGTGATTTTACTGAGGGCAGAACCATTTGCAGTTTTATGGTGAAAGAAAATAATTTTGCAGCTAAAGCAAGTTTGTGTCTCACCTAACCAAGGGGTCATTTATGAAACTGCTGAGCCTGGGTCTCCACCCTGCACTTTCCTTCAGTAGGGAGGTTGTAACAATCACACTGAACGCAGGAGACTTCCTTTAAACAAGCAAACGTTTCCAGTTGACAATAGGAAGGTAAATGTGACTCCATTTAGTGAATTTGCTCATAGAGCTTTGAGCAGCTGAGAGGGGATTTTAGCTTTGAGCAGCTGAGAGAGTGAACTTTCTCCTCGGTCTTCCCACTTACTCATCTCCAATTAAATTTCTTACAATCAATTCACAGGCTTTTAGGGATTATCAACTAATTCTTAAACCTTGACTAAAATTTTTCAAACGGTATACTCAAGCCGCATAGGTTAGGATGGTGCCCCCAGAAAGTTAGCTTATAACCACTGTCATGGTTCATATCCCGTGCATTGCTTTCTCCGGAGGGGTAGGGTCCCGGCAGGAAAAACACACTGATCAATCTAAACTTTGGATTTGGGGAGGAGAGGAACCACTAGCACTTTGCATGCATTAAGAGAGAATGCAAGGTCACCGCCACTCTGGACCAACAGCTCAAAGGGTATTATGTGGTGATTAACTTTATGTGTCAGTTGGAAGGTGTTTTCGGATGGGATTAGTATTTAAATGGGTGAACTTTGAGGAAAGCAGATTGCCCTCTCTAAAGTGGGCGGGCCACACCCAATCAGTTGAAGTCCTGGGTAGAACAAGAAGACCCGACTCCCTAAGCTGGAGGGAATGTCCACCCGGCGGCTTTAGAAATATACATATTTATTTATGTAGCTCCTCCAGGTTTCAGTTGGGACATGCAGGCTCTTTTAGTTGTGGCATGTGACCTCTTAGTTGCAGCATGTGGGATCTAGTTCCCTGACCAGGGATGGAACCCGGGCCCCCTGCATTGAGAACAAGGAGTCTTAGCCTCTGGACTACCAGGCAAGTCCTCAGGCTGATGGCCTTTGAAATTCGTCTGCACCTTTGGCTCTCCTGGGTCTTCAGCTTGTCGGCCCACATTGCAGATTTTGGACTTGCCAACCTCTATGGTTGCAGGAGCCAATTTCTTATAATAAATCCATTTCTATACATGGCCTATTGGTTCTGTTTCTCTGGAGAACCCTGATTAATACAGTACGTCCTACTGAGCCTGGATCATTTGTGCAAGCTAACTGCTATTCAGTTAAGGGGGCCTGTCACAGTCTTCTTTAAAACCCCTGGACCAGGCTTCCCTGGTGGCTTAGTGGTGAAGAATTCATCTGCCAGTGCAGGGGACATGAGTTTAATCCCTGGTCTGGAAAGATCCCACATCGGGCAGGACAGCTAAGCCTATGTGCCACAGCTACTGAGCCGGTGCTCTAGAGCCTGTTAGCCACAGCTGCTGAAGCCCAGGCACCTAGCGCCCATGCTCTGCAGCAGGAGGAATGACTGCAATGAGAAGCCCATACACACAATTAGAGACCAGCCCCCGCTTGCCACGACTAGAGAAAGCCTGTGCGCAGTAGCAAAGACCCAGTGCAGCTGTAAATAACCAAATGAATGCTTTCTAAAAAAAAGAAAAAAAGGAATACATCAAAAAAAGAAAAACAACGAAACAAAAAAACCTCTCCACCAAAAAAAAAAAAAAAAAAAACCAACCAAAAAACGACCAAACACCCACACCTCCTCTCAGAAGCATCTTCTTGGTGTGCTTGGGTTCCATCTAGTGCCAAATTTAGGTACTGCACCTTCCTCACCGATTTAATTCCCTGAGTACAAAGATGGCTCAGAGGTAATGAATTTGCCTGCCAATGTAGGAGGCTCAGGAGACGCAGTTTCAATCCCTGGTTCGGAAAGATCCCCTGAAGGAGGAAACGGCAACCCACACCAGTAGACTAGCCTGACAAATCCCATGGACAGGGGAGCCTGGCGGGCTACAGTCCATGGGCTCGCAGAGTTGGCCGAGGCTGAGCACACACACACTTATTAATAGACCTCTATACTCGTGTACATCACTCCTTGTTTTATTCACTTAACAAACATTTAGAGAAGCCTTGCTTGTACCCAAGACACTGCAGCGAGTGGCCTCTCTCCTTCACGGGGCTCAGAGCCCAGCTGGAAGCAGATGATGGTAGTCACACGTGCTCAGGGCCAAGAGAGGAGCGTGCGCAAGGAGCTAAGGGACGAGCAAGGAAGAGCTGAGGGTCACCACTGGGAGACGGGGGGCTGGCTCTGGACAGACCACTTCCCTCCAGCAGCTGTGGGCCTTCTGGACCATTTCCTCCCCTGCTGGCTTCCTTCACCACGGCTGCGTCCTCTGGCGGGCGTGACTGTGATTCAGCTGCAGTCTCCTTACTTGACGCTTGAGGCAAGGTGGCCGCAGAGAGGCCCCTAGTTCCACAGGGAGGACAGCAGGCTTCGGAGACAGAAGGCCTAGCAGCAGATCCGAGCTCTGGAGACCTTGCCTTCATTTGCGTATGTGTGAAATGCAAAAAATAGGATTGTCCATGTCGGCTTGTTGTGGGAGCTTGTTACGGGAATCCAGCGTGGTAACGTGCTTGACTTGTCTGAGTTTTTCCTTGTGAACATCAAAAATCAAACCTGGTTAACGTAAGTGGAAAAAGGAGTGTCTTGGGGAAACGTCAGAAAGCTCACAGAGATGGGGGTGGATGTAGAAGTGTTTATCAATTTTTGTTCTCTCTCTCAGCTCATTTTTTAAAAACTTGAAGTATAGTTGATTTACAATATTGTGTTACTTTCAGGTATACAACAAAGTGATCCTGTTATGCATAGCTACATATACATACTCTTTTTCAGATTCTTTTCCATTATAGATTATTACAAGATATTGGTTATTGTTACCCGTACTGTACAGTAGGTCCTTATTGTTTACCCGCTTTATATATAGCAGTGTGTATCTGTTAATCCCAAACTCCTAATTTATCCCCCTACCAGTGGTAACCATAAGTTCGTTTTCTATGGCTGTGAAGCTATTTCTGTTTTGTAAATGAGTGCGTTTGTATCATTTTTTCTGGCATCCACGTATTAGTGATAGTGTATGGTGTTTGTCTTTCTCTGACTTACTTCACTTGGTATGATAATCTCTAGGTCCATCCATGTTGATACAGAACGCATTATTTCATTCTTATTTATGGCCGAGTAGTATTCCCCACCTCAGCTCTTATGCGCACACCAGCTTTGTTCCGGCCTGTCCCTGCAGAAAGATTGTCGGTTCCACAGTCTCCGGTGAGGATGGCAGAACCGCTCACAGCTTCAAGTTCACACGCTGTCTGTTGGTCCTCTAGGGAGAGACCACATCTCTCAGTAAGTCGGGTTCATGGGCAGGGATGCTGAGCAGCCCAGCTCTGATCAGGTGTGGGCTCCCTGTGGTGAGGCTGGACAGAAGGGCAGGGCTGCACGGGGTGCTCCTCAGGGGCGGCCCTGGTACCGGTCAGCGTGGCGGGAGCGTGGGGCTCCTCTCGGTGTTGATGGTGGTCCCTTTGGGCCAGTTCTGGAAGTCCACCCTGAGACGAGGGAGCTGGGCGTCGTGGAGAGTCCACTTTGCTTCCCAGCAGGGACCCGAGTCTTTCTGGAAGTCTCCATGGCTGTTGGCAGCTTCTTCCCCGCTTTGCCCATCAGAACCTCCCGCTGGGCCACACAGGCCTGCCTTCGAGTCTCCTTCCTCAGCGGCAGGCCTTAGAGCCCTGGTCCCGCAGGGGGCCGCTCTGCCTCGCCCCTGACGGTGACCTTCCTGCTGACGCGTGACTCCTGCTCCCCGCAGGCCTGGCCTCCGCCCTGCTTGGACTTGATGTCCTGTAAAGAGAGGACACGTAGGGCTATCCTCCAGGCGCTGGGCTGACTTCCCTGCATCTGCCAGCGTGGGGCAGTGCTCCTGTAAAGATCGGGCCCTGCACTCCTGAGTGCCCACAATAAGGGGGAGCTCTCGGGAAGTGGGGGGATGTTCCTGAGGAACCAGGACGTGGGGTGGGTGGGGGCTGGACCCGAGGTGGGCGACCCCTGCCCCCCTCCTCATCCGCTCTGGGCAGGATGGATGGCGAGGGGGCCAGAGGAAGCCTCCTGTGCTCTCTGCTCCCTGGCAGGGTCCCTGCCTCCACCCCCTCCTCAGACCGCCCGAGGTCACCCCCTCTCCCTCACACAGCCCCCCACCTCCTGTGGTGAACTCATAGGTGCTGACTGAGTGTCCCTGAGGCTCCAGGGGTGCTCTTTCAAGCAAGACATGTCGGCATCGCTTCACTGGAGAAAGCATCTTTAGCTGCTAGTAATTCATTAATTAAATTTTATTTTTGGGTGCCCTGGGTCTTCATCGCTTAGAGGGCTTTCTCTAGTTGCGGCGAGAGGGGCTCCTCTTTGTTGAGATTCTCGCTGCCCCCTGCGGGGGCGTCTCTGGCTGTGGAGCCCAGGCCCTTGGGCTTCCGTGGTTGCAGGTCCTGGGTTCCGGAGCGGACGTTCAGTAGCTGAGCGCACGGGCTTAGTTGTTCCACGGCAGGTGGGATCGTCCCCAGAAATGGAACTTGTGTCTCCCGCCTCGGTAGGCAGATTCTTAACCACTGGACCACCAGGCAGTGCAGTGGTGAACACTTACTGAGCACCTGTTGTATGCAGGCAGCTGTGAGGCGTGCTTTCCCTATGGTGATGTTGTCTCCGACGTCCTGGGCACTTGCTGGGTGCTCTTGTCCTCATTTTACAGATGTGGCAGCTGGTACACAGTGTGGGGCTTGTCCTCTGAGGCCAGGTTTGTATGAGCAGCAGGCCGAGGCTCACCTGGTCCCGGGCTCATCTCATTTGTCTACCTGCTGCTGGAGAGCCCCAGATAAATTCAGGCATCACAGGCTGGTCCCCCAGCAGAGGGGGTCATGGGGGTGAGGGAGGTGGGGCTCCCGAGCCTATGCTCCCCTCTTCGGAGATCCACTCTCCGCCCCAGGGCAGGGTAGCTTGCCCACCTCTTCCATTGTCTCAGGCCTAACGAGGGGCCTGTGCCTGGCTCGCCCATCCATTCCCTACTCAGACTGACTGTGCCAGACGCTGAGCCTCCCAGCAGGAAGATGCTGTCATCTGTTGACCTGTGGTCTGGGGGGACCCAGGTGGCACCCCTGCGCTCAGGCTTGTTCAGGGGATGGACCCGTCTCTCGCAGGCAGCTGAGGGCTGCCAGCCTGCCAGCCACTGGTGAGTGCTAGGTACCAGACCCTGTAGAGTAAACTGCATCCTCATCTCCTCATGTTCTATGCTAAGATGACTTTTCAGTGAATTCACTGGGAAACCTGACTTTGGGAGAGCCAGAGGTCTGGAGATGATCTGGACTTGGCCGCATGTGGGTCTGGGCCGTGGAGAGACCAGCCGGGGACCTCCCTCAGGGCAGCCAACTGAACTGAGCCCAGCTTGTATTCTGAAAGAGTGTTCAGCCCCTTTTCCTTGGAAACCCATCCCCAGGCCACGTGCATTGGACGATTCGTTTGCCACATTGCTTCTCCTCGATGGGGACCCATGACTTCCGGAGAGCCAGGAGCGGGGGTCCCCGGTCTCGGTGGCTTTGCTCCAGAGGGCCTGCTCTGCTGCGGCTGCTTCTGCTGCTGCTTTTTCATAGCTAATATTTATCTGGCTGCTCTTGGTCTTAGTTGAGGCATGCGGAATCTAGTTCTCTGGCCAGGGAGGCAGGCACAGTGGGGCTGGAGCCCTGGCCTCCCCGCTGTGGTCCACAGGGCACCTCCACCCAGGGGATGAAGGGCTCTGAGAGGCCAGAGCGGCCCTTGTTCTCTGGAGGGGCCGATGTGGGTGGTGGAATCGAGTGACAAAGCTGGCCTTCCACGTGGGGAACTACAGTCATGGGGCCCCCTGCTCTGAGCAAGGCTGGGTGTCCTCAGATCGGGACCCCAGGTCTGGGTCAGCTGCGGCGATGGGGCTCCTTGCTCTGTCAGGTCCTGGGTGCCGATCAGCAGCTCCTGCCCGTCCCCAGGCCCAGACAGTAGATCTTCTGTGAGTCAGTGACATGCGCCCGGCTATCCCCGCCGGGACTGCATAAATCTTCTCGTTTTTGCCATATCACTGGCTCTCGTGACAGCTCAAGATGTTTCTCTGCTTCTGAGTATCCCTTTTATTAAAAGGCGCTGGAGCCCTGCAGACGTGTTAACCAGTGGCCCCTCTGGCCCCCCTGGCCTCTCCTTTCTCAGCTCAGCTTTCCCTCTTCGCTGCTCCCACAAGTCTTTCACATCATTCATTTTGACATTTAAAAGTTTCCAAGCTTGATCTGAGATGCCACAAACACTGCCATTGTTATTTGGTGGGCTCTGGAATGCTGAGAATCCCAGGACTGGGGCGGGGGGTGGGGGAAGGGCGGGCCTGCCTGCCTTGTCTGGATGCAGGGAGCTCAGTCCTTGCTGGGAGGTGGGCTTCCGCCCTGGGGTTGTGGCCGCTCCCGCCTTCTGCAGGCTCTGCTTGCCTTTCGGGCTTCTTTCCTTCTCACCAGGCCAGTCCCTCCTTTTGTTTTTCTTGAGGATCCTAGAATCTTAATGTTCCACTTTTTCAGGAAAGTTGCTCCTATTACCCAGGGGTGATTCCGTCACCTTCTCCCTGGCTCCTGCTCCTAACAGGCCCTCCATATTTCAGCAGAGGCTGTCAGAGAGAGCAAAGCTGGCCGCGCTGGGTCTCGGGCCACGTGGCGCCATCTCTGACGGTTCTTGGTGGTGGTGCTTTAGTTGCCAAGTAGAGTTCGACTCTAGCGACCCCATGGACTGAAGCCCGCCAGACTCTCTGTCTGTGGGACTCTCCAGGCAAGAGTACTGGAGTGGACTGCTGTGCCCTCCTCCAGGGGATCTTCTCGACCCAGGACTCAAAGCTTCATCTCTTATATCCCCTGCATCTCTTGTACCTCCTGCATTGGCAGGTGGGTTCTTTGCCACTAGCGCCTGAGAAGCCCCTGATGGTTCTTGTGCTGTGCTTACTCAGTCTTGTCTGGCTCTTTGTGACCCCATGAAATGTAGCCCGCCAAGCTCCTCTGTTCTTGGGATTTCCCAGGCACGAATACTGGGGTGGGGTGCCATTTCCTACTCCAGGGGATCTTCCCTACCCAGGGATCGAACCAGTATCTCTCACGTCTCCTGCATTGGCAGGCAGATTCTTTACCACTAGTGCCACCTTGGGTTCACGGGGTAGGAAAAATGGTGACAAAAAGGCAGGCCTCGTTACCCAAGTGTTATTTTTGTCTGCTAAACACATGAAACAAAATAGAACTACATCCACCATCACAATCACCTTCATTTCCTAAAGCACTTTTGACGCCTAAAACGTAGTAGGAAGGGAACAAAATCAGAGTGAAACCCAGTTTTTGCCAACAAAGGACAAATTTCACACTGACATTTTTACGTGGACCAGTGAAAATTCTACCAAAGCCGAGTGTCAGTTAAAGGGGACCAGTATTTCCAAATTAGAGCTCCTCAAACTTTAAATGCATGCACGGGGGGCTTCCCTAGCAGTCTGGGGGTTCAGACTCTGTGCTTTCAACACAGGGATTGGGTTCCATCCCTGGTCAGGGAACTAAGATCCCACGTGCCTCTTGGCAAGGCCAAAAGTTAAAAAAAAAAAAAAAAAAATAGACGTATGCACAAATCTCCAGACCCTTGTTAAAATGCAGATTCTTATTCATTAAGTTGGAATGGGGCTTGGAAGTCTTTTTAATAAGTTCTCAAGTGAGGCCCCGCTCCCAGTGCTAGGTCTTGAGTAGTAAGGGTCTGCCCTGTACAGAGCCCCAAACAAAACCGAGGTTCCATCACCCTTCTGAAGAATAAAATTAGGTAAAGTGTTGTTTTGTATCACGTGAACCAAAACATCACTTATCAACTAGATTCTCTGCTATGGCCTGTCCATAGCATCTCCCACAGACTGCTGTCTGGCTGTAAGTTCCACAGATAAAGTCAGAGGGCTGAATCATGGCTACTGGACAGCTTCAGTCATCCAGGCCAAGCATCAGCTAGACCAAAGGGAGCAGGGCTTTCAAGCCTGCCAATCCCTCTGGCCACCTGCCCCATCCTCCACCCCCAACCCACAGTGAGAGGTGCACTTGGCATCACCACCCTGCGCTGAAATCAGGTTTTCCATAACAGTACTTCGCCTTATTGCATGTGACACGTTCTAATTTTAAAAATACATAAAATGCTCATTCCTATAGACTCAGTGGGTTTTAGGGTCCACCATTAGGTTGTGACCCAGAGTCTGACAAATACACGTGCTCCTTGAAAGCCTTTTTACAAATTGATGTTACGTGAGTTTTTGATCTGTTGTGGAGGAAGGCACAGGTCTTCTGTAGCGTAAGAAGACCTAATTTAGGAAATACTGACTTAAAGTTATAGTCAAAGCTATGGTTTTTCCAGTAGTCATGTACGGATATGAGGGTTGGACCATAAAAATGACTGAGCACTGAAGAATTGATTCTTTCGAACTGTGGTGCTGGAGAAGACTCTTGAGAGTCCCTTGGACAGCAAGGAGATCGAACCAGTCAATCTTGAAAAAAATCAGCCCTGAATATTCACTGGAGATATATATATATATATATATATATATATATAATATTCAGAATAATATCAGCTTCACTGATGCTGAAGCTGAAACTCCAATACTTTGGCCACCTGATTTGAAGAGCCGACACTTTGGGGAAGACCCTGATGCTGGGAAAGATTGAAGGCAGAAGAAGAGAGCAACAGAGAATGGAACGGTTTTGCATGACATCACTGACTCAATGGAAATGAATTTGAGCAAACTCTGGGAGACGGTGAAGGACAGGGCAGCCTGGTGTACTGCAGTCTGTGGGGCTGCAAAGAGTAGGACATGAGTTAGTGACTGAACAAAAACACAGCACTGAAAATGATGATTTCTCCATATTATATACCCTGTCAGCTCTGTTTTTAAATTTTTTCTTACTTTTTTAATCCAACAATTTTTTAAAAAGTTTAAAATTTATTTATTTTATGGGTGTATGTATGCACTTATCTGGTTGTGCTGGGTCTTGGTTGTGGCATGTGGGATCTAGTCCCTCGATCAGGGGTTGAACCCAGAACCCTGTACTGGGAGCGTGGAGTCTTAGCCTTGGGCCACCAGGGAACTCCCCCTTATTTTTTTAAATTTAATTTTTATTTTATATTGGAGTATGGTTGATTTACAGTGTTGTGTTAGTTTCAGGTCAATCAGTTACACGTACACACACATCCACTCTTTTCTGATTCTCTTCCCATTTAGGTTATTGCAGAATATTGAGTAGAGTTCCCTGTGTTATACAGTAAGTCCTTGTTGGCTATCTATTTTATATATGCTGCTGCTGCTAAGTCGCTTCAGTCGTGTCCGACTCTGCGACCCCATAGACGGCAGCCCACCAGGCTCCCCCATCCCTGGGATTCTCCAGGCAAGAACACTGGAGTGGGTTGCCATTTCCTTCTCCAATGCATGAAAGTGAAAAGTGAAAGTGAAGTCGCTCAGTCATGTCCGACCCTCAGCGACCCCATGGACTGCAGCCCACCAGGCTCCTCTGTCCATGGGATTTTCCAGGCAAGAGTACTGGAGTGGATGCCATTGCCTTCTCTGATTTTATATATGCTAAGTCACTTCAGTCATGTCCGACTCTGTGCGACCCCATAGACGGCAGCCCACCAGGCTCTCCCGTCCCTGGGATTCTCCAGGCAAGAACACTGGAGTGGATTGCCATTTCCTTCTCCAATGATTTTATATATAGTAGTGTGTAAATGTTAATCCAAAACTCCTAAATTTATCATTCCCCCCCATGTTTCCCTTTTGGTGACCATAAGTTTCTTTTAAGTCTGTTATGTGGTGAGCCAAGGATAAAAGAGCAGATAAAACCAAGGAGGGTCTTGGAATGCGGAACAGAAAACCCTGACCCTTGTCGTCCTTCCCTCCCCCATGCTGTAACTATTATGGAACAGTACAGCCCGTCTCCCCGCCTACCCCACAGGCAGACGGCATCCGCCCTCCTCTTCCCCTATCCCACTCCTGGACCCTGGGTGTGAAAGTGGACTGAGGACCCTGTTCCACGTTGCTTCTCCCTTGAACTGGCCTGCTGTTCTCAGAGCATCTCCCTCTCATAGACTTAATTTCTGTCTCATTCCGCCTCATGTCTGGAAATTCTTTTCCAACCTGCGCATGGACCGCAACATGTTATTCTGTTTCTGTTTTGTAAATAAGTTTATTTTTATCATTTTTAAAATAAAGATTCCACATATAAGTGATATCATATGGTATTTGTCTTTGTCTGACTGACTTAGTATAATAATCTCAAGGTCCATCCATGTTGCTGAAAATGACATTATTTCTTTTCTACCCTATAAGCTCCTACTGAAGAGATTTTTTGCCATCCATTTCTTTGGTAAATCTCAGAGTAAACTCATCTTGAATTTCATCTTGGTAAATTCATCTAAGAAAATGGATGAATGAATGAATTAGCATATTTATAGATGCATAAGTCCTTGGATGGAAGATTTCAGGACTAATAAATTTTGAAATGTGTTACCAGTAATGTGGTCTGAGAACATAGGAACAACAAAATGTTTTTGAAATTAAAATGTATAGCAGCAGGAAAATGATTGATTTATAAATGGCTTTTGAGTATACTAATCACAGAGGCAATGATAATGTTGCTTTGTACTGAGTCATTACATGCCTACTGCAGTAAACATTTTAGTTCGTAAAATTACAAAGTCTATTTAGAAACTGCCCGTTTTTCTTTTTTGCTGTGTCTTGCTGCATGTGGAATCTTAGCTCCCTGACCAGGAATCGAACCTGCGCCTCCTGCAGTGGAGGCGCGGAATCTGAACCACTGGACCACCAGGGAAGTCCCAGAAACTGCACTTGAAAAAGAGAAAAACCAGAATGTGGCTCCAGGGAGATGAGGTGTATTGCACTGGGCGGGGTGATCTCGCTTTTTCTTAGAGACAGGAAGAAGCTTTTAGAGGATCCTGTCTAGAGCTTTTAAAGCTTTTAATAGGGGATGTTTACTGAAGGGGAACATGGCAGCTTTTAACAGGTGACATTGTTTACTGAAGGGGGACATGGCGGGAGGAGGTTGGGGGAACCCCACGGGGAGTGGAAAGCTGCTCGGGGCTCCTCCCTCCTCCCCTAATCCCAGACACCCATTCCCTGCTGGCCACCTCAGCTCTGATGGGAGACTGACTTGGACCCAGTCTGACCCACTTTCAAATTCTGGGGAGGAAGAACCAGATTGGGTCGCCTGGGACAGCTGTCCATCTCTTGGGTAGTCAGTCGTCATCTGGGAATGCAGTGACGACGTACAGACGTGGTGTTAGGGCGTCTGCTGGCGTGGTGGGGGGTCATGACAACTGTGGTCCAGGCAAGCACCTCAGAAGTGCCCACGAAGAGACCTCTGGTGCTCCTTCTCTGGTGGTGGCTGGGACTCTGTGCTCCCAACATAGAGAGTCCGGGTTTGATCCTAGGTTGCAGAACTAAATTCCCCATCCCACAATTAAGAACTGGTGCAGCCAAATGAAAAGTAAAGTAAAATAAAATGAAAAATTAAAAAAAATTGGCTATGGCACTGTGGAACCCTTTGTTCATATAAGATCTTTTATTTTCAATTGTAGAAGACGTTTTCACAATCGATAGCCAGACAAAACATAAAAAATCATTACAAGTGCAAGCCATAATGGAAACATGATTAAACTAACAATATAAAATAATTACATACTATTTGGGGGCCAAGCAGAGTGATGTGGTAAGTGGAAGGGCATCCATGCGCGTGTTTTCGTCTGCCCAGTCATTCTGTCTTTTGTGCATTTAATCCATTTACATTTAAGGTAATTATCGATATGTAGGATCCTATTACCATTTCCTTAACTGTTTTGGGTTTATTTTGTGTATTTCTTTTTTCCCCCTTCTCTTGTGTTTCCTGCTTAGAGAAGTTCCTTTAGCATTTGTTGTGAATCTGATTTCAGTTCAGTTCAGTTCAGTTCAGTCGCTCAGTCATGTCTGACTCTTTGTGACCCCATGGACTGTCGCCTATCAGGCTCCTCCTTCCATGGGATTTTCCAGGCCAGAGTGCTGGAGTGGATTCCCATTTCCTTCTCCAGGGGATCTTCTCGACCCAGGAATCGAACCCGGGTCCCCTGCATTGCAGGCAGACACTTTTACCGTCTGAGCCACCAGGGAAGCCCAAAGCTGATTTAGTGGTGCTGAATTCTCCTAACTTTTGCTTGTCTGTAAGATCTTGCCTAGCAGCCAACTATGGAAAAAAATGGACAAAGGCCGAGTTGTTCTGGTAAAGGAGGTGGTAACCAAAGTCCCGCCAAACTGATATCCCTCTGCTAGTGCTGAGGAGTGAGTTTTGAAAACTGTGGATCTCACTGTATCTCCTGGTTTTATGGAACAGGTTCAGACGGTAAAGAATCTGCCTGCAATGTAGGAGAGCTGGGTTCGATCCCTGAGTGGGGAAGATCCCCTGGAAGAGGGCATCGTAACCCACTCCAGTATTCATGCCTGGAGAAGCCCATGGACAGAGGAGCCTGGCGGGTTAGTCTATGGGGTCACAAGAGCCGGATAAAACTGAGCACAGAAGCTAGCACATGAGGTCACTGCCTCAGAGGTTCACAGCAGCTCAGCGTCAGGGTGTGAAGAGCATCAAGAGCCTGGACTCCTGGGGGAACGTTCTTATGGAGGTCCACTTGCTCCTTGATTCCAGGTACCAAACACACAACAGCTGGCAAAGTCTCCTATTTTAGTAAAATGCCTCTCTTTGGAAAGAAAGCTATTTGTGGAGTTCTAAGCCAAATTGATTTTGATTTACAGGGTTGAAAAAAGAAAAAAAAGAAAGCAACTACAGTCAAATGAAATGCCAGGAGATTTGTGTCCTGAGCTGGAAGTTTAGCCTGATTAGGTTTCCGTAGGTGTGCTCACCTTGCCTCGTCTCGCTCAGCATCCTTCTGCCCTCGCTCTCCCTTGAACATAGACGAGGGTCTGAGGGCCCAGAAAGGCTTGCTCTGGTCACTGACCACTTTTCCGGTTGCAAATACGCTTTGGTGTCTCTCATGGGATAACGCCTCCAGGCAACGCCTGTGTGTGGGTAGGCAGAAGCTAAACGAAGCAGGAACCTGGTAAGCTTGGTCGCCTCTATCCATTTGGGTTATTTTATTTTTCAAAAAGAAGCTCATCTTATTTGTCCTTCGGGAAACACAATTTATATCTTATCTATTTATTTATTTATTTGTCTGCATCGCAGCATACTGGATCTCTGATCTTCCTTGTGGCATGGGGAATCTGTAGCTGCAGTACGTGGGATCTCATTCCCTGACCAGGGATCGAAGCCGGGACCCCTGCGTCGAGACTGCAGAGTCTTAGCCACTGGACCACCAGGGAAGTCCCTCCACTGGGGTTTTTAAGGGTGCACTTGGGGAGCTCTCTTGGCCGTGTCCTTGCAAACCATTCTAGGGAAGAGTTTGGCTATGCGGCTGGAGGCTGGCCCCCGGCCATCAGCTGGGTGCCCTTTGAAAGTCCGGCCGCTCCTCTCTCCACAGGGCCGTGGGGGCTGTCCAGAGGCTCTGCCCTGCACCTCTGCCCTGCGCCTGCTCGCTCAGCCACTGGATGGCACTGTTAGAACTGGAGAAAAGAGGCTTCCTCCCCTGAAACCGTTTTCCCTCATTCCAATCCTCTCCAAACTGTCATTTCCACCCACCTCCTTCCAAACAGAACAGAACAAAATCATTTCGTAGCCTGTTCCTGTTGCTCTGCCCCCAACCCAGTCTGCCCTGTCCGTCCCTGGGTGCCTGCAAAGAGGAGTAGCCCAGCTGCCTCCTTTTCTGCCCTCAGGGTCCCCTCTGTCCATCCTATTTTTGCATCTTTATCATTCTGTGTGTGGTGGGGGTGGGGGCCCCTCTAGAGTTTCAGGCAATCTAGGGAAGCAGCAAGGGCCGTGAAAGACTTATAAGGACCTGGGGGCCTAAAAGAGAAAGCAGAAGTGCCTGCAATCCTTCTGGTCGCATGACTTGTGTTCTAGAAGGAAAAAGAAACTAGGGCTGCATGCACAGAGGCAGCGTGGAGCAGGGTCACTGGGAGAAGGGGCTGGAAGGGGGAAAGGGGCGGGGAAGAATGTGCCGAGTGCAGGAAACGGGCTCTCGGCAGTGGAATCTTGGCGTCAACTTGGCCACTCAAAAGCTTTCTGTTCCTGGCTTCTGAGCTGCCGCTGTGTCAGAACCCCCTCCGCTGGGTCAAGGGTGGGTAGAGGCCTGAGCAGCCCTCGCCCTCATGCACTGGTTTTGACCCTTGCTTCCCAGTTCTGGCTGCTACTTCCTCTTCCTGTGAGATGTGAGTGGGGAGCAGACTGAGAGGACCAAGAGCTGGAGGAGAGAAAACATAGCTGTCCCCCACGTTTGCACACCTATCTCAGGTCCCCCAGACTGCCCGTCGCTGCTGCCTCAGCTCGCTTCCCTCTCAGGGGAGGCGAAAACAACATTTCTTGGGAGGAATTCGCTCTGAGAAAAGCATTTTCCCCTAACAATGACCAGGAAATCCTGTCTTGACTGATATTCTCAAGGTGTGCTGGCCTCTTGGCAGAGTCATTTGAAGGCTTATTCAACCATGCAAACGCCCATGAGACACGGTTCCCAAACTCTGTGGAGGTGTGCTGGCCACACCCCTCCCCTTGGCCAACCCTGACCTTGAGCAGGGAGCCCGGCCAGCTCGCCCAGCCTGCCTGCAGGTGGGAGGTCTCTCTGCTGACTCAGGCCCAGACTGGGTCAGGTGCCTGCCTTCAGTCCCATGAGTAATACCCTGCCTGTCCTCTGCAAAGGGCCTTCCCAGGATTAATGAATTAGTCACCCCCCGGGAGAGCGAGGGAGCAGGTTATGGTCATCCTCATTAAGGCCTTGCCTCATAAGGCCTGCCTCAGGCCAGTGAGCGTCTGGATGTGGGTGCAGGCAGACAGTGGCTCAGGGTGTCCCAGGGAGAGGCCCCTCCAGGGCGCAAGGGAGGCTGGAGCTTCTCACTGGGCAGCTGGGGGCTTCACCCACTGAGGGCCGAGGGGAGGGGACTGGAGAGTCTCAGGTCCACGTGAGAAGATGCAGACAGTTTGACACAGGCTCAGCCACGCAGTTCCACAGTCTGCTCTGCACAATTCAGAAACTGACGCCGATGGGCCTCCCACCATTCTGCCCCTCCAAGCAGGTCGTCCAGATATTTATGAAATGCGCCTCGGAACCCTTTCCTTTCTGTGTCTGCGTGGGGATTTCAAATGACTAAAAGTGATAAAGCACAGGTCATTATAGGACCCTGCAAAGCAAAAGCATGTTGTGAATGCCTAGGAGAGCAGGGGCCCCACGTCCCTCTGGGTCACGGGGCCCCCAAAGAGGTTTGTCTTCTTTCGGGAGCAGGACACAGGTGAGAGAGCTTTAGGAGGTAAGAATGTGTCCTGATGGCAGAGCTAGGACCCAAGCACCTTCTGGAAGCCAGACAGCAGAGCAATCCTTTCGGTCAACCCTGTCTGCAGCTGCTTTTTATAAACTTGGCATAAATACGTGCTTGGAAATGCCCGGGCAGTGTATCTGGAAAATATTTTCTACCATTTGAAAATACACACACACACATATACATGCTTAGAAAGGAAAAAAACACACACACAACAGAAACCGTGCATGTTACAGAATGCCTTCACTTGCGGTTTTTTTCCATTACTTCCTCAGTTCATTTTTCTGCTGCCAATTTTAGAAGGCCATAAGTCATAGTTGTTGTTAAACTTTGTCAGTTAAAATGTAACTCTAAGAACAAGTCATATGATCCATTGGAGCCAAATGGCCTTTTGGAAAGCGTGGTGGTGGGAGGTAGGAGAGCCAGCCCTGGCGTCTCTTCTCTGCTGTGTGTTATGTGTCCTGCCCACGAGAAAACAGAGTCCCCTGTTGCTGGCCTCGGCTCCCAAAGGCCACTGATCCGAGGGAGGGAGGCTTTTCAACTTTTATTCTGTGTGACCCAGGCATGGAACATAATCTTGTGTTTTGAAGTGCTCGTGTGTGCTAAGTCGCTTCAGTCATGTCCAACTCTTTGTGACCCTATTGACTGTAGCCCGCCAGGCTCCTCTGTTCATGGGATTCTCCAGGCAAGAATATTGGAGTGGGTTCCCATGCCCTCCTCCAGGGGATCTTCTGGATCTGGGGATCGAACCTGCGTCTCTTACGTGTCCTGCATTGGCAGGCGGGTTACCACTAGCACCACCTGGGGAGTCCTCAGTCTTACACAATAATGAAATTCTCAATTGTTGAGAGAGACTTGTATATGTAAGTTTTTTTAAAATGTGGACATTTACTTATTTATCTTATTTATGGCTGTGCTGGGTCTTATTAACTGTTGCGGCACGCAGGCGCTTCTGCCTTTATTGTAGCATGTGGGATTTAGTTCCCTGACCAGGGGTCGAACCTGGGCCCTCTGCATCAGGAGTGTGGAGTCTTAACCACTGGACTACCAGGGACGTCCCCTCCTCATGGAGGTTTTACTCTAGTGGGATCGATGGACAGACAGACACGGGCTGACTCACCCCTACAGTGCCTTTTGCACATGAGGCTAGCTACATCCCTGGAGCAGAGGGACAGATGGCTAAGAGCCACCAGGAAAGACGGCTTTATCACAGGCAGAGTGGGATACCCTTGGGTCTGTCATGTACTGTCTAGAGCCTGCCCGCCTTCCCTGTGGAGTGGGCACAATGCCACTGCTCATGGGGTGAAATAACAAATGTGAAAAGCACGTTTGTTGTTGTTGTTAAGTCACTAAGTCTTGTCCGATTCTTTGCGACCCCGTGAACTATAGAACAACTGACTAGTTCAGACCTGGGAAAGGAGGACGGCAAGGCTGTATATCGTCACCCTGCTTATTTAGCTCCCATGCAGAGCACATCATGTGAAATGCTGGGCTGGATGAATCACAAGCTGGAATCGAGATTGCCAGGAGAACTATCAATAACCTCAGGGATGCAGATGACACCGCTCTAACGGTAGAAAGCAAAGAGGAGCCAAAGAGCCTCTTGATGAGGATGAATGAGGAGAGTGAAAAAGCTGACCTGAAAGTCAAATTTAAAAACTAAGATGATATCACTTCACGGCAAATAGAAAGGGAAAAAGGAGAAGCAGTGGCAGGTTTTGTTTTCTTGGGTTCCAAAATCTCTGTGGACGGTGACAGGTGTTGGCAGCTCCCATAACCCTCTCCTGGGTCCCTGATGATCAGGTCCATTTTCTGCCTTCTCCTTTGAATAAACTGATGGAATCATCCAACCTTCCCTGGACAAACAGACCCTTTCCAAAACAGCCGGTCTGAATGACACTTGTCGGGACCTGCTCCCCCAGGTCCTTTCATGGCCCCTTGGTGCTGAGTCCAGCTTCCCCGCCGCTGGCCCTTAACGAACACGGGTGGGGCCGAGCTCCTCTCTGCGCCCCACATGTGCTACGGCCCTGCTCGCTCTCTACCTGGGGCTGCAGCTTCTCAATGCTGTCTACGGAGAAAAGTTTCAAAGACTCAGGAAATGAACTCACTTGTTTTCCCCCTCCCCCTTCTTTTCCAAAACAGTGCCGCCTTCCTGGAAGAAAACAAACAAAACAAGTGTGACTGTTTGAAACATTATTGGAAAACGCCTTCTTCATGCATGCTACGGCTCCTCTGGGGCGGGCGTGTCACCCTGGGCTCCCTTTGCTGCTCAGCCCCTGGTGCATGTAGTGGGGAGGGGCCAGGGCAGCCTTGGAGGAGGAGGAGGAGCTGCTGGAGCCTGGGAAACAGGCCCCTCTAAACGCCCACGTGCACCTCGCACACTCCCATGTGGAGATGCGTGCACCTGTGCGTGCGGACCCCACATCCAGCTGAAGGTAGCCCAGTGGTCTGCCTTCCTCCCAAGCGGGGACTGGCTTCTGCCGGGCGTGGGGCTGACTATTCTGGGTTTCTAGGTGTTGTTATAAATAACATCATGGGCTGAACGGGGGATTGAAGACGAAGCCTTTTCCTTTCGGCCATCTGGGCAGGATGCTTTTCCTTTGATGAGGGAAAAAAAAAACTTAGCTGTGTTTCAACTGGAAAATTGCCTCCCAGTTAAGGTGACAGCAGACACTGAATGATCCTGTCTTTGCAGGAACGAGAGCAGGCTCTGTCCGGGGCGGGGGGCAGGGCAGGGAAGGCCCTTCAGTTGCTCAGGCCCTGACTTGAGGGGACCCGGGGCCGGGAGAGCCCCCTTGAGGTGTTCAGCAGTGTGGCTCTCTTGGGGCAGGTTTTTCCATTATCAGGCCGTGACAGCCGCGCATGGCAGACACCCTCCAGAGATCTCTCTCCTTTCATAACACTGAAGGATTTTTTTTTCTGACTCATCTTCAGAAGATCCCCCTCCCCCTCGTCGTTTGAAAATAAATATAATTAGTAACAGGCAGACATACTGTATATAGCCAGCCCTTCCTATCCGGGAGAGTTATAATTAAATGTACATGCTGTCTGCTGTTCACTGTCTGCTAAATGCTTCGCCACCCGCTTTAGGGAAGCGGCAGCCCCCCGGGTGGATGTTGCAGGGAGAGAGAGCAGGTGGGGCTGAGTTCAGTGCCCCGTGGAGCGTGAAGGCTGGAGTGCTGGCGGAGTGGCAGGTTTGCCCCCTGTCCCTTGCACTGCCCGCCTCTCTGCCTTTCTCCATTGTCCGCCTTGAGAGGCTCCAGGAAATGCCTGGTCAGTTCTGGGGACTGTCCCCTCCTGGGAGGCAGAGAGATGGTTGCCAAGCCTGGTTGTCATGGCAACAAGGTGGCTGCTGCTCCTGCAGCTGGTGAGGGGCACCTGAGCGCGTGCAGGTTGGTGAGATCTGCCCTCCCCAGGCCAGGGGCCAAGACCGTTGCGTTCGTCTAGTCCCAGCTCCTGGCCTGTGAGGTTATCCCCAGGTAACCCTCGACTCTCCTTCCTGACACCAGGGTGGGCTGGGTGCTCGGCAGCCACTGCCCAGGCTCCGGGAGAGGTCATATTCTGCTGAAATCAGTGGGTCAGGTGGCTCTGGGAATGCACACGCACCTCGTGGATATATTCTGGGACCAGAGCACAGCCAGCAGGCTTGGCGACACCGGGCCTGGCGACACAGCAGAGGCGGGTGTCCCTCCTGTCCCTCGGGCAGCTGAGGCGGTCACCGGATGACGAGTTGGCCTGGCCCTCCCTGGCCTGGACTGAGTACAGCAGCGTCATCGAGCCACGGGCACCTTCACCCGAGTTGCTCTCAGAGTGTTTTCCAAGCAAATAGTAGTTTCACAACACCCGTGAGAAGTAGGTGCGGTGACAAAGCATTCTTTGTCCCTGTCTTACAGATGGGGAAATGGCAGGGCTGGCCTGGCCAGCTGGTGAGGCCAAGAAGGGGAGGCGGGTGCCCTCCCCTGCCCTGGGGCTCTGGAGCACGAGGGGCCAGGGTCTGCTGGCTCGTGGTCTCAAGTCCAGCTCCTGGGGGGAAGGGGGAGACCCCTCAGAGACGGAGGCCATGGGTGGAGGCAGTGCAGGGCTTCTCGGGACTGATGAGCTCAGTGGCCAAACCAGGAACTCAGTCACAGCCCTGTGGTCTGAGGTGCTGACCCCAGCAAGTGTCTACCACGCTCTACCAAGCCCAGTCTGCTTAAAGTTACTGGACTCTTGGAAGTGGTGCTTAAGTACTTTTTGAGCAGCTGTGCTGGTAATACTTCCAGGTGCCAGGGCTATGGTGGTGAATGAGGCAGACGGGGCCCCTGTGGCTTGTGGGGCTCGCAGGAGACAGATAGTCACCACATCAAATGAAGAGGAAAATAAAAATGCACGATGTAGTAGAGATGGGCTAGAGGGGAGGCTGGGGGAGGGGGGCCAACTTTAGGTAGGGGAGCAGAGCAGGAGTCTGTAGGAGCTAATCCCAAGTGATGGGGAGAAGCTGGACTGGCCCGAGCATGCCAGAGGGAAGGGGCAGTGGTGCAGAGGCCGCAGGGGAATGAAGGTGGCCTGTTCAAAGGTTAGGGAGAAGGACATTGCAAGAGATGACGTTGGGAGTAAGCAAGCAGTATGTGACCCCGGATTTATGTCTTGGAGAGGCGGTACCGACATACTTTTCTGATGGACTGGATGTGGGGCATGAAGGGGGGGAGAGTTAAGGATGACTTCTGAGTGTTTGCTTGAGTTGGAGAGTAGAGCAGCAGATTGAGATGGGGAGGACTTAGAGCACGTGGAGACGGGAAGTGAAGAGGATGGTCTTGGACATGGGTGTTTGAGATGCTGCCTTCTAGCTGGCTGCAAATGGGGCTTGAGTATCAGCCTTTCTTATGCTCTCCTTCTGAGATCATGGAGAAGAAAGATGGAAAGTTGGGACTACCCTGGTGGCCCAGTGGTTGAGACTCTGAGCTTCCAGTGCAGAGGGCAGGTTCGATCCCTGCTTGGGGAAATAAGATCCTGCATGATGCAAGGCCAAAAAAAAAAAAAAGGTGGTGAGTTCTATCCCAGTTGGGTTTTGAATTCACTGGGGCCTTCCAGGGGAAGCCTCACATCCCATATTTTCCAAAGAGGATTATACTCCTGCTTTCTGGGTTGGGGGAGGTCTCTTCTACTGTAGGGGAAGGAGACCAGCCAAGATGGGCTTGTGCCATATGGTGAACAGCCTTCCGCAGACCCAGCCTGCTTTTCCTTTCCTGTCCAGCTCATCTTGTCCCTTCCCGTTCAGAGCCAAATCCTCGGTCATTTGTCCTTGGGCATCGCAGTTAGACTGATCTCATCGTCTGTGGGTGAGGAAGAACTGGAGCCTTGTCTCTCTTTTGGCTGATTTAAATGGAATGGTGAAGGTTTAGCCATTTCTTCTGAGAAGAGGCATTTGAAGAGCTGTGAGCAGCAGCGTCATTGGCCAGAGAGGGATCTGCTGAGTAGCAGGGCTGGGATCCTCTGTGCCTCTTCAAAGCATGTACCTTAGAAGAACCTGTTCATTCTCTTGTAGCATAAATTGGAAACTATAAAAAGACTTGATATTGGGCTCACCTACTATATGTCACTGCAAGGCCAGCTTATAGCCTGTAGTGCCATGGAAACTCCAATTCTGGGTCTCCAGGGAATTATTTTAGAGCAAAGGACTTATTGTGATATTTACATATATGGGACTCTCCTGACATCTTATCATAGAGCTTTACAATGTGGCATGGAGTGTATATTTTGGATTTTACCCTGGAAGTTTACTTGCTGGTGTACTAAAAACATTGAAGTGGATTTGGGGATATCAGTTCTCATACCCCCAACAACTCCTTGGGTAAAAAGTCAGAAGTTCGTCTATTAGAATCAGTTTTTCAGCCAGACAGAATGACTATCATTGGTGTTGTGCTCTCCAACTCACAAAATGCTTTCACAGCCATTTCCTCATCCAATTCTCCCCACAATTCGTATGTGGATATAGAGGCAGCAGCTCAGAGAGGCTGAGTCATTTGTCTAAAGTCACACAGCAGAAGGACAGCTGGGAATGAGCCCCAGTCCTCTGGCCTCTACCTGCCCGAGGCCCTGGTGTTGCATCTTTGGTGGAAAAGGGCCAGGGTGGTTCTGGCACCTGGACCGACCGTGTGACAGTGAGTTTGGTAAGCCCAGCCTGGGAGGTGTTTGAAATTCCCTGAGCTGGCACCTGGGAACTAGTTCTTCTTTCCAGAAGACTGTGTTGCAATGTGACCAAGAAGGTTGAGACTGAAAGGCATTACTTCATCCATGTGAGTGAAGGTCACTCATCACCCCAGGAAGTGCATGGAGCTGCGACGTTTAGGAGGGAGGTGAGCTGCTTCTGAGTGAAGCCTCGGTGTGGCCTGGCACCCTTTCACATTGTGGGGAGAAGGGGAGCTTCTGGAAGGGAGCTAGGCAGGTAGCTTGGCCCAGGACCCCAGAGTCCCCCAGGACCCTGGCCATACCCGAACCAGCCCCTCTTCTGAGAATGCTAGGTGGAGGTTGCACCCACAAACAGGAGGGACGCTGGTTCACAGGAGCTGGCTGAGACTTTTTGCATCCTGTGATGGGCACGACTGGAGGGTCATCTGGGGAAATCTGAGTGACTGAGAGCTACCTGAGTGTCCTTGCATGGATGGCCTCTCTTCCAGGTTGAGCAGGCCACGCTTGCTTTCTTGTCTGAGGAGTCCAGAGTGTCCCACCTGCACTGGTGTTCATGGAAGTCCTGTCCCTCAGAGCTGGGTGGGGGGACAGAGTCCTGGACACATTTGTACACGTTCCTGCCGTGAGCGCCTATATATATTTTGGCCACGGGATCTTACTTCCCTGGCCAGGAATCGAATTCATGACTCCTGCAGTGGAAGCTTGGGGTCTAACCACTGGACTAGCAAGGGAAGTCCCGGGCACCTGTAACTGATGAACTAGGGTAGTGCCAGGGCCTTCTGCCTCACACTTGTGACCTGGCTCTCTGTCACGGCTCCCTTTTGGCCTCTCCTGATGAGGGCCCAGGGCTGAAATGTCCTTGAAAGTCACCACTCAGGCCTCAGGTTGGTGTCCCTTCTTCAGAGAGGCTTTCCTGACGTTAACACCCGTGCCGCCAACAACCTTGGTGCTTCCCATGACACATGTCTCCACCAGAAACTGGTTTCTCTATTTGTTTGCTCCTCACATCTCTTCTCACCCAAACGTAAACTCCATCAGATATCGCATTGTACCTGGTCCGCCTCCTGTCACACCCTCAGCACCTGGCAGAGCCTGGTGCTGGCACACGCAATATCAATACCCCGAATGAGTGAATGCAACCGAGTAGCTGACACGGAGGTGGGCTGGAGGGTGGGTTCATCTGAGCCGATGCCCCACGAGCACCCTTGAGGATGCTCTGGGCTCCAGCAGCAGGCAAACTTTGTTCTCCTGGACCCCTGCGATGCTCTCTGGGGCTGAGCTGGAGGAGCGTCCTAAGAGCATGGTTACTCCCTGATGGATGAGTGGGTTGTACGGAGGAGTAAACCCAAGGACTGGCCAGAGGTCAGGGGTCATTCCGCCTCAGAAACTGCACATGTCAATGGCATCAAGGCTCCCAGGAATGTGGTTTTGGTTGATGCAAACTTGCTGCAATAGACCACACCTGCTTCTCAGCCCAGGGACGTGGGAAAGAGAAAGACACGGCTTGTTTTGGTGGTGGCGGAGGAACCGGTAATAGTAGAAGCATGCCCTTCGTCTGACTCAGAGTGGGTGCCCTGCCATCGCCTAAGGACCTCAGGGAGGTCGGCCCAGGGCTTCTTGCCCTGCCTCGTCAGCGCTCGGCAAGCCACGTGTTCCAACAAGTACTGGCGTAGGGGATGGAACAGCCTGCCTTTTGTCCAAATTTTTCCTTTGAACTTAAGATGTACAAAACACCTTTTGAAGAGGAACATAATGGGATTGGGACGGGAAGACTGCCTCATCTGGACACACACGTCCTCAGCTCTGCCCAGAGGGCTTCTGTCGTCTGCTCCTCTGGCACCTGCATCACATCGAGTCTTTGCGCTCCCAGGCTGGTCAGCGTCCACGGTCTCCTTCCCGGGAGGCCATCACATTCCCCGAATCTTCTTCCTCTCCTCTCCCCGCCCCCAGTTATTCTGCTAAGAGGATGTGGCAATTGAAGAGTGAGCTTCTGGAGCCGGAAGCCTGCCTGCAGACCCTGTGTTTATCCCCAGAACTCTTGAGGCAGAGAAAGCAGGACAGGTGAGAACAGCTAGAGAGTGACTCGCGGGAAGGTCTAGGTTTCGCTCCAGGGGATTCTCCTGGTGCCGGGGATCACGCTCAGCCCTCTCCCCTCCAGTCTTCTCTCTTGCCCAAGAGCTGCTGGTGGGAGGTATGAACTCCTCTTCTCAGGCAGTGGAGGGCCTGCCTTGCTCCTCTGGACCGCAGCCTTTATCCCTCACAGCGCCCCTGTGTGGCAGATGCTGTAATTGCCTTGCAATTCATCCTGGAGTGTGACCCCAGGGAGCTGGGAGCTGAGACTGAACGGAGCCTGCACCATGCTGTGCAGAGAGGGGCATTTGACAGATGGGGCCAAAATGTGGACCCGACACCCACCCACTCACACACCTTATACCTTCTGTAGGAATCCTGTTCTCAGCAAGTGGTGGTTTAAAAGCCATGGTGATCCGCTTTGGATTCAAGCTACATCCCGAGGCTTTTGTAAGTCTCCCCTTGGTCAAATGAGCAGTTTGATGCCTTAGTTTTCTTTAAAATGCTGGAAATGTTTATTTCTTCTTGCTTCTTGTTCTTTCAAGCTTGAAATTTCTCTGCACATCAAAGTCTTCAAAATGCCCTCAAACTTGTCTCCAAAGGCATTCTCACTTGGCTCTGGGTGATGGCAGATGTTCTTCCTTTGGGAGGTGGAAGCTTGTGTTCTGTTCTCCAGTTTGGTGATGTTTAGAAGACCAGATACCGAGACAGACAGCCTTTTTCTCAGAAGAGCAGAAATCTGTGTTATGTTTTCATAGATTTTGATGATTCTAAGTCGGGGTAGCTGAAGTCTACATGGCGTTTGATGTGCAGTGGTCTTATCTGCTGCAATCTATGTTTCTTATGGTTTTACAGCATCTTAGTACAATACATCAGTGTGGCCATATCCAACAGGATTTTTTTCCACCATCACATTTGGTATATCATGAATGTATGTGCATATCCTATGGACAGCTCTGACCATATTTCACTCAGAATTCGTTTATCTTTCTAAAGATTTTCTTACCTAGTCATTAAAAGATGCAATCTAATTACCTAGGTAACTTTTTCATTAAGCCCGTTAAAAAATGTATTTATTTATTTGGCTGCGCCGGGTCTTAGTTATGGCACATGGCACCTTCGATCTTCGTTACAGCAGGCAGAATCTTTAGTTGTGGCATGCGGGATCTAGTTCCCTGATCAGGGATCGAACCCAGGCCCCCTGCATTGGGAGCTGAAAGTCTTAGCCACTGGACCACCAGCGAAGTGCCAAGCCTGTTTGTGTGTTTGTTTAAATAGAGGAGAACAACAGCAACAGCATTACAGTTCTTGATTTCTTGTCCCTCTTTGCCCCAACTTACCAGACGATATCTGTCCTCACACATCTGTCTGCCTCTTGCTCTCTCCAGGAACTGGAAATAAACCACCCTTTCCTATTCCTGGCCACCCATCTGCATGTCTGCCTGCATCCTGGCCCCACAGCCCACCCCTCACTCCCTGCAGCTCTCTCGCATCCTAGGGAAGTCAATTCTGTTACCCTGCAGAGTTCTGATTTTCCTGCTCTTTATCCTTAGCTTCATTCATTCAGGACTTCACTTCCTCATGACTCCTTACGAACCCACCGAAAACTCGCCTGCTGAGGCCATTCATCTGCACTCTTCCACACTCGCATGTCCAGGTGCACAGGGGCACGTTGAGGGAGAGGTCCCACAGATGTCTCAAGCTCAAGACGGCCAGGAATGAAGGTGCCATCCTCCTCTCCAAGTCTGCTTAGCTCCTGGTATTTCCCATGGCAGCTGGGGATGCAGACTCATCCAGGAGCATCTGGGTGTCATCCTCACTCGGCCTCACCTCCCCTGTTCTAGTCTATGGGTTGAGTTGACTTTCTGACTCCTGTCTCCTGGACAGTGTGCCCTTCAGCACTTGGCACCCCACTGGGCCCACATCCCTCTTGCCTGGACTATGACAATAGCTGATCTATTAATCTCTTTGCTTCTTGAAACTCTCTCCAAACTGAGTAGAGTAGCCATTGACAGTGGGAATATGGCCATGCACTCCTGGTCTTTTTTCCCATATGTTTTACCACAGGATGTGGAACAGAGTTCCCTGTGCTGTATCATAGGACCTGTTTGTTTATCCATCCTACATATAATAGATTGTATCTACTAATCCTAAACCTTCAGTCCAACCTTCCCCCACCTCCCTTCCCACTTGGTCTCTTCTCTGTTGGTGAGTCTGTTTCTGTTTCATAGATAAATCCATTTATTTCATATTTTAGATTCCACATGTAAGTGATATCATATGGTCTTGGTCTTTCTTTTTAAAAACTTCATTATGTATTTATTTATTTGGCTGGGCTGGGTCTGAGTTGTGACATGCAGGATTGTCGCATGCCAGATCTAGTTTCCTGACCAGGGGTTGAACCCAGGACCCTTGCGTTGCAAGTGTGGAATCTTACCTGTTGGACCACCAGGGAAGTTCCTGTCTTTCTCTTTCTGACTTATGTTACTTAATATGATAATCTCTAGGTTCGTCCATGTTGCCGCAAATGGCATAGCTTCATTCTTTTTTATGGCTAATATTCCATTGTATGTATGTATGTGTGTGCTTCCATGACTGCTGACTAGCTGTGGGGCACACACAAGCTCTTAGCCCGGCATGCAAACCTGGACCCTGTTTATATTTTTGGCCTCATTTCCTGCTACTCTGTGCTCTAGAAGTTCTGAGCAACTCGTAATCACCAGCATCTGCATGCTGGTCATGCCCACTGGGGCTTCCCAAGTGGCTCAATGGTAAAGAAGCCACCAGCCAATGCAGGAGATGTGGGTTTGATCCCTGGGTCAGGAAGACCCCCATAGAAGGAAATAGCAACCCACTCCAGAATTCTTGCCTGGAAAATCCCATGGACAGAGGAGCCTGGCAGGCTATAGTCCATAGGCTCGCAAAAGAGCTGGACACGACTGAGCGACTAAACAACAGCCACATGCCCGTGGCTTTACTAAGTATGAGTCTCTTTGCCAGGGATAACTCCTAATTTCTCAGTTTCCTGGCAAACTCCTATTCATCCCGCAAGATCCTCACTCAGGATCACCACCGCTTCCCCCTACCTAAGGCAGGACCGCCGAGAGGGGCCCGCTCTCCTCCTCCCGAGCTCTGTTGTCATTGTCTGCCTTCCTGCTGCCATCTCGTCTGTGGGGCTGTAACTGTTCTGAGAGCAGGACCTGTTTTGCTACAACCCAGTTTCTAGCGCAACACACAGCATGTTAAATGCTCAGTAAACATATTGAGCTGAGACTGCAAATATTCCTGTTGTTCAGTTGCTCAGTCGTGTCTCTTTGTGACCCCACGGACTATAGCCCGCCAGGCTTCCCTGTCCTCCACGATCTCCCAGAATTTGTTCAAACTCATGTCCATTGAGTCAGTGATGCCATCCAACCATCTCACCCTATGCCTCCTTCTTCTACTGCCTTTAATCTCTCCCAGCATCAGGGTTTTTTTTCCCAATGAGTCAGCTCTTCACATTAGGTGGCCAAAGTATTGGAACTTCACCTTCAGCATCAGTCCTTCCAATGACTATTCAGGATTGATTTCCTTTAGGATGGACTGGCTTGGTCTCCTTGCTGTCCAAGGGAATCTTGGACAAGAGTCTTCTCCAGAACCACAGTTTGAAGGCCTCAATTCTTTGGTGCTCAGCCTTTTTGATTGTCCCTCCCTCACATCTGTGCATGACTACCATAGCTTTGACTATATGGACCTTTGTCACAAAGCAACGCAGACCTTTGTTGGCAAATATTCTAGGAAAGTACAAAGAAAAGTCCTGGGTCCTGGTCCTTAGGCCTCTTCACGGCTAATACAGCTCAAAGAGAAACACCTGGCAGGGCCCAAGAGACATCACAGAACTCGTCTCCCCCGTCTGGGGTGGCCGACTGCTCTCACATTGCCTTTTTTGGTCAGAAGACTTGAGCCTGATTTGGCTTTGTCATTTACTGATGCTGAAACTCTCTGAGCTTCAGTGTGCTAAAGGAGACAAGGATTTGCTAGGATAATGCAGCCCAGAGCCTGCTGTGAACCTGGGGGCTGCTACAGAGCTCTCTTCCTGCCACCAGGAATCTGGGCTTGCATCTCACCTACAAGCACAAGGGGCACGTGTGCCCCCAGCCTGTGCCCAACGCTGTTTATAAAGGTCGATGCGCTGGCAGGGATGTGGCTTCAGCTGACAACGGTCTGGTACATTAGCAGCTGTGTTCCTTTATGGGGTGACGGCTGGGGAAGGTATTATAACAGTGCTGTTTGGGGTCACCTAAGGTTGGACAATGTGATGGAGCCACAGAGTTGAGGCTGTGGAGTGGCTCTGTTTTGACTCAGCACGTTTATTAGCAGCTCCTGGGTGGGAATGGCTGGTGGGGATTTGGTGGGTGTGGGTGGGAATGGGGGATGGGACATGGGCGTGAGTGGGAGGGGAGGTGGGGATTGAGAGGGGGCCGGCAGGTGCAGGCAGCATCACATGAGGGGAACCCAGTGATGGTCACGGCCATCAGCCGTGGGCACAAGCCCCCACTGAGCTGCTCCCCGGCACCCTGGGTGCGGCGGCTCACACAGCCCCCTGGGCAGCATTTGACACACACGCCCATCAGTGAGGGGACTTGAGCCCCGCACTGCGGTTGGCCTTCATTATACCGGTCCTGAGTGACACCTTCATAGACTAGACCTTGGCGCCAGTGTAACCCCTGGCATCAGCTAACCAGGTGGGGCGTTGCTGACACTTTCCGAGTCCTCCTTTTTGGCCCTAGGAAGATCCCTAGATTCTAATCATACAAGATGCCACATGTTTTGTGCCGGATTCCTCAGCGGATAGATATCTGCCTCTCCCTGCACCGCTCAGGTGGCCACAGGCAGCGGCCCCCTCCTGCTGACTGTCTTACCTAGTGGGGTTTCCCTGGTGGCCACAGCCGCCTCCCATGACTGGCTCTCTCTTAACGAGCTAGACTTTGTCTTTCTGCCCTTTCCTACTCACCCTCACCCACTCACTTCTGCCCCAGTGCTACCGTGTGCATGTGTGAGTCACTCAGTCGTGCCCAACTCTTTGCGACCCGACCCCATGGACTGTAGTCCACCAGGCTCCTCTGTCCGTGGGATTTCCTAGGCAAGAATACTGGAGCAGGTTGCCATTTCCTCCTCCAGGGGATCTTCCCGACCCAGGAATGGAACCCGAGTCTCCTGCATTGGCAGGTGGAGTCTTTACCCTAAGCCACCTGGGAAGCACCCTGCCCCAGTGCTACTGAGCATCCTCTAAGCCAGCTGCCTCACTCAGCCCAGGTATAGAAACAGGACAGGCTCAGTTCCGCTCTCCAGAGCTTGTGAGTACCAACGACAGAGAGTGAACTAAGTGATCCGAGATCAGATCCTGGACCCTCAGCAGGGTTATCCGCACAGAGTTGCTCAGCACCTTTTGGGGAGAAAACACAGTTGCATCTATAAATACAAAATAAATGCTTCTTATGTGTGAACATGTGTGATCAGTCTGTCTGACTCTTTGTGATCCCGTGGACTGTCGCCCATCAGGCTCCTCTGCCTATGGAGTTTTCCAGGCAAGAGCACTGGAGTCAGTTGTCATTCCCTTCTCCAGGGGGTCTTCCTGACCCATGGGTCAAACCCATGTCTCCTGCACTGGCAGGCGGATTCTTTACTACTGACCCACCTGGGAGTAAGAACTATATATGAACATAGTTAGCACCATCAGGAATCTTCCAGGACAGGTGCTCTCTAGATATGGAACTCTTGGTGCCCTTATTATAATCAAATCACTCAGTGACAATCCACATGTATGAAGGGCTTCCCATGTGGCACTGCTCGTAAAGAACCCCTCTGCTAATGTAGGAGACTAAGAGACATGGGTTCAATCCCTGTGTTGGGAAGATCCCCTGGAGGAGGGCATGGCAATCCATTCCAGTTTTCTTGCCTGGAGAATCCCACAGACAGAGAAACCTGGTGGGCTACAGTCCATAGCATTGCGAAGAGTTGGATGTGACTGAAGTGACTCAGCACGCACGTACACACACATGTGAATGCAGACATAATTAGCTTTGAGGGGGTTAAAACACAGCTCAGAGAAAGATTTTTGGAGATGGGCCATGTCTGCAAGCAGAACTTTCTTTCAAAACCCTCTTGGGCAGCGGCCTGACACAGGAATCCAGGGATAAAGGTGAAGCTCAGAATGGGAACCTGCACCAGGTGCGTCTCTCACAATGCGCCTCACCTGGGTAAACACATATTTGCATATCAATGTATGGATTACGATGCGTTCTTTTCTCAGAACTAGTCACTGCTGTGTTGCACACAGAGGCAAACAGGCAGTGATCTTTCAAAATTCCTTGCAATATGAGTAGAGGACTCAGGGCTTCAGAGCCCCAGAGGCCTGAGCCATTTAGTGATTTCCTTACACTCTCCCTGAGTGCAAGTGATGCTGCTTGGTAACTGGTCCTGCCTTCAGAAGTGGGCCTGGCCTGCACTGTGCTGTGCTGTCCCTTGGTGTCCGACTCTTTGCGACCCTATGGACCCACCAGGCTTCTCTGTCCATGGGAGTCTCCAGGCAAGAATATGGGAGTGGGTTGCCATGCCCTTCTTTAGGGAATCTTCACCCAAGGATCGAACCCTTATGTCTCCTGCATTGGCAGGAGGGTTCTTCACCACTAGCGCCACCTGGGAGGCCCTGACCTGCACTGGCCAGCCAAAAATTGAATTTTCACTGGAAGCCAGTCATTATAGGAAGCCTGGAACCTGCAGAGGAAGAAAGGTGGCTTTGATGGTTATTGGTGAGTTCACTAGGTACAGATGGAAGTTTTCAAAGAGACCGAATGAAGTACCAGGTCCTGAGCTTGGGTCCTCTTGTTTCTGCTGCCACGAGGAACAGCTGGGAAGGCTCCGGAGTATCAGCTGCGTCAAGTCCAGGTGAACGGTAACTGGATCACCGCAGGGTCCTGAGGCGGCCAGGGCACCGCATGTGATCCATCAAGGGAAGCGGTGTCCTGGGGGCAAGGCCGAGTCCCTCCCACCTGTTAGCTGTGGGACTCATAGGTTAACCTGAGCCTGTTCCCACAGGACTGACATTGACTGGTTCCAGTCGATGGAAGCTGATGCAAATCAGTGCCATTTCCTCTGCAGCAATAATTAACCTGCCTCAACCTTGTAGGAGCAGGTAGTTTTGGGAGAATGGTGGGGAGATGCTGGAGGCAGATTAGCATTTTTCAGCTCTCGTGGTGATTTGTGCTGAATTTCAGTGTGCGTGCACGCGGTTCCAACTCATTACCATAAAAGAACCTCATAAATTCAATTGCTAGGCAGGGAAAATTGACTGTTTAGATAGAGGGCCTGGGATGCTAGTCTGCTCTGAGGGACTGTGGGAGGCCTGGTCCCCACCTGAGTGTCCTCAATTTCCTGATCTGACCTCTAGAATTCGTCCAGCCCAGGGACCTACGATCCTATTCATTGTAACGAATGAGAGGCCTGCCTGGGGCCCGAGGAAGCATCTAGCCTGCCTGCCTGAGCAGTTGCCAACAGACGACACGTGATCTTCATTTCCAGTCACTTGGAAGACAGCACTGCCTCCTTGGGCCCTCTGCACATGAGCAGCTGCCCTGTGATTACAGGTGGTGGGCTTATTTTGGGAGGATCAGGTGGCCCAGTGTGGAGAAGGAAATGGCAACCCACTCCAGTGTTCTTGCCTGAAGAATCCCAGGACGGTGGAGCCTGGTGGGCTGCCATTTGTGGGGTTGCACAGAGTCGGACACGACTGAAGTGACTTAGCAGCAGCAGCAGCCACAGGTGGCCCAGTGAACTGATTACTTGCAGGGCGTGGGGCTCTCTGTTTTGGTCATTTTGATCCCAGCACAAGGCACTCATTTTGATCCTTAGCACAAGGTACTCAAGATCCGAGAACCATTCGTGGAAAGAGGGAAGAAAGACCAGAGGGAAGAACATTTCCCCGGAAATCCTTCCTTATGTTGGAACCAAATCCTACCGCCGTCAGCTCAAGTCACGTTCTCTGTAGCTTACTCTTTTTCCCATCAAGCATTTAGACACATCTTTAATTGGTTCTTAACACTTCTCAAGAATACCAATGAGAGACATCAAGTCTGTTATCCGCATTCCATTGATCAGGCGGGCACAGAGCAGAGGCAGCTGCTCTGTCATCCCCCGTGGCAGTGGGTTCTGGATGGAAGCTCGGTTTACCCATGTGCCCTTCCCCTTCTTGGAGGCTGTGCTTGGAAGGGCTCAGTTAGGCCCATCCTGAGGGCCCGCTCTCCCTGGTCAGGCTTCTAGAAATCTAGCACTGACTCTGGTTTCCAGAATGGTGAGCGTGCGTTTCCTTTTGGAGTCCTCTGGCTGTGAGTGTGACGAGCATACACCAAGGTGCCTAAAGACACAAAACCAGATGCCATGTGTCATTATTATCTTTTAGTTACTTTGAGGTTGAGTTTCATAGGAAAAGAGTGTTGTTTCATTTGCATTTAAACCTATGTTTAACCTTGGGACGAAAGGCTGGCTTTCCTTTACAGGAATTTCAAGTGGTAGAGGTCAGCTGGTCCTATGGGCTGCACGTGTGTGTCTCCCGAAATTCATATATTGAAACTTAACCTCCAGTGAGATGGTATTAGTGGCAGGGACGTTTGGGAGGTAATCAGGTCAAGAGGGTAGAGCCCTGTTAAACGAGAGACCCTGGAAGCTCCCTCAGCCCTCCTGCCCTGTGAGGACCCCTTGAGAAGGTGTCTGTGAGCCAGGAAGCAGGCCTTCATCAGACGCTGATCCTGCTGGTGCCTTGATCTTGGACTTCCACCCTCTTCTGCTGTGAGCAATTAATGTTGGTTGTTAATAAACCACATAGTTTATGGTAATTTTGTTATAGTAGCCTGAGTGGAGTAAGATACAGCCCTTGGAAACTGATGCAGTGTTTCTAAGAGATGTAGATTTAAACAAATGCTCACAGAGGCCATTAATGTGTGTGTGTGCGCACGTGTGTGGCGGTGGCATCTCTGTGTGTCAACGGAAGACATACTTTGTCATCCTCTATGTAGTCTGGGAAAGGAATTTGATAACATACAGAGGAACTTCAAGGGCATTCCCTGGTGGTCCAGTGGTTAGGATTCTGGGCTTCCACAGCAGGGGGCACAGTTGGATCCCTGGTCAGGGAAATAAGACCCGGCATGCTGAGAGGCATGGCCAAAAAAATAAACACATCAATATTTTAAAAAGAGAGAAAAAAAGAACTTCATCATCTTGTTTCTGTTTTTTGCCTCAGAATGCTTGAAGACCTTCCCAGCTGTTCCGTGTTTGGGTTTGGCTCTCAGGCCTGAACACAGAGGGTGCAGAGGGTGGCTGGAACCAGTCCTGGGTTTCTCTGAGCACCTCAAAGAACATTCTGAGTACATAAGAAGCCATCTGTATACTACCTGCAGTAGTAGCTGTGCTGCTGAAGAACAGTAGCATGAATTAAGAAGGAAAATTCTGAGCTTAAAGTTAACCCCACTCTCTACCAGCATATACAGTTAACTAATATTTGACAGGAAAGCCAAGAACACCCAGTGAAGAAAGGATGGTCTCTTCAACAATGATGTTGAGAATAGCGGATAAACACACATAGAAAAATGAAACTGGACCTCTATCTTATACCATTTACAAAAATTAACTCAAAATGGATCAAAAAGACTTAAATGTCAGACTCAATACTCCTAGAACAAGACAGAAAAGCTCCTCGAACTTGGCATTAGCAAAGATTTTTTGGATGTGATACCAAAAGCACAAAAAACAAAAGCAAAAGTCAACAGATGGGACCACATCAGACTTAAAAGCCTCTGCCCAGCAACAGAAAAAAAATCAACAAAATGAAAAGGCAACGTATAGGACAGGAGAAATATTTGCAAACCATGTATCTGATAAGAGGTTAATATCCAAGATAACAAAACCCTCAAACAATCTGATTTAAAAAAAATAGGCAGAGGAGATAAATAGACATTTTTTTCCCAAAGAAAATCTAAATGGCCAATGGGTACCTGAAAAGATGCTCAGCATCACTAATCCTCAGGGAAATGCAAATCAAAGCCAAAATGAGGTGTTAGAATGGCTTTCATTAAGAAGACGAGACAAGTGTTGGTGAGGAGATGTAAAAAAGGGAACCCCTGTATACTGTTGGTAAAATGTAAATTGCTATAGCCACAACTGAAAACAGTATGGAAGTTCCTCAAAAAATCAAAAATAGAACTGCCATATGACCCAGCAAATTCATTTCTCGGTATATGACCAAGGGAAATGAAATAAAAACAGGATAGTGAAGAGTGACATACACTCCCATGGGTATTGCAGCATTATTCACAAAAGCTAAGATATGGAAACAACTGAAGCATTCGCTGACAGCTGAATGCATAAGATGTGGTGTATATATACAGTGGAATATTATTCAGCCATGAGAAAGAAGGACATCCTGCCATTTGGAACAACATGGATGGACCTTGAGGACATTAGGCTAAATGAGTCAGACAGAGAGAGACAAATACCATGCATCACTTATATGTGGAACCTATTATTAAAAAGCCAAACTTGCGCAAAGAGTGAGTAAAACAGTGGTTTCCACGGGTTAGGGTATGGGGGGACTATGAGCGTTATTTAAGGATATGAGCTTGCAACTAGTAGATAAATGAGCTTTGGAGGTCTAATACACAGTATAGTGAATATATATAGCAATATTGTATTCATCAAATTTGCTAAGAGACTATATCTTATTTATTCCCACCACAAAAAGCAATGATAACGGCTCCCCTGGGTTCTGTGCTTCCAATACAGGGGGCGCAAGAGTGTCCGAGTGTGGGGCTCAGTAGTTATGGCATGCGGGTTTAGTTGTTCTGGGGCAGGTGGGATCTTATTTCCCTGACCAGGGATCAAACCTGTGCCACCTGTGTTGCAGGCAGACTCTTAACTGCTGGACCACCAAGGAAGTCCCAGCTTTGCTCTTTAGCTTTGCTGGCTCTCCAAAGCTCTTTCTGAAATCAGCCTCAGCGTTTATAGCGGAAGTTTCAAGCCAGCAACTTGGGCAGAATCTAACCGTCCGTGTTTTGTTTGGCTGGCATGATGTTAATAAAAACAATTTAGTTAATTAAAAAAAATCAGGAGCTCTCACATAGAAATCTAAAATTCCAACTTTTTTTTTTTTCCTCACTTAAAACAAATTATTTTGGCTGTGCTGGGTCTTCGTTGCGTTGTGGCCAACAGGGGCTACTCTCTAGCTGCGGCTTGAGGGCTTCTCTTGTTGCAGAGTATGTCTAGAGCCAGTGGGCTTCAGGGGTTGTGGCGCGTGGGCTCAGTAATTGTGCCCCACTTGCTTAGTTGCTATGTGGCACATGTGATCTTAGTTCCCCCACCAGGGATTGAACCTGTATCCCCAGCACTGGGGCTGGACCACTGGACCACTAGGGAAGTCCCTAAATTTCCAACATTCTTAAAAAGTCTTAGGGAGGACATACACTCACCAGTTTGTCCTGTCCTCCTGATTCCTGGTATTTACATCCATCCCACTTATTCACTCCTACCTACCCAGCCCCTGCAGACATTGAGTTTTTGTCCTTTGATCTATGCATACCATGTGCCAGCAAGTTTCCTTCTTCTTGCAAAGAAAGCAAAAGTACCAAGAGTATTACTGAATGCACTGGCTCCACCCATTTCTCCATTTTCCTGCATCTCCCTCCCTGAACCCTTATTCCATGGACTGATGCTCGTGCAGTGGTTGCCAATCATGTCCTCTCCCCATGGCTCACGGTGTCTCTTCCCCCAGAAATGAATGCCAACCTGACTTCTGAAGGCCAACTCATGGTCATGGTTTCCTTCAGGATGGTGCCAGGAAGCCTTCCTCCACTCCTAAAGCCCTCTGAAGCACACTCAGAATCACATTGCCATTTGGCTAAGCTTTTTCTCTTCCATTTTGGTTTATCACAGAATATTGAATATAGTTTCCGGTGCTATACAGTAGGATCTTGTTGTTTATCCATCCTGTATGTAATCGTTTGCATCTGCTAACCCCAAACTGCCAATCCATCTCTTCTTTACGACCCTTCCCCCTTGGCAACATGAGTCTGTTCTCTGTGTCTGTGAGCCTGCTTCTGTTGTAGATAAGTTCATTCATGTCATATTTTAGATTCTGCATATAAGTGATATCATATGGCATTTGTCTTTCTCTGTCTGGCTCACTTAGTATGCTAGTATCTGTGTCCATTCATATCACTGCAAATGGCATTATTTCATTCTTTTTTATGACTGAGTAGTATTCCATTGTGTGTGTATATGTGTGCATGTATGTATGTCTATACATGCTGTGAACACTAGGGCCTACATGTCTTTTTGAATTAGAGTTTTCTTCCGATGTATGCCCAGGAGTGGGATTGCTGGATCATATGGCAACTCTATTTTTAGTTTTTTGAGGAACCGCCATACTGTTTTCCATAGCGACTGTACCAATTTACATTCCTGCCAACAGTGTAGGAGGGTTCCCTTTTCTCCACACCCTCGCTTGGCTGAATTTCTTTACTGTACAGATTAAGAAATGGAAAATGTGACTCTCAAGGATTGTGCACAAGTAAAACTGTGTAAAACTGTGAGTAGAATGCAGGCGCCTGGGAAGTGGGACTTTCTCACCAAACCACGTGCTCTTCCTGCAGATCCAGCCTCAGTGATCTCAGCGTCTCCAGCATCATGTGCTTAGTGAATTTTCTCTGACTGATTGATTGATTACTAAAACACTCAGGGCTCCTGGCAAAGCAATTCTCACTCTGTGGAACACATTATCTTGACATACGACTGTCTCTAGAGCTTAGATTGGGGGAGCTCAGTATAATCTTCAGATCATTTAGCAATGTCTTGGAGCTACTGAACATGAGATAAAGATCTAGGAAAAGTGCCCGCTATTGACAAGTGGAAAGGAAGGCGGGTGACTTGCTTCAGGGCATTTCAGGTTTGTTTTCTAATCTAAAGCAAAGGTGGGCAAATTAATACCTGCAGATCAAATCTTGCCCACTGCTTGTTTTTATAAATAAAGTTTTATTGGGACATAACTGTCCTCATGTCAGTTTGGTCTATGGATGCTCTCACACTACATTGGCAGGGTTGAGTAGTTGCAACAGGAACTGTATGGCTGTAACTGTAACCCCAAAATGTTTACTGTCTGGTTCTTTAGAGGAAAATTTTCTGATCCTCCTGCATGTAAACCATTCAAGAGCGCTCCAGGTTGGATGTTATTATTCCCAATTGCTTGCTCCTCTGGATCCCCAGTCTCACTACCCACAGTATGTGCGGGGGATGGAACTCAACCATTTGACTCCCAAACTCATTGTCCTCTGACCAAATGCCCACAGGACAAAGTCCCAATTCCCTAGCATGGAACAAACTCATCCGACTCTTCCCTCCTGTAAGTCCCTCAGACCGATGGCTTTGAACTCCTTGCTGGTTTCCAAACATGTCTTGCGTGTATGTATGTATTGAGATCTTTGTGCTTTTGAATTGTGATGCTGGAGAATACTCTTGAGAGTCCCTTGGATAGCAAGGAGATCAAACCATTCAATCCTAAAGGAAATCAACCCTGCATATTCATTGGAAGAACTGATGCTGAAGCTCCAATACTTTGGCCACCTGAGGTGAAGACCTAACTCGTTGGAAAAGACCCTGATACTGGGAAATATTGAGGACAAGAGGAGAAGAGGGCAGCAGAGCATGAGATGGCTGGATGGAATCACTGAATCAATGGATATGAGTTTGAGCAAACTCCAGGAAATAGTGGAAGACAGAGGAGCCTGGCGAGCTGCAGTCCACGGGGTTGCAAAGAATTTGACATGACTTAGTGATAGAACAACAAAATGAGATCTTTGTGAGTGACATATCCTTTTCACCAAATCCCTGGTTCTCCTTCCTAAGTGCTGATATATCCATATATATATATATATATATAAAACATATAATATATAATATATATTAGATATTTTTTGGATGTGAACCATTTTTAAAGTCTTTATTGAAATTATTGAATTTGTTAGAATATCATTTCTATTTTATATATTTTATTTTTTTTTGCTCCAAGGCATGTGGGATCTTAGTTCCTCAAGCAGGCATAGAACACGTACCCACACCCCTCTGCCCTGGGAGGCCAAGTCTTAACCACTGGACCATCAGGGAAGTCCTAGTCCTGATACATCTAAAATCTTACCTCCTCTGTGGCAGTTTCTCTGATTTTGTCAGTTGAGTGAAAAAGAATGAAAGCTAATATTACTGAGAGTGTCTCTGGTGACTCAGATGGTAAAGAATCTGCCTGCAATGCAGGAGACCTGAGTTTGATCCCTGGGTCAGGAAGATCCCCTGCAGAAGGGAACAGTTACCCACTTCAGTACTTTTGCCTAGAGAATTCCATGGGCAGAGGGGCCTGGTGTGTTACAGTCCATGGTGTCGCAAAGCGTCTCACATGACTGAATGGCTAACACTTTCAACTGGGTATTTTCTTCAAGTTGTGGACCAGGCTGTGTGTTCTATTTGGTTGTTTTAGCATGGCCCTCAGAAGTGGACACCGATATTCTCATTTCAAAGGGGGTGTGAACAGGTTGAGACAGCTTAAGTAACTTGACCACAGTCCCAGAGTCAACAAGGTTCCATTCCAGGGCTTGGCCCTGGTCTGCTTGGTGTTGGAGCTGAGCTGTTACCACCGGACTCCATCTGCGTCCCCTTTCTGCTCCCCCTGCTCCTCCAGCCCCGTCTGTACAGCACTTGCTCAGTCTGGGGTGACAGCACCTCCTGGAAGCTGGGACCTTCTGGGGGACAGTGAGCCCGTCCCCTTACAGGTGTGACCCTACACATGAAATGACTCAGTCAAGTGTTTGCTGAGGGAATGACAGCGTCGTGACTTCATCGTGCCAACCTTGAACTTCGTCTAATTGCTCCGTGGGTAGTATTTCAATAGCATGTAGCAGTTTGGGGGAGATAAGTTCCCTGCACTCCTTCCCGTTAGTGCCACCATCTCCCTGCCTTGGGTTGGATCATGCCCAGTGAACAACCCCGGCCTCTTCCCCACTCGGTGTTTCATTTTCACTGTGGTCACTTGGTACCCACTCCTTTCTGAGTATTTCAAAAAGGTGCTTATGTTTCATCCATAATTGAGTAAAGGTTTGCAGCTGTGAACAAAGGATTGATTAAAAGTAACAACACCAAAAATAACTCCCTCTTCAGTCTGCCTTCCTCCAGAATATCCCCCAACTCCGATGAGACAATGCAGACAGTCTGTGATGTAAATCCACAGCATCTTATGGGTTTACTCAGATTCCGGAAAGGGAAACATGGCTATTTATCATAACAGTCAGTCCTCCACATATGAAGGAGTTCCATTCCAAGAGTGAGTTCGTAAGTCCAGTTTGTTCATAAGTCCAATGAAGTTAGCCTATGTAGCCAACTAATGCAATCGGCTATGTAGTACTGTACAATAATAGGTTTATAATACTTTTCACACAAATGATACATAAAAAGCAAACACAAGAAATAAAACATTTTTAATCTTGCAGTAGAGCACCTTGAAAAGCACAGTAGTACAGTGCAGCAGCTGGCATACAGGGACAGGCATTGAGTGAACAGGCAAGAAGAGTTACTGCCGGGAGGAGAGGGGGGGGGGGGGAGATGGTAGAGCTGAAGGATTGTCGGCAATAGGAGACAGAGGACAAGCTGCAGCGTCGCTCATGCCTGATGCTGATGGAATGCATGTTTGCACCTTTGAAAGTTTGCAACCAGAAGGTCTGTAGGTAAGGAACTCACTGTACTCGATGAATAACAACAATAACATCTTGACTCTTTCTGAAGTTGGCACACTTCATTTTGCATTTTATGTGCTGGGTTTAGAGGGCATGGTCCCTGTGGTCCCATGACTCACAGCCAATGGGGAAATGCCACAGCCCCCCTGCAGCCAATTGTGATTAGGGAGGTGATCTCAGATGAAAGGTCCCACCCATCCCGGGGTGGGAGGCACAGGGGAGACTCCCCTCCACCTCTCCGGGAGAGGGTAGAGGGAAGGGAGCCGAAGTTGGACCTCCAGTGTTGGTTGGAGCTTGGCGCAGTGGCTAGACAAAAGCTGCTGTGTGTGGAATAAGAGATGGAGTGGGGAAGATTCCAACCGAGGTCTCTGTTGGCTCTGAATTCAGAGGGATGGTGGAGTGGGGATGACCTCGGGCACACCAGGTCCCTGCTGAGGGCATCTGAAGGCCACAGAGAGGTGTGGCCAGGCATTCCAGCCCCCCCCCACCAGCCCCAGCTTCCTGCTCTCACATACCTTCTCTCAGCCAGCTCACTGTCTTAGTTGATATTGCTCGCTCAATCATGTCTGACTCTTTGTGACCCTATGGACTGTAGCCCACCAGGCGCCTCTGTCCATGGGATTCTCCAGGCAAGAATACTGGAGTGGGTTGCCATGCCCTCCTCCAGAGGATCTTCCTGACCCAGGGACTGAACCTGTCTCTCCTGCATTGCAGGCAGATTCCTTATTGCTGAACCACTGGGGAAGCCCCACTGCCTTCTTGTGTGTGTTAGTCACTCAGTGGTGTCTGACTCTTTGTGACCCAATGGACTATGGCCTGCTGGGCTCCTCCATCCATGGGGCTTTCCGGGCAAGAATACTGGAGTGGGTTGCCATTTCCTTCTCCAGGGGATCTTCCCGACCCAGGACTAAGTCTGTGTCTCCTGCACGGCAGGCAGATTCTTTACCGCTGAGGCACCAGGGAAGCCTACGTCTTCCTGTGACTAAAGCGAAAGGCATAAAGAACCTACTTGCCTCTGCTGCATTTTAATGGAGGCTCCAAACCACCTAAAGGATGTGTCTGGGCAGCACAACGGAAGATGTTTATGTGCTGCAGGAACCATCTCAGCTGGGCTTTGTCTGCCCGAGTCTTCACCTGGGTGCTGGAAAGGGCCAGAAAGTTCAAGATAGAGAGTCAGGATCTTGGCTGCAGTTTCGGCGGGAGGGGGGCGGTGGGGGCATATGACGATCAGCCTTGCCACCATAAACATCAGCCCTGCCACAACCCTGTGAAGAGCCAGGGAGCTGGTTTCACATTTTGCTTTGCTGCTATTTTGTCATGAGACCGGAGGCAAGGGGTCCTCTTCCAGGGGTAGGCAGCCCTGTCTCACTCACGTGTGTAAGGACAAAGCATCTTGGTGCACATTACCATGATTTGAAGTGTGTTATAGATCCTTTGCCTCTTGTTTCAGGAGAAAGGAAAGGATGCAATGACCCAGGTCTGGGCTGGGTCCCAGCTGATGCGTCATCCTGCGTCTGGCCTCCCTCTGGGGTTTTCTCCTTGGTTTGGAGAGGGGACTAAGCATTTTTTGTTCAGTGTTCCTGGTCCCAGTGATAACAGGGGCTGTGAATTATGGACTCAGCAGCAAATGTTTTTAATCTTCCATGAAACAAAACCAGCGTGTGTTCTGCACCAGGGGCCGAGGCTGAGGGAGGAAGCCAACAGCTGCTCGGATCTGGCTAACTCGGGCTGACGTCAATGCGAGTCCGTCAAGGCCAAGGGCTCCACGCAGGAAGCTTCACAGTGATACCGAAAACAAATTTGCATTTTTTCCTTTCACGGGAACTTAGCGATACTCTGTTCCACTGAGACGTTTTCACCAGCCCTTGCAACTAGTGTGTTGAATAAACCTGGCTTGAGGTGGACTGGGGGCTGCAACTTCAGGGTCTGTTTGCTCTTGCCGCTTTAAAATGTGATCAGCGGGATTAATGTACCCTGGCTTGGGATGAAAACGCTGGCAGTCGCTGCCTTTTCTGCTCCTCTTAGGAAATAGTCTGTCCTAAGGTCGCTTTAAATGGAAAACAGTCTCAATTTGGAATTTGAAGGTCCAGGCCAAGATATTAGTCAAAACTCTCAACTTTGACATCCCATTCTTTTCCTGGCTCCAGTTTAGCTTGCTTAGGCCTGGAGGCTTGCTTTGGACAGGGAGCTCCTCTGCTGGACTTCTGTGCCCCCACACCACACCTCCCCCAGGTGGAAGCTGGGGTTCGGAGCAAGTAGTAGGCACAGGAGAACTCTTACTTGAGTGGATGCTGTGGGAGCCCAGTATGGTTTAAGCTGACCTTTCTCCTGGTGGAATTCTTTTAAGGCTCTGTACTTCTTTGACTTTAGAAGAGAGGAGATGTCCCTCTTCTGAGTGGTCCCTTGGGACATTTCCCTTAGGCTTTACCTCCAACTTCTTGCTGCTGGGGTCTCTGCCAGATGAGTTTGGAATGAGGCCGTCCTGGTTCCCTCCCTGTGTGGTGCACACCTGGCTCTCCCCTTCACACGGCATCTGCCCTGACAAACTCTTGAGGTGGAGGATGACCCCAACCCAGGTGCTTGCTCCTCTTGCCACTACCTAAGCAAAAGTCACCTTGCCTATTCATTAGTTCTCGGTGGGTGCCGTAAGGACTTACCACAAACCTGATGGCTTAAAAGAAACGTGATCTTCCACAATTCTGAGGACAGAGGTCTGAAGTCTGCGTGTGGGGGCACGCTCAGTGGCTTTAGCTGTGTCTGACTCTTTGCGACCCTGTGGACTATAGTCAGCCAGGCTCCTCTGTCCAAGGGATTCTCCAGGCGTGAATACTGGAGTGGGTGCCATGTCCTCCTCCAGGGATCTTCCTGACTGAGGGATCAAACCTAGGTCTCCCGCATTACAGGCAGATTCTTTACCACTGAGCCGCTAGGGAAGTCCCTGAAGTCAGTTTACCGAGCTGAAATGCAGTGTCAGGAAGGCTGAGCTCTTTCTGGAAGCTCTGGGAGAACATTTGCTGCTTGCTTCCCTGGGTATCTGGCAGCTGCCAGCATTCCATGGCTTGTGGCCCCAGCACACCAATCTCAGCTTTTTTGATCACATGGCCTTCTTGTGTGCAGCTACGTTTCCCTCCGCTATTATAAGGATACATGTAATTGCATTCGGGCTCATCTGAATAATACAGATTCACCTTTCCAGCTCAAGAGCCTTAACTTAATCACACCTGCAAAGACTTTCTCCAAATAAGGTCACAGTTATAGGTTCCAAGAATTAGACCTGACATCTGAGAGGGACTCACATGGTAAGCTCATCAAGTAGCTGGTGGAAACCCCCAACATGTTTGAAATGAGGGGCAGGTCCCCACCTGACCTTCAAGAAACACTTTGTGCTTTCTCCAAAGTTACACTTCTCAGAAAACCCTCTCTTCAAAATCCTGTCTCTCAATGAGCTGACGGGTTATATTCTCAGGGTCAGTAGGCTCACATGCTGTGTGCCTTGAGTGTTTCCTGTGAACACTTCTTGCTTTGGAATTTTACAGCAAAAGTCGTTTGACCTTCAAAGTGTCACTTTTAACATTCTGTTACCTTTGTGATGGAATGACTATAGTCGTTGTTGCTGCCTGGGGCCGTGGCCTTCAAGGCTGTCCAATGGGGCTAGAATCTAGCCTGTGCTCTGCCTGACAAGCCTGGCATGGATGCCTCCACCTGTGGGGAGCTCGGGGCCCTCTTTGCCAGTTCACATGGCCGTGCTGTCCATGTTCAGCTCTCAAACAGGCCAGGGACTTGCCAGTGGGAGGCGCAGAGATGCAGGGGCTGCTACGTGGCATGGAACTCTGGTGACAAATGACACAGGCCACTTCCATCTTTGGGTTTCCAACTTGCAACCGTTGTGCTGAGCTAGAAATTTCCTATTCTGTGGGTTAGCAGATTGTCATTTGATAAGTGTTTCATGTTTGTGTGAACTAAGCTGAGATGGACAAGCTGGTCTGGAAAGAAAATGTATTACTCCTCAGCTCTCAGAAAGTGGGTCCAGCTTTTAGGGGAGACAGTGGAACAGATGTGTTTGGAAGGTTCTGGAATGTTTAGGTCATAAATACTTTTATGGCCTTCCTCCACCTTAGCAGTGAGGACAAGCAGCCTGACTCTTGGCTGCTAGAATAGGGGATGGAAAATCAGAAGTCCTGGGCTAAATTCCTAAAGACTTGGGTTGGTTGGTTAACATGAAACCAGTTGGTTCATAGAGTTACCTGCGAAAACTGCAATTAATAGAAGAAGAAGGTGACAGAGATCCCTGAAGATATTGTTTAGAGATTTCCCTTGAGGTCCAGGGGTTAAGACTCTGTGCTTCCACTCCAGGAGGTGGGGGTTCAATCCGTAGTCAGGGAACTAAGATCCCACATGCTGTGCGGTGAGGCCAAAAAGGAAAAAAAACGGTATTGTTCAAAATGACATAGATAGCAAAGGTCAAGCTTGCTCAAGGATTGATCAGTGTGCCTTTTTTTCCTATTACTAAATATTTCTTTCTCCTTTCTCTTCTTTTACCACTGAACCCCTTGTCGCCCCCCCCCCAAACCCCCACTGATGATGATAGAGAATTTGAGTCTTTTCATATTCTCTCCCAGCTGACCTTATTCTTGATTCTCAGAGGTGGGTCTGTTCTGAGCAAGTCCATCTCTTTGGAAAATCCTGGGGGGAAACTGAGGAAGATTTGGGGCAGCCTTGGTAGCCAAGCTTTTGCCAATGTTATGAGACCTGGTACCTGGTACCTGGTACCTTAGTCTGCCTGGGCTGCCAGAACAAAGTACCACAGGCTGGGCGGGCTTAAAGTATGGCAATTCATTGTCTCATAACTCCAGAGGCTGGAAGTTTGAGATCAAGGAGTCAGCTGGGCTGCTTCCTTTCGAGGCTTCTCTCCTTGGTTGGCAGGTGGCCGTCTCCTTCCTCTGTCCTCATATGATCTTCCCTCTGTGTGTGTCTGTGTCCTAACCTCTTCTTTTTTAATATTTATTTTTATCTGTTTATTTGGCTGCGCCAGGTCTTAGTTGCAGCACATGGGATCTTTTAGTTGCGGCGCGTAGGATCTGGCTCTCTAACCAAGGATTGAACCCAGTCCCCTGCACCGGGGGCACAGTCTTAGCCACTGGACCACCAGGCAAGTCCTCTAATCTCTTCTTATAAAGACACTGTTCATATGGGATTAGGGCCTACCTTAAAGACCTCATTTAACGTAATTACGTCTTTCTAAAAAAAATTATTTATTTTTAATTGACAGATAATTGCTTTACAATATTGTGTTGGTTTCTGCCATACATCAACATGAATCAGCCCAAATTACCTCCTTAAAGATTCCATTTCCAAATAGAATCATTTTCTGACTTACCAGGTGTTAAGGCATCAACATATCAATGTTGGGGGACACAAATCAGCTCATAACACTTGGGAACCGCTGGACTCAGCTACTCTATACCAGACTGGGATTGAATTCCTGAGAAGAAAGGGGTAAGGCCATACAATTCCATTTCTACTTACAGCAGAATTCCACAGGCTTTTTCCTGATTCCTGTGCCAGCCTCCAAGCTGCTCCCCGCAGCAGCCCCAAGTCAGAAACAGGCCTTTCTGATGCTGTGCATCCTTCTCTGCCCCTTATAGACCCACCTTTTCCATAGAGCCCCCCTCCTTCTTAGGAAGAGGGAATCTCTGCAATTCCTGCCAATAGTCACAGCCAAGTAAAGAATAAATATGAGGGCTGACCTAGTGGGAAAGGAAACACATAGGGCACTGGACAGGGGTGTGAGAGAGGAAAGATTAGGGCTGACTACACATGGGCATGTGACCCTCTGTGCAGTATTTTTAGTGCCAGCTTATAATATACCACCGCCTCTAGCCCTCGTGACTTGTAGCCACCTGGTCCCAGTGGGCAGTGTGGTGCAACGGCCACAGGCCTGGGGGCAGTCAGACCTGGTTTGACTCATTTCTCTGCCAGTGACTAGTTGTGTGACCTTGGCCAGTTTACCTAATCTTCTTGGGCCTCAGTTTTATCATATATGAGTGCAAAAGGAACGTTGGCCTCATAGCTTTGCTGGAAGGATTACTTGAAAACCATGCCTGAAAGCTGTTGGTATGTACTGAATTAGATCCCCCCAAATTCATACATTGACACCCTAACCCCAGCAGCTCAGTATGTAACTGTATTTGGAGATGGAGCTTTTTAAAGAGGTGATTAAGGTAGAATAAGGTCCTTGTGCTGGGCCCTAATCCAACATTAATGATGTCCTTATAAGAAGAAGAAGAGATTAGGACAAAGACGCAGAGGGAAGCCACGTGAACACACGGGGAGAAGGTGGCCATCTGCAAGCCAAGGAGCAAGGTCTCAGAAAGAACCAGCTGTGCTGCCCCTTGACCCCAGACATCCAGCCTCCAGAATGTGAGGAAATGAGCGTCTACTGTTTAGGCCGCCTAGTCTGTGGTCCTCGGTTATTGCAGCCCTAGCAGAGTGATATTTCTGGTGTATAAACCACTTTCTTCCTTTTCTTCTGGTCCCTGCCCCCACTGCCCCCAGGTGGAGCAGTCTTGGACTAATCCTATCTGCTTTGACTGTATACTTTGTGAACTATAGATGGGATACGCATGGACAAAGGCTCAACGTAGAATGAAAGGCGCAGACCAAGGGGAAATAGAGGACTGGGTTAGAGAAACATCTGGCACCTTAGACAAAAACCACTTTAAAAATCACCTAAAAATTGGCTCCTTAAAAAAAGATGAAAGCTGTCTGTCGTGGTTGCTTTCTTGGGTTTTTCAGAAGTTCCCTGTTGAGCCCCTCTGCCTATGGTTCTTTGGATCTGGTTCAGGAAAAAAAACTTTGCGATATTGATTCTCCTAATTCAGGGACATGACACCTCTCTTCATTTGTTTAGTTCTTTAATATCTTTCAATGAAGTCTTAGAATTTTCTTCCCTAAAGACTTACACATCTTTTTATGTCATACTTCTAAGCATTTTATTTTTTCAGACTTTTGGAGTTTTTAAAAACTGCGTTTTCTTTTTTGCTGGAGTATAAAAACACAACTGGCTTTTATATTTAGATGTTGTGTCTAGGATTCTTATTATACTCATTAATTCTAGTAACTTAAATGTAAAGTTTTTAGTGAGATGCTTCTGTAGAAACCATATCATCTGCAAATAATAACAGAAAGGCTTCCTTTCTAAACCTCTTGCCTTTTATTTCTTTTTCTTGCCTTATTGTGTTGTCTGACATTTCCCACAAATGTTGAAAACACGTGGAGTTATCAGGCATCTTTGTCTTATTCCTAGTCTCAGAGGTAAAGCCTTCCACATTTTAGTTTCTTGTCTCTGCTGTAGGTTTTTTGTAAATATACTCTATTAGGTTAAGGATGTTCCTTCTATTTGTAGTTTTCTGAGAATATTTCTATTTTAAAATCATGAACAGATATTGAATTTTAAATAATACTTTTCCTGCATCTATAGAGATAATCAAGATTTTTCCTCCTTTGATTTGCTAATACAGTGAACTACTTTAATTTGTTTTCTAAAGTTAAACCAAATTTGCATTTTTAATTTAAATCCATCTTGTTTATCCTATGTTAGAATTTTCATACATTGTTAGATTTAATTTGCTAATTTTATTCTTTATTTGCTTGTTTGTTTAAAATATTTATTTATTTGAGTGTGCCGGAGCTTAGTTGTGGCACAGAGGATGTTCCATCTTTGTTGCAGCATGTGGGATCTTTAGTTGTGGCATATAGGATCTAGTTCCCTACCAGTGGTTGATCCTAGGACCCCTGCATTGGAAATGTGGAATCTTGGCCACTGGACCATCAGGAAAGTCCCTACTTTGCTAATTAAAAAAAAAAAAGATTTAAAATTGAAATTCATGAGCAAGTTTGGCTTGTGATTTGGAGATTTTCTGTTTGCCTTCGCAGATGGGCTCACTGCCAAGTGGGACTGCCAGGTATGAGGCTATGAGTGTCTTCAGTATCTCTCTGGTTCACAGTTGGGTTGGGCCAAAGAGGCGCCCTGGCAGGAGGTGGGGGAGGAGAGTGAGGTCACTACAGACTGGCTGTGTCCTTTGATAGAAGGGCCTCTCAAAGCGGCCTACTCTACTCCGCGCTTTATCTTTTGGGGTTCTGATAACGTCTCTCTTCCCTGTTTCCTATCCCAGGTACAAATGCCTTGTTTCCCTTCGACCACATGCTGTAAATAAGTCCTCCCCAGATCATCTTATTTCCTGCTGGGGCTGTTACTGATGCAGTTTTATAATTAAGTTTTATAATCAAGGCTATGATAGCTTAATAAAAGAAGGTGAGGGCTCTTCCTTCTTTATCTATACTCTGGAATAGAACTGGTTCCTTGGTAGAAAATGTTAAAAGTTTGGTAGAACTTGCTGGTGAAACCATCTGGGCCTAGACCTTTCAACTGGGAGAAGAGTTTTACCTACTCAGTTCAATGTCATTAGGGGTTGTTGAACTAGTAACAGTTTTCCCCCTCTAGGGTCAGTTTGCTAAGTTGGAAATGCATTCACTTGCAAACTTACTGGCCTTTATTTTTTACACTATCTTCTTATTAACCTTTTTTTTTTTTTCCCTCTATATAACATTTTAATTGTGGCTCAGAGGTTAAAGCATCTGCCTGGAATGCGGGAGACCCGGGTTCGATCCCTGGGTTGGGAAGATCCCCTGGAGAGGGAAATGGCAACCCACTCCAGCACTCTTGCCTGGAGAATCCCATGGAGGGAGGAGCCTGGTGGGCTACAGTCGACGGGGTCGAAAAGAGTCGGACACGACTGAGTGACTTCACTACTACTACTAGAGCAGTTTTAGGTTCACAGCAAAATTGAGCCAAAAGTACAAAGGGTTCCTATATATCCACCCTCCCCACATTGGCACAGCCTCCCTTCTTATCAACATCCCTCACCACCGTGGTAGGTTTGTTATGGTTGATGAACCTGCATGGCATCATTGCCACCCGAAGTCTGTAGTTCACAATGCAATTCACTCTTGACGTTGTCCCTTCTATATGTTTTGACAAATGTGTAATTACATGTATCCACCATTACAGTAACACACAGAGTATTTTCATGCTCTACAAATCCTCTATATTCTGCCCATTTACTACCACACCTTTCCCCTGCCCAAGCCCCTGGCAACTTCGCCACTGTTCATTCTTAATCTTTTTATTTGTATCCTTTCTTTTTTTTTTAATTTTAATTTTTACTTTATTTTGCTTTACAATACTGTATTGGTTTTGCCATACACTGACATGTATCCATACCTTGATTGCATCCTTTCTTTCTTAAGTTTGTCAATTTTATTAATCTTTATAAAACACAACTATCCACTTTTAAAATCCTATTGTAATTTGTTTTTTATTTCATTAACTTCTCTTTATTATCTTTTTCTTTTTCTTTCTTAGGGTTTATTTTTAACTCTTTTTTCCCCCTAAGTTTCAAACTTGATTAGTTTTTCTGCCTTCTTTCCTAAGGCAAGCATTTAAGACTACAAATTTCTATTTAAGTGGCATTTTAGCTGTGTCTTGCAAAATGTCTTATATTTCTATATGGTGTTTACATTATAGTTTGACTGGAAATATCTCCTAATCTCAGTTTTGATTTCTTTTTTGATCTATGAGTTATTTAGAAGAACTTCTAAATATTTTAACTTTTCTATTTATCTTTTTATTATTGATTTTTAACTTCATTGAATTCTAGTTAAAGAATATGGTTTGTAAAATATTAAACTGTTATAATTTGTTGAAGTTGGCTCTCTGGCTGAGTATGTCATAGATTTTCATAAATGTCATATGTGCTTGAAAAATTGTGTAATATGTAGTTGTTATGTATAGGTTTTCTTTACAGATCCTTTAGATCAAGCTTGTTAATTGTGCTGTTAAAATACATGTTATGTTTTCTGACTTCTCACTTTTTTATTCTATGAAAGGATGTGCTAAACCTTCCTACTGTGTTGGTGGTTTTGTCTCTTTTTTGTTACAGTTCATTCCATTTTTCCTTTATACATTTTGAGTCTCTGTTGTTAACTGGTTACAAATTCAGATCTGCACCTTTTATCTTTATGTACTGAATCTATCTCTAGCAATTATTTTTTGGCCTTAAAGTCTATTTTAATTCATATTAATTATTAATACATTAGCCTATATTAGGCATGCCTGGAATATTGCATTATATCTATTTTCACTCTTTTTGTATTATTATTATTATATTTCAGTTGTATCTCTCTTAAACATCATAAGGTTGAATTCTGTTTCTACTACTCAATCTGATGATCTTTGTCATTTAATGACAGCATTTAGTCGTTTTACTTATTGTAATTATAATTTTAGAATTATTTTTTACCATCCTTTTGTGATTCATGTTTGTCTCGCATTTTTCTTTGATTTTTCTATATTTCTTGACCCTTTTTTTGATTGAATGAATTTTTTTTTCTTATTCTATTTATTTTCCCATACAGGGAATATTTTTATATTTCTTATTTCTATTGTGTTAGTAGTTAACCTTACACGTTTAACATGTGAAGTTATTTATTATCTTTCCCTTCCTCTGGAATAATGTGAAACCTTAGAACACCTAAATTCCCATCATTCTTTCCAGGTGCACGTGGTATTATTGTCAGGTATTTTAGTTCTGACTTGTTTTACTTTAACTGCGCAAATGGAACACAATTATCATTGTTTTACACCATCCCTTTTTATTTAGATTTACCCGTGCATGTTTTTGTTGTATTTACTCTTGCATATTCAGATCTTCCTCTTCTGGGATCATTTTACTTCTTTCTGAAGTGACTGAGAGTCTGCTTGATTTGAATAGTCTAAAAATGCTCTTTTTCCCTCTTCTTCTTGAAAACTATTTCCCATTTTGATTGGGCATACAAACAGGAGTGGGTTAAATTTCTTTCCCTCTGTTGACAGAGGAATGGCATTTGGAAACAACTGTTCTTTATCGTTTGGGATTTTCTAGGTCAGCATTTTAATGTCTATTTCCTACACAACTCATAAATACATTTTCCTCATTTTTTTCGAACAATAACTGAAATACTGATTGAAAATTTTTTTCACACATATTTTTTCACAATTGTTGCAAAAATGCAATCCTGCACTTTTTGCAGCTGAATTTTTTAGACCCTGCTTATCACATTATGACAAGGCTTTATCCACCTTCTCTGTGTGTAGCTTGTTATTTCCATCTTGAAGGTTTATGAGCAGAAGTTAGTAATCTTAGAAGGACGTGACCAGGACGGCAGACCCTGAGCTCATCTCCTCCCACGTGCACGCCAAAATTACAGCTGTTTGCAGAGCAGCTATCGATGAGAATGACCTGAAGGCTGGCAGAAAATATTTTCCACGACTAAAAATATAAAGAAGGAACTACAACCAGAGGGGTGGGAGATGCAACATAGTCAAGACCCACGTCCTGGGTGGGCGGCCCACAAGCAGGAGGATCATCGCAACGGCAGAGGTTCTCCTCGAGGAGCAAGGGGTCTGCGCCCCACAGCAGCACCCCCAGCCCAGGGGTCTAGCACTGAGCAGACAAGCCCCCAGAACATCTGGCTTTGAAGGCCAGTAGAGCATGAGGACAGGAGGGGTGGAGGGCTGTGGGAAACAGAAACTCACTCTTAAAGGGCACATGCAAAAATCTCTCATGCTCCAAAACCCAGCACAGAGGCAGTAATTTGAGGTGAGCCTAGGTCAGACCACCTTGGAGAACCTCCTGGAGAGTCAGGAGGCAACGAGGACTCCCCTGGGGGACAAGCGCTGGCAGCAGCCACTCTGGGGAGCTTGTTCTACCAGAAGGAAACTGGCACTGCAAACACCATTTTGCAGTCCTCCCACTTGCCTATTGGGCTTCCCTGGTGACCCCGATGGTATAGAGTCCACCTGCAGTGCGGGAGATCCGGGTTCGATCTCTGGGTTGGGAAGATCCCCTGGAGAAGGAAATGGCAACCCACTGCAGTATTCTTGCCTGGGGAATCCCATGAACAGAGGAGCCTGGAAGGCTACAGTCCCTGGGGTTGCAAAGTCGGACACAGCTTTATCGACACACACACACACTCTCTCTCTCTCTCTCGCCTATTAGCACCAGAGGCTCATCTTTCCTCCAATCCTGGGACCTTTTAGGTCAAGAGGTCAGCTGTGTGGGGACCCAGCCCTACCCACCAGCAGGCCCAGGATGTGAGCCTGCTCACCAATGAGCTGGTACTAGTACTGGGATACCCAGGCTCTACTGTCAGCCATCCTAGGACTCAACCCCATCCACCAGCAGGCTGAAACCAGTCTCAGACATCCCACTGTGCCACCAGGACCCCATAGCCAGTTGCTCTGGGACCTAGCCCTGCCCACCAATGGGCTGCCATCGGCAGTGAGCTACACAGCCAGCTGCACTGAGACCTGGTCACACTCAGCAGAGAGGTGGGAATCACCCAAGCTCAACAGAAAAATGAAAAAGAATTTAAGAGACCTCTGGGACCACATCAAACATACTAACGTTCACATTATAAGGGCCCCAGGAGAAGAGAGAGAAAGGGACAGAGAAATTATTTGAAGAATAATAGCTGAAAACATCCCTAATTTGGGAAAGGAAACAGACATTGAGGCCCGGGAAGCAGAGAGAGAGTCCTGATCAAGTGGTCCACATCAAGAAAGATAATGATTTAAAATGGCAAAAATTGGGACTTCCCTGCAGATGCAGTGGTTAAGATCTCCCTGCTTTCACTGCAGGGGGCATGAGTCTGATCCCTGGTTGGGGAACTTAAGATCCTGCAAGCCATGCTGTGTGTAGTCGTTTTTTGCAACTGCATGCACTGTAGCCCGCCAGGCTCCTCTCTCCATGGGGATTCTCCAGGCAAGAATACTGGAGTGGGTTGCCATGCTCTCCTCCAGGGAATCTTCCCAACCCAGGGATCGAACCCAGGGTCTCCCACATTGCAGACGGATTCTTTACTGTCTGAGCCACTAGGGAAGCCCTGCCATGCCATGCAGTGTGGCCAAAAAAAAAAAAAAAAAAAAGGTGGGGGGGCAACAACTGAAAATAGAAACTCTTTTCTTTCAAGGAAAAAGCAACTAGTTACATACAAGGGAACTTCCATAAGACTGCAAGCTGACATTTCAGCAGAAGCCTTGCAGGCCAGTCTTTCTGGCATAATATTCAAAATGATGACAGGAAAAAAGCTACAACCAATAATACCCTACCTGGCAAGCCTATTATTCAGATTTGAAAGAGAGATAAAGAGTTCTACGGACCGGACAAGCAAAAGCTAAAAGAGTTCAGCACCTCTAATCTGGCTTTTCAAGAAATGTTAAAGAGATTTCTCTAAGCAGAAAAGACACACCTAGAAATGTGAAATTATGAAAGGAAAAATCTCATTGGTAAAGGCAAAGGTACAGTAAGAGTGGTAGGTCAGCCACTCATAAAGCTAGCAGGAAAGTTAAAAGACAAAAGTAGTCAAAATCACCCCTACTTACAATAAGTAGGTAAGAGGTACACAAGTGTGATGTCAAAAACATTAAACACACAGTGGGGGAGTGAAAATGCAGGGTTGTTAGAATGCATTAGAATTTAAGAGATTATCAACTTAAAATAATTATATAATGTGTGTGTGCTCAGTCATGTCTGACTCTTTGAGATCCCGTGGACTGTAGCCCTGCCGGGCTCCTCTGTCCATGGGATTCTCCAGGCAAGCATACTGGAGTGGGTTGCCATTTCCTTTTCCAGGGAATCTTCCCGATTCAGGGATCAGACCCATGTCGCTTGTATCTCCTGCTTTGGCAGGTGGATTCTTTACCACTAGCACCTGGGAAAACCAAGATAATCAAAAACATGTTGATATATACACACCTCATAATAACCCCAAACTAAAAACTTATATATATATATACACACACACACACACACGCACACACACACAAAAGAGAAAGGAATCCAATGTAACACAAAAGATAGTTATCAAATTATGAGAGAAAAGAGCAAAAGAAGAAGAGAGGAATGAAAGAGAACTACAACCAACCAGAAAACAATGAACAAAAATAAAAAATAAAAAATGAACAAAAATATTGTCATTTTTTAAATGTGCTTTTACTGTGGTAAAAGTCACATAATCTACAACATGCTACTTTACCCATAGATAACTAGTTTAGTGGCACTAAGCACTGTTGCGCAACTTTTACCGTCCATCTCCCCAAATTTTCACCTTCCTAAATTGACACTGTCCCCATTAAACCCGAGCTCCACATCGCTCCCTGCACCCCACTCACCCCTGTCCCCTGGCATCTACCGATGCACCTTCTGACTCCATGACTTTGACTGTTCTAGGTATCTTGCATAAGTGGAGTCAAACACCTAACGTACATTGGAATGCAAAAATATTAAATATTTGCTTTCAACCATCAGCATAATTTCAAGAAGAAAAAAAGTCTGTCTATCCAGATATTTACCATTTCTGTTGCTCTTCCTTCATTTTTGATATTCCAAGTTGCCTTCCGATATCATTTCCCTATATCTGAAACATTTATTTACTGATTCCATGTCATTGGGTCTGCATCCTTAGATGGCGTTGGAGACATCTGTGAAGCAAGAAGGACTTCACTCATCCCCAGGGTCCTGCAGTTCTGCACTCTGGGCCTCCTGCCTCCCCTTCCTTCTACATGCTCCTCTTTGCAAGCAAGCCCTCCTGCTGGACTTTTGCTCCTTGATATTCAGAGACAGTCCTTACCTTGTGTAGGTTCATTTGTATTTAAGTCCTATATTTAACTGTGACATTAAAGGCTGGCTTCCCTTTAAAAGAATTTCAAGTTTTAGAGGTCAGCTGGTGTTATGGACTGAATGCTTGTGCCCTCCACCCGCACCCCTCCCCCCCCAATTCACACAATGAAACCCTAACTCCCAGTGTGATCATATTAGGAAATGGGGCTTTGGGGAGGTGATTTGGTCTTGAGGGTAGAGTCACCATGATGGCATTAGTGTCCATATAAAAAATATCCTTTCTTATACACTAGAGAGATATTTCACTTTGCCATGTAAAGACACAGAGAGAAGGTGGCTGTCTGTAAGCCAGGAAGAGAGCCCTCACCAGAGCCTGACCATGCTGGTATCAGGATCTTGGAAAGGTCCAGCCTTTAGAACTATGAGAAATAAATATGTAAGCCCCTTGGTGTGTAGCATTCTGTTACAGCCATGCTGATTGAGGCAGATGGGTGGGCATTTTGAGCTGGAGGAAGACTTCCCTGTGGCCATTGACCCCAGGAACACACAGGCGAATCCTTATCTTCGTGAGCACAACTGTGTCAGTCTGCTCACTGCCTGAACAGAATGCCAGATAGTGGCTCAGACAACAGAAACTGTCTCCCAGTTCAGGAGGTCAGAAGTCCAAAATCAGGGTGTCTGCAGGTTTGGTTTCTTCTGGGGTCTCTCTCCTTGGCTGGCCGATGGCAGTCTTCTCTCTGTGTCCTCACATTGCTTTCCCTCTGTGATGTCTGTGTCCACCTCATAGTATATTAGGGCCAGCTCTCATGACCTTATAACTTAATTATGTCTCTGAAGACCCTATTCCAAATATAGTCATGTTTTGAGGTGCTTTGGCATAGGACTTCAACATATGAAGTTTGGAGGAACATGATTCAGCCCAACCATTTCCCTTAAAAGCTGAATGGAGAAACCAAGACACAAGTCTTGATGTCTGAGAAGCTTGTAAACAGTATTTGTTGGATTGGAAGTATGAGAACAAAGGGATGGCGGTGGATTGGGTAGGGGTGTGTGTACATGTGAGCATGTAAGTGTGTGCCTGTGTGTGTGTGTTCGGGGGTTCCTTCCAAACGACCATGATAGAATTGAGTTGGCACCCAGCATGCGAGAGACCCCCTTGAGGTCTGTTATTTGGAGACACATTTTAAAGCACACTTTCATTTGCTTAACATTTCCTTTTCAAATAATTGCTAAAAATATTAGCATCCAAATAGGGTAAAACCTGATGTGATCAATTTAATCTTCATACTAATCCCAAATTATTTATTAGTTATTTTAATTTTATTTTTTAACTAAAAATATTTATTTATTTACTTGATTGCGCCGGGTCTTTCTCAGTTGTGGCACATGGGGTCTTCGTCTTCACTGCAGCATGCAACGCTTCTGGCATATGGGGTCTCATTCCCGGACCAGGGATTGAACCCAGGCCCCCTGCCCTGGGAGTGCAGGGTCTTAGCCACTGGATCACCAGGGAAGTCTCCTTTTACGGTTATTTTAAAAAATGTACCAGTTGAGTAAGAAGTTAAAGGAATAGTATATCAGAGCTGCAAGCAAATAGACGTTGGAATAGTCCTTCTTTGCGGTTGGCTATCATAAACAGATCTCTACTGAAAACCTTATTTTGAAACTCAAGTTAGGCAGTTATTAACATATTCTTTTTCCTGTAATTCATGGAAAATAATCAGTGGACTTCATATGAGATTATTTCTTTCATCTCCCAAAGGGCCTGTTTTCCTTTATATTTGTGTATTGAGCACTTATATTGCAATAAATACTGTGACATGATCTTACCCTCGAGAAAGTCAGTCTCATGGGGCAGACAGACAAGCAAGTTGGTGATGAGACAAGTCATGGACATCCCAGGACACAGCCAGAATGCAAAGGAGGGTCTCTTCTTTCATACCATGGTTTGGTGGAGAAGGACCGGTAGGAACTGGGAGATAATAAGAGGATGGGAGAGGGTATGATTTTGGGGGAAGGGGCTGAGGTAAAGTCAGGAGAAGTTATCTCGAGATCCATCTATGTTACTGCAAGTGACATTCTTTCATGTTTTCCCACGGCTGAGTGATATTCCATTGTGTACGTGTGCCACTTGTTAACCCATTCATCTGTTGATGGACTTTTTCGTTGCTCCCACGTCTCGGCTCTTGTAAATCTTGCTGCAGTACACATTTGGGTGCCTGTGTCTTTTCAAATTCTGGCTTTCTTCAGACATATGCCCAGTCGCAGGATTGCAGGATTATATGGCAGCTCAGTATGATCTTTATCTTTTAAACCCATCTCCTTTCTATGCTCTCTAGTGGACGATACCAGTTAACATCCCACCAACAGCAAAGAAGCGTTCCCCTTTCACCACCACCTCTCCAGCACGGGCCAGCCTGTGTCCAACATTGTACCTGGCAGCTTTTCACCAGGGCCACTGGTTAGTCCTTGACTGTTTTGATCTCCTCTGTGTCTATCCCATTCTTCTGTATCATCACCTCTAACAGTATCACCTTCCTCAGGTGCTAGGGCAACCTGAGTGTCCAGAACTGGCCACTCAGCATATTCTGATCCCCTGAACCCAGTAAGGGCTGAGCATGTTGACACAAATTGGTTCAGAGAGACCCAACCCAAGGCTCTTACTGGAGTGTCTTTCCTCTGGGCTCTCAGGGAGAATGTGAAGTCACAGGTGAAATCACCTGCCCAAGGTTGAGTCCTACAGAACAGACATTTCCGAGGTTGATGATGAGAAAAGACCACAGTTGGAAGCTGTGGCTGTGGAAATGAGTGTGTAAGTGGAAATGTGTGTGTAAGAGGAGGGAGCAGGGCATCTGGGGCCAGCCTGTGTGCATATTTAGTGGCTCAGTCATGTCTGACTCTTTGCTACCCCATGGACTGTGGCCCACCAGGTTCTTCTGTCCATGGTATTCTCCAGGCTAGAATACTGGAGTGGGTTGCCATTTCCTCCTCCAGTCTGGGGTCAGAGGATGCTGCAAAAATACTCTGCAGCTGGACCCAGGTGATTGACAGCTCCAGGTCCCTCAGTACCCCTTCTTCCCCTTTGACTGCAATGCCCCAGAGAGCCCTCTGGCCTTGGCCGGCTCCCACAGGAGAGCAGAGGCTGGGAGGTGCTTGTGCACAAGGACAATAGGAACAAAGGCAGCTTTCAGGCCAGTGTTTGCATCTCTGCCTCATCGTCTAAGAGAATTAAAAACAAACCTCACCACTTGTTGGAGAGTTACGTTGCATGACTAAGGCGGTGATTTACCGACGGGGATAAAACTTCACTAATGGGTTCCAGTGACTTCAGTACATCAAGAAAGGAAGACTTGCTCCCAAGATCCCTGGTCTTCATCGGGGAGGCCATGGTCACATAAATCTCAGTGACCGTCCAGGGCTGTGAGCTGCAGGAGCGCTGGCCCCTGAGGGGAGCTGACTACAGTGGCCTGGAGCCAGGGAGCCACTGGGGGCCCTCTTAGCCCGCCTCCCCACCTGGAACATCCAGCTGCTGCTCTTCTGGGGCTTTCCATTTCTCTGGGGCTTTGCCAGCCTGGCCCAGATCTCCATCTTGGCCTTCCATGACGCAACCGAGGCAGTGTGCTTTCCATCCCCGCCCCGGGGGTGCCCCGTGTGAGGAATTTGTTCCTGATATTCAGCTGACATCCTCCTTTTCTTTCCATTTCATTCCCATGACGCTTATAGAACTACTACTCCCTGGGGCCATCGCTGACTATTTCCTCTCTCTTTGGGGCCGGCTCCTTCTCCCATGAGCGGTACCCACCCGGCTCTGCCAGTGTGACCCGCCAAGGCTCTCACTTGCTCGTCTAGCTCATTAATCATCTTTGTTGCTTTTCTTGGGAATTTTCTGAGTCGTTTGCTAGTTTCCTGGACAGAAGAACACAGCACAGCTGCTACTTTCACAGGCGTAGTAGAGAAGAGGGCTCTTCTGTCTGGTCACAAAATAGCCCCTCCGGAGCACGTCCTGGGTGACTGCACCTGGGGCTGAGCAGAAATGCTCCCAGCTTCCGGGGAACTGTGTCTGCTGGGTCTGTCTGGGATTCTTTCCAAGCCAAGGTTTTACATTTTTTTCCCCCCAGTATTAAAAAGGGCTTCATTATGCAAAGGTGGCTCAGTGGTAAAGTATCTGCCTGTTAATGCGGGAGACACAGGAGGTGCGGGTTCGATCCCTGGAGGAGGAAATGGCAACCCACTCCAGTATTCTTGCCTGGAAGACTCCATGGATAGAGGAGCCTGGCGGGATACAGTCCACGGGGTCACAAAGACTTGGACATGACTGAACTGCTGAGCACGCACCTTATAAAGCAGGCCCAGGACAGGGACAAAGGAAACACTGTGGAGAGAAAGCCAAGGGCATGATAGTGGTCATTCTGCAAGAGATATCTCCTCCAAGTCAGGGCCCCAGGGCTAGAACCATGGGGCCAGGGCAGCCAGGGATAGGGAGAACATAGGGCCACCCTCTTTTTTTTGTTGTTGTTATGCGATCTGGCTTGTAGGATCTTAGTTCCCCTGCATGTATGCTAAGTCACTCAGTCATGTCCAACTGTTGAGACCCGACAGGCTCCTGAGTCCATGGAATTCTCCAGGCAAGAATGCTGGAGTGGGTTTTTGTGTCCTCCTCCAGAGATCTTTCTGCTCAGAAATCAAACCCGCAGCTCTTACATCTCCTGCATTGGGAGGTGTGTTCTTTACCATTAGCACCACCTGGGAAGCCCCTCAGTCCCCCTAAGAGGAATCAAACTTGTGCCCCAGCAGTAACAACGCCAAGTCCTAACCACTGTAACACCAGGGGATTCCCAGGGCCTCCCCTCATTTGGCAAGTGCACACACTGCTTGGGGTTATTTACCCTTCGAGCAGGTTTTATAAAGTAATCAGGGCCTTAGAGTCAGAGTAAGGTGGTGTTGTTACTCACTAGCTATAAGATCCTGGCAAGTCCTTTGGCTTCACTGAGCCTTAATGACTTACCAGAAAGGATGGGCAAATATTGATGATGATGGTTCAGTAAATCCAGTGGAAAAGTGATGTCCACTCCCATCTCTCCTGGGCTTGTAGTGGTCTCAAGTGTGCCCATCTGGCCCTGAAGAACAAGATTGAGCGTTCCTTTCCCATCCTTGCTGGGGTTTCCGGGTCCCACTAGGGCTTACAAATGTCTATGGGATGTTTTGGATAGCTTAGCGATTTGGCACTGAGGTGGGGGGACTGGAAGTCCTAGGAGGAAGTTGATCCAGCTCAGGGGAAGGCAAGGGGTCTCACACTCCATCCTGGTGGGGTTCCTACTAGAGCCGACCGCCTTCCCTTCTCAGAGCTGAGCTTGGCTCTCTGGTCTCGCCTGACCACTGGCTCAGTTCAGCTCAGTTCAGTCACTCAGTTGCGTCCGACTCTTTGTGACCCCATGGATGGAGCACACCAGGTTTCCCTATCCATCACCAACTCCAGAGCTTGCTCAAACTCTTGTCCATTGAGTCAGGCATGCCTTCCAACCATCTCATCCTCTGTTGTCTCCTTCTCTTGCCTTCAATCCTTCCCAGCATCAGGGTCTTTTCTAATGAGTCAGTTCTTCATATCAGGTGACCAGAGTATTGGAGCTTCAGCTTCAGCATCAGTCCTTCCAATGAATATTCAGGACTGATTTCCTTTAGGATGGCCATTAGAACATGCCTCAGACACTTGACCTCATGCTGTTCTCTGTCCCCTGGCACTGCCTTCAGAACTTCCGGGATCCTCAACTATCTCTAGTCCTCCAAACCTGGTGACTGACTCCCCTTTCTCCATCCTAGGTCCCTCCCTTTCCACGTCTCCCACAGCAAAATATGTTGTATGGCGCTCACTGCCCACCAAAGTGGCACCTACACCCTGGGACTATAAAAGGTTGTTTATTTTCTTGGAAGATGAGAAGGCCCTGAAGCATAGTAAAGTCAGGGAGGGAGACTGTTTTCATTCCTTCCAAATGCCTCCCTGTCTCCAAGGAGAGACAGAAGGGCCTTGGGCTAAGGGAATGTATATGCCACGCTGACCTCACACGTTTTTTGCGAGACTCAGCTGAGATAATATATGTAAAAGTGCCTCTTAAGCACACACAAAAAATGACACAAATATGAGTTGCTGTTATTTCTTTAGTACAGAGACACTTAAAAGTTGCCTAGAGTCCGGGGTCCCGCAGCTAAAAGCAGTCTGGAATTTATCAGGCATTTGTAGAGCTGGTCACAAAAGAATTGGGACCTTCTTTTGAGTGGTGGTAAAAGAGGAAAAGTGCCATTTTTCCTAAAGTGTATAACATAGGTCTCTGCTGGTCTCGTGGTAGTGGGCTTTGTCTGGGTGTGGAATGCACAGTATTGGTCTCAACACCCTTGTGACTGACAATAGTCCTGAATTATGAGAGGTTGTCTAAACATTGCTTTTGTGCTTAATGTAATTGTGTAGGTTCACATAAAGGAGCCTTTTTCTAATACGTGGAAATTTTTGCTGTTTAGAGTTGTAGACATTTTTTATGGCATTGTTTACAATGGAATGTGATTTACAGGCTAGAAAAGAAGACTTGTGCTCCTATTAATATCTGTCTTAAATTCATCTCTATTTTCTCCACTCTGTGATTTTTAAAGACTTGTCTGCAGAATCTGATTCTGCTGTCACCACCAGCCATTTCAGAGCCGGTCTCAACTGGCTTCTTGCAAACACACCCTTTTTTTAGATAGTTTGCTTCTCCCTGGGTGTTACAGGCTCAGTGTCTAGACTGAGGATTCATGGTGGCTTTTCCCCACCGCATACTCTACACTCCATTCCCCGCCCCCTGCCCATGCCCAGTTCTCACAGCCATCCCTTGGATAAATATGCTCTGTCTCTACAGCGGACTCTTTATCCCCTCAATGTCCAAGAAAACTGATTCATCACACTGAGGTTTCTGTCTGGGAACTGCTTCCAGACAACCCAAGCCATGTCCTAGCCTATGTGTGGGGTCTGGGTTTGGGTCTGGTCCTTCTCTTCCTTTGTTTTGCTTCATTCCATCCCCCTCTGGCATGTGGTCCCTTGTCTCTTTCTGTCCCATTATTTCACATAATTCCATGCCCAGCCTCAGGTTTACACCAACCAAAATTCTTGTTGGTCATTGCCCTTCAAGGCGTTTCAAAGCCAGTGCTAGGTGTTCAGGCACATGTAACCCTTCTCTGAGTCAAGTGTGCTCAGGCCAAAGGGTGAATCTGTGGGCGTAAATAGGAATAAACCAGGGGCAGCTGGATTTCCAGTCATTTGGCTTCCTGTTTCAAGTCAGTGGTATTCAACAATCTTGGTGGCATTTTTAGGGGCTTTGATGATGGAAGGAGAAGCGTTTCTTTCCATTTCGGAAAATAACTACTCAGTTCAGTCTGGAATTAATTTTTCCTGTCCAATTATTTTCAATCAAATGGCCTTGTGAAGAAACCACTGTAAACTTGTTTAATAACTCTTCTGTTGTGTCTCTGCGGTTTTTCCAATGTTCAGAGAAGTATTTCATCCCTGTAAGGAGTCCCGACAAGAATTTTCGGAGGATTAACAGGGACCAGGTTGTAAATTGGAGATGGAACATCCATCATGGAGGAGGGGCTGTTGACAGATTTAGAAGCCCTCTTGTAAAGGGGGAAACACTGGGTGCTCTTTTTTGTGGAGTCAGGGTCTTATATCCGGTAAAGACTTCTTGATAAATGGTGGAGCAGCTGAGAATTCAGATAGCTAGGGGTAGGCAGAGATAGAGCAAGATATTCACAGGTCAACAGAGGAGCATTCAGGAGACAATTCTTTCAGCAGGCAGCTGGCAGCAAGCTTGGGAAGAATAGCTCAGCTCTGAGAATACATCTCAGATAATATGGCAGTGCCTAGGCTCAAGATTCTTTAGATTCTTAGGAGATGAAGGAGATGAAGTCTATGTCCCTCTTCTTGACAGACTTGAGACTACTTTAAGCAGGAAGGTATGGGGTAAGTGACACTGTACGACATCTGAAGCTGGGTCACAAAATGTGATGTAGCTCTGTTTTGTTTGCGGGGACAATGCTTTTGCATCTCTGACTCTTCCGTGAGAAGAGTAACCAAGCAAGAAGTCTGACTCTTCCGTGGCTGCCCTGATGTGAGGAAGCCAAGCCGCACAGAGACGGCGTCCATGTGGACACATGCAGACCACAGAGAAGGCTGAGTGAGAAGAATTGATGTTTTCAAACTGTGGTGCTGGAGAAGACTCTCAAGAGTCCCTTGGACGGCAAGGAGATCAAACCAGTCACTCCTAAAGGAAATCAATCCTGAATATTCATTGGAAGGACTGATGCTGAACCTGAAGCTCTAATTCTTTGCCCACCTCATGTGAAGAGCCAACTCATTGGAAAGGATCCTGATGGTGGCAAAGATTGAAGGCAAAATGGGTAAGGGGTGGCAGAGGATGAGATGGTTAGATAGCATCACTGACTCAATGGACATGAATTTGAGCAAACTCCGGGAGATAGTGGAGAACAGGGGAGCCTGGCATGCTGTTGTCCATGGGGTTGCAAAGAGTCGGACATGACTTAGTCACTGAACACACACACACAACACACAGATCTTCTGGTCCACAGTCCCAGTCTTTGAGATGGACCAAGCCCAGATGCCAGATATATTAGTGAAGCATTCAGTTGATTTTAAAGCCTGGTTGTTAAGTCACCATCAGTCTTTGAGTCTTCCCTGTTGAGGCCCCAGACGTTGTCGAGCATAGACTAGCCATCTTCTCTGTGCGCTATCCAAATTCCAACCCACAGAATCCATGTGCATAATAAGATAGTTACACAAAGCCACTAAGTTTTGGGGTAACTTGTTAATGCAGTAATAGAAACTATAATAGGCAACCTGTAAATGGGAGAAAAATAAAGCAGACCACAGGATGCAGGCTCTAGAGCACAAGGGCTCCGTAGGTGTGGTACACGACTTAGTTGCCCTGTGGCATGTGGGATCTTAGTTCCCTGACCAGAGAGCGAACCTGCATTTGGAGGCAGATTCTTAGCCACTGGACCACCCAGGAAGGCCTGTGGGAGGCAGATATTTTGGATAGGGTGTCAGAACATGTCTCTGAGGAGCTGACATTTAAGCAGAGAGCGGAATGATGTGGGTGTGCAGGTTCACAGCTGGGGGGAACAGAGCCTGGTCCTAGGGAACAGCAAGTGCAAAGGCCCTGGTTGGGAATGAGATTTCACTAGGGACAGCACCGTGGCTTGGGTTTCTTTTTTTTTTCCCCACTTGAATTTCCAAGAGATTTTATATGCATAAAATAATCTCGGGACCCAGATTTTTAAAGTCTAGAAATTTTACCAGAATATGTTTTGGTATTACTTGTTCTGAGTTCATTTTGACTTTATATTTGTAGTTGCAAGCTTTGGATATTTAATTTTTAACACTTAAAATTGTTCTTGAATTATAGATTTTAGTTTTGATTCTGTTCCTTGCTTTGGTGGTCTGAATTAGGGACTTCTGTTATATTATGTTGGATCTTCTTTGCCTGTCTTCTATACTTGTTACTTTCTCTTGAATCCCTTTTCATTCTTTCTTTATTTCTTTTGACATAATTTTTCCCTTAAAATTTTCTGTTTCCATTATCTGCTGGATTTATGCACTCTTTATACTATTATAATCTGTTTCTATTCACAAGACTTCTGACCACACATATGGGTTTTCCACATCAAAAAATTCTCCATTTCTCCATGGACATCAACCAGGTGTCTTATAGTTTAATTTGTTTTGACACTAACTACCTGGAGTTAGTGCAGACCCCACAGGTTAAGGGCTCACTCTCACAAGACTGCTTCGCACTTCCGCTGTCAATCACAGGTTGTGGGTCCCCAGATTATCCACACTTCTATCTGATTTGGCTACAAATTGAGGATTTCTCTGAGTACCTCCTCAGCTTCAGTGATTTTCTGTAATGGTTTATGGAACCAAGGGAAACACTGAACAGCCAAAGAGTTACATAAGGTAAGATCTGGAAGGGTCCCAAGTACAGGAGTTTCTGTCTTTGAGGAGTTTGTGGTGCATCACCCTCATGGAACATGGATGTTTTCACAAATCTGGATGTTCATTCGTTTAGGTTTTTGTGGAGGTTCCACAGCATAAGCTTGAGTGATTAAATCAGCAGCCACTGGTGGTTAACTCAATCCCCAGTCTCTCTTTCTTCCACTGAGGTCAAGGAGTGGGGCTGAAAGTTTCAATGCTCTTATTACGTGGTTGTTTCCTCTGGCAACCAGCCCCGTCCTGAAGTTATCTAGGGGTCCACAAAGAGTCACCTTATTAGCATAAATTTGAGTATGGTTGAAAGGATCTCATTATGAATAACATCCCTTTTCACCCCTGTCACTCAGAAACTTATAAAGGTTTTAGGAGCTCTTTGTGAGGAAAGGGGGAACAAAGACCAAATATATATTTCTTATTATATCACAACATTACCACACTTGTCTTCTGTTAAATATAATCTGATTTCTGATATGACTTAAAACATTCCTAAGGGGGAGTGGGCATATGCATACTTATGGCTAGTTAATGTTGATATATGGCAGAAACAAACACAATATTTTAAAGCAATTACCCTTCAATTAAAAATGATTTTTAAAAAAAAGATGAAGGGGATATATGTATACCTATGCCTGATTTATGTTGCTGTATGGCAGAAACTAACATAATATTGTAAAACAATCATCCTCCAATTAAAAATTTAAAAAAAAAAGATTTCCCTGAGTGGAAAAATAAAATATACCTAATACTTTCCTGCATTCTATCATTTTAATTCTGAGTTGTTATAGCTCTAATTTATGTTTTTCTTTTAGCCTTTTTGGAAATATATTGTAGATTTCGCTTATTTTGTGTCTCTGTCTTTTTGGCATTTTTATGTTCTACAAGGGTGTGATTCTGTGACTTTTACATTTTTCCTAAAATAAATTTGTACTTTTGTTGTTGTTGAAAATTTTTATATGAAATTAGTTTTTCTGACGGAGAAGGCAATGGCACGCCACTCCATTACTCTTGCCTGGAAAATCCCATGGATGGAGGACCCTGGTAGGCTCCAGTCCATGGGGTCACTAGGAGTCGGACATGACTTCACTTTCACTTTCCACTTTCATGCATTGGAGAAGGAAATGGCAACCCACTCCAGTGTTCTTGCCTGGAGAATCCCAGGGACGGGGGAGCCTGGTGGGCTGCCGTCTATGGGGTCGCACAGAGTCGGACACGACTGAAGCGACTTAGCAGCAGCAGCGCAGTTTTTCTGAATCTCTCATGGACATAGTTCCACTTGGCTTCTCTAACTTCATTGCTGTAGAGTTTCCTCTTCTGTTGGCAGTGTTCAGGAATCTGTTGGTTTACTTTCAGAAGTCTCCAGGCTCTGTTTCCCTTATCCTTTATTTATTTATTTAGCAGTACCATGTGGCTTGCAGGATCTTAGTTCCCCAACAAGGGACTGAACCTGGGTCATGGAGGTGAAAGCCCAGAATCCTAACCACTAGGCCACCAGGGAACCCTCCCTTTTGGATAGCCTTTCACTTATTCCCTTTCTTTTTCCCAGACACCTCTAGCCCTTTCTGACCTTTCCTGTTGCAGGAACTTTGAACTCACCCATTAATTGAGTGGGGAAAACTCTTCCAGTTTCAAACTGACTTTCTCAGCTCCCTACTGAGTACCTGGGATTTCCTGAGTATTTCTTCAGGTACCTGGGAGTACATGAGGATTTTGGGATGTCCAGGTTTGTCGGATCTTTGATTCTCTCCTTTGTTTTCTCTTGTACAGATGTTAATCCTACTCAGGTCTTGTAGCTGTTGGTTGTTTGTTCCTATCCACTTACCGTTTGGAGATCAGGGAGGTGCTTTGTCAGTTTATGGTACATATCGTCTGTAAATTTTTGTTTTTGCTATTCTGTACTACCTATACTCTTTTTTTTCATGGTGAAATTTAGAAAGATTAAAAAATTATGCTATAGGGATCATCCCAGAATCTTCTTCAGTCTATAGTCAATACATGATTCAGAATACTACTATTAAGATGGTGGTGCAATGGAAGGACTACCCACCTGCCAGTGCAGGGGACATGGGTTTGATCCCTGATCCGGAAAGGTTCTATGTGCCCGGGGGCAACTAAGTCCTGAGACAAGAGAAGCCGCTGCAGTGAGAAGCCTGGGTACCGCAATGAAGAGTAGCCTCCCCTCAACACAGCTAGAGAAAGCCCGCACGAAAGTAACCTGATGAATACCCAGTGCAGCCAAAAAAAAAAAAAAGTACATCAGACCATGTCACTATGATCTTTGATAAAAATGCTTTCCTGGAATTTCCTTGGTGGTCCAGTGGTTAGGACCCCACTTTCCAAAGCAGGGGGCCCTGGTCAAGGAACTAAGATCCTACATATGGCAGAGTGTGGCCAAAAATAAAAAAAAAAACGCTGTCTTGGGTCTCTGTGTCTCTAGAGAAAAAGCCTAAGTTCTTACACTGACTTATAAGGTGTTACATAGTCTGATTTTTCTTGACCTTTCTTCCATGTTACCTCTCTGAACTCATCTCATATTGCTCATATCCTTGCTTATTACACTATGGTCGCACTGACCTTACTATTCCCGAAGTTTACCAGGAATGGTTATGCTTTTGGGTCCTTGCTCTTGGTATTTCCACTGGTCTTTATTCAAATGTCACTGTCTTGTTGAAACCTTCCCTGGCTACCCTATATAAAATCGCAGCCTTTCCAACATTACTGAACCCCCTTCACCTTTCCCACTTAATTTTTTCTTGACACTCAACCCCACATAGTTTATTTATTAATACGTATCACCACATATTTTAATTATTAATTTCCTTATTAAATATACAAATGTCAACTAGGATGTAAACTCTATGGAGGTTGATATTTGTGCTCAAAACTAAATTTGTGTTGAATGAATATATTTCACAAACCCCTCTATGGAGAATGGCAATGAGTGGGGTGACAGAATTCAAAGGGAGCTACCAGTTAGGAGGATATCACTGGTGGGCTTCCCAGGTGGCACTAGTTGTAAAGGGAGAGGCTCGGGCCTGATCCCTGGGTGGGGAAGATCCCCTGGAGAGGGCATGGCAACCCATTCCAGTATTCTTGCCTGGAGAATCCCACGGACAGAGGAGCCTGGTCGGCTACAGTCCATGGGGACTGTGGTGGAGGTGGGTATGCAGAGCTGAATTTGTGATCTATTTTCAGTGTAGAACAGGCTTACTTGCTGACTATCAGCCTAGCCTGGTAGATGCTGTTTAATTGATTGATGAATTATTCTAACATGTATCTGTGAAAATGACTTCGTGATCACAGCTCCTGGTCCTGGTAAATTCTCTGTTAGTATTTCATTGAATAGTCTGCCAGGCGTGGCTTGGGGAAATTCAGGAGTGGCCAAGGGATAAAAGGTTTTGGAGGTAGAGGAGAGGAAATGTGTTTCAGTAAAATGTGCTGCATAATAGATCAGCCTAAGGCTCAGGGACTTCACACAACAAGGATTTATTATTTTTCATGATGTTTTGGGTGAGTTAGTTTCTCTGCTGATTTTGTCTGGGCTCACTCATGTGGCTTCAGTAGCCAGAGGCTCAGCTGGGCTGGAAGGTCATCTCAGGATGGCGTCAGTGACCGCTCTGGCAGCTGGTGCTGGCAGTCAAGACGGGGCCCTCACTTCTCCGTATGGCCTCTTCTCATCTGTCGGCTAAACCAGATTCCTTAACACGGTGCTCCCAGGGCAGCATTTCCAGAGGGCAAGTGTGAATGCTTTAAGGACTTGCCTTGGAAGCCATACATGGTTACTTCTGCTAAATTCTTCTGGCCAAAGCGAACTCAGATTCAAGGAGGAAGGGAAATAGACTTTAACTCTTGATGGGAAGAGATGCCCAGTCATTGCCAAGAGGCTTGCTTGCCAAGATAGGAAGAATTTGTGGCTGTATTTTGCAACTGTCCACAGAAAGAGACCAAAGTGCATTGTTAATTATGTTCCAGGCACTTTGTAGGTACAACACATATATGATTCTGCTTAATTCTCACAGCCATCCCGGGAGAGAGGGTACTGGAAAACAGTCCCAGCGACAATACATAGCCTCTGCAAGGACCCAGAACCAGGAAGAAGCTAGCCTGCTAGTATAGATTTGCCTGTCCCTAAAAACCTCTGTGTTTTTTTTTTTTCCCTCTCTTCTACTTTAATGCTGATTCTAGTCATCAGTCTGCAAGGCATGGAAGAGGCATTCAGTTGGCTCTGTCAAACAGCTTTTTTTTTTCTTCCTGTGCCTTCCCTCTCTTTTGAGCAGATTTAATGAATTCCTCACCTTCTTTGAAGATTTTTTTTTTTTTAATTTGGTCACATGCTCAACAGTTGACAGTTTAACTGAGCGGCTGCTGTACATGGAACATAGTTTTGCCCAGGAGCCTGGCGGCACTCCCCAGTTGGTCTGGGAGTCCTTCCCCAGGTTGTGTCTGGGGACCCTGGGACAGTCTCCCCACTGGCTGGCCTCCACCCCCTGTTTTCTCAGGGGCAAGGTGAACAGTGGTGTCTCCTTTCCGGGTAGGAGATGAAGGAACATTTAACCTTCCTGCTCTGCCAGTCCACACGGATCTGTGTACCTGGTTCTGCTCTGGGTGGAGGTTGCTGGTGGGTGAAAGCTTATTCCAGACAGTAGGTTTTACCTCCTTCACCAGCGACTTGGAATGGCCCGTGATCATGTGAAACACAGTCCCACGAGAACCTTGCAACCTTCCTGTGAGGGAGGCAGGTGAGTGATACCATTTACGTTTCAGACATGAGAAACAGGAGGCTGTTACCTGCCTCTTAGCGGCCACCCCGTTAGACTGGGCACTCGAGCCCACTTTAAGTCCCGGTTTTCTGCCCTAGGACCAGGCTGCCTTTCGAGGACCAGGGGGGAGGATGGAGTCTGGGAGCATGGGAGGAGCAGATGGCCCGTGACTGTCTCCAGTCACTACCTGGAAGCAACAGCTATGATGTAACCACAGCATCTTTCAGCGACGGCTGCCTTTGCTCTGTGGGTGGGACCAGGCTGCCGGCTGGAGGGGGAATCCCGTTGGTGACAACATAGCAGCCTTTTGAGCTGACGCGGCAGCAGATGCTCCAGACCAGCTCCAAGGCTGACAGCATCTCTGCGAAGCGTGTGAAGGGACAGCAGGCGTCAGAGCACTCCTGTAGATCACCTTCACAGACGCTCTTTGTGGTTGATTCCCTGATGACTCATTTATAATCTGGTTTCAACATAGTGACTCAAAATGCACCACTTTCATTAAAAATAACATTCACTGGGGTCTAACGGCTTTCTTTTTTCTGCTTTTTACTGTACTGGGTGGTTTCTGGATGGGAAGCTGTCAGATAGCAGGTGAGGGGTTCAGAGGGACGAGAACACCATGACACATGCCTTCCCAGGCTCCAGCTGCTCGGGAATTGACTGACAGAATGTCAGCTACCTGCTGTGTCTCCTGCAGCCCTGAGTGTGTGCATGTCAGTGTGGGCCAGTGTGGGCCATGGGTGGGAGTGTGTGTGCTGAGTGCACGGGTGATCCGTGAAAGGCAGGGTGTCTGCCCTCCAGCAGGTTCTACTCCAGAGTGTCAGTACAGCTTGGGATGCTCATTAAAAATGCAGATTCCTGGGCTTCAGCCTCCACCTCTGAATGGGGGGTGGGGGAGGGGCTCTACAGATTCCTCCAGAGACTTTTAGGCCGAGCAAAGTTGAGAGCAACGGGTGAGAGATGACAGCTCCCTGTGGGCAGCCCTCTCTGCGAATGGGGGAGTGAAGGGAGAGAGGAAAAGGCCAGGGTGGGGAGAGGGTGGAGGCGAGAAGGCAGCACCGAGGGTGGAGGACGAAGTGGGCCCCCAGAGTCCCCGTGGGGACTGCCCTGAAACCCCCTGCTTTATTTGAGGCACCCACAGTCTTTCTGGTTTGGGGACCCAAACTTGGGCATCCCCTATTTCCTTGGTGAAAAAAAATAAAACCCCCAAATGGTTTAGTGAGCATTCTGTGCACCTTAGTGATGCTGGAAACTTCAGTGGGAAAGACCCTGATAAGGTACAGTTGAGTCTGACCTGGGCAACAGTCCAGAGGACCCCCTCCCCAACACTGAAGGTCTCAGCTGCTCTCAGAAATCACCATTGTATCTCAGCCATTTGTGTTTTTCTTCATCAATTTTTGTTGTCATTCTGAAGTTTCGTTTCACGAAGACTTTCCCTTCCAAGACCAGGGGAAGTGTGACTTGACATTCAGCTCACCATCCCCATCACTTCCTCCTCTGATGGAGGGCTCCTGGTACCCAGGCTCTTCTAACAATGGAAATAGGTGTGAGATGGGGAGTAAGGCTCACGGTGGCTCGGAGTGGGAAGGTGGATGTTTCATCCCAGATGGCTTGGCCGTCGTCAGGGATAAGCTTTGTTATTCAGCATTTATGGTTTGGCCTGGCCCCCCAGCCCCTTCCTCCTGGTCCTTCCATTCTCAGTGATGCAAAAGCCCAGCTCCTTATGGGAGCATCACCACAGTCTTCACCTCTTTGCCTCATTTCCTCTCATTGTCCCTCTCCCCATCCTATGCCTGAGCCCTGAGTCTGCAGCTCCCCTTGCCTGCTCTGGCCTGAGGCCTGAATTCATTCATCCCCTGTTTCCCTCCTTTATCATGATTCAACCCTGAGCATTACTCCCAATCCCACACCTATTTCCATTGTTAAGAGAGCCTGGGTACCAGAAGCCCTTGGAGACGAGCTCCATCAGAGGAGGAAGGTGACCCAAATGTCAAGTCAACCCACTTGCTTCCATCTGCTTCTTCACCAAGAGACTTTCTAGGATGTTTCCCAGCACCTGTTGACTGGCTGCCATTCCCGCTGGGTTTCCTCCTCTCCCTGGAAGGTAAGGAGACTGTGGAATGGAACTTTGGTGGCTTGGGCAGGGATCTGATCAATCGCCTGCCATTTCCTTGTCCTCGCTCCCCTCTGCTCATCAGTCAGGTGCATCGTGAGGCAAATAGTCACAGATATGGAGAGGGTCTTGATCCCTGAGACTCTGTATATCTCAGTGCTTACCAGAAGCATCACCCAGGCCATTACCTGTTACCTGACCCATTTTCAGTAGAAAACTTATTTCAGCTGAATGAATTATTGGGGTCTTTGCGGTTGGCTTTGGAGCTGGTTTGGGGAGGATGCTTTGTTAAGAAAAGAGAGGCAGCACAGAGTATTACCCAAGAGTGCAGAATCTGGAGTCAGAGTGCTTGGTTCAGATCCAGGCTCAGCTTCCACGTGGCACCACTGTTGGAGGAGGATTGGGATACAGTCTAGAGCCAAATAAACCACCTGAGCATTGCTCATCACCGGTGAGGAGTCTGCCCTAGAGATGTCTCACAGAGAACGCTGGTCCATCTTGCCCTTGCCTTGAATCTAGGCTTAGCACACTGCCACCCACTCTTGCCTCTGCCGTCCCCCGTGCAACACGACACACAAACACACACACAACCTTGACTTACAAAGCATTTAAAAAGAAATTTAAAATTTTTAAATAGTGGTAAAATACACGTAATGTAAAGCTTAGCATAATAGCGTCCAGGTCAGTGATGTTAAGCACATCCATGTTGTGTACCTCTTCATTGTTGTTCCATGTCCAGAGCTCTTTTTTTAATCTTGTGAAACTGAAACTCTGTGTACCCTTTAAACAATGACTCCCCATTCTTCCCCCACCTCCACTTTAACCTCTGGCAACCACCAATCTACTTTCTGTTTCTATGGATTTGAATATTCTAGGTACCTCAAATAAGTGGAATCTTGCAATACTTGTCTTGTTGTGACTGCCTCATTTCACTTACCATGACACCCTTAAGCTTCATCCACGTTGCGGCACGTGTTAGAATTTCTTTCTTTTCAAGACTGAATAATATCCAGCATATGGATAGACCGCATTTTGTCTATCTGTTTGCCCATGGGTGGACATGCATGTTGTTTCCACCTTTTTGGCCATGTGCTGTGAATGTGGGTGTGCAAATATCTCCTTTCCACTCTGCTTCCAATCCTTTTAGGTATGTACCAGGGGAATTGCTGGACCATAAGGTAATTCCTTGTTCAGTTTTTTGAAAAGTTGTCATACTGTTTTCCATAGCAGCAATACCAGTTTATATTCCTAACACAAGTGAACAAGGGTTCCCAGTTTCCCCACATTTAGATACATTTTGTAGACTTTTACCGACCTCTTTCAGTATTGGAGATTGGAGGAAAGTGGTTGCATTCCATATTAGACCACAAATGTTTCTAATAATTTTCTTTTTTAAAATTAATTTTTATCAGAGTATGGTTGATTTGCGATGTTGTGCTAGTTTCTGCTACACAGCAAAGTGAATCAGTTACATGTGTACATATATCTATTTTTTCTTATATTCTTTTCCCATATAGATCATTACAGAGTTTTGAGTAGAATTCTTGGTACTGTACAGTAGATTCCTATTAGTTATCTATTTTATATGCAGTAGTCTCAAAATGCTCTTTAAGCATCTCCCTCTTTCCCTGGGATTCTCCTCCCGGTGGCAGATGGCTCCTCTTCCACTGCTCTCTTTCTCACTAGTTGGCACTGCCTCCTGAAGTCTTATCATTCTTTTCATTATTTACTTTTCCAAGTATTTTTTTCTGACTTAAAAAGACTCTTTTTTTTTAGAGCAATTTGAGGTTCATGGCAAAATTGTGAAGGATGTACAGATTCTCCTGCCCACCCTCTCCCCACAGCCTGCCTCATTCAACACACCCAACCAGATGGTACATTTGTTACAAGGGATGAGCCTACAGTGACTTACCACAATCCCCAAGTTCATAGTTGACACTCATGGTGTTGTATGTATTTTATCATGCTATGCTCATGCTAAGTTGCTTTAGTCACGTCCAACTCTTTGTGACCCCATGGTCTGTAGCCCACCAGGCTCCTCTGTTCATGGGATTCTCCAGGCAAGAATACTGGAGTAGGTTGCCATTTCCTTCTCTTGGATTTGAACAAATATAAAATGACACGTATCCATCATTATAATATTATACAGAGTATTTTTACAGCCCTGAAAGTCCTCTGTGCTTCTTGATTAGGTATTTCCTCATGTGGTTCAACATTAAAACGTTCAAAAGTCTCCCTTCCAGACAGTCCCATAGCCACCCAGTTCCATTCCACCCAGAGACCACCCGTGTGTTACTTTCTTGAATACACATTTGGAGATATTTTATACACATAATATGGGAGAGCAAATTGATGAGAGGTAAAGTGAAGTGTGAAATATAAAAGTAATAACAGGTTGGCACCAAAAACAGAACTGAAAGACACACACAGGGAAAAATCAGATAGGTTTGCTTAATGCCAGCTGAGCTCATGAGCTATAATGTAAAGCAACCACCTGGCTCTTTGCATGATTTGGGTCACAGATGCACAAGGTAGGCTGCACACATCTGGAAGGAAAGCAGTTTGCATCAGAGCCATCACCAAGGTAGGGCCATGGCCTGTGTGTGGGTGGGAGGTCCAGGACTCCTAAAGGAGATCTTGAGTAGGATTCTGGGGCAGGCTCAACAGAGAGAGTGAAGATGATGGGAGGGATGGTATTTGGACAAATACATAAATTCAAGAATGTGTATTTGGGCATCTGGGGCATTGAGGTTTTCAATCAGTTGACAATGTGGACATTCTGGCTTTGGAAGTATCATGTGTTTCCCTGCATTACTCCCTGGTCTCTTGGTCCCATCTGGGGGATGGGCTGCAGCCAGGGCAGGAGTGGTCCCCTCCTTTGGTTGTGTTTGTGAATATCTGTTCCCCTCTTCTCCTCTGGTGCATGGCCTGTCCCTCCATTAAGTGGAGGGAGTGATACTGCCGTGCACAGTATGTACTTTATTCCAGTGAAGCCAACCTCCGCTCAGAAAGAGCCCCGTCCTTAACCTCTATACTCTTCTGCCTTCTCTTGGTTGCCTCTATGCATATATCCATCATTAAAGAATAAGTATTTATTCTTCAGTCCGTCATTGAGGATATTTTTTAAAAATGCCCTCAACATGCCATTGAGGATATTAAAAAAAACTGATGGGATGATGGCTCCATCCATGGAGTAGGACTGTAGCTTGAGCTGTGTCTTGAACCCTCTTGAATCTATTTAAAGACTCCTCTATCCTCTTCCAAGGGACCATGCAAATAGTCATTATTCACATTAGCAGATGGAACGCCAGTTCCTGGTAGGTCTTGAGAAGTACCGGTAGCCTATACTAATTCAGGATTAAACAACATTTTGCAACTCTGAATTGACAAGTGTGTGTCTGTGCTAATTCACTTCAGTCGTGTCCGACTCTTTGCAGCTCTATGGACCGTAGCCCACCAGGCTCCTCTGTCCATGGACTTTTCCAGGCCAGAATACTGGAGTGGGTTGCCATGCCCTCCTCCAGGGGATCTTCCTGACCCAGGGATCAAACGAGCGATTCTTATATCCCCTGCATTGGCAGGTAGGTTCTTTACCATTAGTGCCACCTGGGAAGCCCCTGAATTGACATATTATCACAAAAAATCTTCACTAAATATTGACTCCAGCTGTATGTAGGGCGATGGAGTCTTGAGTCGCCATGCTGTGTGATTGGCTCACAGCATCTCATCCCCTCCACCCCACTCCCACCCTCTGCTCCCATCCCAGCCTCCTCTCCACATCCCTTGCTCAACAGTCAGATGAGACCCATCTTATTGTAGGTCGTTATCATTATCACATCTGTGACGAACAACAATCAAAACCCAAATAGAATTTCTCAGATCTTCCCTCTGGTTAAAAAAAACACAAAACTCTAATGATGTTTCAAGGTCAGGGCTAATAGTGCAAAAGTACTGCATTCGTTAATGTGTATGCATGTACTGAATGTCCACGCTTTGTTCTGACTTTCAAATGTAACAAAATGGGTAAAACTGTGAATAGATAAATATGCTTTTCATGAATTCAGGCTTCTGGCAAAGTATTTAAAGGGTAGAAACACTAAGGATTGTTCTTTCAGCACATGAAGGACAGAATAAGTAATCCCCTTGGGGGCAGGGTATTGGGGCATGTGCGTGTACTCTCTAGATGATTAGAGAGTACTTCTGAAGCTGAAATCATGCGAATGAACCTTTCTTGGTATCTTCAGATGACATTGGGTTGATTTGTCTTCACAACACCCTTTCACCTGTCTTGGTCCTACTGTGAAGTTCTGCAGGTCAGTTTCACGCCCTGGGTGACCTCTTTCTGCACTCTGCAGAAACAGGGGACCACGGTTGACATTGCTCTCTATTTCCTTTCAATTAAGCACCAATCAAAAGTTGTCAGTGAGGTTATAAAACTGATACAGGTAGGATTCCAGAAAGAAAATCCCTGTGAGTAAAGCAAAGATTCTTGAAGTGACACTTTGACAAGCCTGTTTCATTTGTCGCAAAATGTCCAGGATCCCTTTTTAAGCTTCCCATGAAAACCTGTGTACTTTGAGATTCAAAGTCCCATGAATCTTTGCCTGGCAGAAATGTAAATGTTTTGAGAAGGCTGAGTCTTTGCAAGTTTGAGTCACTGCAGATGCTGAGGGACCTGCGGATGAAGGATGGATGATGTAGGCTGGTGTTCTGGGCAATTTCTATCTCTGACAAGACACAGGTCCCTCTCTCACGCCCCTACCCCCACATCTCCTATCACCTTCAGCAGACACCCGGGTTTGGGACTGTGGAGAGAATGGTCCCTTCTCCCAGATTTGGGCCCATTATGACAAGAGGATGAGGGCTAAGGAGACCCCCAATTTAAACCCAAGCCATGGTTTATACCATGATTATTCCTTTGCCCTTTTCAAGTGTAGATAGGGAGCATTGGAGCTGATCCAGGCTGCTTTGTGAATTTTAAACTCTGTGTCTGACCCCAATGGGCAGCCTGGAACTGTCCTCAGAACAGAGCGGCCATCAGATGCCTGAGACTAAGAAGGAAGAAAAGAATGGAGAGAACCGAGCGTAAGTGTGGCTGCCCTGTGTTGGATGTTAATGCAATCTGGCTGAACCCCTGTTCAGCAAAATGGAGGAGAAACAGTACTTCTTTATAACCAAATCACTGTGCTGTGCCCCTGAAATGAACATAACATTTAAATCAACTATATTTCAATAAAAACAGGAAAAGAGAAAAACAAGGGCTTCCTGCCTTTCTTTCTCTCTCTTTTTTGAAGTACAGTTAATACTTACTTGTCGTGTTCATTTCAGGTGTACAACAAAGTGATTCAGTTACACAGATACTTGCATCCACTCTTTTTTAGATTATTTTCCTATATAGGTCATTACAGGGTATTGAGCAGAGTTCCCTGTGCTATATTCTACTGCAGGTCCTTGTTGGTTATCTATTTTATGCACAGTAGCATGTATATGTTAGGACTCACTGACACCAGCAGGTTGAAATTCTACCCTTGGCCGCTGTTATTCACAGCCCTGTAGCTGCACCTTGGGGGAGGGGTGGAGCTGCTGAATGGACCCCTGGGCTTAGCATCAGGAGACTGGGTCCAGTTCAGCTACTTGTTAGTCCTGTGGCCTCTAGAAAGCTGTTTGTTTTCTTCTAGGGCTGGTTGTCATATGGGGACCTGTCATCGAGGTGTGGGGATGTGGAGAGATTCAAGTGAGGATGAAAGTGAAAGTCTTAGTTGCTCACTCAAGTCCGACTCTTTGCGACCCTACAAACTGTAGCCTGCCAGGCTCCTCTGTCCATGGGATTCTCCAGACAAGAATACTTGAACGGGTAGCCATTCCCTTCTCCAGCGGATCTTCCTGACCCAGGGATCAAACCCAGGCCTCCTGCACTGCAGGCAGATTCTTTACCATCTGAGCCCTCGGGGAAGCCCTGGTTGAGTGAGGATGGTGACTGGTAACTGAAGACCAGCCACATGCAAGTGAGGTTGGTTCTGAGGCTGTGGCATGAAGAGCTGAGTAGAAATGTGCAGGTCTAGCTAACCATAGACTTTTAGTAAGTTGCAGCCGGATGGGAATGGAGCAAATATTTCCTCTAGCTCTTCCACTGGACAGATAAGAAAACTGAATCTTAGATAGAGAATCACTGGGAGGGTTTTCTTGGGCTATTTGAACAGCCTCAGAGGTCCCTGGAGAGATCTGTACTCTGTAGCCATGCCACATCCCACCCAGTGAGATACTGCTAGGGTCCCAGGGAGTCTTAACAATTCCTAGATGAGGAGTAGCTCACCAGGCCAAAGCCGTGGAGACTCTTGCCTGTTCAAATAGTAGAACTGATGATCTGAAAGACAGACATAGGACTAACCCTACATAATGAACAAAGGCCAAGGGCATGATCAAGGCAAGAACCAGAGGGTTTTTAAAATTTTTAAATATTTTCTTTAAAACAATTTTATTGAAGTGATTTACAATGTTGTATTATTTTCAGGTGTACCACAAAGTGATTAAATTGTCCATATATTCATTCTTTTTCAGATTCTTTCCTCATACAGGTTATCACAGAATATTGGGTAGTGTTCTCTGTGCTATACAGTGGGTCCTTGTTGGCTTTCTGTCTTATATTTAGCAGTGTGTCTCTGTTAAGCTGAAGCTCCTGATTTATCCCTTCCCCCCCAACGTTTCTCCTTTGGTAGCCATAAATTTGTTTTCAGTAAGTCTTTGCTGTTTTGTAAATAAGTTCCTTTGTATCCTTTTAAAAATTGGATTCCACTGATGAGTGATATCTTATGATATGTCTTTCTCTGTCTGACTTACTTCACTTAGCATGGTCATCTCTGGTCCCATCTATGTTGCTGCAAATGGCATTATTTCATTCTTTTTCATGGCTTAGTAATATTCCATTGTATTTATGGACCACATCTTCTCTATCCATTCCCACGGGCAGAAAGTTCTACTGCTTCCATTCATTGTGAAAAGTCCCTTGACCTTAGGAACATGGGTAAGCTCAGTCACCTCTTCCACATCCCACAGAATCAAACATGCCTGTTCACTGAGGTCCCTCTTGGGTGGGCAGGGCCACGAGAAGCTGTGACTCATGGCTGCTTCCTCGAGGGCTCTTTCTCCACAGCAAATTGCTCTGATGGAGAATCGTAGGTGTGGACGAGAGTAACGTTAAAGGCTACAGCTTTATAGGGCATGAATAAAGGTTGATGCATGATGCCGACTAACAAAATAAGGGGCCATGTAAGCTCTTGACCACACCCAGAGAGGCCTTGACTTGCTCTCTGGGGCCAGGGCCGCTGGTTCACTCAAAATGGAGAAGGCAGAACATGGGACAAAGGAGAAACCCAGGCGCCAGTCCAGGAGAACACAGCCCTCATCTTTACAGAGATTTGCATACAGGCGGGGCCCAGGGCAATCTTTGCTTTGAGACAACCAACCTCTGCAACTCCAGTCACACAGGGAAATGGAGGAGGGACAGCTGCGTCCTTGCTACCTCTGGAATGTTGGAAACACTGCTCGGGGAAGTGAAACAGTCTCCCACACTCTCCTGTTTCTCTATCTCCACCTTCCTTCAAAACCTGCCAGGCTCATGATCCACTTGAGCAAGAAGTCTGTACTCGCTCTCTTTTCCTTGACACTGATGATGTGGTAAAACCTACAGATAAATGACAGCAGGGCAGGGGCTCTAGTGTCTTCACTGGGAGATAAGCATTTCTCTCTATGTTTCTCTGGGCCACTGGATGTAGCATGGGCCTGATGCAGAAAGACGGAGAAATGCCTGTCACAGGTGGCAGGGGAGACCAGGGCTCCAGGAGCACCGAGCATCATTTACGCATTTGCTGGGAACCTGGGCACCCAAGAGCTGTGGTGCAGAGGGTTCTGAGGTCTGTTCCTCAGAACAGACTGTGAAGGGGATGGCTGCACTCTTTCCAGAAGAAGGGCTTGTAAGGGTTTGGACTTTCTCTAGAGCTTTTCCCGAAGGACTGCCTGCAGCTCCTGCAGTGAGGGGGGACCCCCGTGATCCTCTGAGCCGAGTCGATTTGGGGAGCTGAGTCAGAGGGAATGGCATTTCTCCCCCTGGAGTGTGGCCAGGGCACGAGGGGGACTTTTCTAAAAACAAGCCATTCATGTTTGGACGCTGTGCTTCTGTTTCCACAGCAACCAGACACATAGTGCCAGGCTACATGCCCTGTGATGCCCTGTGCCAGTGGAGGCCAGGACTGAGTTGGGAAGGAGGTTCTCTGGTCTATCTTTCTGCCAAGTAGGGTGTGATGGATGGAACCCGTGGAATATGCTCAGGCCTGAGCCCCTCCAAGGTTATCAGTGGGGTCTGCTTTTCCCAGGGGCTGTCTCTCTGGGCCTCTCCTAGGAACTCCCCCTCCCAGAAGCCAGGCTGACCCATGGCATGGGCCCCACCAAACACCAACGCTCCTTTTAAGCTATCAGTGGGGGTGGGGGAGGCAAGCAGCTTTACCCAAGATGAAAAACCACTATTATTAGTTTTTAAATGAAAAAGTAAGGTGTAGTCATTATTTTTTTTAATCAAGCATAAAAAGTAGAAAGAAGAAATGAAGACATCACCTATGATCTCCCTCTTTCCATAACTTTCTAGAGGAAATATATGTATTTTTCTACACAAATATGCACATTAAGTTGAATATTTTTTCCTTTTATAAGAATGGGGTGAAATCAACCTTTGCCAACTGATTTTCTTACTTAGTCATATATCATAACAATTTTCCAGGGCCATAATTATAGATTTATGTAGTCATTTTAATAGTTGCATATAACTGCATATAGAAGAATCATAATTTAACTTAGGGGTCAGCAAACTTTCTGGAAAGGACTGGACAACAAATATTCTTGTTGACCTGATGGGCTCTGTTGCAACTACTCAAGTCTGCAATTAGGGCTCCCAAGTGGCCAAAGATAATATGTGAAATATACAGATGAAATGGCTATGTTCCAATAAAACCTTGTTGACAAAACCAGCCAGGTCCTGGGCTGGCTTTGGCATGTGCATGCATGCACGCACATATATGCACACAAAATCCAGAGGTAGATAGACATGTGTACAGACACATACATACACACACACATATACACACACACACACACACCTAGATAGTGTGTTGAAAAGCGGAGACATTACTCTGCCGACAAAGGTCCATATAGTCAAAGCTATGTGGTCTTCCCAGTGGTGTGAGAGCTGGACTATAAAGAAGAAGAGTGCAAAAGAATTGATGCCTTTGAATTGTGGTGCTGGAGAAGACCCCTGAAAGTCCCTTGAATAGCAAGGAGAGCAAAGCAGTCAATCTTAAGGGAAATCAACCTTGAATACTCATTGGAAGGACTGATGCTGAGGTTGAAGCTCCTCAACTTCAGCTCCTCAGTATTTTGGTCATCTGATGTGAATAGCAGATTCATTGGAAAAGTCCCTAATGCTGGATGGCATCACTGATGCAATGGACATGAACTTGGGCAAACTTAGGGAGACGGCGAGGGACAGGGAGGCCTGGCGTGCTGCAGTCCATGGGGTCGTAAAGAGCTGGACACGACTGGGTGACTGAACAACATATACACACATATGCCTGTGTGTATACAAAAACATAGTTCTCCTATTTGCAGGGCAGGAACAGAGACACAAACCTAGAGAACAGACTTGTGGACACAGCGGGGGAAGGAGAAGTTGGGACAAATTGAGAGGGTAGCATTGAAACACACGCATCACCATGTGTGAAACAGAAAGCCAGTGGGAAGATTCTGTATAACACAGGCAGCTCAGCCAGGGGCTCTGTTATGACCTAGAGGGGTGGGGTGAGGTATGGGTGGGAGAGAAGCTCGAGAGGGAAGGGACATATATATACATACCTAGAGCTGAATCACATAGTTATACAGCAGAAACCTCAACAACGTTGTAAAGAAATTATCCTCCAATTGAAAATAGATAAAAAACCATAGTTCTCTAGGCTTATGATCAATAGGCATGAGGCATGCACGCCAGTCCCTGCGCGTGGGACTGTCCCCTGTGCATCTGTTCTCTGTCCACCACACCTGTGATGGCCTGGGATATGGGACAGGTGCTGGGTGGCGTGGGGCTGAGGCCAGAAAGGGGATGTAGGGCTGAAAGGGTCTTTGTGGTTCAGTTCACCTTGGGAACTGGTGGGCCCAGCTTTGAAGGCTTCCAGGGCCCATTCCAGATAAAACTCACAGTCCCAGGAGGGAGAAGGGCAGAGCAGGGACCGCACATGCAGACAGAGGAGCAGGTGGCCTTGGACCCACCCCATGGCTCATACACTGGGAATGGGGGCTGGGGGTCGAGGCTACAGAGAGGCAGGACCAACACACTGGGCTCATGTCTTGGAAAGGTGTTATCTGATCAAGAGCACATCTCAGTCCATTTTCTGGGCCGGTGGCACAGCTCCTGAGGAGCCCTCTAAATGAGGCAGTAAGACGAAGTGGCAGCGACTTAGTCTGGAGCTAATCTCAGCATCCACAGGGGCTGTTTAGAGAAACACAGCGTATGCTGACACAGGGCCATGCTCTGAAGGGAAGCAGCCCTTTGGAGAGTGGATTCAGTGGGTGCCCCCTTGCTCACATCATGGATGATTTTGATGGCATGAATTCACAGCTGTGCCCATCACCCCAGGTTTCCGTGTGGGGAATGTGGACACGGGTGTCGGAGAGAGTGGTTAGGAGGTTCCGCCCATGCTCCAGGGGAGAGGCAATGGGGTGCATGGGTAGAAGATGCTGAAGCTGCTGGAGCCACCCTAGGGGACATCAGGCATGAAGGGGAGGAAGCCGGTCCGTGATGATGGGCCTGCTTTTCCCTGAAGAGGAGACTCATTTTGAGGAAGGGGGGTGTCTGAGTCTGAAGCTCTGGGAGTGAGGTTGAGGCTGGAGAGACAAACTTGAGGATCATCAGGGAAACATGACATTTAAGACCCCAGAGTGAAAGCATTTGGCCCCAAGATTGCTCCCAAGGATCATGTGAGGGCTTTTGCTACAAAGGCAAGCTGATTCAACATTGCTAATCATCAGAGAAATGCAAAGCGAAACCCCAGTGAGGTATTACCTCACACCTGTCAGAATGGCTATCATCAAAAAAGACTGCAAATAACAAATGTTGTCAAGGAGCAGGAGAAATGGGAGCCCTTGTAGGCAGCTGATGTGAATGTAAATTGCTGTCGCCACCGTGAAGAACTGTATGCTGCTGCTGCTGCTGCTAAGTCACTTCAGTCGTGTCCGACTCTGTGCAACCCCAGAGATGGCAGCTCACCAGGCTCCCGGTCCCTGGGATTCTCCAGGCAAGAACACTAGAGTGGGTTGCCACTCCCTTCTCCAATGCATGAAAGTGAAAAGTGAAAGTGAAGTCGTTCAGTCATGTCTGACTCCTAGCGACCCCATGGACTTCAGCCTACCAGGCTCCTCCGTCCATGGGATTTTCCAGGCAAGAGTACTGGAGTGGGGTGCCATTGCCTTCTCCAGAAGAACTGTATGGACGGTGCTCAAAAAACTAAAAAAATAGAACTACCATATAATCCAGCAATTCCACCACTGGGGATATATCTGAAAAGAAAAAAGATTGGAAAAGATACATGGACCTCAGTGTTCATAGCAGCATTATTTACAGTGGGCAAGACATGTAAGCAATCAAGTACCCATCAACAGACAAGTGAATTAATAAGATATGGTAGAGATACACAATGGAATATTACTCAACCATGAAAAAGAATGAAATACCACCATCTGTGGCAATGTGGATGGATCCAGAGAATATTATGCTTGGAGAAATAAGTTAGAGAAAGACAAATACTCTATTTTATCACTTATATGTGGAATCTAAAAAATAAAACGAATGAATAAAACAGAAAACAGACTCACAGATATAGAGAATGAGCTAGTGGTTACCAGTGGGGAGAGAGAAAATGGGAGGGACAAAAAGGGGTAAAGGATTAAGATTTACAAATTAGTGTGATTAAATAACCATCAAGGATATAAGGTACAGCGCAGGGAAATATAGCCATCAATTTGTAATAACTTTAAATGGAGATGGTGAAGGACAGAGAAGCCTTGTGTGCTGCAGTCCAAGGCATCACAAAGAGTTGGACACGACCGAGCAACTGAACAACAACTTTAAATGGAGCATAATCCGTAAAAATATTGAATCACTATGTTGTATACCTGAAACTAATACTATTGTTAATCAACCATACTTTAATTGAAAAAAAAAGGGAAAGCAGAGAAATGCTTTCTCCCCAGCTCCAGACCCCACCTACCTACCCAGCACTCAGCTGGATGCACTGCCTCTCTGAGGGTGGGGGCACTGCGGCGCCCCTCCCTGCTCCGCCCATGCTCACAACTTCTGCTGTCTCTGCACTTTTCACCCTGTTTTGGGATTGCTCCTGGAATGCCTGCATCTTGCAACCCCACTGCCCAGGGCACTGGGAGGGATCAGGATTCGGGATGATGAGCCAGAAGGGAGCACAGCCATGGAGGGGCTCTGTGAACATGCTTTAAATAAATGAATGCCAAGTCCTCCTGGATTGTTTTTGTCTGCCATGGCACTGGTTTCAGAACCCATTTTAGAAAATCAGTCCTGGCATGCTCCCATCTCTCCACAGACCAGGGTCAGTTTTGTCTCTTGTTTACTCAACACTGTAATCCAGAGATATGTCACCAGGAGTTTTAATCATGGGCAGACCCTGTGAGCTGTGTAACCTCAAGCAAGCTATGGAACCTCCACGACCCTTGGTTTTTACATCAGTCAAAGAGCTGCTCTTTTTTTGCCTCATGGATATGTGGTGTCTCCTGCTCAGTTCTGAAGCAGAAACATGGGTGTGTGGATTCACGACCCTCTATGGGCTCCAAAACAAAGGCACAATCAATGAGTTTCTCAGAGAAGAGCTGGTTAGTATGTGTATACGGAGGGGGCAGATTTAGTCTCTCAATAGTCTTTATTCAGAATTGTGAATTTAAAAAAAACTTAATGAAAAGTATGCTTAAGTTGTGGCTCACGTGGTTAAGAATCTGCCTCCGAGGCAGGAGACCTGGGTTCAGTCCCTGGGTTGGGACGATCCTCTGGAGGAGGGAATGGTAACCCACTTTAGTATTCTTGCCTGGGAATTCCCATGGACAGTGAAGCCTGGTGGGTCTATGGGGTTGCAAAGACTCGGACATGACTGAGCAACTTTCACATGCTTAGGTTGTGGCAAAATATACATAACATAAAATTTACCATCTTAGCCGTTTCTCTTTTTTTGGTGGGTTTGCTGACTTTTTAAATGGAAATATAGTTGATTTACAATGTTGTGAGTATGGTTTCAGTGTGTCTGCCCTCTGATGCCCTCTTGCAACATCTACCGTCTTACTTGGGTTTCTCTTACCTTGGATGTGGGGTATCTCTTCACGGTTGCTCCAGCAAAGCGCAACTGCTGCTCCTTACCTTGGACGAGGGGAATCTCCTCACTGACGCCCCTCCTGACCTTGAACGTGGAGTAGCTCCTCTTGGCCCTCCTGCACACACATGTACATCACCGGATGGTCAACACCGAAATCAGATTGATTATATTCTTTGCAGCCAAAGATGGAGAAGCTCTATACAGTCAGCAAAAACAAGACCGGAAGCTGACTGTGCCTCAGATCATGAGCTCCTTATTGCCAAATTCAGACTTAAATTGAAGAAAGTAGGGAAAACCACTAGACCATTCAGGTATGACCTAAATCAAATCCCTTATGATTATACAGTGGAAGCGAGAAATAGATTTAAGGGCCTAGATCTGATAGATAGAGTGCCTGATGAACTATGGACTGAGGTTCGTGACATTGTACAGGAGACAGGGATCAAGACCATCTCCATGGAAAAGAAATGCAAAAAAGCAAAATGGCTGACTGGGGAGGCCTTACAAACAGCTGTGAAAAGAAGAGAAGCGAAAAGCAAAGGAGAAAAGGAAAGATATAAGCATCTGAATGCAGAGTTCCAAAGAATAGCAAGAACAGACAAGAAAGCCTTTCTCAGTGATCAATGCAAAGAAATAGAGGAAAACAACAGAATGGGAAAGACTAGAGATCTCTTCAAGAAATTAGAGATACCAAGGGAACATTTCATGGAAAGACGGGCTCGATAAAGGACAGAAATGATATGGACTTAACAGAAGCAGAAGATATTAAGAAGAGGTGGCAAGAATACACAGAAGAACTGTACAAAGATCTTCACCACCAAGATAATCACAATGGTGTGAATGTGAAGTCAAGTGGGCCTTAGGAAGCATCACTATGAACAAAGCTAGTGGAGGTGATGGAATTCCAGTAGAGCTATTTCAAATCCTGAAAGATGATGCTGTGAAAGTGCTGCCCTCAATATGCCAGCAAATTTGGAAAACTCAGCAGTGGCCACAGGACTGGAAAAGGTCAGTTTTCATTCCAATCCCAAAGAAAAGCAATGCCAAAGAATGCTCAAACTACCGCACAATTGCATTCATCTCAAACGCTAGTAAAATAATGCTCAAAATTCTTCAAGCCAGGCTTCAGCAATGCATGAACCATGAACTTCCAGATATTCAAGCTGGTTTTAGAAAAGGCAGAGGAACCAGAGATCAAATTGCCAACATCTGCTGAATCATGAAAAAAGCAAGAGAGCTCCAGAAAAACATCTATTTCTGCTTTATTGACTATGCCAAAGCCTTTGACTGTGTGGATCACAATAAACTGTGGAAAATTCTGAGAGAGATGGGAATACCAGACCACCTGACCTGCCTCTTGAGAAACCTATATGCAGGTCAGGAAGCAACAGTTACAACTGGACATGGCACAACAGACTGGTTCAAATAGGAAAAGGAGTACGTCAAGGCTGTATATTGTCACCCTGCTTATTTAACTTCTATGCAGAGTACACCATGAGAAACGCTGGGCTGGAGGAAGCACAAGCTGGAATCAAGATTGCCGGGAGAAATATCAAGAACCTCAGATATGCAGATGACACCACCCTTATGGCAGAAAGTGAAGAGGAACTCAAAAGCCTCTTGATGAAAGTGAAAGAGGAGAATGAAAAAGTTGGCTTAAAGCTCAACATTCAGAAAACGAAGATCATGGCATCTGGTCCCATCACTTCATGGGAGATAGATGGAGAAACAGTGGAAACAGTGTCAGACTTTATTTTTCTGGGCTCCAAAATCACTGCAGATGGTGATTGCAGCCATGAAATTAAAAGACGCTTACTCCTTGGAAGAAAAGTTATGACCATCCTAGATAGCATATTGCAAAGCAGAGACATTACTTTGCCAACAAAAGTCCGCCTAGTCAAGGCTATGGTTTTTCCTGTGGTCATATATGGATGTGAGAGTTGGACTGTGAAGGAACCTGAGCGCCGAAGAATTGATGCTTTTGAACTGTGGTGTTGGAGAAGACTCTTGAGAGTCCCTAGGACTGCAAGGAGATCCAACCAGTCCATTCTAAAGGAGATCAGCCCTGGGATTTCTTTGGAAGGAAGGATGCTAAAGCTGAAGCTCCAGTACTTTGGCCACCTCATGAGAAGAGTTGACTCATTGGAAAAGACTCTGACGCTAGAAGGGCTTGGGGGCAGGAGGAGAGGGGGACAACAGAGGATGAGATGGCTGGATGGCATCATTGACTCGATGGATGTGAGTTTGAGTGAACTCCGGGAGTTGGTGATCAACAGGGAGGCCTGGTGTGCTACGATTCATGGGGTCGCAGAGTCGGACACGACTGAGCGACTGAACTGAACTACAATGTGGTATTAATTTCTGTTGTTCAGCAAAGTGATCCAGCTTTATATATATATATGCATTGGAGAAGGCAATGGCACCCCACTCCAGTACTCTTGCCTGGGAAATCCCATGGACGGAGGGGCCTAGTAGGCTGCAGTCCCTGGGGTCGCTAAGAGTTGGACATGACTGAGCAACTTCCCTTTCACTCTTCACTTTCATGCATTGGAGAAGGAAATGGCACCCCACTCCAGTGTTCTTGCCTGGAGAATCCCAGGGATGGGGGAGCCTTGTGGGCTGCCATCTATGGGGTCACACAGAGTCGGACATGACTGCAGCAACTTAGCAACAGCAGCAGCAGGGACCTCGAGGACTCAGACAGTACTTGTTCTTCTGTTTACTGGTTCAGTTCATGTAGCATTTGTTGTTGTTTTTCATTTGCTAAGTTGTTTATTTGCTTTGTTGTATTTTGCTAAGTCTGACTCTTTGTGACCTGATCGTCTGTAGCCCACCAAGTTCCTCTGTCTGTGGAATTCTCCAGGCAAGAATCCTGGAGTGAGTTGCCATTCCCATCTCCAGGGGATCTTTCCCGACCCAGGGATTGAACTCAGGTCCCCTGCACTACAGGAAGATTCTATACCATCTGAGTCACCAGGGAAGCCCTCACCTACATACTGTCCTCAAAATTCACCCATGTTGTAGGCTGTGTCAGAACTTTCCTTGTTTTAAAGGTTGAATAATATTCCATTTATATTCCAAGTCATTTTATCTTTTCACCTACTGATGGACCCTTGGGTTGCTTCTGTGTGTGTGCGTGCTAAGTCGCTTCAGTCCTGTCCTACTCTTTGTGACCCTAAGGACTACAGCCCTCCAGGCTCCTCCGTTCATGGGATTCTCCAGGCAAGAATTCTGGAGCAGGCTGCCACGCCCTTCTCCATGAGTTGCTTCTACTCCTTGGCTAATAAGAATAATGCTGCTATGAATATGGGTGTACTATCAGAACTCTGAATTGTATATTATAGCTTGACTCACATTCATTCTCTCAGCATCCTTGGTTTTCTTGCTCCTGTGGTTGATTTATCTAAAGCTATAAGAAACCTGAAATCATCTGAGCTGTTGTTCCTACACAGTCTATGTTTATTAAAAAACAAAAACAAAAAAAAACAACTCCACAAGGTTTCTGTTGAGGGAGTTAAACGTTAGATAACGTACAGTTTTATGGTTTGGGAGATACAGTTACTATTTTTTTTTTCCTGAAGAATCATCTGTTTTATCTCCACTTGACTTTTTTAAAATGCTGGAACAGTTTTTTGATTGAACATGAAGCTTTTCTTTCTTTCTTTTTCCTGTGATGTTTATATGACCAAAGGTGGAAAAATAAGACCTTTGCTTATTAACAGAATGAATCAATCTCTTTCCCTCCTGGGAAATTGAAAACAATTTGGAGAAGAGAGTAAACTTCAGATTTCCTGTGATATGAATTGGGTGGACCTTTCCTCGAGGTAAGATTTAAGGTGGACCTAGCTGGGCTTGACAGACAGTGATGGAACCAGGTGTTACCATATTACATTCCAACTGGATCATTCTTTTCAACTGGAACCACCTGGCTCTCAACATTGGTACAGCCTCTTACAGCATCCCCAGGGAGAGCACAGATGGAGAATGTCACTTTGTTAGCAAAGGTCACCCAAGGAGATATCTCAGCCCAGAGCCTTTCATGAGGCTACAGTGGACACCTGCTCCCACAGCAAATTCTTGAAGGCAGTGGTGGTTTACTGTTTGGTTCTTTCTTCCTTTTTTCTTTGTATGTGTCAGATGTGTTTGGGGAAACTCCCCCCAAGACTGGCGCATGGTTCACACATCCTTTGACTGTTTCACACGTTCTCCCTCTGGAGCTGGTGGCCGGGAGTTTCCAGCCAGCCTGAACTGGAGCCATTGGCCAGGGCATGCTGTCCATGGCTGGAGCTGTATCTAGTAGCATCTGGTACTTGCCCAGAAGTGGGACACAAAGAATAAACAAAGCAAAGAGACTGCCTTGGAAACTGGACTGCAGAACTGAGAAGATACTCAGAAAAGTGGCTTCAGGCCAGCTCCTACTCTCTCCAAATATGCTAGGAATGCAGGGCCCGGAGGAAGGGGACAAAACAGTGGAAAGAAGGAAAAACCACAGCCCATCACCAAGGGCACCCTTCCAGCTCCTCGTCTAGCTGTCCAAACAAAGCAAAAGGATGCGCCTCACCCCAAATAAAAGTGTATCGGAACTGAAAAACAATTGTTAGTACAGTTTGCATTTATATTGGGCAAGCATCTCCCCAAACAGATCTCTGAATCTTTTTAGCATCCCCTTTTTGGGTGAGGACCAGTAAGAGTGAGGATTTATAGAAGCACCTACAGGGAGCGAGCAGGGCTGAGATAGAAAACTTTAGTTGCCAGGGAACTGCTTGGAGCTGGAGATTCTTTCTCAGTTTGAGATGAAGATCAAGACAAAGGACAAAAGGCCAAAGCGGGGGTTGGTTAGAGAACAAAACAAAAACAGGAAGTGGCCGACTCAGGGATTTTCCATGGAAGGTTAGGAAGCATATCCGGATAGAAAGAGAAAAAGGAAGAAAAAGGGCACCTCTGACTCTCCTGGAAGCCACTTGAGATGTTGGGAAATTGGGTTTTCAGCAGACCCCAGCTTGATGGAGGCACAGCCGGCGATCAGGACACCAGACGGGAAGCCAGAGCCCTAGACTCAGCGCCGGCTCATCCTTGGCATGTCCCCACGTCTCTGACTGCCTTTGTTCTTCTCTTCTAAGGAGGCTTCTTCACCTCTTGAGTTCCTTAGAGCTGTTTCTGTGTGTCCTAACGAACTGTGAAAACAGTCTAGAATAACCCAGAAGCACATCCTCACCTGTAAGCAAGCATTCCCAAAGGATATTTGGCACACAGATGGAAAAATATACGTGTTACCTGCCTGTTGCTGTTAGGACTATATGACTCAGTTCTTTTGCTACCACATTTAGAAGAGGCTGTGTGATGTGGGGGGAGGGAAGGTGCTGTCTGCTGTCTTTTTCATCTTGAACTCTGCCCTTCCCTTACTCCCTAGTCAGGGCAGAAGCAGGCTTCTTAGACTTGGCTCTTTCTCCATCTCTGCCTTCTCAGAAGTCAATGGGTGAGGGTCTGTGGGGCAGGGGAATGACCCATCTTGGGTGAGGGTCCAGTAGAGAAAATGTCTCTGTTGCTGTCAGTAAATCTCAAGAGCAGGGATGTCCTGGATCCAGACTGTGTCCTCTGGGCAGTGGTCCTCGAAGGGCCCCACTTAGCACCATGAGGGAGATGTTGATTCGAGTTGAAGAGGTTTTTTTTTTTTTGGCCAAGACAGGAGGAGACAGGGAATCTCTGGTTCCCGCCTGGGCTTGTTTTGTCTTGAGATCTTGTTTTACTCCCTAGTAGATCAAGGAAGTCAGAATTTTATCTGAGATGAGAAGAAGGTGCCAGAGGGTTTCTAACGCCCTTTATGCAAATGAGCCAGGAAAGTAGATTGCAGGCAGCCATCAGAGGTCAAAGGTCACGCTCCACAATTCAACAATTATTTTGCTCCAAATGAAGGAGGACAGCGGGACTGAAGGAAATGAGCTGCAACTACCTCAATTCATGTGTGAAAGTTTCCAATTAGAAATTCAAAGGACTTGTTGTTTAATGAAAAAGTGAAGCAAATTCCTTTTATGTGTTTCCCAACTTCCTTGGTGGTCTCTGTTGAAGAGCTGGATCCCACTGCAGGAATCGTTTGGATCCTGACCAGAAGCAGAATCTGAAATAAAGGAAAGGTCATCGATTACTTGGCTTCTGTTGCGAGCAGGGCGGGGTGGGGGTGGGGAGAGGGTAGGCATGGTGTTGGCACCCTACTGCCTGGGCCAAATCTGTCCCACAGCCTGATTTTGTCAATAAAGTTTTATTGGAACTCAGCTTCACCCATTTGTTGGTAGATGATCTGTGATTGGTTTCATAGTACAAGGGCAGAGTTGAGTAGCTGGGGCAGAGATCATACAGTCTGCAGAGTCAAAATATTTACTTTCTGTAAAGCTAGTTTGGAATGCTCAAACTACCACACAATTGCACTCATCTCACATGCTAGTAAAGTAATGCTCAATATTCTCCAAGCCAGGCTTCAGCAATACATGAACCGTCAACTTCCAGATGTTCAAGCTGGTTTTAGAAAAGGCAGAGGAACCAGAGATCAAATTGCCAACATCCACTGGATCATGGAAAAAGCAAGAGAATTCCAGAAAAACATCTATTTCTGCTTTATTGACTATGCCAAAGCCTTTGACTGTGTGGATCACAAGAAACTGTGGAAAATTCTGAGAGAGATGGGAATACCAGACCACCTGAGCTGCCTCTTGAGAAACCTATATGCAGATCAGGAAGCAACAGTTAGAACTGGACATGGAACAACAGACTGGTTCCAAATAGGAAAAGGAGTACGTCAAGACTGTATATTGTCACCCTGCTTATTTAACTTCTATGCAGAGTACATCATGAGAAACGCTGGGCTGGAAGAAACACAAGCTGGAATCAAGATTGCCAGGAGAAATATCAATCACCTCAGATATGCAGATGACACCACCCTTATGGCAGAAAGTGAAGAGGAACTCAAAAGCCTCTTGATGAAAGTGAAAGAGGAGAGTGAAAAGGTTGGCTTGAAGCTCAACATTCAGAAAACGAAGATCATGGCGTCCGGTCCCATCACTTCATGGGAAATAGATGGAGAAACAGTGGAAACAGTGTCAAACTTAATTTTTTTGGGCTCCAAAATCACCGCAGATGGTGACTGCAGCCATGAAATAAAAAGACGAATACTCCTTGGAAGAAAAGTTACGACCAACCTAGACAGCATATTCAAAAGCAGAGACATTACTTTGCCGACTAAGGTCCGTCTAGTCAAGGCTATGGTTTTTCCAGTGGTCATGTATGGATGTGAGGGTTGGACTGTAAAGAAGGCTGAGCCCCGAAGAATTGATGCTTTTGAACTGTGGTGTGGGAGAAGACTCGTGAGAGTCCCTTGGACTGTAAGGAGATCCAACTAGTCCATTCTGAAGGAGATCAACCCTGGGATTTCTTTGGAAGGAATGATGCTAAAGCTGAAAGTCCAGTACTTTGGCCACCTCATGCGAAGAGTTGACTCATTGGAAAAGACTCTGATGCTGGGAGAGATTGGGGGCAGGAGGAGAAGGGGACCACAGAGGCATCACTGACTTGATGGACGTGAGTCTGAGTGAACTCCGGGAGTTGGTGATGGACAGGGAGGCCTGGCGTGCTGCGATTCATGGGGTCGCAAAGAGTCGGACAGGACTGAGCGACTGAACTGAACTGAAAGCTAGTTTACAGCCCATGTTCTCATTCACTGGCTCTTCCAGCCGCCTCCCCCCAGCCGCCTCCCCCCAGCCGCCTCCCCCCAGCCGCCTCCCCCCACCCCCGGTCATTCACTGGCTCTTCCAGCCGCCCCTCTCCGTCATTCACTGGCCTTAATTTTTGATCTGCAGTGGGTCCCTTTGGAAATATACGAACGTTCTATAATCCCATTTTAGAAAAATATTAACATGTGATCTCTTGGTTAAAAGTACCTAGATGCGGGACTTCTCTGGTGGTCAGTAGTTGGGACTCTGTGCTCCCACTGCACAGGGCACAGGTTCGATCCCTGGTGGGGAACTCAGATGCCTCATACTGCATGGCATAGCCAAAAAAAAAAAAAGAAAAGTAACATGGACCCAGTTCAACTCTTCAGAACTCAAGGGAAACAATTCAGAGCCCAAGGTCCCCTAGCAGAATGGTCCACAGTCCACCTTCTACCAGAAAGAGGACACGCAATTTATCTTGGCCAGATACAGCCTGTCAGGGACACAGACTTACTTTTGGGCTTACTTACTTTTGTCTTACTTTCAGTTTTAAAATGAAAACAGATACATAATTTTCTCTGATCATAAAAATGCTTTGTGTTTCTTATCAAGAATTTTAAGAAGTACAGAAAATATGGAAAAGGTAAAAATCACCTTGAAATCCACCTCCACAGAGATGAGCAGTGCTAACAACTTGATAAACCCTTTCAGGTGTCTCTTTTAGGCCTACACTCCATCAACAAGTCCATAGATGGGCTGCACATATTCTATCTCCTCCTTCTATCAAAATCATCCAGGAGAATATTACTATTATTAGGGACTTCCCAGGTGGTGCTGGTGGCAAAGAACCTGTCTGCCAATGCAGGTGAACTGAAGAGAGCCAGGTAGAGACCTGGCTTCGATCCCTGGGTCAGGAAGATCCCCTGGAGGAGGGCCTGGCAACCCACTCCGGTATTTTTGCTTATCCTATGACAGGGGAGGCTGGGGAGTCCGAAGGGTCACACAGAGTCGGACAAGACTGATGAGCCATGTGGATATTGTTCTCTGGCTTTGCGTGTACACGTCCGACAACGAAGTTGCACAGTACTTTCACTTATTTACTTATTTACAATAAATATTTATTTATTTGGCTTTGCTGGGTCTTAGTTGTGGCACACAGACTCTTTCAGTTGTGGCATGTGGGATCTAATTCCCTGACTAGGGGCTGAATCCAGGCTCCCTGCGTTGGGAGCTTGGAGTCTTAGCATCTTAGTCTTAGTCTCCCGTTGGGAGGTCCCAACGATTACACAGCATTAATCGTTTATTAAGTGGGGTATAATTCACTGGCTCAATCACATCTAGGTTGTTTCCTGTTTTCTTGGTTTTGTTTTATATTTATTTACCACACAGTCATGTGACTTTCTTTCTACTTACATTTTTGTGCGTTTTCCTGATTGTTCAGCTGAGGCTAAATGTCTAGCCTTGAAATGAAGGAGTCAATGTTACTCATTAATAATGGTAATACACAGTATCAAACTGTCTCCAGAAAATGTGTAACACTCCACATCCACCAACAGTATAGGGCAGTGCTCATTTCTCACTCTCTGGCCACTTAATATTTAAGGTTTTAGTCAATCTGATAGGTTAAAACTGACACAATATTGTCATATTGATTCGTTTCTTAGGTTGTTTTACTTTTCTTTTAGCCGTGCCTCTCGGCACTCAGGATCTTAGTTCCCTGACCAGGGACCAAACCTGCACTCCCTGCAGTGGAAGCTCAGAATTGTAACAACTAGGATCTCCAGGGAAGTCCTCAGAGTGCTTTACTTTCGAGTAGCATTGTCTATGATTGAATAGAGGCGAAAATACTGACTTCAAATTAGGTTCTCCTTATTACACAAGAACCCAACACTGGCACGAAAGCAGAGTTACTATTCAGAGGAGCCAGTTGCCTAGCACAGGACAGTTTGAAGCTCTTTGAGGACGATACTCTTTCATTGATTGATTTATTCATAGGATCACTGGTGACTACTTTTGGGTGCTTACTGAATGGCATCTGGAAGGCCACATGGTTTCGGTCAACAAGAGGCTTGGATGACAGGGATGACCTTTGTAACATTCTTGCAAGACTGCTTGCAGGCAGAGAGCCGACTCCGTGTTCTGTTAGTGACTCTACTCTATGCTGCATCCCATTTCAGCTTCCCCCACTTGTTTGGCTGCTCAGGCACTTTGTTTGAGCACAAGGACTTTGTCAGTTGCAGCACGCAGGCTTAGTCGCCCTGCAGCATGTGGGATCCTACTTTCCAGACCAGGGATCGAATCTGGGTCCCCTGCACTGGAAGGTGGATTCTTAACTCCTGGACCACCAGGGAAGTCCCAGCTCCCTGGGTCTTGAATGGATCTGCCCATTTCTCTCCCTCCCAGCACTGGAAGATGACAGCTTCACGTTAGCCAACACAACCAAGAAAGCCATAAGAACAAAGTCAGAAATGCTGTCTGGAACTCAGGGCAAGAGTGGATCAGAGAGTGCGGGGACAGCCGTGGCAGACAATGGAGGAGAATGAGTCCCCAGAGTGGCAGCTCCGTCCCCTAGGCTTTATGGGGTCCTCGGGATGCCCAGGCGCGCCAGAGTCAGCTGCAGGATTGCAGTCCCTTCTAGGTCTGCCCCTCCGTGGTTTCCTGCCCGGCTGAATGGCCGTTGCTCCGTGGTGATGATTCACGGCGTTTGGAAAGTGTGGCTGTGTTCTGAACAGGGAAGTGAAAAATAACCCAGCCAAGGGCAGCACAGGACAGCAACGGGGCTGTCACAAGACGTGAAGCTTTACTTTGGAAAACGCAGGGGGTGGGGCACCTCGGGGAAGTGGGTCTTGGTGGTTCGGCCCTGCTAGCCCTTCTGCAGAGCCTCAGCTTTTCCGAGCACTGGTCACCGAGCTGCCCCTTGGAAGCGGCTGCTGGTCTTGGCCCAGCGGCTGTGGGTAGAAGGAAGTGGACGGGTGATTCAGTGACTGTCGGCTTCCTCTCTGACTCAAGATTGGATCCGTTTTTTAGGGTGGTGCCAGGGGCCCTGGGCTGCTTTAGCTAGACTCTTTGGAGTCAGAACAGAGGCACTGACCGCTGTGGTTGCTGGCTTTCCTCCGACCCTTTGGGATGGGTAAGGGGATTAGGCTGAACTCTCTGCCTCCCTCCTCGTTGGGTAAGCCCTTCTGACTTGAGGCCTGCCTGTGCTTCCAGCTGAGAGAGATCAGTGAGCTGGGGAGCAGAAGCCTCTCTAGGTCTGTGGCCATCTAGAGGGTTTGCTTGATTTGGGGGTCATATTTGGAAGAACATTTGGGCTCTGAGGGGCTTGGCTTTGGCAGGTATCAGACGTGTTGAACTAGCTTTCATGGAGTCCATCTGTCCATCATGGTACACGGGGGCCCTGCTGCTCCCTTCCCATGAGCAGAGTCATGATCACCTCCATCCTCTGTGTGCTGCTTACACACCACCACCACCATCACTGAACCCTGTTCTAAGAAACACTTTAACTATCCAGATAATGACCTCTGCCTGAGAGTGTCCAATCCTGAAAGTACTGACTTGATAAAGACGTGGAAATCCTCTCAAGAGTTGCAACAGGGGTTCTGTATTTCAGTGTCCTAAACAACCTTGGATGATGGTCCCTTCTCCTCTCCTTTCCCTCCTGTTCCCATGGCCAAAGCTGAGGACAGCTGGTCTTGCTTGGGCAGGATGGCCAGAGTCCACTCCCTGGTGAGTTTCATGGGGAAGCTATTATTCAGTTCAGTTCAGTTCAGTCACTCAGTCGTGTCCGACTCTTTGTGACCCCATGAGTTGCACCACGCCAGGCCTCCCTGTCCATCACCAACTCCCAGAGTTCACTCAGACTCACGTCCATCGAGTCAGTGATGCCATCCAGCCATCTCATCCTCGGTCGTCCCCTTCTCCTCCTGCCCCCAATCTCTCCCAGCATCAGAGTCTTTTCCAATGAGTCAACTCTTTGCATGAGATGACCAAAGTACTGGAGTTTCAGCTTTAGCATCATTCCTTCCAAAGAAATCCCAGGGCTGATTAGCCACACGAAAGAGAAATGTGACCCAGATCACTCAGGGCTTCAAAAAGGGACTCAGGGCTTCAAAAAGGATGCCTGAGATGGGACCTGACCCTGCCAGGCGCTCTCATCACTTACTAAATCTTGGTCTCGTCTACCCCAACATGGATTTCAATCTCTTTGATAAGCTTTCTCTACATGGCAGGGAATGTACAGGACAGCAGCTTCTGCTTATCACACCTCCCAGCTTCACTGCTGGAGAGGGGGCCAAGAGTTCAAAAGTTCCACCTGATGGCCTTTGTGGGGGTCAGACAATAGTTCCCGGTTCCATCTCTGTGGTCGGGGGAGGATCTCTGAGCAAGAGGCTGCCCACATTTGGTTGCTATGATCAGTTCAGGGGTGGCAGTATTTTCCAAAGAAGGGGGCGCCCATCCTAGGTAGACAAACAGTAGGTCCCCTAACCCTGGGCACTGTAGGCTGGGGTCCTGGGCCGCCTCACCTCTCTTTGTAGGGGCTGCAGTGAGTGGCCTGGCCAAGGGGAGGAGGTGCCTTTTGAACCCTCAGAAACCATCATTTTACTACTTGAAAATCCATAAAAGATGGGGGTTTCCTCAACCATCTTTTTTTGGGGGGGATACATGTTTGAGGCCACAGCTGTGTGTGATCTTCTGAGGGGACGGCCTTGGAGGCTCAGAGCAGAGTGAGAAGAACAAAGGAAATGTTCTGAGAAGCATGGCAAAAATGAAACCAAATAAAAACCCCATAAAAATCCCTCCGAGGGCAGAGGAAATACCAACCCAAGGCTTCTGAGCCACAGATTCGGTAGTAAAAATTGAAGGACAGGCCACTCAGAGGCGATCCCACTGGGGCCAGAGGGAGAATGTACTGGAACACAATAAAAGGGAATCATCCGAGCAGGGAAGGGCCGCTGGGGTGTGTGTCTGTGTGCTGTAATTCAGGAACTGACTGATGACCAGGGTTCACGGGGAGCCTGACAGACATAGGCCACAGGAACCGGTTCAAACTGCGCTTGCAGCGGCCTCGACCAGATGATGGACAGCTGGCCTGCCCCCTGCAGGCTCTGACTGATGGTCCTGGGAACTCTGACCTCTACTAGGCCACAAAAAGACCTGTTTAGAAATCTCTACTGATTAAGTAAACAGCCACAGGGCAGATAATAATAATTGTGTGACGTGGCTGGTGTGCTTGCAGTCAGGAGAAACACGTGTTAATAATGACTGGGGCAGGAATCTTGCCTTTCTGTTCCTCTTTATTGACTTCCTGGCTCCTGGTGTCAGTTCTAGGCTCAGAGAGTATTTGCAGGGGATGGAGTTGAGGGTGTGGAGACTTTCACTCATTTCACGGGTGTCGACATCCCAGGGATGGGACCCCACCTGTCACTGCATGGCAGCTGGTGGGCAGGTGGTCCTCCTTCCTGCCCTGGCTAACCTGAGATGCTGCTCCTGGTGGCTTTCCATCTGATTTGTGGCCCTGGGGCCACTGGAATCATAGCAGGAGTGTCTCCCCCGGTCTCCCCTGGAGTAGTAGGCTAAGCATGAAGAAAAGTCTGGTTTTCATCTGCAAGCATCTCTGAGCACACTGATCCTGTTTAGTTTTAGCCAAGAGCTGGTCAGACTCCCCTGGACAGAGAATAGAAGCCCCTTTGCCACTTTGCTTCTCTAATGATCTCTGAGACCCCTTTGTAGATGGAGGTGGGAGTGGGCTGCTGGCTCTGGACTCAGTTATGCTTCTGGACGCAGTATGGTTATGTCTAATCAGCTCTCTGGGCTCCAGCAGCAGTTTTGATGTTTGTTCATCCCATTCATTCATCACTGATCCATCCACTGACTCACTTGCTAGGACTGTCATTTAGTCATTCAGCCACAATGAGACTGTATCTTCTTATCTTTGGTCTCTGCTGTCTGGCGTGGCTCCAAGCCCATGGTAGCGGCTCTGTGCATTTGCTAACTTCCTTCCTGGCCTCACTTTTGTGGAAATTCTTACTTTTGGGACCTCAGAATGTGGCTGTATTTGGATGCAGGGTCTTTAAAGAGGGGATTAAGTTAAAATGAGGCCGCTTTCAGTTAAAAATGAGGCTCTGATTCAATCTGGTTGGTGTCTGTATACGAAGAAGAGATGAAGGGACTCCCCTGGTGGTTGGATGGCATCACTGACTCAACAGACATGAGTCTGAGCAAACTCCGGGAGACACTGAAGGACAAGGAAGCCTGGTGTGCTGCAATCCATGGGATTGCAAAGAGGTGGACATGACTGAGTGACTGAACAACCACAATAACCTGGTGGTCTAGTGGTTAAGACTCTGCCTTCTACTGCAGGGGATGCAGGTTCGGTTCCTGATCGGGAAAGTAAGATCCCACATGCTGCAGGGCAACTAAGCCCATGTGCGACAACGAGGGAGGACCCCAAAGAGCCCATGCATTGAAACTAAGACCTGACACAGCCAAAAATAAATAAAAAAAGTTTTTTAAAGAAGAGATTTAGACCCAGACACACACAGCGGAAAGACGGTGTGAAGACACAGAATACAGCCGTCTACAAGCCCAGGAGAGAGGCCTGGCACAGATCCTTCCTTCATGGCCTCCAGAAGGAACCAACCTTGCTGACTCCTCCTCGATCGTGGACTTCCAGCATCCAGCCCTGGGAGGACATACATGTTTTCTGTTCAAGCTATCAGGCGGCGGTTCTTTGTTCTGGCAGCCTCAGCAAACCGGTACAAGCTTTCAACACATTCACCAAGCACAGGACCACATGCAAGGTGTTCTAGGAGGTCTGGAGACAAAGCAGAGAAATAGACACAGGGAAAGAGGAACAGCTAGGGGCCCATCCTCGCTATACATTTTCTCCTCCCAAACCCCTCTCTACTTGGCCTCTCCTTCCCTCTACCTCCAACAGAAAGAGGAAACACAGGGGGAAATGAAACAGAGGGTTCCCCAGCAAAAGGACTGGCATCCTACAGAAGCTCTGTAGTAGAATGCATATAGAATCTGAAGCACTTTTGTCTCTTTGTTTTTTTCACAATAAAGAAGTTTATTTCAGTCTCTTATCAAAGAAGTGTAGCAGTAGGTCGCCTAGGACTGCTTTAGCGGTTCTACACTCATCAGTATTCCATGTTCCTTTCTTTCTATTCTTAGAATTTGGCATCTATTGCAAAGAACACCTCATGGTCCAAAATGGCTGCTTTAGCTCTAGCCATCATATCCTTATTCCAAGCCACAAAGGATAAAGCAGGTAAATAAGTCATCTTTGCTGGGTTAACTCCCTTTAAGCACTCATCCAAAAAGTATTTTCCATGTGTATTTGCAGAAGTGCGTTTTTGTTTTGTTTTTTTTTTTTTTTTCCTGGCTACCTCTCTTTCCACTGTCTTTACTTGGTGCATGTATGCATATGTGCATGGCCAGCCTGAATGTGTGTGTGCACCTGAGGAAGGCCCGGGAAAGGGTTCACAGCTGTTGTGGACACATTGTGAGCATTCAGCTGGCAGGGCCTTCCCCAGGGTGCTTGCCAGCCCCAGTTTTATGATACATGGTGGCTGGAAAGGGCCACAATCAAACCTTTCTCGGGATCATGAAGTACATCCCTTGTTGCGCTTTTTGACTAAATATGATGCCAATGTTGTGTCTCCACGCAACTGCTACGGGAGAAATGTCCTTTGGTTTCTGGCCCTGGCCAGTGTTGGTGGGGCTGTGACCTCCTTGTCTTCAGGAATCAGGAGCTCTTGTCATCATGCAATAATCTTGTGATCTCTGGCAACTTCTCTGAGCCTGCAGACCTAGCCTATTAAGAAACTAAGTCCATTTGCAAATGTGCCTGAGATATGTCTTGATACTTCTGGTTCTTCCACGGTGTCCACCACTTTTCAATCAAAGACATTTTGTACCACACAGCTCAGTAATAATCCTGTCCCCTCATGGGTCTCTTTTGCAATCCTAGCTTAGCTCATCGATTTTAAAGGGAACTGGAATTCCAGGAGCTCAGTGTTGACCAACCTGTCCCATGTTGCGTAGTGCTGGGTCCCCAGTGGACTTTGGCAGAGATGTAACCGCCCCTATGGTTGCAATCAGCTTCTGTTTGCATGTTGGGGGTGAAGTTTGCAACAGGGTCACTTGTACTGATCGTGGCGTTTCTGAAGCGTGGTGCCAATTTCTTCATTTAACGTTGATGTGAAAGAAGCTTCCTTTCTTTTTTTTTTCAAACTTTAAACTTGTTATTTCGTATTGGGGCATAGCTGATTAGCAATGCTGTGGCAGTCTCAGGAAAGAGACTCAGCCATACATATACATGTATCCATTCTCCCCCAAATCCTTCCCATCCAGGCTGGCACATAACATTGAGCAGAGTTCCATGTGCTATACAGCAGGTCCTTGTTGATTATTCATTTTGAATACAGCAGTGTGTATATGACCTTCCCTAATCTCCCTGTGTATCCCTTCCCTGCCGGCAACCATAAGTTCATTTTCTAAGTCTGTGGGTCTCTTTCTGTTTTTTAAGTCCATTTGTAGCATTTCCACAAATAAGGGATTCCATACAATATTTCTCCCTCTCTGTCTGACTTAGTATGACACTCTTTAGGTCCATCCATGTTGCTGCAAATGGCATTATTTCATTCTTTTTACGGCTGGGTAATATTCCATTGTATACATGTACCACGTCTTTATCCATTCCTCTATCGATGGACATTTAGGTTGAAGCTGCTTTTCTTTTCTGCATACAGACAAAGGAACATCTTCCAGAATAGTCATGTCCTGCATGTGCTGGGCTCTCCCCAGCCCACTTCCTCCTGCAGTACCCTCCTTGCTTGGCTTGCCCGCCATCCTTGCCCTCTTTTTCTTGCTTCCTGATTCTCACCAAGCATAATCCCCCTACTTGATAAACCTTAGGTTTTATCAAGAGGCAACTCCAGAGGTTATCTATATTTTAGATTTTTTTGATGTCTTTTAAAGTCTTTATTGTTGTCACAATATTGTTTCTCTTTTATGTTTTGATTTTTTTTTTTGGCTGAGAAGGTATATAGGATCTTAGCTCCCTGACCAGGAAACTGAACCCTCACCCTCTGCATTGGAAGGCGAAGTCTTAACCACTGGCCCATCAGGGAAGTCCCAGAGGTTACTGGCATTTTAAATGAGTGATTCATGAACAACTAAGCTTTCAAAACCCAAAGAAATGATCTTCCATTGCTTGAATGGAGCCAAGGGTTTCTATCTGGACTGGCTGTGCACACAGGTCTACTGTGCTTATTCAAATATCCAAGCTGGGGCTTGGTGGTCCAGTGGTTAAGATGCAGGGGACCTGGGTTTGATCCCTGGTCTGGAAGGATCCCACAGGCTGCAGGGCAACTAAGCCTGTGCACCACAACTACTGAGCTGGTGCTCTGGAGTCTGTACTCTGCAACAGGAGAAGCTACTGCAATGAGAAGCCTGCATACCAAAACCAAGAGTAGCCCTTGCTCATCGCAACTAGAGAAAGCCTGCACACAGCGACAGAGATTAATAAATAAATAACCTTAAAAAATCCCCAAATATCCAAGACTGTGGCCAGTCTCCCTCTAAGCCGAGTGGCACCACCTTCCTTGGTGTGTGTCTTGCATGATGCAGGTGACTTTTCCAGCCATGGCTTTGACACCACTCAGGCTATTTATCACATATCTTGCTGCAAGCAGAGGCTGACTCGGGTCTTGGTGCCATCTCGTTGCCACTTACCCTAGACCCAGAGCTATATTTATTAGTTAGCAGATTACGTTTTTAGGGCTTCCCCAGTGGCTCAGTGGTAAAGAATCTGCCTACAAAGCAGGAAATGCAGGTTTGATCTCTAGGTTGGGAAGATCCCCTGGAGGACGGCATGTCAACCCACTCCAGTAGTCTTGCCTGGAGAATCCCATGGACAGAGGAGCCTGGCAGGCTACAGTCCATGGGGTCTCAAAGAGTCAGATATGACTGAGCAACTGAGCACAGAATATGCTTTTAAACTCACATCCTTTCCTCCCAGGCTTCAATTTCATAAATTTTGGTTCTTCCAGAGAACTGAACAGGGCCCGCAATCCTGCACGTACTTTTCAATAATCCCATGACTAGTCAGTGAGGATGGAGCAGTGACCCCGAGATAGAAGACTTCATTCGGCATGACTCATCCTTGGAGACAGCCAGGTCTCCTGGCGTGTGTTGTTAAGTGCCTGGTTCTGTAAATATTGACAGTTAGAAACCATCCTGAGAGCTACTAAGCGATGACCTTGCTTCATAGGAAGGTAATGTATATGAATATGCCCTGTGATTAGGTAACACTCGTTATTTGCTCCGATTTAGTCACTGATAAATATCACTGCACTCTCTCTCTTCCTAATAGTGGCTCCTCTGTTCATGTGTGACTCAGAGCTGATATATTATGGGGTCTGATTCAGCAAGGAAAGTTTGGTCTGCCACAGCAGAGAACAACATCCAAGGCCACTTTGGTTTCCAGGATACTAGTTTCTTAACAAGTGTGGCATTGCCAAGAAGGAAAAGCTCAGAAGGAGTCTCCATATTTGAGAAACTGAAGCGGGTGTGGAGGGATAAAGAGCAGAAGAGTGCTTTAAAAAAAATAAAATTCATTTATTTTAAAAAGTATTTTGGCTCAACTTGAGGCGTGTGGGATCTTAGTTCCCTCACCAGGGATTGAACCTATGGCTCCTGTACTGGAGGCTCAGCGTCTCAATTACTGGACCAGGAGGGAAGTCCCCAGAAGGGTGCTTTTCATCATTCTGAGCCTGTGTGTCAAAAAATGCTGGTCCCTTAGGCACATTTCCAGTGTATTTCACCCACTGGCTCCCCAGGGGGTGACCTCTCTATTCAAGCCAACCCTTTCAGGCTTGTGAGCACTGCCCTCAGAGAAGGGGTGAGGATGCCCATGCAGAAACTGGGTTTACCTCTTGCTCTCCCTTTCTAATAACTTAACATTAATGGATCATTACCAACGTTTTCTGAGGGCTTTGGTTGTTTGGTTTCTGAAGTTTTATTCCTGTGAAGGAATTTCTCATTTGAATTGCAGTTCAGTTCTTTTGAATGGCCCTTGTTTATTTCCTACATTTTTTCAGGGCCTGTCCTGCCAAAGCGGAGATGAGCTTTTCAATAGGTGGGATTTGAACATGGGCTTTTGGCAGACCAGTATGCGGGCTAAAAGTGTGGCCCTTGGCCAAGGGCACGTGCACGCACACATGCACACACACACACGTGCAAGGCTGCAGCCCTCTGCATAATCACTTGGCACTTACTCCGTGTTGTCTTGTAAAGAGAGCAGAGCTCGGCCTGTGCTAACTGCATCAAGAGGCAGCACAGCCCTGTGAAGGGAGCATGCTTTGGGGCTGGCACTGAAGCACCGATTACCTCAATGTTAGATATTTCTTTACTGCTGACTGTGTGACTTTGGGCCAGTGTCTTAACTTCTCTGAGCCTCAGAAACCTTATTTGTAAAATGAGGATCCTAACACCTACCCAACTAGCAGGGCTAGTGTGAGTCGAGATGAGATAATGCATGGAACACACCTGGTTCATAAAAACTGCTTTGTCCACAGTGGCTATGTTATTGTCTTTAGCACAAAGCCAGTGTGAAAACTGCTGCTATGGACAATTTGGGATTGTTTTGGATTCAAGTTATGAAGTGCTTACTCTGAGTCTAAAGTTTTATATGCATTGGCTCAGCCCCTCAAGGAGGTATTACTAGCTTCACTTTACAGAAGAGGAGCTTGAGGCTCAGGAGTGAGTATAGCTTGCTGGAATTGGAGCCAGGCATCTCTGGCTGTGGGGCTTCCTGGGTGGAGCTAGTGGTAAAGAGAACACCTGCTAAGACATAAGAGACGCGGGTTCAATCCCTGGGTCGGGAAGATCCCCTGGTAGAGGGCACAGCAACCCACTCCAGTATTCTTGCCTGGAGAATCCATAGAGAGGAGCCTGGCAGGTTACGGTGCATAGGATCACTAAGAGTCGGACACAACTAAAACAATGTAGCGCGCATGCATGCATGTCTGGCTGTGGGGAGCCTGCACTGATTGCGAGATGGGCCATCTTTTCAGGGACACTGGAGGTCATGAGTGTGTGTTTATGTGTGTGGGTGTGTGCATTTAGCAGAGGCTGGCAACTTGCTGTGTCAGGAGGACACCGGGGCACCTGCTTCATCTTTACCCCATTACATGAACACAGGTCGGTCTGTGTGCTGTAAGCCAAACAGCTTTGCAAAGCCCTTGCTTAGCCACCTCACAGTGGCTGGGCGTTCTGTCCTTTTGTTCAGGTAGATCCCACACCTGCTGAGTTATGACGCAGTGTTCTGGAACCTGTTGTTAGTCCCAATTTTTAATGGAATGTCAATGGGTGGGTGACAGGCATCCTAGCCTTTGGCTGGGGGTGGGTGGTGGTGGGTTCTAGGATGCTGGAGGAGATGGAAACTCAGAGTGACAGTCACCTTGCTTGTCTGGGTGACCAGAAGGAAACAGATGGTTTAAGTTCCTCCTCCAAACCCCCTCCCTCAGGGACACATTTTACCTGAAATGATGAGATTTCAAATTATGCCCTCTCAGGGCAGCTTTCTGGAGGAGGGCATGGCAACCCACTCCAGTATTCTTGCCTGGAGAATCCCATGGACAGAGAAGCCTGGCAGGCTGCAGTCCATGAGGTCACCAAGAGTCGGACACGACTGAAGCGGCTGAGCACACACGTACGCAGGGCTGTCTCTCTGGTGCCAGGACTATACAGCATGTCTGGAAGAAAAGAGAAGCGGTCAGCAGGGCAATGTACAGACCATGAATAAAGGAGACTTCCCTTGAAGTGGCCCCAAATGAAGGTGTGTTTTCTGAGCGGAAATGTGAGGTAAAGGATCCTTGTGACGACTTGAATGGAGAGCCTGTTCCTAAGTCATAAACAAGAACTTCTAGGCATGAATGCTTCAACTGGATGAAACCTATGTTTCTTGTTCCTCTCTCGAAGGTGAAAGGTCTCCCGAGGCCCCCGAGGAGAGGGCTCTTGCCATCACTTCTACTTACCTGGGTCCCTAAAGGTCCCAGGAGGTGGGAAGGTGCTTCCATCAGGGCCCAGAGGTCACCCAGCAAGGTCAGAGCCTCGATGAAGGGGTGTTGAAGGGGTGTTCCCGGAGGAAGCATCAGTGAGTCTCAGATGCATCTATGGAAGGCCTGGCATTTCTGAGAGAAGGAAGGAGCAGCAGAGTGGACGCAGGGAGGCTGGCTTTGGCTGCCTGAAGATCAGATCTCATTCCTCTCCGAGGGGTCTCTGCTCCGTGAGTCAGCAGGGGAGCAGGGATCCTCTCTCAGCGATGGCCGGTGGAGGCAGAAACTACAGTGGAGGCAAGACTAGGCAGGCAGGTTGGACAGACTTTAAAGATGCACATGGGTTGCTCTGTATTGACGGGATCTGCTTCCAGTCCTTCTAAATCTTTCAGGTCCAGGAATCTCTTCCTTGGTGCCCCAAAGAGCTGACAGATCCTCCAGCTGGCTTCCACCTCTGGAGGGCGCCACAAAGACTAAGCCGGTGGTGCCAGGTAAGACACTTGCAACATCTGGTACATAGGATGTGTTGAGTACAAGTCGTCTAATGTTACTGTCACTTGTCATTATGTCAGACTCCATTTTGTGTTTACACTTTAAAATAAAACTTTATTTTCAGATTTTTTTGGTCGTGCTGTGTGGCATGTGGGATCTCAGTTCCCTGACCAGGGATCGAACCTGTGCCCACTGCATTGGAAGGGTGGAGTTTTAACCACTGGAGGGCAGGGAAATCCCTGCGTTTTACACTTTAGAAGTCTGTTCTCCTTCAAACAGAATGGTTCTTTCTGGCAGACATGCCCCAGCCCATCCGCCTTACCTCCCAGAAACTGTGGGCTCCTTTGTGCTTCCTTTGTGTTCCAGGTTCATTTCTTATGTTCATCCCCTTGCTCATTCATTGGTCCTCCCAACACTTATGCTAAAGAGATCGTGGTCTGTGCCCTTGCTGAAGAGGTGTTACCCAACCCACTTGTGACACTCCCTCGCACCACCCCACCCTCTGCAAATACATACGATGAATTCTTTAGTCGTTCTGGTTCCACGTCTAATTTCTGAATAGATGCACGTGACCTCCATTTTTGTGTGAGTGTATTTTTTCAATGCCAGTAGACTTTTCAGGGGAACTCAGTGCCCGCAAAGAGCATCTGGAGGCTCTGATTTAGAAAGCGCTCCCTGTTCCAAGGTCCTCTGAGGCTCTTGCTGTCTAGATCAGAGAAAGATCAGGGAGGAGGGAGGAGTCACCAGAGACTGATGGAAAAAACCAGGCCCACGTGTACCCTGGGCTGCTCCTTAGCCTACCCTGCCTGGAACCATACTCCCTAACGTGACATCTGGATACCGATGTCTGCTTTTCAAGAGCTGCCTGGGTAAAGAATACGAGTCAGGTTACTTTAGAAACTAAGCAGTCTTTCTTCTTTTTTTTGCATCAGAATCTACGTTTTTTTCATTTTATGTTTTTAAAATGGAAGTATAGTTGATTTACAGTGTTGTAGAAGCCAAGCAGTCTTGCTGAGCTACATGACAATTACTAGCCACACAGAGAATTGCCGGCCCCACCAACACTCATCATGTGACTGTGGGCGGGACCCTGCCGTTGAGTGACCACAGCGGTCCTTGTTGAAACAACTGGGCCCCAAAGTCAATTTAAAGGGGAAATAAAAAGATAGCAGGGTCAGGCTACAAATGCTTACGTATATAGCCGTGGAACGCTCATTCGAGATCGTTCTATGTCAACATGGGGGCAGCTGTTGCTCCCTTGCGTGAGGATAGGAAAAACAACTAGGTGGGGAGAGGTGCGGGGGGCTAGGGTGCTGGAGAATTCAATGCACAGCAGAGGGGGCTGCCTCCCCCCTTCCCCGGGTGCAGCAGCAGGGCGGCGGGTGCATGCTCTCCAGGATTCTATTTCAAGCCGACTGGAGGCAAGAATGTTCTTTGCCACAGGAAGAATGTTCCCTCAGACAGAACTGCTAATCAGGCGAGAGGATGGGAGGAACGTACAGCCAGTGGTGGCGGCTGCTGGTTTTTTTAGCAGCCTTTCCCCTCCTGGCCTGAGTCGCATGATTTTTGGCCGGCTGAGACAGTGGCTGAAGATCTATACCCCTCCCCACCCCGCCGCCTCTCCAACCTCATGGCCTTTGTTTTTGAAAATATAGGAATTTTCTGAGCCTGCGAGCTCCGTTGCACAACTCTGAGCGATTTTCCAGAGCTTCCCTATGTCATCTGTCTCCGTGACAGCAACAGGGAAGGAGGAGGGAGGAAAAAGGCCAGGGTGCACACGGGCCGAGGAGGGAAAAGCAAGGGAAAGGCGGCGGGGGGCGGTCAGTGGAGAAACATTTTGGTGACGTCAAAGAAGACCACACTCCCCAGCATAACATTACTTGGTACCTCATCCGCCCACTCTCTAATTTGCTAGAAACCAAACAGCCTGTTTGGAAACCTGTAGCCTACAGTCTTTTTTTTTTTTTGGTTTTATATTTTTTGTTATTCTCCCTGGACCCAAAGGGCCATTCATTGTTGGGAGTTTGAAAGCTACCTGATTTCCTGAAACAGAGGGGATTTCCACCAGTAATAATTCAGCCCGTGCTGGTGCGAGGCGCTGGAGCTCGAGTAAATTGATCCAGCTGCTCACAGGCTGATGGAAAAGCGCCCGGGGGAGGGGACGGCATCTGCAGCTGGGGCCGCAGCGGGCGCGGTCACGTGGCCAGGCCGGCGTCCGCGGAGCTGACTTGGGCTCGCCCCCGCCCCGCCTGCATCCTCCGACCCCGCCCGGCGCGCCAGCCCGCCCCCCGCGCGCCCCTGCCCGCCCCCGCGCGCGCCCCCGTCTCCCCCGCGCGCCCCCGACCCCCGCCCCCCTGCGCGCCCCCGTTCCCCCCGCGCTCCCATCCCCCTGCAAGCGCCCTCCGACCCGGCGCGCGTCCGCGCTCGCTCCTAACTGTGCTCTCTTCTCTGCGCCTAGACCGCGCCTTCCAGCCCGCGCTGGTCTCGCTGGAGGAAGACAGTTTCACGGGCCATGTGGCAACCTCTTTCTCGGGAAATGCGAGACGCCAAGGATGGTTGGGGGCGGCCCTACGTCCTAAGCTTCCCCAGAGAGTCACCCTTTTGGCTCCGTTGACTGTGCTTCCCAGAAGCCTCCCCCATTTCTGTTGTCTGGACAGTCAGGGCCTATTGACAAATAAAATCGGAGCTGGCAGCGGTAACCTGGATGAAACCCGAGGCTAAAGAAATACCGTTTCCAATACCCAGATGGTAGAGTTCAATCTGTTTTCTGGCCAAGGCCGGGCAAGTTAATTTTTATCCTAGTAAAAATAATAAACAGGGCATTAGCAACTAAATGTTTATCAATTTGCAGTTCATTTCCAGCCAGTCTATTTCACTCCCGCATGCTTTTACTGTTAGCTGATGAACTGGAGTGCTTTACATGAAACCATATGTGACTAGTTAAGTCCTAGCCCCTACAGCATTTCTATGGTGCTTTTCACCTTAATTGGTTAATGTTATTTGGCTGTTTCAGCCATGGTCTTCCAATATAGCCTTTTAATGATAAACTTCAGTGGAGAAAGGTTAAATGACTTGCTGGGGATCACCCCACAGTTGAGGAGTGGGGCCGGTAAGGATGCCCTGGTTGGGAAGATGTCTGATTAAATGGGCAAAAAGCAAGGAGAGCTCAGAGAGACGATGATAAATACTTGTGAGCATCTGGTCACCCACAAGCCAAGCCTTTCTGCAAATGCCGTGACTGGTTTTGTTGTCTTAGCGGAATTCACAGGCCCATTTGGTGGTGTCATCTATTGTTTATCCACCAACTATTATATTCGGAAACAATTTCAGCGATGACAAAATGGAGTGATGGCTATACTGTGAATCACACAGGCAGGGAACCCTTCTCTCAGCCTCCCAGTTTTCCTTCATTGAGTATATAATAGAAATCTTGATATTGCCACATGGTTCAACTCAGATCTAAAGTGGTTACTTAGAGAAAGGGAGAAAAGAAAGAATTTATGAGGTAGCGGTGCAGAAAGAACTAAGTCAGGCCTACGCCTACGTTCCATCTTTTTCTCCTTGGGAGAATAACTCACTTTCTTGAAGCTTCAGTTTTCTTCCCAGTGAAAACATGGGGCTGGCAGGATGCCCTTGGAGTGCTGCTGCTGCTGCTAAGTCGCTTCAGTCGTGTCCGACTCTGTGCGACCCCATAGACGGCAGCCCACCCGGCTCCCCCGCCCCTGGGATTCTCCAGGCAATATATTCAGGGCTTGGCACTGTGCTTGGAGTCTAGTAGAGGCTAGTAGGAATCCTTTCCTTAGGAAGAGTAGTCTTGGCAGGGCTGGCAGGCAATGGGTTTAGGACACCATATATGCAACTCCAAATATGAGGCAATACCCCATTTCCCAACGAAAAAGTTACAAAAGTCTTCTGTGTGTGCACCCGTGTCTGTTTCTCTTTTCTTGGCTGGGTTGAATATGGACACTTTTAATGATGCAAGTGGAATAGTCAAAATTCTAGTTATAAAATTTAATTTATTGGTCTCATTACATGCCTATTTAAAATTATAGGTGTAAATATACGTATTTAGAATCTTGCCCTTTTGAACTCATTATCCAGACTCTTCATCATCACCTGTCTTTGTCATCACTTGAGCCCCCCTTTTGAGTGATCTCACTCCATCTTCCAGAACTTGCTTCTGCCCACATATTTTTGAGTTTGTATTTGCAGTCACTGGAAATGTTATCTCAAGCTTAATATCCACATGCTATTTATGATATCCCTAAAGTAACTTCTTCTTGTCCTGCTTAAAAATCTTAACAGGGTTAAGATCTTAACCCATTAAAGATCTTAACAGCGTTGTGCCTAGGTTAGGAAATAATATTCATGCGTTTTAACGATGCATACTCAGATACCAAAGCGTGAAATGACGTGAGGTTTGGGATTTTCCTTGAGACAATTCAGCAAAGAGAAAAAGATAAAAGACAAAAAAAAAAAAAAAAAAAAAGAAGAAGAAGGACCAGTGAAGCAAATGTGGAAAAAATCTGGGTAATTAGTAATCTGGAGAGAGAGTATATCATCATACTGTATGCTCTTCTTTCGATTACAAATTTTCATAATAAGTTTATAAAAAATGAGCTTTAAAAAACATGCTTACATTGTTACTTGCAGTTAGAGTCACACCTTCAAGGATAACTACAAAAACTCCTACCTTACTGTGATTAAAAAAATACAACTGTTCTTCGGACCTGTGGACACAGGATTCGGGGGAAGGAAAGGGTGGGACGAACTGAGAAAGTAGCCTTGACATATACACATGACCATGTGGAAAATAGGTAGCTAGCGGGAAGCTGCCGTATAGCACAGGGCGCTCAGCTTGGTGCTCTGTGATGACCTACAGTGGTGTGATGAAGGGAAGTTGGGAGGGAAGCTCAAGAGGGAGGGGATAAAATGTATACTTATAGCTGATTCATATTGTTGTACAGCAGAAACGAATACAACATTGTAAAGCAATTATACTCCAATAAAATTAAAAAACACTGTAAAAAGCAAAAACACCCACGACTGTTCTAGGCAACCTCTATGAACATCTTAAACTTGTATCGATTGAATGCCTTTAAGGGCATTTTGTTATTTAAAATAAAGAAACTGAGTGAGCATTCTATAACATGAGGAACTTTGGATAGACACACTTATAAGGTGACATCTTACATTTGCTCGTATGAGTTATTTTCCTTGTTGATCTGAGTGAATGGGGATTGGTGATGACCCAAAATAGAGAACTCCCATAAGTGATGTGGAAAGACCTCCTGCAATGTCCTTTGTCAAAAATACCCATTACCTAGTGCCCTCATTGGCATCTGAGCTCGAAAGCCCAGGATAGTAGGGAACATACAGTCCTGGAGGCGGGCCTGGTGACACCTGCCTGAGGATGGGGTGTCAGTGGTGATGTAAAAGGGGAGAGGCAACATTTTCCTCATTGGGCAATGTTTATCCCCTGGGGAGAGGACACAGAGCCGTGGTCCACGCAGCCAAAGTGAGAGGCTGGTTGGGTAATTGTCCAGCAGGTTCCAAGTCAGGCAAGACTGTTTAGGCCTGTGCCTAGTCACTCAGTCCTTTCTGGCTCTTTTTGACACCATGGACTGTAGCCCGCCAGGCTCCTCTGTCCATGGGATTCTCCAGGCAAGAACACTGGACCAGGTAGCCATTTCCTTCTCCAGGGCATCTTCCCAATCCAGGATAGAACCTAGGTCTTCTGTATTGCAGGCAGATTCTTTACTGACTGAACTGAACCAGGGAAGCCCACTTTGCCTAAGAGTCCTAAACTACCACTATCAGAAGGGATTGGAAAACTGTTCAACGTTTATGTTTGTTTTATAGCATGGGTTTTCCAGAGGACGAAAGAAAAAGTGATTATTTTAAAAACATTTTTGAAGAATAGGATGCTTTCCATAAAATGAAGTAGACTACTTGCCAATGAGGATTATAATTAAAAATATCTTCTTGATCTGGGTGGAAAGTCTCCAGAATTCTTTGATTTTTACTGTTTTTTCCCCTGAGGATACATCATGCTAGGCCACAGTAGACCTGTCATCATTGTTGAGAGATTTACTTCTGACAGTTTTCTTCATCTCCTTGTTCACACTCAGCATTTCACAAGAGAGAGGATTTTTGGTATTTTGAAGGAATCCTCTCTCAAACATAAAAATCACAACATTCTGGCTTTCCAGCGTCTATCTCAACATTTTAGCGCAAGCAGATTGATTGGAATGCAGAAAAACAAAAGAAGATCAACAAAACACCAGCATGCTCAAACTGAGAGCGGGTTCTTTTTGGACAGTGTGTGTTTTTTTGATGAGCTAAGTGTTGATTCTAACCCAAAAAGACTGAGAAGTGTGAGGTTAGATAAGTGTCTGCTAGATTCATTATTGCCATGTGGATTCTGTGGAGTCAGCTTAGAGTCACTGGGTGTAGCTGCAGAATAAAAGTTTTTCTGGTTTATACTTCGCTCTGATTGGACAGTTACTGAGAGCAGGGACTTGCAACACCTTCCGGAAGCTCTCTGGTAACTTCAGGTCTGCGCCCAGAGGGTGGACGCCTCTAGCAAGGTAGTGCAGGATGGATTCTGCAGGCGTTGCTTGAGCAACGCCAAGTGGCCCCCGGCCAGGGTAGGAGTTAAACCAGGAGATGGCTATCAAGGGCAGTTGTTAGGTTTGGCGCTTGTCTCTTGAGCTGCCGTGCTGAGCAGGAAAGAGAGACATTTGTTTGTGGATTTAGCTCATCGCGCTATAGTGCACTCTGTAATCTGAGTCTTTCTCTTTGCTCCAGAGAAAAACAAGTCTGACTTGCATACCATGGAGGATTTAGATTGGCCAGTTTACATCTTTCACCCAGGTTGCTCGGAGCCCGCTCCCCACGATTTTCTACATTCATTTCCTAGCAATCTGGACGGCAGCCTCATTTGGTGGTTTGGGACGTAGTTAACATTTTCCAGTAGACGTGCTGCACACCCTGGGATGAATATAATCTTTTTCCAAGAACCATGATGATTTCTGACACTACCTTTGCCCCCGTGTGTATGTGTTCGCATGAAAAACAGTATGGCTGTACTATGGATCAGTGATCTGACTGCAGAGCAGTTATTGTTGGGTTTTCTTCAGGGTGGTTATCCTCCTTCTGGTCAGTGGATAAATGGTGTTTGGATAGGACCTGGCACAGATACTCTAACCGTTCAGCTTAATGTATAACTACTATGTTTTTCTTCTGTGTCAGCAGTTGGCAGCATGATCCTGTAAGTACCAATGCTGGTGAATAAGTGGATGTCTGTGGAGTGAGGGGAGGGCAGGGCTGGAGGAGGCAGTTTTGAAATCCATGCCAGTGGTTGCTGCAAGTGATAAGATCATTTGAGTAACCTGTAAGACCTGTGGATTCACGGCTTTCAAAAACAGGAAAGTCTCTTGTTCAAAAACCCTCTAAAGCAACATGTGGGCGCAGAAAAGAAGCTGGCTTGTGGTTTGGTGATTGTAGTTCCTTATTGATATAATGGCCAGTGACGCAAGGCCTCTTGGGATTGCAGTGCTGTGACCGCAGGTGACAGTTACCCTGACAGGGTTCTGAAACAGGCCCGGGGCTTTCTGGACGGATGAGAAGTCTAAAAATTTCCCTTTTCATTTCCTCTCTTGTGTGACTTTGTCATTAAAAAAAAAAAAAACTGGTTCTTGACAAGGGAATTTTGCCCCAGCTCTTCAGGAGTTTAACTGGGTGACTTCTCTCCCACTTCCCAAAAATCCCTCCCTGAAAACCCAAAGCTAAAAAAAAAAAAATTGTCTGGTCTATTCTTGCAGATTTTTCAGTGGGTCTATGTTTGATCAATTAGCTTTGAGGCCAGATTGATAACAAGCAGATTTCAAATACATTTTATGATTTGGAAAAAAGACCATCAGGAACATCTCTATATCCTGAGTCTTCTGGGAATTTTAAGCCTTGAGTAAATGCTATGCTGTTCTGGAAGCCAAAGCCTCTCATAAGGAGAGGGAGGCTTGGAGAGACAGATGCTCCCAGGACCCCTGCTTGTGTCCTGAAATAAATGAAAACAGGTGCCATTCCTGCGTCACACGGCTAACTGACCGCCGCACAAACAATTCTGTTGGCTGGATGTGTGGGGCTATCTTGGCGTGAAAAACATTCTGCTTTAGAAATAAACTTCAGATGGGGCTTCTGATCCCCTGAGTGCTCGGGAGGGGATTCGGGTGTGACAGTTTGGTGGGATGAATCTACTTTTAGAAGGCTACTTCTGTACTTTGCCTGCAGTGGGGAGAGAGGCCAACTTGGGGGAAGCCACCTCCACACCCCAATTCCTCCCAAAGTCCTTGTGAACACTTGGTATGCTTGTATGTAGGTATATATGTCTCTTTGTGTACATGCCTGTATGTGTATTACCTGTGTTGTTGGACACAACCGGCAAATTCCTTTTATTTTTCGGTGAATTCAGAGGACATAGCATTTGGAAGAAGGGTATGCACCAGTGTTCCAGCAAATTATCAGTCGAGTATGCCAATCCTTACTAAATGAACCCATCTTGGTGATTCCTCTAGGGTGGGCCTGATGATTTGCCTGGCATTATTGCACATCAGAATTTTCTGCCCATCCTCTCTCTTTCTCTCTCTCTGATAAGCCCAGTAAGTCTGCCCCAGTCACGTCACTGAGGTCATAGGGAAATGTGATCCTGCCAAGAGTGGGAGCTCAGGAGAACCGCCAAGAGCCGAAGGTTACATTGAGAGCAAGAACCACTTTCTGGGTTATGCATGTGTGCATGGGTGTTGTGTGTGTGTGAACTGTGTGTGCGTTTGTGTTCTGTGGACCTGCAGGAGCGCTGGGCCTATGCGGAGTGGGTGTGTGTATTGCCTCTGTGTACCTGCACACACGTGCGTGTCCACTGTGTGTGACACATGGAATATCACAGACCTCTGGGGGCAGTTACGGGAAGGATGCTGGTGTATGTTAGCCTGCTTGGGAAGAGGTCAATCACTTCAGTACAAAGTGCTGTTCTTCTAATTTGCTCCCCTTTCTCCTGTCAGCAACGTGTATGGAGATCGCAGAAACCTTACAGGCAAGCAAAGGATCTGTGACATTTCTCCTGCCTGCCTGCCTCTCAAGTGAGTTCTACTCAAACCCCTGTTGTCTTCAGCCTAAGGAAAAGGGAGAGAGTTTTAGAATTGAGAAGAGGGAGCAAGAATTCAATCGCACGCTGGTCTTTTTCATTGTGTTTTGAGTGTATGTTTTCTGTACGTCCAAAAGGACAGGAGAAGGGATAAAAGGGGGGTGGGGCAGGGAATCAGATGGGGCAGATTGTCTGATTTTGGACCTGAAAAGTAACATTTCTATCCTTCTACTCAGGACTCTGCCCCAGTTTCCTGTCTCTAACCTCCGAGTCTGACCCATTTCTGGCTATTTTTATTTGTTTCCCTGAAAATGCTCCCTGTGCGATTGGAGTTGACTCTTTGCCAACTTTGTTCTTATCCTCCCTGCCATCTGAGTCCAAAAGTGCAGCCCTTCCCACCTCACTCCCAGCAATTATGGGTGAGTTCAGAGTCAAAGAACGGCAGGGTTTCATGGTGATGTGACAAAGCGTTGACTTCTTTTCTCTCCATGAGACTCAAAGACAAGCAGCTGCTACCTGCACGCAGAGCTTTGCACCACTGCATCACCTTTGGTCTGATTTTCCTCGCCAAGGGAGCAGGCTCCTGTGGGGACAGCGGTTCCATCTCCAGCATCCCTGGGGGCACACGGATGCTGGAACACTCACCCCAGGCACTTATCTCCAATTACAGCCTGAGTCAGCAGGGGAACCGGGAAGTGGACTCCAGGTCCATTGCGGTATGGAAAGTTGGGTGTATTTACTTTTCTCTTAGAGCAAACTTTGATTTACTCTTTAATAAGTTACCATGAAGGATATGGTGCTGGAGAAATTTGACTTGGCACCTAAATCTAAGTCATATATTGATAAAGGAGGAGAGGGAACTAGGAGTCTTTTGCGTTTTTCTGGCTTTATCATTAACCCAAAGTTTGGAAATCTATTTGCTTTTAGAAGCATCAGTTTCCAAGTCTTCAAGAAGGTGTTAATTCTCTACTGATGAGGGATTTTGGCATCTTTAGCTGAAAGGTGTGATAACCGGGTGACCTGTGACGCTGTGGAAACCCTAGAGGGGCTGTGTGACCAAATGAAGACTGACCTTGACTACAGGTTGAATTCTTGATCCTGTCGCTTCCAGTTTCACTGGGGAAAATCGATTCATTTCTTTGGCCTCAGTCACCTCATCTGTAAAATGGGGGTAGGGGGAAATCCTATCTCCCTCCGAAGGGATTCAAAAGAGAGATGTAAAGGGCCACGTGGGAGACTGGAAGGTGGTGTTTCACTTAGCCTACAAAATGTCAGGGTTAGAGGTCTTTAGTCACTTTATTGGGTGGGAGAAAACATCTGTTATCTCTTTCCAGAAGTTTCTGCAGGAAGTCACCTGTACAAGGTAAAAAACGTGATTGCATCCTCCACGCTTTTTCTACTTGTTTCTACCTGAGTAGACGGAGCGCCCCTGCAGAGCAGTGATGCTCTCGCCTCACTGCTGATGGGGGATGCACACCCTGAGAGCAGCCAGGCTGAAGGTTTCCTATTTTTGCTGACAGCGCTTCCTCATTAAATGCAGCCATCTGCAAAAAGGGAAAGAAGAAGAAGAAAAAAAAAAACACTCAAGAAGGGAAAGGTGGAACCAAGTCCCCTTCTCAGGCTTCTCTGGTGATCTCTGGGGAGGAATTGTCTCTTTGTTTGTCCGAAGGGCCTGGCATAACTTCTTCTCTGGAGTTCTCTCTCCCCATGGCTCCAAGAGTGGAGACTTAGCACCTTTTGTAACAAAAGCAGGGCTTCCCAGATGGCACCAGTGGTAAAGAACCTGCCTGCCAATGCAGGAGGCACAAGAGACATGGGTTCGATTCCCTGGGTCGGGACGATCCCCTGGGGGAGGAAATGGCAACCCATTCCAGTATTCTTGCCTGGAGAATTCCATGGACGGAGGAGCGTGGCGGGCTACAGTCCATGGGGTCACAGAGTCAGACACGACTGAAGCGACTTAGCATGTATACATGTGATAAAAGCATCAGCAGAGAAAGAGAGAAGGGTGTCATTCAGGAGATGAGAGTGCTGGGTGGGCAGACCTCAAGTGTGGTCATGAGGGGTGCGCTGTCTCTAGAGTTTTCTGCTTTAAAATTTTTTGATTGCTGGGTACCAGTCATTCTACACAAACTTAGTGATAAAATACTCCCTTCCTCGGGCAGCTGCTGCTGCTCTGTGTGCCCTGGGTGAGCACGTAGAAAGTAGACAGTGTAACCAGAACTCAAAGCAACCTGAGATGTTTCTTTCCCTTAAAACGGGCTGGAGGAGCCAACTGCTCAGGCAACGCTGGGCATCCAAAGAGTAATGAAAGAGAGGGAGAGAGAGGTGACCCTAGCTCGGAGAGATGCATCCAGCTGGTTCTCCTCTCTCCCTGACATGTCCAGAGGCAAGGCCTGGGAGTGGAGCCCATTATGGGGCCGTGCTGGGCTGGGGAAGTGGGAATGGGGGACACTTTAGAGAGAATCTGGTAATGGGCCTCCCAGCAAAGCAGATGGCCCTGGACAGTGAGGGTGTGACAGAGAATGGCAGCGTTCCAGCATGTAGAGACCCCCTCCTTCCGCCCCCACCTGGAAGCAGGTGCTTCTGCCCGGCTGTGCTTCTGCCTTTTCTGGTGGAAATAGCTCTAAAGACTCCTGCTTACACTTAGCAGGTAGGTTTATTGAACCACCATAACCAGCTGGTGAAGTGCATGTAATCATGTCCTTTTTAAAGAGGAGGAAACTGAGGCTCAGAAAGGGACAGGAACCTGAGTCTGCCTCCTGCTCCCAAAGGCTGAAAGCAATCATTTCTTCCCAGGGCCTTGTGTCACACGGAAGCCCTTTCGGGTGGAAATACACAGAGCTCCCCTTAAGCTCGGCGGGCCAAACTTACTGCAATGCCACAGAATGAAAAGGCATCACCTCTGAGGGTCGTTGATGGTCACAGCGCCAAACAAACAGGCAGCCCCACCTTGAGCATGAGCTATCTCCAGAGCGACTGGTTTTCCCTCAATGGCAGACCTGTGATTTTTAGAGACCAGTTTGCTTTGAAGATGGCCCTGGGGCACATGTTCTCTGCGGGATCCTGGAATCCTTGCTCGCTCAGAGGCAGCCTGCTTGCGGGGACCCATGGGTTGAAGTGCTTCCTTGGGCTTTTTTGGTTCAGAGGATTTAAAAGAGCCTTTCACCTCCACCCCAAAGCTCAAGGTTGGCTCCTCTCTGCCTATCGACCTCTCAAGCAAAGAGGAAACCTCAGAATATGGGATACAAAGGGACTTCTCCAGTGTTCCCGTGGTTAAGACTTCGCCTGCTGATCTGCTGATGCCGCGGTTGCGGGTTCAATCCCTGGCTGTGGCGCTAAGACGCCATCTACCTTGAGGCCAAAAAACCAAAACATAAAAACAGAAGCAATATTGTAACAAATTCAGTGAAGACTTTTTAAAAATGGTCCATATTAAAAAATCTTAAAAAAAAAAAAAGAAATGGGGAAAAAATCTTAAGTGGAGTCCAGCTAATGTGACATAACCTGGTGTAATGCAAGACCCCTTGTCATGACTCATCATGGCCTGAATCTACCAGGTTCCTTGAGTCACAGGCACCAGAAGGGCCACCCTGTTCTTGGGATCCTGGGCAGTAGCGGGCCAGTCTGAAGGATGGGTCAGCTGGAGGCTTCAACCAGAGCTCAGGGCTGGGCCAGGAGGAAGAGACCAAGAGCCCACAGGCCCTAGGCCTCAAGGGATTCAGGTGCTGGCGGAGGTCTGCCTTCCTGCCCTGCCTCCCTCAGGATTCGAACTCTTCCGAATTGGAGAGAGAAATCTGGAATTAGAGAAGGAAGACCTGGCCTGTCCAGGTTATTTATGTGTCCGTGGATCCACCTTTGTTCTACAGAGCGGTGAGCATGAAAGGCTGGCCGGGTGGGAAGAAGTGTCCATCAGTAACTTGCACAGGAAATTGGAAATTGGAAACCTGAGGGTCTACCCCCACCCTACCTCTGACTCATGCTTAAACAAACCCAACACCCGCCCTGACCTTTGCTCCCTGCATCTGGGGCAGCTGGACCTGCCAACAGCTCACGCTCCCCATCAGTGGAGGGCTCTTGAACGCGCAGCCTCTGGGCCACTTCCTGTGGGAGAGAATCCTTTAGGCCCAAAGCAATGCCATAGAGGCAGCCCATGTTTTTTTTTTTTTGTCTTCCACAAAGTGAATTCTTAAATTTTTTTTTCTCTTTAAATTTTCATCCATTATATTCATCAACGCAGAGAGATGGAACATTTGGCAAAATTATTTTAAGTAGCACTTCAACCTGTGATCATAATTTTAAATCAAGGAATTTGCCGAGCAGCTGTGGGAAGAACAAAGGCCCAGGCAGTGATTTAGGGGCTGGGGGAGGGGAGGCTGCATGGCTGGTGCAGAAGCAGTTGGGGGGGCAGTTTGTTTGCCTACCCAGGGGGAGTCAGCCTTCTCAGCCCCGCTGTCTGTCTCCGTGGGGCGACGCTGTGGTTTCCATCTGCTGAACTCACCACACATGGCACTCCCTGTCCACGGAGCGGAGGATTGAAATTCAGCTTCAAATGGTGGCTGAAAACTTCGGCTCAGGAGTGGGACAGACCTGGCCTTGAATCTTGGCTCTGTCCCTCACCAGCCTCAGTTGAGTCCTCTGTAAGATGGGGATTATCATAGTAATCATGTCTTAGAATCAAGAGCAATTACTAGCAGTGTGTTAAGTTTGTTTGGCCAGGTTTCTAGCACACAGTATGTGTTCAAAATGCTCTTATTTTTGCCAGTTGGCAGAAATGGACCATTTACGTGTTTTGCCTTCACAACTGATTCATTCAACAAACATCTAATGAGCACCTATTATGTTCCAGGAGCAGGGCTGGGTGAGGCAGGGCTACAAACATGTAAAGCATAGAAACTCCTGCTATTAGATAAATAGAAATGTTCCTTTGAGTAAAATAACGAGTCCCAAGAATATTTCATTAATTTATAAAGCGCTTTTCTTAGCAGAGGGTCTATTACAAATGATTTGAAAAACGTAAAAAATTTTAAACAGGGGGACTGTCTTATTTCTAATTAATTTTGAGTTCATTGCTTTTCAATAAAACTATTACCTAAATTAACTTAATTTCTTAAAATAAGCTGTGCTTCAGATCTGAGAACTTCCATCAGCTGATTTGCAGATAATCAGAACTATTGGCAAAAATTTGGTTGGTCTAAGTGCCTTTAAGATTCGTGACATGTGGATACTCAGAAAAAAATATCATTTGTCATAAGGACATCATTATCCAGTTCTGTTAAATTACAGTTGGAAGAATGAGAAGTGAGCTAGTCCAATCTCTCATCCTTGTAGCAGAGTTTCTGATAGATAATAGCTGGGCTTCTGCTCCAACTCTGCTAGGAGCAGAAAGCTCACTACAAAAGGTAGGTACCTGTGGGGTTGAATAACTCTAAATATTCAAGGTGTGCTAATTAATGGAGATACATCAGACTGAATTTGCATAGAGCACATGGAAAGTGCCAGTGGCATTGTTTTTCCTCTTATCTTGCCGTCTGTCTCTGTAGTTTGGTCTTGCTTTGACTGCCTATCCATCTTTCCCCTTTTATGCTGAGCCTGTCCTCTGCCCAGAGGGGAACAGCAATGGCCCCGGTCACTGTTGGGTGGCCAAGCATCCCAGGCCTTGGAGAGCCAGCCTTCAGTTCCTGGGCTTCTCGCCCTGTTCTCTGGGGTGGCTCAACCAGGTCCTGCTTTCTTGGAAAACAACAGTGAACTTTGTTCAGTCAAAGCCATATTTCCCAAATTCTGATATTTGCTTGCTGGCCCTCCTCCCTCCAGCTGTTCCCAACTGCTGACCACTTCTTATGCACCCTGCTAGCTGCTTCCGATGTTCCAGCACTTCTTGGAAGCCAGCCACCAGGGCTGAGGCAGATGCAGAGCGCCGCTATTGCCTGTGGCCTTGGCTTGTGGTTGGAATCCACCGCTGGGTCATTGGGAAAGAGCGGGTGTACGCCTCCCTTGGAAACCAGTGGGCTTAAGCCAGGATGAACAAAGCAGCTTCACAAAAACCTATGGTTGCTTTATTTTTTTCCCCATTTCTGGTTGCTTGTAGAATTGTTAGTGTTTTGTTTTTTTTTTTAAAGGCAAGTCGAGAGCAAGTAAAAAGAGAAAAGTGATAAAAGGCAAAGGTTTATTTTTGGAGCTCTTGCAGTCCAAAACTGTCTCTCTCACTTCTTCTAACTCAGCTCTTTGTTCTCCTGGGGGCTTTGAGTCTCTGATCTCTCTGGAGACTCTGAGTGCAGAGGCCCTTCTGGCATCCTGGATCTTGGTGTGAACCCTTTCAATGAGGTCCGCCCTTGATTTCCTGTCCCTCTTTTGTTCTTCTGTTTTCTGGCATTCTTAGTCACCACGTTTGACACTGGCTGATGGGTGGTTACCAAACCATGCTGGAGAAAGCCACGCCCCTGGGGTGACTGGTCCCCCGAACTCTGAGCGCTTCACCCAGAGGCCTTAAACCCCAAGGACCTCATCTGGAAGATAAAATGGGTTTTGTTTGACCTGGACAATATTTATAGTAGTTTGATTTTGTTATCAACAATGAAGACACAGGGGATTATAAGAAAATCCAGATATTTTGCTATTCTTGAAAAGTTGGTGAGCTGGCAGGCCTGGATCTTTGCTAACTCTGGCACTGAGAGCCAGTGGCTCCCCTGACATGTGGCACATATGCTCTACTTTGTCACCATCTCTGCAACAACAGTGAGGATCTTTCTGGACACACAGACTGAGTATGAGACGCTCATGATCAATGGGCTTCTATCTGCCTCCTCCCCGCCAATGTACCTCATTCATGGAGGACCTGCCTGATTCTTCCAGGCCTTGGAATCTTCCTGATCATTCCCTCCCTCTTCCCTCCATCCTTTCTTTATCTCTTTTTCAACATTTAAAAAATTATAAAATAAAATGTGCCTTTGAAAGAGTGTTCAAATCCAAGATCAATAGATCAATGATTTATTATAGTCAACATCAGTGTCCTTACCAGGCAGGACAACAAATATAACCATGCCATACTCTGGAAGCTCTAAACACTCCCTGTTTTTTTTTTTGTATTTAAAGATTTTTGGGGATGTGGACCTTTTTTTTTTTTTTTTTAAGGTTTCCGTTGAAGTTGTTACAATATGGCTTCTATTTCATGTTTTGGTTTTATGGCCTTGAGGTATGTGGGATCTTAGCTGCCAGGGGGATCAAACCTTGCCTCCTACATTGGAAAGCAAAGTCTTAACCACTGGACCACCAGGTAAGTCCCTTCCCACTGCCTCTTCTTGCCTCCCCCATTCCCTCCCTGCCACAGGTAACCTCTATTCTGATTTTCATGGTAAAACGTCCTTGATTTTTTTCTTTATTGTTTTACCATCAAAATACAATGCAGTCCTCAAAAGCTAAAGTTTTGTTTTGCCTGTTTTTACAACTTCAAATAAACATAACTACAGAGTATGTAGTCTATTACACATGATGCCCTTCATTCATTATACTTGTGAAATTCAACTGTGTAGTGTTCAGCTTTAGTCTGTATGTTTCATCACTGGATAGGATTACATTTTATAAATGTGACATGATATGCTTGTCTGTCTACTCCTGTACATTTGGGATGTTCCAGGGCTAGTGCAAATAGTGCTGCTGGGATCATTCTTATGTTTGTACACTGGTGCGTGAGTGCATGCACTTCTGAGGGTATTACCTCCAGATCTGGGGTTTTCTTTGTGGAAGGGTTTTAAATTAGGGATGCAATTTCCATGAAGTTAAAAGACACTTGCTCCTTGGATGAAAAGCAATAACAAACCTAGACCATGTATTAAAAAGCAGAGACATCACTTTGCTGGCAAAGGTCTGTCTAGTCAAAGCTATGGTTTTTCCAGTAGTCATGTACAGATGTGAAAGTTGAACCATAAAGAAGGCTGAGCTCCAAATAATTGATGCTTTCAAATTGTGGTGCTGGAGAAGACTCTTGAGAGTTCTTTGGATAGCAAGGAGATCAAGCCAGTCAACCCTAAAAGAAATCAACCCTGAATATTCATCAGAAGGACTGATGCTAAAGCTCCAATTTTTTGGCCACCTAATGCAGAGAGCTGACTCATTGAAAAAGACCCTAATGCTGGGAAAGATTGTGGGCAGGAAGAGAAGGGACGGCAGAGGATGAAATGGTTGGATGGCATTACCAACTCAATGGACATGAGTTTGAGCAAACTCCGGGGGATAGTGAAGGATGGGGAAGCCTGGCATGCTGCAGTCCATGGGGTCACAAAGAGCCAGACACGACTGAGTGACTGAACAACAGCAATCCAACTGAGTGGGCCCTGGATTCTATCCCTGATCCTCTAGCCATAGGACACAGTGAAGGGTACTACTTGGCCTCTCAGCCTCTTTCCTGCTTGATCTGGAGCTGAAGAACAGTCCAGAGGAAGAGCAGCTTCAGATTCCAGCTGCAGGTCTCCTCTGCCCTCATTTCCCCCAGTTCCTGGCTTGCTAATTCTTCACTGTGGTGAAGACTATCCGATGCCTCTAGAAAGATGATTTTTATATTTGTGTAACTAGTATGTTTGTCCTCTTTGGGAAGATTGGGAGAAAATTGCCTGGTCTGCCATGGTCCTCCACCTTTAATTTCTCTTCATTGTCAGACTTTTTTTTTTTTTTTTTCACATCTTCTCAAAAGCAAGCCCTTACTTGTGTGATCTTTCTCTCTGTACATGTCTAGAATGATAAAGCATCTTCACTTTCTCCCTTCGTATTAGGCCTTTCCTTACAAACACAGTCAACCGATCTCTCCACAAACAAACAAAACCGTGAAAAACCTGAACTGTGGTTCTTTCCAATCACCAGCCTATGTAGTACTATATGGGTGACAATTCTTACTAGAACAGTTCAACTCCTTTTTTCTCCTGTAATAACATTGACAATTTGCTCACGGTTAGTGTTCCCATTTTTTTCCCCTTTTGGTAGAATGGTCTTTTCTTTTTTTCTTAAATTTATTATTCTTATTTTTTTTTTGTCCATGCTGTGGACAAAAAAATCCCCAACTAGGGATTAAACTGGTCCCCTGTGCGTTGGGAGTGTAGAGTCTTAGCCGCTGGGCCACCAGGGAAGTTCCTAATTTAACTTTTTCTTGAAGTATGGTTGATTTACAATGCTGTACCAATCCCTGCTGTAGAGTGAAGAGACTCAGCTATACACATGTAGACACTCTTTTTAAATATTCTTTTCCATTATGGTTTATCACAGGACATTGAATATAGATCCCTGGGCTATACAGTAGGACCTTGGTGTTTATCTGTCCTATATATAATAGTTTATGTGTATTCCCATCTTGACTGATGGCTTGATTTAATGTCACAAGTCTGCTAAGATGGGTGAAATAGTCATGGGCCTTTAGAACCATCATAGCCTCTGTTTTCGCTCTCACAGTGTAGTGAAATTTAAGTAATTATCTAGTGGCTTATATGGTAGAACTGGCTTTGGCTGGAAAGGTCCCCAAATCCCATTACTTCTTTGTGGGGCCCTAAATGGGAAACCTTAAAAAAGATGGGTTAACTTTGCAGTCGGAAACTAAGATGGCGCCTGGCAGAAGAGATAGGGGTGTGGTCTATGTTAAAGTTTTTGATTGGCTCTCTTGATTTCCGTGCACGTGGATAGCGGGTGATCACCATAGACTCCTGTTACAATGAAGGCACATGATGATTTGACCTGTAACGTGATTGGTGCAACTATGGCATATTATGATTTGACCTTTAACATGATTGGTGCAACTATAGCACATGATGATTTAACCTTTAACGTGATTGGTGCAACTATGGAAAGTCCCTCCCCAAACCCCCCTGCTTGCCTATATAAACCAAGAGTTTGTGGCAATAAAACGGAACTGCTCAGAGGGAACGTCTGTTGCGTTTGTTTGTGTCTGGCTTGCTGAGGGGCTGGGTTGGCGGACAACAGGCTTACTTCCCCTGGGGACCCCTCGGCTTTCCTGAGGGAAGTTCCACTGCCTCTCTTTTTCTGCAGAGCGCCTCTCTCGCACTTCTTTCTATTTTTCCTCAATTTATCTCGATAATTGCTTCAACTCATGACTTCTCTAGATCTTTGTTAAATCGCCTGTTGGGTCCAGGCAGTCATCTGTTCCTACTCTTATTTCTCTCTTTGACCTTCTTTTCCTTCTTGGACTTACAGGTGGGGAAGGCTGGCTGTAATTGTCCTGGAAAACCAGCCCTCAACTGGGAAGTGGCCCTTTTCTGAAAGTGCCTCAGGTCCAATACACGTTTCTTCCAGGATGGACATGTCAGACACTGGTCTGCCTCTTGGCCTATCAGGTACAGTTGAATAAATGTGGCTGAAGCTCCTTCAAGTTGGTTATTTATCTTCTGCTTTCAGTTGAGTGTAGCTTTCATTATGGTCCAACTCTCACATCCATACATGGCTACTAGAAAAGCCATAGCCTTGGGTAGACATTTTTGGCAAAGTAATGTCTCTGCTTTTAACTATGCTGTCTAAGTTGGTCATAACTTTCCTTCCAAGGAGTGTCTTTTAATTTCATGGCTGCAATCACCATCTGTGGTGATTTTGGAGCCCAGAAAAATAAAGTCAGCCGCTGTTTCCACTGTTTCCCCATCTATTTCCCATGAAGTGAGGGGACCAGATGCCATGATCTTAGTTTTCTGAATGTTGAGCTTTAAGCCAACTTTTTCACTCTCCTCTTTCACTTTCATCAAGAGGCTTTTGAGTTCCTCTTCACTTTCTGCCCTAAGGCTGGTGTCATCTGCATATCTGAGGTGATTGATATTTCTCCTGGCAATCTTGATTCCAGCTTGTGCTTCATCCAGCCCAGCGTTTCTCATGATGTACTCTGCATAGAAGTTAAATAAGCAGGGTGACAATATACAGCTTTGATGTACTCCTTTTCCTATTTGAAACCAGTCTGTTGTTCCATGTCCAGTTCTAAGTGTTGCTTCCTGACCTGAATACAGATTCCTCAAGAGGCAGGTCAGATGGTCTGGTATTCCCATCTCTCTCAGAATTTTCCACAATTTATTGTGATCCATGCAGTCAAAGGCTTTGGCATAGTCAATAAAGCAGGAATAGATGTTTTTCTGGAACTCTCTTGCTTTTTCCATGATCCAGCGGATGTTGGCAATTTGATCTCTGGTTCCTCTCCCTTTTCTAAAACTAGCTTGAACATTAGGAAGTTCACGGTTCACGTGAAGCCTGGCTTGGAGAATTTTGAGCATTACTTTACTAGCGTTTGAGATGAGTGCAATTGTGCGGTAGTTTGAGCATTCTTTGGCAATGCCTTTCTTTGGGATTGGAATGAAAACTGACCATTTCCAGTCCTGTGGCCACTGCTGAGTTTTCCCAATTTGCTGGCATATTGAGTGCAGCACTTTCAGAGCATCATCTTTCAGGATTTGAAATAGCTCAACTGGGATTCTATTACCTCCACTAGCTTTGTTCATAGTGATGCTTCCTAAGGCCCACCTGACTTCACATTCCAGGATGTCTGGCTCTAGGCGAGTGGGCGTGATCATGCCTTCGTGATTATCTGGGTTATGAAGATCTTTTTTGTACAGTTCTTCTGTGTATTCTTGCCACCTCTTCTTAATATCTTCTGCTTCTGTTAAGTCCATACCATTTCTGTCCTTTATCGAGCCCATCTTTGCATGAAATGTTCCCTTGGTATCTCTAATTTTCTTGAAGAGATTTCTAGTCTTTCTCATTCTATTGTTTTCCTCTATTTCTTTGCATTGATCTCTGAGGAAAACTTTCTTATCTCTCCTTGCTATTCTTTGGAACTCTGCATTCAAATTCTTTCCCCTTATATATATATATATATATATATTCATATATATGAATATAAATATATTCTTGTTTGTATTATTTTCCCTAATAGTTATTACAAAATATTGAGTATAGTTCCCTGTGTTATACAGCAAGTTGTTGTTGGTTATCTATCTTATATATAGAAGTGTGTTTGTTAATCCCAAACTCCCGATTTATCCCTCCCTGCCCTTTCCCTGAATCCATGGCTTCTAATGCAAGCAACTGCTATGTGCTAAGCACTGCTTAAGCAAATAGGGCAGAGTTGTTGCACTCAGGAAGTTAATTTTCTCATGATTATAGATAGCAAGTTCATTAAGAGACCCAATAATTTCACATACAGGTATGTTATATATAGAAGATTAAATGGAGTAATGAGGCTGGGGTGGAGTGTTGGAGGCTTTAATTAGAATGGTCAGAAAGGGTCTATTGGTGTGACATTTTTGTTAAGTTTTGAATGATAAAGAGGCAGCCATGCAAAAGCCTGGGAATAGTGTTTCAAGAGGAGGGAACAGGATGTGCAAAGGCCTGGAGAGAGGAATCCCTTGGCAGCTTCAAGGGAGAAAAAGAAGGCACTTGTGGCTGGACTGGGGTGGATAGAAAAAGAAAAGAGGGGAAAAGGGTTATAAACTGGGCAAGCATGAGGTGTTGAAGACCTTATAGGAGTTTGGATTTTATTTTGGTTACAGCAGGAAGTCACTGGAAAGCTTTAAGCAGGGAAGTTGTGGTAAGTTGAAGAGTACCCTCAAAAACTCATGTCTGCTAGGACTTCCCTGGCAGTCCCGTACCTAAGACTCTGTATTTCCAATGCAGAGTTTGATCCTTGGTCAGGGAACTAAGATCCCACATGCCATGCTGTGCAGCCAAAAAAAAGTTCATGTCTGCTAGGAACCTCAGAATGTGACCTCCCTTGAGAATTGAGTCTTTGCAGATATAATGAAGGGAAGGATTAAGACGAACTCATCTTGGATTAGGGTAGGCCCTAAATCCCACGAGAGTATCTGTATGGGAGACAGAAATAGGGTGACTCGGAGCAAAGACAATGGGAAGAGGGAGGCAGAGACTGGAGTGATGTGTCTACCAGCCAAGAACTCAATGCTGGTAACCACTGGAAGCGAGGGGAGAGGCATGGCACAGGGAGGACATGGGACAGCTTCTCCCTCGGAGTCTTTAGAAGGAACGAACCCTGCCAATATCTTAATTTTGGACTTCTGGTCTTCTCAGCTATGACAGAATACATTTCTGTCATTCTGAGCCACCTGGTTTATGGTAATTTTTTCATGGCAGCTATAGGAAACTAATAGAGGAGTAGTGTGCTGTATGGAGAAGGCGATGGGCACCCCACTCCAGTATTCTTGCCTGGACCATCCCATGGACAGAGGAGCCTGGTAGGCTGCAGTCCATGGGGTCGCTAGGAGTCGGACACGACTGAGCAATTTCACTTTCACGCACTGGAGAAGGAAATGGCCACCCACTCCAGTGTTCTTGCCTGGAGAATCCCAGGGACAGTGGAGCCTGGTGGGCTTCCATCTATGGGGTCGCACAGAGTCGGACATGACTGAAGTGACTTAGCAGCAGCAGCAGCGTATTCTAATTACAGCTGTGAAAGATCACTCTGGAAGCTGACTGTCTGGGTGTTTCAGTGGTCCAAGACAAAGATGATGTAGCTTGGTCTAGGGTAGTGTCTGGGTAGATGGTGAGAAGCTTTCAGTTTCAGGATATTTTAGAGAACTCCTATGGGCTTTTCTCTTTGATTGGCTGTTGGGGGATGGCTGGGAGACAAAAAAGAAGAGTTAATGTGACTCTTAGGTTCACGGCCCATACAACCAGCATGGTTTATTTTTATTTAAAAAATTCATTTATTTAATTAATTTATTTATTTTTGACTGAACTAGACTTTCACTGCTATGCACGGGCTTTCTCTAGTTGCAGTGAGCGGGAGCTACTCTCTCGCGCAGCACAGGCTCTAGAGCATGGGCTCAGTAGTTGTGGCACACGGCCTTAGTTGCTCTGAGGCTTGTGGGATCTTAGTTCTTTGACCAGGGATCAAACCTGTGTACCATGAATTGGCAGGTGGATTCTTAACCACTGGATTACCAGGGAAGTCCAGAATAGTTTATTGAGATAAGAAAGTTTGGGGATCTGAGTTAGGATCAAGACTTGGTCATGCTAAGCTTGAATGACTATTTGAAACCTAAGTGTTGATGCTGAGCTAGGCGATTTACCAGTCTAGGGTGTTAGGGAGAAATGGGCACAGGGATAAAATAAAAAAAATCATTAAAGTATAGATGATATTTAAAGTGTTGAGACTAGGTAGAAGAGAGAAGAGCAGATTGGGATATTCAAAGACGATATAGAGATTGGGCAGAGACAAAGGAGCCTGAGAATGAGGAGTGTGTAGGAGAAACATTAGCTGTAGGTGGGATTGTAGAAGTCATCTGAAAAAGTGCTTCTGGGAGGGAGTTATTGACTATGAATGCTGTAGAGGGTTTGGGAAAGAGGAAGACAGCACTGAGCAAGCCCATGGTGTGATGGGGTCTCTGGTGCCCTATTTTAGGAAGGAGGTGGAGATGAGAGCTTGACCCGGGCAGTTGGAAGGGAGAAGCAGGGGTGCCGGAGGTCAAGGAGGTGGTGATGGTGAGTCTCTACAACTCTTCAGAGAAGTTAGCCTTCTGAAAGGAAGGATGGAAGTGGTTGGGAACTGGTGGGGGAGGTGGAATCAGGGAGACGGGGGGTCATGGCAGGAGAAGTGTGCTTGAGGAGATGGGGGAGATTCAGAGGATGAGTGATGGTGTTGGCCGTTGATGGTTAGGGACACTCTCTCTGCTGGATTTCAGAAGGTAAGGCAGAGTGTGTGTACAGGGCCAACAGGGCTGTGCCGGCTGGTGCAGAGTGCTGATGATTGGTAGAAGGGGTGGTGGAAATTGAGCTCAGAACCCAGTGATGACTGCTGGAGCCTCTGCCATCAGGACTCTTGTGGGAAGTCACCCTGTCTCAAAGGTGGTTTGTTTAATTCACATCAGCAATGTCCAGATGGCAGGAACCCAGGGCTCTGTGTCAACGAATTAAACAAAAAATATCCCTTTTCCCTTGAGGATCTAGAACCACTGCTTTCCTTTCTTCCCATCACTCCTTGTCCCCCACCCCAGAGAATTCTGCAGGGGCAGAGTTTCTCTGTCCCAAGAGTCTGATTATACTCCCTGTCTCTAGAATAATCTTGCTCCTCCTTTTCAAAATAAAGCTAATGAAGTTATTTCTCTTTCTATTCTCTTTGTCTGAGACTGTGGGACCTTCACTCTGCTCCCCACCCCACCCCCGCCATTTTTTTTAAACTAGAGTTCTCTCTGACGTCCATTCTCTTTTTTCTTGTCCCAGCCTTCTTTGGGGGCTCCTCTCATGGAATTGGAACTTAATTTTTTCCGTGAAAAAAGGGAAAAGCCTTCATACATTAAACCTTAGCTAACTAATAATATGGTTTGACTGGTTGTCCTTTTATCTGCTAGGGCAGTTTTTTTCCAGTCTTCTGTAGTCCTGGGAAATATTCTGCCCCTCCAAGAATTTCTTGGTTAAACCAACTTTGGACATCGTGTATATTAAAGGTTCAGAGAAATCCTGCAGTTAAAAATTTAATCATTCTGCTTCATCCAACATTTCTCAAACATATTTGGCCAAGAAAAACATATTTGGCATGTGTTCTGCAGAACACATATTGAGAAACTTCTACCTATGCAGCCTTCGTGTACTGGAAAAGACAGTTGTCCCTACCTAACATCTGAATTGATGCTTTTGAACTGTGGTGTTGGAGAAGACTCTTGAGAGTCCCTTGGACTGCAAGGAGATCCAACCAGTCCATTCTGAAGGAGCTCAGCCCTGGGATTTCTTTGGAAGGAATGATGCTAAAGCTGAAACTCCAGTACTTTGGCCACCTCATGCGAAGAGTTGACTCATTGGAAAAGACTCTGATGCTGGGAGGGATTGGGGGCAGGAGGAGAAGGGGACGACAGAGGATGAGATGGCTGGATGGCATGACTTGATGGACATGAGTCTGAGTGAACTCCGGGAGATGGTGATGGACAGGGAGGCCTGGCATGCTGCGATTCATGGGGTCGCAAAGAGTTGGACATGACTGAGCGAATGAACTGAACTGAACTGAACTGAACATCTGGATCCAATGGAACCTTTAAAAAATATTTTTCAGTCATTGTACAAATAATCTGTAGAAGTAAGAGCAGAAAACAACTCTATTAGATATTTGGACACTAGAATTGAACACAAAAAGTCCACATCTTTCTTCCATATTTTTCTGATTTTTGATGTAATACCCTTTGAATGCAGCTCATTGCCCTTCAGCTGCTGCACATCATTGTAGAACATGGTCCTGTAAATACTGACTCAGAATTCAAACACATCTCTAGGAAGTTCTAGGTTCTCACTGTTTCTGCATCTTCTTGCACTTGCATCATCAAAATATGAGAAAAAAAATTGGGACCTTTGATAGCGCATGATTTTGAGGAAGAGATGATGGCCATCTTCTTTGCTTCATAACTTCACAGACTTTTCATTTTTAGATTTATAAATAGATTAAGATGATCAGTCTAAGAAGTTTCTCTATTGGCTTCCCATCACCTCTGTATATACATCTGCTTTCAACATTTGCCCACTCAAGTAAATTCCCAGCACCTAGACATCACAAAAGATGAAAGAGCACTTCCAAACATCCTTTTAGCAATGCAATGCATGATGAAGTCTTTCTGGTTTGCATAGCTGATTGAATGAGAACGCCATATTTCCTTCTTGTCCATAAGAATATGTAATTCACCCATCACATTTTGAGTTTGAGAAAATCCATCAAAGATATTGTTATCTGAAGACTTATTGTCTGAGGTTTCATGCATATGATCAATTTCATCATTGTCATTAGAGCACGGAGGACTGCCGCCTCCGTCTTCATCTTTTGATTCATCAAGGAATTGTGAAACATCGTCCTTTAGTTTTTTCTCTATGCCATTATAAATAGAAAGTAAAAAAGATGCTCAGTTTTCAAGTGTGTTCATGCAAGCTCCAGAGATGAGGTGTCTACTCTTCTTTTATAATTCTTAAGATGATGCCATGCTTTTAGCAATGCAATAGGGAAACCAAGAATGATGCAAGTGTGATGATTTATCTCACAATTGCATTATCTTCTTAACCTAGGTCATTCCATCATTTTTCTTCTACTCCTTTTTTTCCCACATTGTTCAGAATAATTGTGACTAATGATGAAACAGCAAACGTGTTTCAAGATATGAGAAAAATAAGCAACCTAAGATCTGCAAAAGTAACTTAGGTGTATAAAAGGGTCTTAGGGATGGTATGATCATCCTTTTCTCTACTTGTGGTGAGTGGTGACTGCTCTCTACTTACAGTGCTTGGGCTTCTCATTGCAGTGACTTCTCTTGTTGCAGAGCATGGGCTTTAGTGTGTGCGGGCTTCCAGAGTTGCAGGATGTGGGCTCAACAGTTGTGGCACACAGGTTTAGTTGCTCCAAGGCACATGGAATCTTCCAGGACCAAGGATCAAATCCATGTCCCCTGCATTGGCAGGCAGATTCTTAATTGCTGGACCACCAGGGAAGTCCAAGAATTAATCTTAATCTTTTAAGAAAAACAGTAATTACTTCTTTTTTCCCTTTGGAGAACCCCTAATAAAGAATAGTAACATCAATCCTTACCAAAGAAATAGAACTGCTCAAAAAACAAAATACCTCCAAAATTAAAATTGAATCTAACACAGAGGAGCCAGATTGGGCACCAGCCTGTCCAGGATGGCTTGGGGAGGGGGAAGCTGAAGCCCTACCCCCAGCCCCCGGGAAGAACCGGCTGATCAGGCTATGAGGTCACATGTGCCACAGCCTGGCTGGTAAGACCCTGGCTGGGAGTCACCAACTGAGGCTCTGAGGGGCTGTGGGGAGCTCACACCCAACACCAGAATATGGAGCCTCTCAAAGATTTAGAACATCCTAGGTCTCAAGCTTTTATCTTCCACACCCCATCAGGGAAAGACAGAGTGAGAGGAAGCCAACAGTTAAGAGACTTCGTGCTGTTGTGTGTGGCTGTTGGGGCAGCAGTCCCTAGAAAGGACTGGTTTGTCCCGTTAAGATTTCTCTCTCCTGTCCCCGTTGGACACAGGAAGTCAGGGAGTGAAGAAATAATTTCACTCTCTCCTCGCTCTTCAAAGCTCAGTCCTAGTTCTAGCCTTGAAGTCACCCAGACTCTCCAACTCCTAGCAACACAGCTGCCCACCCCACTACACCCCTGGAAAGCACACAGCCCCTCTTCCTCTGCCTTCCACAGCAAACAGTGACTGACTGACCACACCAAGGCGACCTGCCACCAGGCAGGGTCAGCGCTCTGTGTGTCCTCAGGCCCTGGCACAGTCCCTGGGCCCGGTTAGGGCCTGCGAATGGATATGGAGGGCATGGACGTGGCTGTGCTCTTGCACACAGGGTGTGGGGTGGTGTGGTCTGTGCACACGTGGGTCACTGTCTTGCCCCAAGGAGCTGACTTATTACTTGAGGAGATATAGCCCCATGCAAGAAAAATTCATAGTATGGTAAATGACATTTGGAGAGATGAACCCTTCTCTTCTTATTCCTCCCAAACCCATCTGGGGGTTTCTGAAAGATCCCATTGCCTCCTGGCTGGCATCGTCACTGGGTGGATGAGGGCAGAGGGCAGAAGGGAGACCTAGGAGGGAATATTCCCAGCTTTATGTCCCAAGTGTCTAAGCTGTAGTCTTATGGATTCTCTTCTGCCTACTGTTAACCCACAGTTTCCTTTTGGGTAGATAAATAACGATTCTCTGTCATCACCCAACATTCCCTGCCCCTCTCCCCCACCCTCGTGCTCCCTGAACGTCTTCCAGTTCTTTTTTTTTTAAATTTATATATTTATTTTAATTGGAGGCTAATGACTTTACAATATTGTGGTGGTTTTTGCCATACATTGACATGGATCAGCCATGGGTGTACATGTGTCCCCCATCCTGAACCATCCTCCCAGCTCCCTTCCCACCCCATCCCTCAGGGTTGTCCCAGTGCACCAGCTTTGAGTGCCCTGTTTCATGCATTGAACGGGGACTGGTGATCTATTTCACATATGGTAATATACACTCCCTGCTCCAAAAATCCATTTAATATATGTGAAGGCCGCCCTTTGGGATTCTAAGAGAAACCTCCTAGTTCTTAATACAGCTTGACTTTTGAAATTCAAAAGCACTTTGGTTTTCAGAGTCTTATTTCAGCCAAAGGGGGACAACTAAGAACCTTGAGAACCGGAGAACTAAGAATTTGAACTTGAAGCGGACAGTGTCAGGAAAGCCATCCTACCCCTGAGTTGGGGAGGGGCCAGCAGGCCACCACCCAGGGATGGGGCAGGTCAGCTTGGGCGGTCCTAGGGCCCACCACTCATCACAGACTTTACAGATGTGCTGTGCCTACAGTGATGGTGATCTAAAGGTAGCGTTTTAAGGAAGGAAAAAATTTTGTGAATTTGAAAATGAGCCAGTGGAGGGAAGAACAGGAAACAGTAATGTCTTCACGCCTTACAATACTACCCCAATGTCCTCATGCAAAGTGTGAGACACACCGGCAGTGAGAGCCATGGGGCTTCAGGGAGAGGAGAGAGCGTGGTTGGAGACTGGGAGGGTTACTGAGGGCAATGCAGTGGAACTGGGGTTCGAAGAGGAACCAAGGGACTTCCCTGCTGGTCCAGTGGCTAAGACTCTGCGCTCCCAATGCAGGGGGCCCCAGTTCAATCCTTGGTCAGGGAACTAGATCCTACCGGATACAACGAAAAGATTCTGCATACTGTCACTAAGACCTGGCACAGCCAAATAAAGAACTATCTAAACAAACAAACCGCAAAAAAAAAAAAAAAAAAAAAAGGAGCCGAGTAGGCAGATTAGAGGGAGAGGAATGTCTAGGTGAGGTTATGATGCAGACAAAAGGGTGAGGGGAGAGATGCTCCCAGAGCAAGTGAGGATGCTGAGGCTTTGGTGTTGGGAGGATGCAAGAGAAGCTTGGGAAGGTGGTTTGGGGTGGGGAGGGTGGGGCTGGGAAGGCCCTGAAGGCCAGGCTAGAGACAAGGTCACTGGAGTGGGTGGTGCAGGAGGGCAGCCTTCAGACAGGAGGCCCTTCTGGGATGAACCTGGGTCAACACAAGGCCTCGCATGGTGGAGCAGGAAGGCCTGATGGCAGGGACTCTCTGAGGTAGGATAGGAAGGAGTCTAGGGCTGTGCGAGAGGCTAAACTGTGACAGGAATGGGGAGGCCAGAGGGGAGCCGTCAGTGGGGCCTGAAGGTGGTGATCCCCGGTGGGCAGCCGGTGTCAGGCCTTTTGAGGACAGCTGAGTGGTCAGGACATGTCCAAGGGGCACCTGCACAGAGGTGGCCCTGCCCTGGGGCGAGGCTGGGGGAGGAGGGGACCTCAGCAGGAGACCAGAGCCGTCTGGGAAAGCCCACGGTGGGCGGTCACCTCACATGCACCCAGAACATTTTTCAGATTTGAAGTCGGTATGCACGACTCGGAGCTTGTGGAAGGGGCTGCTGATTGCTCATTGTTCTGTGATGTTGGTTTCAGTTTTGCAATGAGTGTTCATGAAAAAAAAAAAGAAAGAAAACCTGGCACAGCGAACATCCCAGGGGCCTAATCTCTCTTTCAGGGTTGCTGATTGACCTTGAACTCTGTGTCTCCTCCTCCCCCGCCCTGACACCCGCACCTGGGCCTCTCTGACCTCTAGGAGGGCCTCGCACCCCGCCTGGAGATTTTCCACGCAGCTTCGGTGATTTACATTTTTGGTATCATAGATTTTTGAACGAGCGATCTGGAGATGGTGATTTTGGGGGGTGTGCCCCCCCGGCAATGGTTGTCTTTCTGGCCTGATGAGTCAAGATGACTGAGCGGGTGGCGGATGAGATGATGTCTTTTTTTTTGGCATGAGATGTCTTCCAAGTGAATGAATAGGCTACTTTGAAAAACACTACAGTGGGAGGAATGGGTGCACACGCATCTGCTCCAGGCACTGGGGTTCCTGTGCATCCTCACCACCATCTCCATGCACTTGTGTTTCCCCTCCGCAGCCCGTTCTCCCAGATCTGTCTCCCCACCCCGGGATCTGATTGTGAGAACAATGAACAACGTCAGCCACAGACTGAACCAGGCTTCCTTCCCTGAGCGCTTCCGACAGCCAGCAAAAATCAATAAATTAGGATAAAGAAAATGACATTTGGCTTTGTCTGGGCTCTCCCACCAGCGTGTTACTACCGCCTTGGTGTTGAATGGAAATTCTGTTTCCTCCCCCCTCTAAATTTACAGACTGTGTTTCCTGCTTTCCTGTTAGGGCCTACTCTCACTTAGACACTTCTGACACTTACGGATCGACCTTTTTTTTTTTAAAAAAAACCACAGATTTGAAAAGTTAAACACATATAGATACACATACTCACGGGGGAAAAAAAATTACAAAACAACAAACCCTCTTTAAGAGCTGACTAAGCACTAAGGCTGGCCCTCCAAAAGCAAGGGGCCATGACAAAAATTCTCAGCTTAGCTGACTTACACAGCTTGAATTTTTAATAGTTCACAACTCAAGGAAAGCAATTAGCACTTTGTTGTCTAGAGGATGGATACCTCATATGGTTCTTCCATCAAGACATACCACTGCCGTTTGAGAGAAAAGCAAACACTTGTTTGCAGGAAAGATGGGTCAGGTGGCCAAGTGGGTTGGTACCCAAATCAGATAGCACAGGGCCAGGCATCTGGGCATGGCTTTGGATCACTGGAGTGGATCATCTTGAGCCTTTCTCCCCGCCTTTCTGTTTACCCTGATGGTCACTAAATGCTCAGAGCAGGAGAACAAAACATCTTTGCAGTCATCTTGAGTGCACATCCCAAGACTACTGTTAGCACCATCCTGGCAGAAGTGTGAAGTTTTCTCCTGATGGGATATTTGATTTGAGATGAAGCAGTGCTGCCTAAGGGCTTCCTGCGTGGCTCAGCAGCAAAAGAATCTGCCTGCAATGCAGAAGCTGTGGGAGACACGGGTTCAATTCCTGGGTTGGGAAGATCCCCTGGAGGAAGGCATGGCAACCCACTCCAGTGTCCTTTCCTGGAGAATCCCGTGGACAGAGGAGCCTGGTGGGCTACAGTCCGTGAGGTCTCAGAGAGCTGGACATGACTGAAGCAACTCAGCATGCACACGTACAAGTGGTCTAAAGTCGGTAGTGAGGTGGGGTCCCCATACAACCAGTCTCACTTCTTGATGAGAACTTTGGTTTCTGCTTCTGGGCCTCGGGATTTGCTCCACTAGGCCGAACACCATTAGAGCTCTGGTTGAGCTCATGCTGTAAGGTACGGATCCCAAGAATGAGCTGCCAGATTTATAAAGAGACCACTCTTACCCACTGGATTTTGTGTTGCATTTACTCAGAGGAAAATGTGCAAACTTGTTAGATAATGAGCAGTGATTCTTACCCACGGGTGAGACCAATTCCACAGAACTTCTGTACCTTGAGAACACATATGCTCATCGTTCAGCAGTGGACTGGGGACTTGTCCCTGGCGGACAAGGCCAGGGTCTGCCTTCTAGGGCCCTACTGCCTCAGGCAGGGCTGTGGACATTTCCGCAAAGGGCAACTATTTCCTGCTGTGAAGACCATGTGTCTCTGAGGCAACTACTTGGTCACTGTTGGGTGAAGGTAGCTTGGTTGTGGTTGTGTCTCCATAAAACTTTATTTACAAAACAAGTGCTGGCTGGGTTTGGCCCATTTGTTAACTGCCTAGATTTTTCCTCTAAGTTTCTGAAGTGCAGGAACAAGTTCTATTTTAATGTTATTGAACTATAGTTGATTTACAATGTTGTGTAAATTTCTGCTGTACAGCAAAGTGATTCAGTTATATATACTTTTTCGTGATGATCTGTCATAGGATATTGAGTATAGTTTCCTGTGCTATCCAGTAGGACCTTGCTGTTTATCCATTCTATATATAATAATTTGCATCTACTAATCCCAAGCTCCCAATCCTCCCCTCCTCATCCCCCTCCCGCTTGGCAACCGCAAGTCCGAGGAACAAGTTCCTATTCATGTTTGTCTAGCTAGAGCCTGGTGCAGGGCCTGATTTTCAGACTGAGAGTTAAAACTTTTGGAAACGAATGCACACATGCGCATGTATGAGATCGATGGCAGCAGTACTATTTTCATTAGCCCTAAACTGGGAACAGCCCAATGTTCATCATGAGCAGAGCAGATGAGACCCTCAGGGGCATGTGCTGAGTAATACACCATGAAGATCTTCCAAGGAAAATGCCATGGGTCTCTAGGTATATTTATAATTCCCACCTTGAGCTGCCTTGGAGTCATGATACTACACTATTTAAAATAAAAGACTCAGCATATCACATACACACAGGCACACACACAGGCAGTTATCTTACAATTAACCTTTCAGGTGTGTGGATAGCTTATATTCCAGTTCTGTTGTCCTTCCAACTCCCTCCTTTTCTTATTCCTCTCTCTTTCTCCCTCTTTCCCTCTTCTCCCTTCTCTCACCTCTTTTCTTAAATATTTATTATTCATCTTCTATGTACCAGGCACTATGCTAGGGTCTAGATAACAAAGAGCAACCAAGACATAATATCTGCCTGCAGGGAAATTATAGTCCAGATGCACTGGAGAAGGAAATGGCCACCCACTCCAGTGTTCTTGCCTGGGGAATCCCAGGGACGGGGGAGCCTTGTGGGCTGCCATCTATGGGGTCGCACAGAGTCGGACACAACTGAAGTGACTTAGCAGCTGCTGCTGAGGATGAGATGGTTGGATGGCATCACCAACTCAATGGACACAAGTTTGAACAAACTCCAGGAGGTGGTGAAGGACAGTGAAGCCTGGCATGCTGCAGTCCATGGGATCCCAAAGAGTCAGACACAACTTGGCAATTGAACAGCAACAACAAAAGCTGAACCCAAAGAAAGGAAAAATAAAGGCAGAATTTAATAAACTAAGACATAAATATAAAATAGGGATTATCAATAAAACCCAAAGTTGGATTCTTTGGAAAAATAATAAAATTTGTTTTAAAAGTCAATAATTTTAGCAAGATTGAGCAAGAGGAAAAAAGAAGGTAAAAATAATCAATGTCAGGCATGATAAGGAGACATCACAACAGAACCCACATTCATTAAAGACCATAAGAAGTTGTTATGAACAATCTTATGCCCATACATTTGAAAATTTAGATAAATGGGTATATTCCTAAAAAATATAATTTACCAAAACTGACAAAGAGTATGAATCTTAACTCTTCCAATATCTATTAAATAGATTAAACCCTTAATTAAAAAAAAAAAAAAAACCTTTCCACAAAGAAAACCCCAGGCTCAGAGGCTTTTAGAAAGGCTCATACTTTTAGAAACGAATGGGTGCAAAATTTGGAAAACTCAGCAGTGGCCACAGGACTGGAAATGGTCAGTCTTCATTCCAATCCCAAAGAAAGGCAATGCCAAAGAATGCTCAAACTACCACACAATTGCACTCATCTCACACGCTAGTAAAGTAATGCTCAAAATTCTCCAAGCCAGGCTTCAGCAATACGTGAACCATGAACTTCCTGATGTTCAAGCTGGTTTTAGAAAAGGGAGAGGAACCAGAGATCAAATTGCCAACATCTGCTGGATCATGGAAAAAGCAAGAGAGTTCCAGAAAAACATCTATTCCTGCTTTATTGACTATGCCAAAGCCTTTGACTGTGTGGATCACAATAAACTGTGGAAAATTCTGAAAGAGATGGGAATACCAGACCACCTAACCTGCCTCTTGAGAAATCTGTATGCAGGTCAGGAAGCAACAGTTAGAACTGGACATGGAATAACAGACTGGTTTCAAATAGAAAAAGGAGTACGTCAAGGCTGTATATTGTCACCCTGCTTATTTAACTTCTATGCAGAGTACATCATGAGAAACTCTGGACTGGAAGAAGCACAAGCTGGAATCAAGATTTCCGGGAGAAATATCAATCACCTCAGATATGCAGATGACACCACCCTTATGGCAAAAAATGAAAAGGAGCTAAAAAGCCTCTTGATGAAAGTGAAAGTGGAGCGTGAAAGAGTTGGCTTAAAGCTCAACATTCAGAAAACAAAGATCATGGCATCCAGTCCCATCACTTCATGGGAAATAGACGGGAAACAGTAGAAACAGTGTCAGACTTTATTTTTTGGGGCTCCAAAATCACTGCAGATGGTGACTGCAGCCATGAAATTAAAAGGCGCTTACTCCTTGGGAGAAAAGTTATGACCAACCTAGACAGCATATTCAAAATCAGAGACATTACTTTGCCGACTAAGGTCTGTCTAGTCAAGGCTATGGTTTTTCCTGTGATCATGTATGGATGTGAGAGTTGGACTGTGAAGAAGGCTGAGTGCCGAAAAATTGATGCTTTTGAACTGTGGTGTTGGAGAAGACTCTTGAGAGTCCCTTGGACTGCAAGGAGATCCAACCAGTCCATTCTGAAGATCAACCATGGGATTTCTTTGGAGGGAATGATGCTGAAGCTGAAACTCCAGTACTTTGGCCACCTCATGCGAAGAGTTGACTCATTGGAAAAGACTTTGATGCTGGGAGAGATTGGGGGCAGGAGGAGAAGGGGACAACAGAGGATGAGATGGCTGGATGGCATCACTGACTCGATGGACGTGAGTCTGAGTGAACTCCGGGAGTTGGTGATGGACAGGGATGCCTGGCGTGCTGCGATTCATGGGGTCGCAAAGAGTCGGACACGACTGAGCGACTGAACTGAACTGAACGTGTATAACAGCGATGGCAGCAACGCTGTCTGCACTAGCCCTAAAGTGGGAACAATGCAAATGTCCATCAGCAGCAGAACAGATGAGGAAAAATCAAAGCCACAAAATATTTGGAAGCTTGCCCTGAAGCAGTGTATGCAGATGGTTGCTCTGTGGTGCTGGAAAAGATTTTCAAGGGAGAGGTGCTCCTGTCTGGAGGCTTGAGAGAAAGAGCAGATTCCTGCTGGTGGATTTGTTAGGAGGGTGGGGAGGGAGCAACACACCCTATGTGTGTGGGAAGGACAGGCACTTAGGGAGCTGGAGATTAGGAGCAAGGAGGAAGGGCTGGAGGTGATTCTCGGTGGGCCAAGGAGAGCCATTTAGGGGTTTAAGCTGACAAATAATAGAACCAGAGCTTTCTGTTTTAGAGGGATTCTCTGGAGGCTTTACTCTGAAGGCTGAATGGAAACTAAGCCCAGAGGGAGCACTGAAGAGATGCACAAGGTCAGCTAAGAGGGGGTGAAGCAGGGGATGGGGCCATTGCTGCAGAGGGTAGAGAGGGGGGATGGAAACAAAAGCACTGCTGGATTGAATCTGTATGACTTGGGCAGGGAGCGCATTCAGGGGCGAAGGGGAGAGACAGGAGTCCAGGACAGCCCTCAGGTTGGGTTTGGGTGGACAGGTGGCTAAAAATCCCGTCCTCTGGGGAAGAGGTCAGGGAATAGGAGGAGTTAGGTCTGAGGCATATTGAGCTGGAGAATCCAGTAGGAAGTTGGGCATTTGGATGCAGGGCTCAGAGGCAAAACTGCGCTGGACATCAGTTCATTCGCTCAGTTGTGTCTGACTCTTTGCGACCCCATGCACTGCAGCACACCAGGCTTCCCTGTCCATCACCCGCATAGCAGCTGTCAAAAGGTGATCGGAGGCTTCCCTTGTAGTCCTGTGGTTAAAAATTTGCCTGCTAGTGCAGGATATGGGTGCGATCTCTGGTCCAGGAAGATTCTACCTGTGTGGGGCAACTAAGCCCACGTGCCACAGCTACTGAGTCCACGCTCTAGAGCCCGTGCTCTCCAACAAGAGAAGCTTGTGTGTGCAAGGAAGAGTAGCCCCTGCGTGCTGCAACTAGAGAAAGACTGTGTGTAGCAATGAAGACCCAGCACAACCAAAACTAAGATACATAAATTTTTTTTAAAAGGTGGAGGGAGAAGATTCTTTGGCCAGCACCCACGAATCTGACAGTCATGGGCTGTGGTGGGAAGGCTTCTACTGCAAAGAAAGCGCAGAGCCTTCCTTTGAGGTTGTCTGCATGTGCTGGGGCAGAAGTTGTCACACTGGCTGAGCGAGGGCTCCTGTGGGATGGGGACCCAAGGAAAACAAGCCCTTAGATGCCCTTAGATGCTGCCTCCTTCCAGCAGCAACTCCTGGTCTCCATTAACATTTGCCTCCCTCCAGGAGGCTTTTTGCTTCCTCAAACAATAAGGAATTAGGGCCATTGGTTCTGGATGTTGAAACAAAGCATGCTTTTTTTTATATTATCAGTCCCATAAGGAATGAGAAGCTTCAGAATGGCTTGTCTTGTCTGGGAATGGCACTGTTCATGGGGGCTCCTTTCCTTCAACTAAGGAATAACTTGACAGTTTAGAGAGTTGTCTCAGCCTCAAAGCCACAGATTCGGTTTGAAAACCATTCTACACATATGCAGTCCTGCATGATTTTCGTTTTACAGCATAGAGGCAGAAATGTGTGCCTATTGTTTTGATGAGCTTTATGATCAAAGTCTATGGAGTTGGTCGTAGATATTTTAAAGGCAAAGAGGAAGCAAGTTCTCATCTGGGGGACAGAAAACTAAGCTAAATGGACCATTTGAAAATGGAAGGAACGTACCCAAGGAGACTGGATAAGACAACTTTGGAAAAACACAATGCAGACTCAACCTTTGCTTAAATAAATCTTATCAAGGGACCCAGTAGGGCTTCCCGGGTGGTGCTAGTGGTAAAGAACCTGCCTGCCAATGCAGGAGAGGTAAGAGACGTAGGTGCAGTCCCTGGGTTGGGAAGATCCCCTGAAGGAGGAAATGGCAACCCACTCCAGTGTTCTTGCCTAGAGAATCCCATGAGGAGCCTGGCAGGCTATAGTCCATGGGGCCGCACAGAGTCAGACACAACTGAAGCAACTTAGCATGCATCAGGGACCCAATAACTAACACGGGTCAGTGCTGAGCTGCTTGGGGCTTTGGAGCCCACCCCTGAAAGTGTCGCATCCCCTTTGTCCACGACCCCCTGCTCCCCAGGCTTCACTCTTGGAGCACGGCTACCGTGGTCTGTGTCTGTCCTGCTAAATTTACCCCACACTCCCTGGGCAGTGTCTCTCGTGTAGCCACACACATCTCTCCATCGGGCAGACCTGACTCACAGCCTGTTCATCTGCATGCCGTTCCTGTCTGGTCCTTCTGTCACGGGGAGGCCACTGGCTCTTTTGTTTCCCCAAAAATATTCCAGCCCACGGAGTTTTTCACCTGGGGCTTGGTCACAAGGCTTCTGGCTTGAGTGGAACTGACATCTTGTGTCTGGAGGGGGACAATCGGCTCTGGGCTTTGAGAGGAAAGAAACCCAGAGGTGTGTGCATGGCAGGCATGTGTATGGGTGCCGTGTCCTCCTGGGGCTTGAGGCTGTACATGCACACGCTTCCTTGGGTGTGAGGAAAAGAGGACCGGTGGGGAGTGGGCCCCGCAGGGGCCCAGACCTGGAGGAACTGCTGAGCAGTGAACTCTGAGAGGCTTTGAGGGAAGGGATGTTTAGCACACACGGGGCAAACATAATTCATATCCATAAACCTGACAAAGGCATGTGACCACTGACCGTTCTACTTTGGAATTTGCTCTTTAACCTAGTAAGGTGGATTCAGAAACTCAGCGAGATGAGGACATTGGTTCAGAGGTCGAGTCTGGCTGAACCACTCGGAGTCACCTAGGCTAGCTCTGCAGGGCCACAGTCTCCTCTTGTCAACGGCAAGTATTCACCAGGCACCTAAGGGCACCTGTTCAAACCTCAGATCCATCCCTACCTTGTCCCAGAGGGTCAGCAGGGCCAGGAAGCGTCTGCAGGCACTCAGGGCATGCTGGGCACTGTTCTAGCACATTCGGTGCCCCATCTCATTTCATTCTCATAACACCCTTGAGAAGAGAGGCTGGATAAAAGCAATGGTGAGTGTTGATTTTTTTTGGTGTGGACTCACCATGTTATGGGCTTCCCAGGTGGCTCAGTGGTAAAGAATCTTCCTACCAATGCAGGAGACTTGAGTTCGATCCCTGGGTCGGAAAGATTTCCTGGAGAAGGAAATGGCAACCCACTCCAGTATTCTTTCCAGGAAAATCTCATGGACAGAGGAGCCTGGCAGGCTACAGTCCAAGGGGGTCACAAAAAAGTCGTACATAACTGAGTGACTAAACAGGGGCAACACCACATTGTAGGTTCTGATTTAAGCCCCCGACATGCACTGGGCCTGGGTGAGCTCTGGATAGATGAGTGACTTTGGCAGCGGCGATCAACCTGGTGAGGGCAGAGCAGGGAAGAGCTTCAGGTGCCAGGAGAGGGACCCACCAGGGGCACAGGCAGGGACAGAGTCCAGCATAGAGCAGAACAGCTTGGGGGGAACCCAGGCTGCTGCGGTCCCTCGGGATCTCAAGCAGAGCAGCTCCCACCTCCCCAGGCAGGGACACTGTACAACCTGGTAAAGAAACCCTACAGATTTCCCAGGATTTCCCTTCGAAGTTGGGTCCAATATGGATTTATTAGGATAGTTCCAAAGTCCAGGAAAACTCAGTTACAGAATCTGTGAAGCATGTCTCTCTCTCTCTCTCTCCTGGAGCATTTGATGGGGATAAGAGAGGCAGAGGAGGACCGCTATGCAAAAAGCTATGTTCTAAGCATCCCTCCTGACCTCACTCAGCCCCAGAGGATGAGGGAAGCTGGACAAGCAGGAAGATCAGGGGAGTGAGGGAGGTTCTCAGGGGTATCTTGGGGTACTGGCCTTTTTCAGTTTAAGATTCTTGGTTCAACTCTCACCTTTATATGCTTTCCTATATAGGGAAATGGTCCGATTAGATTTCAGGGATCAGAAAGAACTGAGCTTCTAGTTGGTGAACAGAAAGTGCGGCTGCTAGAGGAATAAAGGGTGCTCTGGATTCCAGCCTCTGAGGCGGCCAGTCCCGCTCCTTGTTCAGGACTCTAGGGTGGTGCAGGATACAGCCTAGATGTCCCTTGGCCAGTGCCTAGGGACAAACTGGCTTTTCAGGAAGGAGGCTGATGAGCCAGCAGGTGACTGCATAATAAATTTGTGAGAATTTATCTGCCAAGACTGGAAGGAAGGCTCATCCACAAGCTTTCTGCGGTCTCTATCCCAGATGATGCCGTCGAGAAGTGCAAATGTTGCAGGCAAGGGAATTTGCAGTGTGTCTTTTCATTCTAGGTCTCGGGCAAAATATGTCCCTTGATTGACAAGGCGTGAAGGTGAGGAGAGAGCAGGCAGAACCTCCCAGGTAAATCAGAGGGAGATTTTGCAGGACAGGAGGGCATAGAGGAAGCTTCTCCATAGGGTATCTGCAACCTGGGGAGGTGGGAGATAAGTGCAGCCAGAGCCAGCTGGCTTCTGGGGGAAATAGAGAGTAGAAGTGCACAGTGGTGCTAGGGGGGATGGGCAGGCAGGCTCCCAGGTCGGGAGGGAACTTTAGCTGCCCTGCAGGGGGACTTAGGAGCCAGCAACAGGATGCAAGAAAGGAGAGAAGGGACAGGGCCCTTTTTCCCCTGAGAAGGAACAATAGCTATTCTTCCACTGGAGGCTGACCTTCCCGAAGAAGAGAGGAAAGGCCTCCAGGGCGAGGGGGTGGGGGAAGGATTAAGGAAAGGGAAAACAGGGGCCACAGACGCCTGCACTGATCCAGGCGAGCAAGAGGCCTTGGGAGCTGACTTGGAATCTGATACGCCCCGTCTCCGGCATGAAAGAACCTGGCCAGCTCCTGCTGATGGCTTTACCTGAGTATGACTTTACGACTTCACAAGGCGCCACTGACTCAGCCCCCACCCAGCCTGCCCACCTCTGTGGCCTCCTAGGACCCAGAGCTGCAGGCCTGGACGGGTCGCTGCCAAGCTGCCCACGGTGAGGGTCTCACATGCTGTGTTGTGAGGTTCTGTGAGACTCACCATCTATACACACAGGAAGAAGGATTTCCCAGAAAAAATAAAGGAAGCTGGCCAATGTAATCAACTCACACAAACCCCTCCTCTTTCCAAATATGCGCCTATCTCCAAAACAATCAAAACGGCCCCATTAAATAACACTTGTTCAGTACAAAGGAAGTACAGCATGATGGGATTACAAACCGGTTCCAAGGAAAACATTTCCAATTGTTAGGCATGCAACAATGGATAAAAAAAGCTGAATGGCATTTCCACGGGAGGACTCTCGAGATTGGGGCAAATCCTTGAGAGCGCTTGAGTCCCCTGTTGAGTCCCCTGTCTGGGGGTCACCTAGTGGCTCTCCCACAGTCGGCGCCCCCAAGGAGGCTGTCCCTTCTCCACATTGTGTCCAGAAGGGATAGAACCTGGCTGGGGCTTGGCACTCATCACAGCCAAGTCCTCACCTGCCTGCTGCTTACTCTCAGTGACGTGGACATTTGAGCCATACCTGCCTCTGGTGTCAGTCCCCAGGCCCTCAGTGGGAGGCAGGCCCTCTCTCCACAGTGGCCAGTGGCCCTGGAGACTTCATCTGGTGACGGAAGCAGACAGTCGTCAGGGGCCAGAGGCAGCTGAGACGGGGGAGCCTTTCTTTTTTTTTCCCTCCAAATGTCACATTTTATTATTTGATCAAGGACTATCTTTACTGATACAAATGACTTACACAGTGAAAAACAAACAAAAAACCCCAATACTTATGGTCTTCCCTGGGGGTCTGGGCTTCCCTGGTGGCCCAAACAGTAAAGAATCTATCTGCAATTCAGGAGATTCAGGTTCGATCCCTGGGTTGGGAAGATCCCCTGGAGAAGGTAATGACAACCCACTCCAGTATTCTTTCCTGGAAAAATCCATAAACAAAGGAACCTGGCTGGCTACAGTCCATGGAGTCACAAAGAGTCGGACATGACTGAATGACTCACACACTGGTGGTCCAGTGGTTAAGAATCTGCCTGCCAATGCACTGGACACAGGTTCCATCCCTGGTCCAGGAAGATCCCACATGCTTTGGTGCAACAGGGCCCATGTGCCACAACTAACCGCAACTCCTGAAGCCCATGCACCCAGAACCTGTGCTCCACAGGAGGAATCACTGCAACGAGGAGCCCACATGCCTTGATGAAGACCCAGCACAGCCAAAAATAAATAAGCAAATAAATTAAAATGAAAACAATGAAAAGAACCCTTTGCTTAAAACATGTTACACATGCTTGCATTCGACAGTTAAAAACATGTTACTATATCTCTGGGAGATAAACAAATATCATTGTCCTCTTTTTATAAACTAAGAAATTGTAGGTGAAAGAGATTTTTCCAAGGTCATGTGGATAATATTTCACAAAACAAAAATAAGTAATTATTTATTTTGATTTCCTATGCTATGATAAAAATTCATCATTTGTTTATCATCACACAGCATTAGAGGTTGGGGAGTCTTAATTTGTCACCAAAAGAAGGGTTTGGGAAACCTTAGGGACAACAGTCTTCTCTTCTCTCATGGGCTGAATTGTGTACTCTCAAATTCCTATGTTGAAGCTCCAGCTCCTGGTGTGACTGTATCTGGAGACAGGGGTTTTATGGAGATATTAAGGGTGGGGCCCTGATCCCATAGGATTAGTGTCCCTGGAGAGGAGACATCAGAGAGAGCTCCTCCTGTCTCTCTCTCACTCCCAGTCTCCCCATGTGGGGACAGAGTGGGAAGGCAGCCATCTGCAAGCCAGGAATTGAGCCCTCACCAGGAACCGGACTTCCAGCTTTGGAACTGTGAGAAATAAGTGTGTTCAAGCCACCTGGTCTGCAGTACTTTGTTATGACAGCTCACACTGACTAAGACATCATTCAGTGACAAACCTGAAGGAAAAAGGGACCAAGAAGTCTAGGGGCAAATGGATCCTACATCCATCTCAGGCATCTGCCCATACAGCTGATGAGGGCTGCCCTCTCAAGACCCCACTGAGCCTTGTACGCATGGATGTCAGCTTTATGTTAGGGTGTCCCTGGTGGCTCAGATGGTAAAGAGTCTGCCTGCAGTGTGGGAGACCTGGGTTTGACCCCTGGGTCAGGAAGATCCCCTGGAGAAGGAAATGGCAACCCACTCCAGTATTCTTGCCTGGGAAATCTCATGGACAGAGGAGCCTGGCAGTCCATGGGGTCGCAAAGAGTTGGACATGACTGAGCGACTTCATTTACTGGAGCAGAAAAGCAGAACCCAAGCAGAGCAGACCCTTCTCTCAGCCTTCTCTGTGTCTGTTGGTTGTGTATGCCTCACCTCTGGGTGAAGGCTGGTGTGCCCATCACAGGCCACGTTACATGGCACCTGTGAATCTCAGGCAGGCGGTAAACAGCAGGGAGAGATAAATTCTTAATAAACCAAGTCCTGTTTTTATGCAAATACGCCTGCTGACAAAGAAAAAGGGAGAGAGAACTACAGGATATTTATGACAGGGAGAAGTGGGACTGTTTGGAAACAGACGTTTTATGAGGCTCCCGTGAGGCACCAGCTGCTCTTTCAACATTTCTATTTCAGGGCTTCATGTAGGGAAGCGATCCCTCTATAAATAGCAGGGCAAACACATTTGGGGAGGTGGCTGTCACTGTGTGGGGAGGCTGGGGCCAGGAGCCCCAAGTAACCTTGAGACCCTGTCACCCAACTCTCAGGGGCTTCCCAGGGTGGACACCTCCCTCCTTGCCGATGTTTCAGGGGTTCCAAATTCTTTTCCTTTCTGCTTGCCTCTGGGCTTTTTCTTTCTTTTTTTTTTTTTTAACGTTTAAAATATTTTTCTTTATGTTTTGAAAAAAATTCATCCCTCAGAAAAGTTGCAAGGTTATCGTGTGAAGTGAAGTAAATCAGAGAAAGACAAATATCATATGATTCACTTACATGTGGATTCTAAAAAAAAATGATAGAAATAACTGATTTACAAAACAGAAATAGACTCAGAGACACAGGAAACAAATTTATGGTTGCCAAAGGGGAAGAGGAGGAGGGAGATAGACTAGGATTTCGAGATTGACAAGTACACACTGCTATATACATAAAATAGATAAACAGTGACCTACTGTAGAGCGCAAGAAACTACATTCAATATTTTGTAATAACCTATAAAGGAAAAGAACCTGAAAAAGTGTGTGTGTACACAAACATACTGAATCACTTTGCTATATAACTGAAACTACGTAACTTGTAAATCAACTCTACCTCAATTTTAAAAAGTTGCGAGAAAACTACAAGGAGTACCTGTATGCCTTTTGCACTGATTTACAAGCCCACATTGTGCATCCTCTCTCTCTATGAATACTTGCTATTTGTAAGTTTTGCTGAGCTATTTGGAATTAAGTCGCAGACAAAGGGGTTCTTCAGGAAGCCAGTATCTCCTGAGAAGAATTTTTTTTTAAATGTAACCACAATATGGCGAGTTTCATATGTGAAGTCCACGTTCACATCTTACCGTTGTCCCCATTATGTTGTCAGAACATCCCCCTCTCCTCCCCTATACACGATCCTGTCCAGAATCATTTGTCACATTTCCTTATTCTGTCTCTTTAGTTTCCCAATCCCCGAGAATTCTATAGTCTTTCTTTGAACTGCACGGCCTTAATATTTAGCGTTAGGATCTGAAAAGGGAAGCAGCATGACCACGGGTACAAAAGAATAAGAGATTTATCAGAGGATTTGTTTATGGCAGCATCGTGGGAGAAGCTGGGAGGTACAACTCTGGAAGCGGGCATTTGGGGGATCAGAAGAAGGTGCTACCTTGAGGCCACTCAGGGAGCTGGGACCATGTGGATGGAGGCTGTCCTCTGATGCGTTTTGGGGCATGAGGTCTCTGTGGGTGAGCAGGGCAGGGAGCTGGAGAGGGAAGGGGACGGTGAGCAGGGGGAACAAGGATGAAGTGCCTGTCCCCACTGCACTTGGAGGAGAAGCTGATGCCTCCACACGGAGCCGTGCCCGTGCCTGGTCCAGACTTAGGGAAGCTGAAAGGAGACTTCGCTGTCACTCAGGGCTTGAAGGTGGCCAGGTGCCAGATCTCAGGAGCCTCTGTGAGCCCTCCAAGCACCGGGGCAGCCACTCCACGTCTGCCTGCGTGTGTGTGTGCTAGGTTGCTGTAGTCATGTCCGACTCTGTGTGACTCTATGCTCTATAGACCACCAGGCTCCTTCCTCTGTCCATGGAGTTCTCCAGGCAAGACTACTGAAGTGAGTCATCATGCCCTCCTCCAGGGGATCTTCCTGACCCAGGGGTCACAGCCAGGTCTCCTGCATTGCAGGCAGGTTCTTTACTGACTGAGCTACCAGGGAAGCCTCACTGCATGACAACCACCAGGATTCTGAGCACATTCTACTTTGCACACACTCTCCACCCACCTGCCCAGCCAGCTGTCATCCCCACAAACTTCTCTCTCCTCCTGTAAAAGAGCATCTGATAAATGTAAGGCAGGTGAGCATACCTGCCAGCTGTCCTTCAGTGTCAGCCCGCTTACCAGGTTAGGTCCTTGTTTCGGCTTCTCTTCCTTGTGAGATGGGAGACCTCCCTGGGAGGACAGAACCCAGACCATCCTACTTACAGGTCCACCTCCAGGAGCCAGCCCAGGACCTGGCAGAGTCTTGATTCACAAAATAGCTGGACAGATGAAGGGATGAACTTGTTCATCACAACAGATGAACTGCTTTTCTGGAATCCAGACTGCCTGAATGATGCCTTGTATGGTTGTTTGTTGTTTTTTGGTCACTAATCATGCCTGACAGTTTTGTGACCCTATGGACTGTAGCCCTCTACGCTCGTCTGTCCATGGGATTCTCCAGGCAAGATTACTAGAGTGGGTTGCCATTTCCTTCTCCAGGATATCTTCTGACCCAGGGATCGAACCCAGGTCTCCTGCATTGCAGGCAGATTCTTTACTGCTGAGCCACCTGAGAAGCCTGACTGGTAGGGTTTGGGTCTCGCTATGAGCAATGGCTTAGTTGGTGGGCTGTAGTGGATTGGATCTGCCGCTGTTTCCAGTGGTGACTGTCCTGGAACAGAATTGGTATGATTAGGGCAGGATTCAGTTTCAAGGCCTGGAAAATCAGTATATCCGTTGGCTTAAACAAGATAGGTGTTTATTTCTCACATGTACTGCATCCTGAGGGACACATCCTTGGGGTCCCAGGCTCCCCTGACTTCCAGCTCCACCCTCCCCAGGGCGTGTTCTTCTTTCTTGTCCCTAATGACTATTACCTACTTTCAGGCTACAGGAAGAATCACAAAACAAAGAAGAAACCAAAAGTGTAGCCAAGGGACACCTCTGCTTACACCCCACTACCTAGCACTTGCGTGGGCCATGTGGGTGGCAAGGGAGGTGCAGTGTGATCTTTATCCTGGGCAGCCTCCTGCCCGGGTTAAAATGCTGCTGCCATGAGGAGAAAGGAGTGGTTGTGTCTGGGTCCCAGCCGTCTTCCCCACAGTTGTGTTTGGGAGAAGGCCACATGTCTTGCTTTTCACTCTTTCACATGCAGGACATGGGTTTGCACACTCTGGGAGACAGTAAACGACAGGGAGGCCTGGCGTGCTGCAGTAAATGGGGTTGCAAAGAGTCGGACACAACTGAGCAACTGAAAAATAACAACAACATGCAAGGTGGGCCGGGGCAGAGGGCCCAGGCGCCACCTCTGCCAGGACAGCGAGGTTGCTCATCTTTAGCTTCTGCTAGGAGTGGGGCAAGCTGGAGGCTGTGTGTCATGACTGGATTGCTTGCGTTGAATGGCAAGAGGCTGTCCATGATGCAAATGACAAAAATTGAGAGAGTAGGCTGTCCTTAAATGCATTGGGAAAATCCCCCATGAAACAACAACAAACAAAACCCACTGAAAGCCCATGGGAGAAGAGAGGAGGGTTGTGTGTGTTTGTACATCGGAGCCATGGTTTCTCATGGCGGGCTCACTGGCCGTTTTTGCTGCAGTATGATAGAAAGAGCCCGTTTACTGTAGGGTGGGAATTTTAAATCTCCTTTTAAAAACATGATTCTCCTGGGATTGTGTCAGAGGCAGGGAAACTGCTCCCCAGAGAGCAGTTTCGTAACAACTTGTAGCTGAGTTTATTTTGTTTCATTAAAGTATGCCCAGCTGATCGTTTCCTCCTGTTCTCATGCCTCGGGAGGCAGAAGGCAGAAAGCAAATTGGCCCCTGAACAGTACAGCAGGCGGCGTGTGAACCAGGGTTGCCCCTTGCTGTGTTCAGCGGGTGAAACACCCTGACTCCCAGCATCCTTATGGGTGGGGAGGGGTGGTGGGGTTGCCTCTGGTAAGGGGAGGCAGTGTGTGCTTGTTTTAGCCACATGGCACTTGAGCATGAACTGCTGGTGTATATCCAGGTCAGTTTCCCCATGTCCTCCATGCTGGGACCTGGACTATCCTATTATAGCCGACGCTTCCAGTCTGTGGGATCTGACTTGAAAGGGGATTGTACCATTGCTGTAGAAGGAAATGGCAACCCCCTCCAGTATTCTTGCCTCATGGACAGAGGAGCCTGGCGGGCTACAGTCTGTGGGGTCGCAAAGAGCTGGACGTGACTTAGCGACTAACCCACCAACACTGGGCATCACAGGGCTAGGGTTTGTCTATTTAGCTTCGACATTGTCCCTCTAAGCCCTTGTGCTATTTGGCAGGTCAGAGGGGCAAATGCAAGAATGTGTATGTATCAATCAACGGAGTAAACAGAAGCACAAAACAGGGAAGTGAAGTGAAGTTGCTCAGTTGTGTCCGACTCTTTGCAACCCCGTGGACTGTAGCCCGCCAGGCTCCTCCGTCCATGGGATTCTCCAGGCAAGAATACTAGAGTGGGTTGCCATTTCCTTCTCCAGGGGATCTTTCCGACCCAGGGATCGAACCCATGTCTCCTGCATTGCAGTTCAGTTCAGTTCAGTTCATTTCAGTCGCTCAGTCGTGTCCGACTCTTTGCGACCCCATGAATTGCACCACGCCAGGCCTCCCTGTCCATGACCAACTCCCAGAGTTTACTCAAACTCATGTCCATCGAGTCAGTGATGCCATCCAGCCATCTCATCCTCTGTCGTCCCCTTCTCCCCCTGCCCCCAATCCCTCCCAGCATCAAAGTCTTTTCCAGTGAGTCAACTCTTCTCATGAGATGGCCAAAGTACTGGAGTTTCAGCTTCAGCATCATTCCCTCCAAAGAAATCCCAGGGTTGATCTCCTTCAGAATGGACTGGTTGGATCTCCTTGCAGTCCAAGGGACTCTCAAGAGTCTTCTCCAACACCACAGTTCAAATGCATCACTTCTTTGGCGCTCAGCCTTCTTCACAGTCCAACTCTCACATCCATACATGATCACAGGAAAAACCATAGCCTTGACTAGACAGACCTTAGTCGGCAAAGTAATGTCTCTGATTTTGAATATGCTGTCTAGGTTGGTCATAACTTTTCTTCCAAGGAGTAAGTGTCTTTTAATTTCATGGCTGCAGTCACCATCTGCAGTGATTTTGGAGCCCAGAATAATAAAGTCTGACACTGTTTCCACTGTTTCCCCATCTATTTCCCATGAAGTGATGGGACCGGATGCCATGATCTTTGTTTTCTGAATGTTGAGCTTCAAGCCAACTTTTTCACTCTCTTCTTTCACTTTCATCAAGAGGCTTTTGAGTTCCTCTTCACTTTCTGCCATAAGGGTGGTGTCATCTGCATATCTGAGGTTATTGATATTTCTTCCAGCAATCTTGATTCCAGCTTGTGCTTCTTCCAGCCCAGCGTTTCTCATGATGTACTCTGCATAGAAGTTAAATAAGCAGGGGGACAATATACACCCTTGATGTACTCCTTTTCCTATTTGGAACCAGTCTGTTGTTCCATGTCCAGTTCTAACTGTTGCTTCCTGACCTGCATACAGGTTTCTCAAGAGGCAGGTCAGGTGGTCTGGTATTCCCATCTCTCTCAGAATTTTCCACAGTTTATTGTGATCCACACAGTCAAAGGCTTTGGCATAGTCAATAAAGAAGAAATAGATGTTTTTCTGGAACTCTCTTGCTTTTTCCATGATCCAGCAGATGTTGGCAATTTGATCTCTGGTTCCTCTGCCTTTTCTAAAACCAGCTTGAACATCGGGGAGTTCACGGTTCACGTGAAGCCTGGCTTGGAGAATTTTGAGCATTACTTTACTAGCGTTTGAGATGAGTGCAATTGTGCGGTAGTTTGAGTGTTCTTTGGCATTGCCTTTCTTTGGGATTGGAATGAAGACTGACCTTTTCCAGTCCTGTGGCCATTGCTGAGTTTTCCAAATTTGCTGGCATATTGAGTGCAGCACTTTCACAGCATCATCTTTCAGGATTTGAAATAGCTCAACTGGAATTCCATTACCTCCACTAGGTTTGTTTGTAGTGATGCTTTCTAAGGCCCACTTGACTTCACATTCCAGGAATGCCTGCATTGCAGGCAGTTGCTTTAACCTTTTAGCCACCAGGGAAGCCTGCATTTATTGAGTGTGTACTATGTGCTAGGTCCTGAATGGACACCATCTCAAGACATCCTTTGAGGACATAATGACTAACTTCTCGCTTTGGAGCCAAGGTCAAGGAAGTTGTGGCAATTGAGGAATTTGCCTCCACGTCTGCCTGTGATGGAATTTGGGGGTGGGACACTCAAGCAGGGAGGCAGCCCAGCCCTTTAAGGCTGCCCAGGGGCATCCGTGCGGGAGAGAGAAGGCTTTCTCACGGTGGGGGCTGCACGGGCTATGCTGCAGAGCAGTGTCTCACACGCACAGGCCCCTCCCTCCACTAACGGACCATCCGGGCAGACTTTTTGCCATTAGCAGCGGCCTCTGTGGTTTGACAAAGGTCCTCCAGCTTATCTGGCCCTTGGTTTCCTGTGATATTAATGTTTACACCGAGACAATACCAGTGCTTTCACTGTGGGTTAGAATGAAGAATTTACCTTCTTCAAGTGTGAGATCTGCCCTCCTGAACTTTTCCACACCAACCGTTTAACCCTTTGATCCTTTCAATCTGCTGTTTTCCATATATCAGCTGGTTTATCAAGCCCCGGAGGGCAGGCACCTTGGATTTAAAATCCCCTCCCTGGCCCAGTGCTAACCTAGCAGAAAACAACAAATTCAGAAAGACTGATCGAGAGATTTAAATAAAAAAGTGACTTCCTCACTTTGTTGGTGTCTTTAGCAAAGCAGATATTTACTCCGTTAGTAATTCATGCTAAAAATCTTTTCATTTATTCATTTTTGTCTTCGCTGGGTGTTCGTTGCTGTGTGCAGGCTCACTCTAGTTGTGGAGAGCAGGGAACTACTTTCTAGCTGCGCGCCCGGGCTTCTCATGGCAGTAGTTTCTCTTGTTTCCGCGCACAGGCTCTAGGGCGCATGCGCTTCAGTAGTTATGGCGCGGGGGTCAGTTGCCCTGAGGCATGAGGACTCTTCCCTGGACCAAGGATGAAACCTGTGTTGGCAGATGGATTGGCAGATGGATTCTTAACCACTGGACCACCAGGCAAGTCCAGTAATTCATTTTTTTTTCCTATGTCCCGTGCGAGAGAGACCTCAAAGAGTTTCGGGTTTATTGTTCTGCTGAGCTTTGCATGGGCCACCGTGTTTTCTCCTGCACGAGTTCCTGCATCTCCCATTCTAGGTGACAGACTCAAGCATAGAGTTCCCACCAAAGCAGCACCGCAGAGACCCAGCCCTTACCCCAAATGCAATCCAGAAAATTCTCCTCCACCAAATAATAATTGTCTCATCCTCAAGGTATATACTTTTATACCAAGTAGTCCTTTGTTTCTTCCCATATGTCTTCCAGCTGTTTCTATGGTGCCGACTCTCTGCTGTGGGCAATATTAAAAACACATATGTCACAATCCCTGCCCTCAAGGAACTTACCGGACAGTTGGGAATTGACACCAAAAAAATGATAGAGAACCACAAAGATGGCACAGCCTCAAGACCTAAGTTTCAGACTATAGTTTGAAATCCACTGGTGGATGGGCTGTAAAATCAGTTTAAGGAATCACAATGGGCATTTAAAAAAAAAAAAGGAAATAACTCAAACAGCAAAGATTTGAGGGTCCAAGACATAGTACAAGTAAGCATATTTTTAGTAAAAGTTTGGTTCTGTTTTACATAGAAATATCATGTTTCTTACCATAGGTCCTGGTCACATGTGTTTGAACACTTCTGACAAGCCAGGTGTGAGGTGTGTATGGTCTGGTGTATGAAAGAATGCCAAGGGAGGGGCCGTTGTTCCTAACTTGTGTTTGAGTCACGGACCCTGAGGACCATTTGAGAATGATTGCAAGTCCCTCTAGAAAGCATACATATGGCTGACATTTTGCCTATGATCTCAGTAGTTCATGGACTTTACAACCCGTTCACAGACCTTGGTTAGATCCCTTTGATCTGGAGATTAAAGCCAGGAGTTGTGTGGGGGTGGCGGTGGTGGAGAGGCTGGGGGAGGTGGTGGGGTCTATGTTCTCAGGGCCCTGAATTTCTCTTGAGGAAAGAAGATCATCCATTACTCACGGGAAGTCAACAAAGGCTTCCAAGGAGAAGCAGCTGACAAGCTAATCCTCATTTTAGGAAGATTATTCTGGAAACTTTAGAGGGCAGAAATCCAACTTGGAGGCTTTGTAATAATTATTTGAGAGGTGGGAGAAGCGGATAGGTAGGAAGGCATAGCCTGAGATGTTTTTAAAATTAAAAAAGAAATCACTGGACCTGGTGTTTGTTTGGATAGAGGGGGAAAATGAGGAAAGAGTCTAGGGTGGCCCCTGGGTTTCTAGTTTTAAATGGACAACGATGCTCATCACAGTGTCAGGAATAAATAGGGGGGGAAAGTAAGCCTGGGGAAGAGTATGAGTTTAGTTTTGTGGTTAATGGACATGCTCAGGTATATATCTGGAGATCCCAACATGCTTCCTATGAAGATAAACAGCAAGTGCCAGTGAAGGCTGCCTTAGGGTGGGGCTGAGGACTGGCAGCGTGGAGGAAGAGGGGGCTTTGTACTTCATTTGCATGGGCGTGTTGTTTGATGGAACAGTTTGGTGATGTGGGACAACAGGAGTGTTCTAAAGACTATGAAATCCCCACTCACTGTGGAAATAACAGGAAAGGCACAGCAGGTGAACTGGTGAGGGGGGCAAAACAGTGCTTGGAATAAAGCTTGGGGCTCTAGAGGCAAGAGGGACTGGTTTTAGAAATAGAGGGGAGGGGCTGGTCCTGCTCAGTGGGGAAGAAGGCCCTGTAGACTGTGGCAAGGATACTGGACTGGGTTGCTCTGCTCTCCTCCAGGGGATCTTCCCCACCCAGGGATGTGTGTGTGTTAGTTGCTTAGTCATTTTCGACTCCATGGACTGCAGCCTGCCAGGTTCCTCTGTCCATGGAATTTTCCAGGCAAGAATACTGGAGTGGGTTGCCATTTCCTCCTCCAGGGAATCTTCCTGACCCAGAAATCAAACCTGGGTCTTCCGCATTGCAGGCAGATTTTTTACTGTCTAAGCCACCGGGGAAGCCAGGATCGAACCTGCATCTCTTCCATTTCCTGCATTGACAGGCGGGTTCTTTACCATTAATGCCACCTGGGAAGCCTGTGTGTGTGTGTGTGTGTGTGTGTGTGTGGGCAGCGTCCACCCCAGAAACCTGAATTGGTGGTTCTGTCCACTCCTACGCCATCAGCACGTGTGAGAAAGAAGCACCCTGACACTAACACTGCCTATTTCTAGCCCATATCCTGGCTGTGTTCTGCTGTGTCTCTGGTGTGCTTCTGATCTGCCAGCTCCTAAGCTTCTGCTGGGTCCTTTTATGGCTTGGCACTGAACCCTCAAGCCTAGTGCCCAATAATGCCCACTCAGTCCTGACCTCTGCTGACCACCACATCCGTCTACCATTTGCCTTTGAACCCTGGCCTGAACTTCTGCCAGCATGTCTAGACCACTGTCCTGTCTCATCCAGTCCTGTGGCCTGGTTTCTGCTGAATTCCACTGAGCCTGCCAGTGGACAATATACCAGAGACCAGGATCCTCCAGTCTCTTCCAGGCCTGAGTACCAGAAACAGCCATGTTTGTTTCTGCTACAGAAGATCAGGTCGGGAAGGAACTTCACGTTTGTTCACTCTTGATGGGTGCTGCTGAGAGTCTGGGTTAGAGTCAAATCTGTATTTGATGATCTGGGCCAACTCCTTAACTGTTTGTTTGTAGTGTTACTAAATAGTTCCAGATGTCAGTATAACATGTAAGCCATGATGCTCTGATTGGAGCACTCTGTGCTGAAAAAAAGTTTTTTTGTTCAGATAAGCAAAATGCATAAGGTGAAATTAAATCTCCCTCTCAGTCTGGAAACCTCTGTGAAGATCCTGCATTATTTACCAACCACAAGAGCTTTTCCTTGGCTGGGGCATGTGATCCTACTAGCACTTTTTTCCAGCTGCTCAAACATACTTTGACACAGTCACTCACTAGCTCCAAATACCAGGATTACTCCATTCCTGTTCAGTGGTTCAGTGACTTGGCTCCCAGAGGAAAAGCAAAGGCAGTTTCAGAAATCTACTAACTCCCCAAATGGAACTAAATAATAGTCTCGACTTCAGGATATTGTTTGAAGGTGAAAGGAGATGATGTGTAGAAAGCATTTATGGTATGTAGGTGCCTGGCACCTAGGGAGGTCTCGGTCAATGTCAGCTCTTTTCGTTAGGCGGTTCTACGGATGACCACATCAGCTGGGACTTCTGGGGTGGGTTTGTCATAAGTTGAGAAATCAATCCAGAGTCTCTAGGATGCCATGTCAGCAGCTGAGGAAGACCCAAGTTTGAATCCTTGCTTTGTATCTTCCACCCAGGATTTTGCTGAGTCTCAGTGTTTTCATTTGTCAATGGAAAGAATGCCTTTCTCAGAGGGCTGCTGAAATGACTAAGAAAAACATGGACAAACGGTAAGTTATCAAGCAGCAGTTATGATTACCGTGATCTCTCTCACTCCTTTTTTTTAAAAAAACACTGTTGATTTATTTATTTGGCTGCACCAGATCTTCATTGCAGAATGTGGGATCTAGTTCCCTGACCAGGGATTGAACCTGGACCGCCTGCATTAGGAGTGTGGAGTGGGACTTCCTTAGTGGGAAGTTGCTTTTTGTAGCAAGTTGTCAGGAGAGCATCACCTTCTGAGATATCTTCTTGGGTGTTACAGAATTGCTTTAGTGTAGGTGATGACCATTCACTCCTTTGTGCATATGCTCATTTATCAATTCATTCCTTCCTCCATTCACCTAACAAGTATTTGTTGATTACCTTCTGTGTTCTATGTGCTAGAAGTACTGCACTTGCCCTTATGGACAAGTGCATATCCTGGTGAGAGGACACAGTCACATAAACCAAAACATATGGGAGGTACGCGTGACACCTGTGCAAATGGTCAATGTCAGGTTTATTAGGGAGATTCAGGGTCTGACTTTACCAAGCTCAGGGAGCCAGTGACCTAGGAATCCATGACCTTTATGCCTATCCAGGCTTTTCCTAACTGGGTTGACTTTGCTGGTGCTTTCAGTTGAGGTCCTTCCTCCAGTCCCGTGGGGCCCTTGCCTCCCAGGCTCAACAAGGTCTGTTGCTCTGTGGCTCCCTAACTTCTGCTTTGCTCCCCATCTGGATGAAGGATGCTCCTGGAGTTTTTATAAGAACATCTAGCTTCTCTAGAAAATTAACTCGGGAAACTAAAGAGTGCTTCTGGCTGTGGGGAGGACACAGAAGAGAGCCCTGATTCTCCATCCCAGGACCCAGAACTGCCTTCATGTCTCACTCAAGCACCCCTGAAACTTGTCAGCCGCCTTCACACTGTGGTGTCTTGGTTAACACAGTTCTGTCAGCCTAGCATCTCTCTTCTCCACCTCTCAGTTCTATCCATCTGCCCAGGTGCTGCTCAGATAATCCCTCTGTTTCAGAGAATGCAAGCTATACTGCAGGATCCATTCTCCTCTGATTCTGGTGGTCACAGAGTCTCTGGAGTTGAACTGGGCACATGGCGAAGCATGCAACACTTCCCAGACTTCCTGAAGCTCGGTGTGGCCACGGGACCAGTAACTGGCTCCTTCCCACCCTTCTTGCTGGCAGGAATGTGAACTTGGTATTAGGACCCCATATCCTGGCAGAGCAACAAGATGGAAGGTGCCTGGGTCCTTGACGTGGTAAAGCTGCCCCATCAGCCCTGGGACATGGATGTTCAAGCAGTAATCTGAGAGAAAACCGGTCTCTCTCTTTTAAAAGCTAGTTATTATGTTTTTTTCAAATTTGATTTTTTTATTGTATATTGGAGTATAGCTGATTTACAATGTTATGCTAGCTTCAGGTGTCCAGCAAAGTGATTCAGATCTATGTATGTATATATATACATCTTTTTCAGATTCTTTTCCCATGTAGGTTATTACAGAATATTGAGTAGATTGCCCTGTGCTAATCAGCAGGTCCCTGTTGTTTATCTATTTTATATAAAGTAGTGTGTATATGTTAGTCTCAAACTCCTAATTTACCCCCTCCTCCCTTTCCCCCCAACACCACCCCGTGGCTCAGTAGTTAAGAATCTGCCTGCCAATATGGGGATGCAGGTTCGATCTCTGGGTTGGGAAGAGCCCCTGGAGAAGGAAATGGCAACCAACTCCAGTATTCTTGCCTGGAGAATTCCATGGACAGAAGGACCTGGTGGGTGCAGTCCATGGGGTCACAAGGAGTCGGATATGACTGAGAGACTAAATAACAACAGCAACTACCACATATCCTGTTTGGAAACCATAAGTTGGTTGTCCAAGTCCAAATGAAAAAAAAAAAAAAAGTAGATGTGAGACACAGCTGACTTTTATCACACTAGAAATTTAAGAAATTTGGGGAAAAAATGTAAAATAATGCAGGTCTTGTCAATGCAAGTTTTTGTTTTGGAAAATATACTTGTTTTCATTACATTAAAAAAGCTAGTTATTTTGATTTTCTTTTGAGAACCAGATCTAATCTCCTAAAGACTCATCCTCCTCTGTGAGAAAGCTGAGTCCCTTTCTGCCTCTTCCAATATATCCTAAACATGTGTGCTTTGGCCTTCAATAAAGCCATCCTTTGGCTCTGTTTTGGAACCCAGAGATTTGTAGGAGCTTATAGTTCCCTGACAACATGACCCCTGGGTGAGCGGGAACCTGTCCTATTAAATGTGTACCTCTCCTGATAGCCATAAGCACAGTTAGCTTTTATTTTTCATGTACTTAATGGATGTGTGCTTAACGAATTTTTGGTGAATGAAGAATGATTGCCTGATTCTCCTGGACTAAAACTAACCTTTTTCTAAAGCATCGCTGTCCAATAGAAATATAATGCAAACCGTATACGTCATTTCAAATTTCCTAGTAGCCACCTATAAAGAAAATGCCAAAGCAATTTGGTGACATTCCTTTTAGTTATATGTTTCATTGAACCCTATATATTCAAATGCTGTCATTTTCACGAGTAATCATTATAAAACTTATTACCAAGAGAGTTTTTACAGTCTTGTTTTTCATGCTAAGCTTTGGTATATGGTGTGGTTTTTATATTTTCAGCGCATCTCACTTGGGACCAGCTGTGTTTTAAGCGCTCAATGGCCACTTGTAGTGAGTGGCTTCTGTATTCTGTTCTGGGGGGCCCTAAGCCATCTTGGAGGCATGTGGGAGACGTGAAGGGGCTGGAAGGGCAAAGGGGATACCGGGAGGCAAAAACGAGGCTTCGTAGAGCTTTGCTTGGCTGTGTTATACTAAGACTCAGTGAGTCTTACCAACTGTTGGGTGATTTCAATATAGAAAGAATACTGTGGAAAGAGAAGGAACCACTGACAAAACGAAAGAAGAGATGGAGTCAGGAATCAGGAGTAGGCGGACTTTGAGAGGTACTCTGGGGGCCATCAAAGGCTTCAGGTAGAAGTCGACCTCTGCCATATCTAATAGTGGATTAAAGTGAGGACCAACCTTGCCCGAGAGACATGATGGCACAAGGCTGGATTTTCCACCACACTTGCCTGAGCGGCCCTGGTGAGCTGTTTCCACGCTGAACTTCAGTTTCCTCAGGAAGCCCCCTGGTAGCAATAGCCTGTGAGCAGAGAGCAGTCTCGCCAAAGGATCAAGATTCCCAGCAGCATGGTAAGGAGACATCCCATGGACCATCTCTGACAAGCTGTAGGGCCACCAGACACAGCAGGCTCCATGGATGTCCCAGAAGAAGGATGGAGGAAGGCTTTTTCCTTGGCTCATGGAAGCAATAGGTAGTTTCCAACCGAGGGATCTGGACAAGAAAGAGCTGATTCTGCCGAAAGGGAAACTCAGGGACTGAACAAAGGAGGGGCAGTCCCCACACAGCTGGGAGGGGGACAGAAGTTGGGGAACACTGAAGGCAGGATATGCCTTTTCTCCTGTTCCTGGAATTTCCTTCATGGGGCTCAGGGGTCCATGAGGAATTCTGAGGAGATGGGGCATGAAATACCTCTCAGCAGCCCAGCCTGGGCCTATACAAGGGAGAAAGGAGAATCATGGCACTCACATGAATCATCTGAGGGAGAAGCAAAAAAACACCCCCAAGAATTCCTTTAAGATCTCAGCCTTCCAGTATCTTGGGCTTCTTTTATCCAGGTAATAGTCTTGGCTTTCTATATAACTTGGGCTTCCCTGGTTGCTCAAACGGTAAAGAATCCATCAGCAGTGCAGGAGACCCAGGTTCGATACCCGATTCAGGGACATCCCCTGGAGGAGGGAATGGCAACTCACTCCAGTATTCTTGCCCGGAGAATTCCATGGACAGAGAGAGGAGCCTGGCGGGCTACAGTCCATGGGGTCGTAAAGAGTCAGACACGACTGAGTGACTAACACACTTTCTTTCCACACATAGATCTGGTCATAAAGGATGTGGGAGGAGGCCAACTTGGAACTGATTTCAGGAGGAGGAGGTCTGATGTCTCGAAGCTCAAGGTTCCAGTCACTGGAGTATTCCAGGGAATAACGGAAACCGTGGTCACGGTGATGGTCTGAGAACATTTGCCTGCTTGAATCACCAGAGAATCTTAGAAACTTATGACTTTGTTCTTGGGATGCTGCCAGTCTTTCTGGAAGTGGCTGTACTTTGGGATGAAAGCAGCTGAGGAAATAAAAAAGTATTAGGTCAGGACCAACAGCCTGACGTAAAATCCCCAGGCCACCGTTGCAAATGAGAGGTCGGCCAACCCCCAGGCCAAGTGTATTCTTGATGGAAAACTAATTAATTCTCAAGAAGGAAGTATGTCATTGGATAGAGTTCCTTCTTGTCTCCCCAGCTTGTAGAAACAGCTGGACTTGTAAAATTTTCCGCATAGAATGCTGGTCCTCTAAGACCCAGCCTTGGCCACATGTATCCCAATGTTTCCTGACGGTGGTGCTTTCCTTGAGTGGCCCCGCTGGGGATGAAGGAAGAAGTTTGTACTGCACATCTGGAGTGGTTCTTGGTCCAAGCAAGGTGCTCCACAAATGTGTGTGAGGAGGAGGCATTCGTGAGACTCAGCTTCTGAACAATTAGGAGAAAGAGGCACTTGACTCCTCCCACTTCCTCCTGCCTTCATTCTCCAGGTCTGTTGTGCCCAGAGGGCACTGGAAGCCCACCTTTTAATTTTTTGCCAGTCTTAGTATTGTGTTGCTTAGCGCTGTTTTTCTTATGTAAGACAGAACATCCAACAGACTTGATAAACAAACATATTCATTCTCGAGTGTTCGGAATTTAACCCTTCACCCTGGTCCTGAGTGGCCTAGGCTGAAGATTCAGAGCTCAACCAGCTGGTTGCCAACCAGGATTTTGCCCCTTACTAGCTGTGAGGCTCTGGGCGATTATTCACTTTGCCTCTCTGAGCCTTAAGTTTTCTCTTTCATCTTAAAAACAGAAGTGCTTTCCTTGTGTTTATCATTGTTTAAAGTGGAAGTTCTTGGGACTTCCCTGGCAGTCCAGTGGTTAAGACTCTGAGCTTCCACTGCAGGGTTCAATCCCTAGTTGGGAAACTAAAATCTTTAAATACTGCATGTGGAGTGGCCAAAAAGACAAAAAAGTGGAGGTTCTTAACCTGAGTCCAGGGATGAGCTTTAAGAAGTCCATAAACATTCCGATATACCTGATACATTTTTTTCTCTTTGGATATGTGAATTTTCCTTCAGAGACTATCTGTAACTTTCATCAGATTCTTAAAATGGCATTCGACACTTGCCTACCTCTCCCCTCAAATAGCACCACTGGGTTAGAGACGACAGCTGTAAATGATATACAATAAAATTTCTACTTAAAAGGTTTTAACAAATGCTAATGATTTTTATACCTACTTTCCAGGGTTTGTAGGATTAAATGAGATGATGGCCAGTAAGCTTTTACCACAGTGATAGACATGTTGCAAGCACTCCAGTGCCAGATACTGGGGTAAGATTTTGAAACATAGAGACTTAATTTTCTCTTTTGTCTTCTAGAATATATAACCCGTATACTAATTGGGTGGTGCTAGAGTAGGGGAAGGAAGCAGAGGGGAGATTGTGATTTATCACAGAAAAACTCTCCATCATTCATTTTGGCGACCTCACCTAGAAGCTTGCTTGAGTGCAGGGCCAGAACTCTGTATCTTAGATAAGAAGTTGAGTGTGGTCCAGGGATCTAGGCATTAGGAATGTTGTATTAAGGCAGAGTAGTGAGAGTGGGGCTCCCTTCTCTCTAGAGCAGGCCAAACAAGATTTACTGTCTGTAGGGAATTTTAAAATGAGGATAAAATTGGGGCTTTTCTGGTGGTACAGTGGTTAAGAACCCACCTGGCAATGCAAAGGATACCAGTTCCAGCCTTGGTCCAGGAAGATCCCACATGCTGCAGAGCAACTCAGCCCATGCTCCTGGAGCCCGTTCTCCACAACAAGAGAAGTCACCACGATCAGAAGCCCGCACACCCCAATAAAGAGTAGTGCAACTAGAGAAGGCCCGCGTGCAGCAACGAAGACCCAACACAGCCAAAAGTAACTAAGTAAATGAAAGAACAGAATGAAACCCAGCGAGTCTATTTTTTTATTATCACAGGCAATTTTAAACACTTTCTATGATAAAGAAGATGCGATATATACTAAAATAATGCTACTTGCAGCAACATGGATGGACCCAGAGATTATCATACTGAGTGAAGTAAGTCAGAGAAAGACAAATATCATATGATATCCCTTATATGTGGAATCTAAAATAGGACACAAATCAGTGTATGTAAAAGACAGAAGCATACTCACAAATATAGAGAACAGATTTGTGGCTACCAAGGGGGAGGGTGTTTGGGAGTGAAGGACTGGGAGTTTGCCATTAGCAGAGGCAAACTGTTATCTATAGATGGACGAATAACAAGGTCTTACTATATAGGTGCTGCTGCTGCTAAGTCACTTAGTGGGTTGCCGTTTCCTTCTCCATACTGTATAGCACAGTGGACCATATCCAATGTCCTGTGATAAACCATAATGAAAAAGAATGTGTGTGTGTGTGTATATATACATATATACATATATATATATATATCTCAGAGAAGGCAATGGCACCCGACTCCAGTGCTCTTGCCTGGAAAATCCCATGGACAGAGGAGCCTGGTAGGCTGCAGTCCATGGGGTCGCTGAGGGTCGGACACGACTGAGCAACTTCACTTTCACCTTTCACTTTCATGCATTGGAGAGAAATGGCAACCCACTCCAGTGTTCTTGCCTGGAGAATCCCAGGGACTGGGGAACCTGGTGGGCTGCCGTCTATGGGGTCGCACAGAGTTGGACAGGACTGAAGTGACTTAGCATAGCATAGCATATATATATATATAAAACTGAGTCACTTTGTTATATAGCACCAATGAACACAATATTGTAAAACTATACTTCAATAAAAGTAAAAAATAAAATTTCTTACATTAACAAAAAATCAGTATCTGTAACAAAATAGTCCTCCCTACAAAAAATAATTTTGTTTCTCTAAGTTCTAAATAACTTGTACAATTACGGTTGAATTTTAATAGAATATATGTTAACTTTTTAGCATATTTTTTTTACTGCTTATCCTTTAATGAACACTGTATTCTCTGTGGAAAGTACTTTGGACACCTCCTAGGTATGTCATGGAGTAGTGGGAAAGAATCTGCCTGCTGACAACAGGAGATGCAAGAAATATGAGTTGGATCCTTGCATCAGGAAGATCCCCTAGAGAAGGAAATGGCAACCCACTCCAGTATTCTTGCCTGGGAAATCCCGTGGACAGAGGAGCCTGGTGGGCTACAGTCTATGGGGTCACAAAGAATTAAGACACAACCGAGCACACACAAACACACAAAAAACTGAGTATACACACACACACACAGAGGTATGTCGTTGGCCTCCCAACACATGCCTACCCAGCTACACAGTTCAAGAGTAGATGCATAGTGATCTAGAACCATCTAGAACCAAAAGAAGCATCTAGAACTGTTCTTTGGGATGCAATTCATGCCTCCAGTCCCTGTGATATAATATATTCCTTTAAAAAATGGTGTATCAATTTAGTAGAATAGTAAGCAATTATCAACAAGAAAAAGGTAGATCTCTAGATACTGATATGAAACAATCTCCAATCTATAGTGTTAAATGAAGTAAGTGATATACAGAACATTTACAAATATTTTAACAAGTGATGTGTATGTTTATGCATATGTGAAGAATGGTAGTACAGTGCTTGTAAAAATAAGGACACATACTTGAACTACTTCAATTGTTACCCCATGTGACTGCTTGAAGGTTTTGTTTATGTTAAAAATTGAACACAGTGAAGCAGAGTGTGAATTTCGAGGTGCAATATCTTTGGTAAGTGACAAGTTTAGTTCATACATGAAATATTTTTACGGAATCTGAACAATATTTTGAACACTGGCGTTTCTTTTTCTTTCTGTATTGTTTTGTTCATTTTAAAGCTAAAGAACACATCAAGACGTCAAGAGGGTAGTGACTATTACTGATTATTATGTGATTCTTAGATGAATAATTTTGTGGCATAGAGAAGTGGGCTTTAAAAAATGATATACTCTGGGTGTCTGATACACTGTGTGCCACCTATTTTTAATCAGAAAAATGCTTTTCGGGCATTATTTTTATTTGATTCTCACAAGAGTTCCTCAGAGAAGCAATTTTATCAACATTTGTAAATCAGTCAACCTTTGAGGCCATTCCAACAGAAACACCCAGGTTATTGATCCTATTGACCTCCTACTCAGTCCCTGTTCTAACAACAAGAAGCTTCCTACTTACTCATACTGCTACTCATAGAAAAAAAAATCCTTTAATTCTAGAGACAAAAGGATAAACATAATGTGGGATAGAGTTAGCATCTCAGGATGGGGAAGGAGACCACAGATGGAAGTCTTCCCTATTTTGGTAAAGGGAGAATTTGCAAGAGTTCAGCAGGGAATTTCAGAACCTGGAGCTCCTTCTTGGTGGGAAAGGGGAGTCAAAAGAGGAGACTTGGAATCTTTGGGCTTTTTCTGGTGGCTCAGATGGTAAAGAATCCGCCTGCAATGCAGGAGACTCTGGTTTGATCCTTGGTTCGGGAAGATCCCCCAGAGAAGGGAATGGCTACCCACTGCAGTGTTCTTGGGCTTCCCTGGTGGTACTGGTGGTTCAGATGGTAAAAAACCTGTCTGCAATGCAGGAGACCTGCGTTCGATCCCTAGGTGGGGAAGATTTCCTGGAGAAGGGAGTGGCTACCCATTCCAGTATTCTTGCCTGGAGATGGGCCATCTCAGGTTTCTTTGATGAATCCGGTTTCCCTGCAAGTGGGCGGGGCTCTGCTTGGCAGCGCTGTTGCACAGGGAAGCAGCGCAGTTCACCGCAAGTCCTGTTTTACCTCGCCCCTTGGTTAACCATGCGTCTTAGAATTACCGAGGACCTCTCCTCACTTCTGTTTGGGACTTCATCAGGGAGGCATTCTCCTGCAGCAGTTGATGGACTTAGGCATGACGAAATGGATTTTAGCTGGGCTGATAAGAGTGTGACTCAGCCACCAACTTGAGCAGCCCGGGGTCCTGGGCTGTGAGCCCAGCTTTGAACAGCAGCTTCCCATCCTCCACCCACAACTCGTGTGCCACACAGATGCATTCTGCATGTGTGCTGTCTTGTGCAAAAGGTCAAGAAGTACTGCCTCCAGGGCTAAGACAATGCTATTCCTGGCTCTTGAGGGGAGAAATGGATCTGTCAGGTGCAGATAAGAGAAGGGTGGTTTGACCTGTTTCATTACTGGTGAAAATTACCTGGTGGTCTGTGTGCTTCCAGATTAATTGGAGTGTTTTGCAATTCAGTATCCTGTGGGGAACACGGGCACGCTGAACACACATCACCCTTGTGTTTGGAAGCACAGCAACTGTTTTCCAGCTTGCGTGGCTGTATTTTTTTTCTGTTTGTTTTTTCTGTTTCCACCCACAGCCTATTAAGACGTGAAGTGCCCCGAGATACAGCAGTGCTGTACACATGTCAATTCTTCTTCCCGAAACAAAGGGAAGGCGCTGTGGCTTTGGTGCCCTGTGATGCGTGCCATCTAAGACTTATCATAAGATGGTTTGGATCCTTGTTTCTGGAAAGATGGCACCACCTGTGTCTGACGGTGATGGTGACAGTTTATAAGTACTTGTCAATTACAACATATGAATGAAACTCAAGTCATGAATGAAATTCTTTTGCAGGGATTTACAACTGTTGATTAAACCATCCAGATTTTAGTCACAATTGGTTGAAATGTCATATTCTCTTTCCATGTGTAACGAATGAACTGCATTCAGCCAACAAGTATTTATTGAATGTCTTCTGTATCAGGCACAAGACTGTGTGCTGAACATGCTTCATTTGGCAAGATAGAAAAGCTATTATCGAGGCACAAGGAAATGCATGTAGACAAAAGCTGAAGGTGTTCTGGTTATCTGAAAGTGGTTCTTGAAACGAAAATGTGTAATAGTGTCTGTCTTCCAGATTCATAGGTACATCTGGCTTAATCCTCTCTAAATTCATGGGTCCACCTCTAACATTTACAGAGTCCAGGGTGGGGGTACAAATAAGCCTATAAACGGTTAAATAATGTCTTCTCTTTCTTCTTCCTTTAAAAAAATATACATTCATAAAGACAAAATTGAAAACTGTCCAAGGCAATGTTTCCATGACCAAAAGTTGGCAGTACTAGAGATGACTGAATTAATTATTATTGCACATGTTTAAATGTTCTTTTGTTTCATTTGAATGACTAACAAATGAAGACACACTTAATTTATCATTATTTTATATTTATTTCCTCAAATTAATTTTTTGCTTTCATTTCACCATGATCACAAATCCTGAAGTTATAAGTGAACATTTTCACATCATTTTGTTCTGTGCACAGCAATGAGCTAAAGCAGTTCTTTAAGTGTAAGTACATTTAAAATATGCAAATCTTGAGTGTATTTTCGTAAAAAAATGTGAGAGTACGTATAAAATACTAAAAACAATATTTTTACATATACTGGGTTGGCCAAAATTTTCATTCAGGTATTTCAATACAATGCTACAAAAACACCTGCATGAACTTTTTGGCCAAGCCAATAATTTCAAAGAAAGTCACTTTTCTCATAAAATATGAAGTTAAAATTTGAAAGGAAATATTCAAATTGTAATTCAGTTCAGTTCAGTTCAGTTGCTCAGTCCTGTCGGACTCTGACCCCATGAATCGCAGCACACTAGGTCTCCCTGTCCATCACCAACTCCCGGAGTTTACATAAACTCATGTCAATTGAGTTGGTGATGCTCATCCTCTGTTGTCCCCTTCTCCTCCTGCCCCCAGTCCCTCCCAGCATCAGAGTCTTTTCCAGTGAGTCAACTCTTCGCATGAGGTGGCCAAAGTACTGGAGTTTCAGCTTCAGCATCAGTCCTTCCAATGAACAGCCAGGACTGATCTCCTTTAGGATGGACTGGTTGGATCTCCTTGCAGTCCAAGGGACTCTCAAGAGTCTTCTCCAACACCTCAGTTCAAAAGCATCAATTATTCGGCACTCAGCTTTCTTCACAGTCCAGCTCTCACATCCATACATGACCACTGGAAAAACCATAGCTGTGACTAGAGGGACCTTTGTTGGCAAAGTAATATCTCTGCTTTTGAATATGCTGTCTAGGTTGGTCATAACTTTCCTTCCAAGGAGTAAGCGTCTTTTAATTTCATGGCTGCAGTCACCATCTGCAGTGATTTTGGAGCCCAGAATAATAAAGTCTGACACTGTTTCCATTGTTTCTCCATCTATTCCCCATGAAGTGATGGGACCAGATGCCATGATCTTCGTTTTCTGAATGTTGAGCTTCAAGCCAACTTTTCACTCTCCTCTTTCACTTTCATCAAGAGGCTTTTGAGTTCCTCTTCACTTTCTGCCATAAGGGTGGTGTCATCTGCATAACTGAGGTGATTGATATTTCTCCCGGCAATCTTGATTCCAGCTTGTGCTTCTTCCAGCCCAGCGTTTCTCATGATGTACTCTGCATATAAGTTAAATAAGCAGGGTGACAATAGACAGCATTGACGTACTCCTTTTCCTATTTGGACCCAGTCTGTTGTTCCATGTCCAGTTCTAACTGTTGCTTCCTGACCTGCATACAGGTTTCTCAAGAAGCAGGTCAGGTGGTCTGGTATTCCCATCTCTTTCAGAATTTTCCACAGTTTATTGTGATCCACACAGTCAAAGGCTTTGGCATAGTCAATAAAGCAGAAATAGATGTTTTTCTGGAGCTCTCTTGCTTTTCCATGATCCAGCGGATGTTGGCAATTTGATCTCTGGTTCCTCTGCCTTTTCTAAAACCAGCTTGAACATCTGGAAGTTCATGGTTCACGTACTGCCAAAGCCTGGCTTGGAGAATTTTGAGCATTACTTTACTAGCCTCTGAGATGAATGCAATTGTGCGGTAGTTTGAGCATTCTTTGGCATTGCCTTTCTTTGGGATTGGAATGAAAACTGACCATTTCCAGTCCTGTGGCCACTGCTGAGTTTTCCAAATTTGCTGGCATATTGAGTGCAGCACTTTCACAGCATCATCTTTCAGGATTTGAAATAGCTCGACTGGAATTCCATCACCTCCACCAGCTTTGTTCGTAGTGATGCTTTCTAAGGCCCACTTGACTTCACATTCCAGGATGTCTGGCTCTAGGTGAGTGATCACACCATCGTGATTATCTTGGTCGTGAAGATCTTTTTTGTACAGTTCCTCTGTGTATTCTTGCCACCTCTTCTTAATATCTTCTGCTTCTGTTGCTGCTGCTGCTGCTGCTAAGTCGCTTGTCATGTCCGATTCTGTGTGACCCCATAGACGGCAGCCCACCAGGCTCCACTCTCCCTGGGATTCTCCAGGCAAGAACACTGGAGTGGGTTGCCATTTCCTTCTCCAACGCATGAAATTGAAAAGTGAAAGTGAAGTCGTTCAGTTGTATCTGACTCTTAGCGACCCCATGGACTGCAGCCCACCAGGCTCCTCTGTCTATGGGACTTTCCAGGCAAGAGTACTGGAGTGGGGGTGCCATTGCCTTCTCCTTCTGCTTCTGTTAGGTCCATACAGTTTCTGTCCTTTATCAAGCCCATGTTTGCATGAAATGTTCCCTTGGTATCTCTAATTTTCTTGAAGAAAATCTCTAGTCTTTCCCATTCTGTTGTTTTCCTCTATTTCTTTGCATTGGTCGCTGAGGAAGGCTTTCTTATCTCTTCTTGCTATTCTTTGGAACTGTGCATTCAGATGCTTATATCTTTCCTTTTCTCCTTTGCTTCTCTTCTTTTCACAGCTATTTGTAAGGCCTCCCCAGACAGCCATTTTGCCTTTTTGCATTTCTTTTCTATGGGGATGGTCTTGATCCCTGTCTCCTGTACAATGTCAGGAACCTCAGTCCATAGTTCATCAGGCACTCTGTCTAGCAGATCTAGTCCCTTAAATCTATGTCTCACTTCTACTGTATAATCACAAGGGGGTTGATTTAGGTCATTCCTGAATGGTCTAGTGGTTTTCCCTACTTTCTTCAATTTAAGTCTGACTTTGGCAATAAGGAGTTCATGATCTGAGCCACAGTCAGTTCCTGGTCTTGTTTTTGTTGACTGTATAGAGCTTTTCCATCTTTGGCTGCAAAGAATATAGTCGATCTGATTTCGGTATTGACCATCTGGTGATGTCCATGTGTAGAGTCTTCTCTTGTGTTGTTGGAAGAGGGTGTTTGCTATGACCGGTGCATTTTCTTGGCAAAACTCTATTAGTCTTTGCCCTGCTTCATTCTGTACTCCAAGGCCAAATTTGCCTGTTACTCCAGGTGTTTCTTGACTTCCTACTTTTGCATTCCAGTCCCATGTAATGAAAAGGACATCCCTTTTGGGTGTTAAGTCTAAAAGGTCTTGTAGGTCTTCATAGAACTGTTCAACTTCAGCTTCTTCAGTGTTACTGGTTGGGGCATGGGCTTGGATTACTGTGATACTGAATGGTTTGCCTTGGAAACGAACGGAGATCATTCTGTTGTTTTTGAGATTGCATCCAAGTACTGCATTTTGAACCTTGCTTCTATCACCAGTCACATCCACAACTGGGTATTGTTTTTGCTTTGGCTCCATCCCTTCATTCTTTCTGGAGTTATTTCTCCACTGATCTCCAGTAGCATATTGGGCACTTACCAATCTGGGGAGTTCCTCTTTCAGTATCCTATCATTTTGCCTTTTCATACTGTTCATGGGGTTCTCAAGGCAAGAATACTGAAGTGGTTTGCCATTCCCTTCTCCAGTGGACCACTCTGTCAGCCCTCTCCACCATGACCCACCTGTCTTGGGTGGCCCCACAGGATATGGCTTAGTTTCATTGAGTTAGACAAGGCTGTGGTCCATGTGATCAGATTGGCTAGTTTTCTGTGATTATGGTTTCAGTGCGTCTGCCCTCTGATGCCCTCTTGCAACACCTACCGTCTTACTTGGGTTTCTCCTACCTTGGATGTGGGGTATCTCTTCACGGCTGCTCCAGCAAAGTGTAGCTGCTGCTCCTTTCCTTGAACAAGTGGCCCCTTCTGATCTTGAACGTGGAGTAGCTCCTCTCTGCCCTCCTGTACCCACGCAGCTGCCACTCCTTGGATGTCATGTAGTTCCTTTTGGCAGCACTTCAAATTGTAAGTAGCAAATATAAAAAATGTTCAATTTTCTTAAATAAAATGTCTTAAGTGTTATTTTCTGAAAATTAAATTTTATCAAATCATTGTAAACTATACTTCTGATTGCTAGTATTCAGCTCTCATCTAGTTGCTAATATAAAGGATCCATATTCTGCATCAGACACATTATAGTTAGACCTACAAAGGCTCCAGTTTTAAGATGATGGGAATTGTGAGATTTTGCACCAGGTTCCCCAGCTGCCATGTGTGATTGTTGCGAATACCATGTTAACTTTTGAGCATCTCCGGGAACAGGAATTGGAACAGGAAGAGAATCTCTGGAAACAGATGAGTGCGTCTACCGGGAAATGATAATTTCTGATGCAAGAATCTGTTCAGTCACATTGGCCGAGGGAAAGCAGTTGACATGTTAATTTGTCTTTGCTCTCACCTGCCTGCATCTGCTGCTCAAACCCTCTCTGCACTCTAAAATCCTGTCCTGTCTCTGATCAGCAGCCACGGTAAAACTCAAAGGCCTTCATGGCATTTGGAAGCAATGAGTTTCTCTCTTTTTCCCAGAGACCATGGGCAGAGATGCAGAGATGTGATGGAGAAGCAGTTTCCTGGGGCCTGAGCCATGTTAGTTACAGAAAAGATGTTTAGGGTTATGAATGAGGCTTTGGCAACAAAGAGCACAGATCCTAAGTGACTGCAGTGTCTATGTGAGTGTTAATAAAATTGCCTTTTTTTTTTTTTTTTGTATTTATGAGTGAGGAGCCATCTAGGTCACAGGGTTCAGAGCAGAGTCCCTGAGTTTCCTGGCAGCATCAGTCATTCATATGGAGCAAGACCTAGTGATGCTTTCCCACTTGAGAGTGACTCTTCTTACCTCCTGCTCGCTGCCCCATCCCAGCTCTGCTCAGCCCACTTTCAGAGTGGGCTCTGGACAGGTGTCTTCCATCCAGGGTACGTTCATGGGCCATGAACCAGGAACAGTTCATTTCTGTCCTGGGAGGGGGTGGGGTGGAGTGGGCTGGGAGGTGGGAAAGAGGTTCAAGAGGGAAGGGACATATGTATACCTGTGGCTGATTCATGTTGATGTATGGCAGAAACCCAAACTAAGTAAATGAAAAAAACAAAAACTTCTTTATGAGAGTCTGACAGATGGAGACAGAATTTCCTGCTTAGAATGAGCATATAAGCAAAAAGTGAAAAATAGAGGGACTGCATGAGGGGCTTCCCTGGTGGTCCAGTGGCAAAGACTCCATGCTCCCAATGCAGGGGGGCCCAGGTTCAATCCTTAGTCAGGGAACTAGATCCCACATGCTGCAACTAAAGAGTTCACATGCTACTATGAAGATTAAAGATCCTGTGTGCCTAAGACCCAGTGTAGCCAAATAAATATTTATTAGAAAAAAAAGAAAATGCAATGTGAATGGATGAGTCCATTGTAAGGCCCACGCAACATTTTGGGGCTGTGTTTACATAACCAAGGGTGCTAGAATTCCATGTCTAGCCTTGTAGGATGAGGGCTGACTTCAGTCCTCTCTGATCACCTTGGCAAAGTCTTACAATTTGAAAAGACTCCCTTCAGTTACTTGGGATCTGTGCTGTCTCTTGTCTACCTACTGCATAGACCTGACTCATTGGGAAAGACCCTGATCCTGGGAAGGATTGGGGGCAGGAGGAGAAGGGGACGGCAGAGGATGAGATGGTTGGATGGCATCACTGACTCAATGGACCTGAGTTTGAGCAAACTCTGGGAGACAGTGAAGGACAGGGAAGCCTGGCATGCTACCATCCAGGGGTGGGTCACCAAGAGTCAGACATGACTTAGCAACAGAATAGTAACAAGAAGTCTCTTACAAGTCGCTTACAATGAAAACACGTGACTGTGATACCTTCTGCTGTTCATCTGTCTGCTCTGTAAACTGAGCTTTGTCCTTGCTGACATTGGGTGCATCTAACAGCAGGTTCAGACTCTATTTAAGTTGTACTCTAGTACAATGATTCTCGAGGAGACCCCAATTTCTCCGGTTTCACTGATGTTTTGATTGGATTTTCTTTTCAAGCTACCTCAGCCAAAAGCATCTTCTCACAAAAACAGTAGGTTCATTTCAACTCAATATTTCACTTTGGACAATTGCTGGACTCCATTTTGCACCCCATACTGGAACGCAGGCTCCCCAGGGCGCACATGCTTCCCACCCATTAGCATTTGAGAGAGCCTTGGCAGACAGATTGAGGTCAAGGGAAAGGCAGACCCCCATGGCCAGTGGAAGAGCAGAAAGTTGATGCCTTCAAATTGTTGTAAATAGTGCTTTGCAAGCCATATGCTGCCTGAGACTGTATTTGCATTGCGTACCCGGCCTCTTGTTATTAAACACGGTAAGACACAACACTGGACGGTGGGAGATAGAGGCCCCAGTGAACTCCAGAGTTTCCACCATTTACCTGATGTTGACTGGGTGTTTAGTCTGGCAGAAGCTCAGACCAGAAGGTCATTTCTGGGAAACACAACAATGTCTTGTGTCGTGGGTGTTTCAGAAGGTAAGGAGGCTCTCTTTGCACCCTGAAGCAGAAAAATATTTGGAATTCTCCCGCCCGACTAGATTTTTCCTCTAGGAACTGGTGGGGCTCTTCAGGCCAAGCCCAGGTTAGCTTCAAGGGCTTTTCTGGTTAAACGCCTTACAAAGCTGAAATCCTGGGGTGCAGTTTTGGGACCCTGCTATGAGAAGATGCGGCTGAGACACTGGAGCAGAGGCCAACCTGGAGCCCAGGGGTGCCTGGTGGCTGTTTTCCCAGGTGGCCGGCAGGGTCCTGACAACCCCAGATGCATGGTCCTGGTGGGTTGGGGAGTGGGTGTCACTTAGCAATGTTGCCCTACCTGACTCATTGCTCTGTGACTCTGAGGGACTCTTTTACGATACAAGTTCGATGCGGCTAAGTTTTTAGCTCAGGTTACCCTGTGGCACAGGTGAGAGAGAAAGATCCTTTCTCTAGCTGGAAGTCAGTCCCTCCTCCTGCCCCAGCCTGGGAAGTGAGAGCGGAAGAGGAGATCCTCTCCTGCGGCCTGGCCACACTCACCTCCAAATCACACGGATTAGGCAGGAGCTCTGTAGGGTCAGTCAGAGGGTAAGTGCAGGCGTGGTGTTCTGGGAAACCTGAGTTTTAAGCCTCATATCTCAGTTGTTTGCTTGCTGTGCAGCTTCAGGTAAATTCCTTAATCTCTCTGAGCCTCAGATCCCTTACTCCTCAAATGGACAGCTGAATGAAGTCATAGTCTGGCTCACAGTAGGAGCTGAGTAAAAGATAGTTGCTTTTCCTGCTTCTCCATCTTTGAGCTGGCCAAAGCCCATGGGCAACACATTCTCCCCACCTCTGAAGTGTGTTCCTGTCCATCACAGACTCAAGGACCTTTGGCTCTAGTGTGATTCACATGGACAGCCCTGCCTGTCTCTTTGAGGACAGGTGTGGCTCAAGAGTCCACCTGTCACCTGATTCTCTGCCAGGCCAGCTCAAAGTCCATAGCTTCTTTAGTGCTTGGGGACCTGGAACACCGGTGACCTCACACCCTCATATCCGTGGCACTTGGCTTTGTCAGTATGTGTCATCTTGTCTGATGCTCCTTCTCTGCAGGCATCCTCCTCCTGCACTCTCCCCAACTCCCCTGCCTGCCTAGAGTCACCGGAGGAGATAAGAAAGAGAGTGGAAAGCAAGAGAGCCTCCAGTCTTCTTGACCTCAGTTAAAATCTTGGCTCTGCTAGTTATAAGCTGTGCAGGGGTAGGCATGTCCCTGAACTCCCAAGTCCCAGCATATCCTAGTCTGAAGAGCAGGAATACTAATTCCTTCTTGGCAGGAGTGTTGTAAATATCAAAGGCAGTGACTTGTCTGGCACTTGGGAGGTATTTGATAATAATATCCTTGTTATTCAGAGCAATGTTCTCATGCCCTTAAGTCATTTTCTTGAAATAATTAGAAAATCGGTTCTCAAACTGTGGCCCCAGACCGGTAGCATCAGAACTTGTCAGAGATATGCATTCTCAGGACCTGCCGGGGGGGTGGGAGGGGTGGGGATGGGGGGCACACAGTCTGTTTTCACAAGCCCTCCAGGGGATTCTGATGTGTGACAGAGTTAGAGAGCCTCTGAACTAGAATGTCTTTCAAACCCTCTCATGTCTTTCAAGGTCATTTCTTTGGCCTGCCTGATTATGCTCACTGGCTCCTGCTTGTGATTTGGGAAGGATTATAACTCAACAATCATCAAGGCTGGACTGATACCTGCAAGCTGAGAAGGGTATCACCTACCTGGATGCAACAGAAGGGCTCCAAAATCCTTGAGCCATATCCTCCTCTTGGTGTAGACAAGGGTCTTTGATTAAGGGATCAACATTCTGGGCTTTGCTTTTCATTCCCCAACACACACACACACACACGCACACACACACACACGCGCACACACACACACGCACGCACACACACACGCACGCACGCACACACACACACGCACACACGCACACACACGCACGCACGCATGCATGCACGTGCGCGCCTGCGCTCTGAGAGGGCTGTTCTGACTCTGGGTAGCAGAAGTGTGTAAATTCTGTGCTGATCTTTTCTCTTCCAGCCCAAGCAAAGCTTCTTCCACTTATCTTGGTTCTTTTCTTCCATTGAAGGGACAGCCAGAGCTTAATGGATAGGTAATCAGCTAAGTCTTCTGTAGGGTGTATTATGAGCGTAGATACCACCAGCGAGGCTGGACCAGCACTTTGCCTGAGCACAGACAGTGTTATTAGTACCGAATGGAGGCTGTAACTGTAGGAGAAACCTGATGCCTTGGTGTTGCCATGTTCTGTCAAGCTGTCTTCCCAAGGATGTGCTGATTTCTTTCATGTGGCTTGCTATCATCCTGCTCACAGAATTGCGGGATGAGGGCACATTCAGGCAACTGGCATAAACAGCACTGGATTTTGAGGTTTATGACCAATTGCCCTTCCTGAGGATCTACTAGGTGCCAGTCACTCCACAAGGAGCGTGAAGTATTTAGAGTCTGGGATGGCCTCTGTTTCTAAGAACAAAATATTTCAAACAGCTCCCCTGAGTTTTTCAAATATCCAAATATTTAGCATCATAGAATCTGGCCTAAGTGTGAATCCTTAGTGTTTCACCCCTCTTTTGGGAGGTAGTGTGATTTTGGAGATGAGGGAGACCTGAGTTTGTTGGATTTTGGTTCTGCCACTCACTAGCTATGTGACCTGGGGAAAGTTACTTAACGTCTCTGAGCCTCAATTCCCTTATCCCTCCAATGGAGTTAAGAATTTTTGCAGAGCTGATGGGGAGATTATGAGAGATCTATAGTATGGTGCCTGGCACATACTTATGGTAGGTGATCCATAAGCTGTAGTTGTTCTTTTGGAGTTCGCCTCTGGGCAAAGCATTAGAAAGATAATATACGTCATCCCACAGAAAAATAACTTTGAAGTAACTGTTTGAAAATTTTAATGGAAGAAAGATGGAAAAGCTTTCAGAACTAGAAAGCAGGGTCCCTCCAGCAACATTTGGGCTTCTCGTTTCATCATCTATTCCAACATACCCCACTGGGACGTCCTGTAGGGCACTCTTTCTGGACACCAGGTGAGGGATGTGTGCCCACAACTGAGCCCATGAGCCATGGTCCAGCCTGTCAGCCAACTGTGGAACCGACTCAAGATGCTGAACTTGGCTGCTGTTTTCCTCTAGGAAACATTTGCCTGGAGCACTGACTGACAATGCCAGGAGCCTCGGCTGGCTGAGCCAAGAGTTCTAAGAACTTGTTCTTGACTTTTCACTGGGATCTCATAGGTCAGGTCATTTGAACTTTTCAAGTTCCGCGGGCCTTGCAGGAGAAAGGCATGGGAACAGAGCGACTCCCCCAAGGCTGATGGCTCAGACATGGGACTGGCCCAGAGTGGATGTTTGCTATTCCTGAGAGTGCTCAGCAAACCAGGCTCTGAATGCAGAGTTAGGAATCAAGTAAAACAGAATGGGCTCTGCTTAAATATTAAACACAATGGCAGAATAAACCTGTAAAATATTTTAGATTCTTTGTAGCATGGTGACCTTTTTTTATTTCCTTGACACTTTTTTGGGCCTGATTTTTATTGTCGTAAAATATACTGAGCCTAAATCGACTCTTTGAACCATGTTAAAGCATACAGCTCAGCAGCATGAGGTACATTCACATTGTACTCGCCACCACCCATCCGCAGAACTTCATCATCTTCCTTAACCGAAAGTCTGTCCCCGTGAAATGCTAACTCCCTTTGCCCCTCCTTCCAAGCCCTGGATAAATTGACACTGTTTATTCTACCCAAACTTTTTTTGTAAAGACAAAAGGGGGCTTCTAGAAGACAGTAGAGTGTGCCACCAATAATCCTCCCCTTCAACAAGACATGGAAGAACTCTGTCTTCTTAATACCAGGACCTTTGACCCCCTCACATGGAGTGACGAAACAAAGGCTCCAACACAGGCGGAAATATTTTGCCTCTCTGGAGTCATCCTGCATGCCTTTATTTTTGCCCTTGCTGAAAAGAGCAATAATATAATGTTTAGAAAAGAACACTTGCAAAGAAGAAAGACTTGGAACCAACCACCGTCTTCCTGAGTTGTTGACAGCTGCTATTCAGTGGAACCCTCAGTGGAAACAAAGAGAGACTGCAGCATTGTTTTAACACGAACATTGGAAGTGGCTTCCTTCCAGAGCTTGGCTGATTGAGGTACCTGGATCGGCGGCCAGAGCCTCCTGCGCTGTCTTGACTTTTTCCCCATGGCGATTGTTGATGCAGCTGTGGAAGGGTCTGGTGTGTATCCTGAATCTCCAATTGCTTCCTTTGCCTGGAGTCTGACGTTTCTAGGTGCTGTCACTGTGTCTTCCTGACGCGGTGTCTGCTCCATTTCTACGTTTTCTCTGTGTCGAGGAAAAGTGATTATTTCCCTGTTGAGAAGATTCTTTAGGCTTTCTCAGAATCCTAGCAGTAGGGTTGGCCAACACCTTGATTTTAGTGAAAGATCACTGAGATATGAAGATAGGAAAAATCTAGAGGCACTTAAGAGAACTTGAAAAAGGTTCCCCCCAGGAAGGGGTGTACCTCTACATCATCAGTTTCCATTAAAAAAAATTGGTAATGATCTCTAGGTCTATCCATATTGCTGAAAATGACATTTTGGTTCTTTTTTATGGCTGAGTAGTATTCCATTGTATCTATGTACCATATCTTGTTTATCTGTTCATCTCTTGATGCACATTTAGGTTGCCTTCGTGTCTTGACTATATATAAATAGTGCTGCAATGAATGTTGGAGTGCATGTATCTTTTCCAATTATGATTTTCTCTGGATAGTCCAGCAGAAACTAATGCAACATTGTAAATCAAATCAAAAAAAAAAAAAAATCTGGCAGTGTGCAGTCGGCTTGTTCTGAGCCTTTGATGCCATGTCACTGACCGGCTCACCTGGCCTGGCTGCTGACTCACTGTGTGCCCCACTGAGTCATTTCACAGCTCATTTTCCGCCACCAGTAATGGGCTAATAATGCCTGCCCTTGTTGTAAGACTCAAATGTGGAAACACATATGAAAGTGGTGTGAAATCATAACTGCTTTCCCAGTGAAGTGCGGCTGGCCTTGCGGTGAGCCTTGTGCCAGCCTGTCGGGGCAGAGCCGCCCAATGGGGTGCCCAGCTGTCAGAGGTGTGTATGGAGGTGCTGAACCCCCAAAGCCCTCAGCTGTGACTCATCTCCTGTGAATATTATCATTTCCTCAGAGGGCTGTGGCAAATGACACAAATGACTGAAGTGACTGGGGAAATGGTGTCTGGGAGGCCAGGTGGAGAAGGCCTACTGGCATTAAGAAGAGCTGAGATGGATCCTGGGCCAGGGCTCCCATAACACACTCACTTGACTTATCCTGGTTCAAATGTCACTTCCTCCAGGAAGCCTTCCCTGAGCTCTAGGTACCTGGCCTGACCAACACTGCATAGGAATTGCTGGTTTCCAGTCTCCCTTGCAGTTCATAGGTTCCATGAAGGCAGGACCATGGATTCCATCTATCTCCACTGTAACAGTAGTTCCTCAAATACTGATAGTTCTCTGATATCCCCACTCAGCCACTCCCTAGCTGTGTGACTTCAGTTTTGCGATCTGGTGAATGGGAATTGAAGTCGCTCTCATGAGACTGGAGTGAGGACCGACAGAGCCGGTAGCACAAAGGCATGCCTCCTGAGAGGTGCTCTGATGGGGTCCTTTCTTACCCAGGTCCTGGAGGTGGCTTCCTGAAGAGACTGATGTCACTGTGTGGGTGCTCCTTCTCAGATTCTAATTCCTGCCGCCATATTTGTTCTTCACCAGCCTTTCCACTATAGCGTCAACACATAAATCCTTGATCATTGTGTGCTCAAACAACGCAATCTTGGGCTGAATTCTTTGAACCTGTGTTTACTTATGTCACCAAATTGAGCAATAGGCTTTATGGCTTTCTTTTATGGGACAAGGACTTTTGACCAGCAGAATTTGGGATGCGTGAGCAGTATGTAAGGTTAAGTTTGAGTAAGTGTGTCTACACAGAGACTTTCCTCATGTAGATCTAAGACTGGATTTATGGATTCCTATCAGGGCAGCCCTGAGGGTCCACATGAGGAAGTGTCAGGCCAGGCCTAAGTGGCCTTGTCTCAGAGGGCATAGGGACTTCAGGTCCAACCTGGGGCTTAGGAGTCCAGGACACAGAGAGGAGAGGGGCTGCTGCCTGGGTGAGGGTCTGAAGCTGGGAACCACCGTCCCTCTCCTGGCCAAAGAGAGGGCCACAGAGCAAGGGGAATTCTGGAACACTGAGAGGAGGCCTGGGGCAGGTCATGGATCTAGGGAAGGTTTGGGGACAAGCCTGACAAGGAATAGAGAAGGGGTATGGAGGCATCACTTGGAGGCATGGTGTGTGAGAGATCAGAGAGGGGCAGGGGCCGAACCACAGTCCCCAGGAGGCCACGTGGTAACCCTCACCTGGGCAGATGTCATGAGGGTGTCCCAGCTTTCAGGGTCCGTGGAAGCTGTTAGTGCTCTACTGATGCCTGAATCCCATTCATTTATTTATTCATTTGCTTATTTAAGGTTTTTAAAAAAGTTAATGGAATATCATTGATTTTCGGTGTTGTGATACCTTCTGCTGTACAGGAAAGTGAATTCGTTATACATATATATGTATCCACTCTTTTTTAGATTGTTTTCTCATATAGGTCATCACAGAGTATTAAGTCATGTTCCCTGTGCTGTACGGTAGGTCCTTAGTAGTTCTCTATTTTATATACAGGAGTGTGTAGATGTCAATCTCAAATTCCCAGTGTATGCTTCTCCCTTATCCTGGGAGTGCTCGGAAAGTTCTTGATACTAGGAAATCCACCAGTGGGTGCAAGGATGTGCCTTGTTGTCCCAGTTCAGTTCAGTTCAGTCATTCAGTTGTGTCTGACTCTTTGCGACCCCATGGACTGCAGCATGCCAGGCCTCCCTGTCCATCACCAACTCCTGGAGCTTACTCAAATTCATGTCCGTTGAGTCAGTGATGCCATCCAACCATCTCATCTTCTGTCGTCCCCTTCTCCTCTCGCCTTCAATCTTTCCTAGCATCAGGTCTTTTCAAATGAGTCAGTTCTTTGAATCAGGTGGCCAAAGTATTGGAGTTTCAGCTTCAACCTCAGTCCTTCCAATGAATATTTAGGACTGACCTGTTGTCCTAACTCCCTTTTAAAATGGCTCAACCTTCACATCGACCCAGGTAACCACCTCCCAGATCAGGATAGAGAATATTTCCCAGGTCCCAGCAAGTTTCTTCCTACTTCTTTCCAAGGAGCAGCCCCCTATCAGCCCTAAGGGCCCTGCTTTCCTGATTTTGATCACCTTTGATTAGTTTCACCTGTTTTTGAGATCTGTATAAATGGAATAGGCTTCCTGGGAGGCTTAGGTGGTAAAGAATCTGACTGCAATGCAGGAGACTGGAGTTCAATCCCTGGGTCGGGAAGATCCCCTGGAGAAGGAAATGGCAACTCACTCTGGTATTCTTGCCTGGGAAATTGCATGGACAGAGGAGCCTGGCAGGCTACAGTCCATGGCGTTGCAAAGAATTGGACATAACTTAGTGACTAAATAATAAAATTAAACAAAAGAAATGGAATGACATACTCTTCACTCTTTTGTGTTTAGCACTTGCATCTCCTAGGAGGAAACAGCTCTTTGCTGCTTTGAACCTCCTCTGGTGGGTACCACCCACATCTTAGCTCACTTCCCAGAGAGTCTCCTCCCAGGCACCCCTCCCCCAGCCCCACTTCCTGCTGCACTCCTCCAGGTCCTTGTCATCAGAGGGCAGAATGTGGTGGCCGCAGTGCCAGGGCTCCTCTGATAAGCGTTGTCTCCAACTGTCCTCAGAGGAAGTGCCAAGAGCGAGAAGAACTGGCTTTTCTTAACCCCCAGAAGGGGAAGGCCATGGCCTGGAGTTTGGAAGAGGCAAGCTGGTGATGAACTTGAATACTAGCTCATGATCTTGAGAAAGTCATTTGACCTTCCAGTTTCCTCCTTCCCAAAATAAAGGGGTGGTTTGGTTTAGATGCTCTTTTAAAAAGTTAATTCAATCCCAGGGTGAGGGCTGCTGTTGACTGCAGAGAGTCAGATTTAGGGGATGTGAGGGAGGAGACTGTGGTGGGAAATGCCAGTGGAGGAAAGCCAGGCAGCCATGGAAGCCAGGCGATACTGCTGAGTCACGTGTAGGGGGTGGAGCCATCACCATAGCCTCTCTCTCCACACGCCAGCATAGGCAGCTGAACGATGAGAGGGTGGGCCATCAAACGCCTGACGCACTGAACTACAGAGTAGGACCCCAGCCAGGGAGCCCCTCTGTGTGCCTGATGCGCCAAACAATGGAGAAGGACCCCAGGCAAGGGAGCCCTCTCAGTGCCTGAACTGGCAGAACTACAGAGAAAGACTGGCCAAAGAGGCCTTCTGATCGCCAGCTACAAGAGGCTGGAAAAAGACTCTGATAGGGCCATAACTCCTGTGGTGGAGGCAGTCTGTGTCCTTGCACACTTTGAGCTGCCAGGGTCCCCGCAAGCCAGGCAGCTGCACCACCTTCACGCTCAACTCGCACTAGGGCAGAGCTGCCACAGGCAACAACAACAACAACAAAAGTATTGCATCTATGCACGCAAGGTCAATTTGGCCATGTCCGACTCTTTGTCACCCTGTAGACTGTGGTCTGCCAGGCTTTTCTCTCAGAGAATGGGTTCTCCAGGCAAGAATACTGGAGCGTATTGGCCAATACTGGTTGCCATACCCTTCTAGAACACTATATTTCCTGCTGCTGTAGCTGCCAACTCCCTGGAGTACCTGGTGCTGCCAGAACCCCTGGGACCCAAGCAGCTGCACCACCTCCACACCTGGCCCCCACAGGGGCAAATCCAAGCCTTCCAGGGCAGCCTCAGGAGCAAAGCAGAGTGGATGACCCACATGTAGGGGGAAATAGAACCACAACTGAAACCCAGGGGCAGTGTGGCTAAGGAAGAAGACCCAAAACCTTCCCACCAGCTGTACAAGCTGCAGATTAAATCCACACGATCAACTAAGCAGACTCTGTGTCTATGGAATATATAAAAGGCCATTGAGAGCTCCCACAAAAGAAAATGCACTAGGTCTGATAGCTGTGGACACTGGAGGCAAGAACACACAGGAGTAAGACCAGACTAGAATCTGAGCTGCCCCCACAGCAGGTCCAGAGACCAGCACAGTGTTGGAGGGCGTCCTAGGGAGGTGAGGTGGACTGTGACTCCCAGCGAGGGGAAGGACCCTGATAGCAGTGACTCAGGAAAAACATTTATTACTCTTATTTTTGACTTGTTCTGTAGATGCTTTTGGATTTTTTCCCCCTGTGCCTCCCTCTGTGGTAGTTGTCGATTTTATTGGCACTAAGAAATCCAACGATCCAAAAGTCTACAAGCAATAAATGCTGGAGAGGGTGTGGAGAAAAGGGAACTCTCTTACACTGTTGGTGGGAATGCAAACTAGTACAGCCACTATGGAGAACAGTGTGGCGATTCCTTAAAAAGCTGGAAATAGAACTGCCATTCGACCCAGCAATCCCACTGCTGGGCATAGACATGGAGGAAATCAGAATTGAAAGAGATATGTGTACCCCAATGTTCATCGCAGCACTGTTTATAATAGCCAGGACAGGGAAGCAACCTAGATGTCCATCAGCAGATAAATGGATAAGAAAGCTGTGGTACATATACACAATGGAGTATTACTCAGCCATTAAAACGAATACATTTGAATCAGTTCTAATGAGGTGGATGAAACTGGAACCTATTATACAGAGTGAAGTAAGCCAGAAAGAGAAACACCAATACAGTATACTAATGTATATATATGGAATTTAGAAAGATGGTAATGATAACCCTGTATGCAAGACAGCAAAAGAGACACAGAAGTATAGAACAGTCTTTTGGACTCTGTGGGAGAGGGAGAGGGTGGGATGATTTGGGAGAATGGCATTGAAACATGTATAATATCATATATGAAACAAATCGCCAGTCCAGGTTTGATGCATGATACTGGATGCTTGGGGCTAGTGCACTGGGATGACCCAGAGGGATGGTATGGGGAGGGAGGTGGGAGGGGGGGGTTCAGGATTGGGAACATGTGTACTCCATACTCTTGCCTGGCAAATCCCATGGACGGAGGAGCCTAGTAGGCAGCAGTCCATGGGGTTGCTAGGAGTGGGACACTACTGAATGACTTCACTTTCACTTTTCACGTTTATGCACTGGAGAAGGCAATGGCAACCCACTCCAGTGTTCTTGCCTGGAGAATCCCAGGGACGGGGGAGCCTGGTGGGCTGCTGTCTCTGGGGTCGCACAGAGTCAGACATGACTGAAATGACTTAGCAGTAGCAGTAGCAGTACACCCGTGGCGGATACATGTTGATGTATGGCAAAATCAATATAATAATGTAAAGTAATTAACCTCCAATTAAAATGCATAATTTTTTTTTTTTAAAGAAATCCAATTAAGCCTTTGAGCTTTTTTTCCCCTCAGTCACATTTTTTGTTGTCATAAACATCTGCCTCTATGTTGGGTTTTTGCAGTTATGTGGACTTTTCCTCTTTTTTTTTCTTTCTCTTTTTGTAATTTTTAAAACCTATTATAATTTTTTCTATATTTATTCCTTTGTTTGCTTTTCCTACTGTTCTTTTCCCCTTGCAGTTAATCTTTAATGTATATAAATCTTCTCTATCTACCTCTATTTAACTTTGCATATCTATTCTTTCTTTCTTTTCTATCTCTCCTTTCCTCTAAACATATTTGTTAGTTTTATTTTCATTGCTTTGTTCCCCAATTGGCACCTTGCTTTAGTTTTGTTTTCCAGTTTGTGCTTTAGTTAGCTTTGTTCTGCTAGATGTAATTTTTGGTTTCCTTTGTTCACCAGGTCAATCTCTTATACTGTATTTTTGCTGGACTGTTTTGATTTTGAGTATGGCTGTATATGTATCGGTGTATATTCAGTCACACTTTCTATTGTTGTTATAAAACTCTGCCTCTATGTTGGGCTTTTGCAGTTCTGTGGAGTTTTCCTTTTTTTTCTTTCTTCTTCCATTTTTTAATTTTCTTTTTTATAATTTTAATTTTTAAAAACCTATTATATTTTTTATACATTTATTCCTTTGTTTGCCTTTCCTACTGTACTTTTTCCCTTGCAGTTAATCTTTAATGTATATAAATCTTCTCCATATACCTCTGTTTAACTTTCCATATCTCTTCTTTCTTTCCTTTCCTCTCAACGTATTTATTAGTTTCGTTTTCATTGCTTTATTCCCCACTTGGCACCTTGCTTTAGATTCATTTTCCAGTTTGTGCTTAAGTTAGTTTTGTTTTTAACTGGTAAATATAATTTTTGATTTCCTTTGTTCACAGGGTCTACCTACTATACTTCTGTTGGACTATTTTGACTTTGCTAATAGGTATATATGTATAAGTTTATATTCGATTATTTTAACTATAATTTGCCTGATTTTGTAACTGCCACTTGTCTTGGGTTCATCTTTGGATTCTCGGTTTTGGATATTTGTTTTAATCTTAATGCCATAACAAACCACTTGTGTAATCTTCACTCCTGACCAGAAATCAAGCCCTGAGCTTTTGGAGTAGGAGTACTGATTCCAAGACCCTAGACTAACTAACCCAGTTCAGTTCAGTTCAGTCGTTCAGTCGTGTCCAACTCTTTGCGACTCCATGAATTGCAGCATGCCAGGCCTCCCTGTACATCACCAATTCCTGGAGTTTACCCAAACTCATGTCCATCGAGTTGGTGATGCCATTCAGCCATCTCATCTTCTGTCATCCACTTCTCCTCCTGCCCCCAATCCCGCTCAGCATCAGGGTCTTTTCCAATGAGTCAGCTCTTTGCATCAGGTGGCTAAATATTGGAGTTTTAGCTTTAGCATCAGTCCTTCCAAAGAACACCCAGGACTGATCTCCTTTAGGATGGACTGGTTGGATCTCCTTGCAGTCCAAGGGACTCTCAAGAGTCTTCTCCAACACCACAGTTCAAAAGCATCAGTTCTTTGGCACTCAGCTTTCTTCACAGTCCAACTCTCACATCCATACATGACTACTGGAAAAACCATAGCCTTCACTAGATGGACCTTTGTTGGCAAAGTAATGTCTCTGTTTTTCAATATGCTATCTAGGTTGGTCATAACTTTCCTTCAAAGCAGTAAGAGTCTTTTAATTTCATGGCTGCAGTCACCATCTGCAGTGATTTTGGAGCCCCCCAAAATAAAATCTGACACTGTTTCCACATCTATTTGCCATGAAGTGATGGGACCAGATGCCATGATCTTCATTTTCTGAATGTTGAGCTTCAAGCCAACTTTTTCACTCTCCACTTTCACTTTCATCAAGAGGCTTTTGAGTTCCTCTTCACTTTCTGCCATAAGGGTGGTGTCATCTGCATATCTGAGGTGATTGATATTTCTCCCAGCAATCTTGATTCCAGCTTGTGCTTCTTCCAGCCCAGCATTTCTCATGATGTACTCTGCATAGAAGTTAAATAAGCAGGGTGACAATATACAGCCCTGACGTACTCCTTTTCCTATTTGGAACCAGTCTGTTGTTCCATGTCCAGTTCTAGCTGTTGCTTCCTGACCTGCATATAGGTTTCTCAAGAAGCAGGTCAGGTGGTCTGGTATTCCCATCTCTTTCAGAATTTTCCACAGTTTATTGTGATCCACACAGTCAAAGGCTTTGGCATAGTCAATAAAGCAGAAATAGATGTTTTTCTGGAGCTCTCTTGCTTTTTCCACGATCCAGTGGATGTTGGCAATTTGATCTCTGGTTCCTCTGCCTTTTCTAACACCAGCTTGAACATCTGGAAGTTCACGGTTCATGTTCTGCTGAAGCCTGGCTTGGAGAATTTTGAGCATTACTTTACTAGTGTGTGAGATGAGTGTAATTGTGCGGTAGTCTGAGCATTCTTTGGCATTGCCTTTCTTTGGGATTGGAATGAAGACTGACCTTTTCTAGTCCTGTGGCCACTGCTGAGTTTTCCAAATTTGCTGGCATATTGAGTGCAGCACTTTCACAGCATCATCTTTTATGATTCGAAATAGCTCAACTGGAATTCCATCACCTCCACTAGCTTTGTTCTAGTGATGCTTTCTAAGGCCCACTTGACTTCCCATTCCAGGATGTCTGGCTCTAAGTGAGTGATCACACCATCCTGATTATCTGGGTCGTGAAGATCTTTTTTGTACAGTTCTTCTGTGTATTCTTGCCACCTCTTCTTAATATCTTCTGCTTCTCTAGGTCCATACCATTTCTGTCCTTTATTGAGCCCATCTTTCCATGAAATGTTCCCTTGGTATCTCTAATTTTCTTGAAGAGATCTCTAGTTTTCCCCATTCTGTTGTTGTCCTCTATTTCTTTGCATTGATCGCTGAGGAAAGCTTTCTTATCTCTCCTTGCTATTTTTTGGAACTCTGCATTCAGAGAGCACCAGGCTGCGATGGCATAGGTGTGGCCGAGAGAGCTTCCCCACGTCTGAGGTCAGGGGTGGCAGCTGAGACGAGCTACCCCATGTCCGAGGTCAGGGACAGCGGCTGATAGGAGCAACCCCATGTCCGAGGACAGGGGTGGCGAGGAGCTACCCCACGTCCAAGGTCAGGGGCAGTGGACGAGAGGAGCTACCCCACCTCGAGGTCAGGGGTGGTGGACGAGAGTAGCAACCCCACGTTCAAGGTCAGGAGGGGCGACTCGTCCAAGGTAAGGAGCAGCGGCTGCACTTTGCTGGAGCAGCCGTGAAGAGATACCCCACGTCCAAGATAAGAGAAACCCAAGATGGTAGGTGTTGTGAGAGGGCATCAGAGGGCAGACACACTGAAACCATAATCACAGAAAACTAGCCAATCTGATCACACAGACCACAGCCTTGTTTAACTCAATGAAAGTAAGCCATGACGTGTGGGGCCACCCAAGACGGACGGGTCATGGTGGAGAGGGCTGACAGAATGTGGTCCACTGGAGAAGGGAATGGCAAACCACTTCAGTATTCTTGCCTTGAGAACCCCATGAACAGTATGAAAAGGCAAAATGATAGGATACTGAAAGAGGAACTCCCCAGGTTGGTAAGTGCCCAATATGGTACTAGAGATTAGTGGAGAAATAACTCCAGAAAGAATGAAGGGATGGAGCCAAAGCAAAAACAATACCCAGTTGTGGATGTGACTAGTGATAGAAGAAAGGTCTGATGCTGTAAAGAGCAATATTGCATAGGAACCTGGAATGTTAGGTCCATGAATCAAGGCAAATTGGAAGTGGTCAAACAGGAGATGGCAAGAGTGAACACTGACATTCTAGGAATCAGCAAACTAAAATGGACTGGAATGCGTGAATTTAACTCAGATGACCATTATATCTACTACTGTGGACAGGAATCCCTTAGAGGAAATGGAGTAGACATCATGGTCAACAAAAGAGTCCAAAATGCAGTACTTAGATACAATCTCAAAAACGACAGAATGATCTCTGTTCATTTCCAAGGCAAACCATTCAATATTACGGTAATCCAAGCCTATGCCCCAACCAGTAACTCTGAAGAAGCTGAAGTTGAATGGTTCTGTGAAGACCTACAAGACCTTTTAGAACTAACACCCAAAAAAGATGTCCTTTTCATTATAGGGGACTGGAATGCAAAAGTAGGAAGTCAAGAAACACCTGGGGTAACAGGCACATTTGGCCTTGGAATACGGAATGAAGCAGGGCAAAGGCTAATAGAATTTTGCCAAGAGAACACGCTGGTCATAGCAAAGACCCTCTTTCAACAACACCAGAGAAGACTCTACACATGGACATCACCAGATGGTCAACACCGAAATCAGATTGATTATATTCTTTGCAGCCAAAGATGGAGAAGCTCGGTAGAGTCAGCAAAACAAGACCGGGAGCTGACTGTGGCTCAGATCATGAACTCCTTATTGCCAAAGTCAGACTTAAATTGAAGAAAGTAGGGAAAACCACTAGACCATTCAGGTATGACCTAAATCAAACCCCTTGTGATTATGCAGTGGAAGTGAGAAATATATTTAAGGGACTAGATCTGTTAGACAAATTGCCTGATGAACTATGGATGGAGGTTCATGACATTGTACAAGAGACAGGGATCAAGACCATCCCCATGGAAAAGAAATGCAAAAAAGCAAAATGGCTGTCTGAGGTGGCCTTACAAATAGCTATGAAAAGAAGAGAAGTGAAAACCAAAGGAGAAAAGGAAAGATACAAGCATCTGAATGCAGATTTCCAAAGAATAGCAAGGAGAGATAAGAAAGCCTTCCTCAGCGATTAACTAACCCTGCTGCTGCTGCTGCTGCTAAGTCACTTCAGTCGTGTCCGACTCTGGGTGACCCCATAGATGGCAGCCCATCAGGCTCCCCCTTCCCTGGGATTCTCCAGGCAAGAACAATGGAGTGGGTTGCCATTTCCTTATTCAATGCATGAACGTGAAAACTGAAAGTGAAGTCACTCAGTCGGAGTATCAAGTAGTGAGGACTCACACAGAGGAAACCACCTGAATACAAGACCCTGCATCACCCAATCACCAGTTAGCACCCTGTGCAGGATGTCTCATCTAAACAACAAAGAAAACAAAAATACAAACCCAATCATCAGTAGACAGGATTACCACCTCACCCAGCCTTGCCCATCAGAGGAAAAACAAACAAAAACTCAGCATAAATTTCACCCTATACAAAGCTCACACAAACCACTGGACCAATCTTAGGAGCGCAGAAATCAAAAGGAAGAAAGAATTCAACATTCATCAAAGAAAAAAATTCAACTTTCCTGGAAGTGTGGGAAAGGAGACCTCAGACACAGCAACTTAAAAATATTGAAAAGGCAGAGAAATACTGCACAAATGAAGGAACAAACTGAAAACACAGAAATCCAAATAAATGAAGAGGAAATAGGCAAACTATCTGAAAAAGAATTCATAATAATGAAAGTAAAGATGATGAAAACCCTTGGAAACAAAATGGAGAAAATGCAAGAATCATTTAACAAAGATCTAGAAGAATTAAAGAATAAACATACAGAGACAAACAACACCATTACTGAAAATAAAAATATTCTAGAAGGAATCAATAGCAGAATATCTGAAGAAGAGGAACGAATCAGTGAGCTGGAAGATAAAATGGTGGAAATAACTTCTGAAGAGCAGGATAAAGTAAAAAGAATGAAAAGAGAGATCTCTGGGACCATATCAAATGCAACAACATTCAAATTATAGGAGTTCCAGAAGAAGAAGAGAAAAAGAAAGGGTATGAGAAAATTTTTGAAGAGATTATACTTGAAAATTTCCCCAGCATGGAAAAGGAAATAGTCAATCAAGTCCAAGAGGCACAAAGAGTCCCATACAGGATAAACACAAGGAGAAACATGCCAAGACACATACAAATCAAACTAACAAAGACTAAACACAAGAAAGAATCTTAAAAGCAGCAAGGGAGAAGCAAAAAGTAACATACAAGGGAAACCCCATACGCTCAACCGCTGATCTTTCAGCAGAAACTCTGCAGGCCAAAGGGGAATGACAGGACATATTTAAAGTACTGAAAGGGAAAAATCTACAACCAAGATTGCAGTACCCAGCAAGGGTCTCATTCAAAACTGATGGAGAAATAAAAAGCTTTTCAGATAAGGAAAAGTTAAGAGAATTCAGTACTACCAAACCAGCTTTATAAAAAATGTTAAAGGGACTTATATAGTTAAGAAATACAAGAGAAGAAAAAAGATCTATAAAATCAACCCCAAACAATTAAGAAAATGGCAATTCAGTTCAGTTCAGTCACTCAGTTGTGTCTGACTTTGCAACACCAGGGTCTGCAGCATGCCAGCCCTCCCTGTCCATCACCAACTCCCAGAGTTTACCCAAACTCATGTCCATTGATTTCGTGATGCCATCCAACCATCTCATCCTCTGTCGTCCCCTTCTCCTCCCACCTATCTTTCCCAGAAAATGAGTCAGTTCTTCGAATCAGGTGGCCAAAGTATTGGAGTTTCAGCTTCAACATCAGTCCTTCCAATGAACACTCAGGGTCAGTCTCCTTTAGGATGGACTGATTGGATCTCCTTGCAGTCCAAGGGACTCTCAAGAGTCTTCTGCAACACCACAGTTCAGAAGCATCAATTCTTTGGCATTCAGCTTTCTTTATGGTCCAACTCTCACATCCATACATGACCACTGGAAAAACCTTAGCCTTGACTAGACTGACCTTTGTTGGCAAAGTAATGTGTTTGCCTTTTAATATGCTGTTTACATTGGTCATAACTTTCCTTCCAAGGAGTGAAAATGGCAGTAGGAACATATATATCAATAATTACTTTAAATGTAAATGGATTAAATGCTCCAACCAAAAGACAGACTGGCTGCAAAAACAAGACCTGCTGTCTACAAGAAACCCACTTCAGTCGTCAAGACACATATAGACTGGAAGTGAGAGGATGGAAAAATATATTCCATGCAAATGGGAAGCAAAAGAAAGCTGAAGTAGCAATCCTCATATCAGACAAAATAGACCTTAAAATAAAGATTACAAGAGATAAGGAAGGATACTACATAATGATCAAGGGATCAATCTAAGAGGAAGACATAGCAGTTGTAAATATCTATGCATCCAAAATAGGGGCATCTCGATATATAAGACAAACACTAGCAGACATAAAAGGAGAAATTGAGAGTGACACAATAATAGTAGATTTTAACACCCCACTCACACAAACGGACAGCTCATCAGAACAGAAAATTGATAAGGAAACACAAGTCTTAAATGATACGTTAGATGAGATGGATCTCATTGATATCTTTAGGACATTCCATCCAAATGCAGAAGAATACACCTTCTTCTCAAGTGCACATGGAACATTCTCCAGGATAGACCACATCTTTTTTCACAAATCAAGCCTCAGTAAATTTAAGGAAATTAAAATTGTATCAAGAATCTTCACCAACTACAACGCTATGAGACTAGATATCAATTACAAGAAAAAAAGTCGTAAGAAACACAAATACATGGAGATTAAACAACACGTTTCTAAATAACCAACAAGTTACTGAAGAAATCAAAAGGAAATTTTAAAAATTTCTAGAAACAAATGACAATGAAAACTTGACAACTCAAAACCTATGGAATGCAGCAAAAGAAGTTCTAGGAAGGAAGTTTATAGCGATACAATCCTACCTCAAGAAATAAGAAAAACATCAAATAGACAATCTAACTTTACACCTAAAACAACTGGAAAAGAAGAACAAAAAAACCCAAAATTAGAAGAAGGAAAGAAATCATAAAGATCTGAGCAGAAATAAATGAAAAGAAATGAAAGAAACAATAGTAAAGATTCATAAAACCAAAAGCTGGTTCTTTGAGAAGATAAACAAAATTGACAAACCTTTAGCCAGACTCATCAAGAAAAAAAGAGAGAAGAATCAAATCAACAAAATTAGAAATGAAAAAGGAGAGGATACAACAGACAATGCAGAAATACAAAGGATTATAAGAGACTATTATGAACAACTATATGGCAATAAAACGGATAACCTGGAAGAAATGGACAGATTATTAGAAAGGTTCAATCTTCCAAGACTGAACCAGGAAGAAACAGAAATTACGAACAACCAAATTACAAGCACTGAAATTGAAACTGATAAAAAAAATCTTCCAAAAAACAAAAGCCCGGACAAGAAGGCTTCACAGGAGAATTCTGTCAAACATTTAGAGAAGAGGTAATGCCTATCCTTCTAACACTCTTTCAAAAAATTACAGAGGAAGGAACACTTCCAAACTCATTCTATGAGACCACCATCACCCTGATACCAAAACCAGACAAAGACAATGCAAAAAGAAAACTACAGGCCAATATCACTGATGAACATAGATGCAAAATTCTTCAGCAAAATTTTAGCAAACAGAATTCAGCAACACATCTAAAAGCTCATACACCATGATCAAGTTGGGTGTATTCCAGAGATGCAAGGATTCATCAATATATACAAATCAATCAATGTGATACACCATATTAACAAATTGAAAGATAAAAACCATATGATAATCTCAATAGATGCAGAAATAGCTGCTGCTGCTGCTGCTGCTAAGTCGCTTCAGTCATATCTGACTCTGTGCGACCCCATAGACAGAAGCCCACCAGGCTCCCCCATCCCTGGGATTCTCCAGGCAAGAACACTGGAGTGGGTTGACATTTCCTTCTCTAATGCATGATGTGAAGAGTGAAAGTGAAGTTGTTCAGTCGTGTCCAGTTCTCAGCGACTCCATGGACTGCAGCCTACCAGGCTCCTGCGTCCATGGAATTTTCCAGGCAAGAGTACTGGAGTGGGGTGCCATTGCCTTCTCCGGCAGAAAAAGCATTTGATGAAATTCAGCACCCATTTATAGTTAAAACTCTTCAAAAAATGGGTATAGAAGGAACCTACCTCAACATAGTAAAGGCCATATATGATTTAAGCCTACAGCAAACATTATTCTCAATGGTGAAAAACTGAAAGCATTCCCCCTAAGATCAGAAACAAGACAAGGGTGTCCACTTTCATCACTGCTGTTCAACATAGTTCTGGAAGTCTTAGCTACAGCAATCAGAGAAGAAAAAGAAGTTAAAGGAATCCAGATTGGAAAAGAAGTAAAGTTCTCACTATTTGCAGATGACATGATACTGTACATAGAAAACCCTGAAGATAGTATCAGAAAATTACTAGAGCTAATCAGTGAATTTAGCAAAGTTGCAGGATACAAAATCAACACACAGAAATCACTTGTATTTCTATATACTAACACTGAAAAATCAGAAAGAGAAATTAAGGAATCAATCCCATTCACCATTGCAACTAAAATAGTTAAGTATCTGGAAATAAACCTACCTAAGGAGATAAAAGAACTGTAAACAGAAAATTATAAGACCCCAAAGAAGCTGGAATCAAGATTGCCAGGAGAAATATCAATAACCTCAGATATGCAGATGACACCACCCTTATGGCAGAAAGTGAAGAGGGACTCAAAAGCCTCTTGATGAAAGTGAAAGAGGAGAGTGAAAAAGTTGGCTTAAAGCTCAGCATTCAGAAAACGAAGATCATGGCATCTGGTCCCATCACTTCATGGCAAATAGATGTGGAAACAGTGGAAACAGTGTCAGACTTTATTTTTGGGGGCTCCAAAATCACTGCAGAAGGTGATTGCAGCCATGAAATTAAAAGACGCTTACTCCTTGGAAGAAAAGTTATGACCAACCTAGATAACATATTCAAAAGCAGAGACATTGCTTTGCCAACAAAGGTCCGTCTAATCAAGGCTATGGTTTTCCAGTGGTCATGTATGGATGTGAGAGTTGGACAGTGAAGAAACCTGAGCGCTGAAGAATTGATGCTTTTGAACTGTGGTGTTGGAGAAGACTCTTGAGAGTCCCTTGGACTGCAAGGAGATCCAACCAGTCCATTCTGAAGGAGATCAGCCCTGGATTTCTTTGGAGGGAATGATGCTGAAGCTGAAACGCCAGTACTTTGGCCACCTCATGCGAAGAGTTGACTCATTGGAAAAGACTCTGATGCTGGGAGGGATTGGGGGCAGGAGGAGAAGGGGACAACAGAGAATGAGATGGCTGGATGGCAGCACTGACTTGATGGACATGAGTCTGAGTAAACTCCGGGAGTTGGTGATGGACAGGGAGGCCTGGTGTGCTGCAATTCATGGGGTTGAAAAGAGTTCGACACGACTGAGCGACTGAACTGAACTGAACTGAATGAAAGAAATCAAAGACAACATAAACAGATGGAGAGATATTCCATGTTCCTGGGTAGGAAGAATCAATATTTTGAAAATGACTATAATACCAAATGCAATCTACAGATTCAGTGTGATCCCTATCAAATTACCAATGGCATTTTGCACAGAACTAGAATAAAAAGTTTCACAATTCATATGGAAACACAAAAGACCCCAAATAGCCAAAGCGGTCTTGAGGAAGGAGAATAGAGCTGGAGGAATCAACCTTCCTGACTTCAGATTATACTACAAAGCTACAGTCATCAAGACAGTATGGTACTGGCACAGAAACAAATACAGACAAATGGAACAAGATAGAAAGCCCAGAAATAAACCCATGCACCTATGGGTACCTTATTTTTGACAAAGGAGGGATGAAAAGACAATGGTGCAAAGACAGCCTCTTCAATAAATGGTGCTGAGAAAACTGGACAGCTACATGTAAAAGAATGAAATTAGAACACTTCCTAACACCATACACAAAGATAAACTCAAAATGGTTAAAGACTAAATGTAAGACCAGAAACTATAAAACTCTTAGAGGAAAACATAGGCAGACCACTTGATGATGTAAATCAAAGCAAGATCCTCTGTGACTCACCCCATAGAGTAATGGAAATAAAAACAAAAGTAAACAAGTGGGACCTGATTAAACTTAAAAGCTTTTGCACAGCAACAGAAACTATAAGCAAGGTGAAAAGACAACCCTCAGAATGAATAATAGCAAGAAATAGAAGAAATAATACAAGAAAATAATAGCAAATGAAACAACTGACAAAGGATTAATTTCCAAAATATACAAGCAGCTCATACAACTCAACACCAGTAAAATAAACAACCCTATCAAAAAGTGGGGGAAAGACCTAAACAGACATTTCTCCAAAGAAGACAAATGGATGGCTAACAAACACATGAAAAGATGCTCAACATTGCTCATTATTAGAGAAATGCAAATGAAAACTATAATGAGATATCATCTCACACCAGTCAGAATGGCCATCATCAAAAACGTCTACAAACAACAAACGCTGGAGAGGGTGTGGAGAAAAGGGAAAGCTCTTGCACTGTTGGTGGGAATGTAAATTGATACAGCCACTATGGAAGATGGAGATTCCTTAAAAAAAACTAGGAATAAAACCACCATATGACCCAGCAATCCCACTCCTAGGCCTATACCTGAGGAAACCAAAATTGAAAGAGACACATGTATCCCAGTGTTCACTGCAGCACTGTTTACAATAGCTGGAACATGGGAGCAGCCTAGATGTCCAGTAGATGGATGGATAAAGAAGCTGCTGTACATATACACAACGGGATATTACTCAGCCATAAAAAGGAACACATTTGAGTCAGTTCTAATGAGGTGGATGAACCTAGAACCTATTATACAGAGTGAAGTAAGTCAGAAAGAGAAAGATAAATACCGTATTCTAACACATATATATGGAATCTAGAAGAACGGTACTAAAGAATTTATTTACAGGGCAACAGTGGAGAAACAGACATAGAAAATAGACTTATGGATGTGGGGAGAGGGGAGGAGAGGGTGAGATGTATGGAAAGAGTAACATGGAAGCTTACATTACCATATGTAAAATAGATCACCAACTGGAATTTGCTATATGGCTCAGAAAACTCAATCAGGGGCTCTGTATCAAGCTAGAGGGGTGGGATGGGGAGGGAAATGGGGAGAGTTTCAAAAGGGAGGGGCTACATGTATACTTATGGCTGATTCATGTTGAGGTTTGACAGAAAACAGCAAAATTCTGTAAAGCAATTATCCTTCAATAAAAAAATAAATTAAAAAAAATTGTAGTAAGACAATGACACACCAGAATATCTACATGCCTCTCATATATTTACCTATTTGATCACCTCTCTATAAATTAAACTAGTCAAGTACTGACTAGGGTGCAATAAACAAGGCAATGTAAAAAGATAATTAGGCTTCATCAGGTCTTAATTGTAGCATGTGGGATCTTCCTTGTGACACACAGACTCTCGCTGTGGCGCTCAGGCTTAGCTGCCCTGCAGCATGTGGGATCTTAGTTCCCCAACCATGGATCAAACCCAAGTCCCCTGCATTGCATTCTTAACCACTGGACCACCAGGGAAGTCCCCAGTGCCCTTTAAATTTCCTTTGGTCTACAGTTGTGGCCCGGAATCCTTCCTTCTCGGAACCATTGGTACACCCAGAACTTACATGTAGTTCTCAAGTGAAAAGTCTCAGTTGAGAGAGCGTGTGTGTTTATCCCACCTTGAAGTTCAACATTGCTGTAGACCTAATTTTTTTTATACCCTGGGTTTGAAAAGCGACCTTTTGACAGCAGGGAGAGCCGACCTCCTTGCATTGATTGATGAGGGGCTTTTTAAATTCCATCTGACCTCCGGTGCTTGCCCCCACCCACAGGCAAAGGGCTATCTGGTGGTCTTCTCTATAGAAGTTTCCAGAAATGGATAAAAGGACAATTCTGTTTGGAGAGTATTTTGATGTCTTGGTTTCAAGAGTTTTAGAAAATCTTCAGACTCTGAAAAATCTATATTTTGGGATTCAGTTCAAAATGGGGCTCTAGGGTCCCCTGGCGAGAAGGCAGACTCTATAATGACCACGCGACCATCAGCGGCCAACAGCGGGCGAGCTCCTGGCTGCCACGGCTGGGCGTTCCCCATCTATAGAACAGGGAAACGATCCCTGATTTATCTTGTAGGGTAGTCCTGAGCATCAGCTAAGAGAAAAGCCCAGAGAAAAGGCACTGCCACAGTGCACCAGGGGTCGTCTAATAAACCTTGGCTTTGGTCGAAGGCTCAGCCTGTTGATCAATTAATTCTGGTTTTCGTTTCCTGTTTCCCTGAGAGCCTAGCACTTTTCAAGAGTTTTTTCAATCCCTCTCCATAGCTGCCGTCCCTCACCTTTTCTTTGTCTCTGCTCTTCTTTTGTCTCGAGTGCTGCTCTTTTCCCTCACCTCTGCTGCTGGGGGCAGGAGCCTTCAAACTAATAAGCACCCTTTTCTCTCCTCCCTCCTGTATCCATGGCTCCCTCACAGGAAATTCACCCTGCTGCAGCCCAGGGATCTGATCTGGGCCATCTCTTGGTGCCCGTGTGGGGCTGCCCTCTAGGTCACAGGTGCACCTGGACTTGTGTCCCTCCTGGCTGGCTTGGGATGTTTAGAGCTGTCATATACGATGGCTAGATGGGGGCTATGATTTCTTCACAATGAGATCCAGACAAGCCAAACCACCTGCCTCAGGCCCCGGGACAGTGTGTCTCCAATCTATACTTTGCGTTAGCTCCTTAAGCCTTCAGTCTCTGATCACGTCACACTCGTTTATGTGAGTCTCCTTATTTGAAACTTGTGAGAATTCAGTCTAAGCCTTACACAGCTACTCAATCTTTTTTTTTTTTTTTTTTAATTATTTATTTGGCTGCACCAGGTCTTAGTTGCAGCATGCAGGAAATTTAGTTGTCACACGTGGGATCTAGTTCCCTGACCAGGGATTGACCCTGGGCCCCCTGCACTGGGAGCTCCAAGTCTTAGCCACTGGACCACCAGGGAAATCCTGCTACTCAATCTTTTTTTTTTTTAATCAGATTGAACAGTTAATAAATATTTGTTTCATTTAATGGAAGTCTGAAGAAATAGGTGTATCATGAATGCTCTAGCATAGCAGTTACTTGTGACCAGGCTTAGCCTGTGGCCACAGGGCATGGAACTCCTGATACCCTCCAACCCCCCACTTTTGAATAGTACCTTCTGCCATTTTGTATAGCAGAGAAAATTAAGGCCAAAAGTGCAGAGAAGGCAAAGAGGTTAATCTCTATCCACAGGCTTCTTCCTTTGCCTCATGTGCTCCGAACATTCTGGAAACATTACCTTCAAGTAAGCTTTAAATCATAACATCAACCTGCTCTTCATTCCCATTTACTGTGCTGGCCCCCAGGGATGAAACATGCCATTTTTACAGTGGGTGACATCCTTCCTAACACATCTTCAGTGGATGATTTCACCTGTGTAACATCGCTTGTACCGATGACAGGCTCGAGGATAATAGAGGCCTGGATCTTACCCTTTCATGAAGCCATTTGGTTCCCAGCTTTGGAAACTCAGAATCAAAACATAACCAAAGCACAAGGGAACATTTTCTGAGTTTAGCGTGACCTCCGGGTTCTTGGTGAACGCGTGGAGCCTGTCACGCGCCCAGGAACCTCACTGTACTGGATCATTAGTTGAAAGCGAAACCAGAAGCATTTCTGTAGAGCAGTAAGGCTGTGGCATCCTCTTTTCACTGACACTGAATGCAAAGGGACTCGCTTCTATGTCCCACATGGGATGGTGTCCGTGCTTCTCGGCTGTCTGCGTAAGACGGTCAGCTCAGTTCAGCAGCTCTCTGGGTTGGCTCAGAAGATGATGCTCTGGGTCCCCAGGTTCCCAACAGTGTTGGGAAGCCGTACTTCCCTCAACCACCAGGCTCATTCATAATTGGAGACCAGCCAACTCCATCTTTATGGATCTACATTAGACATGGGGCTGTTCATTTGCTTAAAATAGAGATACAAGTTCCAGACGAAGAGAAAACTGTCAAGGGTTATTTCTCAACCTCCTTTAAAAGATCTGGAGTTGCCTTTCAAGTCATAGACACATAATTTATAAGCGTTCACCCCAAGCAGGTTTCCAAAAATAGCGGAGCTGTTACACAGTCAAGGTTACCTCACCACCAAGGTCCACGAAGGTTCAGGACATGGGACTTTCCCCTGCAGAGATGAGATCTTACAACTTCTGTAGCTCTCTGGGGACCGCTCAGGCTGCTACAGGACCTGGGCTGGAAGTAGCCTTGTTTCCATGAATATCGATATCATTGAACATTCCAGGTCAAGCTGGCCTCTCCATCTCCCTTCATGCTCCTCTTTGGAAGAGGACATATGTCAGGTCATGGGCAGTGGGGAAGAGAAAAGAGCCCTTGTCTCAGTCAGGGCCCACCCACCCTGCCCTTAGTCTGGGCTGCTCACCCTCTGTGGAGGGCTCCTTTCTCTCTCTCAGGTGTGTGGGTTGGGCTCCCTGGGCCATGGAGCTGACCAGGGGAGTCAGTCATCTGCAGGTTCTATCTTCCCATCTGTACCCTACTTAGCCTGTCCCTTTCAGGGGCCCCCATGTCCCACATCACAAGCCCCTATGCTGTGGGGTATCTTGTCAGGTCCCTGAGCAATGCTGATGCCCCTCCCTTCATACCAGAGCTATCAAGTCTGGGAGAGAAGAGGATGGGGGACAGTCTGCTGGTCCAGCCTCCTCTATTTCTCAGCAGGGCGACATCTGTTCTCCTGGCCTCCTTTTGTTTTGAACCAACGAGATCCTCTTAGAATACTTGCCATGCCATGTGTCTCAATCCTTTCAGGCTGTAATTGCTAACAAATTATAGTAGACTGTGTGCCTTAAACAACAGAAATTTATATCTCACAGTTCTGAAGGTTGGGAAATCCCAGATCAAGATGCCAGCAGATTCAGTGTCTAATGAAGACCCATGTGCAGGTTCGTAGATGACTGTCTTCTTGCTGTTTTCTCTTACGGCAGAGAGAGGAGCGAATTCCTGTGTCTCTTATTAGGGCACTAATCTCATTGATCAGGGCACCATCATCACGACCTAATCACCTCCCAAAGGCTCCACCTCCAAATAACATCACATCGGGGGTTAGGGTTTCAACATGTGAACTTTTGGGAGGATGCATACATGCAGTCCATAACATCATGAGGCAGGTGGAGGGGTGTGGAGTGAAGGCACTTCATCAGAGAGTGAGGGCAGTTCAGGGCACAGATGGCTAGCAGATCACCAAGGATTGCCTCCAAGAGAGGCCATTCGTCTCTGAAGCTTAAGAGGGCAGCTGAGAATACTAGTTCAGTTAAAGGACAGCTAAATACAATCCCCAAGGGATGCTTTACCTGTTCCATTGCCTGTTTTCTTAAGATTAAAATTTTTTAAAAAAAATTTTTATTTTTTTTGGCTGCACTGGATCTTTGTTGCTGCACTGGGTCTTCATTGTGCTTGGGCTTTCTCTAGCTGTGGTGAGAGGGGATACGCTCTAGTTGAGGCTTCTCAATGCAGCAGCTTCTCTTGTTGCAGAGCATGGGCTCTGGGATGCATGGACTCAGTAGTTGCAGAGTGTGGGCTTAATTGCCTTGCAGCATGAGGAATCTGGACCAGGGATAACAACCTATGTTCCCTGCATTGGCAGGTCAGATTCTTCACCATTGAACCACCAGGGAAGTCCCCCATTGCCTGTTATGAGAGCTGGTCTAATGCTGGCCTAGCCTTGCATATGAGTGGATCTGTCCTTGGGATACCTAGTGTGTAATCGTTGATGTGTTCTGTGATGATCTTTGGGTCAGAGGATTCCAGAAGTCTGATCTGGTAACTGGACTAGTCTAGGTGTTCATCTGTGCATTTCTTCCCATGTTCAAAAGACATTTATTAAATAATTGCTATGTGCTCTTGGGAAACAATATAAAAACAAGCATTGGTTGCAGCCTTTGTGTAACTCATAGTCTTAAAGAGACTAGAGGCAAGGAAACAGGTGTATTGGCTAGCCCTTGCTGTGTTAACAAATAACTGCAAAAACCTCAGCAGCACACAATCATACGTGTTTATATTCATGGATTTGAGGGTCAGTTGGGGTGGCTCAGGTTCAGTCTATAGGTCTGTCGGTGCTGACGGGGCTCAGTCCTTGCCATAATTGTTCATTGGGGGTCCCAGGCTAAGCGACAGCAATGATCTGGCAGTAGACTCTTCTGATGATGATGGGAGTACAAAGGGGCAAGTGGAAACATGCAAGACTCCCAAGGCCCAGGCTCAGGGCTGCTGTTTGGTCTTTCTGTCCACACACTTATGGCCAATGCAAGTCACATGGCCAAACCTAAAGCCAAGGGATGGCAAAGAGCACCCTTCCATGGCTGGGCTATGGGCACAGGAAGGCAAGAACAGGGCTGATAATGTGATCTACTACCACACGGGCATGACCACGGGAGCAGACCACCGTGAGGCCTGGGAGTGGTGGTGGTAGTGGTGGGGGCACTAGGGCAGGCCAGCAGCAGGTCACAGGTCAGAGTAGGCATTAACTATGTTAGTTTTTTGGGCTGGGGAAAGCAAGATCTCCCTGAAAGGTCTGTATGGGTGCAGGTTCCCGGCTTTGGGACCTCTGGGTGCCTATGGCCATGTGATTTCCAGCATCCAGAAGGTGCCCGGGGACCTGTGTGACTGTATTCTTCAGGGCCTTGACATGTTGCATGGAGGGGAGCCCTGGATTGTCCTGCTCTTGCTCAGGGAAGGGAAGGCTCTTCTCCCTGGCCTTTCTCTTCACAGTGGGCTCTGGACAGCCAAGACTATTTTCAAAACACTGCTAAGGCCTCATTCGCCTTTTTCACTCTCACTTTCTTATGAGTGTACAGAGGAGTTTCCCACTGGCTTCATGATGGGGCAACAGATGAGTTCAGAAGGAGAAATGAGAGTTGAACCTGGGTGTCCTGCCTTGAAGGCAGATGCTTTACCATCTGAGCCACTAGGGAAGCTCTAATATAAATAACACAATTATATGATAAATAATAATTATATTATAAATAATAAATTTGTAATAAGAGAAACATTAATTCAAAGTCTATGAAACATAGAGGAAGAATTTACCCTGAAAGTGAGGAAAGAGGAAGAGAAGACAGTGGTATTTAGAAGAAATAGCTTCCCTGGGGTGTGGCCTTGAACCCCCATCTGAAAAGTCTGGAGGTGGGTTTTTACAGCTGGTCCAGTGGTTGGCCATACAGGGGCCTCACCTCCACCAGCCTTGGTTTAGGCAGGCTTCAAAATGAGAGTGCTTTTTCCACCCTTGCTTATCCAGCCCAAGCCCTGGGGCACAAGCGTGCGTGACGGGGCTTGACTTTCCCGGACAGAATTCTGGTGGCTGCTTCTGAAAAGCAAAACACAAAGGAAATAACCCCTCTGTCCTGGACGGAGCAGACCTGCCGCCTCTCCCTTTGTGGCTGCTCCCTGCTGTCTGCTTCTGAGTGACTGCTTCTTTGGCTGATGTAGTGAAACCAAGAGACGTCTTTGACCTCGGGGTATTTATAGCCAGGAAGTAGGAAAGTATCACGAGTAAAACCAGAGAGGGGAAACCATACAAGGTCCCCTGGGAAACGGTTCGAGTTTGTGTAAGCGTGTGTATGTGTGTGTGAGAACGATTTAGTCAAAGTCTTGATTAGAAGGAAGCCTGCGTGGCTAGGTCAAGTGAAAGATCAGCATCTTTTGCCTGTTCTGAACTTAGTCTCCCTATCTGTGAAATGGGACGAGTGCTTGTTCTGTGAGGCCCCTCTTGGGCACATGAGGGGGTGGAAGTGACATAATTACAAACTGCTGTCAACATGAAGTGTTCTAGAGGGCTTCCAACCCAATAAGAGAAACCACAGAATTGCTGGCTGAGAGGGAAAAATATGTTTAAACATCAACAGTTCAACTATCTGTGGCATCCCAAGCCTTCCTTCAAGTTTCTCTTGTCATGATGTAGTAACAGCTGAGAACAGTCAGCCCTGGGGATGAGGAGCTTCAGTCTGTTCGGCACAGAATGTCCTTGGCTCCCGGGCGGTTCTCAAACGGAAGCAGCTCTGAGACCTGGGAGGCCCAGCTGGGGGCAGCTCTGGGTGAGCGGCGGGCCATGCTGGTACTGGCAGAGCTGAGCCTTCGGATGGAGCTGGATGAGCAAGGAATTGAGGAGAGGAAGGAACCGGTCTCCAAGGGCCACAGAACAGCACTGTGCCCCTGCTCTTAGGAGGCTGGTGAGTACGTCTGGGCCTGACACCCTCTGATCCCCCTTGAAACCGTGTCCCCTCTTGCAGAAGTGCAATGGGGGTGACATCTGCATCAGATGATGAATCATTGCAGAGGTTCCCAGGTAGTGCTGTTGGTAAAGAATCTGCCTGACAATGCAGGAGACACCAAAGATGCAGTTTCGATCCCTGGGTCAGGAAGATCCCCTGTGATAGGAAACGGCAACCCATCCCAGTATTCTTGTCTAGAAAATTCCATGAGCAGTGGAACCTGGCAGGTTACAGTCCACTGGGTTGCAAAGAGTCAGACGCGACTGAGCATGCAAGGTCAAGGCAATCCAGCTTGGCTGTAGACGTAGTACTTGGCGTGGAGGGATGGTGACCGTATACCTTTTTGCACAGCTGGGGTGCTATTTTGAAAATAAAAGGAGGTGCTGTTAATGATTACTCTGGGTAACGAGAATAAACTGAAATGGCCTGGGTACAGGGAGCATGTGGTCACTCACCTAGAGGTCATGAGAGACACACAGCTTATCCCATGTGCTTTCCCATGGAAAGGCAGCCAGCTACTCCCCAAGGGTTAGAGAAAGAGTTCCAGTGATTCCTCCTGTGAAGGGCTTGGCCAGTTCTTGTCTTGGGTTTTCCCAGGACAACAGAAGGGTGAATGGGAGGTCTGGTTTAGAGACCCAAGCTGGAGTCCCCACAATCCCTCCCGTTTTCCCAGAGTTTCATATTTTTCAGAAACATTCACAAGATCTACCATTTGATGGGAAAATCTCACCCAACAGAGCAAGAGTGGATATGGCGGCTTGTCATTGGAGGGGTGAGGAACTAGAGGAGCATTTGAGCCCAAAGCCATCAGCCTGCGAGGAGTGAATTCATCTCCCAGTACCTGCCCGAGGGTGGTTCTCTCCACTAAGCTGCCCATCAGGACAATGGCTAAAGTCTGAATGTCTTATAATGCATTTCTACCCAACTGGTAACCTTTTTATAAAAATTACTACTTACTCATGTTTTGGCTGCACGGGATCATTGTTGCTTGCAGGCTTTCTCTAGTTGCAGAGAGAGGGGACGACTCTCTAGTTGTGCTTGGGCTTCTCATTGCGGTGGCTTTTCTTGTTGCAGAGCACGAGCTCTACAGGGCGGGCTTCAGTAGTTGCGGTGCATGGGCTTAGTTTCCCCTCGGCATGTGGAATCTTCCTGGAGCAGGGATCGAACCCATGTCCTCTACATTGACAGGCAGATTCTTAACCATTGGGCCACCAGGGAAGTCCTCGGCTGGTAACCTTTGAGAGAGTGCACAAAATCAGAAAGGACAAACCCCTGCTGTGCATGGAGCAGAGAAGCCCTTTGAGATGGAGAGGGGAGGCTAGGAGCCTGTCCAGGCTGTGCGACCAGGCCTCCACCCAGGTCTTTTGGTGTCCCTGTGGTTTTACAATGGCAGCCGAGCCCAGAACCTGTCAGTTAGAGGCCAGGAGGGCAGCTGGATGCAGAATGCATCACCCTATCCTCCACAGGAGAGGAACTTACAACCCCTGTGATTTCAGGGAACAGCAGGAAGTCAGAGCTGAAAGTGGCCTTGAGACCCACCTCCTCCAGCTTTTTAATCTAAAAGGTGAGGAAGCTGGGGGACTTCCTCCTGGTCCAGTAGTTAGGAATCTGCCTTGCAATGCAGGAGACTTAGGTTCTATTGCTGTTCAGGGAACTAAGATCCCACATGCTGAGCAGCAACTAAGTATGTACATTGTAAGTAGAGAGTTAGTGTGCTGCAACAAAAGATCCTGGGTGCTGCACATAAGGCCTGATGCAGCCAAATAAATAAGTAAATATTTTTAAAAGGTGAGGAATCTGATGTGTAGAGGTGGAGGAGGAGGCCAAACATGTTTATTTCATGCCAAGCATCTCACTTGCACGAATCTCAATTCCTTTGCAAAACCTTCTGAGATAGGAAATCTCATCTGAGATGAACTCTGTTGCCCCAACTAGTTAAGTGGGGAGGCAGGATTTGAACTCAGGCCTCTGCCTACTCCAAACCCACGCTCTTTGTACCCAAGGCCCTGCCTTCCCCTGAGGCGCTCTGTCTGGAATTGGTCAGGCCAAGCTGAAGGGACACTGACCCCGGTCTAGATCTTTTTTAGGTCAACCTTTATTGTAAATATTTTCCCTTTGATTTTGCAACCCTCAGCAATTACTTACCAGGGCTGCGTGGTGAAGATAAGCTTATGAGAGAGGAACCTCCTGCCTCACTCGAGTGAACCACAGTGGTTTCAGGAAGACTCTCAGGTCGTTCAGGGCAATTAACCCCAGCAGTGAACACCAAGTCCATTCTGGAGATATGACCAGGGTTCATTGTTTTGTGATCTCAGAAAAACTGGGTGAGTCAGAGGCAAATCAGGCCTGAGATGAGGTGGTAGGATGTTTTGGCAGGGCCTGAGAGCCCACCCCACTCCAGCAGAGGCCCCTCCTGGCCCTGGGGAGGTGCACAGTTGTGGGACTGCACTGACGGGCCAACAGCAGCCGATTTAGCCCCGCCAGGTAGCCCACTCCCTCGCAGAGACAGTGCCAGGCAAGGTGGGATCCTGTCTGGGGATGGGAGGGGTGGTGGGGAGAGGCAGGTGGATGCGGTCCTGGGCAAGTGACCCCAAGGCTCACTCTCGTGTGGTCATCTCTGATCTATTTTCTCTGGAGATGCTGGAGAATCCAGAGGAGAAGGAGCAGTGGGAACTACATTCCCAAGAAGACCATGTGTCCCAAGAAGGAAGCAACAGTGTCTCACATGGGACTGGTGGTCTGTCTGGACGGAGACTGGGTCCACCAGTGAAGGGTTCAGGGGACTGTCCTTGAGGCAAGAGTCAGCACTGTAGGTCCTGGTGCCCTCCCTCTCTGCCTGCATTCAGGGTCCGGTATTTGTAGTCGTCTGCCTTCTCTCTTGGCTCAGCGCTTACCATATCCTTGAGAAACAGGCCAACACAGGTGGGTCTCTACCCACCAGGCTGATGTTTGGAGCTCTGATCCACACAGAGGCAAACAAACCAGGTTCTTGAGCTCACTCAAGGGAGCCAGCACTCCCTTGAATGAACTTTTTGGCCAACTCAATACATACTAGATTTTGCATCTCTAAAAAAGACGGACATTTCAGATGTCATAATATTACTGTTCGAGACCTAAAAATAGAAATAATTCCTTGCTTTCACCCAATCCAATCCAGATGGAAATTTTTCCGATTGTCCCATTTTTTTTTTTCTAACAGTCGATTCTTTTGAATCAAGTGTGTCATTTGAATTGGTTGAGGTTTTTAAAGGAATGAGGCCAGTTCTGCAGAAACCCCCAGGTCTGGCTTTTGCCTTTCTCTCCCACACTGATGCTCAGCTTACAGTCCTTATTACAGCTGCCCTCAGTTGTGTCCACAGCTGAACTGGCCTTTCTGCTCCGTCTGTATCATGAGCTTTTCTTGGGGACAGGTGCTTTGAATTCCTTGTGGTTCCCAAGAGAGTGCATTGTGCATAATAAGTGTTCTGTTTATTCTCAAAACATCACTGTATCAGAGGAATCACAAGGTTTTTCTGTTTGCCAACTTAAAACTTAAGGGCTTGAGATTTTTGAAACCCTTCCATGAATGGGACTGACTGACTGGGTCCAGAGATGTTTGTGCACAGAGCAGAAGGTAGACCAGATAAACTTTAAGACCCATGATGACTCTACAATACTGGCTGCTGTTCGACTTTGTCCTCCAACTTTGCTCTGGGATTCATCAATATTCTGGTGGTTAGATTCCATGATCTGAGAAAGAAGATTTGGACACACTTTCTTGCCACCACTTTTTACAGCTTGGCAAGGGGCAGAAAGGGTGCCCTCCCCTCCGTGGTTGCTGTGTCATTTAGTGAGATTGCTTGGAGCCAAGGTCTTGGTGTGTCTGGGTGGTGGCACCTCCTGCCCCTTGCTCTGCTTTCTGACCCAACTCTCTGATCTCATAGCCTCTGACTTATTTCTAGAGGTGTAATCTATATGCCATATTGCAAGCGAGTGAGAAAATATGGCTTGGATTATGGAGTGTGGGATTTATTCATTCAACAAGAATTTTCTGAGAATCTGTCATGTACTAGGTCCTGTCTTCCTAGGTTCTGGGGGTTTCAAGGTGGTCAAGATACACTTTGTTGAGAAGGAGTTCACTGTTTAATGAAAGAGAGCATCAGTGCCATGGTGGAAGGGAGCCAGGGCGCTATGGAAGACAGAGAAAGGCAACCATTTCAGTCTGGAGAACTTGGAGGAAGCAGATTCTAAGCCAAGTATTGAAAGGCATATAGGAATTTGCTGAGAGAAAGGGAAGGAGAAGAGGGAAGAACTTTGTAGATGTATTTCAAGGAGAGAGAATAGCATGTGGAATGGGAAACCACATTTACTACATATTTTCAGAGATGTTTGTAATTCACATTTCACAAATAATTATAAAAAGACCTCAGGGAGGTTAAATGATTTAGCTAAGGTGGGGGCCAAAGAAGAATTAGAATTATGGTCACTGATTCTCTAAGAAGCAGTTTAGCACCCTGATTTTATTCCATGCCCATATAGTAGCACCCACTCCCTCTGCTCAGCAATTGAAACACCTCCCCCACCATGCCTGGAGAGTCCCATGGACGGAGGAGCCTGGTGGGCTGCAGTCCATGGGGTCGCTAGGAGTCAGACATGACTGAGCGTCTTCACTTTCATGCATTGGAGAAGGAAATGGCAACCCCCTCCAGTGTTCTTGCCTGGAGAATCCCAGGGACTGGGGAGCCTGGTGGGCTGCCGTCTATGGGGTCGCACAGAGTTGGACACGACTGAAGCGACTTAGCAGCAGCAGCAGCCTCCATTTGTGCCAGGCATGAAAGACTGGGCCAGGAGTGTTCAAGGGGCACACAGTTGCTGCTTTTGGGTAAGGAGGGTTAGGCTTTGTCCACGTTTAGGCAGAATCACAGGGCTCCTTCACAGAATCCTCATGACTTACCTGGTGACTGGAAATCCTGTCTTAGGGAATGGGAAATTTCCTCTTCCTAAAGTTAATGCACACTGTTTTATATTGGCTGCTTTTGAACTGTGGTGTTGGAGAAGACTCTTGAGAGTCCCGTGGGCTGCAAGGAGATCCAATCAGTCCATTCTAAAGGAGATCAGTCCTGAGTGTTCTTTGGAAGGACTGATGCTAAAGCTGAAACTCTGGTACTTTGGCCACCTCATGTGAAAAATTGACTCATTGGAAAACACTCTGATGCTGGGAGGGATTAGGGGCAGGAGGAGAAGGGGACAACAGAGGATGAGATGGCTGGATGGCATCACCAACTTGATGGACATGAGTTTGGGTGAACTCTAGGAGTTGGTGATGGACAGAGAGGCCTGGTGTGCTGCAGTTTATGGGGTCACAAAGAGTCGGACACGACTGAGCAACTGAACTGAACTGAACTGACAAACTAGATATACCAGACTACTGACCAGATAAGATTATTTGATGATTTATATATTACATGAAAACTGCTCAGTTGTGTGTGACTCTTTGCGACCCCATGGACTGTAGCCCGCCGGGTTCCTCTGTCCATGGCATTTCCCTGGCAAGGATACTGGAGTGGGTTGCCATTTCCTCCTCCAGGGACTTGAAAACTATGGTTTATTATATATACATGATATATACATATATATAAATAGATTTGGTTATATATACATATGGTTACTCCAACCACAACCTTAAAGAAGACCATAGTTTTTCTTCTCTTTATCAGATGGTTTAAAAAAAAAATCTCCAAAAAATTAGAAGCATTCCTCTAGAACAGATCCATGAGCTCTTTTAAAACCCCTTGACCCTGGAGTATTTGGCGCTCAAGTGATCACCATAGCAGTAGGCACTTTACTTTGAAGATTTTCTTAATTAGATGAAACAAGGAAGCACATAATGACCCAGTGCCTACTACATATCAGACATTATTCTAGAAAGTTCCACACGCCATTCTATGTAATTTTCACTAACTGTCAGAGACATTCATTACTAGCCCAGTTTTTACACATGAGGGAACAAATATTCTGAGAGGTTAAAGAACTTGTCGCAGAATAAGCAGTGAAACTACAATTCTGACCCCGAAGTCTATTCTCCCCTTAGAACCATAATTATATTTCCATACATGAGAGGTGGTGCCTAAGATTTAGTTCTCATGTCAGACTCTCTGGATTTGAACCCAGGCTCCAATACTTACTTACTCTGGACAAGTTACTTAGCTCCTTTTGCCTTGACTTTCCTAGTTGTAATGTGGGTAATAATGCAACTTTTTCATAAGAAGGACTCTGGAGTCAACCCAAGTAAAAGACTCGAAATAGTGCTTGGCGCTGAAACAAATGTTAACTACTATTATAGAGATTGTTGCTTGAAATCAAGCTTACCTTTCACCTTGGTTTGTCTTCTTTGGGGATAGAACAGCATGTTGGCACAACTTTGAGGGCAGCATGGGTTGCCTGGACCACACAGCCAGGAAAGCAGTGGAGTGTCCAGGACTGGGCTTCTCCGCGTCCAGCCAGGAAGGACTGACCAGTGTGCAGGGGGTCCCAGACTCCCTGAGGAGCTGGGCTGCCTCTGCCTGACTGGACCCATCTGATAGGCCAGGGGTGGGTGAGCATAGGGCTTTGGAGACGAAGGATCCTGAAAAGAATTGAAAGTTGAGAATCTCTCTGAATTCAGTAATGCCATACTTTCCCAAAGGCCATCTAGGGGATTTAGAGCATGTCAAACCTCTATCTGCTGGGGCAGGTCAAAACTGACCCCAGAATATGCAAAGCAAAGCTCATATCATAAGTGACTTGCCCAGGAATTGGTGGCAAAAGTGGGATCTTATCTGCTGAGGCTTGGAGGGGACAGTGATGCATAATGAGGACACACCAGAACCTGGAGTCTAGCTTGGCTGAAAGAGCCAGGCAGGGTCCGCAGGGCAGGCAGACAAAAGTCCAGGGCGGTGCTTAGTTGGTATCATGGGAGCTGGTCTGGGCAGAGAAGCAGGTGGCACTGGGCATGAAGGAGGATGAACTGAGCAACACTGTGCGGGCTTAGAGAGGACAGGCCCCTGGGTCCAGGGAGTTAAGTCCAAGGCAGAGCCAAGGAGGAGCAAACAAGGATAGGTCTGGACCATGACCTTTGGCCCACGTCAGACAAAGCTGGTGCTGGTGGGTGAGGATGGGGGTCCAGGTGACAGAGGGGCCAGCTGCCACTGCAGCGATAGGGCATGAAAAGGGCACTGTGCTCGGGGGCAGAGTCCAGACCCACACCTAGCTAGATGTACACTTGGGGCCATTTCCTTCAGCCTGGCGGAGCCTCAGTTTTCCCATTATTAATTGGGGATAATGCTATCTGCTTTATGTGGCAAAGTACAGACCACTAAAGGAAGGGACAGTGCCTGTGCAGCTGCTCAAGGAAAAGGAGGGTGTGGTGTGGGGAGGCTCCGTCCCAGCCCTTCCCTGCAACCCAGTTATTCCTACCTACTCGTGCCAGCTCCCTGAATCTTATTCTGTAAAAAGGCGTCTAATCTGTAAAAGGGAGATAAAAACAACAACCTCACACTGATACCTACCAGGGTTCTTGGCCTTCCCTAAGCAATAGAAATTGACTAGAGGCCAGACAAGAAATTCAAGCAAGCCTTTACCAGGGGGCCTCTACTGCAGCCAAGGGGCACGGAAAACAAGTAACGTTTTTCCTTGCTCACTCCGATGGGGAGGCGGGAGAGCTTGTTCTGTATATGGGATGAGGGTAAGGGTGTGCCCAGGGGTTGGGCTGGATTAGGTGGTTTGCCCACCACTTGGGTGGTGCTGTGTGCAGGGGGCATGCGTACCCTGCTTTTGCTCCCGACAACCTGTTCTTGCTCTTCAGGCTCTTCAAAACTGGCAGTTGGGATTTTTGGTCTCTTTGTATCTTTTGGATGCAGAATTTGCCCCAATTGTACCTGCCCGCAGTTATTTTTAGTCCCATACAGTTTCTTTGTATCTGTTGCTCAAGGAGAGGTGTGTCCCGTGCAAGCATAGCAGCACTGCAGCAAAGGGTCCCAGGTCCCCGCCAGTCTCAATCTCATGGTGCCTGTGAAGACTTTTGGTGCCAAAAATGTTAGAGGCTTAGGGTCTGAGGCAGAGTGGGCGCTCCTTGAGGGCCCAGGGGACCCGGGAGGGAGCTAGACCCTGGCCAAGAGCCCTGTGCCCTGCAGAAGAGCACTGCTGTCCAGCAGCTCTGAGTGGCAGGGTCTGGGATGCTGCTCAGTGACCAGGCAAGGCCACTCTGTGCTGGGGCCTCATTTCACCTTGAGCAGGTCAAAGCCTGCGTGTGTTATGTCGGGTTTCACCTTCCATCAAGTCTCCACCGCACTGAAATACAAGCGTCTCCATCATGAGCTAGGGCAGCTGCCCTGTCTCCTCTGGCGACACCTGCAAGGTGGATCTGAGTGTCCCTCAGTGTCCCCACAGGCCTTCCCACTCCCTGGACGTGGGACATGGTCGCAGTTAGAGGGACAGGTAATAGTGATATATGCCGAACTTCATCAGCCCGGGAGGCAGGTGGCTTTAATGGCTATCTTGGAGGTGACATTCCATTAGGGGTGATTGAACTTAATGTTAATGGCAGGATGACTTACTGTTTCATCATCCTCTCCCATGCCTGAAGGTCAGTGGGAAAACTTTCTTTCCTCCAGGAATGACACTCCAAAATCCATGTAACTCCGTGCCAATCTTGCTTAATGCTAAAATACTGAGGGGTCTGGGAACTCTTCTGCACAAACAGATTTGTTTGTCAATGTGAGTCTCTGAGTTCAGTGACCCCAGAGCCAGATGGCACAGGGGTCAATGTTGATTCCACCACTCGCTGGCTCTGTGGCCTTGGGAAACTTACTTAACCTCTCTGTGTCTCAGTTTCCTCCTCTGTAAGGTTAGGTGATGACAGTGTGCATTTCCCGGGATCATTGTGCAGATAACACATGTTGGTAGATGTAAAACAGTTCAAACAGTACCTGAAACAAGGAGATTGCCGTGAAAGTGAAAGGAAAGTGAAAGTCACTCAGTCGTGTCTGATTCTTTGCGACCCCATGGACTATATAGTCTGTGGAATTCTCCAGGGCAGAATATTGGAGTGGGTAGCCGTTCCCTTCTCCAGGGGATCTTCCCAACTCAGGGATCGAACCCAGATCCCCCTTCCCATTGCCGGCAGATTCTTTACCATCTGAACCACCAGGGAAGGGAGAGGAATAAACAGTCATTTACAAAACATGCTCAGACCCACAAGTGAACAAACAGTGGAGCTAAGGTGAAGGGTTCAGGAAGGAGTAGGTGAGTGTGGAAAAGCATCTCAGGGGTGATCAGAGGGGTGTCAGAAAGCCAGGCTCACAGATTTTGACCAAGTCCAGAATGATATACCCTTGAGTGGAGAGTTTCCAAATGTTTCCCAAGAGGCAAAGACAATGGGCAAGATGTATTTTTGGAGGCTCTTTCCTGACAGTGGGAATGGAAAGAAATCAATATATACGAGGGCCATTAGGAAGGAGGGACCGGCAGGACCTTGGGGGCTCGTAGGATGTGGGGTGAAGGGGCAGGAGAGGGCCAGGGTGACTTTGAGGTGTCACCACCAGCATGGGAGGAGCTGGCTGGAGGGAGGAGGGTGTATGGGTTTTTGGACAGCAGGAGGATGTGGTTGCTGAGGGCCACTCGTGAGCTGGGTCAGGGGTGGCGATGTAGATTTGGGAGTTGGCTGCTGACATGAGAGGGGTTCTCAGCTCTTGGGAAGGGAGAGAGAGAAGGCGAAAGCATAAAGCATTGAGGAGATGCACAGGGAGTATTTATGGGGTTCAAGGCTGACAAAAGAAAGAGCAGAGTGGGAAGAGGGCCAGAGGAAGGAATAAGCCGCGGTGCTGGTGGCGCCAGGGTGAAGGTCACATGCTGCAGAAAGGCCAAGGTGGGGTGATGCAGACGGGCAGGTGCTGCTCGATCAGCCTCTGGGCAGCCAGTCTGGGTACAGTTATAGAGAGGGGCTCGGCAGGAAGGATGCCTTCAGGGTGCTGGGCTGTCTGCAGCGGGATTCAGTTTTAAGAATTTCTGCAAAGTGCCAGAAATGACAAGATACTGTCTTCCTCCAAGGGAGAAACGGCAGCAGGCTGGGCAGTGAGCAAGTCCCGTTTGTCTATTCACTGGCCTCCCTTCTGAAGGCCAGACCAGGAAATGGCGAACAGATGGAGAGGTTGGGCCTCTTAGTCATGTAATTTTGAGCGCTCTGGGTCCCAGTGTCCCGGGGGGGCGGGGGTGGTATTTGGACTGAATGGTGCCTGAGGTCCCCTTCTGCCCTCTCTGCCCACGAGCCCCATAGCTAAGTAGTTCCTGTGCTAGGCTGACCTCTGAGGGTCAGGTTCTAATCACTAGAGACCACTTTCATTGGCACTTCAGCCCCCCAGTATGTGTGGGTCATGTAACTCTCACTGTGATAGGAATAACTCATGACTACACAAACATTTATGGATTGCAGACTGCTCATGAATGTGTTCACATGTGAGCTGAGTGTCATCATCTTTTTTTTTTAACCACTACAAAGCAAAGCTTTACTGTATTTCTCAGTGACTAAGCTTAAGAATGTGATGGAATGCAACCAGAGGTGATCATACTAAGTAAGTCAGAAAGAGAAAGACAAATACCATATGATACCACGTATATGTGGAAGCTACAATATCACATAAAGGAACTTATCTATGAAACAGAAACAGAATCTCAGATACAGAGAACAGACTGATGGTCGCCAGGGTGTGGGGGTCAGGGGTTGAGGGGCGGATGGAGTGGGAGGTTGGGGTTAGGAGTAAGCCTTCATGTATAGAGTGAATAAACAGCAAGATCCTATTGTACAGCACAAAGAACTATATTTAATGTCCTATGATAAACCGTACTGGGAAAGAGTACATATGTGTGTTACTTGCTCAGTCGTGTCCGACTCTTTGTGACCCCATGAAGTGTAGCTCCCCAGGCTCCTCTGTCTGTGGAATTCTTCAGGCAAGGATACTGGAGTGGGCTGCCATTTCCTCCGCAAGGGTATCTTCCCCACTCAGGGACTGAACCCCAGTCTCCTGCATTGCAGGCAAATTCTTTACCATCTGAGCCACCAGGGAGTGAGTAAAAGTGTGTAACTGAATCACTTTGCTGTTTAACAGAAACTAACACAACACTGTAAGTCAACTCTACTTTGGTTTAAAAAAGAATATGCTAGAGAATATGTTAACAATGCAGATTAAATTTAACAGGGTATGGCATGTATCCATTCCACTGTGAATGGCACAAAGAATTTTTTAAGATAGAAAATTCTGCCGATATTAAAAAGTTATTTCATTAGACAAAATCACAGTATTCAAAGATGAGTGAAATTCGAGCATACATCTTTGTTATTTTATTGTCTTGTTTACGTGGTCAAAAAACTCAAGGTTCAGTAGCTTGACCATACTCACACAGCTAGGCAATGGCAGAGCTGGAATTTGAACCCAGACACTTACACTCTAAGTTTCCATCACGACACACTATTTTAAAATTTAAGTGGATTAGAATAAAATGTTTAAGTAGTGTGAAGAATTTTGTATGACTCCTTGAAATGTTTAGCAGAATTGATATGGCCAAATTTGAGCTAGTTTTGGGCATGGAAACAGTTGGTTTTAACCTTTTTTTCCTGTTTGCAGATAAGGAAAGCACAGCCACCCCAGATCAGCCTTATACTGCTGCTTCTGGATCTGCTGACTTGGATGGTGGCTGTAGTGACTCATGGGTGCTCAGCTCACAGCTGTCTAGGACCAGTGGGTGATGGTGGACTCCCAACAGTAGCATCTCTGGTTTGGAGTTCTACCTGCACAACTTCCAGAGCCCAAGCCCTCCCTTTCTCTGGAAGTTAAGTGTCTGGAGTGACCTCAAAGATTCTCCTTGGTGGGACATAGCTTTGCACGCTAGCTGTCACTCTGGAATCCTTTCCTGTTCTGGCTGGGGCTCTGCTGATCCACTGGGTTCCTGTCCTGCTGTTGTGGGCTGGCTTTGATGTGACCCTGAGATTAGCTGCTGCCACACGGAGGTCTGTCTTCCTGGTGTTGACCACCTTCTCTGTGGTCCAATGCTTCCTGATGAAAAGGAGGGGTAATCCCCTCCCGCAAGTCAAAGAACACTGACTCAGCTACCAAACCCTGGTCTTTTCGGCAGTATTACAATCTCAAATGTTGCTCATTCCCTTCTTTCAATGTCTCCTGTGCCCAGGAGTTCAGTTGAAGGACAGTACACGTGAACGCACCCAGCATCGCACCGCAAATTCTCCCTCTGTCTCTCTATTCAGCACAAGCACTTCAATAGATGGGGAAAACATGGATGAGGATAAGTTGAGCTGGGTGTGACCTTTGCACCTTCCTTGTGGTATTCCTTGCTTTGTTGCAGAACTGAGTGCTGGCCCCATTATTTGGAAATGAGACAGAAGTCTCTGCGCCTTTGCTGGACAGGCTGTGTATCCCTTGACACATACTTGATACCTAGTGTGCTGTCGCAAGACAAACCCACAGGGATATGGGAATAGAGATGTGTAGAGGCCACATGGTTTTGATCAAACAAATGTCAGCTGTAGCTCTAGAATTTCCTTCTGATGAGATTCCCCATTGTAGACTACATTATTAAGGGCTCCTGGAAGAGTCTTGGCATGTAGGAGGCATTGGATAGATACAGGTTAAGCAAATGAACAACTGAGAGAGAATGGCTCCATGTCCTCTGCTCTGCTCAGAGAAACCTGGGGAGGGGGTTGCAATGTGGGGCTCATGCTTTCAGAGGGACTTGGGCAAACTGGAGCAGGAGCATGGGGTGAACGTCAAGCTTGGCGTGCACGTGTATGTGCTCAGCCGCTTCAGTCGTGTCCGACTCTTTGTGGCTCTATGGACTGTAGCCCATCGGGCTCCTCTGTCCATGGGATTTTCCAGGCAAGAATACTGCAGTGGGTTGCCATGCCCTCCTCCAGGGGATCTTCCCAACCCAAGGAGCGAATCCTTGATTCCTGCATCTCCTGCAATGCAAGTGGCTTCTTTACCCACTGAGCCACCTGGGAAGCCCCCAATGTTGATAAAGGGCTTTAAAATCATGTCAAGGGAGGAATGGATAGAGGAGCTTAGGCCTATGACTCTGAAGGGCAAGGGCCCATTGGTGCATGGTACATCTGTGGGCCCTCTTGTGCCAGAGGGATCCAGGGCCCTATCAGGGTCCAGCGTCTGTGGCGGTGGGAGGGACTTCCGGGCAAGGATGTCACGAAGAAGGATGTCATGGCTGCCTAAGACCTGTCATGGTGCCTGGGGTGGAACCGAGCTATGCATCCTAGGACTAGGAGTGAGGGTGGGAGGACCAGGACTTCTCCTGGAGAGGTGCAGTTTCCTGGACCATGGACCATGCTCTGAGAAGTCCTTTGGAGGCTGCTGTATGCTACTTCTTCGTCAGGTAATATCACCGGACTGGATGGAGGAAGGTCCTGTCCTCTGCTGGTTGGCCCAGGACCTCTCCATGTGTGGTCTGGTTTCTCCAGATGGCAGTGGCATGTTCTCCTTGACTGATGGGTTGCCCTATTCCTTTAGCACTTTTGTGGGAAGCAGAAAAAACACACTGCAGTGCCCTGTCGCCTCTGAAGAGTGGATGAGTCTTCCGCTCCAGGGGACCCGAGATGGTTTTCTCAGCCACTGAGCTTGTGAACCAGGCCTGAGTCATCCTTTCTTCTGCAGGTTTTAGTTAGGGGGGAAAAAAGTGCCCTTGCAGAAACTGGCACTGTGAGTTTAGATCTGGAGGGATCTTGGGCTTTGGCAGCGCGGTAGGGGAGGCGGTCAGGGGGCGTGGCCCCGCTTAATGCCTAGGGCAGCGGAAGTCCAGCTCCCCCGTCTTGTCTCTAGAATCCCTCTGTATCCCCCACTTCAGGCCAGGTCATCACTTGACCCGGGCAGCACCAGGCGGGTGATATAATCCATGCCACCCATCAGTAGCAGAACAAATGCATTCTCCCTAGTCCGGGAACTGGAGCAGTCGGGGAACTGGAGCCTCCCCAAACCAAATCAGCTGGTTGATGTGAACGGAGCTCAGGCTGGTGGGAACAGGACATTTTGTGGAGACACTGGCGTCTGTTCCCTCCCAGAGCCCCACACCCTTCAGCGCTTTTCCTTGAAGTCCGAAATACCGGAACGAGCGTATTCTTTCCTGGGGCAGCTGCTCTGCTTACTTCCAACATGTTGTGCTTCCAGAGCTCAGAAAATCAGAGGCATCAAAGGGGAGAAGCTGTGAGTGCTCAGCCCGCAGGGACAGGCGGCTTTGGAGACTCCAGTTTGCTTTTTTCTTTCCATGTGCGTCAGATGTGCCGTCTCATCTTGCAGCGCCCGGCCAGCTCTCACTCTTCCGCAAAGCTGTGGCTGGGGCGCCCTTCTGGCTGGAAAAATGTTTAAAGTGGGGGTGACAGGCGGCAGTCCCTGGCGCTGGGAGAGAAACGCAGATAACTAAACCAAACATGAGAGCAGTCGCCCATGTGTCATCCTGACAAGATGCAAGTCAGGTCGGATCTGGGTCCAGCTGTAGCCCTCAAAGCTAGAGAGGGGATATTCTGGGCATGGGAGCCTTCTTTTTCTTCAGCTGCTTGCAAGGAACCCGTTGTTGAAGTTGATTGATGCCCTAACTCAGTGGCCACGTTGGCTTCAAAGCAGGCATTGGCTGGTCCTCTTGCTGATTTCACGGCATCCTCTATTGATTTCAGCTTTTACAAATAGGCAAGGGAGTTCATCCACGTGGGGCCTCCTTCTGGGTTTTCTGGTCTCCTGGGCAGCCATAGTTGTCTGTTCATGTTTGACCTTGCCTTCCTCCAACGTCAGGTTTAGGCTTTGGAAAATGCTTGACAAATGCAAAAACAATAGGTTTAACAGGAGCCTGAGGCATGATTGGGAAAGCTTAATTTAGTTTACTTTTATTTTCGGACAGGTCATTCATTTTCTTGGTTCATAAATCAAAGCTATAAAAATCCTGGCTTCTATTCCTGTTCATCAACCCCAACCCAAGCGAATACTTATGTTAGTTTCTTGGGTGTCTTTAACAAATACAAGCAAATATGTGTGTATTTATGTATTTGAAAACAGATATGCGCTTCCTTTCCTCTTTCCCAGAAAATAAAATGCAAATGGCTCATGAAAGAATGGAAGGCTCCTCAATCTCACTTACTTTAAGAGAAATGCAAATTAAAATGACAATGAAATACTAGCATGGCAAGGCTGACAAAAGTTAACATTCTATGCAAACTGTTTTGCACTTTGCTCTTTTCACCTAATTGTATATCTTGGAGATCTTTCAAATCGGTGCATAAAGAGTGTCTTCACTCATTTTTACAGCTTTATAATATCCTATTTATGGACATACTGTAAATTTGTTTAACTAGTTTCCTATTGATGGACCCTTGGGTTGCTTCCAGTCTTTTGTTACTATAAACAGTGCCAACCAGGACACTTCTGTATGTGCTGGTACATCTGTAGGATAAATTTTGGCAAGGAGGACTGTTGGATCAAGGGATAAGTGTGTTTATAGTATTTATAAGGTTTTCCGGATACCTTCAATGGGATTGTGTAGTATGTACAACCTTAGTTCAGTTCAGTCGCTCGGTCATGTCCGACTCTTTGTGACCCCATGAACCACAGCACGCCAGGCCTGCCTGTCCATCACCACCTCCCGGAGTCCACCCAAACCCATGCCCATCGAGTCGATGATGCCATCCAACCATCTCATCCTCTGTCGTCCCCTTCTCTTCCTTTAGTGACAAATAAAGACCCTCCTTCCCCACAGCCTGGTCACAGTGGCATTTCACTGCAGTTTTAATTTGCATTTCTCTTATTCTAAAGTGAAATTGAGCACCATTCAGTTCTTTCAAGAGCCATTTGCCTTTCCTCTTCTATGAGTTGCCTCTGCATATTCTTTGCCCATTGAAACAAAAATTGTCTTATTGGCTTGGACCCTTTTCCTTAATAACTCTGGGAGCTCTTGATATACTAAGGGAAGATTAGTTCTCTGTGATAGGAGTTGTAAATATTTACCCCACAATGTTGTCTTTTGATTTTGCTTATGGTGTGTGTGTATCTAAGTGAAATCAATTTTTAGGTGATAGAATATAGTAATCTTTTTCAGGGTTATGGATTCTGGATAAAAGAAAGGCTTTCTATACTTCATAAAGAAAGCTGAGCACCAAAGAATTGATGCTTTTGAACTGTGGTGTTGGACAAGACTCTTGAGAGTCCCTCGGACTTCAAGGAAATCAAACCAGTCAGTCCTAAAGGAAATCAGTCCTGAATATTCATTGGAAGGACTGATGCTGAAGCTGAAGCTCCAATACTTTGGCCACTTGATGCAAAGAACTGACTCAATGGAAAAGTTGGACACAACTGAGCGGAACTGAACTGAACTTCCATACTTCAAGGCTCTAGAGTATGTTTTTTTTTTTCCTAGTACTTTTATGGTTTCATTTTTTTAATGTTTATACCTGTGGGAGTTGATGCTGCAGAATGATCTTAGAACGTGGAGAAAGGCATATTCATCACTCATCTGTTCCCTTGGAGACAGAAGGCAAAATGGAATTAGCAGGTGTCCTGTAATGACCCAGGGACTCCCAGGTGGTGCAGTGGTAAAGAATCTGCCTGCCAGTGCAGGAGATGCAAGAGACATGGGTTCGATCCCTGGGTCGGGAAACTCTCCTGGAGTAGGAAATGGAAATCCACTGCAATATTCTTGCCTGGAAAATTCCATGGATAGAGAAGCCTAGCAAGCTACAGTTCATGGGGTCACAAAGAGTTGGATATAACTGAGCACTTATGCACACAGCTGTGATGACCCAGTGAGAGACAGTTACCACAATGGGCTCTGCCTTGGTTGTGATCTGGGGAGGACTGGGCAGGCCCTACCCCAGCACCAAAGTGCCCTTGGGGTCTCCCATAGTTTATTCAGCCAAGGACTTGGGGGTTCATCTGAGACTCAGGGACTTTTCAGGGAACAAAGTTTTGTTTCTTTTTCATCTTTCAGTTCAGTTCAGTTCAGTTGCTCAGTCGTGTCTGACTCTTTGTGAACCCATGAATTGCAGCACGCCAGGCCTCCCTGTCCATCACCAACTCCCGGAGTTCACTCAAACTCACATCCATCGAGTCGGTGATGCCGTCCAGCCATCTCATCCTCTGTCATCCCCTTCTCCTTTTGCACCCAATCCCTCCCAGCATCAGAGTCTTTTCCAATGAGTCAACTCTTCACATGAGGTGGCCAAAGTACTGGAGTTTCACCTTTAGCATCATTCCTTCCAAAGAACACCCAGGACTGATCTCCTTTAGAATGGACTGGTTGGATCTCCTTGCAGGTCAGGAAGCAACAGTTAGAATTGGGCATGGAACAACAGACTGGGTCCAAAGAGGAAAAGAGTACGTCAGGGCTGTATATTGTTACCCTGCTTATTTAACTTATATGCAGAGTACATCATGAGAAATGCTGGGCTGGAAGAAGCAGAAGCTGGAATCAAGATTGCTGGGAGAAATATCAATAACCTCAGATATGCAGATGACACCACCCTTATGGCAGAAAGTGAAGAGGAACTCAAAAGCCTCTGGATGATAGTGAAAGAGGAGAGTGAAAAAGTTGGCTTAAAGCTCAACATTCAGAAAACGAAGATCATGGCATCTGGTCCCATCACTTCATGGGGAATAGATGGGGAAACAGTGGAAACAGTGTCAGACTTTACTTTTTTGTGCTCCAAAATCACTGCAGATGGTGACTGTAGCCATGAAATTAAAAGACACTTACTCCTTGGAAGGAAAGTTATGACCAACCTAGACAGCATATTGAAAAGCAGAGACATTACTTTGCCAACAAAGGTCCATCTAGTGAAGGCTATGGTTTTCCAGTGGTCATGTATGGATGTGAGAGTTGGACTGTGAAGGAAGCTGAGTGCTGGAAAATGGATGCTTTTGAACTGTGGTGTTGGAGAAGACTCTTGAGAGTCCCTTGGACTGCAAGGATATCCAACCAGCCATAAGAGGGAGAATGTGTTATCAATCACTATATGTTATCAATCACTATACGTGCTGTCATCTGTAAATCATCTTATTCTGTCCTCTGAACCATCCTCCATAGGGTTCTCTCTGATTTTACAGGTAAAGAGATGGAGGCTCAGGCAGGCAGTTGACTTGCCTAATGCCGTTCATTTGGCTAGTGAGTAGATGAGGCAAAGTACAGGTCACAGGACACCTGCTGATTTCATTTTGCCTTCCGTCTCCAAGGGAACAGATGAGTGATGGATCTCCATGACTTTCTCCATGTTCTAAAATCATTCCACAGCATCAGCTCCCACAGGTACAAACATTAAGGTCCAGAACAGTCTCTGGGCAGCCCGTTCCCCTTCTTTAATGAAAGAAGCTCTGCCTTCACCTGGTATGCTTATGGGTTTCAAATTAAGCTTTGGCTTGAAGAATGGACCTACTGCAAGAGTTTGTGTTCTCCAGACAGGGCCATTTTTTAGTGCTTCTCATCCTCAGCAATGGGTTTTGGATTGGCCAGTGCCACCCCACATCAATTCTGTCCCTGCTTCCATGCCCCTGACTGTTACCCTCTCTGCCTAGTAGATCTGAAAGGTCCCAGTTCACTGAGGGCATTACCAGGAGTTGAAAGCTCAGTGGGGGTTCAGGGCTGGGAGCTAGCAATGGCAGCTGCAAAGATGATTCCTCAACTGACTCAGCCCAGCTCTGGGCCTCCTCCAACCCACTGCCACCACTGGCTTCATGCTGGAAGACCCCCAGTACAGTAGAGCTGATCTTTTTCTCAAGGGCTGGAATATGGGGAAAAACTGCCACCAGGCACCCTCTCCACTTTCCCTCCCTCCTCACACCACAACAAAATGTTGTTGGGTATCTCCAACCAAAACCAACAGTTACTCAGTGATATCTTTGGTAAGAAGTAGAAACTAAGGGATTACTCAAAATCAAGCTGAGGGGCATTTACAGGTATTGATATTTGAGCATATTATAACTTTTTACAGAGTGAATTTCCTTCTGCATTTAAGGACTAATAGACTTTGATGCTTCTATCATCATTTCACTCAGTGGTGTTTAAGAATACTAGAAATAAAAACATTTCTAACAACATCATCATTATCATTATCCTTCAGCATCTAAGTTAGGTGGACTCTATCATGGATGGTTAAGTCAGCATCATCATTCCTATCACCATTACTAATACAATAATATGGGGTTAAACAATCAGCCTTCATAGAAGGAGCTCAATACCAGAGGCCTGATACCAAGCTTGAGAAAACATAGTTTTAGAGAGAGAATGCAAATCAAAACTACAGTGAGGTATCACCTCACATTGGTTAGAATGGTCACCATCAAAAAGCCTACAAATAATAAATGCTGGAGAGGGTGTGGATGAGCAGGAACTCTCCCGTGCAGATGGTGGGAATGCAAATTGGTGCAGCCACTATGGAGAACACTAGGGAGGGCCCTCACAAAACTAAAAAGAGAGCCACCACATAATCCTGCAATCCCACTCCTGGGTGTGTATTGGGAGAAAATTTTAATTTGAAAAGATACATGAACCACAATGTTCATAGCAGCACTATTTACAATAGCCATGGAAACCACTTGGAAACATTCTAAAAGTCCACTGACAGATGAATGGATATAGATGTACATATATACAATGGCATACTACTCAGCCATTAAAAAAGAATGAAATGATGCCATTTTCAGCAACATGTCTGGACCTAGAGATTATGATAATAAGTGAAGTGAGACAGAGAAAGACAAATACCGTATGATATCACTTATATGTGGAACCTAAAAAAAAAGCTGCGAAAGAACTTACATACAAAACAGAAATAGACTCGTTGTTGTTCAGTCACTAAGTTGCGTCTGACTCTTTGTGACCCCATGGACTGCAGCACTCCAGGCTCCTCTGTTCACTATCTCCCAGAGTTTACTCAGATTTGTAGAAACAGGCTCACAGACATAGAAAACAAATTTAGGGTCACCAAAGGGGAAAGGGTGGGGAAGGATAGATTAGGAGTTTGGGATTAACATAAACACACTTCTATATATAAAATAGATAACCAACAAGGACCTACTGTGTAGCACAGAGAATTACACTCAATAATTTTTATAGCATATAAGGGAAAAGATGTATATTTTTACCTATATCTATATATACATTGTAAATCAAGTATACTTGAATAAAATTAAAGAAAAGAGGAAAAATGGCCCTCTCGAGAGAGGAGGCTGTTTATTTCACATTCTTTGCAAATGTGAAGGCACATTCTAGGAAAGCACTGTGCTCTGCTCCCCTGGCTTTCCTGAGCAGTTTCAGCTTGTGAGGATCTTGTGTCCTGCGCAGAACCCTGTGGCAGGATGGCTGTGTTTCATGATCAGCCCCTGGGCTGTGTGGGGGCAGGCAGGTGTATTCAGAACCCAGAGCCCACTTTTTCATCCTTGTCTTCTTGTCATGGACGAGGCAGTGCAGGAACCTTCCCATCAGGCTTGATGGGAACAGGCTTAAACTGGGGGATAGCACTGCAAAAATGAGCAATGAGGTATCATGCGGGGTGCATAGCTGGGGACAAATTTTATTCTTTCTAGTTAACAAACATTGGATAGTGGTGGTATGTCCATGACCCTGTCTTAAGTTAGGCTCCTAGCAGCAGACCCTGAGATGAGAATTCCTGAGTAGGTGGTGGGTCAAGGAAGTGCTTCCTGGAGAAATGTGCTAGGCGAGATGGGGGAGTTGGACTAGGAAGGGAGCCCAGCAGAGGGTGGCTCCTACTCAGTCCTTCCTGGGAGCAAGGTTTTCAGTGACCCGGGGCCTATGCTCAGGGAGGCCCTGGCCTGGGACTAATGCTCTTGAAATTCTTAATCACTTTGGATCAAGAGATGTGCATTTTCGCTTTGCACTGTGTGTGTTAGTCCCTCAGTTGTGTCTGACTCTTTCTGACCCCATGGACTGGAGCCTGCCAGGCCTCTCGGTCCATGGGATTTCCCAGGCAAGAATACTGGAGTGTGTTGCTATTCCATTCTCCAGGAGATCTTCCCAACCCAAGGATCGAACCTGAGTCTCCTGCCTTGCAGGCAGATTCTTTACCATCTGAGTCACCAGGGAAACCTTGCAAATTCTGTGTATGGTCCTGGTCACAGGGGAATTCCTGAGTATGGGTACCTCAGGGCTGTCCCCTCTGGGGGCTGGGGGACCTGAGCTTTATAGTTCTGTCATTAGCTACCAGCACCCTTAAATATTCCCAAGTTTTTCTGGTTCCTTTTATAAGCAGGCAGAACTACTCTAGGGGCTTTAGGGCAATCCTCTGAAAAAGAGCAGCCAGGGGGTGGCTGTTGGAAATGCCAGCATCTTGAAGAGGTGGCAGCATCCAAATTCAGGGCCGAATTCTTCACACCTCTTGAGGCCAAATTCAGGTCATGTAGTGGCTTCAGTTCTACTAGGAGTCCTCGGTCCTTCTCTTCATCTACTGCTTCTGATTATGGATAAAAAGGGAAAGTGAAAGAATGATAAATAAGGTTAAATAAATGATAAATGATGCCAACTGCTAGGAATGCTGTGATTCTCCTTCCCATGGGGACAATTCCTCACAAATCCACTGTGCTCAGGTTGGAACTGTGTCGTTGCACCCATCAGCTTTGCCTTGTTCTGTTCAGTTCAGTTCAGTCAGTCGCTCAGTCGTGTCCAACTCTTTGCAACCCCATGGACTGCAGCACGCCAGGCTTCCCTGTCCATCACCAACTCCTGGAGCTTGCTCAAACTCGTCCATTGAGTCAGTGATGCCATCCAACCATCTCATCCTCTGTCATCCCCTTCTCCTTCTGCCCTCAATCTTTGCTAGCGCAGGGTCTTTTTCAATGAGTCAGTTCTTCACATCAGGTGGCCAAAGTATTGGAGTTTCAGCTTCAGCATCAGTCCTTCCAATGAATATTTATGACTGATTTCCTTTAGGATTGACTGGTTTGATTTCCTTGCAGTCTGAGAGACTCTCAAGAGTCTCCTCCAACATCATAGTTCAAAAGCATCAATTCTTCAGTGCTTAGCTTTCATTATGGTCCAACTCTCATATCCATACATGACTACTGGAAAAACCATTGCTTTGACTAGATGGACCTTTATTGGCAAAGTAATGTCTCTGCTTTTTAATATGCTGTCTAGGTTGGTAACAGCTTTTCTTCCAAGGAGCAAGCGTCTTTTAACTTCATGGCTGCAGTCACCATCTGCAGTGATTTTGGAGCCCTCCAAAATAAAATCTGTCAGTGTTTCCATTGTTTCCCCATCTATTTGCCATGATGTGATGGGACTGGATGCCATGATCTTCGTTTTTTGAATGTGGAGTTTAAAGCCTGCTTTTTCTCTCTCCTCTTTCACTTTTCATCAAGAGGCTCTTTAGTTCCTCTTCACTTTCTGCCATAAGGGTGGTTTCATCTGCGTATCTGAAGTTATTGATATTTCTCCCATCAGTCTTGATTCCAGCTTGTGCTTCAACCAGCCTGGCATTTTGCATGATGTACTCTGCCTATAAGTTAAATAGATATACAGCCTTGACATACTTCTTTCCATGTTTGGAACCAGTCTGTTGTTCCATGTCCAGTTCTAACTGTTGCTTCCTGGCCTGCATACAGATTTCTCAGGGGGCAGGTCAGGTGGTCTGGTATTCCCATCTCTTGAAGAATTTTCCAATTTTTTTTGATCCACACAGTCAAAGGCTTTGGCATAGTCAATAAAGCAGAAATAGATGTTTTTCGGAACTCTCTTGCTTTTCAATGATCCAATGGATGTGGGCAATTTGATCTCTGGTTCCTCTGCCTTTTCGAAATCCAGCTTCAACATCTGGAAGTTCACAGTTCATGTACTGTTGAAGCCTGGCTTGGAGAATTTTGAGCATTACTTTACTAGCGTGTGAGATGAGTGCAATTGTGCAGTAGTTTGAGCATTCTTTGGCATTGCCTTTTCTTTGGGATTGGAATGAATCCTTTTCCAGCCCTGTGGCCACTGCTGAATTTTCCAAATTTGCTGGCATATTGAGAGCACTTTCACAGCATCATCTTTCAGGATTTGAAATAGCTCAACTGGAATTTCTTCATCTCCTCTAGCTTTGCTCATAGTAATGTTTCTCAAGGCCCACTTGACCTCGCATTCCAGGATATCTGGCTCTGGGTGAGTGATCAGACCACTCTGGTTATCTGGGTCATGAAGATCTTTTTTATATGGTTCTTCTGTGTATTCTTGTCACCTCTTAATATCTTCTGCTTCTGTTAGGTCCATACCATTTCTGTCCTTTATTGTGCCCATCTTTGCATGCAGTTCCCTTGGTATCTCTAATTTTCTTGAAGAGATCTCTAGTCTTTTTCATTCTATTGTTTTCCTCTATTTCTTTGCACTGATCACTGAGGAAGCCTTTCTTATCTCTCCTTGCTATTTTTTGGAACTCTGCATTCAAGTAGGTATATCTTTCCTCCTCCTTTGCCTTTCGCTTCTCTTCTTTTCTCAGCTATTTGTAAGGGCTCCTCAGACAACCATTTTACCTTTTTGCATTTCTTTTTCTTGGGGATGGTCTTGACCACTGCCTCCTGTACAATGTCACGAACCTCCGTCTATCTCTATCAGATCTAATCCCTTGAATCTATTTGTCACTCCACTTATAATTGTAAGGGATTTGATTTAGGTCATACCTGAATGGTTTAGTGGTTTTCCCTGCTTTCTTCAATTTAAGTCTGACTTTGGCAATCAGGAGCCACAGTCAGCTCCTGGTCTTGTTTTTGCTGACTGTATAGAGCTTCTCCATCTTTGGCTATAAAGAATATAATCAATCTGATTTTGGTATTGACTGTCTGGTGATGTCCACGTGTAGAGTCTTCTCTTGTGCTGTTGGAAGAGAGTGTTTGCTATGACCAGTGCATTCTCTTTGCAAAACTCTATTAGTCTTTGTTGTGTTCAGTCCTCAAATATCTACCCAACAAAACACTCAATATGTACATTTTTCTACTTTGCCATCTCCTATGCTCCAGTGTTTTGGTCACCTGATGTGAAGAGCAGACTTCACATCTGCTCTGAGGGCAAAAGGAGAAGAGGGCATCAGAGGATGAGATGATTGGATGGCATTACCAATGCAATGGACATGAACTGGGGAAAACTTTGGGTGATGGTGAGGGGTAGGGAGGCCTGGTGTGCTGCAGTCCATGGGGTCGCAAAGAGTCAGACGTAACTGGGCAACTGAACAACAACATGCATTTTTAAACACTTTAAAAAAAATTTATTCATGGCTGCTCTGGGTCTCTGTTGCTGTGTGCAGGTTTTTCCTAGCTGCATCGCGAGGGGGCTACTTTCCAGTTGCAGCGCACGGCTTCCCACTGCGGCGGCTTCTCTTGTGGAGCACGGGCTCTAGGTGCGCAGGCCTCAGGAGCTGTGGCTCGCGGGCTTAGTTGCTCTGCAGCGTGGCATCTTCCCGGACTAAGGACCAAACCCATGTCCCCTGCGTTGGCAGGTGGATTCTTAACCCCTGGACCCCTAGGGAAGTCCTGCTAAGCATTTTTAAAGAAAATATAACTCTTATGGCTTTGAATCTTCATACCAAGTTCTTCAAACTGTATATTTTTAAAAGTTTTTCTTCTTAGCTTAAAAATAAGATTTACAACACATTTGTCCCTTGGCTGGCTGTGTCTCTGACTATCTAGACACAGCTCCTCTGCAGATTAGAGACTGGCCCAAATGTGACTAGCTTTGCTGGTCTACCCAGATTTTACCATCCAGCGTTAGCTTGTAGAAGAGGCTAACAAATTCTTGACCTGAGAATTTGTCTTTTAAAGGACACAGTTATGCAGCCATCAGAGAAAAAGCAGGCAGCCATATGAAATGAATCCCCTGAAATAGCTTGCACTGGCGTGCATTTCCAGATGATGGATTCATGTCCTAAGAGCAGGAACTTCCCCACTTTTAACATTGTCATGCCACCTACAAACATGCCCATGGGCTCTTATGCAACACGCATATCCACTAAATACACTAAATAAACAATCAATGTGAGAGCTCAGTTGTGCTACCTGCAACCTGCAACGTTCTAGAAGTGTTTAAAAATTTCCTGTCTCTTGTACCATGTCTGAAAAATGCCTCTTTTAGCTTTTAAAGATTTTGACATTTAAAGTTTGGTTCCTATGTCCTAAGCCGCATGTTTGTCCCTGGGTCACTGTTCTCACCAGTCGCTGTTAGCCAGTGACTCTTCTAGAATGCACCACCAGGAAATTGCTATCCTTTCTTCCCGCTGTATTCACTGTCATCATGACCCATCTAACCTCATCTTGCCCTCTTCCTCTTCCTCTTAGCTTTTTTCAGTGTGCTTACCTTGGATTTTAATTAACTCCAATTTGTTGGACTGGCTATGGTGAGATATTCATTTTGACAAAGCATACCCATTCGTGTGGTTAATCTGGGGGCATCTGGCTAAAAACCAACAAGCACATCACTGCCAAACCTGAGCCTTCCTTACATGGGAAACCAGCAAAAGCACATTCTCTCTCTCTTTTTCAATTTCCTCAAAATATACATTCCCAAAGCACACAGAGAAGCGCATGCTCAGAGAAGTGTCACTGTTTACTAAAGATGCCCCACAAAGGCTGAAAGAGGAAGGAGAGGATGTTTGACTATCAAAGCCAATCTGGAGGAATCTTCGAAGGAGGAAGAATCTAAGAATTGGGGCAGAGGCCACTGTGAGAAGACTCTTCATGTTTTTAGGCTTGTTCTAATCCTTAACATCTCCTGTTGAAGCCTGCCATGCACTAATATCTTCTCCATCTTCCATCACAGTTTGTCCTTGGAGAGAAAGAAACTAAGATAGCCATCTTCAGGGAGTTCTCTAGGGAATGAAGGGAAAGAGTGAGTAGATGGATGATAGACTCAGGGAGTGTGTGCGCAGTGAGATTGGAGCGCCCTCTCTGTCCCCGTTTTCCACTCTACACTGTGCCGCATAGAATATACATCTCAGCTTGTGAATAGTGTCTTGGACTACTGAAGAGTTAAATTATTTTGAAAGACTTCCAAAGGAGACTCTGTACTCTCCCAGTATGAGAGTGACTCACTAAAGGAAATCATTACTTATATCCAATTAGTTTCTTTACAAATGCTCATTAATTTAATTTCCTAGGCAATCTTCACTTTCTATCTCAACTGGAACAGTCATAGGTAATTCCTTTTTAGGAATCCACTACAAATTTGTCCCCATGACCCAGTATGGAACTGAAGCCATCCTTCTCTTTGCCTCTGTTTCTTTCCCCTCTCTCTCTTTTTCTGTCTGCTTCCACTTCACTTTGGCTTGCCATCTAATTCCATCCTACCCCATATAACCTCAAAAACTGCAGATGAAAAGTTTCCATTTTAATTCTGATACTACAAGACTCTTTTGCAACTCTGAATTTTTAGTTCTAAAAATGGCACTTTCTCCTAGATGTTTGATACTTTTTTTTGTCTAATGGATCAAGATGGCTGCAAATATAGTACAAATAGACCAATTAACACTGCTATTTCTTCCGAAGTCAGGGTAATATTGAAAAACTATTTTAATGGATAGAATCCATCATCATGTAAGGCCGTAAACCTATATCTTTGAAAAAATAATAAGTCAGGTACTTTCATACTAGTACGGCTACTTTTTCCTGCTTTTTAAGGCATCTTCTAACATTATCAGAATCTTCTACACGCATGCTCAGCTGCTCAGTTGTGTCTGATTCTTTGCTACCCTTTGGACTGTAGATGTCCAGGTTCCTCTGTCCATGGGATTATCCCAGGAAGGATGCTGGAGTGGGTTGCCATTTCCTCCTCCAGGGGGTCTTCCTGACCCAGGGATTGAACCCGTGTCTCCTGCAGCTCCTGCATCGGCAGGTGGATCCTTTACCACTGAGCCACCTGGGTGGTTGTTTTTCAGTCCCTGAGTCATGTCCGACTCTTTGCAACCCCATGGACTGCAGCATGCCAGGGTTCCCTGACTTTCGCTGTCTCCCAGAGTTTGTGCTATCTCATGTCCATTGAGTCAGGGATGCCATCCAACCATTTCATCTTCTTGGCCCCTTCTCCTGCCCTCATCACCTGGGAAGCCCCATCATATATCAATGCAGCACAGAATTGCATTTTTAGAATTAAGATTCTTAATTAACATTACCAAGATAAAATAATTAAACAATGAAATCCATCATGATATCTTTTAGAAAAATAATGAAATTAATTTGGCTGTGTCAGGTCTTACTTGCTGCAAGCATGATCTCCAAGGCTTGTAAGATCTTCGTTTCCTGACCAGGGATCGAACCCACATACCCTGCACTGTTAGGTGGACTCTATCACTGGGCCACCAAGGAAGTCCCTCGAGATACATTTTGAAGCAGCTTTTCCTCATCACCACCTGTCACAAGGCCCTTGTAACTTGAAGGATTAGAGGAGGGGCTTCCAATGATACTGGTGAGTGTTTCCATCCGTGTGTTTGAGAAAGATGATTTCCTTTCTAGGGACACCAGCTCTAACTCCTCTTTCATTGTTGTTGTTCAGCTCCTTGGTGCATTGTGCAAGGTACCTGGCTCAACAAATGTTTGCTTTTTGGTGATGTGCTTACTCCTTTTTGGTTTGGTCCCTGATAGAGCCTGATTCCCCCTCTCCTCCTCATGTGCAAGGGACTTGAGCACTTGTAGTTGATAAATCCCATCAAATATGTTTGCATAAGTTCTTCTTTCTGTCTTTCAAGATACAAGACCTAGATTTTTCTGCATGTTGGTTTTATTTTAATGAACTTGACCACATGTCATATGGAATGCTGCTTGCTTACTTCTAAATGGTACTAGGTCCTCAGGACCTGCATACACAACCAACCACATAATTTGTAGGGCCCAGTGAAAAATAGAACCACACGGATCTTTCTCAAAAGTTATTAAAACTTTCAAGTTGGTGACAGTAGATCATTGGATCAAGAGCTCACCCCCATGAAATCCATTATTCCTGCATAAATAACTTCTTATGACTAAACCTAGGCATGATCTGTGATTTAGCCTTGGTTTGTTTCTTTGCTATTTTTAACTTCCAAGCTAAATATGATTTGTCTATATCTCTCAGTGCTTTGAGAATCTTCCACTGACCTCTGGTTTATATTGTAGCTATCAAAAAGTCTGCTGCCAAAGTGTTGTTTCTTTGAAAGTATTCCCCCCTCCATTGATTTTATCCTTTGCAGTTTTTCCTTAAAATGTGTCTAGTTTTGTGTATCTAATTTTGCTTTATGTGACCTAATTTTGCTTCCTGAACTTGATTTTCATCCTGTTTTTAAAAATTCTCAGCCACTAGCTTTTAAAATATTGACTCTTGACCCATTTTTTTCTTTCTGAAAGTCCAATGTGATCCATGCTAGAACTTTTCATGTCTTTAACTTCTTTTTAAAACTGCTTTTCTTTCTGCATTGTCCTCTAGGTAATCTCCTTCCAAACCATTTTCTGGTTCTCTAATTCTCTCTTCAGCTATCTTACCTGATCTTTAAAGCCATTCATCGAGTTTTTGTTTTTTATTATATACATTTCATTTCTAGAAGTTATATTTGGTCATTTTCCAAAAATGTCTGGTCTCTTTTTTAGGAGTCTGATTATTTTCTGATAATTTTTACTTCTTTTACATTTGGGCCACAATACCCAGCCTCTTTCTGATAGTTTCATTATCTGATGTTCTTGAGGTTCCTGGGATTCGATATCTTATACTGTCTGCTATTATATTCTTAACTCTGGTTCTTAGTGGAATCTTGGTCATATTTCCTAAAGCACTGTGTAGTTTTTGATTGTGTGCTTCTGTCTCACAGAATTCTCACTCTGGGGATATTGTGTGGCAGAGGTTGAGGATCTGTTTCTATAGAGGAGTTTTTCATCTGCTTTAGCAAATGCCCCTGTGATAGAATGAGATTGGGACTCTTCTTATGTTATTTAATTGGTTTGGGATTCCTAGACTGTACAGGTGAGTACATTTAAATGCAAACCTGTGTGAAGTGTGGCCTGTGGTTATGAAACTCAAGGCGACTTTTCTTCCCTGCCAGAGCTCCCATTGCCTGGGCAGCCAAACTGTCAGCACCTGCTCCAGTCTCAGGGATTTCCTTTACTGATCTCAGCTGCGCTCTTAAAACCATGTTTGTTATTTCTGTAGGCATCATATCTAGGTATTTTGTGGCTGGAGGTTTTGTTAGATTCTCCTTCATGATATTGCCACAAATGATAGTTCCTGTCATTCTGAATTTCTGAGCTCAGAAAAAGCATTCTCATTATGATAACATATTTTGACATCTCTCTAGATGTTAGAAACATCTTATGATGCAGGCCAGGAGCCCTGGCCAAATTCATGGTGGTTCTTTTGTACTTATAAGAAAGTGCTCCTTATTTTTATAGGTGTCTTTGATTTAGATGAGACTTTGGTTTTGTTCTGCAAAGAAAACAGCTAATGTACTTACTCTTTGCTAAAAATGACTGAAGTGCACAAATGGCTGGATTTATTTAGTATCAAAATGTGAGATGTTTAAAAAAATCTTAGGAATTTGAGGACACCAAGAGGGTTGCTCAGCACCGAAGGGAAAACAGGAGGAGAGAGGCATTTCGGTTCCCTGTGCCACGAATGCTCTCTAGCTTCGAATAATGCCAGGGTTTCTCTCTGCTGTTTCTTCCTTTAGCTGTTGAAAAATTTCAGCCCCTTCAAGCTCTGGTTTATCAGAAAATGAGAAAGTCTTCACCCAAAGAGGCACCAGAGAAGTGAAGACAGATTCCCATAAAAGCTTTCATGGCTGAGTCAGCTGGGAGGGCAGCTGGTGATCATTTCCTGTCTCACCCTGCAGAAGGGAGCTACCCAGGAAAGAGATATCTAAACTGGGAGGACATTAGTTGGTTCCTGCTGAAGCGACTTAGCAGCAGCAGCAGCAGTACCTCTCCAAGGACCTGCAAGGCTCGTGGCATGGAATGCTCTGATAGCCAGACAGGGAAAATACAGCCCTGTGGACCAAGAAGGAAAGTCATTCATTTATCCATGCAGTCATCATTTTTACTTCTTATTAAAGTCAGGGCTACATGGGTAATTTAGGTAGGAAACTTTCAGTATGACTCTCTCTCTCTCTCTCTCTCTCTCTCTCTATATATATATATATATATATATATATATATATATACTTAACTTTTTTCTTATTTTTTTTCTGCTATTCTCTAAAAAATCATTTGCTTGAAGTACAACTGATTTTTTGGTTGTTTTGGATTAAAAACCTTATTTACTCTGAATGCAAAACATTCGATAACATTTATTGGTTTTGTTGTTTTTACTATTCTGTGAACATCTTTTTAGAAAAAAAAAACACCATGTAGTATTATGACCTTTGTCAATGAGGAAATTCTGATTGTCCTTTTTTTTTTTTTTGGTTCAAATAACATCTATTTAGTATTATGCTCCTTCAGGTTTTGTGTTAGTTTCTGTGGGTCTAAAAAGGTAAATTATAAATAGTCCCTGCCCTTATCAATCCCAAGGTACAATGCCTTGTGGGGAGGCCAGCACATATACAGAAAGAAAGTACTAAATGAGACCCAACTAATCTTCAAATGATCTAATTAAAGAATTACAATGAGGGACTTCCCTGGTGGAGTGGTTAAGACTACAAGCTTCCAACGCAGGGGACACGTTTGATTCTGAGTTGGGTAACTAAGATCCCACATTTGGAACAGCCAAAAAACAATCCCAATGACTAGTTCCACAACTTTTTGTGTGCATGATAAAGTAGACGTAACATAAAGCTTACCATTTTAGCCATTCATCGGTGTTAGCAAGTACGTTCTCGTTGTGCAACCATCACCCCATCCATCTCTACAACTTTGTCATCTCCCCAAACTGAAGCCCTGTACACATTAAATAACAACTCCCCATTTCCACCCTGGTAACCACCCTTCTACTCTTTGTCTCTATGAACTGGACTCCTTTCAGTACTTCCTACAAGTGGAATCATGTGGTATTTGTCCTTTTTCGTCTGCTTCGCCCATTGCTTTTTTAATCGAAGGAAATCTGTTGTACAAAAATGAACATCTCAGCCTTGTCCCTGACTGATTCACTGCTTGGCTGGCCTGGTGTAAGATAGTCAACTTTTCCTAATGCCCTCAGCTCTGCAATTGCTCAACTGTTTTAGAACCGTTTTTTTTTTTTTTTTTTTTGGAAGAGTCCATCACAATGTGTGATATTAATCAATTTAAGTCTGCTGACATTGTTGTAGTGCTTAAGAGGCTGCTACTCCCTGGAAACACCGAACAGCCTCCCTCCGTGGGTGGTGGTGTGGTGAGGTCAGAAGCTCGCAGGTGGGCCTGAGCCTGCTGGGTCCCTAGGCTGTGCATTTCCCAGGGCTTCACGTGTGATCATGCAGAGAGACCTGCTATTCCTTCAGCCCAGCTGCCTGCCAGAAACCAGGCCCTGTGGACTCCCTCCAGACTCGGGCTCTGAGCTGGGCTGTCTAACAGCTTTCCACTGGGGCCAATCAGACTCTTGCCAGAGGGCCATCTCACCAACTGCTTTTGAGTCACTGGTTCTATTTGAGATCTGTCATGTGCTGGGAGCCCTCACTGGGCTTAGGGAAAGACCTGAAGTCAGTTGAAACTTGACCTGGGTCAAGTTTCCCAGCTGTATTATTGGGGCACTTGTTTATGCAGTGAAATGTGTAATTTACAGTGGGTGTGGTCTGCTGAGCAGGAGTCAGCTCTGGGCAGCTTATTGCCATGAGAAAAAGAACTCATTTTCTTGGGTTCACTTCTTTTTTTTTTTCTATTCTTTTCCATTATGGTTTATTACAGGATATTGAATACAGTTCCCTATGCTGTACAGTAGGGCCTTGTTTATCCATCCCATATATAATAGTTTGCCTCTGCTAATCCCAAACTCTCAAACCCAACCTTCTATTGATGGAGTCCGCTACTTATTCCACCAAAATATACATTCCACAAGGGCTGGTCTGATCTCTGTTATAGTCTCACTCCAGAAGACAGCCTGGGATAAAGTGTGAATATCTCCTACAAATGGAAGGGAAACATCCTCTTGTTAGGATATCAATGTACAGAGAATAATGTCGTTAGAAATCAGAAAATGATACCACTGATAAATGCACTCATGCTACTTAATCAAGAAATGGTCCAGCTTATACTAGCTTTCAAAAAGTCGAATAGGAAAAAAAATTCTTTTCATTTAAAAAAATTTTAGTCATTTCTTCTTAAAATAATATTACTGATTACCTTCTTCAATTTCACAGGATCTTATTGATACATCAATGAATCGTGTAGAATTGAAAACGGAAATTAATTGCTCGAGTTTCCAGAATGTCTGCATCGGTTCTGTAGTAGAGTTAAATGCTAATATTACCACGGAAACTGATGCGACGTTTGTGAAGCAATTGCTGTGACGGGGCCTCTGTAACATTTCCTTGTATAGGATTTTGAAAAAAAAAAAAAAAAGCTTAGGTCTTGGAAAATATTAGACAAGCACCTCTCTGCAGGCTTACCACACAAGCACACAGCTTTCATTCCCCAGTGGACTCTGGTTTTGACTTGACAGTTCCTCATTTGTCTCTGGGGTTTGAGCCTCGCTTCTGTTTTCTGACCACCAGCCAGCCCTGGCGTCTTTGTAGAAGTGGGAGGTGGCTTGGTCTTCACACAGATGTGAAGTCCATCACCAGCACACTCTCTCCCCCGACACTGTGCCATCCAGCAGAGCAGGCGTTAGTGAACAGCTCTCAGTGTGCCTCCAAAGTCACCTGTGACCACTTGAATCCTCTCTCCTCCACTGGCTTCTTTCTTATTTGGAGGGTTATCAGTACATATCCCTTTTTTAAAAAATTCTTTTTATGTTTTACATTTTGGGTCTATGTCCATGTTAGTTAATCTTTGTATGTGGTGCCAGATATGATCAGTTGTTGTTGCTGTTTTTTTTGCATAGTTATTCAGGTTTGTACAGATGTGAGAGTTGGACCATAAAGAAGGCTGAGTGCTGAAGAATTGATGCTTCAAGTTGTGGTGCCGGAGAAGACTCTTTGAGTGCCCCTTGGACTGCAGAAAGATCAAACCAGTCAGTCTTAAAGGAAATCAATCCTGAACATTCATTGGAAGGACTGATGCTGAAATTGAAGCTCCAATACTTTGGACACCTGATGTGAAGTGTCAGCTTGTTGGAAAAGACCCTGATGCTGGCAAAGATTGAGGGCAATATGAGAAGGGGGAAACCGAGGATAAGATGGTTGGATGGCATCACTGACTCAGTGGACATGAGTTAGAGCAAACTCTGGGAGATAGTGAAGGACAGGGATGCCTGGTGAGCTGCTGATCCTGGAGTCACAAAGAGTCAGACACGACTTGGTGACTAAATAGCAACAACAATTTAAGTTTATGAGGCATGTAGGAGCTTAATTCCCAGGCCAGGGATGGAACCCATGCATTAGAACCCTGCATTAGAAGGTTTAAGGCCAATGGCTCTGGTATCCTGGCCCGATCCTCTATCCTCTGTGATTGGATGGTATCTGATGTTACGTTTCAGCAGTTGTATTATTTTAGGGAATTTTCACAGAGGCAACAAACCCTCAGATTTCAGGTCCTCAACACTGATGTTTATATCCGGTTCAGGGTGGTGGACAACTCCCCTCAGGTGCTGATTTGAGGAGCCAGACTCCTTTCAGCTACAGCTCTCCCATCTGCCGGGGCCTTGGAGACCTTTGCACAAGCTGGAAGGTGAGGGAGAGGGTACATTTCACCCTGTGAGCCTGAAATTGCTTCTACTCCATTTCCTTGAGCTGGAGGCCTGGGAGATGTAATCCCACTGAGGCTTCTATAATGGGGGTGGGAGAACGTGGGTGCTACTGGACACTTAGTTTCTCTAGCACAATGATGGGCTGACCTTCCGAAGCCTCAATTTCCTCCTCTGTAAAACAGAGACAGAATCCATCTTCGAGAGTTCTTGAGAGGATCAGAGCTAATGTCTGTGATAAGACTAGTTGAGCATTTGACACAAGCCGTGATGGTGATTACAGCCAGTGAGTGAGGGGCTCGCTCACTTTGGGGAGAGCAAGGGCAATTCAGTCTCATCCCTTCCTGATTACGAATGCTTTATCCATGCCTGTACTTCTGCTGAAGGTTTCATAATGATTATTAGGCAACCTGCATTCTGTATAATTATTATGTAAAGACAAGTATGTCATCATGATTATTATGTAATATGGATTATGTATTGTGATTATTATGTAAATACAAATGAACCTCTCACTCTAAGCATATGTCTCATGGACTAATATTCCTGGGGCACTGACATGGGCTTTAAAATATTTTCCCACTGTCTGCTACCATCCGAAAAGCTATTGTCATCAAAGCAATATAGGTCATTGCAAAAATTGCCAGTGTACAGACAGCTCTAATGTGGAGCTTCTGCCACATGCTGGGTGCCCCCTCCCCTGCCAACCTGACTTAGAGACTTGGATCAGCAACTATGGTTAACAGTTTGGGTAAATCCTTTCAGAAATACTCCATGTTTACTAACAAGCATGTATAAATGCTTTCTTTTTACACAAAAACCAACTCTGCCCACACTCATTCCTTTTAACAGCCACATGGTTTCCCATCATGGCCAGTTTATTTAACCAGAGATGAGAGCTTTGCTGGTAAGTAAAAAGGCATCAGACTCTTTTCTCCGTGTGAACTGGTTAACTCCCCAAGTTTCCTCCCCATCAAATTGCAGTCCCCCGACCCCTTCCCCTGCCCCTTCTGCAAATGCATGTGGATGCATCCTCATGCCTCCTATAGGGCAACCCTCACCATCCCAGGAAATGGACCAGCTGTTTAATCAAGGATTAACATTAATAAAATATAATGCACTCCTCCTGGAAAAAAAAACAAAAACAAAAAAAACCCACAAAACTTCCTGCTTATGTTGTTAGGGAGGAGGCCGTGGCGGAATAACATGTCAAAAGCCTGGAGGAATCCCTTCCCTGAACCTGTAGCCTCAGGCTGGTTCAAAATAGCAAGGCAGACCCCCATCCCATTCACTGTTGGTGGGAATGCAAATTGGTGCAGCCATTACGGAAAACAGTATGGAGTGTCCTCAAAAACTAAAAATAGATTTGCCATATGATTCAGTAATCCCACTCCTGGGCATATATCCAGAGAAAACTCTAATTTGAAGTGATGCATGCATTCTAATGTTCACAGCAGTGCTATTTACAATGGCTAAGACATGGAAGCAAGCAAGATGTCCATCAACAGATGAATGGATAAAGACATGGTGCATATATACCATGGAATATTATTCAGCCATAAAAGAATGAAATAATGCCATTTGTAGCAACATGGATGGACCTAGAGGTGATCATCAGAAGTGAAGTAAGTCAGAGAAAGACAAATATCCTGTGATATCACTTATATGTGGAATCTGTAAAAATGTTACAAAGAGCTTATTTATTATACAAAACAGAAATAGACTCATAGATGTAGAAAACAAACTTAAAGTTACTAAGGGGGATAGTGTCGGTTGGCAGTGGGGTAGAAAAATTAGGAGTTTGGGGTTAACATATACACACTGCTGCTGCTGCTGCTGCTGCTAAGTCGCTTCAGTCGTGTCCGACTCTGTGCAACCCCAGAGACAGCAGCCCACCAGGCTCCCCCGTCCTTAGGATTCTCCAGGCAAGAACACTGGAGTGGGTTGCCGTTTCCTTCTCCAATGCATGAAAGTGAAAGGTGAAAGGGAAGTTGCTCAGTCGTGTCCGACTCTTAGCGACCCCATGGATTGCAGCCTACCAAGCTTCTCTGACCATGGGATTTTCCAGGCAAGAGTACTGGAGTGGGGTACCATTGCCTTCTCTGATATGCATACTACTATATATGAAATAGATAAATAAGGACCTACTGTATAGCACAGGGAACTTTACTCAATATCTTGTAATAACCTATAATGGGAAAGGATCTGAAAAAGAATGTATTATATAACTGAATCACTTTGCTGCACACTCAAAACTAATACAACATTTTAAATTAACTATACTTCAGTGATAAAAATAAAATTCTCATTGGAATAATTTGAAAAAAATAGTTAAACAATCTTTGTTTTTTTCTGTAGGGCACTGGGAACACTTGCTTCCAGTTCAGGAATTTGGGTCCAGAGATGTTAGATCAGAAAAGAATTTTTGCCTATTGCTCAATCTGGTTGAATTAAGACTTCCTAAGTTAGCAAGAAAACCAAGTGGTTCTTGCAACTTTGCTAAGGTACCAGACAGGCAGTAAGGTCATGGAGAGCTCAGAGATCTTGGTGGTTCTATGTTCTGTAAAGCTGGGAAAATGATCTTGTGTGTCATGTGACTGACCCAAGCCATGGGAACCCATCTGGCTTCAGTCCTAGAATAATATTTTCCAATTTTAGCCATCTTTGTGCTGCCTTCTGATCTCCTTTGTGTGTGTGTGTGTGTCGTTGCATACCTCCTTTACCAATTTATTTAGTATTTATGTATTTGAAGAATTGCACTTACTATTTTACAACTGATTTTTAGATCTACCTTAATCCTATGGAACATCTTGGAGTTACAGGTTTGTTAACTTATACTTTTTCTAACGCATATCACAATATATACAACTCTTCAAGAATTATTGGGACCTCCTTGGTAGTCCAGTGGTTAAGACTCCAACCTTCCAATACAGGGGGTGAGGGTCTGATCGTTGGTCAGGGAACCAAACCCACATGCTGCAGGGCACAGCCAAAAATAATTAATTGAATTTAATTTAAAAAATCATTCATCTATGTACTGCCCAATATCATTGCCTATGCTGCGCTTTGGCAGTTGCTGTTCTAGTAACTTTCACATCTCTTCAAGGGAGATGAATCACTTTGAACCACTGAAGAATGACCCTAAGTAAGTAAAACAGAGAAGAACAAATCTCATATATTAACACACATATGGAATCTAGAAAGATGGTATTGATGGACCTATTTGCAGGGAAGGAATGGAGACTCAGATACAGAGAATGGACTTGTGGACACAGTGGGAAAAGGAGAGAGTGGGTCAAGCAGAAAAGGAGCGTCGGTACATCTGCACTGCCTGCATGCTGCGTGCTAGGGAGTGTCCGACTCTGTGCAGCCCAGTGGACTGTAGCCTTCCAGGCTTCTCTCTCTATGCGGTTCTCCAGGCAAGAATACTGGAGTGGGTGGCCATGCCCTCTTCCAGAGGATCTTCCCGACCCGGGGATCAAACCTATGTCTCCTGCCTTACAGGCAGATTCTTTACTGCTGAGCCACTGGGGAAGCCCATATATAAACTCAGTTCAGTTGCTCAGTCGTGTCCCACTCTTTGCGACCCCATGAATCGCAGCACGCCAGGCCTCTCTGTCCATCAGCAACTCCCAGAGTTCACTCAAACTCATGTCCATCGAGCCCGTGATGCCATCCAGCCATCTCATCCTCGGTCGCCCCCTTCTCCTCCTGCCCCCAATCCCTCCCAGCATCAGAGTCTTTTCCAATGAGTCAACCTTCCACATGAGGTGGCCAAAGTATTGGAGTTTCAGCTTTAGCCTCAGTCCTTCCAAAGAACACCCAGGACTGATCTCCTTTAGGATGGACTGGTTGGATCTCTTTGCAGTCCAAGGGACTCTCAAGAGTCTTTTCCAACACCACAGTTCAAAAGCATCAATCCTTTGGCACTCAGCTTTCTTCACAGTCCAACTCTCACATCCATACATGACCACTGGAAAAACCATAGCCTTGACTAGACAGACCTTTGTTGGCAAAGGAATGTCTCTGCTTTTAATATGCTATCCAGGTTGGTCATAACTTTCCTTCCAAGCAGTAAGCGTCTTTTAATTTCATGGCTGCAGTCACCATCTGCAGTGATTTTGGAGCCCCCCCCCCAAATAAAGTCTAACACTCTTTCCACTGTTTCTCCATCTATTTCCCATGAAGTGATGGGACCAGATGCCATGATCTTCATTTTCTGAATGTTGAGCTTTAAGCCAACTTTTTCACTCTCCTCTTTCACTTTCATCAAGAGGCTTTTGAGTTCCTCTTCACTTTCTGCCATAAGGGTGGTGTCATCTGCATATCTGAGGTGATTGATATTTCTCCCAGCAATCTTGATTCCAGCTTCTGCTTCTTCCAGCCCAGCATTTCTCATGATGTACTCTGCATATAAGTTAAATAAGCAGGGTGACAATATACAGCCTTGACGTCCTCCTTTTCCTATTTGGAACCAGTCTGTTGTTCCACGTCCACTTCTAACTGTTGCTTCCTGACCTGCATACAGGTTTCTCAAGAGGCAGGTCAGGTGGTCTGGTATTCCCATCTCTTTCAGAATTTTCCACAGTTTCTTGTGATCCACACAGTCAAAGGCTTTGGCATAGTCAATAAAGCAGAAATAGATGTTTTTCTGGAACTCTCTTGCTTTTTCCATGATCCAGTGGATGTTGGCAATTTGATCTCTGGTTCCTCTGCCTTTTCTAAAACCAGCTTGAACATCAGGGAGTTCACGGTTCATGTATTGCTGAAGCCTGGCTTGGAGAATTTTGAGCATTACTTTACTAGCGTGTGAGATGAGTGCAATTGTGTGGTAGTTTGAGCATTCTTTGGCATTGCCTTTCTTTGGGATTGGAATGACAACTGACCTTTTCCAGTCCTGTGGCCACTGCTGAGTTTTCCAAATTTGCTGGCATATTGAGGGCAGCACTTTCACAGCATCATCTTTCAGAATTTGAAACAGCTCAACTGGAATTCCGTCACCTCCACTAGCTTTGTTCATAGTGATGCTTTCTAAGGCCCACCTGACTTCACATTCCGGGATGTCAAGCTCTAGGTGAGTGGATGTGATCACACCTTCATGATTATCTGGGTTATGAAGATCTTTTTTCCACAGTTCTTTTGTGTATTCTTGCCACCTCTTCTTAATATCTTCTGCTTCTGTTAGGTCCATACCATCTCTGTCCTTTATCAAGCCCATCTTTGCATGAAATGTTCCCTTGGTATCACTAATTTTCTTGAAGAGATCTCTAGTCTTTCCCATTCTATTGTTTTCCTCTATTTCTTTGCATTGATCACTGAGGAAGGCTTTCTTATCTCTCCTTGCTATTCTTTGGAACTCTGCATTCAGATGCTTATATCTTTCTTTTTCTCCTTTGCTTTTTGCTTCTCTTCTTTTCACAGCTAAGTGTAAGGCCTCCCCGGACAGCCATTTTGCTTTTTTGCTTTTTTCTCCACAGGGATGGTCTTGATTCCTATCTCCTATACAATGTCACGAACCTCCATCCATAGTTCATCAGGCACTCTATCAGATCTAGTCCCTTAAATCTATTTCTCACTTAAACTACCATGTGTAAAATAGATGGCTGGTGAGAAGCTGGTATATGATCCAGGGAGCCCAGTCTGGAGCTCTGTGATGACCTAGAGGGATGGGATAGGGGAGAGAGGGAGGCTCAAGAGGGACGTGATATATGTATAATTATGGCTGATTTGCATTGTTGTACAGCAGAAACCAAGAGAACATTGTAAAGCAATTTTCCCCCAATTAGAAAAATAAATTAGAAAATAACAACAGCAACAAAATGTATAAGTATAGCTGACACTTTGCTCTACAGGAGAAGCTAACAGAACATTGTAAAGCAACTATACAAAATTTTAAAAAAAAGATACAACTCTTTAGAGATCTTTGGAACATGTAGGATTTATGTTATAAGAAAACAAACTCTGTTTATTCTCCTGCACCAGCACAGGATGATATTTTTGGCCATAGTGATCATCATGGAATGCTTTCTCTTTTTCTGGAAAGAAAGTAAATGCCTCCATTCTCAATGACCCCTGAGGATAAGTAGTAAAGCGTGAGGAAGCACAAGGGACCCTGACCTAGCAGATGTAGGCATCTTTTTATTGCTTCATGTGCACTGGGCCAGGCTCACGTTAGACCTATTTTTAGACTTTCGGGTTGACTTGGTGAATCTGGCCTCCTTTTCAACAGATCATATTAATGGCCTGCAGATGGGTCTGTAATTGATTCCTTTCCATCACAATTATTTCACATGCCGGCAAATGTACTCAATGTCTCCTTGGTGAATAGTCATGTAGTTTCTAAAACCTCTGCTAGGTCTGGGAACAGGTTTTGTCTTTGGCTTGGACATCAGAGGATAGACTGTTCTAGAAGGATTTACTGAAGCGCTTGCATGCACATTCAGCGTCCTTGGCAGTTATGTTGAGAATTCGAGTACGTTGTTGGCTCTGCATTCAGTTACATGGAGATGCTGGTACTTACTATCTTGACGGTTGGAGGCAAGGGCTGCATTACTGGATGACATTTAGAAACAATTCCCCAATGTATCAGCATACTTACAAGTTCCATCATCCAGGAATCTAGCCAACTCTTTCCCCTTCTTGGCCATACCTTGAAGTATGGCCGGGGCTCCAAAAGCATTTTAATTTTATGTTCCACAGACTTTCCCTTAAGAGGCTCTCATTCCTCCTTGAGCAAGAAATGCAAAAAAAGCCAAATGGCTGTCTGGGGAGGCCTTACAAATAGCTGAAATCTGGGACCCATTTCCCCAGTGTAGCAAGCACTCGTGGGAGTCAGGAGTGGGACATGAGTTCGCATACATAGCAGTGTGAGTCACTGTCCCTCCAGGCTTCAGGGAGCCACTGATGCTGCTGATATGCCTATGAAGAATTGCAGCCATTACATGGCAGAAGCAGTGACCGAGTCAACTAGGCGGTTACTCACCTGATGCAAAGGACCAAATGGAGTGATGAAAAGAGAAAATGAAACTTTAGCTATGTTCATACTCCAAACATGTGTTCATTTCCTGGTGAGTTAACTAAATCTTGCTCATCAGACAACTGAGATTTATCCATGTTCTCTTCAACTTAGTGCATTATCCAGGGAGCCAGTTTTTCTTCTGGAGCAAGAGTTTCACTGTCAATCCAGGGTGCGTGTGGCCACATCCTTTCCACATCAGATACTTTGTGAAAGTGAAAGTGTTAGTTGCTCAGTTGTGTCTGACTCTTGGACTGTAGATGGTGTCAGATCCCATGGACTGTAGCCCGCCAGGCTCCTCTGCCCATGGACTTTTCCAGGAAAGAATACTGGAGTGGGTTGCTATTCCCTTTTCCAGGGGATATTCCTGGCCCTGGGATCGAACCCAGGTCTCCAGTATTGAAGGCTGATTATTGTCTGAGGCACCAGGAAAACCATCAGATTTCAGGACACAGTTTAATAGATACGTTTATCTAGATCAATGTGTAATTTAAAAGCTGAAGCTTCTGCTTTAAGTTATGACTTCATTTTCAGATCAGACCAATGTTACTATTATTATATACCCTTTGAGTTATTAGAGCTTTTATTCATTAATGAGGTTACAGAAAGTTACCTTTTTAAAAAAAATTAAAGTATAATTGACATGCAAAATTATATTCATTTCAGATATAATGTATAACTGATTTGGTATTTGTTATGTATTTCATTAAGATATATAATGATTTGATTTTTGCATATGTTATGAAATGATCGCAGTAAGTCTAGTTAACATCTGTTATCACACATAGTTACAGAATTTTTTTTTCTTTCAATGAGATTTCAAGATTTACACTCTTAACAACTTCTAAATATTCAGTATTAGTATTATCAACTATAGTTGCCATGTTGTACATTACGTCCCCAAGACTAATTTATTTCACAACTGGAAGTTTGTATCTTTTAATTCCCTTCACCTAAAAGTAAGGCAATGGCACCCCACTCCAGTACTCTTGCTTGGAAAATCCCATGGACGGAGAAGCCTTGTAGGCTGCAGTCCCTGGGGTCGCTAAGAGTTGGACACGACTGAGCTACTTCACTTTCACTTTTCAGTTTCATGCATTGGAGAAGGAAATGGCAACCCACTCCAGTGTTCTTGCCTGGAGAATCCCAGGGACAGAGGAGCCTAGTGGGCTGCCATCTATGGGGTCGCACAGAGTTGGACACGACTGAATCAACTTAGCAGCAGCAGCAGCAAGAGTTACCTTTATGATTTCCATTTATGACGTTCAATAACAATATCAAACTCAAGTAAATTTAACTTTTGGAGTTAAGAACTCATGTTACAAATATGTTCTGGGATATCTTTCAGAAAGGGCCTGACCTCAGCTGCCTTACAATTCACTTGATCTCTTACAACATCTCCAAACCAACAGAATGGACAAAGAAAATTATTCACGAGTCTTGCTGGCTTTGAGATGAAAAGATAAATGGGAAATGGTGTCTGAGGTTGTTCGGGCAGGGAGACAGGTCATCCTCACTGGGGACCATTCAGCCCTCTCCAGGATGATGCAGAGGTCATGCTAGGAAGAGCCAGCCACTCTCCCTGCTTCTTCCTTGTGGCCTCCAAGCCCACTTATTATGGTCTTGACTGTTATTGAGCCTTTTACTTAACAAAATTCAAGGCCTGTACCAAAAAACAAACAGTGGTTTGCATTCACCCTGAATTAAATTAGTGGGGTGCCCAACACTTAAGTATCCAGTTTCTTTTGGACAGAATGGCCATCAGAAACCTTGTTTGCTCATCTTACTTCACTCCAGGTACCAATACCTCCGAAGTCCTACAAGTCCTACAACTTGAGTGCAAGTTCTCGTCATCTCTAAACGAAGACACTTAATGGATTAATGTTTTGTGGCTTAGTCTAGTTAGGGGATTTCCAATCTCCAGTGATAAAGGAGTTCATTATTTTTCTAGCACATAATTGTATTTACTAGCTTGAGAATTATAGTTGGCCTGGATAGACACTAGTTAGGAGGAAAGAGGTGACATCAGAGTGGGATAAAGCTTCATCACTGATATAAATGCTGAATGATAGGCTTGATTCTTATCGATTATCTTTAAATTTTTTTTAAAAAATTATTCATTTGGCTGCATGGGATCTTAGTTGCAGCACGTGGGGTCTTTGTTGAGTCATGTAGGATCTTACGTTGGGGCACATGGACTCTACTTGTGTGCACAGGCTCAGGAGTTGCTTGCTGGGCTCGCTGGGCTTAGTTGGTCCTCAGCCTGTAGGATCTTAGTTCTCTGAGCTAGAGTCAAACTCGTGTCCCCTGCATTAGAAGACAGATTCTTAACCACTGGACCACTAGGGAAGTCTCCTTAAAGGAGTTTTTTAAGCTCAGAATTGGCTTCTGTTTCTTTGAAGTGGGAAGAACATCACTCTTTTTTTCACCCTGATCCTTCCTTCCATTTGCCATTGGCACTGACTTTCTTAACTAAAAATGCAATTTAATGGCACCCCTCCCATGACATCAAATTTTAATAAAGAATGTCTCAGGCTGATCAAAGGTCCCCAGCCCCAGATGGACCTTACTGTTTCAGCAGACTCTCTTTTGCGGTGCCGGGGATAAAGAAGCTGAAGAATGGAGGACGAAAGTGCCCAAAACCTCCAGGTTTGTGGACTTGGCAGAAGAAGGGGCTTGGCAGATGAAGGCCAGCGTTGGTGCGTCTGAATAATTCACACCTTCCACTCATGTGCGCTCTTATTTTTAAAATATATGAACATGGGTATAATTAATAAAATGTACATTTATTTACTTGAAAACATGCCTAAATTCATTATAGACTTTTGTCATTATATATTTTCGCAATCAAGAAATACTTACCATACAACCACTATTCTCTATGAGTCTGCCAAATTGTGGGGAGTTTAAAAAGAGTTCCCAGATTTGAGAATATAGAGCTGCTAATAAAGAGACAAACCAAGGCCAATACCATGCTGCTGCTGCTGCTAAGTTGCTTCAGTCATGTCCGACTCTGTGCGGCCCCATAGACGGCAGCCCACCAGGCTCCCCCATCCCTGGGATTCTCCAGGCAAGAACACTGGAGTGGGTTGCCGTTTCCTTCTTCAATGCGTGAAAGTGAAAAGTGAAAGTGAAGTTGTTCAGTCGTGTCCGACTCTTCACGACCCCATTGACTGCAGCCCACCAGGCTCCTCCGTCCATGGGATTTTCCAGGCAAGAGAACTGGAGTGGGGTGCCATTGCCTTCTCCATGATGACCCTTTAAACATCAGGCCCAGTGGAGCAGAGAACTGTATCCTGGGTGGGGTTGCAGAGCCAAAGTACAGAAATAGGGTGAGCTTATATCTAATGAGACCAGGAAATAGCCCACTCATGGGGGTCAGCAGCTTGGCATCATGTTTATAAAATTCCCACTTAATTTGTTGATTTTTTATTAAAACATTGTTTAACTGGAGCCGATTATACAGAGTGAAGTATGCCAGAAAGAAAAACACCAATACAGTATACTAACATATATATGGAATTTAGAAAGATGGTAATGATAACCCTGTATGTGATACAGCAAAAGAGACACAGATGTAAAGAACAGACTTTTGGACTCTGTGGGAGAGGGAGAGGGTGGGATGATTTGGGAGGATGGCATTGAAACATGTATACTATCACGTAAGAAACGAATCGCTAGTCTAGGTTCGATACAGGATACAGGATGCTTGGGGCTGGTGCACTGGGATGACCCAGAGAGATGATATGGGGAGGGTGGTGGGAGGGGGGTTCAGGGTTGGGAACTCATGTACACCTGTGGTGGATTAATGTCAATGTATGGCAAAACCAGTACAGTAAAATAAATAAATAAAAGGTGGAGATATGGTAAATGAAAAAAAATAATAAAATAAAACTAATACAGTGGTACATTAAAAAAATAAATAAGTAAAAATAAAAAATAAAAAAGATTAAAAAACATTGTTTATATTGAAATATACTTCATTTACAATGCTGTGTTAGTTTCAAGTGTAGAGCAAAGTGATTCTGTTGTGCATATATACATATATATACACAGTTTTTCAGGTTATTTTCCATTGTATTAATGGGTTATTACAAGATATTGCATACAGTTCTCTGGGCAATACAGTAGGTCCTTTTGGTTTACCTATTTAATATATAGTAGTGTGCATCTGTTGGGCTTCCCTGGAGGCTCAGACAATAAAGAATCTGCCTGCAATGCAGGAGACCTGGGTTTGGTCCCTGGGTTGGGAAGATTCCCTGGAGGAGGGCCTGGCAACCACCCACTCCAGTATTCTTGCCTGGAGAATCCCCGTGGACAGAGGAGCCTGGCTGGCTACAGTCCGTGGGGTCGCAAAGAGTCGGACACGACTGAGCGACTAAGCAGAGCACAGCACAGTGTGTATCTGTTAATCCCAGTCTCCCAATTTATCTCCTCTTCCCTCCCCCGCTAACCACTTAGGTTATTTGTTAATACTTAGTGAGTTTTACCTAAATTCATTGTCATGTTGCATATATCCAGTCTGAGTATGGACAGTTAGCCCAATAGAAGTGGAGGCACTGACTTGTTTTGTGCCCTTGGCCTTCCTGGAGGAAAATAGTGATACTACCTAATGCGATGGTGGGGTAAAAGCCCTCTGTGTCCCCCTCCGGGCCAGGGAGGAGGACACATTGGGTGCTGGGCACGCCTACATGTTTCCCACAGTTCCCTCTCATCTGTCACCTGGGGACCATCGCCCCCTGGCATGTAGATCCATGTTCCATTTCTCTGCCAGAGGTTAGGCTTTGTGCATCTGGGGCTGTGTCTGCCTGGGTCCAAATATAGGACATATTTGCTGAATGAATACATCAGTGGGTGCATGAATACATGAATGGCTAGGCGTGACTTTGACTTTGCAAGTTAGAGATTGAAACCATTTGAAGGAGATTTCAAAAGTCCAGATCACTACTCATGAAATATGCCTTTCAGTTTTTCCTTTCTTTTGTGTTTGCCCACATGGATTGCTAGAAGGTCAGAGTGTTAAATGAAAAATCCTATTTTTTTCCCTTGGTAATAGAGACAACACATGTTCATTGTAAAAGACTTAATTGCATAAAAGGGAGAAGGGAAAAGCTGACCGTCCTTCATAATCACAACTCCTAGGGTATGCATTTCTACCCTGTTCTGGGTGTGTCCTCTGTGGTCTCCACGGAGGCCCCAGACCTTCTCTGCCCTTCTCCGCCCTGCTTTGTGCCCAGAGGCTGGCCCATCAGGGTAGAATCCAGGCTCCTTTGCATACCCCATGCTGGCATCCTGTTATGTTCAGCCAGGGGCAGGCAGAGAAGTTGTAACACCGTTCCTTTCCTACAATTCGCAGGGATTTTCTGTCCTTGCTGATCTCAGTCCCTACTTCCGGCCCCTCCTGTGAGGTTTCAGTCCTAACTAGGCCCATCCCCCTCCTTGCTCTTCATGCCCTTGGAGCCATAATGGCTTCCCACCAGGACTGGCCAGGGTGTCACTCTCCCACCTGTTCACTTACCTCTGCCCACAGTCCTTTTTATTGGTGGTGATGGCGGGGGTGGCGGGCGGGGGGGGGGGGGGGGGGGGGTGGTGGGCAGGTAGTGCTGTACCGGGTTTCATTGCTGTGTGCAGCCTTCTTCAGTTGCGGTGCATGGGCTTAGTTGCCCTGTGGCATGTGAGATCTCAGTTCCCCAACCACGGATTGAACCCACATCCCCTGCACTGGAAGGTGGGTTCTTAACCACCAGTCCACCAGGGAAGTCTCCGCTCACAGCTCTTGATGAGGTCTTTTCACTAAACATGGAATGAATTCTGCTTCCTACCAGGACCCAGAGTGAAATAACACACAACTGTGTTTACATAAACGGTGCCTTAATATCTATTCTATCTTAGTCATCTGGTTTTTTAAACTTAATACTCTCTTAGAGGAATCTTTTAATGCTATTAGATGTGATTACATTTCCTCATGATTTTGATAATATTTTAATAATATTTGATAATATTTTCAATAGGGTTTAATTGAAGCCCACAAAGATTTACTGAGCACTTACCCTGTGCAAGATGGCAATCCACTTCACTATTCTTGTCTGGAGAATCCATGGACAGAGGAGCTTGGTGGGCTACAGTCCATAGGTCACAAAGAGTCAGACATGACTGATATGACTTAGCATGCAGACATGCATGCCCTTGGGGCGAGGGGGGCTTAAGTAAAATGTGGAAATAACTGGGCAGAAAAATCAGAGGTATCATAAAGGAGATGCTAAGTAAGAGCTTTAAGAGTTCCAAGGAGGCAGAATGCAGGGCATTAGAAAGACTTCCTGGAGAAAGCAGTGCCCCTGATATGCCAGGGGGTGAAGACTTAAACCAAAGGGAGCTGGGAGCCTGACATACATCTAGGGCAAACAGGAAGGCAAGAGCCAATACCTTAAACTGAGAATTTTCGGAGTTTTCTGAGCAGTGAAGAGTCTGGTTCAGCTGAGCAGGATGGAATGTTCTCGCAGGGCATTTTGCTCGTCTCCCCTTTAAAGCAGTTTTCTGGAATAATATCATTTTTCTGTCTCCCCTCTAGATTATAAATTCCTTGAGGCTAGGGATGGTTCCTTCACATCCTTGTATAAATATCACATGTAGCATAGGGAAGGGATTCCAATGAAAGTTTGTTGAATGGATTTGGATGGATACCCTCTGATGGGAATGGAAATTCGCTGTCAGACGGTGGTGGGTTTCCAGGACCAAGCTGAGTGGTTTGTAGGAAATTCTCTGGACCTGACTCCTTCTGTTCATCTGCTCTCCTCTCTCTTTTAGGCTTAATTGCAATCATAGATATAAAAATGATTTGTGGACAAGGACACGATCTTCTGAGATGATACATCCCCCTTTCCCATCTTCATTCTCTTAATGGTGGGTCAGGGTTAGGAAGCCCAGACCCTCCTCATGGAAATGATTTGGCGCGGGGGGTGGGGGGGGGTGGGGGGGTGGGGAGGGGAATCTCAGAAGCTTCTGGCTTCCTGGCTCATGTTAACCAGAGAAGCAGTCAGCAACGGTTCTGCAAGGTCAGGCTGGTCTTTGAAATGGAGAGCAAAACAAGAGCTGAGTTTGGCTCCTGTCCCAATATTAGAAGTTCAGAAAGTCGCTCTTTTCCTGCTGTTCCACCGCTTCTCTGACCAACCCAAGTCAGGCCAGGGAGCCCCAGCTTCTGTCCCAGACACTCCCTTTCTCGCTTGTCCTCCACTTCCTGCCTGTTTTCTTCTGCTTGGAGGCTGAGAGCATTGATAGTATGGTCAGGGAATAGGACAGAGTTTGGGAAATTTGTAGGGTATGGGTTTGAGTGAACTCCAGGAGTTGGTGATGGACAGGGAGGCCTGGCATGCTGCAATTCATGGGGTTGCAAAGAGTTGGACACGACTGAGTGACTAAACTGAAAACTGTGTACTTTGTAATGAGGTATAGATGATGGTGGGTAGCTCAGCTGGTAAAGAATCCGTCTGCAATGCGGGAGACCTGGGTTCAATCCCTGGGTTGGGAAGACTCCCTAGAGGTGGAAATGACAACCCACTCCAGTATTCTTGCCTGAAGAATCACAGTGACAGAGGAGCCTAGTGGGCTACCATCCATGGGATCGCAAAGAGTCAGATACGACTGAGCAACTAAGCACAGCACAGCATAAATAATGGTGTTGTAGCAGCAGCAACAGTGATAATACAGAAGCAGAGATGGACATAGCTGGATGTGAACGTGAGCTTCACTGGTCACACACTGGCTGGGGGTGACATTGCTATCGGGACGCTGACTTTGTTTATACTATAACAGAGTCAGGCAAATGAGGGGAAAATGGGGCAAGGGGAAGCACATAGCTTGGCACAGCAACTCACCGTGTTTTATCCTTTTTCCCCTACACACAAGCACTCTATGTGTTCCAAACTCCTGAAGGAAATACATGTGCATCTCTTTATCAGTGATTATCTATTAATACCCTATGCAGTGCAAATTCTAGCAGAAGTACGTAGCACTTTGGAAGATATAGTTGGGGGGGAAATCAGGTTTAGCTGGCTTTTCAAACAGTTCTCCATTGTCTCTTAATCCTAAAAAATTAAAAAATCAAAAAGAAAGATGAGTGTCTGGCCTCCATTTCTGAAGCCAGTTGTCCCGTTAGCTCATGAATCACACAAAAAGCACGACATACACACAGATGACCCCCCTGCCCAGAGCATATAGCAAGCTTCTCAGGCAGGAGAGGTACTTTGACAAGTGAAACCAGTCTGCACTGATGGGACCTCAGGATGTCTGGTTACAATGATCTTGTAAACATCCAGGCAAACCTGTTGACTGGTGAAAATCCAGGCTCTAAATACTATTTACTCAGGAATAATTTGTAATTCCTTTCCCAGCTCAAATAACCATAAACTCCTACAAAGTGCTTTATAAACACTCATTACAGTATTACAAAAGTCTTTGGAGCACCACGTGATGATCTCCATTTGGCAGTTGAGTAAACTGAGTCACAAAAGTTGAAAGATCTGCTCAAAGCTGTGCCAGGAGCAAAGGCAGGGCGGGGCCTGAGCTCAGACTTCCTGGCTCCTCTTCTGCCAAGTGGTTCCCCGGGCTGTGCTGGGAGGAGGCATGCCCGGGCTTCTGACCACCCAGGGTCCCTCATGGGCAACACTTCACTGAAGGCCATTGCCTGGGACTGGCCGAGGTCCCCTGGGCTCCTAAGACACCACCACCCTGGGCCAAGGCTCCACTTTGAAAAGGCAATCAAAACATCCCTAAATACCACCCACGCACATCCTTTACTCCCCAGGAGGCTGGCCTCACCTGTGCTCAAATCCTGCCCACAGATGGAGAGGCAGATAGACTAAGATGCTAGCTTTCGGTTCTTCCATGTCTTTACTGATCAGCTGAAAAGAGCCAGGCTTAGCTGGGGCTGGTCCACTGCACTGCAGGCAGATTCTTTATTGTTTGAGCCACCAGGGAAGTCCCTGATATGGATGAGCTTAAATGTGAGGAGTTCATGTTTGAGAAAGATGGAGCGCCTTGTTCTCTGACAGTCCTGATCCCACATCAGCACAGTTGGCTGGCACACTGCCATCATGTCCCGTTGTGACGACTCTTCCGGTCATTACTGTGACCAGCATCATCACTGGCATTACTGTCCCAGGCACTGTAACCACCACAGTCATGACCAAGATAGCATCCACCTGTACTCACCTCTTGCCTCCCTCTAGGCTCCTCTCAACAGGTTGTTCCCCGTTCGTGGTCCTCACCCAGCCTGGATGCAGTCGTGAGGCAGCAGTGAGTGGACAGTGATGGTCACCACTGCCTGGAGCCCCACGTGCTTTGTCTGTCAAAGTGCCTTTCAGGACGGTGGTGCTGTCCAGGGCATCTGGAAATCTAAGAAAACAGCCTTTTTACCTATGGCAGTGCCTGTGGGCAGAATACAATTATAGACTCTTAGAAGATAATATAACAAAAACTAATATCTGTTGAATGCTTATTATGCAAAACCTCATTTAACCTTCCTAACATCCCTATGAGGAAGGTGATATCACTATCCCCAATATAAACAGGAGGCAACTGTGGCACAGAGAGGTTTAGTGACTCTCCCAGGGTCACCCAGCTCCAGGCAGTGAAGATGGTCTGGTGGTCTTTGTCACTGTTTATAATACCTTGGCTAGGTGCCTGTGTGCACCTGCGTGGCTTTCAATGCTAACTCTTTATCACAAAGATATGGAAAGATTATAAAAATATAGCTTTCCAGGGTCCACACCCAGAGAGTTTCATTAATCGTGTAAGAAAGAGGGTGGGGGCTTGGAGACTGAATTGTGAGCGAGCATCCCAAGTGATTCTGAGGGAGTCTGCCCATGGACAGGTAGTTGGGAGCCGGCGGCTGATGCGGGTGCACAGGCAGCCTCTCCCCTTTCGATGCGCTCGGCAGAGGACGTCGACTAATCACGGTGCTCTTTCCTGATGTGGTCCCAGAATCCTCAGGGCAGGTAGTGACCATCAATCATTTGGAGGTGGCTTCCAGACTAAACCCATTTGTCATCCTCAGCCCAGAGTATCCAGGAAGGGAACTGAAGAAGTTGAGTTTTATCACAGACCACTAACCCAACAAAGAAGGAAAATAATGGGATGTTTCTGTGCCTCGGGTTCCTTTCTACTGTGTTAGGGGTTGATAGTTAGAGAATTTTTCATTTTTAGCCTGGAGACGGTGGATTCTTATCTCTAAACTGCTCTATTAGTTAAGGTAAAGCAAGTTATTTTAACATTTTATGACATTTTATAACATATTGTAACTGTCACTGAAGCCATTCTGAGTTCAATTATTTTTTAGCCATCCACCTGACCAGCTTCTGCCCCATGAACTGGAATAGCTTCCATGTGTTGGATTTATTCATTAGGATGACTATCAACAGCAAATGAGTTGTGTTCGACCAGCAGCAGGACCAGGGGAAAGAGTTTCATTCCACTGAGGCCTTCAGAATCCAGGCTGATGGAGCCTCAGACAGTCTCAAGATGTGGCTTCCAAGATCAATCACCCAAGTATTCACATCCAGGAGACCGACAAAGATAAAAGACAGTGGAGAAACGCCCACTGGTCGGAAGTCACATTGGCCAGAATACATCTCATTGGCCAGAACATGGTCACGTGGCTTTTACTTAACTGCAAGGGAGGCTGGGAAATGGAGCCCAGCTTTCCCAGGAGGAAAGGGAACCAGGTTTGTTGTGCAGCTAGCCAGAGTCCCCTGTGGGCCAGGAGGGGCTTTGGGTGCACCAGGAGGGGGTGATTGAGCACCACGGCATCTAGAGTGGGTGCTGCTTGGGCCAGTGGTATTTCATTTTGTAACTCTTGAGCTATCTCCCTATTGGACAATCAAAATGCACTCAATGGGACAATTTTCAAATTTTAAATAGTAAAATAACAAGAACAATGACTACTCTTTTTTTTTTTTGGCCATGTGTGGCATGTGGAATCTTAGTTTGCCCCCAGGGATTGAACCTGTGCCCCTTCAGTGGAAGTGAGGATTTTTAACCACTAGACCACCAGGGAAGTCCCAACAATGACTACTTTAGAATTTTCTCCAACATCTTAACAATCTCTTGTCGTTTGGGAGGGGGATTCTTTGTATTTGTGATTTTAGAAATGCTTGTCCGGCTCATCGTATGGCTTTGTTCATTGTCTTTCAAACTGTTTCCTTGACCTCTAAGGGAAACCTGTCAGAATCTGTCCCTGGCCTTCTCCATATTCTGAGATGAAGACTAGAGGGATGGACTTCCCTGCTGGTCCAGTGGCTAAGACTCCGAGCTCCCAACACAGGGGGCTCAGGTTCGATCCCTGGTCAAGGGAACTAAGATCCTACATGCTGCAACTAAGACCCAGTGCAGCCAAGGAAAAAAAAAAAGACTGGAGAGATAAATGAAAGTTTCTGGCTTCTGAGCAAAAATGGTGGCCTGGTCCTTGTTCTCAGAAGTAAGCATCCTGGTTGTTAATGTACAGGCTCTGGGATCAGAACCCAGCACCATGCCCTCCAGTGGGGGTCCTTTCAAATGCATTCACCTTCTTATACCTCACTGTCCCAATTTACACAGGACGATAAGAATACCGATGTCGCAGCACTGCAGTGAGAAGTAGCAGGGGTGGTGCCCGACGTACAGGAAGCATGAAGGCTGGTCTGCGCTGTTATTATTGTGGTTAACTCCAGAGGCAACCAGCCAGCCACTGGATCTCAGGTGTGCTGTGTGGGTAGGATTTACACCAAGGGCTCAGAGTCTGTACATTTCCCTCAGAAACAAGGTGTGGTCGGGAGTGCTCTCCCACCGGCCCACCGAAGAGCTGGTCTTTGAAGCAAACCCTGCAGGCTCTCCAGCCCTCACCCAGCTGTGACTCAGTTTCCCCACCCACTAAAGGGGGCAACAAAGACAGTTCTGAACTTGTTGGTAAGACACGTTGAGAACCTTGAAATAAAGATGGTATTTAGTATGAGTTCAAAGCAGCATGTAATGATTTTATTGCCCCTTTTATTCTTGAGATCTTTCTGTTTGCTTAGCTTCCAAACCCAAGCCAGAGCCATAAAATCACTTTTATGCGAGCGCCTTTCACACTCATTTTGTACCAAATGCACTTTTCAGATAACGCGGAAGGTGCTCGGAAGGATGGGGTGGAGCCGTGAGGGACAGGGACACTGGCCAAATGGAAGCCATTACTGCCTGCGGTCACTGCCATTGGTGGTCAAGCTTTTCCAGGTGTCTGTACGACCAGTTTCAGCCCCAGGGAGTGGATTAGCTGGCACGTGTTGGATCTGTTAGGATGGCCCTAACAAATAAACACAAATCAATTGTGTTTATCAAAGCTTTGTCCTTTCTTGTGGGGTCAGAATCTCTGCCTTATCACCATTCTTTCTATAAGTCCCCCAACCTGAAACCACAGGAAATAAAGGATCTCAAGTTGGAAGAGACCCTTGAAGTTGGTTGGCAGGTGTAACTGATCACCTAGGGTGGGAGTCCATTTCACGGCACACCAGGTAAGTGGTGGCAGTCTTTGCTGGCAAACACGAGACTCACCTTCCCTGTGTTGGGAGACATCCCATTGTATCCTTGGGTGGATCTGTTTGTAAAATGTCCTGATGACATGCTGGCTGTGTTCGGGTAAGTCCCAGGATGCGCTGGGTTCCCATCTGGCAATGGAAGATGCAGGAAAGGCTGAGAAAGCTTTTAAGCCCCTGGGTAGGAAAAAAAGAAGCACAAGATCCAAGGAGCATTTCCAGTCAGGTTCCTCCTCTTGTCTCTTTACAATCCTTGGCAAGCGGCGGCCCACTGACATGAGTCAATGCCTAGGGTTAATTTTTAGGGATTGAATTTTCAGAGGCTGTGTCTTTGTTGCTGTTCTTTGCCTTCTGTTTTTAGTCCAGACAGGGAATGGCAGGCCCCCAGGTGAGGCAAGAACAAGGAAACCCCTTCAGGATCTGTCTACACCAGCAGGAGTTAAAAGCAAATGATTTAGTTCTCAAATCCACTGAGTAAGTCACTTCTTCAGTTGCCATTCAACAAAACCCTGTTGTGGAAACAACCCTACAGAATATAAGGGAATTCAGATCCTGATGCTTGAGATACTTACAAACTCTTTAGGGAGATGGAAATTTTACCCGGACTTTACAACCTCACCCCCAGGAACTCCCATCTTAGGCTTTTGGGGGTGGTTATTGGCATCTCTGGCCTTCCTCCTCCCTTTAGTCTCTGTGTGTCTGAGGCATATACACACCACACACACAGACCAGAAAACAACTTCCTTTTGCCTGGAAGTTCCCTCACCCCCTTGCCATAGACATAGAGATTGAGGGAACACGTGAGTGGGTTTTGAGGTGCAAGACAGGCAGCCTGACTCTGGGGGGGTCCAGCCAGGGAGAGTTGGTTCTGGGTCAGACAGTGGCAAAAAACCTGGGGCTGGTGGTTGGGGGCCCATTATAAACACTCTGTAAGTTACTATGGGTGAAATGAATAAATGCCGATGAGTACACGTATCCAGGAATCTATCTCATGTCTATACATGGTCCCAGAGTCCAGTAGCAACTCGACTCCATTCTTTTCCTTCTGTTGCAGACTGCTTTTGTCTACATCATTCAGGAAAGGGGATTTTAAAACCACAATATTCTAGAAACACCTCTTGCCATCTTACAACCCTGGGTATATCCTCAGACCCTTCTCCCAAAAGAGATTTTATAGAGCAGAGGATTCAAGAACCAAAGTCTTGTGGGATTTTTCTCTCTTTTAATCTCTCAACAAAGATAGGCAGAGGAATTTATTATTATCCATTTAAGTTGACTGGTGTCCAAGAAAATCTAGCAGTGAGTGCGCTAATGTTTAGGAAGTTCCTTTTAACGTCAGCCCAAAGCACTTGGGGAAAATGTTCTATTCATAGTGTCCAAGTGAGGCAGGCAGATGTCAAGAATTATTATTCCATTTAACAGATGGAAAATATGAAACCTTCATTCACAGAGCAAGTGGAGAACAGAGCTCAGGAGAGAAGCCATCTCTCTCTGCCTGCACAAGTAGGTGAGTTACCGTATGAGCGTCACGTGCTCTTGGGACATGCCTCCCTGAAGTCAACTTTCCCTGGCCTGTGTCCCTCCAGGAACTGGATGAAAGGAGTGGTTCCAAAGGTATCTATACTGTCCACCATGTCTTTCCAAGTTTCTGGGAGGGAAGTGGGTAGTCTCCCCAATGAGGTCCCCACAGCATTGCTCCAGTGCTGCCCAGAACCTTTTGACCATCCACACTTATCACACACTCTTCATCTTGGCTGTCATCTTCTTGGTCCATCAACTCATGCCTCACCTACTCTGAGCCCTGCAACCCAGCTCTCTTCTCCACCCTGTCTCTTCCAGGTGATGACCATTCGACTACAGCTACACAGAAGAATTAGGCTTTAAAAAAACACATATGCTGGGGCCTTCCCTGGTGGTCCAGTGGGAAAGAATTACAGGGGATGTGGGTTCAGTCCCTGGACGGGGAACGAAGATCCCCCCTGCCAAGGAGCCCTCTGTGCCACAGAGAAAGTCAAGGTGCATCAAAGACCCAGCCAAAATCAAATCAATCAATCAATAAAAGTAAGTGCAGGGCATCAAGTAGAAACCTCATCCATGATACAAAGTTGTCTTTTTGTTTTTTTTTTAAATACACAGGCTTGTGTGCTGCACCCAGAAACTTTGTTGGGGTATCTGGGAGCAACCTATGCAAAGCAAGAGTTTTGCTCCTGTGTCCTCCTGTGTCCAGAGCCAGGCCTGCTGTGAAAGCACTCATGGGCACCAGGGCCTTGTGTCATAACCTGGCAACAAGCCGACACTACTTTTCTCCAGGGCAGCGAATGGGCAGCCTCTCCTCCAGGTGAGGCTGCCCAGGGGCCCAGCAGGATGATTTGAGTCGCGGATGAAGGCCCTGGCTAAGGGGGCCCTAAGGAGAGGCTTCCTAGGGTGAGCCTTCTGGTCACGCTTTCTCCAAGGGAAGGTGGGGTGTCTGGGCTCCTCTCCTCCCCAAAGAGGCCCAAAGAAGAAGTCATGCAGAGGACACACTCAGCTGTGGGAGGCTGGAGAAAAAGAGCCAATAAAATTGGCTTTATTTATAATGTTCCCGTGTTTGTTATTTTGTTATCCCTACTCTGTTCCCTCAGTGTAATGTAACAAGGAAAAGGATAAAAAAAATCCCCACTCTAAGTATGCATGAACTTTATGGCCTCACCGCTCCCTCTCCTCCTCTGTCCCCACCAGGCTCGCCTTGCCTGTGAATTCCTCTCCCAAATTGCGTATTTTCCATACTAACTTTTACGGCATCTTCCTCGATTAATGGTTAACAGTATTCCTTTTCTCCCCTCCGCCCCCATTATCAAAGAGTGCTTGGAATGACTATTAACTCTCTGGTTAACAGAAAGAAACATGTTAATCATCTACAAGCCCTTGGACAGGAAAATTATTCTTTGTAACCTTCTCCCAACGGCTGGAGAGCCCCTTGTCCGCCAGCAGCTGACCTTCAACCACACCTGGGTCTGGAAGCTTGCAAAACCCCGACAGTAATCGGTAATCGTGTTACAAGGGCTTCTGAGTAAAAGCCAAGGTCAAACCGCCCCCACCCCCACCCCCTTAGCGGGAATGACGCTGGGCCTCTGGTGTCCAGGGAGGGCGCCTTTCCATCCAACTACTCTCCTTCCACGACCCCGTAAACAGACCACGCTGCACCTCTTTAAAAAAAAATTGTTTTGCAAGTGAGGGCTAATCATTCTTTGTTGTACATTCTTTGTTGCTGGGAGACTCGGGGTGGCTGTACAGGCTGTTCTTTCTTGCAGCCATAGTTCAAAAGTGCTCCTTTTGACCCAAACACACACGTGTTGTAATCCTGCCCTCCCTTGTGTGGGGCTGGGAGGCAACCAGGAAGCGTGGATTCCCAAGCCAGACCCAGATGCTGGGAGGGTGACCTCTTTCTGAAGTTAGAGGGGCGGTGCCTTTGCAGGGAGGGGTAGGCAGGAGCAGCAGAGGATAATGCTCAGGGAAGTGGCGGGGGGAGGGGGGGCCGACCCCCACCCCGTACTCAACAACGGGAGCGTGGAGTATGCCATCTTGGAGAAAGTATCCCTTCATTCATTCACAAAGCCGATCTTCTGCGGAGAGGGGAAGCCTGGGGAAAGGAAAGCTGGCCTCCACCTCTGCTGAGTTTGGCTTGCTTTTCTCCCCTGCGGCCCGCTCTTCTTAAATAAGACCTGGGAGCAGGCGAGAGGTTGTTCTGCCGAGAGAGAAAGGACGCAGGCATCGCCAGACTTATTAGGAAAGACGCTGTCGGGGTCTTGGCAGGCGCGGCGCTGCGGACCACGTGGTCCTCTGCGCGCCTGGATACTGTCAGCGCTGAGCTCCGGCCCCCGCCGGCCAGGTCTCCTCCCCATCGGCCTGGAGGCTGCCCCCAGCGCCTGCCCCGCTCGGATCCAAACATTTCCACATTAGGCAGCCTCGGCGCTGGGCTCCCCGCCTCCGGCAGTGACCTCAGGTGACCTCCACGCCGGGCTCCGCGCCAAGCCCCTCATCACAGGTGCACTGGCAGTTTTCTGGGTCACCCTTGTGATCGGGTGTCCAAGCACTTGGCAAAATTTAGCGAGTGTTCCTCGGTGCTCTGCATCATCTTGACACTGTTTGCACAGACACCCTTGGGGACGCGTGAGAGGAGCTGGTGCCTCTCATTCAATCTCTGGTTATAGCAGAGCCAGGCATGCTGGCCCCTCCAAAGGCTTGGATGACCTGATCTCCCTCTGTGTCCCCAGCCCGCTCCCTCTAAGCTGATCTGACTTCTCTCTTGGACTTAAGAATCCAAGCAGAAGTTATGGATCCTACTACACACACCCATAGCTAGATTTGCGCAGCCGTATATGGCATCCACCGGGGTCTGTGGCTCTGGAGCCTTGGAAATGGGGCTGCTCCAAACTGAGATGTGCTATGATGGCAAGTTTCACACGGGATTTCGCAGACTTATGTGACAAGAGAACGTGAAGTACGCACGTGTTGAAATGATCACGTTTTGGAAAAAGTGGGTTAAATAAAATATGTTATTAAAATTAATTTTATGTTCCTTTTAATGTGGCTACTAAAAATAAATGCTGCATGTAAGACTCATGTTGTATTGGTCTTGGGCGGCACTGGTCCTGACCATCCCACTCTGGAAGCTTCCTTCTGTGCTTCACCAACAGCCTGCATTTCCCTGACAGCCAGGGACTACTCCCTTCCTGTGTCCCTCCTTCCTGCCTTCCTCCCCGCAGAACTCCTAGCCATAGCCCTGGATCCAGGCCTAGAGTCTTCTACCCAGGCAGCCTCTCGGGCAGACATTGGCTTCGAGGCCATTCCTGCCCCTGCGTTCTCAGTCTGCCTGGCTGTCACTAGGCCCTGCTCGCCTCCAGGGCAGCTTGTGTGCCCAGGGTCCCTGGCAGACAACACGCGAATACATGTGGGTGTTCAATCATAGGTTGGTGAATAGCCCTAAGCAATGGGGCAGTTGATATCTACAATTTTGATTATGAATTTGCATTTTTTCCTGTTGAGATCTGTTTATTATGAGGGCTTTAGATGTCTTGAGGACATTTATTTCATATTAGTTTATAAATACTACAGCTTCCTGATAAGTAAAACTTTTTCTCATAAAGAATCTGGCTATATTTATTTTTCCATTGTGAGGGGCAAAAACTAATTAGCCTAACATATGATGCTTTGATCGCAGTTCTCAGCACTAGAAGGAAAGGGCCAACCAAGGCTGCTTGGTACGCTTCAAAAGACGTTTTTAGAAATTCTTATCTTATTAGGAATGCGAGCATTTTAAATCAAGTAAGAGTCAAGCATCACAGTTTCATTTATTCTATGGAAAATGTTTCAGGAAAGTCACAATGTTTTGAGGGGGGAACATCATCTTCAGAGACTATCTGTCTAATATGGTGCCTGGGAACTCGAAATGTGGCTGGTCTATGTTCACGTGCTGTGTGTGTGCACCAAGTCATGTCCAGTTCTTTGCGACCCCGTGGACTGTAGCCCACCACACTCCTCTGTCCATGGAATTTTCCAGGCAAGAGTGGGTGGTCATTTCCTACTCCAGGTGGAAATTCATATATGCCATATATGCCATAAATATATGTTATTCATATATGCCATCAATACTACAGATCTCTGGGTTTCGAAGCCTTAGTGTGGGAAAAAAAATCTCATGAATAATTTTTATATTTTATAGATGATATATTTTATATTTAATGGTGAAATAATATTCTTGGTCCATTAAGTTGTCAAAGGGAATCTTACCTGTTTCTCTTTTTAAACGTGGTGATTGGAAATTAAAAATGACACCCCTGGCTCCCATTTTATTTTTCTGGGACAGTGCAGCTGGAAGGGGATGAGGTTTTGTTTACTTTGAGACATTTATTGGCATGTGTGAGCATCCCAGCCAGGTTTATCACAGCTTAGAAGACTGGGAACTTTGAGTCTTCTAGTCATTCCCCAAAACAGGCATCCAGTGTTGTGTTTGAATCTTGGTTCCTCCAGCCAGATGTTGCCTGGATAGTCCCCACCGGCCCTCTGGGAAACTCCCCGGTTCTGTAGAGTCTTGCCAGGGAATAATTACAGGTGTGCAAAGACCCTCCTGCTTTATGCACTTAGTCATAATAATTTACCTTTACCAGGCACCTGAGGTGCGATGGGAGATTAGTGGAGCAGGGAGAAGCCTCGGCAAGCAGATCACCTTGAAGTTGACCTGTCAGCCAGATTTCACAGCACCTGCTGTACCAGCCCGAGGGGCTGCGATTCATTCTTTGGGAAAGGGAGCTGCAAATAATTCTGTCTCCAGGCCATGGTCCAAATCCTTGCCATTCTCTTCCAGCTTCTGAAAGACAGATTAGAAGCATCTACAGAGCAGGGGAATTTTTTTTTCCAGGGAGAGTTTTCCACCTGAGTTAGCTTTTCTGACACCTTCAGGCAGGCGCTAAGATTTTGGTCTTTTAATACCCTCCCTTTACACCCTACCTTCACACAAATATATGTAAATATCGAAATCCACATTCGAATGTACTTGCTCTTTGAGTCCCCTGGAGTCACATGAGTCATCTGCTCCCCTTCCCAGGCCCTGGGGAGCAGGGACTCCTGGATTGAAGGCAGTGGGAAAAATCCCGATAAATCAGGTGTTTCTGCCTATTTCCATAAACTGGGCACCTTGCCTGCCTAACCCACAGGCTGAATACTGCTTTGGAAGGAGAGAAGATGCATTTATTAAAGGGGAGGAAAAATTAGGGCTTTTTCATTAAGGTCAGAGGATTTTTTGAGATTGGATCAGCTGGCCAGGTGCATGACCAATTTTCTTGGCTTCTTGGAGGCAGGAAAGTGTTTGAAAAATAATGGAGCCCTTAGTCCTATAAGTAAAGACCCATTTATCTTGGGAATTTTTTAAAAAATTGCTGGCAATGGAAATTTTCTGATGAGATGCATTTCTTCTCGCCTGAGTGTCTTGAATGCCTGCTGGATTTGCCTCCATGCTAAGATACTTGCACTTGCAAATCTGTGCTTTTCAAGGTGAGGAGATGAGAATAAAAAAAGTCTGTGAGAAGTATTTTTGGGAGGGCCAAAAACAGGAAGCAAATTGGAACCACAGCATGTGGGGCAAGGATACTGGATTTGGGGAGGATGTTTGCTTATTTGGACTGAGAGCAAGTGTCCTGTCCCACCCACTGCTGGGAGCTCTGTACTTGGTTAACATCCCATGGAAACCAAGGTTGTCTTTGGGACTTGGTGGGACTGGGTTATTTTTCTCAGCTTAAAATGTTTTTATATGGTTACCCTCAGTACTCCTTTCTGTTTTGGGATATTTTCATATTTTTTATTGAAAAAAAAAAAACACCAGAATGTCTTGATTTTGAAAAGGCACATTCAGCCAAATAAGGTGCCAAGAATATAAACAAGGTTGCCTCAATATTTCATGCGTCAACAGCCAATGTTCCCAGTATGAGCAAAAAAGTTTAAGAACGAGAAAGGAAGGAAAAGGCTCAGCCCTTGCTCCCTGGGTGTTTAAACACCTCCTGGTTCCATCTTTTGACCTCTTTTAATGACTTTCACTTCTGCGGCTTTGAAGGGCGAGAACTCAGGTTGGGAAGAGGATGGTATTAGGTGTGCTGATTATGGAATGAGGCAATTCAGGATGTGCCTGGGGAGGACGTGGAATGAATAGGGGTGGAGAGTTTGTCTGTGAGGGCTGCTCCAGCAGTCTTGGTGACTGGACCCTGTATGCACCCTTTCGTGGCCCCCAGCAGCTCACAGAACTCTGTTGGTACCATCTCAGAGGAGGGACACCAGGGAAGTGTCCACATACTAGGAAGTTCTTCATCAGATTTGGAAGGTAGAGACTCTGAAGTCACAGAACATAATTTTACATCTAGAGAGTCCCAAAGAGGCTGCACATGGTAAGCCAGTGGCATGGGAAACTGGTATGGGCTCAGCCTTGGGCACCATTTTGGAGTCCTCATTATCTGTGTTTCCCATATGCATGCAGTCCATTGAATCTCATCACTGTCCCCTGAATTGTCTCTATCTTCTGTCCCTTTTCAGCCTCATCATTAAAACCCTCCAGTAGCTCCCCTTTGTACTTCGAGTAAAATCCAAACCTGGAATAAAGCTCTTGTGACCCAGCCCGAGCCCCTCCTCTCTGGCCTCATCTTGTGGCTGCTTCCCTATGCTCCCGCCACTCCTGCCATTCTCTGCTCAGTTCCTTGAACACTGGCCAGCAACTTTACTGCCTCAGGACCTTTGCACACACTCTTCCTGCTGGCAGGATACTGCTTTCTGCATCTTCTCATGGCTCCTGCACTTCTTTGAGGTCTCAGCTTGAGTGGACCCTTCTCAGTAGGAACAGTTTCTATTCACCTCACTCTGAAGGTGTACACACAGAACCAGTTAAAACCGAGTGGTTTGGGATTTCTGGGTGAAAGAAGCTCTGTGGGTTCAAAATGTTCCTGGTGAACTTGCCAAGGTGGGAAACCTTCTTGTAATACTGCTTGGCAGTTCTTTTTTGGTGACCGTGCAGTTTTGTGTTCATCTGGGCAGAGGGCTGGGAAACCAGAAACCAAGCTGCTGGTGAACGAGGATGGCCGTGCCAGGGGATGGGTGTGTGGCAACCTCGGTCCAGCCTAGCTGGCAGGGCACACACATTCACAGTGGCTCTAGTCTTGTCCTAAAGCTCTGACTGGCCTCTGGTTTGTTATTGGAAGTTGCCCTGATGATTCCCTTTAAATAGATCCTAAGCAAACCTCACAATTTGTTTTTCTTGAAATGGTCCTGAGAGGTGCTTTCCAAGAAACAAGGGGGAAAAAAATGAATTCACAGTGGTGACTTTGAGTCTGGAGAAGGCAGTCCAAGTGGAGGGGAAATCAGTGGCTCATTCTCAATGGCAAAGCCTTTCCTTGTGGCCTAGCGTGTGCGAGGTGGAAGACAGGGGCTGTGGCGTGGGAAAGAGACATGGGGTGGGGGGGATAATCTGAGGCTGCTCCTGCCGCATCCTTGGGCAGTCCTTCTGGCACCCCCTGGGGTATAGGGCGGTGAAGGTGTTGTATTCATTTCCTAGGGCTGCTGTAACAAAATACCAGAAACTGGGTGGCTTAAAGCAACAGAAATGTATTCTCTCACATTTCTAGAGGCCAGAAGTCTGAAATTTGATGTGTCACAGGACGGTGCTTCTTCCGTAAGCTCTAGGGCAGAAGACCCCCTGTCTTTTCAGCTTCCAGTGGATCCTGCCCATCCTTGTCTTACTTGCATCACTCCAATCTCTGCCTTCCCTGTCACATGACCTTCTTTCCTCTATCTCCGTGTCCAAATCTCACTCTCCTCATGAGGACACAATTCACTAAGTTTAAGGCTCAAAGAACCCTCCTGCCAGTGCAGGAGATGCAAGTTCGATCCCTGGGTTGGGAAGATCTCTGGAAAAGGAAATCGTAGCCCGCTCCAGTATTCTTGCCTGGAGAATTCCATGGACACAGGAGCAAGGCAGGTTATAGTCCATGGAGTCATAAAAGAGTCAGATACAACTTAGCGACTAAACAATAACAACAAACCTAGGAAGACATTGTCTGAGCACATCTGCTGCTGCTGCTAAGTCGCTTCAGTCATGGCCGACTCTGTGCGACCCCATGGACTGCAGCCCACCAGGCTCCCCTGTCCCTGTGATTCTCCAGGCAAGAACACTGGAGTGGGTTGCCATTTCCTTCTCCAATGCATGAAAGTGAAAAGTGAAAGTGAAGTTGCTCAGTCATGTCTAACTCTTTGTGACGCCATGGACTGCAGCCTACCAGGCTCTTCTGTCCATGGGATTTTCCAGGCAAGAGTACTGGAGTGGGCTGCCATTGCCTTCATCTGCAGAGACCCTATTTCCAAATAGGACCCCATTCACAGGTATGGTGTTAGAATGTCGACATATCTTTTGGTGGGAGACACTATTTAATCTACCAGAGAAGAGGTCCCCTTGCTCCTCTGCAGGTGACCATAGAGCATGGACATGTCACAAACAGTCAGAGCTGATGAGAAAACATCCTCTCCAGTTTGAGTAAGTAAGATGTGATTTCAAAGATATGTACTTTGTAAAAACACCTTGAGGTTTGGAGTAAGAGATTGCTAGTATTTAGGAAACCTAATTCATTCAAAGATTTCCAAATATATGTTACTTAGGTCATTGTGGCAGGTTGAATAATGGACCTTTAGTGATGTCCACAACTTAATCACTAGAACCTCTGAATGTTCCTTTACATGGTAAAAGGGAATTTGCAGATGCAATTAAATTAAAGATTTTGAAGTGATGAGATTACCTTGGGTTATCTGAATGGGTTCAATGTCATCACAAGGGTCCTTATAAGGGAGAGGCAGGCAGGTCAGAGTTAGAGATGTGACCGGAGGAGCAGAGATTAGAATGGAGGGTTTGAGGATGTTACACTGCTGGCTCGGGAGTTGGAGGAAGGGGCCAGGAGCCAGGGAATGTAAGCTGCCTTTTGAAGCCAGAAAAGGCAAGGAAATAGGTTCTCCCCTCAGAGGAAGGAAACAGCCCTGCTGCTTGATCTTAGCCCTGAGACACTGGTCTTTCATTTTTTTTTTTTTTAAAAAGATATTTTTCTGATGTGGAACATTTTTAAAGTCCCTATTGAATTGCTTACAATATTGCTTCTGTCTTATGTTTTGTATATTTGGCCTCCAAGCATGTGGAATCTTAACTCCCTGACCAGGGATTGAACCCACACCCCCTATATTGGAAGGCAAAGTCTTAACCACCAGACCACTGGGGAAGTCCCTGACTTTTCACTTCTGACAAATCCATTTATCTTATTGTAAGCCACTGGATTTGTGGTCATTTGTTACAGCAGCCACAGAAAACTAATACAGTCCCATAGCCTAGTTCAGTGTCTTGTACTAATTTGACAGACTATCCCTCTGTCTGTTGTTTGTGTTGACTAACATCTAGAAGGTTATGTTGCACGTGGAAGACACTTAGGAACTATCTGTTGGATGAATACATTGAGAGCTTATTATATATATAGATACATATACATATACATATATATATTATAGGTTGCTAGACTCTGGATACATCACTGTCTTCAAACCTATGAGTATAGACATGAAGTGGATATTAAACAAATACCTGTACAAATAAAGCATACGTAGATTATGTGGCAAGAGCTATGGCAGAGAGCTCCAGGAAATGATGACAGAGCAATAGGCCCTAAATTAGATCCCAGGGATCAGGCAAAGCCTCCTGCGTGCACAGTTGAAAGGAGGACCAGACATACCTTCTCTCGATTCCAGTTTCAAAGACAGAAACTTTCTCTGCATCAGGAAGTGATTTGATTGAAGCTCTCATGGTGTCCATTATTTTTCTTTAATGGTGCGATGCATGTATGCTAAGTCACTTCAGTCATATCCAACTCTTTGCATCCCCATGGACTGTAACCCACCAGGCTTCTCTGTCTATGGGATACTCCAGGCAAGAATACTGGAGTGGATTGCCATGTCCTCCTCATGGGATCTCCTTGACCCAGGGATAGAACCCATGTCTCTTATGTTTCCTGCTTTGGCAAGCGGGTTCTTCACCACTAGTACCACCACTAGTACCATTAATGGTGTGAGGTTATTGTTTATTCACAGAACTGTGGAGTAGGCTAAGCCTGGCTCTGAGCTTCAGGGGGTCATGCATTTTTATCTTCATTTTGTGGTTAATGCAGTGATCACCCTTCACTTCAACTCCAGGCCTCCCCACATGCCGTTTGCTCTCTGGCTGATAAAGGATGGTCTCATTGGTGCTCTACAGGTATGGGAACTATACCTGTAAGGATGACAAGATGGGAAGAAGGACCACTGCCTCCTCTCCACCACCTTCCTGAGTCTTGGGCATGCCTTATATGGGCAGCTGACACTTTCTGAAATAGAACTAGAGCCCAGGGGTAGATGAACCCTCATCAGCATCTCTGTATGAGGGAGGGGGACACAGCTGGGGAGGTGATACCAAGCAAAGCAGAATTCCTACACCTAAGCATTGGTGATGTGCTGGAGAGGTGAATGCAAATACTCGGAATACGAATCCTGGAGAGTTATCACAGAAGCATAAAGTGAGACTTGACAAAGTCTACCCAAGGAACTTAGGGGGACAGAGAGGGGGTCTGGAAGGAGGGTAGCAGACACCATTTCTTTTTTTTATTTTAAATTAATTTAGTTTAGTTGGAGACTACTTATTTTACAATATTGTGGTGGGGTTTTTTTGCCATATATTGACATTAATTAGCCATGGGTGTACATGTATGGATGTGAGAGTTGGACTGTAAAGAAAGCTGAGCGCTGAAGAATTGATGCTTTTGAACTTGGCCCCAAGGTGAAATGGCAGCTGAGAAGTAAAGAGGTGGGGATCTGTTTTGGAGCTGGGCCGAGGAATGTGTGTGTTGGGGGGTACCACCCCTGGCCTGCACGTCATCATCCTGATGTGTTGGAGAAGACTCTTGAGAGTCCCTTGGACTGAAAGGAGATCCAACGAGTCCATCCTAAAGGAGATCAGTCCTGGGTGTTCATTGGAAGGACTGGTGTTGAAGCTGAAACTCCAATACTTTAGCCACCTGATGCGAAGAGCTACCTCATTGGAAAAGACCCTGATGCTGGGAAAGATTGATGGCAGGAGGAGAAGGGGACAACAGAGGATGAGATGGTTGGATGGCATCACCGACTCAATGGACATGGGTTGGGTGGACTCTGGGAGTTGGTGATGGACAGGGAGGCTTGGTGTGCTGTGGTTCATGGGGTTGCAAAGAGTCAGACATGACTGAGCGACTGAATTGAACTGAACTGTACATGTATCTGCTTATCCTGAACCCCTCTCTCCCTCCCTCCTTATCATCCCATCCCTCTGGGTTGTCCCAGAGCACCGAGCAACCACCATTTCTTGAGAGTTTTCTATATGGCCAGCCCTGGTTAGAAGCTAGGCATACAGGGACTTCCCTGGCAGTCCAATAGTTCGGATTCCAAGCTTCCACTGCAGGGAACATGGGTTCAATACCTGGTAGAGGAACTAAGATCCTGCATGCTATGCTGTGCTGTGCTTTGTCGCTTAGTCATGTCTGACTCTTTGTGACCCCATGGACTGTAGCCCACCAGGCTCCTCTGTCCATGGGATTCTCCAGGCAAGAACACTGGAGAGGGTTCCCATGTCCTCCTCCAGGGGATCTTCCCGACTCAGGGATCAAACCCGTGTCTCCCACATTGCAGGCAGATTCGTTACCGTCTGAGCCACCAGAAAGCCCTCTATGCTATGCAGCGCAGCAGCAAAAAAAAAAAAAAAAGAGAGAGAGAGAGAGAGAGAGAGAAGCTGGACACACAGCATTTCCTCCATCCCTGAAACAGCACCGCCCCATTATTGTTATCACCTCTGTCTTTTCAGTTGTGTCTCAGAGGTGCAGTCACTGCTCATCCAGCCTCAATAGCTGCTAAGATCTGAGTACCATCTACTTACATTCATACCCGGGCTTTCACCACTATGGGGAGGGTGGATTTGTGGGAAAGATAGTGATCAGGGTTCCTCTTCCCGCCCCGCCCCATTTATCCACACCTAACGTTTCTTGGAGGAGTGTTTCTTGGCTCAGAAGAGAGCCAAATCCTGGCAAGTTCAGAATTGGTCCTGGGGTTACAGGACCTAGACTGTCCATTTTAGGTGACTCCCAGGAAAGCTTCTGAGGTTAAGCCAGCCCCTGCTGACTGCAGAGAGCTTGCGCCCTCCCACTGCTGCAGGGCCAGCCCTCCAGATGGGAACATTGCATGCCCCCTCCGGATGTGAACCTGAAACCCTCCTCTGGGCACAAAGCCACTTGAGCACAGCAGCACGAAGGCCTGGGGTGCCAGAAGGTTCTGTAGGAAGCCGCTTGCCACCTGCCAACAAGTAACCCTGAGCTCCCCTTCACCTACCCTCCCAGTCCTGCCTTATCAAGTGGGATCTTGTAGGAATGGCTGGCGCTCTGGCAACCATAGGGGAAACACCTTAATCAAACAAAGGCTCTGGGAGCTTTGGCGCAGAGAGAAGAATTAGCCCCTGGCTATGGCCTTCTGACAGCACTCTTGCTCAAGCTTTTATAGGGGAGCCAAACACCCTCCTCCTCAAGGCCCTCCCACGGCCTGCTGGTGAATCATTCCCTCCAGGCACCCGTTTGAGGGAAGAACTTGGCCCCAAGGTGAAATGGCAGCTGAGAAGTGAAGAGGTGGGGATCTGTTTTGGAGCTGGGCCAAGGAATGTGGGGGGTGGGGGCACCACCCCCAGCCTGCACTTCATCATCCTCAACAACCTTCCTTTGCCACTGGGTAGGAAGTACCCTCCACCCCCAGGAGGCAGAGGGGAAGGGAGCTGTGTTCCGGAAAGACCAGAAGGCACCAGTGTCTCCCCACTTGACTAGGGAGGCAAGACCCAGACAGGAGCTTCCCTGGCCTTTGTTTAAGCTCCCTTCGGTTTCTGAGTTGGTCTAGAGGGGCTCACCACTTCATCGCCCTTCATTGCATTGTGAACCAGCTCACCTTAAGGCCAAACCATGGCCAGTATGACAAAGCTGAGGGCCAGATGCTCACCACTTGGCGCTATGAGGTGTCCTTGAGTTTGTATTACCGTGGCTGCTGCTGCTGCAGGGCCGGCATAACTGGATATGCCAATGAGTGCTCATCTGGGGGTCTGTTGCTGATGGTCTGGAACCTCGGGTGTAATGTGTGTGAGTGAGGATGTGGAATGGGATGAGGCAGGAGGTGCTGGGCAGGCCACAGATTAGACCCAGAATGTCCTAGAACTTACCACCCCATCTGACAGCGCTTGTCTACCTGCTCATTCCCTGTGAAGGACCACAAGCTCCACGAGGAGAGAGGCCAAAGTTTTATTTTTCTTTGGACCTCCAGCGTCTTCAATATCCCCACATATCCATAAATATTGCTGACTGCACAATCGATGGTTTACAGTGAGATTGTTGAGCAGAGTGTTGTTGGGGGCACCACAGTAGCTTGTATCTTTTGCATAGTAGGGAGAGTTTAGCAGTGATGATAACCACGCTGGAGGTCAACCAGGTCAAAAGGGTGTGGACATCTACTGGGTCAGAGTTGTGTGTTTCACGTGGCTCCGTTTACCTCTGGAATAACAACAATATCAGCAATTTACCCCGTGCCAGGTCCTACACTGGAGAAGGAAATGGCACTCCACTCCAGCATTCTTGCCTCGAAAATCCTGCGGATGGAGGAGCCTAGTAGGCTACAGTCCATGGGGTCACAGAGAGTCGGACATGACTGAGCAACTTCGCTTCGCTTCACTTCAGGTCCTACACTGACTTTTCATATTCGTTTTCCATTTGAAAATTTTAATGAATTCATTTCTTTTTTGAACAAGCTCTTTATTTCTTTTTAAATTTCAATTTATTTATTTTTGCACATACGCTTTCTTTTTAAAATTTCAACGAATTATTTTTGCACGTACTTTTCTTTTAAATTTTTATTTATTTTTGCATATGCACTTCCTTTTTAAAATTTTAATTATTTTCTGCACATGCTCTTTCTTTTTTCATTTTAATTTTTATTTATTTATTTTTGCACATGAAATTTTTTAAATTTTAATTAATTTTTTGAACCTGTTCTTTCTTTTTTAATTTAAACTTTTATTTATTTATTTTTGCACATGCACTTTCCTTTTTAAATTTTAACTTCTTTATTCCAAGGGCTTCCCTGATAACTCAGTTGGTAAAGAATCTGCCTGCAATGCATGAGACCCCAGTTCAATTCCTGGGTTGGGAAGATCTGCTGAAGATGGGATAGGCTACCCAAAACAGGCTCTTTCTAATCCTTGTGAAGACATCGCAGGGTAGGTGTTACTAACTTCAGAGGAGGTGGGGGTAGAAAAGAGCTGTTTCAGGAGGAGGAAGTAATCAGCTGGCTCAAATGATGCCAGGTCACCTAAGATGAGGACTGAGATTCGGCCCAGCTCCATGCAGCCCCAAAATACTGTGCGCTGTTTAGTCCCTCAGAAGTTGACCAATGACAGAAGCTGAAGGCTGAAATAAACTAACAAAAATCACAAACCCCAATCCATAGACTAGATATTTAACATTAGGTTTCACTAAACCACCGCAGTGCTCCTCAGACACAGCTGGGCTCCCTTCAAGTTCTCACCGCCTGACGTGCTTCCCACCCCACAGCAGGTGCCCTCCTGAAAACAGAATGGAAAAGCAATTATTCCAGAGATTATTATATCATAAATGCCCCAGAGGACCTTCAAGGAAGCCTTTTGCAAACCTCCCCCCACTTTTTAAAGAGAACCGTCGCTCTCTAATTTCTCTGTTTTATAATACAAGGTGTGCAGATAATGAGTGGAGTTTGTCTGCCCTGGGGTTTGACCTATATTAGAACATCCCTGAGCAGCACAGCACATGGTACTGGAGGAGAAATTCTCAAGGAAGCCGGAAGGAGAGGTGGGTTCAGCAGGTGTGACCAGTGGAAGTGACCCTCAGAAAAGAGGGAATCTAGGTCAGCCTTGGTTCTGGACTTGGCCACAAATCATGGATCACATTTCGCTCATCTGTTAAGTGGGAATAACTGTGATTCCCATTACATGTACCTCACAGAGAAAGGATCTGGTTAAGATGTTGTGAAGGCCTTTTGTCAAGTGGAAAACACATGTGTAAATGCCACTGAGTGCTGAGCACCGCGCCTGGCACAGCATAGGGTGCAAATCATTGGAAATTGTTCTCAACTCTTCTTGTGCATTTTGCATGAAAATATGAAAAGCAAGAAAAATCTGAAACATGCTGGGAAGGGGTGAGGGGTGGTGAGTGCATCCTGTGAGTCTATGCTTATCCACCACTGGGAGACTGGCTATTGGTCCAGGTCCTGTTCTCTGGAGGATGGGCTTAGAATTTCTGTAGATGGTGCTCACAAATGTGGATTTCTCCCTTGCCTACCAGCATAGCTCCAATTAAAGTTTCTAATTCACCAGTCTTCTCATCCAAGGATGCTAAGGGAATTCACTGCTCCACCAGAGAGACAAAGTGTTCATTCAGCATCACATTGCCATCACCACCAGCACTGCTGTGGCCATTAGGATGGTTGGCAAGGCGACAAGTTGGTGTGCACTAACGGGCCTCACCATTAGTCCTCTTGATGCCTTTTCATGATGGACAGTTCTGGAACCAAAAAACGAACTCTTGAGGAGCTTGCTTCATCAGATCTGCCTCAGGCTGTTCCTTCTTTATCCCTTTCCCATTTGTTCTACTGTCTGGGGGTGATGCCTGCCTCTGAAGGAAATTCAGTGACATTCCTAGGTAGTCTGAAGCCTGCATGAGCATCAGCGGTTCCCTTTGCTTTTCCCTGCGGCCCTTTCTCCCTGCCCTTTAGGTCCTGTGCATTTGTAGATTTTTCCTTCTCCTCTTCCCAGCTTTGGATCACTCATTCATTAGCTCTTGTTCCAGGCGAGGTATGTGGTCTTGCTACTCACCTCCCTGCTTCATTAGATATGACCGCTTACCCCCCGCCCCAATAGCCACACTCACTTTCTTCCGCTGGAGCTGAAAGTGGGCTGGGCACATGGCTGTCTAGTTAAAGACCCCATTGCCTAGGATCTCTTGCATCATAAGAGGGTCATAGGATTCATTCATTCATTCATTCATTCCTGTAAATGGAGCTTGTGCTAAAGTGGGAGGTGCCATTTCGGGGCCTTTGGGGGGAGAGATTTGTGTCTCTCATTCTTCTGCTCCCCCCACTTCCTTACCCCTTGTTGGAAGGTGGGCCTAGTGATGAACCATCTTGGACTAAATGGATGAGGACAGCATCCTAGATGGAAGGTACCTGGCTCTCTACATCAGAGCTCTGGACTTCTTTATACATACATGGAAATGTGAGAAAGACAGGAAGTTCCAGCTTATTTGAACCCTACTAATTTGAGGTTCTGTTAGAACCGAAGAACCTTTCTTCTCTTTGACTGACATATGGGACTATAGGTTCCCTGGGGACAGAGAGCCTACTTTGCTCACTGTTGGGTCATTGGGGCTGGCACAAGGGCTTGGCACATCATATATGCTCAATAAATTGTTGAAAGTATGGAGGATTTATTGTTCTACTCAGCATCCTGACTTCTGCTTTCCAAAGACTGAGAGGCTCTTGACCACTTTCTCACTTGGAAGAAGGTGGCCTCTGTCATGGGCCAAGTATGTAACATCCCCAGGAAATGAAAAGTCAGAGGAAGAGCCCCCATCCAGCTGAAGGGCTCTTTGGGGGTGTGAGCCTTAATCAAACTGAAAGATGTCACTTTCTTCTCTGCTGGGGATCCAGTTGATCCCTCACTCCCTGGGGCCCATGTGTCTTCTCAGCTCCCTAGGGATGATGCCTCATCCATGCAGGAGGCCCTTTTGACAGAGAGTGCCAGCAGAGGTAGGGTGCCCACCAGGTGGACCTGTGAGGGTCAAAACACCCACAAGGGTCCTATGGATATTTCAAAGCTCTGACCCTTCCAGGGGACAGCAATCCAGAGTTCTGGCCTCTCTCAGCCTATGGTTTCATTTTTAAAGAACATTTTATTATTTTAATTCATTAATTAATTTCTGGCTGGGCTGGGCCTTCGCTGCTGCCTGTGAGCTTTCTTTAGGCACAGGCTTCTCATTGCGGTGGCTTCTCTTGTAGAGCACTGCCTCTGGAGCTTCAGTAGCTGTAACTCGCAGGCTGTAGGGCACCTGGGCTCAGCAGCTGTGGTGCATGGGCTTAGCTGCTTTGCAGCTTGTGGAATCTTCCTGGTCCAGGGATTGAAACTGTGTCCCCTGTACTGGCCAGCAGATTCTTAACCACTGGAGCACCAGGGAAGTTCAGCTGGTGGTTCTTTTTGATCCACTGGATGAGTGTGACCCCAGTTGCCTGCTCTTCAGGATTTTCCTGCCTTGAGCCTTTACCTCTGACCGGGGCAGCACACAAACACTAGCCATATACCCCAATCGCAGATTAGAGGGACCATGAGTAACATTTTCAGCCTCTGCAGACTACCCCAGGCTATAGTGATAGTCCTTTGACATCAGAGTCATGGATCCTGTCCCCACTGCGTGAATCCTGCCCTCCTCTCTTCATCCCACACTTAATCTGTCGTAGCTTTCTTCTGTGTCACTTCCTTGTCTTATCCAGAATGGGTCTTCCTCCAACATGCTCCCAGGCATTCTTGCTGCTCTGTTTCCTCTCTTAGTGGCCAGGTCTGTGATCTGGTCACTTGCCTTGGTGCCTGGCTCTCGGAATTTTCTCACTAAATATTTGTTGAACAAAGGGGGAGACACGTAAGTGTCCTTCTCACTTAGTATGACCTTAATTCTATTCTTTTTATGTGGCCAGTCCATGGCCTTGAGCCCCCAGTGAGGTTTCCAGTCCTTATTAGTGCTGAAAAATATTGTTAGACTCTTGATGATTGCCTTGTTTGCTGATCCATCACCTAATCCAGTCCCCTGATCCCTCTGCTGATCCCTGGCACCGTATTGCTGCTCCTGCTTCTGTGCCTCCCCAGGGCACAGAAATCCAGAGTTCTGGCCTCTCTCAGCCTTCAGTTTCCTTTTGTAAAAATAGTTAATTTGTTTATTTTAGTTAATTAATTTCTGGCTGGGCTGGGTCTTCGTTGCTGCGTGTGGACTTTCTTTAGTTACGATGAGCGGGGGCTACTCTCTCCTTGCGGTGTATGGGCTTCTCCCTGTGGTGGCTTCTCTTGTTGCAGAGCATGGGCTCCACTTTTGGGTTGGGAGGCGGAAGCAATTGAATAGTTTGTTCGCATCTACTTAAAACTGCTCTTTCAGCTCCATGATCTCAAGGAGCTGTGGGCAGAACCGGCCCAAGGATCAAACCGGCATCTCTTGTGTCTCCCGCATTGACAGGCGGATTCTTTACCACTGTGCCATCTGGGAATCCCATATATATTAATGCATTGCATTTATTAAGGTGTCTCTCTAACAAATTAGCTAAACTCTTGGGAATGAAAAGTCATGCCTCAGAGTTCATGGACCCCCAGCATCTGATTCACTGGACTCTTCTATATTTTTATTTTTAACATAAAGTAATACTGTCATCATGCTTTCATCTGCAAAATTACAGATCCTGGAGCATTACACATGGGTCATGCTTTGGGTTGTCTTTCTACAGGGTTGATGGATTTGCCTGGATCTGGCCCTTCTATCGCATTGTCTTGCTAGAGACCAGTGGCTCATCTTTGAGGCAGATGGTCAGGGTTAAGGGTGGAATCTGAGGCCATGAGGCAGAGAGAAATTAACTGCTCCCTTCACATGGGGATTGAACCCCTGACCTTCACCTCATTAGCACGGCACTCCAACATAGCAATTCCCAACCTCAATTTTATATCACCCTGGGGTGTTTCTACTTATCTCAAGAGGGAGCTGTGGAATTCCCTAAACAAGATTAATTTTAATTTGCTTTCATTTAGACATTAAATATGAACTACATAGACTACTTTGCAAGACTGCAGGAGAATGGCCTATATTAAAAAATTAAGCCACCAAGATGCGCTGGTACCCCAACACACTGAAACACCCTCTCTAACCCACTGAGCCAGTCTGGGGAGGCATGTTAGCAACAGACACAGAAGGCTTTTAGATTACGGGGGGAAATTTATCCCAATCCTATTGAACAACTGCATTCCATAGGGACAGTTTCATGGGGTCATCTAGGAGCTCTCTGACTTTACCTAATGGCCATAGCTCAGCTCCTATCCATCTGGGCCCTCTTTTTCTCTTCCTAGAGACTCTGATGCTTTGCACAATCTTAGGAAGAATTCCTGAGAATTCTTTCTTTGCTACAGGAACAATTTGTGATTTACTAAGATAATAAATCGGGCTTTGTTGTCGGGGCTTTTTCCTGGGTCAGTACACAAGATTTATCACCTCCATGCCCTCCTGGGCCCAAAGTGTTCCAGTACCTTCTGGCCACCGGCTTGTTTTGGAGGTGAGTGGGATCTCAGCAGGCCCTTTGCAGGGCAGGCTGGCAGCCTAAGTATAATGCAGTGGAAGAAACAGTGGGCATTACTTATTTAATAAGTATCTTTAAAACTCTTCCTGGTAGTCTATTGATAACTGCCATAGGCATTTATTAAAGTGTAAAAATTATAGCTCCTTATAAGGTCTGTGTACTTTGTAACTTATAAAGGGCTTTTACATACATTATCTTATTTGTTTATTCTGTACACATCTGAGAAGAATTGCTATCTTCATTTTATTGATGCACAAACAGATTCAGAAAATTTAAGTGACTTGCCCAAGGTCACACGGCTAATAAATCTTGGATGCAAGACCAGGTCCCATGGCTTCTCCTATTCTGTATCCTTTTCACTATATTGCTTTTATCTCAGTTTGCTTTTGGCAGGAAAGGGTCCACTGCTGCTAAGTCACTTTAGTCATGTCTGACTTTGTGCAATCCCATAGACGGCAGCCCACCAGGCTCCCCCGTCCCTGGGATTCTCCAGGCAAGAACACTGGAGTGGGTTGCCATTTCCTTCTCCAATGCATGAAAGTGAAAAGTGAAAGGGAAGTCACTCAGTTGGGTCCGACTCTTCAGGACCCCATGGACTGCAGCCCACCAGGCTCCTCCGCCCATGGGATTTTCCAGGCAAGAGCACTGGAGTGGGGTGCCATTGCCTTCTCCGAGGAAAGGGTCTAGTATCTCCCTTTTGCAGAAGAACAAATGGACACCAAGATGTAGTTACACTTCTGGGCTCCTGCCTCTCCTTCTTCCGATGGGATTATGTCCCTTCCTTGTAGGAGGACAGGTCATTCTTTTGCACTAATTTCTGCTCTCGGAACCCAAAATCTCCATGGTCACTGTCACTACCAGGATGGTCATATGGCTCCCAGTGTGGCCTGGGCGTCCAATGGAGGCTTACACTGGCTACTTTCGGGTTGGAAGGAAGAAGCAATTGAATAGTTATCTCACATCTGCTTAAAACTGCTCTTTCAACGCCATGATCTCAAGACGCTGTGGGCAGAACCCTCTCCTTCTCAGTCCTTGAAAGGATGGGCTTTTTGTTCTAGATCTTTCTTGCAGTCACTTTCTGTGAAATTCTGCTCATACAGTGAGCTTGGAGAGCACGTTCCCGATTGGGCCCTTGGACACCCAGCTTCCCCCTAAATGACTAATTTCTCCAAGACTCTTTAGATAAATGCATGGCTACCACCCATGCTCCCCACCCGGAAGAGAGTTTGAGCTCTTCTAAACATCTCTTCATTCATTATCCAGACTTTGATAGGAACTTAACGATATAGTACGAAACTGTCATTTAAAAACTTCCCAGTATCTACATTCTTTTCCTAGGTTGAAGGAGTTCACTGTGGGGCCCAAAACAGCCTGGGCAAAAGCATAGCACCAAGCTTGGCCAACCTGAGTGAGTGAGAGAGAGAGACACGCCCCCACTAGGATGTCAGCCCCACAAAGGCAGAGAGTTTTGCCTTTTGGGTTCATGTCTGAAACCCCAGTTCTAGAACAGCGTCAGCCTCCTACAAGATTATTTATTCAGTGAATAAACTAATGATGCAAACAAAGATGATGAGATTAGAACTGGCCAAAGTGGTGGAGGCAGTCTAGCCATCCCAGCTATGTTCCTTAAAGGCATTAGATTGTTTCTACTTCCTGGATCCCTTGATTTAAGGCCATTTATTAAGCCTGTTCCTCTAACCTTCCCAGTAATTCCATTTTCCCCTTAAGTTATCCAGAGTTGGTTTCTAAGGCATGTAACCAAGAAACCTGATGATGTATATGGGAGGTTGATTAACCATGTATAAACATTTTATCTAACTTAGCTTGTAAATTCATGGACGGCACCATATCTCACTGGTGAAGGGAATGGCAACCCACTCCCGTATTCTTGCCTGAAAATCCCATGGACAGAGAAGCCTGGCAGGCAACAGTCCATGGGGTCGAAATGAGTCGGACACGACTGAGCAACTTCACTTCACCTTCACTTCACCTTATCTCATTGTCCTATAGAATGGTGCTTTGCAAATAATGACAAGGCATGTTTGCGGATGGTGATAAGGATGCTCCCATATAATTTTCAAGGCCAGGCGTCCAAGAGGCTGGGTGTCTGAGGACTGTCTTCTCTATGAGCACATGTGTGCACAGTTCCACCTTCACACATGCATGCATTTCTCATTTCTGAGACACCATTTGCAAGAGGCCATTTGGGTAATGCCGTGGGCTCACTGAAACCGGAAGAGATTCAAGGCCATGGGCCAGCTACACCACGGAAACCCCACACTCAGCCAAACATTCTCATTGGCAAATCAAACCTGAAAGCTGTCACCAAATTCTGCTCCCTGGCAGTCCCAATGCAACCATGAGCTGAGAGACAAAAGAAGTAGAAACCCAAGAGAGATCCCCAATGTGTTTTCTTGAGCAGTCAGCAGACTGCACAGAGGGTCAGCATAGACACCGGCAGAGAAGAACATTCTCCTGGCAGGACTCCATCTCCAAATTAGGCGCCACTTCAGAGAATCTCAGCCTCGTACCTTATGGGATTTAATTTTTTTTAAAGATCTAACATTTGTTCTTAGTTATTCTTAATAAAACTTTCTGAGTGTATCATCATTTCTTTACTCACTCACTAACTTGTTTATATTTTGCTTCATTCAATGAAACCCTTGTCATCTGTCTGCTGGGCCCTTTCTCTGGCCCATTTGATGCTAAGAGCCCTGGAAAGCCAGTAAAGCCTTCTCAACTGTGCATGTGAAAGATGAAGAAACCCAATTAGTTAGAGCCATCTCCCACAGCTCATCGATACCAAAACTGAGACTAAGACTCAGATGTTCTAAGTCTTTTTTTTTTAATTTTAATTTTTATTTTTTTTAATTTTTTAAATTTTAAAATCTTTAATTCTTACATGCGTTCCCAAACATGACCCCCCCTCCCACCTCCCTCCCCACAACATCTCTCTGGGTCATCCCCTAGTCTTTTTAAAAATTAAAGTGTAGTTGATTTGCAATGTTGTTTTAGTTTCTGGTGCGCAGCAAAGTGATTTGATCGTATGTGTACATGTATTTGTAAATGCTAACTTGCTTCAGTCGAGTCCAACTCTTTGTGACCCTGTGGACTGCAGCCCGCCAGGCTCCTCTGATCATGGAGATTCTCCAGGCAAGAATACTGGAGTGGGTTGCCATGCCCTCCTCCAGGGGATCTTCCCAGCCCAGGGATTGAACCAGAGTCTCTCATGTTTCCTGCATTGGGAAGCAGGTTCTTTACCACTAGCAGCACCTGGTATATATTATTTTTTATATTCTTTTCCATTATGATTTATTGCAGGATATTGGATATATTTTCCTGTGCTATACCTAGACTGCATATTAAAAAGCAGAGACATTACTTTGTCAACAAAGGTCTGTCTAGTCAAGGCTATGGTTTTTCCAGTAGTTATGTATGAATGTGAGAGTTGGACTATAAAGAAAGCTGAACGTAGAAGAATTGATGCTTTTGAACTGTGGTGTTGGAGAAGACTCTTGAGAGTCCCTTGGACTGCAAGGAGATCCAACCAGTCCATCCTAAAGGAGATCAGTCCTGGGTGTTCACTGGAAGGACTGATGTTGAAGCTGAAACTTCAATACTTTGGCCACCTGATGTGAAAAGCTGACTCATTTGAAAAGACCCTGATGCTGGGAAAGATTGAGGGCAGGAGGAGAAGGGGACAACAGAGGATGAGATGGTTGGTTGGCACCGCCGACTTGATGGACATGGGTTTGGGTGGACTCCGGGAGTTGGTGATGGACAGGGAGGCCTGGCATGCTGCGGTCCATGAGGTCATAAAAAGTCGGACACGACTGAGCTACTGAACTGAACTGATACAGTAAAACCTTGTCATTTAGGTGTTTTCTAACACATCTTTGGACTTCCCTGGTGGCTCAGATGGTAAAGCGTCTGTCTACAATGCGGGAGACCCGGGTTCAGTCCCTGGATTGGGAAGATCCCCTGGAGAAGGAAATGGCAATCTACTCCAGTACTATTGCCAGGAAAATCCCATGGACAGAGGAGCCTGGTAGGCTATAGCCCATGGGGTCGCAAAGAGTCGGACACGACGTTTATCCCAAACTCTTAATTTATCTAATTTGTCCCTCCTCCTCCTTCCCTTTTGGTAACCATAAGTTTGTTTCCTAAGTCTGTGAGTCTGCTTCTGTTTTTTAAATAAGTTCATTTGTATTATTTTTTGTTTGTTTTTAGATTCCACATAAAAGTGATATCATAGGACATCTGTCTTTCTCAGTCTGGCATTTCACTGAGTGTGATCATCTCTAGGTCCGTCCATTTTTTGCTGCAAATGGCATCATTTCCTTCTATTTTATGGCTATTGTGTATGTCTGTACCACTTCAGCTAGTCTATTACTAACTCTCAATTATGAGTTAGTAATAATAATCAATTATCATAATAATCAATTATGACAAATGGTTATTGAGAAATACTGACAGGGAAAAGTACTCTTACCTGGCAGATCATGTTATTTTAGTTTGTAACTCTCAAGAAGCTATTTCAGATGTGTGTAGTGATTTTACAGGCTGGCTTTGAGTTACCTCATGGTGTTACCAATAATTCTAAAATTCTTAACAACAACAACAAAAATATATTTTCGTTTGAATTCTGTAACATGTCATGTAACTGGATTTCCTTCCGTTAGGATGTGAAACTGTAGTAGAGGACATTGTCTCAGCATCGTGGGTGTGTAGGTAAGGCTCACGGCTACAAAGTTCCTGACTGGGGCCTGCACAAGAGGAGAGGTCTGATAACTTGGGGTGGACAGAGCTTGGAACTACCGTTAGGAGACCTATTCCACAGAAAAGAGGAACTTGGGAATAAAGGGGGGGGGCGGTTATCCTAAGTGGGAAGTTAACAGAAAAGGCTCCAGGTTGAAAGACTGATTTCCCAATTCGAATGACCATCAGAATCCCTTGGGGCTCTTTTTACAACTATAACGTTTTTATTCAGTGAGTCCAGGTCTTCTTCCTTAATGATTTTATTCAGCGAGTCAAGGTTGAGGCTAAGGAATATGCATTTTCAGCAGAACTCCCCGGTGATCTTTTTCTACTCAAGGAAGATTTAGGTAGACCCTGGTTTGAAGGTGTTGCCTCTCAAACTGAAAAAGCAACTTGACAAAGCCAGGTCTCAGAGAGAGGGGTCTGCCTCAAAAGGCAGGAACCAAGACAATGTGAACCTGTTAGAAAACAGGAATTGGCCAAAAGCAGGTGTAGTCCATATTTCATGATCTCCCGTGAGTTTCAGAAATAGCCGAGTCTGCAGTTCCCTGTTCTCGAGCAGGATGAGTGGTCTGTGTGCTCCAGGCCGTCGCAGCACCCGCTTTATTATCAAGGTACTCCACTGAACCATTCCCTTTGAACTCCCCATCACTCAAGTCCCAGGCTGGGCTTTCCTTGGACTCTCTCTTCTCAGGGACCGACAGTCTGCAAGGGCTGCTGCATACTCTCCCCTTCTCTTTCATTCAAGTCTCAGCTCTACAGACTTCCTCTGGAGCAAATGACTACATTTCTGTGTCTCGGGTCCTTCTGGAGACCTGGCTCTGGGCCTCCTGTGGGGAAGCCAGGGGCTTGAGCTTGTCTGGGATGACAGAAGCTTAATCGCCATCCTCATCCTGACCACACCCGCAAGCAGCTAATCCCTCTGTAGGTGTGAGGACCACCAGCCTGGAAAATGCCCAGGTTTAGTGCTGACTAGTGTGCCCAGGAAGGGAACTGGCTGCTTTGGGAAGCAGTTAAACCCAGATAATCCCAGAAGTAAACAACGAAATGGCTGAAATCCTTTAGAGTGATAACAAAGCAGCTACTGTTTATTCAGCTCGTCCTCGGCTGTCCCTTTCACATACATTATTTCATTTGTATCTCAGAGTAATCCTTTGAGATGGTTGTTATATACCCATTTTCTAAGTGAGGACAGAAACACAACACAGCTAAGCAACTTGCTACTGTCACACAGCTAGTAAATAATTTTTTTAAGACTGAAGTCTAATGGACATAAAAAACACTGTGCTGTGCTACTTAATAGAATTATCACAAATGTAAATTCATCTGTACTACCATCACCCAAAACAAGAGCTAGAATATTACTGGCATCAGAAAAATCCGTCCACGCCCTCCCTCTCTAATAGTCACCTCTTCCCCAGTGATAACCATTTTTGTCACCAAACATTAGATTGCTGGCCTGTTGATTTTGTAAAACTGTGATTGTATATCATGCATTCTTTATATCTGGCTTCCCCTCCGCCCCCCGACCCCACTCAGAATTTTGTCTGCAAATTTGATATAATGTTGTTAAGGCTACAAGTAGTTTTCTCATTTTTAATGCTTTATGAGTTTCCTTAGTATTAATCTATCACAATTTATTTATACATTCATCTGCTGCTGGTCTTTGGATAGATTTTAATTTGGGCCTATTACAACTAATGCTCCTTGGAACATTCTTGTATATGTTTTTTGGTGTATACATTTCTGTGGGATATGTACCAAGGAATGGAATTGCTGGGTCATAAGGTGTGCTTATGTTCAGCTTTAGTAGAGGCTGAGAAATAGTTTTGCAATGCCCCTGTACCAGTTCATACTTCTAACAAATTCTGGTGAGAGTCTGGGGGTGAGTGGGGAGGTAACCATATTCTCACTAATAATTGATAATGCTGGTCTTTTTTATTTTTGCCATTCTGGTGAATGTATTTTAGCTTGTATTTCCCTGATGACTAATAAAATTGAATATTTTTTCAAATATTATTGGTCATTTGAATAATGACCTATTGCCTTGTTTGAGTCTTTTACTCATTTTTCTGTTGGGTTGTGTGTCTTTCTTAATGACATGTAAGAGTTTTTGGTATTTTCTGGATATGAGTCTGTTTTTTTTGGATAGACATGACCATCTCCAGAAAAGGTCAGAAAAATACTGTCCGCTTTTCTTTTCTAACAATTACTGTTGTTGCATTTATGATTATTAATGACAGTGACGTTGTCATATTGGAGCAAGGGTGAGGCAATGTCCTCTCTGGCAGTCAGTTCACAGGCGTGCCACCAGGCACCCAGTAAGGGCTGGAGAAATAGTTGGTAATCTGAGTTCTGGTGTCTTAATGCCTGTCCTGCAATGCGGTCAGCATTCTGCTTTCTCAAGGAGCAGGCAGTTCTCTGCACATGTTTCCTCAGGCTGATGCTTTTAAATTTCATCTGTACTGGCCTTTGTTATTGAGTTCAATGTCCTTGTGAGTCCCCCCAGGGCCTGGCCAGGGCAGGCTCTGTGCAAGATGCTTTCTGTGTGTCATCTCCCAGCCATGGAGCTCCACTCAGCTGCCTGGACCCCAGGCTCAGCCCAGCCCCTTCTTACTGTGTGGTCTTAAAGCAGGTCACCTCTCTGTACCTCTCTCGGTCAAACCCAGATAATAATACTTCCCAAATAAAGAAAGGGTTTTCTTTAAGCCCTTTGAGCTCCTCGGATGGACTGCACATGGAAATGCCCAGTGCGGCCTGGGGACGGGTTGCTGCCACCATGTGATTAGGTAATTTGAGATGATGCTCATTACCCTTTGTCTGGACTGAATGCAAGGCTGCACAAAGCGCTGAGGAATCTCCGTTACACCCAACCCCGCCGTAAACTGGGATTGTCTTACACTCTCATAAAGCACACCAGAAAAGAGCAGCCGTGTCAACTAACCCAGTCCTCAATTCACACTCTCATTTGATTTCTTCTGCTGAGTACAAGACCAGTAAGTAAGACGTGACCCAGTTACAGGTGGCGGTGGTGAGAGCAAAACCGATGTTCCCAGCCCACTGAACTGGGGGAGGGGCAGCTTCGGAGGAGGAGGCAAGCCAGACTGGGCAGGGCTGGGCCTTTTCCTTTGCTTTTTCAATAGCAATCCTATAGGCAACTCCTACAAGGTGCTGAGAACTATGTGAGGTATGTCCTTCTATTCTAAAACCTCCAGACAACTGTATTAAACCCTATTAATATTCTAAAGACAAAAACAAACAAAAACCCATCCACTCAACTTTATGTATTTTTCATCATAATGAAAGCCTACCCATTTGGGTCCAGAAGCCTAAGCCTGAAATTTTGGCCTGGGGCCTCCTCGCTGATCCCGAGGCTTTGAGACCACACAGCTTGGGTCTGCAAACTGCAAAGGGGAGGCTTACTTTTCTCACTCTGAGCCAGCCCTCCATAAGTGTCCCTGCAGCCAGGTGCAGCCTCCCTCCTCACACAGCCTTGGCCGGATCTCTCCGAGCCCGACAAACCTTTGCCCAGAGCCCTCTGACCCTGGCTTGGCTAATGAGACGCAGATCCCACTGGGGCCATTCATCTGGCTGTGGCATTGCAGGCCATCGAAGGCACCGTCTTCCGTTGTCTTTCGAGCTGGTTATGAACCGGGTAAGAGCAGGGCTGGGAGAAGGGGCTGTAAGGGACCCCGGAATCAGAGAAGATGAAGCGAGTGTCTTTCTGGCTTGGGATTCTCCAGGCACATTTAGGCAAGTACGTGAATGTGCTCAGCCGTGTCTGATTCTTTGTGACCCCATGGATTGAAGCCCACCGGGCTCCTCTGTCCATGGGATTTTCCAGGCAAGGATACTAGAGCAGGCTGCCATTTCCTCCTTCAGGTGATCTGCCCAACCCAGGGATCAAACTTGAGTCTCTTGCATCTCATGCACTGAAAGTGGATTCTCTACTGACAAGCCTCCGGGGAAGCCCTAGGCAAGTATGGTGTGCTTGAAAAGAGGGGAACAGATTGCTGAGGCATTGCTCTTGAAGAAAGAAAAGGGAGGTCCCCTAGGATGGGCTACTGGTGTCGGACCCCCTGTGGCCCCCAGAAGCAGGAGCCCCAGAGATCCCAGGTGAGAAGACATCTCTCCTGAGTGGTGAGGAATCTATTGTGTCAAGTGCTGGGAAACATGCTTAGTTGAACTGACACTGTATTGCAGTGTGTGTGTGTATGTGATCCGTTGTTATGGAAACCATGGAAGGAAGAGAAGCAAAACGCTTTGGATGAGCGCGACACTCCTCTGGAGTCTGTGTGCTGATTGGCTGGGCCCTCCAGACGAGGTTGCACGTTATTCAGGAATTGTTGTTGCCCAGAGAGCCCTGGGCTGACTTGCTCCCTTTGGAGCTGATGTTTAGGGAAGGGTGAAAGCAGCTGGTTTATGGAAGCATCAAACAATGTGAGCTATGGAACCCTCCAAATCCCAAATGTTCCTTGCCAAGAGCAAGGAACTCTAGGTTTCCAACTCATCTGTGTTTCAAAAGCAATTTCACTTAAATGGCTTATTCCTCTGACTTCTAATCCTTGGGAAGCTGTAAATTGCAGGCAATAAAGAGGGCTCCTCCAGATTCATTCAGTAAGTGTGCTATGAGCTAGACACAGGGCTGACATGGCTTGCCATCAGGGTGTGGTAGACCGAAGTCAGACATCTGATCCCCTGCAAAGAAACCAATGTGCAGGTGTGGGCCTCTGCAATCCACTGGTCAAGGTCTCAAGGCACATAACTTTGCAACTTTCTACTTCTAACTGAGCTGGCATTGTTACCCAGGATACATCATTGCTGTGCGCGGCCTGGGACTGTGTGGCATTTTATCTTACCATCTTCGAGGAAGCTGCGGAGGCTCCGTCTGTAAATGTTTCTTGAAGGAATGCTTGAATGAATGGATGAACAGGCTCATTGTGTTGGTCATTAGCCAATGCAGTAGTTTCCTGCCAGCCCCGCAATTTCCACAGGGAGTCTCTGCAGATTCCTTGCAAAGAACGTGGTGCTGAAAGAGGCTTATCATGTCGACCTCTATCAGCCTGTGTCTTGTCCAGACTCTAGGAGTTCTATGAGAGAGCAGGGGGGAGAAAAGGGTGAAAAAAAAAAAAAAACCTCAAGGAGAAAACAAAACAAAACAAAACACTGTAGGAAGATTCTGCTGCCTCCAGACCTTAGGAAAACCGCTGGGCTAATTCATTCGCTATGGTGACTGTTTCATCTGCAGGCCTGGCGCTGCCTGTTGTAGCTCAGTCCGTGAGGCCTCCCTTTCAAGTCAGCCCGCTACTTGGCGCTCCTGACTGACAATATGGGGGGCAGATGTGGCACCCTCTTGGAGCACACTTGTTGGTGGGCCACAAAATCCAAAGGCAAACCCTCACAAGATCTAACCACCGTATTTTTTTTTTTTCAGGTTTCCAGATCCAAGTGCCCATCTGGTTCCCTCCTTAGGATTCTAAGACATCCAGGCGCCTGCGCTGGAAGAGACTTGCCGATGCTGAGTGCCTGTTATACCCTTGAGTTGTGCTAAGCCCTTTCCCGGATGCTGTCTCATAGAATCCCTCACAAAACCCTGCCAGGGTGGAATTATTATTATTCCTCTTCTAAAAATGAGAAAACAAAAGCTCACAGAGGCTGAGTTACTTGGCCACAGTCACAGAGATGGGAAGTGGCAGTTCCTGAATTTGTATCAGGACAGTGACATCACCAAGGGATGGTTTGGGAGGGTTTCTGTCCAGCTATCATCCAAAACCCTCCCCGGCACAAATAAACATATGATCTAAGTGATGAGAATGCAGGGGACAAAATCAAACTTTGATATGTCTTGCCTTGCCAGCCACCTCCCTTTCAATGAGACTGCTCCCCAAGCCCTATCTAGAGTCCACGCTGAATTAAGATCTGTCTGGCTCCAAACCCATCTTCTTCCCAACATAACCAGGATGCCAGATCTTTTAGATTCCTACCAAGAAGGCTTTTGTTTTCTTGAAAACTTTACCCAGAAGAGCCAATCAATCAGTGGAGGATTCTCTTAATGGAGCCTGGTTCCCACATTTCACTAGCTTGCCCATTAAATGCTTCCCAGGGTACCTGATACATTGCTTCCTGATGGGTTAGCATCACTGGTGTGAGAAAGCACCCAGCTAATGGTGTGGATTAGAGTTTCAATTTTCTTTGAAACATCCACTGGCCAAAATTAGTTGCAACTAATTTTATGTCAGTCTCTAAATGTAGACGCCAGGGATATTTCATGTGGCTGTCCACCCCACCCTGCATGTGTGAAATGGACCCAGGATTAAGGTCAGCCATGATCTTGTATTCCAGAAGGATATTAGTTTTCAGAGACGAAATATTCACAAGTGAACATCGTGTTCCAGATCTGCTAGAAAATACAGAAACAAGCTAAGATTCCAGGATTTCAGAATCGTAAACAGGTAGAAATGTTTCTACCATCTCTGCTCCTTCCTCCAGGGAGGTTCTACCCAAGATTGCTGATAAATGACACTCATCTCTCCTTATAAACTGCACAGCGTTTGTACACTAGGAACTCTACTTTGACCCACAAGTATTATTGTTCCATTTTATAGATGAGAAATTGGAGGCACCAGGAGAATAAAGCCAGTAAGTAATAGACGTGACAGGCTCAGATCCGATGTCACACCCAGCTCTCTTTCCATCAAACGCGAAGTCATTTATTTCACTACCCAGGTTCTCCCTAAAAGGACAAAGGGTAGATCTGATTTTTGCAGAGCCTCATTAGTTTCATGGTCCTGGAAGGTTGCCTTTGTCTGACCAGACCTGGTGCTTCAGAGTTTAGCTTGGCGATCAGATACCACCCCTCTCTCTAGGTGTGGGCATAGTTTCTAGAGAAGAGGCAGCAATTTCTAGGGACTTGCGTGCCAGGTCATCTGAAGGTACCTGGTCAACTGCTGTTCGATGGGGCTGTGGAGGAGGAGAAGAGAGAGCTGATGCCTGAACTGAGTGATTATCTCCGTCAGCTTCTGAATTACCAGCATCCTCAATCATCCATTGGTCCAAGAGAAGGTGGCAGTCTTGTGAGGTGCCACTGAGCAAGTGGGGAGCCTCCCAGACCAGCTGGCTTTCTGCTGAAGCTGTGAGCTACTTGGAGCATCATCTCAGGAGGCATCAGTGCAGCCAAGGAGCTTCCTGAGCCACCCAGTGGGCTGCTCTCAATGTGGACCCACTCCAGGTAGGGGCCTCTCCGGGGCTGGTGGCAGCAGCTGCTAGGACAGGAGCTGAATTAGGCTGCATGCTGGGTAGGGCAGGGTTTGACTCCTCTCTGCATGCCATTCTTGACCAGCTGAGAGACAGGGTACAGTCTGCCAACTCAGAGGCTGGCTGCAGGGAGCTACCTGAAGGTAAGCAGTAGCCCCAGGTGCAGAGACTCCATGGCACCCCAAGGTTGTGAGAGGCCCCCGCTTCCTGCACTTTTGACTGCTCAGGCAGAGACCCCTGGAGACTTTCTTCTTTGGCTACAGCTCTGCTCCTCAAACTAGCACCCCTCCCTCCTCCCAGCCCACGGTGTGCTCTTCTGATTTCAAAACACTTTCACTTCTAGGACTCCATGTTCAATGAGTGCTCAAATATTCCATGAGTCAATGAACCAGTAACTCAGATCATACCCATACACCTCTGTGGCTTGGGTACGATTATCTTCATTTTTCTGAGGCGGGTGGTGGGCTCCTGGTCTTACAGGCTGCAAGCTGCAGATAGGAATCAAACTGAGATTGCTGCTTTCTAATTACACTGCGCTTCCCCCAACCCACCCCCAACCGCCATCTACCAGGTATCAGCTCAAAGTCTCATTGGCTCTGCAAGGAAAAGGTGCATTCTTGGCTATCCCGCCCGTGATGTCCGTGATGTGCCTCAAGTCAGGATACACAGTAGATTCCAAGAGGCTGGTGAAATAGCCTCGGGAAACTGCAGGGACTCCCAGGAACGCTCCTGGTGGGTCCTGTGAGAGTGAAGCCTGGCTCGGCTCATCAGAGCTGGGATAGAAGGTCACCAGCTAAAGGCAGGGGACTGGCTGTAGCACCAGCTGCAGGTTGCCAGAGGCACATCTAGGGACCTGGAATTGTCCCTGGGTGTTACCTAGAACCATTCCAGAGGCTCCAGGTGGGCTCTTAGGAAGTGCCGTGCTCTTTAGTGTGGGTCTCAACGTCTGGATCAGCATCCCTCCCTTGCTCCTTGCCAGCCCTCTGCTGTTTGCAGTTGGAAACCCTGCCACAGCTCACTGCAAGCAGCACTTCTGTGCCCAGTGGGGCAGGGGCACAGGGTTTGGGATGGTTTGCTTTCCCAACTTTTTGCAATTCATTTGCGTGGAGCAAGAGGGTCTTGGCAGGTCCTCTCCATGGTGGAGAGAAAGTCTTTGCTGGGAGGGAAGCCAGTTTAGAAACCTGACCCGTCTTGTTCACCGGTCCTTCCCCTCTGCCAAAGGGAGGCTGTTGACATCTTTAGATTCCTCTTTCTTTGCTTTGCAAGATGTCCTGTTTTTATTTAGCTTGGTGTCCAGATCCGGTGCATGGGCCTGGGAGTCAGCAGTGTTCCCACCATGGGTCAGTCTAAGTGTTCAAAGCCCAGCATCATCACATGTGAACTTTGTTCAACCTGCTTCAGTTTCCTCATTGTAAAACAAGGGTAAGGACCGCATGGAGCTTGTTAGGTTGTCACAAGGATTAAATGAGTTAGCTCACATGAAGCTCTTAAAACACTGCCTGAGGGATTTCCTGGTGCGCCTGTGGTTTAGACTTCACCTTCCAGTGCAGGGGCTGCAGGTTCAGTTCCTGGTGTGGGAACTAAGATCCCACATGCCTCATGGCCAAGAAAACCAGAACACAAGACAGAAACAATGTTGTAACAAGTTGACTAAAGACTGAAAAATAGTCTGCATCAAAAAACAAAACATAAAACACTGCCATACCACTTTCTCTGACCAGCTTGGCTTCTCTTTTGGTTGGTGTCCATTTGCACGATTATTTGACATTTGAAATTGTCAGATTTCCTGACAGCCAGGCAGGCCGATTCACCTGTGGGGTATAGATTCTGTGTCTTTTCCTCTTTCTGGAACTGAGTGATGTCCCCCAAGTTTGCCCTTCCCGGGTGAACGTAGCATCTTAACTGCCCGCTAGAGAGAGGCGTTTAGGAAACTGATTCCTGAGACCCTCACAGACACCTGTGGTTTGCAATTGCTTGCAGGAGTAGATGTAGTCACTTGCTGGTTGTCTCAGGCTATCTCGTGGCTCCCTGAAGCCATCCTGAGTGCTGCCTAGGTGGAAGGTCAGGGTGCCCACTGCCCTGCATGGAAAATTTCCTGGGGGAAATCCAGAGCTCCCTGGCTTCCCCACTCTTTTGGCATCACGTGCAGCCACTGCTGGCGAGTCAGTCCCTGGAGCCTGCGCTCAGTTGTCCCTGGCCCCTCATCCAGACCAAGGTGGGCTGTCCTTTATTTTATTTATTTTTGATGGTGCTGCGTGGCATCTGGGATCTTAGTTCCCTGACGAGGGATTAAACCCATGCCCCCGGCAGGGGAAGTGTGGAGTCTTAACTGCTGGACCACCAGTGAAGTCCTTGGGCCTTTCTTTACAGAACAACCAGAACTGCCTGTGTGCCAGGCTGGTGCTGTGGAGACCCAGGTGACTTGAACGACGATCAGGCAATTGAAAGACATCAAAGGCGAGTCTGTGAATACAGCCGGCTGGTGCTCAGCTCCACAACGTGGAACCAGCTTATTTGTTGTTAACTTTCATCCAAACAAAGAGGCTGGAAAGGCACTCCCCTGACACATAACCCCCAGATGCCCTTGAGACAGTGGCGGCCTCTCTCATGGATCACCAGCGCTGACCTCTCCATGACACAGGTGCCTCCTCTCTGGGTGTTCCATCTGTGAGCGTGGATCCCTCTGTCCTGCTTGCTGCTGATCCTGGGGTGTGAAAGGCCCCTGGGAGGGACAGGCTCCAGGCGACATGGATTTTGCCACTGTGCTGTCTTTCAGGGCCACGGGCCAGATGATACCGTGATGAACTGAGGCCATGTTGTATCTGCTGCTGGGCTGTGCAGAGCTCACTCGTCCAAGTCCATGCAGGTGGTGCCTCAGCCCTATGGCCTTGAGGGAATTGTGTGAGGAGCATGAGGGGTCACAGAGTGTCCTGCTCTATAGATGACCTCTTAAGAAGGCCAACTTGATGACCATATTGATGCCAGGAGTGATGACGTGTAAGATGACACTAACAGTAATGACCACGATGGAGGTCCCCTAGATTACCAGCTGTCGTGTGAGTCACAGCACGATCATCACTTCCCAGCATCCCTGTGATGTCTGGTCCCAACCAATCACCTTCCCTTTGCAGTCAAGGAAACCGAGGCTCAGCTAACCTGAGCACCTTGTCAGAGCCATGAAGTGAGTGAGCAGCTGAGCTCCGTTTCAAACCCAGGCCTGCCTGAGGCACAGCTCACCCCGTGCTCCTCCACGACAGGGGGCCTCATTCACTCCCAGTGCTCAAGGTTCTGATGACAATCAGATTTGCAGGGGAATTGCACAGAGATGGCTCTTCTAGTTATTTGAGGGGGAATCGGCTCTGTCATCCGGCATCTCAGGGCTTGGGTGTTGGACCTAAGGGTTCTCTTCCTTTGACACTAGACTGTTTCCCCCACGTCTGCTGGCCTCCCTTCTTGGAGAAGAACCATCTTTCATCCCCCCTCATAGTTGCTATTTTTCAAACATCAGTTTTAATTTGGGGCACTCTCTCTCTGGGAGATTGCAAAAATTAAATCGTTTTTAAGCAACCAAACAACACTTGTGGGGTTTGTAACAAACTTGTGAAATTTGCGGAACTTGGCAGCGGAGGTTCTCTTGGCTGATTTCCCTGGGGCCCTGAGGACCTTCATGTTGGCTCTTATTTCTGTCTCGTTTGGAGTCTTTCTTGCCAACTAGGGCCCAGCCGTTGCATCTTAGACTGATTTCTGAAAACATCAAGGGCTGGGGACAACTCCCAGTCTGGATGTCCAATTCTGCCTTCCGTTTGTCATTGTGGAAGTCAAGAAGACATTGGTGGGTTGGGGGACCATCTGGTGGGGCAGACGGTCACAGGGCCAGGATGAGGAGGAGGACGCAATCTCCCCTTGTGAGTGTGCACACCTTCCCCTTCAATCCAGGGGACTCCAGGGTCCCCTGAAGGGTGGGACCATGTTCCAATTTATGCCAGTTCCCACTCCTCTGCAGAAGGTCCTCTCCACTCAGGGAAAACGGCAGCAAGACAATTTCCAAGCCTCAGCTATCACCAGCTAGTATTGTTATGGTCTAAGCCAAGTATGCAAGGTGGCATGTGTTTCTGGCTCCTCCAAATTCTTAGCTGGAAACAGCTTCAAGTGGTCAGGACATGGATGGTGTGAAGCCAGCAGACAGAACTTTATAATTCACCTTCTATGCTGGGCTGGTCCTCTGATATAATAGGGAGCCCTCTCTCTCTGCAGGAGGACTTAAAGGGAACAAGGGGCCAGGAGGATTTGCCCTGGGGGTTTGGAAGGTGATGTCCCAGGGGGCTCTGGTGCTAAAGAACCCATCTGCCAATGCAGGAGATGCAAGAGACGTGGGTTCGATCTGTGGGTGGGGAAGATCCCCTGGAGTAGGAAGTGGCAACCCACTCCAGTACTCTTGCCTGGAAAATCCCATGGACAGAGGAGCCTGGTGGGCTATAGTCCATGGAGTTGCAAAGAGTTAGACATGACTGAGCAACTGAGCACACACACAAACCCTATATTTATCTAGAGAACCTGGAGTCTGGGCCAGAGGCTGGGTGCTAACCATCTCCACCCTTTACCGGCCATGGACATTCTCTGTATGGTCCTCATCTGTACAATGGAGTGAATAATAGCATCACAGAACTGTCATGAAGATTAAGTACAACAAGATGTGCTTAGAACCATGCCTGGCAGATAGTACGTGTGCATTCTGTCAATTACCTTATTGTGAATGAGAAACTGTGTTATGCTGAGTGAGACTGACAAAGGATATTATGGACCCTCCTAGAATAGTGGCCACCAAACACACCCCCAGCCTCATTCCCAGAACCTAGGAACATGTCAGGCTACTTGGCAAAGGGGAGTGGAGACCGCAGAGGGAATCAAGTCTACTAATTGGCTGACTTTGAGAGACGGAGCTCACCCTGGATTCTCCAGGTGTAATCACAAGGGTCCTGGAAAGTGAGTGGAGTGGGCAGAATAGGGGTGTGAAGGATCAGGGGAATGGTGCCAAAAGAACCCTCTGGAAGGGGATGGGCACAGAAGCTCTCCTAGAGCTTCTGGAAGAACCGCTGCCCTGTTGTCCCTTGATTGTAGCTCAGTGAGACCTATGTCAGACTTCTATCCTACAGAATGGCAAGATAATAAATAAGTGCTGTCTAAGCTGCCAAGCTCACGGTCATTTGTCATAGCAGTGTTAGTTGCTCAATCTTGTCCGACTCTTTGTCACCCCATGGACTGTAGCCCTCTAGGCTCCTCTGTCTGTGGAGTTCTCCAGGCAAGAATACTGGAGTGGGTTGCCACGCCCTCCTTCAGGGGATCTGCCCGACCCAGGGATTGAACCTGGGTCTCCTGCACCGAAGGTGAACTCTTTACCGTCTGGTAGGAGACTAATCCTCATGCTGTCCCTCGTGTGTCCTATGGACTCCCTCTGTGACTGATCCCAGATGCTTCACCCTGTCTGTGCTATGCCTGGACACTGCCCTTCTGAGGAATCCGTACGTCGCAATAAAACCCTCAAAGAATCCATGATGCTTTGAGCAATCTGACCTCTTAAGGAGCTGTTTGTGACAACTCCAGGATTTTCTTCCACCCAGAAAGTCCTTAGGTTCCGTTAGGATGGAGAGGCAGCTGGCATTTGAGACAATAGAAATAGTGCTTCATAGCTGGGGTGCTTTTGTGGCTTACACGGTTCCCAAGCTGTTCAAGGGTCATACCATGTTCTTGTTCTAAAAATGCTGAAGGCTGGGATTGCTTTTCCCAAATGACTCCACCTCTTAAAGAAAGCTGTCTACAACAGCAAAAACATCAGAGCAAAATGGATTCTTGCATGAATCTACCACTTTCCCATATCAACTGCTGGTGATACCAGAGGCCAATGTTCTGGGAAGTCTTCCCTCCCCATGCAGGAAGCCGAGGCCTCCTACCACCACCCTGCTCCCACTTTCAGAAGCTCCGCGCACCCCTCTTTGGGTTTCCTGTCCCAAGGAAGTTTAAGATTTATAACTTCTTTCAAAGCAAATTCTGGCTTATTTCCACCAAGTCCTTTTTTTAAAAAAAATCTTTCCTCTTAAAGTCATTTTCAGAGCTTCCCAGGTACACTAGTGGTAAAGAATCTGCCTTCCAAGCAGGAGACCAAGGGGATGCAGGTTCGGTCCCAGGACTGGGAAGATCCCCTTGAGGAGGAAGGGACAACCCACTCCGGTATTCTTGCCTAGAAAATTACGTGGACTGAGGAGCTTGGCGGGCTATGGTCCATGAGGTTGCAAAGAATCAGACACGACTGAGCACGCACATGAGCGAGAGAAAGTCATTTCAGTCCAATTCTGTCTTTATTCCTAACCCCCCGCCTTTCTGTTCTTTTGGCCTTTGGAGCTAGTGAAGGAGGGGACTTGGGGACGCTCCCCACAGCTAATGACTTGGGTTAGAAGTTAGCTGACAGGGACTGGACTTTATTTCTTGTTGGGCCAAAGAGCTACAGAGCTGGGTCCCTAGCGAGCTGCCCGAGGACATCTCATGGCTCCATCTGCCTGCCCCCTACCAACCATTGGCCTCCATTGCTGTTGTTGCTGATTTTTTTTTTTTTTAAGTTTTTGTTGATTTTGTAAATTCGCTAGCTCTGTGCTTTTTCAACTTGGCCTGCTAGCCGAAAAAAGCAAAACCAGGGCAAAGAGAACAAAGAGAGGCTGGCAGGAGCCTGGGCCACACTGAGCAGGGCCACTGAGCTTCTCTCAGGAGGGGTGCGGGCCAAGATGTAGCTGAAAACTTCTCCTGGCTTCAGGGTTTAAAATACCTACACTTCCTGCTCCTTGGAGAGGGTATGCACAGAATGTGAGTGACTCACTGCGGTGGTTTTCAAATGTGTCTGTCATAAGGAGGGAACATCAAAAGCCCGTCCTGTTTCAGATGTTATTTTTTCCACTCTCAGCTATGCAGCGCTAGAAAAGCTGAATGCCTGAAACCAGTGTTTGTTTTGAGTGCAGAAAGTGAAGGGCGAAGTCATTGCGCCGCAGCAAGTAAAAACCCAACTCTTAAGGAAAAAAAAAAGAAGCACACAACAAAAAACAACCGGCGTGTCAACAGGGAGGGGATTGTGTTTCAAAGCCCTGGTTTTCAAAAAGTTTAATTATATTTCAACTCAAGCCAAACTGTCAAAACATGGGAGGGGGATCTGCCTGCTTTGAAAATGCATTAGCCGTCTTATGTAAAAGCCCATAATTGATATCCTAGATGAAACCAGAGCTGGGGTGGGGGTGGGGAGGGGAGGATGGCCGCTCAGAACAGCTCTGATGGACTTCCCTATTGACCACGTGCAGTTTTGCAGCTCTCAGTTCCTGAAGTGGGAAACTGGAGAGGAGAACAAAGCACAACACCCTCTGCGAACAGGGAGGGTTTAAAATATCAGGCCTGGTTTACGCAACATGTGGGCCCTGTGCATTGTAAACTGTCATTTACATAAGGGGAAACTTGGTAGACCGCCTCTCAAGCTCCATGACGGTTTATGAATAACAGCAGGCTGCACATTCTGCTGCCTGAGAAGCTTTTCCATCTGCTCTCAGGTCTGAGGGTTGTCTGGGGTGGGGTGTGGGGGACCTCGCTTGCCTCCCATCTGCCTTGTTTGCAAGGGGAGTACTGCTGTCCTTCCAGACTCCCCTTGGCCATCTCCTCCAGAAAAAGAAGGACCTGGGGGATTGAGCCTTTGCCTTACTTGCTCTGCCTGTCCTTCTGGAATCTTCTAGAACTTTCCAGTTTCCAGTGCAGAGATTCTGAATCTTCTCTTTTGTCTGAGCATGTTCTGTGTAAACCTGTTCTCAAATCAAATTAAACTTGAACTAAATGAAGATTAAGGCTGTCAGCCATCTAAGGCATAATGAGGTGCATTATGAGTAGCATCAAAGCAGACCATGGCAGGAATGGAGGGACCAAAACGGCTAGGAATTACTGACCTAAGGCCTGCATCCCCCCAGATTAGCCTGTGTCCTTCTTTCTCCTTCTTTGGTCAAGCCACTGGCCTCCGGGCAGATCAGGTTCATCCATAGGGCCTGTGGCCTGGAACCATCTCGTCATTTCCCCCTTGTATGCTGATTTGTCTGAACAAGCCAAAGTACCTATAACATGGATGCCTTTAGATTTGAGAAGTCTCTTTTTCATCCTGGTGACACAAGACAGCCATCTCTCTCCTCCCCTTGGCTTTGCTGACCTCTCCCAGATGGGATAAATCCACACAACCCACTCCTGGGGAGAGCAGACTTTCAGGTTTGTGGTCTGGGACTCTGTGGACCTCAGAAAAGAGTTTGCCAGATAAAATACAGGACATCAGGTTACATGTGAATTTCAGGTCACCAAAGAATCATTTTTGTAAGCAAGTATGTCCTACATGGTATATTCTTAAAAGTATACATGCAACACTTAGGACATACACTGAAAGTTATGCGGTGTGTCTGAAGTTCACGTGAAACTGGGTGCCCTGTGCTCTTGTTTGCTAACTCTGACAGCCCTCCTGAAGTCCCTCTGTTCTAAATGGACCTGGGCTTCATGTGAGGAAGTGAGTTCTAACCAGGATCAGAGCCTGGTGCCGCGATATTCTCCCCACAGGGGTTCAGTGGTAGAAGAAGAGCCCATGGGATGGGGAGGAGAGAATTAACAGCAGAACCATAGGCCACATCTGGACAGTGGAGTCCTCCCTTTGACCACCTCTAAATGACTGCAGAGGCAACAGAAGCCACCACGCAGCTCACATAATGATAGCTTTCTCCTTTCTCATTCCAGACAGTTTGGATTCTTTAAAAAAAGAGAGAAAGAAATTGCTTTTGGGAAGCAGCAGAGGGTGCGGGGAAACTCAGAAACTGGCCGCCAATGGAAAACAGGAAGGCAGTGCCTCTAATTAAAAGCAGCCAGCTCCCCCTCCATCTGCAACGCTGGGAGCCCAGCTGACAAGGGAGGCTGTTCCCTTGCTGGCTGGCACTGTGGGCAGGCGGCCGGGACAGACCCTACCGGGCAGCACTCCGGGCCCTGCGTAGAGGAGAGTCAGGGTGTTGTCAAGCCCTCTCCACAGGATGCTTGCATTCTCGGACCCCTACCAGATTCCTTCCTCCCCCACCGAAAGGTGACTCTGGGCTCCAGGCTGGGTGCTCAGATACACAGAGTTTGTGTGAGCTTAGATTTGCTCAGAACCATCTTCCGTTTCTTCTATCACAGACAGAAAAGTCCCCTTTCAGTTTCTCCAAGAAATACTCTCAGCACCAGGCGTCTACTTGAGCACCATTCCTGGAGTTTGCATTTCCAAAAATCTTTCTGCAATTATATATACACTAGAATACAGCCACATTGCATACAGGTCAGCAGTATCATATTTATTCTATAGATCCAAGGGAAGGCCCAGAGATGGTGAATATTCGGCCTAGGGTCAAACAGAAATTCTCTTATTACCATAACACAGGAGTGTTTAAACACCATGGAGGCATTAGAGAAACAAAAATGAAAAACGGTATCCCTAGTAAAATTGTAAGGAAGGCAAATTGTGGTGGTCAAAGGGCCAGCTGGCCTGGGGCATGTGGTGTAGACAGAGAAGTACAGGATTAGCTGTCAGGAGAGCCAAGCCTTGTTTAGTCCCTGACATTAGCAAAATTTGGGCCGGCCATCTTACCTCTCAGGGCCCTCTCCTGGGTTACACATCTGAAATTGTCAGGTGTGTGTGTGTGTGTGTGTGTGTGTGTGTGTGTGTGTGTGTGTGTGTTTATGTGTGCTGCATTTGATGATTTCCAAGATCTCTTATGGGCTTCCCAGGTGGTGCAATGGTAAAGAATCCGTCTGCCAATGCAGAAAATGAGGGTTCTATCCCTGGGTTGGGAAGATCCCCTGGAGGAGGAAATGGCAATCCACTCCAGTATTCTTGCCTGGAGAATCCCATGGACAGAGGAACCTGGTGGGCTATGGTCCATGGGGTTGCAAAGAGTTGGACACGACTGAGCACACACACGTGTGCGTGCACACACACACACAGACACACACAAGATCTCTCAGAGCTCTAACATTCCAGAATTCACTGTGACGCTCTTGACCCCACCCACAACATTGACTCAACAGCTTTGGGAGCATGATTGATGAAGCCGATCACTCAGTGACTCAGCTGAAATTGACTGAGCACCTACTATGTGCTGGGCTGCAGTGGTGTTGAAGCACCCCTGACGGAGCCATCAAGCTGCAGAAAACCCTCTTCCTTGGGCTCAGGTCTTGCTGGTCTCTGCATGTCCGCTCACTATCAAGTCTGCTCACCTGGCAAGCACAAAGGGATCGCTGGGGAGCTGTAGACTTCAAGCCTCAGCCGGCTCTCGCTTTGATCTTAGCAAAGTTGCATTCTGCAGCTCTGGTGCTCTCTGCTCCTTCTTGAGGCGTGGGAACAGACCTTTATAAGAGAGCAGTGTAAGCGGGACCCTGCTGAAGAGATGTTTCCAAAGTGTGTGGTCAGGGACCTAGGGCAACACCAGCAGGGCCAAGCTCCCCCACCAGACAGCCAGCTCACTGAGAGCGGACATTCATATAGCACCCAGAATGCGTCATTTCAAGGGGCCATGCTGTGGAAAATCTGTGGGGGTCAGGAAAGAGTGGTTGAAATCGGCACTCCTCTGCTGATATTTGAGGCAGAAGACTCAAACAAGAATTTAGACCTTTAGGGAAAGGGATTGATTAGACCTGGGCACAGGGAAGGAGCAGAGGGTGGCAGGGACACCAGCAGCAGTGATGAAGCTGTACCCTCTGGTGGGGGCAGGGCTAAGAATTTCACTTCCTTGTTTGGTGCGTTAAAATGCTAGATCATCACTCAACTCCTCATGGTTAGAAAAGACAGCAAGGAGACTGCAACCTGTTAACCCCGACAGTCCAATCCCTACTGTTGTCCCAGAGTAACTGAAGTGTGTGGGCGTGCATGCTCAGTCATGTCTGACTCTGCAATCCCAGAGACTGTAGCCTACCAGGCTCCTCTGTCCAGGGAATTTTCCAGGCAAGAATACTGGAGTGGGTTGCCATTTCCTTCTTTAGGGGATCTTCCCAATCCAGGGATTGAACCATCAGCTCATTACCAGGTGAACCACCAGGGAAGCCCCTTATTCTCAAAAATGCACTTGTTTGAACAATAAATTACAGGGTCAGTCTTGAAGAGATGAACCCAGTGACTATTAGAAAACTTAAGCGGGACTTCCTTGGTGGTACAGTGGATAGGAATCTGTCTGCCAATATAGGGGACACGGGTTCAATCCCTGGCCTGGGAAGATCCCACATGCTAAGGAGCAACTGAGCCTGTGTGACCCAGAGCCCATGCTCTACAACAAGAGAAGCCACTGCAATGAGAAGTCTATCCATCACAGTGAAGAGTAATCTCCACTCACCGCAGCTAGAGAAAGCCCCCACACAGTAACGAAGACCCAGCGCCACCAGAAATAAAAAATAATTTAAAAAAAAAGAAGAACACTCAAGCAACTTGTGTAGGGGAGACAAGGCTCTGAAAGAATAATGCCCAGTTCTGGCCTCATTCACGGTCTTTTCAAGAAGCTCAAAGTGCTTCTCGGTCAGGACGATTTATCATCAGGTCTTCCCACTTTCTGATGCCAGGCTCACACTGAAGTTCTGGACTTTAGGACAAAGGTTTTTCAAACCCAGCATAACCTCAGAGCACTTTGGAAGCCATTTCTGATTTTGCTTCTCCAGTCTCTGCCCCCTCCGCTCCTTCCTTAAGTATCACTCCACTCCTTATCTGGGAATCTTAGTGCTCCGAAGAATACAATTCATGAGGGAAGTGCTGCCCAGAGCTAGCCCCAAACACTTATATTCGAAAGGAGGTCCGAGGGCCTCAGTCAATTCAGTTGCTTAGTTGTATCTGACTCTTTGCGACCCCGTGGACTACAGCATGCCAAGCTTCCCTGTCCATCACCAATGCCCGGAGACTGCTCAGACTCCTGTCCATTGAGTCAGTGATGCCATCCAGCCATCTCATCCTCTGTCGTCCCCTTTTCCTCCTGCCTTCAATCTTTCCCAGCATCAGGGTCTTCTCCGATAAGCCAGAGGGCCTCAGGAGGTGGTCTAATCTGGTGAGGAGAACATGGACCCTAGAGCCTCAGTCTTGCCACAGGGGCTGGGTGACTGAAAGCCACCAATATGTTAGTTAGGGTCTGGAGCTGTATGTGGGCCTGAAACCTTCCTAAAGCACTGAAAGTCATCTCTGTGTGCACTCTGGATTCTGTAAGTTAAAAGTCACAATGGAATATTACTTGACCATAAAAAAGAACAAAATAATGCCATTTGAGGCAACATGGATGGACTTAGAGATTATCATACTGAGCGAAGTAAATCATATGGAGACAAATGTATGACATCGCTTATATGTGGAATCTTAAAAAGGGTACGAATGAGCTTATCTCCAAAAGAGAAATAGAGTTATAGATGTAGAAAACAAGCTTACAGTTGTCGCAGGGTGTAGGGGGTGGGGATCACTGGGAGACTGGGGTTGACATATACACATTATTATATATAAAATAGGGAACTAATGAGGACCCATTGCATAGCACAGGGAACTCTATTCAATACTCTATAATGGTCTATATGGTAAAAGATTCTAAAAAGATGTATATAACTTATTGACGTCATACAGCAGAAATTAACACAGTGTTCTAAATCAACTACACTCCAATAAGTTAAAAAAAAAAGGCACTGGGTGCAGGGCCTGGGAACCCCAAAATCTGCCCAGGTGTCAAGGAAGTGGATTTCGGCACTTTCTCCTTTCCTGGGTCTACAAAACTGAACTGCCTAGCGTCAGAGTTGAGCTGATGCTATCGGGGAGGAGGGACACCATCCTGTGCCCTAGGGACATGGCAGCCACCAAAGCCTCTCCCTGTCCTCATGGAGCTTACCCTCTGGAAGGAGAGATGGAGAATCAGGTACTGTGCCACATGTATGAAGAGGAGTGAGGTCGAGTTAGAAGGCTGGGAGGTGGGGCTGTTATCCCAGATAGGATCATTATGGGGAGCCACTTAGAGGGGCTGGCATTGTAATAAGCTGTGTTAAAAGTTATGGGAAGCATCTCCCAAGGTCAAGACCCCGAGGCACCAGCTAACCAATGTCTGAGGAAGAGTCAAGGCCAGATGGGCGGGTAGGGCAACAGTGGTGGGATAAGAGGCCAGGCAATGGGCTTTCTCCTATGCCAGGCTATTGATTTTGGTGTGTGTGTGGGGGAGGGGCTGTGGGTTTTTTCTAATTATGATAAGAAGCCTTTGGAAGTGTTGATTAGAGGAGTGGTACAATCCAACTGACGTTTAAAATGCATCCCTCTAGCAGCTGGATGAAAGTAGAAGGTAGAAGGCCAAGAATGAGGACATCTTGGTACTTTCCTTGTGGTCCAGTGGCTAAGACTCCACACTCCCAGTGCAGGCACCAGGGGTTCGGTCTTTGGTCAGGGAACGAGAGCCCACATGCCGCAACTAAGCGGTTGTAAGCCACCACTGCAGATCCTGCATGCCACAACAAAGATCAAAGGTCCTACCTGACTCGACTAGGACCTGGTGTGGCCAAATACATAAACAAAAATACTTTAAAAGGGAGTGAGGACGTTGTGGGGTGCTATTGTAACAGTTGGGGTGAGAGGCAGTGATGGGATGGACCTAGTGGTAGCAGCAAGGTAGCAAGAAGGGATTTGGTTTGGGCCCTGTTGTGAGAGTAGAGCTTATAAGGATTCATTGAGGGGTTAGCTGTGGAGAATGAAAGAAAGAGGGGAGTCATGGATAATGCCAAATATTTCAGCCTTGGCCACCTTGGTGATTTCATTTATGGAGGTGGGGAACACTGGGGAGGAATAGGACTGGGGGAAAATCAAGACTTTGGTTTGAGATATTTTGCCTTTGAGATGCTGACTAGACAGCATGTGGAGATGCTGAGCCGCACTTGTATTTATTTTATGACAGGTGTGCTAGTTACAATATTCAACAGTTGCTTAAAAATTAAATATAGAATGACCATATGATCCAGCAATTCAACTTCTGGGCATATACCCAGGGTCTCAAACAGATATTTGCACACTTCTGTTCATAGCAGCCTTGTTCACAATAGCCAGGGAGTGGAAGCAACTCAAGTGTTCACTACTACTCTGGAGTTACTGGTCACAACACCTGGGGAGAGAGTGTAGGCTAAGAGGTAAAGGAGATGCTCTACCCTCCCCGTGATCAAAGCTCATGAACACGAAGCTCTAACATGAGGCAGCTGGACTCCATTTTCCTCCAAGTGCACCCATCCGCCACCAACTGCACCAGTTCGTACTTTGTGTGTCGCTCCTGCAGCTAAACACACAAATATTCTTCCTTCCATCCTCTTTGCTATCTGAATACTCTTGGCTGCCAAGTCAGCTGTCTCTCCCCTTGGTCCCCTCCATGCCATTTCCAAGGTTACCACCCCATGCAGACCCTTTGCTTCTTCTGGAATGAAGCCACCACATCCTCTTGCCTCCTGGCCTGGGAAGACTGACAGCAAGAGTGCTGGCGGAGGTGAGGTTGATTAGGACAATGTTGCTGAGAGTTGGTACCTGGAGAGGATCATGACAGTCTTTGGAGCACAGTTCCCAAGATCTTGACCCCACAAGGTAAAGCTGGATCAAGGTCACATCAGAGGGTTCACAGGGTCAGAGCAGGAAGAAGCTTCAGCACTCCCCAGGACTGATGCCTAGTGAGTCAAGTCACTAGTGACTCAAGGAGTGTATGTTTCTGTCAAATGTCTGTTGCAAAGAATTCTAAAACAGAGGAGTGGCAGCTGATGCCACTGAGTTGGTCTCCCTACCTCCCAACCACCCCATCCCAAATTCACTTTTCCAGAATTTGACTATGATGGAGAGAGAGAGGGGCTGTCCCCAGCCTTGAGTCTTGGGCAGATCTTCAAAGCTTCTTGCTGTACAGTCGACATCAAGATGTCTCACCCCAACAGTTGCAACCCTTTGTGATTTGCACTTGGCCTGCCTTTCAGATATTCATTCTCTCCACCCTCTGGCATGCAACTGTTTCCCCAAATGAACTTCTGCTCACCACACAGTCCTGAGCATTCCACATCTCTGCTGCAGCTTTGCTTTCTGCTGGAATCCTTGATTTTCTTTATTCCTTTTATCAACTGTTGCCAAATTCTATTTTCAGAGATGGGTACCAGGAGGTTAATAAATTTTAACCTCAGGCTCCCTCACTTGCACCATCTATTCTGTGGACCTTGAGGCATCATAATAATCAGTTCATATGGGCATGTGCTTTGTAAAGTTTGCAGAAGCAAGATAAGTAGGTTAAGACTTTTGTCTTTTTCCAACCCTACTTTGCCTTGACACACCTTACTAGTTTCTCATGGTGTTGAAGTGGCTTTGAGTATTTTGGGGATATGGTGAAGGGAAAATTAAGTTGGGAAGATATTGAGTTTGGACTGAGGGGTATTTATCAGTTTGCAGTCTCTTCTATATATATCAAATGATTCCTAGCTGTTCTGATGTAGAAATGACTTCCAGGGTTACTCCTCCTGGTTCCCATCCTGGCTCAAGGGGCCTCATCATCTAGAGGTACAGGGCCTGGGGTCATATCATCATATAAATAGATCCTGTGGCTTCTGTGTCCAGAACCTGATCCACAGGAAAGTAGAAGCAGAATTTGCAATGTGTGGAGCAGAATCTTGTCAGCGCAGAGTTCTTTCAGTTATCAGATATGTAAAATTATAAGGAGAAAATTCTGTTTTCACTGACAACTAAACAGAAGTCCTCTCCTCTTAGGAAAATGCCCAGAAATGCAGCAAATACCACTGTGAATGCACAGAACTGAGTCACAGAGGCCAGGAGGCCCTCACGGAGCCTGCAGCTGATAGAGAGTTGGGTGGCTGTGAAGTCCTTAGAGGACTGTGGTTATGTGGTGGGTGTGAGTGTGTGGGTCTTTGAGTTGGAACACACTGTCCACATTTTGTGTATATATGTATGTGTGCATGCTATATATATACACATACATACATATGTTCACCATATGTATAAATGAGGATCTGTATACCTAATGGATATATAATGAATTATGTTCTACAAAATTGAAGAAACGTGTTGTAGAAACAAGGGAACCAAAGGAAGCCTGGTTTGGCACAGAAGCTATAGAATTTGGGATTATTGGTTCAGCCCATCCACAGGTAGGGTTTTCCATACCCCTGGGGCAAGCTTGAGGAGCCATTCTACCTTCCTTTGGAGTCCAGAAGGGGCTTACAAATGAGAGTGAAGGAGTCCCTCTTGTTGATTGCTCCACACGACAGCCCTCCACCTGCCCCGGGTGACCAGTGAGGGTCACCGGAGGGGAATGGGGTTTTCTCAGAGCTCTGTGACCAAGTCATGGAGCAGGGCACATGGAGAGGAGCGAGGAGTAGACAGCATTCCAGTACATTCGAAGGCAGATCTGCCCACACATTCAAGAGCATCTCATCTATCTGAAGGCTAAAGTGGGCCAGGAAGCCACAGGAAGTGGGCAAAGCCATGGGGGCAGGGACTCAGTCCCGCCTGAGCTCCAGAATCCCAAGCCTCTCCTAGGAGGCAGGCGAAGGCTGGAATGATTTTAGCTTCTGAAAACTGTCAGTCTGCCCAAGTGTTGGTTTGGCTGACAGGCTGGAAAATTCTTAGGGTTAAAATTCAAATGGGAATAATAGCATTGGAATCATGAGTATAGTCTTTATTGAAATTATGTTCCCAGACCTCTGTGAAGTCAATCCAAAACATAATTAATACTGGTGTGTTTTTTTTTTTTTTACTACAGAGGATAAGTTTTTCTTGTAAGGACACACACACACACACACACACACACACACACACACACACGAGTGCGCTCATGAGACAATGTATACACATGTATTTGTCATGAAGAAGTAATTAGAAAGATGAAAGGTATACCCAAGTTGACAGTAAATGTCGAGTAAAGAAAACTGGTGACTGTGTTCCAGGTGTGGGGCGCCTCTGAGCCGCCCACATGGAGTGCCCTAGCCTGGGGAACATACAGGAACCCCAGGCCCACATGGCCGCAGCCTTAGCCTTTTAAGCCCAGCACACCTCCTCCCTCCTCTGCCTTCCAAGTTAGAAAGAGGTCCAGCTCCAGCCCTGTACTGCCATCCGCTCTCTCTCTTTGTCTCTCTCTCTCTTTCCCTCTTACCCATCTTCCTAGACCTGCATCCTACCTTCCTCCTGGTTTTGAAAAATAGGTACCCCGCATTTACACCTGCTTGTCATTTGGAAGAAAGGAAGGGATGTGGGAGAGAAGCATCTTAAGATCTGGGGTGCTCATGGAATAGGAGCGCAGCTTCAAAAGAGTGACACGGATGAGGTGACTGGAAGAGAAAGAGCATTTAGGGGGGCTGAGCAGCTGGAACATCTTAATCTGTGGGTGTCCTGGGGAGCTGCCGGTCCTGGGGAGTGAGAGAGAGCTTGCTTTTGGGTGTGATTGCCTTTCACGGGCAGTGGCCTCTCTCTCTATGCTGCTCCATTCAGCCCTGGGAAGAGCAGGCAAGCTTGTGTTTCTGGTTACACTAATGCACAGAACTCTGGACGGGACTCGGGGTGAAACTGAGAAAGCAGGATGCTGGAGCCCAGGGATCCTGGAATACCTTCTGGGGCCTTTGTGTCCTGGAGCAGCCAGCCTTTCCCTGGGTCCAAGATTCCTCATCTGACAACCTTCTTCTCTCAGCTCTAGCTCTGTCCTTGGAGAGCTTCAACCTCCGTAAGTTTGCACCCAAAGTGGGTCCCCCTACTTGCCCACCTGGCCCGACTCCTCAGCTACCCAAGCAAGAACTGAAAGGCAGTAATGGGGAGCATTCCCACAGGAGAACATGAAGTTATGGCTAGATGTGCCCTTTGGAATATGGGCTATGAAACTCGTACATCCCTGCTGTTGGAGTGCCCCCAGACTGGAAGGGTGTGCAACTGTTTCTCATCAGAAAGAACCATCTTCCTAGTCTGAGTAAAGTGAAAGTCATTCAGTCAAGTCCAACTCTTTGCGACTGACCCCATAGCCCACCAGGCTCCTCTGTCCATGGGATTCTCCAGGCAAGAACACTGGAGTGGGTAGCCATTCCCTTCTCCAGGGGATCTTTCCGACCTAGGGATCAAACCTGGGTCTCCTGCCTTGCAGGCTGGCTCTTTACCATCTGAGCCACCAGGGAGACCCAAAACCCAAAACCCAAACAAAACCACCACCATCCATGTTTCAGAGCTCTTCTCCTCAAATCACCTTCCAGCCAGAACCCTTTCCAGCTGGCACCCGAAAATTCCTCACCTGGTCCACCTCCTACGTTTCACCTGTTTCTGCTCCTTCTGGTTGACGTGGCAAGTCCCCTTCTTTTGGGTCATCTCAATCCCCAGAGACTGCCCAAACACCAGGGGCAGTCACCTTTGTGAGATGGAACTTCCTGCCACCGATAATGAGGCTAAGAAGTTTCAGGGGGAGAGGGGCTGAGGGCCGGCCCACCTCCCAACGATGCAACTTGGATGAGTGAGTTGTGCCATCCAACAGGAGGACAATTTCCAGGGATACCAACTCCTCCGGGCGTGGCTGAATTACTTCATCATTCTTCCCAGCAGTGCCTGAGGAAGAGGAGCCCTAGGAGGTTACCTTCCAACTCAAAATCTAAAATGATTTTAGAAGATAGTTAAAATGTCCCATCTGTTCACAGCGTGTGTTCTCCTTTCGCCACCACGTGGCGTTTAACACCCAGATTGTGAGATCTGAAAAGGAAGGTGGTCCCAGGTAATCCCCCATCCATGACTCACACATTGGGAAAGTGACTGGGGGTGTCCCTGGTGGGGAAATTGCCATTATGGTCTAAGGCCAAGAGAAGGAAGGGAAAATATAAAGGGAGGAGAGAAGGCAAGAAAACAAATGGGATCACTTTCTGATGATCGGCTATGTGCTAGTGTTGGTCATTTTCGCACCGTGTTTAATCCACACAGCCACTCTCAGGACCCAACAGCTCCGCTCATTTTACAAACTGGATGAGGAAATAGATGCAGAAGGGGGCGTGTCTCAAGGTCACCCCGCAAAAACTGGTCCCTCCGGATTAGCAGAGGAGAGGAAGGTAGGAGGCAGACAGGAAAGATGGACGGAAGAGAGGAGGCTAGGAGCATTTGCTGGAAACATTTCAGAGAGCAATCGTGCTCCAGCCTGAGCGGCATCATCAGATCCACAGCCTGTCTAGAGCGGGGATGCTGCCTGTGGTCGGGGCCACGTGTGAGGGGTGATCCTGCTGAATGTTTTGAGGTTCTGGACAATCAGCCACAGCACTAACCTTCTGTTTGCTGTGTGTTTCCTGTTGTTATGTCTTCCAGGTTCCCTCTGCCATGGAAGATGCTTTTCTGCTACTCCTATCTAGGACTGAATGGAGGAGAGGCTTAGAACCTTCCAGAAAACAATTTTATGTGTGTACAATGGAGAGAGTGGGAAAAGAAGTTTTGACATAAAACAAGCTCAGGACTTGGCCCTGCTGCTGACTGTGTGACTTTGGGCAACTTACTTAACTTCTCTAAGCCTCAGTTTTCTCAATTCCAAAACAGGGAGAATAATAGTATCCCCCTCGCAGGGCTCTTTTAAAGACAAAATGGGGTCCTGTATATAAAACACTTAGCACCAAATATGGCATGTATTAAATGCTCAATGTTCATCGACTTCTATTAATTTTAGTATGTCCTGATGAAATGGCCTTGATCTAAGGAGCATCCCATCAATAAAAGTTTCCACAAAAGCAGTATATATGGCTGAGTCCCTTCGCTGTTCATCCTAAACTGTCACAACATTGTTGATGAGCTATGCTGCTGCAGCTGTCGTTTCAGTTGCGTCTGACTCTGTGCCCGCCAGGCTCCTCTGTCCATGGGATTTTCCAGGCAGGAATACTAGAGAGGATTGTCATGCCCTCCTCCAGGGGATCTTCCCAATCCAGCAGTTGAACCTGTGTCTCTTATGTCTCCTGAACTGGCAGGCAGGCGCTTTACTACTAGCGCCACCTGGGAAGTCCCCTTAATTGGCAATACCCCAATACAAAATAAAAAGTTCAAAAGGAAAAAACCCTAAGAAACAAACAAGTTTATGCAAAAGAAGCCCCCATTTGGAATTATTTGGTCAAATATGCCAAGATCTGCTGAGGTAGGTATAAGGCCCTGTCCTTGGTTAGTCTGTGTCGAAAGTGTCTGGGGAATTGGTGAGGGGGAGGGTAAGAACAGGTTTGGGGGCCCCAAGAGGAAGCTGTGTTTAGGTGGCACCATCTCATGCCAGTAAGGACGCAGGTGGTTTGTAGGCAGCCACACCTGGAGCTCTGTTCTTCCTACACATGGGTGCTTTGGCTCCCTGCTCAAGATGGCCCTTCAAATCCTATTGAGATACATGTGGTTGGGATCTCCAAGTCTTCGGGGGCTTCAAAAAGATCTGGAAAGAGAAAATGCCCTAAGCCACTGTCACTTCCATCAGAGAGCTGACAGGTAGCTGCCCCCTACCCCCTAACCTCCACAGCCGCTGCGGGGCAGGAAAGTGTTGAAAAGAGTCTGCCAATGGACCTATTTAGCCAACAGGGGTACAAGTCCTGCCAGTTTGATAACTTTTCCCAGAGTAATCCCACTGGCCAGGCATGACCCTCCCCACCTCTATAGCCCTTCGTATGTTCTTCCTTTTGGTTATAGTTAGGATAGAAAGAAATTATTTTCTATGTGGTGGCTTTCGGGTGGAGAAAGTGTATGTGGTGTGACGGATGTGAAAATAGACGGCCTGAAGTCGTGGGTCGAATTTTGTGGTTAATTCCCCTCACATCTCTAAACAGTGAGCCAATGTTTATAAACAGGAACTCTTGGTCTTGGTGATGAAAGCTCTGCCCCTCGCCCACTCTGGCTGCTGCACACACACACACACACACACACACACACACACCCTGTTTTTGTCTCTGATACATACAGCTGCATGGTGCGTGCAGCTGGAAGAGATGTTAGGAATCAGGGATCAAACTCCCCTTCCCATCCCCCCAAACTTTTTCTCACTAAGACCCAGCTACTCGGATAGCACATTTGAGGACTCAGGTGATGGGACAGCCAGTAGCTGAGGCAGAAAAATCCCATGGGAAGCATGGAGAAAGGAGAGATTCTAGAATAGAGGGCTGGAGAGAGTGGGAGGTTGAACTGGGGCAGGATCACCTGGGTGGGTTCAGTGGTAAAGAATCCTCCTGCTAATGCAGGAGACGCAGGAGACACAGCAGACACAGATATGGTCTCTGGGTTGGAAAGATGCCCTGGAACAGGAAATGGCAACCAACTCCACTATTCTTGCCTGGAGAATTCCATGGACAGAGGAGTCTGGTGGACCCCCGTTCATGAGGACACAAAGAGTCGGACACAACTGAACACACACACACACAACACATATGTGGGTTCACCGTTGGATCTGAGGACTTTTATTTCACCTCCACAGAGAAAGGAATTTCAGCTAAGTACCTTGCTTGGCTTCTCTAGGTGCCCTTAGCTTTCCTTCCCTGGTGGCTCAGACGGTAAAGTGTCTGCCTACAATGCAGGAGACCCAGGTTTGATCCTTGCATCAGGAAGATCCCCTGGAGAAGGAAATGGCAACCCACTCCAGTACTCTTGCCTGGAAAATCCCGTGGACAGAGGAGCATGGTATGCTACCATCCATGGGGTCGCGAAGAGTCGGACACTACTGAGCGACTTCGCTTCACTTAGCTTTCCTTACTTAATTTTGCCCTTCACTCCTCTCTTGGCAGGAAGACAAACTTTCCAGGCCAAAAACGCATGACCTGATGTTCCTGCCCCAATAGGCTCCTTCCCAGAACAAGGATTCCTAACCTAGAACCAGCAACTTTTTGTTTTTTCTTTAAATGTTTATTCTTAGTTTATGTATTTGGCTGTGCCAAGTTTGAGTTGTGTGTGGATTTTGTTGCAATGTGCTGGATCTTTCGCTGTGGCATGGGGATCTTGTCCCCTGACCAGGAATTGAACCCACGCCCCCTGCATTGGGAGCCACTTAGCCAGTCTTAGCCACTGGACCACCAGGGTAGTGTTTCTGAGTAGGCTGCATGCATTATATAGGGTCCACTGCCTTCATTTTTGTTGATAGTGAAAAAGACGTATTTCACATGGCAGCACTATTTTTTGTAAAATATGATACCTTCCAATTATTTTTGAAGCATAATTGACTTACATTATTATATTACATCATACTGATGGACAACATACCGATTTTATATATATCATGAAATGATTGCTGCTGTAAGTCTAGTTACCATCTGTTACCATACAAGTTTATTATAGGACTATTGACTATGTTCTTGATGCTATACATTACATCCCTGGGATTTATTTATTTTATAACTGGAATCTGTACCGCTTAATCCCCTTCACCTATTTTGTCCATCACCTCACTCCCTTCCCCTGTTCATTCATTCTTTCATTTGTGGATGGACGCTTAGGTTGCTTTTGTATCTTGGCTATTGTAGATAATGCTGCTATGAACACTGGGATGCATAAATCTTTTTCCATTAGTGTTTTCATTTTCTTTGGGTAAATACCTACAAGTCGAATTCTGGATTGTATGATAGTTCTGTTTTTAGTTTTTTGAGGACCCTCCATACTGTTTTCCATAGTGGCTGCACCATTTACTTTCCCATCAGCAGTATACACTGTGTGTGCCAGTGCACAGCAGTGCACATTTTTCCACACATCCTCACCAACACTTTTTTCTTGTCATTTTGAAATAACCGTTCTGTCAAATGTGAGGCAACATCTCATCATGGTTTTGATTTTGCATTTTCCTGATGATTAGTGATGTTGAGCATCTTTCCATGCTCTTGTTAGCCATCTGTATGTCTCCTTTAGACAAATGTCTGCTCAGGTCCTCTGCCCACTTTTCTGATCAGATGTTTTATATTTAGTTGAAGCAATGCTTTATCTATTTTGAATATTGCCAGCAGAAATATCATTTGCAAATATCTTCTCCCATTCTGTAGTTCGCTTTCTCAATTTATTGTTGGTTTCTTTCACTGTGCAAATGCCTTTTATTTTGATGTAGTCCCACCTGCTTGGTTTTGCTTCTTCTGCCCTTGCCTGAAGAGACAGATCCAATAAAAACATTGCTAAGACTGATGCTGAACAGTGTACTGTTTACGTTTTGTTCTAGGAGTTTTATGGTTTCAAGTTTTACAAGTCTTATCCAAGTAGGGTTTATTTTATTTATGGTGTAAGAAAGTGGTCTAGATTTATTCTTTCACATTTAGTGTCTATTTTTCTTACCATTTATTGAAGAGACTGTCTTTTCCCCACTGTATATTTTTGCCTCCTTTGTTGTAGGTTAACTGACCATATAAGTGTGAGTTTATTTCTGGGCTTTCTATTTTGTCCCATTGACCTATGTGTCTGCTTTTTTGGGCCAGTAACATACTGTTTTGGTACCTATAGCTTTGTGCTATACTTTGAAATCTGGAAGTATGATTCCTCCAGCTTTGTTCTCCTCTCTCAAGATTGTTTTGGCTATCAGTATCTTCTGTGGTTCCATACAAATTTTAGGATTATTTGTTCTCATTCTGTGAAAAATGCCAGTGCTTACTTTACTAGGGATTACACTGAATCTGTAGAGTATGGTCATTTTAGCAATATTCATTCTTCCAGTTGAGCTATTTCAAATCCCAAAAGATGATTCTGTTAGAGTGCTGCACTCAATATGTCAGCATATTTGGAAAACTCAGCAGGGGTCACAGGACTGGAAAAGGTGTCAGTTTTCATTCCAATCCCAAAGAAAGGCAATGCCAAAGAATGTTCAAACTACCACACAATTGCACTCATCTCACACACTAGCAAAGCAACACTCAAAACTCTACAAGCCAGGCTTCAACAGTACGTGAACCGAGAACTTCCAGATATTCAAGCTGGATTTAGCTAAAGCAGAGGAACCAGAGATCAATTTTTTAACACCCGTTGGATGATCAAAAAAGCAAGCGAGTTCCAAACAAAACCATCTACTTCTGCTTTATTGACTATGCCAAAGCCTTTGACTATGTGGATCACAACAAACTGTGGACAATTCTTAAAGAGATGGAAATACCAGACCACCTGACCTGCCTCTTGAGAAATCTGTATGCAGGTCAAGAAGCAACAGTTAGAGCCAGACACAGAACAACAGACTGGTTCCAAATAGGGAAAGGAGTATGTCAAGGCTGAATATTGTCACCCTCCTTATTTAACTTACATGCAGGGTACATCATGTGAAATGCCAGGCTGGATGAAGCACAAGCTGGAATCAAGATTGCTGGGAGAAAGATCAACAACCTCAGATATGCAGATGACACCACCCTTATGGCAGAAAGTGAAGAGGAACTAAAGAGCCTCTTGATGAAAGTGAAAGAGGAGAGTGAAAAAGCTGGCTTAAAACCCAACATTCCAAAAGCTAAGATCATGGCATCGGGCACCATTACTTCATGACGAATAGATGGGGAATCAATGGAAACACTGACAGACTTTATTTTCTTGTCCTCCAAAATCACTGCAGATGGTGACTTCAGCCATGAAATTAAAAGAAAGACACTTGCTCCTTGGAAGAAAAGCTCTGACCAACCTAGACAGCATATTAAAAAGCAGAAACATTACTTTGCCAGCAAAGGTCCATCTAGTCAAAGCTATGGCTTTTCCAGTAGTCACGTATGGATGTGAGAGTTGGACCATAATGAAAGCTGAGCACTGAAGAATTGATGCTTTTGAACTGTGGCACTGGAGAAGACTCTTGAGAGTCCCTTGGACTGCAAGAAGATCAAACCAGTCAATTGGAAATCAGTCCTGATTATTCATTGGAAGGACGGATGCTGAAGCTGAAGCTCCAATACTTTGGCCACCTGATGTGAAGAACTGACTCATTGGAAAAGACCCTGATGCTGGGAAAGATTAAAGGCAGTAGGAGAAGGGAACAACAGAGGATGTGATGGCTGGATGGCATCACCAACTCAGTGGACATGAATTTGAGCAAGCTCTGGGAGTTGATGATAGACAGGGAAGCCTGGTGTGGTGGAGACCATGGGGTTGCAAAGAGTGGGATATGACTGAGTGACTGAACTGAACTGACTCTGTTAATATGGGGTATCTTCTCCCTTGTTTGTGTTGTCTTTGATTTTTTTCATCAATATCAAAGTTCAGGTCTTTCGTCTCCTTGGTTAAATACATTCTTAGATATTTGTTCTTTTGGACACAACTGTAAATGAGATTGTTTACTTAGTTTCTCTTTCTGATACTTCAGAGTCCCCTCTGAGGTCTGTAGCTAGTTGTCTGTGGCTCGTGGATTTTGGGTGAGAATTGGGAGGTTAACTCAGAAGGCACGGGAAATTGGAAGGTGGTGTGAGTATTTAATAAGCAGAGTAAGCCCTATAGTTCATTTGGGAGAGGTGCTCTGGAGATGGGTTCCCAGCTTTACCCTCCAACATCTGCTGAGATGATTCAACACGCTGCATCTGGATGCCAGAGAGGAGCCCCATGGAAGGTCTAGAAAGCAGGTAGCTGTCCCTTCATACTATCATCCGGGCCAATGAGCAGCCTTTAGTTACGGGGTTACTCGGGGTCAGAATTGTCCCAGACTGCGTCTAGACTGCCTTCAGGTAAATAACCAGAAGAGTAGCCCTCTCGATCTCCTTGCTCACTTTGAGTCCTCTTGCCTTCCTCCTACGTGGCACTTTTATTCCTGGCTTAGACCAGAAATAGATATTGTGTTTGTCAGTCAATTTGTGAAAATAACAGAACCATTATCCCCCACAGAGTAACTTCTTACAACACGAGTCGATTTTTTTTCTGTATAAATTGTCTGTTGACAATTTTTTTCCTGTGTCTGTAAAGTGCTTTGAGCTCCTCAGAAGAAAGGTGTTACCCAGACACAAAGTATTACTATTTTTGTCATTATCATTGTTTCATAACACGGGACCCTTTTACAACAGAAATAAGTATGGAAAGCAATTATTTTGTTCGCTTTAGTTACATCTAGGTCTTTTGATAGCAAGATGTGACATCCAGAGAACCAAGTCACAGGAGGAAAAGAAAAGCATTATGTATTTGTGTGCTTGCTGTCATCTGCGGGTTTTACAGCCTTTACAACCTTGAATTCATCAATTCCCCAGGGTATTAAAGAGATGAACAGTATTGTTCCAAGTTATAAAGACAAGGAGGCCTTGGCAGACCCAGAGTTACCAGAAGAAAGAAACTGAACCTGCGGAACTCATTTGAAACCCCTTTTGGGATATGCTGAGAATTCCCTTTCCGGCCGCATCACAGGATCATTGAAAACCAGCATACTTTGTTGACCAGCACCTGTTGGAGGAGTAGGCATGATGGTGTCCCTTTTGACCCCTTCTGTGAGAACCTCCTTCCACACTCTCCCCTCCGGACACACTGACACAACCCTGGATAGGTACCACACATCTGGGTTAATTACATCACATGGGAATGAGCCAGAACTAAACAAGGTGACAACTTCCTGGCTCATCAAATGAGGGCCACCTTCTCGGCTGTGAGAAAGTGCGTGTCTCTCAAGGTTGTGTCAGGAGTTCTTGGGCAGTCTTGAATCTTTCACTGGACACAATCCTGCTCATCCAGTCTCCAGGATTTGTGACTAGTGGGCCACTGCATTTGCCCATTCGTTCACAGTGTTATGTCAAGGAAATGTGAAGTTCTGGGAGGACTGAGTTTGGGAGTTATGTAGACCTTCGTTTAAATCCTAAGTCACCTCTGACTAGCTATGTATGTGATTTGGGGCAAAGTGTTTTCCAAGCCTGTTTCCTCACTGACAGCATGGGAACAATATCTTTCTTGTAGGGTTGTTGTGAAAATCATTGCTAACCCTGTACTTGTATAGCTCCAGCAATAGTAGGGGAGGTGGGTGGGCAGCTCCTATTGGACTGATCATGTGTTCAGTGATGTCATTATCGGAAGCTTGAAACTGACCACTATAGTATTTCCTTCATGGAAATCAACAGATTCTACAAAGAAGGGCTTTTTCCCCACTAAAGCCTATTTTGGAGAAGGCAATGGCAAGCCACTCCAGTATTCTTGCCTAGAAAATCTCATGGATGGAGGAGCTTGGTAGGTTGCAGTCCGTGGGGTCGCTACTAATCGGACACGACTGAGTGACTTCACTTTCACTTTTCACTTTCATGCATTGGAGAAGGAAATGGCAACCCACTCCACTGTTCTTGCCTGGAGAATCCCAGGGATGGCAGAGCCTGGTGGGCTGCCGTCTATGGGCTCGCACAGAGTTGGACACGACTGAAGCGACTTAGCAGCAGCAGCAGCAGCAGCAAAGCCTATTTATCAATACATCCCTACTTAGTAGGCACTCAATAAATGTAGCTATTATTAGTAAACTCAGGTAAAACTCACGTTGATTCAAGATGTAGAAATAGAATTACTGGGAACATAAAATCACTACTTGTTTTACAAGAAAAGTGATATTGCATCTGCCCTGAATTGATCCCACAGAAAGATGAATGTGTGGTTCTTTGGATACATGGAGCTTGTCATTTAGATCTATTGCTTTTGCTTATTGAACTTGGGAGCATATTTTGTGTTGCTTCTAGTAACTCAAGTCCTTGTTTGGCTTATAAGAATGCACTGGCTGAAACCCAAAACAACAGAAAAAAAAAAAGAATTTGGGAAAAATTTTCACTGTTTCAAAGCTGGAGAAACAGCTTGTCAATCAACAAACATCCAACACTGTGCTTGATGCTACAACTGCAACTTGATTCTTAACACCATGAAGCCCACAGTCTGCATGGGGTGTTGAGAAACACAGTGCCTGTATTTGAAACAATATAAATAATAAAAACCTTTTGAAAACACATAGTATGCTTCCACATAGGGGAAATTCAGGCACAGAGAAATAAAGTCCAGTTTTTTAGGTTACAGAACTAGTAAGAAACAAAGCTGGAGTTTGAACTCAGATGTAGAGCCAAGCATCTTTCTAGAAACAGGTTGGGAACAAGTGATAGCATTCCATGCCAAAATAAAAATGGGCCACTTTAATATGTAGATAATTAGAGAATTTGTTGTTCAGTTGCTAAGTCGTGTCTGACTCTTTGCAACCCCATGGACATCAGGCTTCCTTGTCCTTCACTATCTCCTGGAGTTTGCTTAAACTCGTGTCCATGGGTCAGTGATGCTATCTAACCATCTCATCCTCTGCCGCCCCTTCTCCTTTTGTCTTCAATCTTTTCCAAGGAGTCAGCTCTTAATAAGAAGCTACTTATGTGGTCATGAACAAAAAGCACAAGAAGATCGGAACAATTTAAAGGCAGCAGGAATCACTTGGGCAAATCACTGATGAGAAAAGTCTATGGAAAAATGCAGTTTGTACAGGTTGACGGATAGTCACACATTTTTGTGATATTTTGCTAAGCAATGAACACAAGCAAGCCCACATATGTTTCCCCTCAAGATAATAAACCATCTGATGAGCCCACCATGGCCAAGATGGAAGGGGTGAACCCCACAGGAAAGGGTACAGAATGGTGATGAAGACCCTTTCTCTCCTTAAAAGAATCCTAAAATATTAGGGAGAAGTCAGTCCAAATGATACTTTGATATTACAGACCAGACCAAGTCTATTTTTCTTATTGTACAAACCTTTCTTCCTTTCCTCCTTCTTCCTCCCCTTACTTCTTGTTCTTCAGACAACAACAGCAAACATTGATGGACTTTTCTGACCAGCCCAAACATAACTCCAAATAATAAATACTGAAGCAATGGTGGCAAAGCCATTGCTTGGCTGGAAGAAGGCCATACTTCATCTCATACATCATTTACTAGTGTGCCAGGCAGCAATGCCAAAAAAGCCAGGAAAGATTTAGAAAGAGAAGAGAGGGGGAAAACTCCAACACCACGACTCCTCCATTATCTTGTAAAGTTTATTGATGCACAACACAGAGGCCATTAACAATGGTGCCTGTGACTGTTCTGATTTACACAAGTAAGGGCTAAATGATGCTCAACAGTGTTTCAATGGTGCTTTTTTCTTTTTTTCTTCTGCACAGAGTGAAAAGGTGGTTTTTTTTTTTTTGTCTTACGTGTAACATAGGCAATTTATTTCAGTCCATACATTTTTAAGAATTTCACATGTTCTGATTCTTTCCACGTCAATCACCTTAGTTCCTCCAAAGTCCTAATCGTCAAGATGAGATGGCTCTTTCAAAGAGATGTGTTCCTCAGCCTACAGCTGTCACGTCAGCCAGTCCAGACTTCTCTGATCTCCAGTGCAATATGGACACACTTTAAAATTTCCACCCATAATCTCTGGGATCCGATTTCCTCAAGCAATTTACTTTAGGACCATGTTTTGGGTCAGGAGATGGATCTGCCTAGTTTTGAATTTGACACCTTCCAAAAAGGTATAAAGTTCAAATCATGCTCACATGTTCAAATCACCCTAGAATAGTACAGATCACTGGGGTATACCATAACCTTTATTTATTTATGTTTTATCTGGCCACACGGGGTCTTAGTTGTGGCATGTGGGATATTTCGTTGCGGCACGTGGACTCTCTGGTTGTGGCGTGCAGGCTTAGTTGCTCAGAGGCATGTGGGATCTTAGCTCCCTGACCAGGGATTGAACCTACGTCCCTTGCATTGCAAGGTGAACTCTTAATCACTAGATCACCAGGGAAATCCTGCCAATACCTTTTTAAAATCCAGACACTGTGTTCTTAAGATAAAAGCCTAAAAAACCAGAAGCCATCTTTGTTTTGTGTCAACATTAAAATTAGAGTTCTAAAACAATATGTTGTTGTTGTTTAGTCCCCAGGTCATGTCCGACTCTTTTGTGACCCAAGGATTGTAGCCCCCAGATTCCTCTGTCTGTGGGATTTTCCAGGCAAGTATAATGCGGGTGGCAAGAATACTGGAGTGGGTTGCCATTTCCCTCTCCAGGAGATCTTCCCGACCCAGTGGTCAAATCCACGTCTCCTGATTGCTTCTCCTGCATTACAAGTGAATTCTTTACCGCTGAGCCACTTGGGGATGCCTAAAACAATATAGCTGATAATTTAAATGCTTAAGATATGGAGGAAATGATCAGCTCTATAGTCCTGGGAGCAATCTTTATGCTTATCAATACACCCTCTCTATTGAATCTGTTTTAGGCAAATTGTTCCTTTTTATGTGTATCAAAACTCATACTGAACAATGAATTCTGGGTTGCAAAAAAGGATTTATTTCTGCACCTGTAAGTCTTCGTCCACAAATTAAAAACAGACACAACTGCTGTCAATGGCGTTTAGTATTGGTCACAGGCTTCTTTGGAAATGTGATGATTTCTTTCTGTGACCCAAATCTGGGTTTTCTAGAGCCCACTTTGGAGTGGAAAGCAAATATCACACACATGGGCTGTGGATATCTGAGGTGGCCCCTGAGACCTGGGGCCTCCTTGGCAGAAAAGTAATAGAAAGTTACCAGCCAGCCTTGGCAGCCACTGTCCATCCGAGAGTGATGACCAAGATAGAGGAGGGAGATGCTGGAGATGCAGACGAGGGCTGGTGGCTCCTCCTTCTCACCTGACCAGCAAAGCTCAAGAATCCCTGTACATCTTTTTTGTTTCCATCCCTGTGTCTGTCTAAGGACACTTAGGTTGATTCCAAGTCCTGGCTATTGTAAGTAGTGCTGGTATGAACACTGGAGAGCAGGCATCTTTTTGAATTATGGTTTTCTCCAGATACATGCCCAGGAGTGGGGATTGTGGGATAATATGGTAGCTCTATTTTGAGTTTTTTTTTAAAGAACCTCCACACTGTTCTCCAGAGTGGCTGCACCGCTCTGTCACAGCCAACTTCAGATTAGTGCCACGATGTTGTTGAACGTCGGGAAGGGACGCATACAGTGGGCCTTGTGGGCTGACTCCTGTGCAGCCCTGAGCCTGTCCTGTGAGGTTGGATGCTTTAACACAGGGTTGCACAGACAGTGTTTAGCATTGTTTGGTACACAATATGGCACACAGTGGGTGTACTTAGAGAGCTGTGGCTCACACCAGCCAGGACTCTGGGCTTCTGGCCTCCTGGCCCTGCAGAAGACAGCTAATAGGTCCCATCTTCTGAGGGAAGCAAATTGCTAATGATCTTTCAATAAAATGAGACTCTTTCCTGGCTTCTGATAAACTGCTCTGAGCAATTTCTGGAAAGAACCCAGGGCCAGTGCCTCTGTCTCAGGGAGGCCCTGGAAAGGAAATCTTTTGAGGCTGTCCCTCCCCGCCCCTGGGACAGCCAAATCTCTGCCTCCATAGCCATGCTCAGCTGCCTCGGCCCTTGTGCCAACATATAACCCACAAAACCCCTTTTACTTTGAGCAAGTTCCTGATGTGTGTATGTGTGTGTGTTTTCCTTTCCTAAGCAACGGCTCTGCTGCTGGCCACATCCAACAAAGGAACAAAGTCACATTGTTCAAAGCAAACAACTCCAGTATCACTTGGAACAAATATACAATCACACTCGCAGACCTCAAGCTCCAAACCCAGCTGGACAAAGCAGAGTGAAAGACTCAAGACCTCAAGGCAGCAAAACACACCTTTATCTGCTTCCAAAAGGCCTTTATCAAGGCTAGTTTTCACGTGGGTTTCTTTCCCCCCTGACTGTTACTAATATCCTTTTAGAAACTTGAAAATAGCATGTCTTTCCTTACTGATGGGTTCTGTTCCAGGTGACTTTGATTGATTTATTTTTTTTTTCCCTCGCCACCCTGTGGGTTTTGAGAAGGACAGAAAGGGTTTCTTTGGCTTCTCTGTTGGCTTTTGAAGGTCCTCATAGTGAGACGATCATTTCACTTTTAAAATTCAGGCTCTCCATCTGTCGGACGAGATGATCATTTTAGACACATGTACCATTAGCTATCCTATGATTCTGTGAGCGATGCCCCCTTTTCTGGTCTCCTGCCCCCAGGCAGTGGTGCTGACTGACAGGAGAATTTACCACGTGGAAATTCACTGGGTGCAGTTTACTATTTGCAGACACACAGGCCATCAAGCGGCTCACAGCCCACTGGGTTCGTAATGCTGGGCACTCGATGCTGGGCACTCAAGGAAACTTCGAGAAAAGCACTCCTGCAGGTTACTGGGCTCCCTGTGGGCCAGGAATGTACAGGATGCAGCCAGCCTGCAAAGGTGGACGGAGGGGGAGGGAGGGGGCTGAGTACCCCACCAAGGAGCAGGAGTGGGAGTGACAGTGAAACCCTTAGTCAGCCCTGAAAGCACGGCGCTGCCTCTTGCACACATTAGAAAAAAAAAAAAAAGGCAATTTTTTTTCCGAACTAGGCAAGCTTCTAGTTAGGAGTTATTCACAGATCCATCGGAGACTGCTCGCCAGGGTACAAGGGGAGAGGATCAGGGGAACCAAAGAACTGAATTACCATGGGAGCCTGGCCCAGAGAGAGAGCCCACCTGGAGCCTCTCAGCAAGAGGAGCTGAGTCTTGGGAAGGGAATAGGATTTCCCTGGAGAAGAAAGCGGAGGGAGGGGTACCAGGTGGACAGAACAGCTTGGGCAAACAGCTTGGGCACATGAAGTGCCCACAAACCTGTGTGGGCGTGACCCTGGCCTGATGTGTGCCCACATTTCAGGACAGAGGATGAAAGAACTCATTCTTCTGAGCTCATCTCTTTAGCAAAAAATGACTTGTTAAGTGCTTTCTGGGGTTCTAGGTCTATGATGGAGGCTGAGGTCAACACAGAAGGAGCATAAGATGCTCCCACCTGGCACACACCCTTCCTCCCCTTTATCCTCCTCAATGTGCTGCATGAATCTCCGCTTTAAAGACCACCAAGGGATGTCTCTGATAGTCCAGTGGTTAAGACCCCATGCTTCCAATGCAGGGGATGTGAGTTTAATCCCTAGTCAGGGAACTATTAATAAGATCCCACATAATTCAAGGCACGGCCAAACAAACAAACAAACAAAAAAGACCATGGAGAGCGCACCCCCATCCTCCCATTCCAATCAATTGCTGTCTGTATAGTGAAGCCGCTCAGTCATGTCTGACTCTTTGCAACCCCATGGACTGACTATAGCCTACCAGGCTCCTTCGTCCATGGGATTCCCCAGGCAAGAATACTGGAGTGGGTTGCCATTTCCTTCTCCAGGAGATCTTCCCGACCCAGGGATTGGAGCCCGTCTCCTGCGTTGTAGGCAGACGCTTTACCATCTGAGCCATCAGGGAAGTCATAGAATTAAGCTTTATTCTTAATCCTGACTTGCTATATCTCTTCTATTGTTGTCTTGAACAGACTTTTTTTACATTTTAAAGTACTATTTAGTGGTGTATACAATGGAGTACTACTCAGCCATAAAAAGAATGAAATAATGCCTTTTGAAGCAACATGGATGGACCTAGAGATTATCGTACTGAGTAAAGTAAGTCCAACAGAGAAAGACAAATATCTTACGAGGTCACTTATATGTGGAGTCTAAAATATGATACAAATGAACTTATTATCAAAACAGAAACAAACTCACAGACATAGAAAAGAAGCTGACAGTTACCAAAGAGAAAATTGGGGGGAGGGATTAGAAGATACAAAATACTGTATATAAAATGACAAGGTCCTGCTGAATAGTAAAGGGAACTGTTTTCAATATTCCATGGTAAATGACAGTGGAAAAGAATACACGTATAACTGAACCTCTATGTTGTGCAGCAGAAGCTAACAAAACATTGTAAATCCACTAGACGTCAATAAAAATAAAAATTAAAAAAAGAATGATTCAAAAAATACTGTTTAAAGTTGACTTGATTATATAATTTACATATAATGAGGTGCATAGCACTGAAGTGTATGCAGTTTGATGATGATGTATACATGTCACCATCACCCCAACAAGATAAAAGGTCCCACTGCTACAGAGTTCTCATGTGTCCCCCTCTTCCTTCACCACCACCCATCACCCACTCAGACAACCCCACCAACCACTGATCTGATTTCTAATGTCATAACTTAGTTTTTCCTCCTTTTTTGAATCTGTTTTGAACAGAATCAACTGGTATATCATTTTTGGAGCTTCTTTTGCTCAACATAACTTTTTTGATATTCATTAATACTGAGTGTCAGAGGAGGCAACAGCACCCGACTCCAGGACTCTTGCCTGGAAAATCCCATGGATGGAGGAACCTGGTAGGCTGCAGTCCATGGGGTCGCACAGAGTCGGACACGACTGAAGCGCCTTAGCAGCAGCAGCAGCAATACTGAGTGTACCAGTAGTTGATTAATTTCTATGACACATAGATACAATAATTTCTCTCTTTTACCCCTTCCCTTATTGGTGAACATTTGGGTTGCTTGTTCTGTGCATTTTTTGGTCTTGTCTTTCCAACTAGATTGTGAGTTTAAGGGCAAACATGTGTTTCATATACTCTGTCCCTACTCTGAAAGCACCTCATCTGGGGCCAAGTCAGACTGGCTCCCTCAACATGTTGGTTAATTGAATTATATTTATGGATAAGATGTGGTCCCTGCCTGTTAAGACCTTGTAACCTAATTATGGAGGCAGCTACAAATAGAAATCAGTTATTCCAAAGCAACACATTAATCCCTTCATTCAGCAAGTATTAATATTTATTTCAAAGAAAGCAGAAGACATACTGATGAAGATCTAAGACACAGGGCAGAATGTGAAAGGTGATATGAAAGATGTTCAGCAGAGTTATGGAAACTCTGAGAGCAAAGCACTGCCTTTTGCTGAGAAGCTCAGGGCAACCCTCAAGGAAGAGGAGGAGATGCCCAGGCCCCAGAAGATTGAACATGGGGAAGCCACGATAGACCAGAGGGTCCAACAGAGGCAGAGCTGGAAAGGCAGGGGGAGAAGAGGAAAGTGACAGAAGGAACGTGTCTAGGGGCTGGGAAGCTGGAATAGGGTGGGGCCACAGAGAGCCTTGAATGTCGAGCTTGGAAATCCATGAGCAAGTTCAAACACACAACACGTGCCCATCAAACACTTTTGTGATGATGGGGATGCTCTTGCAACAATTCAGCATCTATACTCTGCATGGCAAGACTACCACCACCTCTATATGATTACATTGTCACAGCGGAACAACAGAAACTAAAGGGGGGCAAGAAATTGACTAGTTCACAAGAAAGGTGAATATCAGGGTCACAATCCACCCCAGAAGCAGGTGGTCAATGTCTGGGAGGAGCAAACAGCCCAAAGGGTAACGGTGTTTTTGGTGAAAGAGAAATAGACGGACTTCGCTGGTATCTCAGTGGTAAAGACTCTGCCTGCCAAGCAAAAGACACAGGAGATGTGGGTTTGATCCCTGAGTCAGGAAGATCCCCGATAGAAGGAAATGGCTACCCAACTGCAGTATTCTTGCCTGGGGAATTCCATGGACAGGGGAGCCTGGTGGGTTATGGTCCATGGGATTGCAAGAGTTGGACATGACTTAGAAACTAAATAACAGCAAAAGAGATATAGAGTTTTGTTGGCTGTTCTTAAGGGATGAGAATGCAGTGAAATTATTATTATCAATAACAAACACTACATGTCACTTTGAGAACATCATATTTTTCCAATGATTTCATATTCATTATTCATTAGACCCTCATGGTAATCCTGATGACTCATCGAGTGAGGTGTTAATTACTGTTATTATTGTTATCACTGTTCTAGATTTTTCAGGGGAAGAAATCAAGACCCAAGAGTTAAGAATGTCTCCACATAATGGAAACGAATATGAAAAAGGATATATATATATATATATATATATATAAATGCTCAGTCACTCAATCGTGGCCGACTCTTTGCAACCCCATGGACTATAGCCTGCCAGGCTCCTCTGTCCATGGAATGTGTGTGTGTGAGTGTGTGTGTGTGTGTGTGTGTGTGTGTGTGTGTAGTTGTTTAGTTGCTAAGTCATGTCCAGCTCTTTTGCGATCCCATGGACTGCAGCCCATCGGGTCCTCTGTCCATGGAATTCCCCAGGCAAGAATACTGGAGTACGTAGCCATTTCCTTCTCCAGGGGTCTTCCTGACCCAGGGGTTGTACCTGAGTCTCCTGCATTGGCAGGTGGATTCCTTACCACTGAGCCACCAAGGGAGCCCAAGCAAAGACTGTCAGATTCCGAAGGTTCAAGGCACTTTGCCAGAGCCCAAGCTTGGAACCCGTAGCAGAAGGAACCAGATATGCATATATCTCACTTTGCTGTATATGGGAAACTAACACAACATTGTGAATCTACTATGAAAGGAAAAAAGGAACTCCGAAAGAACTTCAGTTAAATTAGCCAGGACTCCAATCAGCATCTCTTGAAGGAATTTCTACAACCAGGTATTGGAAAATGAGGAGGTAGGATTCTCTTGGACAGAAGGGTCTTGAAGATCAGTGTATTCAAACTAAATCAGTTGGCCTAAAACTCCCTCCCTCCCCACCCCTAACACACTGTTGCGATACGGGTGGTCTGAGAGGGGACTTGGCACAAGTCAGGATAGGGATCTGATTCAGACTTTCTGTTGTGAACATGAGAGTGTCAGACGTTTCTTTTGTAACAAGAGGCAGTTGAAGATGCAGCTCACCAATCTTTCTGCCAGTGTAGACGGTTCTCTGATCCTTAGGGCCATAGTCAGAAAGTGAGTTCTCTGCACTAAAAACTGGAGGGACTCTAAAATAGTTTCTGCAAGGATGTGGGGTTTGCAGGTCTGGATTGCCCACTCACTACCCCAGCCTAAAGCTTCCCTCTGCTGCCTGATGGTCATAACCTCCTGCACAGGCAGGCCCCAGCAGGCTGTGTATTGTGACCCAGTCCTGGCTGAGAACAAAGAGGAATTCAAGAGGGGATGGATGAGAGGAGTTCAGCTGTGTTGTCATTTTGCCTCAGGTAAATCCCAAACAACTAAGCACCAGAGAGACAGAGGCAGTGATCAACCATGAGAAACCATCATCATAAACAGAGCTTGCTGAAGAGGTAAGGGTGGTGTTGGGGTTGGCTTTCCAGACTCCACGGCCTAATTTGGAAACTCCCAAAACAGTTTGTCTGCTTTTGTGTGCCTGTGTGCATGCTCGGTCGTATTTGACTCTTTGTGACCCCACGGACTGTAGCTCACCAGACTCCTCTACCCATGGGATTTCCCAGGCAAGAGTACTGGAGAGGGCTGCCATTTCCTTCTCCAGGGTTTTTGTGCACGTGATCACTAAGACAGCCTGCTAAGTCACATGAACAAATCATCTCCTTCTCCCTGCATATATAACTGTCTGTTTCCACATTAATCCATGACACCCATCAGGCCAATCAACCCACCCACACAGTACGTGATGCCCCCAGTGGAAACAGTCATTTTCCCCACTGGGTATCATCACCCTCCTCTTGAAATGTACACACGCTGCAAAGGGACTCTAGAAGTAAATCTTTCCTCAGTGATGTCCTCTGCATTAATTTCCCTCCTTCTCAGCAGCAGCCCGGCAGCTAGTAAATAGCGACTGCCCTTGGTCACTGCTGGGAAGATAAAGGATTATTAAAAGAGGGACCAGCTGCTTGCCAATTATATGGTTTAGGCAAGGAGGGCAAAGAGGCTGGTCTGCCATCGCCCTCTGCCTTGTAGGAAGATGCTAACAACAAACTTCAGCCCTAATTACTGTCTAGTCCATTTTCTCCTGGACCGAGTTTGCATCTAAGCCTGAGTGTCAAAGAGAAATGGAATCTTACCCGTAAACACGACCTTTCAATCGCATGGGAAAGGCACCCCTCTCTCTTCCTGATTTGGAGCACTCTGGAGCTCTGAGCTGTGAAGAGTTGCCGCAGGTAGGAAGGAATGCTGGCTTTGGAATTCAATTAACTGTCAGCACCACTGTTTGAGAGAGACTTCAGCAAACGGGCTCGGGGGCTGGGAGCCACCGAGATGAATGGTGATTGAAAAGTACCAGAGGACCAGGACTTGCAGACTACCGGAATCCTGCTCTCACCCACACACGCTTCTAGGCGAAAATATAATAAAGAGCAGGAGAGGATGTGTGAGTACTTGGGAGATGCCGTAAAGAACTGGCTTACACATTCTTCTGTTTGTAAGTTTCGCTGGATTCTAAGCTCTCACTGTGGGGACTGTGTTGTGTCTCTCCTTTCTTTCAGTTCATGTCTGAATTAATGCTTAAGGGAGGGAAAAAGGATGCTGTTTGGTTCCCCATGCACCTCTTATAGCTGACAGGAAGTAGCTTGCTAATGAGAGAAAGGGTCCAGGCTCTGTCTCAGAAAGGCTGCCAAGAATACCTGCTCTATCCACTGACCCACACTGCCTCTTGCAGGGTGGACACACTGTTCTCTGTTTAACATGTAAAGTATAACGTGGGCCTGAAAAAGGGGAAGACACGTTTCCCAATCTATGCAATAGTGTGTATGCAATCTACATACAATATACAATTCATCCCATGCACAATAGTTCATATAATATACAGCAGGCAAAATGTGCCTGGCCCTTTTCCTTGGTCACTGAAAAGGTTCAGGCCATGGCAGACAGTCCGGCAGTGGTATTCTTGGTCAGCTTCCCCCAGCTCCATCATTCATCTTCCAGAATCCTCTGCCCCTTGTTTCAGTTTTGCATTTGCAGAGATAATCTGCCACACAGTTCCGAAGGAAAAGGAAGGCTTTGGTGAAAGCTAGAAAAATGAACGACACACTGGTTAAACTGAAAACTCCTTCAAGACTTGATGATGAACGTGAAATTATAAGAAGGAAAAGTCGAGGTGCCTTGTCCACCACGCTCAAGGAACAGGTCAGGAATGTCACTTGCTTGTGAGAACCAAGCCAGGGCGGCCACGCCAGCAGAAGGACCACATGCAAGGATGAAATAAGATACTCTGAATACAGGAGAAACACTGGCCCATTTCCTCACGCATTTTATAAATTTCGCATAGATAAGAGACGACACGGAGAAAGATGACCTCAGCGTGGTACCCTCACACACATTAGAATTTGGATACCACTGCTCCGAGCGGCAGAGATTTTAGGCTGGGTCGCATTAATATGAGAACTCCCCAACACATCCCTGGATTGCTGGGTTTCGCTTTCTTCGCCTTTGTCTTTGCTGTCTCTCCCTGTTTGCCTACAAAACCAAACATACTTGCTCGCCCAGCTTCACAAACAGAAAAACCAATTCCAAGAGGAAATCACTTCACAGCAAGCAAGCCCTGGGAAGAATTCAAGAGTGAGGAGCTCTTGTAACGAGATTAAGGGAAAAAATGCTTTTGTGCATCCAATTCAGACCCGTCCTCCGTCCGTGAAAGAAGCCAAAACAAACACAGGCATTGTTTTGGGAAGGAAAAGGTTAACAAGCTATGAAAACAAAATTAGAGATATTTTCAAAGCATGACCCCCGGCAGGAGGAGTAGAACAGTCTGCCAGTGTGGCAGCCTCTCCCCTCCTGTCGGACGTTTCTCCTGCAGCTCGGGGAGTGGGGGTGGGGGAACAGCCGTGACTGTGATGCTCTGAACAGACCGCAGGGATGCTGCATTCCCCGTGGTGGATGGACCACATCCACAGGGCTGAGGCATAAACGTCTGGCTCCAGGGGGAAAAGACACACAGCTCCTTGGCCCCTTCTTAGAAATAAGCTTAGGAAAGATTCTCTGCGGATCCTACAGAGCTTTCCTCCACCCTCTGGCAAAAGCACTAGTCTGCAAAGGAAAATCCTGGGCTTATATTCAGACTTGGGTCTCAAGACCTGTGCCTCAGTTTCCACATTCATTTGATCAGTATTTAGCAGGCAATCACTGTGTACTGCACTGAGGACTTCCGACTGTGGATATAAAGTTGAAAGGCCCCCACCCTTGTCATTAAGGGACACACAGTTTGGTGAGGAAAGCGATACACAAATGGATAGTTATCACTGTAGTACATGAAGCGTAGCACAGTTAATGTTTATCACATGGAATGGTTTTGATAGGTTTCCAGGTATAGTAGTATTGTGAGTAATGCCAGTGGGCATTTGATACTCAAGTAGAATGGTGTGTGTGTGTGTGTGTGTGTGTGTGTGTGTGTGTGTGTGTGGTCAGAGGTCCATCACTCTCTGTAGGTAAAGCCCCTGGTTCTTTGGGAGCCTACAAACCCACTTCCCTGTTCTAAGCAGGCTTCTGGTGATGGAGGCTGTCACCCCAGAAGCACACGGAACACCAGGATGATGTGTGAGAGGGCCAAGATGACGTCATAGAGGCACTTCCTTGCACTTTTCATCCAAGAACTCCAGCCAGTGCCCATGAGGGCCCGGACAGTCTTTGTTTAACTCAATGCACACAGATCCCAGCTCTAATCATAAACTCTGCTGGTAATGATGAAGAGAGGTTTTATATATAGAACCCAGAGCCCAAGACAGAGAAAGAGATGAGCACACATCTGCAGTGGGTTCCATGGCAAGGCACCCAGTTTTCTCCAGCAAGGACTGAAAAATCTACCTTGTCATGTTAAAGTCTCAGCTCTGCCTCGCCAAGAAGACTCCTCTGGGCATATTATATGAACTTCATGAACTTTGCTCAGACTTCGAGGGAGCGACTTCTTCTCAACGTTTCCATGATTATTTTATACCTGAAACTTCACAGCCCTGGCTGGTGATTTCCCAAGATCTGAATTGATGAGATTTATTTCCATGCATCAAAAAGTAGAAATATCAAAAGCCACACAGAGCAGTTCAGTTTCCAGGAGGAAAGGCATGTGTGCGTACGTGCTAAGTCGTTTCTGTCATGCTTGAGTCTTTGTGACCCCATGACTGCAGCCCACAAGGCTCCTCTGTCTGTGGATTCTCCAGGCAAGAATACTGGAGTGAATTGTCATGCCCTCCTGCAGGGGGTCTTCCTGACCCAGGGTTCGAACCTGAGCCTCTTATGTCTCCTGCATTGGCAGGCGGGTTCTGTATCATTAGTGTCACTTGGAAAGCACCAGGAGGAAAGGCGGTGACCTAAAAAGGGAGCCCCAACCATAGCCCAACAGCCCTATCCTTTGTCTGAGACTTGTAGTAGTGAGCCGAGAAGTTTAGGGACACTTGAATGTAAATTTGGCATGGAGGCAGACAGAGGAACAAGAAGTCTGCCGCCCCTTCCTGCTGAAGTCAGGGCAAGAAGGACCACGAATTCACCTCCGGGCCCTCTGGTGACGTTCTGGTTGTTGGTTCCCAAGAGTTTCATTAACCTGATGTGAAGTTAATCAGGCTTTTCACTTCCAGATCTGTATATAAGACTTGGATTATTCCTTCAGATAAAGTGTTTGTTAGTCTCAGTCGTGTCCAACTCTTTGTGACCCCATGGACTGTATCCCGTTAGGCTCTTCTGTCCATGGGATTTTCCAGGCAAGAGTCCTAGAGTGGGTTGCCATTTCCTATTCCAGGGGATCTTCCCAACCCAAGGACTGGATCCGAGTCTCCCATGCTGCAGGCAGATTCTACGCTGTCTGAGCCACCAGGGAAGCCCACTCAGCTAAAGTACTTGTTTTCAGTTCACTGGATTCCTCAGACATAAGGTTTCTTTGAATGCATCTGGCCAGCTTGTGATTCTCTGGAACAAGAATTGCTCACCCCAGACCAGCTTCCTCTCCTGCTTCTGGTTTACTTCCCTGCTTTTTCCTTGCCCATCTCAGTCCGTAATATCTATTGTACCGATTACTATGAGACTTCATCCATGAGGAGCCTTCTGGGAAACAAGGAGTTTGATACCTGTTTTTGTTCCCCTGATGATTGAAGCTTACCCCTAAAATCTCAATTTTTAAAATATAAGATGGTTGGTACACAGAAGAATTTTAAATCTTTGTTGAGTTTCTTACATTTTTTGCTCTATGTTCTGGTTTTTTGGCTGTGGATTGAACCTTCACTCATTGTGCTGGAAGGTGAAGTCTTAACCACTGGACTGCCAGGGAGGTCCCCCATCTAAAATCTTGAAAGTCATACTTTTTTATGGATGTCCTAAAATACTTTCCACGTCCAAAATACATACAAAGGCCTTCTTGACATCTCTGTGGGGCTAACAGATGCCCTAAATTCAATATGCCTGAACCCGGCTCCTTACCCTCACAGCCAGGCTCCCCTCTGCCCATACCCACCCCACCCCACCCATAGCCTCCTCATCTCAGCTGGGTGGGAGACAGGGGTGGTGGGGAATGAGTAGAGACTATTTCCTTCCAGCTGTTCAGGCCCCAAACCTCAGAGCCATCCTTGACTTCCCTCTTTCCCTGATACCCTGCTTTTGAACTGTCAGGAGACCCTTGAAAATGTATTTCCTGAAAATACATTGAGGGTCCAGCCCCTCCCCATTCCCTCCACTGCTGTCACCTGGCACCACCACCCTCTCCCCCTATACATCAACACGCTGCCAGAGGGACCCTTGGAAAGTAGAAGGTGGCTGGTGAGACATCTGCGCAGAATCTTGCAGAGGTTGCGGCTCACACATGGAGTAGCTGACCTCATCACACCCACCTACACTCTGTCCCAAACCATGTCTCGGCCTTCACTCACTCTGCTTTAGCCACCCCAGCGTCCTTGATGTTCCCGCAAGTCAGAAACACCCCATTGGAGGGCCTCTGCCCTCCCTGATCTTGCTACCCAGAACTCTCTCCCACCTAGTCCCAGGAGAGCCCTTCACTGAACACTGCCTCTGACCTCCCCTCCTGGTGGCCCCACTCTGATCTCCACTGAACTCGCCTGTGTCATCTGCCCCACCCTGCCTTGCCCCAGCATCTCTGGTCCTTCTTCTCCCACTTGGGTTTTAATTTTTGTTCTTCAGGATTTCTTGTTTCCATCGCACTCTCCCTCATCTCCCACAGGGTCCAGGATCTCGGTTTTATTTGCTGATCTCTCCTGAGCACTGGGAGCAGTGCCTATCAAAGTAGGTCCTCAATAAATATTTGTTAATTGCATTGATGACTCAGGGGCTTGGTGAACAGTGTTGAAAAGAGCATGGGTTTGAAACCAGGTGAGCCAAGACTGACATCCTGCCACTTTCTAGCCAGTTAAAATCATAACTATAAACATCTCTGATAAGACCTGATGTATATAAATACTCCATAAATGGTGGTTATGGTATTGTTATTACTGCTGTTTGTGCCAGTACCTGCTATAACACGGCTGTAACCTCAGGGAATAGTCTATGTAGGCTCCCCCATCCCAAGTAGGGTCGTAAACCCAGGCCTGGGTGAGTGGTGTTTGGCACCTGCCACGCCCCCCTCTTGCTCAGCCCTGCTGTCGCTCTGTTTAGTAAGAAGGAGGTGCTGAGAAGGAGTGTAACTGCCATGGCAATCATTTGCTTGGCTGCATTGAACTCCAACCCATACCTGTTAGACTGCAGCTCTGAGAGAAAACCAACACTCTGAGCATTTTTTCAGAAGGAAACTGCTAAGTAATTGCAGAGGCCTTGTCTGGAGGGGGTGAGGTAACTGTCCTAGAGGTGTTCAAAAGGAAATTGGACCACCACATAACAGATTGGATGACCAGACTGTGACTTAGGCCTCTTCATATCTAAGATCTACGAGGACAATGAAGTTGTTTTCCTTAACCACCACCCCCCCCCCCAATAAACTTGACCAGGTTCTTGACATTGCAAAGATAGAGCTTGGCCTTCTCACAATGCCTCCCATCCTGGAACAGTCACCATGGGATGAAGGTGCAGAACAAAAATGATGCTCAGGGTATAATTATGACGGACCTAGTAAGTTCATCTTATAGACGCAAAGTTAAAGACAGCAATCTTGTATAGGCAAGTATAATGAAGCATGTTTGGAAGAGACATCCAACATCCTCTTGCTTTACTTAGAGAAGACAGGCCTAGAGAGACAACTCTGAATGATGGAAAGGTGTAAGTGTGGAAAAGAAGACAGGAATATGCCTTCCATTTTAGAAAGTGTGAGAGTTTTGGACATGCTTCACGACTGCTGAATATGCAGGGGTAAAAGAAAAAAAAATGCATCTATACTAAGAATGATTCCAGAAATACAGAAAGCCTAGACCCAAACTCACACTGCTGTTTCCACGATGCTTCTCTGCAATTCTTTGCACCCAACCCTCCCCAAAGTGGTCCACAACCAGAGGATGTTGCCATAGCAACAGGCTCAGTAGGGGAGCCACTCAGCCGTACCCAGTAATTCACATCTGTGCTTCTCTCTCTCTCCTCTCTCCCTTCTCTTTTTATCTGTAAATGGAAAGCAGCTCGTGAGTGATGCCACCTTGAAGCTGACAGTTCTTAGAAAAAGGGAAGAGGAGACTTGCTTTGACTGGAATATTCCTGCCCCCATGCAGAGTTCTTTTCCCCTCTCTGCAGGTGGCTCACCCTCACCTGGGAGTAGAAGGAGCTGCCTGAGAACTGGAAGTATGTGGAGGCCCCAGGGATGGCTGGGAGCCAGCCATTGCATCTGACCTTTGCTGCAGGAGAGGCTCTTCTTAGAAGGCTAAAGAATTGGCCTGCAGGCTGTTACAAGCTCGCTTTGACTTCAGGAGGGGTCAGGCAGATGGAGGTGAAAGGGAACCCTCCCCACCTCCCACTGCTGTGTCCTCACCCTTTACCGATGTCCTTGATGGCCTGCTCTTGCCTCTCATCTTGATCTTCTTCTTCCCTTCCTTGTTTCTAAATTCTCTTCCTGCCTTCCACACCGAGCCCAAAGCAATGGACTCCTGAGGCAGACTGGTCTAAGATGGGACTGTTCAAAGGCAGACTTGGGGATACCAACTGAGGAGAGATTGTTCGGTCCCTTGCTCGTGCTTCCTCTCTGTTTCCTCTGGATTCTCTTAGGTCACAAGCAACAATTGGGGTCAACCCACCCACCTTCACCACTTTTCCTTCCTGTAAGATTAGCCATCCATCCATTCTTGTCTGTGCCCGATGGAGCATGATGAAAGCACCCAGCATGTCTTAAAGAGTTGATCCCTATAGAAAAAGTTATTTGAACATGCTCCCTGACATCTGAGTATGATGGGGTCCTCATTGTGATGGCCTGTTTTCTATCGAAATCATTTGTTGATGTGGTTCAGAGCTTGGATAAATTCATGTCTCTATCTCTCTGCTTTTCTTGTTTTGCCTTAAAAAAATATTGTATCTCTGCTTCTTAAATAAGTTATGTAAGTCATGTTAGCAAGATTGAAAATATTCCAGAGCTTTATTGGGAAAAGTCTCCCTCCCACTCCTGTCTCCAGACACGCGTTCCTCTTCCAAGATTCAACCAATATGACCAGTTTGTATCAGAGACACTTAATGTGCTCCCAAGCAAATATGTTTGTGTATTTTATTTTCTCTTTCCTATTAATTTTCTCTTTTCTTTTAAACTCTAAAAAAATAGAGTTTGGGGATTTAGAGTTCCTAAAACTGGACAGAAGGGGACAGGGCACAACCTTTAAAAAGAATGACATAACTCAAGGGCATGACACAGACTGATTACAACTGAACAGTCCAAGATGGGAGATGAATCACTAGACCTTGAGCCTCATCCTATGTTCATTGTAATACATTAGTATAAGCTAAGTGGCACACCCACCAGCAACAGACAGTCCCAAGGCTGACCATCAAAGACCAAAAAATGGGTGGTGGCCCAATTACTGGAAATCTCCCCCCCTTCCCCAAAATAGTTTGAATACTCCTCCCACTCATTAGCCTATGAAAGTACCCATTCTGTAAAAACTAACCATCACATATTTCAGGGCCTCTCATCTTCTGAGATGGCCCATACTCTGTCTGTGGAGTATGTTTTTCTCTGAATAAATTCACTTCTTACCCATCACTCTTGTCTCTCACTGAATTCTTTCTGCAATGAGACATCAAGAACCTGAGCTTCATTAAGTCCCAAGACCAGATGTGATCCCAACTGTGGGTTCAAGTTCCAATCTGAGTTACATGGTTTCAGTCTGACCCAGTGAACATACTTAGACCTGTTTTGTAGCCAATTTAATTTCCTGATGAAATCTGTACTTTGTTCAAGCATTCGTTAAAGGACCAAGTGGATAAATTCTTGGGTAATCACAGACTTCTTTTTTTTTTTTTTTAAGAATCACCTTCCTCCCTGTCACTTCCCAGAAGGACAGGGAAGGGTCACAGAGAGCCAGGTTGGGTCTGTTCCTTTCTGTTGGGCAAGGAGCAGATGTGCAGGGCTATTTGTCAGGTGGAGATGGCGAGAATGGTGGGAAGATGGCCATCATAAGCCTTGAGCCAGATCACTTTGGAGAATCAGGATCCACTGGACAGGTTCCAGTGGCAGGGAGAGTGCCAGCTGCTTTTCCGGGAGGATCTGGGGTGTTTGCAGCCTTGTCTTCCTTCATGAAGGAGAGATCCGATAGGAGGCAGACCCGCATCTCCTGGCTGCACGTGGAGCAGGGGTGGGGAGGGGGGAGGGAATCGACCAGACTGCTTATTCGGCTTTAACTGACTCTGTTCGGATTTCAGTCAAAGCTGCTCAAAATGGCTCATGTGGGCAGACAGGGCCTGAGTCAGCCCGTCAATAACATCCATTGCGTGGTCCCTGGATACAGGGTGCAGAGCCCAGAGCTGGGGAACAGGAAACAAGAAATATATGGTTCAGTCCCTCCCCCGAGAAGCTGAGAATCTGAGGCAAACAGGAAAGACAGATATGCCTTGAAAAAGCCTCAAAAGCCCATGAACACAAACACAGACACCAGGACAAAGGAACACACGGGGGTTGATGCTGTCTGTGGTCCAAGCTGCCTGAGACCAGCTTCCTTCCGTGGATTCTCTTTAGGAAAAGGGTGCAAAGACACTCTGACACAGTCCCACCTGTCCAAGTTGTTTGATGGAACTTCTGTAAGGAAGAGGACTTGGGCTTTGCAGAAACAGGCCAGGCATGGGTTTCTAAACCTGTCTGAGGTCAGCCTCCCCACTTGTCATTCGGGGACAGTCCCACACCTTACAATTATGCTGAGATCAGAGGATCCCCAGTGCCTGCCCAGCTCTAGCACAGGATGGCACTCAGCAAGGGCAGCAGTCATCATTATTCTATAGATCATTCTAGACTCACAGCCTCTGGGTACCAATGTGGAAAAGCATCTCATTTTTCTCGCACCCTTCTCTTATTGGACGGATCTCTTCCCTCCTTCCTAGTCTCACCTCAACCCTTGTCTCCTGGTTTTTGGTCGGCAGCGTTCCCCGCCTGGTGAGATCTGCCTGCATGGATGGGACCCAGGGTGGGTATCCGAGAGCCAAGTCAAGCAGGAGGCACGTTCTGTCCCTCAAGCCATTGCGCCGAGGAAGAGCTGGGATGAGACACCGAGAGATGGAGCCAGGATCAGCTGGATGGGCCGCTGGTGGGTGGGGCCAGGAATGGAGTAGAGGCAGAAGGACCCTCAAGGGTGTCATGCGGGGAGGCTCCGCCCACATCCGCTGCTGCGGGTCCCCGGTGTGGCCGAGGCCCTGTGCAGCTGCTACCAAGACCTTGCCAGAGCCCTCTGTCTCGCTGGGACCCCAGAAGGCACCTCCCCGCTGGGCTTCCTGCCCATGTGTAGGCCAAAATGATATCTTACCTTGTAAACCACACCCTCACCTCCCTTCCTAAAGGCTGCTAACAATTGGGGTCCCAGCCTGTTCAAAGCCGTTATGGAGAGTCTGACCTGCTCCCACTACCTCCCTCATCCTGTCTCTTTCTCACATACCCTGCTCCATGAGGCCCTAGACCAGCCACCTTCCCTTTGAAATGCTGCTTTCCAGAACTTGCAGAGCTGGCTTCTTCTCTCCGAGTCTTAAGTCACCTCCCCAGAGAAGCCCTCCTTGACTGCCTGGTGCCCTCTCCTCTAGCCTGCTTCTCTGCGAGGCAGTTAGCACTGGGCAGTCTTCCCTGGATCACAGGTGTGGTTCCTGATTTCTTCTTGATTCTCCACCCACTGGAGCTCCTGGGAGCAGGCACTAGGCACTCTGCTGTTTCCCCAAGCCCTGGGGCAGTGGGTACTGATGAAAGGAGGCCTTCAGACTTGAGGGGCCGCAGTCCCAGGAACTCTGGGCACATGGGAGAGCAGGGTCCCCAGGGAGGTTATCCTTGGTGGTCTGGAGCAGCAACAGCATTGTGTCCACTGTGTCCTGTGAAATATTCGAGAGTACAGGCCAAGAAACTGGATTTCCACAGGGAGGCCTGGAAATGGGAGAGAAAGTCTGAGCCATCAGCAACCAGAAAGATGCAGGAACAGAGATGCTGGTTGGAGCCAGACAGAATGGAGGGGAGAGCAGAGCGGGAGGACCACCCCCAACGAGGCCCTGGGCTGGGGGCTTCCTGTCCAGGTCAGGGTCCCTTTCTGTCCCAACACCTCAACACAGGTGTACATTCTGCCATGCCACAGGTGTACAGAGAACATTTTTCCTTTGAAAATTTGAAATGACCATCGACAACGCTAATCTAACTTTGTGATGGTTGATTCTAAGGATCAATCAAATATTTAAATATTTTTGTGAGTTCTAATGAATACAGTGTGTGTGTATGCTCACTTAGTCATGCCCGACTCTTTGTGACCCTTTGGACTGTAGCCTGCCAGTCTCCTCTGTCCATGACATTTGCAGGAAGGATGCTGGGGTGAGTTTCCATTCCCTCCTTCAGGGGATCTTCCCCACCCAGGGATTGAACTAGAGTCTTTTGCATCTCCTGCATTGCAGGCAGATTTTTACCGCTGAGCCATCAGGGAAGCCCCAGCGAATCCCATAGATGCTTATATATAAAAAAAGATTCATTCTTGCATTTATTCCAAGTGAAGATGCCAGAAAGGGCAATGGTGAGATTTTCATCATTTGTTGCCAGTTAAAGCGGAGACATTACTTTGCCGACTAAGGTTCGTCTAGTCAAGGCTATGGTTTTTCCTGTGGTCATGTATGGATGTGAGAGTTGGACTGTGAAGAAGGCTGAGCGCCGAAGAATTGATGCTTTTGAACTGTGGTGTTGGAGAAGACTCTCGAGAGTCCCTTGGACTGCAAGGAGATCCAATCAGTCCATTCTGAAGGAGATCAACCCTGTGATTTCTTTGGAAGGAATGATGCTAAAGCTGAAGCTCCAGTACTTTGGCCACCTCATGCGAAGAGTTGATTCATTGGAAAAACTCTGATGCTGGGAGGGATTGGGGGCAGGAGGAAAAGGGGACGACCGAGGATGAGATGGCTGGATGGCATCACGGACTCGATGCACGTGAGTCTGAGTGAACTCCAGGAGTTGATGATGGACGGGGAGGCCTGGCGTGCTGCGATTCATGGGGTCGCAAAGAGTCAGACACGACTGAGCGACTGAACTGAACTGAAGGTCTCAGACCTGGGTCTTTATAAAAGCGTGACTCAGCAACGGGGAAACACTGCTAGTCTTTCCTAATCACTCTGGTTCTTTCTATTTTCTCTCCTCCTGCTGGTCCTACGGCATTCCCCTTTGATAGTGAAAGAATCAGATCAATGCAGGCATCAGAGGATTTGCCTGGCAAGGCCTTCGTCACGGCCCATGTCAGAGCCGATGTGGGCTTATGCGAGGAGCTGGAGGGTGACCAGTTCCTTCTTAGTTTCTGGTGATTCCTTTTATCTTCATGTTTCCAGCAGTTTGGTTTTGAACATCAGGAAAGGGTGTGTGGTAAAGATGGACCCTCCCCTGATTGAGATCGCATCTTTGAGCACCTTTTGGAAATAGTGGTGTGTACATTGTAAGGAGCTTTGGGGGGGGGGTGGGGAGTGGGCCTCCTCCTGGCAGTTTCCTGGCCAGCTTGACCCATTCCTTCTCCATGCTTCTCCAGTAAAGATCCCAGGCATTACTGACGGTCTGCTCCAGGGCCTGCAGTCTGGGGCTTCCCCTGCCATTTCTGGGAAGCAGCCTCTGAGTGCCCAAAGGCTTCTTGAGGGGAGGCGGGGGCTCTTGGAAGTCTGTGCTTTGGTAAGCCTGCACCTCAGCAGGGCTGTCCCCCAAGAAAGCAGACATGCCGAGGTTACCTGAGTGACCGGTCCTCGGCTTAGAAGCCACATTCTCTGGTCTGTAGGAGGCCCCAGCTCCCCATGCTGGATGAACTTCCCTCCCTCTAAGATACATCCATGCGTCCTCAGTCCCTCAGTTGAGTCCTACTCTTTTCGACCCCATGGACTGCAGCCCTCCAGGGTCCTCTATCCATGGAATTCTCCAGGCGAGAATACTGGAGTGGATTGCCATTGCCTACTCCAGGGGATCTTCCTGACCCAGGGATCGAACCCGGGTCTCCTGCATTGGCCAGTGGATTCTTTATCATGCGAGCCACCAGCAGCTAACCCACAAATTTCCATACATAGCCTCAAGTCTGTCTGGCTTAAAACAGAGCTGCAAGGACTTCCCTGGTGATCTGATGGTTAAGGCTCTGTGCTTCCACTCTGGGGGCATGTGTTCGATCCCTGGCCTGGGAACTAAGATCCTGCATGCCCTGCATGGCAATCAAAAAATGAAAAAATGAAATAAATCCCCAAAATAAAACAGACCAAAAAAGTAGCTGCAGTGTGTTCCCTGAAAGTCAGGCCCACTGTCTCTGGTTTTAACTGTGTCATGGACAAGCCCCTCCTCCCCACCCACTGCTGCCACAGGAGGGCGAGGTCTGTCCTGGAGCCAGGCAGGGCTATGTTGTCAGGGACTGTTGTGCAGGGTGTGAAATAAATGTCTCTGGGGGTACGGTTGATGAGGACCATGGTCCTGCCCTGCCATACCTGGGGATCAGGCAGGAATCACCTGCAGGCTGGACACCATTCTCCTTTATCAGAGGTCACGCTTACAGATCAGAATTCTCCCAAAGAATCGAGGCATGCTGCTCTAGCACTTTTCTAAAAGAAGATGAGAGTGAAGTCGCTCAGTCGTGTCTGACTCTTTGCGACCCCATGGACTGTAGCCTACCAAGCTTCTCTGTCCATGGGGTTTTCCGGGCAAGAATGCTGGAATGGGGTGCTGTTTCCTTCTCCAAGGGATCTTCCCCACCCAGGGATCGACCCAGGTCTCCGGCATTGCAGGCAGATGCTTTACCCTCTGAGCCACCAGGGAAGCCCGTCGCTTTTCTTAGCCCCTGTTCAATTTCCGAGTGGCTCAGTGGTACAGAATCTGCCACCAGTGCAGGAGCTGCAGGAGACACGGTACTTTTCCTGAGTCGGGAAGATCCCCTGAGGAGGAAATAGTAATCCACTCCAGCATTCTTGCCTGGAAATCCCCTGGACAGAGCAGGCTGGCAGGCTACAGTCCATGGGGGTCACAAGAGTCAGACACGACTGAGCATGCGCACACACACTCAGTCGCATGCTCCCTTAGGTCACATTGCCTTCCCTGTGGCCTTGCATATAGGTGATGCATCATAAAGGCACACAAACTGGGCAAAATCCTGGTGGCCGAAGCCAACCTGTGACTTCTGCTGTAGCCACTTCACTCGCCTGATGTTCACTAAAGTAGATTTGACTCAAAGACGAAGGTGCTTTGTGACTTGGGAAACAGAACACTGGCCCAGCGTATGACAAGGTGCAGAGCTGGGTGTGTGTTTCCTTGTCTGTCCACCCTTATCAGCCAAAGGGTGTTTCTAGAACTGACAGGGGAGGACATGCCAGGGGTTGAACAGACCGCTTTTATTCTTTTCGCTTGATACTTCCGGCAGTTTTACGTTATCTCACGCAGTTAGAAGGGGATGTAGATAATATACATGTTTGTCTTTTCCTGATTACATACAGTTTCACTTGGCAAAAATCTACACCAGCCACAAGGATACATTCTTGCTGAAATAGTAGAGACTTTTCTCATCATCTTTAAAAACAAAAAACCAAACTCTCCAGCCTCTCGATTACTATTGCACTCACTGCTGCCATAAAAGCAACCGTTTGCAGAATTCAATGCTCTGGGTTTGGGCCATAAGCAAACAATGTCCCCGCGTGGGTCCCTCTCAGGTGTTCTTGCAGGCTTTGTTCTAGTTGGAATGGTGGATGGCTGAGTAAGCCCATGGATCGCAATTGTTTCATGGGTAGATGTGGCCCTGAGACCACATGCATTTGGGGCCTTCTGTACGGCTAAGCTTAATTTTTCTGAAGAACTGGAATTTGGAGCTCATTGCAGGGACCTCTCTGAACCCAGACCATGTGGCAAAGATTACATCTCATCCCTTCTTTCAATGTTCAATCCATCAAGAAGAGATTTCTGGTGCTTCCAGCCAGGATTTGTGTCCTGCCAGGTTCCAGGGAGGACCCAGAGGAAAGATGGAAGGCACCTTTGGCCCCACACATGTTCACTTCAGTTCAGTTCAGTTCAGTCGCTCAGTTGTGTCTGACTCTTTGCGACCCCATGAATCGCAGCACGCCAGGCCTCCCCGTCCATCACCATCTCCCAGAGTTCACTCAGACTCACGTCCATCGAGTCCGTGATGCCATCCAACCATCTCATCCTTGGTCGTCCCCTTCTCCTCCTGCCCCCAATCCCTCCCAGCATCAGAGTTTTTCCAATGAGTCAACTCTTCGCAAGAGGTGGCCAAAGTACTGGAGTTTCAGCTTTAGCATCAGTCCTTCCAAAGAAATCGCAGGGCTGATCTCCTTCAGAACGGACTGGTTGGATCTCCTTGCAGTCCAAGGGACTCTCAAGAGTCTTCTCCAACACCACAATTCAAAAGCATCAATTCTTTGGTGCTCAGCCTTCTTTACAGTTCAACTCTCACATCCATACATGACCACTGGAAAAACCATAGCATTAACTAGACGGACTTCAGTCGGCAAAGTAATGTCTCTGCTTTTGAATATGCTATCTAGGTTGGTCATAACTTTTCTTCCATGCACGTTAGCAAACCAGAACTTGGATATCTGCTTAGATAACATTCCACTTCCATGGGATGGTGTGCTTCTGTAGTCTGGTCCTGTCTGCCCGTGTTGAATGTATGGAAACCGAGCCCTCGGTCCAGCAGTACAGACTTTGAGAGGCCAGCCCCATCACTGGTAGAGCTAGGAGGTGCTGTCCCTCCTTGGAATGTGGATGGCATCTGCTACCCCTGTTACGCGGCTGGGCCATGCATCACCATGCGCTATTGATTATTTGTTAAGTGTCTCCACCACAGCTCTCCCTGAATAATGGAAACCTCAGGGGCTTTGGAGATGTCATCTACCCCAGTGGGGAAAGAAGTCTGTGGCTCACCCAAGACCCCCAGGTTCCCTGTTCACTCAGGGGCTTGAGAAGCTGGCCCCGGGCTAGAGGAAGTGCAAGACCCTGGAGCCACACCAGGGACCCCAGCACCCCAGGAAGGAGACTGAGGAACCCCTTCAACTGGGCCTCCAGAGCCCCATGGCCCCTATATGCAGACAAGTGACAAAAACATTCCTTCCCCTTCAGGTCCTGTCCCAGCTTTATTGCAAACAGGCCAATGCAAGTGCCGAGGGTGACCTCAGCATAGATTTTCACCCCAGAACTCGCTCTGTGGCAAGAAAGAACATTCCTGGTTTTCATAGATGCCTTCTTGAGTATAAATAGAAGAGGACCAGGAAACAGACTAAAAATCGGTGCCCAGCTGGCAGTCCCAGGATAGTTCTGCCAGGCTTCTGGGTTGGGGTTTTGGGGGAAAGGAGCCAGGGCCCAGAAAGGCTTTGTGTGTCCCCGTGGTGTCACTCCAGGCCCACCTTGGAGATGGCTCCAGAGCCTGCAGAAGACCCTAGAGACTAAGGTCAAAGGTGCTGCTGCTACAGTGAGAGCTTCCCTGCCCTGGCCAGTCAACCTGAACGGCCAGTCGAACGACAGCAGACATCCCTGTGGCTGATGGTGGAAGGGCCACACACAGGACGAGTGTGCCTCACACACCAGGCTGGTGGGGCTCCTCCTCCCTCCTTCTTGTGGTGGGAGGTGTCGCTGCGCAGGTGGGACAAGCTATCGGGGCAGAAATGACGGACCTGTGGACAAACCCTAGGGGTGTCTGTGTGGCGAGAACTGAAGTACGATGGCCCAGATATGCACATATGTGGGTGTCTTCTGATCCATCTTCCGATGGCGGGGACCAGGAACGTGCAAGTTTTATGCAAATCCAAACATGAGCGCAAACCCCCGAGTCTCTAAAACTCTTCAACACTGGTTTTCCAAATGGCAAACTTTCTAACCCCTCCTTCTGGAAATAGCTTCACCTGAAGCGGCCTTCAGGCTCTCCAAGCCCCTCTGAAAGTGTTAGTCACTCAGTCGGGTTTGCCCACGAACTGTAGCCCGCCAAGCTCCTCTGTCCATGGGATTCTCCAGGCAAGCGTACTGGAATGGGTTGCCTTTCTCTTCTCAAGGAGATCTTCCTGACCCAGGGATCAAACCTGGGTCTCCCACATTTCAGGCAGATTTTTTTACCGTATGAGCCAGCCTCCAAATCCAACTGGGTGGAGCTAAAAGGACATTTATGAAGGTGGCTCATTAAAGCAGCACTTTGGAGCCAGCATCTCAAGTTCAACCATTGTATTCTGAAGACCATCCTAGCATCTTTCACTTAACAAGCCAACAGGCCCAGGACTCCATATCAGAGCTTTATCTGAATTTCTGGTCCTTGACTTTCCCTAAACACACAAAGGCTTCTCTCTAGCTAGAAAGCTGGTGATGAGTTTCACTTGTCTATCTACAAAGAGAAATATTTTAAATGCTTTCTATTTATAGCTGTAAAGTCTTGATACCACCAAAGGCAAAGGCGGAATCTCTCTGTACATTGATTTTTCTAGTGCAGGCTTAATGTCTGTATGTGATTATGTTTACCATGCGAGTGAAGCAAAAAATTAAATTGGGCTTCTTTAACAAGGGGGAAAGACTAGCAGCAGAACTGAAAGATCACAGGAGAACTTGAGCAGGTAAGCTGATTGCAAATACTGTCCTGGCTTTAGACCTCTGCAGCTGCTAAAAATGCATTCATCCCCACCTCCACACCCTCCCCACTGTGCAGATCTGCTTTTGCTTTCTCCTGGTTTCTCAGGGGGAAAAAAAAAAAAAAAAAATCCCCTAGGATTCTCTGTCTCTGTCTGCCTGACAAACCCAATAGGAAACCTACATTAATCTGTAAGTGAGCGTAATGGTTTTTCTGCTGTTTCATACATGCTAGGTCAAATCCATGGATCTTGCGACAAGAGGAGGCCCCTAGGGGAAGTGAATTCCCTTCCCTCTGCAGGGCCTGGTACCCATAGGCCACTGGAGGTACTGGAGGGGTGTCCAGGAGCCCTCTGCTTTCCCCAGAAGATACTCTGTTCCTCCTAACCTCGTCCTTCTCTACTTTCAGACTGTAGGCAAGAAGGCCAGACCTCCAAAAACTAGGCCCAGGAAGTCAGATTTCTACCGTCGTCTGGCATGGGAAGGGCAGGTTCAGACATCCCTGCTAGAGGCTGGCTTTCCAGGCAGCACCCGAGGAGGCAGGCTTGAGTCCTCGGGGTCAGCGATCATGGGGTTTCATTTGCTCAGACATACTGTGACACGAGGTCAATCTTGGACCAAAATGGGCATGGAACCCTCTGACTCAGGGTGGCTTTTAGAAACCCATCAGGAAGTGTTTTCCATCATTCGCAACATCTCAGAGCACAGGGACGGGGCCTCGCCAGGCCTGGGACTGGCATCAGCTGCAAACGCCATGGCCTTTCCTCCCATCAGGGAATGGGCCTAGTTCTGAGTCACCAGTTAAGAACAGGGGACGGCACAGAATTTGAGATTCAGCTCTCAAATCCAAGCAGCCCCTTCCTTTTCTAATTTGTAAGAAACTGGCCCCCAATCAGCTTTCCTTTGCTCTGTCTCCAACTGGAAGTGAAAACGTGTCTCTTGCAGGCCTCCAGCTCCCGTGCTCCTGGGGTCTGCTTGTCTTCTTGAAGCCCGAGCTCATGGGGGCTGTTTGGACAGGAGCACCCCCCCCCCCGCCAACCCCCACTCTAGCTCTCCCGTGGCTGTGTCCTCCTCAGGGGTGACAGGGTGTGTGGGGGCTGGGGGCCAGGGTTGCAGCCAGGTGTGGGACTTCTGCCCACAAAGATGGGTGAGGGTAAGTGCCCTCTAAGGAAGCCCGAGTCACCCTACCTTGGGAACTTCCCGCCAAAAGACAAAGCTCCCAACCTCCCAGGGAGCCTTATGTGGCTGCCGGAGAAAGACAGCCAAGCCTTGGTAAAAGCAGGAGGCGAGGAGTAAGGATGATGGGACCCTCCTGGAGCTTCTCCCCACCCAACCTTGGGCTGTATCCTCCTAGACACCTTTGCTTCCATCCCTGGACCTAGGAGGTGGTCACGCGTGCTCCTGAAAGTGAATGCCTCTTTCAGAGGGTCTGGAGTTGGGATGGGGCGGGCATCGGAAGGAAACGATCAGCTGTTTCACAGTGAGGTCTCCGCAGGCCCGTGAGAGCAGCCCCTGCTGTGGCCTTGCCTTCTTCCAAATAAAGGAGCCAGGAAACGGCCAAGTTGCTCCTTGTGGCAGAAACTTCTAGAACCAGAAGAGGCCCTTCCCAGCATCTGGGGGTGGGGATGTCAGATTCTGCTCTGGGCAGGGCGGGGGGTGGTGGCTGGCAACCAAGTCCCACTCGTATGTAACCTGGCAGCTCTCTGCCTGGAGACTTGCCGATGGTCACGATGTGTCGCCTCCCAGGAGATGTTCCACTTTCCAAGCAGGTGGGAAATGACCCCGGTTAAAAATAGCGGCACTGGACTCATCACAGAGTCCCCTTGTAAAGCAAAACCGTGGGTTTCCTCCAAGTGGCGCAAAGGATCAGCCGTGGCTTTTGGGTTCCCTCTGGGACTCTGGGGGCTGGGGTCCCAAATGCACCAAATCCCCCAGTGCCCTCCCCTGCAACACCCCGGCGCCCAGCACAGCCACCAGCAGAGCCCCTCAGCCGTGGCCACTGGCCACCTGCCCACCTGCCCACCCCGGGTTCGCCTCGGTGACTAGGGGGCCACTGTGACCGTCCACACCCTCTCCCCGCCTTCCTGCTCCCCTCAGTGCCTGGTGGACCGGGGTTTCTGGAGCTTTCTCAGAACCGTGGACACATTCCCAGTGGAAATCATGACATTTTCCGTTTCACATGACGCACTCCACAATGCCTCAGGAAAAGGGAGAGAGAAAGAGAAGGCAAACAGGGCCTGGGAGCCAGCCCCTCTCTGTCAACAGCCAGGCCAGGTCCTCTCTGTTTATCCTGGAGTCGCCTCCCCGGGGCTTGACAGTCAGCCTCCGTGTTCTCTCCTGCAGTCAGAGGCCCGACGACTAGGTTAACTGCCTTTTCTCTCTGCTTCTTGGCACATCTGGGTGAAGGCGTGCCTCCCTACTTTGTTGTGTTTTTTTTTAAACTTTACTTTCGACTGCCATGGTGACTGCTGCATGTTTGGCAAAGGGAAGGAGGGGAAAAAAAAAAAAAAAAAAAGCTCGGGGAGAAGAAAAGGAGCTCTCAGCGCAGGGCTGGCGGCCGTCCAGGGTAATCATGCTGCAGAGCTGAAATGAGGCCTCTGGCGGGCAGCCAAGTCACAAAGAACAAAGCTGTCAGTTCCTAATGTTGGCGGCAAAGCCTGTTTGGCACCCTTATATGCTTTCCCAGAACTCCCTGCCTTGGCTGCCTTCCATTCCCTTCAGGGCAGCAAACAGGATTAGCCCAGCTCTGAGTTGTTTTTCTTCCCTCTCCTCCAACTGTTTCCAATGACATCATCCTTGCTGCACTCATTTGCCAGCAGGGTGGTTTTTCTCTCTCTCCCCTCCCACCCCCCTCTCTCCCTCCATCTCTCTCTCACACACACACCTCCACTCCCACTTCCTTCCTGTAGCCGCCCCCCCAACCTCCTCTGACTTGCTCGAAGCGCACTGTTTGAGGTCATGCCTCTTGTCCGGCATCTCTGTGAAATGCACACACGCCCCGGCGCTTGTCCATTTCGCTGAATCAAGCCAGACGTTGTATTTTATTTTTATAACTGAATTCCTGTGAGATAAAAATCTCATTTTCCTTCGCAGGCTGTAATCAGCACTCGCAGGGCTGTGGTTTCCAACTGCCCCATCTCGTGCTTCCTTACGAAGCACCGCTGAGAAATGAACTTGGCTGCCATTCAGGTTTAAAGGGCCCGCGGCTAGTCATACATTGCTGGTTCACACACACACACACGCACAAACACACGATGTGCACACAAAGACTATTGCATGCGCACACCCACAGGCACACACACCCACAGGGCTACACAGACAAAGGGTATGGAGATACCCCCCCGAGAGAGACAGACACACACACAAGCAGCACCTAGGGTCATTCTTTCCCTTTCAAGAAAGAGAATAGGTGAACAAGTAGAAGCCAAAAGCTGCTTCCGAAAAGGCTGGTTTCAACCAGCAGGCAGGCAAGCGTTATGCAACTAATGTCTGGGTTCATGAAAGGAATCGAGGTTCGCTGACTGCACAAATGTTCCCCCGCCCCCGCCCTGCCCCCCCCAACTCTGATTCATGAACTAGTTTTCAGATTCATGAATCACTCGGGAGCCAGCAAGAAAAAAATGAGTAGTATTGATCTCATTTCAATTGAAACGGGCTCATTATGGCCACGCAGGGGCAGGGTGCAGACAACTTCCTACCACCAGACACTCGCCAGCATCCTAGGTCTGCAGGGAGGCTCCCCCACCTGTGGGTGGGGCAGGCTGGCTTTTGCAGAGGAGAGGGTTCCCCCTCTTTTGATGATTAAATAGGCAGAATCAGATCTATTGGCACGAGGAGCTGGGGCTGGACTCCTCTGTCCTCTTCCGGCAGGTCTGTGGGCTTCCTTGGGTGTTCTCCATTTGTTTTTTTGTTTGTTTGTTTTTTTTTTCACTTTTAATGAAATCTTTTAAGAGGAATCTCAGTGCAAATTCATTTCTGGATTGTTGGTGGTGTCTCAAGGACTATCTAAAATAACAATTCACCTTCTACTAGGTGAATTCAAGTTCAGATCCAACTAGGATGTCTTGGGGTTTGCTTCTTTGTTTGTTTCAAGGCCAACATGTAGCTTTTGCCTTTTTCAGCCCTTTGCATTTGATTCAGCAAAGAAAGCCTGGGGAATATGGACCCTCTAGATTTGGGCCAATCACATTTCTGTAAAGAAAAACAGTCCTCCAGCTGGGTGACTGTCATTACAGGGATAGGAGGCTCTAGGATTTCAGAAAGTCATCCTTTTCCTTCCCAAATGAAGTGAGGGTTCTCTCGCTGACTGTCAAGGAGGTGGGCGCTGAGCTGGGGTCCAATGGCATTACAGACAGGGAAACTTCAGTCCCTGGGTAGATTTATCGAGGGCTGTCCTCTAGGGAACCAGGCCTCTCCAACTGCCTTTCCTTGTTCCCCTTGAATTCCAACTCAGCCATCTTCCCTCTTGACATATGCCCCCTGCCCAGTCCAGCATGTCACACTCATCCTCCTGACCGGGGAATCGTTCTCTCTCACTCTAGAACACTGCAGTTTGGGCTGTCACGTGTAAGCAGACCATGATCAGTGTGATTGGCTTTGACTTGCAACTTTGCACTGGGATTTTGTGTGGTTTCAGCTCCCAGATCTCCCCCAAGCACCCCTACTCTCCCAGTGCTGGGAGATTTAAAACAACTGATGAGACATTCACTTTTCAGAAACCTCACAGAAGTGGGCAACCCTCAGCAGAAAAGGATTCTACCCTACGCTGCATCACTTTGGATCCAGGAGTTCGGAAATGAGACTCTCACCCATTGACTTCAGATGCAAAGCTGCGCCATTAGGCATATTTAGCTTGGCAGAGATTCATTGCATGACTTTGCCCCCTTTTGTTTCTGCGGTGCCCAGAGAAACTGGGAGCAGCCCCAAGAAGGGCAGAGAAGATGTGCTTGTGTGAATTTCAGTAAGCAATCGGGCTTCCCTGGTGGCTTAGATGATAAAGAATCTGCCCAATACAAGAGACCAGGGTTCGATCCTAGGGTTGGGAAGATCCCCTTAAGAAGGGAATGGCTACCCACTTTCAGTATTCTTGCTTGGAGAATTCCATGGACAGAGGAGCCTGGTGAGCTAAAGTCCACGGGGTCGCAAAGAGTCAGACACAACTGAGCGACTAACACACACTATAAACCATTGGTTCAGAGGTGAAAAGAGCTGCTTTGCATTTCGTGAGGCCCTTTGAAGGTGTCTTTCAGCTCTGAGCTTGTATTCTTGGGCTGAATCTTGGAGCCAGCTTGGAGTCCTGGGGTGTCATGGGTTAAAATCACTTCCACAAATGGGCTGGCTGGCCTCAGAGCAAACGGCGATAGTGGGTTGGCTCATGTTTTGCATTAACTCCTTCTTGTTGTTTTTTTTTTTTTTTCCACTGCAGCCTCACATTCTCTGATAAACCTGAGTTGCTAGGAAAGCTTTATGTAACACCACCAGCCTCAGCTTCTTAGAGAAGCAAGTGCTCTGTTTCCAGAGTTCCCCATAAACCTGGCAGCACGTCAAAACCTCTGTTTCATAACAGACCAGAAATAGGATTTTCTAATAACATCCCAAGGACTGGACTGAGTGTGCAGGGGTCTGGATTTTTATGAATTGCTAATGGTTAACTAAACAGAGACCCCCATGACACCCAACCTGCTATCTCTGGGGTTGAGGAGGGTGGGGATATGGGAGGAGTGTGGTTTCTACATCCATGATATGTTGGTTCCTGACCCACGGCCCCTTTCAGAAAATCTGCTAAATGATCTCAAACATATTGAGGATCTTACTCATGTTTTAAAAAAAGAAAAGGGGCGGGGGTGGGACTACCTTCCTCCTGCTCCTTCCTTCATTCATGGAGAATGTGGCTTCCTTTTATTTTGTTGCCAGACTTGCTGATGGTTACAGGTTTAACCCCTGGCTTTCCTCAGGGAGAGGTCAGCTCTCTTTAATGGACACACCTAGTGTGAGGGATCCAAGTATCGTCCTGCAATACACAAAGAACACATGTGAACCTCAGCCCTGTGACTCGTGGGCTGATGAGATGATCACTGAGGGGGAGAAGGGAGAGGGGAGGTGGCCTCGCCCTGCTCCCTCACTCCCGTGGTTCACCTCCCCGGCAGGCCACCCCGCCTAGTCCAGTCCTGGTTTAGATTATGACAGCGAGGGGAGTTCCCTCCAAAAGGCCATTTGCAGCCTATTTAGATGTCACTCAGGCTTCCAACCACTATCCCTTTGTTCCATTTCATCAGCTGTGCCTTCCTTCCGGTTCTGTCTGGACCATCCTTATCCTGCCCTGTGTGAGCTGCTAGCCCAGGGGCATCACTTCAAAACAAAAGAGGCCCCCGGTACGGCAGGATAGCGGGATCGGGGTCAGCCAGACTCCGCTTTGGGGAGAACCCGGGGTGACTCGTGGCACGACTGCCCCCAGCGATAAGGAGCTGCCATAAGAAGATACTGCCCTGTGAATCCTCTACACCCACTCCTGCATCCCTGCCCCCCTGCATCCCACCATCCCCCTCTGCTCCCCCCAGGTCAGCTCTGCACTCACCCGACCACCCTAGTGGAGCCTCAGCTGCATGGCCCCTTCCCCTGGAGCCCTTCACGCCCCCACCTTGTGTGTTTCCCTGTTTTAAGCTTAGGTATATGTGCTCAGTCTCACTTTGATGTCTAACTCTACGACCCCATTGACTGTAGCCCACCAGGATCCTCTGTCCATGGGATTTCCCAGGCAGGAATATTGGAATAGGTTGCCATTTCCTCCTCCAGGGGATCTTCCTGACCCAGGGAAGTTGCCATCATTCTCTCCCAGACCTTCTCAAATGGTCCCCTTATTGTTCACCTCCCCTACCTTCTCATTTTGGAATATTAACACCAAGATGTAACAACTCTGGGCTCACCAGGACAATCCTCACTTGGTTATTTCCTCCTCTGCCATTGAGATAATTTCTCTGGTGTTTGCAACTCTTTTCCATTTAGTTTGACTCGACCTGCTATTAGTAAAAATAATCCAGAAAAGTCTCCTCTCCCAGCAGGGCCTTAGGGAAGCCCACACACGTCCCCAGAGCCCACCCACCAGCCTTCAAGCCCAAATGGCTCCACTGAAACTGCAATCAAGAGGGGGTTCCCTCCCAAGCTGAGATTTAATATCCCTGAGATCCGCTGAGTGTCTGGGCACCTGGTTGCTATGGAGATGGTTGTCATAAAAAACACACCGATCTGCAGAGAGATATAAAACCGAGTCTGAGGTACACGATCGGACATATTAGCGCAGAGAGATGGCAAGCTGCTTATCTCCTCCCTTTGTTGACACAGGGCCTTTGCCTTTTAAATGCATCCTGAGTGACCTTCTCAGAACCAAGCCAACGCAAATCCATTTCAGTTAATATTTCGTAAGGGACGATCAAGGGCTTTGCCAAATGCCAGATGCCTGGTCTTCCTGTCCCCAGCTGAGTCAGCCCAGGAGAAGAGGACATTCCTCTCTGGCACCGCTTGTTCTCTGCTGACTGTCATTGATCCATGAGTGCAGCAGGCAGAGTAAAAACACTGACCCTGACCGTGTTCCAGAGCAGATGGCTGGGGATGAGTAACCTGTGTGGGCAGGGAGGCCCTGGATGCGTGGCCCAGTCTGGAGGGGCAGAAACTGGAGGGGCCCCCAGAGACCCATCCAGGAGGTAATGAAGGCCTGTGTCTGTTGCCTGCCAGCTCAGGATGGGGTAATTCAGCAAGAGACACTTACGTGGTGTGTGGGTGTGTCCACTAACCACCTACACCCCCTTGTCATCTGAACTTTCCAAGCCCTCATAACAAGATCAGCAGCTGAAAATCCATGTCTCCCTTGGTCTTGTCTCTGTGCAGGAACCAGTAAGGCATTCCCTCCTCGCTCATGACTGGGCTGTTCTGGCATAAAGTGTGTAAGTGTTAGTTGCTCAGTTGTATTTGACTCTTTGTGACCCCATGAACTGTAGCCCACCAGGCTCCTCTGTCCATGGAATTCTCCAGGCAAGAATACTGGAGTGGGTTGCCATTTCCTTCTCCAAGGGATCTTCCCAACCCAAGGAGCGAAACTGTGTCTCCCGCATTGCAGGCAGATTCTTCTAATTTAGATTTGTCTAACCACCAGGGAAGCCCCAGCTGGCCTCATAAAAGGGCAAGTACAATTCACAATGTGTAGCTGGAATCCTTCTGAAATGTGTTTGGGGAAGGGGCTTGAAAGAATGATATGGTGTTCATTTCTTTAGCTCTGCCATCCTGGAGGAGGGAAATGACTGGGAAAAAAATAAATAACCAGCTCTGGCAGTGGCCACATTGTGACTGCAGACCAGGCCTGCTTCTGCGCTGACTCCCAGCAGCAAGCCTGCATGAACACCTGAGATCCAAGCTACCTTCTTTGCTCTTTCTCCTCTTGGAAGATGTTTGAATTCTAGAACATAGATCATAATTTAGTCATCGGCATGGTCTTGGATCTTCAGCAATCCGCTGATTACCTAGTGCCTGAATTTCTTTTCTGTTGGGAGATGTATTTCTGTTTCTGTTCAGCACCAATGGCATTTTAGTTGATCTTTTTATTGACGTATAATTGCTCTACATTGTTATGCTAGTTTCTGCTGTATGACAAAATGAATCAGCTATCTTACTGTTGTTCAGTCGCTAAGTCAGGTCCAACTCTGTAGCCTCCATGAACGGCAGCACTCCAGGCCTCCTTGTCTCTCACTGTCTCCTGGAGTTTGCCCAGCTTCATGTCCATTGAATCGGTTATGCTATCCAACCATCTCTAAAGTCAACTCTATGTATACATACATCTCCTCCCTCTTGGACCTTCCTCTCATGACCACCACCATCCTACTCCTCTAGGTTATCACAGAGCACCCAGCTTAGCTCCCTGCCAAACAGCATTTTAAACTTCTTTTGCTTGAGTCAATTCTCACATATTGCCACTGAAGAAGGAGGTAAACATGAGATCCAGACTAATATGCAAGACCTTGAGAACAATGAGTTCATTTATCATGCACGGCATTAGCACGAGATGCAATGTAATGTTAAGACGCCTCTTCTTAGTACCCCCTATATCCAGGATGGCAGAAAAATAATTGCCTCTAGAAAACAATCTTCTGGTCACCAAAATGAAAAGAAAGGGGGTGAAATTAGAAACGTGGGATTAGCAAATACACACTACTGTATGTAAAATAGATCAACAACAAGGACTTACTGTATAACACAGGGAACTATATTCAAAAGAATCTGTAAAAAAATATATATGTGTGTATATATATATAGATATATGTATATACGTATGTATGTATACATATACGTGGGCTTCCCTGGAGGACCAGACGATAAAGAATCTGCCTGCAGTGCATAAGACCTGGGTTCGATCCCTGAGTTGGGAAGATCCCTTGGAGAAGGGAATGACAACCTACTCCAGTATTCTTGCCTGGAGAATTCCATGTACAAAAGAACCTGGCAGGCTACAGTCCATGGTGTCACAAAGTCGGATATGACTAAGCGACAAACGCTAACTATATATATATATACATACATACATATATATATCCACTAAATACCCTGGCATGCGTGTTATTGCAATCTCTCATTTGCATATCTTCAATTTTTCTAAATACTCCCTTCTTCAGTTCAGTTCAGTTCAGTTCAGTCGCTCAGTCGTGTCCGACTGTTTACCCCTGTTTATCAATATCTTATTGACCGCATCTTCATTATTTTCCAATGGTCCTTACCCCTTAACTTTATTTTCCTTGTTTAAGATACTTTTTTAAAGAGCCATTTAAAAGCTCAGCGAATGTAGAGGCGTCTGGTTTTCAACTTTCTCCTCATTAATGAATTGGGCCAACTTTTTCTTTTTCCACACTCCTTCCCCTGAACAAAAGGAAAAAAAGGGAAAGAAAAAAGCAAACATGTTTTTAAAAACACACCCTATTCCCCTTAGCTCCTTTGGCTATCATTAAACTGTTCTGCCTTTTTCTTTCTTTCTTCCTTTCTCTCTCCCACCCTCATGTTTTTCCTGAAAACTTTAACCTAATCCTGGTGTTCTTTCTCATTTCCCCTCCCCTGCCTCTCCATTTTTTGAACAAGTTCAAGAGGGAGTTGCTCCTTTGATTTTTTTTTTCCTCTGGCCAGGCTGAAAACACACGGAGCATTTATTTTCTTTCTTTCTTTCTTTTTTTTTTTTTTTTTGCTATTTTTTGTTCTGTTTCGCGGGGCCTGCAGTCTTGGCCCTGCAATTATGGCGTCTTTCATGTTATCTTTCTCCCAAGGCAACGGCTCACATCCTGGCAAAGGAGACAATGGCAGTGTGTGTCTTTACTTAGCTTTTATACCTTTTGTTTCAGAATGCAGGATTTCCTTATGGTTTGTTTGGGCTTTTCAAAAAGCTTATTTACTGATCCGGAGAGGTGCCAGACTCCCGGCCTGAAGAATGCAAGCCGAGTTTATATGTGCCTGAAAATACACCATCATGTCCAGGCCCATTGCGTGTTCGGAGCCAATGTCGAGGCTGATTTGATTGCTGTGTGTTCTGTCCTGTTCTTTGCCAAAAAAGTGGCTGTTAACACAGGCCAAAACCTCAGCTCACTTGAGCCTCTTGTGTGGAAAAAACAGGGCTAGAAATTCAGACCAGGATAATGGCTGAACTCTGAAGAATGATGACCACCTTTTAAACTATGATCCTGTTTATGTGCTGGTAGGCGCCTCTAATCATTTGCTTGTTTTAATTAAGCCCCCATTCCCTTCATGAAAAGTTGGGATTTAAAAAGTTTATCCAACTATGTTTAAACCTCACACTCTTATCTTCTGTCCCCAGGCCCTATCTCTGTATTTTCGATATGATACCATATTTTCAAAAATAAACTGGAGACCTGAGGTCTTTGGGGGAGAGAGAATATGTGATCTTCCTGACAGAACCACAGAAAGGGCTGTTGGGCATGAGCATGTTGCAGGGTACTTAGTTATCGCTCATGAATGCAGGCCACCATGTTTATTTTCCTTGAGGTCAATGTGATGTCATTGTCCAAGGAGAACTGTTTATTGGTTGAGAATACACACACACACACACACGTGCACTCACAACAAAGGCAGGATTGTTCCCCTGCCTTCCTCACAGAGCCATGGTGTGGGCTCAACCTTTGCTCCAAGAGTAGTTAGGGAACCTGCATCTTGGTGACTCAAGAGGACATAAAATGCTAGATCCAAGTGACTTTTGCCAGAAACTTGACTCTGTGTACTAGATTCATACCTAATTCTTACTCCTGTGTGTTAAGACAATGCCTCCAGAGGTTTCTCCTAAACTTCTCCTTAAAATATCACATCCTCTGCCTGACGTGACCATCTCATGGTCAAAGGCTCATGGACCATCCCATTAGCCTTTATACCCCTTGTTCAAAGTTCGAAGCAATGTAACCTACTCAGGGAGACTTTCCTTAATCTTCACTTAAAATATATTTGATTTTTCTTTCTGGGTGCCCAAAGTATGAGGCTTCTCTTCTAAAGCAATACTCCTGTTATGTTATAACTCTCCTTGGACATAAATGGTAGTAAGCTCCTTGAGAGCAAAGATCATGTCTTTTTCCTAGAGATCATGACTTGTGCTAAACACTACTCTTCCCAAGATTTATGGTTTTGCATTTTGACATGTCTGTCCGGAACCACAGACGGAAAGCTCTTTGGGCACGTGGACTTTTATTATATCCCCAGCATGGGATAGATTGTCATATTGAAGGTGCCCTAACACCTCTGGCATGGTTGAAGCCATCTGACCTGCAGACAGGAATGCAGAAAGTCCACACAGCCTTCTCAACATTTTCTCTTATACATACCTTCCTTGCTGTCTTGTGGGTTTCCCAGGTAGCACAGTGGTAAAGAACCCACCTGCCAGTGTAGGAGATGCAAGAGACCTGGGTTTGATCCCTGGGTTGGGAAGATCCCCTGGAGAAGGAAATAACAACTCACCCCAGTTTCTTGCTTAGAAATCTCATGAGCAGAGGAGCCTGCCAGGTTACAGTCCATAGGGCTGCAAAGACTTGGACACCACTGAATTCTGTAAGACCCTTGCTGTTTCCACTATGCCTTTCTTACTTTTTTTTTTTTTTTTTGACTGAGATGCACAGCTTGTGAGATCTTAGTTCCCAGAGCAAGGATCGAACCCAGGTCCTCAGGAATAAAAGCCCAGAGCCTAACCAGTGGACCACCAGGGAATTCCCCTTACTTCTTTTAGTCTACTTAAATCTGTAAAAAAAAAGTATCTGTGCCTAACACTTTTTCATTTAACTGTTATTACTTTAAATATATGGACCTCCTAAATGCCTGTATTCCAAAGGGCATTTTTCATGAGACACCTTCTGTCCTCCTGGAATATTTGGCACTGGTGATGGCCCATCACCCTGAAGCTCCCTCCTCCCCTTAGCATTCATGGTGTAGCGCTCTTCTGCTTTTCCTCCACTCACAGAACCCTTGTGTATTCAGTTGATATTGGTGCCCCAGCCTCCTGAGTCCCTTCTCTTCTTCAGCTGTACACGCTCCCCCAAGAAGCCTAACCTAGGGCTCCCCTGGTGGTCCAGTGGTAAAGCTCTGAGCTCCCGCTGCTGGATGGATGATTTAGAACCCTGGATGGAGAACTAGGATCCTGCATCAAACAACAACAACAAAAACCAACCCTAGCCCAACTGTGCCATCCACAGCCATGCCACCCAGAGCTGTTTAAATCACCGAACCTACCCCCACCAAGAGATTCATCTGCATCAGGGGCCTCTTCATGGTGCGTTGGATATTCATTTCCCAAAGTATGCATGAATCTCCTTAGGGAAACGCATGTGTGAGTGCTAAGTCCTGTCTGACTCTTTGCAACCCTGTGGATTGTAGCACGCCAGTCTTCTCTGTCCATGAGATTTCCAAGGCAAGATTATTGGAGTGGGTTGCCATTTCCTCCTCCAAAGGATCTTTCTGACCCAGGGATCAAACCCACATCTTCTGTGTCTTCTGCACTGCAGGTGGATTCTTTACCACTGAGCCACTGGAGGCATCCCGCTCAGTACATATCTTCCCACCCAAATCTGTCTCCACCCTCAACTCCTTTTCATCACAGTATCCTGAGAGTGTACCTAACAGCTTTATTCATCCCTTTGTCTCCCATTCACCTCCCCATTGCCACTGGGCACATTTTTCTAAAATATACAGTCTAAGAGATGCAATCATGTCATCTCATCCAAGTCTCCATGTACACACAGGCTAAACCCAGCACCGGACACACAAAGCCTTCCTGATACGATCAGAGATATACATTCTCCCTGGTTTTCAAAGATTCACAGTGCATTTATGTTTTCTTCTTGATTCATCATTTTCAAATGCTAATAAGAAAGAAGGGGAAGAGGAAGGAAGATTGCTCCAGATGTGTAGCACTGCTGTAAATCCTGAAATAAAATGATCTTTGTGAACTAAATGGTACCTGGGTTTTATTCAAGTGAAGAGCTAAGCAGTTGACTGTGATTTTAAACTATCAGTGTTCTATACTTTAAATACACTGATACAGATTTTTTTTTTTTCAATGACCTAAGGAACATATGCAAATTGAAGTTATATTGTTTAGTCTTAAGCAGTCAGGGCTGATTGAATAATTGATCTACAAGTACACATAAAGTGTCCTGTTGGGGTTATATACTGTGATTTACAACTAAATAGTACACATAATTAACATGGACTTAAGGTGTGCAGGAACTATGTAGATTAGCTAATAAAAGACCAAAAATCCTAAAATAGCTAATGCATAGTTGATTTTCAGAGGTTTTGTTTTGGTTTATTTTGGAGATAGGAGAAGATATGAGGGGAAAATAAGTATATTGAAAGCTTCCTTGTGGGTTGTCCATTTACAGTGTAGGGTCTGTTGTTTAGTCACTAACTTGTGTCCAACTCATTTGTGACCCTCATGGACTGTAGCCCACCAGGCTCATCCGCCCATGGGATTCTCCAGGCAAGAATACTGGAAAGGATTACCATTCCCTTCTCCAGGGGATCTTCCTCACTTAGGGATGGAACCCACATCTCCTGCATTGGAAGGTGGATTCTTCACCACTGAGCGACCTGGGTCTGTATTATGGAGCAGATGTTCTCAGACTCTGGTCTGGGGAAATTTTTTATTATTTGCTTCTTTTAATATGCTGCCATGCCCTACCCATGACTGCGGAGTCTGATGTGGGTTCTTGATCTTCTCAAAAGGCCTACAGTCAAAAGTCCTGGTGTGCACCCTGCCGAAACCAGTAGAAATTAAACCGTTAATTATTATCTTGCCTACAGAACACCTTTCCTAGAGAAGATGATGCTGATTGGGGCCCTGAGGCATTGAAAACACACATTTTGCCTCTGTTTCTTTGTTTCCTTTAAAGGACCTGACTCACGTAGCCACATTACAGCTGTGGGTTGAGGGGAGAAGCAGGACAGATAGAGTGGGGGCTGTCACCCCACATGAGTCACCCCCTTCCTCCACACACTTCCCTGAGGGGATTCAGCAGTGGGGGTTACTCTTCTCTGAGATGGGCAAGAATATGTCTTGGAAGGTTCTATAAGTGTCCTTTGAGCTGGCAACATGGGGACAACCTCAAGGCCAAGAAGGACTCCATCTTTGCTGCAAAGCACCAATCCCTGCTCCCTGGAATGGGTCAGCCCCTGCATCCCCAAACCCTGGTTGCTGGGGCCCCTATCTGGATCCCTGCTAGTCTTGGTCCAGACAGAAGACAGGACCTGGAGTGACTTGCAGCAGTGAGTGATGGTGAACCACAGTGAGGTGCTATGAGACTCTCTGCTGTCCTGGTGACCTAGTTCCTGCCCTCGATATGCATGTGAGCGGGAAGCAGCAATCTGCAGGGCCAGGTCACTTGGTCTTTGTTTTTGTGTAGGTTGTTCTCAACTCTGGGATCAGTTAGGGTGTTTTGAAATACTTACTACCTATGCCCAGGCACGTTCTCCCTGACCAATGCCATCAGATTCTCTGGGGAGGAGAGCTGGCCGTGGTGCTTCTTAAAAACCTCCCCAGATGATTTTAACATGCTTCCTGGGTTGAGAGGTTCCCTGGTGGCTCAGACGGTAAAGAATCCACCTGCAGTGCAGGAGACCCTAGTTCAATCCCTGGGTCAAGAAGATTCCCTGGAGGAAGGAATGGCAACACACTTCAGTATTCTTGTCTGGAGAATTCCATGGACAGAGGAGCCTGGCAGGATACAGTCCGTGGGCTCACAAAGGGTTGGACATGACTGAGCAACCAACACTTTCTGTGTCGAGAACCGCAGGATCAATGGCCATATTTCTGACAGAGGATAAATTTGAGTCAAGGTTTGGGCAACGTTAAGGACCCCTGCCCTGTGCAGGACCTGTGCCTGGACTCTGGCGATGTGTGAATGCATCCAACACAGGCACCTTCATACTGTAATGAGGATTCAGATAGATAAAAGATGTTCCTGTACCAGGTGGGAATGCTCTGAGGCACGCACGGGGAGCACGATCCAGGGGCTCTGTGATCTGCGAGAGCTGTGAAAAGTTTCCTGCAAAGGTGGGAGCCTGAGTAGAGCAGATGATGAGGGGTATGGGGAGTGGGACATTTCAGTAGGAAGGACAGTGTGCAGATGTGAAGCAGCTTGAATTGCCAGGGGACTAGAATGTCAACTCCAGGAGATCTGGGTGTCTGGGTCTTCTCGGCTCTTTCCTGAGAGCCTTGACCTGAGCTGGACAGCATCTGGTACATAATAAATATTAGCAGAATGAATGAATGAATGAACATATGATCATTACCTTCTCAGGGGTGTGGGGCTACCGAGAGATGAGGCTGAAAGAGCAGCAGGAGCGCCATCACAGACAGAACTCTGAACCATGTTCATCAGACTTTATCCATAAGGCAGTCATTCTCAGCAAGTTCAAAAATGAGGACCCACATTGAGTGAGGGGGAAAATGTCTTCTCAGACACTCCCATAGTCACAGCAGTACTTTTAGTACCATAGATGGAGAAAATGCATATAGACTTAAAAAAACACAAATTTTGCGATCTTTAAAATGAATTCTGTGACCACAGTAGAAATATAAAAGTAATATGTTTCTCCTTAACTTTGAAGGGTATGAAATGTTTACCTATCTTTATTTTTCTAAAGTGAATCATGACCGTTTGAGCTCTTTCTAGAAAAGGTAGAGGGGAAAGTCTTTCTCAGTCCACTGTCCGGCTGAGAACTTTGAAGAACTCCAGATCTCATGTGGTCTGGTCTGTGCTGGTCCCATCTCCCGAAGGTCTACAGAAATGTGTGTCCGTCCTCATCATCTTCTACCCTCTCTGCAAATCTTGCCAAGGAACCCCAAGATCGGGGTTTTGAGGGCCCAGTCTTCCCAGAATGCACTTCACCATGGCCTACCAGGGCTTCGCAGGTGGTGCTAGTGGTAAGAACCTGCCTGCCAATGCAGGAGATGCAAGAGATGAAGGGTACGATCCCTGGGTTGGGAAGATCCCCTGGAAGAGCGCATGTCAACTCATTCCAGTATTCTTGTCTAGCGAATCTCAAGGACAGAGGAGCCTGGGCTATGGTGTATAGGATCACAAAGAGTCAGACATGATTGAAGCAACTTAGGATGCAAGCACACATCCTCATCTCCACCCAATGAGATAGGTACTGTTACTTTCCCAGTCTTACAGAAAGGAGGAGAGAGATCAGGGAAATAGGTGTCAAATTTTGATGAAACACTAGATGGAGGAAGGAGGAAGTGGATGGTTTAGGATGACTCACAGATTCTGCTTCAGACTATGAGGAAATATTAAGGGAGCTGGGGATGCAAGGGAAGAACTTAAAGCCTTATTAGTAACTTTATGGTCTTTAACCTTTCATATTTATTCTTACTATTCATATTTCTCTTGTACTACATTTCCGACAACAACTTCTAAATCATTCATCAGTAATTAACCAAACTACTAACTATCGATTAAATCAGACTCAGCCAAAGAGATAAACCTTTGACACTGACGGTGAAAAATGGATTCTCTTTACACTCTTTTCCAAGTCCTTCACCGTGACCCTGACTCATTAGAGTCAGTCTTTTAATCAGCCTTGGAAACACAAGGAGAAAAATCTTATGAAATTGGGCATGTGCTTTACGCAGGCCTAGGGTACTGGATGTGCTGCATGCTGGCTCCAGGGACCAGCTTCCGAGACAGCTTTGTGATCACTAAGTTTCCAGGTCAACAGCAGTATCTCTCTCATCCTTTGTCAAGGGCTGCTCCCACCCCACAGCTGACCTGAGGCCGCGGTGTGACTGTGAACCTAATGCAACCAAAAGTTACTCTTAAAATAAAAGCCTGTAAAGTAAAATAGGACTTCGCTGGTGGTATGGTGGATAGGAATTTGCTTGCCAGTGCAGGGAACACGGTTTTGATCCCGGGTCCAGGAAGATTCCATGTGCTAAGGAGCAACTAAGCCTGAGTGCCATAGCTACTGAACCCACCTTCTGCAGCTAACTGACCTGGCGCTCCTAGAACCCACGCTCCACAACAAGAGAAGCCACCACAACGAGAAGCCCATGCACCGTAATGGAGAGTAGCCCCCACTCACTTCCTGCGACTAAAGTAAGCCTTCTCGAGTCAGCAAAGACCCAGTGCAACCAAAAACAAAAATAAATAAAAAATAAAAGAAAGAAAGCAAAATAAAACAAACAAACAAACAAAAAAGAAAGCAAAATAAAATACAATCAAAGGCTTCAAGTGTTCATCTCAAAGTTATTTCTACAAGTCACTTAATCGATCACTCAGGAGATCATTATTTGCCTCCTCTGTGCAAGACACTATACTACAAGTGACCACAGAAGAAAGACAAGAGGGTATGGCAGACATCTTTGAGGAAAAAGAAGCCCTGTTCCAGCCCCACAGGCTGCCCTGGCCATGGGGAAGAAGCATCAGAAACAGGGAACCCCACAGGTGAGGCAGGAGCTGCCCTGGGGCCCAGTCTGTTCTTTCCGACTCAGCTTGGGGCAGTTACAGTTGCCTTAAGTCACTTGTAACATCAAATAAATACCTGTGAATCTTGGCCTAGGGCTTGCTTAGGATCCACTCCAGAGGTCTAGTTTGAAGTGCTCAAATTAAGGGCTTGCTCTTTTCAGTTAATTTCAACAAGGAGTCGAGTTTTCTTCAGTTTGGCAAATATTAGGACTTGAGGCCAGGCCATGATATATCTGTATAATGAAGTCACCAAAACTCCTAACAGAGTCCCAGGTTCAATGGATTGGGGTGCCATTGGAGAAATTGGTCCCTGCACGTCCTTAGGCCGTGGGGAGCCTTTCTGGGGCCAACGGTGATCAGCACACAATCATCTGATGCAAATAAGCTCTGATGTGCCAGCTAAGGCTTCAGCTGGCCCCGCTACAGGAGGACAATGTGTGCTGCAGGATGGCGATGATACCAAGAAGGAACTCTTGTGACTGTGACCCTGGGTCCACATGCGCAGTCATACTGCAGAGGAGAGGTGGGTGGGAGGCCCTTGATCCCTGCAGCCTGGCGCAGAGCCTTTCACCCCTCCTGACCCTTCTCGGATGGGTGCTCTCTGGCCACAGTGCGGGGAGCCTGGAGCACTTCAGGGCTCAAGTGGCAAAAGGCACTGGGATCAGAACTTCAGGTGATCCTACCCAGCAGCCCTGTGCCCTCAGGCCCCAGGATACCAACCTCAGCAGAGCTAGCCCCATGGATGACAAAGAGGCCAGTCAGGAGTAGCTGGACAGTGCCCCATGGTCCTCACCGCCCACAGAATCAGCCCCCGCTCCTTGGCTCGCCCCTGGGGGTGGCCTCCAAGCCTCCACTTGCCCTCCTGCCTTGGCATCCTAATATTTGCCAAATATTTGCCAAATTGAAGAAAACTTGACTCCTTGTTGGAATTAACTGCAAAGAGGAAGCCCTTAATTTGAGCATTTCAAACTGAACCTCTGGCGTGAACTCCAAACAAGCCCTAGGCCAAGATTCAAAGGCACTTCCTTGATGTTACAAGTGACTTAAGGCAACTGTAACTGCCCCAGGCTGAGTCGGAAAGAACAGACTGGGCCCCAGGGCAGCTCCTGCCTCACCTGTGGGGTTCCCTGTCTCTGATGCTTCTTCCCCATGGCCAGGGCAGCCTGTGGGGCTGGAACAGGGCTTCTTCGCCTTGGTGGACCTCCAGCCTGGCTTGGTGGAAAGTCATCGTCCCATGGAGTCTGCTCTCTCCTCCTGCCTTGCTTCCAGTGAATCCTCACCAGCAAAGGGAGGGTAGCTGGAAATGAGATGGACACTCCAAGTGGGTGATTAAAACAGTCAAACAAACAAAAGCACACAAGCAGAAATGTTCCCCAGAGCTGAGATGGTGTGCTGGAGGTTGGGGTCATGGGCTCAGCTCAGCCTCTGTGGTCTCGCGGTACTGGCAGCTGGCCCCTGGACCCCTTTCACATGACCAGGCATAACAAGCACCACATTTAAGCTCTGCAAAACTTGGAGAACAGCCTCATGCATTTTGCACACAGTCTCCAAGATTTATAGATGTTGAAATGCGTACCTGCTGATTGTAAAGAGCTAAAGCCCCCCAAAGAAGGTCTTCCTGGGAACTGAAAGCCCCCTGGCCTCTTGTGCACCCTCACAGGGCTTCCTCTTGGACGTTTTCAACAGTTCAGTCTGTTCCAAAGCCCAGAAGGAGACTGGGTGAAATATTATGCTGTCACACTGGCAGGGAAGGGGGTGCTCTGCGTGTCCTGGGACCCAGAAGCCATGGGACCAGCAATGGCATCACACTATCCCAAAATGATTTCCTGGGGGTTCACTCGAGCCCACTCTTGGGAGGGGCATGTGGGAGGAAGGAGAGGGATGGCTCTGATTATGTTAGTGGACAGAGGTGGAACCACCTTCGCTGCCCCAGTATATCCACCTCATTAACCAGTGGCATAGGAAATACTTATACAGTGTGACAGGGTCACTAGCCCACTCCTGGGCCCCCCATCCTAAGATGAGTCCGCTGTTCTGTTCCAGCCATGTTGATGCTCTTCTCCTTAGTGGGGCCAGTCAGTCCTAGACACAGGTGTGCAACAAATGATGCTGGCCCTCCATAGCATCCTCTTCCTTTCTCTCCCTGCACCTGATTCTGTGTGCTCCCTTCCTCAAGATCCCAGTGTTCTTTTACAGTTCAGGCTCTTCATGCCCCCCCTCACTGAAACCCACCTGTGTGTCCAACACCTTTCCCAATTCAACCCTTTTACATCCCCCCATCATGACATAACAGTCCACTCACTGCTGAGAAATAAGTTTGATCATCCACTCTCTATTCTTTTCTCCACAATATAATCAGTGAAGGTCCAACACAACCAAAAGTGCCACCCTGTCCTGGGTGCTCTGAATGATAACAGAATCCCTAAAGTGACATTGCCCGTGTCTGGGCCTCTGGCATTGATATTTTGTTTGTCTTTTCATCTCTAGGGTCTGGCACACAATTCAGACTTCAGCATAAGCAGCTTTTCATATTGTGGACTCTTTTCATATGTGTTATTTCTGTCTCTCCATCTAGATTTTAAATTCTAAATCTGCTATGTCCTAGCACAGGATTAAAACATTGGTTCACTCACAGAAATAACTCTCTAATATACATGAAGTCAGAAAGGAAAACAGACTCATAAGTTGCCTCATCCTATAGTTGAGAAATCTGAGTTCAGAAAAGCATGAACACTTCAGACAGTGAATCATTTATTCATCCAAGAATAAATATTTATTCAGTGTTTAATCCAGTTGCTGTAGTAGAAATATAAAGATGATTCAGTCATAAACCTTGTTCTCTAGGAACTTCATGTTTGATGTGTGAGGGAGATAAGATATGAATGAACATCAATAACTACTCTATGTGAAAGGAAGCTGTAGGTACTATTAAGGTGCTAAATGGACTGTAACCAGGCACCAAAAATGAAGAGAGGTGATCCGGCAATCCCATTCCTAGGCATATATCCAAACAACACTCTAATTCAAAAAGATACATGCATCCATATGTTCATAGCAGCACTATTCACAATAGCCAAGACATGGAAGAAACCTGTCTATCCACTGGCAGATGGATAAAGAAGATGAGTACGTATATACAATGGAATACTATGCAGCCATAAAAGAGAATGAAATAATGCAATTTGCAACAACATGGATGGGCCTAAAGATTATTATGCCAAGTGAAATAAGCCAGACAAGGACAAATATCATATGATATCACTTATATATGGGATATAAAATACAACACAAGTGAACTTACAAAACAGAAACTACTCACAGACATAGACAACAGACTATTATATATAGAATGGATGAACAACAAGGTCCTGCTGTATAACGCAGAGAACATATTCAATATCCTGCGATAAACCACAAAGGGAAGGAGTTCAAATTATATATGTATATATATACACACACATACATATACACACACATATAACTGAATCTCTTTGCTGTACAGCAGCAACTAACTATGCCAAAGCCTTTGACTGTGTGGATCACAATAAACTGTGGAAAATTCTGAAAAGATGGGAATACCAGACCAGCTTATCTGCCTCCTGAGAAATCTGTATGCAGGTCAGGAGGCAACAGTTAGAACTGGACATGGAACAACAAACTGGTTCCAAATAGGAAAAGGAGTCTGTCAAGGCTGTACATTGTCACCCTGCTTATTTAACTTATATGCAGAGTGCATCATGAGAAACGCTGGGCTGGAAGAAGCACAAGCTGGAATCAAGATTGCCGGGAGAAATATCAATCACCTCAGATATGCAGATGACACCACCTTTATGGCAGAAAGTGAAGAAGAACTAAAAGCCTCTTGATGAAAGTGAAAGAGGAGAGTGAAGAAGTTGGCTTAAAGCTCAACATTCAGAAAACTAAGATCATGGCATCCAGTCCCATCAGTCCCACCACTTTATGACAAATAGATGGGGAAACAGTGGAAACAGTGAGAGACTTTTTTTTTTTGTGGGGGCTCCAAAATCACTGCAGATGGTGATTGCAGCCATGAAATTAAAAGACGCTTGCTCCTTGGAAGGAAAGTTATGACCAACCTAGATTGCATTCAAAAGCAGAGACAGTACTTTGCCAACAAAGGTCCGTCTAGTTAAGGCTATAGTTTTTCCAGTGTATGAATGTGGGAGTTGGACTGTGAAGAAAGCTGAGCACCAAAGCATTGATGCTTTTGAACTGTGGTGTTGGAGAAGACTCCTGAGAGTCCCTTGGACTGCAAGGAGATCCAACCAGTCCATCCTAAAGGAAATCAGTCCTGGGGGTTCATTGGAAAGACTAATGTTGAAGCTGAAACTCCAATACTTTGGCCACCTGATATGAATAGCTGACTCATTGGAAAAGACCCTGATGCTGGGAAAGATTGAAGGCAGGAGGAGAAGGGAACGACAGAGGATGAGATGGTTAGATGACATCACCGACTCAATAGACATAGGTTTTGGTAAATTCCGGGAGTTGGTGATGGACAGAGAGGCCTGGCGTGCTGCAGTTCATGGGGCAGCAAAGAGTCGGACACGATTGAGCAACTGAACTGAACTGAGCAACTGCTGCTGCTGCTGCTAAGTCGCTTCAGTCGTGTCCGACTCTGTGCGACCCCATAGATGGCAGCCCACCATGTTCTTCCATCCCTGGGATTCTCCAGGCAAGAACACTGGAGTGGGTTGCCATTTCCTTCTCCAATGCATGAAAGTAAAAAGTGAAAGTGAAGTCGCTCAGTCATTTCTGACTGTGTGCAACCCCATGGACTGCAGCCTACCAGGCTCGTCCGTCCATGGGATTCTCCAGGCAAGAGTATTAGAGTGGGTTGCCATTGAACTAAGCAAATAACACATTGTAAATCAACTATACATCAAAAAATGAATAAGATGGACTTCAAATGCTGTGAGTGACCAGGAAGGGAAGAGCTGAGGCCAGGTGGCACCATAGAGGAAATTTCCTAGTAGATCTGTGTCAAACATGTAGCCGAAGTTGGAGGATGAAATCACACAATGCCCTGCTCGTTGCTTGGTTGGTGAAGATGTGATTTAGCCCCATGTTTATGAGGAACGTATTGTGTGTCCTGACACGACTACTAAAGAGACAAGGAGGGAAGTTGAAAGAGCAGAGCAAATGTACCAAATCACCACCTTGGAACCATCCAGCTTAGCCTGACTTTTAAACAACAAAGCTCATTTAAAAAGAGGAAGAGAAACTGTCTTTGTTTCTTTTAATATCTTCTCTTTCCACCAAGTAATTCTTATTTTCAACTGTAAGTTGAGTTTCCCCCCTCATCTTATTCCAACTAAATCCACACTTGCCAAGTGTACTAGGTCAATACAAATAATTTTTAAAGGCATGGCCCAGCTCTCAAGAGGTGAAGAGTGCCTGGCACTTGGTGCTTTGTAAAGATTTGCCTGGATAATCTGAAAGAAAACCATCAGCAATGAGCAAGACCAGGTTCATTCACAAATCACACAATTCTTATCCCTGGTGCTGTTGGGATGGCAAAAGTAGTGGAAGCCACAGTCCTTACCTTTAAAGAGATGACTATCTAAGGAAGAGACTATATCCATGCTTGAAATACTTAGAGAAAACTGACTCCTACATGCAAGATAGCATGGTTTGCATCACACACACACACACACACACACACACACACGCACAGAGTTCTGGGAACAAGGGTATGTTTTGTGGCCTTACAACTTCACTCAGCTTCTCATCCATCCTGAAAGCTTTTCTTCTGCCTCAGAAAATGAAGGATCATTGCTCTTTAAAGGCTGCCCTGTCACTTAACTCATACCTGTACCACCCCTGAAATCTCCATCTGCGATCACGTCTCTATTTTGAATCTTCAATCCTGTCTTCTCCTTGGCTTCTTTTCCATGTCCTTCGAATATGCCAGTGATACCCTGCTCCAAAAATCCTTCTCAAATGACTGCTCTATGTCATGTCTTCCCTTCACCATAAAAATTTCATTTTTTTTTTCTTTTGGCTTCACTGCGTGGCATATGGGATCTAAGTTCCTGGACAGGGATCAAACCCACCTCTCCCCCTGCATTGGAAGCGCAGAGGCTTAACCACTGGACCACCAGGAAATTCTTCCATTTCATTTTTTAATAAGGCTACCCAAGCCATCTCCATAGCCCCAACTTCTACCTGTTCCTCAACTTTTTTATACTTCAGCTTTAGCTCTGGCCACCCCACTGAATGGCTCTCTCATTCTCATGACTGCTCTTGAGATGTACATGACCCCCCTGTTTGGGTCTTGGGCCTACTGTCCCAAGCTGCACTTTCCAGTCTCAATTCTGAGATACAGAGACAGTATTTCCAATGACCCACTAATTTCCAGTGACCCACTAAGCATGCGGTCTACGTGGCCACCCTTGAAAACTGTGAAACTCTACATGCCCCAGATGGACTCCACCCTTTTTCCCTCAAGCCTGTGTGCACACACGTGTGCCAAGTCACTTCAGTGGTGTCTGACTCTGTGCGCCCACCAAGCTCTTCTGTCCATGGGAATCTCCAGGCAAGAATACTGGAGTAGGTTGCCACGCCCTCCTCCAAGGGATCTTCCCGACCCAGGGATCAAATCCATGTCTCTTACATCTCTTGCATTGGCAGGCAGGTTCTTTACCACTAACACCACCTGGGAAGCCCTCCTTAAGCCTACTCCTCCTCTAATTGGAATGGTATTTTATATCATCATCAAGCATCTACCAGGCAGCCCTAAGCTAGAACTTCAGGGTTATTTTAGAGGCCTCCTTCTTCATCATCTGCTTCCTAACCATCTCTTCAAGTTATTCCCACTTGACATTCTATCCCGATCACCTCAGTACAAGGGACTCATCTACATCCTTTCTCCTGGCTTCCCCTCCCTACAAAATCAGCGAGCAATAGACATTTTAGGTAAGAGCCCCAGGTCCCTCCTCATTGTTCTCAGCTCTCTGCTTCTTGACTTCTATTTTGTACCCCCAAATCTGATTTCCCATTTCTGGCCACTCTGGCTTCATGGATTATAGATTTCCATGTGATTTTCCACAGCGGATCTCCATCTGTCTTGTACTTCTGCTTTCAGATATAAAATCACACCCATTGTCCCTTAGAGAAACATCATGGTCCAGTCCTACTCCTGTGAGCCCTACTGGCCAAGCCAGCCTCAAGGTTATTACCTCAGTGCTTCCATAGTCATCTTTTTCTTTGTCTGCCTGTTTCTTTCACTGAACTTGAAGTTCCTCGAGGGTAAGAACTGGCCATTATTATCTTGCCTTTGAATTTCATTAGAGGCACAGTATGGCTTCCCAGGTGTGGCTCAGCACTAAAGAATCTGCCTGCCAATGCAAACAATCCCTGGGTCGGAAAGATCCCTTGGAGGAGGAAATGGCAACCCACTCCAGTATTCTTGCCTGGAAAATCCCATGGGCAGAAGACCCTGGTGGATTACAGTCCATGGGGTCACAAAGAGTCAGATACGACTGAGCATGCACGTATGCATGCGAAAGATTATTATCGGGTTAGCCAAAATGTTTTGTTTGTGTTTTTCCATAACATATTAACAGATAAACCCTAACAAACTAATTGGCCAACCCAATAAAATGGAAAGACTGTGGTGCACACAGGAAGCATTTAAGAATGATTCAAGGCAATACATGTCCTGTAGAAATACAGAGAGAGGGAGGGGGCTGCTGCGAACTGAGTCAGTACAGGAAGCTGGATCCCAAGCTGAATACAGACATTGTAATTATGATATGCCCTAAAAACAGGAAAGTGCTGGTTACTCTGATGAAGTCTATCTTTTAACTCCTCCCAGTGCCCAGAATTCTCCTCTTACTCTATTACCTTTTCTTAACCCAGCTGGGATGACTACTGCTGGTAACACCAAGAAGAGCTGCCCATGGTGTCACAGAGGCATGGTCTAGCCACCAAGAAGCCATGGGCCAACAGCCTCCCTGATGTGTTAGGGCCAGGAGTTTGGGAGGCCTTTGTCTCTGTTTACTTGGACCAAAGGGACAAAGTACTCTTCATCATTCCAGATGAACATCCAGAGAGTTTTTGATCACGAGCCTTCCCTAGAGTTGACTCTCCAGCCAAATGTGACAGCCCTTGGATAATCCTGGCAGATGCTCATGGCCTTAGATTTTTTTCAAAGAAGTATCCTGGCCTTCCTGTTGGTTTCTCCATTTATTGTTTCCTGTCAAGCTCTCATGTGATTGGAATACTGCTGTCCTTAAGGCTGTGCCCCCTTGGTACCATGAGCTCAAGTTCTGCTCCCTTTCCTCCTGGCCTCACCGACTGGCCCTTGGCTGAGAGACTTCTGAACTGCACTGCGGCATCGGCCTGGACTGTGTTTTTTCCTAAGATCCTCCTCTAGGCTTTTCATCACAGTTCAGCAAAGGGCACTGCTTGGATCTGGCTTATACTGAAGGGAACATCAGTCCCTAAGAAGTAGTTGAATCAAACCACCTTCCCAGTTGAGTTTTGGCAGCCAGGCCCTTCTTATTCTTCCCTCTCTGGTTCCTCCCTTTTGGCCACTTACCCTAACCTCATTGTCCTCCTGGCTGCAGCAGGCCCCAGATTTTCCAGAGAAGTTGCTAGAGATGGCTTGCTGTTCATGGTGAGGTTGTGTGGGTGGACACTTGGCCAACCACACCACGAGTGGCCTAACAAAATGGTGTCTGAGGGCAGATAAGCCTTGACCCCTGGGCCTATTCTGCATGGATTGTCCCTTCTAAGATGCGTGTATCCCCTGGATTTTGCTGACTTCTTAAGCTTGTCGCAGAGGTATTTATAGCCCAAGCAAGTTGCTCAATGGTCTTATTCATGGTCCACGTGTAAGTCATCACACAATCTCTCTTCCAGTTTCCTCAGTTCCTGAAAAGCATGGATGAACTCTGTGCAACAGAAATTTGATCATTTTGTAGCATATGAACGCACATGTTCAGAACCCCACATCCAAGTCACAATAGGTTCACTCACCCTTTTGGGTTTCTAAACCTGAAAGAAGACCCTTCCTAAAGAAAGAAAGAAAACGATGAAATGAATACATAAATAAAGGAAAGCACCCTAAGATTTTCAAAAACTTCTCTGTCACTCTCTCAATGCACATCCGTGTGTTAATAAATGCCTTCTCCTCTTGCCTGATCCAACCTTGCCTCTGGCTACAGACAGATGATGGGTAAAGAGAGAGATCCAAGGGGAAAAAACATCCAGTATCATTCTCTTTAGAGAAGTTCATCATGTTGCGGAGAAGAGCTAGCTTTTCCACACATGTTGAACTCGCTAAGGAAAGCCTTGGACTTTGTACCATCTCTGTTGATACAATCACCTTGTGTCAATCATGGGCTACACAATCCCCTGGCAAATGTTTCCAGGTATAACGTAATTAATGTGGCGTTAGCCTTGCTGATTTTTTTTTTTTTCTGAACTGTACAGTTTGCAGGACCCTATTTCCCTGACCAGGAATCAAAACTGGGCCCACTGCAGTGGAAGTGTGGGGTCCTAACCACTGGACCTCCAGCAACTTCCCATCCGATTGATTTTTAAACTCAGTCCAGGCTGGGTCACCTTGCAGAATGCCTGCTCCTTTTCAGTAGTCAGGCCATAGCGATGATCTTTATCCACCCTCTACAGGCCCTGAGCTTTGAGCTGCCCACCTTGTCTGGAGGGGCCAGAGTATCATTCCTCCTCCTGGTTCTGTGCTGCTCAGCCCACATTTCACACCCTCTCACTTCCATGCTTCCTTCTAGCCGCGTCAGAGAGGGGTTCCCCTGAGAACCATTAGGTCATTCTCACATGGCTGGGCCCACCAATCTTGACAAAGCATTTTCTGTAAACCACGTGAGGGAGGGCAAAAATAACAATAATAAATAATGCCTCTGAGTCATCCATTAACTGCTGTCACCACCGCCTCCATGTCAGCTGTCACATGTGAATAGTGTCACCTAGAATTCCCGCCGGGGCCATGCCAGCTTTCCCACGTTCCCTCCCCCATCGCAGTGCTGATGGCCACGCCTCCCTCATGGCCCAGTTCTCCTGTTCCCTGAAGCCAGGCCTGTTTCTCTCGGATCTCACTCTGAGCCCCGTCGAGCTTATTCTCGTGACCGTGGCCATGAAAGTTTCGATGTCCTCTGCCTCCCTCTGATCTTTGCTGCAAACCAGGACGATGTAGGCTGTCTGGCGATGCACCACGTTGCTAACTTGCCTTCAGGTCAGAAATCAGTGCTTGGATTTCTAAAAGCTCTGGGTTGGGTTTGTCTTGGGAAACCTCTGCCTGCCAGGGCCCTGGGGCTCAGCCCACCCTGGGAGTGTCTGCAGAGTTGAATGGGCCTCTCTCTTCCAATCTGCCCATGTTCTTGCTTAGCTCAGCTCTCAGGGCTTATGGTGACATTCTCCTTGCTCCATGGCCTTGCCCTGAACAGCCACAAACATACCACCCCAGCAGCTCATCTCGAAATGGTGGTCAGATCTTCTCCTCTATGAGACCTGTCATCTCAGTGAGCTGAGCACCAGCCAAGCCAAACCTAGACCTCGTCTGCAGGGAGGTCAGAACCACCACTCCACTCCAGAGTGTAGTTTCACGGCACAGCTTCTGCACTCGCTCTAGATCTCAAGTCCTTCTTGAAACATAAATGGGGCAGGGCTTGCGTCTGCCTTTCTGGAGTGCCGCTCGCGTCTCACATGGTTCCTCAGCCTCTGGGTTCAGAGGTCTCCAGAGGGTTTCTTCTCTCATTTTATTCCTTGTGCACCACAGAGTGTTTGGTCTCCCAGTGTAAGGCTGGCCCAGGCCAGGTGCTGAGGCTCCCACCATGGCTAAGGTTGGCGCCTGCTATACCTGAGGGGAGGCTGTGGGGTGTGGGTGAAGTGCAGGGAGGTCCTGCAGAGGAGGCTGGAAGGCGTTTGAGGTGGGCTTAAAGCAGGACTTCCCTGGTGGCTCAGATGGTAAAGCGTCTGCCTACAAGGCAGGAAACCCGGTTTGGTTTCCTGGGTAGGGAGGATCCCCTGGAGAAGGGAATGGCACCCCACTCCAGTACTCTTGCTTGGAAAATCCCATGGACGGAGGATCCTGGTAGGCTACAGTCCATGGGGTCACAAAGAGTCGGACACGACAGAGCAACATAATTTTCACTTTCACTTAAAGCAGGATGAGGAGTTTAACACTGAAAGGGCAGTGGCAATCCAGCCAGAAGGAAGTGTTCAGGAGCCCCTGAGGGGGCCCTGGGGGCTCTGGCATTGGCGAGGCGTGGGGTGAGGAGCCCTGCGTCCAGGTCCTGTGTGACAGGCCTGGCCTGTGGTGAGGATGTCTGAGGCCACTGGTAGGTCCCCATGTGTGTGCGAAGGAAGTCAGACATTGTCCTGGAGATGACAAGAGTCACGGATGGTCTCTAAGCAGAGTTGGGTGTGAAGCGTGGATTAAACAAGGGCAGGGAGACAAGTTGTGATGGTCTTGGTTGAAGACGGTGGGGAGGTTGGCTCTGGGGCCATGGGTAGAAAGGTGACATTTATGGGACTGAATCAACCAAGTCTAGTCACGAGTGGACTAGAGAGAAAGTGAGGGAAACATTGAGAATCACACTGAGATTCTGAACTGGACTAGACTCTGAAGGTGAGGAAAAATGAGGACAGAGTTGGGAATGATGGGGTAGAAACAGACTATAAGATCCCTGTGAATGCGGTGACTAATGGCACGGAGGCAGTGGGCTGGATGAGCCCTTTGTGAAGTCTGTGGAGGAGGAGGGGGAGGAGGGAGACACTGGCAGTGCTGGGGGTCTTCTCTAAAGTGCAGAAAAGACCACGTTTGTGAGAAGAGGGGGAGACACAGGGAAGGAGCCACCCCTTACTTGCAGGGAAGGTGGGGGCGTTGCTATGAGCAAGCCTGCCCCACACAACGAAGACACCTGGTGTGTTTCCAGTCTCATGAGGTAGGAGTAATTATACCCATTTTCCAGATGAAGAATCAGCCCAACTATTGGTGCAGCCACTATGAAAAACAGTATGAAGTTTCCTCAGAAAACTAAAAATAGAGCTGCCAAGTAGCCAACAATCCTACTCTGGGCATATATGCAGAGAAACTCTAATTCAAAAAGATATATGCACTCCTATGTTCAAAGTAGCACTGTTCACAATAGCCAAGACATGGAAAGAACCTCAATTTTCATTGACAGGTGAATGGATAAAGCAGATGTGGAACATACATACAGTGGAACATTATTCAGCATAAAAAAGGAAAGCCATCTGCAGCAACATGGATGCAACTAGAGGTTATCATACTACGTGAAGTAAGTCAGAAAGAGAGACACAAATGCCACGTGATATCACTGATATGTGAAACCTAAAATATGGTACAAATGAACCTAGCTACAAAACAGAAATAGACTCACAGACTTCGGGAACAGACTTGTAATTGCCAACGGGGAGAGCGAGGGGACAGGTGGATTGGGAGTTTGGGGTTAGCAGATGCAAACTATGATATACAGAATGAATGAGCTACAAGGTTGTACTGTACAGAGCGAGCTTCTGTTCTGTCGATCAGTTGTATCCGACTCTTTGTGATCCTGTGGACTGGTAGCCTGTCATGCTCCTCTCTCCATGGGATTCTCCAGGCAAAAACACGGGAGTGGGCAGCCGTTTCCTCCTCCAGGGGATCTTCCTGACCCAGGGATCAAACCCGCATCTCCTTCATTGGCAGGTAGGTTCTGTATAGCACAGGGAACTCTGTTCAATATCCTGTGATCAACCATAATGGAAAAGAATATTTTTAAAAAAATGTCATATATAATTTCACTTTTAAAAGGAGTAAAACAATTTAATACTATTGCTGCACAATAAGCTCTAAATAAAAATGCATACATCGTAAAAAAAAAAAGGATGTGTATATGTGTATAACTGAATCACTTTGCTGTATAGCAGAGATTGCCACAACATTGTAAATCAAGTATACTTCAACTTAAAAATTTTTTTTAATTAAAAAAAACAACAAAGCCCAACTAATTGATTCTACCAGAAATGGGGGTTCATTGAGCAGTTGATGCAGAAAAATGAAGTGGTTGGGATGGGAATAAAATGAGATATAAGGGAGGTAGTTGGATGGGGTTGGGGAGACGCTTGAGGTGCTGAGGAAGGCCAAAATTTTAAACTTGGGATTTGGAGCAGTTCTGGCTGAAGACAAAGACCAGACACAAGGACCAGGGGCTCAGTGGTTCACAGAATTCGTGATGGTTACCCGAGATGAGCCGGCTACAAGCAGCCTTCGGAGGGGGCTTTGGCCGAGGGGACAGGGAGGCAGGTGTCTGCCCCTTCTGTCTCTGCGCCTCCTCTTCTCCTCGCATATTCAGAGGTGTGTGTGTTCCCGCCCATCCCACTGTGGTTGAAAGTCAGTCTTGCTTTCTGCCAGCCTGTCTTTTTGAAGCCTCTATGAACCACAAATAGATGCAGCCCACATTTTGCCTCAAAGATTTATTCTCTGTTTGCTCTCAGTTACCAAGTTGAACTCCAAGCTGCTGTTGAATTTATCTGAGGTACCGAGGGATGGGGGACAGCCTTGCATAACTGGAATCTGAAGATAAGCCAAAAGCTCACTGTAGCCAAAATTCCTATATCTTTTCCTACCAAATATTTATGGCAGTGTTGCCAGCCAATAGCAAATTGACTAGTCTGAATTTGATTTTTTATGCAATGTGTCTGACCTTGCATAACTGGTGGTGACCGGGCGTTCCAGTTGGTCCAATGCATCAGAGCCCAGTTGTAGGGTCCTTTGAGATGCAGACATTTCATGCTTGGGTGGCCATCCTAACAGATCCCAGTAAATCAAAGCTTTGCTTCTACCTCTCGTATATCTTTCTGCCGATTTTGGAAAACACAGCCACAGTCGACAATGAACTAACTTCTGGTGAAATTACTGAATAGATAAACAGATTAATGAATGAATGAATTTCTAAGCAACATAAATTAAATTTCTGGATAGTTCAACCATATTAGAGACAACTATTATACAGATTTCTGTGAAGAAGTATGCTCTTATTACTCTCAAGTTTTTTTCCTATTTGCTGTTTGATCATCACAGACGTAAACATATTCCAACATGTGAGATGTTTTGGAAGATTAACCGAAACCAAGATGAAATTTACCAGGGATCATATACAAAGTTAGCCACCTTGGTTTTTATTTTTAACACACTCCTGAGTACAGAAGTGTAAAATGGAAATAATAAGATGTAGAATCAGAGTGAAAACATACCATCAGATAATCATGCAATCTATCCATAAGGAGAATTAAGCACAGTGAGATTTCAAGACTTGCCTAAAGTCTTGGCAAAGATTGTTCAGAACCAAATTCCATTTGAAGAATCTTACATTTAAATGTATTTAACCTGAGGTTTCCCTGGCAGTCCAGTGGTTGGGACTTCACGTAGGGGGTATGGGCTCAATCCCTGGTGGGGGGAACAAAGATTCCACCTACCTCGAGACCAAAAAATCAAAACATAAAACACAAGTAATCTTGTAACAGATAAACTGAAGACTTAAAAGTTATTTTTTAAAAGATGAACTTAACTTCACAAACAGAAAAACCTCGTGGAAACGAGTCAGAAGAGGTTTAGTGGGAACTTGTGAAAAGTGATGTCACTGGTTTAGTTTCTCAGTCTGTTTCCATGGGGCCCTTATGGACTCCTTTCTGGACTTCCCAAGTGGCGCAGTTGATAAAGAATCTTCCTGCCAATGCAGGAAACGCAAGAGATGCGAGTCCAATCCCTGGATCCGGAAGATCCTCTGGAGGAGGAAATGGCAACCAGCTCCAGTACTCTCCCTCGGGAAACCCCATGCACAGAGGAGCCTGATGGGCTACTGTCCACAGGGTTGCGAAGAGTTCGACATGTCTGAGCACTCACATACACCCTGCTTCTAGGACCTCCTTTATGCCCTCTGCAGCCTGGTTTCCCTGCTCGCTTATAGCCATCTGGAAAGACAGAGTCACTTTCAAGTCTCCATGACCTTTTAAAGGCTCCTCACAGCTAAGTGACCTGGGTAGGCTCTCCTAGGTCTAGTTAAGACCAAGGCCCATTTGCGGCCCACTGCTGGGGCAGTGAGTGGAGCTCTCCCTTGTGGAGCTGGCAGAGGCTGATTCTCTAAGAGGAAGGCAATGTTGAGAGCATGAGACCAGCCACTCTAGTGACACCCGGATGGCACAAGCAAGTCAGAACCTGACTGTCTGACTTCAGGCCAGCCTTCCATCGAAGACTGGAAGGCTTGGGTGAACTCAAACACAACTGCAGGGAAAAGTGAGGTGTCTTCCGAGGGTGAAGGCAATCATAAGCCAAAATGAAGATGAGAACCTTGCTCTATTCTTCCCTGGCCAGGTAACACCCAAAAGTGCATGGCTGATGCATTTTAAGAATAATCCAGAGACAGTTTAGAGCACTGCCAGACAAGGGTGACATTGATGGTAAAGAGATTCAGTATTATGTTATCAAAGACATGATTGGAGGATTCAGCATATTAGCCTGGAAAAAAAGGCTTAAAAGAGATGTAATTCTTTTTGTCCAAATGTTTGAAGGGCTGGTTTCGGTCTTTAAAGAATTCTATGTTTGCATACATCTGCAGAGGTTCAGAAGTAGTACCGAAGGGAAAAAACTAGAAGGAGGTAATATGTGTGTGTATGCTCAGTCACTCAGTCAGACTTTGGCTTAAAATTGGGGCCAACATTCTTTCTAATAGAATTATCTAAAAATTGATTGCCCTATCATGTTCAAGAAGTGATGGTATGATCACTTGTAAGGACAAGTACATTTATTTTTGTTTTTTAAGAACTGACTATTTAGAGTCTAGATCTTTCCAGGTGGCTCAATGGTAAAGAATCTGCTTGCCAATATAGGAAACATGGGTTAGATCCCCGGGTCGGGAATATCTTCTGGAGGAGGAAATAGCAACCCACTCTAGTATTATTGCCTGGAAAATCCCAAGGACAGTGGAGCCTGGTGGGTTACAGTCCATGGGGTCGCAAAGAGCCAAATATGACTTATTAAAGAACAAACAAACAAAAAGGAAAGCTGTAGAAGTAATATATGAGTTAAGAGAGTTCTAAAGTCTATTCCAATCATGGAATTCCATAACCCTGCCGCAGGTACATCTGGTTGGCTAGGTTGACTGCTGCCATAAGAGTGAAGGCCACTGTGTGTGGTCTGTTGGATTAATGATATCAGCAGATGCCGCGTGGCTCCCTCTGAAACATCAGCAGGCTGCCCTAATCTCACACTGGATTTCTTCTAGCCTGGACCTTCTCAGGTCTGGCTGTGACAAGGCTCCTTCAGTTAAGATGCTCTGGATCATTAAAATCTCCCTACCATCTGCAGGAATAGCCAGCAGGATGGGGTTGAATACCCAAGATATGAAATCCACCTTGATAAGGTTCTTTAGACATAGCTTATCTAGTTGCAAGCTTATTCACTGAAAGGACTGATGCTGAATACTTGGCCAATATTTTGGACACATGATGCGAAGAGCTGACTCATTTGAAAAGACCCTAATGCTGGGAAAGATTGAAGGCAGGAGAAGAAGGGGACGACAGAGGATGAGATGGTTGGATGGCATCACCGACTCAATGGACATGAGTTTGAGTAAGCTCCAGAAGTTGGTGATGGACAGGGAGGCCTGGCGTGCTGCAGTCCGTGGGGTTGCAAAGACTGAGTGAACTGAACTGAACTATTTGGTTGTAAAGATCAGTAGCCCTTTCAAGGTAGCTCAGATTTAACAAAGAATAAGATAAATGTATCAAGGGATGCATTTTAAGGATATGAGGAGGTTTTGAAGAAACTCAGGGAAAGCTGAACAGCACGAGCAAGGAGGGGCAGGACTTACAGACAATAGGACAATCTGTCCCTGGTGACTCCTCACTCAAGATGCTTCAGAGGCCTCTGACTGCTGACCAGCTGATATATTATCTAGTTGAATCTTCTAGCCATCATCAGACTAGTAAAGTGCAGTTGGTAGGGCCTAATTATCTAGGAGCTGCACTAAGAGCAAGTTAAACTGGAAAGAGAAATTGGGCTTGGGAAAGTGAACCAAGTCATCCAATACAGAGGTGACCAAGGGTCCTAAGGATCCCAGCACGATATGCATTCAACCAGTTCTCATGAAGTGTGGGTTGTTGATACTTTTATAGGAGCTTCCCAGGTGACACCGTGGTAAAGAATCTGCCTGCAAAGCAGAAGACCTGCAGGAGACACAGGTTTGATCCTGGGTTGGGGAGATCCCCTGGAGGAGGAAATGGCAACCCACCCCAGTATTCTTGCCTGGAAGATTCCATGGGCAGAAAAGTCTGTGCGCTATAGTTCATAAGGCTCAAAGAGTCAGACATGATTGAGCACATATGCAGAGGTTTATAGTTTAGTCTTTCCTTCTGTCCCCACTGTCCTTTTCTCCGCATCTCCACACACTTATATTGCTCTCCACTGAATCAACAATCCCCCGAAAACAAGATCAGTAGACCTGGTAGGACAGGTGCCTGTTCCAAAAATTTAGACAAGGATATTGAATATCTGGGTTTCCCTGGTAGCTCAGTTGGTAAACAATAAAGAATCCGCCTGCAAAGTGGATTCAACCCCTGGGTTGGGAAGATCCCTGGAGAAGGGAATGCATACCCTCTCAGTATTCTGGCCTGAAGAATTCGATGGACAGAGGAGCCTGCTGGGCTATAGTCCACGTAGCCAGTTGCAAAGAACTGGACACAACTCTGTCTTGGGCTTCCCTGGTGGCTCAGACAGTCTGCCTGCAGTGTGGGAGACCCAGGTTCTATCCCTGGGTTGAGACGATCCCCTGGAGAAGGAAATGGTAACCCACTCCAGTATTCTTGCCTGGAAAATCCCATGGATGGAGCAGCCTGGCAGGCTGCAGTCCATGGGGTATCAAAGAGTCAGACAAGACTGAGCCACTTCACTTTCTTTCACTGAATATCCAGGTTTGATTTGTGTGCTTGCTCAGTCTCTCAGTCATGTCTGGCTGTGACGCCATGGACCATAGCCCACAAGTCTCCTCTGTCCGTGGAATTTTCCAGGCAAGAATTCAGGAGTGGGTTGCCATTTCCTCCTCCAGGGAAGCTTCCTGACATCAGTTCAGTTCAGTTCAGTTGCTCAGTCGTATCTGACTCTTTGCGACCCCATGAATCACAGCACGCCAGGCCTCCCTGTCCATCACCACCTCCTGGAGTTCATCCAAACTCATGTGCATTGAGTCAGTGGTGCCATCCAGCCATCTCATCCTCTGTCATCCACTTCTCCTCCTGCCCCCAATCCCTCCCAGCATCAGAGTCTTTTCCAGTGAGTCAACCCTTTGCATGAGGTGGCCAAAGTATTGGAGTTTCAGCCTCAGCATCAATCCTTCCAATGAACACCCAGGACTGGTCTCCTTTAGGATGGACTGGTTGGATCTCCTTGCAGTCCAAGGGACTCTCAAGAGTCTTCTCCAACACCACAGTTCAAAAGCATCAATTCTTTGGTGCTCAGCTTTCTTCACAGTCCAACTCTCATATTCATACATGACCACTGGAAAAACCATAGCCTTCACTAGATGGACCTTTGTTGGCAAAGTAATGTCTCTGCTTTTCAATATGCTATCTAGATTGGTCATAACTTTCCTTCCAAGGAGTAAGCGTCTTTTAATTTCATAGCTGCAATCACCATCTGCAGTGATTTTGGAGCCCAAAAAATTAAAGTCTGCCACTGTTTCTACTGTTTCCCCATCTATTTCCCATGAAGTGATGGGACCAGATGCCATGATCTTTGTTTTCTGAATGTTGAGCTTTAAGCCAACTTTTTCACTCTCCTCTTTCACTTTCATCAAGAGGCTTTTGAGTTCCTCTTCACTTTCTGCCATAAAGGTGGTGTCATCTGCATATCTGAGGTGATTGATATTTCTCCCGGCAATCTTGATTCCAGCTTGTGCTTCTTCCAGCCCAGAGTTTCTCATGATGTACTCTGCATATAAGTTAAATAAGCAGGGTGACAATACACAGCCTTGACGTACTCCTTTTCCTGTCTGGAACCAGTCTGTTGTTCCATGTCTAGTTCCTGGCCTAAGAAAGATCAAACCTACATCTCTTGCATCTCCTGCATTGCGGGCAGATTCTTTACCATTGAGCCACCGGGGAACTCTTTCTAACTCACTCACTCATTAGTACAGGTAACACATAATTATTGAGAGCTTAATTGTGAGCATAGCTGTCGACTAGAAACAAGAGATATGATCATGTTTTATATCCTCAGGCAGCTTGCAGTCTATCGGGGAAACCAAGACACACACCCTTAAGCAAATAAATATAATTTAAGGTAATTCCTATTATCTCAGAGCTCTGTGGATTTTAACTAATCTCATTATAAAAGGAACCAGATTCAACTCATTCAATGTGGTGCTAAGGAGAATCCAACATCTCCATTCAGCACTGAGAATCCCTATCTCTCTGAATCACTGAACTGTAGAACTTGATGTCTTCTGCAATTTATTATGCTGAGTCCAATTAACATGCAGAATAAAGATGGAGCTCCATGGATAAACAACAAGGTCCTTCTGTACAGCACAGGGAACTACGTTCAATATTCTATGATAAACCATATTGGGAAGATATAATTGTATCATTACATATATATATGAATCACTTTGCTGTATAGCAGAAATTAGCATAATGTAAATCAACTATACTTCAATAAAATTTTTAAAATGTTTTTGATTTTTAGCATTGTTTAATGACTGAAATTCTAACATCAGAAGAATAATATGTATTTCACTTCTGGAATGCTCTTACCAAAGAAAATAGCTCTAATTGAACATATTGTTTATTTTTTCCACAAAGAATGTGTAATTTTCAGTGAACTATTACTTAGAATCAGCTATAGCTATTAAGACTCATTACTTGTGTCAGACAGAAATAAGAGAACTCAATTTTTCATAGTATTACAGAAGCTCTCTCCTTACTGGAAATTTTTCCTATCAGATTATTTTATCACAGATGAAGATGTAAATTAGTATCAGAAGGAACACAATCTGCAGTACTTTATGAGAGATCAAGTTTAGAAAAATAATATGAAAATCCCACAGATTTCCGTTCCTTTAAATAAATTAAGAGACATACCTATGTATGGAAAGGAATGTCACACACATTTCATAGAAAATAAAGATGGCTGAATCTTCCCCTAGGAAAAGCTGTTTTTGAAAAAGGTATTTAAAGATAAAGGGCTTCCCTGGTGGCTAAGAAGTAAAGAATCTGCCTGAAATGCAGGAGATCTCTGCAGGAGATGTGGGTTCAATCCCTGGGTCAGGAGGATCCCTGTCGAAGGAAATGGCAACCCATTCCAGTATTCTTGCCTGGAAAATTCCGTGGCCAGAGAAGCCTGGCGGGCTACAGTCCATGGAGTACAAAAGAGCTGCACATGATTTAGTGACTAAACAACAACAGAAACAAAACAAAAAAGATCAAGACCTCTGCCCAACTCCAAAGTCAAGTCCCCTGCTTTCTTCTCTGAATCTTCCACTTTTTAAATAATAAAATCTTAGGGACTTTCGTGGTGGTCTAGTGGCTAAGACTCTGAGGTCCCAATGCAGGGGGCCCAGATTGCATCCCTTGTCAGGGAAGATCCCTCATGCCTCTATGAAGAAGGAAGATCTCACATTCCACACCCAAGACTCAGTGCAGCAAAAGAAACAAATGCATAATAAAATCTTCCTTTGAGTTAATAAAAAAAGGAAAATAAGTATAATGTTGCAAAATCTTGATTGAACCTGTTGAATTTGGGTGATAGGTATATGTGTGCATATATGTTAAGTCACTTCAGTAGTGTCAGACTCTTTGTGACCCTATGGAATGTAGCCGGCCAGGCTCCTCTGTCCATGGGATTCTCCTGGCCAGAATACTAGAGTGGTTGCCATGCCCTCTTCCAAGGGATCTTCCTGACTCAGTGATCCAACCCACATCTCCAACCCACAACTCACATTGGCAGGCTGGTTCTTTACCACTAATGCCACGTGGGAGGCCCCATAGGTATATGGGGCACATTCAGTATGCCACATGAGTGTGTGTGAAATTTTGAGAGAAAGAAATTCCTTTTACCTAATAAGATTGGCACCCTCCCATTCTCTAACTGCTCTTTCTTTCTCCAGGCAGTTGCTAACAGTAGCAATGCTTACCACTTTGCTATTCACATTCATCTTAATTTTTTTTCATATGTTGTTTATTAATCCTTCATTAGTTGGTGTATTTCTTAGTGTTGAATAGTTTATTTTATTCATTTATTTGGCCACACCACGTGACTTGTGGGATCTTAGTTTCCTGAGCAGAGAATCCACCCTACAACCCCTGGAGCGGAAGTTCAGTTTTAACCACTGGATCTCCTGGGAAGTCCATCACCTTCATTTTGCACCCCAGGGATCTCTCTTACATTCTTGGAATTCAAATGATAACTTTAAAAGGTGTTATACGTTTTCAGTATTTCTAGGTGTTTCTTAGGAAGAGAGATTTCAGGTAATCCAATCCACCCTACTTTTGGAAATGGAAGTTTTCAGCTATTCTTTTGAAATAGTTTTAATTGAATTTTAATATACAGGGCTATATTTAATATACAGGACTATAGACTAATATACAGTCTATAAAGTGACTATCTCCTTATCAAATATTAGTTCACACGTGATTGGTGCTCAAACAATTTAAATGAATGATAGCAACCCCTATCCTCACTCTTACAAGAAAAAAAAGATAATTCAAAGTAAATTTCCTATTTTAATAATTTTTGCATAAACAAGCTAACAGTTTTGTTTGGGTTTTTTTCTTAGGTATTACAAAATACTTTGCTCCAATTTTACCTCAAGAACCATGAGTGAATATCACTTAGCTAATTCAGGAGGACAGTATCATCTTAAAGTATAGACTATAGGAGGTTACAAAGCATTACCACATGGAACCCTCACAGCAACCTCACAACAGAGCAGGAACTGCCATCTTGCATTTACAGATGGCAAGACTGACGCCCAAGAGGGTGAAGGAACGTAGTAAACCTTACGCACTAAATGCCAGGACCAGAATTTGAACCCTTGGGGTTACACCATCCCGTAGCATTTGTCCTCCCAAAGATGAGGCTGTCTTCTCATAATGGTCATTAGCATATTCACTTTCAAGGTATAAAGCAGCTAAGCCTTCAAAGAAAAAAAAGAAGGTATCAATAGCTTCAAAATCCAAAGAAGGGAGTGGACTCTGTTTTAGACCAAAAAAAAAGTGGTAGTTGGTGGGAAGATTAAATCTGAAAGGGAAAAAGGTCGTCTTCTCTAGGCCTAGGGAGGTAGTCAGACATCTGCATCGCCTCCTGTGCTCTTAGGACACATACGGCACATCCTTCAGACAAATAGGAGCGGTCCTAACGGGAGCTCCTCTGCGGCTGGCTGGCCTGTCATTCGCCTGTTTTGCCATTTTTATCCAAACAGTTAAATCTGGGGCTGGGTAGATATTAGTGGCTGGGTCAAAAAGACAGTTTTGGTATGAACTATTTATACTTAATTGGCCTCTGTGTCTGTCTGTGTAGTTTTGCCAAGCATTTTAATAGTTTTCATTGAGTATTCTTTATTCTTTTTTTGGGAAAAAAAGTTATTCAGGGTGGGGAAGGGGAGAGGACAAGGCATGAAATGCTGTCTTCCCTAAAAACTTTGGGCACTGTTCCCAAATCAGAGGGCAGAGGGAACACTGACTTCTGACTTGCAAATAATTTGAGACATTTTTCTTGTAGTTCACCACTGTTATTCTTTGCTTTTAGACGCTCTGATTTAAATTCCAGGGTAGTCTTGATATAGTAGAATAATTGTGTGATTTTTTTAATTTGCAATTTAATTTTTTAGCACACTTATTTAAATAATTCTCAGCCAATATTTCAAAAAGTCTTTAGTTTTATCTTTAGGAAGTAAAATACAGCTATTGTCAACTAATATAAAGAAACAAAACTATTCACATCACACGATACCAAAAAAAAACAATTTATTAAATTTAAGGTGTCTCATCTCTGTTCAAAACCCTCAAATGAATTTTCATTCAGAATAAAAGCCAAAGTTTATTGATTTCTTTTGAATTAACAGACTTAATTTCTTTGTCCGTAGTCACATAGCTGGCAAGCAGCAGAGTCAGACTTCAAACGGCAGCCCTGAGTTTATGCACTTGGTTACCAAGTTTTTGTTGTTGTTCAGTCACTAAGTCATGTCTGGCTCATTGCAAGCCCATGGACTACAGCACATCAGGCTCCTCTGTCCTCCAATGTCTCCCAGAGTCTGCTCAAATTCACGTCAATTAAGTCAGTGATGGTACCTAACCATCTCATCTTCTGCCACCCTTCTCCTTTTGCCTTCAATCTTTCTCAGCATCAGGGTCTTTTCTAGTGGGTTGGCTCTTAGCATCAGGTGGCCAAAATACTGGAGCTTCAGCTTCAGCCAAGCCCTTCCAATGAATATTCAGGGTTGACTTCCTTTAGGATTGATTAGTTTGATCCCTTGCAGTCCAGGGGACTCTCGAGTCCTCTCCAGCACCACAATTTAAAAGCATCAGTTCTTCAGTGCTTGGCCTTGGAAAAGCCATAGTTTTGGTTGTATGGGCCTTTGTCGGCAAATGACGTCTCTCCTTTTTAATAGGCTGTCTAGGTTTGTCATAGCTTTCCTTCCAAGGAGCAAGCATTTTTTAATTTCAAGGCTGCAGTCAAGCTTTACTGCTTCTCAGATATATATTTGATAGATAATTTATTTTGTAGTTTATGCTCAACTCATTCTAGACAATCAAATAATTTGCAATATTTTTCCTCTTTTTCAAATATTTTTATCATATTATTTTTTCTGTATGCCTTCTAATGGAAACTTCTAGAAAAATTTTAATAGCAGTTATAGTAATAAACATCCTTATTCATTTTTAAACAGTCACATCTTTATTATTTTATTCTTAACCATGATATTAGGTATATGTTTATTAATTGCTTTTACTGGGAGTAAATGTTGAATTTTAACAAATGCTTTTTTAGTATCTGTTGAGATGTTTTTTCTCAAACCTTTTTGTGTGATAAATTGTATTATTATTTTCTTCACATGGAAGCACTCCTGGAATAAAATCTCCTTGGTATGATATATTATTCTTCTAATATATTTCTGGATTTGATTTGCTAAAACATTTTAAAGCTTTTTATCTCTGTTTATAAATAATATTGGTGTGTAGCTGCTGTTTTTGTTCTGGGTTCCCCAGGTTTGGTAATAAGATTACACAAATTTATAAATTGACTTGGAAAACTTTATCTATTTTGCTGTTTTCTGCAATGATTTATTTAGTATGGGAATTATTTCTTTTTGTAAGTTTGAAAAAAGCCACCCATAAACTATATACCCATTTGAGCCTTTTGATTTTGTTGAAGATTGTTCATCAACAACTTGTTTCATACCATCTATAGCTACTGATTTACTAGGATATTTTCTTTCTATTGATTTAATTTATATTTTCTCAAAAAAGTTCATCTACATGCTGCCTATAAGAGGCACACTAACTCATAAAAATTAAAAGATTGGCCAAATCATTGCTGCTGCTGCTAAGTTGCTTCAGTCGTGTCCGACCCTGTGCGACCCCATAGACAGCAGCCCACCAGGCTCCGCTGTCCCTGGGATTCTCCAGGCAAGAACACTGGAGTGGGTTGCCATTTCCTTCTCCAATGCATGAAAGTGAAAAGTGAAAGGGAAGCCGCTCAGCGGCGTCGGACTCTCCGCGACCCCATGGACTGCAGCCCACCAGGCTCCTCCATCCATGGGATTCTCCAGGCAAGAGTACTGGAGTGGGGTGCCATCGGCTTCTCCGGCCAAATCTTTAGGTCAACACAAAACAAAAAGAAAAGAAATATCACAAAATTAATATCAAATTAAAATTCAAAGGTGGGAGAATTCATGGGCCATGGGAGGTAATATTTTGTTGATGAAGAACATCACCTTCTGGAATGAAATAGCTAACAGGCACACATTTTAAGTCCTAAGTAACATAGCCATGGCATATGGAATACAGAACTCATTCCAAGTCTAAGTATTAATTGACAGAAAAAAGTGATAGGAAATTTTAAGACATCTTGTTAGTTCAGTCGCTAAATCGTGTCTGACTCTTTGCAACCCCCTGGATTGTAGCATGCCAGGCTTCCTTGTCCTTCACTATTTCCTGGAGTTTGCTCAGATACATGTTTATTGAGTCGGTGATGCTATCTAACCATTTCATCCTCTGGATTGGCTTTCCCAGGACCCTCTTCTTCTTTTGCCTTCAATCTTTCCCAGCATGAGAGTCTTTTCCAATGAGTTGGCTCTTCGCATCAAGTGGCAAAGATGTTAGAGCTTCAGTTTCAGCCTCACACATTTTACTCATTTCTTAAAAAATCAAGTGGCAAAACATAAATGAGGGTAAGGAGGTTGAATATGTTTCCCATGTCTTCGATTAGGGTTAAGGTTAGCCTTAGAGTTAGGGAGTAGACTGACTGGGCTGCCCTGTCTCCTAGGGCCCAGCAAGCATGCACCTCACACAGCTCACATGTACCAATCTGGGCTCCTCTGCCTGCTTGCCTAACTTGTTGACCCCATGGAGTACATGAGGACTTCATCCCCAGTCCTGCTAACAGATGGTTTCCTCCTTGAGCCCCACCCAGAGTTCTCATCACCATCAGCCTCCCCTCTTCCCGAAGCAATTTCCAGCCTTTTCTCTGGGAACGGAAATCTCTCAACATTATAGGGAGAGAGCTAGGAAGGCAAGAGTTGGAAGGGCAGTTTGCAGACTTCCTGAAAGAAGCAAAACCCACTCATAGGGAACCAGAGGCTCCTTTTTCCAATTGGTAGGGTTTTGGGGTTACTGACCCAGCGTGTGAAGTGGGGGCATGAGACAAAGTAACCATCATCCTACCTTATCTGGAAGTCATTGGACTCAGTGTCAGAACATGAGACAGGGTAACTCTTCTTTTTAAATCAATTTTATCTCATTTTCAATAGAAATCCCTCCTAATTTCCCCAACAGAAGATGAAGATGGTGACTGAAACCTACAAGATTGTTTCCCCTCCAACTAAGTTAATGAGGGCTTGGGGAAAGCAGTAGAAAGACCGGAAGGGTGGTCAGGAACCTTCTCCCTTCCCACCATCAAGGCCTCTTGAAAGTGAAAGTATTAGTTGCTCAGTCACATCCGGACTCTTTATGACACCATGATTATAGCCTACCAGGCTCCTCTGTCCATAGGATCCTTCAGGCAAGAATACTGGAATGGATTGTCATTCCCTTCACCAAGGGATCTTCTCAACCCAGGGATCGCAGCTAGGTCTCCTGCATTACAGTCAGATTCTTTACCATCTGAGCGACTAGGTAAGCCCTCAAGGCCTCTTACTGGATTCGCAAAAGCTTCAGCAGTGGCCAAGGCTGCCAATATTGGAATAGCCAAGCGTTCTGCTATGGAGGATTATGCTGAGAAAAAAATCTCTACTCCCTTCCAAGATGAGGAGTTCAAGGTGGAGTAAGAAGGGAAAGAACAGAAAGGGAGAAAGCATATGAGTACAATAATTAACACAGGATGGTATCATCCTTCCAGGTGACTATTTCAAGGCTGTGGTCCAAAATGCAGGAAAGTTGGGGAATAATTTCAATCCAGTAGGAGATCTTTCTCAGATTTTCTTATTTACAGTAAGTAGGTGTGTTACATAAGTGAAGTGAAAGTCATTCAGTCATGTCCAGCTCTTTGAGACCCCATGGACTATAGCCTACCAGGCTTCTCTGTCCATGGGATTCTCCAGGCAAGAGTACTTGAGTGGGTTGTTATTTCCATTTCCAGGTGTTACATAAGGGCCTGGCCATACATCTCCTTTAGGAATTGGGCTTTCTGAGTCCTTTCATTAAAGTATCACTATTACAATGAAAGACTTAGCAGATATGTGTGCCGTGCCCAGCACTGCTGGTGGTCTGCCTCAAACTAGTGAAGGTTTGGGAGAATCCCACCCCAGCTTGCATGGAGGTCTGGCTCTAATATCTGCTTGGGAGTTTGGGGGACAATGTTAGTTGAGCTGGAAAGACTAAGCTCCTGGAGACTGAACCCCATGTCCTTGACATGTGGCTATATTTGGTGCCTATGAAACTACCCTGGATGCCCAGGCAACATGGGAGCTTCCTGGGATCAGTGATGCATCACACCTGCCACAGTGAATGTGCCACTTCCTCCTCCCACCTGTCTCAGCCTCCAGGTGGATTGGCTTTCCCAGGACCCTCGCTACTCCCAGAACTTACTAGGTGAGCTTTTATTTCTCTGAGTCAGCTAGGTACAGGTGTCTGTTCTCAGAGCTCCTATAATTTGGGTCATATCCATGATTCTGGAACTGATGGCCCTAAGATGATCTTTTATAAGAGAAATATGTATATATATTTCTATATTCCTCTAGCACATGATTGTGTGTGTTCCCAAGCATGAATGTGAAACTACCTCCTTTCTGAAGGCTAGCTGGTGGTGGAGATCCACCATACCTGTTTTCACAGACCACCCTACTCGTTGGGTGTTGTTCTTATAAAGCCCAGGCTCCAGTGATTGGTGGATACTAATGAGTCCCAGATGGTAATGAATCTACCTGCAATGTGGGAGACCCAGGTTCAACCCCTAGGTGGGGAAGATCCCCTGGAGAAGAAAATGGCAACCCACTCCAGTATTCTTGCCTGGAGAATCCCATGGACCGAGGAGCCTGGCAGGATACAGTCCATGGGGTCAGAAAGAGTTGGACACGACTGAGCGACTAACACTTTTCACACATTATGAGTCCCCTTAATAGTAGCGACCAGATTTCACAGGCTCTGATCCCCCCTCCAGCATACTGAGCATAGGTTCTCAGTCTCCCTCTCCTGTTTCGAAGGATCTGTGTCTTACAGGTGCTAACAGTCTTGTCCTTGTTCCACTGACTCCCCCACCCCCACCCCATTGCTGATGGCCACGGACTGCATCCCCAGCAAAGAACATGCAGATCCTTCCTCAAGCACCCAGACCCCCTTGGAAGTGGAGGTAACAGCTCTCTCCTCCACCCTGTGCGACTCTATTATTATTATTATAACTACTACTCTCTATTATTCATTATCCCTCTGGCTGGGGGAGAAGGGGAGAACTCTAGCTGTGTGAAATCTGAATGTCAGTCCTTACCTTCTCCGCTAATCTCTGTTCTGTAACCGTGTCTGCACCTCTTCCTTCTGTCTACCTGTCTGCTTCTCATTCCAGAACAGCGAGCACAAATGGGTCTGCTGGACACCTGTGACCCAGTTACCTTGCAGGTCACACAAGGCTCACCTCTACTAACCACTGAGCAAACCATTTCCCAAAGGGATCATTGTCAAGCAGTCCAGAAACAGTCTCTCTGCCCTACAGAAGGGGAGGATCCTTCTATACAAGAGAACTGTCTATCAGAGTCAGCAGATGAAGAAGGCAGATGAACCTTCATGTTGATGAAACTCAGCCACCTGGCAGAGAGCCCCCACATGAGGATAGTGGGTCTGCTTGACCAGGGGAGACCAGCTACGACTCATAGCAAGAGTGGATCAGACTGGCCTCCCATCCACGCATTCCATCAGCAATCCATGAGCACCCCTGCCAGTGACCACAGTCCCATCACACCTCCATTTAGCAGGGTTCTTGTAGGACACACAGACCAAGAGGGACAGCCGCTCGGGCCCCCTGGAAGCGGGGTGACAGGTGGTGTGGTGATGAGCTCCATGGGCAGACAGGAGGGAGTCTTCTGGAGCAAAGGACAGGAAGGAAGATAGGAAAGGCTGGTGGGCTGAACCTCTTCTCACCATCATCTCTTCCTTGGGAGGCCTGCCAAAGAAAGCGGAAAGAAAAATGCATTTCCTTTGAGGTCTCCAAAGCAAACGTTCTTCAGAAAACAGAATAGCTGAGACTGGTTAAAATGGATTACCTGTCTGATGTCTATCCAGAGAGGTGTCTATTAACAGATATAAAATGGAAAGTTGAAACCATGGGGCTGATTAATATTTATGACCAGTTGAATTAGGCAGAGGGGAAAATGCAATAAGGGGAAAGGGTTATGTACTATAGATACTGCGGAATGGATTTGTTTGGGTAAGGCTCCTGTTTTGATCACTGTTTTTGGCAATCTTATAGAACAGGAATGTAGGATAGAGAAATAAAATTTATATCTAGAAGATGCTAACTTTATGCAAAAAAGTGTTGGCGCCTATTTTTGTGAACTATTCCATCTTAAAAATAAGTATGATTTTGTACAGCCAGTTGTGGTAGAAAAGGAACTCTGAAGGGTGAGCAAATTTCCTACCAAAAAACCCAAACTACTGAAACTACAGTTAAGACATGTGAAGAGTCATAGATTTTACTCCTTTCAGTGAAAGGAAAGTTACAAGCAGGAGAGAAATACAGAAGGAGCAAGTCCTGAGACAAGAACTCTAATTACAGCAGGGTAAGATGAGTCCGCTTCGGGAAATTCCTAAAAGGTTAACTAGGAAATCCGAAGGTCAAATTCATACTGTGATGAGAATAAATAGAGAAGATGGGTTTGCAAGGAGCTAAGCTGGGTAATCACGAAGGAAAGAACAAGGACAAAGAAGGGAACCTGAAGACCCCAGTAAATAAAAGAACTCAGCCAGTAAAAGATGCTGAACATAGTACGCAAATACTCAGATGATGCGGAAACATAAGTTAGAAGCCAAAATTCAGCATTATCACGCAAAAGAACAATAGAACTGAAATGCATGAACAAAACGCAAGAACAAAAATGCATGGCTTTGCAGAAAGAAACTCATAGAGAGAACAGACAGGTGGTTGCCAAGAGAGAAGGTGGGTGGGAGAGAGATGGACTGGGATTTTGGGATTAGTAGGTGCAAACTATTATACACATGATGGATAAACAACAAAGACCCACTGTATAGCACAATATCCTGTCGATATCCTATGATAAATCATAATGGAAATAAATATGAAAAAAAATGAATCACTTTGCTGTACAGCAGAAATTAGCACTGTCGATCAACTGTACTTCAAGAATAAATTTTAAAATAAATAAATGACATCACACATAATACTGCTTTTCTTAGGTAGCTTGGTCTGCAGAGAAAAGGCTGATAGTTAACCTCATGTCAAGAATTTTCAGCCCATTTAAGTGAGCCCCTCAAGTAGGAGACACAGCCAGGATTATTGACCATTGTTATCTTTCAAGAAGAAGCAAACTGTTGTCCTGTATTAGAATTCATTAGCATTCTCCAACACAGATTACAGAATACTTGGAAGAATTCTCCTGAAGACATTGGGCAATGCTAGTAAACGTGTGCAGGTAAGTGTTGCCAGTCTGATTGCTCTGGAGCAGGAAATGCTTCTCAGCAGATGGCGGCATGATTTCTTTTTCAAAGGTGAAAATATGGATATTACTGTCACTAGATCAGAGCAGGAAGAGAGAGGCTGGGCTGATGAGACCAACAGATACTGCAACTCCCGCGAGAAGAAATGCAAACCAGTCTAGCAACACACATTTTTGTTTGTTTGTTTGTTTTTTGCAACACACAATTACTGAGCATCAGAGTGTGATAGGAACCAGGAACAGTGGTACCACAATAGCTGATGAAGGGTTTCAAAAAGTATGTCTTCCATTAATTCACATATTTTCAAGCAGTGGATGCTGTTAGCCCTCTTCGTTCATAGGCAAAAATGAGATTCAGACAGGTTAATTGAATTGGAGATCTCCTGATTTCTAGCTTGAGAACCTTGCTGTGTACTGTCGGGGTTTAAATCCTGGTCACATCACTTCTTAGCGAAGTTAGCTGAAGAAATTATTTAGCCTCTGTATTGTCAGTAGTGAATGGAAAAACTAATCCCTACCACCTAAGACAGATGTAGGGATTCAGTGAGAGATTGTATATAAGAATGCCAGATGTGATGTCTGGTACATAGTAGGTCCTCAGGAAAAGTTGGTGTTTCTCCCTTCTCTTTCCTGATGCACAGTGGTGGATGGAGCTGGCTGTCCACCCTGGATGGCACAACAAGCAGACGTAGCACAGAGGGATGCTCCAGGGCGATGCAAGATGATCCGCCAACCTTGGACCACGCTCTGAGGTCCAGGATGAGTCCCTAGGCTCGGTGGGGAGGGGCTGTGTAGGTCTGCAAGTGCAAGGACTGGGACAGAACCTCCAAGGAGGAAAGGGATTTACATGGCTGGAGAGGTGGGCAAAGTTGAGCAAGCAGAGAGTAAAGGCATCGAAGCCGGAAGATGGGGGCCATGTGTGAAGGATCTGGAGCTGCTAACCAGTTCGCTGAACAGTGAGCTAAGTTTGGGGAGGAGAGGTGGCAGGGGCTCCCATGTGAGCAACTTCCACATTCAAAGATTTTTTACTTGATCTCACAAGAGAAGGGGAACTAGCAAATGTTTATTAACTGTCTCATTTATAAAAATTAATCTGGTGCTGGTGCATAGAATGAAATGTCCAGGAAGCATAAAAAAAAAAAAAAAAACAAGGAATTTTTCTATTTTATCCACACATACAGCCCTTTTTATTACCAAATATATACAATTCATTTAATCCTCTTAAATGGCTTGGGCATTCATTTGACTTGTAATAGATTACAGAGATTTCAAACAGCTGTGTTTTTGCTTTTGTGACATATTATGGTCATATCTAAAATTCATTTGATGTTAAATCAACAATAAAACTTTGAATTATATCGTTGTGCCTATGGTAAAATAGAATCTACTTTAAGGCAATTCACTTTGTCATAAATTTTCCAGGAATGAAACTGGATAAAAAGCAGAGACTTGCTGCATATGACAATAATTAAATCTATACTCAACAAGTATAAAAGAATGACTGTAGGCATAGACAATTTAGAAGGAAAAAAAAAACAGACTTAAACATGTCTAGAAATCATACTAAAGTTTGATAGCCATGGTCTATTGAGATATGGGATTACATTATACACTTGAGAAAGAAAAAAGCAAAATCCAGTAAGTACCCAAATGATGAAATGAATTGTATTTTCAAAATACAGGCTGGAGGTCCAAGGTCAAGGTGTCAGCAGGTTGGACTGCTCCCAGAGCCTGTCTCCTTGGCTTGCAGATGACTGCCTTCTTATTGGGTCTTCACCTGGCCCTTCCTCCAGTACATGGGTATTGCTGCTGCCCCTCTCTCCTTCCTTTAAGGACAGGCCTATAGGATCAGGGCCTCACTCTTATGACCTTATTTGACATTCAGTCAGTTCAGCTGCTCAGTCATATCCCACTCTTTGCAAACGCATGGACTGTAGCACTGCAGACTTCCCTGTCCATCACCAACACCTGGAGACTGCTCAAACTCATGTCCATTGAGTCAGTGATGCCATCCAACCATCTCATCATCTGTCATCCCCTTTTCCTCCTGCCTTCAATCTTTCCCAGCATCAGGGTCTTTTCCAATGAGTCAGTTCTTTTGCATCAGGTGGCCAAAGCTTTGGAGCTTCAGCTTCAGCATCAGTCCTTCCAAAGAATAGTCAGGACTCACTTCCTTTAGGATTGACTGGTTTGATCTCCCTGCAGTCTAAGGGACTCTCAAGAGTCTTCTCCAACACCATAGTTCCAAAACATCAATTCTTCAGCGCTCGGTTTTCTTTATGGTCCAACTCTCACATCCATACATGACTACTGGGAAAACCATAGCTTTGACTAGACAGACCTTTGCTGGCAAAGTAATGTCTCTGCTTTTTAATCATCTCCTTAAAGGTCCATTCCCAAACAAAGTACTGGGCTTTAGAACGTCAACATTTGAATGGGGATGTGTGCATGAACCAGCCCATAATAGATGGACTGACGAAGTCAGGGCTGCAGCAAAACTGTCCACCCAGATGAAGATCCAGCAGTGGGGCAGCAAGGATCAGCTAGTGATATTTACATGCTGGGGCTTGGCCACAGCCCAAGCTTAGGATCAAGGGCACTCGGGAGGGCATTTCAGGGTCCAGCTCCTGTAAGTGTAATTAAGTATTCCTCTGAACCCTGGTGGCTTACTTGGAAATGTTTTTTAAGTGTCTCCAGTTTGGGCAAAAGGAACTGAGAGCTCCCTCTGCCCCAGGATCCCTGTTGCCCAAAAAGCATGTGATGGAAAACCCCACCTGTGCCAGGGACAGCCTCAGGGTGAGCAAGCTCCCTCGGCTGTGAGTTGATATACATTGTGGTTGGTGCCTGCACTGATGGAGCTTCTCCTTGGCGACTGGTATGATCTGGAGGTTGGCATTGTTAAAGAGAGGTTTTCTTTGTGACTTCAGAAATTAGGGGGAAAGAAATGACTGTAAATAAAGTGGTATTTTTCTGTTTTCAATTTTAGTCGGCTCATGATATCATGGTCAAATGAAAACCTTGACATTTGGAGCAGGAAGCATGTGGTGAGCGGGGGTAGATGGACTCCAGGCAGGACTGTGACACCGAGTTAAAGACTTCCAGGGTCGCACAAGAAGGAGGCACACAGAGGGGTCTTCAGAAATCAATCCGGTGACTTTCTCTTCCCCATAGAGTTCCCTCCTCCATAAATATCCTCCTCTGCTAGTTAATAAAGAGACAGGAACAGAGGCTCAGGGAGTGTGGAATAGACTCTGTGGAGACAAATACCAGTGGCTAGGGCAGGCTTCTTGTAGAGCAAAGCAATCTGTCCTTGTTCTGAAGCCCTGGCTTGTGATGTCAGATGGACCCAAGGCCTTGGCATCTCTGAGGCCAGGCTGACCTGCTCAGGCAATGCTCTTAGCAACTCTGATGCTTTAGGAAAAGGCAAGGAACTTTCCCAAGTTGTTCCATATCTGGCCCGAATAAGCAGTCACCCACAACTTGAATGCAGAAAATTTAGAAATTTTGGTACTTAATCTCCCTTCAGGCCAGCTGGCTCAGACGGTTAAGAATCTGCCCGCCATCAAGGAGACCCAGGTTCAATCCCCAGGTCGGGAAGATGCCCTGGAGAAGGGAATGTCTACCAACTCCAGTATTCTTGCCTGGAGAATCCCATGGACAGAAGAACCTGGCAGGCTACATACAGTCCATGGGGTCACAAAGAGTTGGACACAACTGAGTGACTACACTTTTACTTTCACTTGGCCTTCCAGGTGATGCTAGTGGTAAAGAACGTACCTGCCAATGCAGGAGACATAGAGACTCAAGATCATTAAGTTAAAACAGCGTTTAACATCACATGTATCCCTGTAATAAAATCCTACTGGAATCCTGTTCTCTATTTGAAAATCTGGGGACTTCCTCTGCACTCTCAACACAAGGGGTTAGAGTTCAATTCCTGACTGGGGAGCTAGATCCCACATGCCTCAACTAAAGGTCCTACACGCTGCAACGAAGATTGAAGGTCCCAAGTGCCATAACTAAGATTTGGCACAGCCAAATAAATATTTTTAAAAAGAAAAGAAAGAAAGAAAAACTGTGAAGTAAAAAGGATGTAAGAGACAAATCATAGAATGGTGCCGTCGCTGAGAGAATGGATTAGGGTCGTCTGATCTGGGTTTAAACCCAGGCTGTGACACCCTCTGGTGACCCTGGACGAGTGAGGTAACCTGTCTGTGGGTGATGAGACTGGCTCCCTCCTGGCCATGTCGTGAGAAACACTCACACAAGGGCCTGGGACAGTGACAGCCACTTGGGACAAAGAGAGCTTGTGAGTATGATGGCTAAACAAAGGTTCTTTTGGAAACTTCACTGGGTGAGGGGAGAGGAAGAGGCAGGGGAGAGAGAGAGAGAGGGAGAGACAGCAAAGCTGTTTACACCTACTTTGAAATGGTATCTAGCAATGGACAGGCAAACCGGTTCTGATGAAACATTGCTGTAAACACTATATGATATTAAACATCTCTTTCCAAGTGTGGGCTTGTGGCGTAGTTGACAGATAGCACGTTGTTTTCCTCTCTAAAAAGAATATATTCTATTTGGTTGGCCAAAAATTCGTTCAGATTTCTGCATAAGATGCTCTGAAATACCCACACTGAAACTTTTGGCCAACTCAAAACTTCCCTTACTCTGAGACTCTGTGCTTGCTTAGTTGCTCAATCATGTCTGACTCTTTGCAACCCTTTGGACTGTAGCCCACCAGGTTCCTCTGTCCAGGGGTTCTCCAGGCAAGAATACAGGAGTGGGTTGCCATTTTCCTCCTCCAGGGGATCTTTTCAACCCATGGATCAAACCCATGTCTTCTGTGTCTCCTGCATTGCAGGCAGATTCTTCACCCGCTGAACCATAGGGGAAGACTCTACAGGTCCTGAAAATTCCAGGAAACACCTCTCCATGCCTCGGTTGTCTTGCCTTCCTCTTCCTCTCCATCTTGACCACTGTCCCAGGCTTAGAATAAACAAGTCGCCAGCCCCAGCCCCTTCCAGTAAGACTTGCTAGTACCAGAAATCTGTCTTCTGCCCAGCAGTGGCCTTGAAATTTCTCGGATGTTGGGTGTTTGTGAAACACTCTGGTGTGCATCTTACAACGATACTTCGCAGAGTTGAAAAAGATGTCCCTCTCTGTCTTAGGAAAGAGAGGCTTGAGATGAAGGTAGGCGGGAGGGAGGGAGAAAGTATTGGCCAAAAATTCAGGGTTTTCTGTCACATCCTATGGAGAATCCAAACAAATTTTTTGGCCAATTCAATTCAAGGAAGCAAGGGAAGGAAGGAAAAAAGTTGGGGGGAGAGAGGGAAATACAAGTGGAAAGAGAAGATACATTTTCAAAGTTTGCTGCTAAGGAAGGAGAAAAAGCAGGCAAGTGAGACTTTTCACAAAACAGATGTAAAAATACGAACATTCATAAGAGCCAGGATAATTTTAATAGCAGACAAAGAGACATACAAGGATACTCAATGCAGTAAGACAGCACGTTGCAAACCTGGTATCATTACAACAATGGGCAAACCAAACGAAAACTGAGGCAGGAAGAAAATGGCTTGGCAGAAATTATTTCCCAAGAGTCAGCAGAGGTCATCTTTGGGAGGATGCGGGGAATTCCATTCTTTTTAGAGAACATAAAGAATTAACAGACTGATCTCAAAGAGATAACTGGCTCCACAATTGCCTTCCACCTGGAAGATCCATGTCCTGCGCTCAGGATGAAGTTCCACCATCCAAGAGCTGGGATGTGCCTACAAGTCTCTCCTTTGCAGCTCCAGCTTCTATCCCCTCTTACAAAGCCAAGTTCAAGAGCTTCCGGTGGATGCTTTGACCTCCAAGCATCTCCTACCCTAACCTTCCCCAGTGCCTCTGGCCTCATCCGCCTCAATTAATGAGCTCTTCCCGGCCTCCGCCCTCACCTGTTCATCTACCGCCTCCATTTCTCACGTCCTGCCTGCCCCTCCCTTGTCCCAGGTCGATCTTTCCCATGCCTCCCTCCGCTGCCCTCGGGACAAAGTTCAAACTCTCCTGCTACCCACAAGTCCATCCGTGACTTCCCTACCTCCAGACCACCAGGTGTCCAGCCTCATCCTTAACCTCCGAAAGCACTCATCACATTCTACAGGAAGTATCTGTTTCTTATCCATCTGTCTCCCAAACTAGAAAATCTCTAGGAGTAACAACCGTGTCTTATTCATGATTTGACCTCTGGGATCTATCACAGTCCGCCAAAAAGGGTCAGCTCTCCATCAATACTGCCTCACTGAACCATTCCTTCCTTACAACACTTTGTTGTGGGTCCATCCAAATCAGTCCAGCCCCATCGCCTGAGTTTCAAGAATCTGCAAAGGCTGATTAGAACCTGCCTTGGTCACTGCCCCGCACCGGGCCCAGGGCTGCTGTGCTGAGTACTTAAGCGTACTTGACTCATGGTTTACCCACTCCTTTTCTGGCCATGCCCAAGGTACCCTCCCGTATCCAGTGTCCTAAGGTAATTCTGATTCCCTTTCAAGTCCCAGCTCCAGCCCCAGTTGCTTTCAAAGCCCGTCCACCACAACACTCGGTCAGGGCCACAGTCTTTCAATGTTTCTGGAACTTCTCCTGTGCACTTTTCTTAATTCTCCAATTCACCTTAAACACCAGCCCCAAGCCCTGGATCGCAGGCCCTCAGCCCCCTCCCAGTGTCTTAGACACAGATGGACCCTCTCGGTGGAAGCTGCTGAGTAAGGATGCTGGCTGGGGAGAGGTGAGTATGCTGGGTGCCCCTTTTGGGGTACTGAGCTGTGGATCCAAATCTCTCACAGGCTGCTTTGAACGAGTCCCCTGGACCTACCAGGGAGAGGTTAGGTCAGCCGAGGCCTCTCCCAGATGCCCTGTCCTGCGTCCTTACTTCCTGCCACAGGACACAGATGAGGGGATGGCCAGAGGTCCTGCCACATCTCAACCAGGATCAAAGCCCCCCCCACATCCTTCATCCAGCATCCTGCTCCTCAGAACCACTCACCACACGTGTCGAGAAACTCCAGCATCTGCTGAAACTGTAGGCAAACTCTTAACATCCACCAGAAAGCGTCCAAAATGAGAAGATTGTGTTTGTTTTCCTTTTTGCTGTAAACTTCCAGGCCACTCCACTTGGAATACCATCCAAGGCATTTGCAACCTTTGCTATGTTTTTATCCAAATCTGCCTCTCATTAATCAGGTACCATCCAAAGCCAGCCTGTACCTTTCACTCATTTAGAAAGCAATGAGAAATTCCTCACCAAATACATAAATAAATTAATTCATCCACTTGTGATGGTTGTACATTTCATCTTATGTGTTCTATGGATTTACTAGTCAGTAAGGTGCTGGGCACCCCAGAGCGACTTTACCGCATCCTGATTGGTGTCCCCGGGGGCGGGGGAGGGGCTGGCTTGAGCCACTACCGAGGAACGCGGAGAGCTTGGCAAGAGAACAAACCTCCTCTGGCCTCCAGACACACAGTGACGTCACTGACTGACCCCTTCTTGGTGTTTCTCCTCCCCCCATGGAGGTGATGTCAACAGTGGCCCTTCCCAGCCTGGAAGACAGGACTGGTTGCGTGGAAGGGTAAGGTAAGGTAAGGTAAACTGAGGACAGGTAAGTAAGACTTCTTGGAGTGAATTGAGGGAGGCTGGGCTTGCATAGCTTAGAGGAGAAGGAAGCAGGGTGGGCTTGTAGGGCGAGGACCCCAGGGCCTTGGGGCTACTTGGAAGGCAGTGGGTTCTCAGTTCTCGAACCTGGGCCTGAAATCATCCCCATTGTATACAGATCAGGGAGTGCTCCTCACCCTCCACCTTTGGGTATTACAAAACTGGGGCATGGCCTTTGCTTAACCAAACAGAAGCCTGGACTGTGACTCAGTCTAACTCATCTGAGAAGCTGCAGCTCTTTTGCTCCATCCCAGGCTGCCTGTCTCCCAGGTGCTGGGCCTTCCTGTATCTATTGGGACAGCCTTAAAGCCAAGGGAGCTAAGAGAGCAAACTTGAGATTTTAAAACTCAACAGTGAGGACTTTCCTGATCGTCCCGTAGCTAAGACTCCGTGAGCCCAGCTCAGGGGGGCCTGGGTTCAATCCCTGATCAGGGAACTAGATCCCACATGCCACAACTAAGAAAAGATCCCACGTGCCACGACTAAGACCTGCATAGCCAAATAGATAAACAAAGAAATAAATATTGAAAAAACAACAACTGGACAGTGGTGAAAATGAGCCTCCTCAGAACAGGCTCTTCCTCCCCCACTGACCTCTCACACCCACAATCACCAACTGTAATCTTCCTGAAATGTCCAAGCTATTTGTCATCCCCTGGGAAAACCTTATCCACAGAGCTCCTGGACTAGGGGCTAAATGATAGGAAATCAGAGAGATTAAAAGGGCCAGATTCCTAATCTTACTTCCCTGCACAGAGACACAATGTCTACATATGTGTATGAATGGGATGCGCAGAATCAGTTATTTATCATAATTGATAAGAGCAGAATCACTCCAGGAGGAAATGCCCCAGCTGGGATATCTTTCATCAGAGACACCTAATCTGGGGCCAGCCCTCTCTGCCCTGACCTTCAGCCCACTCTCTCCTCCACATCCCCCAAGATCTGTATTGTGTTTGGGTTCCCAGAGAAGGAAGAAATGTTTGCAACTTAATCTATGTGGTATCCTTCCAGAATTCTGCTGCCCTGGAGGAGGAATTGGCAACCCACTCCAGTGTTCTTGCCTGGGAGATTCCATGGACAGAGGAGCCTCATAGGCTACAGTCCATGGGGTAACAATGCAAGAGTTGGATATGACTTAGCAACTAAACCACCACCACCATTTGAATGAGCAGGAAGCTCCAATGAATCCCATGAGGCCCTGAGTGCCACCCAGATACTCCTGTGAAGGTGACCACAGCGATGGTGAAAAAGTGAAGTCACTCAGTCATGTCTGACTCTTTGCCACCTCGTGAACTATAGCCTACCAGGCTGCTCTGTCCATGGGATTCCCCAGGCAAGAATACTGGGATGGGTTGCCATTTCCTTCTCCAGGGGATCTTCCTGGCCCAGGGATCGAACCTGAGTCTCCTACACTGTAGGCAGACGCTTTACCCTCTGAGCCACTAAGGAAGCCCCACAGCGATGGTGCTGTCACCCATCTGTCTAGCACCAACAGCTTGCAAGGCAGACTGGAGACTGGATGTATTGTCCACCCAAAGGCCTTAGAGTCAAAACAGCCTTAGGTGTCCCTAGGGACATTTCTAACTCAGGTTACATCATAAGGGGAAATACATATCCGCAGACAACTGTCTTCTGTTCTCTTCCTTTCTCTCTGATAATGGAAGATGTCGGCGGGGCCACTTGGGGACAAGGGCACAGACCCCAAGTCTATCCCATGGGGCAGGGCTTGTCCTTGAAACTGTGTCAAGTGGAGATCCCATCGCAGACAGACCCCTCTTCACTTTCAGGCAAGGCATGTAATGGGCTCTAGCTTCTTCCTGGGTCCTTGGTGCTTCCAGCTCCATCAGATCCAGGCTGAAGACAAGCTGAGTCTTTCCCTAAACAGCTTTGGGGAAACCTGTCCTTTCCCACTGGGAAACAGAAGCTGCACAGACCTGCCTGTCCACTAGGATCCTGCCCAGTGTCTGGCCTCCTGCAGGTTAGGCTAGACCCCTCCCAGCCTGGCCTAACCCTAGGTGAGCTGGCCTTGGCTGACCAGCCTGGCCTCATCCAGCCTCCTGGTTGGGCTTGGCCTCTGTCAAGGAGGCAGGGAGCCTGAGGAACCAGAAGGTTAAGCAACATCTTCCCAAGGGCAAATTCCTGTCCAGTGCCTGGTATCTGGGTTCTGAGCCAAACATGGGCGGCTCTGTTTCTGCTGATCTCTGAGAGTGACTGCACGCTGCTCACTGCTTCTCTTGGCTTACCTGTATATTCCTTCCCAGAAGAGGGAGGACAGTCAAGGGGCCTGAGAGTTACCGGCCCAGACATAGGTCTCATATGCAAATACTCCAACTCTCAGAAGATAGTAAGGCCTTTTAGAGCCAAGCCAGAGTCCTGTTAGCATTTCCTCTGGACCCAGCTTAGTCGTTTTGGCCAGGGCTTGTTTAATGCCTCAAATGGGCAAGTGCTGGAATCAAGATTGCTGGGAGAAATATCAACAACATCAGATATGCAGATGGTGGCATGCTAACCTCTTGAGGTCGGTGAAAGAAGAGAGTGAAAAAGCTGGCTTGAAATTCAACATTGAAAAAAACTAAGATCATGGTATCCAGTCCCATGACATGGCATGACTTCATGTCAAATAGAAGGGGCAAACGTGGAAGCAGTGACAGATTTTATTTTCATGAGCTCCCAGATCGCTGTGGATGGTGACTGCAGCCATGAGATTAAAAGACGTTTGCTCCTTGGAAGGAAAGCTATAACAAACCTAGACAGTGTATTATAGAGCAGAGATGTCACTTTGCTGACAAAGGTCCGTATAGTCAAAGCTACGGTTTTTCCAGTAGTCATGTACAGATGTGAGTTGGACCATAAAGAAAGCTGAATGCCAAAGAACTGATACTTTCAAATTGTGGTGTTGGAGAAGACTCTTGAGAGTCCCTTGGACAGGAAGATCAAACCAGTCACTCTTAAAGGAAATCAGTCCTGAATATTCATTGGAAACTGATGCTGAAGCTGAGGCGCCAATACTTTGGCCACCTGATGCAAAGAGATGACATTGGAAAAGACTCAGATGTTGGGAAAGACTGAAAGGAAAAGGAGAAGAGAGCAGCAGAGGATGAGATGGTTAGATAGAATCACCGACTCGATGGACATGAATTTGAGCAAACTCCGGGAGATAGTGAAGGATGGATGGGGAAGCCTGGCATGCTGCAGTCCATGAGGTCGCTAAGAGTCGGACACCACTTAGCAACTGAACAATGAAAACGGCCAGTGCTTGACATCACGGTAGTCTAAGTGTCAGTGGGCCAAGGCATGGCTTAAGGTTTGAGGCCAGAACCTCTCATGAGCAGACAAGAGCCTTCTTTGTCATGGTGATAGCTTTGCTTAGCTTCACCCCTCATTTCTCAGATCACTCCCTGAGAGTTGGACCCAGTTACTTTTGCACATGAGTTAGAAATGTATGAAAGAGAGTCTGAATTTCTCGCCTCCTTCTCTAAGCACAATCAATGGCAGAGGCTGCAGCGAGCTGCTGTGGTTCTCTCGTGGGCTAGGAAGTGAGAAGCTAAGGAAAACCTGTGCTAGCCCCAGGGTTTACCTGGGATTCTAGAACCAGCCAGGGACAAACTTACCACAACGAGTAGCATATTAGGTTCCTTCTAGCCATGTTGTTTGAGGATGTGCACAGAGCCTGGCAAGATTGCAGACGTGGGGGATGAGGAAGGGAAGTGGCTTGTCTACGCTCTCTTGGTGACTCAGTAGCAGGACAATTTAAGAGAATCCAGGAGGTTTGACTAACCAGCTACTCAGCCATGACCCTGCCCTGTTGAAGGAAGTAGAAAGGACGGGAATTGGTCAGTCAACAGCACTCAGGTGCCAAGTCGTGAACACACTGTGGGGAGGAGACCAGCGACAGAAAATGTCTAGATGACACAAGGAATCCCTGAAAGTATGTGGGTTGAGAAGAGGGCGCCCGCATGTCCACACATGTGAAGTGCCTTCAGAAGAGTTACAAAGGGGAGGGTGCAGAATAATATTGTCTGATGCTGCAGGCCACACGGAGCTGGGCACCCGTGGTTGATGGTGATGATGGGTTATGAGCACCCGGGAGGATGAGGGGAGGGAGAAGGAGTGATGGCAGGACAAGCCAGGTGACTTGGGGAGTCACTGGGTCTCCTCCAGCCCTAACCTGGGGTGACTTAGCTAGAAAGTGCTGAGTTAGGTTCTGGAAGAGGAAGTCTGTCCAGGAGAAAGGCGGGACTTGGCCTGGCTGGGGCCCAGCATGAATGAGGGGTGTGTGGGGACAGCGGGCAGACAGGCAGGCCTGGGGCAAAGAGGTTGGGGTCGGGGTTACCAACAGACATGGAAGAAAAGAGACAAAGAATGTCTGGCCAGCATCCTCATTATTTTTTGGTTTTATGGGAAGCATGGTGAAACTCTTTCTTAAAAGTGGCCATTATAGAGGGTGGGGGTAGGAGAGAAACCACAGTGATCTCTTTCTTTGTTTTTTTCAGGATCGAAAAAATGTTCTCCACAAACTAAACAAAGTTGGATTGGGAAATGCAGCGTGGTACCATGGGGGCCTGATTCGGCCATGACCCGCCTGCCCGCAGGCGCCGACCTCAGATGCTCAGAGCGGCCAGGGGAGAGAAGGGACACTTTGACTTTTCAAGATCTAAGAGTTATGGTTCCCTTTTGGCAAAATGCTTTTGTCCTGTGATACACTTGCGTCCTTTGTAGTAGCACCGATTGTGGCCTTGGCAGTCCAGGTGAGTGCCTTTCCAGCCTCACCTGCCCAGGGATGGACTCTTCCCGAGACCCAGGGATGGCACTGATGCCCTTGTATTCAGTGCCTTTGGGGTGGGGGCTGCTGTGTGGCCTGAAAGGTGACTTCCCTGGGATGACAGGGCTTCTTGGGTGACACTAATGGTAAAGAACCTGCCTGCAATACAGGAGACATAAGAGACACGGGTTTGATCCCTCGGTCGGGAAGATGCCCTGGAGAAGGAAATGGCAACCCACTCCAGTACTCTTGCCTGGAGACTCCCATGGACAGAGGAGCCTGGCAGGCTACAGTCCATGGGGTCGCAAAGAGTCAGACACAAGTGAAGTGACTTAGAAGGCACACTCTGGGAATACAGAGCTGGCTTCCCTGGTAGCTCAGATGGTAAAGCGTCTGCCTACAATGCAGGACACCCGGGTTCGATCCCTGGGTCGGGAAGATCCCCTGGAGAAGGAAATGGCAACCCACTCCAATATTCTTGCCTGGAGATTCTCATGGATGGAGGAGCCTGGTGGGCTACAGTCCGTGGGTTCGCAAAGAGTTAGACACAACTGAGCAACTTCACTTCACCATCATTAAAGGAACATAGGGATCCCAGAATGACAAGGCTGAACTCTGCCTTCAAAACAGAACAGGAGAAAAAATGCTGCTGGGGACCTAGATGGCCTTGCTGAGATGAATTCTTGGGTGATTTGATTCAATGAAGCCATTCATTTCAAAGCTGCCTCTTCATTTTTTTTTTTTTCAACCTTTTTCAGCAGATTGAAGTGATTTTTAAGTGAATACAGAAAGCAGCCTCACCCACACCCTCCTCTGTCAGGAATGAAGCATCTATGATGGAAAATACCTGCAGCCTGGGAGAAAATTTACTGCAACAGCTCCATTGCACATTGTGGGGTCATATTTTTACTGATGTGAAATTCTTGCTCTCTACTGTGCAATTTTTGTTAACCACTGAATCTAAATCTTGTCGGGTCTTGTGCTTGCAAACCCCTGTAATTAGTATGATATCCTAGATTGTTTTTAAATTGAAGTGGCCTGGTTTCTGTGTCTAACCTGTGCAGTTAGAGGCCCCGGGGGTGAGATTTTATCTGGGGCTCTCCCCGGACCCCTCTCTTCCACTCCCTGGTTGGAGACTGAGCATCAGAACCTCCCGTGGAAACCTGGGTCCAGAGTTTAGGAACTGGGAGGCTGGCACAGGCGAGGGGGTGCCGGGTGATGTCAAGCACCCTTCTCTGGGACTTGCAAGGTGCCACAGGGTGGGTGGCACATCCCCCCGCACACCCCCTGCCCTGCTGGCTGTGCATGGTAGGGATGGGTTCCATCCTCAGTGGGAGGGCTTTGCTATCTCACACAAGGCTGCCTACAGGGCTCGAATCAAGTGTGGGGAGGAGACACCCAGATTTGGATCCTGGCTTGGCCAGTCCTGGCGCGGATGTCCAGCCTCTCTGCTGGGTGAAGGCTGAATCCCAGCACCCACCAGCGTGCTTTTTCCTCGAAGCCTAGATGAGATAATTAGAAAAACCAGAGAGATAAAGAGAACTTCCGCTCAATCCTAGCTTCTGTCTTCTGAATAGAGGAGGGCGTGGCAACCCACTCCAGTATTCTTGCCTGGAGAATCCTATGGATGGAGGAGACCTACAGTTCATGGGGTCAAACAGTCAAATGCAACTAAAGTGACTTAACATGTGACTATCCCAGCAGAGGATCCCTCCCACCTACCCTACACCACCAAGCCAAATGGACCAATGACATCGGGCAGCTTCTCTTAAATCTCACCCCCAGGACCTCTAACTGCACAGGCAAGACACAGAAACCAGGCCACTTCAGCTTAAAAGAAGCCTTGCAGCTTCTTAAAGACCAGGGTCAAGTCCGTATAAAGTCCTTCCGTTATTTACCTTCACAGAGACCAGTGGTTTATTTCAAGTTCTAGTCTATTCGTTGATAGATTTTCCTGAATGGTCTCCAAAAGCTCTCTGCAAAAGCGATTTACAGAGTGGCTGACCAGTTCCTTCCGCACACTGAAGGAAGGATCATGTAGCTAAGAACTGCCAAACAGACAGAAGAGGCATGTTATCAACGAGGCAAGAAGTGCAGTTAGTGGGGTTAGGGACCAGGATTTGGGGGGGCACATAGCTGCTTGTATCGAGAAGGTTCTTGCATGAAGAATCTTCCCAACTATCTTTCCTTGCCCACAGCTAAATAGTAGCTTCTACCTTAAATCCAGGTCACAGTCATTAGCTACCAGCGTGGTCGGCACTAGATACTCAACGGGTATGGATCAGTTTAAGATTTGCTTGAAAGTGAAAAGAGGAATTATTTCATCAATGGTGTTGGAACCATTGGCTAGCCATTTGGAAAAAAAAGTTTAGAACTTCCCTGGTGGTCCAGTGGTTAAGAGTTGGAGCTCCCAGTGCAGGGAGTACAGGTTTGACTCCTGGTCGAGGAACTAAGATCCTACATGCCACTCGTGTAGCCAGGAAATTAAATAAATAAATAAATATAAACTTAAACTGATTCTTACCTTACTCGTCACTCCCAGTAAATTATATGTGGATAAAAACTTCAAAGATAAAATTTGAAACCACAAATTTAAAAACTGTGGGTGCATTTATTGCTCATCTCTGTTTGGAGAAGTCCTTTTTAGCAAGGAAGCCATAGGTTAAAAAATCATAAATTTCATACCATAAAAGAAAACATAATTTTGTGTGACAAAAAGTACCTTAAAAATGACAAAACAGAAAATATTTGCAATATTTGTATATGAGAAACATAATTTAATTAATTTAAATTACAAAGAGCTCACACAAATCAATAAAGAAAAAGCAGAATAACACAATAGAAAATAAGGCAACGGATATGAATGGACAGTTAAAAAGTGAGGCAAATGTCTGATAAGAAATTTCACTGGAAACTACAAGATACCATTTTTCACCTAATTGTCAGAAATTGTAAAGTTTTATTATAATTAGTGCCTGGGAAGAAGATATGTGGACAAGTAGGCATTTGCGAATATAAATGTAAGAACTGTCAACTGGTGTTCATTTGCCCAATATTAAGATCCTTCTAAGGGCAATTGAGTAATATCAATCATGATTTTTAATATCTATAACCTTTGCTCCAAGAACTTCACTGCCTGAATTTAGCCTACAGTTACATTGGCAAAATTATGCCAAGGTATATAGGACAAGGATGCCCATGGCAATGTTGTTTGGAACAGCAGAAAGCCGGAATCCACTTAAAGGTCTATCAGTGAGACTGGCTAGAAAATGGAACTCTAAGAAGCAGTTTTTGTGTCTTAAAAAAAAAAAAAATATTAACAGGGTCTTCAGATCATGAGACCAAGGATATATGAGTTTATTTTTCAATTTTGTCTGCACAGCAGGTGGGATCTTAGTTCCCTGACCAAGGATCAAACCCATGTCCCCCGAATTAGTAGGGCAGAGTCTGAACCACTGGACCACCAGAGAAGTGCAAGAAGCAATTTTTAAAAAGGTTGAAAGGCGATTGGTGGAGCTAGATATAGAGAACCTTTGGTTTTTTAATGAGTAGGAAAGGAAAGCAAGGCTCTGGGCAAGGTATTTAGGAATATCTGTTTTCAAATTGTGTACCTGACTAGCCAAAACTTTTGAACACATTCACTAACGTATTTGTTGATTGATTTATACATATGTGAACTGATCCAAAAATAGCATAAAAAAGTGAATTCAAGCAAAGCATAAGATCTAAAATTTTTTCGGCTACGCTGAATTGTTTTAAGGACCTTTCCACCTTACACGTATGCACTTATGCCACGTGAGTGACATCAGTTCGTCACTTGGCAATTTTAAAATTTATCTGCAAATTCTTTAACACCTTCCATTGGTTTGTGTGATCTATGCCCTGTTCCCTTCAAATGGGGCAGACCTTCGCCTTTGTTTTGGCCACCAGGGTATGGCAGAAATGACAATATTGAATTCTGAGTTTAGATGATAAAACACTAGTGACTGGTTTGGTTTTAGTTTTCTGGGATGCAAAACCAAGAAAAGGGAAAGGAATGGCCAACACTGATGTTGATACTTGTGGGAGGTTCAGACTTTGTTTAGACAGCACTTCCGCTGCTATGAATAGTAGCTGCAGAAGTGATGAACACAGCACAGACAGACATGCTGTACTTGGAGAATTTGAATTAGAACCAGGAAAGGCTGGATAATATTTGCTCTTGTACAAGGAGTAAAATCATAGTGTTCCATGTGATTAATCACTGTATGGACTTCCATCATTGTCAGTATCCATTCATGCCGTTTGTCAGAAAAACTGGGACCTGATGTCTTCTTTCCCCAGCTCTCCTCCCTTTTCCCCTCCCTCTCTTTCCTTTTTTCCTCCCTTCTTTCTATCTCTTCTTCCTACCTTCTCTTAATATTTTTAACCCCCTGCTACATGCCAGACTCTGTAAGATGAGTACCTCACATTTAATGTATACACCTATTATTTCCACATCTCTCTGATTTTTTACTGTAACCAGGGGTTTACTTCTAGTCATAAAAGATGGCTTACCTTAGATTTCTTGCCATATATCTCTTTCTCTTTATAAGACTTCATATGGTCTACAGTAAGCATAGATTAATGTTTTATTATGAGAAAGCTAAAATGAAGTCTTCCTAAATACCTGCCCAAAATATAGTTAACTAACAAGATGACTATTCACTCTTCAATCTGTGGTCCATTGAGATGATAGACAGGTGGCTGGCTGGCTGGCTGGATTGATGGATGGATGAAAGGATGATGGGTGGATGGATAGATAAGTGACAGATGAATACTTCCTCCACACTCACACTCGATATAAGAGGAGGAAGAGAAGTAGTCAGGATAAAATAGTGGTTCAGCACTATGTCTGATTGTCATAGTATTCACTTCAAACTGGAGAGACTTGTCAAACCAATCATCCAGAAGAAAACAAGAACTATCTCAAGCTTGTCATTCAAATAAATGTCCGTTTTGAGTATTGTCTCTTTTTAAAGAGCTTAGAACTCATTTGGACATTTTACATAATGGCTAGCATCCTATGGCTATGTAGGAGATGTTATAGGCTAAATTGTGTCCCCCCACCCCTCCTCAAATTTATAAAGTCCTAACCTTGGAATGTGACTGTATTTGGAGATGAAGTTTTACAAGAGGTAATTTAGAATTCATCTGGGTGGGCCCTAATCCAATATGACTAGAAGAAGAAATTAAGACCCAGACCTATACAGAGGAAACCGTGTGGACACAGAGTGGAGATGGCTGTCTACAAACCAGGAAGAGAGGCTTCAGGAGGAGCCAACTCTACTGACACCTTGATCTTAAACTTCTAGCCTCTAGAATTGTGAGTAAATTTCTTCTGTTTAAACTGCTTAGTCTGTGGTATTTTTTTATGACAGCCCTAACAAGCTAATACAGTAGATTTTTTTTTTAATAAACTTTGGTTCAGTTTGTCTAAAAACAGGGACAGAGTCAGCAATATTTACATTCACGTAGGTAACACGGTGTAGTATTTTACACTTACCTGGTCTAGGCCTGGGTTCAATTCGTCCATCATTTAGCAGCAGTGTGGCCTTGGACAAATGACCTAATCTTTGTGTGCCTCATTCACATACACGTAAGCTAATATAATAACAAGTTAATAAGTTATATGCAGAGTACATCATACGAAGTGCCAGGCTGGAGGAAGCACAAGCTGGACTCAAGATTGCTGGGAGAAATATCAACAGCCTCAGATATGCAGATGATACCACTCTAATGACAGAAAACGAAGAGGAACTAAGGAGCCTCTTTATGAGGATGAAAGAAGAGAGCGGAAAAGGTGACTTAAAACTCAGCATTAAAAAAGCTAATCTCATGGTATGCGGTCCCATCACTTCATGACAAATAGATGGGGAAAAAGTGCAAACAGTGGCAGATTTGATTTTCTTGGGCTCCAAAATCACTGTAGATGGTGACTGTAACCATGAAATTAAAAGATGCTTGCTCCTTGGAAGAAAACCTATGACAAACCTAGACAGCATATTAAAAAGCAGAGATATCACTTTGCTGACAAAGATCCGTATAGTCAAAGCCATGGCTTTTCCAGTAGTCATGTACAGATGTGAGACTTAGACCATAGAAAAGGCTGAGCACCGAAGAATTGATGCTTTCAAATTGTGGTCCTGGACAAGACTCTTGAGAGTCCCTTGGACAGGAAGATCAAATCAGTCAATTCTAAAGGAAATCAACCCTGAATATTCACTGGAAGGACTGATGCTGAAAGCTCCAATACTTTGGCTACCTGAAGCGAAGAGCTGACTCATAGGAAAAGATCCTGATGCTGGGAAAGATTGAGAGCAGGAGGAGAAGGTGATAACAGAGGATGAGATGGTTGGATGGCATCACCAACTCAATGGACATGAATTTGAGCAAACTCAGGGAGACAGTGAAGGACAGGGAATCCTGACATGCTGCAGTCCATGGAGTCCCAAAGAGCCGGACATGACTTAGCGACTAAACAACAGCAACGTCACAAAATTGCTATGAAAATTAAATGAACTTGTGTTTTAAGCACTTTGAAAAGCACTGAACACATTGCATCGGATACATAACATGAAATAAAGAGGTTGGAGAGCATGATGAAATCAAGTTTATTAAATCCTTTTAAATTTTAACATATTTTAAAAAATTCTAACTATAGAGGATTTTTTTAAAAAATATATTTATTTGTTTGTTTTGGCTCTACTTGGTCTTAGTTACAGCATGTGGGATCTAGTTCCCCGACCAGTGGTCAAACCTGGGCCCCCTGCATTGGGAGCACAGAGTCTTAGCCACTGGACCACCCGGGAAGTTCCTACAGAACCTTGATACAGGGAGGAAATAGCTGTTAGCAGCATTCTGAGTTTTCAACTGCGTGCTGAGTTGGGTTTATGTTAGGATGAACATCTAACATCAATGAACATGCTCTGAGGATGACAGGAGTAACTCCCAGTCATCTTAACAGCAGTGGTTGTGAATCATTTCCGGTATTTTAACATTTTAACATTTGCCAAAGATTGGAAAATGTCTGGCTTTCCCACCAACATTCATTGCAATGGGAACTACGAAAGAGAGAGTCGAACATGTGTGCTGAAAATGTTCGCAGGTGCTATTTGCACATGATTTGCCACAATGCTGCTGTAAACATGACTTCATTTCTACTGGTAAAACTTTAACTCAAGATAAACTTGCTGACTGCAAAGGGTATCACAAGACTGTGCTGTGCGTGATAGCTAATATAAACAGTGGGGGCAGCGGAGGCCTTCCAGGGTCCAGGGACCAGTGTGGATCTTTCTGGAAAGCCAGTCATTCACCATCTGCTCTAGGTCTCAAATTGCACTGGAGGAAACAGGCCAAAGTGGAAAATCAGAAGCATCTCACAGTTGAATGTGACAGTGTTTGGTGACCAACTGCTCCCAACCCACTTTTGGGACTTTTCATATTCATTCCAGCTTCTTCCAGGAAATCTTGAAGAGCTGGCAATTGTCTTGATTACACTTTTGAACCAATAGAACGTAAACAGAAACAGCTGGTCATGGACACACATCTTATAAACCAACCGAGAAAAAAAGAAAGTGTTTCCAATCAGGCAATGGCACCTGAGACAGATTTTTGACGATATTAATTATCTGTGATCAAACACCACCTTTGATATGTTGAGTTTTATGAGCATAAAGATCACTGAAGGAATCTTGAAATATTTTCCTCTCATGTCAATTCAATCCACAGAGCTATTAAAATTTTCACGATTTCAGGGCATTGAAGAAATATATTATCTGAAGAGAAGCATTTGAATAACTGCTAACTAGTCTCATACAGGGCTTCCCTGATAGCTCAGTTGGTAAAGAATCAGCCTGCAATGCAGGAGACCCTCATTGGATTCCTGGGTTGGAAAGATCTGCTGGAGAAGGGATAGGCTACCCACTCCAATACTCCTGGGCTTCCCTGGTGGCTCAGCTGGTAAAGAATCTGCCTGCAATGGGGGAGACCTGGGTTCGATCCCTGGGTTGGGAAGATCCTCTGGAGAAGGGAAAGGCCACCCACTCCAGTATTCTGGCCTGGAGAATTCCATGGACTGTAGAGAGAGTTGCAGAGATTTGGACACAACTGAGCAACTTTCACTTCACTTCAGTCTCATACAACTGACAGGGGCGGAAGTAGGAAGATCAATAATACTTTACAGGTTTTTTCTTTACATAGAACTGAGTCATTGCATCACCTCAATTATGCAGAAAATAGTTTAGAAACAAGGAATTTTTTTTTAATTAGAACAAACTTGAAAAATATTTTTCTTATATTTGCTCATAGAAGAAATAATTCTTAGGCTCAGATTCAAAAAGTAAAGTTTATTGTACACACAGCTGTAATTGTGATCTTCTCACTTTCATACCCAGCTCACTTTAGAAATAGAAAATTAGAAGTAGGGAGAGGCCTTGCTATAGACATACGTGCTAATGGGAAGAAACTGCTGACACCCTAAAGGGGGGAAGTAGAAAAGTGAAAAAGCCGACTGAAGAATTAAAAAAGGCCCAGGAAAATGGAGACGTGTCGTGTGCCCACAAATATCCCCATCTCTCTCAATTGCCTAAGCACATGATTTTATTATACAATAACATTAGAATTGGTTCTTATTGTGATGACATCAAGGGGTTTTCCAGGTGACTCACTGGGTGAAGAATCCGTCTGCAATACAGGAAACACAGGAGATGGGGGTTCAGTCCCTGGGTGAGGAAGTTCCCCTGGAGGAGGGTATGGCAACCCACTCCAGTATTCTTGCCTGGAGAATCCCGTGGGCAGAGGAGCCTCGTGGGCTATAGTCTATGGGGTCTCGAAGAGTCAGACACGACAGCAACTGAGCATGCTCACGTGCCTGATGACATCAAGACCACAGAAAGAAAAAAAAGATGGTAAACACAGTCTCCCAGGCTTTTTCAGAAAACAAGAGAGGTTGAATTACACTTTAGGAACTTTCTTACCCAAAATGTCTTTTCTTCTTTCCTCCCTCCCTCCCTTTCTTTTGTCTTCTCTTTTTCTTTTTTTTTTTTCATTGCTTCAAAGTAAAAAAATGGCCTAGAACTCCATTCTCCAGAATGGCTACTTTCTCAAAGAAAGCTCAGATTTTATTACATATTATGTGATTAGTATTAGTTCATATCCTTCAAGAGTTATAGTTTTTTCCATTTCTGGACAGTTGAAATACTGTTAAAGATACTGCTACTCAAAAGGAGAAGAAACAAACCCAAGCAACTAAAAAATACAGATATCGGGCAAACATCAGAATGAACATTACATTGCCAGGGAAATAGGAGGAGAAAAGAGGGTTAAATAAACCAAATTTCTCTGTCCCATTGATTTTTACTTTTAACCCCACTCACAGACAGACCAGGAAAAGTTTTCTTTCAACTGATGAAAAACTGAAAGAAAAATCCAAGTCTCCTCCTCATATGATATATAAGAACTGTTGACACATTCATATTTTCCTGAGGGAAAAAGTTCAACTACAGCAACTCTGAAAGCAAGCCTTATCAATTGCATCCTCCTTTCTTCCACATAGAATATAGATATGTTCACAAAAGCACACACCTTGTATGAGGAACACTGTCGTCTATGGAATGTATAAAAACTGTAAGAGCTGCCCTCTACTTGAGCACATTCTATAAGCAGGGCAATGGGTCAAAGGGCAACACTTTGCTATCACTTGTCCACACCCCCATGAGGAAACTGAGGCTTGAGGAATTTAAGTAAACTTTCTGAAAAGCAAGAATCTTGCAAACAACAGAGTTGGGATTTGAACCAAGGGCACTTAATAACCACTGGGCTGTGCTATCTCCCAGTGAGGTTTAAATGGTTATCTTGGTCAATGACTCAAGACCTGGGATGTGCAGTGGAATCCCAGGGCGCACTGTTGCTATTTGCTGACTGGTACCCATTTTCCCTGAGTGACTGGTGAAATCCACACATCAGGGCCTGGGAAAGGATGTGGGAAGAACATGCATGCCTGGAGGCTTCTGCGTCAGAAAACCACCTGCTTAGATGCTTCTTTGTTCACCAAGAGGCTTTCTACAGCAGGGAGTAAAAGGTTTACAGTCGGGGGATTTCCCTGGCAATCCAATGGTTAAGACTCTATGCTCCCAAGGAAGGGGGCATAGTTTCAATCCTTGGCCAGGGAACTAAGATCCCACATGCAACGTGGAACAACCAAAAATTAAAAAAAAAAATGTTTACAGTCAGGCCCACCCTTTGCAGTGGGGTCACTCTATAAACAAACTATACGTGCCCTTGTCAGTGGGTCTCAAACACAGGTCACCCTTCATGCAGCAGCAAGCCCCAGCTCCATCCTCCACAATGTAAGGAGCGAGGAAGACCTGAGGGGCTGACTGTGCAGGGATTGGACTGAGGGAGCCCAGAGGCCCTGCTTCCTCTATTTTGAGGTACTTAGAAAATGCAACTGGAAAATAGAAATGTGTAAATTGGAGAGAGATGAGGAGAGAGAGAGACAGGGAAAGGAGAGGGGATTGACTTTGGAAATTATCAGCCTGTCAAGCTAACATATGGAGAAATACAGAAACCACTGATTAACCTATCAAGCAGTCAGTGTTGAAACAGGATGCTAAGAAAGTCCTGAGCTGTACAACTACATAAAAAGCCAAGCTTCATGGACCAACACAACTTCCTTCTGAGACAGAACAGCAGAAGGCAAGATATCTGTGGGATCAGGATGGGAAACTGCAGAAAATCTGCCTCCACGCTTTGTGGAGACTGAGCTGAGAAGCTGAGCCTGGGTCTTAGATGCTTGGGCAAGGCTTAGTCTCCTTGCAGTTTGCTTGGGTAAATTTGCCCAAACTTTAGGAACATCTTGTTCTTCCCTAGTGGCTCCTATGGTAAAGAATCTGCCTGCAATGCAGGAGACTCGGGTTCAATCCCTGGGTTGGGAAGATCCAATGGAGAAGGGAAGGCTACCCACTCCAGTGTTCTTGCCTGGAGAATCCCATGGACAGAGGAGCCTGTCAAACTACTGTCCACAGGGTTGCAAAGAGTAGGACACAACTGAAACAACTTAGTACCACACATCCTGGGCTTGAAATGAAGATACTACTGTATTCTATACAGAATTGTACAGAAGAGTACACACAAGCACAACCACTTGTGGAGGATGCATGCATGTGACAATGCACGCCAGAAATTTGAACTAACTTATGTGATTGGATATAACGACTCATGTTCCCATCTTAGAAAATTCCCAACTTGGAAGTTGGTACTTAGGAGACTTACTGTAAATATCTGTTCGTTGACTGAGTTATTAATGTGTGAAAATAGAGTGTTTAGTCATAACTCTGCACCTCACTACTTAAAAGCCAAGCATGGTGTCCACATTTTTTATTTGGCAGGAGGACGTTTGTCATTTTAAAGGAACATACGTGAATAACAGAACCTTAAAATTAATATTTCTGACATTAAAATTCTTAATGCTTGTTGCAGAAAATTCTTAAAATACTGCCAAATATAAATAACTGGAAAAAATCACCTGTAATCTTACAATCCTGATGCTTAGAGACAGTGAGTTAACACTTTGGTGTAGTTTTTTCTGATTTTTTTTTTTTTCTGTATAGGCATGTGTGTGTGTGTGTGTGTGTGTGTGTGTGTGTGTGTGTAGAGAGATATATATATTTAAAATTATAACTGTGAAATAATTTGATTGTGAACCTGCCTATCTCACTCAACAGACTGGGCATTTTCCTTTCTCAACAACCGTTTCTAAACATGTGACTTTTAAACATCTACGCATCATTCCATCATATGAATGGACTATGACTTATTTAACCATTTTCTTATTTTTGTACACTGAGCTTGTTTCCCACTTTTCCTATAAGTAAGGCTTCAGTAAACAGGCTTATTCATCCATCACTTCTGATTACACAGTTACGATTATTGAGATAAATACCTAGAAGCAGAATTACTAGTGCAAGAGATATAAGCACTTTTACAGCTCTTGTCACATATTTCTTAAAATATTTTTAAAAACTCTTTTTAAAACATAGGACTAAGACCTAAAGGAAGTTATGGAAAGAAATGACAGGTTTTTGGTTTTTAGTTTGTTTTTGCCTGATTACCTCATTTCCTTTAGCTCAGATGAGCCTATTTAGAAAGGCAGGAAAGTGGGAAATAAGGAAATATAATGAGAAGGACTTAACAAAATACATCCATTATAATAATTAAGTCTCAAATTACCTAAAAAGTAGAAAAGCATATTTATCTTTTAGACATGGATTCTAAAATCCATCCTGCTTATATTTCCCCTGTTCCTCAGGTGCCCTCATCTGAGAGACTCTTCTGTTATCTAGGGTCTGTGTTGCCTGGCCCACATTTGAGGAACAGTGACCTATGGCTCAAGGGCACTCTGATCCGCCGTATGTAGAACCAGGAATTTCTCTGTGGAGAGGGGATTTCAAGGCTTGACACACACTAAAATCAAAAGCCTATTGTCTCAAAAAAGCAAATAAATATATGCAAGAAACATTGATTACATTAGATTAAAAATTGTAGATTACTTCCTGACCCTGTATTTCTACCCGCTCATCCCAGCCTTCAAGCAGTCTTCAGAAATAACAAAGGACATTGTAGTTACAGGAAAAGTTGTTGATTCCAAGAAACACAATAATGGTCATCTTTTAATATGGTGTTTGTTTTGTGCAATTGTAACTTAAAAGTTAGGGTTATTTCAGCTTTTTCTTTTATGCAGTGAAAAATTGTTTGGCTGTTTCCATTTAAAAGGCATGTAGGATTTCTAATTGTATCTAAAGGCAGCTTTTGCTTTTCTTTTTTCCTAAAAATTATCTTTGCCATAGCATGAAATATACCCATGTTAATCATGAATATGCTCTTCTCCTTTTTAGGTAAGTTGAGATTTAATTATTATAATGGATATATTTTCTTAAGTCCTTCTCATTATACTTCTTTATTTCCTACTTTTCTACATTTTTCCAAAACCTTGTCAAACTTCCCTGGTAGTCCAGTGGTTAAGACTTGGCACTTCCACTGTGGGGGGCATGAATTCAATCCTTGGTCAGGGAACTAAGATCCCACATGCTGTGGGTTGTGGTAGGAAAAAATAAATAAATAAAATAAAAACTTTGTCTTCTATATTACACAAAATCTATTCTGAAAAACATATGCAAAACAATTTAATATTATATACCAATCAAGTCATCAAATATATTCCCACACATTTCAGGAACTTAGGCATATACATATCCCTGCTGATAAATCATAAAATCAAAGGGAACAATGCATTTAGCTAGGGCCTTGGGATAGTAACAATAAACCCCTCATTTGGATAAAGAAATTGCAGTCCAAAGAAGTAAAAAGTTGGTTACTAAGTCTTTGGGTTTGTTATTCAATCAAGAATGTGGAATAGGAAAAATAGTAAGTATAATAACTAACTTCTTTACAGCCCTATACAGTTTATAAAATATTTTCACACTCAGCACTAAAAGATGCCTCAGTTCCAGGGCTTCAGCAAATGAAAACTCCCACAGCTTCTATTTCCCGCCAAGAGACCCATGTGGCTGATTTTACATCTGGTATTATTTCACTGAGTGGTTGTTGCTGGTGAGGGCACCCTTTACCTAGAGCCTCAGGAGGTATTTAAGATGAACTCATGCACAAAAGAGTTATCATTTTAAGTGGGCTGATTTTAAATGGAGAATAACACACTTTGCCCTGAAAATTTAAAACCTGTAGCCACATCTGAGTAGCAGAATAACAACATCAGGGGAATTTTCAGATTGAAAGAAAGATGTGACTGATCACATTTGCCCCTGAGGGGCTCCAAGGACCAAATTAGAAACCCAAGGTCATGTCTTACAGAGTCAGAGAGTGGATTCCCCCAGTGCAAGTACTGGACCTGATTTCTTTGCCAGTTACATATTTTTTTAAAAGATTTTTTTTTGATGCGGACAGTTTTTAAGACTTTATTGAATCTGTTACTATACTGTATCTATTTTGTGTTTTGGTTTTTTGACCCTGAGGCATGCGGGATCACAGCTCCCCAGCGAGGACTGAATGCACACCCCCTGAATTAGCAGGTAAGTCTTAACCACTGGGGAAGTCCAGCCACTTTGTTGTTGTTGTTCAGTTGTCCAGTCATGTCCAACTCTTTGAGACCCCATGGACTGTAGCACACCGGTCTTCCCTGTCCTTCATTACCTCCTGGAGTTTGCTCAAGCTCGTGTCCATTGAGTGAAGCCATCCAACCATCTCATCCTCTGTCATCCCTTCTCTTCCTGCTTTCAATCTTTCCTAGCATCACGGTCTTTTCTAATGAGTCCGCTCTTTGCATCAGGTGACCAAAGTATTGGAGCTTCAGTCCTGCCAGTTACCTATCAATTAATGGAGTCGGTCAATGTGAGTCGCTCAGTCATGACTCTTTGTGACCTCATGGTGGAGCCCAGCAGGCTCCTCAGTCCATGGAATTCTCCAGGTAAGAATACTGGAGTGGGTGACCATTTGCTTCTAGATGGGAATCTCCCTGACCTAGAGATCGAATCCGGGGCTCCTGCACTGCAGTGGATTCTTCACCATCTGAGTCAAAAGGGAAGCCCACGTATTAATGGAAGATGATGACACTTAAGTGGTAGTGTGAAATAATGTGAATCACCCATCTGACATACATTCTCCCATTGATTTGGTCATATTTTCAACATGTATCAAGCACTTCTGGTTTCAGGCACAGAATGAGGGATGAAAAAGAGAACAGGCAAGGTTCCTGCCCTAAAGCACCCCCAGTCTCAGGGGTGGGGCCTCACACGTGCAGCCACATCTAGGGAGCCTCTCAAGTCCTTAGTGAGCTGCACCTCCTTTGGGGAAAGTGGCATCTTTCATTATGACTACTTGGGACAGATCTACGGTGACCTTTTCACGCACTTGCTCTTTAGTCAGGTATATTAGGTTCCTAGGGCTGCCATTACCAGATTGCCACCAAACAGAGTGGCTCAAAGCAGCAGAAATTTATTCTCATGGTTCTGGATTCCTGAAGTCCTAAATCAAGGTGTCAGCAGGGCTGTGCTCTCTCTGAAGGCTCTAGGGGAGAACCTGCCCCACGCCTTTCTCTCAGCTTCTGGTGTTGCTGGCAACATTTGATGTTCGTCTACCTTGTGGACACATCACCCCAGTCCCTGTTTCTGACATCACAAGTTGCTCTCCTCGTGTCTCTTCTCTTCTCGTGCAGACACCAGCCACACCGGATCAGGCCCATCCAGTTTCCATCTCATCTCACCTTCAACTGATTGTGTCTCCAGAAACCTGGGACTTTCACAGGTCCTGGGATTAGGGACTTCAACATATTTTTTTAAAGGATTTTATTTATTTTTATTTATTTATTTTTAAAATATTTATGTATTTATTTGGCTGCCCCAGGTCTTAGTTGTGGAATGCAGGAACTAGTCTCCTGGCCAGGGATGGAACCCAGATCCCTTGTATGGGAGCGCAGGGAAGTCCCCAACACACCTTTGAAAAGGCCCATTCTACCAGAACACAGGAGTTTGCTGCATCCATATCTTTTCTCAGCAGAGACAGTAAGAAGACACTTGTCATTTCCCTTTGAATGGCCGGCTGCAGTTTCCTAAGTCTGGGGTCGACAAGAAACCAGAAAAGTCTAGGTGTCTTGAGCTCTGGAGTGGACCACAGATGGTTAAAACACTGTGAAATGTGTTTTCGGGGGTAAGAGGACAGAAAAGCCTAAAGCTGACCTTCAAGTAAGTGACATTTCGTGCGCCCCTCTCTCTTTCATCTTTATGTGTCCACAGCGCATTAGCCTTCATCCTAATGTCTTTTTCTCCTTGTTCCGGTGAAGCGGCAAAGAGCGTAAAAGGGCTGAGCTCCTGCTGTAAATTAGGTGTCACTTGGCGCCCCCCCATCCATTTGGACCACTCACTGCTCATCCTCGGCGATGAGGTTGTGGCCATGGCCCTGATGGATCCTGTTTGGCTTCTCTTAATTGAGTCTGAATGGCCTACCTGTGAAAGCTTTTATTTAGGCAGCAGACTGCACATCTAGGTTTCATTTCAATCACCGGCATAGGAAGTGTTTCCCCCTAATGAACACACGCTCATAAAGAATCCAGCTTGGCTTGTAGTGCTGTGCCCCCTGGCATCTGTAGGCAGGTTGGCAAATCCTAGTCCCAGCTGGCAGAGCCCTATATAGCCAGCCCTCTGTAGCTCGCATCTGCGCTGCAGCCCTTCTGCAGAGGCGGTAACACACACGGAGCGCCTTCACTCCAGCAGGGCTCTTTCTTTCACAGCGGTTTTCCTGTTGATATTATGTGATGTTCTGCTGGATTCATCATAAATGGAAAACTGTGGCGGACTCAAGTTGGAGACAGAGAAGGCAATGGCACCCCACTCCAGTACTCTTGCCTGGAAAATCCCATGGATGGAGGAGCCTGGTAGGCTGCAGTCCATGGGGTCGCGTAGAGTTGGACACTTACTGAGCGACTTCACTTTCACACATTGGAGAAGGAAATGGCAACCCACTCCAGTGTTCTTGCCTGGAGAATCCCAGGGACAGCGGAGCCTGGTGGGCTGCTGTCTATGGGGTCGCACAGAGTCGGACACAACTGAAGCGACTTAGCAGCAGCAGCAGCAGCAAGCTGGAGAATCCTATGGGCAGAGAAGCCTGGTGGGTTACGGTCCATAGGGTCACAGAGTCAGACAACGTCTGAAGCGACTTAGCTTGCATGCACAAAAGTACTTCAGAGAGGATAAGAAAAGAAAAGCCCTCTCTTCCCCCAGGCAGAAGGTATTGGTCCCCAAAGGAGCTAATCTTCCTGGAAAAGAATGGCTCTGCAAAACAAGCTTTCCTGGTTACCCTGAGGGGAGAGGCAGGAAGGTTTCTCCAGAAAACTGTAGGAAGAATGGCCATCTTTTCTTGCCATTGGAAATCGTGTCTAAGTTTCTTACAGCAAGTGACACTTTGCTGGGTGTTATAAAAACATGTTCATCACAGTCCCTACTACTTAAGATGAGTTGCAAGGACAAGTGTGTAAGAACTTTCTGGCAACTCAGGAAGTACGTTTGTTTTTTTTTTTTTTTTCTATTTATTTTTATTTGTTTATTTGGCTACACTGGGTCTTAGTTAAGCCACTGCAAGATCTCTAATTGCAGCATGAGAACGTTAGCTGTGGCATGTGAATCTAGTTCCCCCGACCAGGGATCAAACCCCAGGCCCTCTGCATTGCAAGCTTGGAAGTCTTAGCCACTGGACCAGCAGGGAAGTCCCAAGAAGTACATTTAAAAAATTTTAGGTTGTATACAGGTGAAAGTAAACAAATATAGGTCATAAGAGAGCCTTTGGGGAGGAATAGCCATCCTCCTACCAACTAGAAAAAGTTTCATGAAGGAATTTTTAAAAATCTCTATATCCTGGTAGTTTCCTGGAGGTCTAGAGGTTAGGATTAGGTGTTTTCACTGCCATGGCCCTGGTGCAACCCCCAATCAGAAACCTGGGATCTCACAACCGTGTGGCCAAAGACAGGACAAAAACTCTATATCCCAGTAATTTAATAAGAAATTCAGTCTACGGTCAAGACTCTCAGTTGCAAACGACTGGAATACAACTTAAATAAAGGGCAGAGTTCATGTCCACAGAAAAATGCAGGAGTAGACTTTCAGGTGTAACTAGTCCTAGACCTTCACATAAAGTCTTCAGGAATATGTCTTGGGGCTTCAACTTTGCCTCCCTCTCTCTTGCTTTCATTCACATTCCCATCTTTCTCACCAGAAGCTCTAGGCTAAACTTATCTTGATTTAACTACCCAAGAAGAGAGTTTCTCTTTCCCAACCCTTCTAGTACAGCTCCAGGGGCCAACAAGCTTGGCTTCCATAGGCTTAGCTTACAACACACCCTCATTCCTGAAGCACAAAGTCTGGTTAACATGCTCATCCGTCAGACTTGGAGCACACACCCATCTTGTGGCTGAAGGGGAATAAGCCCCACCAAGGACTGAGAGTCAGGGAGGTTGTTTCCAAAAAGAATACTTGGGTTCTCCTATGGCAGGAAGAAATGGATGTTGAGCAGGCAAAAGCAACAGATGCCCATGACACTATGTGAAAATAATGTAAATTGCAGTGAAATTCTGACTCAAGAACTACAAAATTAACCTCTGCTTTTAAAGTAACTTTAAAAGAGTTCATCTTGCAGTTTCTTTTGTAGAATTTCTGAGTGCTTTGCCACTAGTAACCAACTTAGCAACAAATGAAACAAAGCTGTTCAGGAGCAGTTCCTATAACTCCTGAATCCTTCTTTCAGGGAGAAAGGTGAGAAACAGGTGTAGATTAAAAATAAACAAGACAGGAAGTTTTATAGTGAAAGTTCTCTATTTTCACATCATAGTTTCAGCGGAAAAAAGTCTATTCGGCTGAGTTAATTTTGAATAGAGAGCAGATCGAAAAGGAAGAGATAAATCTGTTATTTGAAGTTGATATGAATGTTGATGTAGAAAATCCCAAGAAATATTTCAATAAAACTCCTGGAACTAATAAGAGAATTTCATAAACTTGCAGGATACAAAAATCAATCACATTTCTACATATTAACAATAAACAGTTGGGAATTAAAATTAGAATATAATACATCTTTACAATCATTCCAAAGAAAATTAAATACTTAGGTATAAATTTAACAAAATATGTACAGAACCTATATGCTGAAGATTACAAAAAGAGATTAATAAGTCAAAGAAGACTTAGACATATTGTGCTCATGGTTTGAAAGACTCAACATAGTAATGACCTCAATTCTCCCTAAATTGATCTATAAGGTTAATTCAGTTTCTATCAAAATTGCAGTAAGGTTTTTTGGTAGACATACACAAGCTTATTCTTAAGAATAAGCACCCTCAGATGCTTACAGAAAGGCACAGGACCTTGAATACCTAAAACAATCTTGAAAAATAAGAATAAATGGTGAAACATCACTTTACCTGACGTCTACTATTTATCAGTGCGGTATTAATGGAGAGATAGACACTTAGGTCTGTAAACCAGCAGAGAGGACCCACACAAAATGTCCAAATGATTTTCAACAACGGTGTAAAAACAATTCAATGAAGGGATGATACACTTTTCAACAAATTGTCCTGGAGCAACTGAGAAAAAAAATTGTCCAAAAAAAAAAAAAAAAAGAACCTCAACCTGAACCTCAACACCTTAGGCAAAAATGGACTCAAAAAGGATCGTGAACAAATATAAAACATAAATCTTAAAACTTATAGAAAAATATTTTGAGGGCTAAAGTTAGGCAAAGATTTGACACCAAAAGCATGGTCCATTAAAAAAAAAAACACTTAATACATCGAACCTCAAATAAACGAGTAGTTTAAACAAGAAAGAGATTTCTCTAACATGAAAGTGTTGTGAGAGGGGTTGGGGTCCACAGCTGGCTGAGCAGCTCCAAGTCCATCAGAAATCTAATCGCTCTGCTCCATTTTCTTGGTGAATGATTTCTGTTTGCAAGGTGACAAGATGGCCAATGGAATTCCTGCCATTACGTCTGAGTTCTAGACAGCAACAGAAGGAAGACAAAATGTTCCCCTTCCTGTTAAAATCAGCTTCCTTTAAGCAGCCTCCTGCAAAGTCATACAGAAGTCATTCAGCTTATATTTCATTGGTCAGAACTTAGTTACCTGGCTACACTCAGCATGTGGAGCTGGGAAATAGGGTCTCCTGCTTCTGATGTCTGTTTCAGTAAGGTGCTTGTACATATTATTGCAACTCCAAAATGATGAATGGCTCAAACATTCAGAAAGAAGAAAGTCCAAAACGACACTCTTGTTAGCAGGTGGTTCTCCCCCAGGCAGTGATTGAGGGACCCAAGTCTCTTCTGGCTTGTGCCTCTGCCATCTTTAACACTTACCTTCCGCATTCTTCTTACTTGTTTTCATCAAGCTCTAGGAGCAGGGAAGAGCATGGAGAACTGGCAAGGGAAGCTTCCGATGGTCAGAGCCGTAAGTGACACGTACCATCTCTACTCGCCAATGACCAGAACTCGAGCACATGGCTTTATGAATAACAGGCAGGGAGACTGGAACATGGTGCCTGAGAAGAAGGTATGGGTTGGTGATCAATGACGAAGGCAAGGAGCCCAGCTGAAAATGAGGCCTCTATTACCAAGAAAGATAGGAGGATGGTCATTGGGAAGCAGGGAGCAGTTTCTGTCATTGCACGCAAGAGTAGGGCCCAGGACACCAGTTGCATTGAAGGGCTAGTAAGCAAATACCAATCATCTTCCAGCAATGAGATGCATACTCTAGAACCCCAAGCTGACACAGTCCTACCACAGATGTGGTTTCAGGATGCCTCACCACAAACATCTCAAGAAGTTTTCAGCCCCCAAAATGTTCTTCAAATTAACTTACTATTTTGGGGGACTTTTCTGGTGGTCCGGTGGCTAAGATTCTGTGCTCCCAATGCAAGGGGGCCAGGTTCAATCCCTGGTCAGGGAACTAGATCCCACACACTGCAACTAAGACCCAGTGCAGCCAAATAAAAAATAAATATTAATAAATAAATAAATAAATAAACTTACTATTTTGGAATTAAGCGTTTTAATTTTATTACTTTATCTTCTTAATATTATAGAAGGCTTTTTTTTTTAATGATCTACACATGCTCCATAATCTGATGTTAAGGCTTTTCAGAAACTCAACCAGGTTGGGGTATATAGACAACAACAGAGAAAAATATTATCAATGACTAAATATTACTGTAAACCCAACTGAAGAATTCCTGGTTGTGAACATACAATGTGTTCATTTTGAGATACTAGTCTTGTGTTCCAAATTTCTGTTTTCCTTATACATTTATTGATTTCTTCGTTTTTAATATTGAGTTTTATTCCATTTATAGAATATACTGCTTTGCAAGAGAGGAAAAGATGAGTGAATGCCCATGTGAGCTCAAGGCTTATACGTATTATACATATGTCACCAAATAACCAATCCCTGGTGGACATTTACAATGAGAGTCTAGACTGGTTTAGTGGTTCTGACACAGATGTAGAGAGCTGAAAGGATCTTTAAAAAATGTAAAGGGAGAAAGAAAAATGTAATTTACACTAGGAAAAGATTGAGTAGATTTTGATCTTTACAAATCAACCAAAAGTAGTGTTAATTTCACCTTATGTTCATGACACTTTTAGGGACCCATGAATATATTTTAATCTTGATTTCTTTTTTTAATTTTAAGTCAGAGACTAGTTGATTTACAGTGTTGTGTTAGTTTCACGTGTACAGCAAAGTGATTCAGTTTTGCATATACATAAATCCATTCTTTTTCAGATTCTTTTCCCATACAGTTTATTACAGAATACTGAACAGAGTTCCCTGTGCTACAGGGGACCTTCCTGACCCAGGGATTAAACCCGGGTCTCCCGCATTCCAGGCAGACACTTAAACCTCTGAGCCACCAGGGAAGCCCAAGCCTACAGCACCTGGTATTCCCAGGCGGTCTCCCATCCAAGTACTAACCAGACCCGACCCTGCTTAGCTTCCGAGATCAGATGAGATCGGGCACATTCAGGGTAGTATGGCCGTAGACTAAAATCAGAAGAGAAAAAAAATAAAATAAAATCAGAAGAAAGAAAAAAATAATACAACAGTAGCTGTAAAATAATTCAGTCTAGATTATACTTGTCTTTAGACCATTACAGTTGCAGAATTTAATTTTTTTTTTTTTTTAATTGGAGGAAGGAGACCACAGAGGCAAAAATGCCCGCAGCACTTCTGGAGCCACGAAAGTCATAATGCAGCCCTGGCAATGACAACTGATTTTGTTTAGGTTCATGTATTCCTGGAGTGTTTTCATATTTTAAATTTATACATTACCCAAGACAGTCTTCAGTTTTCCAGTTTTTTCTATTTGCACTGATCCCTCACAGGCCTCATCCATTTCATTGCTTTTGTTCACTGTAAATGACTTCAGAACCTTTGAATGTCCAAATACTCATTGGGCCTTTCTGCTTGCGGTATCATCACTGACTGGAAACTAACCAACACATTTTCCCCTGAGCTCATCCTCCCTGCTCATCAGGTCTCTCTCTGTTTTCCTGTGTAGTAGAGTTACTACCAGTTTGCAGACATTTAAGAGCCAGGCTTGGGATCGTCTCTTCTTTCACACCATTATCCAAAGATCTTGTGGAGCCATAAGTCCCATGCCCACTGCTGTCTCTGCTTGAGCCTGGCTGCCCACGCCTCCAACCCAGCTTTCTTGGCCTCTCATCAGAGTTCCTGGCACAGACACTTGGCCAACTTCTCTGCAGCCCAGCTTCCTCCTACTAAATGATTCCTAATCTACCTGAATTGATCTTACCACTGCTTTCACCGTCTGCTGCCCTGCTTTGTAAGCTACCACTTCAGCCCAAAGTCCTTCCCTATGTTTTAAGCTCCTGCTCAGGGGGACTTCTCCATTCTGACATCAACACCCATCAAAGGCAACAATGAAGGACTCCTCCCAACCTCCCACAAACTGGTCTGCGGTCTTTGCTTTTTGTTGTTGTTGTTTCTGTTGGTTGGTTGATTTGACATCACAGCATGTGGACTCTTAGTTCACCCCCTGCATTCGAAGCACAGAGTTTTAACCACTGGACCTTCAGGGAAGCCCCAGGTTTGCAGTCTTTGCCTTTTGTTCACACACTTCCATTCATTCAGTACTTTGGGGGCCGGGGGGATGACAATCCTGTCCCAGGCACGGCCACCTTAGATGTCCCTCACCTCCTGTCCCAGCTCTATACAGCTCTTAAAGCTCAGGCGAAGTTCCCATCCACTTTGCCCCCGGTCCACACATGATCACTGGTCTCTTTCGTCTGAAGCCCCAGGGAGCCTGTAGACAAGTCCCATAATTTAGCTCTTCGTTATGTATGTGGCAGGGGATTTCCTGATTAAGTTGCGTGTGCTATTTGTCTTGAGTTTTGTGAAAGCAAAACTCAACCTACACCTGACATCAAATGCAAGGCTGGGCTTGGGTGCCGACCCACTAATTATCAATTACTGTGCTGTGCTAAGTCACCTCAGTCCAGTCTGACTCTCTGCAACCCCATGGACTGTAGCCTGCCAGGCTCCTCTGTCCATGGGATTCTCCAGGCAAGAATACTGGAGTGGGTTGCCACGCCCTCCTCCAGGGCAATCACTATATTTCAGTGCTTTCTGTTCTCTGACCCAGACACTTACTGTGATAAGTAGGGACTTGTACACTCTTACCTCTGTGAGGTTGATATTATCATCCTTTTTTTACAGGTGGGGAAACTGAAACTCAGAGAAATTGAGTGACTTGGTGAAATTTCCATAGTTGCTAAGTAGCTAAACTTGAATTTAAGTCTAAGGTATGATGTTATCAAAAATGGTATGTTCACAACCATACGTCATGGTGTGAATAATCCAAAGTAATGGGTAATTTTTAAAAAAATATCATGCACAGTTGACTTCAGAAAATGTGTGGATGTGTGTATTTAAGGGGAAGTTGACCTCTCTTTTTAAGTTATCAGCTATTATTTCAACTAACCTTGATTCTCCTAGATGCGGGTTTCCCAGGTGGTGCTAGTGGTAAGAACCCGCCTGCCAGTGCAGGAGACATAAGAGATACAGGTTAGATGCCTGGGTCGGGAAGATCTCCTGGAGGAGGGCATGGCAACCCACTCCAGTATTCTTGCCGGGAGAGTCCCATGCATAGAGGAGCTTGGCAGGCTACAGTCCATTGCGTCACAAGGAGTCGGACACAACTGGTGACTTAGCACACACGCACTCCTAGGTATAGAGCCTTTTTTTTTTTAATCTCCCCCACTGAGGTAGCCCTGCACAGCTGTGGAGACTCAGAGTGAGGTTGAACCAATAGTTATCATACTTTGCTGTGTTTGAGAGAGAAAATTTATTTTTTAAATACATCTTCTGGGGTTCTACCTCTCAGATAATGTGATTCACTTGTGAAAAGGCATCTTATGCATCCCAAAAGCAATTGTTTTCAGATGAATTGTGTGTGGTTTTGATATTTGGGGGACTTAATTCTTTTTTTTTTAATTTTGCCTTTAAACATTTTATTTTTATTTTTTTATGTCCTAATTCTGTTTAATTTTTTTTCTCTTTTCATTTTTTCTCTCTTTATTTTTTATTTTCTTTTATTTTTTTTAACTTTACAATACTGTATTGGTTTTGCCATACATTGACATGAATCCGCCACGGGTGTACATGAGTTCCCAATCCTGAACCCCCCTCCCACCACCCTCCCCATATCATCTCTCTGGGTCATCCCAGTGCACCAGCCCCAAGCATACTGTATCCTTTATTGAACCTAGGCTGGCAATTCGTTTCTTACATGATAGTATACATGTTTCAATACCATTCTCCCAAATCATCCCACCCTCTCCCTCTCCCACAAAGTCCAAAAGTCTGTTCTATACATCTGTGTCTCTTTTGCTGTCTCGCATACAGGGTTATCATTACCATCTTTCTAAATTCCATATATATGCATTAGTATACTGTATTGGTGTTTTTCTTTCTGGCTTACTTCACTCTGTTTAATTGGCTCCAGTTTCATCCGCCTCATTAGAACTGATTCAAATGTATTCTTTTTAATGGCTTAGTAATACTCCATTGTGTCTACAAGCAATAAATGCTGGAGAGGGTGTGAAGAAAAGGGAACCCTCTTACACTGTTGGTGGGAATGCAAACTAGTACAGCCACTATGGAGAAGAGTGTGGAGATGCCTTAAAAAACTGGAAATAGAACTGCCTTATGACCCAGCAATCCCACTGCTGGGCATACACACCGAGGAAACCAGAATTGAAAGAGACACATGTACCCCAATGTTCACTGTAGCACTGTTTATAATAGCCAGGACATGGAAGCAACCTGCATGTCCATCAGCAGACGAATGGATAAGAAAAAGGACTTAATCTTAAGTCTATCTTCCGAATAAAGTGAAATTCAGACTTTAAAAATGCCCCCCCGCCCACACACCCACAAGCTGGAAACCTGAAACAGGTTCTATTTATTTATTGATTTGGGAGATTCGGTTTACCGATTGTTATTGTTCAGTCACTCAGTCATATCTGACTCTTTGCGACCCCATGAACTGCAGCACACCAGTAGCTTCCCTGTCTTTCACTATCTCCCGGAGTTTGCTCAAACTCATGTCCGTTGAATCAATGATGTCATCCAATCATTTCATCCTCTGTTACCCGCTTCTCCTCCTGCCTTCAATCTTGCCCAGCATCAGGGGCTTTTTCAATGAGTCTGCTCTTCGCATCAGACTGTATTGGAGCTTCAGCTTCAACATCAGTCCTTCCAATGAATATTTAGGGTTGATTTCCTTTAGGACCGACTGGTTTGATCTTGCTGTCCCAGGGACTCTCAAGAGTCTTCTCCAGCACCACAGTTCAAATTTCAAGCCTCAGATGAAGAAAAGGATGGGTGACAAGTCAGGCAATCTTAAAGAGTTTATGTCCCTGTAGCAGAGATTCCAGGAAGAGCAGCACCAGCTCCCATATCTGGAAAGCAACATGAAAGGACAGCGATGAGGAAGTCCTTGAACGTCACAGTTCAAGGCAGTCTTATGTTTGCTGAGCATCTTCTGTGTGCTGAGTACTAAAACCTCCAGCCTGGAGAAAAGTGTGGTGTGGGTGGAGAACAGATAAGACACATGCATAGGGACTTCTTAAGTTCTTAAGTTCTTCAAGTTCAGCAAGTCCAGGATATTACTTTATGAGCCAAAGTGAGAAAAAAAAATTCAAGGAGTGATAGTGGTGGATGACTCAGAAAGGATTCAAGATAAGAGTTTCATAGAGATGGTCAGAATGAGGTCATTGGCAGCTTGAGTGATAACTACTTCCTGGAGTGGTGGGTGTGGAGGGGTGCTAAGTAGCAGGGGTGGTTCCTCAAGTAAGATCTTGAAGTCTGGCTACAGGAGGTACAAGAACTGGTTGGTTTTAGAGCAAGCACCTGCTTCAGCCTAGTCTGGAAATAGCTTAGATGACAAAAGCCAGTGTTAATGGAGACAGGCTGTATGTCTTACACTTTTCATGTCATCGAATCCCTCCATCAACCTCTGCAGTAAGTACTGTTTTTATACCCATTTCACGGGTAAGGAAATTGAGGCACAGAAAGTTTAAGTGACTCGCCTATCACACAGCTGGTAAAGTTCAGAGCAGGAATGAGAGCCCTGGTTCTCTTCCTCCAGGTCCCGTACTCTTAGGTGCTGGGTGATATGTACCCATACTGATATATCTCTGGACATATCAGTAAATCTCAATTCATTTGTCACTTGGTCTTGCTGTTGTTTTCATGTCCACTTACAGAAGCAAGTGAGGTACAGGAGAGCAATTTGCCTGTGTTCACATAGAAAGATGGCAGGAGAGGCACCCATCAGTGAATGAGTTACTCTCACAGGACTTAAAGTGGCTGGATACAGGGATTTCCAGCTTTTAGCACTGTGTGAAACACAGCTAGATAGCCAAGATGATCCAGGGACTCTGCATCCATTAGAAAGAACAAACTTTTATGGACTTCCCTGGTGATCCCATGGATGGAGGAGCCTGGTAGGCTGCAGTCCATGGGGTCGCTAGGAGTCAGACACAACTGAGCGTCTTCACTTTCACTTTTCACTTTCATGCATTGGAGCCTGGTGGGCTGCCATCTATGGGGTTGCACAGAGTCAGACACGACTGAAGCGACTTAGCAGGTGGTGATCTAGTGGTTAAGACTCTGCTTCTACTGCAGGGTGTGAGGGTTCGATCTCTGGTTGAGGAACTAAGATCCCACATGCCATGCAGCATGGTCCAAAAAAAAAAAAAATCAACAACAATCATTTAGCGAGTCTCCAGTCCATACCCACCCCTGCATTCCTAATGACCCCCCAAAAGGAAAGCAATATTTGAGAAGAAATTACTTTGTTCTCACTCTTTGGATATTTAGAAAATGCTGGGGCTTCAAAGCCTTTCCCCAGACCCAGATGGAAAGGCTGGATGGAAAGTTCATTTGAAACTAGTGACATACTACCTAACATTATTTTTAATATATATTTTAATAATATACTAATACTATATAATAATTATATATAATAATACAGTATTATACTACTAATGTATGCATATATATTACATACATACATACACAGATATATACACACCCACGCAAATGCATTGGTCATCTTGGGTTTAGCTTTGAGTTCTTAAAAGGAAAAACACAGCCTAAGCATAAAGGGCTATAATTGGCTTCTTTTTATCCTAAGTTAATGACATTGCTTTATCAGCTTGGAGTGTGTGTGACTGACCTATTGGCCTTTCTCTGTCCAGTAATGAAAATATGTGCTTTGAAAATGTGTGTACATGGGCAACGGGAAAACTGGAAGGATAGTTGTCATAATGATGGGGTAATAAAACCAGGCCCTGATTTTTGTGACTATGGTCACTGCCCCTTCGACAACTGTCACATTATAAGGAAAATGGTGGTGAAACATCCATTGAGAAGTTGAGAGGAGACCTTATCGTCTGTTGAAGAAAAATTGTGGTATCAGCTTTGGCTACGCTATGAGGGCCACAGTTGAGGATAAAAGAGGTATACATGTCTACCTTCCCAATGCCATCTGTGTTGTGCATCTTTAAAAGGGATGTGTTGGGCGTTATGTTGTGTTCCAGTGGTTAAGACTCATGCTTCCATTGCAAGGGGCATATGTTCGATCCCTGGTTGGGAAACAGATCCCACTGCTACTATGTGGTGTGGCAAAAAAAATTAGAATATGTACTGGTTAAATTGTTGAAGACCTAATACTCTGTAAGTATTCTAGAGGAACTTTTTTTTTTTTTTTTTTTTGCTTCCTTGGTGGTTCAGATGGTAAAGAATCCGCCTGCAATCAATCCCTGGGTTGGGATGATTCCCCTGGAGAAGGGAATGGCAACCCACTCCAGTATTCTTGCCTGGAGAATTCCATAGACTGAAGAGCTTGGTGGGCTACAGTTCATGGGGAGTCAAATTACAAACTTCAGACAGTTTTTTTCTAAATAATTTTGAATGATCGCCTCCTAATTTATCTTTTGTAAGGGATATAGCATTCCATACAAAACGTTTTTAAAGCTCAGTAATAGGCCTGAATGGTTATTAGCAATAAGAGATAATTACTGTGGAGAATCAACACGGAGAATCACATATTGCCTCCCGCTGTTTTGGAAATCATATTGGGCAGGGAGGCACTGCTATTAAACCTCAAGGCTGTGCCTTTACCTGTAAAAGTCAGCTCCTCGTGGTGTCCTTGTCTGGAACCCAGACTGCCTGGTTTTTCTCCTTCAGTTCATTCTGTGCCACTGTGCAGCTCAAAAATGTGCTGAGGTCATGTGTGGTTAAGACAAGAATTTACCATAGTCATTTTCCCTCCTGACCTACCTATTATGAGACAGTCTACAGTGATTTGCAAACTTTGTTTTCTTTCAGAAGGCACAATGGGCCACCATCTACTGGGCTCCTCTGAGGGTAGGGAAGTGGGAGAGCGGGAGGCGGGGAGTGGGCATGGAGTCCTGACCTCAGAGCGGGGCTGTGAGGTGGTGCCGTCCTGCAGGCACAATCCCTAGGGGCGCCTGAGGATGCAGCACTGGCTCCGGTCCAGGTACATTGGAGGCAGTCCTAGAAGTAAGACCATCCATCATGCTTAGTAAGATCTTAGGTTGTAACGGCTGCCTTGAGCCTGCAGACATTTTCCATGCAACTCACAATCCTGAAGAAGCTCTCTTTCTGCCTCTGCGGCCGTATGTTTTTCCAGCTGGACCTCCCCCAGTCTTCCGCTCTCAAGAAAGTTCTCATTCATTCAACCCAAGGGTGGCTCAATGGCTTTTCTGAGGACCACTGCAAGCATCGGCAGGAGTCCTGGCCACAGGGAAAAATCAAGCTACCTGAGCTTGGAGACAAAGCTCTCAACTCGGCAGTCTGTGTCTTCAGATGCTGTGCTTTCCTTACTCAATTTAAACTTGGAGAAAAGTAAATGAACACATTGAAATATGTGAAAAACATTCTTATTAGCATGCTTTTTTTTTCTTCTGTGATTGAGACTTCCTCATCAAACCCAACAGTGGGAAAATGAAAGAACAGCTTTTGTCCACCCACTTACTTACTCTGATTAGCCAGTGACCTCTGGACCCTGTTTTCCATTGTTCATCTTCTATTCACCTGGGGAACTGGAGTTGTTTTCGCTTTTCCAGATGCTGTTTTTCAGATTGGTTGATACGATGGTTGGAGTTACAACTCTGATACCCTTTGGAGTTCTGGCCAAAGGGCCAAGGTTCACTTTTTCTAATTCTAACCAAGTCCCTGGGTCTTTGCGATTCAGACTTGGTTGCTGCCCTCTTGGTTATTTTTCCATGGAGTGAATTTAGGATTCAGTTCCTCATCCTCAAAAGCCCTAACTGGAAAGAAAATCGATCCCACATTCCCTGTGGAAAACTCCTAGAAAAAACCCACAGGGAATTGAGTTGTTATGTATAAAACTCTTACTTTTATTGACATATTTATATTTAATTTACAATAGAAACTAAGCCCACTGCTTTACTTTAATAGTGTCCTCATTGCTTGCTGGTCAGTCTCTGACTACAGTTCCCGTTGCCTCCCCACCATTCATTGCCCCTCCTCTGCACAACTGTTTTTTTCCAAGCCATCCTCTTGTTGGCATTTGTGTAGGTTTAAATATTTTCGCATCACCTTCACACTACAAAATGTGCAAGAGCAAAAATGATGTCTCTAATAACATACAGAGTTCTTAGAACACCCCACACTAGCAGTATAAAATCCAAAATCCTGATAACATTAGTTTGGGGAGACCAATTAAATTCAGGGATTGCTATGAAATTGTGCAATCTGAATCAGTATTTTTCAGAGCAGGAAAGAGAGAGCAATATTATGAGGAAATCACACTGATTTTCACTTTCTTTCTGGTTTGTTGGTTTCACAAAATGCTTAAATAAGAATATAATTATAATATTTCTAAATGGATTGTGCAACTGCTCTGAAGCTCGACAATACACCTCCCAACACTCACAATAATACAAGTGGCATATATCTGGTAGGTTACCCATTAAACGACTGTGACAGATCGTATTTCTGGTTAATTGTTAGTTCCTTATGACCTTAGACTTTGCCTGTGTATTTAATAACACCATCTGCTGCCTAGGGTAGCAATGCCACCTTTTAACATGAGGATTACTGTTCTTACTTCGTAAACAACCGTGCTCCATCAGAGGTGTTGAAATTCTACCATAGAATTATTTAAATTATACTACCTATGGAAAGCTCAAAAAAAGAAACTTGACTTTCTTGCTTCTGCTGCCTTTATGGGCTTCTCCTAAAATGTCATAATTTATACACCATAATAAAAGCATAAAAAAGATTTACAAGTTGTATTCTTGGTCTCCAAAATGAAGTATTTTAAAAAGAACTCTGACTCTGTTGTGCCTGTCTTTGTCTTCTTCCAGGCTAGCTTCTCACTGCATTATCTCTGGGAAATTTCCCAATAAAACAGATGATTAAAAAATAATTCCCACAGAACGAAATGAGATGACATCTTTTTTTAAAAAATCATCACCCAAGATCATGCGTCTCTGTTCTGGGGCATGTTAAGAATCCTGCTGGTGTTCAAGAAATATGAAAACTTCTGTTACCACATGGCCTATGATAGCGTAAATATGGACGGGGTTTTCAGTGGTCTCCTTTGTTTGGGACCCACAGATGCCCCTGGGAAATGAACTCTTGGTGGTCAGAGTGAGGGGTGGAGGGGGTCAGAGTGTCTACTTTAACGTAACCAGGCCCATGCTGTGCAGTACACTAATTTAGTGCAATTCTCCAATTCATGAATCAGAACTGCCTAAAAATAGAGGCTCTCTGGAATGGGAACTGCCTTGCATCTAACCTGATTCTCCTGCTGGCAGGAGAAACTGTATCTTTCTGAAGCAGAAGAAAGAAACACCATAGACTCGTTCATCCATTTATTTGTCCTTTAATCCATTGCTAGCCTTGATTCCAAAAGGAGCTGAGGGGAATGAAAATTATTGCTTAATTTTACTAGGGAAATGAAAAAAGGTGAAAACTTTTCCCCAGTTGCTATAATTTTTCATTCCTTAACAGGGTGACACTTTTAAACAGCAGGAGTGAGCTTTAGAGAATAAAGCATTCTAGGTTTTTAACTCATGCTGGGAAGATTGAAGGCAAGAGAAGGGGACAACAGAGGATGAGATGGTTGGATAGTATCACCGACTCAATGGACATGAGTTTGAGCAAACTCGGGGAGATATGGAAGGACAGGGAAGCCTGGAGTGCTGTAGTCCATGGGTTTGCAAAGAGTTGGACACGACTTACTGACTGAACAACTGACAAGGCTCATAGAATTGATCACTATAAGCCCAGCACTCGCACAACCCACAACTTTATGCTAAAGTGTGGATACTTCACAGAGTACGAGTTTGTTGTTGTCTTTTAATTACTTGGAACGGGAGAGGTTGGCCTGAACACTCATCACATGAGAATAATCAAGAGGTTGTCTGCCAACAGAAAACAATTTCAAAAGTACAGAATGTAGAATTCAGAGCCTAAACCACTTGGTAGCATCCCAAAGAGGCATGTCCTAACATGTTTTCAGTGTAAGAGAGCTTCAGCATTCCAGGCTTTTAAAAGAATGTCTCCTGTTACAGCTAAAGGGAGCTGCTTGTCCTTTTCCACACTCTGAATTCATGGAATCTGGAAGTCTGATTCTGGAACACTCATTTTCAAATAAATTGAGTCATCTTTATATGAAAACTAGAGAACTTGGCTTTTCTCGCCCCCGTTTTTGAAGAATAGTTGAAATGAAACAACCACCACATGTAAATGCTTCCCACCTTCACATTTTTAAAAATTTTGCTGTTGTTGCTGCACCGGGTCCTTGTTGCTGTTCTCCAGCTTTCTCTAGTTGTGGTGCAAAGGCTTCTCGTGGTGGTGGCTTCTCTTGCTGCGGAGCACAGGCTTTAGGCATGCAGGGCTCAGTAGTTGTGGTACATGGGCTTAGTCGCTCCGTGGCACGTGGGATCTTCCCAGATCAGGGATCAAGCCCTTGGTCCCTGCACTGGCAGGCGAATTCCTATCCACCATACCACCAGGAAAGTCCCCACCACGATTTCTGAAATACACAGAACTGATGAAGCTTCATTAAGTTTTTTCATAATCAGAACCAAAGAAATGAAAGTTGTATAGAAAGCCACAAATGTAACATTTCACTATGGTTAACAAAAGTACAACAAATTTCAAAACATCAGAATTCCTAGAACTTACTCTCACAACATCCTTCATAAATTCAGTACATAGCCAGCAAAGAACCACACAGCTATTAAGCAGTGGGATCCTGGGTGAGAATACAAAAAAACCTCAAAACAAGTTTCCACATCCTGCTGACCTATTCAGCCAAATGCTGGTCAGTGTATGGAATTGCTGTCAGGTTTTGTTTTGTTTTGTTTTTTCCTTCTCTTTTTCTTCAACTGTGGCCCTCTTGAGTAATCTGAAAGGCTTGTGGTTAGTATACTGAGTTTTGCCCACCACATATATACATATATATATCAGTCTCTTGTGGAAAGAAGTATTTTCTGTAAGCTTTGAGACATTTCAGTCGGGCATATTAATGCTGATACAGATGCTTTTCCACTGGCTAACTTAAACTAAGTATAGACTGTGGTTTAGACACTCCTAGCCTGGGATCTGAGCCCGGACCAAGCAGACATATTCTCAGATGATATGATGGTCTGGTAGCCATTTAACCTCACAATTTTATCCGATGGCACAAAGCCCCCAGATGGTGGACAGGCACTTACAGTCATTTTTGTGCATTGTTTTGTGATTCCATGTGAGTCAGAAGGATGTTGGGCTTGGGCTTGCCACATTCTCCTTGTTTCCATTACCCTCACCCACCATATGAAGGGTCAGAGCAGAAATGGTGTCAGGTTCAAATTCCCTCTTCCAATCAAGAAAAACACAGACCCAGAGTGCTCCAGTGATCTGTCTCAGGTCCCAGGCCAGCTGTGTGAAGACAACCGATGGTCCCACAGACATCTCCTGTGCAGATATGTGCTGCTGCTGCTGCTAAGTCGCTTCAGTCGTGTCCGACTCTGTGCGACCCCGTAGACAGAAGCCCACCAGGCTCCCCCGTCCCTGGGATTCACCAGGCAAGAACACTGGAGTGGGTTGCCATTTCCTTCTCCGGTGTGCAGATATGTACATGTATGTAAAAAAGAACCTGTGAAAGAAATAGAAATAGGAGGCAGCCCACCAGTGGGCTAAAGAAAGAACTGCAGTTTGGGAAACCTGAATTCTAGCTGTTGTTCGACTATATTCCTTCGTCTCAAGGCAAGTTCCCTACTGTGCTGGTACCTCAGTTCACCAAATCAGTAAACAGAAGCTGATGTCTTTCTTAGTCAGCATTAAGGATAACGAATTGGTCTGCTAAGGCAGATATAAATAGGTAGGTAAGTAGATAGATAAATGGAAAGAAAGAATAAAAGCAGTCTGAAAAACGTTCACAATCTAGCTATTTCTTAAATGCTAAAAGATAACAGCCCCTAGGAAGTTCATAAGTGCTAGCTCCCAGGTATATTTCAGAACCAACTTTATCACTCAGGAATTTGCTTAAAGGGCTGAGGAGGCTTGCCAGCTAGCCCATCAAGGTTCATTTGTATTTGCATTTTAGCTGTCTGTGACAAGCTTTTTAGTAAACATGTTATATTTAGTCACTTTTAGGAAATCTATTTCTCTCTTTCCGTCCACCCGTGGTCTTTTGCTAGGGCTCAAACCCAGGCTATCTGCTCCCATGGATTTCATTTTCTTCTTCCTGGTATGAACTTCAGTTCTGAGTGTGAATCTGAATTCTCTCCATGGTTTTGCACTCCCCTTGCCAAAGAGGTATCACCACCATGTGGGCCCAGGAATGGATGTGGTGCCAACCCAGACTGGTATTCATTCCAGTTAACAAATTACAGCCCACAGTTAGGCTTTTAAACTTTCCTTTCTTTTCTCCTTCTACAGGGAGTCAGTTCTCTGTCTCCTTTATACACAAAACTGACCAAAAAAAAAAAAAAGTTAAAGTTTTCAAATGCTTATTGTTAATGTTTGCATCTCTGGATATCATTGGGCTATCAACTACATATATAATTGCTTTAAATAAAATTACTTTGTGTGTGTTTGCTAAACACATTAGATCAGGGCAAGTCAGTCACCAGAACAGATTCTAGAAACCCCCATTGGTAGAGGTCAAATTTTCCTGTTGATTGGCATTCTTTTGTGAAATATATTTGCATCTTCTCAAGAGAAAGTCAATCTAGCTCATACTGGCTCCCTTCCATAAGAAATACAAGCAATAAAAATGAAGCTTTATTTGGTGAAATTCCATGAAACATCTGACTTCATGGTTTTTTCTCTTCAGTGCCTTGTAGCCCTATTGTATTTACCTGTCTGCATGCAGAGTAGCCAGAATTGGTGTCCTATACGAAGAATTAAATGATTTCATGAGACTTCTCTTTTTGTTTTTAGGGAAATAGGACATAAAGAGTTAGAGGTGCAGTATTGCAGTTTGGTGAGTAACCAAACCATTTCCTCGCTCAACTAAATCCTAGAAATGAATTTTGTATCCAAACACCAACATCAATTTTTATCTATAGTTTATAAATTCTAAGTTTCACCAGCATAAAACGGTCTACCATTTAAGGAGTTCCATACTAGGCATGGCATGGTGGCAAACTGACTCACCTCTACCCTATCTCTCTATCTGTTGTGACTGTTGACTTTTCTTTGGATCGCCTGTCCTATGAACTATACTAGAATCTTGTTTCCTATAAATACGGGTATAGATACGCAAATCTTAACATTCTTTTTGTGAACACTCACAAATGTTAACATTCTTCTTCTAGGCCTCTAAACTGTGCATACATTTTATGTTAAATGCAAGATGTATATAGTATGTTCTAGACTATGAGAGTGTGTATTAGTCATCCAGTTGTACCTGACTCTTTGTGACCCCATGGACTGTAGCCTGCCAGGCTCCTCGGTCCATGGAATTCTCCAGGCGAGAATACTGGAGTGGGTAGCCATCTTCCCAATCCAGGGATTGAACCCAGGTCTCCTGCATTGCAGGCAGATTCTTTACCGTCTGAGTCACCCATTCTAGACTATATTGTTAGACAAAAATACTCACACCTGCATTTCAGTTCTGGCACTCATCTTTAATGTTACTGCAAGAAAATCACTTAATTTTTCACGATCTTAGGTTTTCAGCTTCTGAAAAAGGACATGAATAAAATTTAGACTCAAAATAACTTTTCTGAATGCCCATAGGAAAGCAATAATAAACATAAAGCTATCACAGCATGCTTAACCTTTCAGAATTGTAACATCTATTTTTTTCAGTCCCCTTATTCCTGAATGTGTATGTAGGAAAGTTACCTTTTTAAGTAGGCAAGCTAAATGAGAGAAAGTATATTATTTTATTATTTTCAAACAATATCTTTGAGATTGGTTTGCTCTTTTGTCAGTGTCTTCCCCCTGGTATCTTTTAAAGGATTTCAGTGAGTGTCTTAAATAGAGGTTAAACCCGCATCCAGATATTATTCCAGAAAAGTGCATTTCATCATGCTCTTTCCAAAAAGTCAATGGGAGGGTTCTGGCATCAAATGGCTGTTGAATACCTTCCAGTTCTCCTCCAAATTTCCTTGCAGACTGAGCGAGTGTGTGACCTCAATTTCTCCTTTATCTGTATTTTTCACTTAGCTCTTTAAATTCTGACACAGTCAGTAGTTAATCTACATCAAGGCCCAAAATTTTACTGTATGTCGGGACTGTACCTATGTTTACACACAGGCTGGTGACTAACAGCTTCTGTGTGTATACGTGGATGATAGAGAGCTTCTGTGATTTCCTAGACCTTGCACAGAGAGTTTATCTCCTCCATATGCAGAAGTCTCTTTAGTATCTGAATGTTTTCTGCACACAGGGAAGGTAGGCTATAGGGAGGTCAAACAGAGGGAAAGTATTTCTAAAATAGCATATTTGCAATTTGAAAACCAGTAGGATTGTCTCATAAAATGCTATTGCTTAGAAGGAAGGTGCTCATATCTATTACAGAAGGTTCTTTTATGTCATGACTCTCCATAGTATGTGTTGATGTGTCATATAAACAAATATGCTCAAATATGTATTTATAACTTTTTCAAAGTGGAAAGCCTTGAATATCACACATGCTCTTCCAGTCTTAGGAAACTTCTGGCCAAGTACAAGGAGCCTAGGATGATAGCCACAAATATTCAGATGCCATATGGCTGCTTTTTTTTTTTTTTTACCTTCAAATATGCCAGGGTCAGAGTTTAAGAAGCTTTAGTATGGTTGAAACATCATGCTATTAATAGAAGCTGCCCTCTGAAGAATGAAGGCTGTGATTCCATGCGTGGATACAGGGTGACATGAAGGAACTCAGCAGTCCCTAGAAATACCACCTCCTGGACAGCACCCACCCATTCCTGGGGACAGGGGGTCATCGCTCTTCCACAGCTGTGTGTCCTCCAGGCAGAGTTCCATCAGGGTCGTCTGGGGAGAATCATTTCTTTACAATGCCCTGTCACCTGCCAGTACAGGGCTGTGGTGTGTTATCAAGAGCATCTCAACTGGAGTGAGCTCCAGGGTTCAGATTCAGATTTTAGATGTTTAATGCTCATGCAGGGGAAATCTGTGCAGGGGCTGGATTTGTTCTACCCAACTGAGCTACTGCTTAGAACTGCTCTGTTTGGTTTACCTTTCAATCACTTCCCTTATGCCAGTTTTGGAGAGTAGCATACTGAATGGCTATCCTTTTGCTTCTAAACTGCAATTTTCTTTCCTTTTTTTTTTTTTTTTTTAAATGTTAGAAATTAGAGCTGGAAGACTGCTGCTCCATCTTGTCTCAGCAGGAGTGTTCCCCATAGAATATTCCTTAAGTTTTTAATACAAATTGCAGCATTTCAGCATTCTGCTAAAAAGCCAGCTTCAACCCACTGCCCCACCAACAGTTCACCTGGCATCAGCCTGTCTGGCCACATAGGAACAGCCAACCTGGTAACCTTGACTTGGAGTGGCAGAGATGATCAGAGTTCTCTTTTGAGAAGATCTGGAGCCTTTTAAGCAAGAGGGCAGCGTCTACGTGACTAAAACATACCAACTTCCTCTTTCATAAGTCATCACATGATGAACTGCAATTACAATTCCTGCCTTGTCTCTGCGAATTGCAGACGCATTGCCTCACCCTAGAAACCCTGCTCCTGTGTGTGGAGGAGGCGGCTCTAACTGCTGCAGCAGCCGCTTTGGAAGGGTTCCAACTCCAGTCTGTGCCGGGAGGGAGGGCGGTGGGTGGAAGACGAAAACAAAGCTCTGTTTACTTAGCATACATCGATAAAGCTGCTTCGGAGAGACATGAAAGGCCAGGCAGCATGAAAGACTTTAGATACAATATAAGGAATTGCTGCTCTGGACCCACGGCCAGCCTTAACCCCCTTGATTCCGGATCCTTTTATGGCAAGAGAAACCAGAACTAAAACAAACCTTTCCATCTTCCAGTGGGCATTTCGTTAGGGAAGTTACAACAACTTGAAGTTTCAACACTAAACTGGTAGTGTAAAATAAAAAGGAAATGCTCTTCATTTGGAGAAGAAAAGCTCTGTTCCATAAAAACCCTGACTTAGTACCCCTCAAGGCAGAATTTGGAGCTCAGTGTTTCTATTTTGGGATAGAGCGACAGGCTGTCCCACGAGGATATTACAGTGCCTGCCTGCTTGCAGGTAAATGAGTAAAATTAGGCCGTGGCTGTAACCCCGAGTTGTTTCCTTTTAATATTTCCACCCCAACCTACTGAGGCCACTTCTTGGGGGTATTGAGATGGCTCATCTCTCTACAGCACAGAGCCTGGGTCTTATTCCCTTTGGTTAGTGCCCTAGTGGCTTAAGTTACATGCTAGGAGAGGCTCTGGGTCTCCTAGGAGAGTGACAGGTCCTGAAAACGGTGCATGATAGCAGGGACCAGGTGTGGCCAAATCCACCAGTTGCTGGGGATCGGGGTCCTATCCTCCCAGTTAGAAAAGGGTGAGGCAGGATTGTAATTGCAGGGCAAGATCCGGGAGCAGTTGGGGAGACCTTTATGGAGGCGCACCTTCTCTGGAAATCCCCACAAGACATTCAGGCTTTGCCTGCAAAAACATTTAGCTCTGGCATTACATTTTCTGTGCCATTTTCGAACAGATTTTCTCATGTGCTTTAAGCAGCTCCCTCCACTGTTTCTCTAAGGGTGTTTTTCCTCTTCCCTGTGGTTAATTCTTTGAGGCAACCTGGCATTTTCAATAGCAACAACTAGAGAGAAACGTCAGCAGGATTTTTTTCTCTCTCCACCTACCAATCCAGTTGTAGGGAAGATAATATAATTAGTACCCTGTTCTTCCCACACTTAACCAGCTCATTCCAGTCTCAGGGAGAGAGGTGGGCCTGTTTTCCAACAAAGGAAGCTCGGGAGGCCGCCCTTCCAGAGCTGAAGTGTAAAGGTCCCAACTGAGAGTGACTAAGCCCGCGTCTATTAGTCAGAAAGACTAACGACCAGCCAAAAGTGATTTACCATAACACACGCCAGCTCCTCCTCCCGATAAAAGTGTGAAACTCAAGTGCTCAATTCAGTCTGGGCACAGCCTGTGGCTGCCAACGGTGGCAGAACGCGGCGAGACTGGCTGGCTCTGCACCCACATGTCGCCTTCGCGCCAGGCGGGTTTGCACCCACCTAACCCCATCCTGGGCGGTGTGGTGGGCTCGAGGTCGGCCCTGCCCACCCAGCGGGGCCGGGAATGGCTGAGATCTGCCGGGTCCGCGTGACCCGCAGGCCAGCCTGCCGCTCACCCCCAAGCGCGCGCGGACCCCACCGCCGCTCGTGCCCATGCCCCGCGCCACCTGGAGTCCAAGTTTGGCCCCGTGAACGGGGCCTGGAGGCCTAGAGTCGCCGGCGGGGGGGCGGAGCCTGCGCGGTGACGCGGCCTCTTTGGCCGCTGACCCCGGATCCCTGGAATGTGCATTCGTTCAATGGAGCCGCCAGTGCCAGCGGCGCCGAGTCACGTCTGCGCGGAGCGTGCGCACTCGGCGGCGGCGGCGCACGCGGCCCGCGGCCCCGCGCCCACGTCACGCGGCTGCCGCGCGAACCTGCGCCAGGTGGCCGGGACCCCCGCGCTGTAGCGAGGGCCGGCCGGGAGGGAGCGCGGGGTGCATTGCGCGGTGCTGCCGCTCCCTCCCGGAAGGGCTCCGAGAAGCGGCGGGTGGACTCGATCCTAGGCCTGAGAGCACGCCCTCTTTTAGTAAAACTTCAGGGGACCGGCGGCGCCTGTGTCCTCCCCAAGACCATGCGAGTGTAAAAGCGCTTGCCGAAGAGTTCAAATAAAGCTCCTTAAAAGATGTTTAAAAACGGACAGAACCAAGTTACAAAGTGGCCTTGCTTTTCAAAACACGAGTTTTACACGGTTTGCTCTAAACGGATCTGGAGGAGAGGGAACTCGGCTCGAGTGGTCGAGGCAGCGGAGCGGGTGCAGGGAAACAAGCTGCGCCAGCCACGCGTTCACGTCGGGGACACAGGGCGCGGCGCGGACGGGAGGGCGGGCACAGAGGAGCCGGCTCTCCCAGCAGCGCCCGTTCTGCGGCGGGGGGAGGGGGCGGGGGGGGGGGGGCGCGCGCGCGAGGGGAGGGGGCCCGCGCAGGCGCCTTGCGAGGCTGTCGAAGAATCAAGTCTGTAGAAGTGGAGCGGCCGCGGCGGCAGCAGCAGCAGCGACGGCGGCGGCGGAGCTGAGGCGGGCTGGGCGCTGACGCGGGCGCTGGAGAGCGGCGACGCCAGGAGCTGTGAGAGAGCAGCGGAGCGACCCGGGGTCCGCGCCGCGTCCGAGCTCCGCGCCGCCCGGCCGCCGCCGCCGCCGCCGCCGCCGCCCCGGCGCGGCATGCCCCGCCGCTCGGGCTGAGCCTGCCCCGGCGGCCGCCCCCCGCCCCCCGCCCCCCCAACCTCCCCGCCCCCCGCCCCGCACTCCGCGCCAGCTGCCGCCGCGACCTGCTGCGCTCCCCCGCGTCCGCGCGGCCCGTCTTCGCCCCGGTCTGGAGGCCAGCCGCGGCTCCAGCCGAGCCCCCGCCGCCGCCGCCGCGCCCGCCGCGCCGCGCCGCCCCGCCGCCCGCCCGAGCCCGCGCCGGCCGGGGGGACGTGCTGCCGCGGCTGCAGCCCCTCGCCCCGCGCCCGCCGCCCCTCGTGCATCGGGGGCGCTGCGCGGGCGCCGAGCCTTCGCGGGCTTTGCCGCCGCCGCCGCCGCCTCTGCGGCCGCCGCCGCCGCTGGTGGGGGAGACGCGGGGTTGGGGGGGGAGGAGGGCGCGCGTGGTGCCGGCGGGTAGCGGCGGCGCCCCCTCCTCCTCCGCCTCCTCCTCCTCCTCCTCCGGCGCCGCGGGCTCCTCGGACATGGCCGCGGCTGTGGCGGTGGCCGCCGCGTCTCGGCGGCAGTCGTGCTACCTGTGTGACCTGCCCCGCATGCCCTGGGCCATGATCTGGGACTTCACCGAGCCCGTGTGCCGCGGCTGCGTCAACTACGAGGGCGCCGACCGCGTCGAGTTCGTCATCGAGACGGCGCGGCAGCTCAAGCGGGCGCACGGCTGCTTCCCGGAGGGCCGCTCCCCGCCCGGCGCCGCGGCCCCGGCCGCCGCTAAGCCGCCGCCGCTCTCGGCCAAGGACCTTCTCCTGCAGCAGCAGCAGCAGCTCGGCCACGGCGGCCCTGAGGCCGCCCCGCGCGCTCCTCAGGCCTTGGAGCGCTACCCTCTGGCGGCCGCCGCAGCCGAGCGGCCCCCGCGCCTGGGCTCCGACTTCGGCGGCAGCCGCCCGGCCGCCGCCCTGGCCCAGCCGCCGACGCCGCAGCCGCCGCCTGTGAACGGCATCCTGGTGCCCAACGGTTTCTCCAAGCTGGAGGAGCCGCCGGAGCTGAACCGCCAGAGCCCGAACCCGCGGCGCGGCCACGCCGTGCCGCCCACCCTGGTGCCGCTCATGAACGGCTCGGCCACACCACTGCCCGCCGCGCTTGGCCTGGGCGGCCGTGCCGCCGCCTCGCTGGCCGCCGTGTCCGGGGCCGCGGCCGCCGGCCTGGGCTCGGCGCAGCCCGCCGAGATGGGCGCCCACAAGCGGCCGGCGTCCGTGTCGAGCAGCGCGGCCGCGGAGCACGAGCAGCGCGAGGCGGCGGCCAAGGAGAAGCAGCCGCCGGCGGCCTCGCACCGCGGCCCGGCCGACAGCTTGTCCACCGCGGCCGGGGCGGCCGAGCTGGGCAGCGAGGGCGCAGGCAAAGGCCGCGGGCCGGGCGAGCAGGACTGGGTCAACCGGCCCAAGACCGTGCGAGACACGCTGCTGGCGCTGCACCAGCACGGCCACTCGGCGCCCTTCGAGAGCAAGTTTAAGAAGGAGCCGGCCCTGACTGCAGGCAGGTTGTTGGGTTTCGAGGCCAACGGGGCCAACGGGTCTAAAGCAGGTAGGGGCGGCTGTGGAGTGAGGGGGTTTAGGGGCGAAGCGGGGCTTGAGAGCCGAGGAGGGGGTGCTCTTCCTATTGGCCGTTCTCCCCCGGCCCAGAAATAGCAAACATCCAACTTCCTGATCTGCTCGAGGCGGAACCAGTGCTTAGTGGCAACGTGTTCCTCTGCTGAAGCAGCATAACAGAGATGAGTCAGATGGACCGATAGGCAGCGACACAGGGCTTTCCTTTCCCAGCACATTCCTGGATGCGAGCATGAGGGCACCAGTCACCTTTTAACCTGAGGGTGGGTGGGGGGGGGGGGGGATTGGGGGGCGTTAACTCTCATGTGCACAGGGCAGCCTGGGTACTTGCAGGCCTGTGGAAGAACAGGCAGTGCTTTCCGTGCCTTTTTTTTTTTTTTTTTTTAACTGCTAGACTGCCTCAGAGCCTTCTCAGTCTAAGTGGTTTAAGTTGCACGTGCTCTTGAAACTTGGTTTTTCTGTACCAACTTTGGAGAATAGAAATTCTTCAGAGGGTTGTGTTGTGTGTTAGTGAAAGAAAGATCCTTTTTAGTGCACGTTCATTTATTCTTTTCCCCTTTTCTATCTTTGTTCTTCCAGTTGCAAGAACAGCAAGGAAAAGGAAGCCTTCTCCTGAGCCAGAAGGTGAAGTCGGGCCCCCTAAGATCAATGGAGAGGCCCAGCCGTGGCTGTCTACATCCACAGAAGGGCTCAAGATCCCCATCACTCCTGCATCCTCTTTTGTGTCGCCACCACCACCCACTGCCTCACCTCATTCCAACCGGACCACACCGCCTGAAGCGGCCCAGAACGGCCAGTCCCCCATGGCAGCCCTGATCTTGGTAGCAGACAATGCAGGGGGCAGTCATGCCTCGAAAGATGCCAACCAGGTGCACTCCACCACCAGACGGAACAGCAGCAGTCCACCCTCTCCGTCCTCTATGAACCAAAGAAGGCTGGGCCCCCGAGAGGTGGGGGGCCCAGGGGCAGGCGGCGCCGGAGGACTGGAGCCAGTGCACCCCGCCAGCCTCCCAGACTCCTCCCTGGCCGCCAGCGCCCCGCTGTGCTGCACCCTCTGCCATGAGCGGCTGGAGGACACCCACTTTGTGCAGTGCCCTTCTGTTCCTTCGCACAAGTTCTGCTTCCCCTGCTCCAGACAAAGCATCAAACAGCAGGGAGCTAGTGGAGAGGTCTATTGTCCCAGTGGGGAAAAATGCCCTCTTGTGGGCTCCAATGTCCCCTGGGCCTTCATGCAAGGGGAGATTGCAACCATCCTTGCTGGAGATGTGAAAGTGAAAAAGGAGAGAGACTCGTGACTTTCCGGTTTCAGAAAAACCCAATGATTAATCTTAACTAAAACTGCTTGAATTGTATATATATCTCCACATATATATATATCCAAGACAAGGGAAATGTAGACTTCATAAACATGGCTGTATAATTTTGATTTTTTTGAATACATGTGTTTCTATTTTTTTTTTTGACGACAAAAGGTATGTACTTATAAAAGCATTTTCTTCTTTTGTTAATGTTATTAGCATATCTCTGTGCTTTATTATCCTGGTGACAGTTACCGTTCAATGTAGGCTGTGACTTGCGCTGCTTTTTTAGAGCACTTGGCAAAGCAGAAACGCTTCTAGCTGTATTTGTATGCACTTATTTTAAAAAGAAAAAAAAAAGCCAAATACATTTTCTGACATTGTAAGATTGCCTTACTGTCTGTTGTTATTTACTGCTGGCCCGTTTCTCAGGCTGGAGGCCAATTGGTGGAGAAGGAAAGGAAATGAGGAAAGGGGCAGTGTTGTGAAGTGGGCATGCCACTGAGAAATGTCACCAAGTTCCCCCCAAACATTGCCCTTTCAGAGTAACAGGAAATCGATTGTGAATCTTTCTCGATTTTGTTCTTAAAGTTCAGTTGTTAGGTTATTGATGACTGCCTGAGAGTTGCTGCTGAGAGATTTTCAGGACTGTGGGGGGGGGTTTATTTGGGGGGGGGTGATTTTTTTTTTTTTTTTAAGGCAGAGTTGACCACTGTTCACTGCCCATGTGATCAGTTGTAAGATGACAATGCTGCATGCTAGTTGGTTACGTAATACACAATCCAGTGACTCAAGACAGTGATAACGGTTGTCGGTGGGGACAAGATGGCACTGCCATCTTTGCATGGAGCCTGCCTCTGCAGCGCCACTTTGAAACCCCCTGGAGCTCTGTCTGTCGTTGCTGTGGTCGTTTCCTTTGAAAAGAATTGAAAAGAAGTTACAGTCCAGGTGAACTGGAGATTGTGGGATTGGTTTCGTTTCCGTTTTGTGTTTTGTCGTCTTATCATTTACCTGTAGCGCTATTGCTGTCGGTGTGATCACCTGCACCCTGTTCCTAGTGAGTGCTAAATACAGTATGGTACAATGACAGTATCAGCGTAGGGTGCTGCCAGGACTGCCCGTGGGCATATCGGTGACAGCCCAGATGGGGGTGGAGGAAACCTGTAATTTCTTTCTCACATGTGTTTGAAATACCAAGTGAATAATACTGTTCTTCTGGACAAAAAATGATAAACTAGCGAAAATTAAAGAGTTTTACATGATAGACAGGCCCCACCTCTCAAACTATTTTTAGAAGCCTTTTGTAAACTAATTTCTTTCGATCACTATTTTGCATCAGTAAAATGATTTTTTTTAAACCAATAAATCATCAGTTATTAGAAATAGTTGTCTCACAGTGATACTGGTTTTTCTTTTGTGCTGTTATGATTTAACATTGACAGGAACACTACTTTAAATCCTTTTATGTTCAGGTGTTTGTAACTTGGCCCTATCATTAGGCTGAATCATGGCTTCGAGGTCTACAACTTCTGTGTATGGTTCACAACCCAGCTTTTAATTTGAAAATACAGATTGTTACCCACTTTGGATTAACTTTTTCAGTTGTGTTTTTGTCTTTCTTTTTTTAAATTGCTCAAATATTTTTTAATGGTCGAGTTATTAACACTTGAAAATCAGATACTGCACCAAATACAGTATTTTTTTCATGGTGTTTTTTTTTTTTTTTTTTTTTTTTTTTTGAAAGAATCACTGTTATAATAACTTTAATTTATCTTGCATTTTACAGAAGTCTATGAACGATTTTAAAAAAGCACCGCCTTACCCCATCATGTTTCTCTGACAGTTGTTAAAGTAGGCAATGAGTATGTCAACAGCTTCAGCAACGGCATCTTGCAAGAATTTCAGACCAACCAGCCACACGCCAAAGAACTTGGCAGCTTTTCTATCTTGTTTTTAATACAGTGGTTTATCCACTCTGATGGTAAACCTGTCCAGCCAAATCTCCACAACACTCTTTGCAAAATCAGTGGTGATTAGCAAATTAGTTAGCTTTGGCACGGAGCTGTGCTCGCTTGCCCGTGACAGCCTGGAAGCCAGTTTTGATGCTGGCAACAGAGCATCGAGAATGACAAGTTTCGCACTGTAAGAAATAGAGTCGGGTGTCCTTTTGCAGGATTGTGTCTGGTGATCGGCACGTGTGACAGGTGACGTATTCCTTGATATATCTTCTCAAAACATTTTCTATCTGTTTCTGTTGGAATCTTCCTTTAATTACAAGTTGATTATTACCATCTATAGAACCACTTGTACCCAATTCAGCCAATAAAAATGCAAGGAGATGTTTAGGCTGACGATGTAATAGTTTACAGATATCTGTAAAGTTGACAAAAGAAGTTTTCTTGGTTCCTACTCGGACGACCTGTGGTGGTTTCATGACAAATTTCCTTTTCTCTCCAGCTACCATATCTGGATTCTTTTCCCTCATGATGTTGAACACTCGATTCAGTAGCTCTTCATATGTGTAGTCTCTTTCTGAGCCTGCCCAAGCAGGGCCTGTCTGGTTACTGAATGAGATACCATCATCTTTTTTGCTGTCTTCATCTTCTAAAGCTTCATCTTTCTCTAGTATTTCATCCTCATCAGGGAACTTGACAACCTTCTTTTTCTTCTTTTTATTGCCAAGCATAATGTCAAGATCTTCCTCTGGTTCAGCTGGTTCCTGAACATCACTTTCAATCTTAAGGTCCTTTATACCTTCTTCAGCTTCATCAATATCAAATATCTTTTTTGATTTTTTCTTCTTTTTCTTCTGATTAAAGAAATTCAAATCATCTAGATCATCAGAAGCATCTTTTTTCCTACTGTCTTCTTCATCAGCTTCTACATCTTTGTCCTCAGTTGGCTCTGGCTCCACTTCTTTTGTTTCTGAGGGCTGGGTTTCTTCTGTCTGGGCATCCCCTTCCTCATCTAACATAAAAGGCTTCTTCTTCTTCTTTTTCTTCTTGCTCATAGTAGGATCAAAAATCATCTCGTCCCCGGACATGGCTGCGGCTCGAGTGGGCTCGGCACGGACGGAAAGTCTGACGGGTCAGCCCCAGGCCCCGGCTTCAGCGCTGCTCCTGCCGACACTTCTCCCACCACCGCACTCTCATGGTGTTTTTAATAAGTGCACCTATTATTAATGCTGTGCAAATTCATGTTACCGGTCATTGTTATATTACAAACAGACTTGCATGATTAACCAGTTTGTTGTTACACTTTTTTTAAAAAATTGGAATATCTATGACTCAGATCTGACTGGTTTCTCTTATGTAAATGCACACATGCAGAAACACAGTCGCTTTTACATGCCCATAAAGACATTTGTAAAGAATTCAGTTTATTATGGTCTGTTGTATAAATGTGTATCTAGGCACTTTACTATAAACTGGAGTTTGACCTCATAGACGTTACAAGTTGATCAGTCATTTGACCTAATTTGTGGTAGCTATCTGTATGTTTTTCGATCTTTATACAGATAAGCTTTCCAAAAGATTAATAAAGAACCATCCTGCTGTTTTGAATAAGTCTCTCCAGCTGTGGAAAAGACAACCTATGGTTTCTCTGCGCTGGTGTTCAAGAGGGAGAATTTAAACAGCTTTAAAGGGCTGCATGTTGAGTTTACTCCTATTAAAAAATAAGAGTCTGACTGGCCCTTGGGTGGCCTTATAGAAGGCTTGCAGCTGGGAAAGTGTTGGTCTGGGTTATTTCTCTGGCATTCTCTGAAGTTAAAAAGTTAGCACTGGGACATGGGTTTGATTCTTTGTTGTACTGATGACAGTGCAGAGATTCTCCACAGCTGGATAAAGATGTCAGAAAGCTACTTACTGTACGTGGGCAGTATCAGATTTCAAATCCTAATATTTCAGCTGTGCTTTTAATACTCAAAATATTAGGGGATGGGGTGTTGAAGCTTTCCCCTTTTTTGCTTTAACAATTTATAGAATTTAACATGTACTGTCTTTCATGTGGCCTCACATTAAAAGTTATAAGAACGTACACATGGTTTACAACTTTATTACTAGATACCTTTCCTTGGCCACCAAGTATTTTAAAAGTGTGCCACCTTTTAACCTTTACTTTTTTTTTAAGTTGAAGGTGATACTTTTTCTATATATGATGAAACTCATGTCAACTAAAGTGAGTGTAATCTCAGATATCAACATTATTTTAAAATCACGCTATGGAAATATCACCTGCATTCTGTCATTTGTCAGATTTACAGTACTTTTTTTTTTCTTTAACTTTTAGCATTAAATAAAAATAAAATTGGGAGCACTGAACATTTTCTGAGGCCTTTTTTAATTGTTTAAAGTAAGCTTAGAGTGGCTCTTGTTTTAATCACCAGTGGCAACGTGACCAGAGGATGTGTGGGTTTGGCGTTGGGGTTTGACTGAACCAGCAGGAGAAAGGGAGGAGATAAAAGACATGGAACAAAAAGGCAACTGATGGAAGGCGGAAGAAAGCGCTAGGGACTGGGGAAAGGGCAACTGGATAGGGGAAGCAGATAAAGAGAAGAGCTGAACAAAGTACAGCCAGAGAAGCACTTGTTTACTTTGCAGCTTGCAGTTCAGCCAGCCATTCTTCAGTAGTAGATTGGGAAGAGAAGATAGTGATGACATTGAAGAGATTGTCAAGACATGGAGTTGCTCGCTGGGAAGCAGTGGAAGAAAACAGCGATGTTGGGCCAGAGAAACTTCACTGCAGACGAAAGAAAAAAGCCTACCTTTTGGAAAGCTTTAGAATAAAGTCTCGAGCCCAAGCCATGTGTGAGCTTTGTTGATGCTCTGAAACCTAAATTTATAAATGGAGATAAAAGGTGGAAAGCACCGAGATAAAGATATTTTTAACAAACTCCTGTCTACTATCACATAGTAAGAAATTTCCTAGATGTTTGCAGCTTTTACTCTTCTTATTGATTAATGGCTTGGCAGACTTCTCTACAAAGGGAACTTGTGAAACTTACTACAGTGTTTAAGATCAGGTACACGTAGACTTACTATATGTTTTAAATTAAACAGCAACAGTTAATGCATAGTTAGAGGTGGCCCAGTAACTTCGGGAGTCCATGACTATATATGCATTTTAATGAATTTTTAATTAGCCTATTTAAGGGCATTTTTAAGAAACAGTATCCTTAATAAGTTATTTCTAGATTATAATACACAATGTGATATTCCATTTAATAAGCTTAAAAGAACTGCTAAACTATGAAGTCTTCTTAAAGGTGCTAAATTTTATTTTCAGTGAAACTGAAAATAGTGCCGCTTGCAGAAGTCATTTTTATAATCTGAAAAGCGCCTCCCAAAGTAAACGGTGATGATTGCATTGTTTCCAGTGTTTTTAAAAAAAACACCAATCTGACCCCTTGATGTGGCAGATATCTTTGTTTATTCCCCAAAGCTGGGAAAAAATTGAAGGGAAAACATGGAGCTCCTTTTAATTCCTAGGCTTTTTAAGTCCCCCCATTACTCAAAGTTGTTTTACATATGATTTATAGATGGTTTTATTTGGTTAGCGAAGAGTAGAATGTTTCTCTTCCTGATTCCAAAGTGTATACGTGGAATCATTCAGAAAAATGTTCAGTCGTGTGTAGCCACTGGAAGTACTGAGTCACCCTTATTTGCTTGCCTTTTCTTCCTAGGGAACAGTGAGAGGACACGCCTTTCCTCTGTCACAGACCAAGGGCAGAGGCACCAATGAATGGAATACAGATTTACCTACTTCATCATCTGGGGTTCTAGCAATGGGGGTGGGGGGGTGGTGAGGTGGGAGTGGGGATGTTGTTTAACTCCTTCAGTGCCACTGCTTAGGCCTCTGACAGCAATAGTATTGATTACAATACAACTGGTTACAATTCAATAAAAATTATGGGTGTAACTTCTCAGATTGTCAACTATCTAGATCTTTTGCTGCAGTTTCTGTTAATAGCCTGCATTTTCCTCAAATGTTAGGAACCCCACACAGGCATTTAAAATGCACAAAAATACACAAAAAATCAATTGGTAAATTACTTCAGGAGTTGAAGATAGACAATGACTGGATTTATGGATTATATGTGGCTTTCTCTTATTAATCCTCAGATAAGACCATAATTAGGGATAGCCACACTATCCCAGTTTACCATTAACAAAATCATTTATACTCAATTTAATGGTGAAGTTTAATTCATCAGTGTTACTTGTTCCTTCCCAATGGCAATACAACTTAAAGTGCTTGATTTAATTTGAGGTATAACTTTTTAAAAAAAATTATAGAATACAAAATCTACAGATGTAGATTTCACTGGTCTTTATCACAGGATATTGCGCACTTCTCTGAGGGGCTGAGCAGCACCAATCCATGCAAGTTACAATAAAGGTACTTTAGGGCAAAAGTATACTGTAGGCAAATCATCTGGACATTGGGTCTAAAAGCTGTTCTTTTAATCTGAAAATGGGAGTAAATTCTCCTCAATAGAACAATCCTATTAGAATGGCATGAACAGTTTCTACTATAATAAAAACTTAAACACTGCTTTAAAAAGAAAATGTAGAATAGCCCTTTAAAACTCAAAACCATAGTATAGGAACTCTTCAGTGCACGTAAAATTTATCACGAAAGTCATCCTTGAAAATCCTTTTAGGAGATGATTTTTCTCCTAGGTCAGACAAGGTCTGGAGACTAGACTACAGGATTCCTAGTTTCAATTGCAAGCATCAATGTACTGGTTGATCTCATCCTTTGAATAGACTTTAGAAGCAGGATCGCATAATCTAAAGAGTCTTCTCCAGCAATTAGACAGAAGCTCTTGATACTGAGATAATACATCCTGAATAGAGTAATATGTCACATTTCAATGTTTCTAAATATAGTTTATATTTGGGGGGAAATGAACTGTGTTATATAATCTGTAGATCTCACTACTTATCACTTTTACTTACCAATTGCTATTTCATTCTTTGTATCATTACCATCTGGTAAAGTTGAGATGCCCATGAAGGGACTGCGGCATCTTGTGCAACACAAGTCACATTTTGCTGTGTACTCAGGTAGCAACTTTAGCAGACAAATATTTGGGTCGTATATTTCTCTGCCATTTAGAAAAGTTTTCCTGTGACAGTGCAAGCAGAATATTTTGCACTGTAAATGTGGCGATCTCGCCAAGAAAAACAAAAATCCTGAAACATTTCCCCGGAGCGAAGGGCCTAAATTTATTTTAATGTATGGAAAGAGTTTTTGTAACTCAAATTACTTTTATTTTTAACTCAAATTATTTTTAAGCTCAAAAATCACTGAGCTTTATTTTCCTTTATCGTAGGATTTTAAAATATTAAACCGTACCAGTGAGAGTTGTGCAGAGAAGTGAAACGTAGGAGTAAGGATTGTCTAGGACTTGAATAAATCAGCATTTCTTTATACACAGCCTTGGCCTTGGGCCCTTCATGTTCTCTACAGCGTGAGAGAGCTGCAAAGTAGAAAGAGGCTGCTGCATGCCTTAACCCAAGTTGTTACTCCAGCCTCCAAACAGCAATTTGATTAGCTTTTTTTCAGTGATAAAAGATAAAGATTTATTGTAACTCACATACAATTGAAATCAGAATTTCACAGGAGGGTCACAGTCATTAGGGAAGTTTTGGAATACTATTGTCTTAACAAGCACCATATGGGCTGTCGCTGTTATTATTTAACACCTATTAAGGAGGCACATCACTCTAGGCTTTGAACAGCTGAGAGGCCATAGCCCCCACCGTCCTTGGAGCTTCGAGTCGATGCAGCAGGTAGGGTGCGTGTTTTCTGGATGAAGGGCACGTACCGACAAGACTTAACGGTGAGTTGGTTTCTTTCCAGGAGTTGGAAAGTATAGTCAGAGCTAAATTCTTCTATAGAGAACCGACTCTCTTCCGGAGCTTACATCCGGAACTTCGGTGGAATTCTGACATAGGAACACAAGCCTATATTCAAGGCGCTTTAATTAGGTCCAACGGGCAGCCATCACGCACGAAAGGGGCCACGGGACACCATTTTCTTCATATAAATCAAGAGGCCGGTTGAAAATATGGGAGCTAGGTCGTAACTGTCAAACTGTAGATCTTTTTTCACTTTTTATGGTTGCTCAGAATGGCGTTTTTTAAAAGGAAGAAAACAACCGCCGGTTCAGCCAAGCCCTGTTTACTCGAGGGGAAGGAAAGGGGCGGAGGCTCCCGGACTCTCCAGCCGCCTGCGTAAAGGCCTTCGCCCACGAGGAGACCTTGCTGTGGTTTCCAGTGCTGCACCCTGACTCACGCCGCGCCCGTATTTATTTATTCTAGAACTTTTTCCCGGGCAGCACAAACGGGCACAGCGCCTGCTCCCCGCGCCGCTATCTGCGCACGTGGATCCGCGCGACCCCGCGGCGGGACCCGGCGGCGGGCGGGGCCGGGGGCGGGGCCAGAGGGCCGGGGGCGGGCCCATGGCTGGGCGGGGCCGGGCCCGGACCCGGAAGCAGCGGCGGCGCACCCGCCCCGCAAGGCCTCCCTGGCCCATCCCGCACTGAGCGCCAGGCCCAAGGGCGAGCCAGCTGCAGCGGCTATAATTAGAGGGGAGCTGCGGCCCTGCTGAGCCTGAGCCCTCGCGCCCCCCGCCGGCGTTCCTAGGAGGAATGTGCGGGCGCGAGGCCGTACGTTGCCGCCAGCGCGCTCCCTGGACGGTCACCTCGTGGTGGACCAAATAAAGTAAAAGGTCTGGCTCCTGCTGAGCGAGGCCGAACAAGCGACCCGGGAGCCAGCCCAGGGGTGTGGCGAGCCCTCGGCTGCCCAGAAAAGATCAAACGCTCGTCGGCAACAGCCGTGCCTGCCGCCTGCGAGGGTCCTTACGCGGGCCAACCAGTACAGGGTGGATTTGTCTTAAGTTGGAGATGGCGCATGACAAGAGCGGCCCCAAATGTCACTCCCGTTTTGGAAATCATGATGCTGCCTTTTTTTTTTTTAAAGACTGCGGCTATAATAAGGCAAATGATCCATGCTGGTGGAGTAAGCACTCATGCCTAAGGGGCGACTGTATTAGCAAAAAACACTGATGCACGGTACACGTTAATACAAATGTATTTATTAAGTAAATCTCAGGGTGTGCTCCTGTGGGTACTACCAAGCCAGATTAAGTCTGTAACAACTGACTGCTAAAAGAGAGTCGTCTTTTTAGGGAAAAACTTATACCTTAGAAAAAATTTCTACTAGCGGGCCCTTGAGGTGCCACCAATTAATTAACTTCTAGTTTTTGTTAATTATTGAATTTAATACTCTGTAGCAGTATCTTCCAAAATAATAATAAGCATGAGCCCATCCTTTTAACAAAATGACTGTTCATTACTAGCCTTGGGGCAGGGGCCTGGGAACTTCACTGTGATCTAAGAGCTGTATAACATTTTCGGTCATTGTTTAAAAAAGAATTGCAGAAGATAGACAGGAATCTAAAAAAAAAATTAAATCTTTGCTCCAGGCTTAAGAATACCTAGACACAACCCTACTAAAAGACTTCCTTCATCAACATATTTTTCTTTCTAGATAGCAGGCACAAAAACGAGTTTAGAAGCTTGAGATGGAAATCATACAAAACAGTCCACTCCTTATATATTTTATCGAGGAACCTGGAAGCCTTTTCGGTGGAAATTTGATTCCTAGGAAGTTATTCTGGCTGGAGCCTGTTTTTATTGACACAGTAGCGCTGTACTCACAGCCTGCTCTGCTCCTTCACAAAGCTCTTTGAGGGGAAACTACGTTGAGAGATACAAATTCAAGTTTTTGTGAAAACTCACCTCAGCATTGTCCAGTTCTATTCCAGATACACAAAAACAGTGAATAAAGGTCAAAGAGTCTCCAGATACCTTGGGCTTTGTGTGGTCATTTCAAGTAATTCAGTTAATGTAGTGTTTCTATTTTGCAATTTTTAAAATGACCGTGTACTTACCTCAAAAGGGGTTAAGGAATTAAACTGGACAATCCTTATGATAGCATTTTTCATGTCAGCCAGATATGAGAAAGCACTGGGCATGTGTGGTAGGCATTAGGTGCTTGGGTGCAGTGAGTATGTACCACTAAAAATGGAACTCCCCTGGTGTCCAGTGGTTAAGATTTCCTTTTCCAAAGCAAGGGGTGCAAGTTTGATCCCTGGTTGGGGAGCTAAGAGTCCACAGGCCCCGAAGCCAAAAAACCAAAACATGAAACAAAAAATATCATAACGAATTCAATAAAGACTTTAAAAATGGTCCACACACACAAAAAATTTTTTTTTCAAAACTGTCGACTTCTGGTTATATCATGAAAGGGGGTCACAGCAAACAGTTTTGAAACACTGGTAATAGGAGGCTCCCCCTGCTGTCACATAGAAGATACATCTCTCCTAGGCCAATATCCCAGGAGTCCTGTACTTGGGACAGCCACTGGGTGTAAAGCTTAGCATCAGGCGGTTTGTGAAGTTATCAACACCATGGGGGATATATCATTCTATTGAAAATGAAATAAAATTATAGACCACAAATAAAGGGAATGAATATTTTCTTTAAAAGTTTCTCTGCTCAGATTTATTTACTGAAGGGTCAGCCTACCTAAAACCCACCAGAACGGTCTCCCTCCGTCGGTGTATGGCTTTGAAAGCAAAGACGATATTTGTGTGGCTGGTGGCAGGTGGGTGAGGGGAGACCTGAGGGAGTAAAGATGTGATGGAACCTATTGTATTCTTTTAAGATAATCAGTAAAATTGATGTATGATGGAAAATAAAAGAACACCTACCCTGAAATTTGACTTCAGTAAAATTGTTGGATTTATTTTTTAAAAATCATTTTATGTCCATGTATTATGAATTACACTTTTCTGCACAGGGACCTTTAGGTCCATAAGTAAGCCTTCAGTAACCATGAACTTTTTGTAGTCCCGAAAGGAACTCATTCAGGGTCTCTGGAACCAACAGTGCCTCAGTTGAGTGTCAGCCGGTACCAGACTGCACTGATGGTCTGCATGTTTGCTGAGGGTTTGAAGACTTCAGTGGAATTAGGCGGACAACTTGAATTGCAGTCAGTAAAGGGAAAGAGACGGTGAGTGCAAGAATGAGAGCTTGGAGAGGAAGAATCACAGGAGAAACATTAGTCAGAGTTATTCATTCATTCACTCGGTTCCCTTATTCCTTCTCTCCAGGAATCTATTGCGTGGAAAAGTATGTGGGCTCTGGAATCAGACTGCTTAAGCTAAAATTCCAGCTCCAACTGTTTTTAACCTTTAGGATTTAACCCTCCAATCTCCATTTAATTATCTGTGAAATGGGTTAAGGATATTACTTCCCTTGTGGAGTTTTGAGGGGATGAATTGACAGGAGTACATAAGGTGCATACTGTGATGTCTGGCACATAATAAATGTGTCATAGTGATGAGTGGCATATTGAACTCTCAGTAAATAGTTGTTAAAGGAATCCATTTAGTCTCTAATCTTAATGAGGAAAGTGTGGTGAAAAATAAGAAAAGAACCATAAAAATGTGTTTATAAGATACAGTGAAAACAGGGTTAGCCTACATGAGGAGAAATTACCCAGGAAGTTTGTACTGAGGAGGAAACTGAGCGGAGCCATTCACAGAGCTGGGGCCCCCAGCAGGCACTGGGGCAAAGGGCAAGCACGGGATCCTATAGACACTGTTGAGCCCAGTTAGGACTCTGCGCTTTCAATACAGAGGCTGCAGGTTCGATCCCTGGTCTGGAAACTAAGGTCCCATGTGCTGCAGGGTGAGGCCAAAAGATTGAAAAAAGGCAAAAGTGGGGGCTGGCTGCACTCACTCCAGCTTTCCACCTCCTCCTGACAGGAGAAGAGAGAGGAAGACAGACAGCCTGACTCACCTAACAGCTCCCAGGTGATCTTAGAAGCTGGTTAGCGGCAGTTGTAACAGCAATACTTTTGCTGAGAAGTGGTTAACGGGTCGAAGTGGTTAAAGACGTAACTGTCTTCATTCCAACCCTGGCTCCACCCCAGCTTGGTTATGTCCTCAGACAAGTTTCCAGATGTCACTAAACCTCAGCCTCCTCATCTGTAGAATGGCAAGAAAAGGGGTACCCATTTCATAAGTCTCTTGTGAGGGCTAAGGGATTTATAAAGTTTCCTTGGGATAGTCACATAATAATCATAGTGTCTAATTATTCCAAAACAGGGAGGATCAGAGGGTGGGGAGAGTGATCACTTCATCCCCTCATCCTTTGGCCAACACCTGAGACCTCACCCCTCAGGTCTTTCCCATGAGTCCTCTATGTCTGGAATCCCTCTGGTTGTCCTTAATTTTGGCTGTGCTGGCTTTTTGTTGCCGAGCGCGGGGGCTACTCTCTAGTTGTGCTGTGCGGGTCTCTCTCGTTGTGGCGCGTGGGCTCCAGGTGCGCGGGCTTCCGTAGTTGCAGCTTGGAGGCTCAGTAGCTGAGGCTCACGGGCCCCAGGGCGTGCAGGCTTTGGTAGTCGTGCCACGCTGGCTTAGTTGCTTCTCGGCGTGTGGACTCTTCACTGACTGGGGATGGAACGCAGGTTCCCTGCATTGGCAGGTGAATTTTTATCCACTGGGCCACCAGGGAAGTCCCTGGTAGTCCTTCTTTAAATGGCTATTGAAACCTTCCCAAACTCCCGAGTGTTCTATCCAAGCCCCTACTCCATGGACCCCTCCCCTGTCACTCTCAATGGGAATATGGATTTCCAACCTTTTGTCCATTCTTGTGCCTGCAAACTCTGCCCAGCAGGCTTCTGCTGCAAGTCTTCAGGGCCCTCCTCTGCCTGGCTTCTACTGGTCCCATGCATCTTTGGCCCTGAGGGAGAAAAGAAAGGAAGCCCACTGTATTCTAGCGGCCAGAGACAGGATGGCTTGGCGACATCTATAGATGCTTCAGTTCTGATTCTGCTTCTCCCTAGCAGCAAGGGTTAAGGCCAGTTTTATCCTAAATTAACTAACATAGAATTATGTACACAAGCATGTGCTGTAAGCTCCAAAATAGCATAAAAATGCTGACTTTTACCTAACTTGGGATCCCTCTACTCATAGAAGATTTACCTGAGTCATGAATTCAGGGACTTACTTCCCCTTATGTTTAATTTATAAAAATATCAAGACTGAGACTAGTTTCTGGACAGCATCACTGATTAACTTTTTTCTGACTGTCTGTGAAGTGTTTATCCAAGACTTTCCCCTAAATCTCACGCTCATCCTTGGGATGCAGCCTTGTCTAGAAACAGGTTCTCCTGGCTTTGGTGCAGTTACAAGTCACTGGGTCACATTTCTACCCTGCCTTGAAGAACTGCCACGGTCAGGTGTGTGCCTTGGGCTCCATGATCAGGGCCAAGAAGTCAAAGGTCCCAGGAGAAATGCAGAGTCCTTCCTGCAGGGCTGATAGGAGAGGGGGGGCTTGTGGGTGAGCCTCCCTTCCCTCTGGTTCCCATTGGAAGGCCACAGGAGTCAGAGAAGTCAGAGTTTATATGCCTAAGGGGGCTGACTACTTTGGGCAGATCTGACAAGACTGGAAGTACCCTTGGTACTACAACATGGAAGGTGCAGTGAAGGAGGCCTGTACACTGTCTTATTTCAGTGTGGACTAAAAATTCCACGTAGGATGATTCATATGGGAGCTGCTGCCTGGCTGCTTTTTCCTGAGCTATAATAAACGTATTTATAAGTCACCATGATGGCTGAGCCCTGCAGGCTGAAACTCAGGCAGAGTATCTTTGTTGTTGTCTTAGAATTCCTTCTTGGGGAAACCCCAGTCTTGGCTTTTAAAGCCTTCCCCTGATTGGACGAGGCCCACCCACATTATGGAGAGCAATCTGCTTTACCCATAGTCTACTGATTTCACTGCTAATCATATCCAAAAAGTACCTTCACAGCAACATCAGGACTGCCCTTCACTCGGCCAAATAACTGGGTGCCATGGTCTAGTCAAGTTGACATGTAAAATAATTATTACGGCCACTTTCCGAGTTTTCTTCACCTCCGCTGGCTGCCCCAGGTTGTGATGCTTCTATCAGTGATGATGCTTTCAAATGCAAAGTCACAAAAACAATCTATTCAAACAGGATTCAACTCTAAGGGGAACTTATTGGCTCTTATAACTGAAGAATCCATAGCAGACCAGCTTGAGGTCTGACTCACTTCAGGTTTGTACCTCATCTCTCCCTGGTTCTCTTGACTCCACCTTCCCTGTGTTGATTTTATCTTCAGGCAGGCTTCCCCCAAGATTATAAGATGATTGACATGCTTTCTTATTCACACCCAAGAGGAAAGAGAGCAGGCGCATCTCTCCCAGAACAGAGCAGAAGGAGCACCAAGCTTGTCTCTGCTTAGCTTGATCCTGACCTCATGTGGCCAAGGGAATAGCCCGCTCTGTTTGGCTTAGGTCTGCCCACACCCTGACCAATCCCAGAGCAAGAGGATGAGATTTCCCTGACTGGCATCTAGTTAGAGGTCTTCCCTGGAGCCAGGCCCAGCCAAACAAGTAGCTGCTACACAGTGGCCAAGGGGTGGTCTGGATGTGGACGATAACCTTAGATCTCTGCATCAGTCTCTGAAGCCTGGAGCTGCAGTGCCCCAGCCTAGGGCACATGTAGTGCTCCAGCCTACGGGACTTGTGCCCACTGGGGCTGAGTGGGCTCAGCCTGTGGGGTCATAAGCAACAGAGAGGATGTCTGCACAGAAAGAGAGGTGTGTTCCCTTGGATGTCAGGGCAGAGTGAGTCCAGCGTGGAGGGGTCGGTGGTGGCCAGCAGGCGGGCAGCTGTGTGCTCACTTTCAGCTTCCTTGTTTCTAAACTGCCTCCCTGCCACTAAGGGAGTGATCTCAGGACTGAACTCCTAGCAGCCAACTTTACCACTGTCAGCGTTCGAGCAGGGCTGTGACGCCGCCAAGAGGAGTGAGTCACGCTGTTCTGGTTGGGATGGTTTGGTGGGGACAGACAAAGAATGCAGGAAGAAGGTGACTGGAAAGCTTGTGGGGGCAGTCCCTGGGAGGGGGTTGTCTCTGAGATTCCCATCTGGAATTTAGTATTATTAAAAAAAAATTTTGGCAAAAAGAGGAAAAATAATAAAAATTCTGCAGGAATATATATATGTGTACACACACACACACACACACACACACACATAATGTATGTATACTAATTCACTTCAGTCATGCCTGACTCTTTGCAACCCCATGGACTGTAGACCACTAGGCTTCTCTGTCCATGGGATTCTCCAGGCAAGAATACTGGAGTGGGTTGCCACGCCCTCCTCCAGGGGATCTTCCAGACCCAGGGGTCGAACCCATGTCTCTTATGTCTCCCTGCATTGGCAGATGGGTCCTTTACCACTAGCGCCACCTGGAAAGCCCATATATAAATATTACGTGTGCATGTGTGCATGCTAAGTTGCTTCAGTCGTGTCCAGCTCTGTGCAACGCAGTGGACTGCAGCCTGACAGGCTCCTCTGTCCATGGGATTCTCCAGGCAAAAATACTGGAGTGGGTTGCCATGCCCTCCTCCACAGGATCTTCCTGACCCAAGACTCAACCATATATATACTGTATACATATATAAAACTGATGCACTTTGCTGTATACCTGACACTAACACATTGTAAACAACTATATGCCAATAAATTTTTTTTAAAGATTCTACTTTGGGCAAAAATAGAAATCATAAAGAAAGATTCTGATTTTGATGAAAAAAAGAAAGAACGAAAAAGAGGGGGGAAAAAAGTAAGTGAAGTATCAGGACTTACATCTTAACAAGCTGTAAACGTCTCTTCTGCCCCCCCTCTGTCTGTGCTGCTGCTTCAGCGACTTGCACTGGCCTGTCACCCAGGATGTCACAGGTGGGGAATGCTTCCCTTTGTTGAAAAGCTCGGGTTCTTTGCACAGAGCTGTCTCCATTCTGGGGTCGGGGAGTGCACTCAGGTCAGCTCAGCTCGACCATGGATCCTCAGCCTCCCTATCAACCACTGAACAGTGAGGATCTTCCACTGTCTGAGCCAACACGAATCAACATTGTGTTGAAGAGACCATCACGACGGACCTGGGATTACAGGACGAAAATCAGCAGAGTTTTTCTATTGCCTGAATACAGTTAGACAGAGAGGCACTTGGGGCCAAACACCGCTGGATTTAAACAAGGATGCTGTCATGTAAACAGGCACATTGTTCTAAATTGAGCAAGAAAAAAAAAATTATTCTGCTGAATACCAATACAATACCTCCTGACTGACAAAGGCTTTGGCTTCTCTCTTGTCACTAACTTCTCATAACAGCCCAGAAAACAAAAGCATCGGAAACCCTCAGAACAGAAAACTGAGGCAGAGAAGTCTAGAAATTGCTTCAAGTTACAGTAAGTCCTCCTGCACGGTGTAGTGGCTCAATCATGTCCGACTCCACAAACTCATGGGATTCTCCAGGCAAGAGTACCAGCGTGGGCTGCCATTTCTTTCTCCAGGGGATCTTTCTGACCTAGGGATCAAACTCAAGTCTCCTGCATTGCAGGTGGTCCTGAGCCACCAGGACCTTCAAGTTGCAAAATTCCAAAGATGCTAATGTGAGTGCCAGCCTCTGTATGCCAGCTGCTGTACTGTACTACCATACTTTTCTAGGTACTGTACTGTCAGATGAAAAATGTTTTCCTTACTTTGTGCATTGGGTTTTTTTAATATATTATTTGTGTGAAAAGTATTATAAACCTATTACAGTACAGTACTATACTAATTGTGTTAGTTGGGTACCTAGGCTAACTTTGTTGACTGACAAACAAGTTGGATTTATGAACACACTCTCAGAACGGAATTCATTCATATGTAGGGGACTTACGTATATAGTTACTAAGAGAAGCCTCTACTTAACTTTAGATCAGCTAACTCTAAATCCCCACCACTTTTTTTCCCAATATTTAAGAGTAACACTTTGGCAGTTGGGGGGCAGCTGTCAATATAGCAAATATTCAGTAAGGTGTGTGCCACAGAATGGATCATACAAGTCTCACTAGCCCCCTTTCACCCACTGGTTTCTTCTCATGCTTCACGGCTTAGCTTGCTAATGCAGGAGTCACATGTTTCTGTCGTCTTTATTCTCCTGGTTTAATCAGGAAAACGAGCCAGAAGAACTGCAATGATTAGCCTGGGATCATTAGAAGAGGAAAGAATTTATATTCACAGTGACTGTATTTCTAGTCCATTGATTAGGCAGTTTTGCTTTTATAAATCAATTGGGGTGATTGCTATGCTAAATAAAATGTAGCATTGCTATCACAAGGAAAACATAAATTATTAGCTTTAAAATACAGACTGTCTCTGCCTGCAGTTAGGTTTCCTATGGAATATTTCCTATTTTCTCATCCTGATTCCTGTCTTGGTTTTCTCAAGAGGTACCGTTAGAGGTTCCTTAGCTCTGCTGTGGATGTACCAGTGTAATCCAACAACATGGGGTATCCTGATGTGCGCGTATGCCTGCGCGTGTGTTCAGGCACTTCAGTCATGTCCAACTCTTTGTGACCCTATGGACTGTAGCCCGCCAAGCTTCTCTGTCCGTGGGACTCTCCAGGCAAGAATACTGGAGTGGATCGCCATGCCTTCCTCCAGGGGATCTTCCTTACCCAGGAATCGTACCCACGTCTCCTCCATCTTCTGCATCGCAAGCGGATTCTTTATGGCTGAGCCACTGGGGAAGCGCTAGGTATCCTGATATGTGACATTATTACTTAAGGTCCCTTGACAGCTCCGTGGTGGATGCAGGGTGGGGTTCAAAGTCAACACAAGGGACTTAAAGACAATACCACTGCCACACATACCTTCACTCTGCCGCTCCAATCCAGAAGGCATGATGATTTTTTTTGGAAAATATACACAATCACCTTTGGAGGTTCTAGTCATAACTACACCAACAACCTCATCTCTTATAAATGAGTTACATTTTTTTCTTAGGGTATACAGAGGTCATTTCATAAATTGCACATTTCACACTGATTAATCTCAGTGGATTGCCTCTTGCTACAGCAAATATGATAATGTCCAACAATTGTAATGAATAATCATGGAACTTTATGCCATAAGAGGATGCTTTAAAAGCTAAATAATCATTTTTAAGAGGACACTAGAAGATTGAAGAGGGCAGAATGGAGATGGAAGAAAGAGGAGAAAACAGAAAAACAGCAATGAAGGAAGTGCTCAGGGGATTAAAACGTTGAAAAGCCGGAGTTTAGGCTTTCAGAGCAAAGAAGGAGGCAATTGGCTTCAATAAGATGGGATCTTATGGATTCTAGAGACCAAAAGTTTTACGAATAAATTTATTCAGCAAATATTCATTGTATGCATCCTATATGTTAAGACTGTGAGGATTTTAGATTGTTATCATGTTTTTAAGATCTGGTAGCCTTGTAGCCTACAGAAAAAGGACTGGAGCACAATAGACATTTAATGAATAAAAAGAGAAAGGAGAAAGAAAAAGGAAGAAAAAGCAGAAATGGGGACTTTCCTGGTACTCCAGTGGTTTAAGACTCTGAGCTTCCAGTGCAGGTGGTGTGGATTGTATCCCTGGTCAGGGAACTAACCACATGCCACCTGGTTTTGCCAAGTGGCCAAATGATATGGCCAAAAACTTTAAAAAAAATTTTAATAAATAGAAAAAAAAGCAGAAATGGAAGAAAGTAGCAACAGCAATCAATGCAAACAAAACCCCCTTGCAAGCCCTGATTTTTCCCAGAAAAAATAGGTATAACGTTTTGTAAATGCTTTCCCAGTTTTCCTCAGCAAATTCAGGCAATCCTCAGTTCAGTTCAGTTCAGTTGCTCAGTTGTGTCCGGCTCTTTGAGACCCCATGAATCGCAGCACGCCAGGCCTCCCTGTCCATCACCAACTCCCGGAGTTTACCCAAACTCATGTCTGTCGAGTCGTTGATGCCATCCAACCATCTCATCCTCTGTCGTCCCCTTCTCCTCCCACCTTCAATCTTTCGCAGCATCAGGGTCTTTTCCAATGAGTCAACTCTTCACATGAGGTGGCCAAAGTACTGGAGTTTCAGCTTCAGCATCAGTCCTTCCAATGAACACCCAGGTCTGATCTCCTTCAGAATGGACTGGTTGGATCTCCTTGCAGTCCAAGGGACTCTCAAGAGTCTTCTCCAACACCACAGTTCAAAAGCATCAATTCTTCAGTGCTCAGCTTTCTTCACAGTCCAACTCTCACATCCATACATGACCACTGGAAAAACCATAGTCTTAACTAGGTGGACCTTTGTTGGCAAAGTAATGTCTCTGCTTTTCAATATGCTATCTAGGTTGGTCATAACTTTCCTTCTAAGCAGTAAGCGTCTTTTAATTTCATGGCTGCAGTCACCATCTGCAGTGATTTTGGAGCCCCTCAAAATAAAGTCTGAAACTGTTTCCACTGTTTCCCCATCTATTTCCCATGAAGTGATGGGACCAGATGCCATGATCTTTGTTTTCTGAATGTTGAGGTTTAAGCCCACTTTTTCACTCTCTTCTTTCACTTTCATTAAGAGGCTTTTGAGTTCCTCTTCACTTTCTGCCTTAAGGGTGGTGTCATCTCCATATCTGAGGTTATTGATATTTTTCCTGGCAATCTTGATTCCAGTTTGTGCTTCTCATGATGTACTCTGCATGGAAGTTAAATAAGCAGGGTGACAGGATACAGCCTTGACGTACTCCTTTTCCTATTTGGAACCAGTCTGTTTTTCCATGTCCAGTTCTAACTGTTGCTTCCTGAGCTGCATATAGGTTTCTCAAGAGGCAGGTCAGGTGGTCTGGTATTCCCATCTCTTTCAGAATTTTCCACAATTTATTGTGATCCACACAGTCAAAGGCTTTGTCATAGTCAATAAAGCAGAAATAGACGTTTTTCTGGAACTCTCTTGCTTTTTCGATGATCCAGCGGATGTTGGCAATTTGATCTCTGGTTCCCCTGCCTTTTCTAAAGCCTAGGCACAAGCATATGACACGGTTTTTGTAAGTCCTTCCCGGCAGCAGATGCTGATTATGAGGAACAAGACTCAGATCCTATTCTCAAAGAACTTAGAATCTACTTGAAAATTTTGAGCTAACATACATTAAATTATGGATCCCACTAAAATGACGTTCAAGCAAGTCAAGGGAGGCCTGATGCATACTTTGGCTGCAAGGTTCAAAGAAGGGAGCAAGTCAAGCTGGTGACAGAAGGGAAAGTAAGATTCATGGAAAGGATGGGTTCCAGGAGGTACCCTGGAGGTGGAGGGACCACTACATCAGATGGAGCAAAAATAAGTGTCTCATATTTGGGGACCAAGCAGAATCTGTGACTCCTAACGGAAAGATAATTACTGGGGAGTAATAGGACATGAAGTCAGGTGGAATTTCCAAAGGCCCTGAAACTCACATATGAGAAGACATCAGGGGTCCAAGGGTGTCTGTCCTGACAGCAGTGCTGTGGGAAGTCACCGGGGCAGAGGTTTTCACGAAGGATGAAACTGCAGCTCGGGCGTGTGGAGTTAAGGCCACTGACAGGCCACCAGATTCTGAGGAATCGGACCAGCGTGGCAACACAGAGCAGCTAGTAGATGAGCCGTTTCAACAAAGGAGTAGATCAGACGTGGAGACCAGTCTGATTTAGGGCATGGATGCGAAGAGGGCGTGGAAGATGCAAGTATTGTCCATTTCTGTGAAGGGGAGCAAGATTCACCTTGGGAGAAATGCCCAGATAAGTGAGTAAAAATGAACTGATGTTAAGCTGGGGGCACACTTCAGAACGAAAAGAACACACCCTCCCTCCCCAGCCCCCAGGTTTAGGCAAGGATGGTAATAGGCGATGCAAAGCACATCCAGCAGGAAATGGGCCAGGCTGCCTGGCAAGGGGCCAGGTGTGGTGGAACGGAATTGAACCGGGATGTTCTGGGCACTCAGGAGGTGTTTTCCGTCCTCTACCCCGAGAATCGTTGGTGGTATGTATGCTGCATGAGCATCAGTGTTCATTCCTGCCTCCACTGACTTGCTTATTCCATGTGTACTCTGTATGTACACAAGGCTCCGCACTGGGTGCCACAGCAGAAAGGGGTAAGATAGGGTTGGGCGTCTTCAGGAAGCTCTCAGTCTATGGGGAAGACACAGATAAACGTGTGTGTGTGTGTGTGTGTGCTAAGTCGCTTCAGTCATGTGATCCCATGGACTGTAGCCCACAGGCTCCTCTGTTCATGGGATTCTCCAGGCAAGAATACTGGAGTGGGTTGCCATGCCCTCCTCTAGGGGATCTTCCCAACTCAGGGAACGAACCTCCATCTCTTACGTCCCCTGCATTGGCAGGTGGGTTCTTTACCACTATTGTCACCTGGGAAGCCCACAGATAAGCACAGAATGGAGCAGTAAGCCTGAGGAAAGCATTTGAAATAGCCATTACAGGGAACTCATGGATACTATGTTGAATTAGGATTAAAGAGGGTAAAACTTCAGAGTTCCTTCGAAGATTTCAGGATTCTTTTTTTTTTTTTTTTTTTTTTTTTGCAGGAGCAGAGAGTGGCATGAGTCAGGGTTAGAAGTTTGTGTCTCAGGAATTCACTGGTAGTCCAGTGGTTAGGGCTCTGAGCTTTCACTCCCAAAGACGTGGGTATGCTGTCAGCCCCTTGGTGCGCCCAAAACTTTTTTAAAAAAGAAATAAGCAAAAAAAATGTGTGTCTCAAAGTTCAACATGTAAGAGGCAAGGGCTGTAGTCCTTCCAGAGTCCTAGAGAAGTTAAGCAGTGTAGCTCCCGGGAGGCTAAGATGCAGAGAATGTGCTTTTTTACATCAGAGGACCAAACTGAGCCTAAGAACACAGGCTCTTTTTTTTTTTTTTAATCTTTACCTATTAGGATATTTTTCAGTGCTATTTTCTGGGCGCATACAAAGTCGTGAAGTGCAGGTTTTCTTTTCATCAGTGTATGGCATCGGTAGGAAGTAAGCTCAGATCTTCCCTCCAAAGTCACAGCTATGGGCCAGGCAGCGTTCTTCTGTGCCCTGTGCGTGGAGGAGAGGCAGGCTGTGGTGGACACTTGGGCTCAGATCTGCCATTCAGATGTTCCTGATTTAGGTCCAGCAGGGCTGCCAGACACTCTCAGCAGGGAGAGGAGTCGGGAGCCGGGAGCCCTGGCCTCTGGGGCCGGTTCTCAGTCTGTAACACTGCGACCTTTCATCCCTGAACATCTCAGACATTCCCACCCCCACCCCTGCCTGGCCCTGGGAGAGCACTGATGCATTTGCACGAGGCTTAGGGTGTGTGTGTGTGTGTGTGTGTGTGTGTGTGTGTGTTAGTCAGTCAGTCATGTTGGACTCTTTGCAACCCCATGGACTGTAGTCCGCCAGGCTCCTCTGGGCATGGGATTCTCCAGGCAAGAGTACTGGAGTGGGTTGCCGTTCCCTTCTCAAAGGGATCTTTCTGATCCAGGGATTGAACCTGGGTCTACAGCTATGCAAAAAGGAAGTTTAGCTAAGTCAGTAGCTGCCTAGGTTTGGACATCCAATAGTCTGGGTTCAAATTCAGCCTCGCTATGAAGTCTGGACAAGTTATTTTCCAGGGCTCTATTTTCTCATGCAGACCGGGCATAAGGAAAGCCCTGGTCTCAGACGACATTTGTGGATATTGAATGAAATGATCTATTTAAAATGCTTCCTGCTGTAGCTCTACCTAGTACGTGCTCAACGTGTGATCCTCGGTATCTGAATATGCCTGTACCCGGGTTCCAGGCCAATGCTAGGGGTAAACAAGGCTGCCTGTACCCTTCTTTGCATCTCTCTCCTAGCAACCCAACTCAAATATCAGCTGCTGAAACTCTAAACCTCATTAACAGGCAGCTTCATCTCCGAGACACTTTCACCGTGTGGTATGGACCCCACTTTGACCCCCTACTGTTTTGTTTTCCTGCTAATTTTCTGGTTAGTCCAAGGACTTGATCAACAGTGTTACCCCTGACCCCACCCCCAACCTCCCACCCCCTACCCCCAACCCCCACCAGAAGATGAACAGCAGGCAATTGGGGAACTGGGGTCATGGCAGCCCAGAGGCAAATCCTGCCCAAGAAGCCCTGTAGGAGAGCCCACAAAAGAAAGAGACTCTTTGCCAGAGGAGATTTTATTTTGCAGTTTCCAAAAGGTAAGGGAACCCTTCCAACATTTTTTTTTTTTTTTTTTTTTTTTTTTGCTTACAGACTCAGAATTTAAACATAGGACACTGAATGGGCAGAACTTTGGCCCACCCCTGAGTGCCCGGGGCATGTTGCCAGCACCAAGAGTTCGAGTTTCTGCCCACTAGGCTTGTAACCTGAACTTTCTATTTCTAAAATCCCAGTTCTTAGTAGCCAGCACACATTTTGAGCCACAAAATTCTGAGAATTATTGCACTTGTCAGCTGCTAAGTCACATGCCCTTCAGCCTGGTCCCTTTCATTGGTATAATCATACTTCTGTTAGAGACTATGAATTTCACTGTCACATAAAAATTGGCATCTCTTTTAATACCACCCAGGGCTTGCCATAATCAGCCAGAAATATACCATTGGGCTTGTCATAATTCATCAATTTTCAGGATCCCTCAGGAACTCCAAATACAATGACTGATAGCAAATTAATGGATCCTCCCATTTAACTTCATTAAAGGACTGACCCCAAGATGAAAATTTAGTTTAATTAGGATAATATCTCATATTTAAAGTGCCTCAAAGCCAGGAAGCCCACAGATCTTCTCTCTTAATTTTTAGAACAACACTATGTGTCACCTAGAGCCAAGCTTAGTGAACAAATATGTTTGTTCCCATTTCATGGATGAGAAGAAGTTGCCTCATGTTTACAAGTAAAATAACAATTACAGAGTTAGGAGCCAGGGATGCGAGCCCAGACTCAGGATTTGCAGTTAAGATTGACTTTATCTTCGTGTATGTCTGTGAACTATTCAGCAGAACAAAAATACATACAGAATCTTTTTTTGGTTTTAATCCATGTTTAATGAATAGGGGATCCTGTGTACATGGCCAAGCTGTAAATAGATGGCAGTAGTGGAATGCAGGCATGGACAAATATAGAATGAAGCTTGTGCTCAGAAATGCTGCCCCCCTCTCTCGGCCCCAGTCCCCAGGCTGGTATGTTAACTGGTCTGTTTGGAAGCTTTTTCTTCTTCTTCTTCTTCTTCTTTTTTTTTAAGGTTCAGTTGCATGCTAGTACAAAGAGCCTTGTGTTACGACTCAACACTGCTATTTATACCCTGTGACCCATTAAGCACTGATTCCTTGGTTGGGGTTCTCCCAACATCTTGAGAAGAAGGAAAAAAAAAAGAGGAAAAAAATAGCCTGACTGGAAAAAAAAAATAGGAGTTCTCGTTTAACAATTCTCGAGTCAAGAATTTGGAAACATGACCCCAGCCAAAGCTTTCAGAGGCCTGGTATCAAATGTTGTTATTTTTGGTGGCTGGAAAATCAGGCTGCTTGAGGAAAGGACAAGGTGCCCAGTGGCTGCAGCAGGAAGCAGAGCAGGGTTGGGGCGGGGTGGGGGGCGGTGAGGCTGATCTCACAGGAGGAATCTGCAGGCAACTTGGGCAGAAGAGAACCTCACTGTCCTTCGGTCCACCTCCCCCCCCATCAGAGGGAGGCACAACGTGCACGTTCCCCTTTCCGGGTTTCCCAACGACAGCTCGGCACTCTTCCTTCCCGATACCCTGGGAACCAAACCTCAGTGATGGCTAAACCCCACCTCAGCCCCGCCAGGAGATTTATTTTTCCTTAAATGCAGTATTTCCCATGAAAGTGAAGGGCCTCCCCCTTTTGGGAAAGCTACCCGCTGAAGATATTTTTATGCTCTGTCTGCAGTGGGTGAAAGGGAATCCTGGCTTAAGATAGAGCCAGTAATGCCCTCCAGCCCAGTAGGGCTGGGCCAACGTCAGAGCGGAGGTGCCACCCATGTTTGGGAATACAACTCACTCTGTCTGTTCCCCGGGTCTCTCTTCCAGCTCAGTCTGTCTCAGCACATAGACGCACACAAGCATGAGAACACGTGCAAGCACACATTCGGTCATATGTGCACACACACACATGCGTGTGCATTCACACAGGCACACACATGCACACACGTCACCACACATATACCCATGCCCGCACGCATGCACACACAGACAAACATGTACAGTCAGCCTAGGTGCCTGCTGGCTATCGCTGCGTCATGGACATTTAGTTCAATTCAAAAATTGTTTTGAGAGAGTGTTAGGGAGCCATGTGTCATACTCCTCTGTGAAAACAGCTAAGAAAGACATCAGACGAACTTTCCTGAGCTTACACTGGAGTGAGGTGGAAAGGAGATCAAACCAGTCCATCCTAAAGGATATCAGTTCTGAATATTCATTGCAAGGACTGATGCTGAAGCTGAAACTCCAATACTTTGGCCACCTGATGCTTTTGAACTGTGGTGTTGAAGACTCTTGAGAGTCCCTTGGACTGCAAGGAGATCCAACCAGTCCATTCTGAAGATCAGCCCTGGGATTTCTTTGGAAGGAATAATGCTGAAGCTGAAACTCCAGTACTTTGGCCACCTCATGTGAAGAGTTGACTCATTGGAAAAGACCCTGATGCTGGTAAAGATTGAAGGTGGGAGAAGGGGATGAGAGAGGATGAGATGGTTGGATGGCATCACCGACTCGATGGACATGAGTTTGAGCAAGCTCCGGGAGTTGGTGATGGACAAGGAAGCCTGGCGTGCTGTGATTCATGGGGTCGCAGAGTCGGACGTGACTGAGCGACTGAACTGAACTGAGGTGGAAAGTCTAAACCCTATTCTTGGCATTATTCACATGCCCTCAAAGCTACCTTCCATGAAAAGGTCTTTAAAATACTTATACTCGATTCTTCTTTATAAGAAAATGAATGTTTAACTGCCTGTGTGTGTGCTAAGTCACTTCAGTCGTCCAACTCTTTGTGACCCCGTGGACTGTATCCTTCGAGGCCCTTCTGTCCATGGGATTTTCCAGACAAGAATACTGGAGTGGGTTGCCATGCCCTCCTCCAGGGGATCTTCCCAACCCAGCGATTGAACCAGCATCTCTTATGTCTCCTGCATTGGCAGATGGTTCTTTACCGCTAGTGCCACACGGGAAGCCCAAAGATTGATTGATACCGTATAAATCGTTTCTTCATATATTATAGGGGGAAAACTTACTATTTTTAACACCCATCTAGAATAAATGTACTTGAATGCTTTCTGCACATGCCAAAACAAAATATAAAGCATGTGAGATGCTCCACCCTCCGTGTCTGCGGGTTCCTCATCCGAGGATTCAACCAGAGGCAGATGGTGAGCAATCACTGGTTGAACCCTCGCCTATGGAGGACTGGCCACGGGACTGGAACATCCGCAGAAGCTGGAATCTGCCTCAGATGCTGGAACCAATCTCCCGGGAATAGCGAGTTATGGCTGTGACCTACAGAATAGGCTGTCGGTATCTGTGATTTCCTCCGAAGGGAAGACATAAATCTTCATCCAAGCCTCTCCCACCTGCTGATGTCGAATGCTAAGAGATGGTTTCCAGCCAATGCAACAGAAAGTCAGAGGGCTCAAAGGTAGGAAAGATTACAGGTACCCTCTATAACACCTGTGTTATGAGGAGATATGCTCAGGGCTGTGCCTTGGAGATACTATAGACTCAAGTGAGACTATATACCTTAAACTCTAACTCTCAGTTTAGACACTCCTGCTACTTCTTGATGCCGGCAGGATGTGAAGCCACATTCAAGAAGCATATAGCCTTGGTCAGAAATCCCAAATCCTTTTTATTCCTGAAGTATCCTTTCTGAAACAGGTGTATTGCCTCAAATTTACTTTGGTAGAGAGAAGGCCGATCCAAGCAAAAACAAAACTTCCCTCTCAAAACACAGCAACAACGATCATAACAACCCACCTCCCTGTAATCTCCAAGAATCCTTCCTTACAGGGAGTGGTGGAGGGCCTGGATTTCCAGTCCCTGGCGCCCCCTGGCTTATTCCTGCACCCTTGAATGCCTTCCTCTGCTGAGTGGCTGTGTGAGATACTTGCAGATTCAGGAGACAAAACACGGAAGATATTTGGTTTTCTGAGCCTCCGTGTGTGTGTGTGTGTGTGTGTGTGTGTGTGTGTGTGTGTGTGCGCGCGCGCGTGCTCAGTCATGTCTCACTCTTTGTGACTCCATGGACTATAGCCCACCATGCTCCTCTGTCCCTGGGATTCTCCAGGCAAGAATACTGGAGTGGGTTGCCACTTTCTCCTCCAGGGGATTTTCCCAACCTAGGGATCCAAACTCTAGTCTCCTGGATTGGTAGGTGGATGCTTTAACACTAAACCACCTGGGAAGCCCCTTTTCTGAGTCTGAGTAGAGGGTATATCCCATTCAGATGCTTCCTCCAGGAAGGCAGCCCTTCCAGACTTGTTTGCTTAGTCCCGGGATGTCCACTGTTACAGGGGACATTCCCACACCCCTCATCTCCTGACTGCTCCTTGGCAGAAGCCCACATCCACTTCCTCCCTTGTCCTCTCTCCTTCCCTTCTGCTCACTCCACAAAGCCTCCCAGAGGGGACTTTCCACTCCCACGGGCAATCACTGTCTCGTGACAGAGGCTCCTGCCAGTCATATATACTTCCAGTTGATACTGGTAAAATAAGATAAAATAGTTTGTGAAAGCTACGTAACAATACTCAATCCTCAGTCCTTTTTTTTTTTTTTTAAATTGTAGTTGTTTACAATGTCTGTTAGTTTCAGGTGTATAGCACAGAGATATATATTAAATATACATATATATATATATATATATACATATCTTTATCAGAGTCTTTTCCATTATAGGTTATTGCAAAATACTGAGTAGAATTGTCTGTGCTATACAGTAGGTCCTTGTTGGTTCCCTATTTTTTATATAGTAGTGTATATGTGTTAATCCCCAAATCCTGATTTATCCCTCTCCTACCTTTATATCCCCTTTGATAACCATGAGTTTCTTTTTATAATATGTCTTTGGGTCTGTTTCTATTTCTTAAATAAGCTCATTTTAACTGTTTTTTTTTTTAGTAGATTCCACATGTAAGTGATATCATATGATATTGGTCTTTCTCTGGCTTACTTCATTTATTATGATAATCTCTATGTACACCCATATTGCTGCAAATGGCATTATTTCATTCCTTTTCATGACTGAGTGATATTCCATTGTGTATATATGTACCACATCTGCTTTATCCATTCATCTGTTGATGGACATTTAGGTTGCTTCCATGTCTTGGCTGTTGTAAATAGTGCTTCTATGATCACTGGGATGCATATGTCTTTTCAAACTATGGTTTTCTCTGGATATATGCCCAGAAGAAGAACTGCCGAAGCATATAGGAATTATATTTTTAGTTTTTTCAGGAACCTCCATACTGTTCTCCATAGTGACTGTAACTCCTTAATCGTATTAAAACAACACTCCTAAAAAACTGGGCTTACCCTCCTAGAGGTTGCCTTCTCAACCTGCGGTGCCTGTGAATCACCCCGGGAACCTGCCAAAATCAACATTCTGAGTCAGTGGGTTTTCCTTGGGACCCAAGAGTCTGAATTTCAAACAGGATTCTAGGCAGTCCAACGGCCACCCTTTCAGTGGGAAGGGGTAGACCTCAAGCTCCTTGAAGGCCCATTCCTGTCTGATGTGACTGTGTCCTCACTGTGTAGCGGCGTAGCCAGCGCATGGTGGGTCTTCAGTTGGAAAGGAGGAAGAGGGGTGAGAAGAGAGACAGGAGGTTAGGAGTTTTCCACTGGGTAAGTCTTTCCTGTTTTTGACAACACTGGGCAAGTTTCGTGTCCTTGATATTAAACACCAAGACAGGCTCAGGTGAGGCAGATATGAACGAAGGCTGATGAGTCTTTCCACTCTTTTTTTTTTTTTTTATTAATGTATTTTTAGTTGGAGGCTAATTACCTTACAGTGTTGAGTTAGTTTCTGTTGCGCAATGTGAATCAGCTATATGTACACATATACCCCCTCCCTCCCCTCCCTGCCCCGCCACCACCATTCTATCCCTCTAGGTCGTCACAGGGCGCTGGGCTGAGTTCCCTGTGCTATAACGCAGCTTCCTGCTAGCCGTCCATTTCACACATGATCGTGTGTATGCATCAGCTCTCCAATTAATCTCAGACCTCATCCCATCCTCTCCCGAGAGTTCCCTTCTAGCTATTCACAGATGGTCTCCAGGTCCTCAAGGCTCCCCACCAGTTTGCCACATTACCAAGAGAATGCTGGAGTCCTCTCAAAGGCTTGGGAGCTGGGATGGTATGATGCGATGAGGCGTGGTCAGTGCAGAAAGGAAGCATTCTCATCATATGCGGCTTATATCTAGAGCTCACGGACCAAGGTGTGGGGCTCCATGACCCTGGGGAGCATTTGATGGACAGCATTTCCCTTAGAAAGTGATAGAACTTTTCTGTTTGCAGTTTGTATCAAAGCCTCAAAGTCTGTGATTTATTTCATCTCTTCTCCTCCTCATTTATCAGACAAAGCCTAAACTGCTTGATCTCTAAAATGCATCTTGCCAACAGCAAGCAGACTCATGGAGAGCCTCTGCAGCTGTGGCAGCTTTCATCTTAAAGAGGGTACAGTGCCAGGGAGACAGGCATGCTCTGCTGGTAATGAGGTGGCGGCCTTGTTCACCAATTCATTATTGTTTTTAGACAAAACGCATTCTAAGTCAGCATTTTAAAATATGAAATTAACCTAATCCTTCAATAAGTGGGAGGTTGGAGTTAAATGCAAGCATATACATAGAATGGATAAAAAACAAGGTCCTACTGTATAGTATGGGGAACTATACTCAATATCCTACAATAAACCATAATGGGAAAGAATACTAAAGAAAGAATGTGTATATACATATATATTACAATAATAATAATATAATAATATATTATATATACATATAATTATATATGTATATAACTAAATCACTTTGCTGTACAGCAAAAATTAACATTGTAATTCAACTATACTACAATAAAAATAAAATTAAAAATATAAAAAGCAAACAAAACATAGAAAAAAGAAAAAGAAAGATCACTCTAATACATTAATATTATGTATTATATCAATAACCTCAGATATGCAGATGACACCACCCTTATGGCAGAAAGTGAAGAAGAGCTAAAAAAGTCTATTGATGAAAGTGAAAGAGGAGAGTGAAAAAGTTGGCTTAAAGCTCCACATTCAGAAAACGAAGATCATGGCATCTGGTCCCATCACTCCATGGCAAATAGATGGGGAAACAGTGGAAAGAGTCGAGGACTTTATTTTGGGGGGCTCCAAAATCACTGCAGATGGTGATTGCAGCCATGAAATTAAAAGACGCTTACTCCTTGGAAGAAAAGTTATGACCAAGCTAGACAGCGTATTAAAAAGCAGAGACATTACTTTGCCAACAAAGGCCCATCTAGTCAAGGCTATGGTTTTCCAGTGGTCATGTATGGATGTGAGAGTTGGACTATAAAGAAAGCTGAGCACAGAAGAATTGATGGTTTTAAACTGCGGTGTTGGAGAAGACTCTTGAGAGTCCCTTGGACTGCAAGGAGATCCAACCAGTCCATCCTAAAGGAGATCAGTCCTGGGTGTTCATTTGGAAGGACTGATGTTGAAGCTGAAACTCCAATACTTTGGCCATCTGGTGTGAAGAGCTGACTCATTTGAGAAGACCCTGATGCTGGGAAAGATTGAAGGCGGGAGGAGAAGGGAATGGCAGATGATGAGATGGTTGGATGGAATCACCAACTCAATGGGCATGAATTTGGGTAAACTCCAGGAGTTGGTGATGGACAGGGAGGCCTGGTGTGCTGCAGTCCATAGGGTCGCAAAGAGTCAGACACGACTGAGCAACTGAACTGAACTGAACTGAATACATTAATGTTATCTAATACTAATAATATCTAATACTCTAATAAATTAATATTCACTATGTTAAACTATTATTAGCATTTAGTTGTGTTTTCTATTTTTTTCCTGTGAATGTGTCTGTTTTCATAACTATGGTAATTTTTATATTATTCTGACATATATGTAATTTTATATGCAACTTTTAAAATGTAACATTGCATGTAAATATTTCCCATGTTATTGTAGCTTTCATCACCACCTGCATGACATTTCCTTGAATGGCTATAACTGATGATATGTATAGTCTTCATATACTTATGCGCACTTGGTCATATCTGACTTTTTTCTACCCCATGGACTGTAGCCCACTAGGCTTCTCTGTCCATGGAATTTTCCAGGCAAGAATATTGGAGTGGGTTGCCATTTCCTTCTCCAGAGGATTTTCCCAACTCAGGGATCAAATCTGTGTCTCTTTTATCTCTTGCATTGTTAGGCAGATTCTTTACCAGTCAGTCAGTCAGTTACTAGTGCAATTAAATGTACTAGGCATTTCCGTTGTTTTGAAGGTTTTATAAATATAATTGGACTGCAAATACATGAATAGTTTAGCAAGTGTCTATTGGCACCTGGCATATATTGTATCTAGATTATCTAGTGAGCTTGAAATCCTTTATAGATGTATCGATCCAGGATTTTTAAAGAGGTATATAATGGGAGTGAGGGGTGCGACCACAATAAAATCATCCAACAAAGAGGCTTGGCCTGTCAGCCTCTACCATGGAAGAGCTTCTGGGGAAGCAACGGAGCTGGTCACAGAGGGAGCTGGAGCCCTGCCAGAATGAGAGGCCCCTCCCCTGGTCGTGGTCCTGTGACCACCAGTGTGTGCCTTGCATCCCTGCCTCCTCATCTAAATCTGGGAATGGTGGGTCTTCCCTGGTGGGCTAGTGGTTAAGAACCTGCCTTGTGATGCAGGGGACACAGGTCTGATACCTGGTCAGGAAACTAAAATCCCACATGCTGCAGAGTAACTAAGCCCATGCACCTCACCTACTGAGCCCACGCAGCTCACCTACTGAGCCCATGCGCCACAACTAGAGAGCCGTTGTGCCACAACTAAGACCCAACATAGCCAAATAAATATTTAAAAAATAAATGAATCTGAAATGATGTCTATCTCGGAAAGCTATGGTGAGGGATGAATGAAATACACAAAAGCACTTAGTAGGGTGCTTGTCTCAGTGTGAGCATGCAATAAAATTTAGAAAAGACTATGGTATCAGCAATCAGAGAGGTTGGGGAGCTGCCCACTCCTATCGCTTGCTAGGCCTGGGGCTCATTTGCCATGGTCTAAGTATTTGAAGCTATAAATCAAGTTAACAGATTGTCAAGGAAAAGTTTTATCCTTACATCTTAATAACCTTCACTCACAAAAATAGAGAAATATATGTAAAACTAGGGTATTTCTATGACTAAAAGTGAGTAAAGTATTAAAGACAGGGGAGGGACTTCCCTAGTGGTTTAGTGGTTAAGAATCTGCCTTTCAATATACAAGACAAGAGTTCCATCCCTGGTTGGGAAACTAAAATCCCACATGCCTCAGAGCTACTAAGTCTGCATGCCTCAGTGAAGACCCAGCGAAGCCAAAATATTTTAAAAATAAAATAAAAGGGAATCTGATCATGTGTAAGGCTGTCTGGGATGTTATTTGGATGAGTAGTAAGAATAAAAACATATAAATTCATAAACTATGATATATTTATTTAATAGCACTCATTTTCTTGCCTTTATTTCAGCACTATCATTAATTATATTTTCATAATCAAGATTTTCCAAAGTCTGTGTTTCATTAATAGCAGTAATCTAACAGATTAAAAATAAATGTAATTGTATTAAAATATACAAAATCTGAATATATTTTAATCAATATGTAAATTAATGTCAATATAGGAAGATAACAATTTAATTATTTTAGATGTTTCCAGAAAAGTTATTTTTCTTCCAAAATATTCAAAATTACCTATTTTAACAAAAATGCAAAAATATATTTTAATTAATAAATATCAAAATTTTAAATTATTTAAATCTGGAGATGTTTATAATTTTTAAAGATTTAATTACATTTTATGCATTTTTGTATAAAAATAAAACTACATGCAACTCTAGAAAAATCCATTTTTATTTTATATGTCACATATATTATATCTCAGTTCAGTTCAGTTCAGTCATTCAGTCATGTCCGACTCTTTGCAACCCCATGAATCACAGCACACCAGGCCTCCCTGTCCATCACCAACTCCCAGAGTTCACTCAGACTCAGGTCCATCGAGTCAGTGATGCCATCCAGCCATCTCATCCTCTGTCATCCCCTTCTCCTCCTGCCCCCAATCCCTCCCAGCATCAAAGTCTTTTCCAATGAGTCAACTCTTCACATGAGGTGGCCAAAGTACTGGAGTTTCAGTTTCAGCATCATTCCCTCCAAAGAAATCCCAGGGCTGATCTCCTTCAGAATGGACTGGTTGGATCTCCTTGCAGTCCAAGGGACTCTCAAGAGTCTTCTCCAACACCACAGTTTAAAATCATCAATTCTTCAGCACTCAGCTTTCTTCACAGTCCAACTCTCACATCCATACATGACCACTGGAAAAACCATAACCTTGACTAGATGGGCCTTTGTTGGCAAAGTAATGTCTCTGCTTTTTAATACGCTGTCTAGCTTGGTCATAACTTTTCTTCCAAGGAGTAAGCATCTTTTAATTTCATGGCTGCAATCACCATCTGCAGTGATTTTGGAGCCCCCCAAAATAAAGTCCTCGACTCTTTCCACTGTTTCCCCATCTATTTCTCATGAAGTGATGGGACCAGATGCCATGATCTTTGTTTTCTGAATGTTGAGCTTTAAGCCAACTTTTTCACTCTCCTCTTCCACTTTCATTAAGAGGCTTTTTAGTTCCTCTTCACTTTCTGCCATAAGGGTAATGTCATCTGCATATTTGAGGTGACTGATATTTCTCCCGGAAATCTTGATTCCAGCTTGTACTTCTTCCAGCCCAGCATTTCTCATGATGTACTCTGCATATAAGTTAAATAAGCAAGGTAACAATATACAGCCTTGATGTACTCCTTTTCCTATTTGGAACCAGTCTGTTGTTCCATGTCCAGTTCTAACTGTTGCTTCCTGACCTGCATATAGGTTTCTCAAGAGGCAGGTCAGGTGGTCTGGTATTTCTATCTCTTTCAGAATTTTCCACGGTTTATTGTGATCCACACAGTCAAAGGCTTTGGCATAGTCAATAAAGCAGAAATAGATGTTTTCTGGAACTCTCTAGCTTTTTCGACGATCCAGCGGATGAACTATGCTATTGTTGTTTAGCTTCTAGGTCATGTCCAGCTTTTTGGGACCCCATGACTGCAGCATGCCAGGCCTCCCTGTCCCTCACTGTCTCCTGGCATTTGAACTAGAACTATATTTATATACAAAAGTAAGGAAAATAGAAGTTATGTAATATTGCAAAATGTTGGCCAATATATATGCACAACTGTTGCACACATTGTATGTGGTTGTTTTAGTGCCACCCAGAACCCTGAGCTGGAATGTGAAAGGAAACAAGAAAATGGACTCCTGGCACTACTGGGAAATGATTCTTCATTATGCAAGAATTTATTACATCCTTGCTCTATGAGAGGAAGAACTTAACAAGGTAATGAATTTGTCTTTTCTCTTATCTCAGCACTTCTGCCGCTTGAATCCTGTCTACACTCCAAATAATGGTCATTTTTGAAGTCAGCAGTGGTGCACACACATCTTCTGGGGACTCAGATTCAGTACCTTTTATTTACCAGAGATATAAAACTGAGGACTGAGCAGTCCTGGTCACCAGAGTGGATGTTTAGGATTACAGGTTGTTCTGCCTGCCCTGAGCACTGACTTCAAGGGATTGGTTACCATGTGTATTTCAGTGTGTGTGTGTGTGTGTCTGTATCTGAGGAGCCCTTGAAACTGTGGGGCTGAGTCAGAGCCTCTCTTGACCATCTCTAAAGGCAAGCCAGCAATTTAAAAAAGAGCAATGTTACAGCCAAACATTTATTGGGATAAATTTTCTGCAGTATGCAAATCCTTCTTGCAAATACCATTATCCACATCACTTCCCGTGTTGGCGTTGAATCTATTCTAAAGCATCTCTCAATGCCTTACCCACCCTGGATGTCTTGATTTTCAAAGATTGGATTGTGTCCATTGGGACATCAGCTTGTTAGAGAAAGCAGATGAGAGAAGGCCCCTTGTTTCCCACCACCAGGACCAATTCCAGAATTGGACAACCTGAAACATAGCTGCCCATCTGGAGAGAAGGCCCCAGGACACAAAGAGGGGCCAAAGCTGATCCAGATGCCACTCAGAGTCACTGCTGTGTTCATTAAGAAACTCTTTGAATCTTACCCCTTTTTTCATTATCTCTGAAACTCAGTTGAGCTTTACTTTCTACCAGAAGCTTCCAGCCATTTGTTGGGGGAACATGACTTTAAGGAAATAAGACAGAAATGTGTTTGAATGTGAAGCAGTTATTTTTGCAGCTCAGCTGTGATATGATAATATCACTGTTTGCAGAGCTGGGACTCTGGGCTCTCAGGGGGCTAGTATAGAAAGCTGAACTGGCCAGTAAAGGTGGGCAAAACCACAGAGCTAGGAACTGAGCCCAACCCACCCCCCAGGAGAAGGGGCCAGCTGTCCATTGTCTAGGAAAGAGCAAAAGCTAACACACTCGGCTCTGAAATCTTTCCATAAAATATTTACCGTTTTCTTTAGAAGTAGTTTATACACTTACCACCTGCTTACCTTTGATTTCTAATGAGCCTACACTAGATTTTTAGAAGGCCCCTCTCTACCCTGGGTTTAGTCCATTGTTTAAATATAATACCATCATTTCAGGGATTTCCCTGGTTGTCCAGTGGTTAAGAATCTGCCTGCTAATACAGGGGACATGGGTTCGATCCCTGGTCTGGGAAGATTCCACATGCTGTGGGGCAGCAAAGCCCACGTGCCATAGCTACTGAGCCCACGCACTCTAGAGCCCTTGCTCTGCAACAAAAGAAGCCACCATAATAAGAAGCCCTTGCACCACAGCTAGAGAGCAGCCCCTGCTTGTGCAACTAGAGAAAAGCCCATAAATGCTGTGCAGCTCCCCAAAAACATCATTTCAAAATGATCACTTTTCTTGTTAAATTAAAGCAGTGACCTTATTTTCCTTCCATTCTACCTTAGGTTTTAAATCATCCTTCTTCTGAGATGTGTTTAGGGTAGTGTTTATGTTTATATTTATTTCAGGAATATTGAGGGTGGGGTCAAGGAGAACTGGAGGAGAATAAATCTATGGTCATGCTGGGAGACAGCAAATCACTTCCACAAATCTCTCCTGAGAGGCCATCTTGTGTCTCATACTGCTCTGGTGGCCCATAGTCTCCTGAGCTGGTTGTCATCTAGGAAGAAAGAGGAACCCAGTATATGAATGATTGTAAATCACAGGAGCCCCAGGTGAAGTTATAAGAGAAGAACAGGGTAAACTGTCTTCAGTTCTTCATATGGATCAGGAAGAGTTTCTTGCTGAGTGTTTTAAAACAAAAGAAAGAAAGGTTTCACCAAGGCCTGGAAAGGCTGGCTGCTTGGGACAGGATGAATGGGGCACTCTGATCTCAGCCTTGTTGGGTGGTTTGGATGAGACACATGGGCATCAGGGAACGTGAGGGTTTTAAGTAGGGAGGGTCCGCTGATTAAGATTCCCACTTAGTTTGATTTTGTTTTGAGTTTTGTTTTGGCCATACCACACAGTATGTGGGACCCTAGTTCCCCAACCAGCGATCAGACCCATGCCCCCTGCTTTGGAAGTTGGAAGCACAGAGTCTTAACCACTAGACCACCAGGGAAGTCATGAGAGCTTCATTTAGGAAGTAAATCAGACAACAGAGTGTCCAGCAGACTAAAGTTGAAAAGGTAGGTGATAAAGAAGCCTGCTGAATTATGATGGCATCTTGGCTTGGAAGGAGTAAGGATCTGAGCTTAGAGAAATAGTAGGACACTAGCCAAGGAGTTCTGGGTCTACTTGTAGGTATCTGCATTGCCTTCAAGACCCAAGGATCCTCTACTCCTGCCCACATGTTTTATTTTGTGTTCGATGCACATAAATTGCAAGCGCGTCTGTCACCCAAAGGTGTGGACTGAGTGGACGTGATCAGCAGAACAAACTTGGGTCCCAGGTTGGGACATTCAACATCATCAAGGGTTGGAGAGGTCGCAGAAAGAGCACAGCTCTGATGTGGGCTGGAGGCATTAGGTGAGACTCATAAACAAAGGAATGAACACCAGAAAATTCTAGCTGAGAGAAGAAAAGTCAGCATGCACGTGGCCGTGCCAAAGACTGGGTGACAGGACAACAGAAACACCAGACAGTTTTGCGAGCTCAGCTCGCGTGAGACTTTGCACTGGCACTTGGGGGCTGAGGCCCTGGGCAGAGATGTTTGGTCAGTCTGTTGCATTTCCTGGGCATCCAAGTCTGAGGCTGCAGTGTGTGTGCGTGCAGGATGATTATTGAAGAATGCTCTTGGGAAAAAAGAAGGAAATAGCAACTCACTTCAGTATTCTTGCCTGGGAAATCCCACGGACAGAGGAGTCTAGCAGGCTATAGTCCTTGCGGTTGCAAAGAGCTGGACATGACGTAGCGACTAAATACACACCGCACACAACTTGGGAACACCTTCTGTTGGGGAGTAAAGGAAGCAGAACTGGGGAAAGGAGTTGAACTGGGAAGCAGATGCAGCAGAGGCCTCATCCAACCTCATGGGAGCTCTGGAGCTGGGATGGCCCTTTGGACTTGGCTCCAGTGAGTCTAGACGCCTGGGTCTTTGTGTCCCACGTGTACAATCACTGGATGTGGTTGGGGGTGCTGGTTGTTCAATGACTCCCATAAGGCAGGGCAGTTCCTTGGGAGTCTCAGCCAACCTTTCCTGCAGCCAGGGGAATGAGAATGGGGTACCATGGTATCTACTGCTGGGGGTTAACCTTGTCTATTTGGAGATTCCTGGGGGAGACGCTGGCAGCTATCACTTAGAGCTGCGAGCTCATCAAAGCTGAGAGGTGGTGCAAAGCCAGCAGCTGAGGGGCCACCGGATGACAAGGTCAGTGAACCCGAGAGACAGTGGTCCAACCTGACTACTGTGAAGTAGTTGAAGGCAGTGGTAAGGGTGAGGGGTCTGGAGTCGGACAGGTTGGTCTTTCATCTGCCACTTACCAACAGTTTGACCTTGAATACATTACTTCATCTCTTTGCCCCTCATTGTGTTTGTCAATTAGGGACCAAAATAGTACTTACCTCATAGAGTCGTTGGGAGGCTAAATGAGATAATGCGTGCAGAGCACTTGGTGCTGGCCCATAATAAGCAGGACTCTTTAGCGAGTGACTGCTTGTGTCACTGTTGATGTTAACAATTTCACCAAACTAAGAGAAAGGCCTTAGACAAATATTGCTGGCCAAAGTCCCAGTGCAAGAGGTCGAAGAGTGAGGAAAATCAGATCAAACATGGAAGTGAGAAGGATGCATTCGTGAAGGATGGGAAGTCTCAACAAATACCCAAGAGAGGGTCCCTTGCCTTTTTGTGAGGAGAGATTGGTGTTAGTGATTTTATTAATTAATTTTTTGGAATATAGTTACTTTACAGTATTGTGTCAGTTTCTGCTGCCCAGCAAAGTGAATCAGCTATCTGTATACATATATCCCCTCTTTTCTGGACTTCCTTCCCATTTAGGTCACCAAAGAGCACTGAGTAGAGTTCCCTTTGCTACACAGTAGGTTCTCACTAGTCGGCTATTTTGTGCATGGTATATATGTCTGTCCCAATCTCCCAGTTCATACCATCCCCCCAGTTCATCCCACCTCACCTTTCTCTCCTTGGCATCCATGCGTTTGCTCTCTACGTCTGCATCTCTATTCCTGCCCTGCAAATAGGTTTATCTGTATCATTTTTCTGTATTTCACATATATGCCTTAATATGTGATATTTGTTTTTCTCTTTCTGACGTGCTTCACTCTGTATGACGGCCCCTTGTCTCTATGTGTTCTCAATTATAAGATGTATGGCCAAACCAACCCTATTAAAAAGCCAAGAGTAAAATTAAACACATTTCTGGGGAGAAAGTTGATATCATCTTCATTTCACACTATTCCTTTCAGTTCAGTTCAGTCGCTCAGGCGTGTCCGACTCTTTGCAACCGCATGGATCGCAGCACGCCAGGCCTCCCTGTCCATCACCAACTCCCGGAGTTCACTCAGACTCACGTCCATCAAGTTGGTGATGCCATCCAGCCATCTCATCCTCTATCGGCCCCTTCTCCTCCTGCCCCCAATCCCTCCCAGCATCAGAGTCTTTTCCAATGAGTCAACTCTTCGCATGAGGTGGCCAAAGTACTGGAGTTTCAGCTTCAGCATCATTCCCTCCAAAGAAATCCCAGGGCTGATCTCCTTCAGAATGGACTAGTTGGATCTCCTTGCAGTCCAAGGGGTTCTCAAGAGTCTTCTCCAGCACCACAGTTCAAAAGCATCAATTCTTTGGCACTCAGCCTTCTTCACAGTCCAACTCTCACATCCAGACATGACCACTGGAAACTAAGGCTTCCCACTGTGTTTCCTTTACCTGGAATCTCAAGTCCTGGCTTTGCCACCTCCTGCCTGTGTAGCCTTGCAAAACTCACACAACCTCTCTAACCTTCAGTTTCTTCATCTATGATATAAGATGAATAGTATCTGATTTTACTTGTTGTTGTGAGATTCAGGTGAGATATTATATTTGGTGTCATTTGCAAACTGTAAAACACAGTCTGCCTGTGTGTGTGCCAAGTTGCTTCAATCGTGTCCAACTGTTTGTGACCCTATGGACTGCAGCCCGCCAGGCTCCTCTGTCCATGGGATTCTCCAGGCAAGAATACGAGTGGGTTGCCATGCCCTCCTCCAGGGGATCGTCCCAATCCAGGGATCAAACCCACGTCTCTTACATCTCCTGCATTGGCAGGCAGATTCCACTAGTGCCACTCGGGAAGCGCAAAACACAATATTGCTGTCACTACTGGGGGAATTTATTTGTTCTGTGGACAACCTTTTTTTGTTGTTGTTTTGGGGGTTGATTTGTGTGTGGATTTTTTGGTTTGTTTGATATGATAGTTATAGGCCATAGAGGCTGGAGAGGACAGCCCCTGGTTGATGAATATGAAAGAGTGAGGAATCTCTGGTGAAAAGAGTGATCTAAGTAATAGCTTTCCTATCTGAGTGAGGATGATACTGTTTTCCACACCTCCATGTATTAGGAGCCTTTGTGTTTGTGCCAGTGTCCAGGTCTTTCGATCTAGGAAGATATAAGATCTGCTGCATTCCTTCAAGGTGTTCATGACATCTGTTTGGTCATGTGTATTACATTCTTTTTCCATTGGTAACAAAGGATTTGCACACTCCTCCCACACTCCATCCTCCAGTCCCTAAATCATCTAGATAAAGCCCTCATGGGAACATGAAGGTCCTGCCAGGTGGATGTCTTCCTGAATTACTGTCATGTTGGGTGAGGCAGCAAACTTTGGCTGAACACCCCATTCCTGGGGTGGTGATACCCAAGTGTGACACACACCAACATATGTTTAACATCTTAATTCAAACAGAGTTGGGGAATAGGGTCTTCTGATAAACGCGAATTTGAACATTTAATGAATTAATTTATCAATCTAGTTTCTAGTATACAGCAAGATGATTCAGTTATACATATGTATTTTCTTTATCATAGTCTTTTCCATTGTGGTTTATTACAGGAGATTGAATGTAGTTCCCAGTGATATACACTAGGACCTTGTTGTTTATCTATTTTATATATAATGGTGTGTATCTGCTAATCCCAAATTCCTAATTTAGCCCTTCCCCACCCCCTTTCTTTCTTGTTTTCTGTGTTTCTGAGTCTGTTTTGTAGAAAAGTGCATATTGTATTTGGATCATAATTAATATTCCACATGTGAGTGATATTGTATACTATATGTCTTTCTTTTTCTGACATGTATCAGTTAGTATGATAATTTCTAGGTCCACCCATGTTGCTGCAAATGGCATTATTTCCTGCTTCTGACGGCTGAGGACTATCCTATTGGATGTATGTACTGCATCTCCCTTATCCATTCATCTGTCAGTGGACACTTGCATGTTCCTTCCATGTCTTGGCTGTTGTGAATAGTGCGGCTATGAAGATTGAGGTGTATGTATCTTTTCAACTTAGAGTTTTCTGGTCTAATTTTTTAAAATCTTTCCCTGCTCTATGGTCAGAAATTTTGAAAAGTTTTCTTTTGACACTAAATCTGAACTGTAACTAGAGTTAATTTCTATGCATTGTGTGGCTTAAGGATCTAATGTCTTTTATCTTCATATACCTACTTTTTTTTCTAAAGCAGCGGACATTTTCAAGATAATGGGAAATGTGAATGTTAAGAAAAAGGAAAAAAACAAGCAAACAGGACTGGATTCCAGGAGGATAAGAAACAACTTGTCCTCAGAGTTTATTATGAAGCCCTTCAGTCCAAGTGGTAGTCATGGGCATTGACTGTGCTCCCCTGTCCCTTTGAAACGTATCACTTTTGGTTTAATTCAGCCTCTATACTTGAGAAAGGCTTGGGACCTGGGACCCTTTGCTGTAATGCTGCAAAGCTTGCAACCAGACACACCTCTCCTAGAGCAACAAAATACAAAGAAACTATATAGGACTAAAAATAACTGCATGCTAGCTCAGTAAGGGAGAATTTTAGACCTAAAAGATACAAAGAGACTAAAAACCCATCTGCCACTTTTGAGAAGCCTGGAGCAAAAACAGGGTATTGGGAGCAAAGCAGGGTACTGCACATGCCCCCTGCACAGAGCACCGCCTGAGGCGCGGGCAAACCACCTAAGCCTCCCCTTCTGCCTGATCACTGGACACACCCCCAGCTTCACCTCATATAAGGAACAGGTGTGTCCCTCCTCGGGGAGTGAGCAAGCACAGGCTTCTGTTGCTTGTTCTTGCTCCCCTCTTGCTGCAGCAGGGACCCCAGGAAAGCCTTGCCTGAATTTCTTGTCTAGCCTGTAGTCAATTTCTGTTGATTGGGGAAGGCCACGAACCCTGGTGGATAACATACTGCCTGGGTGAGTCCCTGAGCTCAGTTGGGTCATGGTGATAAGGAAGAGCACTTATATAAAAGCTATACTATTAATTTGTTCACTTACCTTAAAAATACCTTAAAATACCTTAAAAATACCTATTGATATACAAAAATGAAGAAGTATATTTCTCATCCTCAAGGAGCTCATCTGGATGAAAACCCAGTGCGGTCTTCAGTGTGGTTTCATGAATGAACGTGAATGCCTTACACTCATTAAACCTTAACAGTTAACAAAGCACAGTCGTCCTTTGGTATCCATGAAAGAATGGCTTCAGGACCTCTTGTGGGTACCCACATCAAGGGGGCTCAAGCTCCATTGTGGATCCGCCTGTAAGGACAGATCCCACATTTGCAGATACAGAGAATCAACTGTACTCTATACGTGCAGGTAGTAGTCCATGAGTATTTATGACTCCCTTTTATACATGTAATTGAGATTCACAGAGGCTCAGGGACTTGGAGAGAATATAGCTAGTTAGCCCAGGGCCTGAAGTAGAATCTAAAATTTTCTGTTAATCTGGTGTATTTCTTCTATCCATCTCTTAACCTCAATTTCCTAATGCCATTTATTACACATCTGCCAATCTGCTGATGATCTGGATAGGCAGAGTGGATGATGGGAAGAGTATTGGGGAAGATCTGAGGCTACCTGCCTTCAGCCAGTTCCCAAGCTCTTTTCCAGCCAATTGCCTAACATCAAGCAAGTTACTTCATCTATTTGCAATGCAGTTTCTACAACTGTAAAATGAGGGGTTTGGACTAAATGCTTTTTCAAGTGTGTCTTGATTCTAATATGATATCCTACTAACTTGATTTTCAAAGTATTGTCTCATTTACTAGTTTTATTTACTAAGAGGTAATTGACTTCACATGTGTGCAAGTTCTTTTGGGGCAAATTCCTCACTAAGCCTCAACCTTTCCTGAGACCTAAGTGGTCCAAGAAATGGGAATAATAAAACTAATTTTTCAGGACTGTTGTGATAATTAAATGGGCTACATGTGGACATCAGTGAGGAAATGTTTGAAATTTATTTTATTAAGTATAGCTGATATAGAATGTTGTGTTAATTTCTGCTCTATAGAAAACTGGTTCAGTATTACATATATACACACATATACATTCTTTTTCATTATGGTTTATTATAAGATATTGAATAATACAGTTCCCTGTGCTGTACAGTAGGACCTTGTTGTTTATCCATCCTGTATATAATAGTTTACATCTGTTAAGCCCAAACCCCAAATCCATCCCTTCCCCCACCCGCAACCCCCATGGCAACCACAAGTCTGTTCTCTGTGTCTGTTAAGTCTCCAGACATATGCCCAGGAGTTGTTACAAAGCAAAAGTGAGCATACATCTGCTGGAAACTTTTTCATTCTCATTTTTACAATCCAGGAATTTCAAAATACTTCGGGAGTGTTAGGTCATCCGCAGACCTGTTTCTCTGTTACTCACCCACTGTTCGTCTGCATTCGCTGGGTCTTTGCAGGGTGTCTCACCCATACCTGCAGTCCAACAGTGAGTGACTCAGCCTGTTGAATAACCCCCTTTTCCCCAGTATGACATGTCAACTTTATTTCATTGCTGTGGCATGTCTCTTGCCCTGTGGCTGATAAACAAGGCAACCCAGTTAGGAAACCAAAGCAAATTCCCTCCTCCTGAGTCAAGGCGGGAGGTCTGCCAATCTAGACCTAGGAGACAAGCTTTTACACCGTGCTCACTGTCTAAAGATGTTGTTCTTCTCTTTCTCAAGCTCACTCCACTCCCCTCACCCCTAGCCATCTCCCCAAAAGAGGCCATAACCTGGGAGCTATTTTTACCTACAGAATAAATCCAGGGGCACGACCTTTCGTGTTGCATTTATCAAAAAAGAGGGGGTTTATGTTATTGACTTATTTAAAATCAAGTATTGGTTTCTGCAAGGGTTTGATGCATTTGATGTTTGTAAAACTGGGTTACACTTTAGGATTCTCAGACTGCGGCACAGCTGGATTGTCTGCAGATGTGGACGTCTGTGGTCATGAAGACACCACAATACAATGAATGGGAAAGGCAGCGGTTTGATGTTTCTGGGCCCCATTTTCTTTATCTGGAAATAAAGATTAAAAATAACTCTTTTTTTGTGAGAATTAAGTGAGAATATGCATAAAGTGTTAGTTGCTCCGTTGTGTCCAACTCTTTACGACCCCATGAACTGTAGCCCACCAGGCTCCTCTGTCCATGGAATTCTCCAGGCAAAAACACTGGAGTGGGTAGCCATTCCCTTCTCCAGGGGATCTTCCTCACCCAGGGATCAAACCCAGGTGTCCTGCATTGCAGGCAAATTCTTTCATGTCTGAGCCACCAGGGAAGCCCAAGCATAAAGTGCATGCAAAAATATACCCTTGAGCTACGGGAAGGTGATTCTGCCAATGGACTTTCTGTGTAGCCCTCACAACAATACTGGTTTCTGCCTTAATTGTCCCAAATGACAACATAGAGATTATTATGCTTACCATAAAATCATGTTCTCGAAAGCTTGAACTAGTGAAATATGAACCAGTACCACTGTTCTAGAGGCAACTTAGCATTTCTATCAAAAATAAAAATTACAACTTACCAATCCCACAAAGTACACTGGGTAGGTAAATTATTATAAATCTATAAAGAGGAATACCATCTAGGCAGCCATTAAACATCACGTTGTAGAAAAACATTTATTCTTCTGGGAACTATTCATTCTGTATCACTCTGTGAAATATGCGGACAGTAAAAGAGGATACACTGTTTGATATTTTTTAATAAATAAGAAAAGCACATACACACATGGAAAAAATACTGGAAGGTACCCAGCAAAACATTAATCCTAGTTTTCTTTGGTTGGAATCCAAGTGATTTTTGCTGTCTTCCTTTGTGATTTTTCTCTGTTCCACAAGTTTTCGTTTCTGACGATACTTTATTTCTTTGATTAGAAAAAAATATGGCTATGAAACCAATCTGGTTTTCAAATGAGTGTTATAATTTAATCCACAATCCCCACCTTTAGAATGCTTTAGAATGACTTAGAAAAGAATTTATAAACGTGTGCACAGGAAGAAACCTGAGAAGAAACACATCAAAACATGAACAATATTATCTCTGTGTAATGGTTTATGAGTGATTTTGTTTTCCATCCTGCAATTTTCTATATTCTCAAAATATCTACAATCTGTATATATTACTTTTAGAAGTAGGAAAAATGCTATTAAAATATCTGTTGAATCATTATTATTTATTAAAAGTAATGTTTTCTTGCTGCCTCCTGTGAGAGCAGTGTGGTTGATGTAAGCTTTTTTCATAGCTGAATTTTCTTGCTGTGAATAAACCGGCTCAAAGGAAGCTCGTGATTCTCAGTTTCAGGATGTCTAATTTGAACAAAATCTATTTTTTCTTTTAAAAATCTTTCATTCATAGTTCAGGGTGATTTTAATTTGTATATATCAAGTTATTCAAAGCTCAAGTTATAAGACACCAGAGGGAAGACGGCTGAATAGGAGGAAAGCCTGAAAATCTTGTGGGCAACTCTGGCCTCACAGGATTGTCAGCCTGATTCCAGATCAAAGGGGCTCGGATAAATGCATTAACTTTAGATTTCTTTTCCCCGAGCCTCAGATCCACTGGATGCTTGCCCATCTGGGCTGAGCCCCATAGGCAGCTGCTTTTGGAGCAAGGGTGTCTTGAGGTCACATCTAAGCAGCTCTCCATGTCTGGTCAAACAACCAGAGTGTGTTTAAACATGAGTGATATTTTCAAGGTCAGTGCTGGGTTTCTAGCAAAAGAAAAAAATAACTGATATTCAGGATAGAAAACAGGGGCGGAGGGCAGGGAAACAAATGAAATTCTAGGTCTGTTACTGAAGCTCTCTGTCCAGCAAATATTTTAGGGATGTCTAGAAATGGGTGAATTTGGGACCAGATTAGTTTCTTCATCTGTGTTTTTCGCTTAAAGGATGAGTTATTTGTATGTTGGAAAACAGCTCTTATTGACAAAGGTGAACAATGTTGACTTCTTAGCATAAATACCATTGCAGAGGAGAAAACGAACAAGGAAACAAACAACATTTCTTTCCATTAGTGACATCCCAAGCAGGAGGAGAAGGGGGTGACAGAGGATGTAATGATTGGATGCCATCACTGACTCAATGGACATGAGTTTGAACAAACTCCGGGAGATGGTGAAGGATAGGGAAGCCTGACATGCTGCAGTCCACAGGGTCACAAAGAGTCTGACATGACTGAGTGACTGAACAACACCAAGCCATGCAGTGGCTCAGCTAGAAATCTGGGAATTATCCTTGCCTTTTATCTCTTTTACCCCCTTCTCCGATTCCAAACCCCCACCTCTTGTTTCTCCCAACCACCCCTTCTCCAGCTGCCTCTGGCATCCTGGCCTTATCCTGGTGGCCTTCTCAAGGCCCCTGGACCTGTGGGTAGACTCACCCAGGTCCCAGAGCGGTCATCGCAGCATGCAAACCTAACTACTTCATTCCCTCTTAAAATTTACTCCTTCTGGGTCAAAATCCAAGCTCTTTGACCTGGCATTTGGGGACCTTCTCTCTTTAGCCACCTCTACTCTTCCCAGCTCAGACCTGGGCTTCCTGCCATTTCCCGACCCCCCCCCCCCCATCCCAGGGCAAGGGTCCTTCCTTCAAACCACAAACTCAAAGATGAAATTGAGGATTTTAGGACTTCCCTGGTGGTCCAGTGGTTAAGAATCCTCCTGTCAATGCAGGGGACACAGGTTCAATCCCTGGTCTGGGAAGATCCCGCATGCCACAGAGCAACTAAGCCTGTGCAGCGCAACTACCCATGCCTGTGTGCCCTAGAGCCCATGTGCACAAGAGAAGCCTCCACAATGAGAAAACCACACACTGCAGCTAGACCCTCACTCACCACAACTAGAGGAAAGCCTGCGCGCAGCAACTAAGACCCAGCACAGCCAAAACTAAATACATAAATAAGCCATTTGTTTTAATTGAGGATTTTTAAAGTGCTATCAGCAGGGCCTTAAAACTCCAAGCACAGGGCCTGTGTGACTACAGTAAGTCATCTACGAACCTTCAAGTTGTGAACTTTCAAAGACGTGAACAAGTGTTCACACGTCCAATCGCATACGTTAGCTCACATGTCTGCCTTACATTGCCATGGGTGTGCACCCTTTACAAGTGGTCACGCTTTGGTGAACTTCACTGTAGAGTACTGTATAGGGCACAGTGGCACAGTGTCTTTGTGTGAAAAGTACTATAAATCCATTACAATATTGTGCTATAGTACATATACAGTATACTACACACAACCGATTATGTTAGTTGGGTACCTAGGCTAATGTTGTTGGACTTACGAACATATTGTGCTTACAAACGCGTTCTCGGAAAAAAACTCCTTTGAATGTCAGGGACTTACTGTGTTCAAGTCACCTGCCCATGAGGCCAGCCCTGCCCCATGGGGTGTTTACACCACAGTTCCCTCACTCCTGTGGCGCTTAGCCTGGAATATCCTGCTCGTTCTCCACTTTCATCATCCTCTTCTCCTCCTCGTTCTTTAAGATTCACTTGGCTTGGGTACCACGCCAAGAAATCCCTACAGACTTTCTTCCTACAACACAGGACTCCCAAGTTGTGGTGTGTCTTCGTCCTCTGAGCTCATTTTAGTCAGTAATTCCCCAAAGATGGGCTTCAACCATCTATGTATGAGCTCCTAGGGTGGTTTTGACAATGAATCTGAACCACTGGGACGAGGCCTGGGTACCTGCAAAGCTCATAAGCAGTTCTATGTGCCCTATACTGAGTTTTGAGGATGAATGCTCCTGGTCTGGTCTCCTTTTCGGGGTCTCTGCTTCCCTAATATCTGACACAGTGCCTGGCACCCCCATGTGTACCCTGGCCTCCAGAGGAGCTCCAGAAGTGGGGGAAGTCCCATTTTCTCTGGTTGGGGGCCTTCCTGGGAGGCGCCAGGCAGGCTGCAGGCCAAGGAGTGTGCAAGGCCCCCACCTGCCAGCATTTCCTTCTGGGTCTCCTTGTTCTTGAATCGAAAGGTGACATCCATCCAGAAAAAAAGCTAAAAACCCAGGACCCTGCCACTGGCTTACATCTGGCCCAGAGCAAAAGGCAGTAGTGAACTTGGCTATGGCTGAATTTACCCCATTTCTGGTACTGGCATAGGGTATATCGATCACAGAAGTCCAGGGACCTGCACCCAAGGCCTGATAGCCCTCTTCCCACACTCTCAGCCCTGGGCTCGCAGAGCAGCACCCAGGATGCTGTAAAGATGTAAAGATGCTCCAGCCTCAGGCCCCAAACAGGGCATTTCTTTGCAAGGAGGGGAAGATGCTACCTTGGGTGGTGGGTGTGCAGAAGAAGGGCTGTGCTGTGCTAAATCACTTCAGTCGTGTCCAACTCTTTGGGACCATATGGACTGTAGCCCGCCAGGCTACTGTGTCCATGGGATTCTCCAGGCAAGAGTACTGGAGTGGGTTGTCATTTCCTTCTCCAGGGGATCTTCCCAACCCAGGGATCAAACTGCATTGGCAGGTGGCTTCTTTACCACTAGAGCTACCTGGGAAGCCCCAGGGGAAGGGCAACCAGCCTGAAATCTACTGCTGTTCACTCCTGTCTTCTCTGCAAGATGGAGGAGCTGCAGGTACAGCCCAGGGGGCACCTATATCCCCCATGCTGGACACACCCTTGGCTCAGCTGGCCACATTCCCAAGACCAGCCCAGGGCCCACCCAGATCAACAAGCCCCCTCAACAAGCAGGCCATCTCCACTCTCAGGGTCTCCCCATTACCCTCACTCATGGAGTCTGGGCACCCCAAGCCCTAGGATCCCATGGTCCTATTTCAGGCGTATCTACTCCAAGCAGGAAGACTGCCTCACAAAAACTTGGCCCTCTCGCTCCTGTTTTGATTAGATACAGACTGTTTTTGCTTTGTTTAAAAAAATATTTTTGGTTTCTTTTATGGCTGTTGTTTTAAACAGTAGCTCTTTCTAATTAAGAGCATCATCAAATTTGGGTCCATTGCCAGCTAAACTAGGCAAAATTTCGAGGTCTTGAGGCTGTTACAGAAAGGGGAGCCCTGCAGTGTCCACAGCAGAAAGAGGCAAGGTCCCCCGACGGACCACTTAGTAATCGTCTATGATCCAGTTCTCCGGTGGCCTGCCTGTGGTTGCCTGAGTAAACAGAGGCCTCGTGAATCACAAGGTAACTGGGGCTACTTCTCTGTCAAGTTCTTCAGCCACATACAAATTTCTCACTATTCCTCTGAAATTTTCCTTTATCATCAACATCATCACCCAGTATCAACAGCTTAAATTCACCAAATGATTCATATGTGTGAGGCATGGTGTAAATGTTGTCCTTAAAGAGTCTCATTATGTCCCATATGAACCCTGAATATCGCCATTATTGGCCCCATTTATGGATGGGATGATGGAGGCTCATAGGTGCAGGTCACCTGTTCAAAGTCATACAGATATGAGGATTCAAATGTACATTGCACTGTGGCCAGAGTGAACCGTGCATATATAGTTCCCTCATGGATCACTTCCTCTATATGGCCTCCCTAGCCAGCAGGAAGGGATGCTCAGGATCACCTTTCCTTAGCCCTTCAGAGCAACCACCACATGCATTCACATTTCTGTCTACCTGTTGTTGTTCAGTTCCTCAGTCGTGTCCAACTCTTTGCAACCCCACAGACTGCAGCACACCAGGCTTCCTTGTGCTTCACCATCTCCCGGAGCTTGCTCAAAACCATGTCCATTGAGTCGGTGATGCCATCCAACTGTCTCATTCTCTGTCATCCCCTTCTCCTCCCGCCTTCAAGCTTTCCCAGCATCACGGTCTTTGCCAATGAGTCAGTCCTTTGAATCAGGTGGCCAAAGTATTGGGGCTTCAGCTTTAGCAACAGTCCTTCCAATGAATTTAGGGTTGATTTCTTGTCTACCTGTGGTATGATTTTAAAAACACATAGATATATTTGGCCTTTGTCCTCATTTCCTGGCACAGAGTTCTTAAAACCTTTGGAATTTCCTAGTGATAGGAGTGTTATTCATAACACTTTGACCACACCTGAGTTTATGCTGATGAGATGGCTCATGGGGGTTCCCAGGGAAACCAAACATATAGTGAGAGGGTTGGAGATTTCAGCCCCACCCCACCTCAGCATCACCTCCGTGGAGGTGAGAGGGGTTGGGGATTGAGTTCAATCTCCGATGGCCAATGCTTTCATCAATCATGGCTACTTAATGAAACCTCCACAAAAATCCCTAAAATCCAGGAGCTTCCGATCTGGAAACCACATTCACGTGCTGGGAGAGTGCTACACCCCAACCCAATAGAGGCTCCTGTGCTGGGGACCCTTCCAGACCTTGTCCAACGTAAATACTTCTTCATTTGACTGTTCATTTCTCTCCTTTACAATTAACAATAATCATAAATCTTGACTTTAGTGAGTCCTTGTAGTATATTATAGAACCTGAAGGCAGGTCATGGGAACCACTGAATTTGTAGCCAGCTGCCCAGAAGAGCAAGTGGGCTGGGGACCCCATTTGCAGCTGGTGCCTGAAGTGGGAGCAGTCTCATGGCACTGAGCCCTTGATCTTGGGTGGGTGTGTGTTGGGTGGGTGGGTGTGTGTTGGGTGGGTGGGGCGGGGGAGGTCCTGTGCTAACTCCAGGCAGTTAGTGTCAGAACTGGATTGAACTGTAGGACACCCTGTTGGTATCAGAGATTTGAAAAACTAGTTGATTGGTGTTGGAAAAACCACAGAACCACTGTGTTGACCCATGAGCTTCTAGACCTGGGGAGGGCCTAGACAGCACAGAGCCTGGCATGTCACAGGTACTCACCTCGTTTCACGCCTTTATCTGCAACTTCAGACTCAACCTCCAGGTGTAGCTCCTGAAACCTCTCTTTATCTTCAGTTAGTTAGTGAAACTGCTGTTCATTGGGTTGGGCTCAGTGAGCTTGGCCTTCAAATGAGAGGTGTTAGTTAAGTTTGAGGACTCAATGACTAAGGTCACATTGATGCTCAGTGACAGAGCAAGGACGGGACGTATCAGCCTCTTAAGTCAGACATCAACCCTTGGCCTCACTGTCTTTCAACTTCCCGAAGTTTGCTTCCTTATTCGCTGCCACAACAATTCTGTAGGACCAGTGATGGCACCCCACTCCAGTACTCTTGCCTGGAAAATTCCATGGATGGAGGAGCCTGGAGGGCTGCAGTCCATGGAGTCGCTAAGTCGGACATGACTGAGCAACTTCCCTTTCACTTTTCACTTTCATGCACTGGAGGACATGGCAACCCACTCCAGTGTTCTTGCCTGGAGAATCCCAGGGACGGGGGAGCCTGGTGGGCTGCCGTCTATGGGGTCACACAGAGTCAGACACAACTGAAGTGACTTAGCAATGCAAAAGTCAAGTCTCCGTGAAGGTTTAGGACACAATGAAAATGGTATCCCCTCTTTAAACTGGAATTTTTTCCATCAGGCAGGATAACTGAAGGCAGCATCTCAGCTTTTCGCCACCCACCAAATAGGCCTCTCTGTCTGGAAGCCCCGCTCCCTCTGAAGGCGAGAGAGCTGAGGGCAGTTGGGGAAAGAGATGACTCCAGAAAGGCTGCACTGCTGTCAGCAGCTTCCAATGCAGTGATTCACGGGGCCGGCCAGCTCTGCATCACGGAGGCCAACTGGGCATCTGTCATCGGCTCTCTCCTCTCTCGGAAACGGCTTCTTCAAAAGGGTCTGCAGCCGCCAGTGGCGAGGCCTGCTCGGAGCCGCTGAGGTGGCTGGAAGCTGGAGGGAGGCGGGGCAGGGGGCGGGGGGCCGGGGGGAGGAGGCCTGGAGAGCTGCCGCCCAGAGAGGCCGGTGACAGGAAGAATCCATCAATCTTGCATGCAGCGCCAAATATGGCGCTGGGCTCGAGAGGGAATAAACAAAATGGTCACACTGCGGGCTCCCAAGGAGAGGCATGACAGAGGAGAGCGAGGGGCCGGCCTGACGTCAGCGTGTGCGGTCCCGGCTGAGCTGCCCGGCTCACCCCGGGGAGCAGGAATCCCATATTTGTCCTTGCGGAGCCCCTGTGGGCTTTGTTCTTGATGGATGCGCCCGAAGCCGGAAGGGGGAAGCTAAGGCCGTGGATCATGTGGAAATGTGTTCTTGGCACTGCCCCCTGGGCCGGGAGGCTTTCCGAAGGCATGGTGTGGATTGAGCCCCTCTGTCACGGCCCCTGCTTGCTTTTGGCAGCACCATCCACTCACAGCTGGGCTCTTAGTGAGGAGGGAGCAGATGTCATTGTTGGAAATAGCCAGAACTGTTCCGCATGAATGGTGTGAGCACTTATTACACAAATTTGATTTTTATTTTATTTTTTACTGTAAACACTTGTTGCTGGGGCTTCCTGGGTGGTGCTAGTGATAAAGAACCCACCTGCCATTGTAGGTAGACCTAAGAGATTCGATCCCTGGGTTGGGAAGATTCTCTGGAGGAGGAAATGGCAACCCACTCCAGTATTCTTGCCTGGAAAATCCCATGGACAGAGTCTGCAGCCCATAGGGTCGCAAAGAGTCGGACACAACTGAAGCGACTTAGCACCTGTTGCTTAGCTATTTTATTTTATCTTGTTATTTTTTGCCCTTGGGGATGTGGGATCTTAGTTTTCCAACCAGGGATCGAAACTGTGCCCTCTGCATTGAAAGAACAGTCTTAACTACTTAGGCCACCAGGGAAGTCCCAGATTTTGAGTTTTAGAGATTTTAGGACAGCTGTTTGTAGGGGGCTGGAGAACCCACAGACACCTAAGGCTGGTCCAGATGACTAATTTCCCTGCATAGAAATCTGAGAGCAGAGCACAGTGTTTTCCCTCCAGGACCGGATGGTTGGCATGTCTCTAAGGGCCATGGGGCCGGGGCCACTTCTCATGGTGTCTTCGAGAATACCTGGCTCCTGCATTGGCTTCATGAAAAAAACGGAGACCTTGCCCTTTTGCTATGCCTGTGTGTGTTTGGCTTTTGTTTTTAATTTTTATTTTATATTGGCATACAGTTGATTTACAAGGTTGCGTTAGTTTCCAGTGTATAGCAAAATGAGGCAGTTACACATATATTTCGGTTTTCTTAACAATGAGATTTATCAGGGGCTTGTGTCTTATATGACTGCCTAGAGGAATAGCTGATGAGGGAGGTAAGATCACATGATGGTAAGAAGTATCCAGGATTTTGAGCCAGAAAGACCTGGTTTTGAATCCCAGCTGTGCCCATCAGCACCCATGAACCCTTTGAGCATCCAACAAACACACCAAGTTTCCATGTGTCCATAAAATGGGGTGATTGCTCCCTCTTCGCAGAGTTTTCATGAGAAATAGCCTTTCAGAAGGTAGTCAGCTCAGTCGCTCAGTTGTGTCCGACTCTTTGCAACTCCATGAACCGCAGCACACCAGGCCTCCCTGTCCACCACCAACTCCAGGAGTTTACCCTAACTCATGTCCATTGAGTCGGTGATGCCATCCAACCATCTCATCTTCTGTCGTCCCCTTCTCCTGCCCTCAAATCTTTCCCAACACCGGAGTCTTTTCAAGTTCTCAGTAAACTGTAGTTTCTATTGAAATGCATATGGGTTCTTGTAAATTACCTATAGATTGTTCATGGCTAGAAACTTTCCTTCTTCCTGTACATTTTTGTTGTTCAGAGCTCTTTCCAACAAGCTGTGGCTTTAAAAATGCAGATGCCTTCTGCAGAAGAGAAAAAGCTTTCCGAGGAAAGCCAAAGGGCAAACTGTTCTGATTAGCGCAACTCTGTCTGCACTCTAATGCCTGCTCTTGCCTGTCACAGAATGCTGAGCAGGGGTCTGGATCAGAACTGCACAGAAATGTGACTGCGATCCTGCCTGACCATGAGACTGGGGTGCACCACCGTTGTCCTCAATCTTTCCACCGGTCATCCTCAGTGAAAATGCACTGAAGCTTTCAGAAGCAGAAGCCTGAGGAGTGGGAGCCAGAGGTGGGGGATGGAGAAGATGCAGCTCCTGAGCTGTCCCAGAGGTGGCAAGCTTTCCATGCTGCTGATGGCAATGTGGCCAGCATGCTGGGTGCACTAAGAGATGGTCACCATATGCCTTTCGTGCCCTCATGTCGATTGGACCCATTCCTGTTGACTCTCCAAGATCACTGTCTAAATGGAGAAAATTAGGAGATCCACCGGAGAAGGAAATGGCAACCCACTCCAGTGCTCTTGCCTTGAGAATCCCAGGGACGGGGGAGCCTGATGGGCTGCCGTCTACGGGGTCGCACAGGGTTGGACACGACTGAAGCGACTTAGCAGCAGCAGCAGCAGCAGCAGGAGATCCACAGGCATTTGCTTCATATTGTCCAGGATGGAAAATTCTTATCCTTTGTCCCAGAAGAAAAATATCTGAGAGGACATCAGATATTAAGTCTTAAACGTCATGGAGAGATAATGTCCCAGAGCCATATGAGCTCTGATGGACCAAAACAGGGAGGTAAATGAGCTAAAAATGGGAAATGAATGAGGATGTCTAAACAGACAGGCAAGCCATTATTAACACAAGAATAGGATTAAACCTAAAGCACGACTTACTAGTTTTAGTTGTGTCTGCAATTCATATTTCTCCCACAGTGAAGCTACATTAAGAATAGTAGATTAAATAAATAAAGAAAGAATAATGGAAGAGGGTGACGATTGTCATTTGTCACCCATAAAGATCCACATTCCCACTCTGTGGCAACAAAATCGGGGATCTAAATATTAACAAGTAGAACACATTATAAACAGTTATATATTATTATCGCTGTAAAGTCATTACAGCAGAAATAAAAACTGTTTTTTATTTTAACTATTAATATTCATCAAATGTTAATGAAAATACCTAACAAATAATTATGAAAAACACATTGCTTAAGTAATAAAGATGAAAGAGATGATCATCGTGGTGAATATATAATCTGCAAAATAAAGAACATGCCTTTAATAAGACTTAATTATGTCATTAAATATTTAATTTTACTTTCACTACTAAATTTTGTTTGCATTTCGCATATTTTAAATGTAAAAAGCTCCTTAATAAGATTTGTCGTTTAGTGCAACATCAAATGCCCAAGTGTTGAAGTTTGACTTATTGTCTTCATCAAATTGGTCGAACATCTTTTTTTTATCATTAAATGAAATGAACGACCTTCTTTGAAATTTACTACATGTTATGCTTTATCCAAAAGGGGTTTAATAATTGATTCTAGGTTATACCCACAGAAATAATGTTTTCTAATGGTGACCAAAAAAAATCATTGCTTTCCTTTCAGTTTTTTTTAAGTGAATATCTCACAATGCCCCCCATTTCTCACTGTTTGTATAAGATAAAGTAGATCTGATTCTGCCTTAGCTTGCTATAGGATAGGTCCGATACCATTCATAATGAGATCATTTATTTCCTGAGAGTTGATCCCTTCACTTATAATTTCCTCCTTTAGATAAATCCTGTTTCACTGGTTTAAAGTCACAGCGAGTTAGTTGGTTTCCTGGTATTGGTGAATATTGCTCAAAACTCTTGGACTCCAAATATCTTACAGTATTGCTTATACATGTAATCTAAACAAAAAGGGTACAAATGAACTTATTTACAAAATAGAAGTAGAATCACAGGTGTAGAGAACAAACTGATGCTTGCCATGGGGGGAGGATGGGGAGGGATAAACTGGGAGACTGAGACTGACATACACACACTACTATATATAAAATAGGTATCTTACAAGGGCCCACTGCTTAGCACAGGGAACTCTACCCAATACTCTGTAATAACCTGTAGAGGAAAAGAATCTAAAGAGTGGGTATAGATAAATGTAAAACTGACTCACTTTGCCATACACTTGAAACTGTAAATCAACTATATGCCAATAAAAAACTTTTTCATAAAAATAAACACATACATAAATAAAAGCATTAAAAAAAGAACAAACAAACAAGTAAAAAACTCTCAGCCTCACCTTCGCACACAGTGAGAACCTCCTCTGTCTCAAGCGCCCTGTGCAAGGCCTGACTAGATCACTCAGTGGGCACAGCCAGAGAGGCACACACAGCACAGGGACGCGGGGACACGGTTTCCATGGCTCAGCAGAGCCAGGGGTGTGCATCTGTCCCCATTCACATCGGTAGCTGGAAATCAGCTATGAACCGTCTACACCAGACACACTGGTGTTTGAAACAAATGAAACAAATCAGAGCTCTGCCTGCCACCCCACCCTGCTCCCGGCCCCAGAGATCCCATTGTTAAACATTGAGCAGCACACCCCTGTGTATATGTACAGGGCTCAGGACATGACACCCCGCTTCTCTCCCACTGCCCCTTCACTACCTGACCCATAGCCCAGCAGGAGGAGCAGAGATGCCCTGTGGTTGTCAGCAGGTCAGGGTACCAAGTGCCCGCCTGGGCTTCAAACATCTCAGTAGGACAAATGTTGCTTTCTCCGCCTAGTGTCTCCATCTCCTGACCAGCTCCTACTCCCAGTCCTGCAGCTGAGGCAACAGGGTAGAGGCCCACACCCAGGTTTTCCTTTGCTGCCAGAAGATAAAGAGCTCTCTGTGGGGAGAGAGGAAGGTACCCTTCTCTCATGCACGTCTCCTGATGGAGTCACTGCCTAGGGAATCTCTCCACCTGGACTCCAGGGCTGAGAAGGAAGCTGGATGGCGGGGGGGGGGGGGGGGGGGGGTGTGTGCAAGCGACCAACTGTCCCACTTAGGACAGGATGAGAGTTTTCTGGGGTGGAGGGACATTCAGAGATAAAACCCAAGATGGTCCCAGGCAGCCCTGGATGGTGGGTCCCCATGGGGGCATCTTCTAGCCTCATTCTCTTACCCCATCTCCCCGGGGGTCCAGAAAGGCAGATCCACTAGAAGACAGATGTCTGTTTGGAAAGGCCTATTCCTTCTCTGACGGTGACTGGGAAGAAGAGGAACAACAGAGAAGAAACCAGAAGTCCCCAAGAGAATCCACTGTTTCCGTCCTCGGACATAAATGAGGGGTCTGGAGCTCCACCTCTGATCCATTTAGGAACTCAATTACCTAACCTTTGGAGCTTTGGGGAGGCCTAAGCCCCCAGCCCCTGGGAGAGGCCTGTGGAAATATGGACACAGCCCCCTCCCTCCTGACTGCCAGGCCTGTGCAGGCTCATCATTATTCATGCCTATCAGGGCTTTCCACATTTCCCAGGCACCAGAAACTTGCTCTTCTGGGGTTTTCCTTTCCTACTTGGCTGGAAGTGCCTGACTTGCATACGGATGGGGCAGGAGGTGGGGCTGGGGGCAGCCGGCTGGTGTGTCAGCCTGTGGATGCCAGACGAACAGGCCCATCCTTACCCCCTCGGCCACTCTGGTCTTAACTTCCTTCCCCAGGATGTCCTGGCTTTTTTTAGGTTTGCCACTTTCACAGAAGAAACAATGACCAGAATAGTAATGGGGCGAATCTCCCTGCCTCCTCTTGCCTACGCTTGTCTTAGAATGGAGCCACTTCACGTGATTGCCTCTTTTCTAGCCTCTGCAGGGAGGTGGGGAGTCAGACAGCCTGGGGATTGCTGGTTTAACAGTGGTGCCGGGGTTGCTGCTCACTTCCAAGGGGTTCTGCCCATGAAGAGGGGGCCCAGAATCTGTTTTTTGTCAGATTCTTTTCCATGATAGATTATTACAAGAAATTGAGTGTCGTTCCCTGTGCTGTGCAATATCTATTATTTATTTTATACATAGTCATGAGTATCTGTTCATCTCAAACTCCTAATTTATACCCCCCTTGCTTTCTCCTTTGGTAATCATAAGCTTTTTCTTCTATGGACCATCGAAAAAGCAAGAGAGTTCCAGAAAAACATCTATTTCTGCTTTGTTGACTATGCCAAAGCCTTTGACTGTGTGGATCACGATAAACTGTGGAAAATTCTGAAAGAGATGGGAATACCAGAGCACCTGACTTGCCTCTTGAGAAACCTGTATGCAGGTCAGGAAGCAACAGTTAGAACTGGACATGGAACAACATCCTGGTTCCAAATAGGAAAAGGAGTACATCAAGGCTGTATATTGTCACCCTGCTTATTTAACTTCTATGCAGAGTACATCATGAGAAACGCTGGGCTGGAAGAAGCACAAGCTGGAATCAAGATTGCCAGGAGAAATATCAATCACCTCAGATATGCAGATGACACCACCCTTATAGCAGAAAGTGAAGAGGAACTAAAAGCCTCTTGATGAAAGTGAAAGAGGAGAGTGAAAAAGTTGGCTTAAAGCTCAATATTCAGAAAACTGAGATCATGGCATCTGGTTCCATCACTTCATGGGAAATAGATGGGGAAACAGTGGAAACTGGTCAGCCACTGGAAACACTGGAAACACTGGAAACAGTGTCAGACTTTATTTGGGGGGGGGGCTCCAAAATCACGGCAGATGGTGACTGCAGCCATGAAATTAAAAGACGCTTACTCCTTGGAAGGAAAGTTATGACCAACCTAGACAGCATATTAAAAAGCAGAGACATCACTTTGTCAACAAAGGTCCATCTAGTCAAGGCTATGGTTTTTCCAGTAATCATGTATAGATGTGAAAGCTGGACTATAAAGAAAGCTGAGTGCAGAAGAATTGATGCTTTTGAACTGTGGTGTTGGAGAAGACTCTTGAGAGTCCCTTGGACTGCAAGGAGATCCAACCAGTCCATCCTAAAGGAGATAAGTCCTGGGTGTTCTTTGGAAGGACTGATGTTGAAGCTGAAACTCCAATACTTTGACTCATTTGAAAAGACTCTGATGCTGGGAAAGATTGAGGGCAGGAGGGACGACAGAGGATGAGATGGTTGGATGGCATCACTGACTCAATAGACACGAATTTGGGTAAACTCTAGGAGTTGGTGATGGACAGGAAGGCCTGGCATGCTGCTTTTCATAGGGTCGCAAAGAGTCAGACACGATTGAGCGACTGAACTGCACTGAATGAGCCTGTTTCTGCCTTGCAGATGAGCTCATATGTGTCATATTTTCGATTCCACGTATAAGTGATCGTATGGTATTTGTCTTTCTCTGTCTGGTTTACTTCACTTAGTATAATCTCTAGGTCCATCTATGTTGCTGAAAATGGCATTATTTCATTCCTTTTTGTAGCTGAATAATATTCCATTGTGTCCATGTAGCACATCTTCTTTATCCATTAATCCGTCCGTGTATATTCAGGTTGCTTCCATGTCTTAGCTATTGTGACAAAGGACACGTTTAAATTACCTTTTCTAAATGCCTCACTGTGTTGTCCACGACCATCAAACGAAGGGCTCTTCCTCATTCACTAAGTCTCAGTACTTTTCTGTGCTGGGAAAACACCCAGCTATTAGGTTGTATTTATCAGTGAAAGAAGGCAGATCCTTGCCGTGAAAGTCCTGTTTCTACTCCAGTGTTTTCCCACCACGTGAAGAAATGCACGATTCTAGTTTCTTCATTCACACAGGCCTTGAGAAGATGAGATACTCAAGGACAGACTGATAGACCAGAGCTGGGCAAGGAATAGGAAAGGAGATACCCCCATGGATATCTGTTCTATGTTAAACCTGCTGCTGGCTTTACTTTATTTAAGCCTAAAAGCGATTGTGTGACCTAACTACAGTAAGTCCCTTACATACTAATCTTCAAGTTGCAAAATTTCAAAAATTCGAATGTGCGTTCCGTTAATGTCAGATATGTGTGAAATTGCAGCTTGCCCTCCATCTCCTGTTGCTGACAATCCTTCACCTCTACCATCTCCCACCCCCCTCCCTCCCCCAGGCAGTTGCTCTCTTGCCTGTTTTCTCAATACCAGTCCCTAGTTCCTGATGCCAGGTGTCGTACTGTGCTACTGTGCTTTTCAAGAGACTATCCTGTAACATTTAAAATGTTCTCTATGTTTTTTTGGTTTGTTTTTTATGTATTATTTATGAAGGATATTGGAAATCTATTACAGTACTATATAGCTGATTGTGTGCATGCGTTGGGTGTCTAGGCTAACTTTGTTGGACTTACAAACACACCGGACTTGCAAGCTCACACTCGGAATGGAACTCATTCATGTATAGGGGACTTACTGTTCCAGCGTTCCCATTTCACAACTGAGGCAAACTCAGGAAGGTTAAGAAACTGTCTCAGAAAGGGACACTCAGGAAGGAATAGAGAGACAGGTCTTGAACTGGGTTTGTCTAATTTCACTGGCACAGAGGCTGAGGATGTTAGATGGAAATTCTCCTTCATCTTAACACAGGAGGGCCACCATTCAACAACAGAAAGAAGTGTTTGAGATTGACTCTCCATTCTTTGTGTGTGTGTGTGTGTGTGTGTGTGTGTGTGTGTGTGTGTGTAATTATTGCTCCTCTAGTAAGACAAGGCCAGTGGTTAGAATCAGTGTGAGTCAAACAGACCTATTTTACATTCTTCCTTGCGTTCTTTCTTTGTTTTCCTCCTATTTCTAATGGAAAATTCTAGAGCCTCTCTGTCTAATACAGTAGCCATCAGCCCCATGTGGCTACTGAGCCCTTGAGACACCAGATTTCCAAGACTTAATATGAAAAAAGGAATACAAAATACCCCATTAATAATTTCTAGATTGATTTTATTGAAATGATCATAGTTTGGATATACTGGGGAAAGTAAATTGGATTAACATTTATGTCATCTGTTTCTTTTTGCTTTTTTCATGGGGCTAGTAGAAAATGTAACGTTATGTTATATGGCTTGTGTCTTATCTCTACTGGAGAGCACTGATCTGCTGCACTGCATTTGTTAAGTCCTGATAAAAGACGGATGGCTTGTTAAAACTCTCCTTGGCCAGAGGAAATGCTTTTACCCCATTAATACTCACACTGAAACAAAATGAGGCTGATTGGGGATGAACACAGCTTGGGCCCCTGCCTCCCTGGCCCTCTGGAATATGCTCGGGGTACTGCCTGGGGCAGCCCATGCCTTGTCCCCTGAATCCACAGCTCTCGACATTCTGGAATGTTTCTGCCTTAAGCCTTTATCCTTTCTTCCCTGAGCAAAGTGCTTTGTCATTCCTCTTTGGGAGGAAGGTAGATGATGAAACCATGACCCAGAAAAATGATCTGATCTCACCAAGGTCATTACTGAAGGTCATGACCAAGCCAAGAAGAGCATGCGGTCCACTTTGGAGTTTGCCTCCCTGAGCAGCCTGCAGAGGCTTTTCTGGTTGATGATCTTAGTTGCAGGAAGGCAGGTTCAAAACCCAGGCGGTGGGAATAGGGATTACAGAGTCTGTGAGCCCTGACCCCTCCCCTGCTCCTGGCATTCAGCAGCCTCCGGGCTCAATGACTTTATTTTTCTCCTCTCAGAGATGGAAAGTGCTGTAGTATTCCCCTTTGATGATTTAAAAGTGTTATGTGCCTTTTCCTCTTTCCTCTTTATATCCAGCTCTCTCCTTTCTCTGGGCTACTTTTACACTCGTTTCCATAGTAACCACCTCTATTGTATCCCTGACTGTGAAGAGAAATCTTGCAGATGTTAGTAGGGATCCAACACCTTCCAGGAGGTATTTTGATGCACTGTCTCCTTATCTTCCCGCACTAATTTTCTTGCCTTTCTTCTTCTGACAGCTGCCCCTTCCTCCAAGTACCTACAAGCCCTTGGGGATGGCTCTCCTCCTCCATGTGAGCCTGGGGGTGAGCAGGGAGAAGGGTGATGCTGGAAGAGAAGGCAGAAATCTCTGGGTCTTATTACAAATCTTAATTCTTCCCATGGCTTTGACACAACATGCCAAACCTAAAAGCCCTTGGGGGTGGAATCAAAAGCGCCAAGGCCTGCGAACAGTGGGGTTAGGCGCTCCAATGGCTGTTAGACAGGCATCCTTACCTAGAGGTTGGCAGAATACACAGAGGCTGTCTTGGCCATCTTGAATATAAACCCCACCCAGCCATCTCTCCGGTTCCCATCACCTCCACCCCAGCCTCATGAAAATCTCATGACCGTCTCTATGCACTTGAATGTCTTCATTCTGTGCATTTCCCTTGGGTCTCCAAGCCTTCTTTCCTTATTATTTTGGAAAGGAGGGCAGACGTGGAAATACAAAACACACACACACACACATGAATCAGGGCTTTGAAAACCCCCAACAACATCATCACCCACCTCCTTCCCAGAGCCAGGCTCAGCTGGCCATCAGGGAGGGGAAGGAACATGGGTCTCCATCACTGACCTCCCGAAATTGTTTGAAGATCCTTTGCCCACCATTCCTCCTTGGAACTGGACATTATTCTTTTGATTACACAAGCCTGACAGCCTGATCATAATAAACATGTAAGTGAAGAGAACCTATTCCTTTCCAGCAGCATTATTTATTCACCTAAAGCAAAGGCTGTGCTATATTTAGCATCTGATGTCAGTGGGTTGTTTGATTTCTTGGAAATTGGCAGGAAGCCACCTCTCACATGATATATGAAATCACTGATAAATGCTTCTTTTCACCAAAAGAAAAACAGCTTAATAGATGCAGCCCTTTTCTGCTCCCCTCCCCTCCTCCCTCCGTCTTCTCCACCGTCCTCCCCCCTGCCTTTCCTTTCCTCGTCTGGGATTCGTCTTTCTGTGGCACAGCTCAGCAGAGCCTGTGAAGTGGAAATGAGTTGTTCAGTATCACAGGGCAAAATGAGGCTGTTGGGATGCTCAGGATGGTTTTTTTCCTCTCCTAGATCCTGGAAGGCTGCCAGAGTGCCAGTGAATCAGACGCACACGCACAAAAAGGCAAATCTATACAGCCGTGGCTTTATGGGGCCCAGTATTTATGGCGGAGCACTAGCTCCGGCTTGCTGTTTTGCAGGCGAAGATGGGAAATAGATAGTGATTCAGGATTGCCATTAAGTGAGAAAACAGCCCCAGTACAGATTGTGTGTAATAAACCAAATGCAGGGAGAAGCTGGAAGAAGCTGTGGATTTGCTACATGAGATCAGCCTTGGGCCCCATCAAGTTCAAGCTCCTGATTTGTGTGGTGGTTAATACCTGGTGCTCGGAACAAATCTTTCTGCTTTCACTCTGTCTTCTCTGCCATACACTGGGTCTATCACATAAAGCTAGTGGAGGGGTTGGGCAGGGCTGTGCACGTGAAATTAAATTAATTCTCGCCCTCCTGTGGAGATCCATTTATATGGCTTGAAGTACAAGATTTAATTACCCTTATCTTAGATCCTATAAGAACCAACATCACTATTGTTCATAAATTCACCCAGCCCCTTTCCACCATCAGCTGTGAGGTTTAACTCAGGACCCCCAGCGGAAGCCGGGTGGATAGTCTAACTGGCCACGGGAAGTGAGGAAACAGCAGCTTCAGTGGTGATTTCTTTACATTTCTTTGTCCTGGGCTCCATTCAGTGACACCCTATTGGAAAGTATTCTGAAGACAAGAGAAGGGATTGTTTTCAGCCCTGCAGCATCTTAGGTTTCCCTTCATTAGGTTCCCCTCTATAGTATGATCTGTCAAGCAATCCTGGCTGGGTGATATTGACCATGGGCGTGTGAGGGACTTGGAGAGTTTCAAAAACCCCACAGCGACACCAGCAGTGACTGGTCTTTCTCCCACCCCCAACACATGTGCATGACGCTCATCTTCATCCTAGGTGAGAGAAAAATACAAGGAAAAAGGAGGAAATGAGAGCAGCGATATCTGTGCTCTTTGTGTAGCTGCCTGAAGGTCTTACTAGGCAGAGGAATTGATGGATGGAGGGACAACAGACAGATGAACAGATGGGCAGATGAATGATGGACCCTCATCAATTCCTCAATCAGTAAGAAAGCCCACAAAATGAACACTGGCTCTAGGTCGAAGTTGTTTTCCATTCAGTCCTCAAATTTAGCATTCATTGAGGGCTCCATCCTAGGACCCACAGTAAGTGACAGCCTTTGTTTTAATTGAGATTATTTTTTTGATTCTCAAAATGAGGGGTATGGGACCGGATGACCTGTTAGCTCCCTTCCAGGCTCTGAAATGTTAAAGTTCTGTAATTGTGTGATTCTGTGATATTATGAGTCACCCAGGTGAATTAACGCTTTTCTGAGAGGTAGCCAGCCTCGTCTCCCCCAAGGGGAGGTGAATGAGCTCTGTCTCAGACACAGATGCTTCTGGGACACACCCTACCAGTATGACTGCCACTTCTCTGGGCCCTGAAGGAACCAATAAAAAGCCTTACTCTGGGTGAACATTTGCTCACTGAGAACACTGCTCACTTGGGCTCTTCACAGGGTCACAGTATGTTTATAACAATAATGATGATTTCTGCTTTGTGCAAGGAATTTTTCTTTTGGTTCGAGCTGCTTGAGAAGCTGGCTATGGTTTCTATCAGCCCCAGATCTCACATGGAATAGTACCATGGCCTCTAGCAGAATGACACGCAATAGCTGCAGTAACCGCCTCTCCCATCTCTGGAGACTGGGCAGGGTTTTCCTAGCACTGGGCTGCAGCCACGGTCTATTTTATCATAGTACCTTAGATAGGGATCAGTAAGATAGATGCACATCAAGACTGAGAAAGTTTAAAGGTTTGATTATCCTACAGTCCTTGGGGAGAGCACAAGTCACCTTGCAGGGCCATAAGGGAAAGCACCAGGATCAGTCAAGAGGCCGAGGGAGCTAGGGGGACCTATAGGTAAGAATCTTTATGTTTTTCATGGGGAGGAATGGGTGAGGTGGGACAGCCAAGTTTAGATTTGGCCAGCTATGTGTAAGAGTAGGAACCCGTGAAATTCGTGTTCGCAGTCACTGGGAAGTATATAGTTTAAAGCTGTCTGAGGAGTCCTAATATTGATGGGTGTATTAGTCAGTGTGCTGCAGAGAAACAGAACCAGTAGAGGGTGTGTATGTGTGTGTGGACAGAGAGAGAAAGGAGGAGAGAGAGCAATTGATTTTTAAGGTATTGGTTCGTGCAACTTTGGAGCCTGACAAGTCCAAATTCTGCACAGTAGGCCAGCAGGCTGGATACACAGGGAAGAGCCAATGCTGCAATCCAAGTCTGCAGGCAGTCTGCTGGCAGTTTCATTTCTTCATTGGGGACCATCAGTCTTTTGTTCTATTTAGGCCTTTGACTGATTGGAAAAGGCCGGCCAACAGTACAGAGGGCGATCTGCTTTACTCAAAGTCCAGTGATTTAAACGTTCGTCTCATCCATATACACCCTCACAGAAACATCCAGAATAATGTCCGGCCGAATATCTGGGAACTGTGGTCCAGGCAAGCTGACACATAGAATTGGCCACCATAATGAGGTTACAGTTTGCTCAGGGGTACCTGATAGACCCTTGGATGGCTATTAAGCATCACTTTACAGAAATGTGAAGTATTTAAAGTTAATTCATGGTCACTGACTCCATAGAGACAGGACATCTGAGGTGTCCTCACCTCCCTAAACTTTTCTTGAGAAAACACCTCAGAGCTTACAAAACAAGTGCATCCCATCCTCTCCCTGACTCTAACAACGGCTGATGAGGTCATCATCTCTGTCTCCATGTGAGAGATCAGAGGACATGAGTGGAGAAGTGAGGTGACCTGACCCACCCGGGTCAGACAGCTCACAAGCGAAGAAAGCCAGGATGGGCTCCAGCTTCTGGTCCAAGGTGACAGGATCTGGCTTAGTCTAGCGTAGTCTAGCGACTACCATGTGCCAGGCCCTACTCCGGATGCTTCCATGTATTAATTTGCTTAATATTCAGAGCAGCTCAGTGAGAAAGCCCTCGCTATTGGCCCAGGCAGGGAGGGTGAGGCCCACTCACCACCTCGCACAGGCTGGGGTCTGCAGCCAGGCTGCTGCTGCTGATCCTCCTCAGCCCCTCCCCCGCTTCCTCGCCACCCAGAGCTTGCGGTGCTCTCTCTTCCTGGTCCCCCACTCAGCACGCTGCTGCACTCGCCACCCCTCGTCTACCCTGGAGATGATTAATAACCACCTTGTCAGGCAGAGTGACTGAAAGCTGTAAGAGAAGGCTGCACAAAGGTTTGGAAAGGAAAATACAGAGAAACCCCTACAGTGAAAAAGGATCTCAGAATGATCACTTCACAAACCTCACTTTTCAAAACATCATATCCAGGATTGGTCCTGGGTGCCCCAGCACATCAAAAGGGGCCCCAAGCCCTGGCTTCTCTCTGCAGCTTTCATCCTGTCCCACAGTGGGATCCCCTTTGCCTTGCTCTCGCATTACTTATTGGGCCCTGGTCCCACCTTCCCCATGATTTGCCAAATGAGGGCAACACACTCCTTTGATAAATCTGTACTAGTTGCCAGGCACTGTGATGAGGACCAAGGGCTGAGGGGTGAGGAGGAACGTGGGTCTGCCCTCAAGGCACTCAGAGCCCAGCGGAAGAGGCAGGGCTGCCCAGCAGGCAGCATCAACTCGGTGGCAGTGACGCCAGCCCAGACACTGGCTCAGGCTGAGCACCCTGGACCCCCAGAAGGAGGTGTCACCAGCTCTGCCCAACAGACGCTGGCGGCTCTGTCAGGAGGGGAGGGTTAGCCTGGAACTGAACAGATGAATCCACAGGTGGAAGAACAAGGGAAGGACAGCCAGGTGGAGGGAACAGTGTGTGAAAAGGCCCAGAAGCCTGAGCGCTCAGTTCTGCTCAGCTGGCACGGAGAGCACACGGGGCCACAGCCAGGAAGGCACAGGAGGAAGGTGGGAGAGAGTGTCCGCAGCCTGGTGGCCTGCCTAGAATGAGCGGGGTTTGTTTCCCTCTGAATAGCCTGCCTGGGGACTTCCCTGGTGGTCCAGGGGTTAAGAATCTGCCTTCCAGTGCAGGGGATGAGAGTTCGATCCTTGACTGGGGAACTGAGATCCATGTGTTGTAACTAGAGAAGCCTGAGCACCACAACCAAGACCAGTACAGCCGGAAAAAAAAAAAAAAAGAAGAAGAAGAAATAGCCTGCTTGGCCCTTGTGCAGTCCCACCGGTGCTTCTGAAGCTTCCTAAGCCAAGTGGGAAGGGTTCTGGCACACCACGTACTTACTGAGTCGCGGTTGGTGCTCAGCCCTGGGAAGGATCCTCAGGGCATGTGAGTAGGTTAGATACTGGCTCCTGACCCCAAGGCATATATAGGCCAGATGAAGGGCAAGAAACGAGAAACATTATGGACCCTCGGCAGGAAGAATAATTAAACACCAGGCAGGGTGACCTCCATTGTGAGCGTGATGAGAGATGGTGAAGGAACAAGAGAGATGCTTCCACAGGAGGGTTTTAAATGAGGAAAAGCCCTCCTTTCCTGCTGCTAAACTGGGTACAACCCTGTCCACTGACCTTTCCACAGGCCTTTTCCTTAGAGGAATCTCCAAACACAGCCTCACCAACTCTCATCAGCATGAGGACTTCTTTCCATTTGGGGCCTGTACCTGTCAGTTTACCCTTGTCTAAGCTGAATGTTATATCCTCAGCTAGACCTCATTGGGCCCTCACTGTGTTGAGATCTGGGTTTCAGAACTCCTCTTACTTTGCAGCTTCACCTAAAACCAGCCAGCTCCTCCACTTAATACAGCCCAGAGCATAAAGATATTTCAATATATGCTTGAATAGTGGAGATTTGCACACGAGGCACCAGTTACAAGCAACCCTACTTCTGCACAAGCTGATCATCTATTATGGAGTCCTTTGAATGCACTTGTTTGTAGCTGGTAGAGAGTTCCTTGGCCTACTGATCACTGTTTCTGGGGTTGTTGCTCCAGAGCAAAGCAGTGCCTTTGTGTGTATCTATTACAAAGACACTGGGTTTCCCAGGCAGCTCTAGTGGTAAAGAACCCACCTGCCAATGCAGGCGACTTAAGAGACGCAGGTTTGATTCCCTTGGTTGGGAAGATCCCCTGGAGGAGGGCATGGCAACCCACTCCAGTATTCTTGCCTGGAGAATCCCATGGACAGAGGAGCCTAGTGGGCTACAGTCCATAGGGTCACAAAGAGTCAGACATGACTGAGGCGACTTAGCATGCACACAGGCATTACAAAGACATAAACCACACACATGGCCCATCTTCTCCTTTACACGGCGGCGCAGCCAGGGGTGATTGGAAAACGACATTTTAAACCCCAAAGCAAATTACAGCAAGGAATCAGTGTGAAATTACTATCCTCTCCTCGGAGTTCCTTTTTAAAAGTCAGGCAGCAGAGCCCAGGATAAAAGTTGGCCTGTCAGACAAGCCCATTCAAGCTTGCAATTCCGCTGTCATTTGCCCGACGGGCTTGTGATAAAGAGCAAGGATAAAAAATCTGCCAAAAATAGTGCCACCGAGAAACCGACACCCAGGCCAACTCAGGAGCCAGCACAGTGCCAGCTCTGCCCTCCCCAGTAGGGCAGTGTCTCTGAGGATCTGTTCTGACAGAGATGTCGTGTGACCTCCAATTTCAGCACCAAGGAGAGGAAGGGCCAAAAAGAGCTCCAGCTGTGAATCCCCGAAGAAAGGGGAGGGGGAACAAAGTTTACATTGAAAATCTTGGCTTTCCAAACAGCATGTTGAGACAGCCCCACAGCAGACAGGTTTGCTGCAGGCCTGGAACTTGCCTGGGGTGGCCACAGCCTGGAGATTCACCTAGAAAGATTGTAACATTGAGCTTCCTTCTCTTTGTACTTTTGCTGGGCCTTCGATCCCTGGAGTGGTACCCTAGGGGCCTGAAAGAAAGAGATACCCCTCTTTGTAGCCGCAAGCAATGGGAGCCCAGGCAAATGGGCCAACTGGCGAACTTTGGAAAAGCCTACAGCCACGTGGCAACAGGCGCTCTGGATATCCCAGGCCGAACAGAACCTGCTCAGCCCAGGCTCTGTCACCAGTTCTCGGTGGGGAGGTAGCAGGCTGATTTCCAGCCTGTGTGCCCCTGCTATGAGGGGGTGAGACAGAAGGACACCCACACCTGCCAAGTGACTAACGCCCTTAGAGGTAAGAGGTCACGCCCACGGACAGAAGCAGATTTTACTGTTTCAGCTCATGTTTATTGTGCCCCTGGGAGTGAGGTGCCTCCTTGGGACTCCCTAACTGCCCTGACAGGCAGGTCTCAGTCCTAGTTTACAGGTGAGTCCACTGCATCTCAGAAAAGTTCACTAACATGCCTCACTTCATTCACACTGTTGTGAAATGGGTAAGCCAGGAGTCAGATCCCAGTCTTTGGGACCCAAGTCAAGTGGATTCCATCAGAGGCATCCGCCAAGCCTGCTTCAGAGATGGCAGCTCCCACAGAAGTGGGGACAGTGGGGTCTGTCTTCACCTGCAGGGCGCAGCATCTCCAAATCCTTTGTCCCCATTTTCTTGTCTTGATGTCCTGTCACCCACTTGCCATGTGCAACCACCGACCAGATTTTAAAGTAGCCACAAATATCTGGCAACATATAACCTGACTTGTGTTTGGTTGATAAAGACCCTCAAAGGAAATAAACACAGGAATTGCGAGGAGTCCAGGGTGGTAATCTTTTCCCAGAAAGGACCCCTCCAGGGGCCAGGGTGTCAGGGCAATGTATTGTCTAATAGGCCCCAAAGAACAACAATCATCATGACGGTTATCATAGAAATCACCCTAGGTACTACTAGACTTCGCATCTGGAGGGTGGTCCTGATGGATGGCTCGTTAGAGAGTTCACGGGGGCCCAGCTGTCCTCACTCCTGCTGTCTCTCTTTCATGTCACTCACAAGTGCCTCCTGCAAACAGAACATTCCCTGGGGAGCTTTCCCCGGGGACCCTGATCTCTGGCATCCTTAAACAGCTGTCACACTGTCCCAGTTGTTTTCCAAGAAGGAGGTCCCCAGGGCTTCACCGAGGCAGACTTGAACTCAACCCTGCAGTGTTGATCTATCCCCTTTCATGTCCCCCTGGGAGAGGGGTGCCGCAGCCTGGGTGCCCATGGTTAGATCCTGGCAGCCTCTCAGCTTCTGCAGCTCATTACCTGTTGTTTTCTACCCAGAATATGCGTTTGGACATGTCAAGATCTCAGCGGCTCCTACAAAGGCAAACTCCTCTGGAGGAACCTGAGATTTCTTCTGCACAGACCAGCCTCACACCCCTTGGGGCAGTCTGTCAGCAAAGCATTTACACTGGGCACGGAAGTAACGCATTAGAGAGGGTAGGTGAGGGAAGCCTTCATTCAGCACTTGATCTTGAACTTTGTATTTGCCAAGGGCTTTTAAGTCATTTCCGTTAGCTGTTACTCTTGAACGTCCTTAGGAGGTGGGTAGAAACTGGTGTCCTCCTTTTGAGAAAAAGGACATGGGGAGGGACGTGTCCCCAGGGACACATCCATGGAGTGGAAAGGGTCAGAGACCTTGCTGGGGAGGCGTTCCGCTCAACCTTCATCCACTCTCAGCCCCCTCTGCATACAGTAAGCCAACAGGGAGGATGTTTCTGGAGCCTGGCTTTCATCCAGGAATCGTCCTGCATGTTAGCCTGCTAGAAGCCAGGTTGAGGTCTTTGTGACTGTCATGTGGCAGGTGAGGGGGAGCCTCAGAGGGGTACGTGCTGTGCAGCAAATCACAGAAGGATGAACAACTGCTGGGCACGCAGAAAGCTGGTGCTCACTCCCCAGCCACTCCCGAGCCAGCTTTGAAGCAAGATGTATTTTTAAACACGAGCCTCGTACAGAAAATGTTCCCTTGCATGTCCCCATAGCCTACTAATGGGGCAACGGTTGGCAACCAACACCACCAGCCCGTGCTCAGGGCTGTGTTCTCAATTTTTCTTTCTATTCTTGTCCCCTGGCATACGATAGGGGTTGCTGTCCCAGGAGACTACAGGCGACTGACGAAAAAGGTTGCAGTCGTCTCTTGCCTGCTCTCAATTTCAAGACTCTCTGATTTCGTTCAGACACTGGGCCTGTGGGTCTGTGTCCGTTGACCGAGTGTGGAACCATTATTTTTTTTTTAATTCTTCCAGCAGATTCCATGAAACTGCCCAATGTTTCCCAGAAGGCTGTGGTCCCCCTGCATCACCCTGGACTGAGAAGGGACTACGTTAGAAAGCCAGCTACCCATCTGGGGCGCGAGAAAGCAGCCTCTGTGATCCTGATAAATTTCACAGCAGGATCAAGGGCCTCATGTCCTTTTTTTGAAAATGAAAATAGCCATTTGGGGTCAACTTTCTGTCTTCCCATTGCTCTGATTAGAATTTATCTCCTTGTGCTCGTATGTGCTAAGTCGCTTCGGTCGCGTCCGACTCTTTGTGACCCCACAGACTGTAGCATGTCAGGCTCCCCTGTCCTTGTCCCCAGGGGATCTTCCTGACTCAGGGATCGAACCCCCATCTCATGTCTTCTGCATTGCCAGGTGGGTTCTTTACCATTAGCGCCACCTAGGATCCTCTTCATTTCCTTAGCAAGAGAAAAGAAAGTCACCTTACAAGTCCAAATTATTACTAGAATGATTCCTCTACTTAATTTATTTAGGATATCCTCCTGAATTGTCCTGGTGTGTCCCTGAGTATTATTATTATCTGTTATTGCTGTTGTTGTTTTAAAGGAGCCATTTCTAACCAGGGGCTGGGGCAACACCCTTTGTTCTCTGGGCCCCAGGTCCTAACCCTCAGCAAGGGAAGCATTCCTGCACTGCTGTGTTTTTTTGAGTTATGCAATATAAACAGCTTCAAGGAGATGAGCTCCTCCAGTTTTGTTTTTAAACCCTGACTTCACTTGCCCTCTGCAGAGCTTGGCATTTGGGTGGTTTCCTCCTGCCTTCTCTGTTTTCCTTGCTAGAAAACAAAACACCCTTCCCTTGACCCTCCTCCAGGACCAGCCCTTTCCTCCCCAGACTCAGCAATGGAATGAGCCACTGCTGATGGAAGGAAATTCACCAGGAATTGGTGAAGAAGCTACTGAGGAAGTCTAACACACCCCTGCTTTGTCTCTGCTCAGTTTGGACACCTCTTTTTCCTCTGGTGCAGGCTCATCAGCTTGGATGCAGAGTGGGCGCCCAAACTGAGCAGAGACGAAGCAGTCCTAGGTGTTAGATTTTCTCTGTAACTTCTTTACCCATTCCTGGTTCCCCCAAGTCAGGAGTATCCTCAGAACATCTGAAGCATAATTCTGCTCAGCATATGGATTCACACCTGACTTTTCAAGAACACAGCTGATGTGTAAAACAGGTGTGACTGGACTTAGGAGAAAAGTTCAAAAGGTATTGCAAACGTCAGCTCCACATTATTTTGCTACTTGCATCCCCTTAAAACAAATATTTGCAAATCGTTTCATCGCTCATTAGACCAGACTCATGGTTTATCCTCCTAATGATTCCACGCAGTGGAGAAACCCTGCAGTCTTCTCGATGAGTTTGGCTTGGCAAAACGGCATGCAAGGCACAGTTGGATTATAATACAATTTTAGTCACAGGTTTCCTAAAACAACCATCCTAGGCTGAGTCACTGAATCCTTTATTTACACAGTTGTCTTAATGCAGACAACCAATATTTTCAGAATAGGTATTAACTTTCAAATTTCTTAGTAGGTCAAATCCCTACTTCCATCCATAAAATTTTATTTTACAGTATTCTGTCTGTCTAATCACCTCTAATGACTCAGGCTTGCCATCTATCTGGTGGGGGTCAGCACCTTCAGGATGAGAAGGATGCTCTTTTCATCCTTCCAGAAGTGTGAGTTTGGGAGGGAGGGCTGAAAGGTGGAAGGCATAGAGGTTTGGAAAATCGAGTGCCCAGGGCATGGAAGTTGTGAAGAGGGAGCCCAATGGTAGGAATGGCCTGGGATAGAGTGAGAGGAGCCAGGTACTTGGCCTTTCCCACTGGATTCGAGAAAAGTACAAGAGAGAAAGAAAGAAAAAAAAAAAAGGAGAGAAAGGAGGGAAGAAAGGAAGGCAGGAGAGAAAGAAAGAGAGACCGGAGAAAGAGAAAGAAAAGAAGAGAAATTACAGCTGTGGTTGGGGCGGGGGTGCGAGGAGGGGGGATGTTGGATAGGCCTGGATATTTTTGCATCAAGAAATGCTTCCAGTTCTACCAATTGAAGCTCAGCCAGGGCCTCTGACAAAGCCACACGGCATCCTCTTTTCAAGACTTTCAGAATTTCTCTGCATTTTTCCAGCAGTAGGAGCAGCTGCTGCCAACCTTGGCCCAGCCTCTCATTTGCCAGCTCGCAACCCTACCCACTCTTCTCCTTCTGTTTCTCTCCTTCAAGGTCAAATCCCAGTGCACCTCAACTTTTCAGTGAGAGCCTCAGCCCTCAGTGTCCCGGGGGCGGGGCGGGGGGTGGGGTGATGGGGCCTGGCTGTGAGCAGCGTGGGGCGGGAGGGAATCTGCTGGGGCCTTGACTTTCTCACCCATGTTTCAGATGTGCTGGGGTGTAATGGTAAACAGCGTCTCCCTTGCTGCCAGAACGGCCTCTCCACCCCAGTCCTGTTCCCATCACCCTAGGGGTTCCAGTAATAGGGCGTAAAGCAAACAAAGAAAAACAGTAATCTGGTGTTCCAATTGCATTTTTTGTTTTTAGAAAATGTTAATGATAGGTTATTTGATTACCCTAGGTTTGGCTCTGCCTGCTCGGCATTAAGCACATCTGGTATTTAGTAACAATATAAGTAGCAGGAGTTTTTTTGGCACTTGAAAATAAGCTCATCCAATGTTGCCATGCAGTTTGGAAACTCGTCAGAGAGGCCAGCCAAACTTGTGGAGATACAAGACTTTTTCTGTAGGCCGGGCAGCTGGCCAGGACAGCTAAAAAATGTGAATTGGCTAAGAACTGCTGCCACGCAAACACTTCTGGAAATTTCTGTGCTTGGGCCTGCCAAATCCATTATGCACAACATGAATTACAAGACTTTCTATCTCTCCAAGCAGTTGCTTTTTGAGCTTAATTCTCCTATGCACTTTATGAAACATACACACACAACCAAAATGAGAAAAACACCCTCCCCCAAATCCACTACCATTAAAAAAAAAAAATCTCTTTCCACTGGGGCTGCCAAGCTCACAACTGTTCCTGAATTAGGAGAAATAGCCTCAAACTTTGGGTTGAATTACATTAAATCTAACACGTGGGAGGCAACTGGGCTTCCTGGAAATTCTAGAAAGGAAAGATGTCTCACATCATGGAGACAGCCTGATGTCTAGATGGGAAACACGGAGTAACAGAAGAACTTGGAAGGAGAAAAACATATACACCCTTCACTCGGCCTGTCCGGTCACCAGGGCTTGGACTTTAACTGGGATTTGAATCAGACCAGGGAGCAAACCTTTTAAGCAGAATGTGTTTCTTCGGCATGGAGGCTGCGGCCCTGCCTGGAGATGTCTGGGTCCGCCTTGAGGTCTGGCAGGCCTATCAATCATCCGGGCAGGATTTGAAGCAGAGGGTGGGCCCCGGAGGACAAGCCACAGCTGGCCAGGGGAAAAGCAAGCAGGAGAGGTACAGCCAACACTTCTAGTCGGATCCTGGGTCTGCCCGGGCTTCCCTCCCTCCCAAGGCTTAAAAAGCTTTGCATCATTTCATTTCTGCTTCCAAATTGAGACTTGCCTCTTGCTTGTGATTCAGAGGTACTAGATTACTCAGACTCTGCCCGGGATTGTTGTCAAGGGCCTGGAGCTCCACTCCTATTCTCCAGAAGCGCTGGGATGACATTTTTCATAGGACACACATAATAGCTACTATGAGATAATCATATTAGCCCATAATGAGACAGAGAGTACAGCTAAATCCTTCCGACTCCCACTGGGGCTGACGCTTTCTCCATACACAGCCCTTTTCGTGAGAACTGTAAGGTCGCTGCAGGTGTTTTTTTTGGTCTTAGACAATGGTGTCAATTTCACTAAGTCCCAACTCTAAGGTGTTCAAAAAGCCCATGGTCCCCACGATGTCATTGACCCAGTGAATGAATAATTAGCTACTCCAGTGTGCCTCGGTTCCCCTCTCTGTGTGTGCTGTGGGCGTTCTCCCAGGGCAGGGGAAAAGCCGTGTGATTGGACATCGGTCTCGGCCTCGTATTTTTGTCACCCTGTTACCTCCTTCGAGCCGCAATCTCTTAAGTCTCAGCCTGGCACCCTCTCTTGTAAAATGGGGCCAGTACCAGCCTCCTCTTAGCGCCACAGTGAGGGACCAAGTGTGGTCGTAATTACACAACTTCTTTGTAAACTCTAGCACAGTATACAAATGTAAGGTGTTCATAGTATCTTTCCAGTCCTAATTGTAGAAATTTGATCACTTAAGTTACTGGGAAAGTGACACAGAGGCTTGTAGTGGGATAAGGGTGGAGGATGGGATCCGAGCAGTCCACACGCATGAGCAATGGAACCCGGGTCTTTATCGGGGCTGTCAGTGAGAAGAGATGCTCGTTTTCTGCAGCTGTTACAGGACGACCTCTCTCGGTATAACTCTTCGTTAAAGTGTGTCCCCTCCTTCCTCTCCCTCTCCCTCTCCCTCCTGTCCTCTCTCTTTTTTCTTTTTTTTTCAGGAATCAATTGGTAGCAATCACTCTTAATGTCCCATTGGACTAGATTGACCTGAGATTGAAGGTGAGGCTGCCAGTTGCTAATTAGATTTCCTTTCCCATCGTGAACTGTATCCCAGAACCATCGCTCACACGAAGCAGTTAAACAGGTTTGGGCATTTGAAAAAAAAGAAAGAGCCAGGGCCCCAAGAAAGCAGTCTTGGCCTCATTTCTATTTGGCTCACATTGTCTGTCCTGTTCTTGCTTAAATTTGGATTACAGGACACATTTTTCTCAGTTTCCTTTTCTCGTGTTCCTGGATCTTTGTTGTAGAATTGTAGGAAACACAGAGTCAGGGGAGTCAGCCAGAAAGGATCTCTTTCTTCCAGGGAAGGTCTGGGGCCCCGTCTCAGACACCACGTGTGTGCAGCGCCTGTCTCCCCTTGGCCCCGGCCTCCTCTCCCCCGTGACAGTTGTTGTTTTCTTCACGATGGCCACCATTCAGGGCTTTTAAATTCTGATTAGTTCAAGGGCTTTTTCCTTTCTCAGTCTGAAGACAGTCCCCCCAGTCACCACCAACACACACACACACACACACACACACACATACACACTGCTCCCCCGGAAACCAGGCCTGCCTGGTCCCTGTATGCTGGGGCTGCCCAGCAAAGATCCAGAGCTTGTGAATCAGTCTGAGTTCAGTCAAAGCGGAAGTGTGGACAGAAACGAGCACAGAAGGCCACTGTTCAGCCGCTGCAGAGGGAAAGGATGGAGGCTGGGGCTGGGGGAGGGGGCTGGGAGGAAGGCACAGCCACGCCAGCCTCTTCACCCCAGGCAAGGACAGTGACACCATGCAGGCACATATCTCATTATAGCACCGAGGTGGCTTTGCCCGCCCAGCACTCAAGAGGCCAGGTACCATCTCCCCATTCTAACCAGCGGGCACCAATGTTGGTACGGTCACCAGGATGAGCATGGAGTTTTCTGAAACCAGAGTCAGACTGTGAAGCATTCCCCTGACATTGTAACACCCAGCCAGTCACTCCTGTCATTTACCTTTGAGGTTCACCTCTGTGAATCATAATCATAAATATTCATGGAGCATCCCTCATCTCTCAGCCCGTCAATGTAAGTAGCTTCATTCTCGTGGGAGCCCTATCACCACTTTGCAATGAGGTAGGCAACATAATTACCCCTCGTTTTCAACTGAGGGGACCAAAGCTTGGGTGGGTGAAGTGGCCTGGCCAAGCTCACAAACTGTAGCAAGTTGAGGGGGTGTTGTGTGGGGCAGCCTGGAAAGTCACCGTGCTACCACTGCCTGGGGCTTGGCGCTGTTCACGTCTCACCCCTGTCCTGTTTCATTAAGACTGCTTTTGCACTGGATGTCAAAATGGTCTCCCTACAGGGATACCTGCGGAGATGCATATCCTTCATTCCTCCTACACGTGAGGTCAGCTGAGTGCTGGGTTAGGTCACCAGCCTTGTCTCCCAGGTGCGTGGTGACTTCTCAGAGTGGGTCTGAGACATCTTCCACCTAGCCAGGCTTCGTCTCCCTCCCTCCCTCATTGCACTCACTAGGCATCATCACCACCACGAGAAAAGCCTGCTCTTCTCCTTATCAGGTTAACAGCAGAAAGGATCACTAAAATGTCACCTTTTGGGTCAGATCCATGGGTCAGTGTTGAATACACAAACCATTCCACCTGACTGGTTTTTTCATTTATTTTTTTCTTGAGGTAACAGTTGACCTACAGTGTTGTGTTAATTTCTGCTGTACAGCAAAGTGACTCAGTGATACATATATATACAATTCTTTTTCATATTCTTTTCCAAATTATGGTTTATCACAGGATATTGACTATTGTTCTCTGTGCTATAAGCAGGATCTTGTTGCTTATTCATTCTATAGGTAAAAGTTTGCATCTGCTAATCCCAGACTCCAATCTATCCCTCTCCCACCCCCCACCCCCTTGGCAAGCACAAGTCGGCTCTCTATGCCATCTGACATTTTGAAAGTGAAGACTGTTTTCCAGAGCTGATGCCATTTTCGAGTATTCAATATTCGCTGGGTACCTACTGTGTGCTTACTATGTTCGTCATAGTCCAGGGACTGTTTCAGGTTAAAGTGTCTACAATGCTTAGAATAGGAATAAATACCCCTTGAAATCCCAGTGTTCCAGAGAAATCTTTTCCTGTGACTTGGCGCAGAATCCAACTCTTCCTCTCCAAGGTGATGGCTCTAACCAAGACAGAGATTTAAAATGCCTTCTTGTAATGGTTATCTGATGTTTCTAAATGTGATTGCTAATGGCATTAATCAGTCCTTCCTATAAGCAACTGGTTGAGCTACTGTGGGTATGAGAAAAGGACAGACAGGGAGACGATACAGCTGTCACTATTGTTTCTAGATGACAAGACTGATTGTATATTACCATGGTATAATTATTGGCATTACATATCACCTCTTGCTGTTGTTCAGCCACTCGGTTGTGTCTGATTCTTTTCGACCCCATGGACTGTAGCACGCCACGTTTCCCTGTCCTTCACTAGCTCCCAGAGTTTGCTCAAATTCATGTCCATTTAGTTGATGATACCATCCAACCATCTCATCCTCTGTTGCCCTCTTTTCCTCCTGCCCTCAATCTTTTGCAGCATCAGGATCTTTTCCAATGAGTTGGCTCTTTTACTTATAACTTGGGTTTGTGAGACATTACAGAGAAACCCAAACAAACTTTTTGGCCTACCCAATAATACTCAAGAAGTTAATTTTTTTTTTTTTAACAAACCTTAGGTTTGACAGATACTAAATTCTGCTGCCTAGTAACCCCTTCCTAGATCATAAGTGTATTTGTCTTTTATTGCCCTGTAACAAATTAGTGCAAATCTAGCAGCTTAAAGACACACACATTTATGATCTCACAGCTGCTACAAGTGAGCTGTGTCCTCTGCCCAGGTTCTCAGGAGCCTGCCATCAGCCTGTCACCTGGAGCTGGGGTCTCAGCCAGGCTCAGGGTCCTCAGCCAAGTTCACAGTGCTGGTGGTTTAGTTGCTAAGTCGTGTCGACTCTTTGCGAGCCTATGGACTGTAGCCCGGCAGGCTCCTCTGTCCATGGGTTTCCCAGGCAAGGATACTGGAGTGGGTTGTCATTTCCTTCTCTAGGGGATTTTCCTGACCCAGGGATCAAACTGCGTTTCCTCCTTTGCAGGTGGATTCTTTACCACTGAGCCACCAGGGAAGCTCACCCAAGTTCACAGGGCAGAATTCATTCCCATGAAGCTGTAACTCTCCTGGCAGTTTACATCTTCAAAGCCAGCCAGGAAGACAGAGAGTATGCTGCTTAGAGTCTCTGACCTCTAGACCTTCTTTTAAACGGCTTGTCTGATTAGGTCAGACCCACCCACCATAATCTGTCTTTCGATTAACTTACAGTAACTGATTAGAGATCTTAATTACATCTGCAAAAATCCCTTCACCTTTACCACATAACGTAATGAAATCACAGCAGTGATATCCTATCACCTTTGCCAGATCCTATTGGCTAGAAGCAAATTAAGGTCCTTCTCACTCTCAAGAGGGAGAGATTATACAAGAGCAAGGGGTCTTAGAGGTCATCTTCGAATCTGCCTTCGACAATAAGCTACTGGAGTATAGGAAGGCTGTGATGTTTTTTGATGTGCCATTACATTTAGCAGAGTGATAGGCACAAAGTAATTCATGGACACTGAAAACTTAGCGACTGACAATAAATTCATATAGTAAATATATGAATATAATAAATTATATTTTTTAAGCTGGGGTATGGTTGCTTACAATGTTGTGTTAGTTTCTGCTGTACAATGAAATGAGTCAGCTATATGTCTATATATATCCCCTCCCTCCTGGACCTCCCTTCCAACACCCCCATCATCCCACCTGTCTAGGTCATCAGAGAGCACCAGACTGAGCTCTCTGTGCTATACAGCAGCTTCCTACTAGCTGTCCATTTTACACATGGTAACGTATATTTGTTGTTATTCAGTCGCTAAGTCGTGTCCGACTCTGCAACACCACAGACTGTGCGGCACACCAGGCTTCCCTGTCCTTCACTATCTCCTGGAGTTTGCTGAAACTCATGTCCATTGATTTGGTGATGTCATCCAACCAGCTCATCCTCTCTCATCCCCTTCTCCTCCTGTCCTCAGTCTTTCTCAGTATCAGGGTCTTTTCCTGTGAGTCAACTCTTCACTTCAGGTGGCCGGATTATTGGAGCTTCAGCTTCAGCATCAGTCCTTCAAATGTATATTCGGGGTTGATTTCCTTCAGGATCAACAGGTTTGATCTCCTTGCTGTCCAAGGGACTCTCAGAAGTCTTCTCCAGCACCACAGTTTGTCAGTCCTAATCCCCCAATTTACCCACCCGCCAACCCCTTCCCCATGTCTACAAGTACCTAGAGATGTGTCTCTATTCCTGCCCTGAAAATAGGTTCATATTTTTAAGACACGAACTTTCTTCCAGGGCACACTCTGGAAAAGGTCCTTTTTTTCCCTCCATTGGTCTTCATGGGTTGGGATGGAGGGAAGTGTGACTAGTTACCGATCCAAAGTGTCTGTGGTTGAAAGGAAGGAAAAAGGAGCTGGGAAAGAGGCTTCATTCCAGCTCCTCCTCTGAAAGCTGTGAGTGCTTCCTCAGCCTGGAAAGTGGAGGAAATAGTACCCGCCTTCCCTGGCAGGGTTGCTGAACAGGCAAAATGACGCTGGGCAGAGAGGGCTTTGAAAAAACAAGTTGTGGGTACAAAGGTTTTATTGTCCTGACGCAGATTGCTATGGAACTGGTGATTAATAATACACTGTTATCTCAAAAGGTGGATGTGTGATCACATAACCAAGAGTTGTTTTTTGTTTTTTGTTTTTTTTTAAATGATAAGTAGGGAGGCACTCTCAAGAGAGAGCCCAAGTGTCTCCCAGAAACTGGGGGATCCCCTTTCCGGGCACACGTTAGAACCCTTTCTGAACTTCCTTCAAAGTTTTACCCCAAAGCTGCTACATAGCACAGGGAGGTCTGTGATGAATAGAGGGATGGGATGGGGGTGCAGAGTGAGGCTAAAGATGAAAGGGATAAATGTATGCATATAGCTGATTCCCTTTGATGTACAGCAGAAACTAACACAACATTGTAAATCAATTATACTCCAATTAAAAAGACCAAATAAAAAAAAGTTTTACCTCAAAGTTGAGCTCTAAATCAGTAACCTCTTCTGCATGGATGGACTTAGAGACGATCATACTAAGTGAAGTAAATCAGACAGAGAAAGACAAATATCATATGATGTCACTTATAAGTGGAATCTAAAAAAAGAGATACAGATGAACCTAACTACAAAACAGAAACAAAGCTACAGCCTTGGGAAACACACTGATGGTTACCAAAGGGGAGAGTAGGGGAGGAGGGATAAATTAGGATTAACATAGGGATTAACATGGACACATTACTATGTATAAAATAGGCAATCAACAAGAGCCTACTGTATAGCATAGGTAACTCTACTCAATATTTTATAATAACCTATACGGGGAAAGAATATGAAAAAGAGTGGATATATGTATAACTGAATCTCATTGCTGGACACCTGAAACTAATACAACATTGTAAATCAACTCTACTCCAATATAAAATGAAAATTAAATTTAAAAACTCTCTTCCACAGCATCCACAGCCAGATTGCATGGTCCCCTGGTCCTCTGTGTATCTGGACCTGGCACACTAATGAAGGGAGATGGACACTGGAGAGTCGGAGGTCAGCTCCAGTGGTACAGCTACACAGAACCAATGCACACACAGTCCCGTCTGGGAAGACAGCTTTGCAGAGCAAGGGCCCGCTGAGCAGGCTTCCCTCCTGCAAGGAAAGAGTCGGCTACTGATGTGTTAAGATTCGATTAACGCAGGAAATAAACATGTAATAAATAATAAATGTAATAAGCATGGTTGTCGTTGAAATGGTTCTATCAGTTGAAAATATGAGATCTGGAGGATAGGTTTCTTAGGCTTGTCTTGCCCGTATTTAAAAGAAACTGACATATGTAATTTATAAAATGGAAGATAATTTTAAAAGAGTTGGATACTGACTCGTTTTCCCAGTTTAACCACTGCCTTGTTCTTTTGACTGAAAAAGGATGTTTATTTTTGTTTTTTAAGAACTGATATTTAAAGTCCAGGGCTTCCCAGGTGGCTCAGTGGTAAAGAATCCACCTGCCAGTACAGGAGACATGGGCTCAAAATCTAGGTTAAGATTCCCTGGAGGAAGAAGTGGCAATCCACTCTGGTATTCTTGCCTGGGAAATCCCATGGACAGAGGAGCCTGGTGGGCTACAGTCCATGGAGTTGCAAAGAGTCGGACGTGACTGAGCACGCATGCGCACACGCACACGCACACACACACACACACACACACACATGCATTTAGAGTATTTTTCATGTCTTCCATCCCTAAGTTCCCCCAAGTCAACATTACAGACACATAAAGCCGTACCTGGGTCCTAAACTCTCTGGGAAGTGACATGACTTAACCTCCATCCAAGCCTGTGGTCAAGCCAAACAAAACAAGCATGGAAAAGCAAACAAGCATTTTTAATGATCTGGAAGCCAGCTCAGTTTATGATTTGCACACCTCTGAGCATTCAGTTCATGGAACCATCCTAACAGCTTTATCTCAGTGTAATGTTGCTGACTCCTCAGAAAGAAAGTGCGAGAACCCAGACTATTACTCTTCGTGTACTTGGAGCAAGTTAAACAGCATTCTAGGACATGAAACAATTTGAGTAACTTTCCTCACTTCAGATATTTTTGTATCTGAGATGCTTAAAACAGAATTTCTACATGACACAGGGCCATATCTGAACATGGCAAAGTAAGAAACAGGAAGCTAAACTTCTTGAAATAACTGCCTGGTCTGGACTCTGGACTCTCTTAGAATTTTCAAATGAGGAGATCTTGTCGTCTTTGCAAGCCATGTTGACAAACTGATACTATATTTTTAGCATGACTTGAATGGAAAACATGAAAGATATGTGAACAATATATTTCCAAATATGTCACATATTTATAAAACATAGTAAATGCATGACAGATTGAGGAGGATATGTGGAAAAAATAACAGCTGTGGTACACCCAATTTCTTAGCAAATTCATACACAACAAATGACATTCATATCCCATGTTTTGTAAAAATCTATTTTTTCAGCATTTTAGAAAAGGAATGAAAGGGAATGAAAACAAAAGTTTGCAGGAGAAAAATCACAAGATGGATGTAAATTTAAATGACATGTCACATAATAATCATGAATAAAACTAGCTCTGAGTAGGTTACCCACTTTCCTCAGCATGCCATCTTTTGATGGAAATGATATTAAATAAAGCATTAAAAGTGATCTGCATTTTAAGGTGGTCTAAAATGTGAGACATGAAGGAAAGCTTATGAAAAGTTTCAGGATATGAAACAATTTGTGGGTCAGTGTTGTTAAGATTTCCTTGGATGGAGTAAAATTGGCATCAGAAGTTGTAGTTGGTGGCACCAAAAACAAGATTGGGTTCTGAATTAAGAAAAGTCTGACCAGACACTTGGATTTGCATAACAGGCCAAAGGGATCCTGGTAAGTTCTAAAGCAGAGAATTAGCATGAGAAGCAGTATTTTTTAATATTTATTTATTTGGCTGCACCAGGTCTTAGTTACCACATGCAGGATATTTCACTGTAGCATGTGGGATCCAGTTCCCCGACCAGGGATTGAACCCTGGCCCCCTGCATTGGGAGCATGGAGTGTTAGCACTTGACCACCAGTGAAGTCCCAAGAAGCAGTGTTTTTAAGGGAATAGTTTCAGCAGTTTTGAGTACAATCGTGACAAAGCAACCTCTAAGGGTAATAGTATGAATTCCTTCTATAGATAATACAGATATTTGTGCTTTCCAAATGAGTTTTCCCATTTTCAAATCCATAATCTTATTTGAGCTGTGTAGCAAGTCTGGCAGGCCTGCAAGAAAGGTTTTATCATCTGCATTTTTCCTCCCAAAGAAACCAAGAGTTTGTGACTTCAAGGTCATGGTTAGAAAGAGGAGAAGCTAGTCCTAACAATCAAGATGTTTATTCTTTTAGGATCACACCTGGGAGAAATGGGATTAAATATTTTTTTCCTTCCTCTTCTCTTTACTTTCGTTTTTCCCAAATTTCCTACAATGAACAAATATGATTTTAGAATGGTAAAATGACATTAAATGTTACACTTCTTAATATTTATATTAAAATCCCTACTCTCACGCCTTCCACTCCACTCTCTTTTCTTGCGTTCCTACTTGAGGACTTTTTGCGCCATCCATGGCTGACCCCTCCCCACAGGCAGGAAGAATTTGATTCAAAATGCAGGTCTTGATTGCTAGGCTGAGCTGGTGTAAGTCAATGTAGAACAGACCAGCCTGTGAGTATAGAGAACTAAATTTGCATCCTATTTTCTACAATGCTGGGAAGTTCCCTCCTATCTGTGTGCCCTAGTTTCCTGTTCTGTATCCTTTCTGCCAGATAGGAAGTGTTTCAAGATTTCAAAGCAAACATCGCTTTATCAAAGAAAGGTGATGCTAAAATTACATTCTTATGTGAGACTGTTAAAATGTTGAAATTCTGCAGTTGAGTCTTCTGCTTAGCCTTGGTCTCACTGAAAGGAGACTTTGGGTAGCAGGTGGGGGCCCGAGAGGGCAGAATGGGCAGGCATGGGAAAGGATGGGGGCCGGGGCTGTCAGTTAAGTTGAAATTGACCTCATCAGAAGGCATCCCAAGCTTCCTCTGGTCCTTCCCTAGTAAGCAGTGCTCTAAAGGAACATTCCTGACTAATGGACATGCCACAGAAACTCATACAAGGGGACCGTCTGATCTTAGTGTCACTGATAATAATAGACCAGGCCACTTCATGACCTTGGGCAATCAACTTAGCCTCTCAATTTCCCACTTTCTTTACCTGTAAATAAATGATCTCCCTGGGAGCTAAAGGATAATTGAGATCAAATTCCTGAAGGATTTTTAACTCCTTAGAATTCATCAGTTTTCACACTGGAGGAGCTTTTGGACTTTTTTGAAAATCTAATGAAAGGTGGAAGACTTCCTCCCAGAAAAATATGTATATAGCCATAAACTTTTCATATAAATTCATGAGGCTTATTGACTCCCCAAAGCTTAAATTTCTTTTGGGTTGGAAAAAAAAAAGCTTCACTACCTTAGAAGGACAGTGTTTTAAATATGTCAAAGGTGAATCGTGTGTCATTGGTATCACGTCACTACCATCCTAGTGGACTTGATTCCTGCATCTAATGTGCTGTATCATCATTATATTCATCTCATTATTATTAAAAAATAACTCTATCTCCATTGGTGTTCATCCTTCCCTTTCACCCCACCCCCACTTTATTATTATTTAGACTCTGAAAGTCTTGGAATGAGGGATGCTTTTGCTGTTGGTCTTCTGTGTAAGATTACATCAGTTCCTTCCATCTAAGTATGACCTAGAAAATAAAGAAGAATGTGCATAATTGAACTGAGCTTTTAAAATGGGTTCTTCTTTATCACTCTTGGACAGTTAAAATTGCCATGCCTGAGAAAGAGAAAATGCAAACGTGGCCCCTTAGCCCATTGTAGAGGACCCTTGACATAAGCATTCAATCCAAGGCTGATTAAAATTTGCATAATTCATCTTATTATTTATTCTAAAATAATTGAAAAGCAGTGGTCTTGAAGATAGAATTTTTCAAAAGCAGTATTTTACGCAGAGGTTTTAAAAGGAATCAGCCCATTTACTCGATAATGAAAAAAATCATTATTTTCACATTCCCACCTAATGTCTTCTGTTTTCTTCCATCTTCATTTAGCTCAGCTGGGAATTAGGCATATTCCTTAGTTATGCTTTAAAAAAAACTAATAGTATGAAATAATAGTATCTTTTGTTGACAACTGGCCTTATTCTATGGAAAGACACCTGAATGCATTGTTAGGTGCTTCTTAGCTTTGTGTTGGTCCTTCCTTCCTTTGCCTCTCTCGTTTTTGACACAATGTATAGGTTTTCAGCACACCAGAATCTGGGGTTCTCTCTCACTCTCTGTATACATATTTTTTCTTTTACTATCTTCTATAAAAGGAGCTTGCTATTGATTGCAGCTGACTGAGCCGCTTGAGTTGATATCCAAGCAACGCTAACCCAGAGAGGGATTAGCATTACATCAGCCGCCAGGCGAGGGAGCCTGGCAGCCGGCCCGCCTGTAAAAACGGAACGCGTTTGCGTCACTGTTCCCTTGGTAATGTTTCTTGGAGCCTTGTCAGCTGTCCCCTGAGGTTGTTTCCTTAATATGTCAACAGACATTCCTGAATCTTTCATGCCGAATAGTTCTTTTCCTTTTCCAAAAACACTTAGATGACCCAGCAGCTGGTGCCTCCTGTTGCTGGGATCTTTCAAAACGTAATTTTTTTTTTTTTTTTCATGAAATAGGTGTTTTTGTTCCATTCCAAACATTCGAGGGGGATTTAGGAAGGTTTCGATTTCTGCTTCTCCACGTTAGAGAACCTATTTTTGAAGAAACAGGGCAGCCAGTTTAGGTCAGAGAGCTGTTTCTCTGCTTTTATCATCCTTGGGAAAAGCCTTTATTCCCTCACCAGCTTATCCAAACCCTCCAATTACCCTGTTACCTTGTGACCTTTCATAGAGCAAAATGGCTGGTTGAAAGACCCAGCTGAAATTTGCCTCCATTTATGATTTGCTCTCTGATCTCGCTTTAAGAAAGTCAGCCAGACCTTGTGGGCAGTGACCTTGAGCAGCCCCTGCATGCTGAGAGCCACAGATAAGAAAGATGTGTCAACCACTGCCCACGTGATACCTATTTCCTCATTTTCCCCACGTCATTATTTGCTGATCTGGTAATTTGATCTCCACTTTCATCTTGGAATATTTTACTTTGAAGAATACCATAGCCAAGACCCTGGTGCTGGGAAAGATTGAAGGCAGGAGGAAAAGGGGGCAACAGAGGGTGAGATGGTTGGATGTCATCTCCAACTCAAAAAACATGAGTTTGAGCAAGTTCCAGGAGCTAGTGAAGGACAGGGAAGACTGGCATGTTGCAGTCCATGGGTTTGCGAAGAGTCAGACACAACTGAGTGACTGAACAACAACAACAAATAGCCAAGTGGATAAGAGAGCCTCCAGCTAATGCCCCTGCCTTCTCTCTTTCTGAAAAGTGAGCAAAGCTCCTTGAAGTTCAAGGAGGTTTCCCCTGCACAATAGCCCTCCAGATTGTTATGCAGTGGCTATAGCAGTTAATCACAGTCAATAGTTGGAACATCATAAATTTGGAGAGAAGTCATTTGGTTGGTGGGGAGGGGCACTGTTATTAAATTCACTTAATCATGAGTGACAATGATGGAGGATTTGGGGGAAAAGCCACTTCCGCCTGTGTGAGCATCAGTCTCAACTGCGGAGGGGCGCCTTTCATCACCAGCTCCCGGGGAGGTCGTAGGTCTCATCCTCTGGAAATGCACTGAGAGCCCTAAGAATTCTGTGGCTCTGAAATCTGCCTCTGAGCAGGGCTGTGGAGGATGCCACTTCCTCCTGCCAGCAGATGGAACAATCCCCCTTCTGTTCTGTAATCGCTGTGCCCTTGGTGCACAGCCTCCTGGGAACTCGGCCATCATCCCCACTGAAGAAGGTCCCCTGGTTCACAGGAGGAGAATGGAAATGGGGCTGCCCAGGAGGGGAGACATTTAGAATCACTGGGTCTTAGCATTGAAAGGAATTTTTAGAGACTGAGTGAAACCCAAGCTCCTCATTCATTTTGAGAATGAGAAATAAGAAATCCAGAGAAGTTGAATGGCTTTGCTGGTATGGCCAAGTTGGTGTCAGGGCTAAGAACTGGTCTTGCTGCCCAGGTCTGTGTCTTTCTCAGCATTTCGGCCTGCTCTCCTCTGGGGTCAGACCATGGTCCTCTTTGCCAAGTGCAGTGCCCTGTCCAGTAGAATGTGAAGCTCAAGGACCATTGAGGCTACGGGCAGTGTGGATGTGAGCAGTAAGGATGAAGTTCAACTCCAGGTGAGGTTGGGGCGGGGGTCAACTGAACCCACATCCCTCTTCTCCTTGCTTCACTGGTGTAAGAAACGCCTCGGGAAGAAGGAACCACCCCTATGGACCGTTGTTCAGGGCCTTTTTATTGGGCGGTCGCTCTCCGGCAGAACTCCCAGGGGCGGGTAAGCAAGGGAGCAGGGGTGGGGGGGGGGGGGATTGTGGTCTGCGAAGCAAAGGGAGTCAGCGGGGTAAAGGAGTCTGCAGGGGAAAAGGAGTCTGTGGAGTCTGCGAGGTGTGAGGGGTGGGGAAAGGGTTTTATAATCCTGGCCGGGGCTCCCATATAAGGAGGAAAACGCGGGCTCAGCGGTGATTGGTGTCCAAGGGCTCCATATCAGCTCCTGATTGGACAGCGAGGGCTTCGTGTCGGCTCCTGATTGGTCGGCTTGGTTGCCGGTCCGTCTCCGGGGCTTGTCTGCAGCGCCCTCTACTGGGACATGTCCGGACATGCCCGGGCATGCCCAGGCGTGCCTGACCTCGCCCTGACCTTTCTTCCTGGCCTTGCCCTGACCCTTCATCCTGACCTCGCCCTGACCTTTCAACTGGGTGCCCACAGAGGAGCTCTCTGGTTTACATGCCACTTGGACCAGCAAGAGCCCATGGTCTCCAGACTGCACTTGTCCCCTGGCAGGACTGGAGAGGCAGCAAAGGAGCCCAGCAGTCATCACAGGGCCAGAGACAGACAACCTGGGTGGTGCTGGGACAGCCTTGAACTAGACTCTCTCTCTCTTTCCCTTGGGAGCCAAGCAGGAAAATAGCATAACTGTGTATAATGCAGTGGAAAAAGGATGTGTTAACCCTCACCCAGAGCTTGTACATCCAAAATCAGTTTTCTCATCCTTTTCTTCCCTTTTTGCCAAACTCCATACATCCCCCATGGGCTGAGATGCTGTGAAGCTGGCCAAGCCTGGTGGCTACGATTCAGAGCAAGGGTTTTGGGGTCCAACCTCCTGGGTATCCACCTAGCCTCTGCCCCTTGAGCGCTGTGTGATTTCAAGCAGGATTTTATTTTCTGGAAGCCTCAGTTTCCTCATCTGGAAAATGGACATCATGCCAGTTAGTTTAAGAAATACCCTAGGGCTTAAATAAGAGGAAGCTTGCAGTGGGTTTGGCTAAGTGCCTGGCATGAAAGTGATGGATATACCTCAACTCCTGTTGCTGTTAGCACATAGAGAACTTCACCAGACAGAATTCATAAAAGAATTTACTTGATTGTTTTTTAAAGGGTCTTCTTCGATGTGGACCATTTGTAAAGTCTTTATTGAATTTGTTGCAGTGTTGTTTCTGTTTTTATGTTTTGTTTTCTTGGCCAAGAGGCATGTGGGATCTCAGCTCCCCGACTAGGAATTGAACCTGCCCCCACTGCAATGGGAGGTGAAATCTTAACCACTGGATCACCAGGGAAGTCCCAGGAGACCATTTAGAAGGACAAACCTTTGCGGTTAGCAAGTGAGACTGCATCAGTCAGCAACATCTGGTCTTGGTGAAAAGGAAGGGCAGCTGCAGACAAGGAAACCGACTGGTGAAAACAACAGATGACCCACACCTTGATGGGGCTGCATATCAACATCGATCCCTTATAGAGGGTAGAGCCAGCCTATCCTAGCTGGGGAACCCCAAATTCTGCTTTCAGTGACCTACAGCCCTGGCTGGGGGCACCGAGGTCTAGCAAGCAGTCCAACCACAGGGCATGACTGCAGGGAAAAGAGAGAAGCAGCACAAAAGAATGGGGGACTTCCCTGATTGTCCAATGGTTCGAATCCACCTTCCAGTGCAGGGGACGTGGATTCCATCCCTGGGGGAGGAACTAAGACTCCTCATGCCAGGTGGCAACTCAGCCCCGGAGCCACAACCACTGAGCCCATGCTCCACAAGAGAACCTCAGGCGCTGCAACTAGAGAAAAGCCTGAATGCCGCAACAAAGACCCAGCACAGGCAAAAAAAAAAAAAAAAAGGAATGGTGGCATTCTCATGGCTGCGGTGCACAGAGGGTTTGACTCATCTCTGCGAAGAGGACCTAGTGTTTTTCACGATCACTATATTCCAGATGCAAACATTCTCAGGCAGGAGAATGGTCCCTAAAGGATTGGTCTACCAATTGAAGAGTGAGAAACTGTTTAGAGAGTCACGCCTGGACTTCCTCGAACATTCCTCCTGCACACACTCACGGACACAGACGTGCACACGGGGTGCCTGACCGAGGGGCAGGGGGACCCAGCTGGTGGCTCAGACGGTAAAGCGTCTGTCTACGATGCAGGAGACCTGGGTTCGATCCCTGGGTCGGGAAGATCCCCTGGAGAAGGAAATGGCAATCCACTCCAGTACTACTGCCTGGAAAATCCCATGGACAGAGGAGCCAGGTAGGCTACAGTCCATGGGGTCGCAAAGAGTCGGACACGACTGAGCAACTTCACTTTCACTACGCTGGCCAGAGCTCCCTGGGGTCCTTAGTACCTGGAGAAGTGACAGAAGAGGCGAGGGCTGGCCTCACCTCACCAAGGATCAGCTAAATGAACCTGGTACCCAGAGTTTTCCTTTCCCTGCAGAGGGAGTGGACCTGAGAGACTGGAACACAGGAAAAACTGGAATGTCCCCATTTTCCTTCCCCAGTGTCTCTCTGGCGGTCATGACAACAGAGAGGGGGCTGACGGGGGTGGATCAATCTTTCTCCGGCTCTGGAGTGAGTCATTTGGCAAATAGCTTCATGTGGAAGTTACAAAACCTCTCGAGTCACCTATGGAAACCCCAGTCTTCAGAAACCACAGCAAAGTTTCTGTTTGTTTGTTTGTTTTTTTTTGCTGTTGAGCTCACTTCCGCAGCGGCAGGGATACCGGCGAATCACAAACCGCACACCGACCGCGCACATGCGTTCCACCTGCGGATGGATACGCTGCCTTCTCCTGGAGGACCCCGGAAGTCCCTTCCATCTGCTCTTACAGTTTCTTTTGTGTGTTGCCTGTTGGGTCTCTGTTGTACTGATTTGTCCAGGCCACTCCCAAGATGGGGGCGCTGCTACGGTCCTCTGAAGGACCTTTCCTGTGGGGCCCCGAGAAAGCTTTTACTATAGACATGTTTTAAGGAGGAATTTTCTTGCTTTGTGTTCCCTACACAGATTTTAGGGGTTTCTTTTACCCCCTTGGGGATAAAAGTCATTACAAGAAAAACCCACAAAACTTTTGACGCCTGTGGTATTTCTGCTCTTTCGGCTTTTAGTCCACTGAAATTATTTTGGAAACAAAGTAGCTCTCAATTTTTCAATAGCCACCTTCTATCCCAGTGGCTGCCACGTATACAAATTCAGTCACTCAGGAAGTATTTTTGAGCATTGCCTATGATCCAGGGACTGTTGAGTTTGCTGAGTATATAGCTTTGAACAACACTGATACACTTCTTGGTTTCAGGAAGCTTACATCACAGTAATAACTAAAAAAACTTCACAGATATACTATGAACCGAAACCAGAATTAAGGCCGGATAAAGACCCACTTAAACTTAATGGCCTACCTCTATTAATATATATGCAACTATTGTTCTCAAGTCATTGTTAGTGTACACAAGGGGCTTACCTGGTGGCTCAGTTGGCAAACAGTCTGCCTGCAGTGCAAAAGACCAAGTTCCATACCTGGGTCAGGAAGATCCCCTGGAGAAAGAAATGGCAACCCACTTCAAGTATTCTTGCCTGGGAAATCTCACGGACAGAGGAGCCTGGCAGCATACAGCCCACGGGGTCGGAAAGAGTTGGACACGACTCAGGGACTAAAGGTACCTACCTACTAGTGTCCATAGATATACAACAGGCATCCCCCCAACGTGGCGGGGGTGGGGGTGGAGGTTGGCTGTGTCACTGAAAATTTTGGACTCTGTGAATTCTCCTGCAGTGATGACAAAAGCTTAGATGCAAGGCTGAAAAGGGACCACCCAACCTGTGAAAAAAATTGGATTTTGCTGAAGCTTTATCTTGGAAAAGGGCTTAGAAGTAAATATCATTTAAACAGTTTGTTTTTCTTTAGAGACATACAAAACAACTATTTAAATAGACTGCTGATTTTGTAAATCTGCTGATTTTAATTGGCAGCTCATCCATGTATTCATTTATGGTATACCAAGGCACTGTGCTTTATGGCAGAAACACGAAGTTTAATAAGAGATGGCCTCTGCCCTCCTGAAGCTTATAATCCTGTAAGAAAAGCAGACATGGAAACAATCTAGTAGGTGCTATGTTGAGGTGAGAGTGGGGATGGAGTCCACCTTGCATGAGCAAGGCAATGGGAGGGTCATCAAAAGAAGACTTTTGAACAGTGTCTTCAGCACAAGGTTAAAGATGCCTAAACCTCTTTTAAGAGCCGGTAGCTTTTCTGCGTCCTTGTCTTTTTTTGTTTGTTTCTTTGCTGCATGGCATATGGTGTCTTAGTCTCCCAAAAGAGACACCGTCTCCACTGAAAGCACAGGGTCTTAACCGCTGGACCACGCGGGGAGTCCCACACTATCCTTTTCTCTGTGATGTTTGTCTATGGTAGCTGTAAGGAATTTGGCTGCGTTATCCATACACCAATAAACAACTCTACCAGCCCTTAGACAGAGTAAGCTGCTTAGTATTCTATTTTGTGCAATCAGAGATTAAATTCCAAATTCACTGGCACCCGGAGATGAAACAGCTAATTATATACAGTAATTGCATTTAAAATCCATGCCTTTGAATGACTGATGAAATCTTCTTTTTCAAATGCTCATAAAACTTAGTGTGCCCAGCAACCAACTGGGAAGAAGTGGCAGTAAGTTTTTAGTCTTGTAATGTGGGTATGGTGCCATGCTCTTTCACCCCTGTGCTTTCCTTGAATTCACCCTGCACATTTAAATAATACTTTTGTCCAAGAGGAAGAAGTAAAATTGTGTCTGTTTGCAGATGAAATGATATTATATATAGAAAACCCTTAAGACTCCACCAAAAATTGTTAGAACCAATAAACAAATTCAGTAAAGTTGCAGGATATAAAATCAATATACAAAAATCAGTTCAATTTCTCTACAGCAACAATCTTTCAGAGAAATTAAGAAAACAATTACCTTGACAATAGCATCAGAAAACATAAAATACATAGGAAAACATTTAACCAAGGAAGTGAAAGAACTGTATACTGAAACCTATAAAACACTGATGAAAGAAATTAAGGGAGAAACAAATAAATGAATTGGAAGAATTAATATTGTTTAAACTTTATTCTACCCTAGCAATCTACAGATTCTGTGCAATCTCTATCAAAATACTGATGGCATTTTTCACAGACTAGAACAAACAATCCAAAAATTTCTGTGGAACCACAAAAGATCCTGAAGAGCCAAAGCAATCTTGAGAAAGAAGAACAAATCTGGAGGCACCATCCATCCTGATTGCAAACTACAGTTGACCTTGAACAACACACAAGGTGCCAGCCCTTTACACAGTTGCAAAGCTGCATGTCACTTCACAGTCAGCCATCCTCTTCATCCAGAGTTCAGTAGCCTTGGATTCTACCAACCAGGGATCAGATTGCATTTTATTGCAATTCGTATCTATTGAAAAACATCTGTGTTCCAGTTGACTCATGAAATTCAGACTCCTGTTGTTCAGGGGCCACCAGTATATTACAAAGCTATTACAATCAAAACAGCATGGTATTGGCATTAAGAACAGACACATAGATCAAAGAAACAGAATAGACAGCTCAGAAATAAACCTATGCTGTGCTGTGCTGAGTCGCTCAGTCATGTCTGACTCTTTGCGACCCCATGGACTGTAGCCTGCCAGGCTCCCCTGTCCATGGAATTTTCAAGAATACTGAAATGGGTAACCATTCCCTTCTCCAGGGGATCTTCCCAACCCAGAGATCGAACCTATGTCTCCAGAACTGCAGGCAGATTCTGTACCATTTGAGCCACCATGGAAGCCCAGGGAAGAAAAAACCTCTTCAAAAAATGGTGCTCTAAAAACTAGATTCCTTCATGCAAAAGAATGTCACTGAACTATCTTACGTCATACACAAAAATCACCTCAAAAATGGGCTAAATGCTTAAGTATCAGATGCAAAACCATAAAACTTATAGAATAAATTTTATAGAAAAAGCTGTTAACCTTTGTCTTGGGTATGCTTTTTTTTTTTAACACCGAAAGTAAACACAACAGAAACAAAAATAAACAAGTGGGACTATATCCAACTAAAAAGCTCCTGCACAGCAAAGGAAACCACTGACAAAATGAAAAGTCATCTGTGGAATGGAAGAAAGTATTTGCAAACCATATATCCAATAAGAAAATATTTGCAAACCATATATCCAATAACCATATATCCGAAAATAATAATTAACACCCTAATTATACAAAGAACTCACACAACTCAATAGCAAGAAGCCAAATAACCCAATTTTTAAAATGGGAAAGGGATGTGATTAGACGTTTTTCCAGAGAAGACTGTCTCATGGCCAGCAGGTGCATGAAAAGATGCTCAAATCACTAATCGTCACAAATCAAAACCACAGCGAGCTATCACTTCACATTTGTTTTCTGTTATCAAAAAGACAGGTGATAACAAATGCTGGTGAGAATGTGGAGTAAAGGGGGCCCTCATACACTGGTGGTGGAGACTGGTACAGCTGCTATCAAAAACAGTAGGGAGATTTCTCAAGAAATTAAAAATAGACTTACCATCTGATCCATCAATCCCACTTCTGGGTATATATCCAAAGAAAGCAAAATCATTATTTCAAAGAGATATCTGTACACTCATTTTCATAATAGCCAATAACATTATTCAGAATAGCCAAAGTATATAAACAACCTATGTGCTTGGATGAATGGATTAAAAAAATGTGGTATACACACTCACCATGGAATATTATTCAGCTTCAAAAAAAAAGAAAATCTGCCATTTGAAACAGCATGGATGGATCTTGAGGGCGTTATGCTAAGTGAAATAAGTCAGACAGAGAGAGACTAATGCTGCATGAGGTCACTTATATACCGGATCTAAAGAGAAAAAAACAACAACACTGATTACATAGATACAGAGTTGAATGGTGATTGTCAGGACTGGGGGGAGGGAAATGGGGAGAGGTTAGTAACAGGGCACAACCTCTCAGGTATAAATGAGTAAGGGGACTTCCCTGGCGGTCTAGTAGTTAAGACTGTGTGCATCCAGATCAGGGGGTGTGGATTCGATCCCCAGTCCGGAAACTAAGATCCCACGTGCCACGCAGCATGGTCACACAAAAAAGGAACGAAATAGTAAGATAACCTGTATCTATAGTTAAGATAACATGTAATAGATAATCTATAGAAGGCATAGATTGTAGTAAGATGACATGAATTCATAGTAATTGTGTAATTTCATGATAGCATGACAGCCAATTTTTGTTAATATTTTAAGTTTCTTATGTAATAGTGGTTTGCACCTCAAACATCTATAATTTATAGCATTTTAAATCTTTCAAATAAATACTTAAGACTCTGGGGTGTTCTTACTCATAACCTGAGTCACTCGTTATTAAAATGGATTCAGTCATGTATTAGAATGTATTTATAGAATCCTTGCTTCACTATAAACACCACAGGAGGGGAAGGGACACAAAATAGATCCAGGGCTTGCACTCAGGCCAGTGCTTCTGCTGGGGAGCTCAACTCAGGAAGTGGTGGTGTGTTTGGAAGACATTCAGTTAGTTTTCTCCCAACTTGATGGTTAGTTGAAGCTTTTGGAATTGTTTCAGTTGGATGGAAAACGGAGGAAGTTATGTCAGGTGAATCATTTCCCTGTGTGTTGCTTTACAGAATCACTTCCCCTGAATAATTAATAAAAAATTGACAGGAAGAATGTCCCCGGAATAACTAGCAGGCAATTTCAGCAGGGGAATTTTTATTTTTCTCAGTCAAACTGAGCACTTAGTTTTTGCCATTTGAGGAGTTTCGACAGACACGGAGGCAGCCGTAGAGCATCTTCAGAGCAGCTCCCAGTTAGAACAGGGCGTGTGGATTCCTGGAGAAGCACTTTCATCCTTTTTCTCTGAAGACCCCTGGAAATCAGCCTTGACTTTGGGAAGAGCCCTGCCCCATTCTCTAGGAGACTCTCCAGCATCGCCTGTTCCACACACTGGTTTTGGCATTTTGTGGCCAAGTGACCAGCAACTTTACAATGAGATGAAGTTTCCAGTTTCTAAGCAAATAAGTCAAGCAGTGCAAATTCAAGGGGCACAAGGATTTTTTTGCTGTTTTTACATAAGACGGTGCCAAAAGTTTTCAAGGACTATACAGGAATCCTAAGTCCCATTTGGTCAAAAAACACTCAGAGCTCACACTATGTTGAATTGCCCAGAATCCTACAAACACATGTGGGGACAAGAAAAATATTTGCTTTCTGGGTCAGAATGCTCCCCCTCTTTTTCCTTCCTGCACTTCTCATGTTTTTGCTTTTGCACTAATTTTATTCTTTCTTGCCACTCTACTCCCATATCTGTATTACTTTAGGCAAAGAACGCTGGCTGATTCAGCAGCCATGTTGATATCCATTGCAACTTTATTAATAATCTTGATAGTATTATTAATACGAAAAATATAGCTCTGGTACTAATTAGGTGGATGACCTCCCACAAGGCATTTAAACGCTTTGAACACCAGTTTCCGGATTAGGTTAGAATTTTTTTAGTTGTTTCAATGTCTACACGCTACGGTTCTGAAGAACCTGGCTGGGCTTGGGGCAGTACCATTCACAGATTGATGAGAATATAACCAAGGGCTCCCTGGATGTCATTCCAGACACTCTGCCTCTCGGTGCCTCCTGCCTCCCCTCTCTTCCTGAAACTAATCAGTCGTTCAGCCTATGTGTAAGGAGGAGAACAGTATGAGGGATGCTCTGGGGGCACATGGGGTTTCTCAACTCCCCCCTGGGGCAGCCAGGTGAGAGATGTAGCTTTTCAGGTGCTCTGGACCATTCTTGGTGATTTAGACACATCCCTGCTTAGAGCAGATTGCTTCTCCTAATCTGAGACCCGCCCCCACCCCCAACTTTGCAGTGTTCATCAACTTTTTTCAATGTGGTTGAAAATTTTACTATTTTGAGCCCATAAAACTGTAACAGAGTATTTCACCATTTACCTGGTTAATTTCACATACAGTGGATTGTTCCATCTCATCGCTGTCAGGATTTCATTTTTGCCTCTGGAAAGTAAGTGGCCCAGTCACCTCCTGCCAGACCACTGTGGGCTAAGGGCCTGGGGAGTTGCTGCATGTTTGCTCTGTGAGGGGACAAACCTCCACCGGGCATACCTCGGGGCAGAAGCCAAGATGACTACAGTGTCCCCCACACGTGAGCCTTCACTGTGTGAACTTTCAAAGACGCGAACATGTGTTTCCATGTCCAATCACATAAGTCAGTTCACATGTCTGGTGTACATGGGCTTGCATTCTCTATAAGTGGTTGTGCTTTGGGGTACTGTCCCATACTGCATAGAGTACAGTAGCGTAGTATCCTTATTTCAAGCCCAGGATGTCTGAATGCAGGCTTAAAAGCAGCGGTGATATAGCTGATAGTGCTAAAAATCACCAGCTACTGTAGTATACTACTGTACTTTTCAAGGTACTGGAGTGTAAGATGAAACATGTTCCCTTAATTTTTTGTGCTTTTTTAAATGTATTTTTTTGTGAAAAGTATTATAACTCTATTACAGTACACTACTATATAGTCGATTGTGTTAGTTGGGTACCTAGGCTAACTACGAACAAATTGGACTTCAGAATGAGCTCTTGGAATGGAACCAGTCCATATGTAGGAGACTTAATGTATTTCACACAAGAGCCGAGGTGCCTTAGCTAAACCCCATCACCCCATAGCTGCCCATCTACAACACGGTGCTAAAAGGGACTCACCTCTTCAGGGGCTGTGGGTACCCTTGAACTGATTATCTGTGGCAGGACATGACTGCTAAGTATTATTATAGTAATAGAGAAAGAGCCAGCATTAGCATTTTTAGGCCCTGGGGACACTTGAAAATCAGATACTCTCAGAGCTGCTGGTAATGGCTGCCTGAGAGCTGGGGAACCAGCTTCTTCACCATCCCCAAGCCGCCAACATTTAACTCATCACAATGCAGAGCAATTTGGGTGACATCAGTTGGGAAGGGGGCTGGGGAGCTGGAAGGGGTGGTAATTAAAAAAAAAAATTCTTGTCTATGTGTTCATTTAATCAACAAATAACTGAATGTCAGGGGTTGCTCCTGGCAGGGGGTAGGCCCCCTGCAGCGCAGCAGGCAGCCTCCGGAAAGGGAGGGGCTATCCCGAGGGTGGGGGCTATTCCCAAGCTGACAGAAAGCAGCAGGATCCCCGGGGCAGATAGATGGTACAAGTGCTGGGGATTCTCAGAGCCCTGGCACAGAGCCTGGCACCCTGTAGGCACCACAAAATATTTATGGATGAATGAATTTAAAAAATAAATAAATAAAAGCAGGAAGGTCCAAATGGAGTGGAGAGATAAATCCAGTCAAGTCAGAGGCAGCAAAGCCCAGGAGAAATGACCACATGCCAGGGTGTGGAGCCTCAAAGGGAGAGCCCGATGGTGGCCCGGGAGCACATGTTCGCATCTTTGAAAGTTCACAACAAGCAGGTTCACATGTAAGGGACTTAGACTGTAGTCATCTTGGCTCCTATCCTGGGTTCTAGGGGACAGATGGACAGGGAGACAGAAGTGCAGCCAGGCCCTGGGAAATGAATGGAGCCGAGGAGCTCCTCTGAGCAGCGGTGTTGAACTCTCTAGGCACCAGCCTAGGGACCTTGTTCTCTCTCTGTCCACATATGGGCCACACCCTGCAGCCCTCAGCTTCTCTCCTGAGGCAGGTGCTTCCCAGCGTTGCCACCAGCAGTTTCTGACTCATCCTTTCATTTCTATCCTTGCTGTATGTTTTATAAACAAATTTTTTATTTAATCCTTAAAGCTATGATTTGGTGGTTGACATTGGCCCAGGTTTTCAGATGAGCAGCTGAGGCTCAGAGAGGTTCAGTCACTTTCCTGAAGTCACACAGCCAGCACAGGTGGGAGCTAGGAGATTAACCCAGGTCTGTCTGGCTTCAAGGCTAGGATTCGTTTTCTCCACCAAGGCATTTCACAGACTTATAGAATCTCCCAGTTGTGAGGGCTTTGAAAGGTCATGTTGATGAACCCTCTGAAAAAAATGCAAGAATCCTTTTCTAACATTCTCCATAAGTTTCTCATGCTCTCGCTTAGGGAAATAACAAACATAGACAAAGAGAAAGAGGATGGGAAGGAGGGAAGAAAGGATAAATGAAAAAGAGGCAGAGAGAAGACAAAAGTTTAGCTTCAGTGAATGTATTCAGAGTTTAATTGGCAGGAAAATCTAGCAAGAAGCTACTTTAATTTCAGCATACCTGAACATCTTGTATTTTAGGTTTAGTGTTCTTCTTCTTGCAGGTCTTAGGTCTGGCATGCAGGGATGCAGCATGGGGGATCTAGTTCACTGACCAGGGATCGAACCCCAGGCCCCCTGCATTGGGAGAGCAGTCTCAGCCACTGGACCACCAGGGAAGTCCCTAGTGTTGTCTTATATGAAGTTACATCTGGAGATGGGCCCACCTGCCTTCTCCAGGTGAAGGTCTCCGAAGGCCTGGTCTGCCAGGCTGTGTCCTGGCCTCTGCCCTCTAAGATGTGCTCTTTTTTTCCCAGGCGAGGTTTTGCTTCCTCTTGTTCAGCCACTCAGTCGTGTCTGACACTTTGTGATCCCATGGACTGCAGCACACCAGGCTTTCCTGGCCTTCGTCATCTCCCAGAGCTTGCTCTAACTCATGTCCATTGAGTTGGTGATGCCATCCAACCATCTGTCATCCCCTTCTCCTCCTGCCTTCAATCTTTCCCAGCACCAGGGTCTTTACTAAGGAGTTGGCTCTTCACATCAGGTGGCCAAAGGATTGGAGCTTCAGCTTCAGCATCAGTCCTTCTAATGAATATTCAAGATTGATTTCCTTCAGGATTGACTGATTTGATCTCCTTGAAGACCAAGGGGCTCTCAAGAGCCTTCCCCAATACCACAGCTCAAAAGCATCAATTCTTCCTCTTGTTAAAGGTCCTAATTTGCTGTCCTCATAATGAAGCTTCTCCATTGCATGCCCCATTTAAACCATGGATATCAGTATCAGCCCAGGGGTGAGGCATCCATTTGACCTGCCCAGGCTTCCTGAGCAAGACTAAAGTAGGGAGAGGGCAGAAAACGTGCTTCAGGCACCCCCAACCGGCTTAGGGAAGGGCTGATGGATTCCCAGACCTCAGGAAGACAGAAATTCCAGTAGACTGGAGTTGAAGCGGGCACACATACGTGACTTTGGTTACTTCTTGAGGTTATTTGGGGCGAGACAACTCTCAGAACTAGAAGAGTAAAAACTGTCTAAATATCCTGGTTTCTACAACTATCCATAGGCAAAAAAGAAAGAAAAATAATCTTGCTCTAAACTTTTTATCTTACACAAAGAATTAACTCGAAAGAACTGCTGCTGTTGAGTCGCTAAGACATATGTGACTCCTTGCATCTCCGTGGACTGCAGCCCAACAAGCTCCTCTGTCTTTAGGATTCCCCCAGGCAAGAATACTGGAGTGGGTTGCCACTTCCTTCTCCAGGGGATTTTTCCAACCCAGGGGTCAGACTCAGGGATCGAACCCTGGTCTCCTGCTTGGCAGGCAGTTCTTTACCACTGAGTCACCTGGGAAACCCAACTCAAAAACAGATGGACTTTAATTTAAAGTGTAAAACTATGAAACATTTAGGAGAACTGTTAGCATGATCCATAAAAGAAAAAACATAAAAGGAAAAAGTCATTATACTACTCTGTTTTTATGTATATTCACATTTTTCCCTAATAATTTTCATTATTTGCTATATAGAAATATTGCTCTGTTCATCATGAGCCTCTCTGGAGTTCCAGGTGGATGGAGGGAGGGGCAGCTTGCAGACAGCACCCTGCTACCCCCCCAAAGAGCTGACAAGGATGGGACAGGTTCAGGGCCACTGCCCAGCAGTTCCTAACCCTTGGAAGCATGCTAAACAACAGAGGGAATCTAAGAGACCAATAAGGCTGGCCTCCTGCCCTCAGGTTGCTTAGTGTCTAGACTCGGGTCCAATCAGAAGACAGCTTAGGGCTAAGGTATGTGAAAATAACTGTAAGGTTGCGTGCATGTGTGCAAAGTCACATCAGTCATGTCCAACTCTTTGCGACCCCATGGACTGAAGCCCACCAGGCTCCTCTGTCCACGGGATTCTCTAGGCAAGAATACCAGAATGGTTTGCCTTTTCCTACTCCGGGAGATCTTCCCGACCCAAAAATCCAACCCATGGCTCAGGTCTCCTGCATTGGCATGCCGGTTCTTTACCACCGGCACCACCTCAGGGAACTATGTTCAATACCCTGTGATAAACCATAATGGAAAATAATATGAAAAAGAATGTATATGTAAATATATATAGTAAACTGAGTCACTGCAGATGGTGATTGCAGCCATGAAATTAAAAGACACTTACTCCTTGAAAGGAAAGTTATGACCAACCTAGACAGGATATTATGGAGAAGACAATGGCACCCCTCTCCAGTACTCTTGCCTGGAAAATCCCATGGACGGAGGAGCCTGGTAGGCTGCAGTCCATGGGGTCGCGAAGAGTCAGACACGACTGAGCGACTTCACTTTCACTTTTCACTTTCATGCATTGGAGAAGGAAATGGCAACCCACTCCAGTGTTCTTGCCTGGAGAATCCCAGGGACAGAGGAGCGTGGTGGGCTGCTGTCTATGGGGTTGCACAGAGTTGGACACAACTGAAGCAACTTAGCAGCAGCAGCAGCAGCAGCAGACAGCATATTAAAAAGCAGAGACATTCCTTTGTCAACAAATTTCCATCTAGTCAAGGCTATGGTTTTTCCAGTAGTCATGTATGGATGTGAGAGTTGGACTATAAAGAAAGCTGAGCACCAAAGAATTGATGCTTTTGAACTGTGGTGTTGGAGAAGACTCTTGAGAGTCCCTTGGACCACAAGGAGATCCAACCAGTCCATCCTAAAGGAGATCAGTCCTGGGTGTTCATTGGAAGGACTGATGTTGAAGCTGAAACTCCAATACTTTGGCCACCTGATGGCGAAGAGCTGACTCATCTGAAAAGACCCTGATGCTGAGAAAGATTGAGGGCAGGAGGAGAAGGGGATGACAGAGGATGAGATGGCTGGATGGCATCACCGACTCAATGAACATGAGTTTGGGTAAACTCCGGGAGTTGGTGATGGACACGGAGGCCTGGTGTGCTGCGGTTCATGGGGTTGCAAAGAGTTGGACATGACTGAGCAACTGAACTGAACTGAAACTGAATCACTTTGCTGTACAGCATAAATAAGCACAACATTGCAACTCAACTACATTTTAACAAAATATATTTTAAAACAACTTTCCTGGCATACATAAGCATCTCATTTAATTATCACAGCAATCCTGCAAGATTAGTCTTATTATTCCCCTTTCTTGGGCCACTTAGGTCTCAGAAAAGGATGAGGCTTAATGCGAAATGTGCCCCAAACCACCAACTAGTAAGTAACTGAACCTTGACTCAAGTTCAGAGTTGATTTCAAACTACGGTGTCTTCAACTGCTTCCCCATAGCACTCTCACCCATATTAGTCTGCAACGGTTGGCCTGACAAAGTATCCCACCCTGGAGAGCTTAGACAACAGGAATAGCTTGTCTTGTGGGTCTAAAAACTCAAAGTCTGAGATCAAGATCAGGCAAGGCTTATGGAGAACTCTTGCCTGCCTCATCTAGGTTCTGGTGGGGGCAATCTTCACCTTGTAGCTGCAATGTTTCATCCCTCTCTGTCATCACGTGGCCTTCAGTCACTGTGTCTGTCTTGGTGGCTCTTTCTTTTGCCCTTATGGGGCACACTGGATCAAGGGCACACTTACAACCTCATGACCTCATCTTACCTTGACCACATCTGCTCAGACCCTATCTCCAAAGAAGTTCACATTCATAGGGGGTTGGCACTGCACCGTATCTTTTGGTGGGGGACACGAAGTAACCCAGAGAATGAAATCTAACTGATCCGGGAACTGAAGGCAGGAGATGCAGTGATGTACCCAGGCTACCAAGCCTTCTGGCGGGAAAAGGGCTCTCTCTTTTTTCACATTATGAATGGATTGGGTAAACCTACCCTGTAGACACAGGAGAAATCACATAGACAGTAATGAAATTTGGGAGGGGTTGGCGAAAACCTGATATTGATTCTTTGACACGTTTGCTAAAATAGAGCATAAAGCAGTCAGTAGGAGCCAGGGGTGAGGGAGGAAAAAGGAGCCAGCAATCAAATCACTGCAAGTCATCTGGGTGATTGTTCACTTATTCCATTATTAAACACATGCACATGTGCAGTCAGTACAGTGAAGGGTCACTCACCTGGTAAATTTCCACTGAGTGGCCACCATTGTCAGTGTGAGTTTATATGTCCAGTTGGCATGCTTGTCTCCTGTCTTCTGTCATATGCCTTTGGATAATCCTGAAAGATAATTTTGCTGTACAGTCTTTAAGAAACCAAGATTTGACCTGTTTCTTTGGAACATTGGTCATCAATTTTTCAGATTAACGTCCTTTGGGAAGAACCAGGAAGTTATCAAGGGAAGGAAAAATGTAACTAATTATACTAAACATAATATGATAATTCAAGTCACCTCTGGAAATTCCTAGCAAGTAGTCATGTCCAAATTATGCTTCACTTTCTAACCAACAGGCCTTGGTTACATCTCCATCACCTTCAAGCTTTCCAATGTCACTTTGCTGTGCTGGTCTGCGCTTAGTTGCTCAGTCCTGTCTCTTAGTCATGTCCAACTCTCTGCGACCCTATGGACTGCCACCTGCCAGGCTCCTCTGTCCATGGGGCTTCTCCAGGCAAGAATACTGGAGTGCGTTGCCATGCCCTCCTCCAGGGGATCTTCCCAACCTAGGGATCGAACCCAGGTCTCCCACATTGCAGGCAGATTCTTTATAGATTCTTTACAGAGCCACCAGAGAAGCCCAAGAATACAAGAGTGGGTAGCCTATTCCTTCTCCAGGGGATCTCTCCAACTCAGGAGTAGAACCAGGGTCTCCTGCCTTAGTCCCAAGAAGACAATAGGACAACCAGGAAATGGCAGAGGAAAGCCCATGAGAACATGGACTAAATCATCTGGGTGTAGGAGACCTATATTTGTAGAGGACAGAATCCAGGGGCCCCCGAAAATAGAAGGTGTACTGCAATATCATTCTGAACTGAGCATGAATCTTTAGGAAGTAGTTGTTTAAAACAAAATAACTTCCCAGTTCCCCAATTTTCTCTCTCTTTACAGCTCATCACCTCAGTCATCCTTCCTAACACCTTGACACAAATGCCTTTATCCTCTCAGTCATCCTCTCTAACAGCCCAGGGCTGCATAGTGCCCTCATGGACCCCAGACCTCCTCCCCAGCTTATATCAAGCACGTTCAGAGCTCCCACCCTCCACCCTGACGGATGATGACATACGAGCTGAGGGCAGTCACGGTTGGTACATTAGCATGTCGCACTTTCAGACGTGTGATGAAACAGTTATTAGTTTAGATTATTTTCACTTCATATTTTGAGAACAATGAGTATCATCTTGAGTCAACTGAGCATGTTGGCATCCACCAAGTGTTGAACGGGCAAATCGATAGGGCGTCAGCCTGCTCACTGAGTTCTGATTCTTGGACTCCTTTCCCTCTCTCCCATGACCTTAGTTCTAAGTTTGCCTCAGGATCCAGCAAGACCACCTCCTCTTTCCACTGAACATTCATCAGATTGTCACAGCCTCCAAAAGTAGTCCCTCTCCAGTCTTGCACTATGAGGTTTGTTCAGAGATGCTGGCAAGAGATACATACCCCAAAGATGGGATGGGAAGAGTCACACTGACCCTCCTTCACTTAACTAAGGTGCACTGTAATAAAACCAGTCCTGGGAAGTCCCTGTCCTCAGCTTACAAACATATATACCTGCAAGCCCGCTCGTATGGCTGCAAGAATTGAAGGAGCATTTTAAAACCCTGAAAGGCAACAAACCTGTGACAAGATGGGGTTTTCAGTATTTCCTATAAGCAAGCTTCACCTTGAATATTCAAAAGGTACTGCTTGACTCACGATGGGGTCACGCCCCTTTAAACCCATCGGATGCAGTTGAGCATAATCATCTAACACAAAACCTATTTCATGATAAAGTGTTGAATAGCTCATGCAATTGGTTGAATACTGTACTGAGGGCGGAAAACAAAATAGTTATCTGGGGACTCAATGGTTGTAAATGTATTGACTGTGAACACTCATGACAACGAGGCTGATCGGGAGCTGCTGCTCGTCGCCCAGCATCACCAGCGAGGATGGAGGGTCGTGACCCAAATCACTAGCCTGGGGAGAGATCGCAATTCAAAATCTGAACTTCTTTTTCTACTGAATGCCTATTGGTTTTTGTTTGGTTTGGTTTTGTTTTTGCTGTACTGCTCAGTTTTCAGGATCTTAGTTCCCGGAGCAGGTATTGAACCCGTGCTCCCTGCAATAGAACTGTGGAGTCTTAACCACTGCACCACCAGGGAAGCCCTGCATGTTGCTTTTGAACTGTCATGAAGGTGGAAAATCATTAAGTTAAACCAGCATAAGTAGGGACTGTTTCTTCCACTCTTAGTCTCGGAACTGAATATTTATTTAGACTTCCACCATTAAGGGAAAGAAGAAAAATAAGAACACCTCAGTCCAGTTTTCTGAAAGAGATCTAACTCATTACAGAGCACACGTGTTCTCACAAGAGAACGTCTCTCTACATATAATTTATATTGACAAATTATATACACAAATTTATAACACATATCATATATCTCATAATACATTGTATGTATATATCTCATAATATATAATTAAAACATAATTATAATATACAAAAGTATATGTCATATGTATTTATATATATTTGATGATATATTTAATATTTTGGAGAATATTTAGAGAATACTTTCCTTTATTCCCCATCCCCGGCCTCGTGGATATTCAGGCCACCATTGCCAGCCAGCAAGGGAAGAGAATCATTTCTGTCTTCCATAGTCGTTTGAACTTGAATTCTTGCAAGGTCTTTGCATGGTCTTGGAACCTAGTTTCTTCAGAGTTCTCCTAATTCCCTCAATCAAACTGGATAATTTCAAGCTGGTTGTACAGAGGGTCTTCGTGATTTAAACCAAAACAAGACGTTCCCTACTTGGCCATGTCACTTGAAGGACATCTTCTCGACCTTCCTTCCCTGGCCTGGGACAGGAGTAAGTGGAACTAATCCAGGCCTCACGTACAGATAGCCCATCCCTGGGATCTGCCAATATAGGCTGGCCCAGTGGCCTGCCTCACAAGGGTGTTTTGAGGAGTTACTAGTTAGTGGCTATAAAATACTATATGAGTATAATAAACCCCAGGTAGTGAGGTCACACTTGCACCCCAGTGTTCATTGCAGCATTATTTACAATAACCAGGCCACAGAAACATCCTAAATATCCATCAACAGAGGAAGGGATAAAGAAGATATGGTACAAATAAACAATGAAATATTATTCAACCACAAAAAGGAATGAAATTAGTTCATTTGTAGTGACACAGATGGGCCTAGAGACTGTCATACAAATTGAAGAAGTCAGAAAGAGAAAAACAAATACTGCATATTAACATATATATATGTGGAATCTGTAAAAATGATATAGACGATCTTATTTACAAAGCAGACACAGAGACACAGACATAGAAAGCAAACCTATGGACACCAAGGGGCAAGAGGTAGGGTGGGACGAAGTAGGAGATTGGGGTTGACATATAGGCACAGTTGATAGTACGCGTAAGATAGGTGGGCTTCCCTGGTGGCTCAGTGGTGAAGAAGCCGCCTGCAACGCAGGAGATCCGGGTTTGATATCTGGATGAGGAAGATCCCCTGGAGAGGGGAATGGCTACCCCTTCCAGTATCCTTGCCTGGAGAATCCCACGGACAGAGGAGCCTGGCAGGATATAGTCCAGCAGTCTCAAAGAGCTGAACACGACTGAGGGACTAAGCATGCATGCATAAAATAGATGGCTAATGAGCATCTACTGCGTAGCACAGGGAACTCTACTCAGTGCTCTGTGAGGACCTAAACAGGAAGGAAGTCCAAGAGAGAGGGGATATATGCACACGTATAGGTGACTCACTGTGCTGTAGAGCAGAAGCTAACACAATCTTGTAAAGCAACGTTCAATAATTTTTTTTTTAAGTACTATAGAAACCCAAATTGTTTCTGAAAATGCTAAACAATAAGACATTTCTCAAAAGAGCCTCAGTCCCTCCAGTTTTTTCCAGGAATCCAACTCAAGCAGCTTTACACAGCCATTATCACTTAATTACCAATATAAATCTCACTAGCGACTTCCATAACTTTGTTTGCAAATGAATATGCACACCTCCTAAATCATTCCCTCCTTTTCTCTCTCTCCCCAGCTGGAGTGGAGAGAAACTGTAGCAGCTGTGATTTGCAGAGGCTCCTGGCCTGCAGTGTCACCCCAGGCCGCCCGTACCTGGGACACGGCACTGCTGAGGCTATGGAATTGTACCTGGTTCCCGCTCAGCCCCATAAATCCCCCCCTGGCATTGGCGGGGGCAGGCGCATGGCAGAAACCTGGCTCCATCTGTTTGAAAGGTTCACAAACCACAGTGAACTTTTTAGTGATCTCAGGCCAAGTTTCCGGTGTGTAATGAAAACCGAAACCCAGTGTTGGGTTTCCTTACCAAATTCACACAGGGCTGGTCATGACAAGGGACTAAGTGTGAGGTGGCAGGGCAGAGCTAGGACACACAGCCATCAGTTCTATTTCTAGCTCTGCCACCGGCTTGCTCTGTGGCCTGAGGCCAGTCCCCTACCCTCATGCCTGCAGTTACCTGTCTCCAGTACAGAGGGGGAGCTTTTTACCAGAAAGTTAGCTTTCTGGTTCAGAAAGGTGTTCTGAGATAGTAGCATTCCTCTGCATCATTTTTAGTTATAGCACAGAGGCACGTGAGAATATTATGACCATCCCACTTGTGTGTATTATCCATTTTTAAAAATATTTAAATAAAATTGAAACAAAATCTATTTCATTTATTTAGGCCCTCTGTCTGCATTCTGAAGTCTTGCTCTTCTTTCTTTCTAAGCTTCAGCTTTTGATTCCAGGCACATTTACATTTACAATTATAGTGAACAGTGGGGAAGGGATTATTGCATGATTTAGAGGGTTTATCTAAATGACCTCCCAAACTTCTCCCAACTCAAAGGTTCTGTGAGTCAATGAAATGCCTTGACAAAGGAGAACAAACCCAGGCCTTCAAGTCCAAAATACCTGTGTCTATTTTCTAGCTCTCACATTTACTGGCTGTGTGACTTCTGGCGAGCTACTTAACCTCTCTGAGCCCAGATTTCTCATCTGAAAACCTGAGGCAATGCCAAATACTAAGTCGTTGTCAGGAAGATGAAATAATAAAGTACTTTTCAGACATGGGACAGGGTGCCAGACAAAGAGTAGGTGCCAAGGTTTTGCTTGTCTTGATTCACACAAGTTTCTGATTGGGTCAAAAATGTAGGTCATATTTGAATATTGCCTTTGTCTTCCCTTCCAGGGCCCTACTTCAGAAAGACAAAGAAAGAAGGAAATAAAAAGTGACTCGCTGAGGCCCTTCTGAAAGCATCACCCATGTATTGAAATATTCCTTCCAGTCAAAAACTAGGTTATTAATTATACATTGCTATTGGAACAGAAAATAAGAAGAGGCCTCACTGCTTATGACCCAGAACTTGACCATTGTTTGATTTCGATTATTTCCTGGTATCTGCGTAATGTATCCCAAATGTGAGATTTGCAGTGTTGAGAGTCCAACCAACTGTAGCCTGAATGACTGTCCGTAATATTTAGTAAATGCCCTGGAATGACTGTTCATTTCCACTCCAGGCAGCGCATTTCTGGGGGATTATTTCACTGCATGGGTGGCCCAAGTCCCTTGGCCTTCAGCCTCACAGCTCATTCCACAGCTCTGGGCAAGCAGCAACCACCCAAAAATGCGAGTCTTTCTTCCTGGCCCCAGTGGCATGAGTAACATCATTAACTCTTCGGGGCTGAGGTCTGGGATGACGTCGAAATCTTCCACCCCACTGTGTTAGCTGACAGAATACCAGAGTAACAAAGTTTTGGCAGTTTGTTTTCACGCCAGCAACGTGCCTGCCCTCATACACAATCTTGGGATATTTTTTTCCTCTTCTTTCCCAGCAGGATTGTGGGTTTCAAAATGGAAGCAAAGTCCTCCCCGCGTCTAGCTCCAGTTCTGAGAACAAATGGGCAAGAAGGCTCCAAAATTCTACAGACAAGGGGAAATGCTGCTGACGTGTCCCCGCCAGGGACAGGACAGGAAGAGCACAGCTGTGCCGTGTGCCGTTTCACATGCTCCTCTGCCGATGAGCTTTCTAAAGTGTAAAAACGTTGCAGGGCGCTCCCTAAGAGGAGACACACAAACACATTTCCTCTGGGCCCCGGGCCAGCGCTGGGGCAGGCAGAGGCCGCGCAAGTGCACTGTGGATGCCGCGCGCCATCTGGTGGCCAGGAGGTGACATTGCGGGCACCATCCGGGCTTTTACACCATTGATCTGCAGTCATTTCACGGAAGGAGCAATTTTGTTCAGTTGCTCAGTCGTGTCCAACTATTTGCGACCCCTTGGACTGCAGCACGCCAGGCTTCCCTGTCCTTTACCATCTCCCAGCGCTTCCTCAAATTCATGTCCATTGAGTTGGTGATACCATCCAACCATCTCGTACTCTGTTGTCCCCTTCTTCTTCTGCCTTCAATCTTTTCCACCAGCAGGATCTTTTCTAACGAGGTGGCCAAGTATTGGAGCTTCAGCTTCAGCATCAGTCCTTCCAATGAATATTCAGGGTTGGTTTCCTTTAGGATTGACTGATTTGAGCTCCTTGCAGTTCGAGGGATTCTAAAGCGTCTTCTCCAGCACCACAATTCAAAAGCATTGTTTCTTTGACACTCAGCCTTCTTTATAGTCCAGCTCTCACACCCATACATGACTACTGGAAAAACCATAGCTTTGAATAAAGGACCCTTTGTTGGCAAAGTAATGTCTCTGCTTTTTAATATGCTGTCTAGGTTGGTCAGAGCTTTTCTTCCAAAGAGCAAGTGTCTTTTAATTTCATGGCTGCAATCACCATCTGCAGTGATTTTGGAGCCAAAGAAAATAAAGTCTCTCACTGTTTCCATTGTTTCCCCATCTATTTGCCATGAAGTGCTGGGACTGGACGCCATGATCTTTGTCTTCTTAATGTTGAGTTTTAAGCCAACTTTTTCACTCTCCTCTTTCACTTTCATCAAGAGGCTCTTTAGTTCTTCGCTTTCTGCCATAAGGGTGGTGTCATCTGCATGTCTGAGGTTATTGATATTTCTCCTGGCAATCTTGATTCCAGCTTGTGCTTCCTACAGCCCAGCATTTCTCATGATGTACTCTGCATATAAGCTAAATAAGCAGGGTGACAGTATACAGCCTTGATGTACTCCTTTCCCAATTTTGAACCAGTCTGTTGTTCCGTGTCCAGTTCTAACTGTTGCTTCTTGACCTGCATACAGGTTTCTCAGGAGGCAGATAAGGTGGTCTGGTATTCCCATTAAAGGAGTATACTGTGGGCTTTTAAATTCTGTTGGGAGTGATCATAGGGGATCCCGAAGGAAGACACCAAGGGCCAGGTGTTCTAAATTCCCTTCGTTCTTCTACGACTGGATGCTTGATGTCTCAGATTCTCCTAGAAACAGAGATAACGATCCTTGGGAAGCACTCAGCTCTGGACATCCAGCGTCTCATGTCCCCGGGTCCTCCTGTCCCTGTCATGATCGCACAGACCTGGGCACAAGAGCCTCCTTCTTTCCACTACCTGGGGCATGCTTAGGTTCTCTTCTCCAGCCTTCGGAATCCAACATTTCCCAAGGCTTGCTTCACGGCATCTCTACATTCTCAGAGTATCTGCTTCATTTTTTGCCCACACTAGTGTTTGCGAAGCCTGTTCCAAGAATACTGGTTTTATTTTTCAGAACTGTATCTTCTCATAAACAGTGTAGGAGGGTTCCCTTTTCTCCACACCCTCTCCAGCGTTTATTGTTTGTAGACTTTTTGATGCTGGCCATTCTGAAGAGTGTGAGGTGGTACCTCATTGTAATTTTGATTTGTATTTCTCTAATAATTAGCAGTGTTGAACATCTTTTCATGTGCTTTATGGCCATCTGTATGTCTTTTTTGGAGAAATGCCTATTTAGATCATTAAAAAACTAAACATCTGGCAATCCCACTCCTGGGCATATATCTGGAAAGAACCCTAATTTGCAGAGATACATGCACCCCAATATTCATTGCAGCACTATCTACAATAGCCAAGACATAGAAGCAACCTAAATGTCCATCAAGGGAGGAATGGATAAACATGTAGTACATATTAATGTATACAATGGAATACTATGCACCCATTAAACAAGAATGAAATAGTACCATTTGCAACAATATGGGTGAACGTAGAGATTATCATACTAAGTGAAGTAAGTCAGAGACAAATATCATATGGTATCACTTATATGTGAAACCTAATAAAAATAATACAAATGAACTTATTTACAAAATAAGAGAACTATATATTTTTTTAAAAAAAGGCATTCCATGTTTGAGAAACTCTGGAATTAAAATAAGAATTATTGTAGGACATCTGAAGAACGTTGACATATTGACATTGTAGGGAGTATTTAAGAAAGAACTACGATTTTTTTAGTTTCTAAACTTGAGGTCAAAATTTTCCCCCCATCTCCACCTTCAACTGTATCTTGAAAATAATCCATTTGATAAAGCAAATTTAGCAGGAAATTGGTCTAGCCTATTCCTTTGACTCATGATTAGATAGGCTTATTTTAAAAGTGATTCATTTCTGGTAGTCTGCTGCGGCTGTATAACAAAGTACCGCAAACTGGGTGGCTTAAACTGCAGAAATTTATTCTCTTGAAATTTCTTTTGAAGCTTCTCCTTAACTTGTAGATGGCCATCTTCTCCCTGTATTTTCACGTGGTCTTCCCTCTGAATGTGTCTATGTCCTAATCTCCTTTCTTACAAGGATACCAGTCATATTGGACTAGGGCCCACCCTAATGGCCTCATTTTAATTACCTCTTTAAAGATTCTATCTCCAAATACAGTCCCATTCTGAGAGACTAGAGGTGGAGGAGGGGTCAGGATTTCAGCGTATGAATGTTAAGGGGACACAGTTCAACTGATAAGACCATCTTATTTTTGTATCTGTTGGAGATAACTTGTGCTTCAGTGGAAAACAGCATTCTTTAGAGCAGGGTCAGCAAACTATAGTCAGTGGGCCAGATATGGCCTGCCACCTGGGTCTATAAATAAAGTTTTATTGACACAAAGCAAAGCTCATTCCTTTATGGATTATCTATGGTTACTTTTTGTTTAACAGTAGAGTTGAGTAGTTATAACAAAGGCCACATGGCTTGTGAAACTGAAAATATTTGCTACCTGACCATTTATAGAACAAGTTTCCCAGGTGAGTATATACCTCAAGGTTATCTAATTCTGACTCTATAGGGACTCTGCATCTTTCATTGCCTTTGAGCTGTTTTACAGCTTATTAGGTTGTAGAAAATGAAGAGCAATGTAAAATAATCCTTCCCTTAGACACAACGAGGGGCTTCCCAGGTGACTCTAGTGGTAAAGAACCTGCCTGCCAATGCAGGTAAATGTAAGAGACGCTGGTTCGATCTCTTCTCTGGGTTGGGAAGATTCTCTGGAGGAGGAAATGGCAACCCACTCCAGTATTCTTGCCTGGAAAATCCCATGGACCGAGGAGCCTGGCGGGCTATAGTCCATAGGGTTGCAAAGAGTCAGATGCGGCTGAGCATGTACACGCATTAGACACAAGGAAGCCAGCTTTGCCTCCACTTGCTCATTCCTTTCAACCTTCCTCATCCACAAACATGCCTGCTCTTTAGATTCTCTTTTGAACTCGTTGTGACATCCTAACAGTTCCCTCACTGATCATGACTTCAATAAAATCTTTAACACATGTTGATTCTATATTGGGATAAGAGTCATCATTTTCCTTCTTTGAAAACTTTCCCTTAATGTACTGATGTCATTATTCTTGGGTGTGCTCATAACAATGGGATTGTAAAGGACAATGTTTTTTTGTTCTTAAAAGATACACACTGAAGCATTTAGGGTGGAGTGTCATGCTTACAGTTTACTCATGATTACTTTTAAATGGCTTGGCATGTGTCTGTGCACAAATTCTCACACATACTATATATATATATGGAAAAAGAAAGAAAAGAGAAAGCATATATAGTAGCATATAAACAACCAGGGAATCTAAGTGAAAGCCATATGATGTCTTTGAGTGGTGTACTACTCACTCAACTTTTCCATAGGTTTGACAATTTTCAAAATTTAAAAAAAAATTGGAAGAGTAAATTTGTATCCTGCTCCCAGCTAAGTGTGTAGCTGGCCTGTGTCCTGTACTTCTGGATGTCCTTTACTTCAGAGAGCAGCCAATTACAGACACTTGTTAGCTATCTGACGCTTGGCAGTGGGTTCCACAAATAAGAATAAGTAAATGAAACATTGTTGTTTCTATCGTCATAGGCCTCCACCTTCTCAGATTTTTTTTTTTTTTTTGACACTCTGCAGACCATGTGGGATCTTAATTCCCCGACCACGGATCGAACCCACAGTCCCTGCAATGGAATTGCAGAATAATAACCATCGGACCACCATGGAAATCCTCCATTTAAAACAAAAAAAGTTAATAGCACCATGTGAGCAGGATAATGTAGAATTTTTAAAACTAGATTTCTCATACTCCCCAAGAGTATTTTTAAAGGAAATGAATCTTTTAGGATGAACCCAGAATCTGAGGACCACTTGGAGCATGTTCATGTACAAGCTTGGGGTACTACTTTCCGGAAGTGGGTGGGCATTGAGGTTCGTATCTCTCAACTGTTCTACAATTATTGCCCTCCCGCCCCTCAGCGTGACATCATGGTCGTAATATGGTGAAGGACCCCATGAATTGCAATTGTCTGCTGCTTGCGTTGGGACTGTAAGATTCGGAGCTTTTAACATCCTTCAAGGCATGATGGCAAGGTAACAAAGAAGGAAGAAAGCCAGCTGAATGCTCAAACGCTGTGTCATTTAGTGTGAAGGCTTGGGATTGAAATTTTCTGCCTGAAGGAAGCAGAAAAAAATGAGTTTTTACAGAAAGCTGCTGTTTCTAAATCTAAAAGGTGCACTAAAACAGCTGAAGGGACTGAGCTACCCAGAGGCTTCTTGAGTTGCCCAGTGGGAGTTCCTGCTTGGAGAATCTGTCCTTCAAAGATGCTGCTCCAAATAGCCCCAATAGCTGGTGTGTGGGGGGGCTCTCTCCAGGGCTGTCGTTCATCCAGCCACAAGGAAGCAGGGGCTGGAGTGGACAGAGATGCTTCTTAACTGAAGGAGACCCTGGAGGAAGACTTTCTCCCTCTGACAGAGGCTGATGGTTCTGAGAGAGAAGCACTATGTGGGCAGAGACCAGACCGTTCTGAAATCAACCAGGAGCACATGAGTTTTGGCCATGACTAACTTCCCCGTTGGCTCAGACAGTGAAGAATCTGCCTGCAATGCGGGGGACCCAAGTTTGATCCCTGGGGTCAGGAAGATCCCCCAGAGGAAGAGATGGCACCCCACTCCAGTATTCTTGCCAGAAAAATCCATGGACAGAGGAGCCTGGTGGACTAGAGTCCATGGTGATGCAAAGAGTCAGACACGACTGAGCGACTAACACACACACGTTAACACAGACTCTAAAGGAAAATGTCTTTATCCATCCCCACTGATATCATGCTCATTAAAGCCCTGACTTTTTTTTCTTACCTGGGCCATCTGCCATTGCCTCTGATAGGGGCACTCTATCTCCAATTTAGGCCACTCCAATTCATTCCACTTATGAACTCCAAAACCATGTTTCTGTATCCCGAATCAGTCCAGGTTTTTCTATCTATTTTTAGTTTAACTTGAAACAAATCAAACAACCAATAAGCCAAGCAAACAACAAAAAAAAACCAAATTCTTCAGTGATCGCTACCTTTTCTTGAATTAACCTAATACCCTTACCCGGCCCTGTCTTTCTAACTATGTCAGCCACCTCTTCTTTATCTACTTCACCAAATGCCTCCTCTCTCCACCAAAATGTGCAGAGAGAAAGAGGAGGCATTTTCCTGTCTACACTGGGCTGACAAGAACTGTCATATTCATTTTTCTAAGCCCCCATTGAGTTTAGTGTAGTGCCATTCCTATAAAAGGTATTCAAGAAATAGCCTTGCAGTATATACTAAAAAATGGGCTTCCTTAGTGGCTCAGAGGTTAAAGCGTCTACCTCCAATGTGGGAGACCTGGGTTCAATCCCTGGGTTGGGAAGATCCCCTGGAGAAGGAAATGGCAACCCACTCCAGTATTCTTACCTGGAGAATCCCATGGACGGAGGAGCCTGGTAGGCTACAGTCCACGGGTTGCAAAGAGTCAGACATGACCGAGCGACTTCACCTTATATACTCAAAAGAACTGAAAGTAGAGATTCAAAAAATGCTACAAATGAACCTATTTACAAAACAGAAGTAGAGTCACAAATGTAGAAAACAAACTTACGGTTACCAAAGGGGAAAGGGAAGTGGGGGAGGGGTAAATTGGAAGATTGGATTGACATGCGCACTGCCATATATAAAACAGACGATCAACAAAGACGGACTGTGTAACGCAGGAAACTCCACTTGACGCTCTGTAGTGACCTGCCTAGATGGCAACAGAATCTGAAAAGAGATTCTATTCTATGCATATGCATACCTGAATCACTTCACACCTGAAACTAACACAGCATTGTGAATCAACTATACCCCAGTAAAAAATTAATTAAAGAAAAAAGAGGCTCAAAGAGACATTTGTACATCCACGTCCACAGCGGCGTTATTCACAAAAGCCAACAGATGAATGGATACACCACGTGTGTTAAATCCATACAAAGGAATATTCCTCAGCCTTAAGAGGGAGGAAACTCTGACGCATGTTACAGCATGGATGAAGCCGGAGGACACTGCGGTGAAATAAGCCAATCAGAAATGACGAGCACTGCGTGATTCCACTTAGACGGGATCCTGAGAAAAGTCACAGTCGTGGACACAATGCACAATGCTGGTTTGGGGAAGGTGGGGGTCGAGGGGGAAAGGAGGGGCAGTTGTTTAGCAGGGACAGAGCTCCAGTTTTGCAAGATGATTGCACAGTAGTGTGAATGTACTTGATGCCACTGAACTGTCCACTGAAGAATGATGGAGATGGCACATTTTATGTTACGTATATTTTGTGTGCCTGCATGCTAAGTTGCTTCAGTCGTGTCTGACTCTTTGTGACCCTTTGGAACCATAGCTCGCCGGCTTCCTCTGCCCATGGGATTCTCCAGGCAAGGATACTGGAGTGGGTTACCATGCCCTCCTCCAGGGGATCTTCCCCACCCAGGGTCTGAACCCGAGTCTGTCTCCTGCAGTGGCAGGTGGGTTTTCTTTACCACTAGTGCCACCGGTGAAGCCCATGTGTATTTTACCCCAATTTTAAAAGAGAAAGAAATAGGCCTGGAATGCTGAGTTAAGGAGTTTTTGGATGATTTCATCTGCACCTTTGTAATGCTGCTCTTTCAACAGAATGGCTAGACTTTTAAAACATGCAAATCACAGCCTGCAACATTCCTTTCTCCCCTCAAAAAGCCCTACAGTGATTTCCCATCAAGAATCAAGACTGAAACTCTTAATCTAGTCTGTTGGCTTACCAGGCCAGTCTCATCTCTCCCCCACGTTCCGCCATCCTTTTGTCTTTCACAGGCCTTTTCACTGCTCCCTCTCATCTCAGGGTTTCCCCCAGCGGAACTGGTCAATCCCCCTCATTCTTTAGATATCAGCGGAGGTACCTGTTATGGGGAAGTCAGGCCTAGCCCAGACCAGACTGGGACCTCTGGTTGCAGGCTCTCAGCATGCTCTTGCTTCTCTTACACAGTGCTTGTCATAACAGTTAGTAATTATTATTTTTTTTTAATTTTAGATTGTAAGCTCCCAGAGGACAGGACTACTCACTGACCTCCACATAGTGCAGGTACTCAAGGATTTGCTGGGTGAACAAGTCCGATTTCAAGTTGTCCTTATTGATGTGGACTCTTTCTGCCAGTCCCATCAGCAGGGGTGTGACAAGAGCTAAGACCCCAGAAAATGTAAATACATTTGCATACATCTAAGGTCCACTTTATTTTGGGGGGCTCCAAAATCACTGCAGATGGTGACTGCAGCCATGAAGAAAAGTTATGACCAACCGAGACAGCTTGTTAAAAAGCAGAGACATTACTTTGCCAACAAAGGTCCATCTAGTCAAAGCTATGGTTTTTCCAGTAGTCATGTATAGATGTGAGAGTTGGATATAAAGAAAGTTGAGCACCGAAGAATTGATGCTTTAGAACTGTGGTGTTGGAGAACTCTTGAGAGTCCCTTGGACAGCATGGAGATCCATCCAGTCCATCCTAAAGGAAATCAGTCCTGAATATTCACTGGAAGCTGAAGCTGAAACTCCAATACTTTGGCCACCTGATGCGAAGAACCTACTCATTTGAAAAGACCCTGATGCTGGGAAAGAATGAAGGTGGGAGGAGAAGGGGATGACAGAGGATGAGATGGTTGGATGACATTAATGACTCAATGGACATGAGTTTGAGTGAATTCCAGGAGTTGGTGACGGACAGGGAGGCCTGGCGTGCTACAGTCCATGGGGTCACAGAGTCGGACACAACTGAGTGACTGAACTGAACTGAACTGAAGGTTAACTAATGTAAGCAACACCAAGCTCTGCCATAGTCCCTAACCAATGGGAACCTGTATTCACAGAGAACTGTGATCATGTGTTAAAATCATGGCCCTGCCCATTCATAGGGACATTAAGTTTCCATCATGTCGGTTATAGATAGAAAAAGAAGTTGCCCAGGGACTTCCCTGGGGGTCCAGAGATTAAGAATCTTCCTTGCAATGCAGAGGACGTGGGTTTCATCCCTGGTTGGGGAACTAAAATCTCACATGCCTCAGACCAACTAAGCCGACACACTGAAACTACTGAAACCCAGGTGTCATAGCCAGAAAGTCTGTGAATCAGCCATGAAAGATCCCACGTACACAATGAAGACCTGGTGTGCTGTAACTGAGACCCCACAGAGCCTAATCAATCAATTATTTAATTATTAATTATTTACAAAGTTGCTCAAGTACTAGATTTAATGCTAGTTTACCAATGCTTAGATTTTCAAATTGAATGCAAACAAGATCGAGGATTATTTGTCTCCTCTGCAGGCAACCTTTGCAGTTGCAAAAGGAATTGGGTCGGGAAGGGGGCAGGGCTTCCCAGGTGGCTCTAGTGGTAAAGAACACGCCTGCCAAAGCAGGAGACATAAGTTCCCTGGGTCTGGAAGATCCCCTGGAGGAGGCCAGGGCAACTCACTCCAGTGTTCATGCCTGAAGAGTCCCATGGACAGAGGAGCCTGGCGGGCTGCAGTCCATGGGGTCACAGTCTGACACGACTGAAGTGACTTAGCGTGCACGCAGGTGGGGGCACATTTGGCAAAGCCTGACAGTTGTCATCCTCCCATTTTTTTGTCCTTTTAAACATTTTGACTCATCCCTCTCCTCTCTCCAACCCCTGTCCACCTGCCTGCCAAAGTCCTCCTCTTGGATCTGACCTCCTGAAGTTAGATTCAGATTCTGCTCTCACCATCTGCTGCTGGGTATGGGGTGGAATGCCGTGTGTGTGTGTGTGTGTGTGTGTGTGTGTGTGTGTGTGTGTGTGTGGAGAGCAAGGTCTTTTTCAAAGTCTGTTCATCTGTTCTCTGGGTAGAGGACCTTAAAGAACAATACACCCTGCACAGTGAAAAGATCAGCCTCCTCCTAGCATATCTCCTGTATGTCCATAGGTTGAGTGGCTGTCTGCCTCCTCGCACCCCCCCTTTTTTATCTTAACCTGGAGAGCAAGATGTGTGTGCATGTTCAGACACTCGGTCTTTGTGGGCCCACAGACTGTAGCCCACCAGGCTTCTCTGTCCGTGGAATTTTCAGGCAAGAATACTGGAGTGGGTTGCCATTTCGTACTCCAGGGGATCTTCCCAATGCAGGGATCAAACCCACGTCTCTTGCATTTCCTGCATTGGCAGGTGGATTCTTTACCACTGCGCCACTTGGGAAGGCTGGGCAGTGAGATAAATCTGCCTTGTTATGCTGATTTTTATAAACTATGCAGTTTAGGGAGCATATAGTGGATGAATACTAAATAAATTCATCTTGATTGATTGATTAGTTGATTGTGAAGAATTAAATAAAGAGCACCTATTTCCTACAGACTCAGAAACATTGAAATAATTATTAGCCAATGAGAAAACACTGAACTTAAATAAAAGAGCCCATCATTAGAAAGATATGAGATTATCAACTTAAAATCACAACAATCTTTGAAGATGAACTTGAAACACTCAGCAAATACATCTTTTCCTTCTTACTTTATAAACATTGCATTTAATAAACAATGTTCTCAGACAACTTACACGTTTGGGAATTTGTTTGTATTGGTCATGATGCTCCAGAGAAACAGTCCAATAGGATATGAGAATATAGAGAGAAAGAGATTTATTTTAAGGAACTGGCTCACACAATTATGGAGGCTGACAAGTTCAAGTCTGCCCTGAGGGCTGGTGGTGGGAGACCCAAGAGAGCCAATGGTGCAGATGAAGCCGGAAGGCTACCTGTTACAGTGTTGCCTCTTACTTAGGGGTCTGAAGTTTTGTGGTTGTTGGTCTATTCAGCCATCACCCGATTGGGTGTGGCCCACCCATATTAGAGAAGGCAATCTGCTTTACTCGAAAGTGTGTGTGTGTGCATGTGTGCATGTGTGTGTTGCTTCAGTCACGTCGGACTCTGCGACCCTATGGACTGGAACCTGCCAGGCTCCTCTGTCCACGGGATTCTCCAGGTACGAAGACTGGAGTGGGGTGCCATGCCCTCCTCTAGGGGATCTCCCCAACTCAGGGATCAAACCCCCATCTCCTTCATTAGCAGGTGGGTTCTTCACAACTAGCACCATGTGGGAAGCCCACTCAAATTTATACCAATGTACTATTAGTCTCAACCACGGATACCTAATTTGACATATAAAGTTAATCATCACACTTCATATGTACACATTCACAAAGAAAGAGAACCCAATAGAGAACACACTTAAGTGAGGAAAAACATGTAGCACCACCCTGCCCGAGATCCAGAACCAAGCCTGAAAACCCCTTGCAGAGGTGAGTGATACTGATGGCACCTGCTCTGTGCTGTATAAACCAGTCCTGCCTTAACGAAGCAGGAAAAACAACAGCCATACGATACCAATGCTCGCAACCTTGAAAACGGTCTCAAGACCTCACCTTTGGAGCCTTGTCACAGCCCTACATGGGAATCAGCAATATCTACTTACTGTTTTTTGGCTCTAAACCCAGGATAAACATTTAAATCTATGTGCCAAAGCCTCTGTTAGGCCTCCTACTCACCCAGCAGGGAAAGGAAATTCCCAGTATTCCAGGAAAAGCTCTTTGAGTCACTGCTATTATTGGTGAGAATTTGATTGGCCTAATAGGACCACGTCTGGCTGAAAGAAGCAGGTAAAGGGCTTTCTGTAGTGTTCAATTGCTTATCAGTGGGCTAGAAAAATAAAGACAGCCAGTAATGGATTTTACCTCCTTCTTTATTGCAGATGTAGCTGTTCAAGGCCCCTCCAGGGCTCTCCCACTGGCGACAATTCCTGGGCTTTAACCTCTCCTGCAGTGATGAGCTGCTTGATACAGAATCACAATTCATCGTTTAACAGGAATCCTCGTGTGCCTGAATATATTGCCACTGCCTCCCTAAGCCAGACACAGCAGAGTGAGATTCTGCCACTGACAGAAAGCCTGAGAATTCTGATTCTGCCTCACAAATAGAGTGGATGAGCAGGCTTTGTCCTGCACTCCCTGCCTGCCAAACTCGGGGATCTCATGGGAACCGTGATACCCAAGGCCCATGGATTGAAGCATCCCCTGGGTAATTTTACCATCACTGCATCAGGGAAGCACACCCACGCAGGACCACTTTGTTTGCAGAAAAACCAAAAAGGGAAGGAAAGATGGGAGGAAGGGTGATTCTTAGATTGTTTTTTAAAGATATGCTGGTGGGAAGTTTGATGGATTTCAAGGCAGTTTCCTTGGGATCCCAGGTGAGATACAGATGTATTTTGCCCAGGATGGGCATGTCCTTCCTGGGGACCTCAGTCATATCCCATCATTTTCATAGTTAGGCTGGTAAATTGCCCAGCACCCAACACCTCTCCTTCTGTGCATCTCCAAGTGAGTGAGGCCATCTCGATGGAGATGAGACAGTATCTATCTATAGCAGGGTGGTTTTCTGAGTGTTGAAAGGATGGCTTGTCCTGAAAGTTGTTATCCTCTCTCTCCCCTAATTCCTGTGAACATCTATAATGAGTAAGTAGGTGCTAGAGCAAGGCCAGCATTTCTCAACCCTCTTGTGGAGCTTTTAAAAAAAATTCATATGGGACTTCCCTGGTGGTCCAGTGATTAAGACTCTACATTTCCACTGTAGAGGACACAGGTTCAAGCCCTGGTCCTTGATCAGTCCTTCGAGTATGAGTTGAGGAAAAGGAAAAAGGCCAGTGGATGCCCAGAACCAATTGTGTAGCCTCCTCCTTCTTTGCTGGACCAACACGGACCCACAGGGCTTGGTCCAGCCAGTGTGCATTTCAAGGTAGGAATGATGGTGCTGATTTGTCAGAAAGAGGTTCCTCTGTGAGGAAAGAATAAGATGCTCAAAATGAACTGAGCTAATAATACTAAATAATACACAACTGGGAGGAGTTTTTATCAGGGAGGAATGCTTGGCTGCACTTACAGAAAAACCAACCAAAGAAGCTTAAGCAAATAGGGGCCAATATTTCTCCTAGAACAGTAAGTCCGGAAGTGGATACTTGCTAGCACGGGTTGAGCACCTCCAAGGAACCCAGGCCCCTCCTCAGTCTCCTTCCTTGCACGTTTCATGCAGAGTTTGCCCTTTGCTCCTTGTTCTCCTGTGGCTTGGAGATGACTACTGGAGATGCAGCGAACATACTGCTTTCAGGCAGACGGGAGAGAGGAGGGGCGAGGCAGCAATGGTCTCTTTTATCAGAAAACAAAAGCTTTCCCAGATGGGGATGTTCCTGATGGTCCAGTGGCTAAGACTCTGCTCTCCCACTGCAGGGAGCCTGGGGTTCAATCCCTGGTTAGGGACCCAGATCCCACATGCTGCAACTAAGAGTTCACATGTAGAAACTAAAGGTCCCAAGTGTCACAGCTAAACCCTGGAGTGCATACATGCTAAGTCACTTCAGTGGTATCCGACTCTTTGCAACCCATGAATGTAGCCCTCCAGGCTCCTCTGTCCATGAGATTCTCCAGGCGAGAACACTGGAGTGGGTTGCCATGCCCTTCTCCAGGGGATCTTCTCAATCCAGGGATGGAACCCACATCTCTTACATCGCCTGGGTTGGCAGGTAAGCTCTTTACCGCTAGTGCCACCTGACCTGGCATAGCCAAATAAATACATATTTTTTTAAATTAAAAAAAAAAGAAAAGTGTCATCTCTTTCAAAACAAAAACAAAACAAAAAAAAATTCCCAGACTACACAAGCCAACTTCCACTTCAGTCTCATTGCCCAAGACTGGGACTCAGAGCTAGCCCTCGCCTCTAACTGTGAGGACAGCTGGGTCTTGTGAGCATGAGGCCTTGCCCCAGGGGTTAGCATATTGTCATCTCGAAGGAAACTGGAATTTTGTGAGCAAGGGAGAAGAAAGCACGAATACGGGGTTAATAACTGATGGTGTCTGACACTGAGCTCCACAGGGAATTTGAGTTTTCTAGACGTCGCCCTTCACACAAACCTATTACCGAGACTGTGTTGGCAATTTTCTCCTTGGAGATTCTCTGAAGGGTTTTCACGGGAGACATCACAAAGCAAGAATCAGGACTCTATCAAGCAGCTTGCTCCCATTCTTTGATCCTCAGAGGTTCACTGAAGACTCCAGCTGAAATCTTGCTCTGCAGTTGCTATTCTCTTTCTTTCTGCAGCTGCTATTTTCTTTCTTTCTGCAGCTGTCTTCCACTTTGCAGCTGTGACACTGAATGGAAAGGATGGCAAAAGCATGCTGCGTTGACTATAGCACCCTCTTCTGTCCGGAGAAATGTCCGCTTCTTGACGGATCAGACTTTTGGGGGTGTGCCCGTTCATTCCCGAGCAGACATACAGGTGAGACACACGCACGAAGAAGAAGTCTTGAGCGGGCTCTTGAGCCCTGTGTACCGATCTTTTTCAAGATATTTATTCTATTGAAGCACAGTTCATTTACAATGTTGTACTGATTTCTGCTGGACAGCAAAGTGACTCAGCTATACATATGTAGACTCTTTTTCATATTCTCCTCCATTATAATTTATCACAGAACATTGAATATAGTTCCCTGTGCTATAAAGTAGGATCTTGTCATTTATCCTCTCTATAATAATAGTTCGCACTTCAAACTCTTAAGCCATCCCTCCTGTACCCCCGCCCGCCTTGGCCGCCACATGTCTGTCCTCGATGTCTGTGAGTCTGTTTCTCTATCACAGATGCATTCATTTCGTTCTCTTTTAGATTCACATATAAGTGATATCATATGCTATTTGGCTTTCTATTTCTGAATCACTTAGTATAATAGTCTCTAGGTCCCATCCATGTTGCTGTAAATGGCATTATTTCATTCTTTTTAGAGTTGAGGGGTATTCCATTGCATACATGGAATCACGGTAGATCGTGGCATCCAGTCCTATCACTTTATGGCGAATAGATGGGGAAAATGTGAAAATAGTGTCAGATTTCATTTTCTTGGGCTCCGAAATCAACGTAGGTGGTGACTGCAGCCACAAAATTAAAAGATGCTCGCCTCTTAGAAAAATAGCTATGACAAACCTAGACAGTGTATTAAAAAGCAGAGACATCACTTTGCTGAAAAAGATCCATTTAGTCAAAGCTATGGTTTTTCCAGTAGTCATGTATGGATGTGAGAGCTGGACTTTAAAGAAAGCTGAGTCCTGAAGAACTGATGCTTTTGAACTACAGTGTTGGAGAAGGCTCTTGAGAATCCCTTGGACTGCAAGGAGATCCAACCAGTCCATCCTAAAGGAAACTAACCATGAATATTCATTGGAAGGACTGATGCTGAAGCTGAAGCTCCAGTACTTTGGCCACTTGATGCAAAGAGCTGACTCATTGGAAAAGACCCTGATGCTGGGAAAGATTGAGGGCAGGAGGAGATGGGGGTGACAGAGAATGAGATGGTTGGATGGCATCACTGACTCAGTGGACATGAATTTGAGCAAAGTCAGGGAGATAGTGAAGGAGAGGGACGCTTAGGGTATTGCAGTTCATGGGGTCGCAAAGAGTCGGACCCAACCTAGTGACTAAATGACAAGTATAGTATTCCGCTGCGCTTATGTACCACACCTTTACTCATTCATCTGTTGATGGCCTTTTAGGTTGTTTCCACGTCACGGCTATCGTAAATAGTGTTGCTGTGAATATAGGGGTGTATGCATATCTTTGAATTACAGTTTTGTTTTTCCTGGATATGTGCTCAGGAGTGGGGTCACTGAATCATATGGCAACTCTATTTTTAGGTTTTTGAGGAAACGCCATACAGTTCTCCTTAGCGGCTCTACCAGACAAGTTGCTATTTCAACATCAAAAACAGCGGCCAGCGTGGACACGTGTTAGAGTCACCCCGGCCTCCTCTTGAGCTGCTTTACTCCCGCTCATGTAGTCATGGATTCATTCCCCACTCTCTCCAGCACCCCTTGGGCCCCAAGCCTGCCCCATGCTGTTTCCTCTGTAATACATGTGTGTGCTTCTGAGGGAGAAACTCCGCCTGTGCTTGGCCCTGTGGACATGAGCGTCTGGCGGTGGTCTCTGAGGACCATTTCCTGGGATGTGCTCCATCCTCCACCTCTGGCTCTCACAGCTGACCGGCCATCTCTCCTACTGTGTAGCACAGGGAACTTTACTCAATGCTTTACAATAACCTAAAAGGTAAAAGAATCTGAAAAAAAAAAATACATGTATGTATCACTGAATCACTTTGCTGTACACCTGAAATTAACATAACATTGTAAGTCAACTATATTTCAGCTAAAAAAAAAACTAGCCATAAACCCTAATTCACTTATGGATAAAACAGGAAACTCGCAAGGAGTTGAGGAACCAAACTCAAACACCTTTCACACACAACTTCCAACACAACCCCACATTTTCATGGGAATGAACAGGGGTAACTGGCTGTTTCTCACACAGGTCTCCTCTGTCTATCAAAGCAGCATATTGTTGCATGTTGAACTAGGCAACAAGGACTTCAGCTCTCAAATGCTCATGTTTGAGTCATTATGTCCCAGAGAAGACTTTCAAGATGGTGGAGGAGTAAGACAGGGAGAGCATCCCCCCCACCACTCCCTGCAACAAATACCTCAGAGGTTCATCAGTGTGTGGAACGGTTCCTACAGAGCACCTTCTGAGCACTGAGGAAAGACCTCAGACTTCCAAAAAGGCGATGAGGTAGGGCAAAATGCTCCACACCTGAAACTAACTCGTTATAAACTAGTGTCCCTGGAAACTTTCCGACTGATCAATTTATAACTCTCTCACTATAAAATACTGAATTCGTATTCACTCTGTTCCAAACGCTTTTTGAGTAGCTACCATGCTTCTGGTACTACATTTGGTGTGTAGGCTACACAATAAATTAAAACTGAAATCCTCATTTGAAAAGGAGATCATGAGCTATGGCAGAAGCACACAAATTCATTCATCCATTCCTACCACATTCCTAGACCCTGGGAGTGCAGATTATTATTGCAATCACAGATTTTGTGTTCTTGATGTTTTAGAGGTAATGTAGCAGAGTGCACAGCTTTGAGTCAGTTCTGCTGCTTTTTCATCATGTGACACCGAGGCAAGGTACTTACTCTCTTCCCTGCTCGGTTTCCTCATCTGCAAAATGAGAAAAATAACAGCACTTCATTTCCGAGTTGTTTTGAGAATTCAGTACAGTATTATAAGTAAAGATATTACCATATCTTCTTTTTAGGTATGATAAGTAACTGTTGCTGCTGCTGCTAAGTCGCTTCAGTCGCGTCCAACTCTGTGTGACCCCATAGACAGCAGCCCACCAGGCTTCCCCGTCCCTGGGATTCTCCAGGCAAGAACACTGTTAGCTATTGTTATTACCACAATTGAAAGCTTGGGGAAGATAGAAGTACCATTAAGGCATTGTGAAGGGCTTCTTACAGATGCCCTATAGTTCGGGTCTTCATTGAGGAGTAGCGGATAAACATTTCTTGAGCATGATACAACCAGAAGTGCAGATGCTGGGATTAGTGTAATAAAAGATATAGCCCATGATATGATATGATACGATAGATATAATATAAATGAGTGCTCGGTTATGTCTGGCTCTTTGAGACCCCATGGACTGTAGCCCGCCAGGGATTTCCCAGGCAGGAATACTACAGTGGGTTGCCATTTCCTGCTCCAGGGGATCCTCCCCACCCAGAGATCAAACCTGAGTCTCCTGTGTGTCTCCTGCATTGCAAGCAGATTCTTTACTGCTCAGCCAGCAGAGAAGCCCATAGCCCCTCATAGCCACCCATAGCCCCTGATAAGCCCTCAAATTGCTTACAGGGGGAGGAGACAGAGAAGTAAACCTGTGGTCACAACAGTGTGGCAAAGGCTGTGTAAGAGATCTGCTAGGAGAATCCCAGGGACAGGGGAGCCTGGTGGGCTTCTGTTTATGGGGTCACACAGAGTTGGACACGACTGAAGCGGCTTAGCAGCAGCAGCAGCAGCAGCAGGATGTTTGGGGAGTTTGGAAGAGGGGGACACCACCTAGGTGGAATGGGTGTTGGTAGTGGGAGTGAGGTTTAAGGAATGACTTTCTGGGATTTCCCTGGCAGCCCAGTGGTTAGGATTCCATGTTCCAAATGCATGGGGCACAGGTTCGATCCCCAGTCAGGGAACTAAGGTCCTGTATGTCACATGGCACACTCCAAAATAGAAAAACAAAAAGAAATGACTTTCTGGAGAAATGACAATGTGAACTGTGTCTTGAAAGGAAAAGAACTAGTCAAATGGAGTAACAGTCTTCCAGAAGAGGGAAAGCCTTTGGAAAGACAAAGTGAAAGCACATGGCATGTTTTGGGGACTTCAAAATCTAGGTGTACATGGGGCATGAGGACAAGGAGGCTGGAGAATAGGCAGGGCCACCTCAAGAGGCATCTGGGATGTCATGCTAAGAAATTCAGCCGTAATTCTGGGGGCCGTGGGTAGCTGTGGCTTAATTTTAGGAAGGTCATCCTGGTAGCAATGTGGCATGTGCCCTTGGGTGGAGAGTGAATCAGGCAGGAAGTTATTGTTGTCATCTTAATAAGAAATGAGGAGAGTCTAAAACTAAGGTATTGGTGGGGGACAGAGAGGTGGGGACACAAAGAGATTTAGAGAGTTTCATGGATAGATTTGAGGAGCAATTATATGTAGGAATCAAAGAAGAGAGGAAATCTATTTGTAACCAAACAAGACTCTATGGGGCCTTCCAGGCAGAAATCACAGCCCACCACTATGTCCTCTGCCTGCCTCTTGCTTGTAAAAAAAAAAAAAAAAAAAAAAAAACCTTTAGGCTGCCAGGCCTTCTCTGAGTTATAAAGAGTACTTTTAATCAGAGAAATGAGTAAATGCAGAAAAAAAGGAAAACAGTCAAGCAAAACAAAATAGTAATAATTTAGGGACTTCCCTGGTGTTCCAGTGCATAACACTACACTTTCACTGAAGGGGGCATGGGTTCCATCCCTGGTGGGGAACTAAGAGCCTGCATGCTGCCTCATGCAACCAAAATAATAATAATAATAATAATAATAATAATAATAATAACAATAGTTTGGGCACTTGAAAAAGTCAAGGACCTTTAGTTCCATCTCATGGGCTATAGGTAATATCTGAGGCCATGTTCTTTAAGCTGTTTTGCAGATACTGCAACCTCCACCAGGTGGAAGAAGTTAATGGCATGCTGCCCGCAAGCACATAACCGCAGACCAGAAGGAACCAGAAGGTTGAAGAAGGTTGATGATGTTGACTCCTGATTACCTCACTACCAACCAATCAGAAAAATGTGCACGAGCTGGTCATACACTCCACAGTCCCTCTTCCTTACCCTGTCTTTAAAAACCTTTCCCTGGAAGCCTTCATTGAGTTCAGGCCTCTTGAGCACTAGCTGCCTGGACCCCTTGCTTGGCGCCTGCAGTGCACTTCACTGCCACCTGGTGTCAGTAGATCGGCTTAACTGCACATCCAGGCAAGTGGACCAAAATTTGGCTTGATAACATTTTGGCTCCCAGGTTTTTTGACTTGGGCAACTGAATGAGTTATGGCCACTCCCCTAAATAGGAAATATACAGGAAGAAGTACATTGGTGGGGATAGTGATAATGGGGAAAGGGATGAAAGAATTAAGATAATAAGGTGAACTTCTTAAAAGTGGAGATTGAGAGTGATGCCTTGAGGGACGTTCAGTTTCGTAGGCAGGAAGTAGGTAGGTTTGGAGTTCAAGAGAGAGATTTGGTGCTAGACATCTAGAGTTTCTTCATCATTAGCAGTGTGAATCACAGTAGAATCTGTAGTTTTAATGACGCTATTCAGGGAAATTTTAGAAAGTGAGAAGAACAGGAATCTAGAGATGTTAAGTCTGGAAATATCCACATGAGCAGGTCAGGAATAGAAAGAGGAGTCCTTCCCAAAAGGATGGAGAAGGAACAGCTGGGGAAATAAGAAAAAGAAAAAAACATAACAAAGGTATACGGTGAAAACTAGAGGAAGACAGGGTTTCAAGAAAAGGAAACCCTTGAGTCCTTTGGCAGTTTCAGTCTTTAAAATTTTAGCCATTCAGATGGGTGTGAAGTAGTATCTCTTTGAGGCTTGAATTTGCATGTCTGTGAGGAATAATGATTCTCCATACCTTCCCATATGCTTACATTAGCCTATCTTTATTTGCTGAACGTCTGCTCGAGACTTTTGTCCATTTTTGATAGATATATAAAGACCATATGTTGAAGGAAACTGATGTTTATTTGGCCTTGCTGCAGGGCATGAAGGATCTCAGTTGCCAAGCCAGGGATGGAACTCATGTGTCCCCTGCAGTGGAAGCACAGAATTTTAACCACTGGACCACCAGGGAAGTCCCTGAACTGATGTTTTTTCAATGCTGAAGGCAATTGATATTTACTGACACAATCTAAATTGTTGTCATTGTCGTTTAGTCATGTCTGACTCTTTTGCAACTCGGCGGACTACAGCCTGCCAGGCTCCTCTCTCCATGAGATTTCCCAGGCAAGAATACTGGAGTGGGTTGTCATTTTCTTCTCCGGGGATCTTCCCAAACTTGTTTCCTGCACTGGCAGGCATATTCTTTACCACTGAGCCACCAGGGAAGCCTTACAATAAAAACCTTTATGCATGCAGTCAATGGAAAACCGAATGACTCTGAAACATGGAAAAAAATCCTGCATATATGATGTTGGATAACTTTATATAAATTATATAAAACATAAAATATAAAAATCAAATGACTTTAAATTGCATAAAATACACTTAAATAACTTTAAATTACACTTTATCCATTATATTTATTACACATAAAGCTCTTTAAAGGGGCAACTGTGACTTCTCCATGGACTAAGGGAGAGATCTTTGTGGTGTGGTTGGAAGGCACAGAAAACCCACCTCACTGATTCAGTTTGCCTAGGATTGAGCCACAAACCAAACCAGTACGGTGCATGCTTAGGTGAGGTTTTTGTGTTTCTGTATTTAGCAGTAGACGCTGTCAGAAATACAGAAAATATAGACAAAAGAACTATTTGGGGACTGCATGTGGAAGCGCAAGCATTGTGTGGGAAGAACTGCATGCTGGAGTCAGCTTGGGCATTCGACTGCCAGTGCTGCTGCGGGCATCTCGTTTTCAGCTCTATCCCTAGCTCATTCCTACAGTACTTTGCACGGCTCCTGAATTACTCTTGTTTTCAGTATTTATTTTTTCATGTAGCTGTCGGGAGCCCACTGCATACCCACTGTATCAATGTCTTTGTGGGTGGTGCCAGACTGCTCCTTTTTAAAGACAACCTAGGTGACGGTAAGCGTACCTTCCAAATGTACCTCTGGCCCATTTTCATGGCACTCTGAAATGATTTAGAGCCCCTGGATAGGCCAATCTCTAATTAAGAATCGATGGAGTTGGTGTAGAGACTATATTAACATTTCACGAGAGAGCCTCTTTTCTTCTTTAAAAAGTTACCCAGGCCATTCTGGTAGGACCGGCCCAAGGCGCCGCGACCCGGCCCAGGGCGGGGCTGCAAGCCCCCTACCTGCGGGCGGGTGCTCGGGACAGCCGCGCACGCGCACGCACTCGCGCACGCCGGCGCCTTCCTCTGGGCGCCCGGGGTCGGCGGCGCGCGGGGCAAATGGAGTGGGTGCTGGCGGATGCGCTGCTCTCGCAGAGCCGGGACCCCCGGGTCCTGCTTGGGGCGCTGTGCCGCGGGGAGGTATCTGCGGAGCGCGTGGAGACCCTGTGTTTTCTTCTGCAGCGACTGGAAGATGAGGAAGCGCGCGGCGGCGGCGGCGCGGGCGCGCTCCCGGAGGCGGCGCGCGAGGTCGCCGCCGGGTATCTGGTGCCGCTGCTGCGGGGCCTGCGCGGGTGCCCAGCGGGCGGCGCGGATGACCCTGGGCCCGCGGCCCGCCAGCGCCGGCGCGTGCTGAGGGCGGCAGGCGCTGCCCTGCGCTCGTGCGCCCGCCTAGCCGGGGGCCCGCAGCTGGCGGCCGCGCTGGCCGAGGAGGCGCTGTGCGACCTGCTCAACGCGGGGCCCGCGCCCGGCCTGGAAGGGGCCGCCGAGGCGGCCGTGGAGGTGCTGGCGGCCGTGGGGCCCTGCCTGCGGCCTCGCGAGGACGCGCCCCTGCTGGAGCGAGTGGCGCGGGCCGCTCTCGCGCTGGCGCTGGGTGGGGACAAGGCGGGGCCGTCCCCGGACGCTGCGGCGCTGGTTGCCGGGCGGCTGCTGCCGGCTCTGGGCCGGTGCGGCGGGGCGGCGCTGCGGGTTGTGTGGGGCGGGCTGGTTGCGCCCGGGGTGTCTGAGGAGCCGGGCCGCGTCGGGTCGCAGCTGCTGATTCTGAGCGCCCTCGCCGAGAAGCTACTGCCAGAGCCCGGCGCAGACAGCGTGCCTGCCGCGCGCGAGGCGGGCCTGGACGCCCGGCGCTGCTGGCGCTTCTGGAGCGCGGTGCAGGCCGGGCTGGCCTGGTCTGAGGACGCCCTGACGCGCAAGCGGGCGCGCTACCTGCTGCAGCGGGCGGTGGAGGTGTCGGCGGAACTGGGGACCGACTGCGCGTGCGCCCCCGGCGAAGGACCCGGTACTTGCCTCTTTGCTCCCTGGCCCGTCCCTACTTGACTTTCTGCGAGGGCAGCCTTTCTGCTTCCGGGGCCGTCTCCGCGATTCGTACAGAATTTGGTTATTCTCGTGGTCCCCATAGAGCCTGAAAAACCTTGGGAACCTTATCTCGAGGGTGTTCTCTGAACTGTAACAAATCACTGTTAGAGGAGTCCGCATTTAGGATAAATTCTCTGACCCAGAGCGGGTGGAATACTGCATTCGTGGAATAATTTAGGAACTAGTCCAGCAGGATATTAACAGACCAAAATTGCACTAAATCGTGGGCTCGTTCAAATAGAAAAGAAGGGATAGCACCCATCAAATTGAAAGGAAAAGTATTTACATGTACTGACCTACGAATTGAGCCTTGAGTATTAGAATTTTGTCATGGGAAACCCATCACAATCCTTCGGTAGTTCTCTTAGGAGAATTTATTAATATTAGTTAAGTATAATGGCCTTAAGTCGACCTTTGGCGGAGAGTTTTTGCCATTGATTTAATAGAATGAGGTATTAATTAATTAATTTTACATTTTGAGCCTGTGCGTCCTACCAGTTTTTTACAGGATAAAAGTAGACAAAATAGCAAGGCCTCCCTTTAGTTCGGTTTGTTACTATTGATCAGTTTGTCACTGAAATGTGTGGAAAATACACTTCAGTCGTTTAAATTTATTTTGATCTATCGAAGTCTGAAATGGATTGATTGAGTCAAAACTGCCTCAGTGGATGGAAAATTTCTATCCTTTCAACTGTGGCTGCCTACTTACTTATACTAGTAAGAGTTTTGTTCTGCTGAAGTTGTGAGTAGATTAGATTTTTATGCACGTTTAAAACATCAGATAGTAGATATTTTAATAGCCCGCAAGTTGATGATCATCCAGTGAGCGCTGTTGCTAGAAAACATTTTTTTTTAATTACCAAAGTTAAGCAATCATTTATTTTAAAGCGTCAGTCATTCTGCAGTTTTAAAGATAAGCAGTAGTCTTATGCTTGCCTCCCATCTACATTTCCTTCGTTTCAAAGAGCAGCCGCTTTTATCTCTTAGCTGATTATTTTGGTGTCTGTCCCTATATCTTTGACATATTCTAGTAATACCATAAAACCCATTATCCTACGTGCAATTTTGATTGAATGTGAGTTCAACAAAATTATGACTATGCAGGTACTGTTCACCAGTGACCTATGTAGTCATCTAGGATTTATTTTTTCCTTCCTGCAAGTTTTCCCTGTATTTGTCATTTAGTTTGGTTGCCTCCATATTTACCACTAATTCAGCCCCAGATTCTTAGTTAGTTGTTTAAATCTGTCCTGTACAAAGTGAGATCATCAGTCATTATAAATTTTCCTGAAGAAGTCTCTTCTGAAGTCCCAGTCCAAGCTCAGCCTTGTGCGTACCACTGACAGTCTTACATCTGCCTTCACTTTCACCTGGGAGACTCCCTTCACCTGATCCTGTGTTGAAGCTATTTTCCTGGAGTTCTTATCTTCAAGAACTCGAGTATCTGATAATTTAATCAAAGGATCCTTTATGTCTTTTCTGTCAGTTCACCTGACACTTTTTTAGTTTTTGTCTCCTGGAAATCCCCATCTGTTTGTGGCTATTTTCTACCTTTTCCATTAGATCCTTTAACATACTAATCAGAGGTATATGTAAGTTCTATTTTTGGACCATCTTTGAGTCTGGTTTTGTTTTCTGTTCTATCTCTTGGCAATGAGATTACTTTTTTTTCAGAAGCAACTGCATTATTTATGCCTTAGAGATAGGTACTCTGTTAGATTGCTGGGCTTGAGTCACTCTGGTTGAGCTGGCTTTGGATTTTGTTATTGCTATAGTTGGCAGATTGTTGTCTCCTTATGTTTAGAAACATAAAATTTTCTATTTAGGAACTAAATCTAGAAACTGATTTTCTTTTTTAAACCATGTCAGGCCCAAGTCTGTTTTGGTGGTCTGAGAAGAAAAAAGATGAGCTTCTAAAGTTTTGGGAAAACTATATTTTAATTATGGAAACTCTTGAAGGAAATCAGGTAAGTGTTTTCATATTTTATCAAATCATGTATAGGTGCAGTTTCTTTTCTTCCCCCAAACATTTTATAGAACCAATACAAAAAGGTCTACCTGGATATAGCATAATGGAATACAAGCGTACTTTGTTTTCCAGTGTGAGTGAGTGAGTGAAGTCACTCAGTTGTGTCTGACTCTCTACGACCCTATGAGCTATAGCCTGCCAAGCTCCTCTGTCCGTGGGATTTTTCAGGCAAGAATACTGGAGTGGGTTGCCATTTCCTTCTCCAGGGGATCTTCCAGACCCAGGAGTTGAACTCAGATCTCCCACATTACAGGCACTCTTTACCATCTAAGCTACCAGGGAATCCCTTTTTCTTTTCCAGCATAGATTAAATTTAAGGTTAAATGTAAACTCAGGAAGGAGGAGAGTGAAAAAGCCATGTTAAACCTATTTAAAAGAAGAAACTAAGATCATGGCATCCGGCCCCATTACTTCATGGCAAATAGAAAGGGAAAAGGTCGAAGCAGTGACAGATTTCCTCTTTGGGCTCTAAAATCGCTACGGATGGTGACTGCAGCCATGAAATCAGAAGACAGTTGCTTCTCAGTGGGAAAGCTATGACAAACCTAGACAGTGTGTTGAAAGGCAGAGATATCACTCTGCCAATAAATGTCTCTGTAGTCAAGGCTATGGTCTTCCCAGTGGTCACATACAGTTGTAAGAGCTGGACCATAAAGAAGGCAGAGAGCCAAAGAATTGATGCCTTCAAACTGTGGTGCTGGAGAAGACTCCTGACTCCCTTGGACAGCAAGGAGATCAAACCAGTCAATCTTAAGGGAAATCAACCCTGAATACTCATTCAAAGGACTGACACTGAAACTGAAGCTCCAACTTTTTGGTCACCTGATGTGAATAGCTGACTCTCATGTAAAGCCCCTGATGCCTGGAAAGATTGAAGGCAGGAGGAGAAAAAGGTGTCAAGAGGATTAGATGGCTGGATGACATCACTGATGCAATGGACATGAACTTGGGCAAACTTGGAAAGATGGGGAGGGACAGGGAGGCCTGGCATGCTGCAGTCCATGGGGTTGCAAAGAAATGGACACAACTGGGGGACTGAACAAGACAACATAAACTCAGGAAATTAAAGAATACTTCGGTTGACTTAATTTATCATTCAAAGGATTTGGTCTTATTTGATCTTCCCTTGACATTTACTTCTAAAGTGTTTGTTAGTTTTTAGTTTCTCTATGTTATAAATAATCTCCAAAGAAATACGCAATGAGGAAAATGTTACTTAAAGTCTGAGGTCAATTGTTATTAAATAATAATGACCCTTTGATTTTGTAGGCTTGCTTTCTTTTCTTCCTTTCAGTTCTTACATCTTTGCATTCTTTGGTTCTGAGACTTGAAACCTGAAAAATCATTTTCAGTTGACTTTGAATTAATCTTCGTCAGAACATGGAATTTTTAAGTTAGGAGGAATCTCTTTAGAGATTAACATTTAGATTGACATTCATTAGAATCATCCTGGTGCCTCATTAAAGTATTAGTTGCTGGATCTGGTCTGCAGAGTTTCTGATTCATTAGGTCTGTGGTGTGGCCTGAGAATTCAAATATTTTACGTATTCCCAGGAGACCCATACGCTGCCATTCTAGGGACCACACTTGGAGACCTGTTACAGGGGTTCCCATACGTAAGCTGCAGATCGGTGTGGGACCAGCCGTCATGGGGTCACTGTGAGGTGTCAGTCCAAATGCATTGTTTGTTGACTAAAAGAAAGAAGTACTCATATATGCTAAATGTATGTAGGTGTGGGGATGAGGACTAAACGAAAAACATTTCTAAATTTATATAAACTACGGTTTTCCTTAATCAGTGCATCCATAACACCCTCACTGTTTAGAAACTCTTAAGTTAGTTGCCCTTAGTTTCTAGGATATGTACATTAGACGGTGGTATCTGCAAGAGTCTAAGAAAAAAGAGCGTTGAACCCTGAGCTGGCTCTGTGTCTAAATGTGTGGCCTTGAACAACTTGAGTGACTAGAGAAAGCATTTCAGTATTTTTTCATCTTTGTAATATTAGTGTTATCAGCTGCCTGCTTCCCAGGACAGTTAAGGATTACATGACATAATTTATGATCCTCTATAAATGTAATGTTACTATAACTATGTTCTATATTCTAACTATAGAATATAGAATTCTAACTATATTCTAACTATTCTATGTTCTATACTCTATTTATTAGCTTTGCCATACTCAGTCTTGAATTTGTATGATTAGAAAAATGGAAAAATCAGGCACCTTCTGCGTATTTTTTTACGTGGGTGTGGTGGGGTCAGGGAGGGTGGAGGTTGTGGAGGGAGGAACAGAAGAGTGACTTATATAAATATATAACAATACTTTGGTTTTTAAAGGTGAATTTTCATTTCCTATGGCTTTTTGCTTTTGTTTTCAGATACATGTTATAATGCCAGTTTTACCAAAGCTAAACAGTCTGTTTGAATATGCAGTGTCAGAGGAAAATGGTAATGGTTGCTTTTATTTTGATTTTTTATGACACATCATTTTCCCCCTTATTTTATAACTAATTCTTGTTCATTGTGGAGAATGTTGTATGAATATATAAATTCGGTGCTACCAGGAGACAGCTGCTAATATTCCAGATATATACCTTGTGGATTGATTGTTCATAATGCTTTTTTCTGACTCAGCAGTATATCCAAAGTGCACTTACCTGTGTCCTTAAATAGTCTTTGAGAATTTAATTTTAAATGGCTGCAGAGTTTTCTATAATTTAGAGGCATGGTAATTTTATAAACTTATGATTACGGAAAATTTCATACAGAAGGAGAGGAGTTTGTATGATGCACCCTATCACCTAGCTTCTGCACTGATCAACTTGTGGCCAGTTCCTGTCTTACATTGCATGTGGCCTCACTTGCTCACTCTCCATCAAATGATTTTGAAGCACATTCCTAGCATTATCATTTCATCTCTAATTATTTCAGTATATATCCTTAAAAGATAAGGACTCTTTGGTAATGTTTTATGTATGGTGTATTATTCATTTTTTAATAAGCATTGTTTGATATTATATATTCTAACTGCTTTCCAGCTTTGTTCTCTTAATATATCTGTTTCATTGTTAGAGTTGTTTTCTTAGCGTTTCAGCCATTGTTCTGTAGGTTGGACTTCGGGGGAAGGGAGAATTCTAAGACACTATTTTAAATATAGTTTTTAAGTCCTTAATCAGTACTATATTATGAGGGCTTTTCAGGAGAAATAAAATGAAAATGGAGCTTCCTAAAATTATCTTACGAAATTAAGTTTAGATAAATGAGACAGCTAAATGCAGGCTAACTGTTTTGTATTCATAAGAATGATGAAATGCTGCATTATCGTGTTTACACATGAGAGTTAACCTAGGTAAATGGGTTTCGGTGCCTGCTTTAGATAATGACAACTTTAATAGTGTGACCCCTTAGGAACTGAGCTTGATTCAGCTGATTGCTATGGTTGTTTTCTGATACACTGGAGTTTTTCACAGACCATAAGAATCTATAGTCCCACCTGGGGCTAGAATTTAATTAAATCCTGTTGTGACTTCACTTACGCATTTACTGTTAAAATGATTCTCTTATTACCACATTTTGCCCACAGCTCTCGGCAAAACAAATCAAATAGCAGTGACAGATTTTGAAAAATTACCACTGCCAAAGAATTGAACAAGCATCTTGATGTAAATAACACACAGAAAGGGACTGATTTATTTATAGAATGCCATGAGTTTAAAATGCTGAATTTTTTTCCTAAAAATATTAAGGATATTTGAAAAGAGTTAAAAGTATCTCTAAGGTACCTAATTATTTCATTTTTTGTTTATCACTCATTCATGTATTTACTTAATAGATGCATACTTAGTGTCCAGTACATACTGAGCACTGGGGTAAAGTGGTGAGACAGAAGAACTATTTTTCACTTGAGTTTTGGTCTGTTTTCCAGGAAAAAATGGTTTTGATTATAAAGTTCTAGACAGACAACAGAAAAATGACGGGAATGGAATACTAGTAAGGCCATACCTTGGTGAGGCGAGCCAGCCAAGGCCTGCCTTAGGACTGACTCAGTGGAGCAGAGAGCTCTGGGTGCAGAAGCCCTGAGATGCGAGCGGCCCCATGGGCTAGAGCGCCCGCCTAGCGAGGCACAGCTTTGTGGTGCGGGAGGGGTGGCCTGAGGCTGGAGCAGTTGTCAGGGGCAGTGTCATGCCTGGTTTGGATTTTATTCTGAGTTTTGAGAAGCCACTCAAGGGTTTTAAACAGAGGAGGGACAGTTTCAGATGAAAAATAGATTGAAGTAAGATGAGAGAATTGGTTGAAATCACCCCAAACCTAAAGTTCTAACCTGTGTGTGTGGAGTCATATTTAATTCTGTACACTGTAGTCACCGTGACATCCGCTTGCAGTCTTTCTAAATGAAACTGAAAATGGAAAATGGAATACTGAAGTGATTTTGGTTAATCAGTAGTTAAACGCCTTTGAACGTGATTGTTGTAATGAAGTTAATGTGTTTGTGTGTGTGTTTATTTATGAATACATAGTCTGTGTGGAGCCATGTGTGAGAATCAAAGTCAACTTTGGGTGTTTATTTTCACAGGATGCTGGCTCTTTCACCCATCCTGGCATCTGTGCATTTATAAAAGAATGTTTGAAAGTGAAAATAAAATCCTGACTAAAGAAGGTGTTACCCATTTTTTGGAACTGTATGAAACAAGGATTCTTCCATTTTCACCAGAAATTTCTGAGGTAATGGCACCCTCTCCCTTCCCTCGTTCCCTCTGTCAGAAGATAAGAGGTGAAGGCATGTGTTATATCTTATGTGATCTTCAAAAGCATATCCTGGGGCTTGAAAATCGCAGATAAAACTTCAGAGATTTGCTGAAAACAAACCCTATATCTCTAAACTAGGCTCTTGTACTTGGGCGTTGTCGACAGGCTGCCTGCATCATCACCGTGATGAAAAGTAGTCCTTTGTTATCCTAAACAGAAGTCAGCGGCATGAGCCCTGGATTAGGAGTGTGTTAGTGGTACTCTCTCCATGGTCCTGAAGCACTGACTTATTGCTCTTTGTCTAGTGATGCTGCTCCTCCGATTCTGAGTCAGTGAATTACTATCGTGCTGTACTGAGCAGGGGTTGCCTCTTGAGCTATGTTATTAGAATGTGTACTTCCACTTGTCAGCAATCACACAAAGTGATGACCCTGTGAGAATTATAGCTGTGATTTTAAGTCTTATTATGATGACGTGAGTTGAATGATCATAGACTTAGGAACAGTAATTTACCTCTCATTTAGAGGTAACCTAAACGTCCCTAATTATCCAAGTACATGTACAGTGTTTTAGTAGGCATCCTTTTTCTACATTCTCCTAGCCTTCTTGCACTTCCTGAAAGCACACTTTTGTCTACTAATGTTTTCGAAGATACACTTTTCCCCATTTATCGTCCAGGCATAGGGGCTTAAATTTTCTCTTGGGTATCTTTCTGTTTTTCACCAGTCACTACCTTTATTTTCTACCATGTGTCCCTTCTTTGGATTCCTTTCTTCCTTCTCAGCACAGCACCTGCTCTCTTAGTATTCCATACATTTTTATCAGGTTGGAAAGTTTGGTTTGACACCTGGGATTAAGGTATCCTCCAAGGCTATCATAAATCAGCCTGCAGCATAAGAGATTGCTTATAACAGCTCTTCAGTAGCCCTGCATAGGATGTAGAGTTAGGGCAAGTTGACTTTTCAAAATTACAGTTACAGGTTAATGTCAGATTTTTTTTTCCTTTTTTTTTTTTAGTTTATCATTGGACCATTAATGGATGCACTTTCAGAGAGCTCTCTGTATAGCAGGTAAACATGCATTTTATTTAGCAGCAATGTAGTAATATGTATTTGGTTATAAATTTAACTTGGTTATGAAATATGACCAGATTGTTAAAAATGCATTTGGTGGATGAATATATGTTGCCTCATAGACATTCAGCTTTTTCTTACCATGTTGTCCCTTCTGGGTTTGTGATTCTTCTTGACCTTCTAGTAATTGTATCTGGTGTTTCTCTTTTTCTTTTCTTTCCCACTCTGAACCCATCCTTTCTTGGGTTTTAGGGAAGGACACCTCACATAGGGACTTTCTGACTTCTGCCCTCCTGGAATTTATGGTGGCTTTGGCTAAGCAACACTTGGCACTTTTTTTTCCTTTCTTCTAACTTTCAGTTTTATAGAAAAGTTGTGAAAATAATACAGAGAATTCTGACTTACCTTTTATCCACATTCCCTAAACGATAATGTTTTACCGGATTTGTTTAATTGTCATCTTTATGTATGTATATGTGTCTCGCATCTCTGTGTATGTCTGTTCCTTAGCTCTGTCTGTTGAGCAGACTCACCCATCTGTATTTCAGTATCTGTCCATCCATCCATATTAAAAACCATCTGTTCACATCAGTATGCTCATTTCTAGTCCACTACCACAAGGTTCATTCTAACTTTTCCCTTTCCATATCAGATGGTGGAGGCCGTTCTCTACTACATGTTGCTTATTTAATACCTTTATGCTTCATCAAGCTTGATACTGAGAAGAGTGTCATCATTATGCCTTTCCTCATTTTTTGAGCTTTATCTGTACTCTTGAATTGTATCTTTAAAAATTTCCCTTGCTTTTGAAATTATGTTGTATTAATATTTCTAATTCTGATGACTAAGTTTATACTTGCTAGTCTTTTGTTTGATATACCTCTAATAGAGCAACCCACCCTGGTGGCTGGCTCAGAGGTAAAGGATCCGCCTGAAGTGCAGGAGACCCAGGTTTAATCCCTGGGTCGGGAAGATCTCCTGGAGAAGGAAATGGCAACCCACTCCAGTATTCTTGCCTGGGAAAAACCATGGACAGAGAAACCTGGAGGGCTTCAGTCCATGGGGTCACAAAAGAGTTGGACACGACTCAGTAACTAACACTTTCACTTTTGCTTTTCTGATAGAAAGTACTCTGACAGTCAACTTCTTTAAAAATTTTAAATCAACCTGTGCTAAGTTATATTAATATTCAGTTCTATTTAATATCAAAAAAGCATATCAATGCTTGATTTGCCAATAATTTTTATTTTTCAAATAACTCATTACTATTGAATAGTTTTCTGAAGCAGACAGCTGGAGAGCAGTAAAACCAACTTGGTGGTTTCTGAGAGTTGACAAACACATTTATTATGAAATGCCTTCAGTTTCCTCCCACACTAGTGTGTTCAGTTAACAGATAATGTTCCTGGCAGAAGCAAAATAAACAAAAATAAAAGTGTCTTTAGTAGGTGTTAGCAATCAAATGCTTTTGCAAAAGCAGTTTATTACTAACATATGTCTTTTTCTTAATACTTAAAGGTATTAAATCATTGGAGTATGTGTTAGAAATAATAAAATATAATTTAAAATTACCATTTCTAGACTTTTCTTAAAATGATACTATTTGGGAAGGTTGATGCATATGTGTCAGAAAAAGTGTCATAAAAAGGAGATCTATGCCTGCTTAGTATAACCCATTACTAACTCATGTCAGTTTTTCAGTAATATCCTGATGTTTTTGTAATCGGAGTGATTCTTAAGATTTTACTGAAAAATAAAATGCAGGTTCAGAAAAAGATGGTTTTATTGTTGAAAGACATTTAAGCCATATTGCACTTAGTTTCAGTATGCTTAATTGTCAGTAGATTTTATATATTTGTTTTTTAACCCCCTTTGTCTATAGGTCCCCAGGCCAGCTGATAGGAAGTGTTTCTCCACTGGGACTGAAATTACAGAAGTTTTTAGTCACTTATATTTCTTTTCTTCCAGAAGAAATAAAGAGTATGTATCAGTAAAGAATTTCTTTTTAACTTACTAGCTTAAATTAAAAAAATTTTTAGAATGTTGATTATAAGCACCATCCTTCTAGGAGAGTCCTGCTGTTGCTGCTGTTAAGTCGCTTCAGTTGTGTCCGACTCTGTGCGACTCCACAGATGGCAGCCCACCAGGCTTCTCTGCCCCTGGGATTCTCCAGGCAGGAATACTGGAGTGGGTTGCCATTTCCTTCTCCGATGCATGAAAGTGAAAAGTGAAAGTGAAGTCTCTCAGTCATGCCCGACTCTTAACGACCCCATGGACTGCAGCCTACCAGGCTCCTCCGTCCATGGGATTTTCTAGGCAAGAGTACTGGAGTGGGGTGCCATTGCCTTCTCCAATGCATGAAAGTGAAAAGTGAAAGTGAAGTCGCTCAGTCATATCCGACCCTTAGCAACCCCATGGACTGCAGCCTACCAGGCTCCTCCGTCCATGGGATTTTCCAGGCAAGAGCACTGGAGTGGGGTGCCGTTGCCTTCTCTGAGGAGAGTCCTAGGACTGTTATAATCAGTATTGTCAAACTAGTTCCTTTTTTTCAGGATAATGCAAATTTTGTCAGAATTATACAAGTGTCCATTGAAATTGAGTACACACTTTCACCTTTGTATATAGCATGGTACCAGTATTGGAATCTGTAGCATGGAAGCGATTATGGAATATTTACTGCAGTTTGCTATTCTTTCTAAGTATCTATATTCAGTTTCAAAAATTAGCAAAAAAAAGTCAAAGAAAAAAGGAACCTAGGCTTAGGAAAAAGTTATAAACTGAATATCCATTGTGTCAAAATTGTTGCCTTATACATACTGACTTAGAAAGATTAAAAAAGAAAAAAAACTTTTTATAAGACCTCGTATCTTAGAAATGTCCCACTTCTTCGGATTGGAGATGTGTGTTTCTTTCTGATGAGCTCTGTTGGTAAGCAAAGCATGGAACCAGTGTTGTTTTGTTTGCTGAGTAGCAGGATATACCCTGCTAAGCCTTTTCTTCATTCTAGGCTTTGTGATGTAGAAAGTGACCCTGGCCATGAAATATATATATTTTTTCCTTTTGTATTAATATTTAATCTGCATATAGGATGAACAATGACCAATGGTAATATGTATTCAAAAGTCAGGAAGGAAAGGGAAAAGATGGCCATCTGTATATCGCAACCTTAGATTTATAGAAATTTGATTGTTTTGGTTACTTTTAAAAAAGTTAGAGTGGAGAAGGTAGCTGCCGGAGCCATTCTTTAGTTTGCTGGAGTTTGGAAGTTTATAGCCTGGGGATTAATTTTCTGACCATGTGGGCGCATCCTGTGTGTATATCACAGTGTGAGTGAGGTGGTGGTGGTCAGCACCCCGCAGAGTCTGAGAGCCTGGTGTTTGTGGTTGTACCACACGCATGACAGACCCTTGTTAATGTGCTGAGTGAGTGAGAAATAGAAGCTTGACAGTTGCCATCTTCCTTGTGTCTTGAGAGAGGCATTAAGCAAAAGATGGAAACTTAAATAGTCCAGCAAGAATGAGGGCAAGAAAACTGTCTACTTATAGGTTTTACTTTGTAATTTTTTTCTGTCAGTGATTCCCAGTGAATATATTAAGCATACGTGGTTTTGGGCTAGGCATGTTGGGAAATACAAAATACATGTCATATCCTTTCAGGATTGTCCAAGGATTTCTTAAAAGTGATTTCTCAAAAGATTTCTACAATGATGATCTGAGGAAACAGACATTTTCATTGAATATGTGACTTAAAGACCCTTAAGACATCACATATTAGCAGAGAAAGCGGGATAGAGCACCATCCTTGTGTATCTCAAAATAGTTAAAGTAATTGTAGTGTAGGTAAGAAATAGCCTGTGAGAAAGAGCTAATATTACTGTTTGCAGATTCCAGAGGCCAGATACCAATGGTTTTTTTCTTTAACATCTCCAACAAAAGAATGGTTTCCAACAGTAAAAAATGTATCTTTTACCTTAACTTAAGAAAGAAAAAATATATATATATAAAAAACACTTGTTATCAGAGTATGTACAGTATATTGGAATACTCATCTTACTAAAAGGGAATGAATTTGAAATAACATTGGTTTTTTTTTATCAGCTTTATTGAGATATAATTCACACACCATAAAATTTACCCTTTTAAATTGTTCAGTTCAGTGGTTTTTAGTATATTCACAAATTTGTACAACCATCACCACTAATTTCAGAATATTTTCATTATCCCCAAAAGAAACTCCATGCCCATAAGTGATCGTCTCATTTTCCGTCTCCCCAGCTCCTGTCAGACACTAGTTTATTTTCTGTCTAGATTTGCTTATTCTAAACATTTCATATAAAAAGAATCATATAATATATGGTCTTTTATTTTATGTCTGGTTTCTTTTTGCTTAGTGTAATGTTTTAAGATTCACCTATATTATAACATGTATCATTCCTTTTTGTAGCTGAATAATAATGTAATAATATTATAGATACTTCACATTCTGTTTATCCATTCATCAGTAGATATTTGGATTGTTTCTACTTTTAACTACTAATATGAATTACTCCTGTTACTATTCATATACAAGTTTTTATATGAATATAATCTTTCACTTCTCTTAATTATATACCTACGGGTGGAATTATTGGGCAATATGGTAACTCCGTTTTTAACTTTTAGAGGAGCTACTAAACTGTTTTCCACACTGACTGCACCATTTTCATTCTCACCAGGAATGTCTGAGACTTTAGTGCCTCCACATCCTGTTAACACTTGTTATCATCTGTCCTTTTGATCAGAGCCATCCTAGCGGGTGTGACGTTGTATCTCATTATGGTTTTATTCGCATTTCCCTGTGTAGTGTCTGATGATTTGAGCATCTTCTCATGTGCTTGGTAGCAACAATGATGTCTTAAAACTTTTTCTTTCAGGTAGTTTCCTGTTAAAATTTATTCAGAGGATGACAAGCAGACATTGGTGTGCTGTTCCCATTTTGTTTTTATCTAAGGCTTTGGCAAACATCCCACGATGTAAAGCCCTGGGTATAGAAGGACTTCTTGCCCTCAGGTAATTTACTCTTGTGTATATTCGTATGTGGTTATTTGTCATAACTCTCCTTAGTAAATTAAGTTTTCTCTTCTGCTTTAATCCATGGTGAGTGGTTTTAGTTAATATTGGCATTCTGATTTTGCACTCTTAATTTTATAGAAGCAGAAAGCAAATTAAAAAAAAATCTATTCATGGGGATTTCCCTGGTGGTCCAGCGGTTAAGACTCCACACTTGGACTGCAGGGGGCACAGGTTCAGTCCCTGGGTGGAGAACTGAGGTCCTGCATGCGGCTGCACTTAACCTTTGTTTTATGAATTACTAATGTAAATGTTAATAAATGCCGTAATATATACTGTTGGATTTTGACCACTTTAAAAATAAGGCCAGTGTTTTTATTAAATATCAATATTGATTACCAATTATTTCCAAAAATGTGCCTTGAACGTGTCTTGTTAGTTTTTTAAGATTCTTTTCCATATTAAAATTGCACTCTACTAGAGGCCTTACGTATTTAATAGCTTTGCAGCTCTCCTGACTGACTTTCTGCATCAGAAAGTGTAGATATTATAAGCCGAGTTGTCAGTAACTACAGATGACTGCGGTATTCTCTGAGCCCACGGGAGTGCGTGTGTTTTTCCCCCCGTCAGGGACGTTCTGCAGTGCACCATGATCACACATCAGATCCTGCTGAGAGGGGCGGCGCAGTGCTATCTCCTGCAGGCCACCATGAATCTGGTAGACGTGGTAAGCTGATCTTTCTTACTCACGTTAACTTCAGTTCGAGAGTCTTTCTCAGTGAGCAGGAGTTCGTTAAAAAGTCTACACGGCAGCCCTGTGATGCTGTCATTAGAAAGCCCTGTTCATAAGATTGGCTCTTGGCTGGCATCTGGGACCTGAGGGCTCCCAACATCCCAGTATCGTGCCTGCAGGGCTCATGAAAACAGGGTGATCTTCACTGAACAACTGCTTTCCTTCTGGGGCTCTGAAGTTGTAGGAGCCGTGCGCAGGGCATCTGTGTGACCAGTTCCCCAATGAAAACACTGGGCACTGGTTCTCTAAAGAGCCCTTCTGGTAGGCATTTTACCTGTTGGTAGGGAAGCTCGTGACCATACTGAGAGACCATTCTTAGAAGCTTTCACCTGGTTTCCTCTGTATTTTTTTCCGCACATCTTCCAGGAACTTGACTTTCAAAGAACATCCTTATTCTGTTTTTCACGGAGCTCCAGTAACACACTATTGTTGAGAACAGGGGTCAGCAGACATTTTTGTGAAAGGCTGGCTTGGTATATTTTAGGTTTTTTGAGTCATACAGTTTCTATTCAGTTCAGTTCAGTTCAGTCGCTCAGTTGTGTCTGACTCTGCGACCCCATGAGCTGCAGCACGCCAGGCCTCCTTGTCCATCACCAACTCCCAGAGTTCACTCAAACTTATGTCCATCAAGTCAATGATGCCATCCAGCCATCTCATCCTCTGTCGTCCCCTTCTCATCCTGCCCTCAATCTTTCGCAGCATCAGGGTCTTTACAAATGAGTCAGCTTTTCGCATCAGGTGGCCAAAGTATTGGAGTTTCAGCCTCAACAGTGAACGCCCAGGACTGATCAGTCCTTACAGTGAACGCCCAGGACTGATCTCCTTTAGGATGGACTGGTTGGATCTCCTTGCAGTCCAAGGGACTCTCAAGAGTCTTCTCCAACACTACAGTTCAAAAGCATCAATTCTTCAGTGCTCAGCTTTCTTTATAGTCCAGCTCTCACATCCATACATGACCACTGGAAAAACCATGGCCTTGACTAGATGAACTTTTGTTGACAAAGTAATGTCTCTACTTTTTAATATGCTGTCTAGGTTGGTCATAACTCTTCTTCCAAGGAGTAAGCATCTTTTAATTTCATGGCTGCAATCACCATCTGCAGTGATTTTGGGTCAGATCTTAGTTTTGATCTTAGTTTTCTGAATGTTGAGCTTTAAGCCAACTTTTTCACTCTCCTCTTTCACTTTCATCAAGAGGCTCTTTAGTTCTTCTTCACTTTCTGCCATAAGGGTGGTGTCATCTGCATATCTGAGGTTATTGATATTTCTCCCGGAAATCTTGATTCCAGCTTGTGCTTCCTCCAGCCCAGCATTTCTCATGATGTACTCTGCATATAAGTTAAATAAGCAGGGTGACAATATACAGCCTTGACATACTCCTTTTCCTATTTGGAACCAGTCTGTTGTTCCATATCCAGTTCCAACTGTTGCTTCCTGACCTACATACAGGTTTCTCAAGAGGTAGGTCAGGTGGTCTGGTATTCCCATCTCTTTCAGAATTTTCCACAGTTTCTTGTGATCCATACAGTCAAAGGCTTTAGCGTAGTCAATAAAGCAGAAATAGATGTTTTTCTGGAACTCTCTTGCTTTTTTGATGATCCAGCGGATGTTGGCAATTTGATCTCTATTACAGCTACTCAAAAGCAACCATAGACCATTTACAAATAAGGGGGCATGACTGTGTCCTAGTAAAACTTTACTCACAAAACAGGCTGTGAGTAACTTTGCCAACCCCAGTCTTAGAGCTGCTGCTGCTGCTAAGTCGCTTCAGTCGTGTCTGACTCTGTACAACCCCATCCCTGGGATTCTCCAGGCAAGAATCCTGGAGTGGGTTGCCATTTCCTTGTCCAGTGCATGAAAGTGAAAAGTGAAAGTGAAGTCGCTCAGTTGTGTCCGACTCTTAGCGACCCACGGACTGCAGCCTACCAGGCTCCTCCATCCATGGGATTTTCCAGGCAAGAGTACTGGAGTGGGGTGCCATTGCCTTCTCCTAGACTTAGAGCAGGGTGTCTTAATTGGAGATGTGTGACCTTAAGAGAATAAAAAGATTTGGGTGGTTTTCTGAAGGCTGAGGGTAGTTTTTGTGGATTTGAAAAACAAAGATTCACTTTTGGTGTAAATAATAAGTAATTTCTTATAGGATGTTTCTGGTTTTTGCTTTTAGATTATACTACCTTATCTCAGAGATAGTAATCTCGATTTTAAGGAAAATAGGTTTATAAAGTAGTCTTTCATTTTATATAACGGTTAGCTGTTTATAATCAAACTCTTCATTTTGAAAGTTGAATATTTCCTTTTTAAAAATATAGCTCTTGATTTAACTAATAGTATTCTACTTTAAATAATATGCTAGATTGGTTTTATAGTGATGTTCATTCAGTTAAACATTTTTCAATGAGTAATTTTTTAAAACTGCCCTGCCCACAGGAGAAAGTGTCACTCTCTGACATCTCAACTTTTCTCATGTCAGTGAGACAAGAGGAGTCATTAGGAAGAGGAACTTCACTGTGGATGGAGGTGAGACTGAAAATGATGATAAGGTCTTTGAAAACTTTGTGAAAAATGGCTTCTTGTCGAATTCACTACTGGCTTTTCTTGTTACCTGTCAACAGAGGTTTTTAAAAAAAGTTTATTTGCTTTGAGTGGACCTAACCAATAATGCTGTTAGAATTCCTTTGGGGAAGTGGGAGACAAAGTGAACAGAGATGGAACTGTTCTAGAGAAGATAGTGTTAGTGGGCAGATCTCGACTGCAGATGAGAGTGCTGAAAGTACTGACGATGTTAGACTCGAGGACAGTGACACAGACATCTACTCGGGTTCCCAACCCTGGCATTTCGGTGATCTGTAATTCTTCTGACTTCTTGCATCTCGCTCATCATGAAACCCTAAGTGTCTTGCAGTGGATGGAGAAAAGTCCTGGCGATTATGAGTAAAGTTGGTATAAACATTTGCATACAGATTTTTGTGTCACCATAACTTTTAAACTCATTTGCATCGGTTTCAAGGAACATGGTTTCTAGATTGTGTAATGAGCATATGTTTAGTTTTTTTAAGAAACTGCCTTCCATATCCATGATTCTGCTGTGTCAGGACCCATACAACCATGGATCGTTAAATGCCGTAGTATTCACTATTGAAAAAAATCCACGTGTAAGTGGACCTGCAGTGAAAACCCACGTTGTTCAAGGATCAACTATATTTTAAAATGCACATATGATAGAAAATAAACTTGCAAGGAGGGTAGGAGCTTTCCTTATAACTCACATTTCAAATTCTACATTCTCTCAAAAATAAATCCTTGTTTTAGTATATGAAGACGAAATGCATTTTAAGGTTGTAATTTGTTTTACATAAGGTGTTATTATTCCTAGAGATGTTCTTTACAACACTTTATCAAAATGTACATTTTATATTAGATGCTTTAAAAATTCTTGCCTGTTAATGAAGCTTATAAGTTCTTTGAGGAGTTTAGAAAACATTCACACACGTATGTGAATATACTCACATACATACATGCATGCAAACATTTTTTTCTGTATGAACTGTGTGTGAAGCTCAATCATGACAATAAACATCCTGTTACTTTGTTGTGTTCAGTTACCTAAATTCAGTTTATTGTGGAAGAAAGAAAATTAATTAGGGAAATTAGAAGCCCTTTGTTCAGTTAGACTTTCAAAATAAGTGATAACTGTTTTCTTTTTCAGCTCTGTGATTGGTTGCGTATTAACGAAAGCTATTTCAAGCAGTCCTCAACTTGTAGCTCCATTGGACTTCACGAGACTTCTTTAAATGCTTACGTCAGGAACCTAGTGCAAGAGTATATTAGGTCACCTGCCTGGGAAGGTAAGTCTGAGATCATTTTTACGGACTGATGTAACCAAAACATTTTCTAAGAACTTTCTACTGGTTTTTCAAATTGAAAATATATGCCAAATATATGCTGATTTACAGATGTCAAATTTATATTTCAGCCAAGTAACGTGAATAAACGTTATGTAAAAATATTGTTTCCTAACTTGCACTTTATCTCTTCTAGAACTTGAGATTTTAAACCATCTTAAATGTTCTGAGAAACTAGTAAGTTGTCTGAGAAGGAATTGAGCACAAATAAATTTATTAATTTATTCTACAATTACTGAGTCTTTGTCAGCTAGATTTAGCAGATGTGTGTTTAGAGCCTCTGTAGTGGAAATATTTGCAGATAAATCTGTTTATCTTTTGTTTGTTTTCAAAGCATTACATTTAGTGTCAGCTGATTATGAAAAGTAGTTTTAGAGAAAAATTGTATTTGAAAGAATGGTTTTGTTAGTTTCTTTTTTTTTTCACCAGATACTTAGCAAAAGATCAAACGCACTGAGTGAGGGAAGAACTCTGAGTAGATTCATTAATTAGGATTCTTTCTACATTTCTAACGCTTCCTCATCATTAAAGTCATTAGTGATAATTTGAGTAAATTGCGTCTTTGAATTTAACGTGTCTTCAATTTCCTAGCTTTGTCTCAGACCAAGTCATTTTTATCTCCTGACTTCTCTAATCTGATTATGGAATAGATCTTAAATGATCAGATAATTATCCTTCCAAAATGCATGAGTTTATCTGTTTGTCCTTTCTGGAACGTTTTGCTTTTGTGTTTTATTGTCTCTATTGTCAGTAAATTTACTGTTACTTGGAAGGTTCTGTTGTTAGGCCTATAAAAAGTAAATAAATTTTAGTTCCTATTGGAGGGAGCATAGATTAAACTCCCTGAAATATCTATATAACTTGTCTTAAAACTCAGTCTATAACAGCATCAGGTCTGATTAAATCATTCAGAATTGGATAAAATAAGATTTTTAGAGTTTCTTCCTTAACATTTCTGGGACTTAAACTGTTTAATATAAGTTTTTAAAAAACTGATCTCAAGTGCAAAGGAGGCGTGTGTGTGTGTATGTGTAATATTTTGTTTGACTCTTAATGCCCTTGGCTAAGTGTCTTTATAAAATTTCAGTTTGATTAACAATTACTGGGCAGTTTTCAGAACAAGGCAATAAATTCCAAAGCAAACATGATTTAGCTTGAATTTTTGAGCATAAAATACTTATAACACTCAGATTTGTTTTTATTAAAATCATCAGCTCAAACATCTTTTAATCAAATTCTACACCTAAAGTAGTTTTTTTCTTTGGGTTTCATATGATCAGTACAGATAGATTTTACACTGATTATTCAGCAACTGTATGTCAAGTGTTTTCGAAGTGCCAGACACTGGAGTTACAGAGATAAAAGATATGTCCTCTACCCTCAGAGAACATAGGCCAACAAGGGAATTGATAAGTAAACACCTAATCTTAATACGATGCCCTGAAAGCCATGAGCACTGGGATGGGGCCCCAGGGTCGGGGCTACTGATCAGAACTTGTAGACCTGTGGGGGATTAGGAGAGGTCACTGGATGAGGTGAACAGAAATTAAGGTGGAAAGGGAGGCGTATCCTGCAAGGCTTGGATGAAGTTACATCCAGGAAGCTTGAAAGTAGATAGACCTCCACCAGTGTCTGTCTGTAGTATGGAGCCCAGGTTGGAATGGTGAAGGGGTGGTTAAGAGAGGATGGATATATATTTGGTAGCTATATATGTACCGTATCATATATATGATATGTAACAAAGCAATGCAGCAACAACAGAAACCACACAAAACCAGCATCGTCAATGGGCAAAAATGCTGGAGCACTTTCAGAGCAGGGTTTCTGAATCAGAGAAAGTGAGACAGTTTGCAAACAGCAGTAACAGTGTGTCAGAGCTTGGAATTGTTGAAATCAACCAAAGAGTGAAATATATTGAAGAAATTTTATACTTACACAGTTCATCAGAAAGGGTGCCTACTTAAAATGTAACCAAGGTACCTGAGGAAAGATCCCAAAGTAGTATATACTACAGCTGTACAACCAGTTTTAGAAACAGCTTTAATATATAATTGACATACATTAATTGCACATATTTAAACTTTATACAGTATGATGGGTTTGACCTCTGTGTATTGCTTATGAAACCATTAGCATAGCAACATAATGAACATAGCCGTCACTCCCCAGTGTCTTCATGCCTCTTGGTCACCCGTGGCTCCTGCTTCTTCCTGTTCTCTGCATCCACAGACCACCTTGACACGCTTTCTGACACTAGCTTGCATTTTCTAGAATTACAGTCAGTTTTTAGAATTCGTAGTAGCAAAATTTGACTGATAATTCAGGGTTAACCTGCATTACGATGACCAAAGATAGCCAGTGACCTTTTGTTTCTTTAAAACCATTCTTGCCTATACTTTTCCAGCCTCAGTGAGAGAAGGGGGAGAAGGTGTAAAGAATTCTTTGCCATTGGTTCTCAGGGCATGATTTCCAGACCAGCAATATCAGCATCACCTGGAAACTGTTTAGAACTGCAAATTCTCAAACTCTATCCCGCACCTGCTGAAACAAACTCTGGGTGTGGGGTTTACCCTCTGTATTTTAAGAGGCTCTCAGGGGGAATTCTAAACCACATGCTGAGGTTTGAGACCCGTTGTTCGGTAGCCTGGGTTTCTCTTAATATGGCAGTAGAGGACTCGGGAAGCAGCCCTACAGCAAAAATCGCTGCTAGAATGTCCTCCACTGGAGTAGTCAGGCACTCTGTTGTTATTGACCTAATCCTGTGACTCTCCTTACAATCAGGCATCTTTAAAAATCCACTGAACTTCTGATTCCCTTTCAGTTATCCCTTTCACTTATCCAAAGTGAAATTTATTCCTTCCCTTTCACTGATCCAAAGTGAAAAATTGTTTAGGACTTCAAAAAGTGCCACTGTGATTGGAAACATTCTCGAAAAGCACCCCTACGCCACTCCCACCTTGTAGAAGGTCAAAAGGTATCTCATTATGATTGCTAGAAAATGTAAGGAACTGAATAGTGTATTGGTATTTCAGTTTAGTCTTTGTTAACAATGAGTTTTTATATGTACATGTGGGGTACAAAGCACTTAATGTGAGTAAAAAGGGTTTATCATTCTTATGATAGAATGATAGAGAGCAAGTTTCAATAATTCACTCTTATAAAAAGCACATAAGTTTAACCTACTAAATTATTTTGGAAAGTACCAACATTTAGATTGTCTAAAAATACACATTTCTTCAGCTCAGTTCAGTTCAGTTGCTCAGTCCTGTCCGTCTCTTTGAGACCCCATGAACCGCAGCATGCCAGTCCTCCCTGTCCATCACCAGCTCCTGGAGTCCACCCAAACCCATGTCCATCGAGTCAGTGATGCCATCCAACCATTTCATCCTCTGTCGTCCCCTTCTCCTCCTGCCCTCAGTCTTTCCCAGCATCAGAGTCTTTACAAATGAGTCAGCTCTTCACATCAGGTGGCCAAAGTATTGGAGTTTCAGCCTCAACATCAGTCCTTCCAATGAACACCCAGGACTGATCTCCTTTAGGATGGACTGATTGGATCTCCTTGCAGTCCAAGGGACTCTCAAGAATCTTCTCCAACACCACAGTTCAAAAGCATCAATTCTTCAGTGCTCAGCTTTCTTTATAGTCCAGCTCTCACATCCATACATGACCACTGGAAAAACCACGGCCTTGACTAGATGGACCTTTGTTGACAAAGTAATGTCTCTGCTTTTTAATATGCTGTCTAGGTTGGTCATAACTTTCCTTCCAAGGAGTAAGTGTCTTTTAATTTCATTGCTGCAGTTGCCATCTGCAGTGATTTTGGAGCCCAGAAAAATAGTCAGCCACTGTTTCCACTGTTTCCCCATCTATCTGCCCTGACGTGATGGGACTGGATGCAATCATCTTAGTTTTCTGAATGTTGAGCTCTAAGGCAACTTTTTCACTTTCCTCTTTCACTTTCATCAAGAGGCTCTTTAGTTCTTCTTCACTTTCTGCCATAAAGGTGGTGTCATCTGCATATCTGAGGTTATTGATATTTCTCCCGGCAATCTTGATTCCAGCTTGTGCTTCCTCCAGCCCAGCATTTCTCATGATGTACTCTGCATATAAGTTAAAAAAATAAGCAGGGTGACAATATACAGCCTTGACGTACTCCTTTTCCTATTTGGAACCAGTCTGTTGTTCCATGTCCAGTTCTAACTGTTGCTTCCTGACCTGCATACAGGTTTCTCAAGAGGCAGGTCAGGTGGTCTGGTATTCCCATCTCTTTCAGAATTTTCCACAGTTTATTGTGATCCACACAGTCAAAGGCTTTGTCCACTAAATGGTGTTTATAACATTTTAAAGGATAATATAAAGTTTATTCTTTTGTTGTGTTTTTAAACTAAGTTATCCTCCGTGCAAGTGTGTTTTTAGTATTGTCTTCTGTACTAGTGTAACAAATTTGTATCAAAATAAATTACTCCCAATATATATTAGAATATTTGAAAATATGTTTTAAGTATTTGAACCACTGGTCTGGAAAACTAGATTAACTAAATCTTTCTTGGAAGTTGAGGTGAGGAGTATCATCTTATGATAGAATGAAAAGGAGCTCTAGCTATGATTTATTTTACTTTACCTGGCTTTCAGGAATAGGAAAATACTGATTTTTATCATTTAACCACATTCTTCCAAAAGTTGTTCTAGAAACTTTGCATATATTACTTAATTTTTATAATAAACCCAAGAAAAGTCACAGGTTTATTTAGTTTGATTTTATAGAAGATGACCTAAGCTTTCTGAGAGGACAGTCTGCTGTCCCAGGCTCCCATAGCTAACAAGCAGTGCACCTGAGGTTCAGACAGGAGTCTGAGATGTCAAACCCTTTGTATCTGTATCCACTCCGTCCCCTTTCCAGTTCCATTTTAGGGAACTCTCACCTTTCATCCAAGATGCCAGAATTGCCTCTTAACCGGTTACCTTGCATCTAGCTTCCTCTACAATCTCTTTTCCACCTTATACCTAGAAAAATCTGTTTAATATAGAAACTGTGATCTTACATAATTCTCCTCCCCGTCTTTGTATCCATTCACTTTGACCTCTAGTGGCTTCCTTTCGCTTTTGGGGTGAAGACAGAAACCCCTTACAAGCCTATAAAGTCCCTGGTCTCTGTTGCCGGTTCCTGTAAGGTCATCTTTGGTGCTCCCTCCTGCTTTATACCCCAGAGCTTTACATGGAATATGGCATGCTCTCTGCTGCTTCAGAGCCTTGACATGCTCTTCCTTCCACCCAGAAGGGTCGTGTCTCCCTTCCCCTACCTCATTCTTTCCTAGCGTTTGTACCCAGCCCAATCGTCATTTCTTCAGGGCGACCTTGTCTTCCTCTCTAGTTGCACGATTTAGAACACTTGCTGCTATACGAGTCTCTGTATGTTCTCTGATGATGCTCTTCTCTTCTGCACTGTGAATTCCTCGAGTATAGGAGCCACTGGGTCTAGAGGCCAGCGCATGGCATGCACTCGGCATGCAGAGATGTCTGTGTTCACACTTAAGTGTATAAAAATGAACCATGCTGTGGGGCGTTCTACTATATTTCTTCTCAGCTATATTTGTCTCATGTAATACTGATAAAACATATTCATTTACCTGTTTTATTTTTGAAACATCATCTTTGAAGGATTTTGTTAATGCTTTGCAAACCTTAACTATTGTTATTTAAGGAGGAGAAAACAGCTGTATGCCTGATTGGTTTGAAGCTAAGCTTGTTGCTATGATGGTGTTGCTGGCCATAGATGTAGAAAGAATGAAGAGTCAATATAGGTAAGTGTTTCTAAATGTGAAAAAAAAGCTTTTTTTAAAAAAAAGGCTAATCCTGTTTATAGTCCATATTCAGACTTTTCAGTGATTGGTATGGAATTAACACAGCTTATTAAAGGAGAAAATTAGAATATGGCATCATACTTAAAGAAATGTTTAAAATTAACGATAAATTAATAGTGCCAGAGTTTTAAACTTCAGAAGTTAAAAACACAACTATGTATTCACAAATCACTGGTTTTGTTTAAGAATATTAGAAGGATGGGTTGTAAGGTCCTAGCATAAGATTAAGTAAAGACAGTTACTAGATTTTACCCCTTTATAAAATATGTAAATTTTAAAAAATAAAGTAATAATGATAAAACAGTCCCATTTATATTTTGAGAAATATGAGCAGATTGTCACCAGATTATAATTATTGCAGAAAGCAGCTTCCTTAGGTAGTGTCTTTGCATATAATGTAAATCTCTTTTCTAGACAAAGTTTCAGTACTAAAGTTGGTTATGACAGTTTCTCACAAATCTTTAGTTCTTTATATTTTTTTGTTAATATGTCTCATTTCCTTGACTAGTATATATTTGTTTTGTTTTTTCTGAAATATGGAAGCAAGGTTTAATTTGCAAGCATTTTAATTTGCTGATAAATTGGATCTAGGATTTTGTTCATACTTCTGCCCGAAACCAAGGACATGCATTGTTCCTTGTGCTTTCTTCTCCGGTGAATTGCTGCACTCACTGAGAAAGCATGAGTGCAAAGGCCTGTCCTAACAGGTCGTCCTTAAGAGTAATTCCGTCTGGTGGAATCTTTAGCTAACCAAAACTGTAGGTGGAAGACAGTTTCTTTATCCTTTTGAAATGCTTGATTTGGGCATGTCTTTTAATGTCTAGTGAAAAGCGGAGGACACAGAATGTATTAAGGATATTCTTAGATCCTCTCCTGGATGCCCTTGTGAAGTTTGGTACAAATGCCTACATGCCCTTGCTGAAAACTGACAGATGCCTGCAGTTGCTGTTGAAGTTACTGCACACTTGCTTGTTGAGAGGTTCCGGTACCCGAGATGGTGAGGATCAATAGTTTCTGTCGGTGTTTTGCCAGGTATATCATTGGTACTCAGGGTATGTCATTGGTACTCAGAATGAGAAGCAATTCCTGACCTTTTTCTTTAGCTTCATACATTCAGCAAACATTTACTGAGTTGGTGCTGGGGAGGCAGCGACGAAGGAGCAGACTGCCCATCCGGAGCTGACATTTTAGTATTTGCATTCATTGCGCACTGTTGGTTCCATATTGATGGAATAGGACTTCATTTGCTTTTACTTGCTTTGTTTGTTTGTTTCTGTAGGTTCTCATTGATTTCCAGACTATTGAAAATGATCACTATTTCATATATTTTCTAAGCCAAGATCCATTTCTTATTGACACTGTGTAACTTGTTACAGAAAGTAAACTAAAGCATGAGAATAGCAGTAATTTTATAATTACTTGTGCACAGCGGAGTGTGGAGGGCTACAGTCCATGGGGTCACAGAGAGTCAGAGACGACTGAGCACGCAGTCACACACATGTCCCTAAGCACGTCTATGTAGAAAATGCTTCATCCAGGAAGTACATTGTTGGTAGATGGAAGCACTGAGCACTTTCTTCCTTAAACTAAGATTTATGTAAAACAGTATTTGAAAACCCATGGACATCGATATTAGAATTATCAGTGGGTAAGCCTTGGTTCCCATATTTCTGATCAATTTCATTTGGGATTTTAGAAATTTTCCATTTAGGAAACAATATTGTAGAGAAACTTTGGTATCAGGTTAAACTGGAGGATAACATTGAAAGGTTAGATTTTCATATAGACTTGTGACGTATTATAAAAGCTAGAGTCCACGTTCTGATACTTTTGATAATGATTGCAGAGCCAAATGCTGTGTACATAGCAGGAACTTTTTATAAGATTTTACTCCTTTAAGGGCATAAACTTGTGTTCATTTCACACATCTTGACTGTTGAAAGCACTTGACTCAGTCCCCTCAAGTGCAGGACTGGGTCATGGGTGCCTTTTGGAAAATTATTGGGATATTAAGATACACGCAAGAATATGAGATAGTTGTATGTAAATTATGATGCAAAATAATTATACATCCGTGAAAGCACCACCGTTGCATCTGTTGCTGAGAATGAATTTACCTATAACTTCTCAGTCTCTGCCTTTTGCCTCCTTATTTTGGTTTTTATCTGTGTCACTTCTATATACTTAAAGAATGATTTTACCACATAAATCAATTTTCTCACAATATAGTATCTCATTTTCCTGCTTTTAGGCTTTATAGAAATGTTGCTCTACTGTAAGAAGTCTTCTCTAGCTTTTTTCGCTTAGCGCTCTTCGAAGATTAATCCATGTCCTTTCATATAAATGCTTCCTCATTTTCCCTGTGGTGCTGCCTTCCACTGTGATGACGCCACAGTTAGGTGTTCTCAGGTTGCTGGACGCTGGATGGCATTTAGTCTACTGCTTTTTAGTACAGTACTGATTTGAGCACTTGTCTACATGTCTCTTCTAGCGTGTGTGTGTCTCTCCAGTGTGTGTACCCCCAGGACCCAAATGAGTGGTTCTTAGGGTGTGTGTGTATTCAGCTTTTACGATAATAGAAAATTGTTTCTGTGTTTTTTGCACACAGCAGTTGTGTACATATTTTGTGTTCTCACTTGCAGAATATAAGTCCCCATCGCCCCTTGTGCGTCTCTTTTATTAGACTGTGAGAGCCAAGGAAATCCGAATTTAGTTTTGGTAGCAGGTAGTAGTAGGTAGTAGTAGTAGGTAGTAGCTTGCCAGATAACTGGCAAAACATGTTCGTTTAGTTAACTTTATTTTTAATTGAAGTCTAGTTGATTTACAATGTTGTATTCATTTCTACTGTACAGCAAAGTCAGTTTATATATATATATATATTTATTTATTTATACACACACATACACACACTTGCTTTTTTAAAATATTCTTTTTCATTATGGTGATGGCTCAGACAGTAAAGTGTCTGCCTACAATGCAGGAGACCTGGGTTCAATCCCTGGGTCAGGAAGATCCCCTGGAGAAGGAAAAGGCAACCCACGCTAGTATTCTTGCCTGGGGAGTCCCATGGATGGAGGAGCCTGGTGGGCTACAGTCCAAGGGTTGCAGAGTCGGACACGACTGAGCGACTTCACTTTCACTGAATGTAGTTCTCTGTGCTATACAGTAGGACCTTATTTATTTATCTGTCCTATATGTAATATCTTACATCTGCTCATTTAGATTTATTTAATTAAATTAAAATAGATCTAAATCCTGAAAGAATTTCTTTGATAGGGAAAGAGGAAAATAGTTATTTTCATTTTATAAATGAGTAAATAATCTAGCAACTAACTGCAGGTCCTAGGATAAATGAACACATAATGGTAAAGTCAGAAATAACGAGGTAAAGTCAGCCCTCCATATTTATGGATTAAACCAACTACAGACTGAAAATATTCAGGGCAAAAATTTCTAGAAAGTTCCAAAAAGCAAAACTTGAATTTTCCGTGCTTCAGCACATTCTGCAGCAGACCTTGGCTAAGCCTGGATCTGCTGTGTAATGTGTAACATTAAAACACACTCCTGGGAAATGCAGACACATTTTCACCTACTTATGAGCCATAGTGGCTTATGTGGGAAAACCCATTTCACTTAAAACTCCCCCAAAAGATGTCTTAAAATCTTCAAAATAAACTAAAGCCTAATTAGTAACTGGTGAAATGGTCTCTGCTGCCTCTGTCAGCTTAAAGCTCTAAATAAATGATGTTCCAATGGTTACACAGTAACTGTACAATGTTTGTTTTTATATTTGAGGAAACATACCATCAGTCACATTGCAACTCTCCCCTTGTTCATTGGATCATATGCTAAGTCGCTTCAGTCGTGTCTGACTCTGTGCGACCCCATAGACGGCAGCCCACCAGGCTCCCCCGTCCCTGGGATTCTCCAGGCAAGAACGCTGGATCGGGTTGCCATTTCCTTCTCCAGTGCATGAAAGTGAAAAGTGAAAAGGCAGTCACTCAGTCGTGTCCGACCCTTAGCAAGGACTGCAGCCTACCAGGCTCCTCCATCCATGGGATTTGAGGGCCAAGTAACTGCCCTTATCACACTTCTGTCCTAACTACAGGCTGAATTTGTCACAATAGTGGGTATGATCCTCTTTGCTGAGTGTTACTTTTTCCCTGAGTTGCTTTTGTTTTCTAGCTTTGATCTTTTGTGTCTCTTTGAACTTTTCTTCCCAAATTAGGTTTTAATTAGTTTTTTAATTGTGGTAAAATATATGTAACAAAATGTGCACTTTAAATGTTTTTAAGTGTATGCACAGTGCTGCTTAGCCATCACCAGAGCACACTTCCAGGACTTTTTCATCTTCCCAGCCAAATCTCTGTACCTGCTAGATAATTACTCCCCATCCCAATCTTCCCTCCCCAGCCCCTGGCAACACCAGGAATTTCTGTCTCTGGGAATTTGACCGTTCTGAGTGGAGTCATACAATACTTATCCTTTTATGTCAGGCTTATTTCACTTAACATTAGTGTGTTCAAAAGGTTCATTCATGCTGTAGCTGTATCAGAATGCCATTCGTTTTTAAGGATGCATAGTACTCTGTAGTATGTGTATGCCATGCTTTGTTTATCCATTCATCTGTTGGTGAACGTTCAGATTGTTTCCATTTTTTGACTATTCAAATAACGCTGCTCTGAACATTAATGTACAAGTGTCTGTTCAAGTCCTTGCTTTCAGTTCTTTGGGGTACATACCCAGAAGTGGAATTGCTGGTTCATAAGGTAATTCTCAGTTGTGTCCGACTCTTTGCGACCCCATGGATGGCAGCACTCCAGGCTTCCCTGTCCATCACCAACTCTCGGAACTTGCCCAAACTCATGTCCATCAAGTCGGTGATGCCGTCCAACCATCTCATCCTCTGTTGTCCCCTTCTCCTGCCTTCAGTCTTTCCCAGCATCAGAGTCTTTCCAGTGAGTCAGTTCTTCACATCAGGTGGCCAGAGTATTGGAACTTCAGCTTCAGCATCAGTCCTTCCAATGAACACCCAGGACTGATTTCCTGTAGGATTGACTAGTTTGATTTCCTTGCAGTCCATGGGACTCTAAAGAGTCTTCTCCAACACCACAGTTCAAAAGCATCAATTCTTTGGCACTCACCTTTCTTTATAGTCCAACTCTCACATCCATACATGTCTACTGGAAAACCATAGCTTTGACTAGATGGACCTTTGTTGGCAAAGTAATGTCTCTGCTTCTTAATATGCTCTCTAGGTTGGTCATAGCTTTTCTTCCAAGGAGCAAGCGTCTTTTAATTTCATGGCAGCAGTTACCATCTGCAGTGATTTTGGAGCCTGAGAAAATAAAGTCTCTCACTGTTTCCATTGTTTCCCCATCTATTTGCCGTGAAGTGATGGGACTGGATGCCATATCTTAGTTGCTTGAATATTGAGTTTTAAGCCAGCTTTTTCACTCTTAACTCTTTCACTTTCAACAAGAGGCTCTTCAGTTCCTCTAAAATCATGGTAATTCTGTGTTTAATTTCTTTTTTGACTGTGATGTGAGGCCTGTGGGATCTTAGTTCCCTGACCAGGGATTGAACCTGGGCCCCAGCAGTGAAAGCGCCAAGTCCTAGCCACTGGACAGCCAGGGAATTCCCTTTGTGTTTAAGTTTTTGAGGAGCCACATGTTTTTCATAATAGCTGTACCATTTAGAATTCCAGTTGGCAGTGCACAAGGCTCTAATTCCTCCACATCCTCGATAACGCTTGTTATCTTTCATTTTTCTCATTTTTGATAGTGGCTATCCTCATGGGTATGAAGCGATATCATGATTTTGACTGTGCTAGCTTTTCGATCATTTTAGGTACTGCTTTTGGGATTCAGGTTGTGACTGTCAGTTACAGGAAACAAAACCCTAAACATCATTCTGAACCTGTGCACAGTTTGTATACTGTGATGCAGTGTTAACTTTAAGGATGTGGCAGTGACTAGGGTCTAAGTGAAAGAGAGGGTCTTGAGCCCTGTGGTAACTGATAGGACACGCGATGGTAACAGCGATGCTGACACTGAAATCACGAGTAGCATCGACTTCTTCATGTCACTTTGTTCTCTCTTCTTCAAGCCCTAAGCCTTGCCTTGCAATCTCAAATTAACTTTTTTTCAGTCTAATGGGTTTGAATGAATCTGTGAAAAGTAGATTTTTTTTTATGCTATAAGTTTGAGATATGAGTTGAGAAATAAAAGGCAGAGATAGAAGAGAGGAGTTTTCTGTTCTTACCATATTCATCAGTCATTTTCTTGGTTCATAAAAAGCTTCAATTCCGGACTGTTTGCTGGTGGCTGCTTAAACTGGCAAGTGACTCATCCATGAGACACTTCAGAGGCCATAATAGGGCTGTCTTTATAATAGATAACATGAATGTTTAAAATTAATAGTGTGTTTTTTAATGCAGTGTGTAATCTTCTTAAAAATTTATCTGCAAGTGATAGATGCAGAATCTTGTTAAATACCTATTTAAATCTTTTGTCTATTTTTAAATTGAGTTGTTTTCATAATCTTGTATATAATAACTAGAGTTTGTTATATATTCTATTAATAGATAGAACTCTTTTGTTTAATATGTGATTTAAAAATATTTTTCCCAAATCTGGAGTTTCTCTTTTTCACTCTCTCAACAGGGTCTTTTGTAGAAGAGAAATTTTTCTTTTGATGAAGTCCAGTCTATTTATTACATAATTGCATTTATTTCTTTCTGACCGCTCGGTCTTCACTGCCGCGTGGGCTTTTTCTCTAGTTGCAGCCGGCAGGGGCCGCTCTCCAGGGACGGTGCACAGGCTTCTTGCAGAGCACAAGCTCTAGGGCACGGGCTCAGCAGTCGTGGTCCAGGCCTGGCGTGTGGGGTCTTCCCAGATCAAGGATCAGTCCCTGGCTCCCACAGCGGGAGGCAGCTTCTTTACCACCGAGCTGCCAGGGAAGCCCCTGTTTTATGGTTTTTTAATTCTTAGATCTGGGATGTAAGTAGAGGTAATTTGTTAAGGTGGGAGGTGAGGTTGAGGTTTGTTTTTTGCCTATGAGTTTCCAGTTGCTCCAGACCATTTGTTGATGAGATTTCCTTTTCTGTGTTGAATAGTCAAAAACTAATTGGCTGTGGTGGAAACAACCCCAAATAGATGGACGCATGAGTAGATGAGCGATATATGACTGTAAAAAGGAACAGAAGTACTGACACATGGATGACTCTTGAAAATATTAAGTGAAAGAGGCCAATTGCAAAACGCCATGGAGTATGTGATTCCGTTTACATGAAGCATCCAGAACAGGCAAATCTAGAGAGACAGAAAGTATGTCAGTGACTGCTTAGGGCAGGCAGAGGAGGAGGGTTATAGGGGTGGTGGCTCAAGGGTATGGGCTTTTCTCTCTGTGGTGATCTCTGACTGTACTGAACACCTTTGAAGCATGCATTCTTAATGGGTGAATTGTAAAATATGCCATATAAAATTGTTTAAAAACAATTGACCATGTTTCTGTGGATCTGTTTCTGGCTTGTTTTATTGATCTTTATTTTTCTCCCTTCACCAGTACTGTACTGTTTTGGTCACTGCAGATTTACAATAAGTCTTTAAATAGGTAGTGTGATTCTTTCAAATTTATTCTTTTTTGTCAAAAGTATTTCGAGCTCTTCTAGTGCCTTTGCCTTTCACTATAAACTTTATAATCAGCTTGTCTGTATTTAGCAAAAAAAAATCCTACTGGAATTGATTGGAACTGAATTGAATATAAAGATCAGTTTTTTTGAGAATTGCTTTCTTTCTTGAGGCTGATAATTCATGAATATGTTTTATCTCCCAATTTATTTAGGCTGTCTTTTTATTTCTTTCATCAGAGTTTTTTTTTAAGTCTTCAGCATCTATATTTTGTCAGATTTATGCAACATATCTTTGGGGGAAAGATTATTGTAAATGATAAATTTTTTGATTTTTTGGTTTTGAATTGGTCTTTGCTAGTATACAGAAATGTGATTAATTTTTGTGTGTTGAACTGTGTCCTGTAACCTTGCTGAAATGTGCTTAGTAGTTGAAGTAGTTTTTTTTTTTTAAGATCCTTGGGATTTTTTTTGTAGACAATGATATCATTTGTGAATGAGGACAGTTACATTTCTAGGGGTTTTCATGGTTTATCCTTTACATTTCTTTAGGATCTGGGGTCTGAAGTGATTCATTTGTAACTCCTGACAGTGGTAGTGGTGATCCTGTCTCTCTTCTCTTTAAGACTGGCTAGTACTGACCTTTTCAGAGAAGCAGCTTTTGGTTTCATTGGTTTTTCTCTGTTGATTTTTCTCTTTTCAATTTCATTGATTTCTGTTGTTTGCATCTTTCTCCTTGCTTTTGGTTTATTTTGGCTTTTGCTGAAGTTAAGGCAGAAGCTTAGATTATGATTTTAGATCTTCTTTGTTAAAATGACATCGAATGCTGTGGATTTTCTTTAGTTTTGTATTATCTGCATCCCACAAATTTTGGTATGTTGTATCTTTTGTTCAGAATTTTTTTTTTTAAGACTTTCTCTTCTACCCATGAATTTAGAAATGTATTTGGAGATTTTCCTGTTGTCTTTCTGTTATTGCTTCTTGTTTTAATTCTGTTCTAGTCAAGAGAGCATACTTTATACAATTTCAGCTTTTAAAAATTGTTGTTTTGTTAGCGTATGGTTTATTTTGGCCTATGTTCCATGTACACTTGGAGAGAATGTATATCCTGCTATTATTGGGTGTGGTGTTCTATAGATGTCAGTTGTATCCAAGAGTTTCATGTTTTTCAGTTTTATATTCTTGGAATTTAGGAGTGTTGAACTCCAACTATAATTTTGGATTTGTCTCTTTCTCCTTTTACTACTGCCAGCTTTGCTTTATGTATTTTGAAGGTCTGTTGTTGGGTAGGTTGTGCTTTTTCTTGGGAGTTGACTCTTTTATCATTATGTAATGTCCCTTTTTATCCCTGATTATTTTCTTCACTCTGAAGCCTCCTTTGTCTGATAGTAGTATAACCACTTGTACTTTCTTTTAATTAGAATTTGCATAGTACTTTTTTTTTCTGGCTTTGTACTTTTAGCCTATTTAATGAGCATTATATTTAAAGTGAGTTTCTTACGGACAGCATATGGTTGGAGCATGATAGTTTTGTCTCTTCTGACAGTCTGTCTTTTATTTGGTCTAAACTATTTGCTGCTGCTGCTGCTGCTACTAAGTCGCGTCAGTCGTGTCCGACTCTCTGCAACCCCAGAGATGGCAGCCCACCAGGCTCCGCCGTCCCTGGGATTCTCCAGGCAAGAACACTGGAGTGGGTTGCCATTTCCTTCTCCAATGCATGAAAGTGAAAAGGGAAAGTGAAGTTGCTCAGTCATGTCTGACTCTTCGCGACCCCATGGACTGCAGCCCACCAGGCTCCTCCATCCATGGGAGTTTCCAGGCAAGAGTATTGGAGTGGGGTGCCAGTGCCTTCTCCAGAACTATTTGCATTTAATGTAATTATTTACATATTTGGTTTTAGAGCTGTCAGTTTTTGTATTCTGTTTATTTTCCTGTTTGTAATTTCTTTCTTTCCCCTCTTCTGGCTTCTTTTGATAGTCTGAACATTGTTTTGTCTTCCATTTTAATTATCTTTTGTGTTTTTTCCTAAATGTCCAAAGTTCTTTATGTGATTGCCATGGGGATTATGATGTGCATAGTTTTTTACAATCAGCTTAGAATTAACATTTTACCAACTTGAAATTCATGTAGAAATGTTACTACTTTATAGGTCCCTTAACCTCTTCTCCTTCATTTATTATAGTTGTCTTATATCTACGTTTATTAAAAACGGTACCAGACAATGTTGTCTTTTTTGCTCTTAACCATCAAATACATTTTAAAGATTCAAGGGAATAGTCTCTTGTATTTACCCATTTAAAATTTTTTTGCTGTTTCATCCTTGACATTCCATGTTTTCCTGTGGCACTGTATACCTTTTGTTTGAAAAATGTCTTTTACTATTTCTTTGGAGGCAAGTTTGTTGGCAATCAATTCATTTCCCTCCATCTGAAAATGTTTTTATTTTGTCTTCTGGAGAATATTTTTGTTGAATATGAAATTCTGGTTTGCTAGGTCTTTTCTTCAGCAGTTTAGAAATGTTCCATTTGTTTCTGACCTCCACGGCTTCTCATTAGAACTCTGTAGTCATTCCCATCCTTTCCTCCCCCAGGTAGTAAGGTGTTTCTCTGTGCACTCAGCACTGTTTCTTTTTCAGTTTTGGGAGCTTGGCTATACCATGTCGGATCGCCTTTCTTTTTAAAGCCTGGCCATGCTGCACATGCCGTGCAGGGTTTAGTTCCCAACCAGGGGCTGAGCCTGTGCCCCCTGCAGTAGAAGTGTGGGGTCCTAATCACTGGACCACCAGCGCATTCCCCAGTTTGCATATTTTACTGATCTGTTTTCAAGTTCACTGATTATTTTCCCTTACATTTCTTTGCTGTTATTGATCCCATCCAGTGAGTTTTAAATTTTTCAGTTATTGTACTTTGAATTATAAAATTTCTACTTGGTTTTTGTATAAGTCTTCTATTTCTTTGGTGAGACTTTCTGTTTTTCCATGCATTTCAAGGATAAGTGTTGACTGTTCAGGCATGTTTTAGTAGCTGCTTTAAAGTCTTTGTCAGGTTATTCTGACATCACTGTCATCTTGGTGGTGTCGTTTGTAGCTTCCTTTCCCACATGAGCCAGGAATTTCCTCATACTTCATCTACCCAGTCATTTTGGATTGTACCCCAGATCTTTTGAGTATTGTGTCATCAGACTCTGGATCTTGTTTGGATCTGTGGACGGTATCGATACATTTGTGTGGCAGCCAGCCAGCCTGGCTTGTTTCAGGCCTCAGCTTCGGTGGCCCCAGCTTCTGTGGGTGTTGGCTCACGGTCAGTTTTGCTTTGAGGCCTTTTGCAGTGCTGTCTTGACCTGTCCGCCGATCGCTGCATCCGGCGGCCAGGCTGGCACCTGTGTGGTTGTCTGTTCAGTGCTGAACGTGCTGGGCCTTCTGAGTAGCATCATATTCAGGGCCAGCAGTTCAGGGGTGAGCCTGGCCACCCTCAGTACACCACTTGCTGGGACTGTTTTCCTGATCACGTCCGTCTTTGGAGTCCCCTAACTACCCACTGTCTAGTTCTCTGAGTTTCTCCTTTTTAATTTCCTGACCAGAAAGTGGGGGCTCAGTCTGCTGCCCACCTTCATGACTGCTCCTCCATCAGGGGGTCCAGTCTACAGCGGGACCAAAGCAAATTCGCCACTGTTCAGGGTTATTATTTGCTAAATCCATCTGCTGCTTTTGACTTTTGAGAGTCTACACGTGACTGTTTCAGATATCCTGTCCAGGCTTTGTAGCTGAATTCAGTGAGAGAGGGCAGTGTACCTTTGCTGAATCTTATCCAGAACTGAAACTCTTCAATGGTTTTTAAGATTAATTGTAGATATCCCTACTGTTATGTTATCAGAATTCATTTTTGGTAAGTGAGTCACACATACACCTAACAGAGTTGAACTTTTGCTAGAATATATGATATACATTGTACCAAATAACTTATTTCTGTAATTTTAGTTGCATGCTTTTTTCCCTCCATACAGATGAGGTATTTACTCTTCTTCAGAACTTTATCATGTCTACTACAGAGAGCATTTCTGAATTTATTCTCAGACGACTTACTATGAATGAACTAAGCACTGTAAGTATTTACTTGAGTAACTTCAGTCTTTTCATCAGTATTTTGAGTGATTACTGACTGGCAGACACTGTATTAAGTTGAAAGGAAAAATTAATGTGATATTTTCTTGAAAAGTGGCCTTGGGGGGGCAGAAAAAAATGGAAGATTTAGAGTCTCTTAGTTCCAGTTCAATCGGTGTAACTGATCCTAGGAAAATTATATAGCTTTTCTGAGCCTCAGTTTCCTCATCTGCAACGTGGGGATAAGATAGCTGCTTCCTAGAATTCAGAGAGTACCAAATGGTATAACATATTTGAAGTGCTTAGCATAGTCAATGTATATTTGGTCCCAGGATCCAGAGATTCTGACTTGGCAGGTTTGGGATGGGACTGGGTGTCAGTGCACATAATATATTTCTATATCTGTATGTGATCTTCAAATGAAGTTAGAGTTGAGAACTACCAGTCTGAGGTGAAGAGGATGCTCTGTGAAGATGGGTATCCTCTCTGTCTATGCTCACTGCATAATTGTTCTTTCTAGGACATCTGAAAATAAAATTATAAAGTTTTCTCCTTTTCTTTAGGAATATTTTGAAAATATTAATTTTATAGAAATGCCTATAATTCTTAATTTGGGAGGGTTTGACATTCTCTAGGGCAGATGTTGAAACAGTTACAATCATTATATTGTCCATAGAGTGAGAAAGCATACTTATTTTAACAACTTTTATTAGAACATCCAATTAAGGACATTTGTTTGATAGCTGATAAGCAGGTGTGAAAATACAAAACAGCAAGTTTTATACCAAAAAACCTGAGATATTTTCATAAGGCAAGGAACAAACTCCTCTGGAGGGGAGTGTGTTTATCTTTAGCATTTTTCTTATTCAACAATTGTTAGCAGTATTGCTACACCTAAATTTCCAAGAAAACATTTAATAAAGAAGTAACTTTTCATAATTTGTTCCCCTATCACTTTATTCTTATCAGTATTACTTTTCCATTTTATTATAGAAGTTTTCAGACATACACAAAATTATAGTGAACCTCCTTGTCCCCAAGGAGGGACAGAAATAATATTTTTGTTTGTTTGGAGTCTGAAGCTAAAAATAGCTTTAAAAAGGGGAAAGTTATTGTGTTTGTCTTTGAGATTTTAAAAAATGAACTCATTTCCAAAATAACTTTAAATTATTACATAAATCCACCCTGTAATACATTTGGAATTAGAATTCCCAATTAAGTGCATTTATTTGATAACTTATTATAGTTTAATAAAAGTCTCTTCCCCACTTTCCTTCCCCTCAGCAGCGTGACAGTCAATATTTAACAACAGGCTCTCCTGCAAATGTCCGTTCTCTGATGTGTAGCCGTAAAGTCAGTTCTTCAGGCTTGGTTTGGGTCCCTTCTTTTTTCATTTCCTCCTGTCTAGGTAACCTCATCTGCATACCCAGGTTCAGTTATGCCAGGCACCCTCACATCTGTCTCCACCTCTGACTGTCCTTCTGGCTGAACGCCATTCAGCCAACTGCTGTTTGATAACTTGAGCTGGACTTTCCACACATACAGTGTTTGAAATGGAACCTCTTATCATTCCTATAGGAGGTTATCCACCCTACCCCATGCCCCTAGGTTTGCTTCTCAGGGGATGTGTGTGATCCAACAGGTTTCTTTAAGCCTAAGACTTGGGAATCCTCCCTGGTACCTTTATCCATCACTCTCCCGCTGTGTTCAATCTGTCCCCACGCCCTGGAGTTGTCGCTTCTCTCTGCATTGTATCCTGGCACTTGGCAAAGCGCCTGGCATCTAGTGGTTGCTCCGTGAACACTGATAGACTGAGGGAATTCTGTGCTTCCTGTGTGCCACGGAAGCGCGAGGGTAGAGCACTTGGCACTGTAATAGTAATCAAGGCCACCACTCGGGGCCCGTCTCTTCAGCATGCTTTCTCTCACTTAATTCTTCCCCAAACCTTGTGATGGAGAGATACACCCTCCCCAGTTTACAAGCAAGGAATCTGAGGCCCAAAGAGATTAGGTCTCTTGCCATAGTTCACAGGGCTAGATGAACCCAGTCTGCCTATGTGTAGGCATTTAGAAGACCTGCATTTAATTCTGTTACCCTGCTTACTAGCTCTGAGATGCTGGGTAGGTTGTTTGACCTCTCTGAACTTAGTCATCTTCTCAGGCAAGTGGGGCAGGGACCATTCCTTGTAAGAATGGAGTGTTACAAGTGCCTAAAGCAAAGGAAATGGCAGTTGCCATAGCTGTTATTGTGACGATTTATGCTGTGTGGAGGGCAGGGCTGTGCATCCCAGGCAGTGTGTGTGTTGGGCTTCCCAGGTAGCACCAGTGGTGAAGAACTCGCCTGCCAATGCAGGAGGCTTAAAAGATGTGGGTTCGATCCCTGGCGTGGGAAGATCCCCTGGAGTAGGAAATGGCAACCCACTCTGGTATTCTTGCCTGGAGAATCCTGTGGACCGAGGAGCCTGGTGGGCTACAGTCCATGGGGTCACAAAAAAGTCAAACACGACTGAGCAACTTAGCACACACACAGCCTGGGAGGCTTAGTCCCTGCCATCCATGCTAAGTCTCTCCAGTCCTGCCCAGCTCTGTGATTGTATGGACTAGCCTGCCAGACTCCTCTGTCCATGCGATTCTCCAGACAGGAGTACTGGAGTGGGTGGCCAGTGTGCCTTCCAGGACGCTCATAATCAAGGTGGGGAGCCAGCTGCGTGCTGAGTGAGTCGTGATGTGTGCTGTAACTGTGCTGAACGCAGAGTCACTGTCTCAGCACAGGGAGGCTGTGCTCAGCTCTGCCTGGGGAGTTGATGGAAGGCTTCTTGGAGGAGATGATTTCTCCCCTCTTCAGTGTCATCTTTCAGTACTTTTAGATAAACTAATACACTTTTAGATAAACTGAACTCTCCTGGTTTTGTGAAAATCATGGACCCTGCTTGTTAAGTGTTTTATTGTCTGTCTTAGGTTTCAGATCTGGATCGTTGCCATTTGTACCTGATGGTGTTAACTGAGCTTATAAATCTCCACTTGAATGTTGGGTGGAAAAGAGGCAACCCTATTTGGAGAGTTATTTCTCCTTTGAAAAATGCATCCATTCGCCATCTTCAGGAGATGGACCATGGACAGGTAATCCTCTTTGCTTCAAGGCTTATAGTTATGTTGAATAAGGCATGCATGGAATACATATTTGACTACTAGACAACATTTTGATACACAAAAAGCATCTGCCAAAATTTAATTTTGAAAGTAATACCCTTTGTTCATAATATTTGATGAAGATTGAGACTCCTGTCATAATATATAACATTATATTTTAATAATAGAACAACTCCTGTCATAATAGGTATATAGCAAAGATATGGTGTTCAGTTCAGTCGCTCAGTTGTGTCCGACTTTTTGCAACCCCGTGAACTGCAGCACGCCAGGCCTCCCTGTCCATCACCAACTCCCAGAGTCCACCCAAACCCATGTCCATTGAGTCGGTGATGCCATCCAACCATCTCATCCTCTGTTGTCCCCTTCTCCTCCTGCCCTCAATCTTTCCCAGCTCAGGGTCTTTTCTAATGAGTCAGCTCTTCGCATCAGGTGGCCAAAGTATTGGAGTTTCAGCTTCAACATCAGTCCTTCCAATGAACACTCAGGACTGATCTCTTTTAGGATGGACTGGTTGAATCTCCTCGCAGTCCAAGGGACTCTCAAGAGTCTTCTCCAACAGCACAGTTCAGAAGCATCAATTCTGCGTTCAGCTTTCTTTATAGTCCAACTCTCACATCCATACATGACTACTGGAAAAACCATAGTCTTGACTAGATGGACCTTTGTTGGCAAAGTAATGTCTCTGCTTTTTAATATGCTGTCTAGGTTGGTCATAATTTTCCTTCCAAGGAGTAAGTATCTTTTAATTTCATGGCTGCAGTCACCATCTGCAGTGATTTTGGAGCCCAAAAAAATAAAGTCTCTCACCGTTTCCATTGTTTCCCCATCTATTTGCCATGAAGTGACTTCAGTCTTAAAATCATTTAGATACAGAGAGTGGATTTTCACTAGGTCTTTTACCCAGGTACCCGTCAGGGACACTTTAGGGTGTCCAAATTCAGCAGTGTGGTGTCGGAGCCTCCATACCCTGCCTTCTGCCTCATTTTCTAGCCTGGTCGTGCATAGCCTCTCCCTTTCCTTCCCACAGGACACCTGTGCTGCACTCCTGCCGGGCCACCGCACGGGGCTTCCCAGATCACAAGCGCACGCCGCACCCTGCCTTATCTAGGCCTCCCCTCTGTTTGGTCCTTCAACATACACTGAGAATGCCGTCCCTTCAACATACACTCGCCAGTGGCTGGTCCATCCTTAATGTCCCAGCTCGAATTACATTTTCTCTTAAAGGCCTTGGATTGGTGTCTCATTCTTTCCTTCATTTACCTATTGCTTTTTATGCCTTCATTTTTGTACTTATTTCCATTTTACTTGTTTTTGGAATAATTTATGTGTATATGTCTTCTCCATTAGATTTTAGTACCTAGAGGCGTTTCTTAACATGATATAATAAGATGTAGTGGTTATGAGCACAGGCTTTAGAATTAGACTTCCTGGTTACAAATCCTGGCTTTATCCTTACTAGCTGTGTGACCTTGGGGAACTTACTTAACCTCTCTGTGCTTCATTTACTGCATCTGCAAAATGAGGGTTATAGGGTTGATGTGAAAATTAAAGCTAGCTCATTACTGGTAAACCTCTAGAACAGTACCTGGCACGTGGAAAGTCATCAATAAATGTTAGCTCTTTGCAATTAACACATGGTAAGAGTTTTTTAAAGTTGAGCTGAATCATAATCCAGTCTGGGCTGCTAATTAAAATAGCTCCTTAATTCCATTAATAATCTAATTTTTGAAGTAGTTTTCAAGAAATGTCCTAGAAGAAAATTATAAGGAGGACTGATTAATCCTTCAGTATCCTATCCACTGCATATTAGCGTAATGAAGGGACATTGTGAGTTCTGAGTGTGGACCAGAACCATGAACCAGACCTCAGTGATTTTTTACAGATTGGCTTGCTTTCTTTAGTGATTCACTGAATTGCATGAAGGTTAACAGGGACCATATTATGCAACTCAAAAGTAACCCTGCATTTTATTTCCTGTATTGGCGGTGTTGCTGAGTAAAATTGATCTGTAGAGATACTCAGTTTACTTTGGGGGTGGGATGGAATAAGTACTAGAGGGTTCCTTTCTGTAGAGGTGTTAGTGGTGGACAGTCCTGGGGAGAACAGCTTCGATCTCTCACAGAGCCTGTCTAGGTTCTGGCCTGCACTTCTGGTTAGAGATTGATTTTCTCTCTGTATGTACAAAGCCAGGCTGTCTTGGTCTCCTTCCTTTGTGCTCCTACATGTAGAGTTCCAAGCGCTTTATGTGAAATAACCAGTTTATTTAATTTTCACAATAATTCTGTGAAGTAGATTCTGTTACTGTCGCCATTGTACAGCAGAGTAAACCAAGGTGAGGTGTGTGTCCACAGTCAGCAGGGGGAAGTGCACAGTCAGGGGTCAGACCTAGGCTGTGCGGTTCACGAGTCCAGCTCGTATCAGTAACTGCTGTGCTGCGTCACCTGGCCTAAAGCAGGATACAGCTGACTGAAGGAATTGCGTATGATGTGCAGGGAGCCCTGTTTTTTCCTTTTTAAATGAATGAATGTCTCTCTCTCTCTCTCTCTCTCTCTCTTTTTTGGTGGCACCAGGTGGCATGCAGGTTCTTAGTTCCCTGTGCCCTCTACAGTGGGAGTGCAGAATCTTAACTGCTGTACAGCCGGGGAAGTCCCCCCACCTTTTGTTTTTAATTCTAGTTCAGCCAAACAGTTGAAATAAGACTCACTCATAGGAAAGTTGTACCCAAATTGTCTTTTAGTGAATTACTGAATTGTTGTTGTTGTTCAGTCACTAAGTCGTGTCTGACTCTTTGTGACGCCATGAACTGCAGCACACCAGGCTTCCTATCCTTCACTGTCTCCCTGACTTTGCTCAAACTCATGTCCATTGAGTCAGTGATGCCATCCAACCATCTCATCCTCTGTCGCCCCCTTCTCCTCTTGCCTTCAATCTTTCTCAGCATCAGGGTCTTTTCCAGTGAGTCGGCTCTTCGCATCAGGGGGCCAAAATATTAGAGCTTCAGCTTCAGCATTGGTCCTTTCAGTGAATATTCAGGGTTAATTTCCTTTAGACTGGTTTGATCTTGCTGTCCAAGGGACTCTCAAGAGTCTTCTCCAGCACTACAATTCAGAAGCATCAGTTCTTGGGCACTCAACGTTCTTTATGATCCAACCCTCACCTCTGTACATGACTACTGGAAAAATCATAGCCTTGACTGTGTGGACCTTTGTTAGCAAAGTGGTGTCTCTGCTTTTTAATGTGCTGTCTAGGTTTGTCATAGCTTTCCTTCCAAAGAGCAAGTGTCTTCATTTTGTGGCTGCAGACACTGACCACAATGATTTTGGAGCCCAAGAAAATAAAATCTGTCATTGTTTCCACTTTTTTCCCATCTGTTTGCCATGAAGTGACGGGGCTGGATGTCATGATTTTCATTTTTTGAACGTTTGGTTTTAAGCCCACTTTTTCACCCTCCTCTTTCACCTTTTTCCAGAAGCTCTTTAGTTTCTCTTCACTTTCTGCCATTAAAGTGATATCATCTGCATATCTGAGGTTATTGATATTTCCCCCTGCAATCTTGATTCCAGCTTGTGACTCATCCAGCCTGGCATTTTGAATTATGTACTCTGCATTTTAAGTTAAATAAACAGGATAACAGTGTACAGCCTTGAGGTACTCCTTTTCCAATTTTGACCCAGTCTGTTGTTCCATGTCTGGTTCTAATTATTGCTTCTTGTCCTGCATACAGGCTTCTTGGGAGACAGGAAAGGTGGTCTGGTATTCCCATCTCTTGAAGAATTTTCCAGTTTGTTGTGATCCACACAGTCAAAGGCTTCAGCATAGTCATTGAAGCAGAAGTAGATGTTTTTCTGGAATTCCCTTGTTTTTTCTGTAATCCAGCAGATGTTGGTCATTTGATCTCTTGATTCCTCTGCCTTTTCTAAATCCAGCTTGGATATCTGGAAGTTCTCAGTTCACACACTGCTGAATTTTTATCACCACTTTGTTTGTTCACCACCAGTTTGTGCAGAAATGGTACAACCAAGCGACGTATGTTGGATTTCCTTTTTTTTCCTCTGATATTCAGCAGCAGGCACCAAGCAGAAAAGGTGGGCACGAGATTCTGGCAGACTGGAGTTCACGTCCTTACTGGTTACAGAAGGTTGTCCCGTTTCCTCCCCAGGAGCCCACACTGGGCAGACAGATGCAGAGAGCCGCCAGCATGGCTGCGTTGGCCATGGTGTGTGAGGTCCTCAGCCAGAAGCCAGAGCTACAGCCGGACTCTCTGGATGCGGGTCCCCCAGAAATGTTCATCTCATCACTCCAGCTCAATCAGACTCTGCAGAAGCCCCACACGGAGGGGGAGAGCAGGTGCGTTCACCACTTGGAGAGCAGCATGTACACGAAAGGCTTCTTTTTGCTAATGTTTAAAAATCCACTTTTGTCTCAGTCATTGAGGTAATTAGTGGTCGCTCACCCTTACTTAAAGAATTATTTAAGCTTTGAGAACAGGCTTCATTCAGACGATAATATATTATCACATTATTTATCTCTATTACTGGAAACCCATTAACTTTTCTGCATTTAGTTTTCAGTGAGTCATTTAAAGTGAGTGAAAACACCTGCTTTCAGAGTAGTTAGGAAATTGAGTTTTCTGCGGTTTCCTTGTTTTTTGCTAGACAGAATAATTTAATAATGACTGTCTAACTTCTCCCCTTGTAAGGATATTGTGCTGCTACATGCAAAAGAAATTGAGACAGACCTAAGGAAGGATGGGGTTTGTGACTTAACTTTATTGTCTCAGTTTTTTTGAAGAGTCATCATCTTCCCAAGGATGGGGGAAAATAGTTGCACAATATATTCACGATCAGTGGGTCTGCCTCTCTTTCTTGTTGAGAAAATGTGACACCCTTACACCAGCCTCAGAGGGTGAAGTTCCGGTGGCAGTACGGACTTTGCAGTCTGCACGGGAAGCCCTCACGGTTCTTCCTTCCGAGCAAGTCTTACCTGTGCTCCACTGTATGAAAATTTTGGTTCCCAAGGTAAGACGTAGTGAGACATAAATTGAAGAATAACCATAGGAACAGACATCAGTTTCTGAAATTGTGATAATCATGTGTTTCTTTCTTTCTATTTTCCCCTACCAGCTTCTGACCACCTCTGAATCACTCTGCATAGAATCTTTTGACATGGCATGGAAAATCATAGCCTCTTTAAGCAACACTCAGCTGATATTCTGGTCTAATTTTAAAGCTTTTGTTCAGTTTGTTTTTGATCCCAAAGTTCTTACCATCGCTGCAAAAATGAAGGGCCAGGCATATTTCAAAATAAAAGAGGTAACTTTTAAAAAATTGAGATGAAAATGCCCATAAGATTTAGCATCTTAACCATTTTTAGGTGTCCTGTTTTTCAGTTGTGTTAACTTTATTTACATAGCTATGACAGATCCCGAGAACTTTTTCATCTTGTGGAACTGAATCTCTGTCCCCGTTAAACATCCCCCCCTTCCATCCCTCCCCTCACGCCCCTGGCAAGCCACCATTCTGCTTTTGGTTTCTGTGAATCTAATTGCTTTAGAGAAAAGAGGGAACTTTTTGTTTTCATTTTAATTTGTGTAGCTTGTAGCACATGAGGAAGAGGAGAGGTGTATTTGTAACTCCATATTAGTTTGCTGTTAGTTTTTCATTCAGTCAGTAAATATTTTGACCCTCTTTTAGTGTCATAAGTAAGAACAAGAAAATCTGTTAGATATAAAGGAGTAGGTGCAAAATGGTAGCCCATGAACCATACCTGCCTTCCAAATTTGGTTCATCTAATCAAATTAAAACTTTTTTAATAGTTGCCAGCTTTTAAGAATTGGGAAATTTGCACAAAAATCTCTATTTCTTCTTCTCTTGGAAAATTGCATGACTGGCCAGCTCTGGTTGTTTCTACATGAGAGCAGCGGCTGGGTGCTGCCTAGTACTTGACTCAGGTGGGCACGCCCTTTCTGCTGCTTCGCTGCAACCACGGCTTGATTTCTTCTGGACCCTGAGGGCCAATTCAGGTGCCATTTGTCAGTGCATCCGTGCCATTGCTTTTCTCGTACAAAGAAATATTTCTTTGAATATAACCTTATTGAAAGGGCTTTCTGGTTTCTGGAGCCATTTGTGTTTACAGTCACTGGTGCGCAGGAGGGGACATAAGGCAATGGGACTGCGTCATGCCTGGGCTGCACGTGCACTCCCGATCCGAAGGGGGCGACGGAAGATAAGTCTGTATGTCGCCCTGCCGTCACTGCGCTGCCTCTGTCCTTTCCTGCCGCACAGCACACACTTAGAGATGGTGGCTTCTTTTGCTTTGGGGAAAGGGAAGCCTCTGGCAAGTGTAAAGAAAACTGAACATGTCAAGGATGAGGTGTTTTTTCTGCCTTTCATTCTATTCACTTTGGACAGTTGTTCCTCTGGGAAGGTTCTGGGTGAAATCAGTATCAATAACATTTTATTTATTTTTAGTATTAAGAAATGAAAAATTAGCATTCCGTGATTGGTTTTCATCTTTCAAACGATAAAAGAGTTTTCAATTTTTTAGACTATTTATGGTTATGTTGAAACTATCATTTGGAAGCCATTCAAGTAACAAGTTTTGGCAACACAGATTAAAAAGAAAAAACTCGATTGATCAAATGATAAAGTAACTGTTGTATTTCATTACAGATTATGTACAGGATAATTGAAATGTCTGCTATAAAAACTGGAGTCTTCAATATCCTGATAAGTTATTGCTGCAGATCTTGGGTAGTTTCTGCTTCCAATGTGTCTTTATCAATTGCTAAAAATTACAGTGAACTTGTCCTTGAGGCATGTATATTTGGAACTGTGTTTCGGCGTGATCAAAGGTAAAAGATGCCATTATTGCAGCCTCTCATAATTTTTTATATTAAGTATCTATTTGGGTAGAATTGTGCCTTTATATTAGCGGAGAAGAGTACTCCAGTACTCTTGCCTGGAAAATCTCATGGACGGAGGAGCCTGGTGGGCTGCAGTCCACGGGGTCGCTAAGATTCAGACATGACTGAGCGACTTCCCTTTCCCTTTTCACTTTCATGCATTGAAGGAAATGGCAACCCACTCCAGTGTTCTTGCCTGGAGAATCCCAGGGACGGGGGAGCCTGGTGGGCTGCCGTCTCTGGGGTCTCACAGGGTCAGACACGACTGAAGCGACTTAGCAGCAGCAGCAGTGCCTTTATATTAAGACTTTCAATTAGAAAAATATTACTTAACTTTTTATTTGGGACTTTAATTTTTTTCCTCTAAAACTTGTTCTTTGTTGCATGTTTTTTATGGAAAGACTTATTCAGGATGTACAGACGTTCATAGAAAATCTTGGACATGAGTGCGCAGCAAATGTTGTTATTGAAAAGTAAGTGTGGTGGGTCTTCTGTATCTTGATATAAATGGACTATTCAAAATATAGCACATGAGAGATATTCTGTGTAAGATATTGCGTGAGCCTTCACAATTGTTAGAAATTATATTCCCTTGCTAATGTATTTTCTTCAGATCTGTCACTGTTTACTGAAATTTGATAAACTTAAAAATTAGTGCAGAAGTCCGGCATAAATAAGGAAATAACCATGGGAAGCATACAATCCCTATTCCTCTTTTCTGGGTGGAGGACTGACCATCAGAGCACAAGTTTATTCTTTTTTGGTTAAAAATCACTATTCACCAATCGCTATGCTCACGCAAAAACAAAATTAGTTGAAATAGACTCTAAAATTTTGATGTCTGGGATAAACCTCTGATTGATCTACTGCTAAAATCATTGAGATTTTTAAAAGTTTTTATTTTCTCACATAATTTTCAAAACTTTGTGTGTATAGGTGTTTATAAATAGTATTGTCATGAGTTTAGAGTTTAGGACAATAAATGATGATTGTGTCTAGTTACCAAAAGTTAATTATTCTGAGAGTCATACTTGTGTTTTAAACCATCTGCCACTTTTCATTAAATATATAAATTTGTCATTGCTCATTGTCTTAATTTTTTGTTTTCTTGGCTGCTTTAGTATGACAATAAGTAAAAATTTTCAGTTGATGGTTCCAAAATATTTTGATTTCTACTAGACAGACGTAGTTAATTTAAAATAACACTGGTTCACATTATAACAGTTTTAATGGACTTGGAAATGCGTACTAACAATTTCAGTGAATTTATCTTTCCACACCGGATACTGAAAACGCTGGGCTGCTCAGCACACAGCGTTTCCTGAGTTTGCCGTTCACTTAGAGACACGCATTCACAGTGCCCAGTGAGAAGAGCATGCTGCCGATGTGTATTCTGGCCTCTGGGCAGGAGGCGTCTGTGGTCCTCCAGGAGCCGTGTCATGAGCTGTGATCTCGTTTGTCCACAGATAAGATATTATTGACTCAGTATCACTGTGTGCATTGTTTTACCAAAAGTCTGGGTAAATTTGGGTTCTTTCAGACTTTTTGTACAGGCGCTCCTGTTGATGTATTTTATCTTCCACTGTCTATCCTAAATTTAAATTTATCCTAAGTGTTTATCCTAAATTGTCATTAAATATGAAGCTACTTAAGATTTTGTATTTCAAAACTAACATCTTACATGGTTTTTTTTTATTTTGAAGATGTATTAACATCATCTATCATTTTATGTATTTTAGTACCAAAAGAGAAGACCATTATGTGAGAATTTGTGCCGTCAAATTCCTGTGTTTATTAGATGGCTCAAATATGTCTCATAAGTTGTTTATGGAAGATCTTGCAATCAAGCTATTGGATAAAGTAAATATGCTTTATTTTAGCTTAAAGTATCTTAACTTGCTTAAAGCACTGGCAGTGACGTAACAAAAGTAAACGTAGCATTTGACTGAGTTTAGACGAAACAGACCATTAAGGCAGGAGAGAGCTCTGATAACCCAGAAGGGCGTGGCGCTGCAGCTCTCCTGCAGGTCCCATTTTTCCAGACGTACGTAGTCAAGGGGCTGGAGAATCCCATGGACAGAAGAGCCTGGTGGGCTGCAGTCCCTGGGGTCGCAAAGAGCCGGACACGACTGAGCAGCTAACACTTTGACTCTCAGTGTACGGCTAACATCTCAGTCTCCTCTCGCCCACATGACCCCTCAGCTCCTCTAACGGGGCACGAGGAGAGAGAAGGACAGTTCCAAGTACTTTAATATTAAGCACAGGCGTATGGTTCCTTTCCTAATTTTAAAAGAAGATAAGTTTTAAAAACAAAAGCAGGTAAATGCATTGTTCTGAAAGGAAACTTTAAAAAATGTCGTAAGGAAAAATAAACCGTGTCATAAGGAAGTGTCTTTTTTATCCTTCTACCTTTCAAATAATAGGCTCCTTTGCTCAGTTTATACCTTTTAAACTTGAAGTTGTCATTGATTTTGTTTTCATTACTCACAAATTCAGTAGATAGTTTAACATTGACCCCTCCCTCCCTCCTTCCCTCCCAGGATGAGTTGGTGTCCAAATCGAGAACTCGATACTATGTGAACTCTCAACAACACAGGGTGAAAAACCGAATATGGCAGATTCTGCTTGTACTTTTCCCCAAATTTGATCAGGTATAATGTTAATTATATTTGTACCTTTAAGCATAATGTTTTCATATGGAAGCTGTTACATGCTTCTTTAAAACGGAGAAGTAAGCTGCTTAAAATATGTATTTCAGTTCTTAAAGTTATTCAGAAGTTTAATAGAATATTAAGACAGGTGTCATGGAAGTAAATTGGAAACTGATTTAAATGGTCCCACTTAACATATTTTTCCATTAGTATTTTATTATAACATTTTAACATATATTTATGCCACAATAAAACTTTAAGCTTTTTTTTTTTTAATAGTGACTGTTTCTTAATTAAAATTAATAGCCATTCACAGTGGTTAGGACTTCAGATTTTCACTGCTGTGGCCTGGATTTAATCCCTGTTCAGGGAACTGAGATCCCGCAACCCACGCAGCATGGCCAAAAAAAATATTAATAGCCATTTCCAAGTTGATAAGACACTAGATTTGAATTGTTCCCATCACGAAAAAAGAAATTATTATGTGACATGATAGAGGCATTAGCCGATGCTGCAGAGGTGATGGCCATATTGCGGTAAATAAATGCATTGCATCAACATTCTGTAAACCTTCACCTTTTTATATGTTAATTATAGCTCAGATTTTTAAATTAATAATGATAACAGTTTAATTTGTCAACTTTATTTTTCTCAGAATTTCTTGAATAAAATTATTGACAAGATTTTCCAGGCTGGCTTCATCAATAACCAGGCATCCATAAAATATTTTATAGAATGGATTATTATACTGATTCTTCATAAATTCCCTCAATTTCTTCCGAAGTTCTGGAACTGCTTTTCTTATGTAAGTAGAGGAATTGTTTTCATGTCTTTTTAATGAAAAGATTTGGGCTATGTTGGGACATTGTTTCACTTTATAGATTTTTTCCGTTGCCCTGCCCCTAATATATTGACATCCTAAATTGTGTTTGCAGGATTTGAATTAATTTAGGAGACAAAGCTCTGGCATTTATCTTGAGTAGAGCATAATTTTTATTTGAGAGCTTTTCTATTCCAACAAAACAAAGATGGAAAAGGCTTCTGTTATTAAAAAATATGGGAAATAGGTGCCTTCTATATTTTTATTTACTGAGCAGTGTCTTTGTTTGATCTTAGAGATAAGAACAATGAGTCTCCCTTCTATACACAGTCTCTCCTTAACCAAATGATTTCTCATCTCTTGTTGGTAATGATGCTGAGCTGCTCATTCCCCTCCTGTAACCACCTATCTACTGTTTTTCCTGGTTATGCCAGGCTGGGTGATTCTGCATGTGGTGTCTGCTGGGCTGGGGGCTGCAAACGGCTTCTTCCCCCATGCGTTTTCACTTCAGCCACAGTCGAGGGGCCAGCCGAAGTGCCAGGCACCACTATCTCAACATGTCTCCAGCTTGGAGGCCAGACCTCTCTCTGGTGCACAAGGTTCCAAGAATGAGCATTTCAGGAGGATGCGTCCCCGTGTTCTCATGCTCCCCTGGCCTCTGATCGCATCCTGCTTTTGGATGGCTCATCAGCCCATAGCAGATGCATGACCAAGCCCCCAGCCGGGGGAGGGTCTGGATTAGGGCATGAGTGTGGGGAAGCTTGTTTCACTGGGGACCCCTAGGTGACTGAGTACCCCTCTCATCACCTGAGTACCTTTCCTCCTCATCAGCAGGCTGTTTGTACCGTGCTCCAGCCTGAAATGGTCTTCTTTATCATCTTTGCCTGCATAGCGAAGTTTTCCAGATGGAAGCTCACATGTGCTTTGAGTCTTTTCTTAAAGGAAGCTATCTCCCTGAGTACTTTGGATCTCCTTAGTATGGGTTTTTGTAGCAGAGAAATAGTTCTTGTTATAATGGGGATTTTGATTTATTGTTTGATTGGATTTTACCTTTCTTCCCCATAAGACTCTAATCTCCATGAAGGCAAGAATCTTACCCATTTTTGTTTTCCCCTCTTTCTGCAACAGTTACTGGCCCATGGAAGACATGCAGTAACTACTCCTTACATAAAGGGATTAATCATCAAATGTTCCTCTTGGAGCAGTTTCTGAACTGTAGTGTCTATAGTCTCCAGTCCACCTGGCGTTCGTCAGTTTTTTATTGCTAAAATAATGTGTAATTCCAAATCACTTACCAAGAAGGTTCCCAAATTCTGGTTTAACACCTTTACAAGCAGTTTTTCCTTGTGACTTTTACAGGGCCTGCACAGGCCCGTATTTAACCTTTGCTGCTCCCCTCCACTTGGGGACCTTCCCTCCTCTTTGCCTGTGTCTTTGTCTTCTTCGTTTGCACTTGTTCCCTTTCCTTCCTGCTTCCCAAGCCACACCCCGCCCTTCCGACTCTGCAGTGAGCTCACCCTCACCTCCACCCTTGCTCAATCCTTGGTTGAGTGTCTAGTGCCCTTGTGTCTGCTGAGGGTTGCGCTGTGGGCATTTGGCTCTAGGTCATTCCTGTCCTTTATTTGCTTGTGCTCATCTGTTCCTCCTCTAAGCCGTGGCTGCATCAGAGAGGAGCTGGCCTCTCATCACCAACCCCACGGCATCCAGCCTGGTGCCTTGAGGGACATGGGTTCACTGCAGCTGTGAATGACGGTTTGGTGTATCTGATATATTTTCAGGGTGAAGAAAACCTTAAAACAAGCATTTGTACATTTTTATCAGTTTTGTCACATTTGGACATCATTACTGAAAATATCCTGGAAAAGGTGAGTATAAATTGTTTATAAGAAGAGCTCAGGCTTGACCATCAAAATAGAATTTATATATCTGTATGAACTTTCTTCATGTGGGGTATTCCTTGTGTGTTTTGCAGCTTCTCTGCTTCTGCCCTCCCGCTAATGACAGATGCACTTTGACACAGAGGCGTACTAAGGTGTGGCCCACACGCACACACACGCTGAGGTCTACTGCAGCACATGTTAATGGGCAACTTGTAATGATAGGATTCTTAATTTCATATAAGCGTTTGTGTAAAATTATTTAAATAAGACTTCCCTCATTGTATGTAACTGTGGAGTTACTTAACACATGCTTGTACAAAGAAACTTATGGTCAGAGTATTTACAAGCCATTGTGTTCTTGAAGGTTTATATGAAATGCTGTCATTATTCAAAGTGCGAAGGCCAGCTCTTTCATCTTTCTCAGGTTTAGAGCATCTTCCCTAGATAAGTAGAGATCCTAACTAATTCTGGTTCATCACTGTGGCAACTGTGAAGAATTCAGGGAAGCCTGCCAGTAAGATTTAAAGTTGGCTTAAAACTCAACTTTCAGAAAACTAAGATCATGGCATCCGGTCCCGTCATTTCCTGGCAAATAGATGGGGAAACAGTGCAAACAGTGAGAGACTTTATTTTTGGGCACCAAAATCACTGCAGATGGTGATTGCAGCCATGAAATTAAAAGACTCTTGCTCCTTGGAAGGAAAGCTATGACCAACCTAGACCGCACGTTAAAAAGCAGAGACATTACTTTGCCAGCAAAGGTCTGTCTTAGTCAAAGCTGTGATCTTTCCAGTGGTCATGTATAGATGTGAGAGTTGGACTATAAAGAAAGCTGAGCGCCAAAGAATTGATGCTTTTGAACTGTGGTGTTGGAGAAGACTCTTGAGAGTCCCTTGGACTGCAAGGAGATCCAACCAGTCCATCCTTAAGGAGATCAGTCCTGAATATTCACTGAACGACTGATGCTGAACCTGAAGCTCCAATACTTTGGCCACCTGATGCGAAGAACTGACTCATTGGAAAAGTCCCTGATGCTTGAAAGATTGAAGGTGGGAGAAGGGGACGACAGAGGATGAGATGGTTGGATGGTATCACTGACTCGATGGACATGAGTTTAAGTAAGCTCCGGGAGTTGGTGATGAACAGCAAAGCCTGCCGTGCTGCAGTCCATGGGGTCCCAAAGAGTCCGACATGACTGAGCAACTGAACTAACTAAGATTTAGAGCAAGATTCTGTATTATTGAGTCTGCAGAGAATGCACTGCAGTGTTGTAAACTCTGGGAGGAAATACAGTTGACCCTCAGTCTACACAGGAATTAGGGGCACTGACCCTCTTCCCAGTGGCAAATCAGTATATAGCTTTGTAGTCACCATAATACAAGGTTACTCACCTGTATCTGCAGATTCAACCAACTGCTGATCAGGTGGTGCTGTAGGAAGCTTTTAGTGAAAAAATCCATGTGTAAGTGGACCTGCACAGTTCAGACCCCTGTTGTTCAACAGTCAACTGTCTGAAATAAAAATACTCTGGGAGTAGGTTTCCTAGACTTTTTCAAAGTGTTGTCTTTAAACACAGTAACAGTCAAATTTTTGGTTAACCTTTTTTCATCAATCCTAAACCAGACCTGTCTCCCCAACACATTTTAACCTGAAAAACCATCATAATATCTTAAAATCAATGGTGTGTTACAGTGTCTGGCAACCAGATGGCAGTCATGTGAAAATTTGTGCTAACGCCTTCTGGTAAGAGTAAGAATCTCTAACATCAGATACTATCACGTGTTATCTTTCTGCTTTAAATATGTGCAGGGGAGAGATTTGCTTACAGTCTGTTGAGGGAAATAAGATAGACAAAAAACCGCACTGTTGCTGGGCTGTTAGCCTGGTGCAGCCAGGAGCGTTTTCCGGTGAGCCATTTAGCAGGAACATTAAGGTAGCTCCTGATACTTTATCAAATGTTTGACTCCATCTGGCTTCTAGGTTACTTCACATCACTTCCTTTGCCATTCAGTATCTGTTGAACTGTGTGGTTTTACAGATTAGGGACTATTATTGTGTAAAATCTCTAGGCTGTGAAGATGGAAAAATCTGTGAATTCACTAAAAAAGACTATAGCAAAGTTTAAGTTATCTTACTATTCTTCTCCCCACTTCTTAATTTTCCTGCCACCAATCAATGTTATGTGTGCCCAAAGTCACCACTAGGGAAAACAGAGTGGTTCAGACCAAAGACCAGGGAAAACAGCACTTTGGTGGGATCGCTTGCCTTAGAAGTAGTTTCAGGTTCGCCTGAAGTAGAGCTCTTGAAGAATATTTCTCGGTAATAAGTGATGGAGACTGTTTAAATACAGGTTATATTATAGTTAGCCTGAAAGTGCTTTGTTCAGGTTGACCTCGGTGCTGGAGTGTGGGGGAAATGTGTGGCAGCATCATAAATAAGAACTGAGGAGCTGGGAGGATACTTTGCTTCCTGAGGAAAGGGCCATGCCAGGGTATCTCTAACCTGTCTGAGAATGATGATGCAAAACCAGTGAAAGAGAATTGCTTTGTAGCGTTTTCATCATCTGTGACCTTGTTTTTGGTCCTACAGTAGAGGGTCAGATGGTCCTGGTTTACATGTGAAGAATGATTCTCTCTTTTCAGAAACTAATTCTGAAGCAAGCGCTTATTATCGTGCTGCAGTGGTGCTTCAACCACAATTTTAGCATTCGACTGTATGCGCTAGTCGCTCTTAAGAAAATCTGGAGCATGTGTAAGGGGTTACGCATTGAAGAACTTGAGGCTTTAACTTCTGTTATTGAATCCAGTCTGAGTCAAGTGGAAAACATGCACGGAGCAGGGTAAGCAGGCCTTGTCCTTTCCCCTGGTCCAGCAGAGCGTGTGGAGAGGTGTCGGGGGTACCTAGACAAGGAATCGGGGGTGCCTGGTCCAGCAGAGCTTGGGGAGAGGCGTCGAGGGTGCCCAGCCAAGGAGTCGGGGGTGCTGGCCGCAGCAGCTTCTCTTAAGCACATCACAGGCTGCGGTGTGCAGAGCCGGGTCAGGGAGCATTTAAGCTGCTCACTGATGTGCAGTTTAATTACAGTTCTAAGTGCTATCAGCTCCATCATTGACTTGTTTTTGCCTTTTTTAACTCTTGGTCTTTATCTTGAGATGTTTCTCTTCAGTGCAGCTGAATGTTAGCATCCTCTACTGTCAAAGAACCACCGAGAAGCAGCACGATCTGACTTTAAAGCCATGTGCTTGTCACCCCTCCAGTGTCCCCACTGAAGCTGGGAGCTTTTCCTTTTTCTTTTTTAAAAGAACTTCTTGGTTCCCCAAACAAAATCCTACTCAGATGCTTGATATCAAACAGATAAAGCACTGCTCTGGTGGATGGAGTTGGGAGGGGTGCACAGCGCAGAGCAGAACCCAGGGGATGGGAGCTTGGATATGCACTGGGGTGTTGTCCCTTGAAGAGGCTTTGGAAAGCCAAGGGGCAGAGCCAGCAGCTTGTAAGGAGGGGGCTGAGCTCTCATCTCAGGCCTCCTGTTTGTTACCCCACTAATACTGAGGCCTGGTCTTCAGTGACAGGAGGGACTGGAACTCAGGGGTGAAGAAGGCACATTGGTGGGAGCGGAGAAGGCGTCTTGAAATTCCTGCTTTAGCTTGGGGTTTGTTGATCATGAATTTAACCCAAAACCTTCTGGTGGCCATGTTTTATAATTTTTTTCCTACCCCTTTTGCCTTTTCAGCCTTGTCAAATTTTCGTTTTCTTGCTGTATTGTGTGTGTGCTTGTTAAAGTTAAGAATTTAAACCCTTGCATTACTTTTGTTTGACTTATGAACACTGCTGCTGTTTGGCTGCGTGTCATGAATCTGCAGAGTAGAAAAAGCGACCTATGTAATGATTTTCTGTCCTGGAAAAAAAAAATTTCAAAGCCTCTATGGCCAGAGGGAGACGTAAGACTCCCAGCCTAGATTTCTTATACAGTTCCCTTTTAGGATTCCTTTTCCCCGGCATGAGAGGTGTACCTGTGGTAGCCGTTATGCGATTTTCCAATCCACTGACCACCATCTCTTTGAGGAAGGAGAGACCTGGTTTTCATTCTTGTTGAATCGTTGTTGTAGGACTGGGAGAGAGGTATTTAATTTCTTTGTCTGTTTTTCAGGTTTTATTTCAAAATATCGCATTTAGGATCAGCTGTTAAAAGGCTTTAATCTTGAAGATAGAGGTGTACAAATCTTGGGGCAAAATTCACAGATTTCCTACGCATTCTAAATTCCACAGTGCCTGCTTAAAAGACCTAACTGGTGTTCACTCTTACCGGAGGCGATTTTCTAGTTCCGTTCCTCAGACGTGTTTTTAACCCTTAGGAGCGCGAAGAAGAACTGGCGACGCATCCAGGAGCATTTCTTTTTCACAGCGTTCCACCCGCTGAAGGATTACTGTCTGGAGGTGAGCAGAGAAGAGCGCGTGTGAATTTCCTTCCGTGTCTGTAGCCCTGATGCATCGCTATGTAATGAGGCTAACTGTCCCTGCAGCACCGCCTTCACGTTGTAAAGTCCTCAGTGTTACTCTGTCGCCGTGTGCGGGCGGCTTGCTCGCGCTTCGCTCTTCAGCAGTGAAAATTGGCTAGTCATCTTCACTTTCTGTTTCTCAGGCAGTGTCTGGCTTGTAAACCCTGGAAGGGGGAATATTTCACTCTGAACAGAAATCTGTTCTGACATTAAAAGGAAATGAGTGAAAACATTTGTGCAGGTGAGATTTGTTGTATGAAGCCCATTGTTATGAAAGATCAAAAAGATCTACTCTTTTAAGTGCATATTTTAGGTTCTGGATGATTGAAATTGTATAGCAAATGATCTATCACCTCACTGATCATAATAGATAATGTGCCTATGTAATTTTAAGAACCATAAACGTATTTATTACAGTTAGCATGTGAATTAATTAACAATATAGAGATTAATTTATGTAAATGATTACTACTTTCTTCCTTTTTCAACTGTAATTATCATGTTTTGTCTTTGATTTTTAACTATGTGACCTAAATTTAAATACACACACACACACACACACACACACACACACACACACACACACACACGACCTGGGACCTTTCCTCTAAGGAACTTGGAAGTATCAGTAACTTAAGCTACCGTGCATAAGAGTTTTTGTTGTTGCTGTTGGGTTATTTGTGTGTGTGGATTACTAATAAGCTGGCCTTTTTAAAAAGAGATATAGAGATTTGTTTATTGTGAGATATTCATCATAGAACATTATTGTGTGGTTTCTGTTGCTTCATTGCAAAAATTATTTAGGAGTTTTCAAATATTTTAACATGTTCTGTTCTATGTCCTTTAGCGCCCAGAATGCTTTGTTTGACATCTTTCTGAAGGACTCTTAATAACTCTGTAGTGCTAAGTCAGCCTTTTCTATTCACTTCTCCAGCAGGAGTAAGTCCCTTGCTTCCCCTCTTCCTTCGTCCTGACTTTGACTGCCTCACTCTCATATATTTAATATATTTTATTGTCCATTAATTATATGAACCATAAATGTGTATATGTAAATAAAATAATGGCTCACGAGAACTCTCCTTATACATTTGGAGCTATACTTAGTAGCTATTTAATAAACACTTAGTTGCATCCAAGCCAGTTAAAGTTTGCATGAATATTGAAAACCATATTAATTCTAAAAGCTTTTATGAAGACTTGCACAATGTTATAAGTTTGTTATTTCATTCTTAAATTGCCTATTGTGCTTCTGCTTCTTACGTGCCTTGTCACCTTTGAGGATTTCTGGATCTCACTTTTCTTGTCATAGGTAAGAAAAGGGAAGGAGGATTGTTATGTAATGAATGAATAACTGCTGTTTACAAATTACTTCCATGTGCTGTTTTAACCTGATTTTACCCTCATTTTATCAATGAGGAAGTTGAAGCCAAGAAAGGCTAATGGCTTATCTGACATCACACAGCTAAGATACAGCTGATGCAAATCTGGATTCCAAATCTGTATAATGACAGTGAGGGTAAAGATCTGGCATCACAGGACCTTGAATTTGTTTGCTTATGGAGGTATTTGTCTGTCAATAAACAGTATTTATCCAAATACCCCCCAACACTAATGCCCATCAGTTCCCAAATACTTTTTGCTTGTGTCCACGACATGGTGTGTAGTGTGTACAGTAAGAAATGCTGGAGCGGAAGATCTGCCTGCTCCTAAGGATTTCCAAATCAGTCCCTTAATTTCTTAGAGAAGATAATAAATTTAGATAAGACAGTTTCTACAAGATGCAAATGAAAGTATGTAATCTGATCAGACACGATAGTTTGGAAGAATACATCAGTAATAATAAGTTGTACTTGAAACATTTTATCATGTATTTCTTTGTTATTTTTAAGGGGCAAAAATTTTAGATTTTACAATTCTCCTTTCAGACGATATTTTACATCCTTCCACGCCTCTCTGGCCTTATTGAGGATGAATGGATTGCCATTGGTAAATTCACCAGGTTCACTGACATTCCTTTAGATGCAGGGTTTCAGTGGTGCCTTTCTACAACTCAGCTGTGTGAACTAAAGCCAGGTGACTGGTCCCAGCAGGACGTAGGTAAGCATTTTTGTTTTCTTTTCCCCCTGTTGCCTGATCAGGCTCCCTGATTTCTATTACTTAGAAACGATAGTTGGTCACTGTTTCGTTGATGTGCTGACCTCAGCTCCCCCTGTGAGAGAAAAGACAGACAGTGTGGTGTCACTCTGCACTTCTGTCCTAGTTTTAGGAGTACACTATTATTCACTCATCGACTTTAGAAGTAGGCTTTTAAAATTATGTATTATTATTATTTTTGGCTTCACTGGGTCTTCGTCGCAGCACTCAGGGTTTCTCTCTAGTTGTGGCTCATAGAGCTTAGGTGTCCAGGGGCATGTGGTATCTTAGTTCCCCAGCCAGGGATCAAACCCACGTCCTCTGCATTGGAAGGTGGATTCTTAACCACTGGACCACCAGGGAAGTCCCCTGACTAGTACTTTAATCTAGCCAATGTCAGTTGGTTTTGCTGTTCAAAACCAAAGAGAACCTCACCTGCTTTACTATGTAAAGCTAAAATCTTCTCTCTTCTTTGCCTTCTACTATATATTTCTGAAAAAAGAGATTTTTTTTTTAAAGGGCCAAATTAAGCAGTCTCTTTCCTTGTCCCTTTTGGGAATGAAGCCGAGCTTCCCATTCTCGCTCCCTCTGGCTGGACATCACTTACCTCTTAGATCTTCCCCTAGGCTCCAGCCCTCAGCCACGGCCACTTCCCTGCAGCTTTCTCTAGGACCTGCCTTTCCCTGTTGATCGCCTCCTGCTCCTTCCTCCCCTCAGTCAAGCTTGCCCTCCCAAAACCTAGGATCAAGTCCTATACCCATTTTTAAAACCACAATGAACCTTAAGAGATGTGTAGCAGTGATCTGTATTCTCCGCATTTCTGTCACTCACATTGTCCTCTTCGCTTCCCCTAACCCAGAACCATCCCTGTGGCTTCTTTCAGAAAAGCAGAAGCTGTCTCGTCTACTTCTTTACCATACCTGACTTTCAGTTCAGTTTATTTCAGTCGCTCAGTCGTGTCCGACTCTTCGACCCCATGAATCTCAGCACACCAGGCCTCCCTGTCCATCACCAACTCCCGGAGTTCACTTAGACTCACGTCCATCGAGTCAGTGATGCCATCCAGCCATCTCATCCTCGGTCGTCCCCTTCTCCTCCTGCCCCAATCCCTCCCAGCATCAGAGTCTTTTCCAGTGAGTCAGCTCTTCACATGAGGTGGCCAAAGTACTGGAGCTTCAGCTTTAGCATCATTCCTTCCAAAGAAATCCCAGGACTGATCTCCTTCAGAATGGACTGGTTGGATCTCCTTGCAGTCCAAGGGACTCTCAAGAGTCTTCTCCAACACCACAGTTCAAAAGCATCAGTTCTTCGGTGCTCAGCTTTCTTCACAGTTCAACTCTGACATCCATACATGACCACAGGAAAAACCATAGCCTTGACTAGACGGACCTTTGTTGGCAAAGTAATGTCTCTGCTTTTGAATATGCTATCTAGGTTGGTCATAACTTTTCTTCCAAGGAGTAAGCGTCTTTTACTTTCATGGCTGCAGTCACCATCTGCAGGGATTTTGGAGCCCCCCAAAATAAAGTCTGACAGTGTTTCCACTGTTTCCCCGTCTATATGCCATGAAGTGATGGGACCAGATGCCATGATCTTCATTTTCTGAATGTTGAGCTTTAAGCCAATTTTTTCACGCTCCTCTTTCATCAAGAGGCTTTTTAGTTCCTCTTCACTTTCTACCTGACTTTATGTAGCATTTATTTGCTTGTTTACTGCTACCCTGATTTTCCTCCTCAGTCTGACTTTTCTTCCTCTCCTTGAGCTCTCCCACTTGTCCCTTAAATTTATACTTCTCTAAAATTTTGGTGTTTTCAAGCATCTCTTGGATAACGTTAAAAGTGCAGATCTTGAGTCCTGCCCTTAGATTTTAACTCTGGAGGACAGTTCTGGGAATGTGCATTGTTTAATCAAATACTGTGGATGTTCATGAATGCATTTTAATACTATCACCTTAAATTTATTTACTCAGTCTACAAAGATTTACTGATGCCTGCTACAGGCTGAAAGTTAAGACAAAGGCCATACCCTCAGGGCACTTAATTCCTAGATGAGCACACCCCTATAGCAATGGATAATATGTCAGCAAAAAAGTACTGTGGAGACAATAAAGCAGAGTAAAGGTGTAACAGAGGATTAAAAAGACCTTTTTCAGGCTTCCCTCATAGCCTGCAATGCAGGAGACCCAGGTTCTATTCCTGGGTTGGGAAGATCCCCTGGAGAAGGAAATGACAATCCACTCCAACATTCTTGCCTGGAAAATCCCATGGACAGAAGAGCTTGGGGGGCTGCAGTCCATGGGGTTGCAAGAGTTGGACACAACTTAGTGACTTCACCACCACCAAGGAGCTGAAGTTGAGCAGAGGCAGACAGGAAGTGGGAACAACTGAGGCAAAGCCTGGAGGAAGAGCTTCCCTAAAATAGAGGTCAGCAAATGTGAAGATGTGTGGGCGAAAGACTGGTGATGAGAGCTGGAAGGGACAGCCCGCTGGGAAGGAGAGAAGGGAGCAACAGCACATCCTGACGTCCGATTCGAGTTCCACTGTGGAGAGGGATGAGGAGTTACTGAGTGGGGAAAGGCTGCAGAGGTCTTTCTGTTTGTTTGTTTCGGGTAAAGAGAGATATTGCAATATGATTTCTATGTTGTTCAGTTGCTAAGTCATATCCCACTCTTGGCAACCCCAGGCTTCCCTGTCCATGACTATCTCCCTGAGTAACCCACTCAGGGAGGTATCACCCCAGGGAGATAATGGAAACCCACATTAGCTTTCCACCCTGAGTTTGCTCAAACTCATGTCCATTGAGTTGGTGATGCCATCCAACCATCTCATCCTCTGTCGTCCCCCTCTCCTCCTGCCTTCAGTCTTTCCCAGCATCAGGGTCTTTTCCAATGAGTCACATCAGGTGGCCAAAGTATTGGAGCTTCGGCATCAGTCCTTCCAGTGAATATTCAGAGTTGATTTTCTTTAGGACTGACTTGTTGGATCTCCTTGCAGTCCGTGGGACTCTCAGGAGTCTTCTCCAGCACCACAATTTGAAAGCATCAGTTCTTCAGTGCTCAAACCTTTTTTATGGTCCAGCTCACATATCCGTACATGACGACTGGAAAAAACCATAGCTTTGACTGTGTGGACCTCTGTCGGCAAAGTGATGTCTCTGCTTTTTAATATGCTCTCTAGGTTTATCATAGCTTTCCTTCCAAGGAGCAAGCGTCTTTTAATTTCATGGCTGCAGTCACCATCTGCAGTGGTTTTGGAGCCTGAGAAAATAAAATCTGTCACTGTTTCCAGTTTTTCCCCATCTATTTGCCGTGAAGTGATGGGACCAAATGCCGTATTCTGAGTTTTTTGAATGTTGAGTTTAAGCTAGCTTTTTCACTCTCCTCTTTCACCTTCATCAAGAGGCTCTTTAGTTCCTCTTCTCTTTCTATGCTGAGACTTAAGTACTAGGATCCCCTAGGTGCCTTCATTTTTTCTTCCCATTCTGTTGGCTCTCCTTGCACATTTTTCACTTGTTTGCAGCTAGAAGCCACCTGTGTAACTGCACCTTCCAGATCTTTGTCTCTCCCAGCCTCTTTCCTAAGCCTGCTGGATGCTTGCACCAGCTCTTCTGTAAGCTCTTTAAACGCAGTGTCCAAACCCACATTAGCGTTCCACCCAGAGGCTCCTCCTCAGTATTCCCTTTCTATCAGTGAGGTTGCTTGCTCTCACAGAAGTCATTCTTTTCCTGTTGTCTCTTGCCATGTCTATCCGTTACAGGAGCTTGGCAACTCTGCCTTTCCTCTTCAGCCCTTCTTGCATCATTTAATTGAGACTTTCTGTCTTTGCTGGGCTAGTGCAAAAGCCTCTCAATGGTTTTCCATCCCCAGCTTTTCCTCCTCCACATCACTTTTGAGGATTTTTCTAAAACACAAGACCAGTACTGTTAACGTCTTCTTAAAACCCTGTACTGCCTCCTGTCTGTATGATAAATTGTTTATACACAAAGTCCTTAGGACCGGGTCTGAGTCATGTGCCTCCATCAGTTGACTGCTGTGAGAGCCCTAAAGCGCTGCCACCGCCCGAGCCCTGTCCTGCTGCAGCCTGCGTGTGTGCACGTGCCAAGTCTGCAGCCTGCACCACCCTTCCCATGCTCTGCTCTGCACACCAACACTCCCTCCCCGGAGCTCTCCTGGGTCTGGCTCTTTGCCGTCCCCCCCGTTAGTAACGCCTCCCTATGTGAGCATGCCATCAGTATAGGACTGCATCACCGTCCGGGTCAGGTCTCTTCAGTCCCCAGGAACCTCAGAGCCCCCGTCTGCTCAGTCAGGTTCGGAGTGGGACAGGGTTGAGGAAGAGCCTGGAAGAAGGATCTCAGACCTGAACACAGAGTTAGACAGGTCATTATGTTCTGTGTGCTCAGCAAGTTGGTGAAGAGAGAATTATTTGAAAGAATAGTCCTCATTTTAGAAAAGGGCCCCCAAGTACTTGTAAAATAAGATAAAAACTGTTTATGTTGTTTTCTGGAATACAGTATTCCTACAGAAAACTCCAATCTAACAACACTGTTTGCAAGATACAGCATTATTTTCTGTACATCTAAGAAAAAATGCTACCAAACTATGGATGTGGGACTTAAGGATTCTAAGATGCTTCCAAATTTGGGGTATGCTAACACGGAAAACAGTGTCAGACTATTTTTTGGGGCCCCAAAATCACTGCAGATGATGACTACAGCCATGAAATTAAAAGACGCTTACTCCTTGGAAGAAAAGTTCTGACCAACCTAGATAGTATATTCAAAAGCACAGACATTACTTTGCCAACTAAGGTCCCTCTGGTCAAGGCTATGGTTTTCCAGTAGTCATATATGGATGTGAGAGTTGGACTGTGAAGAAGGCTGAGCGCCGAAGAATTGATGCTTTTGAACTGTGGTGTTGGAGAAGACTCTTGAGAGTCCCTTGGACTGCAAGGAGATCCAACCAGTCCATTCTGAAGGAGATCAGCCCTGAGATTTCTTTGGAAGGAATGATGCTAAAGCTGAAGCTCCAGTACTTTGGCTACCTCGTGCGAAGAGTTGACTCATTGGAAAAGACTCTGATGCTGGGAGGGATTGGGGGCAGGAGGAGAAGGGGATGACAGAGGATGAGATGGCTGGATGGCATCACAGACTCGATGGACCTGAATCTGAGAGAACTCCAGGAGTTGGTGATGGATAGGAGGCCTGGTGTGCTGCGATTCATGGGCTCGCAAAGAGTCGGACACGACTGAACTGAACTGAACATGGAAAAAATGTGCATCTTTTATTTTCATAAGTTGTTGTATTTTGCTTAATAGAGTTTAATTTGAATATTTGCAACTATTATTGAAAGTGGCAGTTGTATCTGAATCCAGCTAAAGTTCTTTAATTAAAAATCTCATTTTAAACTGTTCATTTAAGCTCATAAAAAAATATATGAGACTTTCCTGGTGGTCTAGTGGTTAAGAATCCTCCTGCCAATGCAGGGGACACGGGTTCGATCCCTGGTCCAGGAAGATGTGCCTCGGTGCCTGCACTGCGACTGAGCCTGCGCTCTAGAGCCTGCGAGCCGCGGCTGCTGAAGGCAGCGCGTTCTGGAGCCTGTGCGCCGCAGCGGTGATAGCCCCTGCTCACCACAACCTGGGAAAGCCTGTGCATAGCAGCCAGAGTACCCAGCGCAGCCAGAAACCAAATAAAATAAATCTCACACACACACACACACACACACGCACATATGCATGTAAGTAAATAGGTTTATATTTTCTTTTTCCTTCCCAGGTTCCAACTCAGGTGAAGCAGATAACCAGTCAGAGTGGACTGATGTTCAGAAAAAGATTATCCCGTGGAAGAACCATGTTCCAGACTTGGACCTGGAGCTGGTATTTCAGGATCGTGCTGCCAAACTTGGAAAGTCAATCAGCAGACTGATTGTAGTGGCCTCACTCATTGATAAGCCAACCAATTTAGGAGGTAAAAGGACAGTCTTGATCTTGAAACTCTATACTGACCCAGTGCCATCTGGGGCCTCTTGTCCACATTCCACCTTCCCCGGGAGCTCCAGAGGAGTGCTCGGGTCCTGGTGGGCGTGGTCTTAGGCTGGCGGCAGTGATCCCCGCTTGTCCCGTGCAGGGCTGTGCCGGACCTGTGAGGTGTTCGGGGCCGCGGCGCTGGTCATGGGCAACCTTCAGTGTGTCAGAGACAAGCAGTTTCAGCACCTCAGTGTTTCAGCAGAACAGTGGCTTCCTTTAGTGGAGGTGAGTGGAAAGTGCTTGATTATTGAAATTTTCATTCACCAGACTCTTTCTAGTACTCTTGTCTTCCTGTCGGTCCTTTTGCAGTAGTCCAGCCTGTCATATTTTAAAAATAATACTAAAAAGTAAAATACAGCCCACTCTGTTCTCCTTTTTATTATCTCTCACACTATTATATTTTTAGAAATCATCAATAATGTAGACTTTTTAGTAAAATGTGTCCTGTTGTAACTCACTCATTTTATAAATGTATATGATGTTGGGAGCATCCTTTTTTATAGTGTATAATTCTGTCCTTTTCCTGTTAACAAATTTCAGTTTCATCAGAAGTTTTTTTTTTTTTTTTTCTTTTATTCCCAGCAGGGCTGTAAATGAACAATTTAATATTCTGCTCTTTTTAAGGTAAAACCACCTCAGCTGATCGATTATCTACAACAGAAAAAGGCAGAAGGTTACACCATCGTGGGTGTGGAACAGACTGCCAAAAGTTTAGACCTAACCCGGTACTGCTTCCCTGAGAAGTCTTTACTCTTGTTGGGGTAAGAGCTTTGTCTTGAGTCTCTGTCTCGAAAATGTTTCAGAAGATTTAGTTTTACCTGGGCTCCTGATCCTACCCCCACACCTGACTTCTGACTTAAAGGTTTATGAAAAGCGCCAGCCCCTTCCACTCTCTGGCGCCCCTCCCCCCACCCCCCGCCAGGCTTTCCTTTTACTTTACCTGTTGGGGATGGTTCGGTGAACACAGAATCAACCCATAAACCTTGTTACACTCTTGTTTATTTTTCTGGTACCATAGACTTGTTTCATTTTGTTAACCTTTCTCTTCCAGTAATATCTAGGATGTCTAAGAAAAAAAAATTGTTTTTTACAAGAAAACTAACCTTTCTTCCATTTCTCCTCATCAGCAACGAACGTGAAGGGATTCCAGCAAATCTGATCCAGCAGCTGGATGTGTGCGTGGAGATTCCTCAGCAGGGCATCATCCGCTCCCTCAACGTCCACGTGAGTGGGGCGCTGCTGATCTGGGAGTACACCAGGCAGCAGCTGCTGAAGCAGGGGGGCTCCACGGCCTGACGCCCGCGCCTCACCTGAGACGGGTTGTTGTTGGTGCTGCTGAAACGTTTAAAACTACCTGGACTCATGAGATAGATTCTGAAATTGACTGGGATAGTTTTGTCTTTTTTATTCACAGTTTAATGCCAAAACTTTGTCATGTGCCTTAACTATATTACTGTATATGTTGTCCCCTTTAATAAACATTTTTGGCTAAGTTGTATTACTTCTTTAATAAAATATTTTAATTGTGGAAATAAAACAATGAATTTTAGAAAGATCTTTTCTTTCCTAGAAATTAGTATTGTCAGAAAGGTGGATTATGGTGGGAGAAGGCAGGATTAAGGCGGCTGCAGTTATCTGTGAATACTGTTCCCTTGCCAGGAGGAAGCACAGGGGCTGGGGCAGAGGGGTGGAAAGTTAGTTTCCCCATGAGGGAGTCACTGGCCTCCTGCTGCTGCTTCGTATCCATTTCTCAGGGAGGAAACATGCTTGGCAAGGTATCAACCCAGGGTCCCAGTAAAGTTTGTAACTTATTTTTAAAGCCATGAAATAGGTCATCTGTTCAGTTCAGTCACTCAGTTGTGTTCGACTCTTTGTGACCCCATGGACTGCAGCACACCAGGCATCCCTGTCCATCACCAACTCTGGAGTTTACTCAAACTTAGGTCCATTGACTCAGTGATGCCATCCAACCATCTCATCCTCTGTTGTTCCCTTCTCTGCCTGCCTTCGGTCTTTCCCAGCATCAGGCTCTCTTCTTGTGAGTCAGTTCTTCACATCAGGTGGTCAAAGTATTAGTTTCAGCTTCAGCATCAGTCCTTCCAATGAACATTCAGGACTGATTTCCTTTGGATGGACTGGTTGGATCTCCTTGCAGTCCAAGGGACTCTCAAGAGTCTTCAACACCACAGTTCAAACGTATCAATTCTTCGGCGCTCAGCTTTCTTTATAGTCCAATTCTCACATCCATATATGACTACTGGAAAAACCATAGCTTTGCTTAGAAGGACCTTTGTTGGCGGCAAAGTAATGTCTTTGCTTTTTAATATGCTGTCTAGGTTGGTCATAACTCTTCTTCCAAGGAGCAAGCATTTTTTAATTTCATGGCTGCAGTCACCATCTGCAGTGATTTTGGAGCCCCCCAAAATAAAGTCGCTCACTGTTTCCATTGTTTCCCCATCTATTTGCCATAATCATTCAGATAAAGTTTTTAGGAAATTTTCCTATGTCACCTTTGCTCAGGGTTCAAATAATGATTAGATAGTAGTCTGTATTCTTAGAGTTGTCTACGTGGACTCAGAGGAGGTGACTGACTTGTGCTCATCGTTGCCAAAAGTAAGACTGGAACCCTCAAGGGTTGACTCTGTTTCTGTTCTTCTGAGGGTTCTGTTATTAGGATTACTTTATTATTTAATGGTAACTATCACCTTCCAGCAACATAATCATTGTCTGGGTCCGTTTAAATAATATTTAGATTTCAGAATCTGTTCCCTGTATATATGTTTTTCTGCAGCTTTATTAAAACAATTTTTGTTTTGCATTAGAGTTGCAAAGATAGTACACATGCACTTCACCCAGATACCTCTAATAGGATCTTACATAACCACAGACATTTATCAAAACTAAGAAATTAACATTGGTAACAGTGCTGTTCACTACACAAACGATTCTGATCTGTCCAGGTTTCCCGTTTCCCACTGATACTTTTTCTGTCCCAGGAGCACTGGCTTTGGCATCCTGGATGCTGTATTGATTCTACTCCATAGTCTCCTCCAATGTCTGACAAAGTTACGTGGGCCAGTTCCTTTCTTACCCATTCCTTTCAGTGAGTTTATGTCATATTTGTAATAGACTGATTTATCAGTCTTTATTCCAAACTAGAATTCTCCCCAAATCCTATTGGGTTTTAATGTCACTCTCTACAGTGTATAACTCTCGTGGGTTCTGACAAGGGCACACCATGATGTCAGAGAAAGCAGCTTCCACACCTAAAAATTCCTTTGTGACCCCTTCAGAGGCAGCCTCCTTCTCCACCAGCAGTGAATACCAGTTTCTGCTTCCCTGCATCTTCGTCAGCACTTGGTACTATCAGTGTTTTTAAACCATTCTAATAGGTATGTAGTGATCTACTGTTATGGCTTTAGTTTGCATTACTCTACAAATAATAGGAAGTGTCTTCATAATGTTATTTATAACACTATGAATAAATTTATGAAAACAATTTGCCCATTTTTTAACATCAGTGATTTTTTAAAATAAGCATTCATTATTCTGGATACAAATTCTCTATGATATATATATATGACTTGCAAATACTCTCTCCCAGTTTGTAATTAATCTTTTCATCTCTTAATAGTATCTTTCACAGAGCAGAAATTTTTAATATTGATAAAGTCCAACTTAGCTTTATTTCCTCTTATGGATTGTGCCTTTGAGGTCATCATCTAAAATTTCACTTCCAAACCCAAAATCATGTAGATCTCTATACTTTCTTCTGTTAGTTTTATAGTTGACATTTAAGTCTATGCTCTATTTTGAGGTTTTTTTGTATCTCTTTAATTAAGTGCAGTTTGTACTGGCGTTCATTTTATTGTGCATGGACAGCCCCTTTACTCCTTGTCCAAACTCAGTTGACTGTGTCTGTGTGGCTGTACTTCCGGACTCTCTTCTGTTCTGTAACCATGGGTCTATCCTGCCAATACCATATTATCTTTAATTACTGGAGCTTTACAACAGCATTAAAATCACTTAATATGAACCTTCCAGTTTTGTTTTCAGAATTATTTTGCCTTTCCATACAAATTTTAGAATCAGCTTGTCAATATATACCAAAAATCCTGAGATTTTTATTGGGGTTAATTTGAACTCATAGAATAAACTGAGAATTTAACAGTTCCTTAGCAACAGTGAATCTTCTAATTCATGAACACAGTACCTCTCCAGTTAAGTTGTTCTCTGATTTCAATGTTTTATAGTTCTGAGGATATACGTCCTACCCATACTGCTAGATTTATACCTAAGTATTCCTTTGTTTTTTTAGTGCCATTGTAAATGGTGTATTTTAAATTTTAGATTCCAGTTGTTCATGGCTGGTATACACAAATGATTTTCTTTTGTATAGTGACCTTGTTTCCTGCCACCTTTCTTAAGATTCACTTACTGATTCTAGGTGCTTTTTTGGAAGGTTCTTTGGTATATTCTGTAGAGATAATCATATTGTCCATGAATAGAGCCAGTTTTATTTCTTCTTTCTTTCCCATTTGGCTGCTTTTTTTTGTCTTACTGCAGTAGCTGGGAATTCAATACAGTGTTGAATAGGACAAGTGGGGACCTTTTTACCTTGTTACTGATTTTAGGGAAAAAGCATTCCCTGTCTTGTTGTTTAGTAACTAAGCCATGTCTAGCTCTGCGACCCCATGGACTGCAGCCCACCAGGCTCCTCTGTCCATGAGATTTCCCAGGCAACAATCCTGGAGTGGGCAGCCGTTTCCTTCTTCAGGGGATCTTGCCAACTCAGGGATCAAATCCGCATCTCCTGCGCTGGCAGCAGGGTTCTTTACCCGAGCCACCTGGAAAGCCATTCACTGTCTTATCGTTAACTGTATTAGCTGTAAGGATTTTTTGTAGATGGTCTTGATTATATTACCTGTATATCTGAAGTTGAACCTTCATTTCCTCATTTTTTGGAGGCTGTATTAAAATGCTAACTCCCAGGACAATGGAAATCTATCTGCTTTTTTCAGTATATATCTCTATAATAGCATTTGCCTACTCCCCACCCTCCAACAGCACAAAGGTACACGTTGTTATAATTAATTTTTTCTTAAAATATATATTTACTAAATTAAGCATATTTCATATCATTTTATTTCAATTCTTCATACTTTGAATAATGGAATCTTGTTACTTGATCATTTAAATTAAGAACCATATATATCAAACAGGCTTTGGTGTCGGCCATCATTCAAACTACTATTGTCCCAGAGTCAAAGCATTTTTGAATGTCCAGAAAAAGTAATTTCAACTTTTCTGAACTATTCAGGAACAGCCTAGGACTGTGCAGTCATTTTCGAAGGCTGGAAATCTCCTGCTTCAAATTTTTCTTTGAATTTTAAGTAGTCTCTTCTTTTATCAAAATATTTTATCTGTTGGGAAAAAAGGGTTTGAAATAAGGGTAAGTTATATAGATTAAACACAAGGAACAGACTTAAATGTAATTAATTATTCAATATAAATTATGTAAGTAGCCTAAGTAGTTTACATTCTAGAGTCTCTAAAGGGAGTGTAGACCAGTGAGTTCTAACCCTTCTTGGGTTATGAACCCTGCTGAGAATTTGAGTATGCAGTGCACCTTTCTCAAGAAGTGTATCTGTGCTTGCTGCTGCTGCTGCTAAGTCGCTTCAGTCGTGTCTGACTCTGTGCGACCCCATAGACGGCAACCCACCAGGCTCCCCCATCCCTGGGATTCTCCAGGCAAGAACACTGGAGTGGGTTGCCATTTCCTTCTCCAATGCATGAAAGTGAAAAGTGAAAGTGAAGTCGCTCAGTCGTGTCCGACTCTTCGCGACCCCATGGACTGTAGCCCACCAGGCTCCTCCGTCCATGGGATTTTCCAGGCAACAGTATTGGAGTGGGGTGCCATTGCCTTCTCCGGTATCTGTGCTTAGACATGTAAAATGTGCCAGGAGGGTCCATAGAACTCTCAGGTCACAAGACTTCATGATTGAAGACACTATACAAGTTTTTCCTATCAACTGTGAGTTCAATTAGCTTTATAATTTACTAGCCATGATATTTCTATTTATTTTTGGCCGCACTACATGGCATATGGGATCTTAGTTCCCTGACCAGGAATCAAACTCACACCCCCTGCAGTGGAAGTACAGAGTCTTAACCACTGGCCCACCAGGGAATACCCCATCAGTCACGACATTTTTATTAAGTTTATCTTACCCAGAAACATACATTTAAGGAGACACACACATAATTAAAAATTATATGTATGAACTATGAATAAGGAAACTGATGGTAAAGCTTTAATAACTCAAAGATTTCATTTTATTGTTTCTATTTACATCCTCCTCTTGCCACAGGGAGTCTGGAGTATCTTAAAGCCCCATATCCTGAAACAGTAAAATCACAGAAGTAGAAAATCAAGGCCAGCCACAAAATCTTCAGTGTCTTTATCTGAGCTGTTCTGCAGACAAGGCAAAGGCAGGATACGACACACCTTTTCACTATCAGAATAGAAAACCTTTTCTTAGGATTTAATTGTTGAATATTTCAGTGGAGCCCAAGTAAGTAAAAATGAGCTTAGACTGAGAACGTAAAAATCTGCTCTGCCCTGTCTCAAGCTGGGATCAAAGACGTTAACGTTCCTCCAGAGGACGTACTGCAGGCAAAGACTGTCCTAAGAAACCCCTTTGAGTGACTACCACTTTCTTATTCACCAAAAAACTGTTCTCGAAAATCAAACTATCAGAAATTTGCTCTTTGAAGTTACTTTGGTAAAAAATATCCCCCACTTTTACCTGGGGGATCTGACTGGCACTTTGACACAAAGAAGTAGTCCTGACTGGAGCTCAGGTGCGGGACTTCAAGTAAGGGACTTTTGAGCCTATGACAGTCAGCATTTATCTTTGTAGGAAATAGGACCCTGGGTCCACTTCTCAGTCTGGAGTTGTAGGCCTGCTTATACACAGAGCCCATCAAAGCATCACTTTTTCAATTTCACCTAAACCCTACCCTTCCCCAAGCCCTCTGATAACTCCTTTCCACTTGGTGACATGCCCACAGCAACTCCAACGCATGGGCTCACAGCATGCTAATAAATCTCACTGTCAGACTCCATACCTCTGGCGGCCTTCGGCTGACTGAGCTGGGACGGATGTCATATGTAAAGAATATCAGATGAAGAAGTAGACAATGTCCTCAACATTTCTGTGGCAAATCAATAGATCTTTGCATTTCTCCTGTTACATTGTCAACTGCCTAAGGGATAATTCCATTTAATGGTCCTACTTAGATTTCACTCCCAACTTGTCTAGAACTTACTTCTCTACAGACATGTTTTTCTTCCTCTGTCCCATATTTCAGTGACTGCATCACTATCCACCCAAATGCTCCGATCTCCTTCCCCATCTTGATCGCTACAATACAGGCCCACATCATTTCTCACTTGGATTGCTGTAACAGCTCTATAACTGGTCTCTCTACCTTCAATCCACCTGTCATACCACTGCCAAGTATGTTTTGGAAATCTCAATTTGATCATGTCACTGCTTGTTTAAAGATCTTTCAAGGTATCCTTATTGCCTTCAAGAACATCCAAACTCCTTGTTTGTAAGGCAAATGAGGTTATTCAAAACTAAATCTCTGCCCACCTATCCTCTGGGTGTACCACCAACCCCTGAAATGCTAGCCACCCAGAGCTACCCCATTTCCCCAGTGTGCTGATTTCTCACACATCTTGCTTCCATGCCTTTCATATACCATACTCTGCTTGAAAATCTCTTCTCTCTAGTCTTTACCACCTGATTCAGTTAACAGTGGAAGGCCCTCAACATGTGCACCTCCATGAGGCTAATGTCCAAAAAGGCTAACAAATCAGCAGGCATTCCTTGAAAAGCACTGTATACATACAATGCCAGCGTCCTTAAGCCATTAAATGAGATGCAGTATAGTAGCATGAATACCAAAACACTGGAATTTCTGAGACATTTCAAAGGTTGACAGTGAAAAGACAATATCCAAAGTTGACATTGTTGTTGTTCAGTCACTAGGTCATGTCCAACTCTTTGCAACCCCATGGACTGTAGCATGCCAGGCTTCCCTGTCCTTCACTATCTCCTGGAGTTTGCTCAAACTCATCTCCATTGAGTTGGTGATGCCATCCAAATTGATAGATATAGCTGTCCAGTTGCTCTGTTTGTGGAAAACTGCATTGGATGATGCTAGAATGACAGACCTGATCCCTGCTCCTTCCTAGGTTAAAGAGCCAATAGGAAGCTTTAAGTAGGACCATAATACAAGGCAAACTGATGAAAGGGTTAAGCAAGGGGGTGAGCATGCTTGCTCAGTCGCTAAGTTGTGTCTGACTCTTTGTAACCTCACGGACTGTAGCCCACCAGACTCCTCTGTCCATGGGATTTCTCAGGTACGAATACTGGAGTGGTTTGCCATTTCCTTTTCCAGGGGATCATCCCAAGCTAGGGATCAAACCCACGCCTCCTGCTTGCCAGGCAAATTCTTTACCACTGAGCCACCAGGGAAGCCCAAAGCAAAGAGGGAGGTAAGAGTAATTTGGTTTTGTGATGACATATTAGTTTTATGGCCTACATATTACATAACAAATTTGTTTTTATAGTGTTTTACAATAGAAGCATTCACTGTAAATCTCTATTTGGTTGTACTTTTATCTTTACTATTCGTCTGTGACTTCAGCTAAGTGAAAGAATACAAATTCTGGAATCAGAGCAACTCCATGCTAATCCTCTCCCCACCACTTTACTCGTTAACTGATCTTGAACAAAGTATCTCACCTCTCCGAGCCTCAGTTCCTATTATATAAAAGAGATACAAAGGCACCTCATAAGACTAAATGAAAATTAAAGCAAATGCAAACACAGCATCTCGCATAAAATGCACTCAGAGGATACCCCATCACTTCCCTCCTTGTCACCCTCTCCACCTTCTCATACACATCTCTGGAAATATCTTTCATTTTTATTCTAAGGCAATTGGGTAAGACTTCAACAAGTCTCGAGTAGAAAGCAAAGGTGAAAAGGGAGCAAAAACCTGAGCGCACAGGCTAGAAAAGACAGCTCGATCGTGGACCGAGTCTACAGAAGACAAAGGTTTTCCATGGGTGCGCGTCCCTGTCAAATGCAGCAGAAGCTACTTTGACTACTTTGGCCACACCCCTTTCTCCTTGGAGCCACCTATAACTTTTCAGGTTGCCGTCATGTTCTCTAACAACACTCATGTCATAACTCAGATGGTTTCAGTAGCCATGTGGTTGACCCTTTCAACACCCTGGCCTCTCAGCTCCTTGACCTCTTTCTTAACTGATCTTTTCCTCCAACCTACCTCACTGCCAGAATCAAAGCCTAGTCCTCGTCCTTACCAACAAACATAGCCACGCCATAACCCCAATTCTGAGCATTTCCATTCTCCAAATGCTCCCTTTTCACTTTCTAAGACCCTGATGCCAACAATCCATTGATCACACCACCTTTTCATTGACCATCATCCCCCTCATACCCTCACTTGTCTCCTTACCCTGAACCCAAAGCTTTTCACTCAGAGGAAAAGCCACTGTCCCCGGCTTCTCAGTGCCTCACACCCTAACTTCTGTTTCCTCCTTGCTGTTCCTTAAGCACACTGGACCCGACCCTACTGCAGGGGTGTTGTGTCACCCTGCTTCACTCCTGAGAACAGCCCTCCAACAATTCCCACTGTGGAGCCTGACACTCATCTCTGGGGCTGTGTTGATATTAGCATCTTTGCCTGAGGAGGGGAGCAGGTGAGGAGGGCCTGTTGGATACAAGATGAGGAAGAATTCATTCGTGTATATGCAGAGGTCAAGGTTGGTCCTTGAGAACATCCAAATAGGAAGCTCTGGAGTTAGAGAGGATGTAGATTTGGACCTCAACACCTAAGTGGTACTTCAAGCCATGGCTGCAGGTAAGACTGGGTTGGGAAAGTTAAGCAGCATAGAAGGGAACTCTATAGGGTATGATTTAACAGACACACGAAAGCCTGCCAAAAAGCTATGGCTGCTGGAGACCAGGAAAACTAGGGGAGTGAATTATGAAGGAAGAACGCCACCAGGGAGGTGAAGTCAAAGTCGCTCAGTTGTCTCCGACTCTTTGCGACCCCATGGACTATACAGTCCATGGAATTCTTCAGACCAGAATACTGGAGTGGGTAACCTTTCTCTTCTTCAGGGGATCTTCCCAACCCAGGGATCGAACCCAGGTCTCCAACATTGCAGGTGGATTCTTTACCAGCTGAGCCACAAAGGAAGCCCACCAAGGAGGTAATGCTTTTGTATTTAAATAAACTTGCATTATGACTAAGTTTCTAGAACATGAGATTTGCACAGCCTAATCCACAGGTTCTTTTCTTGCATGACAGGGACAAAAAGAAGGATGTGGATCAGAGAAGAGCATGAGGTCTGGACTCAAGACTACTGAGCCTGAATCCAGGCTCTGCACATGACCTGTGCCCTCAGAAGTAAAATGGGGTAACAGAGCTACCGTGAGGAATAAATTATAGAGACGATGCACCTGAAGTGCCCAGAGCCTGCACTAATACATGTTAGCTGTGACTAGCATGCGGGAACCTGGCGAGAGGGTGGGCCTGCACGCCATGGCACCCGGCCTACGTATGAGTGGAGGAGACGTCAATAAACAAGCACTGGCTGACAGTAAAATCCCTTTATGATGCTGAGAACAGAACCTGCCCTGAAATCAGGGAGATGGGAAGGTCCATTAGCCATTAGGATAGAGAAAAAGCAGTGTGTTTTGGTGGGGAGAAAGAGGAGAAAAAAAAAAAAGACTGAAGTGTAACTTTTCAAAGGGACTAAGACAGTGATTCCAGCTGTGGTTATCCACCAGAATCACCTGTTGAGCCAGAGCCCTTTTAAGAGAAGCTTCCAGAAGTTTGCGGATCTGAGATGAGGTCTGAGACATAGCTATCTTTTTTTTAAAAAATATTTCCACATGATTCTGACATGTAAACCTGGAGTGGAAAATCCTGGCCAGGCTGTCAAAAGACAGGTCTCAGGGTGAAGAGGTTCTCCTGGAAAAATGTGGGGTAGGGAAGGGGGGAGATGGAACCTGCCAACACTCAGCTCAAAGGGCTTCATCACTCCCATCGTACATCCCTGTTTCTAAGTGACCACAGAGCCAGTGAGCAGAGAGTGAGAAAGGGCCTGGCGCATAGGCAGGAACAGTATCCAGGCCTTGAAGGAATTTGATGTTGGCCCAAACTCCCCCATTTTCCACCTACTTTGTAAACTAGGAGTTAAGTCTCTGTGCGTCTATCTAATGGGAAAACCAGAGATGTATAATACTTGCCTAAGTCATTATCTAACCCAATCACCAAGCCCCTGATTTATCACTTTTCAGTTTATATGTCAAGTCAGACATCTGATTGTCATAGTAATCCCATGGGACAGGTTACACTGCGCTGCTTTTACACACACAGAGTCCATCTAAGGCAATTGTCTCTTCAGTGCCTTCATCCCTACCCTCCATCACAGCCTTCTTGTGGTCTTCAAGCCTCAGGTTCTTCATCTAAAAATTTGAGGTGTGAAAAGGTGAAGGTCGTAAATCCACTTCATCTCTAAAATGATCTGTTCTCAAACTGCTTGGTAAAGTTTGGAGGAGCATGATGGTGAGAAATCAAAGTTCAAACCTCACAGCAGCCAGCTAGACCTGACTTAGAACTATGGTTCTGCCACTCACTGACCAATACAGAGTAAGCAAGTTATTGCAATGCTCTGGGCTTCTGCTGTCTGCTCCAGAAACTGACAGCAACAACACCCAACTCAAAGGGTGTTAGTGAAGAGCATCAAATACTTACTGAGCCTGGTGATGGTAGGTGCCTTTTCCACCCCTTCGCATTTGAAGGACAGGCCCTACAGAGCATGAGCATGTGTCAGCGAGGCGTCTGGAGTGGCTGGTGGCAGAATCCACCATGCGATCATTCTGTTTCTTCTACTCCCTAAGCTCCTTTGTGTTTCAGGTATATGACCACATGATTTTGAGCAGCCAACAGGGAAAGCTTTATTTCTGACAGCAGCTCTAGGACAATGAATCTGCCAACTCTTGCCCAAGATTAAATACTATCCCTTCAGAAGATCCTGGAAAGGGATTTCCCTGGTGATCCAATGGCTAAGACTCTGTGCTCCCAACACAGGGGACCTGGGTTTGATCCCTGGTCAGGGAACTAGAGGGCTTCCTTGTGACTCAGAGGTACAGAATCTTCCTGCAGTGCAGGAGATGCAGAGATGTAGGTTTGATCCCTGAGTAGGGAAGATCTCCTGGAGGAGGAAAATTCCATGGATAGAAGAGCCTGGAGGGCTACAATCCATGGGCTTGTAAATAAGAAAGTGAAAGTGAAGTCTTGTTGGACTCTCTGCAGTCCCATGGACTGTAGCCTGCCAGGCTCCTCTGTCCATGGGATTCTCCAGGCAAGAGTACTGGAGTGGGCTGCCATTTCCTTCTAAGAGCTGGAAACACCTGAACAACTAAACAACAACAACATGGAACTAGATCCCACGTGCCACAAATAAAGATCCCACATGCCGCAACTAAGACCCAGGACAGCCAAACAAATCTTTTTTTAAAAGTAGAAGAGCCTGCAAAAATCTACCAATTTAGGGGGTTGGAATTTTTTGGTTATTTTTCACAGCAGTCTTGAGTTCAGACCCCAGTTTGTTTTTCAAGGAACTTTAAAGAGTCAGGTGACATTTTCCAAAGGTCTGTGCGATACGTACATAAAACAAGCCTGGATTACTGGACAAGGTTTTCTCTGCTGCTCACAGAAACTGTTGACTTGACACACTTCAGAGGGTGCTTCATTTCATAGCTCACCACTCACTATAAGCTCTATGTATTTTGCCAGTGATCAGCAATATGTCCAAGTGTAACTTACCCACTGTTGGGGACAGCTTGATTCAAATGAGCTTCTTAACTTCTTGCACTTAGAAGCGTCCTCTGTGTTCTCATCTAAACACTTCCAGTACTCATCGCGGGCTCCCCAGCAAGCCTGCCTTTCTTTCATAGATGGGGCTGCCATTCCTAGCGGGCTCAAGCTGTCAACCAAAATATGTGATATTAACAAAGGACTTATAATTAACCAGAGAAGGCAAGCCAAAGAAAAAGATATTGTCATTCCCTCTGACCCCCTCTTTGCCTCCGGATTTTAATGATGCGAGCACAACTAATCAGTTCTACAGGAACGTTATCATAAGAGCACTCGCTGCTGCTACTGCTAAGTCACTTCAGTCGTGTCCGATTCTGTGCGACCCCACAGACGACAGTCCACCAGGCTCCCCCGTCCCTGGGATTCTCCAGGCAAGAACACTGGAGTGGGTTGCCGTTTCCTTCTCCAATGCATGCAGGGGAAGCTTATCCCTTACTCCATGTAATTGCTCCGCTGCTGACGTAGCAGCTTGGTCTCAGAAAGCCGCTGTTAGATTCCTGGCTCCCACATGGTCTGTCACTTAAGCCAGCGCGTGTACTCTCGAGACTATTTCCCCATCGGTAAAACGAGGGTAGCACTGCCCATTTCACAGGGTTGCTGTTCGAACCAAAGTGCTGTACAAATAAATGCAGGAAGGCAAAATCACCAGGCAGGACAAGGAGTGCTACTTCGTCTGGCAGAAGAGACGCCCGAGGCTCGCGGAGAGTCAGCTACCTCCCGGCTCCATAGCCTCTAGGGCGCGCCCCACTCGGCCCCGCCAGCAAGCCCACCTCTCCGCCCGCCCAGAACCAGGTTCCCTTCAAGAAGGGCGTGGGACCGAGTTGGCGCCGCACTGTCTCCTGGCCCGCTTGGGCAAGTCACGTAGACCCCACCACCTCAAGGAAACAATTCACGTAGCGAATTCGCTGGCCTTGGAATGACCCTTACGGGCTACCGGTCTGTTCCAGGAGGGCGGGACTTCCGGCTCCCTTCTCTTCTGTGTCGGAGTGACTTCCGGGCCTGCTTCGTCTAGGGCGGCGGGTCCTAGGGGTCGTGGAGGTGAAAAGTGAGTGGGATCCGGTCACTCCTCAGTGGCCTTGGTGTTATTAATATCTCAGTGTCTGTCGCCCTACAGTTTTTCGTAATTTTAACGAACTGTGCTCCTTTCGTGAATCTGAGTTTTTATACACATTGCGCCAAGCGCCGGCCGGAAGATTTCATGTGCGAGCCCTGCCGGAAACGGCGACTTCTTGTGGAAGTTGGCACCTGAGGCGAGAGAGGGACGAAACCTCAAAGAGCTGTGAGGGCTTAACTCCTCGCTTCTTAGATTAAAAGAAAAAAAGGAATGGCCCCCAGAAAGAGGCGGTGACGCCCCGGGACACATGGCAAATAAGTGACTAAACTGAGAATCCAGGGTACCAAACTCCCGGTTTCCTGATTCAGGTTTGATCCGGTTACATCTCTTAACATCATCCATACCTTTTCCTTGTTTGAACTCTTGCGGCTTTCTTCTTGATTTTTAACAAGCCTTCCCCAGTGACTGTTAAGACAAGCAAAGGAAAATCAGAAACGATAACGAAAATCTGAATAAAATGATTTGACCTAGTGAATACTCTCAGAAAAACAACCGAAGTCAAAGCATAGGTTTTTTGGAAAGGGAACATACTACCAACATTAACCACATACCTAGCTGTAAAGTGACTCTCAACAAATTTTAAAGGTCATTCGGCATGTGTTTTTTAAGCACATGTTCTAGTTAAGCTAGAAATCAATAAAGAATTATAAAAATAAGCCCATATAACCCATAGCCAATCATAATGGTAGTAATGAGAAAATACTTTGAGCCAAACAATAAAATACAATAGGAACACCTGTAGAATAAAGCTAATGAAGTACTTAAAGGAAAATTTACAATCTTTTTATTTGTTGAAAATTTACAATCTTAAGTAAGTATACTAGAAAAGAGGCTGAAAGATCTTTAGCTAAACTTCCCCTTTCCAGAAATTAAAAAAAGGAGAGCAAAATTAAGGAAAGTAGGAGGGAAATAATGCTAAAAGCAGAAATGAAATGAGAAATAAGAGTGGTATCTCAGACACTGCCTGTCCTGAGAGCCAGCTGTGCACACCTCTTCCCAATTCCATAATCAATAGTATCATACTGCTAGCTTGAAATTGCCTCTGATGGGAATCTTCACACTGTGGAAAGCAAACAAGATAGTGTTTTGTTTTGTTCAGAGCCGGTGCACTAGCACGTCACTTCATACAGTAGATTTTTAAAATCCAAAGTTGATTTTTTTAGGGGGAAAAGACTAATAACATTGACAAAAATTTAATAGGATTGGGCAATAAAAGGAAAGATATTAACAACTTATACAAGTAATGAAACTGTATTTTAGAAATCAAAAGAGAATATCTTATAAACAACTTAATGCAAATATAATTTAGATGATTTTGCAAATCTCAAGAAAAACAACTAGCTCACTCAAGAGAAGAAAATATGAATAGCCCCAAACCAGTATATAATTTGAATCGGTATTAAAGAACTCACACACAAATTCCAGGTCCATGTATCCACCAGTTAATTCCTCCAAACTTCGAAAAGTTCCATTTTTTATTATATAAGGCTACCATAACTTTTGTACTAATTACAGAGTCTCCAAACTTTGAAAACCCAACTCTTTGAAACTCATTTGGTGAAAAAAAAAAATGTGACTTAGTGACATGATAATCACTTATATATCACTTAGCTGATGATATGTTTTGCTGTGGAAATATTGGTATTTTTGATCATAGGTACTGGCCCATTTCTTCTCATATAGCGTACATTGCATGTCCTGTGGTACCTTTCCAACATCCAAAAAAGTCTATATTCCAGAACACATCTGACTCCCAAGTATTTCAGGTAAATTAGGACCTATATGGAAGGGTGATTTTAAGACTTTAGGTTTGAGAATAACTTTTGTTTAGCCATAAAGGAAAAGAGCGATAAATTCAACTACATTAAAATTAAGGACATTTGTTTACTAAATACCACCATAAAGTGAGTGGAAAAGTCACAATATGGGAGAAGTTTGCAAAGCATATAATGGGGAATTAGTAGCCAAAATATATAGACACGTACAAATCAGCAAGAAACAGATGACCTAATACTAAAAATAGGCAAATGGCTTAAGTAGGCATAGCACCTATGAGAAAATATAAATGACAGTAGAAAATATGCACATCCATATTAGTAGCCACAGAAATGAACGTGAAAATCACAGTGCCATACTAGTAGGCACCCACCAGACCAAAGAATATTTAAGTCCGACAGTAATAAACTTTCAAGCAGGATGAAGCAAAGAGAATCCTTGAACACTAATTAATGGTAGTGTAAATTGAGACAACCACTTTGGAAAACTGTGACTTTAGTAAAGTTGAAGATACACATTTACTATGACAGCAATTCTTTTCAGAAGCTCTTACATATGCATCTTTGTAATAGCTAAAAACAACAAACAATCCAAACATATCAACAATAGGATGGGTAAATTGAGATGTGGTCACATAGTGAAATATAATGCACCAGTGAAAATTGACAGCCATTATAGCCGTCTATAATAACATGATGAATCTCCGTGCTGAGTAAAGGAGCCAAATCGACGAAAGACTAAATGCGTTTCACTTACATCAGGTTCAAAAATGCAAAACTCAACTCTACTGTTTTGGATACATACATTAAACAGAAAAACTGTTAAGAGATACAGGATATGACCAGGGAGGGCTTCTGAAGTGCTGACAATGTTCTGTTTCTAAAACTGGATGTTGTTTCATACTTATTCTTTGAACTGTACAAAATATCTTATACACTCTTCTGTAAGAATGAATATATATCATATATAATTTTTAAATAGTTATTTGGCCAGATAAAGGTCATCTTTAGTACATTTGAGTCATAGAAAGGTAAAAATAATGGTAATTCAGAATATTTATAGTGTGATTACTAAGTTTTCACCAGCTTATGTGAATTTACCATCTTACGTGCTCTTCTAGGTCAAAAGTCAGTGGTCTCTAGTGCTAACTGCCGCTTGGGCAGCTAAGCAATTCCTGCTGGTGTGCCTGGGGCACAGTGCACGTGCATATGCTCAGTCGTGTCTGACCCTTTGCTACCCCGTAGACTGCAGCCCACCAGGCTCCTCTGTCCATGGAATCTTCCAGGCAAGAATACTGGAGTAGACTGCCATTTCCTCCAGATCTTCCCAACCCAGGGATTGAACCTGGGTCTCCTCTGTCTCCTGCATGGGCAGGCAGATTCTTTACCAGTTGCAACACATTGGGAAGTCCATGCCTGGTGCACAGACAAGGTTCAATGAATTGCAATAATGCCCTTTGCCCCACCCCTGCTTATTCTTAAGAAGCTCTGCGGTCTAGCCAAGAGCAAAAACAACTAGAAGAGAGAAATTTTGAGGTGTTGGTATGGTAAATCATAAAAACAATACTGCAGGATAAGAACTGCAGAGGCCATATTCACTACAAAAATTTTGAAGACTGTGGGCAAGTAAAAGAATATGGGTGCCATAAAATGATTTCAGATGTGCTGTTTTGACCCAAAGGGAGTGTAATCTCCAACCTATGTTTGAAGAAGAGAGGAGGCGAAGAGACGTCAGGGTGAAGAGGTAGAAGGCATGTTGTATTGTCATCGAGAGAAGCTTCGTGTGGGTGTTCTCCAGTCTGAACTAAGTAGCTCCCCAAACCAGTGGTGGGCAGGGCCAGACAGATCCAGTAGCACTGAAAACCTATGTGTTGTTTTTCTGTTGCTGCCCACAGACTTGTATTTATAATCTGTACTGTTTTACAAAGCAGTCATCACAGACACCTACTCAGGGACACAAACAAGAAAGATTCCTTTGACTTCAGTGTTGTTGCAGAGATCCTTTGAAATTCTTTTAGATCTTTGTGCTGAATCCTTGTCTTCTTCCTCCTGTTAACTATAGCTATGCCTAACTGTAGGCAGAGGAACCAGAGATCAAATCGCCAACATTCGCTGGATCATGGAAAAAGCAAGAGAGTTCCAGAAAAACATCTATTTCTGCTTTATTGACTATGCCAAAGCCTTTGACTGTGTGGATCACAATAAATCGTGGAAAATTCTGAAAGAGATGGGAATACCAGACACCTAACCTGCCTCTTGCGAAATCTGTATGCAGGTCAGGAAGCAACAGTTAGAACTGGACATGGAGCAACACCCTGGTTCCAAATAGGAAAAGGAGTACATCAAGGCTGTATATTGTCACCCTGATTATTTAACTTATATGCGGAGTACATCATGAGAAATGCTGGACTGGAAGAAACACAAGCTAGAATCAAGATTGCTGGGAGAAATATCAATAACTTCAGATATGCAGATGACACCACCCTTATGGCAGAAAGTGAAGAGGAACTCAAAAGCCTCTTGATGAAAGTGAAAGAGGAGAGTGAAGAAGTTGGCTTACAGCTCAACATTCAGAAAACTAAGATCATGGCATCTGGTCCTATCACTTCCTGACAAATAGATGGGAAAACAGTGGAAACAGTGTCAGACTTTATTTTTTTATCTCCAAAATCACTGCAGATGGTGACTGCAGCCATGAAATTAAAAGACGCTTACTCCTTGGGAGGAAAGTTATGACCAACCTAGATAGTATATTCAAAAGCAGAGACATTACTTTGCCGACTAAGGTCCGTCTAGTCAAGGCTATGGTTTTTCCTGTGGTCAGGTATGGATGTGAGAGTTGGACTGTGAAGAAGGCTCAGCGCTGAAGAATTGATGCTTTTGAACTGTGGTGTTGGAGAAGACTCCTGAGAGTCGCTTGTACTGCAAGGAGATCCAACCAGTCCATTCTGAAGGAGATCAGCCCTGGGATTTCTTTTGGAAGGAATGATGCTAAATCTGAAACTCCAGTACTTTGGCCACCTCATGCGAAGAGTTGACTCATTGGAAAAGACTTTGATGCTGGGAGGGATTGGGGGCAGGAGGAGAAGGGGACGACCGAGGATGAGATGGCTGGATGGCATCACTGACTTGATGGATGTGAGTCTGGGTGAACTCCGGGAGTTGGTGATGGACAGGGAGGCCTGGTGTGCTGCGATTCATGGTGTCGCAAAGAGTCGGACATGACTGAGCAACTGAACTGAACTGTAGGTAGGGGCTTCCCTGGTGGCTCAGATGTTAAAGCGCCCGCCTGGAATGCAGGAGACCTGGGTTTAATCCCTGGGTAGGGAAGATTCCCTGGAGAAGGAAATGGCAACCCACTCCAGTTCTCTTGCCTGGAGAATCCCATGGAGGGAGGAGCCTGGTAGGCTACAGTCCATGGGGTCGCAAAGAGTCAGACACGACTGAGCAACTTCACGACATGATGATGCTCCAAGATGTTGCCTTTTTTTTCTTTTCTTTTCTTTGCATTCTGTTTTCCATGGTGAGCTGATTGTAGCTCTAGTTTGCCTTTTTTTTTTTCCCAGAAAGACTTGCAAGTCTGTGTTTTAGTCCTGAAAGAACCTTTGTGCCAGTTCTCTCTTTCCAAGTCTCTATGGTTTATCTCCATCTGTTTGTTCTTCCATCACTCCAGTAAGGTTAAAATTGGAACACATAGTCTTCTTTCTCCAGAAAAACTTCTGCTTAGAAGCTGTTCTTTTCATCAGTTCTGTAAGTCCTTTGGCCTCTAGTTGGAAAACTGTTGACTCTTCTTTCACACTCCTTGCCCTGTATTTACATAGCCAGATTACTTCACAGGTATTAAGTACCAGCACAGTGCCAGGCACCATGGTTGGCCTTGGGGATACAAAGATAAATAAGGATAGATCTTGGGAAGCTCAGTCTTGTGGAGAACATAAGCCATACTGCCCTCTAATAAAGAGTATTAAGAGCTATGGTAAAGGCATGCACCAACTACAGTGGGAGCCTGGAATAGGAATTAAATCAAGAAAGGAAACACAGGCAGTGTCAGAAGTTCAGTGGATAAGAGTGTGACTAGGCTTGAGTCCTACCCCCTCTTCCTGCCAGTAATGTCAAGCTACGGACCTTGGACAGGTTACTGAACTTATATACACATGGGTTTCCTCAACTGAACATGTGGATGATTAGAATATCTACTTAGGTTTCTTGTGAAAGTTAAATGGAATATTCTAAACAAAGCACTTAGAATAGCACATGCAAAGATTTCATTCATTTATTCACTCACTCACCAAATGTTGACTGAGGACTTACTGTGTGCTGGGCACTGTTTTAGGGGCTTGGGAGACATCAGAAGACAATATAGATGAAAATTCCTGTTTTGTGGAATGTGAAATCTAGCAGAGAGACAATAAGCAGTAAACATTAAAAAAAATTCTGAATATAGTGTGTTAGATAAATGCTCTAGAAAAAGTGAAGATAAATATTAGTTTTTAATATTACTCTATTTTAGAGGTCACTTGATCTTGAACTTAGAAACCTTCAGTTCAGTTCAGTCACTCAGTCGTGTCCGACTCTTTGCAATCCCATGAATCGCAGCACGCCAGGCTTCCCTGTCCATCACCAACTCCCAGAGTTCACTCAGATTCACGTCCTTCGAGTCAGTGATGCCATCCAGCCATGTTCCATTAAATCTAAGATGTGTTAATTATAATTTGCCCCATTGTTTTATGTACCCCTAAGAAAAGAAGATGAAAGTTGCTTAGTGTCTGACTCTTTGCAACCCCATGGACTGTAGTCTGCCAGGCTCCTCTCTGTTCATGGAATTTTCCAGGCAAGAATACTGGAGTGGGTAGCCTATCCCTTTTCTAGGGTATCTTGCTGACCCAGGAATCAAACCAGGGTCTCCCGCATTGTAGCCAGATTCTTTACCAGCTGAGCTACCAGCAAAGCCCAGCTATTAGGGGAGCCCACTTAAGAAAGGGAAAAGCACTGTGAATTAAACTATAGCACAATGCTTTTTCATTACTTAAGATTCTTATCTTAAACTGACTGAAACCTATTTAAACATAAAAGGATGAAGTTTTAAAAAATCATATCACAGCAATACAGAAGAAGGAAAAGCAGGTGTTCCTGAAACTTCTTTACATTTTAACTTCAGTCCTCAGAATCTCTTTCTGATTCAGTCACTTTGGGCACTTTAAGCAAATCCTCTTACCTTATCTTCTCCCCTTCCCTCTTCCTGTCTTTCCAGATCCACTGAAGAGCTGAAAACAATCCAGCCAACTTTATAATTAGGTACAAGGAGCCTATTCTTCACTCCTATTTTAGGAATGTTTCTTAAATACATCAGTGACCTTCCACTACCTAGCTCCCTTTAACAGTTTGATTCTTAGAGGTCAACAGTGCTCCCTTCTGACCTCCTAGATTTTCTAGGCCTCGGACCCTCAACTCTGCAAATTTGGATGCTAATGTTTTTTATGTATATGCACACACAGGTAGTGACAACTGTTATGACTGAGGTCTGGCATCTGTAGGATGTGTTTGTCCAAGGTGTGGAAATGCAGGAACAAAAATGGAGTCAGTGAAATACTACATTACTGACTACTCTTAGGCACTGGGCTAAACATTTTACACTTATGATCTCAATCCTTTTATCCATTGAAGTAAGCCCTCTGTTACCCCCATTTTATAGAACTAAATTATCCAATAGAAATGTAAGGCAAGCCACATATATAATTTAAAACTTTTTAGTAGCAATAAGAAAAAAGTCCATTTGAAACAGGTAAAATTAATTATAATAATACAGTTCCTTTAACTTAGTATATTTAAAATATTGTCACTTCATCCTGTAATCAGCCTAAAATATGAATAAGGTATTCTGCTTTTCCTTTTTCATACTAAGTCTTCTAAATCCAGTATGTATTTTGGGGGGAGATTTTAAAAATTATTTTTTTATTTTTTGGTCTCACCATGCAGCATATGTGATCTTAGTTCCCCAACCAAGGATTGAACTTGCCCCCTGCAGTGGAAGCTTGGAGTCCTAATCACCAGGCCACCAGGGTAGTCCCCAGTGTGTATTTTAACTTAAAACACATCTTAATCTGGACTAACCACATTTCAAATGCTCAGTGGCCACGTGTAGATAGTAGCTACTGTATTAGACAGTAGAGTTACGGATGACAGACAGTTCGAATTGTTTAAGACATACATTAAATGTTAGTAGCTTAGTCATGTCAAACTCTTTGCAATTCGATGGACCAGGCTCCTCTGTCTATGGAATTCTCCAGGCAAGAATTCTGGAGTGGGTAGCGATTCCCTTCGCCAGGGAATCTTCTGGACCCAAGTCCCCTGCAACCTAGGCAGATTCTTTACCATTTGAGCCAACAGGGAAACCCATTAAATATGTGGCAGAGTGGATACTCCAGCTCAGATATAGAAATAGCTATGAGAATATCTCTTGACATGTTAGTAAAAGTATGTTTTTGCGAATATCTCTTGACATATTAGTAAAAGTATGTTTTTGCAACTGTGGAAACTTTCCTAAAAAGATAACTGGTGTGATCCATAATGCAAATTTGGGCCTAAAAGGAGCCTGACAAGACCCCTTCATAGAGTAGAGGTGTTCTGCCAATGCTGGGCAGCCTACCTCTGGACTTTTGCATAAGAGAGATATTTCAACTCTTGTCTTGTTGAAGATATGACTTCAGGTCTTTGTTACATGCAGCTGAAGAAATAAGAAGGATTTGATAGACTCTTCCTGAAAGAAAAACAAGAATAAGACGGAATATAAGAGGAAGAAAATTAGTGGATCTGTCCATTAAATCCAGTATCCTACTAAAAGTTTAAGAAAGAAAAGAGAGGGGAGGAAATTTCCCAGAACCAAAGGACACAAAACCAGCTTGAAATGGCTCACTGTGTGCCCAGCAAAAGTTGTGGAAGAGACTCAAATTGAAGCATGTTATTGGGAAAGTTCGAAACACCAGAGAAGCCCCTGGAACTTCTAGAAAAATAATGACAATTTACAAATTATTGGCAATCAGAACAGCTTTGTATTTCTCAAGAGTGGTATCAGAAGCCAGATGGCAACAAATCCAATGTCCTCACAGTTCTGCGGAAATATTATTTGCAGCTTAGAATTTGAGAGCCAGTTTTAAAAAAAACTCAATCAAATATGAAGGGAGGATAGAGACATTTTCAGATTTTTTTTTTAAAAAAAAAACCTCTCATATATTCTGTAAAGAAGCTATGGAGAACACCTTTCCCCAGAACAAGAAATTAAATGGAAGACATGACATAGGATCCAGGAAGGAGGATCTCTGGCAGAAAGAGAAATGTCACAATGATATCTTTGCAGAGAGCAGCCAATCCGTTCAGTTCAGTTCAGTCGCTCAGTCGTGTCCGACTCTCTGCGACCCCATGAATCGCAGCACACCAGGCCTCCTGTCCATCACCAACTCCCAGAGTTCACTCAAACTCACATCCATCAAGTCGGTGATGCCATCCAGCCATTTCATCCTCTGTCGTCCCCTTCTCCTGCCCCCAATCCCTCTCAGCATCAGAGTCTTTTCCAATGAGTCCACTCTTCACATGAGGTGGCCAAAGTACTGGAGTTTCAGATTTAGCATCATTCCTTCCAAAGAACACCCAGGGCTGATCTCCTTTAGAATGGACTGGTTGGATCTCCTTGCAGTCCAAGGGACTCTCAAGAGTCTTCTCCAACACCACAGTTCAAAAGCATCAATTCTTCGGTGCTCAGCTTTCTTCACAGTCCAACTCTCACATCCATACATGACCACTGGAAAACAATAGCCTTGACTAGACGGACCTTTGTTGGCAAAGTAATGTCTCTGCTTTTTAATATGCTATCTAGGTGGGTCATAACTTTCCTTCCAAGGAGTGAAAGTGAAGTCGCTCAGTCGTATCCAACTCTTTGCAACCCTGTGGACTGTAGCCCACAAGTCTCCTCCATCCATGGGATTCTCCAGGCAAGAATAGTGGAGTGGGTTGCCATTTCCTTCTCCAGGGGATCTTCCTGACCCAGGGATTGAACCCAGGTCTCCCGCATTGCAGGTAGACGCTTTAACTTCTGGGCCACCAGGGAAGCCCTTTCCAAGGAGTAAACGTCTTTTAATTTCATTGCTGCAATCACCATCTGCAGTGATTTTGGAGCCCCAAAAAATAGTCTGACACTGTTTCCACTGTTTCCCCATATATTTCCCAGATGCCATGATCTTAGTTTTCTGAATGTTGAGTTTTAAGCCAACTTTTTCACTGTCTTCTTTCACTTTCATCAAGAGGCTTTTGAGTTCCTCTTCACTTTCTGCCATAAGAGTGGTGTCATCTGCATATCTGAGGTTATCGATATTTCTCCTGGCAATCTTGATTCCAGCTTGTGCTTCTTCCAGTCCAGCGTTTCTCATGATGTACTCTGCATATAAGTTAAATAATCAGGGTGACAGTATACAGCCTTGACGTCCTCCTTTTCCTATTTGGAACCAGTCTGTTGTTCCATGTCCAGTTCCAACTGTTGCTTTCTGACTTGCATATAGGTTTCTCAAGAGGCAGAGCAACCAATGGGTTCATACCAAAAGGAAGGCAGGTATTTTCAGGAAATAAATATAACTGTTAATATGCATATGGCAGAAACATCAGTGCATTAGAGAAAAAAAGATAGTTTGAAATTTAGACTCCCCAAAAGGGCCAGTAGTAAGCCTCAGTAAAAAGGGAGGAGAAAATAGTAAAGAAATATGTAAGTAGTACATTACATGGTTGAGCAATGAACAAGGTTGGTATAACCACGAAAATGTAAATACCAACTATTCATTTAACCAACCATCAAAATAAAGTCAGGGGGATGAGGGGAATACAAGCAAGGTGGGGAGAGGAAATAGAGAGCTGATAGAATAAAGGCTTAGTGTGAAGTAGCCAAGTGGCTTCACTTCAAATCACAGCTGCTTTTTTTTTTTTAATTTTTTTTTATTGAAGGATAATTCCTTTACAGAATTTTCTTGTTTTCTGTCAAACCTCAACATGAATCAGCCATAGGTATACATATATCCCCTCTCTCCCTCCCATCTTCCTCCCCATCCCACTCCTCTAGGTTGATACAGAGCCCCTGTTTGAGTTTCCGTGAGTCACACAGCAAATTCCACCTGCCTCTCTATTTAACATATGGTAATGTAAGTTTGCATGTTACTCTCTCCATACATCTCACCCTCTCTTCCCCTCTCCCCATGTCCGTAAGTCTATTCTCTATCTCTGTTTCTCCATTGCTGCCCTGCAAATAAATTCTTCAGAACCATTTTTCTAGATTCCGTATATGTGCATTAGAATACAATATTTATCTTTCTCTTTCTGACTCACTTTACTCTGTGTAATAGGTTCTAGGGTTTCATCCACCTCATCAGAACTAACTCAAATGCGTTTCTTTTTATGGCCACAGCTTACTTCTTACTGGCTGTGTGATGTTAGGTAAATTATTCTATTTTTTATCTCTGGGTTTCCTCATCTGTAAAATAAGGAAATAATACCACTTACCTCAGTAACTGGCTTTTGTTTTGTTTCCTGGCCATGCTTCTTGACTTGCAGGATCTTAGTTCCCCAACCAAAAACAGCTCAAACCCTCAGCTATGAAAGCGCAAATTCCCAACCACTGGACTGCCAGGTACTTCGACCTCAGTTATTGTAAGGATAAAGTGAGTGTGTGTTTGTGTGTCCATGTACAGTTTAAGCATATAAAATGTACTGGTAAAAATATTCTACACAAAGTAAATACTTAGTGAGGATTTATTATGTTATTGTAGTAACATCGATGTGGTGGGGAGTGCTAAGTGCTAAGTCACTTCAGGGATGTCCAACTTAAGTCTATACTCTCTCTCAAATCTATATTCTCTAAACTTGACTTAGAGTTTAAAATGCCAGTAGTGGTGGTGGTGGTTTAGTCACTTAAGTCATGTCCAACCCGTGCGACCCTGTGGACTAGCCCACCAGGCTCCTCTGTCCATGGGATTTCCCAGGCAGGAATACTGAAGTGGGTTGTCGTTTCCTTCTCCAATATGGCAGTACATGCACGCTACTTAAAATATGAAGATAAAAATAGAAGAGACATAGGGGCAGGGGCAGGGCAGCAAAAGAAGGGAGACTGTTAGATCTCGTTGATTTAACAAAAAGCTTCATGCCCAGACTAATATGATCAAAGTAAAACTTATTTCCAAACAAGGTGCCCTTAGTCCTCAAAGCATTCTGCCTTTTGGAAGGTCGCTGAGTAAGCCTTGATCAATTCCTGCTATCCTCGGGTAATGACGTTCAATTCACTTTCCAGCTCACTTCTCTCCTTAAGCCAAGTCATCTTTGCTGACTATAAAGCCTGTCACTTAAAGCCCAGTGACTTTAGATAGCAAATTGAAGGCCAAATGAACAAGGTTAGTATGACCACGGTAATGTAAATACCAACTATTCATTTAACCAACAATCGAAATAAAATTAAGTTAGGGGGATGAAGGGAATACAAGCTGGAGTGGGGTGAAGAAATAGAGATAACTAATAGACTTCCCTGGTGGCTCAGATGGTAAAGCACCTGTCTACAAGGTGGGAGACCCGGGTTTGATCCCTGGGTCAGGAAGATCCCCTGGAGAAGGAAATGGCAATCCACTCCAGTACTGTTGCCTGGAAAATCCCATGGACAGAGGAGCTTGGTAGGCTACAGTCCGTGGCGTCGCAAAGAGTCGGACACGACTGAACAACTTCACTCACTTCACTCACTCAATAGAATAAAGGCTTAGTGTGAAGTAGCCAAGTGGCCTCACTTCAAATCACAGCTTACTTCTTGCTGGTTGTGTGATGTTAGATAAATTATTCTATTTCTTGTCTCTGAGTTTCCTCATCTGTAAAATAAGGAAATAATACTACTTACTTCAGTTACTCCTTGATACTCCTACCAAGTCAAATGGCCCTACTCCAGAGTATCAAAACAAGCCCTACCACATTTTTTGTAATAGAGCTTAGAGGTTCAAACTCTGAATCTGTCATTTACTAGCTTCATAATTTTTGGCAATTCACTCACCTCTCTATGCCTGTTTGCTGGGAATTGGAGCAAGGAAATCTTCAGTTGATGCTCTATGCCCTTGTCAGTCAGCTTTTAAGGAACAGTCATCAATACCATGTCAAGCTTTCATTCAACATCCCCTGAACAGGAAGCAGAGCACACTGAGGACTCTTCTGTGGACAGAAAGCCTATTCTGAAGCTGACCCCAGTCCTTCATTACACTCGTAGTCTCGTGTACTTAAAAGAGAAGTCGTAGGATGACAGCCTGGCTGTGGCCCAGTTGCTAACCTCAGTGGTAAGACACTGGGAAGAGAAGTTTTGTACCTTCACTCATCACATCTGATGCAAACATAGAACAAAATTAGGAAATAAATCTTTTCTTTTCTACAATAAATGTCAAAACACATATAGGGATTAAAGCTCCCTTGTAGTGTATAGAGGAAAGGAAACAGTATTAGCTATTACAATAATTTGCATATCTAAAGCTTGTTTTTCTGAAAAAACAACCACTGCTGTTAACAAACATGGACATAAAAGACCATCACCACCAAGAACAGTTCAGGTAGGAATAACTATTTAGTCTTTCTTAGATGATGCTCTTTCATCCTATTAAAATTCGAAGTGTTTCTTTGATACAGACCAATGGGTTTCCATGGAAACCTGCTTTATTACCTAGGCAACTAAGGGTTCATACTGGCACTGTTGGATTATTTTAAAATTTTCAGGAAATTCAGGCCTACTTAGATAAAAATTATGCTTCTTGGCTAAGTCAAAACTATTTCATTATTCCTTTGTGCCTTGAAACTTTCCAGTTAACCTCAGTAAACACAAGCAATAATGAAGTTTCTAATTGGTCCTTTGAATTGTACAACTCTTTATATTAGATATTAAAGGAGTACAGTGGATCAAAGGTTTTATGAAGGATCTGTTTGACAAAATCCATATTTTCTTTAGAGATTGATTGAAGAACAGTCAGTTCAAGGTTGAGATTCTAGTGTCTGGGGAAGAAAGACTTTGCAGTTTAAAATAATGCACAGTAAGTTTCAATAGCTTAATCTTAGAGGGCTAGTGAACGGTAAATCATGTGTATTGAAATAGGCAATCAATAATATCTGCTATTACTGTCAAGAACTGTGAATTGGATGCCATTATATATGAGTATTAACATGGTTGGATAAGCCTAGCCCAAAGAATCTGAGTATTCAACCTGATGGGAGGTTACTTTTAGAGTTATGACTATGGTTATGATTTTTATGTATTTTGTAGTTGATTTAGAGAAGCATAATCAAGGATGTCAAACCTATGTGGGGTCTGGGGATGGAGGAGTAGCTCATAGTTTTAATGAAAGACTCAAGGATACCAACAGGCTAGGATGATGGGCTGCAATAAACAAGACAGAATCACGCTATTCCCCTGCTTAATCACTTTTAGTGGTTTCCTATTGCTGACCAACAAATGCCCTAATACCCCAGAATGGTGCTGAAGACCCTCACATTAGGACAGCTCGTTTTCTGACTTTATCTTCTACCCCTCCCCTACCTCTCTTTATCTGAGCTATTTGCTTTCCCCAGATCCTGCCCTTAACATTCTGCTTTCTTCCTGCTTTTTCATTCATCCAGAGTGCATTGTCATCCACTTCTTTCTGAAAATCCTATTCATCCTGTTAGACTCAACTCAAAAAGCTATTTCTTTATTGAAATAGTTCCCAATCCGTCCAGATCTAAACAGCAGGAAGTCAGCCCGAGAGTCAACTGTCTCACACTGCCTTATATTAGGGGTCTTGGTCACCTTGGTCAGTCCTCTTTTTAACTTCTAAGTTTCTTAAAGATAGGAGCTGGTTCAGGGACTTCCCTGGACATCCAGTGGTTCAGATATTGTGCTCTCAATGCAGGGGACACAGGTGTGATCCATGGCGGGGGAACTATGATCCTGCATGCTGCATGCCACAGCCTAAATCATAATTTTTTAAAAAAAAATTTAAAGATAAGAGCTGGTTCAATTATGCAGATTACATTTTTAAAGTATTTGTAGAACAAATAAATGATAAATGTGAAATCCTATTTGTGTTCAAAACAAAATGATTTCAGGAGAATAGGATGGAATGAACGTCTAACTAAATCTTAGGGACCTTCTTGACCATAAGTAAAATAAATACTGTGAGTACTAAAAGCTAATGTAAAATAGGTTGCACTGTCCAGATGAGAGAACAATTTTTGTGCTTCCAGATGTGAAACAATGATCATTCTATACGAGCTCTGACTGTCGAATGCTTAAAGAATTGCTGCAAAGTGTGACTATAGTGGGAAAGGCTTCACCTGCAGGGTGTAAATTGTCACTTACCTTGCCAATAACAGCAGATCCCTCAGTCTGGGACCTGATTAGACCTCTCCACATCCTCAGACCTACAGAGACTAATAAGCTTGAATCCTGTGTCTCTGGCCATGATTCAAAGGGGAACACACTGGCCAAAAATGAATAGATTCGTCTTATGGTGGGAAATCAAAATGTTGGCAGCGCTCAGGAACAGTCTTAGAACCGTGAATCAGGATGGGGGCAGAAGGATGACCACTACATGTTAAGCTGAAAATGTGTGGGTCAAGTCAAGAGCCAGGAACGAAGTGACCACTGGAGGGAGGGGAGCGGGAGCCAGAAGCCTGCAGAGTGCCACAGTCCAGAAGGTTCAGAGGGTCTATGGGTCCCTAAGGAAAGGTGTCTATGTCTGGGCAGTTTGTGTTTCTGTAATCATTTCTGTTTTGCTCAGAAACCATGTGGGCAATAGAAGGACTGAAACATTTAAAGTGTTGAGAGAAAACCCCCACCAATCTAGAATTTTGTATCCCACAAAATTATCCTTCAAAAATGGAGATATAAAGAGACAAAAATGAAGGGAATTTGTTGCCAGTTGAATCTGACTTGCAAGCAATAAGTAAAGAAATTCTTTAGAGAGAAGAAAAAAAAAAAGGTCAGAGACTTAGATCTACATAAAGAAAGGAAGAGCTTTGGAAAAGCAATCAGTGAAAGTAAAATAAAACTTTTATTTTTCTTATTTCTAATTGATCTAATGGATACATTTATTAAAATAATAACAAGGCATGGAATTATGTATGCTTATGTATCTTTTTATGTGTATGTATCTATATATGTTTATGTATGTGTGCGTGCTCAGTCGCTCAGTTGTGTCCGACTCTTTGCAACCCCATGCACTGTAGCCCTCCAGGCTCCTCTGGAATTTTCCAGGCGAGAAGACTGGAGTGGGTTGCCATTTCCTACTCCAGGGGATCTTCCTGACCCAACGATGGAACCCACATCTCTTGCATCTCTTGCATTGGCAGGTGGATTCTTTACCATTGCACCACCTGGGAAGCCCATGTTTATGCATGCTTATATATAAATAAAATTAGGATTATCTTATTATAATGTACTCACACTACGTGTGACATGGTACAGTGTTATCTGAAAGTGGTTGGGTTAGTTGATATGCTAGGAAAGAAGAGAAAGTGGAATCATATAAAATGCTCAGTATTAAAACAAATATATAGAATCTACTGACAGTTGGCTTTCCTGATAGTTCAGTTGGTAAAGAATCTGCATGCAATGCAGGAGACCCCCGTTGGATTCCTGGGTCTGGAAGATCCAATGGAGAAGGGATAGGCTACCCACTCCAGCATTCTTGGGCTTCCCTTGTGGCTCAGCTGGTAAAGAATCCACCTCCTATGTGCGAGACCTGGGTTTGATCCCTGGGTTGGGAAGATCCCCTGGAGAAGGGAAAGCCCTACCTACTCCAGTATTCTGGCCTGAAGAGTCCCATGGGGTCACAAAGAGTCAGACAGGACGAGTGACTTTCACTTTCATTTCATGAGCTCAGGGGATCACTTTTTGCAGATTCTGACTTTGAATTTCAAAAAGGCCTTTCTGGAGATGATGTGCTTTGCCTCAGAAGAGTTTTTCAGTAACCAAGGTAGTGAGTGAGACATGTTGTAATAGCTGTAGACATGTTCCCAAAACAGATCTGAATAATCTTTCCTGCTTTCTCACTGTAGGGGGTGCTCAGAGGCCCGGTGTAGACCAGACAGAAACTGTAAAACAATGAATATAGTGATTGCTGCTATTTCTTGTTGCTGCTGTAAAGCTGGAACTGTATCAAATATAGAATTTAATTAATAGACCCTCAAAAGTAATGCTTGGCTAAGTTGGTAAAGAATCTGCCTGCAGTTCAGGAGACCTGGGTTCAATCCCTGGGTCAGGAAGCTGCCCTGGAGAAAGAAATGGCAATCCACTCCAATATTCTTGCCTGGAAAATCCCATGGACAGAGGACCCTGGCGGGCTACAGTCCATAGGGTCATAAGAACCAGACACAACAGAAGCAACTGAGCACACAATGTCAAAAGTAATGCACTATATCAAAACACCATAAATGATGAAGAATCACTTTAGTTTCCAGTTTTATTAGTAAATGTTTAGAACAGTTCCTAGATTCATACATGAGAGTCACAGACGAGTACAGATCAAAGAGTAAATGTGAGCTTTCATACACACAGAATTTTTTAGAATCAATTTCTTCATCAAAAGTGAAGTATTAAATAACTTGGTAAAAGCCTAAAAGAGTCTCAAGATTCCCTATGGTTGAGTTGTTTGGAAGTATGCACTGCTTCCTGCAAACATCTATTATTAATTCTAATGTTAGTAAAATCATCCGTGTAGTAGACACTTCCGAGTTCCCATAAAAGTTAAAAGTGTTTCTATTTTTAGTTGAATTTTCTGCTTATTGACTTTCCATCAGAAGTCCTCACAGAACTCTCTCTGCCAGACTTTGGCCAGGGAGCTGCCCTCCTTATCGATTCTATGCTTGCTCAATTGATCTAGTCACATTTCTGTGTTGAAAGCGGCCACTCTCAAGTCCATTAGCTACTTTTATGAGCACAGCGCCCATGTAACAGCCCCAGATGGGATTCTAGGACCAGTCTGCCTTTCCTGCTCTGACAGCTTGTGATGGCCCCCGGCTCCACTCTTTGTAAGTTTTTAGCAGATGTCTGCTGTCTGCTCCCGCCTAGAGTTCCATCATGGTGCTTGGTGAAGAAGGGACATCCCCCTTTTGGTGTTTTTTGCATAAGCTCCTTCTGGTCACAGTTTATGTACCATCAGGTAAAGGTGGATTAATACTCATGATTATGCCCTGCCTCTCTAACATTATCTTCTTCCATAAATACTGCTCTTCCCTCTGTTTTCGTAGTCCTCTCCCACTTTATTTACCTTGAAAATGCCCACTTAAGTGGTATCTCCTCTCTGAAGTCTCCTTGGACTCTTTCTTTTCTGGGCCATTAGTCAGTTCTAGTCCCACCCCATCTGTTCCCTGGATATATGACCTGTATATCACTTACCAGATTCTATTTTCTGGCTCCATCCATAGCTCAGTGCTTTTTTTAAAGTGGTAAAATAAATATAACATAAAATTTACAATTTTATCTGAGCAAATCAGTGTCATTAATTACATTCGACTTGTTCTGTAACCATCATCACCAGTATTTCTAAAACTTTTCACTCCAAACAAAAACTCTGTACCTATTAAGCAATAACTCCTCAATTTCCTTCTTTCCCTTCTGGGCCCTAATAATCGCCAATCTACTTTTGGGACTAGAACTAACTAATGTCCCTACTTTTGGCCCTCTGCATCCACCACAAAGGGTGCTGGTTTGAACCCTGATCGGGGTACTAGATCTCTCATGTTGTGCAGAATGGTCAAGAAAAAGATTTTTCTCTCCAATTCTGTAGGTTGTATTTTTTACTTTCTTGATTATGCACTTTGGTGCACAAAATTTTTGATTTTGATGAAGTTCAACTTACTATATTACTATATATAGTTATATATATATATATATATATATATATATATAATATGTATATACTTACTATATATTTTGTGTCTAATACTTTTGCTATCGTTGCCAAATTCAAGTCATGAAGATTTACTCTCATTTTTTAAGTTTTTTTTTGCTCATATATTGAGGCTTCTGATCCATTCTGAGCTAATTTTTGTGTATGGCATAAGATAGGGTTTGAAATTAATTTTTTGCTTGTTGTCCCAGGACTATTTGATAAAGAGACTGATCTTTGCCCAATTAAATGTGCTTGGCATCCTTGTCAAAAATTAATTGATCATAAATATTTGGGTTTATTTATGGATCTCATTGCTATTCCATTGGTCTATATGTCAATCCTCATGCCAGTACCACACTGTTTTAATTATAGCTTTGAAGCAAGTTTTAAAATCAGGAAGTGTGAGTCTTCTGATTTTGTTCTTCAAGATTGTTTTGGCTATTTGGGTCTTTTGAAATTCCATGAGAATTTGAAGATTAGTTTTTTCAAATCTGAAAAAAATAAAGGCTGTTGCAGTTTTGATAAGAATTGGCTTGAATCCATATATCACTTGGGATAGTACTGACACCTTAAACAATGTTGAGTCTTGCAGTCCATGGACATATGACATCCCTCCATTTACTTAGGTGTGTTTAACTTTTGGGGGCAGTGTTTATAGTTTTCAACGTACAAGTCTTTCACATCCTTGGTTAAATTTACTTCTACATATTTTATTTTTTATTGGTGTCATTGGTAGATGGAATTGCTTTCTAGATTTCTCTCATGGGTTTTTAAATTGCAGAAATCAGAACACAGTTGATTTCTGTGTGTTGATCTTGTACCCTGTAACTTTGTTGAATTCATTTATTAGCTCTAGTACCTCTTCTGTGAATTCTTTAGAATTTTCTGTATGTAGGATCATGTCATCTAAAAATAGAGATAGTTTTAGTTTTTCCTTTCCAATTTATACATCTTTTCTTTTTTTTTGTCCAGTTGCTTTGGCTTGAAATTCCATTACAATGTTGAATAGCAGTGACAAAGCCATTTATCCTTGTCTTATTCCTGATCTTAGGAAGAAAGTTTTCAGTCTTTCACCATTGAGCATGATGTTAGCCATGAGTTTTTCATAAATAACCTTCATTATAATGAGGAAGTTTCTTTCTATCCCTAGTTTTCTTAGTGTTTTTTTTTAAATCATGTAAGGATGACACCACCCTTATGGCAGAAAGTGAAGAGGAGCTAAAAAGCCTCTTGATGAAAGTGAAAGAGGAGAGTGAAAAAGTTGGCTTAAAGCTCAACATTCAGAAAACAAAGATCATGGCATCTGGTCCCATCACTTCATGGGAAATAGATGGGGAAACAGTAGAAACAGTGTCAGACTGTATTTTTTTTGGCTCCAAAATCACTGCAGATGGTGACTGCAGCCATGAAAGTAAAAGATGCTTACTCCTTGGAAGAAAAGTTATGACCAACCTGGATAGTGTATTGAAAAGCAGAGACATTACTTTGCCAACTAAGGTCCATCTAGTCAAGGCTATGGTTTTTCCTGTGGTTATGTATGGATGTGAGAGTTGGACTGTGAAGGCTGAGCACTGAAGAATTGATCCTTTTGAACTGTGGTGTTGGAGAAGACTCTTGAGAGTCCCTTGGACTGCAAGGAGATCCAACCAGTCCATTCTGAAGGAGATCAGTCCTGGGATTTCTTTGGAAGGAATGATGCTAAAGCTGAAGCTCCAGTACTTTGGCCACCTCATGAGAAGAGTTGATTCATTGGAAAGACTCTGATGCTGGGAGAGATTGAGGGCAGGAGGAGAAGGGGATGACTAGGATGAGATGGCTGGATGGCATCACTGACTCGACGGATGTGAGTCTGGGTGAACTCCTGGAGATGGTGATGGATAGGGAGGCCTGGCGTGCTGCGATTCATGGGGTCGCAAAGAGTCAGACATGACTGAGAGAATGAACTGAACTGAAGGGTGTTAGATTTTGTGAAATTCTTTCTCTGCATCAATTGGGATGATCATGTGAATTTTCCTCCTTTGTTCTATTAATGTGATATATCACATTGATTGTTTTTCTTCTGTTGAATTATCCTTGTATTCCAAAGGTCAATCTCACTTGTTCATAGTGTATAATCCTTTTAATGTATTGTTGGACTTGGTTCACTAGTATTTTGTGAGGATTTTTGAATGAATATCACAGGGGATATTGATGTATTATTGTGATATCTTTATCTGACTTTGATATCAGAGTAATGCTGGCCTCATAGAAAAAGTTAAGATGTGTTCTCATTTTGTCTATTTATAGGAAGAGCTTGATAAAGATCGGTATTTGTCAAATGTTTGGTAGACCACAACTATGAAGCCATTCTTGTCCTGGGCTTTTCTTTGCTGAGAGGATTTTTATTACTCAATTCAATCTCTGTTGAGATTTTCTATTCCTTTTTGAGTTGGTGAAGGTAATTGTGTGTTTATAGGAATGTGTCTTTTACTCTAAGAGTACTAAGGATTTTGCTCTTATATTTAGGCTTCTAACCTGCTTATTTAACTTCTATGCAGAGTACATCATGAGAAATGCTAGGCTGGATGAAGCACAAGCTGGAATCAAGATTGCCAGGAGAACTATCAATAACCTCAGATATGCAGATGACACCACCCTTATGGCAGAAAGTGAAGAAGAACTAAAGAGTTTCTTGATGAAAGTGAAAGAGAAGAGTGAGAAAGTTGGCTTAAAGCTCTACATTCAGAAAACGAAGATCATGGCATCCGGTCCCATCACTTCATGGGAATAGATGGAGAAACGGTGGAGACAGTGGCTGATTTTATTTTGGGGGGGGCTCCAAAATCACTGCAGTTGGTGATTGCAGCCATGAAATTAAAAGGTGCTTACTTCTTAGAAGGAGAGTTATGACCAGCTTAGAGAGCATATTAAAAAGCAGAGACATTACTTTGTCAACAATGGTCCATCTAGTCAAGGCTATGGTTTTCCCAGTAGTCATGTATGGATGTGAGAGTTGGACTGTGAAGAAAGCTGAGCACCAAAGAATTGATACTTTTGAACTGTGGTGTTGGAGAAGACTCTTGAGAGTTCCTTGGACTGCAAGAAGATCCAACCAGTCCATCCTAAAGGAGATCAGTCCTGCGTGTTCATTGGAAGGACTGATGCTGAAGCTGAAACTCCAATACTTTGGCGACCTCATGTGAAGATCTGACTTATTTGAAAACACCCTGATGCTGGGAAAGATTGAGGGCAGGAGGAGAAGGGGACGACAGAGAATGAGATGGTTGGATGGCATCACTGACTCAATGGACATTAGTTTGGGTAAACTCCGGGAGTTGGTGATGGACAGGGAGGCCTGGCATGCTGCAGTTCATGGGGTCGCAGAGTCGGACACAACTAAGTGACTGAACTGAACTGAACTGAATATATTTTGAATTAATATTTATACATGTTATAAGGTAGGGTTTGATCTTTATTCTTTTGCATATGGTTGGTTATCTAATTTATTTATTGGTACACAATTGTTCGTAATATTTTCTTATAATTTTTTTTATTTCTGAATCTGATCACACGGACCACAGCCTTGTCTAACTCAATGAAACTAAGCCATGTCGTGTGAGTCCACCCAAGACAGAGAGGTCATGGTGGAAAGGTCTGACAGAATGTGGTCCACTGGAGAATGGAATGGCAAACCACTTCAGTATTCTTGCCTTGAGAACCCCATGAACAGTATGAAAAGGCAAAATGTAGGACACTGAAAGATGAACTCCCCAGGTCAGTAGGTGCCCAATATGCTCCTGGAGATCAGTGGAGAAATAACTCCAGAAAGAATGAAAGGATGGAGCCAAAGCAAAAACAATACCCAGCTGTGGATGTGACTGGTGATAGAAGCAAGGTCCGATGCTGTAAAGAGCAATATTGCATAGGAACCTGGAATGTCAGGTCCATAAGTCAAGGCAAATTGGAAGTGGTCAAACAGGAGATGGCAAGAGTGAACGTCGACATTCTAGGAATCAGTGAACTAAAATGGACTGGAATGGGTGAATTTAACTCAGATGACCATTATATCTACTACTGTGAGCAGGAATCCCTTAGGAGAAATGGAGTAGCCATCATGGTCAACAAAAGAGTCCGAAATGCAGTACTTGGATGCAATCTCAAAAACGACAGAATGATCTCTGTTCGTTTCCAAGGCAAACCATTCAATATCACGGTAATCCAAGCCTATGCCCCAACCAGTAATGCCGAAGAAGCTGAAGGTGAATTGTTCTATGAAGACCTATAAGACCTTTTAGAACTAACACCCCCAAAAGATGTCCTTTTCATTATAGGGGACTGGAATGCAAAAGTAGGAAGTCAAGAAACACCTGGAGTAACAGGCAAATTTGGCCTTGGAATGAGGAATGAAGCAGGGCAAAGGCTAATAGAATTTTGCCAAGAAAATGCACTGGTCATAGCAAACACCCTCTTCCAACAACACAAGAGAAGACTACACATGGACATCACCAGATGGTCAACACTGAAATCAGACTGATTATATTCTTTGCAGCCAAAGATGGAGAAGCTCTATACAGTCTGCAAAAGCACGACCGGGAGCTGACTGTGTTCAGATCATGAACTCCTTATTGCCAAATAATTCAGACTTAAGTTGAAGAAAGTAGGGAAAACCACTAGACCATTCAGGTATGACCTCAATCAAATCCCTTATGGATTATACAGTAAATAGATTTATGGGACTAGATCTGATAGAGTGCCTGATGAACTATGGATGGAGGTTCGTGACATTGTACCAGGAGACAGGCATCAAGACCATCCCCATGGACAAGAAATGCAAAAAAGCAAAATGGCTGTATGAGGAGCCTTACAAATAGCTGTGAAAAGAACAGAAGCAAAAAGCAAAGGAGAAAAGGAAAGATATAAGTGTCTGAATGCAGAGTGCCAAAGAATAGCAAGGAGAGATAAGAAAGCCTCCCTCAGCAATCAATGCAAAGAAATAGAGGAAAATGAGAGAATGGGAAAGATTAGAGATCTCTTCAAGAAAATCAGAGAAACCAAGGGAACATTTCATGCAAAGATGGGCTCGATAAAGGACAGAAATGGTATGGACCTACCAGAAGCAGAAGATATTAAGAAGAGGTGGCAAGAATACACAAAAGAACTGTACAAAAAAGATCTTCATGACCCAGATAATCACGATGGTGTGATCACTCACCTAGAGCCAGACATCCTGGAATGTGAAGTCAAGTGGGCCTTAGAAAGCATCACTACGAACAAAGCTAGTGGAGGTGATGGAATTCCAATTGAGCTATTTCAAATCCTGAAAGATGCTGCTGTGAAAGTGCTGCACTCAATATGCCAGCAACTTTGGAAAACTCAGCAGTGGCCACAGGACTGGAAAAGGTCAGTTGTCATTCCAATTCCAAAGAAAGGCAATGCCAAAGAATGCTCAAACTACCGCACAATTGCACTCATCTCACACGCTAGTAAAGTAATGCTCAAAATTCTCCAAGCCAGGCTTCAGCAATACGTGAACTGTGAACTTCCAGATGTTCAAGCTGGTTTTAGAAAAGGCAGAGGAACCAGAAATCAAATTGCCAACATCTGCTGGATCATGGAAAAAACAAGCTAATTCCAGAAAAACATCTATTTCTGCTTTATTGACTATGCCAAAGCCTTTGACTGTGTGGATCACAATAAACTGTGGAAAATTCTGAAAGAGATGGGAATACCAGAGCACCTGACCTGCCTCTTGAGAAACCTATATTCAGCTCAGGAAGCAACAGTTCGAACTGGACATGGAACAACAAACTGGTTCCAAATAGGAAAAGGAGGACGTCAAGGCTGTATATTGTCACCCTGCTTATTTAACTTCTATGCAGAGTACATCATGAGAAACACTGGGCTGGAAGAAGCACAAGCTGGAATGAAGATGGCCAGGAGAAATATCAAGAACCTCAGATACGCAGATGACACCACTCTTATGGCAGAAAGTGAAGAGGAACTAAAAAGCCTCTTGATGAAAGTGAAAGAGGAGAGTGAAAAAGTTGGCTTAAAGCTCAACATTCAGAAAACTAAGATCATGGCTTCTGGTCCCATCACTTCATGGGAAATATATGGGGAAACAGTGGAAACAGTGTCAGACTTTATTTTGGGGGGCTCCAAAATCACTGCAGATGGTGATTGCAGCCATGAAATTAAAAGACGCTTACTCCTTGGAAGGAAAGTTATGATCAACCTAGATAGCATATTCAAAAGCAGAGACATTACTTTGTTGACTAAGGGCCATCTAGTCAAGGCTATGGTTTTTCCAGTAGTCATGTATGGACGCGAGAGCTGGACTGTGAAGAAGGCTGAGCACCAAATAATTGATGCTTTTGAACTGTGGTGTTGGAGAAGACTCTTGAGAGTCCCTTGGACTGCAAGGAGATCAGCCCTGGGATTTCTTTGGAAGGAATGATGCTGAAGCTGAAACTCCAGTACTTTGGCCACCTCATGCAAAGAGTTGACTCATTTGAAAAGACCCTGACAATGGGAGGGATTGGGGGCAGGAGGAGAAGGGGACGACAGAGGATGAGATGGCTGGATGGCATCACCGACTTGATGGACATGAGTTTGAGTGAACTCTGGGAGTTGGTGATGGACAGGGAGGCCTGGTGTGCTGCGGTTCATGGGGTCTCGAGGAGTCAGACATGACTGAGCGACTGAACTGAACTGAACTGAACTGAAGGTCAGTAGTAATTTTCCACCCTGTCATTTCTGATTTTAGTTGAGTTTCCTCTCTCTTTTTTGTCTTTGTCAATCTAGCTAAAAATCTGTTAAAAATATTGATCTTAAAAAACACACCACCAATTTTTGGTTTTGTTGATTCTATTGTTTTTATATTCTCTATTTTATTTATTGCTTCCCTGGTGCCCCAGTCGTAAAGAATCCACCTGCCAATGCAGGAGATGCAGGTTTGATTCCTGGGTCAGGAATATCCCCCAGAGAAGGAAATGGCAACCCATTCCAATATTCTTGCCTGGGAAATTCCACGGATAGAGGAGCTTGTGCTGAAGTTCAGGGGCTTGCAAGAGAGTCAGTCACAACTTAGCGACTAAACAACAGATACCAATTTTACTTATTTTCATTGTAATCTTATTATTCCTTCCTTCTATTGGCTTTGGGTTTAGTTTCCCTTTTTTATATTGTCCCCTGCTGACTAAAGTGAGGTTATTGACTTGAGATCTCTTTCTTTTTTAAATGAATGAATGTGCAGCTATAAATTTCCCTCTGAGCATTGCCTTCGCAGCATTCCAAGAGTTCTGGTATGGTGTTTTTTGTTTTTATTTGTTTCTAAGTGTTTGCTGATTTCCTTTGTGATCTCTTTTTTCATGCATTGGTTGTTTGGGCATGTGTTGTTTAATTCCCACAAATTTGTGAGTTTTCAAGTTTCCTTCTGTTATTGATTTCTCGTTTCATTCCACTGTGGTCAGAAAGGATGGTTTGTACAATTTCAATCTTTTCAATTTATGGAGACTTTTTTGTGGCCTAGTATATGGTCTGTCCTGGAGAATGGACCATGTGCATTGGGGAAGAACATGTATTCTACTATTGTTAGGTGGAGTGACTGTATTTGCAGATAAGACAAAAAAAAAAAAAAAAAACCCTATCATTGACTTTAATTAAAAAGCAATATCAGAAGGAAACTTATGTAGAAAATGTTTAGCCTACAGAGCTTTCATGCTTATTGAAGTCTTTGAAAGTCTCAGGAGACTTTTCTTCCAAAAGGTCGATAGACAGAATCACTCAGCAGAGAAGTCTGTCCTAAAAGCCTTTCTCTCTGAGCAGTCTCCCCACAGGCAAGTCCTGGGGGACAAGGCAATCTGCTTGGCCCCTCCCAGCCATATGGTCTTGTGAAAGTCCCTTGATAATTACTTAATAAAGCCATAGAACATTCTGCAAGTTATAAGTTACTTTCACAAACATATCCTTGACAACCCTGGGGACCAGGTTTCATTGCAGTTTATGTATTATGATTGATTTTAGCAGTTGACATTTAAGAAGCAGATGGCCTGCTCATTGTCCCTGACCTCAAAATCTTTTCATTCATCTTCTACTCAGAAGTCCTGGTCAGATTTTCTTTAAGTGGCCTCTTGGCATCTGAAATCCTAGCAGCATTTGTCCTGCATGGGAAAAGATGGCAGAACATGGGTTATTCTCTAAATTTTTATAGAAACACCAAGCAAAATACAACAGAAAAAAGCCTAGAATTCACTAGAATTTCATTTCACTCAATACTCATTAGCAAGAGACAATAAAGGATCTGAGAGAATAGGTAGCTGAGACTGCTGAACAGTAACTTAGCATTTTTTTTTCCTCTACTAAAAAGAGACAGGAAATCAAATGTTGGAAAATAGAAGAAAATCCAGGCCAAAGTAATGTGTTAATGCTTTTGATGCAATAATACCGTCAGGTAAGCCAGACCTGGGGGCAGCTAAATGTCCAAATGTGCTCTGGACTTTAAATCAGTGCTAATGGTAAGACTGCATTTAAAAAAATTAAGCTTTAGAGAAAGACACCAGATCCACCCTAAATGGTGATTGCGTGCAATAAAAGATTAAAGAAAGTCATCAGGCTGTAGGTAGACAAGTATGTGCTCAGTCACGTCCGCCTCTTTGTGATCCCATGGACTGTAAGCCACCAGGCTCGTCTGTTCATGGAATTTTCCAGGCAAGAATACTGGAGTGGGTTGCCATTTCCTGCTCCAGGGAATCTTCCCAACCTGGGGATCACATCCACCTCTCTTGTGTCTCCTGCATTGGCAGGCAGGTTCTTTACCTCTGTGCTACCAGGGAAGCCCAGGTGAATAAGTCTAATCTAAACGGTATCATTTTAAAAATTAGTGATTATTATGTAGTGATTAGTTTGCATGAATATTTTACATAAACAAAGTAAAAAAATAGAAATAGCCTAATTCGTTGGAAAGATGTGCTAATCAAAAGCCCACAGTAAATGTGGCAAATGCTTGCACAGACACTCACACATGAGGTTCCTGAGGAAATCCAACATCTCAAGCAGTACCATTCAGCAGGGCTATCCACACGGTATAGATATTTTGCAGAATCCTTGATAAGTGCCGGGCTGTCAGCGTCCCCACAAGACTGCTCACTCTGCACACTCCAGATTACAAAGGAAGGTACATCATACATGGAGTTTTCTCACTAACGGGCTGAAATCAGCTAACAGGGAGAGTGAGGAGTGAATGTAGGTACATCTCCTTGGTGTAACTGAGTTTGCAGTTCCCATAAATGAAGGTACCACAGAAAGAGTGGTCAGGGGCATAAAAAACATCAAACTCTAATCCCTGATAATGTATCATGTATATGTTGAAAAAGACCACCACAGTGATATGACAAAAGCATTTCTTTATTTATACCCAGATTTTCCCCTTATAGGCACTGCTGTATGTGGACACAAGCCTTTAACTCTTGTCTGTCCCTAGCCTCTGAGATTCCCTACGTCATTAGCATAGCATAGATTCCTAAAAAATATTAGGGGGCCAGCAGGTCTCTTGTGGAGTTACTATTAATAGATGGGGTATAAACACTGGGAACTCCTGAAATTTCCATCAGGAGATTTTTTTTTTTTTTAAGTTCTTCTAATTTTTTTCTTATTTCAAAGAGTCCTTGCTTCTGGGTGCCTGTCACTCTCAGACAGGAAGTGCCTGGAGGCTCCCTCTAGCCCTTAGTGAGATTGCTGGGCCTGGGGTTCCCTCTGGGCTCACTGTCCTGTGGCAGAGGCCACTGCTAGCACTGCCACTGCTGCTGGAGTACACATGCACTTCTTGCTGGCTTGTGGCTGCATGGGTATTCCTCATTTTTTACAGAAAACCTATGAGAAAAAAATTCACATTTTTTTTGTTGTTGACAGTTAAAATTTACAATACATCATAATACATTCATTCATAAGATTTCATTTGTTATGATTCCAGTAACCACACTTTTTGTTGCCTTAGCTGAAGTTTACCACTATTCTAACTCAAGAAAATGACTTTTTCAAGATTTTGACAATGCTAAAATACATAAAAAATATGTAAGACAAATACTATTCTTTAAAAACTTTTAAAATGTATTTTAAGTGCTGTGAAAAACTTTAAAACCCTCTTTGTTTATATATTGTGGGTGTATTTCTTATGAATCATTCTCATCCATCCTTTAAAGCAGTTTGACCAAGGAGTCCTGCTTGGCCGTAATGAGCCCAGATTCAAGAAATGTGAGTACCAGAGTCAAAAGAAACAAACAACCCCCAAATAAAAGTCCAATTTTTCTTTGAATATTCTACTTTTCTCCCACATGTTATTCAGAGTTCTTGAACTCAAGCAACAGAATTGCATCTTGCTGTCTTAAACAGGAGAGAATTTTTTGGAAGGCTCTTTGAGACTGCATGTATCCAAAGGACCTGTTTGGAAAAAGAAGGAACGGCAGAGACTTGGGGACTGACCGGTCAGCAAGCCATTCTCGGGCTGTTCCTTGGGGTCTGGCCAAGCCCTGGGAGACTGCAGCCCACTGGCCAAGGTCAGTTCATACCTCGCCCTCTCCACCGGATGCTGGCATCTGAGATGGAGACTCTGCTCCCTTCAGCTCCTGCAACAATAGCAAAATGCTGCTTCCAACAAGGATCAGACGCTGGGCAGCCAAACCCAAGCCAACCGCCCCACAAATGTCCTTTATACTTGTAAGATTTTGGCAAAGAAATTTTAAATCATTTTGTGAGGCAACCATTTCATAAACCACTCGACTGAGACATAATTCACATATCATAAAATTACCTGTTTGAAGTATACAATTTATGAAATGTTGGCATATTTGTAAGATTGTACAACTACAGCTACATTCTAATCTTAGGATAAATCATTTATATTCAAAGCTGAAGATAAAGAACTCCATGCCATGTATCCTTGGCTAGATCTGGAAACACCCTTGTTCTATGGAGGTAGGTCTCTAACTACAACTTCCTGTCTCTGCATTCTCTTTATCCGTGACAGCCCAAGTAAGGAGGAGCTCCGGACCTGCGCTCCAGCTGGATTCCTATGTCCACATTCTGAGAGGGATGGGCTGGAGAGGCAGAGGCCCCATATCCTCTTTGTACCTTCCATCTTCCTCTTACTTTTATATTCCTTTAAGGAGCGAAGGTAGAATTCTTTAGTTCTTTCCAGCCTGTCCTCTAGAGGGCAGACAATCCCTCAGTGAGAGCAAAAATGGAGCCTGTTTCCCAAAGCCACCCCACGGTTCCATCAGGAAGAACCCCTTCCCAAGAGTTTCTGTTCATGGATCCTTCCTTGGTTTGTCACAGCTCATCCCAGTTCTTGAAATCTGCGTGGTAGGGGTGGAGGGGGTGGGAAAAGTTGTAGTTTGTATTCTTTCTAGAAAAAAAAAAAATCTCTCAAATCCTCCAACCCCCACCCCAACTCATGTTTATAATGTTCTGGAAGAAACATTAACCTCTCCTGAAAGTTTTAACCTCTTAATTTCACATATATTAATCTTCATAGTCTTCTTCTTACTGGAGTAAATTATACATCATATAAAATGTACCCTTTGGACCATTTCTAAGTGCACAGTTCAGTGGCATTAAGTACATTCACACTGTAGTACAACCATTATCACCTTCAACCTCCAGAACTTTTTTATAATCTTACAAAGCTGAAATTCTGTACCCATTGAACAATGACTCCTCATTCCCGGTCCCTAATAACCACCATTCTCCTTTCTGTCTCTGAGTCTGACTATGCTAGGTACCTCATATTAGTGAAATCAGTTAACATTTGTCCCATGTGACTGGCTTTTTTCATTAGTATAATGTCTTCAAAGTTCATCCAACTTGTAACCTGTATCAGAATTTCATTCCCTTTTGAAGGCTGAATACTACTCCACTACATGTATTTACCATGTTTAGCCATTCATCCATTGATGGACACCTGGGTTGCTTCTACCCCTTAGCGACTGTGAATAATGCGGCTCTGATGATAGGTTTACAAATATCTCTTTGAGTCCCTACTCTCGCATCTTTTGGGTCTTCATAGTCTGTTATGCCCATGGAAGAGTAAGGGAAACCTGTCGTGTATGGTTTCCCAGTGTTTCACATTACGGCTTACACAGGAAATGCTTGGCTGTGTAACTGGAGGGGTTGGGAGCCCAGAAAGTCATGGAGGTGACTCCTAGGGGCTCACAGCACACAGGGGCAGCTCGGGCAGGCAGCCCTGTCCTAGACGGCGACATGCTCCAGGTTCTGACCCCATGTACCGGCGGTCCCCAACTCTTTTGGCACCAGGGACTGATTTCTTGGAAGACAATTTTTCCATGGACTGGGGAAGGAGGATGGTTTCAGAATGATTCAAGCATTACATTTATTGTGCACTTTATTTCAGTTATTATTATAGCAGCTCCACTTCAGATCATCAGGCAGTAGAATCTTGAGGTCGGGGACCCTGGTGTAGATGCTGTATGTGTGGGTGGTGGGACAATATTCCAAAGAGGCTGTCATCTCCTCTCCATTTGATACCAACCAGAGTTTTTAGCCTCCTTAATCAATAGAAATCGACTAGAGGCCAGGCAAGAAATTCAGACAAGGCTTTTACCAGGGCCCCTGATGCAGCCAAGGGAAGCAGGGAGCTTGTTGGCTCCCTGAGGTTGGGCAAGCTTGTTCCTTACACGGGGTGAAGGAAGGAGTATGTCCAGGGGTCGGGCCAGAGGAGAGGCTTCGATGGTTTGCCCAGCCCCTAGGCAGAGTTTGAACTGCACCCTTGGACTGCGAGGAGATCCAACCAGTCAACCCTAGAGGAAGTCAGTCCTGAATGTTCACTGGAAGGACTGATGCTGAAGCTGAAACTCCAATACTTTGGCCACCTGATGCAAAGAACTGACTCCTTGGAAAAGACCCTGATGCTGGGAAAGATTGAAGGCAGGAGGAGAAGGAGACGACAGAGGATGAGATGATTGGATGGCATCATCGACTCAATGGACATGAGTTTGTGCAAGCTCCAGGAGTTGGTGATGGACAGGGAGGCCTGGCATGTTGCAGTCCATGGGGTCACAAAGAGATAGACACGACTGAGCGACTGAACGGAATTGAACTAGGAGGTGCTGTGTGAGGGGTCATATGCAGTACCCTGCTTTTCCTCCTGACATGTACTTTTGCTTCAGGCTCTTCAAAAATGGCAGTTGGGTTTTTTGGTTTACTTTGTATCCTCTGTCCATAATTTTGCCCTAACTGTGCATGTGCACAGTTATTTTTAGCCCCATACAGTGGTTGGTTGTTTTTTTTTTTTTTTCCTGGAGGAGAGGTTTGTCCAGGTGCAGGCACTTCAGCAAAAGGTCTCAAGTCCAAGCCTGCCTCACGGTTCACATGCCCTCTTAGAGAACATGGCCTTCTGTGGCTGGAGGATGAGAGATGTAAGACCTCAGAGCCCCTGGCTGCAGCGGCCTGGAACAGTGATACACACGTTACATTAAATTCCTTCTAGAGCCAGGCAGAAGTCAGGTGTGGGAGCAAAGCTGAAAAGACCAGGTCAATTTAGGGACTGAGGCTGCCACTCTGAGGCTCAAGTGCAAGGAAGCCGAGGGACTGGGTTGCACAGGACAGGGAGGCAGAAGCCATACCAGAGATGCACAAGGGGGAAGGCAGGTGCCCCCAGGAGAGGGGCAGGTTGGGGAGGAGGATAGGAGGAAACCCTGCCTCGAGACATTTCCTTCCAGGGCTGGACCTTTGCCCTGCATTTCACTTTTGTGAAAGCAAAGTGTGTTAGTCATTCAGTTGTGTCTGACTCTTTGTGATCCCATGGACTCCAGCCCATCAGGCTCCTCTGTTCACGGAATTCTCCAGGCAAGAATAATGGAGTGGGCTGCCATGCCCTTCTCCAGGGGATCTTCCCAACCCAGGGATGGGACCCAGGTCTTCTGCATTGCAGGCAGATTTTTTTTACCGTCTGAGCCACCAGGGAAGTTGTGAAAGCAATTCTGTCTGCATTAAGAACTTTCTTTCCTTGAAGTGGCAAGATGGCTTTCTGTGCCTTGAGGGTGCAGGAGGATGCGGCTTGCTGGGAGAAGAATATCAGGTGAGGAAGCCAGAAAGTCAGATCTACCTAGTGGGAAAGGAACAAAGTTGCCACCAAGACAGCACAAAATGCTTCTTTTTTAAATAGTTTATTCATCTGTTTGGCCAAACAGGTAATGGAAACTGAGAATAATAATTTGCTAAAAAGTTTAGGTCATGAGTACTCCTTTCCCCTAGGAAACAAAAGACTCCATGGTTACAGAGTGCACCATTGGGTTATGACAACATTTCAAAATAAGGTTTCCATTTCGATATGTAACAATGTAAACTTTAAAAATAGTAAACTCTAACCCCCTCATCCCTCTTTACAGATCTATCACAGATAGAATTTTCTGGCAGACCTATAATGTGGAAGTAAACAGCCTGGTGCTTAAAAGTTTCATAAAAAGGTTTGCAGATTCAGTAAATAATTTTTCGGTCTTAGGAAGTAAAAGCAACCAGCGATTCATCTTCTGTGGACTCTGCCTCATATACACACCATGACCTGCGTTGTGTGACACTGGTCATCAGCTTTGCCATTTTTGTACATACAGACAAATATAGTATTTTGTTTGTTTCTAAAGATTTCTACATCTAAATGATAAGACGGCGCCAGTGACTTATAATGTCACCTCGCTTCACATAGGTAAAGACAAAAGTTCTGTAGAAGGCACTGTAATTTCTCTTGCACGATCTTACACAGACATGTGAGGGCAAGCCAGCTGGGGCTAAGACTTAGCTTCCCCTTTCTGTTACCCAGCTTGGCCTGTCCTCCTCTAATCACCACCCCCAGGTTAGCCACAGTCGATGGTTTTCCAAGTCCATTTTCCTTTTCTGCTCCAGCTCTTCACATCCCGTCTACCCACCCATCCAGAAATCCATTTATCCCAGTTAACTCAGAGTGATCTTTTGGTTCATTGAAATCCCTTAAAATTAAGAGTGCAGCTCTGGTATAAAACAAAATATGACCTACCATCGCTGAGAAATAATCACAGTGTGCAATGTAAGTTTCAGTTGCAAAGATTTGAAACATCTGCCCTGCCATGTCGAGAACACCTGTCATCTCAAGCAATCTAGGCAATCATTTTAAGCTGCTTTACATTCATGTAAAAAGAGCGGAGAGGTTCTTCTTTTCTCTCCCGTATTGAATCAGTACCCTTGAGTGAAAGATCTGATGTGAAAAAAGTGCAAGCAAGTTGGACATGCCAATAAATACCATATAACTTACCGCAGATTACCAAAACTGTACAGGTATGTACACCTCACTGAGGTTCCCCCTGCCAGGAAGAGATTCCGAACCCCCCTCGTGAGCGGTTGCCACAGAGTCCTAGGGCAGATGGTCAGCGGGCGAAGGAGGGCCGGGCCCTTCTGCTCTTGCTCTGAAGCCCCAAGCCCAGGTCCGCTCCACCCTCAGCTGCCTCCTCCTTCTTCCTCACTTTGAGGCGAGTGAGCAGCTTAATCAACCAGACGTCCCACTCCTCAGGCAGGAGGAGGAGGAGGAAGCCCAGGCCGATGATGATGATGGCAATTACCCGGACGCTGTTGAAAACGATCTTACTGGTGTAGTGATCAACCACTGCAGGAGACAGAGAACGGAAGTTACCCAGGGGCCGACAGGCCTGGGCAATCAGGAGGTGGGGGACCCCCGCCATGCCAGGGCCTGGGGCAGCCCTTTCTGCGGGTTGGACTCTGTGCTCCCTTGACCAGGCAGGCAGAGCTGCCTCCAGCAAACCCCCCTTAGCTTTAGAAACGCTGCCTGGCGGGAGGCCTTGCACCATGTTTCACTTTCCCAAACTGACTTGACCTGGCGCCTTAGTTCGGACATCGGTTTGGCTGAGAGACGAAACCAAACCCAAGGGGCACTTAGAGACGTGTGTGTGCTCAGTTGCTCAGTTGCTCAGCGTGTCTGACTCTTTGCCGCCCCTGGACTGTAACTGTCCAAGCTCCTCTATCCATGGAATCCTCCAGGCAAGAATGCTGGAGTGGATTGCCACTTCCTACTTCAGGGGATCTTCCTGACCCAGGGATCTAACCCGTGTTTCTTGCATCCCCTGCATTGGCAGGCGGGTTTTTTTTTTTTTAACCACTAATGCTACCTGGGAAGCCCTGTATATATACTGGTTGGTCAAAAAGTTCATTCGGGTTTCTCACACGCTCTCCTGGAAAAACCCCAGTGAACTTTCAGCCAATCCAGTATATACCAAAATTGATTGTGGCCACCTCTGGGGTGCCAGGACAATTAAAATGTTACTGCCTTCTTTCTATTCTTGGTGCTTTTCACATTTTAAAAAGATTTTATTCATTTTTATATTTCTGGCTGCACCCCACGGCATGTGGGATCCCAGCTCCCCAACCAGGGATCAAACCCGTGGCCCCTGCACTGGAAGTGCAGAGTCTTAACCACTGGATGGCCAGGGAGGTCCCATAGTTTTATGTTCTAAAGACCAAACTCAACCTGGTTCTTTGAAAGTAATAGATACAAACCTTTACTCCACTCCAGGGTATTATTAGCATGAGGCTCTAATGCCACCTATATCATCGCTGATTATGAACATTTATTAAAGGCCAGAAGCTCACTTCTGACAGATGAGGTGAGGGAACAAAATAAGAACAGGATTCACATCAGTTAATACAAATCTGGATCATCATTCTTTTCATAACTAAAGATCAAAAGTGTTCCAAAGTTGGTTTTCTTTTCCTTTTTCTGCTTTATTTTTCTCTTTTCTTAACTAAATCAAAGCAAATTTGGAGGCAGGCCTCCACATAAAATGGTTGTCTGAGGAGGCCTTACAAATAGCTGAGAAAAGAAGAGAAGTGAAAGGCAAAGGAGGAAAGGAAAGATACACCCATCTGAATGTAGAGTTCCAAAGAATAGCAAGGAGAGATAAGAAAGCCTTCCTTAGCATATTTCCAATGCAATTTTTGCATATTTTCCAATGCAAATAAATCAATGAAAACAATAGAATGGGAAACACTAGAGATCTCGTCAAGAAAATTAGAGATACCAAGGGAACGTTTCATGCAAAGATGGGCTTGATAAGGGACAGAAATGGTAAGGACCTAACAGAAGCAGAAGATATTACTAAGAGGTGGCAAGAATACACAGAAGAACTGTACAAAAAAGATTTTAATGACCAGATAACCACGATGGTGTGGTCATTCACCTAGAGCCAGATATCCTGGAATGCAAAATCAAGTGGGCCTTAGGAAGCATCACTATGAACAAAGCTAGTGGAGGTGATGGAATTCCAGCTGAACTATTTCAAATCCTGAAAGATGATGCTGTGAAAATGCTGCACTCGATATGCCAGCAAATTTGGAAACTCAGCAGTGGCCACAGGACTGGAAAAAGTCAGTTTTCATTCCAATCCCAAAGAAAGGCAATGCCAAAGAATGCTCAAACTACCGCACAATTGCACTCATCTCACTTGCTTTATTGACTACGCTGAAGCCTTTGACTGTGTGGATCACTGTTGTGGAAAATTCTTAAAGAGAAGGGAATACCAGACTAGCTTACCTGCCTCCTGAGAAACCTATATGCAGGTCAAGAAGCAACAGTTAGAACCAGACATGGAACAACAGACTGGTTGCAAATTGAGAAAGGAGTACATCAAGGTTATATACTGTCACCCTGCTTATTTAACTTATATGCTGAGTACATCATGCAAAATGCTGGGCTGGATGAAGCACAAGCTTTAATCAACATTGCTGGGAGAAATATCAATAATCTCAGACATGCCAAGGATACCACCCCTATGGCAGAAAGCAAAGAGCCTCTTGATGAAAGTGAAAGAAGAGAGTGAAAAAAGCTGGCTTAAAACTCAGCATTCAAAAAACTAAGATCATGGCATCTGGTCCCATCACCTCATGGCAAACAGGTGGGGAAACAATGGAAACAGAGAGTTTAGTTTCTTGGGCTCCAAAATCACTGCAGATGGTGACTGCAGCCATGAAATAAAAAGACACTTGCTCCATGACAACCTAGGAGTTCTGACTAACCTAGACAGCATATTAAAAAGCAGAGACATTACTTTGCTGACAAAGGTCCATCTAGTCAAAGCTATCATTTTTCCAGTAGTCATGAATGGATGTGAATCCATAGAGAAAGCTGAGCATAAAGAAGAATTGATGCTTTTGAACTGTTGTGTTGGAGAAGGCTCTTAAGAGTCCCTTGGACTGCAAGGAGATCCAACCAGTCCATCCTAAAGGAGATCAGTCCTGAATATTCATTGGAAGGACTGATGCTGAAGCTGAAACTCCAATACTTTGGCCATCTGATGCAAAGAATTGACTCCTTAGAAAAGACCCTGATGCTGGGAAAGATTGAAGGCAGGAAGAGGAGACAACAGAGGATGAGATGATTGGATGGCATCACCAACTCAATGGACATGAGTTTGAGTGAACTCCGGGAGTTGGTGATGGACAGGGACGCCTGGCGTGCTGCAGTCCATGGGGTCGCAAAGAGTTGGACACGACTGAGCGACTGAACTGAACTGAACTCCACACAAGGGAGAATCAGATTGCTTTTCTGAAAAACTCAGTTTGTGAAAGAGTTTCTTCTGACTTGCACGTGCAGCTTTTGAAGCCTGCGTGCTATTCCTCCCTCTGCGCCCCCTACCCCGCCTCGTCTGCCCCACGAGGGGGCTGCTCTGTCATCCCCCTTCCTGTTCCTCCAGTCCTCTTGCCCCGTCCCCTTCTTCCTGCACTTCTCGCCTCCATCCAGAGGCTGGGCAGAGAGGTAAAAGGCAAACCTGAGAAAAACATTTTGTTAGCAGTTCTTTTGTGGAATTAAAGCACCTCTTTTATCTCCCTCAAATTCAGAAACACTTTAGTTTTTAATACCGGCAGATCCGGCACAATAGCCTGTTAATTTACAAATGAAAGAAAGTGAAAGTGTTAGTTGCTCAGTCATGTCCGACTCCTTGCGACCCCATGGACTGAAGCCCACTAGGCTCCTCTGTCTATAGAATTCTCCAGGCAAGAATACTGGAGTGAGTTGTCATTTCCTCCTCCAGAGGATCTTCCTGACCCAGGATCTTCCAAACCCAGGTCTCCTGCATGGCAGGCGGATTCTTTACAGTGAGCCATCAGAGCCAGTCAGCCAGTCCCATGAGCTATGCTAGAGAGAGTGTCAGAAAGCCCAGCAAGGACTCTGCTCTGACAGGTCAGAGAACCACTGACTCCTCTGCTCCTCCTCCCCTGGAGAACTGACTGTCATTGCTTCCTCTGATACACTGCTGACCTTCTTACATTGCAGAGGATTCTGATTAACCTCTCACACACTGGCTGTATGATACAGTTCAAGTAGCTTCTATACAAGGGTCACCTGGAATATGCCTCCCTGAAACAAGACTGCTCTGTGACTATAAAGAAAACACTAAGATGCAGTGGGGGTATGTTGATGAGTTATTTTTCTGAAGCCTGTGGTGTGAGGACACAGACAGGCTGGACCACTTTTCTACCAGCTCTCCAGCTGTTTAGGGGCTTCTTGCCTTTGGAAGTTCTGCCTCATAAATCATTTCATGTGGTCCTCCTATGAACCAAGGTGATGACTCAGGGACAACCTTCATTTTTAGGGGATAAGTAAGGGCCCACAGAGGTTATGAGAGGGGACTGGTCACCCTCCCTCTGGGCAGGTGCCGGGCCCAAGGAGTCTGGGACCAGGGTAAGACATATATAGACCGTGTGGAATGCAACGCAAGGAAGCTCTGGAAGTTGACTGTGGTCTTACCTATGCTTCCAGGCTTATCACCAGACTGAACAGGATATGGGGTTGCCATTCCCTGGGAGCCTAGTCCTCTAATGACCCAGAAGTGGGCAGGTCAGGAGATGGCTTTGGCAGGAGCTGTGCCAAGGTCATGGGGGTGAGTGCTCTGGGAAGTGACTCACAAACAGATTCTACAGGGAGGTTGGGTATAACTCAGGGAGATTCTGGGAGGAAAACCCAAAGTTCATAGCAGCAGGAGCCAGGAAAGGGAAGGAGGTGAGGGGCAACTGATGGCACGCTTCAGAAGAACCGACTAAGTGTGCTGGTGAGACCCCAGTGAAAAACAGAGTGGGGTCCTGAGCAGTGGGGCTCTCTTCTGGGACTCCGGGAGCAATGTCGACACTTCTCTAGTTGTGGACATGTCTCTATCTCATGCCTGCCTTACCCTGAGCTAACATTCTCTTCTAGAAAGCTCCTTATGAAAACTAGAAAGCTTTTCCCTGCTACCTATTCGTCTCTACTTATTAATAATATTAACGATATTCATCTCTGATCTCCACGCTGGCTCAAATAAAGATGATTTTAGACTTCCTGGACCTTGGTGTTAAATGTGAAAATCAACCCATTCTGAAGAAAATATTGCATGTATCACAAACGTCAACATTTTACCCAAGTGGTTTCTTTCTATACAGGAGGTTAAACCTGAACACTGTCCCAGGTAAGCAAGAATATATGTGAGTACGTGTGTGCACGTGTGTGCTTGCATGTGTGTGTTTACAAACAGACGCAGAGAGCCACAGAAGTTTACCTGCATTCACAGGTACGCTGAGGACGATTCCAAGAGACATCAGAGTTGGATATGTAACAGCAATTCCAAAATTTAATACAATATTGAATGCTGAAATAAAGAATAAAAAGATCGGTGTTATGCATGACCAGCTCTGACTTTCCATCCTTTCTGGCCTATCCAACCCCAGCTTCTCTGAGGAGGCTGGAGTCTGGGGGGTTTGCTCTTTATTCTGACTCACGGGACTTGGGTTCCTGCAAGGGCTCCAGGACTGGGGATTAAGGCCAAACGTCCTGATTACTTACGTCTCCTCTCTTCCCTGAGCTCTGAAGAAGAAGAAAGAAATTTTAAAAAGCTAAGTGAGAAGGCACTAGAAAAGAGGATGGGACTATCCTACTTATCTGCCTAACTTTGCTTTTTTCTGCTGCTGGCAGTGATTCTGGGACGACTATGATCAGGAGCTTTGGGATGCACATTTTAGATAGAAATGGGTGAGGCTCCTCCTTGGATGCTTCCCTGTCGAGGACCAGCCTTGCAGCAATTGCTCATGATGAGGATGGTGATGATAATGAAGCAATGCTGATGATGGCACTAATAGTGATAATGTTTACTGAACACCATCAGGCAGTGTTCTAAGAGCTCTGTGTGGATCGTTAACCAACTCTAAGCTTGTACTGCTTGCGGCACGACAGGCCAATAATTGAAAGGTCAGTTTCTGGAGGAAGGAATAACAACTTTATTCATAAAGCTGCCAAACTGAGAAGATCGTGAGTTCACGTCCCAAAGAACCATCCAATCTGGGTTAGAATTCAGGCTCCTTTTATACTAAAAGGGGAGAGAGTAGAGTCAAACACTTCCTGGTTCCCATCAGTCTCCAGAGAGGATGTGTTAATTTCTTCCTCTCTACAGTCATTCACAAGCAGGTCTAGTCAGGTTATTTCCTGTGAGCTACACAAAGGTATTTTCGCTTAATGCACATTACTTGGGGAGCATTATGTATAATTTAAGCTTGTAGGCATCATCCTTTTAGTGATAAACTTGTAATAGAATACAAAAGTTTCTTCCCTATTATAGTATTAATCTACCAATTTCTAACCAGCCCTATATTCAATGGAAGGACTGATGCTGAAGCTGAAGCCAATACTTTGGCGACCAGATGTGGAGAACCAACTCACTGGAAAAGACCCTGATTCTGGGAAGGATGGAGGGCAGGAGAAGAGGTGGGTGACAGAGGATGAGATGGTTGGATGGCATCACTGGCTCAATGGACATGAGTTTGCACAAACTTGGGGAGATAGTGAAGGACAGGGAAGCCTGGTGTGCTGCAGTCCATGGGGTCGCAAAGAGTTGGACATGTCAGCCCTAGAAGTAATGTACTATTATTACCCTTGGCCACTAGATCACTGTTCAGAGCAGCAGACCGCAGTCCTGGAATTAGAGCTAGTGTCATCATCACAAAGGCTTCCTTTGTGCGACACAATGACCTAGAAAACCATGGAGAACTTAGGGCTAATAATAGGCTTGGTTTTCTCCTTCAGGGCATGGGTTTCCGGATCCCACTGTCAGTCCCTGCTTTCTGGGCATTCTGGCAGGGTAGTCGCCACTTACTCAATAAGAGGACTGAAAATCCACAAAGGTTTCCCCATGGAATGTCATCAAAAGAGCTCCAGTATTCCACTTTGGTAAAGTAGAGGATGACAGGAATACAGGTGATGAAGAGGATGTTAAACACACCCAGAATGGAAAGAAATAAGGCGGCTTCTCCAAACTTAGCACTGCCCAGGAGGAGCTTGAACAGGACCTGCCGGAGAGAGCAGAGGAGGAGGGGTGACAGTTCGCCTTGGACTCCAACTTGCCACGGAGAAGCGAGTGCGCTTGGTAAGCTGGGGCTGGACCACGGGGCAGACAGCCGTGTGATGGCAAATTCCACCTCACGTGGCCTTCAGTGAAGGGCAGTAGGGTTCCTCCATGCTCAGTAATGTGGCGATGGAGGGTTACTCCTCAGGTACACAGAGAGCATTTTCAGGAATCATGGGTTTTCACACCACACTTGAATCCTCTGTGTTGTATATATGACACCACATCGCAGCCTCATGGCATTGAAGATGAGAAAGCCACTTAAATTAGAAGTATCTGCCATGATTGCATGGGCTTCCAAGTGGTGCTAGTGGTAAAGAACCCGCCTGCTGTACAGGAGACCTAAGAGACCCGGGTTTGATCCCCAGGCTGGGAAGATCCCCAGGAGGAGGGCATGGCAACCCACTCCAGTATTCATGCCTGGAGAATCCCATGGACAGAGGAGCCTGGAGGGCTACAGTCCATAGTGTTGCAAAGAGTCAGACTTGATTGACGCAAGCCACAATTACACTTTCCTTTCGGAAATCTCTAACATTCAACCCTGAACAGTTTGAAAACCACTGCCCCACCCCGCAAAAAGGGACTATCACATCCTGGCTACAAAGACATTCCCTATAAACCAAATGGAGAGGTTTTACAACACTCACAGCTTACCTCTGCTCCAGTCCACCACCCACATTCCAGACATGGCATGGGGTTTCAGTGGAACACTGCCGATGGATTTCTTGCCCCTGTGTGTACACATCTCAGATGCATGAAAAGCCAGGAAAGGGACAAAGGTGGCTGGAGAAGGCGGGAAGCTGAGCTCCCAGGGGAAGCAGAGCTCCCAGGGGAAGCAAGCCCCATCCAGCCTCCGAGTTTACTACATTGTTCACAGTTACAGAGCTGACGGCCCAGTGTCAGCCTCTGCTCTGCTCCTCCTTCTTCCTCTTGCAGTCATTTCCCACCTCTTTGGGGTATCTCTGGACATTTCTGGGCAGGAAGCATGCAAAGGGAAATGAAGTCAAGTCCTTTTACCCTTCTGCCCACCAGCCTGTCTGGATGAAGATCAGCCAGTGGAGGAGTTGGAAATGTAAGTCTAAATCAGAATATTTGTATTCGTGGTGGATGGAGTATCTATCCACTTTGCTTCCCATTAGCATGCAGCTCACTGAAGAGAGCAGAGTATTTAAGTATTTTCTGTATTTGGGCAGTGGCTCTGGAGTCACGAATGGGGCTAGACTATCACATCCTCTGGGTGAGATGTATTCCTCATGGGCTGTGTTTCTCTGAGGGCAAAGGGCAGGGAGCTGATGAAGGATAAGAAGGTACAGTTGGGATTTCCCTGGTGGTCCAGTGGTTAAGACTCTGAGCTTCCAATGCAGGGGGGGTACAAGTTCGATCCCTGGTCAGGGAACTAAGATATCACAAGCCTCAGGCCAAGGCCAAAAAAAAAAGGTATAGTCATTTCATTTTACAAATGCATAAATGTGTTCCTCCCCATGCTGGAAAAGTTTCTTTTCTTAGAACTTTCTACAGTCGTTTATTTTCTCTGTCTGACTATCTGGATCCACAAAGGGCCGTTAAGACTCAAAGCTAAAATGTAACTTTTCATTGAATCTTCCAGGTCAGTTTCCCAACATGGAGACCAGAAAATATTTGCATTCTTGACTAAGGATCCGAAGAGAAGGGGAAGCAAAGCGGGAGAGCATTGAGAAGTGTGATGGAGCAGAGAGGGTGAGAGATAAGTGTGGGGGAAATAATTGTCTTCTCGAGACAAGCAGTTGGCACACACACACCTCCAATGGTTCCCAGCATTTTGTCAAAAATATTTTATAATTCCATATGATAGTAATTGTGCTTTTATTTATTCAGTCTAAAGCAATACTTGAAACGCACATGGATTCATGTTGAGTCCTGGTGGCCTCAAAAACCATGTGATAAAAGACTTCAAAGCTGCAGGAGATATTCCAATTTTCATTTCCAATCTGATGGGAAATTATCTGACCAAACACAGAAGCAGGCAGTTAGGGCCCCTGATCCTTCTCTGTGCAGGGGTGCTAAGTCTCCTTAGACCTGTCAGACTTTTTGTGACCCCATGGAATGTAGCCCGCCAAGCTCCTCTGTCCATGGGATAAGGCAAGAATACTGGAGTGGGTTGCTACCCCCTCCTCCAGGGGATCTTCCCCACCCAGGGATCCAACCCACATCTCTCATCTCTCCTGCACTGGCAGGCTGGTTCTTTATTACTAGCATCACCCGGGAAGCCCAATTCTCCCTTGTCGGGCCAAACAAGGAAGTCACTCACTGGATTCAGTCGATCCACCTATCCTTCCACCCCTTTTATCCCAAATGCTGCAAATGTATGGCCATCGATGGAAAGGTCTGGAAAGCCAGAGCCAAGAGCTGCTGCACGTCCCCGGCAGCGTCAGGCTCGCTGTGCCCGGCGCTCTTCTTCGAGCACCAGCTCCATCCAAGGCGCCCTCAGAGCACCGAGCCGGCCAGGCCAGGAGAGCCCAGAGGGCCCGCTCCCCGCGCCTACCTTGTAGAGGGCGGACATGGATGCCGAGCCCACCACCAGGGCTATGCCGATGACGGAGTGGCTGTGGAAGCCATCCGCGTAGGTCATCATCACGATCCCAGCGATGGCGAGGATGGCGGCCACGATCTGGGCGGAAGGAAGACACTGCGGTCAGAGCAGCGGCGGGAAATCGGAGGGGCCCCCACGTGCCGACAGGGGGAGGCGTGTCTGCGAGGGTGCCGGGGAGGGCGGCGGGGCCCCCTTTCAGCCCTTCGGAGACCACGCAAAGGCTGCTCTCCTGTCTCAATGTTTGTCCCTGCTCGGAAGGGGGCCCTCGGCAAAGCCCGGCGTGACCCAAGGCCCGGAAGTGGTTCACGGCAAGGGGCAGAGGCGTGACTCGGCGTCATGTCGGGGAAGGCCCGCCGGAGGGGGTGGTCACAGTCGCAACGACAGGTTCTTCGGTCATGACTATGGCCGGTTCACGACCCCCTCTTAGTTCCTTCCCAACTCTCCGGAGGTGCCTCTCAGGGTCCTGCTTTTATGTATTTCACATCTCAACACAGTGACCACGACCACGGATCGTGGCCCTCTCTTATACACCAGCAGTAGAACCTTCTGGACGGGCATGCGTCACTGGCCCATCAGGGCTACATACGATGCCCTAACCCTGGCCCTGCAGTTCCTCTCCCCAGCTACTGGAGGGCCCCCCACTCCAGCCGCCCCTCCCCCGGCCCGCCCTCCTGCTCCCGCCCCCGCCCCGCCCCCAGCGCTGTTCTCCAAACCCCTCAGGCGGAATCTTTCCACATTCCTGTTGTGCAAAGTCAAATCGTCAGACTGCACAGGAGAGAAACTTACTTGGGATAACATTTCCTAAGGGAGGAATGCTTTAGCGCTGGGTAAGTACCCGTTCTAACCGGAGGTGGTCCTGGAGCGACTTAAAGGTCGCTGGGCGGCAAGTGGGAGGGGCTGCTGGAGGCAGGACAAACGTGGGCGGAGCAAGTTCTGACAACTGGATTTCCTGGAGTTCTCTCTCTCTTACAGACTGTTCAAATGACCCGTGCTCTCTGCAAAAATATCGGGTGGCTAACATTTACCGAGTGATCAGGGGATAAGTGTTTTCTGTGTACTTTCTCATTTAATCCTCAGACTAGGTAGATATTTCAGTTTATTTCATTTTATAGACATGGGCACTTAATCTCAGTAACTTGCTGAAAGTCATAGAGCTGGGATACACATTTCAGGTTTAAGTGCAAAGTCAGTGTTTCTATATATAAATAGAAAGTAGGATTCACCTCTGAAGCCATTGCCATTTCTACTCGGATATCTGAAGTGAGGTTTCGTGTAGGGTTGAACCATGTTGTGTTTAGGTTGGTGAAAGGCACTGTGTCAGGGCTCAGCAGTTTGAGCTGTAGTGCATTCCCCAGGCAGTGTAAAGACACACGCACCCTCACACAGGAGCCCCTGAGAGGGCAGGTGGTCATCCTTTCTTGGAGAAGTACCAGCCCTGCTCTGTCTACCAGCTCTTTCAGGTTTCCTGCTTCACTTTTTATCACTCATCATCACGTAATGCGTATGTTTTACATTCAAACACTACATGTACTGTGTACGGCTCTTCATTGAGAAAGAAGAAGAGGAACAGGAAGAGTAAGGGACCTTCCCCCCCAGGAGAACGGGGATAAGTGAAAGCAGGCAGGGCAGGCTTTGCTCCAGAGGGCCTGCACAGTACAAAAATGCAGCCCGGGGCAGCTGGACCTGGCTAGGCAGCTGGGTAAACAGAGAACCAACTAGAAAACGAAGGAAATGGGGTGGGCGGGGAAGAACACAGCTCCACTCCAGGTGACATGGCACATCTCCAAAGGCACCTGAGTCTTTCCAAACATAAAGATGAAATTTAAGGAAGTGAAGGGGAACCAGGGTTATTCTTCTCTGAAGATCTAGAGGGCAGATTTCGGACCTCCTCATTCTCCTTTCTCTATTGATCAAATCATAAAGAGCTAAAAGCTTCCATCTGAGCTGTGCTGTGCAGAAGAGCTGAGGGGAGGGGCAAGAAATAGAGAGCGTGGGTGGCCACTGGCTTCCCGGTCAACATTTGCCAAGTCCAGACCAGCGAGCTCATTCTGGCAGATGGCACTGCGGACAGTGCTCACCCCCCAGCTGCTCACATCCAGAGCCTCTCCTCTTGGAGGTCCTCTCCATGAGTCACAGGTTTAAGCAACTCGATTCCAGGGCATACTGTCTGGGCATCGGCAGCTCCCTGGGACTCCCGACCCTGAACCTGGGCTCTGACCTCCATGCCAGAGGGGAAGCTGGTGGTTTTCCTTGCGTCTGATATCCCTGAAAGCAGAGCAGAGTTGAAACATACACTACGGATCTCAGAGGAAGACCTGAGCATCCTTCCCCAAGCCTGAAATTCCTTTGACGATGCCAGATCTCTTTAAAAAAAATAAGTGTGGAGTTCACATTTTATACTCTGAAATATCTGGCTTTTGGTTTACATGTGGAAATGTTTCCCAGCCCGTTTCCTGTTGTAAGAGGAACTCTCCAGTAAGGCTGGTCCTGCGTGTTCTGTGGTTTCACATAGTCCTCATTTTCTAGATCCCAGCCTCCCGGGGGAGAATGCTGTATCAGGATGGAATGAAATGGATATCCCTACTTCCCCTCACCCCTGCTTTCTCACCCTCTCCTGTTGCATCCCCAGTGTGTCACACTGAACAAAGACTTGGGGATCCAGACAAATGGCTGACAGTGGCTTTGAGACCAAGAGGAGGGGAACCGCCATCTCTACTCTGGGAAAAATGAGCCGAAGAGGAAGAAGCATGGACGTGGGAGACCCCGAGGCCAGCATGCTACCGTTTAACCTCTGGATGATGGTCTTGCCTGTGTGGTTATAGCCTGCCCCACCCCAGGGCTCTGGATTCAGGGCTCCAGCAGCTCCCTGATGCACCTGTACCCCCCACGGGCACACTGCTCCCCATCAGACGTCAGGCCGAGAGGAAAGGGGCACCACGGAAGGCACGAGGCAGGAGGCTGCAAGCCTCTCAGACCAGCACTGCTTCCCACTCCCGCTAGAAATGTGATGGGCTGCGTGCCCTCTGCCAAGCAGAGCCTCGTTTGTGATGGGTTTTAGATTTGTACAGTTTGGAGAAGTTTAAAAAAGGGAAAGGACAGGCTAATTTTTACGGATATTTCCCTCAGCCCTTTCCCTCCCAAGTCCTGCACTGCCCTCACCGATGCCAAGAGAGTCCGGAGGAATTAGCAGACCCTCTAGCTCACCCCGCTTGTTTCAGAGGCTGGAAAGGCATCAGGGCCCTAAGCCCCCCACCCCACGCTCCCCCACACTCTGTGTGCCCTGTGCCCTTCCCCAGCTGTGCTCGGGTGGTGGGGGACAGCCTCCCCAACAGAAGGTGGAGTCGAGGTCAGCACTAGGGGTTACCGTTCAGGGCTGGCACTGAACCAAAGGCTGCAAGGGGGTGAATTATGGAAAACATCAGCTGGGGTCAGACTGAGGCAGGACTTGCTCTTGAAAAAGGCCCAGGCTCCCCAGGACCATGCTGCTGGGGTTTGAGGCCACTTGGATGATCCCTTAGCTGCCCTCCTTGCTGCTTCTCCACTCCTCCTGGTTTGACGCTCTAGCTGGAGTGGGTGGTTCTGAACAGCTGAGAATGCCATCTGCCCTCCCCTCTGAGATGCGGACTGGGGGTGGGATGGCCTTTATCCAGCTGCTGCCACAGCTGGGTGGCCTCTGGCTTAGGAGGGGCCATCTCTCCTTCTCCAGAATTCTACTTGCTCTCATTCTCCCGCTGCTTTTGCTGCCCCCAGCTGCCTTCCTAAGTGTCTGTCCGCCTCTGACACTATCACGCAAAGAAGTGGGCTGGTCCATCAGACTCCTCTACTTGAGAAGGAATAAGAAGAATAACAACAGTGAGAGAAGATAACATTTATGGGGTTTCATGTGTCAGGCATGCATCACTTTATTTTATTCTTACAACTATTCTATAAGATGAGTCCTAACGTTCTATTTTATTTTTTGGCCTCACCCCATGCATGTGGGTTCCTAGTACCCTGACCAGGGATTGAACTTGTACCCCCTGCGTTGGAAGGGTGGAGTCTTAACCACCAGACTGCCAAGGAAGTCGCCAACAACTGTATTTTAAAATGAGGTCATTAAGGCTCAGAGACATTAAGTAACTAGTTTAACATACAACAGCTTATGAGAGTGGACCCAAACCCTTGTCCCTCAACTCTGGGATTTACCACCTCCTTGTTGCGTTATGACCCCCGAGCCTGGAAAGCCAGGACACATGTGAAAAGCAGAGTCAGGGGGTGACATGGGGGCCAGATTGGGCTCCTCTCAAACACTAGCCTCTGACGCCATGTGTGGCCACAACCTCCCCAGCATTTGAAGATAAACATTTGCTCTTCCTGGTCTGTCCACCTGACGCAGACCTGCTGCTGTTTTCCAGGAACCACAAACTCTTGTGATCTCAGTCATGGCCTTAATAATGCAGGCCCTCTATGTGGCCTGCTCCACAAACATCTGTTCTCTGTGTCTGGGTGACTCTCAGGCCAGTGTGCTCAGCCATCAGGATGGAAATGAGTGTCAGTCCCCTTTAGTCTCTGGCGATGACCCAGCAGGCGGTGGTCAGCTAAACTAGCAGTCCAAGAGAAGTCTCAGAGAAGCGTGTGTGTTAGGCCTCATCCTGGGCTCAGATCTCCATCTGTTTCCCCAGGGTGACCCCTGTCACTCTGCCCAGCTGCTGGCACCTTCCATATTTTTTTCAAGCTCTCTGAACTTCTGACGATAAGAAGAGGGTGCCCCACCTTGACTTGGAGTGGGACGATCTTAGAGGACACGTCACTTCTAGGAGGGGTGACGATTATCAGAGAGACTTAGAACTGCACGGTGCTTTACAGGTTGGTAAATTCCATCCCCAACACCGGCTCCTGGACCTTTATTTTAGTGCTGGCCTCGTGCCGAAGGCCTCGGTATGAAAATCTGCTCCGTGTGCAGTGGTCAGTGCAGACCAAGCCAGTGCCCAGGACGGCAGGGCCGAATCACGGCTCAGGGACGTGAGGGGGGTCTTGCATGGCAATGGGAGAGAGATCTGGGTGTGTCACTCTGCTCTCTGTGAGTCAGCATTTTCACACCTCCTTCTCTTAACCTCAAAAACGTTTTCTTCCGCACGATGCACAATGAACCTTGCAGCATCTTTCCCCAGTAATGTTCCCATCCAGAATCTGCCTTGGACTTTCAGAGCCATGCCCCGAGAGTGCTCCGCCAGGCATTTTTCTTGGCTCTTGGCCTCAAAAGAAAGCCACCATGGGCCTCAGCACATCTGAGCCTTCAGTATCCAGTCAGGCAGGCTGTTGGACAGATTGCTGCTGGCTGTACCTCTTGTGGAGATGTATTCTATAGTTTATTTGCTCAAAGCTTTTCTGGGTGGTAGCACAGTGAGCTGAGTTCTTATTCCAAAATTAACACGAAGCCTCAAAACAAATTTTCCCCCTACTGCAAGCTAAAAATACAACTCAGCAGTTGACTCACGTCCCCACTGCTGTTTGAGTAACGAGGTGGGCGTGAAGCCACCCTGAAGGTGATGTCATTGTTCCCAGGACAGTGAGCCAAGGACACAAGTAGAGAGCCTGGAATCTGCCCCTTTGCTGGGTGCCAGCGGGGTTCCCTCTAATGGGACTGCTGTCCAAAAAGACTCAGCTTCCTGGCCTTCCTATATGTTCTGAGGGTGCAGGAAGGAGTAAGCGATGCATTCTGACTAGCAGAGATCTAGCCTGCTCAAATCCTTTCTGTCTCTGTTTGCGACAAAGTGATAGTCCGGCAGTGGTAGCTTCTGGCCACCAGAGGGCGACAAGCAGAAGGCAACAGGATTCTGTCCCAAGGCCTGCCTGCTCAGTTCCTTAGTCGTGTCTGACTGCAACCCCATGGACTGTAGCCTGCCAGGCTCCTCTATCCATGGAATTGTCCAGACAAGAATACTGGAGTGGGTTGCCATTTTCCAAGGCTAAATGTCGTCTGTTCCTTACATCCTGGGTGGACTCCTCTATCTGTAGGCTCATGTTTCATACTGCATTTATCATATTTCACATAATTGTTCTAAAATATGACTAGCTAAGTTTGACTCTATTTTAAGGGAATTTACTCAGTCTCAGAGGTGACAACAAGAGGTAATTCAGGGGGTATCATTTCATTCTCCCTTCCTCTGGGGTTGAAGCAAGTGAAACTGCCCCTCCAAAATTTGAACTGAGCTTTAGTGGATCTTAAGTGTGTTCAGAATTTGAACTGGGCTTCCCTGGTGGCTCAGCTGGTAAAGAATCCACCTGCAGTGCAGGAGACCTGGGTTCGATCCCTGGGTTGGGAAGATCCCCTGGAGAAAGGCATGGCAACCCATTCCAGTATCCTTGCCTGGAGAATCCCCATGGACAGAGGAGCCTGGGGGGCTACAGTCCAAGGGGACACAAAGAGCTGGACATGGCTAAGCGACTTTCACTTTCTAAGTGTGTCTGGCCCACTCAGGCATTGAATACACTGTCCATATAAATGGCCCACCAAGAGGGCATGTCCACGTGGATGAGGACATTTAGTTTTAGATACCAGTGTTATGGCAGTGTTAGCTGAGGGCTCTGGGCTGCAGGGACTGTGAGAGGCAGGCTGAATACATCACCCCTTCCCTAAGGGGGGACCCCAACTGGCACACACTTTAGGGAATGCTTGTTGAAATGCTTGAAATGAAAGGTGCTTTAATGAACGCTTGTCTGGAATGGTTCGCAAGCAAGAAGGTTTGCAAAGCACCCCAAGAGCCTGGCCCTTGGCTGGGCTCCTTTTCTGCTGCAAATCAGAAGGAGAGTGGTTAGCAGCTTAGGCTGAACGGTCCAGCACATGGAGTTAAGCAAGCCGATGGGCAGGTTTTGGCTGGCATGACTGAGTGAGGGAGGAAGACAGAGAATAAGGAACTTACCCTCACTCCCATGAACCTGTCCCTGAGAACGATCCATGAGAGCAAGAACACAAAAGCTTTGTTGCAGCAGAACAATACGGAGACATCCGTAGTGTTTATTTTCTTTATTGCATGTAAGTACAGGTAGTTTGTGAGAGTCCAAAGAACACCAAAGGGTGCTGCCTTGGTAAAAAACACCTTCAAAGTCAAGCCATTGTCTCCAAAAAATCGACAGCACTCCCTAAAACAAGGAAAGAGAGGCAGTGTTATTATCTTCTTGGGTTGAGACAGATCATTTTTATCCCCCTCTACCCAGTTTTTTTCTGTTTGTTTGTTTTTAGCAGACGCAGGAAGGGGTGGAGTCCTTTCATTTTTTATTATATTTTAGCAACGTCTTTCTACCAAAGCCCTTCAATCTAGTCCACTGAAGAAAGCACTGCACGAGGCTCTCAGCACAGGGATTGGCCACTGTGGATTATTCCTTTGGTCCGTGTTGGGTATGGAATGGTTGGTTTTGGAGAAGGTCATGGTGGGACCATTTGATCTAAAGAAGCCCCAGTTCCACGGTGACCACCTAAGGGATTCTGCTACTTGGTTAGTAAAAGAAGGCAGTCTCTAGACCAGGAAGTCTCTAGGCCTTTCTTCTCAGGGGCCTGGACACTCAAAGAGAACCCCCAAAACATATTTTTTAAAAATTTGCCTCCAAATGAAGTTGTCTCTGGGATCAGGCCGTGGCATTCATTTCTTGGGCACATCTAATACATTTTGACTATTTTATCAGTGGTGTTAACTACATTTTCTCCATGAGGGCCTTTTCAGCTGGTCATTTCACATGTGGAAGGTCCTGTCCCCACGTCATCTGAGAGGTGATCACAAGAAGGATGAGCAGATCCAAGAGCTCAGCGGCTTAAGAGAGAAGGAGCTGAAGAAACACCTGCAGACAAACGTTTTCCAACATCACCTTTCCAGAATCTAGGGGAAGGATCACTTGTATTTGAAAAACTGCTTGAGAAAAAGAAAGTCAACCTTGCTCAGGCAGAAGAGGATGGAGGGGAGGAGGCGGGGGGGCAGAGGCTGTGAACAGAGGACTAAGTGGCTGGCTCTGCAGACAGCTGCCCGCTGCCCTGCCCAGGAGCGGAAAGCATCGTTCTGCTGGGCTGGATGAGCCAGCCAAGGAGAGGGACGTGAGAGGACATGCTGCCATAGCCGTCACAGCCCAAGCTCACAGCAGGGCCCAGTGTGGCCCAGACACCAGCAAGTGAGCAGGGGAAAAAAGATGGAACTAGAACAAGGCAAATACACCAAGGTGGAGAACAGCCGCAGCCCGAGCCACCTATTAATAACACGAAAATGCCACAATCAAGGAGAGCAATGAAAACAAGTCAAAGGGGAGTGGCTGCAATTGCAAATTTAATTTGATTGTTCTTTCCATCAATCTAAAATGCAACTTGCCTTTGTTCACTACATCCATAGAAGAAACGGAAAACTCATCGCTGTTTGCTGAACTCTATGCTGCTTCTAAACCAGCAACAGGAAAAACAGTCAAATCACTAAATTTACCAAGAAACTGATTCAATTGAATTGACTCCATTTTGGCTTTCTATAAACGGAACTTTCATCTAACTGACTTGATATTTCTGTTTGCCCTTTAATTTTCATACAATAGTTCAGCTGCACTTTTCATGCACTTTTCTCCAGCCCCTATTTGCAAAGGAGTCTTCCTTCTCTCCAGAGAAGAGCAAGGAAAGATAAGAAGGCCTTCTTCAATGAACAATGCAAAGAAATAGAAGAAAACAACAGAATGGGAAAGACTAGAGATCTCTTCAAGAAAATTAGAGATACCAAAGGAATATTCCATGCAAGAATGGGTACGATACAGAGCAGAAATGGTAAGGACTTAACAGAGGCAGAAGAGGTTAAGAAGAGATGGCAGGAATACACAGAACTATACAAAAAAGATCTTAATAACCCAGAGAACTATGATGGTGTGGTCACTCACCTAGAGCCAGCCAGACATTCTGGAGTTCAAAGTCAAGTGGGCCTTAGGAAACATCACTACAGACAAAGCCAGTGGAGGTGATGGTAATTCCAGCTGAGCTATTTCAAATCCTAAAAGGTGATGCGTTAAAGTGCTGCACTCAATATGCCAGCAAATTTGGAAAACTTAGCAGTGACCACAGGACTGGAAAAGTCAGTTTTCATTCCAATTCCAAAGACAGGCAGTGACAAAGAATGCTCAAATTAAAGGACAATTGTGCTCATTTCACATGCTAGTAAGGTTATGCTCAAAATCCTTCAAGCTAGCCTTCAGCAGAATGTGAAAAGAGAACTTCCAGATGAACAAGCTGGGTTTAGAAAAGGCAGAGAAACCAGAGATCAAATTGCCAACATCCATTGGATTACAGAGAAAGCAAGGGAATTTCAGGAAAACATCTGCTTCATTCATTATGCTAAAGCCTTTGACTGTATGGATCATAATAAACTGTGGAAAATTTTTAAAGAGATGGGAATACCAGACCACCTTACCTGTCTCTTGAGAAATGTGTATGCAGGTCAAGAAGCAACAGTTAGAACCAGACATGGAACAACAGACTGGTTCCAAATTGGGAAAGGAGTACGTCAAGGCTGTATCAGTTCAGTTCAGTCACTCAGTTGTGTCCGACTCTTTGTGACCCCATGAATCACAGCACGCCAGGCCTCCCTGTCCATCATCAACTCCCGGAGTTCACACAAACTCATGTCCATCGAGTCGGTGATGCCATCCAGCCATCTCATCCTCTGTCGTCCCCTTCTCCTCCTGCCCCTAATCCCTCCCAGCATCAGTGTCTTTTCCAAAGTCAACTCTTCACATGAGGTGGCCAAAGTGTTAGAGTTTCAGCTTCAGCATCAGTCCTTTCAATGAATACCCAGGACTGATCTCCTTTAGGATGGACTGGTTGGATCTCCTTGCAGTCCAAGGGACTCTCAAGAGTCTTCTCCAACACCACAGTTCAAAAGCATCAATTCTTTGGCACTCAGCTTTCTTCACAGTCCAACTCTCACATTCATACATGACCACTGGAAAAACCATAGCCTTGACTAGATGGACCTTTGTTGACAAAGTAATGTCTTTGCTTTTTAATATGCTGTCTAGGTTGGCCATAACTTTCCTTCCAAGGAGTAGGCGTCTTTTAATTTCATGGCTGCAATCACCATCTGCAGTGATTTTGGAGCCCCCCAAAATAAAGTCTGACACTGTTTCCACTGTTTCCCCATCTATTTGCCATGAAGTGATGGGACCAGATGCTATGATCTTAGTTTTCTGAATGTTGAACTTTAAGCCAAATTTTTCACTCTCCCCTTTCACTTTCATCAAGAGGCTCTCTAGTTTTTCTTCACTTTCTGCCATAAGGGTGGTGTCATCTGCATATCTGAGGTTATTGAGATATCTCCCATATTGTCACCCTATTTATTTAACTTATATGCAGAGTACATTATGTGAAATGCTGGACTGGATAAAGCACAAGTTGGAATCAAGATTGCTGGCAGAAATATCAAACACTTCAGATAGGCAGATGACACCACCCTTATGGCAGAAAGTGAACAGGAACTAAAGAGCCTCTTGATAAGAGTGAAAGAGAGTGAAGAAGTTGACTTAAAACTCAACATTCAAAACACTAAGATCACGGCATCCAGTCCCATCACTTCATGAAAAATAAAAGGGGAAAAAGTGGAATCAGTGACAGATTTTATTTTCTTGGGCTCCAAAATCACTGCAGACGGTGACTGCAGCCATGAAATTAAAAGACCTTTGTTTCCTGAAAGGAAAGCTATGACAAAAAGCAAAGACATCACTCTGCTGACAAAGATCTATATAATCAAAACTATGGGTTTTCCAGTAGTCTTGAACCAATGTGAGTGTTGGGCCATGAAGGAGGCTGAGCACCGAAGAATTGATGCTTTTGAACTGAGGTGCTGGAGAAGACTCTTGAGGGTCCCTTGCACTGCAAGGAGATAAACCAGTCAATTCTAAAGGAAATCAACCCTGAAGATTCATTGGAAGGACTGATGCTGAAGCTGAAGCTCCAGTACTTTGGCCACCTGATGCAAAGAGTTGAGTCATTGAAAAAGACTCTGATGTGAGAAAGACTGAAGGCAAAAGGAGAAGAGGGCGGCAGAGGATGAGATGGGTTAGAGAGCATCACCAACTCAATGGACATGAATATGAGCAAACTCCAGGAGACAGTGAAGGACAGGGAAGCCTGGTGTGAGGTAGGCATGGGAGTGCATAGAGTTGGACATGACTGAGTGATTGAACAACCACCTCCTTTCTTCGGGGATGGTGACCAAGGGCAGCTTCCTTCATGTTTGTGATCATGAAGGCTCACAAAACAGTGATATCAGTCCCTTGAGTATAATCAGTAGGAAAGACAAGTATTTAATGTCATTAATATCAGTGGGCTTCCCAGGTGGCACACTGGTAAAGAATCTGCCTCCTAACACAGGAGATGCAAGAGCTGCTGGTTCGATCCCTGGGTCAGGAAGATCCCCTGGAAGAGGAAATGGCAACCCATCCCAATATTCTTGCCTGGAAATTCTATGGACAGAGGAGCCTGGCAAGATACAGTCCGTGGGCTTGCAAAGAAGTGGACGCAACTGAGCACACACACCTTGAAATTAAACTTAGAGGTTAGCCTTCCAAAGGGAATGCAACACAAGGAGGATTTCCAAGTTTCCCTTGACTGTTATAAAAAATGATTCATGTTGTGGAAAGGGCCATACAAAGACAACTCAGACATCTCCTCGTTGAGAACCGATGTTCAGCTCATCCGAAGTGCAGTGTCTGTCTCAGTGGCAGGTGGGGAGCAAGTATGGCCGGGTAACGAGCAGTGCAGGTTGCCGATCAGAAGTAGGGAGGAGAGAAGGCCCAGATGGCGCGCTGGTAAAGAATCTGCCTGCTAGCGCCGGAGGTGCAAGAGATGCCGGTTCGATCCCTGGGTTGGGAAGATTCCCTGGAGTAGGAAAGAGCAACACACTCCAGTATTCTTGCCAGAAATATCCCAAGGACAGAGAAGACTTCTGGGCTATAGTCAATGGAGTTGCAAAGAGTCAGACATGACTAAGCACACACTCAGAGTGCGACTACATCCCAGAGATGGAAAAGGCATGATTTCTAGGCCCAGCAGAGCTCTGTTGGCCCTCTGAGGATTCATGGTCGGGGGATTACAGATCAGGTGGGTAGATTTTGGTTCTAATGAGCCTAAGATGATTGGTCCCTGAGTCAGTAAACCTGAGTTGTTTTCAGACTATGTACTAAGCCATGTCAGCTGGCTTGGGTACATGACCCACATACACCCTTGATAGGAAAGGGACCCAAGACAGATGATGAGCACAAATCCATTTCTGCCCAAGACCTCTCCTTGGTACACCAAGAAGAGAGGATAGTAGACACTCTCTTGACTGCTTCCACTTGGCTGACACGACAGTCTAACACCATTCATTCCTGGCAGGACAAAGGCCTGAAGCTGGCAAGTTACTTCCTAGAACACCCAAGCCCTTCAGGTCCTACCACCCTGAATCATGTTGGGAAAGATTTCAATGTGTTTGCTTCCAACCCTGCTTGTGTCCATTGTTCCTGGTTGTTTCAAGTGCATAATTCAATTAAATATTTCCTAAATCAATGAAATATGACTGAGAAAAGAAAGTTGTGCTTTTCCTACGAAATTTATGTTGAGAGCTTCAGGGAACACTTAATAAAAGGAATTCACTAAAATATCACTGCTGAAGTAGGTGTAGCTGAAACAACATTCAGAAAACTAAGATCATGGCATCTGGTCCCATCACTTCATGGGAAATAGATGGGGAAACAGTGGCTGACTTCATTTTTTTGGGCTCCAAAATCACTGCAGATGGTGACTGCAGCCATGAAATTAAAAGATGCTTACTCCTTGGAAGGAAAGTTATGACCAACCTAGACAGCATATTCAAAAGCAGAGACATTACTTTGTCAACAAAGGTCTGTCTAGTCAAGGCTGTGGTTTTTCCAGTGGTCAGGTATGGATATGAGAGTTGGACTATAAAGAAAGCTGAGTGCAGAAGAATTGATGCTTTTGAACTGTGGTGTTGGAGAAGACTCTTGAGAGTCCCTGGGACTGCACGGAGATCCAACCAGTCCATTCTAAAGGAGATCAGTCCTGGGTATTCATTGGAAGGACTGATGTTAAAGCTGAAACTCCAGTATTTTGGCCATCTGATGTGAAGAGCTGACTCATTGGAAAAGACCCTGATGCTGGGAAAGACTGAAGGTGGGGGGAGAAGGGGACGACAGAGAATGAGATGGCTGGATGGCATCACTGACTCAATGGACATGAGTTTGTGTGAACTCTGGGAGTTGGTGATGGACAGGGAGGCCTGGAGTGCTACAGTCCATGGGGTCGCAAAGAGTCGGACATGACTGAGCGACTGAACTGAACTGAAACACCGTGAAAGACAGGGAAAGCTATAAAAATCTGTAAGTTCTACACTTACATAATTTTAAAAATACTTATGTTCTTGGGGCCCTTTAAAGAACTCTCACTGGGATAGGTTGGTCTGGTGGGATACGCATGGCTTATCATTTCGTTCAAATCAATGAGCACCTGTTTATCACTTGTTATAGTCACAACTCTAGACAAGGCACTGTAGCTGATGCAAAACAAGTAAATAGTCCCTCTTTTTGAAAGATTATGGCAAAATTGGGGAGATAAGACTGATTCCTCAAAAGGAAGTAATGCAAGTTTAAATAAAATTACCTATTAAGTAGTGTGGAATATAATAATGCTATAAAATTCCTATCTAGTGGCAAGAGTTGGACTGATTGGAGAAGGTCTAATAAAAGATAAGGTTTTGAGTTGAACCTTGAAGGATAGTTGGCATTCCAGGTGGTTCAGTGATCATGAATCTGCCTACCAAGCAGGAGATGTAGGTTTGATCCCTGGGCTGGGGAGATCCCCTGGATAAGGATTTCCCACTCCAGTATTCTTTCCTGGGAAATCCCATGCATAGAAGAGCCTGGAAGGCTATAGTCCAGGGAGTTGCAAAGAGCTGGACATGACTTAGCAACTGAATAACAACAACAACAAAACTGAAGGATAGTTAGGATTTATACAGGTCGGGTTAGGGAGGCGGCAACATCCTTAGAGAGAGGAGAGAAGAATTGCATCCATGACACAATAATAAATGGTTATAAAAATGGCAGTAATTTTTCAAATTAAATATAGAGTAGCCACATTTAAAAAAGTAACAGAAGGGTTAGAATATAAAGTTGATTAATCTCAAGGAGGGGGAGAGAGTGAGAGAGAAGAACAAAGAAAAAAAAAGATAAAATGAGAAGGTCAAGCTAGAAGGTCTAATATTGAACTGAAAAGAACATTAGAAAGAGAAAATGGAAAAGATGAAATGGAGGAAATTACAAAATAAATAATTCAGGAAAGTGTTTTGGAACTATAGGATGTGAGTCTTCATAATGAAAAGGCTGATCAAGTACCAAGCAAAATGAATGAAAAACCATGATAAGGCATATACTCGTGGCAAAAAAGGGATAAAGATAAGACTTAAGGCTCCCTAGAAAAATAAAACTGGCCAAAGGATGCGGTTAGTTGCTCAGTCGTGTCTGACTCTTTGAGACCCCATGGACTGTAGCCCACCAGGCTCCTCTGTCCATGGAATATTCTAGGCAAGAATACTGGAGTGGGTTGCCATTTCCTTCTCCAGGGGATCTTCCAGACCTAGGGATAGAACCAGAGTCTCTTGTGTCTCCTGCACTGGGAGCTGGATTCTTTACCACTGTGCCTCCTGGGAAGCCCATATGCCTGAAACTAATACAGCATTCCAGAATACTGGAGTGGGTAGCTATTCCCTTCTCCAGGAGATCTTCCCAACCCAGGGATCGAACCCAGGTCTCCCACATTGAAGGTGAATTCTTTACCAGCTGAGCCACAAGGGAAGCCCAAGAAGACTGGAGTGGGTAGCCTATCCCTTCTCTAGAGGAACTTCTCAACCCAGGAATTGAACCGGGGTCTCCTGCATTAAAGGAGGATTCTTTACCAACTGAGCCATCAGGGAAGCCCTGGGGCTAAAGGATAGAAAATCATAATAGCATCAGACATCTCAACAATAAAAACAGAAGCCAGGCAATAGTGGCCTTAACAATTTTTCAAGGAAAATATTTTTCAAGTCAGAGTTCTAAAATCAGCCAACCATCCATCCATCAAATATGAGAGTGAAATAGACATATCCTCAGTTAGGCAGTGCTCGAAACACAGTCTTGCAAGCTACAGGAGGATGGGTTACATTAAAACCAGGGTGTAAACCAAGCAAGAGGAAGACGGCAGCCGGGCACAGGCTCCAACATAGGCAGGACTGGGCACTGGTCCTGGGGTGGCAGACCAGGGAGCCACAGAGGCCCTGGGAGGGGAGGCTCCTCGTTAAATCAGCACAGGGAACACGCTGACAGGTTTCTGAGGTGGTGGAACATTTTCAGAAAATAGCAAGCATTAATGGAAATCAAGGCAAAGGCAACAAAAAGAGGCAAATACTGCTGGCAGGAGAAACGGGAGTTCCTGGTAAAAGGAGACAGTCGATGAGTTAAATTTGTCCACTTATAATTAGCCAAAAACTGGGATAGCATTACGAGAGAACAGACTCAGGTGAAGAGGGGATGGGGTCTAACAGAAATCAGTGCATCTAACTGTCATAAATATCCATAAGAACTGGGCGTGACTGAGAGTGAGCAGGTGTGGAGCAGGAGTTGCTATTTTTACGATGCTTCTTTTACTGTTATTTTGCTTTTCCAAGATATGTACATGTATCAGTATTAAGTTGCTAAAAACTAAAAACCGTTTAAAAACACATGAGAGGTTGCTGTGGCTGAAGCTGCCACGATTAGTGCCCTGAGATGGCTTTGAGGGGTGCAGTTTGAAAACAATAGATAGAGAGAAAACCTACCCTATTCTTTGACTGAACTCAGAAAATTTAGAGCTCCTAAAAGAGTGCTGAATGAGGATGGGTACTCCTTTACCATCAGGGACGAGATCCTCACGGATGACGTAAAGCCTGGTTGAAGGCAGGGCACACGTATCACCTTTGAGAAGGAAGGGGACCAGAATCCCAACATCATCTCAGCTGACATCATCTTCATCATAAAGGAGAAACTGCACCCTTGCTTCCGCAGGGAGAACAGCAGCCTCTTCTTTGTGATGTCCATCTCCTTGAGCAAGGCTCTGACCCACTACTCCATGGAGGTGAAGACCCTAGGTGACTCTCTGCTCAACATCCCCACCAGTAACACTGTCCACCCCAAGGACTACAAGAAGGTGCCAGGTAAGGGGATGGTGTTGCCAGAGAACCCCATCAAGAAGGGGGATGTCTTCATTTTCTGCACCAGCCAGTTCCCTACCTGTCTCACACCCCAGCAGAAGGAGATGCTACTCCAGGCATTGCTGACATGACTCTGGTGGGCTGGGGCCTGGAGCAGGGGAGGTGAAGCCCAGCTGGGCCTGACCAGCTCAGCCTCAGGGTGTGCGGTGGAGCCAGCCCACTGCACAGACATGACATGAGGATGGGATGGCATGGAACTCTTAAACTGACACAATGACGTTTTTGTTGTTGTTCCGTCGCTAAGTCATGCTCGACTCTGCGGCCCCATGGACTGCAGCACGCCAGGCCTCTCTGTCCCTTTATATTTAAAGAAATAAAGTGTTTTTTTTTTTTCTTTTTAAAAACAGATGCTGTAACTCAGACAGATTAAGTGATGCTCTCCAGTTCAAGTTTGACTGAACTGCAGCCTGGGCTCACTCCTCAGTGAACACTCCCAAAGACCCCCTTTCTCTTCTGGATCCTTTCCATCACCATTAAACATGTCTAAGCCTCACCAAGCTTAATGCTAACAAAATGCTCGCCCCCACCCAAAGCAAGAGCAAGCATCTCATCAACCCCTTTTCCTCTCTCTAGCCCCCTTTCAGAGCCAAGCTTTTGGAAGAGTCCTGGCACTCACGTCCCCCATGACCACCTCTCTCACCCTCAGCTCACCCTGATTCAATGTCTGCTCCCACCACTCACCCAAACCCCTAGATCAGTTACCAGCGACTTTCTGTTGTTAAATCCAATAGGCACTTTCAGGTCTGGATCTTACTTTTGGAAACCATCACTGACTGTTCCTCCCTGAAACACCCTTTTTGACTTCCAACTCAGCACACTCCTCTGGGCTTCCTCCCACCTATCCAGACCCTCCCAAGGCATCCTTGGTATCTTCCAGGGTTCTCTTCTAGTCCACTCTCTTATTACCCTGCAAACAATGACTGAGGCAATCTCATCTACAATCAAGGTTTCAAAGGCCAGCCAGTCACTGTCTAGTGGAGAAACTTCTCCAGTCTGGTACCATCTGCATTCTGGACACCAGAAACTGAATATTCAGCCTTTCCTAATGAATGCCCATCTTTCCCCACAATGCTCAATCACCATAGTCAGTTCAGTTCAGTCGCTTAGTCATGTCCGACTCTTTGCAACCCCAAGGACTGCAGCATGCTAGGCCTCCCTGTCCATCACCAACTCCCAGAGCTTGCTCAAACTCATGTCCATCACACCGGTGATGCCATCCAACCATCTCATCCTTGTTATCCCCTTCTTCTTCACCCTTCAATCTTTCCCCAAATCGGGGTCTTTTCAAATGAGTTGGTGCTTCGCATCAGGTGGCCCAAGTATTGGAGTTTCAGCTTCAGCATCAGTCCTTCCAGTGAATATTCAGGACTGATTTCCTTTAGGATGGACTGCTTGGATCTTCTTCAAGTCCAAGGGACTCTCAAGAGTCTTCTTTAACACCACAGTTCAAAAGCATCAATTCTTCAGTGCTCTGTTTTCTTTATAGTCCAACTCTCACATCCATACATGACTACTGGAAAAACCATAGCTTTGACTAGACAGACCATTGTTGGTAAAGTAATGTCTCTGCTTTTTAATGTGCTGTTTAGGTTGGCCAGAGCTTTTCTCCCAAGGAGTAAGCGTCTTTTAATTTCCTGGCTGCAGTCACCATCTGCAGTGATTTTGGATCCCCCAAAAATAAAGTCTGTCACTGTTTCCACTGTTTCCCCACCTATTTGCCATAAAGTGATGGGACTGGATGCCATGATGTTAGTTTTCTGAATGTTGAGTTTTAAGTCAACTTTTCACTCTCCACTTTCACTTTCATCATGAGGCTCTTTAGTTCTTCTTCGCTTTCTGCCATAAGGATGGTGTCATCTGCATATCTGAGGTTATTGATATTTCTCCTGGCAATCCTGAATCCAGCTTTTGCTTCATCCAGTCCAGCATTTCACATGATGTACTCTGCATAGAAGTTAAATAAGCAGGGTGACAATATACAGCCTTGATGTACTCCTTTCTTGGTTTGGAACCCATCTGTTGTCCTATGTTCAATTCTAACTGTTGCTTCTTGACCTGCATACAGATTTCTCAGGAGGCAGGTCAGGTGGTCTGGTATTCCCATATCTTTAAAATTTTTCCACAGTTTATTATGATCCACATAGTCAAAAGCTTTGGTGTAGTCAATAAAGCAAAAGTAGATGTTTTTCTGGTTGGCAATTTGATCTCTTCTTCCTCTGCCTTTTCTAAATCCAGCTTGAACATCTGGAAGTTCTCTGTTCACATACTGTTAAAGCCTAGCTTGGAAAATTTTGAGCATTACTTTGCTAGCTTGTGAGATGAGTGTAATTGTACGGTAGTTTTAACATTCTTTGGCATTGCCTTTCTTTGGGATTGGAATGAAAACTGACCTTGTCCAGTCCTGTGGCCACTGCTGAGTTTTCCAAATTTGCTGGCATATTGAGTGCAGCACTTTCACAGCATCATCTTTCAGGATTTGAAATAGCTCAACTGGAATTCCATCACCTCCACTAGGTTTGTTCATAGTGATGCTTCCTAAGGCCCACTTGACTTCCCATTCCAGGACGTCTGGCTCTAGGTAAGTGAGCACACCATCATGGTTAGCTAGGTCATAAAGATCTTTTTTGTATAGCTCTTCTGTGTATTCTTGCCACCTCTTCTTAATATCTTCTGCTTCTGTCAGGTCCATACCATTTCTGTCCTTTATCGAGCCCATCTTTGCATGAAATGTTCCCTTGGTATCTCTAAGTTTCTTGAAGAGATCACTAGACTTTTCCATTGTATTGTTTTCATTTATTTCTTTGCATTGATTGCTGAGGAAGGCTTTGTTATCTCTCCTTGCTATTCTTTGGAACTTTGCATTCAAATGGGCTTATCTTTTCTTTTCTCCTGCGTCTTTCACTTCTCTTCTTTTCTCAGCTATTTGTAAGGCCTTCTCAGACAACCATTTTGCCTTTTTGCATTTCCTTTTTTGGGGGATGGTCTTGATTACTGCCTCCTGTACAATGTCATGAACCTCTGTCCCTAGTTCTTCAGGTACTCTTATCAGATCCAATCCCTTGACTCTGTTTGTCACTTCCACTGTATAGTCACCATAAAGAAAGTGAACATGAAAGAGTGAAGTCGCTCGGTCATGTCTGACTCTTTGCCATCCCGGGGACTGTAGCCCGCCAGGCTCCTCTGTCCATGGGATTCTCTGTCCATGGGATTCTCCAGGCAAGAATACTGGAATGGGTTGCCATTTCCTTCTCCAGGGGATCTTCCCAACCCAGGGATCGAACCTGGGTCTCCTGTATTGCAGGCAGACGCTTTATCCTCCGAGCCACCAGGGAAGGCCAACAGGTACCACAGTTGCTAGACACTTGGGAGTCGCTCTTACCATCTCCTTCTCCCCTTTCACATCTAATTCCTCACCAAGGTTTATTTCTCCTAAGTTTCTTATCGTTGTGACCACACTTGCCTCTGTTCCTTCTCAACTGGACCACGGCTGCTGGGAGCTTCCCTTCACAGTTGCCTCTCCTCCAATTTAACCCATTCCATACTCCATGCTACAATCAGAGAGAGATCCTTCTTTTCCCTCACTTTCGTTTAGGATGAGGGCCAAGCTCCCCACAGGCTTACCAGGTCCATCCTGAACTGGCCTCTGCCCATCCCAGAGCTTTACCCATCACTTCTCCTTCGCTACTCGGAATTTAAGCCACTTTGAACACGTTTCAGTCACTTGGCTTCGATGCTCTTTATTCTGCTCTGGGTCTCATTGGATTCTCTATTCCCTCAAAATACTCTTCCTCCTTCTTTAGGTGGTTTCTTTCCAACCACTGGGTATCAGCTCATACATCCTCTTCAATGAAGTGCCTCACGTATGCTTCCAATGACCTGGAAGCCTCATCATAGGTGTAGGATCCTTTATTGTAACTGCTTATTTAATCACCTGACTTCTTCACTAGAATGCAAGATCCATGTGGTCATTATATTTCTGCTTCATTTTATATCCCTAGAACTTAGCCCATAATATGTGTAAATAATTTTTTTTCTAACAGAATGAATGTGTTTATTCCTTTCTGGGGACTTCCCTGGTAGCTCAGACGGTAAAGCATCTGTCTACAATGTGGGTGACCTGGGTTTGATTCCTGGGTCGGGAAGATTCCCTGGAGAAGGAAATGGCAACCCACTCCACTGGTTTTCAAGCACTGATGCACACACCATCAGTCTTAGAAATCTCAGGGAGCTTTTCAAAATACAAATTGCTTGGATTCATCTAAGGTCCGTCTAGTCAAGGCTATGGTGTTTCCTGTGGTCATGTATGGATGTGAGAGTTGGACTGTGAAGAAGGCTGAGCACCAAAGAGTTGATGCTCTTGAACTGTGGTGTTGGAGAAGACTCTTGAGAGTCCCTTGGACTGCAAGGAGATCCAACCAGTCCATTCTGAAGGAGATCAGCCCTGGGATTTCTTTGGAAGGAATGATGCTAAAGCTGAAATTCCAGTACTTTGGCCACCTCATGTGAAGAGTTGACTCATTGGAAAAGACTCTGATGCTGGGAGGGATTGGGGGCAAGAGGAGAAGGGGACGACAGAGGATGAGATGGCTGGATGGAATCATGGACTCGATGGATGTGAGTCTGAGTGAACTCCCGGAGATGGTGATGGGACAGGGAGGCCTGGCGTGCTGCGATTCATGGGGTTGCAAAGAGTTGGACACGACTGAGTGACTGAACTGAACTGAACTGGATTCGTCTCTAAACATATCCAATCATACTGTTCCTCGAGGGGCCTAGGATTCAGTCGAGAATGGTGCAGTTTAATGAGAGTGACATTTCTGACAGCATTCCATAAGGCAAAATGTATATTTCTTGATGCACTTCCCACAGTAGCACTGTGTTTCTGTTTGCAGCTCATGTTAACACTGCCACCTGGCATTTATAGTTCCCTCCGAGTTGAAACTGTGATTCTTGTTTAACTGTTAAAATCTCAAGGGAGTCACATTATTTGAAATTTTATGCATAAATGAAACATTAGTCATACCTGTATTTTGTTACTGCAAATTTGCATTAAAATGAGACTGTGCTGTATTTAAAAATTTCCAAATGATTCTCAGGTGCAGCTAAGTTTGGATCCCAAGGTTTATACTGTCTGTCTGTCTGTCTCTCTCCCTCCTCTGTTTGCTTTATTTCTTTAAAAAAAATTAAAAATCATGGTAAAATCCAGATAACAAAAGGTACCATCTTTACCATTTCCCCTCTTTTTTCCCCATATGAATTTTTTCCCCTCATTGAATTTTGATCACATCTATGCACTAGATTCTTTAAAAAAGTATTTATTTGGCTGCAGCAGGTCCTAGTTGTAGCATGTGGGATCAAGTTCCCTGAACAGGGACTGACCCCGAGTCCCCTGCATTGGGAGTGCGAAATCTTAGCCACGGACCATCAGGGAAGTTCCCCATCTTAACCATGTTTAATTATTTAGTTCAGTGGCATTAAAAACATTCACATTATTAGCTAACCAATCTCTAGAACCCTTTTTATCTTCCAAAACGGAAATGTTGTACTCTAAATGACCACTACTCATTCCGTCTCCTACAGCTGCTGGCAACTGCCGTTCTACTTTCTGTCTCTGTGAACTGCCTATTGTATTAATAGGCACGTCAAGTAAGCGGGGTCATACAGTATTGGTCCTTCTATAACCGGCTTATTTCACTCAGCGTAATGTCCTCAAGGTTGATCCATGTTGTGGCATGTGTCAAAATTTTAAGGCTGAATAATATTCCTTTGTGTAAAAAAATATTCCTTTGTGTGTATATATATCACACGCTGTTTATCCACTCATCTATTGATGGACACTTCGGTTGCTTCCACCTCTTGGCTATTGTGAATAACGCTGCTACGGACATCGATATACAAATACCTCTTTGAGACCCTGACTTCAGTGCTTTTTTACATATACCCCAAAGCGGTATATAACCCAGAAGTTGGACTGTAAAGAAATCTGCGTGCCAAAGAATTGATGCTTTTGGACTGTGGTGCTGGAGAAGACTCTTGAGAGTCCCCTGGACAGCAAGGAGATCAAACCAGTCAATCCTAAAGGAAATCCACCCTGAATACTCATTGGAAGGGCTGATGCTGAAGTTCAGGCTCAAGTTCCAATATTTTGCCCACATGATGCAAAGAGCCAACTCATTGGGAAAGACCCTGGTGCTGGGAAAGATTGAAGGCAAAAGGAGAAGGGGGCGGCAGAGGATGAGATGGTTGTATAATGTCACTAACTCAATGGACATGAATTTGAGCAAACTCCAGGACATATAGTGAAAGATAGGGAAGCCTGGTGTGCTGCAGTCCCTGGGATCACAAAAAGTCAGACACAACTTAGCAACTGAACAAAAACAACAACTCAGAAGTAGAATTGTTGGACACTATAATTCTACTTTTTTTTTGAGGAATTATGACGCGTTTTGCCTAGTGGCCACACCATTTTACATTCCACCAAAAGCGCACAGAGGCTCCATTTTTTCACATCCTTGTCAACGCTGGTTGGATATAAGGTGACACCTCATTGTGCTTTTGATTTGCATTTCCGTCATAATTAGTGCTGTTGAGCACCTGTTCATAAGCTTGTTTGCTCTTCTTTGGAGAATGTCTATTCAAGCCCTTGACCCATTTTTTCATTGTTTATTTTTGTTGTTTAGTTGTAGGAGTTCATATATTCTGGATATTAACCCCTTATCAGATAAATGATTTGCAATTTTTTTCCATTACATAGATTGCCTTTTCATTCTGTTGACTGTGCCCTTTGATGGAAAAGAATGTTTAATTTCGACGGCATCTGATTTTTACTTTTGTTGCCTGTATTTTCAGTGTCATACCCAAGAAATCATTTCCAAATATAATGCCAAAAAAGGCCTTTGTGCTTTCTTCGAAGAGTTTTATAGTGCTACCTCTTGGAAATTTGATTCATTTTGAATTAATTTTTGTATAGTGTAAAAAGTTAGGATCTACCTTCTTTCTTTTGCATGTCAATAGTCAGCTTTCCTAGCAGTATTTGTAGAAAAGACTGTCCTTTTCCCATTGGATGGTCTTGGCACCTGTGCAAACATTGTTGACCACATATGTGAGGGTTTATTTCTAGGTTCCCCATTCTATTCTGTTGGTGTATATGTCTATCTTCATGCCAGTACCACATTTCAAGCCAATTTTAATGACTATGCTTTATAAGTTTTGTAATCAGGAAATGTGAGACCTCCAACCTGGTTCTCGTTTTTCAAGATTGTTTTAGCTATTTTGTATCCCTTGAGATTCCGTATAAATTTTAGAGTAGATTTTCTTATTTCCGAGAAAACATGCTGTTGGGATTTTGAGAGGGATTGCATTAAATTTGTAGATAGCTTTGGGCATCAGTGATATCTTATCAACATTAAGTCTTCCATCCATGAACACTGGATGTCTTTCCATTTGTTTGTGTCTTCTTTAATTTTTTTCTGGTATATTTTGTAGTTTCCTACATGTAAGTCTTTCACTTCCTTAGTTATGTTTACTCCTAAATACTTTATTCTTTTTGACAATATTGTAAATAAAATGTTTTACTTTTTTTTAGAAAAATCCTTAAAAATATATAACATATATTTAAGTGCACAAAAACACACAGTTTAATTTTTATAAAGTAAAACACATATCTCTACCAAGATACAGAATATATACTCACACCCCAGAAACTTCCCCTGAGCCCTCTGCTGGTCATTGTCTACCCCCTTAAGTATTATACAGTCAGTATAGAGAGTTCTATCTCCATATTTATTTTTTTCATCTTAATAAAGTTGGAACCATACATTATGTACTCTTTAGTGTCTGGTTTCTTTTACTCAGTATTATGTCTGAGAGAGCGTATCCATATTGTTGTAAGGACCAGTAATTCACTTCCCATGTAGCATCTAACTTTATGAATGTACCACTATTTATTCATCCTATAGCTGAAAGACATTGAGTGGTGTGGATTATGAGCAGTGTTGCTATGAACGTTTACATATATTTGGTGCACATCTGTATGCATTTATGTTGGATATATATCACAGAGTGGAAATGAAGTTTCCGAGGATATCTATATACTGTATATAGATACACGCCTCCCAGATGGTGCTAGAGGTAAAGAACCCACTTGTCAATGGAGGAGACATAAGAGATGTGGTTCGATCCCTTGGTCGGGAAGATCCCCTGGAGGAGGGCATGGCAACCCAGTTCAGTGTTCTTGCCTGGAGAATCCCATGGACGAAGAAGCCAGGCAGGCTACAGTCCACAGGGCTGCAAAGAGTCAGACAAGACTGAGGTGACGTAATATACATTCACATAGATACATGCACATACGAATAATGGTTTTCAAAATTAGTTGTGCCAGTTCATCCTTCCACGAATCTTTTAATCAAGACTTTAATTTATTTACATTTAGTGTAATTAATGCTCCATTTAGTTTTAATTCTGTCATTTTACTATTTTCCATTAAAAACATGGTGATGTGTTATGTCTGGGAGGACACGCAGGATACCCCCAGCTGATACCAGGCAGAGATCCCCCACATTGAGTGCAGTGTGGTGCCAGGGGGATGCAACTCAGTGCCAGGGCAGGGAGCTCAGGACATAGCTTAGATCCCTAGGAGTAAATCCAGTGTTGAGCGCTAGGAAGAAGACTACCGATTTTCTTCTCGGATCTGTCTATATTGAGAGGCTCTGGTGTGCTTTTGTACTTGTGGCTCAGATCTCTGTACTAGGTTCTTTCTTATCAGAGTCATTGGAATAATTCCACCAGACAATGTTTTTGATCCCAACCACCCCTGTTCACCCCCGCCCTCCTTGTGGTTCAGCTAGTAAAGAATTCGCTTGCAATTTAAGAGTCGGACACGACTGAGTGACTTTCAGTTCACTTCACTTCATCCCTGTGCACAGTCTGTATTAAATAAGCTTGCATTCATGTTACTATATATTGATGGTGATAAAATATGTTATCCAATTTCAGGGAAACACACATACACACATAGTAGAAGATCAAAAATATATAGATTTGAGTAGGTCAATAGATTGGAGGAGGAAATGCAACCCACTCCAGTACTCTTGCCTGGAAAATCCCATGGACAGAGGAGCCTGGTAGGCTGCAGTCCATGGAGTCGTTAAGAGTTGGCATGACTGAGCGACTTCACTTTCACTTTTCACTTTCATGCACTGGAGAAGGAAATGGCAACCCACTCCAGTGTTCTTGCCTGGAGAGTCCCAGGGACGGAGGAGCCTGGTGGGCTACCATCTATGGGGTCACACAGAGTCGGACACGACTGAAGGGACTTAGCAGCAGCAGCAGCAGGTCAATAGATTAAAAAAGAGAGATTGCCTAATGTATGAAATAAAAATTATAATTAAATGAAATGATTAATTTGGGCTTCCTTTCTGCTGCAAATACCAACTATACTTACTGAAAATAAAAATCATGATTGGAAATATAGGCATGGCAAAATTAGAACTGTAACCACAGCTATACACTTTCATCTCCTTCCTTTCATAGGTCTTAAGGCCTGTTAATATAAATTGTCATTTAATGGGACCTCCCGGGTGATTCAGTGGTTAAGACTCTACGCTTCCACCACATGGTTCATGGGTTCAATCCCTCGTTGGGGAACTAAAATCCCACATGCCACACAGCATGGCAAAAAAAGAGAGAGAGAGAGAGAGAGAGAGAGAGAGAGAGAGAGAGAAAATGTCATTTAAGTACATTTAGATACACAAAAGACAGTTAAATGTGTGGGTTCTGGCTAGGAAGACAGTAAAAGGAATAAGAAAATCAGAAAATAGTTTCTGAAAAATCAAACTGGTGAATCAATAGTGCAGTAATGGGGGGTTTGGGGAAGGCAGAGGCACAGAGATACAGGATAAATTTCCAACAGACTGAGATAATCCTTCAGGTCCTCCCCTGAGAAATGTGTCTACATGGGTGTGATTACTGTGTCATGCCAGCCCATGCTAAGTCACTTCAGTCGTGTCCGACTCTGTGCAACCCCACAGATGACAGCCCACCAGGCTCTGCCAACCCTGGGATTCTCCAAGCAAGAACACTGGAGTGGGTTGCCATTTCCTTCTCCAACGCCAGCCCATATCAGGCTTTTAAACTGATGACATCTCCTAAGAATGTTCCCTTGATGTTACGTGGTTTTCTACTTACTGAATTATTTTTTGTTTCAGCTATGTAGCTCTGGGCCACTGGTATTCTGCATGGATACCTGCACGGATATTTTGCTATATTCTGCATAGATTTAAGGCTGATGAATTATATTGTGAGAGTTTCAGCTATTCCCCCATTGAAGTGAAGTGAAGTCACTCACTAGTGTCCAACTTTTTGTGACCCCATGGACTATAGCCCACCAGGCTCCTCCATCCATGGAATTTTCCAGGCAAGAGTACTGGAGTGGGTTGCCATTTCCTTCTCCAGGGGATTTTCCTGACCCAGGGATCGAACCCATGTTTCCTGCACTGCAGGCGGACGTTTTACCGTCTGAGCCACCAGGGAAGTGAGTATCCCCCTATTATTAGACACTATATTACATCCATTTTCCCCTATTATAATAAAAAGGTGACAAATACCTTCCTTCTTACAGTTTTATATACATTTTAGAAAAATTTCCTGAAAAATTTGTAATAGAATGCTTGCAAGTTTAATGATGACCCAAGTGTTAGCTTAAAATTCTTTACCAACTCCCATGATTAGCACATGTCTGTATCATAAAGAAAACAGGTGCCATGGAGAGAATTAGGTTACAACCTCTGGGGTGGAGGGAGTTGTATTTGGATGCTCATTTCACATCCAAGGGGTGGTTCTTTAGACTTCAGCACATATTGAAGGACTTTGTTGAAAGATCAGCGGCAGAATAGCTAAGACGCACAGCTTATTCATAGAGCCTTGTGCCACTCGGCATCTTGATTCAGCCTATCAATGAGCAGATAAAAACTGGTTGTAAAAGATATTCACTCCAGCATTAGGAGGGGAGTTGGACTTCATAAACTTGAATGTTTTTCAACTTTAAAATTCTGAGATTAGAAATAAAACCTTTTAGGGACTTCCCTGGTGGTTCAGTGCTTAAGACTCTGCCTTACAGTGCAAAGAATATGGTTCAATCGCTGGTTGGGAAACTAAGATCCCATGTGTGTGTGTGTTAGTCCCTCAGTTATGTCAGACTCTTTGTGACCCCATGGACAGTAGCCCACTGCCGAGTTTTCCAAATTTGCTGGCATATTGCATGCAGCACCTTCACAGCATTCTCTTTTAGGATTTGAAATAGCTCAGCTGGAATTTCATCACTTCTACTAGCTTTGTTCGTAGTGATGCTTCCTAAGGCCCACTTGACTTTGCATTCCATGGTGTCTGGCTCTAGGTGAGTGATCATACCATTGTGATTATCTAGGTCATGAAGATCTTTTTTAATAGTTCTTCTGTGTATTCTTGCCACCTCTTCTTAATATCTTCTGCTTCTGTTAGGTCCATACCATTCCTGTCCTTTATTGTGCTCATCTTTGCATGGAATGTTCCCTTGGTATCTCTAATTTTCAAATCCTAAAAGATGATGCTGTGAAAGTGCTGCATTCAACATGCCAGCAAATTTGGAAAATTCATCAGTGGCCACAGGACTGGAAAAGTCAGTTTTCATTCCAATCCCAAAGAAAGGCAATGCCAAAGAATTCTCAAACTACCATACAATTGCACTCATCTCACAAGCTAGCAAAGTAATGCTCAAAATTCTCCAAGTCAGGCTTCAACAGTATGTGAACTGTGAAATTCCAGACATTCAAGCTGGATTTAGAAAGGGGAGAGGAACCACAGATGAAATTGCCAACATCTGCTGGATCATTGATTGAAAAAGCAAGAGAGTTCCAGAAAAACATCTACTTCTGCTTTATTGACTACGCTAAAGCCTTTGACTGTGTAGATCACAATAAACTGTGGAAAATTCTGAAAGAGATGCGAATACCAGACCACCTGACCTGCCTCTTGAGAAACCTGTATGCAGGTCAGGAAGCAACAGTTAGAACTGGACGTGGAACAACAGACTGGTTCCAAATAGGAAAAGGAGTGCGTCAAGGCTGTATATTGTCACCCTGCTTATTTAACTTCTATGCAGAGTACATCATGTGAAATGCTGGGCTGGAAGAAACACAAGCTGGAATCAAGACTGCCGGGAGAAATATCAGTAAGCTCAGATATGCAGCTAACACCACCCTTATGGCAGAAAGTGAAGAAGAACTAAAGAGCCCTGTGATGAAAGTGAAAGAGGAGAGTGAAAAAGTTGGCTTAAAGCTCAACATTCAGAAAACTAAGTTATGGCATCCAGTCCCATCACTTCATGGCAAATAGGTGGGGAAACAGTGGAAAACAGTGACAGACTTTATTTGTGGGGGCTCTAAAATCACTGCCGATGGTGACTTCAGCCATGAAATTAAAAGACACTTGCTCCTTGGAAGAAAAGTTATGACCAACCTAGACAGCATATTAAAAAGCAGAGAAATTACTTTGCCAACAAAGGTCCGTATAGTCAAAGCAATGGTTTTTCCAGTAGTCATGTATGGATGTTAGGGTTGGACTATAAAGAAAGCTGAGTGCAGAAGAATTGTTGCTTTTGAACTGTGGTGTTGGAGGAGCTCCAATACTTTGGCCACCTGATGCGAAGAACTGATCATTGGAAAAGACCCTGACGCTGGGAAAGATTGAAGGCGGGAGAAAGGAATGACAGAAGATGAGATGGCTGGATGGCATCACCGACTTGATGGATGTGAGTCTGAGTGAACTCCGGGAGTTGGTGATGGACAGGGAGGCCTGGTGTGTTGCGATTCATGGGGTCACAAAGAGTCGAACACGACTGAGTGACTTAACTGAAGTAAGTAAATAAATAAATATTTTAAAGAGAAAGAAAATAAATCCTTTCTACCAGGCAAGAGTCAGAGTAGCATCCACTACAAGTCGCGAACTATTGGGTAAATGTTTATTTCCCACCATCGGCCCCCCACTTTTTTTTTTTTTTGCATTTGCCTTCACTTAGAGCTTTAAGCTGACAGAAGCAGTAAAGACCATCTAACCAAACTTATGAATTAGGCTTTAGTTTAGTTTGAACATTTTAAGACATCTTTGGGGAAGTTTTAAGTAAAATGGGTTTTACTATGAGCCACCATGGCTCATAAGTAGGTTAAAATGTGTTTGCATTTCCCAGGAGTGTGTTTTAATGTTACACATTCCACAGCAGATCCAGGTTTAGCCAAGTATCTTTAGAATCAATTTATAAAGATTTGCTTAAACAATTTAAAAGATTAACCTTTTATAGCACGACAAAAATATTGAAGTATTAATTTGGTTTTCTACACTGTAGTTTTTCGGAGCAACTAGTACAGTGTTCTGTTAGCTGTAAGTCCAGAAATTGAGTCTGTCTATAATTGCATGCAGCTGTATCTATCTATATATCATGTATCTACCTACCAATCTATCATCCATCTTGCTATTGATCTGTTCCTAAAACACATGCCTGAGATAGTTAGAGGCAGAAAAAGATAGGTCTTCCAAGATGTGAGTGGTGAGGACTCTTGGAAAGGGTCTGAGAGAAACGAAAGGCATTCATTGTGTACAAAGAATTCTGAGAGATCTTCCCCTAGGAGTGAACCAGCCTTAACCACGTCTTGGAGAGGGAACATTTAAGAAGCACAGATTGGATATGTGTCCCACTAACTAGGAATTTCACAGCCTCCTCCACAGGGATCTGTTCACTGTTTAGGGTTCACCGGGTTTCACATGCATAATCCAACAGCATGAGTGTCTGTAAAGTGCTGGGAGACTGCCCCCCTGTCCACAGGGCTCCTGGCCAAACTGCTGGTCACTGTGAAGCAATTCTGTGTCCCCTCCAAAGGCGAAGACAGAAGCAGTAAAGACAGGGTGGTATTCAAAAATACAACAACTTATTTCTTTGCCAGCTCTCCCCAAATAACAGACATCTCCCAGAGGAGCCATCATCCCTGCCCTGCCAGGCAAGAGCAGGAGGGTAGACCCTCACCTCATGTGCATTTCATGAAAAGCCCTAAGTCCGTCTGGTATCACATTGAGGATATGAACGAAGAAGTACAGGAATAGTTCAGGCCACAAGGTTGATTTCTACCAGCTATCACCAGCATCAAAATTGGGTTCTAATACACTGAATGATGGGTTCCCCTGACGGCTCAGATGGTAAATACTCTTCCTGGAGTGCAGGAGACCTGGGTTCAATTCCTGGTTGGGCAAGATCCCACAGCTTCCACTTATATGCGGAGACTAAAGTACCAGCTAAAGTCCTCTGGCCACTTAGGAAGGACAGACCCCCAGAATTGGTGAGCATTTCCTCCCAGTCTGAAACAGCCTCTCAATATCAGAAACCACTCTGCCTGTTTTAGGAGTTTATTCAAATCATCTGTGCCCAGAAGAGCTGCTCTGGGAACCTTGGCTTGTGGTCCACTTAACCCAGTGAGATTGGACACGTGGTTTCCTGTAGCAGGAAGACATCACAGGACCATCTGCTGTAGCATAGGATGCCTCTCCTGAGCTGGTAGGAGACAAGCTGGAGATGGGCTCTAAAGAGAGCTGTTAGCCCTGAGATAGGACCAGCGCTTCAGGAAGAGTCTGTGTACTGCATTAATGAAGCGCATCCTGCTGTGAAGCTGAGGGACACAGCACCCGGCCCTTGATAAACGGGTCTCAGAAAATAACAGCTGCTGAGCGTTTTAGAATTTCTAATGATTTATTTATGGATTTTTGGCTGCACTGGGTCTTCACTGCTGTGCGCGGGCTTTCTCTGGTTGTGGCGAGCGGCGGCTACTCCCTGGTGGTGGCATGTGAGCTTCTCCCTGCAGCGGCTTGTCTTGCTGCAGAGCAGAGGTTCTAGGGCACCCAGGCTTCAGCAGTTGCAGCTCACAGGCTCTAGCGCACAAGCTCAGTAGTTTTGGCGCATGAGGTTAGTTGCTCCGAGGCGTGTGAGATCTGCCAGAACCAGGGATCGAACCCTGGTCTATGTATCTATCTACGTGTCCCCGGCACTGGCAGGTGGATTCTCCACCACTGGACCACCAGGGAAGCCCCTGAGCTTTTGCATCTATTTCTCTGCCTTTCAGTAAAGATTCATTTTGAGTCTCACTAAGCTGTCAAGACTTAAACCAGAAATATATTTTTATAACACTTGACTCAACAGCACTTTTATCACAGTGGAGAAGCCGTGGCAGATCTGTGGACTTTTCCTTGGTCATCAAAAAGAAGGTGAGACTTAAACTTCATGAGGATGGGGTGATATGGATCTGATGGTGCCTGCTAGACTCCTGAGCTGGGCCCCGCGGCTGTAACCGACGCCTGCATTCACCTGCTGGCTGGACTGGCTTTCTTCCCAGTGGGTGGCTGTTTGTCTGGGGCTTCGGAGAGGGCCCATTTAGTTCATCTCAAAGAAGAAGTTTATAAAAACTGTTCAACAAGAAAAAAGCCTTGTTCAACAGTGGAACCTGTGTGCTCACTTCTGTTCTTCCACACCACATTTCAGGGACCTAGGATTCTATCCATGTGGAGAGACAACTTGCAGATACTCCCCAAATCTAATGGAATTTCCTGAAGGCCTTGGGTGAGCATCTCTCCCTCTGGCCCTGTCCGTCTCTCATCTGGAAAGTCCAAGGCTTGAGACCGGGGGACCAATGACTGGGGCGCTCTCTGCTTCTGTCACAATGAAAGGCAATGGCATTTGGTCAGTGGCCAGAATGGCAATCTCCAGTGTCCGAGCTCTGAAGGAACTAATGCAATGTACGGTGAGCTGTTGCAGACAGACGCTTCACAGATCTGTCCACAGAGATGCAACAATGGTGTAATGGGACCATTATATTATGCTATGGAATTTCAAAAGACCTTTAGCTTGACTTTAGCCCCTTTGTTGCTCCTGTTGTATCTTCTGATGCTGATGTCCTGGATCTTTCTCAGAGGAGTATAAACAATATCTTGTCCTGATGGCGTGTCTTTGAAAGATGGCTGCAGGAAGTCATACCTAAGACCTGGCCAAGACAGCAGAGCTCAGAGGCAGGGTCCTGCCTTGTCAAGAATCAAGGCATTTCTCTGTACTGCATTGAACTTGGTTCTTATGGGCTTCAGAAATTCAGAGACATCCTGCCACTGCTATCCCCTCTCCAGAGCTGCCAGGCACCTTCTCACCCGAGGCTTCCTCTTCCACCTCCAGCCCCGCCCAGCACCCTGCAAATCTGCCCCACAAAATCCTGTGTCAGCTCCCTCATATCTCCCCAAGGTTTTTAAATTCTGTTTCAAAGATCCCCTGGCGAAGGAACTGGCAGCTTGCTCCAGTATGCTTCCCTGGAGAATCCCATGGACAGAGGAGCCTGGCAGGCTACAGTCCACGGATTGCAAGAGCTGGACACAACTTAGCGACTAAACCCCCACCACCTCTCCCAACTGACTGCTGCTTTCTTCCTAGATGAAGGAACCTGGCTTCCCTGGTGGCTCAGCTGGTAAAGAATCCACCGACAATGTGGGAGACCTGGGTTCGATTCCTGGGTCGGGAAGATCCCCTGGAAAAGGGAAAGGCTACCCACTCCAGTATTCTGGCCTGGAGAATTCCATGAACTAAGTCCATGGGGTCGCAAAGAGTCGGACACAACTGAGCGACTTTCACTCTCACTAGTCACGTTTGCATCTGTCAGGGCCTAGGATAGTGCCCGACTCAAAATACACTGGTGAATAAATGACCACAACTCAGTTCTTGATATTTAAGCATATTTGGCAACATTAGCACGTTTATGCTGCTAGAAAGTTTAGCAAATGGATATTCTAAAACTGGACTGTCTATGCTGGCAAGGACGTTGGAAATCTGACTTTCTTTTGTAAAGGTAGGAAACCTCAGGCACAGAAGTGATGAGTTCTGTCCAGGGTTGCAAAGCTGGTTAGTAGCAGGGCTCAGTTTAACTAGGGGCTCCCAATTCACTCCCCCATTCTCTGCATTTATTTTGGTGACACCTTCGCGGTGGCCGATGTACCAGGTAAACTGGCTTATTTTTACCACCCACTCAGCTGGCCCGGACAGAATGAGAAAACCAAGCCCAGCCTGTTGCAGCGGTTCCCTTGCCACTTCCTGCTCAGTGACTGTGGGAGGGGCCTGCGTGGAGTGCTGACCGTAAGAAATCTGCTTCTCTGCATTTTGTAGAAACGGGTATGTGGATTAAGGGTATATTCCCTGCAACTAATTATGCAGACGTGTGGGCAATGCTCTTTGCTAATTTCAGGAGCTGTGCCCAAACTATTTAAAAGCAAGGGCGTGCTTTGTCTTCAGAAAGAAAAATTCAGGGAAGTTATCCTAAAGGCTCTACCTCTGACTTGTCAATGGGTTTTTTTGCTTTTAAAAAATAGCTTCCTTCAAACTGCAGAGTTTAAAGATTTTTACAATTCAGTGACAGATGACCCAGTCTGTGTTTTCCTGATCTCGAACTGGGAGTTTATTTTTTTATTTTTATTTTTTTTTATTTTTCTCTCTCTATATATTTTTAATATATATATATTTTTTAAATTTTAAAATCTTTAATTCTTACATGCGTTCAACAAAGATGCCACAAACTCAATGGGGGCTTAAAAGTCAGGGTTGTTACTAAGGAGAACAGTTTTACAAAGGATGAAATTCTGTTGTATCTCGAGGACAGAAGGGTTTTGGACAAGGTCAGTTTCATAATGTGCCATTTTGGATGGGATTGGTTTACATTAACTGTAAAGCTTTTCAAGGCTGGTACCAGGAGACTGGTGTGTGGATATGTGTCCGCTGATTTTAGCAGGCAGTTTTCCTCTCTCTCTCTCTCCCTTACACACACAGCTAGAACTGCCTCTGTCCAAATGAACAGCATTGACTTTTTCAGAGTTGGATGGATTTCCATGGCACAAACCAACAGCTCCTTTAGAAATAGATTGGACCTGAGGAATTGTTGAAATACATACGGCTTGGTCCTGACTATTGACTGTAGAAACGCACTGTACACCTTGAAGAAGACTCTGGTGATTCCTTGAGGTTCAAGGATTCAAAAATGGCTGAGAGACAATATAGATGGACCTGGAGAGTGTCATACTGAGCGAAGTAAGTCAGACAGAGAAGGGGAAACATCGTATGACATCCCCTACACGTGGAATCTAAAAAGAAATGATACAAATGAATGTACTTACAAAACAGAGACTCAAAGACTTAGAAAATGAACTTATGGTTGTCTGGGGAGGGGTTAGCTAGGGAGTATGGGATTGACATGTATACACTGCTGTATCTAAAATGGATAACCAACAAGGACCTACTGAATAGCACATAGAACTCAAAGCTGTGTGGCAGCCTGGATGGGAGTTTGGGGTAGAATGCATGTATATATGTGTGGCTGAGTCCCTTTGCTGTTCACCTGAAACTGTCACAACATTGTTTGCTAATTGGCTATATCCCAATACAAAATAAAAAGTTAAAAAAAAAAAAGTAGTAACAAAGAAAACGGCTGAGCGAGAGCTGCCTTTACTTTGGGGTGTTTCTCTGGCGTAGTGAGAACTTCAGGGTTTACCTGAATTCCTGCTCTCATTTCATCCCATCCTAGACTTTGGCCTGCACCCCAGGAAGTGTTGTTCTCAGGGGTCCTGTTTACTCCAGGAGCTTCCTGATGGGCCTTCCTATTTCCCATATTCTTTCTGTTCACCCAGAATCTACAAATATCCAGAACATCCAAGTGGTTGTGAGAGAGGCTGTCTATGTTTTCTAGGAAAGTGGAGGCTTCCAAAGTAAAGTGACCCCATCTGCCTGGGGGCAGCAGAGGTATCCGGAAGCAAGATCTCGCTTAAGTGCCCTTTCAGGGAATCTGATAATGAATGTAAGAGTCTTCAGTCTAACAGTGAATTAGCTGTATGTCTCCAGGCCTCAGTTTTTTCATCTATGAAATGCAGGATCAGTTCAAGATCCATTTACAGTCAATCATCTATGAATATGTGATTCATATTCTGGTGCGTTTCGTCCTTGCTCAGTCATGTCCAACTCTTTTCGACCCCCTAGACTGTAACTCACCAGGTTCCTCTGTCCATGGAATTCTCCAGTTACGAATACTGGAGTGGGTTGCCATTTCCTTCTCCAGGGGATCTTTCAGACCCAGGGACCAAACCCGCATCTCTTGAGCCTCCTGCACTGGCAAGTGGATTCTTTACCAGTGTGCCTCTGTGCAGTGCTAATTCATATTCTAATGGCTTAGACATCTACGCCCTGGAGCAGAGGCTGGACCCAGGGCTCTGGTCTGTGCAGCAGCAGGAAGAGAGGTTGAGCCTGCTCTGCGGCTTCCCCTCTGTTCACAGGGGCCACCCAACCAGCCATGGCCCCTCACTCTGAGCCTGTGAAGACAACAGGCCCTACTGTACAGTACAGAGAGCTATACTCAATATCCTATGATAAACCATAATGGAAAAGAATATAGAAGAATGTATATATATATTCATAACTAAAATAATTTTGCTATACAGCAGAAATTAGCACAACATTGTAAAGCAACCGTACTTCAATTAAAAAAAAAAAAAAAAGACACCAGCCCAGTGTGGGCCCGGGCCCCACAGTGCAAGCTTGCAGGGCCCTTTTCCATCCAAGGCAGGGATTTGGGAGCGTCAGGATTCTAGGTGTATTCTAGCCTCCCAGAATTCTCCATCAAGCATCACAATTATTTTAATCATTTCTTGGTAACATTTCAGAGAGCAGATGACTTAGGGAGACAGAATCTTCCCCATGTTCTGTATGAAAGCCCAGAACGGTGACCCCACTGGCCTGTAGAGGGCCACAGGTGAGAAGCCAAATGGTTTTTCAGCTGTCCTCAGCCAAACCCGGAAGAGATCAATTGCTTCAACTGTTACTATGGCCTGTCATGGGTCTAAATGTGCCAAGTGGTCAAAACTCAGCACAATAGGCAGTTAACAGGCATCAGAACCACACTTACAGGAAGTCAAATTAAATCAAGGCCTTACGAATCTCTGCCCACTTCATCCTGAAACATACAAGCCCAAGCTGTCAGACATGCAGCCAAGCCCAGACGCGTGTATCCGAGCTATGGTTTCCCTGGAGCCAGGACAGCCGAGCATTGCTCTCTGCCTCTCAACCTCATGCTCCCCTGTGACTCTTATCCCACCTCAGAGCTCAGTGCTTCTTTTCTGTCCTCCGTACATCAAGGACCTTCACCAGCTCCTGATGGTTTTGCCTTTTGCCTTTACATGTATTTGGAAAACACCAGGTACCAACTGTAGTTTTTTTTGCCTTCTGAATGCAAGAACACCTTGATTGGGATGAACACAAATGATGGTGGTTTCTCTAACTACAAAAGTCCCTTTAAGTGGCCAGCTCTGTGCTAACCCTCTCTATTTTTTGGGGGAAACTGCTCCTCTTCCTGGTGGACCCCTAGCCAAGGTGCAAGCTCTAGCTAAGGTCCTCGTGGAGTGGTCCAGGGACCAGAAGCATCAGCATCGGCTGGGAGACTGTTAAGAATGCAGAATCTCAGACTTCACTCCAGAGCGTCACCTTGAGACCAGAATCTGCAGAGAACAAGTTCTGCTGGTGATCTGTGTGCAATTCTGCTTTTGAGAAGTGACCTCCAGCCATCTGGATTGAATTGCAGGTGCCTTTCTGGTCCCAGTGATTAGTGTGTGTGTGGGCAGGCGGCAGGGGAGGGGGTGGGGAAGGGGAAGGGGAAGGCAGAGGGTCAGGCATGTGACTCAAGCTGGCTCTTGGCCCTTGCCCACAACAGCTATAGTAATCCCGTGCCTTTTTTGAATCTCTGGTGAAGAGTCTATTCTTCCTTAGTAGAACATGTGAAGTTCAAGACTATATCTTGACATTTCTCCCATCAACTTGGTCTGCATATTGACTGGAAGATCTGACGACAAAGGCCCCCTAGGGCTTCCTGGTGGCTCAGATGGTAAAGAATCCGCCTGCAAAGCGGGCGACCTGGGTTTGCTCCCTGGGTTGGGAAGATGCGCTGGAGGAGGGCATGGCAACCCACTCCAGTATTCTTGCCTGGAGAATCCCCATGGACAGGAGAGCCTAGTGAGCTGCAGTCCACAGGGTCACAAAGAATCAGACATGACTGAGCAACTAAGCACAGCATAGGACCCCAGAGAGGGCAGTCCTCTCCCAGGGAAGCTTAATACAATATCATTCACTGGACACCAGTTAATTAGCATTTCAAGGTTCTGGGCACCACGTCTGACTTATAGAATTGTGCTCATCATACATACATTTTCTCCTTCCCCATTTTCCCTCTGAGTTGTACTGTGATGCTTATAATTCTCTGGCCAAACAACTGGGGAAGCCAGAGGCTTCTGGTGAGCTTCAGAGGGAGCGATCACATCTGAAATGGGCAGCACCACAGTTATGGTCAACGAAACCACGGCCTTCGGTTAACCCTAACCCTAGAGCCTTGATCAGCAGGCAGCGTGGGTCAGGGTATGAAACAGTAACTTTTGAAGCCAGAGAGATAAAGATGAAACACTGCTTCACTGCTTATACTGGCGGGGTCCTAAATAACTTGTGGAACCTTTGGGATCCTTAATTTCTTCATCAGGAAAATGGGCAACCTTGGAGGATTAAGGTAGTAGCTAAATGAGAGAAAATAGTTCAGTAATCACCAAAGCAGCTGCCATGGTAGAAATACCTTATATATTACCCTCGTCACCCTTTCCATTCTTTCCTTTTGAAAGGATGGACTTTGGAAGTAACCTAAATGTTTACCAATAGACAAACGGATAAAAAAGATGGGATACATAGACACAATGGAATATTACTCAGCCACAAAAAGGGATGACACTGGGTCATCTGTAGAGACATGGATGGACCCAGAGATGCTCATACAGAGGGAAGTAAGTCAGAAAGAGAAAAAACAAATACCATCTATTAACGTATATATGTGGAGTCTAGAAAAATGGTATCGATAACCCTATATGCAAAGGAGGAATAGAGACACAGACATACAGAAAAAATGTATGGTTACCAAGGTGGGAAAGGAGTGGGGTTGGGGGAACTGGGAGATTGGGATTGACTTATACACACTATTGATCCTATGCATAGAATAGACAACTAGTGGGGATATACCGCATGGCACAGGAGCTCCACTTACTGCGCTGCGGTGACCTAAACGGGAAGGAGTCCAAACGGAGTGGACAGATGTATACGTACGGCCCATTCACTTTTCTATGCAGTAAAAGCTAACCCAGCATTGTGACACAACTATCCCATTATTACAAACTAATTAATACAAAATAAATAAAAGGACAGACTTCAATTTAAAGAAAATACTTTGAGGCTTGAGTCTAATCTCTCAAGTTGTCAACAGAATAAACTAAAAACGGCCTTAGCATTTTGTACTAAATCACAGTAGACACAAGGACTAGTCTGACTGCATTTCAGAAACTTTTACTAATCGCTGCTACACTGCAAGAATCATAAGTGTTTTTTTTTTTTAAAGAACTAAATGTATAATGATTTATATTTTGAGCATTTGATTAAAGTTCTGCCAGTTTCTAGATTGCATTCAACGATCTCAGTCTCCTAAGGCTGTGAGATTCACCGCGTTGTTTCCATGGGGGCGGTGCCCTGGTTTGGAGGTGGGGAGTCGACGCTGTGGTGCAGACACTGCCCTTGACCATCTGGGTAACAAAGGCTTGCCCAACACCATCCTCAACATCGAGGCCACTGTCTTTCAACCCACAGTCAACCCAAATGAAGGAAGTGGAATTTAAGCTTGGAGTCAAAGCAAATAATCCCATTCAGATTTTGAAGTCTCATATCCTTGGGCAAAAGTTTTCATGACATTGCAACACCCTTCAGTGATGCTGGCAACCAAGTAAAAAATGTGGTTAAAAACACGAGCTCAAGAGCCTGAGTCCGAGCACTGTGTAGGATGGTTACCTGGGCCAGCTCCACAGACTCCCTGCTCCTGTGCCTCAGCTTCATCATCTGTGAAACGGAAACAGCAGTAATATCCACCTCACACGGCTGTTAAATGAACTGCTTTGTATAAGGTACTTATGATTAGTGCCTGTACAAAGTAAGCACTCAATGAACCTTACCTCGTATTACTATTATTATTTATATATTTGGCTGTGCTGGGTCTTAGTTGCCTTCTTGAAGCATGCAGACTCTTACTTGTAGCATGTGGGATCTAGCTCCCGGACCAGGGATGGAATCTTGGCCCCCTGCATTGGGAGTGGTGAGTCTTAGCCACTGGACCGCCAGGGAAGTCTCATTCTTGTCTTTCTCAAAGTATGGCCGCATACAACATTACTAGTATAACCTGATCACTGCAGAAAGGGACAAAACTGTCAGTTCCTAAATTCAAATTATTGCAGTTCATCATATAACCTGCTGCTGCTGCTGCTGCTGCTAAGTCGCTTCAGTCGTGTCTGACTCTGTGTGACCCCATAGACAGCAGCCCACCAGGCTCCCCCGTCCCTGGGGTTCTCCAGACAAGAACACTGGAGTGGGTTGCCATTTCCTTCTCCAATGCATGAAAGTGAAAAGTGAAAGGGAAGTCGCTCAGTCGTGTCTGACTCTTAGCGACCCCATGGACTGCAGCCCACCAGGCTCCTCCGTCCATGGGATTTGCCAGGCAAGATTAAACAAAATTCTTTGATGGCCTCACCATGCAAATAACTCATTTTACAGTCATAGTCAACGGAAGTCCTTTTCACATATGTGTGGTTGTCGAGCTACGCCTCCCCTCTGTCCAGCTTGCTCCTTGTTTTGTGGATTTATGTGGACACTTTAGACATACTCCTATTACATTTCTTATTGAATCTGGCCCTGCTTTCTAGCCAGCCAGATCTTTTTGGGTCCTGGTTTCACCATGTGCTGTGCTGTGTTTACTCACTTGGACATGTCCGACTCTTTGCGACCCCACAGGACTGTGTCCATGGGGATTCTCCAGATAAGAATACGGAAGTGGGTTGCCATGCCCTCCTCCAGGGGATCTTCCCGATCCAGGTATCAAACCCAGGTCTCCTGCATTGCAAGCAGATTGTTTACCATCTGAGCCACCATGGAAGCCCCCAAGACATCATTAATCCTCCTAGAGTTTGAGTCATTTACAATTTTAACGAATGTAACTTTCATGATTTTACCAAAATCACTGATAAACATATCCACTGGACTAAGCCCACGTTCCAGAGTTTGTTTCAGTGGTGGCCCACAGTATGGAATCCATTCATTCTCACCATTATTAGGATTTCTCTAAGGGACAGCTAGTCCAACCTAGTTTTCTTCTGACCCCTAGTACTATTTTGTTTTCGCCAGTGCTTTTTTGTCTTAATTTTTTTTAATTTATTTTTGGCTGTACCGAGTCTTTGTTGCTGGGCGTGCGCTTCCTCTGATTGCAGCCAGCGGGGACTACCCTTTCTTGTGGTGCACGGGGCTCTCACGCAGTGGCTTTTCTTGTTGCGGAGCATGGACTCTGGGCATGTGGGCTCAGCAGCTGTGGCACATGGGCTGTTTGACCTGTGGCATGTGAAATCTTCCCAGACCGGGACTGAACCCATGCTCCCTGAACTGGCAGGCAGATTCTTAACCACTGGACTGCAGGGACGTCCTCCCCAGTGTTTTCAAGGAAGCTTCAAGTGGACCTAAACTCCTGGCTGCTAATTAGGCACGAATTGTGAAATTGTTGATTACTTGTGAGAAAATGACAGTAATTAGCAGAAAATACCTGTCCTTTGTGTTTTAAGAATATTTGCTGGATGAAGCTTAAGAAAGAGATCATTTGTTCAAAAGAGTTCCTGCAAAATCCAGGTTTGGCTTGTAGTCATGTGCACTCGGGCATGGGCCAGCCTGATGGGAGAGGGCTGTGGAGTCAGTCCTCTGACAGGAGGGGCCCTGGGAAGGCTCTGTTCTAGACATTGGAGAGGGGCAGGGGTGAGAGAACCACCAGCTCCTATCCCACCCGAATCATGAATTAAAGGCCCAGTAGAACTTGTCAGGCTTATGGACCAGATGAACATCTGAGGCTGCAGTCCTGGTTAATATCAGGGACTATGCATCAGGGCCTCCCAAGATGGCATTCGTGGTAAAGAATCTGCCCGCCAGTGCAGGGAACGTAAGAGACGCAGGTTCAGTCCCTGAGTTGGGAAGATCCCCTGGAGGAGGGCTTGACACCCCACTCCAGTATTCTTGCCTAGAGAATCCCATGGACAGAGGAGCCTGGTGGGCTACAGTCCACAGGGTCACAAAGAGTTGGACACAACCAAAGAACTTAATCCGCACACACGTGCATCAGTGTGGTGGGCCCTTTGATCTCCACCCCCCTCCCACCTCCCCCAGAACTGAGCATAGCAGAGACTGCCTGGTGAAGGATTTAGGGCTGCTTCTTTCCTTTAGAGAGTGGCTGTGTGCATCCTGGCACCACAATGTCAAAAGGCGTTGGGAGGACCCTTTGTAGTGTCTGGCAGCTGGCTCCACAGGGCTGTGAGGCTGGGATCTTCCTGTCCACCCTGCACCAGGACAAATAGATGCTCCGGAAAAAGGGCAAAGAGCCTGGCTCAGCTGCAGCAGGCGGTCCCAGCCTGCTCCTCGCTCCTTGGGCAGGGCGGCCGCTCTGACAGTAATTTGACATGATGCGTAATAGATGAGGAAGTGGTTGGCTGGGCCTTCACAATGTGTTGTAATCCTGAGACAAAATACACAGAGATCTTCACACAAGCTGGAGATGATGGATTCCCAGGAGCTGATAACATAGGGCTTCTCCTTTCAAGTGAAAGGTCGAACCATTTCAAAGGTCCCCTTGGCGGCATGGGATATGCGATCACTTATCATGGACCTGTTTCCAGTTCAAGAGAAAAACTGAGCTTCCTGCTTTGTTTATATATACAGATTCTTTGATACAAGTCTAAAGATCCTATTTTAAACTGTTGTTATGATTAAACTACCACCTATTTTTTGGGTCAGAAGCATTAAAAGAGTCTGTTTTAACACTTCATTGAATCTCTGTTTTTCCAAAGATTGATGCAGATTAACCCTATGTCCTTCCTCTTCTTTGCGAATGGGGATGAAGAGGAAACAGAAGCCTCTGCTGTAACACGGCACCACTGGCTGGGTGGCTGAGACAACAGATGTGTATGTCCTCAGAGTTCCGGGAACTGGAAATCCAAGATCAAGGTAGTAGCAGGGCTGGCTCCTTCTGAGGCCTCTCTCCTCAGCTGGCTGTCTCTCCCCTGTGTCCTCACGGGGCTTTTCTCTGTGTGTCTGTGTCCTAATGTCCTCTTCCACTGGTCAGATTGGATTAGACCATCCTCATTTGAACTTAATCTTTGAACTCTTTCAAGGGCTTCCCTGGTGGCTGAGACCGTAAAGAACCTGCCTGCAATGCAGGAGACCCAGGTTCGATCACTGGGTGGGAAGATCCCCTAGAGAACAGAATGGCAACGCACTCTAGTATTCGTGCCTGGAAAATCCCAGAGACAGAGGAGTCTGGCCGACTACAGTCCATGGAGTCGCAAAAGAGTGGGACATGACTGAGTGACTATCACACACACACACACACACACCTCTTTCAAAGCCACGTCTCAAAAAAAAAAGTCACATTCTGAAGTTCTGGAGGTTTAGGATTTCAGCATATGTACTTTAGGGGTACACAACTCAGCCGATTAAACTCAAGTAAGGACACAGTTGCCTGGAAAAGCGCTTGCTGTCCCCACGCTGACTGCTGCCTTCAGGAGGACATTTGGTACTGACCACAGTTGCTGATGCTGAAGCTACAGGCAATCATCTGGAGGTCCCAGGACCCAGCCAGAGCAGACAGGATGAGGATGCTGTCAGCGAGGCAGCATCTGTGTTTTCCTGGCCACACCACGTGGCACGCAGGATCTTAGCTCCCCGCCCAGGGATTGAACCTGTGCCCTCTGCAGTGGAAGCGCTGAGTCCCAGACACTGGACTGCTGGGCAAATTCCAGCAAGGCCACATCTGGAGGCACTTTGGGTTCAGATCCTGCCTGTGATACCTGACAAGTTAGTCAACCTCTCTGAGGCTCATCTTTAAAGAGGATATGGCCATAATACTTACCTCCTAGGATGACTATGCAATAGAAATGACATACAGTAGGTATGCGTGCTCGGCACCCTGCTGGCAACTGGGGAGTTGTTTGAGAAATGGGGCTGTTGATAATAACAAGCAAAGTCAAGTGACTGTCCTGGCCTAGGGAGAGTTCGCCAGGCTGTCTAGGGTCCAGCCACCCTGCTTCCTGTCTGTCTAATCCAGTACTACCCAGCTATTTCCCCGTTCCACCCCCTCCCTTCTCAGAAAGCACCAGGGCTCAGTGAATACTGTGCTGTGACTTCCTGGCCTCGGGGCATCCCAAGTTAGTCTCCTCTCCACTGGCCTCCAATAAACAGACGAGCAAAGCGAGTTTCAGTTCATTTAAGGATGAAATCTCAGTAGAAGGGTTAAAACACAGCCATCAGCTTATTCTAATTATAGCCCCTCCGTCCTGCAAACATGCTCAGACATCTGAAAGTAGGTGGTGAATAGGAACAAGGAGATAAAGTGTGGGCTGTCTAGGAGGGAGTCCATTTGGTACCCACAGCGATGTAGTGGGCATCCTCATTTGGGGTGAAGCCTTGAGCTGAAAATGAAGCAGGAACCATCTCCACTGAGAGTACATGGGAAGGAACTTCGCTGGTGGTCCAGTGTCTAAGATGCCACACTCCCAATGCAGGGGGCCCGGGTCTGATCCCTGGTCGGGGAAATAGATCCCACATGCTGCAACCAAGACCTGGAGCAGTCAAATAAATAAATAAATGTGTTTTTTAAACAGTACACAGGAAAAATGAAGATTCTTTGCCACTGAGATGCTAAGATGTTCTATTAAGGAAAGTGGCCCCTGGTGGATAAAGGTGGGGCTCTTCCTGCCCCTGGTGATCAGAGCTGGGTGAGGAGCAGACCTCTCCAGCCACAAGAATCACCAGGCCAGTTAATGGGCCTGTTGCCGGACACGGTTAATAAAGCAAGGATGACCTGGGTAGTGGTGCCCGACATGCCAGCAAATCCAGGGAAGCCTTAACTCACGCGCTGCAAGATACACATCCATTGCTTACTTACATAATGGAGCAAAGCCAACTTCTGGTAACACAGCTGTAAGTGGAACTAATTCCCAAATTAGAATTTTTAGTCTGTTGTTCTCAATCAGGAGACCGTCTTTGGCCACAACTTTTTTTTCCTGTTCTAGACCTAGCCTGTAGGGGAAGCTGACCCCAGGCCCACTCCCCGAGTAGCCTGGCTATTTCCCCCATCTCCTGCCCACCGGCACTTCCGTGTTGGGCTCCTGGCCTTCCTGACCCTATGCTCTGTTCCCCATCCTGCCCTGCCTGTGGTCTCTGGGTGCCCCACCACCACTCTGCTGGGACCTGCTGGCCCCGCCTGTCCACCTGGTTCTCAGGTCCGCAGCCTAACAGGGACTTGAAAGCTGGAAGCCCCTTACTCCTCTCCTCTCTGTCTTCCCATTTCTTTTTTAAAAACCACAAGAGTCAGGACTTTGCTGGTGGTCCAGTGGTTAAGAATCTGCTTTCCAGTGCGGGGGATGTGGGTTTGATCCCTGGGCAGGGAACTAAGATCCCACATGCCATGAGTCATCTAAGTCCATGCACCGCAACTAGAAAGAAGCCTGTGAGCTGCAACTAGGGAAGCCCGGGTGCGGCAACAAAGGTCTTGCCTGCTACAATTAAGACCCGATGCAACCAGATACATAAATAAATATTTTTAAAAACCACGTGAGTTTAAGCAAGTCTGCATAAAGTTATCTTGGGAGAAAGATACTCAAACAATAACATTCTAGCTCTGGTTCCCTCTCTCCTAAATGATGTAGCATCCACCTTCTAGAGTTGATAACTCTTTTCTCAGCTACTCCTGCTCTCAGGCTTCAGTGTCTCTGCCTTCCAGAAACCCACTTTAGAAGCATAAATCTTGTTTGTCCTAATTCCTAGCCAGGGTCTACCACTGTCTGTTTTAGGAGGCCACGATCACTTGATGAAAAGAATAAGAGGTATCTGCAATGAAGGGGCTTCGGGAGGATGAGAAGAGACCCTCTGTTGTTTTCCTCTTTAGAAAAGTGAGATCAGCATTTATAAGGCTTCAGGCAAGAACACAAACCCAGGCCAAAGACAGTAATTTAGAAGGGTATCAAAGGGCCCTAAGTGTAGACACTTCGTACTTGCTGCTATTACTGCTACTAAGTTGCTTCAGTCGTGTCCGACTCTGTGAGACCCCATAGACGGCAGCCCACCAGGCTCCCCCGTCCCTGGGATTCTCCAGGCAAGAACACTGGAGTGGGTTGCCATTTCCTTCTCCAATCTACTTATGCAGGACTGACGTAAATTCAGCTGAGAAGTCCTATGGGTGTAAGGGACCTGCCCTTTGCCTAAAGATTCTGGTTAAAGCACAAAGTCCTTGCCTCCACATTCAGTGTCTCACCCAACCTTCTCTTCTCTCTACAAAATCACAACAAGACAGAACGAAGCTGCTGGGTGAGCCGCCCTTGCTCTAAAGCTCCCTAATCAGACAACACTTGAAACTGTGCTTCAAAAAGCCTCCAAACCAGACGGGAAGGAGTCTCATCCCTGCTTTGCTGACTTTTCTGCCCACTGGCCCCACCACGACCCTCATCCACAGGGACAAGACAGTCCTCCTACAGAGACCAAGATCCTGGAATAGAGGGCTTTCTTCTTCTGTTTTCTGCTGCACTACCCAGCCCTGACTGCAGTATGGAGACCCACAGGTGGCTATTAAAAATGCCTTTGAAATCCCCATGTATTTAAGTGCACCAGCTCTCTACCAAACAGATTTGTTACCTGGGACATGTACAGATTTGGGTACATGGTACATGTCATGCAACACAAATTAACTTAACTTCACTGAAAATCTCTTCCGAAAGTCCCTAGTTTTATGCTCCTCCTTTGACCACATCTTAGGCAGGGTCTATTCTTCCTGTTGGTTCATCTTTACCGCCATCTTCTCCGTATCACATAAGAGGCATCTTCTTTAATTCCTCGATCGTTGAGAAAGCAGGTGACTTTCTTTTTGGATCCCCAGTCCTGGGAATACAGGTCCAAATTACTCTCCTATGTCTTTGTTTTGTTTTGTTTTAAAGAAAGTATTGAAGTATAGTTGATTTACATTGGACTAATTTCTGCTGTGCAGCAAGGTGACTCAGCTATGCACACATACATTCCTTCGCATTTATCACAGGATAGTGGATATAGTATATGCAGATGACACCTCTCTAATGGTAGAAAGTCATGTCCGGATGTGAGAGTTGGACCATAAAGAAGTCTGAGCACCGAAGAACTGATGCTTTTGAATTGTGGTGCTGGAGAAGACTCTTAGTCCCTTGGACTGCACGGAGATCAAACCAGCCAACCCTAAAGGAAATCAACACTGAATATTCATCGGAAGGACTGATGCTGAAGCTCCAGTACTTTGGCCACCTGGTGTGAAGAGCTGACTCTGATGCTGGGAAAGATTGAGGGCAAAAGGAGAAAAAGGTGGCAGAGGATGAGATGGTTAGACAGCACCACTGACTCAATGGACATGAATTTGAGCAAACTCTGGGAAATAGTGGAGGACAGGGGAGCCTGGCATGCTCCCATGGGGTCCATGGGGTTGCAGTGTCAGACATGACTTAGCAGCTGAACACATGGACAGCCCACTGAACATAGTTCTGCACTATATAGTAGGACCTGGTTTCTTCCTATAGCTTTCTGGCCTTGGTTTAGCGCTATCTGTTGTTCAGTTGCTAAGTGGTGCCAGACTCTGTGTGACCCAGTGGACTGCAGCAAGCCAGTTCCCCTGTCCTTCACCATCTTCCGGAGTTTGCTCAAATTGCTATCTGTGGATTTGCCTGTCAAGATCCCGGGATCTCTTTCACTGGAGGCACCAACAATCCTGAGTTACTCCTCTGTTTCTGCACATCTGCCCCCTGGACTCTTCTCTGCTGGCACCTGCTCTCACCTCGAAGAATTCCACCTGGATAGGTCCCCACCTGTGGCTGCTCTCAGACCTTTTCAGCTATAAGTATCACTGTTCTTAAGGGACATCTGGGGTGACCTGTCTCTCATCCTACCCTCTTTCACCTCCAGCAGCACTTGCTGGAGTTCCAGAAGCTCTGGGAGCCGAGGGGAAGGCCGAGCCATTGCTGCACAGCTCCAGGACTGAGACACTCCATCTTTATTGTGTCTTTGTGTAGCAACAACATAGTGTTAACATTCACAGCTCTTGTTTATGGGAGCCACGGTCTATAAAGTAGTGGAGCAGGACTTGAACTCAAGAAATTAGGCTCCAGGATTAGCAGACACAAGTTACTAAATAAAATAAATAACAAGGTCCTACTGTATAGCATAGGGAACTATATTCAATACCTTGTGATAAACCATAATGGAGAAAATATGAAAAGGAATACACACACACACACGGATAGACATACATTGTGCGCACCCAGTCATGTCCGACTCTGTGACCCCATGGACTGTAGCCCGCCAGAATCCTCTCTTCGTGGAAGTTTCCAGGCAAGAATACTGGAGCGGGTAGCCATTTCCTTCTCCAGGGGATCTTCCTGACCCAGGGATTGAACCCACGTCTCTTGTATTTCCTGCTCTGGCAAGAAGGTTCTTTACCAGTTGAACCACTGGGGAAGCCATATATATATATATAATGTTTAAATATATAAAAATGAATATATTTAAATATACTCATATATATAAATGAATATATATATAAATGAATCACCTTGCTGTACACCTGAAATGAACACATTATAAATCCACCATACTTCAATAAAAATGAAAAATATTGAAAAAAGAAATCAGACTCCACTGTCTTCACTATATTCACAGTCATCAAAAGTCATGTCCAGCCTTCTTGAAGACATCTAATTTTGCCCTCCAAAGCAACTTTAAAAATAGTAAAAGTGTAACCAGCCTTGTCCATGACAGCATCTCAACATATTTGAAAACACTGAAGAGATACCCTTCTTCTAACCTTTTCAAGTTAAGCATTTTAAATTCCTCCTAAAGCTAGATTGTACAATATGGCTAAACCACAAGTTTTATTTTTTTTAATATCAATTAATACAGTGAAAGAAAACTAAACATCCAGTATATCGGTCAAATTAGCCACACTCCAAGCATGCAGTAGTCAGCAAATGGGTGCTGGGTGGGGGACTTGCTGGACAGGGCAGTCAGGGCATATCCTCCACGGCAGGGAGTTCTCCTGACAGCGCTGCTTGGGGACCTTCAAAGTGCATATTCTAGACGCATCACCATCCCTCTTCGTGCAAAATTTCAAGGGGCAGCAAATAGACCCCAGGCCACACAGAGATCCTGTCCCTCCAGTGCAGAATTCCCATCACTCTTCTAGACGCACTAGCATCTCTCCACACCTACTGTGACCATCCCTGCGACTCACAGCGGAGGCCACAAGGACCATGATGAACAGAATCACATACCCTTCAAGATCTGGGGCTTTTGTTGGGAATCATATTTTGTCGCTGCTTTTATTTAAGTTTTTTTTCGGCTGCACTGGGTCTCAGCTGCTGCATGCAGGATCTTGGATTCTCCCTGTGGCAGGCATAATCTTCGGTGGTGGTATGGGAACTCTGCCTTATTTGTGGTTTGCGGAAGCCGGTTCTCAGACTCTGCGTCTTAACAAGCTCCCAAGCGATGTGCTGCAGGTGGACCACTTGTCATATTTTGAGACCCTCCCACTTCCTCAAAAGGACAAGCGCCCCCAAAGCGTTTCCTCGAAAAGCATGAGGTTCCTAAAGACTTTCCAGAAACATGCCTGCAGGACTGCCATCACTTTGCCAGTTTCCTCTTTTTGCCCGGGTCACCCCAGGAGCTGAGTGGCTTTGTCAGCACCTCCAGATTCCCCTGGAGAGGGATTCCGGGAACAGGGGAGGGGGGAGCTGGAGCAGCTGCTGGGGCAGGGCAATGACAGAGAACTCTCTGCCACTTAACGCCTGTGTGGGCAATGCAGCTGGCTGAGAGGCCTCCGTTTACCCTGGCGGGAAGATGGGCTGGGTCCACTGGGGGGAGCAGCACGGGGCACCCTTGGTGAGGGGCTCTCCAGCGGGGAAGCTGGTGGCCGTAGGGGTGGAGGGAACCGAAGCAGGGGAGAGCAGACTGGCTGCTGGCTGGATGAGCGTGGGGTAGGAGTGGGGATGAACCAGCCATTCCCACAGGAGCAAAGGAGTGTGCAGTGAAAGAACCCTGGTGGGAGTGTGGAGGCTGGTGGCTCCCAGGAGTGCCTTGGATTTTATTTCCCCATCATTAAAACAGGGAATGGGATTGGAGATAGGGTCTCTAAAGTAACATGCTATGAAAGGCTGACAAGGTCACACAGAGCTCCGCAACCCCTCCCCTCCCCACAGCTTCATGTCGGCACCCCCCCCGCCCCACAACCAAAGCTCTAATAAAATGTGAGCTCCATATACACTTCAATTGTGTTCGACTCTCTGCAATCCTATGGACCATAGCCCACCAGGCTCCTCTGTCCATGGGATTCTCCAGGCAAGAATACGGCAGGGGATTGCCACGCCCTCCTTCAGGGGATCTTCCCGACGCAGGGATCAAACCTGTGTCTCTGCAGGGATGGAACCAGCATCTTTTACATCTCCTGCACTGGCTTTTTACCACTAGCGCCACCTGGGATGCCCATGCACTATTGATAGTATGTATAAAACAGACAACTGATGAGAACATCACGGAGAACGCGACTTAATGCACGGTGGTGACCTGAATGGGAAGGAAATCCTAAAGGGAGGGGGTATATGTATACAAATGGCTCACTCCTTTTGCTGTGCAGAAGAAGCTAACACAACATTGTAAAGAATACTGCAATAAAAACTGAATAATAAAAAGCAAGATCCATAAGACATTAGCATTAAGCGAAAAAAGCAAGCCATCAAGTAATATGTATACCTTGATAGTATACCAACACGTATACATTGTACATTCATTTATGCATTAAACAATAGCAAAATTAGCACCTATCACACGGCAGGAATTACTCTAGTCGGTGGAGATAAAGTAGCGACCAGATAGACAAAGGCCCTCCTAGAGCCGACACTCAAGTGGGCAGGCAAACAATGAACAAACAGACCAATTAATAATCAAAATGAAAGAAGAAACCCGAGCTCCTTCCCACAGCTGTCGCGGCAATGTTCTTTCCCTCACTTCCATCCCTGGCTCCCCATCACATCTCACTGCTTTGGTCTTACTCACTTTTGCGCTTCGCATCACACCGGAGTCTTTTAAAATAATTTTCTTAGGCAGACCCGCATCACTTGAAACTGCATTAGTGGGTTTACCGTATGTGCACACACATGTCTTTACATATGGCACATATGCTTGCACATACATGTGTGCGCGTGTGTGCCCCTGTACACGAATGTGCGTGTGTGTGCCCCTGTATATGGATGTGCGTGTGTGGTTCGGACAGGTCTTGGTACAACTTAAATCCTCAATAATGTTTGCTGAAGAAATGAGTAAGTTATGTGTCAATAATATCTTAATAAAACTGGGGGCAGGGAGAACAAAGAAGTGGTTGAATAAATCAACGATCACAGGATAAAGCAGAAAAGAAACAAGGCAGGTGTTAAGAATCTCCTCCCACTTTGCAGATGCAGCAGCTGGATAAAAGGAGGACTGAGTGATTTGCTCAGGATTACAGAAAAGCCAGGAAAGATCAGGGGAAAGAAAGGCCCCAAGCCAGGGACGTCCCTGGTGGTCCAGCGGCTAAGACTTCACGCTTCCAATGCAGGGGCCAGGGTTCCACCTCTGGTCAGAGAACTAGATACCCCACATCTCAACTAAGTCCATCCCACGTGCCGCAAGAAAGATCCGGTGCAGCCAGATAGATACATATTTAGTAGGAAGAAAAGAAAATCCCCAACCCAGGCTCTTTTGTCTCTTCCTCCCTCTGCAGCCGTGGTGGGTGGCGTTTGGACCAAGTTCCGGATCCAGGGGTGGTATAAGGCCACTATGTGGGATACATTACTGCGCTGAACAGGACTTTTTTTATAACAAGGGATCACTTTCAAGTTTATGCTTAGTTACCTCCTCTTTCCTAAGACGATACCACCCCCAACATGCACAAGTACTGTGGTTATGCCCCCTTATTTGAACCCTCCCAGCCATGGCATCCCATCAGTGGGACTGAGGTACCTCTTGTTGGACTGTGTATGACAATGGATTTTGTAAAGGCCTTCCACCCTCCTCCCAGGTGATGTCAGAGACGGAGGCACAGTCCCTATCAGAATGCCTCTAGCCTTTCTCCTTTTCCTCCCAAGCAACTGAGAAATGGCTATTTTAAGTCCCTGGTGGAAAGACGCCCTGAAGCTGCCCTGGCTGTCCACGTGGGCCCCTCGGTACTCCCTACCTGCCTTCACCATGGTTGTTGGTGGTAAACGGCCAGATGTCGGCCTCTGTGGGCACCAAGTATTATTTATAACAAGGCCTGAGCTGGAGCCACTAACATCCAAGTCAAGATTTGTCCTCATTTTTCATTTTTAATTCAAGCGTAATTCCTACCTACTATTCTGCGTGATCCTTTTTTTGTTTCCTCCCGGTCTGCAGATCATTATAAAATAGAAACAGAGCCACAGAAAGTGACCTGTCTCAAGAAAGATTCTACCAGGAGGAGAGTTGCCACTGATGTGACCTAGGGTTCTTTCCACCTGGTCCTGCGCACATGCCCACTGTGTTTCTAGTGATCTCCCATCTCAGGTTAGGGTTCGGGTTCTCCCAACTCAGGCCCTGGGCTAGGACCTAATGAGTATTTAGGTCAACAGGAAGGGGCCCTGCCTTCATGGAGGTGCCCACTGGGTTGTTTAGAGGGCATATACTGTAGGCTGTGACGTCAGAATCTACGTGTAATGTCCCTCAGGCAAGGTGGACACGGATCCACAGAGGTGCTGGGGGGCTCCTGGCACCACCCCCAGGACCCCAGCACCCACTGTCTCCTCTGCCCTGAGGCCCTGCTCTGAGCATGCAGATTCTGGGGGTCGTGTCTCAGGGTAGATGAAAAAAGGCCTGGAGGGCTCAGCGCCAGTCCAAGGCCAGGTCGTGCCAGAGAACCTTGAATACACACTGTGTTTCAGTGCTTCTGAGGTAGAAGAGACTTAGACCATCTGTATGTGGATTGTCACCGACTCCTGATGAATAAAAATATTCCACTCATCAGCTGTGAAGAAGGAGTGAAAAAATGCTAAGTCAGTGACCGTGACCTCTCCCAGGAGCCACCTCCCCCAGCGCTGCTTCAGGGAGGCAATTCCTACGTAAGCTTGGGTTCTGAGCTGAGGCCTCCAAGGAGATCCTGACTCTTCATTTCGTAGCTGTGCGTCTTGGGCAGGTGAGTGGTGAAACCTGCCAGGGCCTCAGCCTCACATGGAAAATGAGGACAATCTCGTCACTTCTCCCCTAGCAGGGGCCTAGGGGACTAGGCTCATAATATGTAGTAGAGGCACAGTGCTGAGAAGAGTATGTGGCACCTACTGAATGCAGCAAAGGCTGAACCAGTGTTACTTATCAACATCATCTTCTGTGTGTATATATCTCTATCTCTGGGGCTTCCCTGGTGCTTCAGCAGTAAAGAATGTGCCTGCCAATGCAGGAGACACGGAAGATGTGGGTTTGATCCCTGGGTCGGGAAGATGCCCTGGAGAAGGAAATGGCAACCCACTCCAGTATTCTTGCCTGGGAAAACCCATGGACAGAGGAGCCTGGCGGGATATAGTCCGTGGGGTTGCACTGAGCACACTCACATAGATAAATGTATACGCTGTCTGTGCTCAGTGGTGCCCGACTCTTGGGGACCCCATGGACAAGGGATACTTGTCCATGGACAAGGGATTCCAGGCAAGAATACTGGAGGGGGTTGCCATGCTCCAGGGGATCTTCTCAATCCAGGTATCAAACCCAGGTCTCCCACATTGCAGACAGATTCTTTATCATCTGAGCCACCAGGGAAGCCCATAAATGTATATACACATACTCAGATAAATACGTACCACGTGTATCAGTCCATCTGACTGTCCATCCATCCTCCCACCTATCTACCATCTACATATACCTATATATGTGTCCATGTACCTAGGTATGTGTACACATATATACATTTAATTTTCATAGGCATTTTAAACATCCTTCTGTCTCTGCACAATATCGAAAAAAGCATCTGTGTCCCCTTAGCTAGGGATGACATAAAATGAGAAGTGCAGGGAAATGCAATTGGAATCTTACTAAAATAAGGAGATGTGAAATGCAGAATTCTCGGTCTTCCATCTGCAGCGCTGACGGTGAGCGTCTGTGACGACAGGATAGATGATGACTTGAGGCGAAGCCACTGGCCAGGGAGCTCCTCCTCCTCTGAGAACATTGTCTGCACCATCACACCTGCCTCTGCTGGGGTAGCTGTTCACCGCTGGTTAGGAGATGTTTAGAGCAGGGCGGCACTGCAGTCAGCAGGGGGCCCCGAGGTCCCGCGCCTCCACCTGGGCGTGTTCACACCCATGTTCCCTCTCCTGAAATGACTGCCTAGCTCCCTCACTCGGCAGCTGATCATGTGCTGTCTCTTGTGACGCTTCCTGGGTTCTTTTTTAACATGTCATGTGTAGTTGTTCCAAATGAAACATAATTTCCCCAGAAATACCAGACCATGTCTTTTTTTGTATCTATTCCCATTTTCCTGATTCCTCCACCCATGCCTCTATGTGTCATAGCTCATATTAAGCCTTTATTAAGATTTTTGCCTCTCATAACAGGACCCAAATTCCAACAAGATACTTTTAACTAGAAAAAAATATTCCCCTGAAAACAATCAGAATTTTACTGCCAACTAGTCTAAGTGTTGAGCTAGTTCATAAGTTGCTTATTTCATCTCTACAGCAAGTCCCCTACATACCAATGAGGTTCATTCCAAGAGCACATTTATAAGTCCAGCTTGTTCGTAAGTACAACAAAGTTAGCCTAGGTACCCAACTAACACAGTCAGCTATATAGTAATTACTGAATTAGGTTTATAATACTTTCCACACAAATAATACATAAAAAGCAAAAACAAAAAAAAGAAAACGTTTTAAATCTTACAGTACAGTACCTTGAAAAGTACAGTCGTACCAGCTACATCATTGCTGCTTTTAGGCTTGCTTTCAGACACCCTGGGCTAGAACTAAAGATGCTTACTACTGTACCCTGTGCAGTGCTGCACAGAAAAATACCCAGAAGCACCATCATTGGTAGAGGAAGCACACGCGTGACAAAGTACGACAGACGTGTGGACTAACTTATGCGACTGGACATCTGAACATACATTTGCATCTTTGAAAATTTGCAACTTGAACGTTTGTGTGTAGGGGAATTTATATATACACTTAAATGTAAACAAATAAAATTTTAACCAAAATACTATGTCCTAGAGAGTGGCCTACTTGGTACACCAATGTCACTAAGTGGTATGTGATGAGAAAGAAAGGTTCAAAAACTGTCCTACCCATCAGTCTACACTTTTGACTTGGAAACCCCCCAGAGCTGTTTCCTGGCACCCCTGGGCTAGGGGGAAATCCCCAGACTGCTATTTATTTTCCCCATATCTCCAGCAGCTCCAGATTTCATTTCATCAGTTTGCCATCCTTCACCAAGGTCCCACAGGTTCTTTTATCCCCCAGACCCATTCCTACCTGATTCCAGACCCTCACACTTTGATACGCAACCACCTATGCAAAGGGTACAAAAAATGTGTAAAGACATATCAGAAGTCAGATGTTTGGTTTTGGGAGTGAGTCCAATAAAAATCAGTGCATTGATGTCACTCTTGGGCATATACCTGGGAAAGATGAAAACTCTAATTTGAAAAGAAACATGCACCCAATGTTCACAGCAGCACAGCTCACAATAGCCAAGACATGGACGCAACCTAAACGTCCATCGACAGACGAATGGATAAGCACGATATGGCACGTGTCTACAGCGGAATATTACTCAGCCACGAAAAGAGTGAAACACAGCCATTGGCAGCAACATGGCTGGACGTAGGGAATATCAGGCTTAGTGAGATGTCAGAGAAAGACAAACACATGATATCACTTACATGTGGAATCTAAGAAATGACGTGAATGAACACATTTATGAACAGAAATAGATTCACAGACATGGAAGATAAACTTGCAGTTCCCAAAGGGGAAAGGGTGGGAGGGATAAATTAGGAATTTGGGATTAACAGATACACATTAATAAATATAAAGCAGATAAACAACAACAGATACAGCAAAGGGAACTATATTCAATATCTTGTAATAACCTACAATGGAAAAGAACTTGAAAAAGAACACTATATATATATGTGTGTGTGTGTATGTGTGTGTACACTCTCTCTCTAGTTATAACAAATACATATACATACAATATATATATGTAAAACCAAACCACTTTCTACACACCTGAAACATCGTAAATTAACTATAAAAGTGACAGTGAAAGAGTCGCTCAGTCGTGTCTGACTCTGCGACCCCATGGACTGCAGTCCGCCAGGCTCCTCTGTCCATGATTCTCCAGGCAACAATACTGGAGTGGGTAGCCATGCCCTTCTCCAGGGCATCTTTCCTACCCAGGGAATGAACTCATGTCTCCCACACTGCAGGCCAATTCTTTACCATCTGGTAAAAGTAGACCACCAGGGTATATTTCAGCTTAAAAAATTAACACATTGAAGGAGGGACTTTCACCTACAGATAGAAAGACAGGACAACCAGAGTGAGCCAGTATCGGTGGGGCTCCAGAAAGGAGGCATCAGATGGTAACATTATGTTCACATGATTACACAATAGATGGAGGGGCAGAGAAGACGCTGAAGGAAGAGCGTGTCTGGTAAATGCTGACTCCACAGTCACTTCACACCATGGGGTCTAGGCGCAGACCCTTCCTGTTAATGAATTCCAGGGGCTGCCGCCATCCTATTGAAAAGGAGCAGGATCCTGCCCATTCCCTCATGTCCTCTGTCTGCCTTTTGTCTGTGGGAAAATATAGCCAAAGATAAGTTTAATCAGAGAAGTGAGAAAATGCAGAAACAAAGGAAAACAGTCAAGTAGGAGTGAAAGTTGCTCAGTCATGTCCGACTCTTTGTCACCCCACAGACTATACAGTCCATGGAATTCTCCAGGTCAGAATACTGCAGTGGGCAGCCATTCCCTTCTCCAGGGGATCTTCCCAAACCAGGGATCGAACCCAGGTCTCCTGCATTGCAGGTGGATTCTTTACCAGCTGAGGAACCAGGGAAGCCTGAAAATAGTCCAAGAGACCAAACGGTAACACTTTAGTCATTAAGCATAGTCAGGGTCCTCTTGTTCCTTCTCAAGGGCAACAGAAAATATTCTGAGCCATGTCCTGTGAACTGTTCTGCAGATGCTGAAATCCCATCAGGTGAGGAAGCTAACTACATGATGCCCAGACTGTAGACGACATAAACTACAGTTCTGAGAACTGGCCTCAAAAAACAAGGAAACAAATCAACCCTGGAACTGCAGGTTAACTGTACTTCAAATGATCAAGATGATGCTGGTCAGGTCACGGATGACCCATTCCAAGACGACTGTCAAGAGCTGAGTATGCTGTGTCTAGCTGTAGCCCACTGATTGTTGGAGTGGGGGAGCCGGCCTTTGAACTGGAGTCTGTCCTCTCCCCATCCATGGCTGCCAGTGTCCAAAATAAAGCAAATTTTCCAGCTTTTTGAGCAGCAAGCAGCCAGACCCTACTTTCCGTTACATTCTGAAGACTTCAAAATCCATCTGACACTTCTCATACCATGCTGATCCCCGTGACTCACTAGGGGTGTCTTTACCGTCCAAACCAGTAGAATGAGAGGCAGCCACTAGGCAAGCAAAACGACAGGGGCAGGCAATCAGGTCTCACCAAGACAGCATGTGGAACTAGGCAATGTTTCATTGGGAAAGCAAATCTACACAGCAGTGGTCACCATGACAACGGAGGTGGGGGGAGGATAGGAAAACAGGTGGGATTTAAGAAGATTTGACACTGCTTTTACACATCTTCAGAAAAAGCAATAAAGCTCTGATGAAGTCGCAGGACACACACTCTCAGGGGGTGGAAGAGTTCTTAAGAGCACCAAGTCCGACTTTACATCCATCTCCTGACTTCCTTCACGGTCCATCGACGGTGATTGGATCGGCCAATGCTTGCACCACACGCTCAGCCCACCTTCCTGCTGTCTCAGGACAGATTCAGATGCAAGGGAGGACCACAAATAAAGAGGCCACAGGTCGAAGAGTGCTCCAGCAGCTGGGTATGCTAAAGAGAAAGTGTTCAGTTCAGTTCAGTTCAGTCGCTCAGTCGTGCCCGACTCTTTGCGACCCCATGAATCGCAGCGCGCCAGGCCTCCCTGTCCATCACCAACTCCCGGAGTTCACTCAGATTCATGTCCATCGAGTCAGTGATGCCATCCAGCCATCTCATCCTCTGTTGTCCCCTTCTCCTCCTGCCCTCAATCCCTCCCAGCATCAGAGTCTTTTCCAATGAGTCAACTCTTCGCATGAGGTGGCCAAAGTACTGGAATTTCAGCTTCAGCATCAGTCCTTCCAAAGAAATCCCAGGGCTGATCTCCTTCAGAATGGACTGGTTGGATCTCCTTGCAGTCCAAGGGACTCTCAAGAGTCTTCTCTAACACCATAGTTCAAAAGCATCAATTCTTCAGCGCTCAGCCTTCTTCACAGTCCAACTCTCCCATCCATACATGACCACAGGAAAAACCATAGTCTTGACTAGACGGACCTTAGTCAGCAAAGTAATGTCTCTGCTTTTGAATATGCTATCTAGGTTGGTCATAACTTTTCTTCCAAGGAGTAAGCGTCTTTTAATTTCATGGCTGCAATCACCATCTGCAGTGATTTTGGAGCGAAAGTGTTAGCCACTCTGAAAGTGTTAGTTGCTCAGTTGTGTCTGACTCCTTCCGACCCCATGGACTGTAGCCCGCCAGGCTCTTCTCTCCATAGAACTCTGTAGGCAAGAATACTAGAGTGGGTTGTCATTCCCTTCTCCAGGGAATCTGCCCGATACAGGGATGGAACCTGGGTCTCCTGCACTGCAGGCAGATCCTTAACAGTCTGGGCCACCAAGGAAGCCAAGGTATGAAAAGGAAATGTTAAAGATGTCCTTGATGTGCAACTTCTTAACCCTCCCGATCCTGCGGTCCATGGCTGACATGAGTCATTCTGCTTCTAGAACCCTTATGTCCTATTTCCTATCTTCTTAAAAAAAGTTTCATTGATAGAGATCCACTGCTCTTTTTTTAAAAATTTTTATCTATGTTTGGCTGTGCTGGGTCTTTGCTGTAACACACAGGCTGCTTGCGGTGGTGGCTTCCCTTCTTGCAGAGCATAGGCTCCAGGGCACACAGGCTCAGCAGCTGTGGCACATGGGCTTAGGTGCCCTGTGGCATGTGGGATTTTAGCTCCCAGCCCAAGGATCGAACCCATGTCCCCTGCATTGGCGGGTGGATTCTGAACCACTGTTCCACCAGGGAAGTCCCCCACTGCTCCTTTGCCATCCTACTTTTCATACTCTGGCAAGTATACACAGTTTCAGAATATTCCAATAAGAGGACCAGCCCATGATCTTTAACTATAATGGGTTTCACCCTCTCTTTGCTTGTGGTCCAAACATGTTTATTAAGGAGAGCTCAATCCCCAAATTAATTGAAGGTCAAGGCATTATCACTATTCACTGGGATGATGACATCAGATCAATTCATTGGTGATATTTTACTCTTTCTTTGCAAGCAAAGTCTATTAATGCTATGATAGAGCTTGAGACTCAAATCTCTACTGAATGAGAATTTTGAGTTAGTCAGACTTTATTTGAAAGAATACGCTTTAAATTTTATAGCATTTTTATGGGTCTCAAAGGACCTCTCACACACCTTTAGAATATAAAAAAAGAAGGAAGTATGATTTCTATGTTGCAAAAGAAAGAAGCTCTGATTCAGAGAAGGTTATTATTTACTAATAATTCTAGGAATGAATCTATTCATCAAGACCAGACTCTAGATGTTTTTAGTTTCTATACTGATTGTCTTCACAAGATTTCCCCAAGTATTTCAAGAACTTTTTTTTTAAACTATCTGTAAAGAATAAAGAATAACTCATCAACTGTTGGTGGTCTATGAAAGTGTTAGTCACTCAGTTGTGTCAAACTCTCTGTGACCACATGGACTGCAGCCCACCAGGCTCCTCTGTCCGTGGAATTCTCCATGCAAGAATGCTGGAGTGGGCTGCCATTCCCTTCTCCAGGGGATCTGCCCTACCCAGGGATGGAAGCTGGTCTCCCGTATTGCAGGCAGAGCCTTCACCTATTCTTTCCCGGTCGGAGCCACCATGTTGGTGCTCTGTACATGGTAGTAAATAGAAGTTGCCTCTCAGCCCTGTGTCTGTCCAGGACTTCTGCCCAATAGGAGAGAGAAGCTCAGATCAAAAATCTACCCCAGCAGGCTTCACTGGTGGTCCAGTGGTTGAGAGTCTGCCTGTCAATGCAGGAGACAATGCTTGGTCTGGGAGGATCCCATGTGCCATGGAGCAGCTAAGCTCACGTGCAACAACTCCTGAGCCTAAGCTCAAAGAGAAGAGCTTTGCCACAAGAGAAGCCTGCATGCCCCAACTAGAGAAGGCCTGTGTACCATACCAAAGACCCAGCAAAGGCAAACAAACAAACAAACAAAAAAGAATATCTTTTGGTGGTGAATACCAGAGTCACTCAATGGATTAAATCAACTCATATTTCTCCCCATCTTTAAATTTACAGCTAGTTTCCTACTATGTTAGGAAGTTTATGATTTGAACTTCATTAAATTTTAAATTTCGCAATAAAATTTCAATGGTATAAAGAAACCAAAGAGTACATAGGCTATTGCTTCCAAATAAACTGTCCTGCCATCTGAGCCTTGCTGCTGGAATGCCAAGGAAGCCTCCTCCTGAGGGTGGTTTTCTGACTCAGTGGCAGAAGCACAAGGCCTGTGAGATGGTTTCTTGGATCGGTATGAGTTGAGGGGTGCCCCAAAGTCTGCACAACCAAAAGGAACTGAAACATGTCCATACGTACAAATAAAGGCATTCATTGGGAGGTCTTACACGTTAATTGCGCTTCCCTGGTGGCTCAGGCATGAAGAATCCGCCTGCAATGCAGGAGGCACAGGAGATGGGGGATCAGTCCCTGGGTGGGGAAGATCCCCTGAAGGAGGGCATGGCAACCCACTCCAGCATTCTTGCCTGGAGAATCCCATGGACAGAGGAGCCTGGTGGGCTACAGTCCATGGGGTCGCAGAGTCAGATAGGACTGAAGTGACTGAGCGCCCAAGCACATTAATTGGGATTTAAAATACCAAGACAGCACTTGTTACTCAATTTGTCCTAGAGCATACGTGAAAATGGGCATAGGGTTTTACACTTCAAGAAGTGAAGGTTAGGGATGCTATGCTCTGCCGCTTACCAGACTGTGCCAGGAATGCCAAGGGCAGCATGGCAGGCCTGGGGAGATGAATGAGGGTTGGGACAAAAAAGGCTGGAGGGACTCGAGGCAGAGTGGTCTGCAGCAACACGGATGGGCCTAGAGACTCATCCTGAGTGAAGAAAGCCAGATAAAGAAGGGGAGATACAAAAGAGGAACAGGCTCTCAGACTTAGAGAACGAGCTTATGGTTGCCAGCAGGGAAGGATGATGGGAAGAGATAGTTAGGGAGTTTGGGATCGACTTGTACACACTGCTATATTTAAAATGTAAAACCAACAAGGACCTACTGTGTAGCACAGGGAACTCTGCTCGATGTCATGTGGCAGCCTGGATGGGAGTTTGGGGGAGAATGGATACATGCATATATATGGCTAAGTCCTTTCGCTGTCTACCTGAAACAATGACAACATTGTTAATCGGCTACACTCCAATATAAAATAACAAGTTAAAAAAAGAGAGAATTCTGTGTAGTCAGCCTGGGCCAGCCCCGCACTGGACTACGGGGTCACTGAAGAACGTGCCACCTGGTGGATCTGGTGGATATATTCTGTTCCATTCTGGTTTCCTCCCACTTTGTAGGATCCTCTCCAAATGTTGCCTCTCAGAGATCACGACTTTGAGGATCTCCTCTAAGAGAGCGCAAACCAGTTATAGGCAGGGTAGGAGAATCGGACTACTCCTGTTCACAGTTTTATACCAGGGAACAGTTCTGTCAAACGTGTGGGTGCTAAGTCGCTTCAGTCGTGTCCGACTCTGCAACACTATGGATGGTAGCCTGCCAGGCTCCTCTGTCCCTGGGGTTCTCCAGGCAAGAATACTGGAGTGGGTTGCCATGTCCTCCTCCAGGCAATCTTCCTGACCCAGGGACTGAACCTGTGTCTCTTATGTCTCCTACACTGACAAGCAGGTTCTTTACTAACTAGTGTCACCTGGGAAGCCCTGTCTGGTATATAGCTCTATCCATTTTTTTTAACAGCTGGATTCTAGTTCTTTAAAGCATTAAGTAATTTAACATTAGATGTGAAGAAGCAAACATTTACACCATATATCAAGCAAAACAAAAGGATGCTCAACAATCAGCTTAAGATCTAGAACATTTCCAGGTAAAGCGGGGTTGATTTCAGCTCTCTGTCAGGAGCACAACTAGTGGTTTCTTCTATGTCTTATCATTGACAGGAACAGGAATAGGAGATACAGTGCATCACAGGAGCATGGGTGCTAGCTGAAGACAACTCAGACAGAGAGCTCCTGCCTGGAAGTGATTGCTCTAACCTGGTGCAAACCTTATAAGAGGGAGCCAGCGGGATGCCATGAACCAGAGATTGAAGAAAAGTGAAAAGACACTTGGGCAGAAAGGCCTGGGTAGAAGAGCCGTCAGGGGGGACAAGGTACCGCCAGCCCAGCAGGAACCTCCGGAGACAACGTGGCCCTTATGTGATGAGGATGTGTTCTATGAGGCTAGTGTTCAGGTTGCTGAAGAGGATTCCTTCTCTTACTCTTACATAGAATGCATAATAAGAAGTGAGTTTCCTGAACCTATCACGGAAGAAGACTCACTTCTTAAGTCCTTTGTCTGAAAGAAGGACTGGAACAAGAGCTTTCTCAACAGGTTCTTATGGCAAGCTCAATTCTTGAATGTTCCTTGGAATACATGCAAAAAAATTAAAAAGGCAAAACAAGAATTTCCTCAACAGATTGTTGGGCAGAATCCACTTCTTGAGTTTTCTGAGTACAAAACAGGCAAGAAGCTTCCTCCCGGAGGAATACCCAGCACTGAATTTCCAGATCCTAAACAGCTCACAGAACGTACTAGAATGAAGCCAAGCACAAATAAAGAATACGATGCTCCAGAAAAATAATTGTCTTCACAATGGATACATAAGAGAGTTCAAGAATAGAGCATTCCTGGGAAAGCATCTCTGGGTTCACAGTCCCTGAGATCATGGATGTGCAGAATGTGGGAAAGCCTTCAAGGGGAGCACAAAACTAAAGAGCCATTTTCTGGTTCATACTGAAGTGAAGCCATTTACATGTACTCTTGAACGGTCCCAGAAAACATTTTTCCCTGTCCAACTTGTGTACATATGTACTGGGGAGAAACCTTTTGTGTGTCTGTTTGAAGGCTGTTGTAAGTTTATTCAATCAAATAACATGAGTTAAGTTCACCTCTTAACTCATGCAAAAGCTAAAGTGAGTCAGTGAAAGAAGATGGAAAATAATCCTCCAACAGGATAACATCCTGTTAGATGTGCTTAGTTGCTCAGTTGTGTTCAACTCTTTGCAACTCCCATGAACTGTAGCCCGCCAGACTCCTCTGTCCATGGGATTCTCCAGGCAAGAGTACTGGAGTGCATTGCCAGGCCCTCCTGTCGGGGATCTTCCAGACTCAGGGATTGAACCCGTGTCTCCTGCACTGCAGGTGGATTCTTTGCCGTCTGAGGTACCAGGGAAACCCTTAAACAGGATAAGCATATTAACAAAAGAGTGACTGGGGACAAATATGCCTCATATGCCTCACTGATTATTGTTTCAGGAAATAATTTTTAAATCAATATAGTACCTTGTATATATTTTTAAATGTTACTAAGATGCTCCTATAGTCTGTGATAATATTTTAGAACTCTGTGTATGAAATTACAGTGTGCTTCTAATAGTAAGGTGAGTAATGAACTTACTTCAAAAGCAGAATCTCTAGTTATTATGAATTGTATTTTTGGATATGGGCGTTAATGTCTCATACTATAAAAATGAAATTAACTTTGCTGGTTGAGTTGTAGTTTCCAATTGTTTAGCTTTTTCCTTTTAGGAATATACTTCTTAATACATGTGATAATTCCAGGTGGCACAGTGGCAAAGAATCCGCCTGTCAATGTACGAGACTCGAGTTCAAACCCCAGGTCGGGAAGATCCCTTGGAGTAGGAAATGGCAACCCACTCCAGTATTCTTGCTTGGGAAAACCCACAGACAGAGGAGCCTGGTGGGCTATACTCATGGGGTTGCAAAGGGTCAGCCATGATAGAGCATACATACATAATCCGAGAGAATGTAAATTTTGCATTGAATTGTCAATAAATGAGTGAGTAGCTGAACTTTAAGTTAAATATGACATTTAATCATTTTACTTTTTATGACTGTACCACTGTAACCATTTACAGTGATATGGTTATTTGATAGTGTCAATGGTTATTTGATAGAATCAATCCATTTGAATCCATTTTAGATAATTTAAAATAAAAGGAAATAATCCCACCCCAAAAGAACTAAGACAATATGTCCTTCTTTTTCCTCCTTTCCCCCAGTAAAGTACTGCTATCCTGGGCTTATCTTCCCTACATATTTCTTTATAGTATATATACTACATATATACACCACTAATCAATACGTAGTTTAACTTTGTATGCTTTAAACTTTGCATCAGTGGAATTACACTGATTACCTTCTTCTGTGACTTGCTTTTTTCCTTTTTCTCCTAACCTATGTTCCAGAAAGTCATCCTTAGAGATGCCTACTGCTGAGTTTCATTCATTGTCACCGCTCTATGGCATTCTATTGTGTGTGTATAACACAAATTACTTCCGTGTTGCTTCACGGGTATTTGGGCTTCCCTGGTGGCTCAGGAGGTAAAGAATCTGCCTGCAATGCAGGAGACCTGGGTTCAATCCCTGGTTCAGGAAGACCTCTGGAGAAGGAAATGGCTCTCCACTCCAGTATTCTTGCCTGGGAAATCTCATGGACAGAGAGAATCCTGCTGGGCTACAGTTTATGGGGTTGCAAGGAGTTGGACACAACTGAGTGAACAACACACACACACACACACACACACACACACACACACACACACGGGTATTTGGGTTGTTTTCTGGTATTTTGTTATTACAGACTTTGCAGTTGCTATGAACTGTTTTTAAAAGGGATAGTCCCAACTTAGCTTTCCACCAGTGAGTATAAGCTCTAGATATTGCACATGGCACTGCGTGATTTGTTAATTTTTGCCAGCCTGATGGGCACAAAAGGCATCTCCCATAGGTCTTCATGTAAAGTTCCTAGATCACTAAAGGAAGTTGAGCATTTCATATATTTACTGGCCAGCAGGTTTTCTCGTCCATGGCATGCAGGTTAAACCCTTTGCCCATTTTTCTATTATATTTTTTAATAATCAGCAAGATATTTAAACACCTTAAAATTTGATTACAAACTAGGTACCCAGAAATATAAAAAAATCCACTGTAACATTAATACAGAATCTTAACAGATGCCAAATAGCCAAAGCTATCTTGAAAAAGAAGAGCAGAATTGATTCTTGATGTCAGAATATAGTACAAAGCTACAATAATCAAAACAGTATGGTAGTGGCATAAGACAAACAAAACAATGAAATAGAGCAGACAGCCCAGAAATAAATCCTCATGTATATAATCCAGCGATTTTCAACGAGGTTGCCAAGACCATTCAGTGGGGAAAATGACAGTTTCTTCAACAACCAATGACGGTAAGCAACATGAAAAGAATGAATATGGATCCTTACCTCGCACTGTATCCAAAAATGAATGCAAAATGGATGAAAGACTTAAACATAAGACCTAGAACTATACCACCCTTAGAAGAAAACTTAGGAGTAAAAACAGCCTCATGATGTTGGATTGGGCAACGATTTCTTGGATGTGGCACCAAAAGTGTTAACAAAAGCGAATGCAGATAAATTGGATTACATCAAAATTTAAAACCTCTGAGGTCAAAGGACACCATCCATAGCATGAAAGACCACTACAGAATGGGAAACAATATTTGCAAATCATTTATTTGATGATAGTGGGTTAATGTCCAGAATGTATTAACAAAACTCCTACAGCTCAACAGCAACAACAAAAAGACCAAATAACCTGATTAAAAAACAAGCAAAGGACTTGAATAGATGTTTCTCCAAAGGTGAAAAAAGATGGCCAACAAGCATATGAAAAGATGTTCAAAATCAATAATCATTAGAGCAATGCAAACCAAAACTGTAATGAGATATCGCCTTACATCCATTACAAGGGCTAAAATTAAAAAAAAAAAATTAAACACTGAAAATAAACACTGATGAGGGTGTGAAGGAACTGGAGCCCTTGTGCACTTTTGTGGGATGTAAATCAGTGTGGCCGCTGCAATGCGGCAACAGATCCAGAGCAGAGTTATCATCTGATTCAGCCATTCCACTTCTGGGCATACAAGAAAGAACTGAGACAGAGACTCCAGGAGGTATCTGCACAGCCATGTTCAGAACAGCCGTATTCACAAAAGCCAAGACATGGATGCAATCCAAGTGTCCATTAATGGAGTAATAGATAAACAAAAGGTGGTGTCAACACAAAATGGAATATGTCAACTTTAAAAAGGGAGGAGATCCTGACATAGGACACAGAGTGATGGATCTCGAGCACTATTATGCATAGAGCTAGGTGGCATAATATAAGTGACATAGGAGGCATAATTCTAAGAGAAATACCAGTCACAAAAGGACAAATGCTGTACGAGGTCTCTAGAACAGTCGAATACATAGAAACAGAGAGTAGAGCAGTGGCTCCCAGGGGCCTGAGGGGAGGGGAAGAGGGATATTGTTACTTAATGCAGACAGAGTTTTAGTTTGGGAAGACGAAATAGTTTTGGAGATGGATGGTGGTGATGGTTGTACAACAGAGTCAAGTACTTAATACCACTGAATCATACAGTCAAAAATGGTTAAGATGGTAAACCTGATGTCACGGATATTTTACTACAATTTAAAAAAAGCAACACAACACTGCAAACCCACTATCCCTGCGTGCGTGCTCAGTTGCTTCAGTCGTATCCGAATCTTTGCTGCCCCACGGACCACCGCCCTCCAGGCTCCTCTGTCCACGGGATTCCCCAGGCAAGAATACTGGAGCAGGTTGCCATGCTCTCCTCCAGGGGCTCTTCCCCACTTCCCCATCCAGGGATCAAACCTGAGTTTCTTGCATATCCTGCACTGGCGGGCAGGTTCTTTACCAGTAGTACCACCTGGGAAGCCTGCAAATCAACTATATTCCAATAAAAATGTAAAAAGAGAGAAACAATACAGACAGAAATTACATCAGGCTTCTTCAGAAACTATGCAAACCAGAAGATAATGGAGAGACTTTTTTTTTGGTACTTTTCTGGAAATAGACCAGTGAGGGAGTGATCTCCTCTGAGGACATGGAATTTCCATGTTTTTTCCCCACTCTGCTTTGCCTAGCTGTACTGTAAAGGGGAGCAAGGGACTGGCATTTGTTGCGTGGTTCACTCCTTGCAATTTGTTGCGTGGTTTACTCCTTGCAAAGTGCTTTAGAAACCTAACTTTGACCTTGATATCTTACCCTCTGAAGTCAGTACTTCCTGAAGTACCTGAAGTCAGTACTTTCTGAAATTTGGCTTCCACTCAAGTTACCAATGAAAAGACTATGACTTGGAGAGATTAAATAAACTGCCAAATTAGGATAGCTCATACGTAGTGGAGCTTGAGCCTCAAACAAAGGTCTGTCTAACTTTGACAGACCTCATGTTGGTTTGTTTTTCTTTTTGGCCATCTGGTACAGCATACAGGATCTTAGTTCCCTGACCAGGGATAGAACCTGTGCCCCCTGTGGGTAGAGCTGTAGAGTCTTAACCACTGGACGACCAGGGAAGTCCCTGGAGAGACATCTTTAAGATACTGAAAGATAAAAATTCTATATCCAGTAAAAACATCTTTCAAACTTGAAGGCAAAATAAACAGCCCCCACACCTGATCCCCCAATATACAAATCAAATGCGTATTCTCTGCAAGGTACTATTCTAGGTTCTGGGTGATGACAGTTAGCAAAGTCAACATACATCCTAAAAGAGAGAGGACACAAGCAAACACTCATGTAAATAAAGAGTGGACTAGCTGCTCTTAAGTACTGTGGAGGAAAGAGAGCAGAGACAGAGACAGTGAGTGCTGAGCTCTAGGATTAGGAAAGGCCTCACTGGAAGAGGGACATCTGAGTGGAGACCTGACTGAGCTCTGCAGATACAGGCAGACAGACCTCTAGAAAGGAGAGAAACCAAGAGCAGAGGCGCAGAATCGGGAGGCAGAACCAAAGGCAGAGGGCAGGGCTTGGAGGCCCTGGACAGTTCAGAGGTCAGGGAGGAGGACGGAGAAGAGCCAGGGAGGACTGGGGGCTGACACAGAGAGTGTGGGGTCCCAGGAGTCGGGGGAAGACAGTGTCTCCAGAAGGGGGTGTGGCCACGTGAGGGGAGACCGGAAGTGACAGTGACTCTGGACTTGGCACGTCTGCTCTGATCAGGGCCCCTCGGTGACTGTGGGGTTAAGACAGAAAGGGAGACAACCAGTAAAGACTGCTCTGCGGGTGAGCTTCTCTCTATTCAGAGATTAATGAGGCGGCCCTGGGGCAAGGGGATTTCGCAAATTCTTGGAGCTGCTATATTATGGTTAGCTGATGGGAATGTTCTAACAAGAGGTCACAGTGATGAGCAGGAGGCAGTGAAGGCAGCTGCTGGAGTGAGGTTCTTGAGGAGACAGAGCTGGGCTCGCTGGGCTGGGAGAGAGCTCAGAGAGGATCATAGCTGGTGGCCCTCAGGATATTAACTCTTTGTCAGTAATATGCGCTGCTAATCTTTTCTCCCAGTGTATGGTGTCTTTTTCTGAAAGATATTCTTAATTTTTTTTTCTTTTTTGGCATAACATGTAGCATATGGTGGGGTCTTAGTTCCCCAACCAGGGATCGAACCTGTGCCCCCTGCACTGGAAGAAGGATTCTTAACCAGTGGAATCCCAGGGAAGTCCCAAGATACTCTTAATTTTAATGTCGTCAACCTAACCAATCCTCACTTCATCGCTGAGCCCCTGAGCCGCCTAGGGCTATCAGGATGGAAGCTCCTGATCTGAGGGTGGGGTACGTGTCCCCAAGGTTAATGTTGGGTCCAAGGCTCACCTCAAGCTCTGGATTCTTGCCCCTTCCCAGAGCAACAGAGCCCAGAACAGAGGATTAAGCAGGATGTGCCAAGTCGCAACAGTCACGTCCGACTCTTTGTGACCCTATGGACTGTAGCCCGCCAGGTCCCTCTGTCCATGGGATTTTCCAGGCAAGAATACTGGAGTGGGTTGCCACTTCCTCTTCCAGGGAATTTTCCTGACCCAGGGATCGAACTCATGTCTCCTAAATCTCCTGCATTGGCGGCGGATTCTTTACTACTACACCACCTGGGAAGCAGGATAAATTTTACTTAACATTTCACAAAGGAGGCAGAAGAGAGAACTTTTTTTGCATAGGAAACTATTCTTTCTAAGAGTTAAAGTTCTCACTAGAAATGTCTGCTTCCCTTTAAAGTTCTTCCAGCTCTCTTGGACATCCTTCTTTTAAAAATTTCCCTTTTAAACATCCCTAGCCCTCACTCTCATCAGAATGGAATCTTTCCCAACTCCCACCATTGACTCCCAGGGTTTCCTCTGCCTTTGCAAGCCCCTTTCTCAGAGCATCTCTGATCCCCACAGCAGCTGGTGCAGCCGGGTTACCAGGGTCAATCATCTGAGTTACTGTACATAGCAACTCTTCCCTTTCATCAGCAATCCTGTGTGTATGTGTCTGATCCCATTAGCAAGGTAACCAAATGCAGAGCCCCGTGACCACAGGCACACCTGCTCCAAATACGAACCGTAACCCAGAACTCTAACAACCTAGACACGTACGCAGCCTGCTCTTGTTCCAAGGCCAAATCCATTAGTCAACTAGCTGTTTGCCTAACAAAAACTCATCTCTCTCTGGCTAACTGAATGTTACAACACAAACAGTCCTGTTTCCCTAAGGCAGATGGAGTTCCAGGAACCACCATCTGGGGCCTGTGTCAGGGGGGAAGCGAGAAGGAGAAGGTGGGGAACAGAGCCCTGGGTCTTGGTATCTGCCCTGAGGCCACAAGCAGAACCTCATTCTGGAACCAGCCTCGTGTCATCTAGAAGCTGCTGCAGGTCAGTTTACCCACAGGAAACATGCTGATGGGATGGGCAGGAAAGAGGCTTCATTTGGTATACTCGGGTCCTGATTCTGCCAGAATCAGATGCCGAGGACGCCCTGAGGACCCTGGAAGGAAGTGGAGCTGTTTCCTTCTCCTGTAGGAAGACCCAGACCCGAAAGCCCAACCCCATACCAGCCACTGGGCTAGGGCTTTTTCATGCTGTGTGCTAAGTCGCTTCAGTCGTGTCCGACTCTTTGTGACCCCATGGATTGTAGTCCACCAGGCTCCTCCGTCCATGGGATTCTCCAGGCAAGAATACTGGAGTGGGTTGCCATGCCCTCCTCCAGGGGATCTTCCCAACCCAGGGATTGAACCCACATCTCTTATGTCTCCTGCATTGGCAGGCGGCTTCTCTACCACTAGTGCCACCTGGGAAGTCCAAGATGTACTTTTTTTTTTTTAACCACTTTATTTTGAACTAATTTTAGATTTAGAGAAAAGTTGCAAAGATAGGACAAACAGTTTCCTTTATAGGCCTTACCAGGCTTTCCCAAATGTTAGCAATGTTTAACCTCTTATATAATCACCGTACATGCATTCTTTGTTAACGCACAAATTCTCAAATTATTTCGTAGAGTCAGAGCAAACAATCCCTGGGTCAGGAAGATCTACTGGAGAAGGAAATGGCAACTCTCTCCAGTATGCTTGCCTGGGAAATCCCACAGAGGAGTCTGGCGGGCTACAATCCATGGGGTTGCAAAAAAGTTGGATATGTCTGAGCAAAAACACCGCAACAACAGCGGCTCCCCCTCTATCACTGACCTGTTTTCACTCTGCCTATAGTTTTGACTTTCACAGAACCTCATAGAGTTGGAATCACAGTATCAGCTGTAGGAATCATTTCTTTCACTTAGCAGTATGAATCATTACGTCCAACCCATACTTAAGGGGAGGAAAATTAACCTCCAAGGGCGGGCGGGTAATATTCTGAAACCACCATGTGCTCCATGCTTCCCTGTCTCTGCTAGCCTTTTACTTTTTGCCTGTTTCTTTTTTTTCTTTAAGTAAAAATCTATGTTTTTCAGTTAATTTTACTTTAGAAAATTTCTTTGGTTATTTAGGTTAAACAGAATACACTCATGATGAGAATACACTCTTGGCTATGTTCATGAGATGAGTTTAACGCTCTGGGCATTCAATTATCATCACTGGAAAACTAATGTTCTAGGCCATGGTCTGAAAGAAGTCATGATTGCATTTGGGGTAACAGGCTTTGGTTGCTATCTGTGGGGTCCTTCTTTTTTACTGACTGACCAGTGGTCGATATTTCTTCTATTGCTATAAAATAGTCATGTGGTGGTAGTAACAGCCACAGACAAGCCTGCATTGAAGATAAGAAGAGGAGCCTCCGACAGAAGCAGTCATTAGAACCTGGTTTCTGACTGCCATTCAACATGGACCCAAAAACCTGAGGCTAAGCGTAAGGCAAACAGTGAGCATCCTTATATACACAGATGTCGACAGATAAATTTCTCGAAGTAGAAATAGGTGGGTTAATGGGCATTTAAAACTTTAATAGACATTGTCAAATTGACCCCCAAAACTATTGTATCAATCTATCCTCCCACCACAGCATGTCAGAATACCGCCTGCCTTCCCTTACATGGGGTACCATTAAACTGCTCCATCTTTACGGCATGAGTCATAGCTGTTCTCAGCACGTTGGCAGAGAGAAGTAGGGCTAGTATCTGTGAAAACTTAAGTGTCTTGTTCATTCAACACTTGTGATTTTTATATTCATGATTTTACTGGTATTTTATGGAATGTATAAGAGTAGAGGATGGGAACTGAGGTCAGAAAGGTGGAAGATGGGTCCAAATGGGATGGGAAGTGGTTTTAGCTGACACTGGCTGCAAGTATCCTCTATTGACAGCTGAGTAGCATCCACTGTAAGCCTGTACCCTAAACTCATTAGCCAGCCTCTAACTGATGAATATTTGAGACTGTCTCTAATCTTTAGTTAATTACAAACAATGCTGCAAAGCTACCTTGTTTATACTTCATGATCCAGGCCTTCTTGTATATCTTGTAACATAAATTACGAGAGGTGAAGTCCTAGGTCAAAGTGGATATGCATTTGTGATTGTGGTAGGTACTCCTACAAAAATTGCCCTAAGTAAGGTTTATTAATTTACATCTCACCAGCAAAGTAGTAACGTACCTGTTTCTTACAGTTTTACCAACACAGCATATTATCAATTAGGTAAAAAAAAGGTACCAGTTTTAATTATTTGCTTTTCTCTCACAATTTTTCATTCATTCATAAGCTATTTTAATTTCCTGTCCTATGAACTACTTCTTACATCTTTTGTACATTTTCCTATTGAGTTGTTGGTCATTTTTATATTGATTTATAAAAGCTATTTATTAGAGAACTTAACTCTTTGGTCTATTAAATGAATTGCAACCATTTCCCCCAACTTGTCAGTTTGTTTTTCTCACTTTGTTTATGGTGATTATTATTTTTTTTTGCCAAACAGCAGTCTTTAAACTTTTTTTTTAATGTAGTTTTATTTATAATTTGTTCAACTTTTCTTTGATGATTTCTAGACTTTGAATCAAAGTGAGAAGAACAATAAAAGTTATAAAAAGATTTACTGTTGCTTTTGTTTAGTTGCTGAGTTGTCTCCAACTCTTTGCGACCCCATGGACTGTAGCCAGCCAGGCTCCTCTGTCCATGGGATTTCCCAGGCAAGGATACTGAAGTGTGTAGCCATTTCCTTCTTCATGTAATTTTTCTGACCCAGGGATTGAACCCGGGTCTCCGGCATCGCAGGCAGATTCTTTACCACTGAGCCATCTGGAAAGCCAATAAAAGGATTACCTCATATTTTATCCAGCACTCATAATATTTTAAGTTTTACAATTAAATTCCATTTGGAGTTTATCTAGGCTTAGAGTAGTCAAATTTATTTTTTTTCCTAGATGGCTTCCCAATTGTCCCAACATCACTTATTAAGTGGTTCATCTTTCCTTCTCTGACACGAAACAGCACATTTATCACATACTAACACTCTTCATGTATCCAGGTCTACTTGTGATGTTCCAAGGCTTGCTCAGTCCTCTAATCGTGTGGCAGCATCACCCTGCTTTAATTCCTCCAAAACATGGCCTCCTATCAGGTTTTCACCTCTAGAACAGCGAGTTCCCCTTAGTGGGATTTTTTGGTCCATTTTCTAAAACAAACCTTTTGGTGCTTTAATTTGGATACCATTACACTCAGAAATTAACGTAGGGAGGACTGACATTTTTATGTTGTTGAGTCTCCAGAGTTTTGAAGTCTTCTTCATAGAGGTACTATAAAAGTTGTTATGTTTATTACTAGGGATTTCAGCTTGTTTTGGTGGAGCTTGTAAATGGGCTCCTTTCCTCCATATAGCTTCCATCTGGTTGTTATTCCCAATACTAGCCCACAGTGCCAAAGGGTCCAACCCAGAGGATCTCTCATTTTAAGGTCTCTCCACGTCTATAAATACGTGTTTCCCTTTCACAAACTTTAGGATGACATGGTCACTTTCTCTTTTTAAGATTTTATTTATATATATATTGTTAATATTACACTGTTTAAAAAAAAATTTCTTTTTGGCCATCCCACACAGAATGTGGAATGTTAGTTCCCTGACCAGAGATGGAACCCAAGCCCCCGCAGTGGAAGTGCAGAGTCTTAACCACTGGACTGCCAGGGAAGTCCCACTTTCTCTTGTGTCCCTGAAATTGTCACTCACTAAGTTGCTTTTGGAGAAGGCAATGGCACCCCACTCCAGTACTCTTGCCTGGAAAATTCCATGGATGGAGGAGCCTGGTAGGCTGCAGTCCATGAGGTCGCTAAGAATCGGACATGACTGAGCGACTTCACTTTCACTTTTCACTTTCATGCATTGGAGAAGGAAATGGCAACCCACTCCAGTGTCCTTGCCTAGAGAATCCCAGGGATAGGGGAGCCTGGTGGGCTGCCGTCTATGGGGTCACACAGAGTCGGACATGACTGAAGCGACTTAGCAGCAGCAGCAGCAAGTTGCTTTTCCTTATTGGTCAGGTAACACCATTCCTAGTTATCTCCTTTACCTCTTGAGCAATGAAATATTTCTAAAGAAGGTCAAAGATTTATCAGAGGACCAAAGTCTAGCTTAACGAAGCATCCAATGATGGTCAAGAATATCCAACTGCTCTTGTGTTTCCGCTGGAGTTGGCTGGCACTGTCACCTCTACAAAGCGGGATCCGTCTCTGGCCTCCCTCTGCTGGGGACCACGGCCCAGCTGCTCTGCTCTCCGCCTCTGCTTCCTTCTGTCTCAGCCAAATGCTCTCCTCTTTTCTCCCAACTGCCACGTACTGCATCTCTCTTTTGTTAAGAATTCAATCTATTTCTTTTTCTTCTATTTGGAATAATTATTTTAAAAATTATCTTCAAAAACATACCTCCCAGAATATTAGCACATGTGTTACGTTCAGTAGAAAAAGGCCTGTGGTGGGAGACAGCCCATATTCCATGTCACCTGTAAGGTTCCAGTGTGTGTTAACACTTCAAGACCAAGAATTACTGGCCTTAAACACCATGCATTTCACCAATGGATCTGCCCACAGAAGCCTAATGAACACTCTGCACCCCTCACATCTGGGGAACACATTCCGGGGGACACAGACTCAAGACAATAAGCACCAGATCTGCCTGAGTCCCTCTGCTGGGGACACCTATGATATCCATTATCTTCCTGGGCTGAAGTGTCAACATCACCTATGGACTGAGATGTGGGATAGTGGAGCAGCGATTCTTGAACCTTTTTTTCTATCATCTAGCATTTACCTGAGTGATCTTTTTTTTAATTAGAAGAAAGTATTTCTATGCTAAATACCTCCAAACCAAAAACTAACTAGCCAACCAATCACCTGCCCAATTGCCCAATCAATTAGCCAGCCAACCAACTAACTAATCTATCAAACAACGAAGTTTAAAACCATTGTTATGGGACTTCCTAGGTGGTCCAGTGGTTAGGACTCTATGATTCCACTGCAGGGGGCTCGGGTTCGATTCCTGGTCAGGGAACCAAGATCCTGCATGCCTCATAGTGTGGCCAGAAAAAAAAGATGTGCCAAAGCTTAAATGGAAATAAATATTACTATTGTAAAAGAACTATTATATTTCTTTCCCCCTCCCCCCGCCCCATCCTTCTCTCTTCTTTTCCCAGCACTCAACACCCACTAAACCCACGCCCCTAACTGCTTACTGCCTGCGCCTCATCCCATCTGGTTCCACACTTTGGTTTCCAGCCCCGTGAACTCCCAGGTCTTGGACTCAGCCGTGGTTTTCCCTCTTTCGAGACTACCACATCCTGCGGTGTCTGTCACCTCTCCTGTGTCCCCCTGGCCCCTGGGTCAGCACATGGTCTGGCCTTATCCCTCACCTGTACCACCTGACTTGAACATACCGGGCAGCTAAGAGAGACTCCCAGCTCTCAGTCCACAGAGCCGCGAGGATACTCTGCTCTGCCATCCCTAAGGCTTCTGGGATCAATTTCCTATTCATGCTTTAATCCAGCACATGGCTGTTTTGATCTTCTGTGGGGTTTTTTGTTAATGCCAGGTCCAGTGCATCAAAGGACGTGACTTGAGTTATAAATTCCTGTGCTGTCAGGGACCTGTAATACTGCAATCCTTACATTATTTGCATAAAAATAATTCACATCTTTAGAAAGGGAAAAATCAGTACAGAAAAAGACATCAAGGTGATACCCGGACCGTAAACACAATGTGTTTGTTCCTGTAACTGAGCAGTTTTGGAGTAGTTTGACATTCACTGAATCAGTTATTATCACTTTTGTTAGCCCTCTCTACCCAGGTTGATATTGTTTTCTGCTTTACTGATAAAGGCTTTGATTCTCAAAGAAGGAAGACGGCAGAGGCAGTGGCAGACGCCTGGGGTGAAGCTGGAGCAGAATCTGACCTGGAGACCCCACAGATGCCCAGATGGGCTGGATGGCTGGTCAGGTCATGTCCACCAGTGTCAGGAGGGCGTTGGGACTCTGATGTCTCCCCAGGTCAGGGGAGAGAAGTGCCTTGAGGCTCCGCTGCTTCCCTGATGGAATCCTCCTCCAGAACCAGGCCCTCTGCCTCCCACCCAAGGCTCCGGCCTGCCTTTGGTAGCCCGGACACAGCTCTTTCTGACAGAGGGGTGTCTACCACCCTCCTCCACACACCACACTGGCTTCAGATGTTGTGTATTCTTCAAAGGTGGTGGCAACAAAACCTTCCATTCTAGGCACTCTTCCTCCAGGGACCTCACCATCCTCCAGTTGAGAGGTGGGGTCTATGTTCCCTTTGAAACTGCATGGGGATTCCCCTGGTGGTCCAGTGGTTAAGAATCTGCCTGTCAATGCAGGGGATACGGGGTTCCCTCTCTGGTCCAGGAAGATCCCACATGCCGCAGAGCAACTAAGCCCCTGGACCACAAGTACTGAGCCCATGTACCCTAGAGCTTGTGCTCAGCAACAAGAAAAGCCACTGCAAGGAGAAGCCTAGAGGGTAGCCCCTGCTCGCTGCAACTAGAGAAAGCCCACACGCAGCAACAAAACCTATGCAACCAAAACCACAAGCAATAAAAAGAAACTGGGTGGGCTTGTGACAGAAAAAAGGGGCAGTGAAAACATCCCCGGTGGCTTCAGAGACCAGGTCCTAAAAGGAACGAGGCCCCGTTCCCCTGGGGCACTGCACATTAGGGCTCCTAGCCACCGTGGGAGCAGTCTGACTCCCCTGGGCCACCACGCTGTAAGGAAGCCCAGGCTACCTGCAGACGCCGGGCAGGTGTAGGTGTGCAGGTCGACAGCTGCAGTGGAGGTAACAGGTGACAGCCAGCCTCAACCACCACACACTGGGAGACCCCCAGAGGATTGCAGCCCCAGCTGCTGAGTTACCCAGCACATCTTCCCAGTGCACGCTGCTGACATCACAGAGCGCGGAACATCCACTCCTGGTGCTCAGCTGGAATTCCTCACCCGCAGACCATAGCAGAGGGGTGCTGACACCAGGCAGTTAGGGGCAGCTTGTTAAACAGCGACTGTAACTGAAACAGCTATAAAGTCTCAACTCTCACAGCAGGTTAGAATGTCTGCCGGGCCTTTAAGACCCTGAATGCACAAATCTTCTAAACTCCTCCATTCTGGGGTGCGATAAGCATGTAGTTTTAAAAGAATGTGAAATCCTATACATCTGTGTCTCTTTTGCTGGATTCATGTTGATGTATGGCAAAACCAATACAATATTGTAAAGTAATTAACCTCCAATTAAAATAAATTTATATTTTAAAAAATAAATAAAAGAGACTTAAGAATATCAACCAAAAAAAGAAAAAAGAAAAAGAAGAATGTGAAATCCTAACCAAAATGCCACACTGAACTTTCATGAGGATGGGTTTTTTCTCTGGCTTTAATCAGACAGCTAAAGGGCATCCCCTGAACTGGAGTGTCCTAATTTCAGACCTAACTTCCAAAACATATCTGATAATCAAGCCCTGCTTTTTCTGAAACTGTTTCATCCTTAAAGAGCTCTTTCAGAATAGGGTCAGTCAGTCATTCTGGCTGGAAGGGGCATGGCTTGTTGTAAGGACAGAGGGTCTCTTGTCTCTCTCAGAGCCGGCTTCCCCGCACCCCCTGGGGCCAGTGCCCTCTGAGAGCGGGTCTCAGCATCAGCTGTGACAGCGTACATGCCAAATGACAAGCTGACACTGCCCACTGGTAACTCCTTCCTCCTCCTGTCCTCTTCTCCTACCAGCACCCAGTGTGTGCTCTGTGCCAGGGGCTGAGTTAGGTGCTGGGGATCTGCAGGTGAGACCCCCCTCCTTGTGTTTAAGGACTGCCATCTTCTGTCCAGGTATGCTTTTACAATTTCTATTATACAGTAAGTCCCCTACGGACAAACCTTCAAGTTGCAAACTTTCAAAGACAGGAACATGTGTTCTCAAGTCCAATCAGATAAGTTAGTTCACGTGTCTGGCACACATCGTCACGTGCACGCATCCTCTACAAGCAGCTGTGCTTTTGTGTGCTTCACTGTACAGGTCGAGTAAAGCAGTACAGGATCTTTATTTCAAGTCCAAGATGCGTGGAAGCAAGCCTAAAAGCAGCAGTGATGTAGCCGGCAGTACTAAGGAGCGCCAGCTATTGTACCGCACTATGTGCTTTTCAAGGTACTCTACCATAAGATTAAAACTGTTTACTTTTTGTGTTTGCTTTCTATGTACTATCTGTGTGAAAGTATTATATACCTATTACAGTATAATGGCAGAAAGTGAAGAGGAACTAAAAAGCCTCTTGATGAAAGTGAAAGAAGAGAGTGAAAAAGTTGGCTTAAAGCTCAACATTCAGAAAACGAAGATCATGGCATCTGGTCCCATCACTTCATGGGAAATAGATGGGAAACAGTGGAAACAGTGTCAGACTTTATATTTTGGGGCTCCAAAATCACAGCAGATGGTGATTGCAGCCATGAAATTAAAAGACGCTTACTCCTTGGAAGGAAAGTTATGACCAACCTAGACAGCATATTCAAAAGCAGAGACATTACTTTGCCAACAAAGGTCTGTCTAGTCAAGGCTACAGTTTTTCCAGTGGTCATGTATGGATGTGAGAGTTGGACTGTGAAGAAGGCCAAGCGCCAAAGAATTGATGCTTTTGAACTGTGGTGTTGGAGAAGACTCCTGAGAGTCCCTTGGACTGCAAGGAGATCCAACCAGTCCATTCTAAAGGATATCAGTCCTGGGTGTTCATTGGAAGGACTGATGCTAAAGCTGAAACTCCAATACTTTGGCCACCTGATGCGAAGAGTTGACTCATTAGAAAAGACTCTGATGCTGGGAGGGATTGGGGCCAGGAGGAGAAGGGGACAACAGAGGATGAGATGCCTGGGTGGCATTACTGACTTGATGGATATGAGTTTGTGTGAACTCCAGGAGTTGGTGATGGACAGGGAGGCCTGGCATGCTGCAATTCATGGGGTTGCAAAGAGTCGGACATGACTGAGCGACTGAACTGAACCGAACTGAACTATACAGCCGATTTGTTAGTTAGGTACCTAGGCTAACGTTGCGGGAATTACGAACAAATTGGATTTATGAATGTGCTCTCGGAATGGAAACTGTTCATATATAGGGGGCTTGGTGTATTCAGAATAAAAATACAACTCCACGGAAGCTTTTGGGTAGTGAGGATGCTGAAATGCATGTGGTGGATGACACAGGCTTTCAGGTGGACTTCAGCTCTACAGGCTGGGGTAGAAACATGAGGACTGTACTATTGAGCATATCAGCGGCTGTGTCAACCCCACTGATTCAGTGGCTGAGCACAAGAGAAGTTCAGTACTGATCCGTGGTGTTGGAAGACAGGTGGAATTTTACCACTTGGTGATTCTCCTATTTGCCTTGCCAAAAAGGTATGCACATCATGCTGTTTCTGCCCTTGGCATTTCAAAAAGGACCGCAGGATACTGGTGCCGTTCCATCCAGGCTGTACAAGATGAAGGCTGATTTTGATCACTACCATCGGTGGTGTGGAGATCCCTCGCGGTTTTGCCATGATCCACTTTCACCAAGTGGTGGATTTGCAAGTAGTGGTGAGGATGAAAAGCAGTGGGTTCAAGAATGAACTCAGGAAGAATAAAGAAGACAGTGAGTAGAGACAGCTCTTCTTAGGTAGTCTTTTGTTTTGTTTTAACCTCAATTTACTTAAAAACTTGTCATGTTTGGGAACCAGAGGCTCTTCCATCTTTAAGAACATGGGAATCCTGTGCAGGCAGGCAGTGGGGCAGGGAAGAAGGTGGGAAATGTTTGCTCGCCCTTGAGTTACCTTTGTTGACCACCTTTGGGGGAAGTCCCTTGGCCCAATGTAGATGCAGAGGGAGGCTGGGAGATATAGTTCCTAGCCAGATACTTCTTCAGGCAACAATCCCATAGTGTGGTAGGAAGAGCAGGGACCTCGTGATGGATGTCCCTATCTCTGCTGCAGGATAATCTGAAAGTGCTTCACGGTGCCAGTGACTATGAATTGCCAGGGACTTGGTTCCCCTGGAGAGCTGGGGACATGGCCGGGAAGCTTACGAGGCTCCGTCCCTCCTCTCCAAGGAAGATGTACAAAGCCTCACAAGTCCCCCAGAAGGATCCTGTAAAATGCACGTGTGCACATGCCCCTCAGTCTGCCTTGTCAATTCCATCTGCTCTCTATTCCATCTCCTTCTCTAGGTGAAGGAGAAAACACCTTCACCAAGAAACAAGGGTTCTCTCCAAGCTGGGCTTAAACACACCAACTTTCACCTAACTTTCATAAAACCAAACGTTTGAAAGACAACCAACAAAACACCGAAAAGACCCAATCCTCCTGCCTCAACACTAATCCATAACAAAATATTTACAAGCCGGTCTCCATCCTCTTGGAGCATCTAAAGTTCATCACTGAAAAAATTCACTTGCATTTCCACCCCCCGCCCCCCACAACCTAGAGAAATGCACAAGAAAATATTCCATAGAATGGTCCTCATGAGATATTCCTGCAATGAGGGAGCTTTAGTTTCCAGTGCTTTTAATTTCGTTTACACTATAAATTAATTATGTATGTATGGTAGAGAGTAACTCATTCAACGTAAGTGTCATAAAGTCAGGCACTTAGAAAAGAAAAGCGTGAAAGGATCCTGATGTGCTCTGAAATGGTACAGTAAGTACATAAATCATTTTGTTTTTTAAAACAGCTGAGGAGGTAAATGAAATGACTATAATTCTATTTTAAAAGGTCCAGGAAGCACGAGAATAGAATTTGTACAAACATCCAAAAAAGGCAGTTAGATTTGTCATCTTTTGTGACAAACTCAACTAAATGCTATGAAGTGTGGCCACTAAACCAAGATGTACTTTCAATGACAAAGACCTCGGCAGAGCCAGGTTCAAGGGCTCTGAGGTACCAGAGACCCACCAACCGCTGGAGCCTCTCTTAGAACAAAGGGGTCCACACTGGGGAAGGCACCTGAAGTTTCTCAGGGACCCCCAGCTGGGGACTCACCCCCCTCCGCTCCCAGCCCTGCCATGCACCCAAGCACGACAGGCCCAGACAGACCTGGGTGGTGAGTGGAGGGGAACATTGGCCCAAGGGGGCCTGGTCTGCTCTGGTTCATCCTTGAAGTAGACAAAACGTGTTTTGGGACTTTCCCTGGTGCTGAGTGATGAAGAATTAATGCTTTTGAACTGTGGTGTTGGAGAAGACTCTTGAGAGTCCCTTGGACTGCAAGGAGATCCAACCAATCCATTCTAAAGGCGATCAGTCCTGGGTGCTCATTGGAAGGACTGATTTGAAGCTGAAACTCCAATACTTTGGCCACCTGATGTGAAGAGCTGACTCATTTGAAAAGACCCTGATGCTGGGAAAGATTGAGGATGGGAAGAGAAGGGGATGACAGAGGATGAGATGGTTGGATGGCATCACCGACTCAATGGACATGAGTATGGGTGACTCCAGGAGTTGGTGATGGACAGGGAGGCCTGGTGTGCTGCAGTCCATGAGGTCACAAAGAGTTGGACACAACTGAGCAACTGAACTGAACCGGTGGTCCAGTGGTAGGACGCTGCACTTTCACTGCCAAAGGCCCAGGTTCAATCCCTGGTCAGGGAACTAAGATTCCCACAAGCCTCCCGGCATGGCCAAAAATAAGTGTTTTGGTGGAGTGGGGAGGCTGACTCCAGGACGTGCTCAGCATAGACCCTGGCTATATAAGAGAATATGGTTTGATTTTGCTTTAAAAATTAGGCATAAAAGAAATAGAAAATCTTAACAGACCCATCACAAGCACGGAAATTGATACTGTAATCAGAAATCTTCCAGCAAACAAAAGCCCAGGTCCAGATGGCTTCACAGCTGAATTCTACCAAAAATTTCGAGAAGAGCTAACACCTATCCTACTCAAACTCTTCCAGAAATTGCAGAGGAAGGTAAACTTCCAAACTCATTCTATGAGGCCACCATCACCCTAATACCAAAACCTGACAAAGATGTCACAAAAAAAGAAAACTACAGGCCAATATCTCTGATGAACATAGATGCAAAAATCCTCAACAAAATTCTAGCAATCAGAATCCAACAACACATTAAAAAGATCATACACCATGACCAAGTGGGCTTTATCCCAGGGATGCAAGGATTCTTCAATATCCGCAAATCAATCAATGTAATTCACCACATTAACAAATTGAAAAATAAAAACCATATGATTATCTCAATAGATGCAGAGAAGGCCTTTGACAAAATTCAACATCCATTTATGATAAAAACTCTCCAGAAAGCAGGAATAGAAGGAACATACCTCAACATAATAAAAGCTATCTATGACAAACCCACAGCAAACATTATCCTCAATGGTGAAAAATTGAAAGCATTTCCCCTAAAGTCAGGAACAAGACAAGGGTGTCCACTTTCACCGCTACTATTCAACAGAGTTCTGGAAGTTTTGGCCACAGCAATCAGAGCAGAAAAAGAAATAAAAGGAATCCAAATTGGAAAAGAAGAAGTAAAACTCTCACTCTTTGCAGATGACATGATCCTCTACATGGAAAACCCTAAAGACTCCACCAGAAAATTACTAGAGCTAATCAATGAATATAGTAAAGTTGCAGGATATAAAATCAACACACAGAAATCCCTTGCATTCCTATACACGAATAATGAGAAAGTAGAAAAGAAATTAAGGAAACAATTCCATTCACCATTGCAACGAAAAGAATAAAATACTTAGGAATATATCTACCTAAAGAAACTAAAGACCTATATATAGAAAACTATAAAACACTGATGAAAGAAATCAAAGAGGACACTAATAGATGGAGAAATATACCATGTTCATGGATCGGAAGAATCAATATAGTGAAAATGAGTACACTACCCAAAGCAATTTACAAATTCAATGCAATCCCTATCAAGCTACCAGGCACGTTTTTCACAGAACTAGAACAAATAATTTCAAGATTTGTATGGAAATACAAAAAACCTCGAATAGCCAAAGCAATCTTGAGAAAGAAGAATGGAACTGGAGGAATCAACTTGCCTGACTTCAGGCTCTACTACAAAGCCACAGTCATCAAGACAGTATGGTACTGGCACAAAGACAGACATATAGATCAATGGAACAAAATAGAAAGCCCAGAGATAAATCCACACACATATGGACACCTTATCTTTGACAAAGGAGGCAAGAATATACAATGGAGTAAAGACAATCTCTTTAACAAGTGGTGCTGGGAAAACTGGTCAACCACTTGTAAAAGAATGAAACTAGATCACTTTCTAACACCGCACACAAAAATAAACTCAAAATGGATTAAAGATCTAAATGTAAGATCAGAAACTATAAAACTCCTAGAGGAGAACATAGGCAAAACACTCTCAGACATAAATCACAGCAGGATCCTCTATGATCCACCTCCCAGAATTCTGGAAATAAAAGCAAAAATAAACAAATGGGATCTAATTAAAATTAAAAGCCTCTGCACAACAAAGGAAAATATAAGCAAGGTGAAAAGACAGCCTTCTGAATGGGAGAAAATAATAGCAAATGAAGCAACTGACAAACAACTAATCTCAAAAATATACAAGCAACTTATGCAGCTCAACTCCAGAAAAATAAAAGACCCAATCAAAAAATGGGCCAAAGAACTAAATAGACATTTCTCCAAAGAAGACATACGGATGGCTAACAAACACATGAAAAGATGCTCAACATCACTCATTATTAGAGAAATGCAAATCAAAACCACAATGAGGTACCACTTCACACCAGTCAGAATGGCTGCGATCCAAAAATCTGTAAGCAATAAATGCTGGAGAGGGTGTGGAGAAAGGGAACCCTCCTACACTGTTGGTGGGAATGCAAACTAGTACAGCCACTATGGAGAACAGTGTGGAGATTCCTTAAAAAATTGCAAATAGAACTACCTTATGACCCAGCAATCCCACTTCTGGGCATACACACCGAGGAAACCAGAATTGAAAGAGACACATGTACCCCAATGTTCATCGCAGCACTGTTTATAATAGCCAGGACATGGAAACAACCTAGATGTCCATCAGCAGATGAATGGATAAGAAAGCTGTGGTACATATACACAATGGAGTATTACTCAGCCGTTAAAAAGAATTCATTTGAATCAGTTCTGATGAGATGGATGAAACTGGAGCCGATTATACAGAGTGAAGTAAGCCAGAAAGAAAAACACCAATACAGTATACTAACACATATATATGGAATTTAGGAAGATGGCAATGACGACCCTGTATGCAAGACAGGGAAAGAGACACAGATGTGTATAATGGACTTTTGGACTCAGAGGGAGAGGGAGAGGGTGGGATGATTTGGGAGAATGACATTCTAACATGTATACTATCATGTGAATTGAATCGCCAGTCTATGTCTGACGCAGGATACAGCATGCTTGGGGCTGGTGCATGGGGATGACCCAGAAAGATGTTATGGGAGGGAGGTGGGAGGGGGGTTCATGTTTGGGAATGCATGTAAGAATTAAAGATTTTAAAATTTAAAAAATAAAAAACTAAAAAAAAATAAAAAAAAAATAAAAATTAGGCATAATACAAAGAGGAAGGGGCTGAGGGAGGGATGGAATGGGAGACTTAGGTTAGCAAATGTAAGCTATTATATTTAAGATGCATAAACAACAAGGTCCTACTGTACAGCACAGGGGACTATATTCAATATCCTGTGATAAACAATAATGGAAAAGAATATAAAAATAACAGAAATAAAGTTTAGAACCACAAAAAAATCAGGCATAACAATTTCCAGTGATTGCTTTTCCCATAAGTTCCCAATTTCCTAACTGAGGAGTGAATGTCATATAATGAAATAATATAGGAGATAATGAATGCACACAAAAGTTTTTTGCTCTGGGACTCAGTTAGAAGTGAAATAGCTCAGAGAAGCATGGCACGTGCAGTAAGGCTGTTAAGGTAGAGAATGTAAATTAACCACCACCACCCCAGCAATAATTGTTCTAGTAGTGAGAGGAGCTGTGACCGCTGTTAATTCAGTCCCAATCAACAGTCAAGGTCAAACAAGTACCCTGATCCTACAGCCAGCCTGTGGAAATAGGCATTATTGGCCCATTGTTCAATATCAGATCACTGAACAGAAATGAAACTTCGGAGTCATGCAGAATTTTTTTAGTCATATGATTTTCATATTACTATTCTTAAAAACTTTTTCTGGAGTACAGTGCTTTACAATGTTTGGTAGTTTCTTCTGTACAACAATGTGAGTCAGGTATATGTACCCATATAACCCCTTTTTGTTAAAGATTTCCTTCCCATTTAAGTCACCACTGGGTAGTGGCGATTCATCATGTGGCTTTGTAAACAGTGGATTTGAGACCCGAGCCAGATGGACTTCAGTGCCTGGGATTCCCTCCCTCTGCCATGCTCCTCTCTGCATCCTTGGGGCCTGGTGCAAGGATCACACTAGTAGGTGTGCAAATACTACATGGGGAAGGAAGCGAGGTGAGCGATTTGCAAGGCATTACAATGTCTGTGCCCAGGGTCAGGGGTGGCCATTCCAATTCAGCTCTGCGTCGCATGCATCAAGGCTAGGGTGCTGCCTGCAGAAGAAAGAGGGTGGAGCAGGGTGGCGCTTTAGCAATCCGCACAGCACCAGCATTTCCACCCCCTTTCCTTTTTTAGCTTCAATGAACCAAAAATAACATCAAGAGTTTGACAGGACACCGCCGCCGAGACATATGAATCACCTTGCATTTTTGTCTTACCCTCAGATCACTCTAGATGACATGACCGTGGCATGGACCACATGAGTTCTCTGCCCCTTTCCTGGCAAACTTGTCTCAAAGCTCACTTCTGCCAAGAAATGCCTCTTTCCCAACAGGCCAAAATAATAACAAGACATGGAGCTGTCCTCTCTGCCATGGGCTCCCCACTGGCTACACGACTTATCTGAATCCTCAGGAGGAGAAAGACTCAGTCAATGTGTGGTTGGCATGTTTTCCAACACATCACCATCATCGTCGTCATCACCATCACCACCATCGTCATGACCATTATTATCATCACCATCACTATCATCCTCATTATCACCATCCTTATCGCCATCACTATTATCACCATCACCTTCATCTCACCATCACCATCACCATTATCACCACCATCACTACCATCATCACCATCACCATCATATTACGATCTGCAGAGAGCAGGAGGCAGGATTTGTGTGAGTTTGGAAATTCACATTTGGAGTCAACCAAAGATGGGTCAGAAACCTCTGGACCAGGTGAGGTTTGAGGTTTTATAGACACTAGCATATTTAATTGTGTTCAGTTCAAACACCAGATCTCTGCAGAAACTAGGAGAGCCTGGAATAAGGGAACTGTCAATTGCAACCCTCAGAAGTAGGAATTAGGGTTTCCATTTTATAGCTAAGGAGCGAGGCTTAGAGCTTTTGGTTTACTAAATCATGGCAATATAGCCAAATAAAGGCAAAGCTGGGTTTCAAACATCAGCTGACTAATGGCAAGCCACGTTCTTATCATTTTATCCCAGTGCTCCAAGATAGGCTGGTAGCATCCTCTCCGCCGTCCCCCCGCATCATCTATCCTGTCCGGTGCTGCCTCCACATTCCTTCCTATGAGGAAACAGTATCGACCATTTATGCCCTGCTAGCATTTGAGACTTCACTTTCACTTTTCACTTTCATGCATTGGAGAAGGAAATGGCAACCCACTCCAGTGTTCTTGTCTGGAGAATCCCAGGGACGGGGGAGCCTGGTGGGCCCCCGTCTGTGGGGTTGCACAGAGTCGGACACGACTGAAGCGACTTAGCAGCAGCAGCATTTCTGGAGAGGTCTGGGATTGAAGCCAACAAAGGTCTCACACCCTTCCTCTGAGCATCTGTGGCCGCTCTGACTAGTATGGATGATTTGGGTTAAAGAATCGTCAAAGTTCCTTTTTCATCTTTGAGATCTCCATGCAGGTATCTTTTTTCCTAAATGTGGTAAGATGTTAAAATTCTAACACACCTGTGAGCTGGCTTGTTAGTCTTGATTCTTTGATTAGGAAGCACATGGAAAGTAAGAAATGGCTTGACATGAGCTGGTGGGATGGCAGGGTCTGTGCCTCCTGGTGGCTTCTAGCAGTGTCCCCTCTTCCTGCAACCCCCACACACCTGCTTATACCTCTTTGCACCTTCCCTCACGCAATGCACAGGAGATTTTTCCCATCACCTGACCTGTACAACGTTAGCAGTAGTGTTAGTCACTCAGTTGTGTCCGATTCTTTGCGATCCCACAGACTGTACCCTGCCAGGTTCCTCTGTCTATGGGATTCTCCAGGTAAGAATACTGGAGTGGATTGCCATTTCCTTCTCCAGAGGACCTTTCCGACCCAGGGATCAAACCCGGATTGCCTGCATTGCAGGCAGATTCTTTACTGCTTGAGCCACAGGGAAGACATACAATGTTAACTGCCCCTCAAGACCCACTGCTTGGAAGATCTCCCTCTGGGACCTGGAGATTCCCTGCTCTCCACCTCTTATGCCTTTAATACTGATCTTGCAAATATTCACAGTGACCCTGGTGCTTTGTGCTAATGCTGTTACGATATCTCTTATTAATAAACCCAGCCTGGGGTAACTTGGCCATCAAAGAGCCATAATCACCCACTTATGGCAATTATTTCAGTGGCCAGCATTCTTCAAGTCCACAAATATGAACACTGGAGTCAACCTTTGGAAAAATTTCAATGAAACTGCCTGAGAAAAACCACACAGCTGCGGCTGAATTAGACAAGCTCTGAAATTACAAGGGCATAACCTCCCGAAAAACAACTGCACTGCAAAGACAAACTCTTGATATCTGTTCAAGGATGAGCAGAGACCTCAGGTAACTGGGGGTTGAACAGTGACTGAAGTACATGAGAACAGGGGCGGTCAGAAGCTAATACAGGATATCCTGTTTGCCTTAGTGAAAGCTGAAAAGTCACTCTTGGATGTTCTGGACTCCACTTTGCACGTGCCTGGCTGTCACTCAACTCCTCCGCAATGAGGCTGGCAGCTGTTGAACCGAGATGTGAAAGTGGGGTGGAAGTGACACCCGCGGGGAAACAAAGTGAGCTAAACTACAAATGCCACGATGGCAGGACAGAGCAGCCGGGATCTGGCGGCGGGGACGTGGCATAAAGGCATGAGGTCAGCGTCACAACCCGGGGGGCACAGGGATGACGCTCTGTGTTTCATTTCTCCACCGACACAGCCCTGAATGTTTCTGATGCTGTCTTAAAACATGCAGAGACTGTCTAAGCCTTTTCCAGCCGCCCCCATCTCATTCCTGCCTCTGCTGACAGTGGGACCACCATGACATCTTAGATTCAGAGCATTGACTATGGACTGTCCTGTGCCTACACCATAGGTTCTGACGCTCACTTGACTATGTGTGTGTGTCTGTAGGGGGAAGGAGCTCTGCCTCAGCAGCAAACCTGACCAACGTCTCCTGGTATGAAGATTATTTTTAAAAATGTTTTATTTTGATTGAAGTATGTGCATGCATGCTCAGCTGTTTCAGTCGTGTCCAACCCTTTGCAATCCTATGGACTGCAGCCTGCCAGGCTCCCCTGTCCATGGAGTTCTCCAGGCAAGAATACTAGAGTGGGTTGCCATGCCCTCCTCCAGGGGCTCTTCCCGACCCAGGAATCAAATCCATGTCTACTGCAATGCTGGCAGATTCTTTACTACTGAGCCACCGGGGAAGCCCCAACTGAAGTATAGTTGAATTACAACATCGTGTTAGTTTTAGGTGTACAGCACAGTTACTGAGTTACACACACACACACACACATATTTCTTTTTCAGATTCTTTTCCCATATAGGTTATTACCAAATATTGAGTAGAGTTCCCTGTGCTATATAGTAGGTCCTTGTTGGTTATCTATTTTATATATAAAAGTGTATATTTGTTAATTCCAACCTCCTGATTTATTCCTACCCTTTCCCCCTTAAAGATATTTATGCACAATTACTGTTATTTGCCACCAAGCAGAAGACACAGGCTAAATGAAGAACCACAGTTACCAAATATTGTGCCCATTTTCTCCAAACCAATCACAAAAAACAAACAACAACCACAACATCAACTGCAAGGGCTCTGGAGGCAGCATGTTGCTTTTGGGTGGATAATTCTTAGATGGGAAACTTATCCTTAGAAATAAGATGGGAAACTTATTGGAAATAAGACTGCTTCAAGTTAGGAGGAAGACGGATGGCAAAAGGATGACTGTTGTACTTCTGTTTAGTTGCTAAGTAGTGTCGGACTCGTGACCCAATGTACTGGAGCCCGCCATGCTCCTCTGTCCACGGGATTTCCCAGGGAAGAATACTGGAGCGGGTCGCTGAGATCTCCTCCAGGGGATCTTCCCCACCCAGGGATCAAACCCATGTCTCCTGCATTGCAGGTGTAGTCCTTACTGCTGAGCCACCAGGAAAGCCCCCCAAAGATGACTGCTTGCAGGATATCCTGCCCTCTCCTCCATCCCCGGCCCTGGAGCTGGTGGTCACATAGGACTGTTGGACCCCATAGAGGTCAATCTGGTCAGACTCCCTCGCCACTGGACTCCAGTATCCTGGGCTGCAAAGATGGCTTCATCTCTGGGGCTTTAGACAGACATCTGAGGGGCAGCAAAGTGCTCAGAACCGCCCCTCCCCAGAACCACCCTACAGTGCATGGTCAGAGTGAACAGTCACAAGTGTGCATCACTGCAGGAATGAATAAAGCATGACCGAGTCAGCGAGTGACCGGGGCTAACCCAGGCGTCTGGGTCTGGATGGGGTAGGGAGATGCTGGAGTAACCACAAGCCCCAGACACACAGGCCCCCAGCCTGACGTCAATGCCTCTGCACCCAGCACTCCTACTCCAGCCCTGCGCCATCTTTCTCCAGAGCACTCAGCATCATCTGACTTATTCTATTTTGTTTGTTTGCTTCCCAACAAAGAGGTAAGCTCCACAAAGGCCGGGCTTTTCATTTGCTTAGGTCACCGCTATTTCCAGAGCAGCCAGAACAGTGCCTGACACACAGCAGTCCCTTGGCGGATTTTGTGTCATGAGTGAAGGGCTGTCTCTGTGTTCCTGGAATGGAGGGGTCCCTGTGGCTCTGTTTCGAGTGCCCTCACCCTCTGGAGAGAACTGTTGGTGGCAGTAATGGGTCACGGCACGTTCAGGGCTCAGGGAAGCAAAAGCGAGCAAGGAGGCCCATCAGCTCCCACCAGGTGGGAGGCCCAACCTGTGCCAGGAGGGCTGGGCGTGCTGGGGCATCGCTAATTGGGGCGACCTTGGCCACGCCTTCATGTTCACCATGGGCCTGAAAAACACATATCAGTGTTTCCCGGAGAGAAGATACCCTTCCAATTTCCAGAATGCCAGAGTTAGACAAGAAAATAACCACTGAAATGCTTTTCACCAATGTTAACAGTTTGCTTTCAGCTGAAGGAGAAGCTGACAATTCACAGCAAAAGACCCGGCCTTCAAGGTCTGCACTCCAAACAAACAAACAAAAACCGTAATACTGAATCATTCTGCCTCTGATATGAGATGGGCACGTGTTCTGTGCCATTATATAATTAGCACTCGGACTCTTAATTTTGAAAGCAGCTCTGATTGGATTAGCCCTGGACTCAAAAACTGTCAGAGGCTCCCACTGCCTGGGGAATAAAGCCCCAGTCCCTTGACCCAACGCCTAATGGTTTCCCCATGGCTAGTGGTACAGTAAGTCCATTAACTGTCTGATTGGTTAGTCTTGCTGTCAACTGAAGCCTGTCCTTGTACTCAAGCTGCAGCCCAGACAGTCTGCCCTGCCTTCTCCTCCTTACACCCCGTTCTGTTTTTCATATGGGCATCTCTCCCACTTGGATGTGAGCTCCTAAGTTCTGGAACAACATCTGTGTCACTGACACATGCCCGCATGCCTCGTGGATGAAAAATGTCACCTGCCATGTCAGTAAACAAAGGATGTTTCAACCGTCAAGCTGTCGCATTAGAGCCACCCAACAGTGAGCACGGAGGGGACTCAGGATGGAAACAAACAGGATACCCGTCACCAAGCCACCCTCAACCCTGCACCCCGAAGGGACTCAGGATGGGAAAGCACAGGATACTGGCCCCAGGTAGCTGAGCTGCATCAAAGGGATGATTTCAAAGAGCCCAGACTCTTACATCTTGCCATACATAGGAAAGGGCTAAATTCCTTAACTCTGAGATATATGGTTTTCTTTAATTAACAGTAATCTTTTAATGGGCTTTCCAGGTGGCACAGTGGTAAAGAATCTGTCTGCTAATGCAAGGGACACGGGTTTGATCCCTGGGTTAGGAAGAACCCTTGGAGTAGGAAATGGCAACCCATTCCAGTATTCTTGCCTAGGAAATCCCATGGTCAGAAGAGCCTGGCGGGCTACAGTCCATAGGGTTGCAAAGAGAGGACATGACTGAGCAACTAAGCATGAAGGCAATCTTTGGATATTCTGACTATCTGGTCTTGGTTGCAAAAACTCCTATATATTCTGGCTCCTCTCATACATCTTCAGAGTAATTCTTTAGCACTGAGAGGCTGTATCCCAGGCTTAAGTTCTTAGTATGTCTGCTGAATAAAATATAATTCTCAGTTCTTATGCTGTGTATTTTTTTCAGTCAAATCCTTGACACACAGACATTGGACTTGTGCTTGTTCAACAGGCCTGGCCTCCACTTGCCCTCAGTCCTATCCTTGACAGAGGGATAGTGGTAGAGTAAGCCCCGCTACGTATGAACAAGTTCTGTTACGACAGTGCGTTTCTAAGTCCAGTTTGTTCATAAGCCCAACAAAATTAGCCTAGGTACCCAAATAATACAAGACTCTCACAGAAGTAACAAATAAACCTCTTTACACCAGGGCTTCCCTGGGGGTTCAGCTGGTAAAGAATCCACCTGCAATACAGGAGACCTGGGTTCAATCCCTGGGTCGGGAAGATCCCCTGGAGAAGGGAACAGCTACCCACTCCAGTATTCTGGCCTGGAGAATCCCATGGACTGTATAGTCCACGGCCTCGCAAAGAGTCGGACATGACTGAGCAACCTTTACTTTCACACACACACACACACACACACACACACACACACACACACACACACAGAGAGAGAAAATAAAGACAACATTTTAAATCTTACAGTACAGTACCTTGAAAAATACAGTAGTACAGCACAATAGCTAGGCATGTTCTCATCTTTGAAAGTTTGCAACTGGAAGGTTCCTATGTGGGAGACTTACTGTATTGCTAAAGATCCAATCTGATGACTTTTCTGCCATCCCCACCCTCTCCCAACATTCACACCATAACTAAACCTCTCTGCATGCACTGGAGTCACACAGTCTGCCCCCACTGCCCTCCCCTCCTCCTGACCTCCCCCACTCACCTCCCACACAGGATCAGAGCTTCTCAGGCACCAGGCTCTCCGCCAGCCTTAGTGCATTCCCATACCCCCCAGGATTCAGCACCTACAGGTCCAACTGCTCATCTTCTAAGAGACTGCTCCTTGGTCATTTCCTCCAAGAAACCCCCCATCTGCCCCAGGACCCAAGCACCTGGGCCTCTCCCCTGGGGCCCCTGTGCCTACCCTCATCCATTTGTCTATTGGACTCTTCCAGGGATGTGAGCTCCTTGAGGACAGGGACATGGATAATTGTGTCCCTGGGAAGATGTGCAGTCACCATTTCCAGAAGGCACAGGCCTCCAGCTTGGGACGCCCTGCTCATTAGACTTCGAACGTTACAGCTGCAAGACCCCTTGTGGATCCCACGTAAGTCTGTCCAGCCAGGAGCACACACCTGGCCCCTCGGGACAGAAGACAGACAAGAGGCATGAAAACCGTGTTCTCGCCTTTCCTGGCTCAGAACGTCTGTGAGTGTTTCTGAAGCAGAGTCAACTGGCTGTCTTCCAGAAGGCTGAAACTACGAAAGGCAGAAGGAAACACTGGTCCCCACAGCACCGTTCCCTTTTCTGGCAGCCCCATGTTAGCAGAAGGTTCTAGCGCTGGCTCATGAAAAGAGGTCACCACTGGAAGAAATTCCTGAAAGACCTGATAAGGTCGCGAGTGCCCCAGATCTGCTCTGGCTGATTCCTGCTTGCCCTGGCGGCCTCTGGGATCAGAGACACTGTCCACGTGTCTCAGGGTCAGAGAAGCTAGAAGGCTGTATGTCATCACCATGCCTGCCCACGACAGTCTTTCCAGGGTCATGAACCTGACATAGTTTCCCCTGCGTGCCTCCCTCTGGCGCCCGGCTTCACACGGACTCCTGGGAGCTGAACCCCCTCTCAGGTCACGCCTGCAGTTTCCACAGCACCCACATGCATCCCTCTGGTCAGAAGCCTCCCTGAGTACTGAGCACCTCAGGGCATCTCTGTGGCCGGCTGTCAGTGAGAAACAGGGACGGTGAGGGTGGGGATGTTGATGATCTGGGGAAAGAAGGAAGTTTTTATAGCAGGTTACTGCGGAGACCACAGGCTTGAGGCTGAAAATTCAGGACAGCTGGGTTTGGGAGGTTTTCACACCCACACTCCAATTCTTGAGAACAATGCCTGATATCAGGAAGGCCTGATCATTCTAGAATGCCTTGTGCAGTCAGCAGACCTGCATGCTGATTTCTTTTTATTTATTTATTTTGGTTGCATTGTGAGTCATGTGGGATCTTAGTTCCCCAACCAGAGATCAAACCCATGCCTAATGCATTGGAAGTGCAGTCTTCACCAATGCACCACCAGGGAAGTCCCTGCAAGTTGATTTCTGCAAGGTATAATACCTGCATGACTCTGCAGGGGTGGGCAGTCCTGGCAGATCCACTCCTGCAGTTTAAATAGGCCAACTCATCCTAAAGGCTGTGAAATGCCATAAAAATGCCAGGAACTATCACTGTATTGTGATATCCTCAATGGGGTACAAGGCAGCCCATGCTTACTTTATTAGCTGCCTTGTACAACATAGAGGATATCACAACACAGTGATAGTTCCTGGCATTTTTATGGCATTTCACAGCCTTTAGGGCATGGTGTCTCATTTGATCACACAACAATCTTTTGTGCTAAACGGTACATGTGTCATCACCCTCTGTTTACAAACGAGCATCTGAGGCTCCTGGAGCTTAAAAGACTTGCCCAAGGAGCCTCCTCTTCCTCGCAAGTGGCAGCAGATCAGACTCAAACATCCTTGGGGCCCAAAGAGAGTCACCTGCCAATCGATATGGTATGGTGAGCCCTGCTTCCCACATTTCAGCAGGTCAGCAGCATTTTAAAACCTGTGTAACTGAGATTCAAGACCTCCAGGGCCTTGGCAGTCCAAGGGCAGCCCGTGGGCCAGCAGCACCAGCAACTCCTGGGAGCTCATTAAGAAAGCAGAACCTCACGTCCATCCAGACCTACGGAATCATCCTCGGCCCATCAACAAGATCCCAGAGACTCAGAGTTTGAGCAGCTTGGAGTTTGAGGCAATATATGATTTCCTCCCCGTGCTTTGGCTGACTTTTCTAGCCTCGTGTTGGGGAACTAGCCTCAGCGGGGAGGTTGAAAAGGAAAGAAACTTCTACCTGATTGTTTCCTGAAAACCACTAGAAATGTTGGCTTATCTGGCCAGCTTCACCTTTTTCCTTCTCTCCCCAGCTTCCTGCTGAAACTTTCACCCAGATACAACTGTTCAGTTGACTCCAGATTTTCCATTCATTTCAATAAAAGTACAAACATGGAAGATGCGATTTCAGTTTGCCTTGATTTCTGGGAACCCTAATATCTGTTTAAAGAACTCCCAACGTGATAGGGGATTAAAATGTACAAATTACTGATACCAAAAAGGACCCAGTGGGGCTCCTGGCACAAAAGCTTTTCTATATCCCCTGAGAAATGGAGTATTTCCTGTATAGCAGTAAACAAGGATGTCACAGTTACCAGTGATTCCAGCCCTCTGGGGCACTCGGGAAGGAGAGGAATGCCTGCACAATCTGGCAGCCGCTAGGCTGCAGCCCCTCCCCGTGGTGAGCACTGAGGAACTCACGACGTGAAGAAACCCAGGATATGGCCCCTAGGGTAGCTGAGATGCGTGTGAAAGGAATGATTTCAGTGAGCCCAGACTCTTGCATCTTGTAGAAAAGTGCTAAATTCCTTAACTTGGGATATCTGGTTTTCTTTAATTCACAAAAATACTTTTGATGTTCCGATTACTTGCCCTTAGTTGCAAACTTCTATATAACCTGACACTACCCACACCCGCCTCCATCCCACTCCCACCCCCCACCCCGACTCCTAGGAGCAGTTCTCTCAGGTTACTTGAGATGCTGTCTCCCAGCCCTGAAGTCCTAAAAATCCCCACTGAATAAAACGTAACTCTCAACTTTTAGGTTGTCACTATTTTTTAAGTCAACACCCCCAGTTTTTGATTCCAGGAAACAGGCTTCATTCAGCCTCCATGACCTTCCCTGAGTTCCAAAGAGCAGGTTCAAATAGATGCTAATCAGGGAAGGGAGGGGATTTGGAGATGAGGAAGGAACAGGCAAGAAACAAGAGTGCAGCCTTGGGGCAGGGTCCTGGTTCCCCTCCAGGGAGGCACAGAAAAATAAGATTGAGCCATTCTGCAGATACTGAAACCCCCACCAGGTGGGAGAAGTTAACTGCGTGCTGCCCACAAGCAGGTAGACCCCAGACCCATTGGAACAACAGAGGCTGATGAAGCTGACTCCCACTTTCCTCACCACCAACCCATCAGAAGAATGTCCGTGAGCTGATCACATCCTCTCTGAATCATTAAGATGAAACTCCTCACCCCGCCCTCCAGGTCAGGACACACAGTTCCGAGGGCATTAGTCTGCTGTGGTCCTCTTCACCTGGCAAAGCAATAAAGCTATTTTTTTCTACTTCACCCAAAACTCTGCCTCTGAGATTTAATTTGGTGTTGGGGTATGGAGGCCTGATTTGGCCTCACTATTAGGTATAAAACAAACTACATGGATATACAGTATAATGTGGGGAAACAGCCAATATTTTATATTAACTATAAATGGAGTATAGCCTCTAAAAACTGTGAATTACTAGCCTGCACACCTAAAACTTATATAATATTGTACATCAACTAAATGTTAATAATTTTAAAAAAACAGCCAGTAAAAAAAGAACTCCCAGTTTGAGAAGTGACGTAGTCATGAGTTTCTAGGTAAAGTCTGTGGTGTTAACATTTTCCTCTCCCTTTTCTGAGAAAGAATATTCTTTCACTCCTCCAGTGGTGCCTAGATTAACTGGCATGCCCAATCATCGACTGGTAAAATCAGCAGCTCTGTTTAGACACAAGCAGAACACAATTTATAACCAGAAAGATTTTTTTTTTTTTAAGTGGTGAGCTCAGCTTTAGCACAGAAATTGGGCAAGATTTTACCTGGCTTCTCTAATCAAGTTATGGTTTTGCCCCTTGCCCTCCACTGTTCTTCAGCTGACATAATCATCACTATGATTCTCTCCTGATTTTTCCCAAATATTTTTAACAGGCAGACCATAAGCTGAAATCAAGGTGTGACATCTTTCTATGTTTAATCTGCTTCAATGATCTTGCATTTTTTTTTTCCCCGTAGACCTTTTAACCAACTGAGCCTGGTTCCTCCTGTGTTGTTTTCAGCACAGTTAATTAATGGTGCTGGGCCTGCACTAAATGGCCAGTGATGCCAGTCTTGTCCCAAGGTGAGCGTCATGTTAAAGACACGTGCTTAGGGCAGTAGCTGGTGTTGCCTCTCAGGGAAGCCCTCTTTGAGTCCACATGTTTGAACAAATCAGAGAAAGACCATTTCATCTTCCCTCCAGCAATTCTCCATGAAGAAAGGGCACATACACCCATTTTGCGAGAGGCAGCAGCATACTATCCTACTCTGTTTAAAGAAAGGCAAACTCCTAATTACAAACTGAATACACTCAGGGCGACTTTACTATTAATGCATTATTTACTGAATATTTGCTTTTCTCTGCGACTAAAAGCAGGCCATTATTTCTCTCTTGACTTTGGGACAATCTGGGGCTCTGTTAAAGTTTCTAAACCAATCTGTTTCAGTCTGCTTTTAGCTGCTGTTCAGAAGAGGTACATTAAGTGCCTCTCGAGTGATTTCTGGCTGGGCCATGAAGCCACTGATTTCAGTCAACACTGACAATGCCCCAGGCCTGGGCTCCGGTTCTGGGCTCCAGGCTGCCACGTGCCTGTCTCCGGAACTCGCTCCCAGTCCTTTCCACTAAGGGATGCTGGTCACTGAAAGCTCACCAGTGCTCCTTCCTCTAGAACGAGTGCTCTGACTTACCACTTGGCCTTTTAAAGGAGCCAGTCCAAATTATCTCTGAACATTCAAAAACTTTGGCGCCTCACACCTCCAAGTTGAATTTGACATTGACAAAATGGTAGAATCTCAGAAAAAAATTCTGATCAGCATGTAACCTTCATTCCTAAAACCTCTTTACGCCTTGAATTCAATGATGTTTTTTGGCTACCTTGCAACTTTTTCAGACCGGGGCTGAAGTTTGAACCAGATGGTAAATGGGACAAGGTGACTGTACAGGGGGTTTGGTGGCGTGGAAGTAAGGGGGTGGGGTGGAAAGAAGGCAGTGGTGAAGGAGTGAACAACCCTCAACTTCCAGATTTTTTTCCACCTCTGAGGCTGATGAAAGAGAAATTCCCCAGGCCCACCTGGTCACCTTGACCAATATTCTTTCCTGTTTTTTTTTTTTTTCCTGAGTAGATCTGATTTGGGCCAATAGTAAGGTCCTTGACATAGTCACAGAGGACCTCAGCTTTGGGTGACCATGAGAACTAGGGATGGGCATAGTTGATAACCCAGGGCCAACACTAAGCATCTGACTCTGGAGGAGTTTGGGGCACCCTGCTATACATTGTGGCAGAGGGCTGGCATCTGGACTTCTGGCCTCTTTTAAAGGGAGGTCATTTCAATGAGAAAATATGCATGCGTAAATACAGTCAACAAAGTTCAGACAATGCTTTGACTTTGATGGCAACACTGCCAGATATTCAGACACCCGGCTCCAACCACGTAATCAAAAGAGGAAATGTCTTGTGCGGAGAGGAAATGAGCAATCAAGTGTTTGCCATGCGCACCCGCGGGTCGAGAAGCTAAGTTACAGGGAGGAGCCAGCTCACCTGGCTCCATGGGCCTATCAGCCCAGTCTGAGGAGGATGACAGAGCCATACAGTTTTCCCGTTTCTACCCTTTCTGGGGACTTAGCACAGCCCATCTCTGGAAGCTGCTGCCTTCTCCCGCCTACTAGAAAGGAATTCCTGGGGTGAAGAGCTAGAGGCGGAGGAAGGGTGTTCACCACTTCTGAAAGGAAAGAATTCCGGTCCTGGAACCTCTCTAAGACAACGAGTGACACGGTGACTTCTCCCTACGGTGTCTGCTGGCCCATCTCATCACCCACCCAGCAGCATCAGCGTCCGGAGAGCAGCCCCCTGCGGAGCCAGCATCCCAGGGGAGGTGCCTACCTGTATCTCTGCTTCACTGACTGCTTCTCCGCTGACTTGCAGATGTGCCCCGCGTAGTACAAGGGGAAGAATAAAAAGTTCCAGTTGGTGGCAAACCACGTCAGGGTGAAGGGAGCATCGAACTTTCTGAAGGTCAGCTTGGCGAGCTGCGTGGCACCCGCCCAGGAGGCGCACACGCACAGCACCACCGCCACACCCCAGCAGATCTTCTTGAGCTGCGCGCGGGAGCATCTCCAGCAGCGGCGGCTCGATCTCCCACCGGCCTCGGTCCCCGCCGGCGCCTGGGCCTCCGCCGGGCCCGGGGAGTCCCGGGGGCGCTCCTCCCCTGGTGGCAGAGAAGGGAGAGGTTAACTGGGGCCTCCACACCTTCATGCGGCCAGGCCGAACGGGGTTGGGGTGGGAGGGATGCCAAGAGGGCAAGTGACTCCCCCACCGCCATTGTCATCGCCACCCTGGGGAGGAGAGTTGGGGGGCGGGTGGGGGGAATGGGGGCCTGGAGACAGCTTCCTGAAACAAAACTTGAAGACATCGCCTCTGGTTTTCTGGTCCTCTAGAATTGCTATTGTTTGATCGCCAAGTCGTGTCCTACTCCTCCTCTAGAATCCTCTAGAAGCTTGAACCCCAAAAGATGGTTCAGGAGTGGGCTGGCAGCATCAGCACCATCCCCAGCTTGCTGGCAATGCGGAATCTCAGGAACCCTGGCATCAGAATGTGTATTTCAGCAGGTGATCTCTGTGCATGTCTGGAGAAGTGGAAACATTTCTCCAGAACCCAGAGTGGCTGAAATATTTTTCCAAATATTTCACTAGTATTTCAGCTCACAGGGATTGATGTGCAACTCCCGCGGTGGGCAGTGCTAGGGGCTAGGGATTCCCTCCTGAGAAGGTCATAGGCCTTGACCTCTAGAAGCTCCTGTTACAGTGACAGAAGCTCCTCCTTGCCTGGCACTTAAGGGCATGGATGCCAAGAGCAAAGCATGCATGGAGAGCAAAAACAGATTGTCCTGGAACCTCCCTGGTGATCCAGTGGCTAAGACGCTGCCCTTCCAATGTAGGGGATGTGGCTTTGATCCCTGGTCAAGAACTAAGATCCCACATGACTGTGGGGTGTGGCTAAAAAAAAAGAAATAGGTATCTGTCACTCATTGGAAAAGACCCTGATGCTAGGGAAGACTGAGGGCAAGAGGAGAAGGGGACGAAAGAGGATGAGATGGTTGGATGGCATCACTGACTCAATGGACATGAGTTTGAGCAAACTCTGGGAGATGGTGAAGGACAGGGAAGCCTGGCATGCTGCAGTCCATGGGGTCGCAAAGAGATACAGCAGGAGACACTGAACAACAACCCTTTTACTCCTCTATTTGCTCTTACTGACTCCTAGCTGATGGCCGTCAGTCCCACTGTGAAGTGTTACTTAAAAACCACAGCCTCTGGCAGCTGGTGCTCTAAAAGCCCTCTGATGATCGGCTGGAGGACCGTGTGACTTCTGGAAGCCAGGCTGCAGCTCAGAGCGTGGCTATGCAGCAGCACTGTTCCCACAGACCATGAGAAAATGGAAAAGGCATTCTCTTCCACTGTTTGGTTTCCATTCATGATTGTGTGCAAGTCAGTCAGCTGGAAATTTAAACAGAACTGTAACTTGTGTAAGGTGTGACCATGGGTGGGGGCGAATTTCCAAGAGATGGCCTACTTGCCTTTTATATGATCAGCCAGGCACTCAGCTGAAAGACGGCAGACCCTGCAGTGGTACAGGAGATGGGTACAAAGTATATTGGGGTCAAATGGTACTCTATGGAAGCTGTTTAAACTTAATTGCAATTTCAATAGCTCTAATACTATGTCACCCTGCTTATTTAACTTCTATGCAGAGTACATCATGAGAAACGCTGGACTGGAAGAAACACAAGCTGGAATCAAGATTGCCGGGAGAAATATCAATAACCTCAGATACACAGATGACACCATCCTTATGGCAGAAAGTGAAGAGGAACTAACAAGCCTCCTGATGAAAGTGAAAGTGGAGAGTGAAAAAGTTGGCTTAAGGCTCAACATTCAGAAAACGAAGATCATGGCATCTGGTCCCATCACTTCATGGGAAATAGATGGGGAAACAGTGGAAGCAATGTCAGACTTTATTTTTGGGGGCTCCAAAATCACAGCAGATGGTGATTGCAGCCATGAAATTAAAAGACGCTTACTCCTTGGAAGGAAAGTTATGACCAACCTAGACAGCATATTCAAAAGCAGAGACATTACTTTGCCCACTAGGGTCCGTCTAGTCAAGGCTATGGTTTTCCTGTGGTCATGTATGGATGTGAGAGTTGGACTGTGAAGAAGGCTGAGCACCAAAGAGTTGATGCTTTTGAACTGTGGTGTTGGAGAAGACTCTTGAGAGTCGCTTGGACTGCAAGGAGATCCAACCAGTCCATCCTAAAGGAGATCAACCCTGGGATTTCTTTGGAAGGAATGTTGCTAAAGCTGAAACTCCAGTACTTTGGCCACCTCATGCGAAGAGTTGACTCATTGGAAAAGACTCTGATGCTGGGAGGGATTGGGGGCAGGAGGAGAAGGGGATGACAGAGGATGAGATGGCTGGATGGCGTCACTGACTCAATGGACATGAGTCTGAGTGAACTCCAGGAGTTGGTGATGGACAGGGAGGCCTGGCGTGCTGCGATTCATGGGGTTGCAAAGAGTCGGACACGACTGAGCAACTGAACTGAACTGAACTGAATACTATGAAACCAAGTTTTATATATTATACTGTCTGAAATATAATAATTCTTTTTAAAATATTTATTTACTTATTTGGCCATGCCAGATCCTAGTTGTGGCACTCAAGATCTTGGTAGCTTTCAACATAGCATGTGAGATCTCTAGTTGCAGCAGCAAGGATTGAACCCAGGTCCCTGAATTGGGAGTGTGATGTCTTAGCCACTGGACCAAGGGAAAGTCCCAGAAATATAATAATTCTATGAGGCAAAATCCTGATTCAAGGTAGCCTATTATATGTTGTTATTATTTAGTTGCTAAATCATGTCCGACTCTTTGTGACCCCCATGGACTGTAGCCTGCCAGGCTCCTCCATCCATGGGATTTCCCAGGCAAGAATACTGGAGTGGGCTGCCATTTCCTTCTCCTGGGGATCTTCCTGACCTATTATATAGGTGTTAGCTAATCCTAGCATTAATTGCTAAGTCTGGCTGTATCTCTCTTTTGTGTTTTTTTGCCACACCACGCAGCCTGTGGGATCTTAATTTCCTGACGAGAGATCGAATCCAGGTCCTCAGCAGTGAAAGCACAGAGTCCAATCACTGGATTGCCACGGAAGTCCTGGGTTATATCGCTTTTAGACAAGGGTAATCCAAACCCTTTGTGGCTGGCCAAGGAGAGACAATGTCTTTTACTGACCCCAAATCCTTGACACCATCTAGTAAACATATTGTGCTTCTGTGCCTGCTTTTTTAATATTTATTCTCCCTCCTCCTCTTCCTTTTCATGTGTGCATATATCTGAGTCAGAAAGCACTTGGAAAACCACATGCTTGACCATCTCTGAGCTTCCAACAAGTTGTGTGTTTCTGGCATGGGCTGCAGAGAGGGGAGAAGCAGAGGGCGCAAAAGCAAGGAAGATCCCTCTCCTTCTGCCTAATACCCTTCCGCTAGGTCATCGTGTCTTTGTTCACAGTGAATCCTTACAACTTCCATTTTCAGACAGAAGCACACAGGTTTCAGTGTATACACTAACTCCCTGACATTTGGGGTGAGCCTCTGCAACCCGTGACTGCTGAGTGTTCAAGCAGTGTTAGGGCTGGGAGATACCTTGACCACCAGCATCAACTATCAGAAACTCATACCAAGAAGATAATTATGGAGATGAAAGGAAAAATGTCCACATAGAAAGGAAATGCAGTTTCACAGTATTAACTGGCCATTTAAGAATAGAACCTAGAGGAGGCTGCAAAAACATTCAGGCTCCTAACATGTTCATCCAGTTTTGCCAATTAAGTTTGAAAACTTGAAGAATGAAGCGATGACTGATGCTATGCAGTGTTACAATGAGGGAAAAATCACCAAATCATGTCATATTGTACTGTTAGGACTTCCTGGTGGTCCAGTGGGTAAGATTCTGCCTTCCAGTGGACAAGATGCAGGTTCAATCCCTGGATGGGAAAGATCCCACATGCCGCAAGGGGGGAAAAAAAAAACAAACAGCCAAACAAACAAAACAAATTGAGCTCATAAAAAGTGTAAAATTAAATCTCTCTTTTAAAAGACTGGACTATTTAAATGTCTTTATATATTTGGATTAAAGAAATTATATCCAACTTTTTAACCTCTTGGCTCATTTGACCAGGGCATATTGATAATACACAAGCAAAATAAAGACATTCTGCACTCTATTATTAAACAATAAGATAGAACTATGTTTCCCTAAGTATAATGCAATTAACAGGTACAGTATTATCAGAAAGAAGGATCCCAGGATCAGAAGTTTGGGAAGCAGATTCTTTTGCTACATGACTAATAGACGTAGTGGATTTCCAAAAGGCAGCTGCAGAATGCTTCCCATATTATTTCAACATAATACCTGTGGTAGGACTGGGGTCCCCTAGAACGTACTTTTGGAAACACTGGAATAGACCATAAAGAATGAGAGGGACTCAAATCCAATGCATTGCAAACTTTCCATTTCATGGCCTAGAGTCTCATATAGTGATAAATCACTCACCAATTTCATTACCTCACTCATTCCTAATACTTCTTTTAAACTAGACCTACCTCCTGTAAACTAAAAATATTCTTTACAGAATCATTACAAAAGTATTTCATAGTATAAACAAAAACAGTGCACTGCATATTCGAATCTTAGTACCTAGAGATATCACTGGACATTTTGCCGCATTTTCCCCAGCAAAATTTGTATCTTTGCACAACACACACACATTCACACACAACAAAACTGGGGTTCTACTGTATTTTTGGCCAGCAGTCATCTAACCGGATGCATAAGAGCACGTGTTTCTAAATCTCACAGGGCTGCATATACTGCAACATCCTAGGAGTGTTTCAATCTGCTAGGAAGTTACGATGAAGCGTCCGCCCTGTGCCAAGAACTTTGGCGGTCAATAAATAAATATAAAACGTGGCTGCATCCTGCTCTTCAGGAACTTACAGTCTATCTGGGAGTGACAAAAGAGATCTATGAAAGAACTACAGAACAATTACGAATGGAGAAATTTTGACTGCGAGGCAAACTCTGAAGACAGTGACACCAGTGTGGCCGTGATCCCAGCAAGATCAGAGGAGGCAGAAGCTTGGCTTGGGTATTGCAGGATAGACAGGATGAAGGACAAGAGAAGTGAAGATCAGGATCAGGACCTGGTCTGCCCCAAGAGTGGTGAGGAAGATGGTGAGCTCTGAAACCCCCCACTGCCTTGCGCCACTGCAATGCCCAGTCTTGCTCTGGCCAGATACACAGCAGGAGAAGTTGCCAGGCTAGCAGAAGAGACGTTAGCAAATTCAGATTTTGGAACTTGCTTTTTCTAGGAAGTAAACATACATTATACATGCCCCAGTGTCCATAACAAACAGATAAAATTAAAGAATAAAAATAGAATGACATAATGAATTTGGTCAGCAGATGTGTTTATGCTCCCATATCTGAAAGGCAGCAAACACGTCCCATCCCATGCTACCGTTCTCAAGGTCATTTTCAGCAGCTGTCCAACTGATGCCAGATTTCAGAAAGGAAGAATGACACCGAGGGGGCCAGTTGCCCCTTTCAAAATCCTCTTGTATACTCCTGTGCAAGAAATTCTGGTTTATTTTCTCTCCCCTCCTAAATTACAAGCGACTCCTCCGTACCAGTGCCTTCGTGGTCACAGCAACACAAGTAACCAAGCATTTGTGGTCACTCCTTATCACCCCTGAAAGAGGCACTGCAGAGTGTCACAAAGAAATCAGGGCTGATTGAGCCTCATGCTGCGTCCCATCTCAGCTCCTCTGACCGTGACGACCCAACTAAAATACTCTTTATGTCATCCTCACTCGCCAAGACCCCCTTCCCACTAACAAGCCCTCTGTTTATGATCTTGAGTTGCCCATCCTAACCTTGCACTTGAGCCAAGGGTTCTGGGCTCAGTGCAAAGGAGATGATATATTCTGACCGCATGGTTGTACTGACAGATGTGGTCTTTGTGGCGTCATGCATCACCCTTTGGCTGTGTTGTCTCTACACGTCCTGTGTACACCACTTGATTCACTCCAAACAGCTGGGGGACAGGTGGGCGTTTCCCAATTACCATCCCTGGAGCTGCTTCCACTGAGCATTTTGGAGAAAAGTACCTGTGTGTGTAGGAAGAGTGTTCTCCTACACACAATGCATATTCCACGGCACGCTAAGATATAACCATACCTGTGTGTAAACTTCCATCCTGAGCTGTGTTCATCCATGCTAACTTGCTTCAGTTGTGTCTGCCTCTTTGTGATGCTACAGACCGTAGCCTTTCAGGCCCCTCTGTCCATGGGATTCTCTAGGTAAGAATCCCGGAGTGGGTTGCCATGCCCTCCTCCAGGGGTCTCCCTGACCCAGGGGTCGAACCCATGTCTCTTCAGTCTCCTGCACTAATAGGTAGGTTCTTTACCACTAACATCACCTGGGAAGCCAATAATTATTATAATATTATATATTATAATCAATTAACAGAGTGGGTTGCCAGTCCCTTCTCCAGGGGATCTTCTCAACTCACGGACTGAACCCAGGTCTCCTGCATTGCAGGTGGGCTCTTTACTGTTTGAGCCAGTGTTCCATGTCATGCAATTTGCTGGAACCATACATTAGTCCTACCTGCAAAATCACATCTGATACTTCTCTCTTAAAAGGGATCTAGAAAAATTTGCACTCTTCACTCAAGCAGTGCCTAGAGGCTGTGTTCCTACCTAGCAGAAGGAAACTCTTGGAGGTCTGGTTCAGTGGCTAACTCATTCTGGGACCTAGGCAAGTCCTCTGTCCCATGAGGTGTCTATTGTTTTTTGCTGAGAAAATTATGAATTGAGGGCCTTTATGGGTTTAGTTAGTGAAAGTCATTTCTCCAACAAGAAAGCAAGAACAATTGGAAAATCACTCACTGTCGAGTTCAAATTCCCATAAAATGGCTCCTCCAAGCCTCTGAGAGAACACAAACGGTGACTTCTCTAGTGGTGCAGTGGTTAAGAATCCACCTTCCAATGTAGGGGATGTGGGTTCAATCCCTGGTCAGGGGACTAAGATCCCACTGGCCTTCTGCTTGACAACTACTGAGCCCGCGGGCTCTAGAGTCCGTGTTCTACAACTAGAGAAATGTCCATGCGCTGTAACAAAGACCCAGCACAGCCAAAAAGAGAGAGGCAGAACACAAATACTTCTTTTCTGAGGTCCCCTAGAAAAAGCAGATGCTTGTTGACTGTTTCTCTGAAGAAGTAGCCAGGAAGTTCTGCACTTAGAAAGTGCAAGAGTCACTGTCTTAGGGATAAGGGACTCAGAGCTGGGCTCAAGGATAACCCACAGGCTGGCCTGGTCCCAGCCTCCTGGAAGTGGAGGGGTTATCATCCTGAAGAGAACAGGAGAAGAGACCGCCCATGACACCTCCATCAGTAAGACCTACATGGTTAATTTTTCAAAGCTTTTTTTTTGAGGACTAATTTTCCTAACTGCAAAATTCACTTGTTTCAGAAGTGCAATTCACAATTCTTAGTAAATCTACAGAATCGTGAATCTATCACCCCATCCAGTCTTAGAATACTTCCACCATCTCAAAATGGGTCCTCGTGTGTGCTCTGAAGTCACTCCCCAGGCCCCTGCCCCCATCCCAGGCAACCACAAATCTTCTATCACTAGAGATTTGCCTACTCTGGTTTTTTCATATAAATTTGTCAGCTTTTGCACCTTTTCACTCAGCATAATGTATCTGAGGTTCCTCCATGGCACTTCTGGCATGCGGCAGGAGTTCATTCTTTTTATAGCTGGATAGTAGGGCATATGGCTCGTCTAAATTTTGCTTATCCAGTTATCAGTTGATGGACAAGGGTACAGTTTCCAGTTCTTTGGCTACTGTGAATTACGCTGCTATGAACACTCATATATACAGTAAGTCCCCTACAATGAACCTGCAAGTTGTAAACTTTCAAAGATGTGAACGTGTGTTCCATCAATGTCAGGAGTGAGAACACTGCAGCTTGCCCCCCGTCTCCTACTGCTGATGATCCTTCAGCTCCACCGTCTCCCATCTCCACCCCCTCCTCCAGGCAGTAACTCTTGCCTGTTCACTTGATGCCAGACCCTGTATGCCAGCTGTTATACTGTACTACTGTGCTTTTCAGGGTACTGTGCTGCAAAGTTAAAATGTTTTGTTTGTTTTTATGTATTGTTTGTGTGAAAAGTATTGTAAGCCTATTACAGTACAGTATAATATAGCAGATTATGTTAGTTGGGTACCTGGGCTTACTTTGTTGAACTTAGGAAAAAATCAGACTTAAGAACACGCTCTCAGAACAGAACTTGTTTGTATGTTGGGGACTTACTTTAAGTCTTTGTACAGATATGTTTTTGTTTCTGTTAGATGGACTCAAGTTTTAGCCAATTTATTGACACGTACTGTAAGGCATAAGGAGAAGGCAATGGCAACCCATTCCAGTACTCTTGCCTGGAAACTCCCGTGGACGGAGGAGCCTGGTAGGCTGCAGTCCATGGGGTTGCTAAGGGTTGGACGAGACTGAGCGACTTCCCTTTCACTTTTCACTTTCATGCATTGGAGAAGGAAATGGCAACACACTCCAGTGATCTTGCCTAGAGAATCCAAGGGACGGGGGAGCCTGGTGGGCTGCCGTCTATGGGGTCGCACAGAGTCAGACACGACTGAAGCAACTTAGCTGCTGCTAGCTAGCTGTGAGGCAAAAGGTAGACACACACCCTTTCCTAGGGGAGCTTGTCTGTCCAAGTGTTGGGGTTTACAGTATCCACGTCGTAGATGGGTCAATGTCTCCAACTGACCCACACAAGACACAATTGATGGCTGCTCTGGGAACAGAGCCCCCACCCTTTTCTTTTTCTGGATTGCCCTGGGAATAGGGCTTGATGAGCGATTTCCCCATTTGCTGATCACTGACACATATATCCTTTCAGGGCCTGGTTACCCAAAGAAACCGCTTTTATAAAATCAGGAGCTTGGAAGAAAGCTTTTGTTTATGGCCATTTGCAAGTGTAATTCATCTCCCAAAAATGCAGTTCAGGTTTTGTTTACTTCATCTGCTCATTAAATACTTGCTCAGTGAATTTACGTGTGACTGTTTCTTTTAAGACATGGTTTCGCGGGAAGGGAAGAAAAGGCTGCCACATGTGTAAAGCCACCCCAGGCCCTGGGTGTCCCCAAAGCAATCCTGATGTCACATATCCTGCACTTGTCAAACTTCTGTTTGTATTCCTGGCCTTTGGGTCAGAAAGTATTCCCATTATTCATGCATGATGAAGGATCAGTCACACTCCTGTCTGGCAAAGGGCCCCAGGAAAGATGGACTCCACAGATAATTAAAGCTGGCCCTGAGTAAGGGAGAAGAAGAGGGCACGGGGAAGCAAAGGGCAGGTGATGAGTTGTTTTTGTTTTTGTTTTCAAATTTATTTCAGACTGAGTGGTCATGCAATTGCACTGCTTGCAGGATCTTAGTTCCCCAACCAGGGAATTGAACCCAGGTCCTTGGCAGTGAAAACATGAAGTCCTAACCACTGGACCCCTAGGGAATTCCCCAAGTGACAGTTAAACACAAGTGTATATGCGCTCTGCCAGGAGATTACACAGCTTTTTCCAAAACTTGCCTTAATGTTGGCAAAATATTTTTTTCCTTTGTGGGACAGCTGAGGGCCTCACAGTTAGTCTCCCAAGGTCACAGAGTAGTGAGGGGCTGAATGCAGTTCCAAGCATCCATCTGGCCCCAAAGCATCCAGAGGAATGGACAGCCTCCTTATTCTTCCCTTTGGAAGTGATCGGTGCTGACCACCCTGGTCACATCTGCCTATGACTAAAGAGGGGCTTCAAGTTTTCAAAAGGACAGACTCTATTTTTAAATTCGGAGCATCCTGAGTGTGTATGGAACTCTGGGTTGGGGTTCACCAATATGAAATGAAGACTTTTGTGAGCTGAATGTCTATGTCCTCCTTCAATTTATACATTACGACTGTAACCTCCAACGGCTGCATTTGCAGTTGAAGCCTCTAAGGTCATAAGGGTGGGCCCTGATCTGATAGGGTTGGTGGCATTATGGGAAGAGAGACAGCAGGGAGCTCTTCCTGTGCATATAGAGAGGAGCTGCATGAGGACTCAGCAAAGAAGTGGCTGTCTATAAGCCAGGAAGAGCTCCTCCACCAGAAGCCAACTTGGCCTACAACTTGATCTTGGTGATTGCAGCCATGAAATTAAAAGACGCTTACTGCTTGGAAGGAAACTTATGACCAACCTGCTAAGTCACTTCAGTCATGTCCGACTCTGTGCAACCCCAGAGATGACAGCCCACCAGGCTCCCCCGTCTCTGGGATTCTCCAGGCAAGAACACTGGAGTGGGTTGCCATTTCCTTCTCCAACCTAGACAGCATATTGAAAAGCAGAGACATTACTTTGCCAACAAAGTTCTGTCTAGTCAAGGCTACGGTTTTTCCGGTGGTCATGTATGGATGTGAGAGTTGGACTGTGAAGAAAGCTGAGCGCCAAAGAATCGATGCTTTTGAACTGTGGTGTTGGAGAAGACTCTTGAGAGTCCCATGGACTGCAAGGAGATCTAACCAGTCCATCCTAAAGGAGATCAGTCCTGGGTGTTCACTGGAAGGACTGATGTTGAAGCTGAAACTCCAATACTTTGGCCAGCTGATGCAAAAATCGACTCATTAGAAAAGACCCTGATGCTGGGAAAGATTGAAGGCGGGAGGAGAAGGGGACGACAGAGGATGAGATGGTTGGATGGCATCACCGACTCAATGGACATGGGTTTGGGTAGACTCTGGGAGTTGGTGATGGACAGGGAGGCCTGGTGTGCTGTGGTCCATGGGGTTGCAAAGAGTCGGACACGACTGAGTGACTGAACTAAAACTGAAACTGGTCTTGGACTTCCAGCCTGCAGAACAGTGAGAAAATAGTCTATGAAATCATCCAGGCGGTGGCACTTTGTCATGGCAGCCTGAGCAGACTGGCCTGACCGTGTTACAGCAGGGAGTGCACTGTGTTTGTGAAGGTGTGAGGCATAGACCGAGCACTGTCCCTGTGCAGGAAGTGGTGACAAGTTGTGGATGAGTATTTATTGTGATAACCTCTTAGAAGAAATGCCGCCACATCGTAACCAAGAGAAGACTGAGGAGGCATGTGATATGGCATGCTAGACAGCATCCTAGAACAGAAAAAGATGGGAGGTAAGAACCAAAGAAATCTGAATAAAAATGAATTTTAGTTAATAATAACACACCAATGTTAGCTCATTAATTGTGATAAATGTACCATACCAATAGAAGATGTTAATAATAGAAGAAATTGGATGTGAAGTATTTAAGAACTCTCTGTACTATCTCTGCAACTTTTCTGTAAATCTAAACTATTCTAAAATAGGGCATCCCTGGTGGCTCAGTGGTAAAAAATCCACCTGCAATGCAGGAGACATGTGTTTGATCCCTGGGTTGGGAAGGTCTCCTGGAGAAGGAAATGGAAACCCACTCCAGTGTTCTTGCCTGAAAAATCCCTGGAGAGAGGAGCCTAGCAGGCTATAGTCCATGGGGTCGCAAAAGAGTCAGACATGACTTAGCGACTAAACAACAACAATTCTAAAATACAAGATTTATTTTTTTTAAAAAAGAAAGAAATAACTGTCATGGATGACTACATTAGAAATACCAGGTACTTCTCTGAATTGCTTAAGCCTTTGCTGTAATTCAATGTCTAGCGGGCCTTAGAAAGCATCACTATGAACAAAACTAGTGGAGGTGATGGAATTCCAGTTGAGCTATTTCAAATCCTGAAAGATGATGCTGTGAAAGTGCTGCACTCAATATGCCAGCAAATTTGGAAAACTCATCAGTGGCCACAGGACTGGAAAAGGGCAGTTTTCATTCCAATCCCAAAGAAAGGCAATGCCAAAGAATTCTCAAACTACCACACAGTTGCACTCATCTCACATGCTAGTAAAGTAATGCTCAAAATTCTCCAAGCCAGGCTTCAGCAGTACATGAACCGTGAACTTCCAGATGTTCAAGCTGGTTTTAGAAAAGGCAGAGGAACCAGAGATCAAATTGCCAATATCCACTGGATCATGGAAAAAGCTAGAGAGTTCCAGAAAAACATCCATTTCTGCTTTATTGACTATGCCAAAGCCTTTGATTGTGTGGATCACAATAAACTGTGGAAAATTCTGAAAGAGATGGGAATACCAGACCACCTGCCCTGCCCTTGAGAAATCTGTATGCAGGTCAGGAAGCAACAGTTAGAACTGGACATGGCACAACAGACTGGTTCCAAACAGGAAAAGGAGTACGTCAAGGCTGTATATTGTCACCCTGCTTATTTAACTTACATGCACAGTACATCATGAGAAATGCTGGGCTGGAAGAAGCACAAGCTGGAATCAAAATTGCCAGGAGAAATCTCAATAACCTCAGATATGCAGATGACACCAGTCTTACGGCAGAAAGTGAAGAGGAACTAAAAAGCCTCTTGATGAAAGTGAGAGAGTGAAAAAGTTGGCTTAAAGCTCAACATTCAGAAAACTAAGATCATGGCATCTGGTCCCATCACTTCATGGCAAATAAATGGGGAAACAGTGGAAACAGTGTCAGACTTTATTTCTGGGGGCTCCAAAATCACTTCAGATGGTGACTGCAGCCATGAAATTAAAAGACGCTTACTCCTTGGAAGAAAAGTTATGACCAACCTAGATAGCATATTCAAAAGCAGAGACATTATTTTGCCAACAAAGGTCCGTCTAGTCAAGGCTATGGTTTTTCCAGTGGTCATGTATGGATGCGAGAGTTGGACTGTGAAGAAAGCTAAGCGCCGAAGAATTGATGCTTTTGAACTGTGGTGTCAGAGAAGACTCTTGAGAGTCCCTTGGACTGCAAGGAGATCCAACCAGTCCATTCTGAAGGAGATCAGCCCTGGGATTTCTTTGGAAGGAATGATGCTGAAGCTGAAACTCCAGTACTTTGGCCACCTCATGCGAAGAGTTGACTCATTGGAAAAGACTCTGATGCTGGGAGGGATTGGGGGCAGGAGGTAAAGGGGATGACAGAGGATGAGATGGCTGGATGGCATCACGGACTCGATGGATGTGAGTCTGAGTGAACTCCGGGAGTTGGTGATGGACAGGGAGGCCTGGCGTGCTGCGATTCATGGGGTGGCAAAGAGTCGGACACGACTGAGCGACTGAACTGAACTTACTGTAATTCCTGGAGATTAACATGCAGAGATGGATGACAACATGGCATCTGCAAAGTTGTTTTTAAAAAACAAAATTATTTCCCTGGTGTGGATACAGAATTGGGAGGTGAAGGAAGGCTGCTTTTTAAAAGGAGGTGGAGCCAGTTGGCAGAAGGAACTTCACTGGAAGTTCCACCTGGCCGCAGTGCTGGTCTGAATCAGCCCCAAATCTGGCCTGCTCCCTGGCCATCATCACCACCTCTGAGAACAGACTGGCTTTTCTGCCCCACTCCTCACATCCTTAGAGGTCCCCAAATATCTCCCAATATCCAAACCACACTGCCTCTTGCAGTGGAATTAAAATAATTCTGGAATGTTCACAGCTCAAAGCAAACATGACTTCTGAGAAGGTGAGTGGATACGGGTAAACTTGAGATAATGCCCTAGCGCCTTGGGGGAGGGAAGAGGCCACCTTGGGAGGGGAGCAAGGGCCTGTTTGGATCCGTGGTCTGAAGACACCTGGGCTCGAAGGGATCAGTTTTAATCCCCGCACCTGCCAGTCGTGGCCTGTTAGCCTCCAGAGTTCCACTGCCTGCCCAGGCACATCATGCTTCTGTTCACAGCACAGCAGGCACTCACCCCAGAAAGATCAGGGGATACTCCTGCACTGCTGGGACCCACACACAAATACCAACTTATGTACACACTCCTCTTCTCCCAAGTCTGTGTGGTGGGAGTCAGGCTGTCGTGCCTCACAGGGAGACGGGGGTTACAGGAAGGCAGACTGTGTGTAGCGCAGCCCCCCAGGAAAGAAGGGGCACATGGAGTCTCCCCCTCCAACGGGGCGCAGGGAGACAGGGCGATATTTTAACTGGTGGCCTAGGTGGTTACACAACTCATCTTGATGCACAAAGAGCACTGTCTTCTAGAATATCTGGTTCTCAGCAGAGTCATATAACGTCCATCTCTAAGGCAGGACTGAGGGTGCTTGCTCAAGGACCCAAGTGCGGTCAGCTTAAGGTATCAAAAGTCCTCGTTGGCTTCGCTCCACCCCTCTGCCTGGGCTGAGGGTGATAGGCTGAGCACATCCCAGGCAGAGAGGCTTTGTTGTGGAAACACCCAGGCCAGCTCCAGGCAAAGCTGGAAATTTGCACACTCCTCTTTGGGGTCTTTCTAGACCTCTTTCTGTACCCCCATCACGGGGGGCTATTGTCTGGAGTCCATTGCTTTGCTGCTGCTGAAGATTCATAGAATCTAAGTACTCATTTAACTTTTCTTCTTCTTCCTGCCCAGATGCCAAATCCCACCCCTGAAAAACACACACGCACACGTACACACATATACATAAATACAAGCACGCACACACACGCAAGAACACACACACACACAAGCACACATATACACACACATGTGGGGCTTCCCAGGTGGTGCAGTTGTAAAGAATCCACATGCCAGTTCAGGAGGCACAGGTGACTCGGGTTCGATCCCTGGGTCAGGAAGATCCCCTGGAGGAGGAAATGACAACCCACACCAGTCTTCTCGCCTGGAGAATCCATGACAGAGGAGCTTGGCGGGCTACAGTCCATGGGGTCACAAAACAGTCAGACAGGACTGAGCATGCATGAAGACACACGCACACACACACACACACACACATCCACACTTATATACATGTGCGCGCACACACACACACACACACATCAAATTTCTGGCTTGCCCTGGGTCTTGTTCCCTCAGTCTTGCTCTCTGACAGTAAAGAGATTTCATTAGATAAACCAGTCCCTGCTAATGAGTAAGCTACTTACTAGACTCATAGACTCTTTCTGCTGAAGCAGCCAAGGAAGCTCGACTTTAATCCCCTTTCTTTTCAGAAAAGAGAAGCCCAGGTTCCAGGAGGTGAGAATTAGCTAGTAGGGAAGCAGGACATGAAATGCCAGCATCCTGTGCCCACAGGGTGTTCTTCCTCCACACTCCCCTTCAGTGACATGGTGTCTTAACCAGTGAGAATAGATCACTTGCCAAAAAGGCTTTTAAGAGTTATATCTCTCCTGGGCTCTCCCACACAGCTCCTCCGAACTCTTTCTCACCTCTGCGAGCCTTCATCTCCATCCATCATTTCTGGCAGATGGTGCCACTTCGTACATTACAGAGAAGATCCAAGTCATCAGCTCAGATCCTCGGCTTCCCTCCCCAGCAGCCGACATTTCTGAGGTCTTTGATCTCATCTCTTCCCTTCTTGCCAGGCTAACCATCCCTTCTCTGGCCTGGTCTGTCCTCCCAAGCCCCTCTGCCTCCAGTCTTTTCTGCCTTAATCACACTCTCCTGGGGCAACTCCAGACCTGCCCCGGCACTAAACTCCTTCCTCCGATTTACAGAAACATCAGCTCTCCCTAGGGCTTCCCAGGTGACTCAGTGATAACAAATCTGCTTGCCAACCAGGAGATGCAGGTTCGATCCCTGGCCTGGGAAGATGCCCTGCAGAAGGGAATGGCTACCCACTCCAGTATTCTTGCCTCAAGAATTTCATGGACAAAGGAGCCTGGCGGGCTATCATCAGTCCATGGCATTGCAAAGAGTCGGACACAAGTGAATGACTAACACTTTGACCCGATCTCCCCAAGTCTCTCCCCTTTCCCCTAAAGAGAACCTAACTCCCCTCCCCTCTCTTACTGACCAGCACCTTTACTGGCCTCTGCTTTTCTTCTTTGCCAAACACTCACCCCTTGCAATCTGGTTTGTGGACCAGCAAAATTGTTTCTATAAAACTGTCCTGGGGTCCAGAGGTTAGGACTCTGTGTTCTCACTGTCAAGGATGAGGGTTCTAGTTCCACAAACTGAACAGTGAGGTCAAAAGACAAAACCAAACCTGCTTCCTTTGGCCCTGTTTGATACTGCAGCACGATTTCTCATTCTTGGTTTTCTTCCTGGGATTTCCACGATGCCCTTTGATCTGGGTTCTGCCTCTTCCATCTCCCCAATGTCTGCGACCAGCAGGCTTCTGGGCCAGCCCGTCCGTCCCCACAATGCCACCTCCCACCTGACTTGTCACTGGGCCGTCACCACCTCTTTCTCCCAGGTCCTTGCCTCCTACGCGCAAACACCTGCACTCAAAGGTGCTGCCAAGGCCTCACTCTTGTCTCATCTAAATTTGACGCGTCCCCTGTCTCCCTAGCTGTGACTGCCAATGACATCTTAATCTTTATTTGTTTTTATTTAATTTTTTTAGGGGGAGCCATGTCACTCAACTTTCAGGATCGTAGTTCCCTGACCAGGAATTGAACCTGTGCCTCTGAAGTGGAAGTGCAGAGTCCTAACCACTGGACTGCCAGGGAATTTAAAGCATCTTCATCTTTAGAGTCCTCTTGGATGACTCCCTCTCTGCCCTCCTACTTCAGCTCAGCCTGTGATATACTTGACTGTTTTTGATTCTAGTCTAATTCCTTTATAAATATTTACTGTGATTGGTGAAATCACCTTCATGGTTCATTCTGAACATCATAGCCATGTATCCCAGACTCAGTCTCCCTTCTCTTCCACACCTCCCTCTTCCTACTAGTTTCCGTCTACTCTCCCAGGCCCAGAATTCGAGAGGCCCTCCAAGTTTGCCTGGGGCCAGCCTTGACTTTGGACCTTCTTCCTCTGACTTCTACGTAAGCTCTGTCCCCACCAGACTCCCACAGGTCTCTGCCAAATGCTACCCTCTCCTAACTCTGCATCTTGGTCCATAGGGCCGCCTCTGCCTGGAACCCCATGTTCTTGCCTTTCACCTATGACACCAGGGTTTCACTAGCGGCTCATATAGTAAATAATTCGCCTACAGTGCAGGAGACCTGGGTTTGATCCCTGGGTTGGGAAGATTCCCTGGAGGAGGGCATGGCAACCCAGTCCAGTATTCTTGCCTGGAGAATCCCCATGGACAGAGGAGCCTGGCAGGCTACAGTCCATGGGGGCCGCAAAGAGCTGGACATAACTGAGCAACTACGCACAGCACACGAGGACAGCAGAGGGCAGGGGCGTGGCCTCTACCACGATGCTGCGATCATGCTCCCAGAAGACCAGTGTGAAAGGAAACATAGCCATCACCTGGAGTTCAGTGATGAGAAAGGTTCTGAGACCACATCCAGGCTCAGCAGGAAACAGTGTCCTGTTAGATTACGTCATTTTGACAAAGCAAGGGTAAGAGCGACAAGAGCGGCCATCTGTGTCCCCGCCAAAAGCGAGCTTCAGGGATTTCCCCGGCAGTCCAGCGGTTAAGACTGGACTACTTCCAATGTAGAGGGCCCAGGTTCCATCCCCAGTGGAGGGACTAAGATCTCATGTGCAGGAGGCACGACCAAAGAGAAAAGTTACCTTCCAACATGCAATCTTTCTTTGCGACATTTCTCACCTGTTTGGGTCAAGGATTATAACTGGCTCCTCTTAGCATCTCCAGTAATATCTGGTTCCTTCTCTTGCACATATTAGGTAACACACTGGATCAATTCAGGAGTGATTTTTGTCCTTGAGGTTTTAGGCCTAGAGCGATGCAACCTAGGAAACATTTTGGGCACGGGAACCCTTTGGCAGTATACTTCTCAAGACAAGAGGTTTCTAAGGTTGACCCTCAGGGCTGCATGTCCCCGAATAACAGTCTTATTCCTTTAAAAAAAGCAAAGCAGGTGGCTTCCCTGGTGGCTCAGTGATAAAAAATCAGCTTGCCAATGCAGGTTCGATCCCTGATCTGGGAAGATCAGACATGCCACGGAGTAACAAGGCCCGTGCACCACAACTATGAAGACTGGGCTCCAGGACCCAGGAGACACAACCACTTAAGCCACATGCCCTGAAGCCTGGGCTCCACAACCAGAGAAGTCACTGCAATAAGAAGCCCGGATATCGCAAGAAGGAAAAACCCTTAGAATCAACAAAGACTCAGCACAGCCAAAAAGTAAAATAAATCAAACCATCTTTTAAAAAACAAAAAACAGAGGGACTTCCCTCGTGGTCTAGAGGTTAAGAATCCACCTTCCAAGGCAGGAGACATGGGTTCGATCCCTGGGTGGAGAACTAGGATCCCACAGGCCTCGGGGCAACACACCACAGCAAGAAGCCCCGGCCGCAACAAACACCTAACAAAGTCATAAATGAATAAACAAAGGAGCCAGATCGAGGCTGGGGGAGGCTGAGACAGGCTGGCCGCCCTGAAGCAGAGGCAGCAGTGACGGCAACAGCAGTGGGCCCTGTGAGCCATAGCAGTGGTCCAGACCCCCAAGCCACACTGTGATGGGAGCAGATAGGTACTGAGCACGCACAAAGTGCCAGGCAACTATGCCTGTGTAGCCTGGCACCCTTGCTTCTTCCTTTTCTTTCTAATAGAATTTTATCTAAAACTTTTTATTGGCCATGCTGCAGTTTACAGGATTTTAGTTCCCTGACCAGGGATTGAATCCAGGCCTTCTGCGGATTCACAGATTCTTAAAGCACTGGACTACCAGGGAGTTGACAGTACCCTTGATTTCTCATTGCATAGCTTCTATGAGTGAATCCCAGATGCCTCAGTTTCCTCAACTGTAAACTGCAGTAATAATGCTTGCTTCTTTTAGAAGGCAAAGAGATTATGTAGCCACCTCCCCCAGCAAAGTGCCTGCAACCTATCGATAACACTCATTAGCAGGAAACTGTTACTCTCATTATTATTAGAGACAGATCATCACCCTCATTTCCATTTGAAAGAACTGATTCCCAGAGAGCTTTAATCATCAAGCCAAAGTCACTTGCTTCAGCAGGAGAGGTGGGCCCCAAACCCAGTCCACATACAGTCCACAGGCCATGGCGGCCTCCTGGGGGAATTTATTGTCCTGTTCTCAGCCATTAATTCCTACTGAATGCAATTTTATTGAACATGAATTAGTTGGTTGTGAATACAGACAATCCAAGTAAAGATGCGTTGCTGATCAATATTCAGTGTCTGAGTCCAGGGGGAACGCCAGGAAAGGAAGATGAAAAAAAACAAGGCGTGCCGTCAGACAGGACAGATGCCATCAGCCGGGCTGGAAGCCCCTTTTCAAGACGCAACCTCCCCCGGAGCCCAGGCCTCTCCCAGAGCCCAGGCGCAGTCCCCTTCTCATGCTTTCTGGCAGGACCTGTGCACTTACCCTTCCGTCTGCCTGGACCAGCCTCCCCTCCCTCCCTGCCTGACAGGGTTTCTCACTTCAATAGCAAGGACTCTACCTCAGAAGACTTCCTCCACAGAAAAATCTCCCCCTCAGGAAGGCCTCCTCCTCCTCCTCAGGCAGACCTCCTCCTCCTCATCTTCTTTCCCAGGAAGGCTTCCTCCTCCCCCTCCTCCTCTTTAGGAAGGCCTCCTCCTCAGGAAGGCCTCCTCTTCCTCCTCAGGAAGGCCTCCCTCTCCTTCTTTTCTTTCTCCTCAGGAAGGCCTCCTCCTCCTCCTCAGGAAGGCCTCCCCCTCCCCCCCCTCCTCCTCCTCAGGAAGGCCTCTTCCTCCTCTTTAGGAAGGCCTCCTCCCCCTCCTCCCCCTCCTCCCCCTCCTTCTCCCCCTTCTCCTCCTCAGGAAGGCCTCTTCTTCCTCCTCAGGAAGGCCTCCTCCTCCCCCTCCTCAGGAAAGCCTCCTCCTCCTCCTCCCCCTTCTCCTCTTCAGGAAGTCCTCCTCTTCCTCCTCAGGAAGGCCTCCCCATCTCCTCCTCCTCCTCCTCAGGAAGGCCTCTTCCTCCTCCTCAGGATCTTTCCCCTTCCCCTCCTCAGATTATCCAGTTATCAGTGTCCCTGCAATTCTCTGTCCTCAGTTCTGAACCAGAATTTACTACCTTGCACTGGATTGCCTATTCATTTCTATGGGTCTCTTTCCCACTCAGCTGAAACTTCCTTCAAAGAATGAAGTCTCATTGCTCCTATTCTCACTTCCAGGGACACAGAGCAGGCTCAGAGGAGGTATTTGTTGAGTAAATGAAGTCATCTTGTCCACCATCCTGTGCTTGAGTTCCACCAAGAGTTGTATTTTCTATTTTGGTTTTATATGTACCACATGCTGGGGCTTTCTTGCCTCCCCTTAGAAGACATACCACACAAGCTAATAAATATTCTTTGCTAGCTGCCTTCCATCGCTGGAGCCTGTCTGCCATCCACACAGAGACAGCCACAGTAGGGGGACCACCTTATCTTGTGCATCCAAGGCAAAACAAAATGATTCAACACTTCCAAAACAAGCACACAGATGCAAATGGTTTCAAAAAATAGACCCCAAACCAAACTGAACACAAATACCAAGGGAAGAAAAGCAGACAGACAGAAAGAGCTACATGAAAGTCTAGCACACCCAGGGCAGGTTTAATTAGCTCTGCCCTGCAGACTTTTTCTGATACTCACACAGGTATCCTATACAAAAAGGCAACTGGAGGTCTTCTGGTATCACTGGAACTCTTCAGATGCTTCCAGATACTTCCAAAAACATCTAGATGCCCCACACAGGTACTCTTTTTGAGAGCAGCAAGAAGGTTCACCAAAGGTGTGAGACAGTCTGTGACCGGAGGATTGCCAGACATTTATTAAGCACCTACTGTGTGCCAGGCATGTGCCAGGTATTGTCACCTACCTACCTACTGACCTGACTGCATTCATTTGCCAAAGTCCCCTGAGGTAGATTGTTAGTTCTGTTCTACAACTGAGGAAACCGAGGCTCAGTGTTTATGATTTATACACTGCAAGGGGGGGAGTCTAATCCCCTGAGCTGTCTGATTCTTAGTTTAATACACTTCCCATTATCCACAGACATTTATGTGCAAATGTTAATTAAGAAACCAAACCTGGGCTCTGCTAGGTCATCCATGTGAAGAGTAGGCTCAAGGCTCACCTGGTCGTAGCCCTAAGGGACTTGGGGGAGGGAATCCCCATTTTCACTCCTTGGAGGCCAACCCTAGGCCTGGCTGGAGGGGGGCCTGTGCCTGGCAAGTCACCCTTGCCCTCTGCAGTACCTATGAGGTCACAGTGCCCAGCTCTGGAGGCCTCACCATTCATGCCCAGCCTGGTTCCGAGTGCCCCCTGGGAGGTGTCCTGCCCAAGGTGGGCTGGGAGCTGCCTGGGGGAGGTACCCCACAACTAGAGAGCAGGGTTGACCGATTTGACTTAATCAGTGAAGACAGAGCCACTTCCCATGAAGACCCCATGAACGAGAAGACACTTCCAGCTTCCCCAAGGGACACAACTATCCAACTCTTCCCCTCCCCTACTTGCTTATACCTTTGGGCAAGATCCTCAGGAAGGCTTGAATATGCAATGGTGAATGGCTACCCACTCCAGTATTCTTGACTGGAGAATCCTATGGACAGAGGAGTGTGGCGGGCTACAGGCCATTGGGTCGCAAAGAGTAGGACACGATGGAGCGACTAACACGTTCACTTTTTTCCACCCCCACCCCAGAGGTGTGGCTCACTCATACCAAGTCTTTCCTAAAATTGGGATGGGGGATGGGAGAGACAGCCATGTGCAGGAATAAAACAAACAAACAAAAAATCCCAACAGTCTTCTAAAGGTAGGAAAGGAGAAATAGTTAAGTATTAAGAAATATATAGAATATAAGAAATTGTTGAGTTGCAGGTTAGTGCAAAGTGATGTTCTGAAAAGCATGGCTTTTGGTTCCAACAGCTGAGATTCCATTCCTGCTTCTCCACTTCCCATTGTAGGTCTTGGACAAGTCCATCCACCCTTCTGGGCCTCAGAGGCCTCCTCTCTAGTATGGGGGCAACGGTACCAGGATGACTGGCAGGTGCCCTGCCAGCCTCCTCTCCCTCTCAAATTCTCTCTCTCCTTGTAAGGAATAAGAGCTCGGGAGGGAATACAGGGTCCTCAGAAACCATCACATAGAGGTCCCAGCTCCAAGCTCCAGTCACAGGGGAAGCCAGGTTTGCACGGGGATCCTTAGTCTAGAAGGAGGGGTCTGCTTTCCTCAACCCACTGACGGTCCCTCCGCCGCCCTCACCTGGCTAAGGAGACTCAGCCAGTCCACCGTGGCCTCCCGGGAGGAGGAGCTGGGGGCTGAGGCTGACTCCCTCTGTTGTTCCTCCTTCCCCCATAGAAAGGCAAGGTCCTCTTTACTCCAGCTGAGTGTCCGCTGGGTCTGAGTAAGGTTGCTCTCCCGAGCTGCTATGGTCTCTGCTTCAGATCCCCTGAGTAGGGGGAAAGAAACGTTTTCCGGTGGCTTTTCGCTCACCTGCTGGGCCTGCCACGGAGCGGGGCATCGCTTGGCTTGCGGGCTGGGGAAGGCTCAGAGCGCTGGGCGGGATGTCTCCGCCTGCGGCAGCCAGCCCTCTCTGAGCTGTGTCTCTGGTCTGCCCGGGGGCGGGATGGGGTGAGGGAGGGTGACGCTCCCAACCCAGGGGACTCCGGACAGGCCTCGAAGGAGCTGAAGTGCTGGACAGGAGGCAGCCGGGTGGGCAGCCCGGAGCCTCTCGGGGCAGCCGGGCAACCGAGCCGCCACCTCCGGAGGCGCGCGGCGCTGCCCCAGGGGCACAGGTAACAGGGTGCGAGGATCCCCGCTCCAGGCCCCGCCGCCCCCGTCCGTTACCTTCCACTTTGGTGAGGGTCAGGACCGGACTGTTGCAGGCGCTGAGCGGGGCCACCCGGGCCGAGTGCTTCTTCATGATGAGCCGTCAGCCTGCAGGAGCGCCGCTGCCGATCGCCTACATCCTGGGGCCGGCTGGAGCGCGCCTCGCGGGCCCGTTGGCCTCCTCCGGGGAGGAGCGCGAGCTGCTGGCCGCCCCGGCCCTGCCTCCCGGGGCCGCCGGCCGGGCTCCCGTCGCCGCGCAGGGCTCACTGCGGCGGCCGCCCCGCGGAGCGCATCGTCGCCGGCAGCGCACCCACTCCGCACCCGCGCGCACAGCCTCCCGTTCCGAGGTTGCCGCAAACTCCAACGTCACGGACAAGTGCACTCCCCGCTCCCACCCCGCGGGCTCACCTGCTCCGCCCCCGCCCCGGGCCGCCCGCCCAGCCCCGCAGCCCGGCTTCCTCCCTCGGAGCTCGGCCCCGAGGGTTGCCTCCGGTCCGGGCGGGGGGCCTGCCCGCAGCTCCCCGGCGGCCCCTGTCCTTTGCTGAAACCAGCGCACGGAAGGCGAGGCCCTGAGAACTTAGCCTCAGAGGTTCACAAGTTTAAACAGGGAGCTACTGACTTCGGATGGGGAGTCAGCCTCCTCCCTGCGCAAAATCCTGAAGTATTGGTTTACGAGAGGAGTCAAAAAAGGCAAAGCTTTCCCAGGCTGGCATTAACTTCTTTGGAAGTCTGGGGGCACGTCATTCTGCCTGATCCCCTGGACAGCTCTTTTTCCTCTTGAGGACGGTGCCAAGTCCAGAGAAGCAAGGCTGCCTCCAGAAAACAAAGGCGTGGGACTTCTGCGCCTGTCCTGGTGCCCCAGTCCTGAGAGGTTCGACTGCCTGGGAAGCAGGGAAAGCTTCATTTCGGCCCAGATTCTAGGTTTCTGCCGCAGCTTTTGCCTCTGCAAGCCCTGGTCTCACTGCTTCTACTCTGACCCGCCTGTAAGCTACTGGCCAGTGATGCTTGATTAAAAGTAATGACACACCCCTTGCATCACTGGCTGGGCGATCCCTGAGTGACTACCCGGTCCCCAGGACGTTTATCTCATGATAGGCACCATCACAGGTGCCCAGCCATCATCCTTGTGGAAAGGACGCACAGGACTTGTGTGGTCCAGGAACTCGAAGGGCTTTATGGGCATCTCATTCACGCAGCCATCGGTTTTGCTCCCAGTCTCCGCTGGGAATCTGAAGGCTCCGTGCTGCTTCCAGGCAGGTTTCGTTGTTATTGTTAAGCCCTTACCTCCCACTCTACCTGGTTTCCTGTCACAAAGTGGATGTTCCACTCTACGATGTCATTTTTATCCCCCATAAGGGTAACTCAGTGGCATGGCAGAGGTGGAGAGGGGTCTTATAGCAATCCTGTTTCCCTAGCCTGGAACCTACCAGGTGTCTCTGGTGACATCCATCTGCATGCTCCCAGATCTCTGGTGGAAGTGGTTCCTACCAGTTGCTTTTGGAAGGTTCTTGTTATTTGCTTGCCCTCAACTCCTGAAATGAACAGTATGACTGCTGGGTCTCCAAAAAGCCAGGGCTTCCCAGGGTCGCTGCCTCATTGCTCTAGCAAAGGAAAGGCCCTCTAGTGGTGGCCTTCACACTATGAGCCTCTTACTCGGACCTTGTCCCCAGGACTCTAGAGATGCTGCTGCTGCTAAGTCGCTTCAGTCATGTCCAACTCTGTGTGACCCCGTAGATGGCAGCCTACCAGGCTCCCCCGTCCCTGGGATCCTCCAGGCAAGAACACTGGAGTGGGTTGCCATTTCCTTCTCCAATGCATGAAAGTGAAAAGTGAAAGTGAAATCGCTCAGTCGTGTCCGACCCTCAGCGACCCCATGGACTGCAGCCCACCAGGCTCCTCCGTCCATGGGATTTTCCAGGCAGGAGTACTGGAGTGGGGTGCCATTGCCTTCTCAGAGAGATGACACCACAGTAAGTCAATAAACCATTCCCTTCTTTGTAAAAATTAAGCACAAACAAACAAAAAGCAAACCAAAAACTCGAAAAATCTCATCTATTAAAGAAGACCTTTCAACATAATATTCCCATGTGTTGTTTCCTCAATCAACATTTGCCATATACACAATAACTAAATAAAATAAACATCACATCATAACTTACCCACTTTACGAGCACTATGTATCAAGTACTGTGCTGTGTGTTACATAAATCACTTCATTTTCTACTCGCAAAAGCTCTGCAAATTTGTTGTTACTTAGTTTTACAAATGGGGAAACTGAGGCTAAGAGAAATGAACTAAAATGTCCCAGGTAATATACAAACCAGCTGAGCAGGGATTTATTTATTTTTCTATTTATTTTTTAATGGAGGAAAATTGCTTTACAATGTTATGTTGGTTTCTGCCATACAACAACTTGAATCAGCCTTTATATACATATCCTCTCCCTCTTGAGAGTCCCTCCCCTCCCTGCAACCCCCCTCCCCCAGGTCATCCTAGAGCATCAGGCTTGGCTCCCCGTATTAGACAGCAAATTCTCTCCAGCCATCTATTTTGCACATGGTACTGTACCTATGGCGATACATTCTCCATGTGTCCCACACTTTCGCCACTGTGTCCACAAATCCGTTCTCTACATCAGTGTCTCCATTTTTTCCCTTGAGCTGCTGCTGCTGCTAAATCACTTCAGTCGTGTCCGACTCTGTGCGACCCCATAGACGGCAGCCCACCAGGCTCCCCCGTCCCTGGGATTCTCCAGGCAAGAACACTGGAGTGGGTTGCCATTTCCTTCTCCAATGCATGAAAGTGAAAAGTGAAAGTGAAGTCGCTTAGTCGTGTCCAACTCCTAGGGACCTCATGAACTGCAGCCCACCAGGCTCTTCCGTCCGTGGGATTTTCCAGGCAAGAGTACTGGAGTGGGGTGACATTGCCTTCTCCCTTGAGCAACTCTGAACAAATAAAAAGCCTATACCTACAACTGCTATGCTATTCTCTTATGTTATAAAATGTAAAAATTCCACGTAAGTATTCCAGCTGAGGTGGGAGACACAGCAATCTGTAATCCATTTCCTTTCATTTCACTGTGGTTTTAGAAGAGCTCGTCATGCTCATGCTTGTCTGGACTGCCAAACGCATTGTGCTGCACAGGTCACAACCGAAATGTCCAACAAGCGTCTGCCTAGCTGATTCTTTAGTTATCTGTGCTTGTGTGCACACGAAGTCGCTTCAGTCATGTCCAACACTTTGTGATCCTATGGACGGTAGCCCACCAGGCTCCTCTGTCCATGGGATTCTCCAGGTAAGAATACTGGAGCGGGTTGCCATGCCCTCCTCCAGGGGATCTTTCATGACCCAGGGATAGGACCTACATCTGTTATGACTTCTGTACTGGCAAGCAGGTTCTTTACCCCTAGCGCCACCTGGGAAGCCCTTTTAGGTAACTACTTTCTATTTATTGCAATCTTAAGTATAATTCAAATATATAACTCAGTTCAGTTCAGTTGCTCAGTTGTGTCCAACTCTTTGCGACCCCATGGACTGCAGCACACTAGCCCTCCCTGTCCAACACCAACTCCTGGAGCCTACCCAAAGTCATGTCCATTGAGTCGGTGATGCCATCCAACCATCTCATCCTCTGTCGTCCCCTTCTCCTCCTGCCCTTAATCTTTCCCAGCAGCAGGGTCTTTTCCAATGAGTCAGCTCTTCGCATCAGGTGGCCAAAGTATTGGAATTTCAGCTTTAGCATCAGACCTTCCAATGAACACCCAGGACTGATCTCCTTTAGGATGGACTGGTTGGATCTCCTTGCAGTCCAAGGGACTCTCAAGAGTCTTCTCCAACACCACAGCTCAAAAGCATCGATTCTTCGGCACTCAGCTTTCTTTATAGTCCAACTCTCACATTCCTACATGACTACTGGAAAACCATAGCCTTGACTAGATGGACCTTTGTTGGCAAAGGAATGTCTCTGCTTTTGAATATGCTGTCTAGGTTGGTCATAACTTTCCTTCCAAGGAGTAAACACCTTTGAATTTCATGGCTGCAGTCACCATCTGCAGTGATTTTGAAGCCCCCCAAAATAAAGTCTCTCATGGTTTCCACTGTTTCCCATCTATTTCCCATGAAGTGATGGGACCAGATGCCATGATCTTCATTTTCTGAATGTTGAGCTTTAAGCCAACTTTTTCACTCTCCTCTTTCACTTTCATCAAGAAGCTCTTTAGTTCACTTTCTGCCATAAGGGTGGTGTCATCTGCATATCTGAGGTGATTGATATTTCTCCTGGCAACCTTGATTCCAGCTTGTGTTTCAGCCAGCCCACCATTTATCATGATATACTCTGCATATAAGTTAAATAAGCAGGGTGACAATATACAGCCTTGACATACTCTTTTTCCTATTTGGAACCAGTCTGTTGTTCCATGTCCAGTTCTAACTGTTGCTTCCTGACCTGCATACAGGTTTCTCAAGAGGCAGGTCAGGTGGTCTGGTATTCCCATCTCTTTCAGAATTTTCCACAGTTTATTATGATCCACACAGTCAAAGGCTTTGGCATAGTCGATAAAGCAGAAATGGATGTTTTTCTGGAACTCTCTTGCTTTTTTGATGATAGATAATTAAACATTACTGAATACCCTTGCCATTAATTTCACTCTAGGCCGCTTTGATACCCAAGAGGTCATCAGCTCCTTGCGGCTTTCGATCTCTGCTTATCGAAGAGGTGGTGTGGTATCGGTGCTCGACTTCTTCCCCTTAGCTTTAACACTGAGTGCTTTTCTCTATTCAACTCTATCAGCCTGTGCGCTTCCTCACGTTGTGTTTCACATAAAAAACAAGCTTCCTCCACTCCTTTTAAAAATATTACGTGTATTTATTTATTTTGCCACACCACCAGCTTGCAGAATCTTAGTTCCCTGGCCAGGGATGGAATCCATGCCCTCTGCAGTGGAAGCTTGGATTCTTAAGCACCAGACACCAGGGAAGCCCCCTCCACTTCTTTTCAAATCAGGAGGCCCTGCTACTCTCCATAGGAACACTGATACTCCTCAGTGCACAGCTTTTTGGGAGTAGGTGTGACGCATGCAGGCTAAGTCGCTTCAGTCATGTAAACTCTGTGTGATCCTGAGGGTAACAGGCAGGAAGGCCAGGGGTCTCCAAATGGAGGAAATAGCCTGCAAGTGTCAGACATTTTTCTCTCTCTTAAGCAGCAGGAGGAAACAAACGAGCGATATTTTTTCCTTCTCTATACAAATTTAAAAGGAGGTTTCTCTTAAAATACTGTGTTGCCATAATGATACCTGGTTTCACCTGAAGTTAACTATTCTCAAACCTTGAGTTCACCAATACATTTTTCTTATGGAAATATTTGTCTTAAGCTATGTTAATGTACTATGCATTTACCCCAAACTCTGTCTTCAAGTTGGTTCTGCTTAATGGCTCAGAATTTACTTGACAAACCAGTATGTTATACTCAGATATTGTTCCCCTAATCTATGTAAACAAAACTATTTGTATGGTAATCTGCCCTTCTACAAGATTCAAGTTAATCAATTTATGGCCTGGGATGAATCATCTGGTGCCAAGATTATCCCAAAATGCATCTTATGCGTGAGGGGACATTCCTTTCTTTCATTAACAGACTGCTAGTGACTATATAACATCCCGCTGAAGACTAGCAGGGGGGTAACTCTTTCTGCGGCTTTCTGATGTCTATGTCAGAAGCTTTCTCTGTCTCCTTTGTACTTTAGTAAAACTTTATTACACAAAAGCTCTGAGCGATCAAGCCTCGTCTCTGACCCCGGATTGAATTCTTCTCCTCCGGAGACCAAGAATCCTGGCCTCTTTTTGTTCAGCAACAACCTTTCAATCCCAGAAACTTTAGCCTGCCAGGCTCCTTTGTCCATGGGATTCTCCAGGCAAGAATACTGGACTGGGTTGCCATTTCCTTCTCCAAGGTGTGATGGGGATGCATATTTAACACCTCACATACATAAAAGTATTCTAGAAAGTTAACTGTGTACTGGTGTATGAGTATAAACCAGTATCTTAAAAATTCAAACAATTTAAAACTCTATGCTGGAGCTAGGCTATAATGATCTAATTCAGGGATACCCAGAAAATCACCAAGTTTCCCACTCAACACCCAAATCTCAAATTACCAAAAAAAAAAAAAAAGTGCTAATAATTCTTTCAACAACAACAAAAAAGAGACATGATCCTTGAAATATCAGTGGAAACAACTCTGTATAAAAAATATCCAGGACAGAGGATGGGTCACTTGACCTCTCCTCTTTTTTGGAGGGTATGTTGTTGTTTAGTCACTAAGTCATGTCTGACTCTTGCAGCACCAAGGACTGTAGCCCGGCAGGCTCCTCTATCCATGGGGTTCTCCAGGCAACAACACCAGACTGGGTAGCCATTCCCTTCTCCAGGGGATTTTCCCCACCCAGGGGAAAATCCTTGGGTCTTGAACCTGGGTCTCCTGCATTGCAAACTCTTTACCATTGAGCCACCTGGGAAGTCCCTTTGGAGAGTATGAGTGGGAGCCAATAACTGAACGATATTATTGGGCATCCAACTGTCTTAAATTTAGTATTACAGAGATTAATCCGAAAGCAGATCTGGGATGACATTTTCCAGGTTGTATTCATTAACAGATCTTCCTTGCCATCTTCTAAAAATGTAAGGTTCACTCATCAAAGTCAAGCGTTTCGTCAGCTCGACATCCGATGGCCACTGGTCTGACAGAAGCGTGTTCTTTGGCTCTGACCCCACTCTCGTTTGTTTTTCTGTTTCCCTCAATGCAGTTGAGGACGTGGGATATTTAATGGCAGTTTGTGGCAAGCTGGTATGGTGTACTCACAGAGAATAGATAGCTTAGCTTCTCTGCTCTATTTTGGTTTTGTTTTCTTCCGTGTTTCTCCTTTTATTTTTTAATTGCAGTATGATTGCTTTACCGTGTTGCTGTGTGAATTACTGCTGTACAATGAAGTAAATCAGTTATGTGTATACATATATCTCCTCCCTCTTGAATCTCCTCCCAACCCCTCCCATCCCACTCCTCTAGGTTATCACGGAGCACCAAGCTGAGTTCCCTGTGTTGGACAGCAGGTTCCCCCTAGGGAAATATATAGGTGCTTTTGAACTGTGGTGTTGGAGAAGATTCTCGAGAGTCTCTTGGAATGCAAAGAGATCACACCAGTCAATCCTAGAGGAAATCAACCCTGAATATTCATTGGAAGGACTGATGCTGAAGCTGAAGCTCCAATACTTTGGCCACCTGATGTGAAGAGCCGACTCACTGGAAAAGACCCTGATGCTGGGAAAGACTTCAAGCAGAAGGGTAAGGGGATGGCATAGAATGAGATGTTTAGGTAGCATCATTGACTCAACGGACATGAATCTGAGCAAATTCATTCACTCCGGAGACAGTGGAGGACAGAGGAGCCTAGTGTGCTATAGTCCATGGGGTCACAAACAGTCAGGCATGACTTAGGGACTGAACATCAACAACAGCAACAACATCAGGAGACGCATAGAAAAGTGTCCATAGTATTAGAGATCCGTGTAGCCACGAACTATAAATGACCCAAGTCTATCGACAGAGAAGCAAACTGCCATGTGTTTATGTAATAGAATACTTCAAGCAATGTGAATAAATGTGTAAAGCTGGGAAAAAAAGGAAGTAGATGGTCTCTGTGTGTTCGAAGTAAGTTCAGTGAATAGATACGAGGGTAACAAGCCTTCGATGCAGAATTTACACACCACAAACCCGATTTGTATACTCCCTGACCTGCCCCTAACAGCCTTCTTGCTATCGCCCCACTTCCCACTTGCATAACCAAAGAGAAAAAAGTGAAAGAGGGGTCCCAGGAAAGGAAGGAGATGAAACAGCTGGCTTCTCCTACCACCAAGTGGCTATATTTCAGTTCCAGCCCACAGGTAGGGGTCTGCTCATGGCCTGTTAGGAAGAAAGAGGCAGATAAGCTGGGGGTGAATCACCCCGAAGTAAATGCTATGTAGGGCCTGGCTGATTTCTCAAATTCTGGAGGCCTACCACACTTCCTCCTGGCATGGAGCTCCCAGCTCTGGGCTTACATTCAGGCTTCAGCTTCCCTAAATAACTCATGCTGCCCAAATATCCTAACCTGACTTCCTGAGCAGACTCACGATTCTGCCATCCACAGGGGTCACTGGCCTATTCCTTCCTCTCTGCTGGTATGTGGATACATATAGGGCCTCCCTGGTGGCTCAGATGGTAAAGAATCCACCTGCAATGCAGGAGACCTGGATTCAATCCCTGGGCTGGAAAGATCTCCTGGAAGGGAATGGCAACTCACTCCAGTATTCTTGCCTGAAGAATTCCAAGGACACAGTTGCCTAGCGTGCTGCAGTCCGTGGGCTCGTAAAGCATCAGACACGACTGAAGCGACAAACACTTTCACAGGATAGTTCAACTGAGGCATCCAATCTCTTTTGTGGGGTTAAATTGTACTTATGACTCTCTTGAGCTTCCATGCAAGACAGCATGGAAAAGACCTTGAACAACGGCCAAGAGCTTGAGTCTGAACTCCAGCCCTGCCAGCTGGAGTGACCAACCTTGAGTGGCCACTCAGACACTTTTGTCCTCAGTTTCCTAATCTGGGCACAAGAGGGTTTTCAAACTGCTTCCTGGTCTCTGTGCAAAGCAACTCTACCTTACTTGTTGGCGTTCCATGGTAGATCTGGCTTATAAAAACCGTTGTCACTGCAAAAAGAAAGTTTTGAAAACCATTGACTGGAGAGTCTCCAAGGTGCTGTTTGGCTTTAAAATCAGTGGTGTGTGAAATTATCTTTTTAGGTACAACAATGTCAGTGTCTCCAAAGATCTTAAATGAATCTTATTCTTTGTGAATATCTCCACTTAGTTAAGCAGATTTTTGCTATAAGTAGTTTTCTCACTTTTTGGACGAAGCTAGAAGTACATTTACATTTGTCAAAATTCATAAAGTTGTATAATACAAAAGAAGAATCAACTATTTGTAAATTACATATCATTTTAAAAATTAGGCATATGTTTTACATAGACAAATATATATAACTGATTTTAATATTTAATAAAATATACCTTTTATCATGTTTTGGCTATTCTTTTCCTATTCATTTTGTTATATTCTGTTCTTTCATTGCAAAAAAAAAAAAAAACCCACTGATTGTGATCAACTAAGTTGGTTTGATTATACTTCACTCATGGGTCATAATCCATGTGATTTGAAAAATATTGTTAACAATAACATTCTTTTTATGCAAAAACATTTACTTAATCTGTTCAAGATAAATAATAAAAATTTTAAATCCAGTCAAGATTTTCAACAGATAGAAAACAGACCACTTCAATTAATTCACTCTGAAATATTTAACACTGTGTCCTTTACAGTATTAAGGAGGAAGAGTAACAGATTATTCCTGTGGTTATGCAAGTTTCAAAATTATCACTTAAAGTAGCTCCAGGAACCAGAAATGAACTCTTACCCAAATAAGTCAGTCTACAGGATTCAGAAGCTTTCAGAGAGGAGCAACCATTGCAAAGGAGAAAAAATCTAATGATTAAAAGAAATTAACCCTCATGCACCGGGCAGCTCATTGCCCTGATCTGGCGGGAATAACTGACAACCTTTGTCAGGAACTTCAAGCGCAGGTGCAGGGCAGCCTTCTCTGTCTTCACTTCTCCCTTCTCTGCTTCGGTGAGGTGTATTACCAACAAACCTGGGCTCACTGGTGTCCCGCTAGGATTTCTCCTCTTTCTCTAAGGAGGAATGTCAAGGTTGGATAACTCTGGGCAGGACACCAAGAAGCAGGATCACTGGATGTCACCAGTGGGCTTCCAGACACATTCGTCCAGGCATCTCCTTGCCTGCTCCGTGACCACTAGACACCAGCTGGCCCGGTCGTCATGCCGAGCCCCGAGCTGGGATCATGACGAGCAATGGAGGGTGCACAGAGGCTGCAACAGGATGTGTGGTAGCTTCCTCTATGGATCCCAGTCAAGAGCTTGTCCTTGCTCAGTGGCAGACAACAGGGGGCAGACATCCTCGAAAAGCAGCATGGCTGGGGGCAGGGGCTCCTAGGTGGACACCTGGAGTAGCCTGGGGTTCCCCCTCCTGGGACTTCAGAGTCCTAACTGAGTATCAGCACAGATGAGGCATGTAGAAGGACCACACCATGTCTAGCCCCCAACAGGTATTCAAGAAATGATGGTTCTCCAGCCTGGACAGGAGGGGGATTTAAGGGAACATGGGTAAGTGTATATGTATAGCTAAGTCCCTTTGCCGTTCACCTAAAACTATCACAAAATGGTTAGAGGAACAAGAGATCAAATTGCCAACATCCACTGGATCATCAAAAAAGCAAGAGAGTTCCAGAAAAACATCTATTTCTGCTTTATCGACTATGCCAAAGCCTTTGACTGTGTGGATCACAATAAACTGTGGAAAATTCTGAAAGAGATGGGAATACCAGACCACCTGACATGCCTCTTGAGAAACCTGTACGCAGGTCAGGAAGCAACAGTTAGAACTGGACATGGAACAACAGACTGGTTCCAAATAGGAAAAGGAGGACGTCAAGGCTGTATATTGTCACCCTGCTTATTTAACTTATATGCAGAGTACATCATGAGAAACGCTGGACTCTAAGAAACACAAGCTGGAATCAAGATTGCCGGGAGAAATATCAATCACCTCAGATATGCAGATGACACCACCCTTATGGCAGAAAGTGAAGAAGAACTAAAGAGCCTCTTGATGAAAGTGAAAGAGGAGAGTGAAAAAGTTGGCTTAAAGCTCAACATTCAGGAAACGAAGATCATGGCATCTGGTCCCATCACTTCATGGGAAATAGATGGGAAACAGTGGAAACAGTGGCTGACTTTATTTTTTGGGGCTCCAAAATCACTGCAGATGGTGACTGCAGCCATGAAATTCAAAGGCGTTTACTCCTTGGAAGGAAAGTTATGACCAACATAGACAGAATATTAAAAAGCAAAGACATTACTTTGCCAAGAAAGTTCCGTCTAGTTGAGGCTATGGTTTTTCCAGTGGTCATGTATGGATGTGGGAGTTGGACTATAAAGAAAGGTGAGTGCCGAAGAATTGATGCTTTTGGGCTGTGGTGTTGGAGAAGACTCTTGAGAGTCCCTTGGACTGCAAGGAGATCCAACCAGTCCATCCTAAAGGAGATCAGTCTTGGCTGCTCTTGGTAGGACTGATGTTGAAGATGAAACTCCAGTACTCTGACCACCTGATGCAAAGAGCTGACTCATTGGAAAAGACCCTGATGCTGGGAAAGATTGAAGGCAGGAGGAGAAGAGGACGACAGAGGATGAGATGGTTAGATGGCATGACCGACTCAATGGACATGGGTTTGGGTAGACTCCTGGAGTTGGTGATGGACAGGGAGGCCTGGCGTGCTGCGGTTCATGGTGTCTCAGGGTCGGACACAACTGAGCGACTGAACTGAACTGAACTGAACCCCAATAAGAAAAAAAAAGAAATGATGGTTCTCCTCCGCCTTGGGAAATGGATGTACCAGCTTCACAAGGACCTCCCAATACTGTGAGCCAGTATGGAAGGGGGCCCTGCTTATATATATGGTTTCATTAGGGTGAGTTGTTCAGTCTCTCCATGCTCAGCCATTTCATCCTAAAAGTGAGATCAAACGAGCAGATACCTTATGGTGCTGTTGTGAAGAACAAAGGAGCTGATGCACGGTGAGTAGCTGTAACAGTGTGTGGCAAATGGCAGGCGCTCAGCACATGCCAGGCACTATTTTCAGTCTCTCCCTCTAGGTTCTTTCATGGGGAAGGGCCACCCCTGGTTTGTTGTATCTCCAGGGCTGGATACAGTATATGGTTTACAAAGCAGGTGCTCAAAGCAGGCAGAAAGGAACGAGGAAGGCAGGAGGGAGGGAGGAAGGGAGGGAGCGGGTATCCACAGACCCAGAGTTTAGAGCTTTTATAGAACTGTTGGCTTTGCCCTTCTCCCAGACCATGCCTTCCGCCCACGAGGTAACAGGAGTGACTAAGGTGCTGGCTGGCTTTTGCCTGGGCTCTCTGCCCCTCACTGGCTCCAGCTCAGAGGGAGCGCTCTGGAGACCAGGACACTGGACTCAAGGTGAGGAGGCAGATCGGGTGGCGTTTGGCTCAGAAATAGCCGCCTGCCGTTTTCCGGATGATTCATCGACCACAGCTGGCCTCCTGCCGGATCCCTCTGATCTTCCTCCCCTGAAGGGTGGGGACCAGGAGACTGACCTACATCAGATCCCCATCAATATCCTGGGCAGACTCCCTTGGTGGTGTTTGCTTCCAAGGGTGAAACAAGGGGACTGGCCTTAAGACTCAGCTTAAAAGAGGAAAAATGTGTGGATTTGGGAAGGAGCCACCCACACTTTTTTTCCTCAAGTATGCAGCAATTAATGCATTCATTCTTTTTGCCATTTTTGTGGGATCTTAGTTCCCCAACCAGGGATGGAACCCTTGGCCCCTGCATTGGAAGTTCAGAGTCTTAACCACAGAGCCATCAACGAAGTTCCAAATTTCTCCACTCTTGAGTTACTAAGTGTCAGTCAGGACCCACAGGCAAGATCCTGTTCAGGGAGGACCAGGCTCCAAGAGAGGCTGATAGAGGTTCTGAAGTTCTGATGTCTCAGACTAATCAGGAGCTGCTCTTAACACCCTTTGTATCATTGTAGGCTGTGATCCTCTCTGCCCTATCTTGCAGCTATTTTTATACTCTTTTCAGCTTCCTTGTTGTTGTTCAGTCGCTCATTTGTGTCCACCTCTTTGCGACCCCATGGTCTGTAGCACACCAGGCTTCATTGTCCTTCACTATCTCCGGGAGCTTGCTCAAACTCATGCCCATTGAGTCGATGATGCCATCCAACTGTCTCATCCTCTGTCACCGCCTTCTCCTCCTACCCTGTTGGGCTGTGAAGGCCCTGATAGAGAGATCTTGCCCACAGACAGAGCCTCTGGAAGCCTCATGGAGGGAAGGAATGAAGAATCACCAGAGCAGAAAGAGCTGGAACTTGCCAGCTTGAGATGGACTAGAGACTCACTGCGGAGAAGCAGATTCAGCAGGACTGCAAGAGGCAAGTTCTGTCAGGATGGGTGTCCTGAACCAGCCCCAGAAACAGTTTCTTCAGGAATCAGGAAAAGTGTGTGTTAGTCACTTAGTCATGCCTGAGTCGGGGACCCCATGGACTGTATCCCACCAGGTTCCTTTTGTCCATGGAATTCTCCAGGCAAGCATATTGGAGTGGGTTGCCATTCCCTTCTCTGGGTAATCTTCCTGTCCCAGGGATCAACCCAGGGTCTCCTGCATTGCAGGCAGATTCATTACAGTCTGAGCCACCAGGGGAAGTCTCACCCATTCGTCCAAGGAATCTTAGGCAACACAAATGCCCTGTGAGCTCTTCAGGGCAGCATTGATGCCCAGTGACTTCTTTCCTCTCCTGAGGACCTGGCTCTTCTTGATCCCTCACGTAGGCTGGGGGATCCAGGAACCAGCTCAGCTCTCCTGAAGCCTGGCTGAGTCCTGCCCCTCCATATATCATGAAAGTAACAGGGGCCTCCAAGAATCACAGAGTCTGCATTTCCCTGTAGGGATGGCACAGGGGGGTCATGCCTCCTTCCCCCCCCCCCCCCCCCACATTTTCCCAGTCCTAGCTGTTACACGCCCCTCACCCACATAGCACCTTTACCTGCCCTTTCCTCAACCCACAGCTCCAGGTCCACCATCCACCCCACCAAGCAAAACTCCTGGGAAGTGTCGCTGCTGACCTGACCCTGGAATTCCCGTGCCTAAAATCCTCCTCCTCGCTGACTGGCTTTTCTGAAGTCTTGGTCTGGCTCTTTCCTCCCACCAAGGATGAACTTTCCTCTGGGTATTGGGGTCCTCTCCTTCCATCCAAAGAAGAGACCACTTTGCTCCCAGCAGAGGGCTTCGCTCTTGGCCAGGTTGCTGTCTCTCTTTAGAAACCCTCAAGGGGCTTCCTTGGTAGTCCAAAGTTCAAGAATCTGTGCAGGATACAGGGGTTCCATCCCTGTCCAGGAAGATCCCACATGCTCAGCAGCAACTAACCCTGCATGCACAACTACTGGGCCAGCACTCTAGAGCCCGGCAGCCAAAACTACTGAGCCCCCACGCTGCCCTTACCGAAGCCTGCACACCTTAGAGACTGTGCCCCAGAGAAGCTGTTGCAATGAGAAGCCTGCGCATTGCAACGAAGAGCAGCCCTACTCCCTGCAACTAGAGAAAGTCCTTGGGCCACAGCGAAGACCCCCTTGCCCCTTGGCCAGCCAAAAAAATAAAATAAATAAATGAATAGATACTAAAAATAAAAAATAAAGGATGTCCTCAGCCCAGGCAGAAAACTAAATATGAAATACGATAGAAAAAATAAAAAAGAAGCCCTAATGTCCCATCCTGGCTTCTGGCTGTTTCTGCCACCTCGGTCTCCGGTTTCACAGAAAGCGGGGCCCTGATGGGGCCCTGGCAGGGAAGGGACCAGAGCGTGGCTCTGCCCTTACTGCTTCTGGAACTCTCTTTCCAATCGCTGGAAGTCTTTCATGAAGAGCACATTCTGTTTCTGGGGGTGTGCTTCCTGCTCCGTGACAGTGAGTTCTGACCAGCGACACTCCGTGGGATGACACACCGAGGCCACATCTCAGAGCACAGCTGACAAAGTCCTCTGGAGCTCTGCCAGCTCCCCTAGGGAGCGTGATCACTCTGCCCATCAGAGATCACTACCAAGGGACCCACTGGCCAAAAAGTCTAAAGTGCCCCAAAGAAACAACTGTGTCTTCCCCCAAAAAAGCAGTGAGAATTGTCCTTTTCTTTCTTGTTTTGCATGAGATTTCTACTGGCTTGTGCTGAGCACGTGGGGATCTGGTTGCAGGGCTCACCAGAGGAGCTGGTGCAGGGCAAAGGTACAAAGATGTTCCCCAATTTAATCAGACATGAGGAACACACCTCATTTTTTTAAAGCATCAAACCAAAATCCTGCTTAAGACCAAGTCTCTTGTTTGCTTGGAGGCTGAAAGAGATGTTACCATTGATTTTGGATAAAAGTGAGAAGAGGCCAGAGGTCTCGAGGTTACATTCTGCTACTCCTGATTGAGGCAGTCAGTTAGCCTTTCTCTCCCAAATGACCGGTGAATGTAGAGTAAGGGGACAAGCCTCGAGGTGTCCCTAAAGCTCCAGTGGGGTTTGGAGAGTTCAGTGCTCACATCAGTGTTAGTCGCTCAGTCGTGTCCGACTCTTTGTGACCCCTGGACTGTAGCCCGCCAGGCTCCTCTGTCCATGGAATTCTTCAGGCAATAATACTGAGTGGGTAGCCATTTCCTTCTCCAGAGGATCTTCCTGACCCAGGGACAGAACCTGGGTCTCCCGCACGGCAGGCAGATTCTTTACCATCTGAGCCACTAGGGAAGCCCCTAAATGGTTGTTCCTAAAATTAGCTCCTTGGTATTAGAGTATTTCTGTCTTCCAGATTCCAAAACTATATTCAAACAAGTAACTCCTTGTCATTTTGACAAAGATGAGCTTCTCAGTGTTTTAAGGGCACGCTTGAGGCAATGGGTTAGTGACCAGTCCAGGGCACTCCTTCGTGAGACCACCAGGTTTGGTTTAGGTTGGCCACAGCATGTCAACACAATCATAATTTGCTAGTTAACGGGAACCTTTGAAATTACCTAGTCAAATTTTCTTCTTGGATTTTTGTCAATCCCCATTTTGCTTTTAAGATGATTATCTTTGAATCAATATACTGCTGGTGGGAGCAAAAATAGACCCTTTCTGAAAGCTAGCAGTATCTATTAAAATTCCTACAAAATAAAAATTTTTTTGGTCTGTTACCCACTATTTCCATTTTTAAGAATTCTTCCCCCCCCCCCAAAAAAAAAGAATTCTTCCCAAGAAATCATCTGGTGTGAATAGAGATATATTACAAGGATGTTCATCCAGGTTTTATTCTTAATCAGCAAAAAGTTGAAAACAACCTAAGTGTTCAACCACAGGGAAACAGGAAATAAAGTACGGTGTATTTACACAAAAGAGCTGTGTAAAACACACTTGATGAAGCAAGTTATTCAATAAGATAGGGAACGTGCTGGAGAAAAAACAATGTACACAGTTTATCACACTGGATAAAAAACTGAAGAGGCTACCCCTCTTTCTTCCTCTCACCACCAAAAATAAAAATAGTGATTCATTCCCTTTCTCCTCCAGACTTCTCTAAAGGAGAACTTTGTCTGCTTTTAGAAGTTCAGTTCAGTAGAGGATGGGGTGGGGTTGAAATCAATTTTGATACTTAAGAATAATCTTCAGGGTCTAAAAATGTGTCTCTTGTAAACAGATAAAATGCTAACAAAAACAGGAAAAGTCTTCATGCGCAGGAGAGCATAAAATAATGGTGTGGCTGGTTTTTCTTTCAAAATATTTAGACAATTTCTATTCTTTTTATAGAAAACACTTTTAGGTCCATGCTTTTAAGAGGTCCATTGTTCCTCTGTCTTTGTAGAAGTGTCTATTATAACATCAAAAATAAATATACAGTTCCATTCTCTGTATTCTAAATATTTTGCTTTCTCACATCCTTTTTGTATCCTTACTGTGTAAATTTTCAGATAATACTAGTAATGAGCAAAGAGAAGGGAGGATGAGAAAGGTGCTTTAAGAACAGCACTGACTTCTTCCTGCAGGCGAGAAGGACTGCAGACCTTGGAAGCTCTTGAGCTGGTGAGAGACACTGAACCCCTCTGACCTGAATGGTACTTTCCTGGGGACTTGCCAGGTGGCGCTAGTGGTAAAGAACCAACGCAGGAGATGCCGGGGGCATGGGCTCAGTCACTGGGTAGAGAAGACCCCCTGGAGAAGGAAATGGTACCCACTCCAGTATTCTTGCCTAGAAAATTTCAAGGACAGAGGAGCCTGGAGGGCTACAGTCCACGGGGTCCCAAAGAGCTGGACGCAACTAAGCGACAAACACACATCCCTGGGCTCAGCAGCGACCAGTTGCCTAGACTGACTGCTCCTGCCTTTGCTCCAACGTTAGTGAAATCCTTCCTCATCCTCTCTCCGCCTCATCTTTTTATTCCTGCTTCAATGTAGGTTTAGATTTCCCCCTTGAGTACTGATGCTGTTTAGTCTCTAAGTCGTGTTGGACTCTTTTTCAACCCCAAGGACTGTAGCCGCCAGGCTCCTCTGTCCATGGGATTTCCCAGGTAAGAATACTGGAGTGGGTTGCCATTTCCTTCTCCAGGGGATCTTCTCAACCCAGGGATCAAATCCAGGTCTCAGGCATTGCAGATGATTCTTTACTGTCTGGGCCACCAGGGAAGCCCACCCTTGAGTATACAAGAGTGAAAAGGCTAATGGGCCGGCTGGAAGGCTAATGGAAAGGCTAATCGTTCTGTCTTGGATAGGAAGATGGCTGTCTCCTTGCACCTGGCTGGGTTCCCTGCTGCCCCATCACCTCAGCTTCAGGGAAAGGGGCAAAAGTTATTATTAGACACAGTTTTTATTAATGGATTTGTGTATACCCATTCAGTTCAGTTCAGTTCAGTTCAGTTCAGTCACTCAGTCATGTCCGACTCTTTGCAACCCCATGAATCGCAGCACGCCAGGCCTCCCTGTCCATCACCAACTCCCGGAGTTCACTCAAACTCATGTCCATCGAGTCAGTGATGCCATTCAGCCATCTCATCCTCTGTCTTCCCCTTTTCCTCCTGCCCCCAATCCCTCCCAGCATCAGAGTCTTTTCCAATGAGTCAGCTCTTCGCATGAGGTGGCCAAAGTACCCATTCAGTTCAGTTCAGTTCAGTCGCTCAGTCGTGTCTGACTCTTTGTGACCCCATGAATCGCAGCACGCCAGGCCTCCCTGTCCATCACCATACCCATTACCTATTGCTTGTTAAAATACTTCCCAGCTTGGCTTTATTTGGCCTGATCCATTCTCTCTGCTTCCTAAAAGCTCAAATGTACAAAATGTGACACGATTCAATATCCCCCTTTCTCTCAAGCTTTCTTTCTCTCTTGGACGCTGTCTAAAACATGCCCCTTTCCATCTCCACTCTACCCCTCCTTTAAACCCACTCTTCTTGTAAAACTATAAAAATGGAAACAAAAAAACAGTATCAAAAGGGGATCATTACACAAAACCGTAATTCGAAAAGATACATACACCCCCGTGTTCACAGAAGCACTATTTACAACAGCCAAGACAGGGAAACAACCTAAATGTTCAGCGACAGATCAGTGGATACGAAAGTATGGCACATACATACAGTGGAATACTACTCAGCCCCCAAAAGGATGAAATAATGCCATCTGCAGCTACATGGATGACTTTCGAGATGATTACACGAAATGAATAAGTCAGAAGGAGAAAGACGCCATAGGATAGCGCTTATATTTGTAACCTAAGATGAAACACAAATGAGCTTATCTAAAAAACAGAAACAGGCTCACAGACATAGAGAATAGACGGTGGTTGCCAAGAAGGAGACGGATGGAAGAGGAAAGCAGTGGGAGTTTGGGATTAGCAGATGTAAACTATTATATATAGGATGGATACACAGCAAGGTCTTACAGCATAGCACAGGGAACTATTAATATATTCAGTATCCTGGGATAAACCATAATGGAAAAGAATGAAAAAAAATTTATATGAATCACTCTGCTGTCCAGCAGAAACTAACCCAACACTGTAAACCAGTGATACTTCAATAGAATTTTTTAATTAAAAAAAGTAAAAATAATAAAAAAGGAAACCATCATAGACACTTGCATTCAAGTATTGAATTCTCCACTTTTGGCAGTGAGAATCAAGCCTGGTGCAGTTCTGTTTGGGGTCCAGGTTATGGGAAATACAAGAGCCACTCATTGATTTTTGTTTTAACCTTGACTGCTTATTTAAAGTGAGCTGGCATCAAACACTCTGTTGATAGCAGAATTCTAATTTGGGATGAGTAACAGCCTAAAACATCTCAGACATGATGACTGGAACTGGAAAATCTGTCCCCAGTAGTGGCATTCTCAGAATTTAAGGTACACTTCATTTGTGGTCCTGGAAGCATTATTCGAATCATTCATAAGATGGGAAAAATAAACCACAGAGGGTTCAAGTCAACTATCCTCAAAGCTAACTGGAAATAACAAGCAAAAAACCCCCCCAAAAAACCCAAAAAAGGTAACTTAAGGCATTAGCATAAACTGTGATAAAAAAGTCACTTTCATTGCAAAATATTTGCCCACAACCCTGCCAAGAAAGGATATATGTAAACATAATTTGTCTTCATCCAAATATACATTTGTAGGAAACTTCTCTATGAATTTGAACAGTCCCAGGTGGCCTTAGTGGTAGAGAACCCGCCTGCCAATGCAGGTAGACCTAAGAGGCGCAGGTTCGATCCCTGGGTGGGGAAGATCCCCTGGAAGAGGGCATGGCAACCCTCTCCAGTATTCTTGCCTGGAGAAGCCCATAGACTGAGAACCCCGGTGGGCTGCAGTCCATAGGGTCACAAAGAGTCAGACACGACTTAGCTATTGAGCATGATAGAATTGCACTGGGATTCAGAGGGCTTGAGCCTAATCCGATTCACAGCTGGGACCTCTTCTGCATTTTGGCAACAGTTCAGTCCTGCTTACACTGAGTATGGCTTACAGATGACACTGTGTGCCCAGGCAAAGGAGAGCATGGACAGTGATTAAGAACACAGACCCTCCGAGGTGGAAAGGGTTTTGGAAATCGCCTAGTACATCACTCTTAATTTGGACCAGGAAGGAATAAAGCTCAAAGGGATGCAGAGAAACCAAAGCCTATGGCTATTCTGGGAACACTCAATAGAAACAACCTAAATATACCAGTAGAAGTGCAAACGGCCAGAATGATGAGGTCTGTCTTGCAGCTGCTGCTAGGAAGCCGAGAGCATTTGAGATGGATGGGACCCGCCTGCATTTCAGAGACTCCTCTGGAGGTAAAATAAAGAGGCTACTCTTTTTTGGACTTCAGTTTTAAACTTTGGACAAGATTCAGGTAAATTAGAACATCTTTAAAGTGACTTGTTTTTAGAAAAGGAAGTTGTGCCTCTAGGAAAAAAAAAAATTCGGTCTTAAGAAAAAAGACAATGTGAGTGCTTCCTAGCTCCACATGAAAGCTGTCTGGGAGAGGGGGTTTCACAAGGGGAAATCAGATAAATTAGACTGCAAGAGTCCTCAGCCTCAGGGATCTAATGCCTGATGGTCTGAGGTGGGGCCGATGTAATAATATAGACATAAAGAGCACAATAAATGTAATGTGCTTGAGTCATCCTGAAAACCATACCCACCCTCCATCCATGGAAAAACTGTCTTCTACGAAACTGGTCCCTGGTGCCAGAAAAGTAGGGAACTTCTGAATCAGAGCATCTGTTAAGGCTTTTTGTCAGAAAGATAGGCAAAGGAAAAAGAGCAAACTCATATGCTTCTCACCATTAAGAAACCAAAAAGATAACAAATGAAAGGGGAGAAAATATGCCCAGACCACATATCTGACTAGGGACTTGTATCCAAAATATAGGGGCTTCCCAGGTGGCGCTAGTAGTAAAAAACCCACCTGCCAATGCAGGGGAAGTAAGAGACGGGTTCAATCTCTGGGACACGAAGATCCCCTGGAGGAGGGCATGGCAACCCACTCCAGTATTCTTGCCCGGAGAATCCCATGGACAGAGGAACCTGGAGGGCTCCAGTCCATGGCGTCACAAAGAGTCAGACATGATCAAAGCAACTGAGCATGAGTATCCAAAATATATAAAGAACTCTGATGACTCAATAATAAAAGACAACTCCACTAAAAAATAGGCATCGGTGATTTAAAAATGGGCCAAAGAAGACATCACCAACCAAAAAGATACACAGACAGCAAATAAGCATATGAATAGATGCTCCACATCGTATGTCATCAGGGAAACGCAAATTAAGACAATGAAATATCACTATACACACATATTAGGACAGCCAAAATCTGGAACACTGACAACACGAAATACAGGCAAGGATGTGGAACAACAGGAACGCATATTGTTTTGGGGAATGCAAAATGGTACACCACTTTGGGAGGCAGTTTCATTCAAAACTGAGCATATTCTTACCATAAGATCCAACTATTATGCTTCTTGGTATTTACCAAAAGAAGTTGAAAACTTATGCCCACACTAAAACCTGCACATAGATGTTTATAGCAGTTAATAGCCATGGTCTGGACCTAACAGAAGCAGAAGATATTAAGAAGAGGTGGCAAGAATACGCAGAAGAATTGTACAAAAAAGATCTTCACGACCCAGATAATCACAATGGTGGGATCATTCATTTAGAGCCAGACATTTTGGAATGTGAAGTCAAGTGAGCCTTAGAAAGCATCCCTAGACCAAAGCTAGTGGAGGTGATGGAATTCTGGTTGAGCTATTTCAAATCCTGAAACATGATGCTGTGAAAGTGCTGCACTCAATATGTCAGCAAATTTGAAAAACTCAGCAGTGGCCACAGGACTGGAAAAGGTCAGTTTTCATTCCAATCCCAAAGAAAGGCAATGCCAATGAATCCTCAAATTACCATACGATTGCATTCATCTCACACGCTGGTAAAGTAATGCTCAAAATTCTGCAAGCCAGGCTTCAGCAGTACGTGAACCATCAACTTCCAGATGTTCAAGCTGGTTTAGAAAAGGCAGAAGAACCAGAGATCAAATTGCCAACATCCGCTGGATCATGTAAAAAGCAAGAGAGTTCCAGAAAAAACATATTTCTGCTTTATTGACTATGCCAAAGCCTTTGACTGTGTGGATCACAATAAACTGTGGAAAATTCTGAAAGAGATGGGAATACCAGACCACCTGACTTGCTTCTTGAGAAACCTGTATGCAGGTCAGGAAGCAACAGCTAGAACTGGACATGGAACAACAGACTGGTTCCAAATAGGGAAAGGAGTACGTCAAGGCTGTATATTGTTATCCTGCTTATTTAACTTATATGCAGAGTACATCATGAGAAACACTGGGCTGGATGAAGCACAAGCTGGAATCAAATTTCCAGGAGAAATATCAATAACTTCAGATATGCAAATGACACCACCCTTATGGCAGAAAGTGAAGAGGAACTAAAGAGCCTCTTGATGAAAGTGAAAGAGGAGAGTGAAAAAGTTGGCTTAAAGCTCAACATTCAGAAAACTAAGATCATGGCATCTGGTCCCATCACTTTGTGGCAAATACATGGGGAAACAGTGGAAACAGTGGCTGACTTTATTTTTTTGGGCTCCAAAATCACTGCAGATGGTGATTGCAGCCATGAAATTAAAAGGCATTTACTCCTTGGAAGGAAAGTTATGACCAACATAGACAGAATATTAAAAAGAAAAAGACATTCCTTTGTCAACAAAGGTCCGTCAGGTCAAGGCTATGGTTTTTCCAGCGGTCATGTATGGATATGGGAGTTGGACTATAAAGAATGGTGAGTGCCGAAGAATTGATGCTTTTGAACTGTGGTGTTGGAGAAGACTCTTGAGAGTCCCTTGGACTGCAAGGAGATCCAACCAGTCCATCCTAAAGGAGATCGGTCCTGGGTGTTCTTTGGAAGGAATGATGCTAAAGCTGAAACTCCAGTACTTTGGCCACCTCATGCGAAGAGCTGACTCATTTGAAAAGACCCTGATGCTAGGAAAGATTGAAAGCAGGAGGTTGGATGGCATCACTGACTCAATGATCATGAGTTTGAGTGAACTCTGGGAGTTGGTGATGGACAGGGAGGCCTGGCATGCTGCAGTCCATGGGGTTGCAAAGTGTTGGACATGACTGAGCAACTGAACTGAACTGATAGCAATTCATAATTGCCAACCAACATATATTTCTATAGGTGAATGGGTCTATAAATTGTGGTCCATCCAGACAATGGACTACCTGGTAGCTCAGCTGGTAAAGAATCCACCTGCAGTGCAGGAGACCTCGGTTCGATTCCTGGGTTGGGAAGATCCGCTGGAGAAGGGATAGGCTATTCACTCCAGTATTCTGGCCTGGAGAATTCCATGGATAGAAGAGCCTGGCAGGCTATAGTCCATGGGGTCACAAAGAGTTGGACCTGACTGAGCAACTTTCCCTTTGACTTCACAGACAAAGGAATATTATTCTGTGCTAAAAGAAATGAGTTGTCAAGCCATGAAAAGACATAAAATGCACCTTAAATGCACCTTAGTAAGTGAAAGATCTGATGTGACAAGGCCTATGGTAGTATTCCAACTATATGATATTATGGAAAAGGCAAAACTTGGAGATGGTAAAAAAGATCAGTGGTTGCCAGAGACAGGGTTTGTTAGAAGCAGGGATAAATAAATATACAGAGTACAGAGGAATATTAAGGCAGTAAAGATACGATCATACTATAATGATGGACATGGGTATATGCATTGGTCCAAACCCATAGAACGTACGGTACCAAGAGTGAGTCGGAAAGTAAACTATGGACTTTGAGTGATTATGATGTGTCCGTGTAGGTTCATTCTTGGTAAAACATGGGCCACCTTGATAAGTGATGTTGATAGTGGAGACTATTTATGTATCAGGGTTGAGGGTGTGTAAAAAATACGTGTACCTTACTCTCAGTTCTGTTATAAACCTAAAACTGCTTCAAAACAATGAGATCTTTAAAAAGAAAAAAGAAAGAAGGGCAAAAGATCTGAATATCCATTTCTCCAAAAAAGATATACAAACGGCCAATGAAAGCAACATGAGAAGATGCACAGCATCCACAGACCTCAGGTCAGTTCAGTCGCTCAGTCGTGTCTGCCTTTGTGACCCCATGGACTGCAGCACACCAGGCTTCCCTGTCCATCACCAACTCCCGGAGCATGCTCACACTCATGTCCATCGAGTCAGTGATGCCATCCACCCATCTCATCCTCTGTTGTCCCCTTCTCCTCTTGTCTTCAATCTTTCCCAGAGTCAGGGTCTTTTCCAAGGAGTCAGTTCTTTGCATCAGGTGGCCAAAGTACTGGGGCTTCAGCTTCAGCATCAGTCCTTCCAATGAATGGACTGATTTCCTTTAGGATGGACCGGGTGGATCTCTTTGCTGTCCAAGGGATCCTCAAGAGTCTTCTCCAATATCAGTTCTTTGGCGCTCAACTTTCTTTATAGTCCAAATCTCACATCCATACATGACTACTGGAAGAACCATAGTTTTGACTAGACGGGACTTTGGTGGCAAAGTAATGTCTTTGCTTTTTAATATGCTGTCTAGGTTGGGCATAGCTTTTCTTCCAAGGAGCAAGTGTCTTAATTTCATCGCTGCAGTCACCATCTGCAGTGATTTTGGAGCCCAAGAAAATAAAGTGTGTCACTCTTCCCATTGTTTCCCCATCTATTTGCCGTGAAGTGATGGGACCAGATGCAATGATCTTAGTTTTTTGAATGTTGAATTTTAAGCCAGCTTTTTCACGCTCCTCTTTCACTTTCATCAAGAGGTTCTTTAGATCCTCTTCGCTTTCTGCCATAAGGGTGGTGTCATCTGCACATCTGAGTTTGTTGATATTTCTCCTGGCAATCTTGATTCCAGCTTGTGCTTCATCTAGCCCGGCATTTTGCAAGATGTACTTTGCATATAAGTTGAGTAAGCAGGGTGACAATATACAGCCTTGACATACTCCTTTCCCAATTTGGAACCAGTCTGTTGTTCCATTTCCGGTTCTAACTGTTGCTTCTTGACCTGCATACAGATTTCTCAGGAGGCACATAAGGCGGTCTGGTATTCCCATCTCTTTCAGAACTTTCCAGTTTGTTGTGATCCACACAGTCAAAAGCTTTGACATAGCTAACAAAGCAGAAATAGATGTTTTTCTGGAATTCTTCTGCTTTTCCTATGATCCAAAGCATGTTGGCAATTTGATCTCTGATTCCTCTGCCTTTTCTAAATCTAGCTTGAACTTCTAAATCTGGAAGTTCTTGGTTCACGTACTGTTGAAGCCTAGCTCGGAGAATTTTGAGCATTACTTTGCTAGCATGTGAGATGAGTGCAACTGTGTGGTAGTTTGAGCATTCTTTGGCATTGCTTTTCTTTGGGATTGGAATGAAATCCAATCCTGTGACCTTTTCCAGTCCTGTAGCCACTGCTGAGTTTCCCAAATTTGCTGACATATTGAGTGCAGCACCTTCACAGCATAATCACAGCATCAACAGACCTCACGGAAATGCAAATCAAAACCGCAACGAGGTACTACTTCACACTCATTTGGATGGCTAGAACCAAAATGTCAGACAACAACAAGGATTGGAGAGGATGTGGAGAAACTGAGAGGAAAACCTCCTACACTGCTGGAAGCACTGGAAAATGTGCAGCCACTACTAGAAAAGTCTGTCAGTTACACAGAAGGCTCAACACAGAGTGATTATCCTGTGTTTCTGTGTTGAACCTTCTGTGTAACTGACAGACTGTTAATATTATTATCCAGAAATCCCAACTCTATGGTCCATTTCAGGTTATCAATGTGAAGTCACTGAACATGGAACTGGAAGGAGATGTGTACAATTGCCCCTAGTGAGCTTGCATGAGCCAGCTTCTGCATACTGCTAGGTGTGTTTAAGCGCACATGAGTGACATACAATTCTAGACCATCCAGTTCAAGGATTACAGTACCACTGTCTACGTGCAATGCAATTCCTTGCTCAGTCTTGTCCAACTCTTTGCAACCTCATCAGGCTCTTCTGTCCACGGAATTCTCCAGCAAGAATACTGGAGCGGGTAGCCATTCCCTTCTCCAGGGGATCTTCCCAGTCCAGGGGTCGAACTCCAGTCTCCCGCATGGTGGGCAGATTCTTTATCATCTGAGCCATCAGAGAAAGGTTTGAGTACATATCAGTAAAGGGATGGTGAGTCAGCTAAAACACGGACTCTACACTGCTCACTGTGATCCTCAGACTCTGATGTCCACATGGCCCCAGTTTTCCACCAGCTGTTAACCCCCCTGGGCTGGCTGACTGCAATGGTACAGACAAGTGAAGTCCAGTACTTTGACATCTATATGGAAACTCATTCTAGTGTAGCTTCAACTATTAGGATTTCTGGTATGTGCTTTTTCAAAATATTTGCTCAGGGCCTCCCTGCTGGTCCTGTGTGGTTAAGAATCCTCCTGCCAATTCAGGGGACACGGGTTCTATCTCTGGTCTGGTAAGATCCCACATGCTTTGAGGCAACTAAGGCTATGTGCCACAAGTACTGAGCCCACTCCAGAGGTGGCGTGCTGCAGCTACTGAAGTCTCCACGCCAGAGCCCATGCTCCATGGTAAGACAAGCCATTGCAATGAGGAGCCCAAGCGCTCGAGAGGAGCTCCCGCTCACAACTAGAGGAAGCCCTCACATAGAAATGAAGACCCAGTCCAGCCAAAAATGAAGTTAAAATATACATTTGCTCAGAAGGGGGATGCTAAGAGCAGCTCCAAAGCACCTATGAGACTGGAGTGCAATCCCATCCATCAGTTTCCTGGCAACAGTTTCATCTTTAAAAAGAAACACTTCATCCAGGTAATCAACAGGAAAATGAGCAAAACACCTTCATAGGAATTCATTTCTTACTTGAGTAAAAGGTCTTAATTGAGACATGAAAACATCGGTTGAGGGCTGTTCTAGATATTTCCTTTCTTTTTCCTCTGAGATAGCTGAGCTACCAGAGTTGATACTCACTAGGTTTAACAATCTACCAAAAAGTCTCTCCAGAGCCTCTGGGGTGTGAGTTGGTATTCACGTGTCAACACATCCTTCTGTTTATATTTACAGTGTGCTACAGGTGAGGGGAAAACCTGGAGGGCATTCCTAACAGCTCAGTGTTAATGATGACCTTGGTGTGTACGGGATATCACAGGAGTAAACACACTTAATCTTTTCAGAATAAAAAAACGTGGGTGTTGTTCAGCTGTCTGTGTTTTTCTTGTTGGTCTTTCATCACAACAGCTTACTGCAAATACACTCATATTACAACCCGATCTGGTTCTTCTCACTCCTGGAATCAATGATATGAAGTCCAGGCCAATGAAGATTCTGAAGCTTCTCTGCAGATGCTCTAGAGGACGTCAGTGCTCTCTGGGGCAGGCACAGCCCAGGCTCCACTGAGTTGTCACCCTCCACCCCGGGATTCTCCATAGGGGAGCAAATGCCTTCCATTCTCCCTGCACCACCTCGTGACCCACACCAGGCTGTTCCTCCTTCTCTCATTTATTCCTTGATTCAGTGACTGTTCACTGAGCATTTACTCGTTGACTGAAAAAAAATACACCACCTAAAGTTGAGCATTACGTCTTATTTGACAGACATTCTGAAGACTTCAAGCCTGGGACAGGGTTTCAGATAACACTGACAAGTTTCTCAGCTAGGAACCGAGCCCACGTGGTTTCAAGGCCTTGATAAATCTGGATTATTAAAATTTTCCTTTATTTCCTTCTGCCCCTTGCTGGGGCCATGCTGGGAGCCAGAAGTGGGGGAAAGTGGGTAGAATAAAGCCAAATTTGAATCAAGACATTGTACAGGGGGAATGGGATGGCAGTGAGGCAAGAGGTTAATTTCTGGTGTGATAGTCAGAATCGTTCTGTGGCTGGGGGAGGCTGGAGGGAAGGAGTGGGGGACCAGGATGGTTTCTGAGTTCTTTGACAAAGGCCATCTTGGCAAATGCTCCTGGGAAGGCCTGGCCAGGACAGCCACAGGATGGAGGAAGCAGCAAAGAATGGAAGGGTTCTGGCCACGTGCGATCTCTGGCTACTTCCCTTCCCACTGGTCCACTTCCTTGTGGTTGGTCTTCCTTGCCCTGCTGAGAGCCTCGTGCAGCTTTAAGAAGCAGGAATGCTGAGCTGTTGTTTTATCCCCTGCTCAGAAAGGAGTGTCTCCAGCTCATCAGGCACCTGGCTGGAAGGTTGCTTATGTGGTTCCGGGCAAATATGCTCTTTCCAAATGTGCAGACACGCCTGTTGCCTTTTTCTTTTTTTCTTTTGGCTGTGCTGCGAGGCATGTGGGATCAGTCAGGGATGGAACCTATGCCCCTTGCAGTGGAAGCACGGAGTTCTAACCATTGGGCTGCTAGGGAGCTCCCTGTTGTCTGTCTTTCTAACTGCTCTTCTGCAGAGCTGGGCATGGTAGGAAACAGGGAAATGGGGTAAAAGTCACCAGAATTGGAACATTCTGGGATTGGGATGCCCTGGGGAAATAAAGTCACTCCCTATCACAGAGAGAGTCTGGAGATGCCCAGTATTTCTTATGGAAGGGCTCACGTCTATTCCTAAGCCCTGAACAGGTCTCGTTGACCCTCTGTGTATCCAGAAGCTGCTCATCCTCACTTTCTGTGTCTGGGATCCTCTCTCTTCCCCTCCTGAGTCACCTTCTGATAACCCTGTGCTTGTATGGGCGAGCCTGGCTGGTTCTCTGTTTACCTACCGAAGCTTTAGGTACGGCATCTGATGTAAAAACCTTTCACACAGGTGGGGTCAGCAGGTGATAACTGGGGCCCCTAAAGAGGTGCCTCTGGATAGTGACAAGAGCTCCAGAGTCGAGAAACTAGAGACACAAGGTTGATTTTCCCCTTCTGATAGAGGAGTTGCTGTGTGTATCAGATCAATTTCCCTGGAGTCCAGAGCCAGGAGAGCTGGCCACACGGGGAAGGGTAGGAAAGCTGGAGTAGCTAAGAGGAGGAAGCAGGAACCAGAGAGAAGGAAGAACAGGAGCCAGGCCAGAGAGCAGAGAGCATAGCAGGAGCTGAGAGAAAGGGAAGAGGCACAGCCTCTGTTTCTCAAGTGCCAGGCTTGCCCCTGGGCCCCCTGCCACGGTGCCTATTATCATGATAATAACAGAGATTATGACCTCGAAAAGGGTGCCATGAGGATTAGGTGAGGCATGTTCACCAAACGCCTAGCCCAGCACTTTGCACACACTGAGTCACTATTTCCGCAGTTACTGAAAATAATGGCTGAAATGGCAGACTCACCAGATGTAAGTTATGTCAACAGAGCAGCATATACGTGAACAGGCTGATGGGGAAGAATCATAATTGTCACCAGTGATCCTGATGGCATGTCTACCCTCTGTACCTACCACAGGACAAAGCAAGTCTCCGGGTTCAGGTTCTCTCAGATCGAACAGGTGCCAGGCTGGCCCACAGAGAGAATCTGGAAAGACTGGGAGGAGGAAGCGGCACCAGGAGAGGGTACCTTGCTTTTCCCACTTCTCAGAGTAGGGGGCTGAATCAGCCAATGGCTTGGAACTTGCTGCACAACCAGCTCCCCTGAGACCTGGCACCATCCCTACACTGACTCTCTGCTGACCACGTCATATAAAGGAATGCTGGTCGATTCAAAGTCACTTAGCCATGGCAGCCAAACCCAGGACTTGGTCAATACCATACGAGGGTGACTTCAGCAGGACGAGACCATCCCCTGCTTGAAGGATGCTTTACAACAAACCAGGAGTATGAATGGGCAGCCTTGCAGGCAGCTGAGTGGACTGTGTGACCCTACCCCAGGGCCTCCGTTCATCTCTTAATGGGGACCTCTTGGCGAATGCTGTCTCCAGACAGTGTCACATGGCCCCCGAGCCTACAGTATGTAAACAGGAGGCTTTGTTGAAAGTCTTGTTTCCCAGAGAGTGGAAATGAAAACCAGCAGGACTCCATGAGTGGCTCAAGCCAAGAGAGGGATAAAAGCATCAGTAACAGAGTGAAAGGAGCCATCATCCCATCTTTTTTTTTTTTTTTTTAATTGGAGTATAGTTGCTTTGGGACTTTCCACGTGGTGCCAGCAGTAAAGAATCCATCTGACAATACAGGAGACATAAGAGATAAGGGTTCCATCCCTGGGTCGGTAAGATCCCCTGGAAGAGGGCATGGCAACTCACTTCAGTATTCTTGCTTGGAAAATCCCACGGACAGAGGAGCCTAGTGGGCTGTGGTCCATGGGGTTGCCAAGAGTTGGACACAACTGAAATGACTTAGCATTTCAGTTGCTTTACAATGCTGTAAACGTACAAAGTGAAAGTGAAGTTGCTCAGTCGTGTCCGACTCTTTGCAATCCCATGGACTGTAGCCCACCAGGCTCCTCCACCCATGGGGTTTTCCAGGCAAGAATACTGGAGTGGGTTGCCATTTCCTTCTCCAGGAGATCTTCCCGACCCAGGGATTGAACCCGGGTTTCCCGCATTGTAGGCAGACGCTTTACCGTCTGAGCCACCAGGGAAGTTCTATAAACGTACAACAATGTACAATGTTGTTAGTTCCAGTGTACAATGAAGTGAATCAGCGTTGTTAGTTTCCAGTGCACAATGAAGTGAATCAGCTGTATGTATACATATATCCCCTCTCTCCTGTTCCTCCCTCCCACCCCACCTCCATCCCATCCCTCTAGGTCATCGCAGAGCACTGAGCTCAACTCCCCGCCCAGCTTCCCACTAGCTATTTATTTACACATGGTAGCGTATGTATGTCAATCCTAAGTTCCAGTTCATCCCCCCCTCCCCTTCCCGCCTCTTCTCAAGCCCCGCACCCCCAGCCATATATCTGTTTTCTGTGTCAGCATCTCATTGGCCCTGCAGTTAGGTTCATCTGTGCCATGCAACTCAGTACACACCTGAGGTGCACATCTGCTGCTGCTTACTTGTTAAGACGTGTCCGACTCTTTGCGACCCCACGGACTGCAGCATGCCAGGCTCCACTGTCCTTCACTATCTGCTGGAGTTTGCTCACGCTCATGTTCATTGAGTTGATGATGCTATCCAGCCATCTCATCCTCTGTTGCCCCCTTCTCCTTCTGCCCTCAATCTCCCCCAGCATCAGGGTCTTTTCCAATGAGTCGGCTCTTCGCATCAGGTGGCGAAAGTATTGGGGCTTCAGCTTCAGCATCAGTCCTTCCAATGAATATTCAGGGTTGATTTCCTTTAGGATTGACTGGTTTGATCTTCTTGCTGTCCAAGGGAACCCCAAGAGTCTTCTCCAACACCACAGCTCAAAAGCATCAATTCTTCAGCCCTCAGTCTTCTTTATGGTCCAATTCTCACATCTGCACATGACTACTGGAAAGACAAGAGCTTTAACTATATGGACTTTTGTCTGAAAGGTGATGTCTCTGCTTTTTCATATGCTGTCTAGGTTTGTCACAGCTTTTCTTCCAAGGAGCAAGCATCTTTGAATTTCATGGCTGCGGTCACCATCTGCAGTGTATTGTGAATGGCTTCAAACTTATACTATTGTTGTGTGAATACTATACAAATCTTAATTGGTTAATGGTGCTTTTCAGGACCACTATACCCTTCTACTTTTCTGTATGCCTATTAATTTTTGAGAGCTTGATACTGAAACTCCAAATAAAAAATCTTAATTTATCTACTTAATAATTGTAATATATAGTAGAACTATAGGTAACTATATGTAACTTTTGTTCTGTATTTTCCAAGTCTCCTGTAAATGTGGTATCATACTTTCATAATTTAAAAAATAAGGAAGAAAGAGGAAAAAAGTAAATTTATACTATGAAATACATTGGCTGGCCCCCCACATGTTCACTTTTCTTCAGGGTTGCTTCTTTCTGTTCTTTGAAGTGAAGACTCACACTCGGATGATCCAGGCTCCCCCTATCCAAGTTTTCAGAATCTGCTTCACCTCCTCACTACTATGGAGGGGAATTTCATGTCATCCAGTAAAATGATGTATGTGTTTCCTTTGTGCTCCAACAATGCCTCTTCTGGGTTTCCCAGGTGGTGCTAGTGGTAAGAACCCGCCTGCCAATGCAGGAGACATAAGAGACACGGGTTCAATCCCTGGGTCGGGAAGATCCCTTGAAGGAGGGATGGCAGCCCACTCCAGTATTCTTGCCTGGAGAATCCCATGGAAAGAGGAGCCTGGTGGGATCGTAGGATCGCACAGAGCCAGACCCAGCTGAAGTGACTGAGCACGCTCACACAATGCCTCTTCCAGCTATTCATCCTTTAAGTATTTCTGAATTCCACTGCTGAAGTCAAAGAGGCTTTGCAGTCTGTCTCAGACAGCTGGCAGGCTTCACACTGCTATCTATCCCTCCCCTTATTCTCTTTAATTGCACTTGAATTGTGAAGTGATTTTTAACACAATTGGTCAAAATTTAAGTGTTAATACCTTGTCCCTGGACTCATAAAAACTTATTCATCCTTGGACGTGTTCCAACTCAGTGCTGATAAGAAAGTGGGTAAGAATTGAGCATTTCCGAGCATTTGAGTTAAGCTTGCTGTCCCAATAATTAAGGTTTGATTTTTAAAACATTGTCTGTATTTTTCTTCACATTAAGATACGTTCAAGCTCCCATCTGTCAGCTTCATCAAGATAAGAATAAAAAATATGGACCTGCAGCCTAATTGGAACATTCCCTAAAATTCTACTCACTGAAACCATCGCCTTAGTTCTATTCTACTCGAGTCTGAGGTCATCACAGTTGAGGCAATGCACAGGCAGCGGTTCATGGAGGGAGTGTGGGTCTAGGAGTCCTGAGACTGAGGTTCTTAACCATGTCACACACATCTCTGGGCATCAGTTTCCAGGTCCATCAAAAGGAGATGGAAGTTCAGCTGTAGGGCATTCCAAAAAACGCAAAAATTGTGGAGCAGTGAAAAGATCAGTGGTTGCCGCCGGTTTGTGGGAAGGAAGAATGAACAGGTGGAATACAGGGCACCTTCACGCCAGCATGTTAACATGGCAGACACACGTCATTGGACACTTGTCCAAATGTCTAAACAGGATGTCAAACATCAAGAGTGAACCTCAAGGTAAATGATGGACTTTGGGTGATTACGGTGTGCCAGTATGGACTCACTGACTGGAACAAGTGTATCACTCTGGTGGGGATGTTGATAATGGGGGAGGTTCGACATGTGTCGGGGAGGGAGTAGATAGGAACTCTGCTTTTTGTTCAATTTTGCTCTGAGCTTAAGATTGTTCTAAAATAAAAATCTATTTAAAAAACAGAAAATGACAACTCTCCTATCTTAAAGGGTTGCTGTGAAGTTCAATGATAGAAACAATATGAAGGCTGCTTGAAAACAGTCAGTTATCATTAAAAAATCATAAGGTTTGATTCCAAGTGCAATTCTAGTAAGAGTTGATTCTGACGCCCGCAGTCGCAGATGTCAGGGGCGGGGGCTTGGGTGCCGGGGTGGGGGCTGGGTACTGCCTCTCCCCACTGAACCTGGAGGCTTCATGTGACAAGCATCCCAAGTGCACAGTGGACTGTCACTATACACACTGGAAAAAGCTCATCCAAATGACCAGCGCCTTTCAGGTGACTCTGTAAGACACTGGGGGATGGTCCTCTTATTACTAAAATGTTAGCACTGCTCAAACACTGCTGGAATTCCTGTTTTGAAACAGGCTGCCAGAATGGTATTTTAGTATTCTCAGGGCCTGGATTTAGTTTCTGGAAAGAGTTAAGTCTGATGAATAAAGTGTGCCTTGAATGATGTGTGGCTATAAATTAGCCATGAACTGATTTTTGCTTTAGCTGTGAGAACTGCAAGAGAAAACATAACTGGAACCACTGCAGTTGTGATAGTATGACTTGCAAGAGAGAAAATCTGTACCAGACCATGAATATCACAGGCACTGTGGAGGCTGATGCGTCATTAGGACCTGGTCTGAAAGGGCTTCCCCTCTAGCAGCACTTCTGACTCAACCTGAAGACTCAGAAGATCCAAATTCAAACCAACATGCAAGATCCCCAAGGGTAATCCTCCAAAGACAGAATTTCAGCTATGGAGCCATTCTGGTATGCGGAAAAGCTTACTTAGAACCCCTGAAACAGTAATTATCAGGGTTTAGAGACTATAACAAGAACCCGGAGAGAAGTATACTTGATTTACAATTTTGTGTTAATTTCTCCTGTTCAGCAAAGTGATTCAGTTATACATACACACACACACACACATATATATATATTCATTTTCATATTCATTTCCACTAAGGTTTGTTACAGGATATTGAATATAGTTCCCTGTGCTATACAGTTGGACCTTGCTATTTATCCATGCTATATATAATAGTTTACATCTGCTAATCCTAAACTCCCAATCCTTCCCTCCCCCGTTCCCCTCCCCGCTAGCAACCATGGGTCTGTTTGGAGAGAATTTTTAAAGCAGGTTCCTGATGACCTCCTGCAGATGCTCTAATTCAGTACATCTGGGGTGGGCCCAGAAGTCTGAGCTTCTCACAGGTGCCCAGGCTGAGCAGTAGTGGTTCTGAAGGAGATGGTTTGGGACAGACAAGGCCGCTCAGGGGCTCCCTGTCAGCTCCCCGGCTGGGTGCTCTTCTGGGAGCCATCAGAGTGCACAGGGCTCTGATGCAGGCTGACTTTCTGAAAGGACTTTCCAGTCTGTTCTGATGGGGATGCTGTTCTCTCAAAACAGTGGAAACTGGGAAGGCCTGAAGGACCAACTTATTCAGCACACTTATGGCCAAGGAGGGGGCTGCCGGTTTCCCAAATGGAACCCGGGTTTCCTGGGACTGACTCTCTTCTCATCATCACAACAAAGATCGCAAAGATCTTCTCTTTATGCCTGCTTGGAAACTGGCTTTTCCATAGAAGAGAGTAGCATCCAGACACTCTAGGAAGAGATGGACCAGCTTCCTTTTCTCAAAAATGAACTAACTTCAGGCTTCCCTTGTTGGCTCACTGGTAAAGAATCCGCCCGCCAATGCAGGAGTCCTGGGTTCCATCCCTGATCCAGGAAGATCCCCACGTGCTGCCAGGCAGCTAAGACTGTGCACCATGACTACTGACCCTGGGCTTTAGGGCCCGAGAACCACAGCTACTGAAGCCAGCGTGTCCTGGAGCCTGCGCTGTCGCAACAAGAGAAGTCACCACAACGAGGAGCCTGCGTCCCTCAACTCAAGAGCAGACCCCGCTTGCCACAGCTAGGGAGCAGTCTGTGCAGCAGTGAAGATTCAGCTCAGCCAAAAAAAACAATTCTGTTTAAAAAATGATCTACTTCAAAAAAAAAAAAATGATCTACTTCAAACGCTGATCACTAGCCATCAGCAACGGCCATGAAACTCTCCCTCGTTTGGCAAAGACTACAAACCTACCGTCCAAAGCAGAAGTGAAAGTCATTCAGTCGTGTCCGACTCTTTGTGACCCCATGGACTACACAGTCCATAGAATTCTCTAGGCCAGAATACTGGAGTGGGGAGTGGGTAGCATTTCCCTTCTCCAGGGGGATCTTCCCAACCCAGGAATCAAACCCAGGCCTCCTGCATTGCAGGCAGATTCTTTAACGGCTGAGCTACAAAGGAAGCCCGAGAATACTGGAGTGGGCAAAGCAGAAGTGTACATAAAGTCCTCAGAGCCTCCTGGTGGAACGGGCCTCATGGAGAACTTCAGCACATTTCAGGAAGGAGATTCATCGACGTCACAGAAAAGGGTCAGACTTTGCTTCTGAGCCCCTCTAACCTCTCTGGCTAATAGGGCTGGGGTGGATGGGGGATGGGTACCCAGCACATGCTATTGGGAAGCCCTTTGAAGGCTGAATCCTTTGAAGGGTAAGGATGGGCTCAGGGCTGCGCTTGGGAGAGAGGAGCCTGGCAGATGTGAAGGGAGGGAGAGACTTCAAACAGGAAGGAAGGAAGAGGCTGCTCTGGGAATAAAAAGAGGACGTGGTGTGTGTCTGGGTCTGATCCCTGTTTTCCTACACTCCCGCGCTGGTCCTGGGGTTTTTCCCTTTGCCCTGACCTGGCCGTGCTGGGGACCACTGAGTTTCTGGCCGTGCCTTCTTGCCACCTAGAATCCAGAGACAGCGTTTCAGACCACCGGCTTACCCAGACTTCCCTTCTAACCAACTGATACGCACTCAGCTTTTCTTCCAAGACAGGATGACATAAACAGGCTTGCAGAGCGGCCCTAATTACCGACTTCCTCCTGCCCTGTCTCCTTTTCTTCACCCAAAGGTAAAAGAACGTTTCTTCCTGCCTGTAATGCACAAGAGGAAATTAAGATGGTTTTTAAGAATGGCTTCCCAGGTGGGGCAGTGGGAAAGAATCCACCTGCCAGTGCAGGAGACATAGGAGATGCAGATTTGATCCCTGGGTCAGAAAGATCCCCTGGAGGAGGAAATGGCAACCCAATCCAATATTCTTGCCTGGAAAATTCCATGGACAGAGAAACCTGGGGAGCTACAGTCCATGAGATCGCAAAAAGTCGGACACAACTGAGCACGCACACAGCCAGCAGATAAGAATGGAAACTAATTGTCCTCCTTCTTCTAAACATGATGAGAGAATAAAATAGCTAATACAGAGTGTTCTTTTTGATTAAACTGAAGGGGATTTTCCCAGGGTAGATACTGCTGGAACTTCCTTGATTAGAAATCTGAATAAAATAATATATAGAAATGAGAGGCATAGAAATGAAAAAAGTTTATCGGACAGGGTAACGATGGTGACATCTCCACTTGAGATACAGAAGCTGTAGGCCCATTTCTGAGCCCAAGAAAATTCTGAAATTCACAAGAGATCTCCAGGTGGCTCAGCGGTAAAGGATCTGCCTGTCACTGCAGGAGACGCAGGTTCAATCCATGGGTCAGAAAGATCCCCTGAGGAGGAAATGGCAACCCACTCCAGTGTTCTGGCCTGGAGAATCCCATAGAGGAGGCTGGCAGGCTACAGTCCATGGGGTCGTAAAGAGTCGGACATGACTAAGCACGCACTCAAAAACAAAATACAGGATGGTGAGCAGAAGCAAAATCCACCTCCAAATGTGCTGGTCCATCAGGTGATAAGATCTCTCTCAGTTCCCATTGGGACTGAAATATTTTTTGAACAAGAATCTCAGCTTTCTCCCCCTCATTCTCTGCCTGATGGTCCCTGATAGTGAAAGCTTTCCCCATGTGGCTCAGGTGAGGACGTTGCTCTTGCTGGGCAGGTATCGGGCTGTTCCCTGAATCACGTTGACAGGTTATCAAGGATGACGTTTCCTACAAACATCTTCCAGAACTTCCTGCTCATCAAGGAGAACGTACAGCCTTCAGGTTGCAGACATTTTGAGCTTTCCTCAGTGATAGGGTTTCTACAGGGCCTCTGACTGGGAGGTCTGAGCTTTTGCATCTGCTAAGACATTCATATACATGCACGCAGTGGAGTGGAATCTGATTCAGCACCTGGTACTTGGCCTCAGGCAGGTGGCTGATGCTCTGAATTCCAGGTTCCTCATGTGAAAAATGAAGACCATAACCACCTCTCTCCTAGAGACATCGGAGTGATTAAATAAGAGGATGTCTTATAGCTCAGCAGTAAAGAATCCTCCAGCAGTGCAGGAGGTGGAGGAAACGCAGGATCATTCCCTGGGTAGGGAAGATCCCCTGGAGGAGGGAATGGCAACCCACTCCAGTATTCTTGCCTGGAAAATCTCTTGGACAGAGGAGCCTGGTGGGCTACAGTTCATGGGGTCACAAAGAGTCAGACACGACTTAGTGACTAACAATGTTCTTAGAGAACAGACTTACAGTTGCCATGGGGGAGGGGAGGAGGAGGACTGATGGATTGGGAGTTTGGGGTAGCAAATGCAAACTATTATATGTAGGATGGATAAACCACAAGGTCCTACTGTATAGCACAGGGAACTGTATTCAGTGTCTTAGGATAAACCATAATGGAAAACAATATGAAAAAATAAATATATATATATCTGAATCACTGTGATGTACAGCAGAAATTAACACAACAGTATAAATCAACTATACTTCAATAAAATAAAGTTTTAAAAAGATAGGGTCTGTAATACATCAATATAAACAATGTTTGGCATATAGCAGGTGCTCAATAAATAGTAGCTATTATAATGCACCATGCATTATATATAAATACGTATATTTTATAAACTATTATGCATCCAAAGTGGCTGAAATGACTGTTTTGTTGGTTTTATTTTGTATTTTTGGCTGCACTGTGCAGCTTGAGGAGTTTTAGTTCCCTGACCAGGGACTGAAGCTGGGCCCTTGGCATGGAGTCTCAATCACTGGACCATCAGGGAATTCCTCCAACTGCCCATTTTTTGATCCACTGATACAAGGTCAGGTTGACATACACTAAAGAAGCGGGGTTGGGGGGCCTAGCAGTCCTGTAGGGACTCCACCTCCACTGGGTCTTTTTAAAATAATTAAACATCTTGATTTATTTTCGTCTGTGCTGGGTCTTCACTGTTGAGAGTGCTTTCTCTAGCTTTGGTGATTGGGGGCCGCTCTCCAGCCGCGGTGTCGGGCTTCTCACTACAGTGTCTTCTCCTGTTGCGGAGCATGGGCTCTGGGCTGTGTGGGCTTCAGCAGTTGCGGCTTCCAGGCTTGAGAGAACAGACTCAGTCAGTTACTCCAAGGCAAGTGGGGTCATCCTGGATCAGGGATCTAACCCATGTCTCCTGCATTTGCACACAGAATCTATGCCACTGAGCCATCAGGAAAGCCCTCCACTGGGTCTTGGATCTTGACAGAAGTCTTCTGCTTGCCCTTGGCATAAGCTCAGGGTAAACAGGGGCCCCAGGCACCCCCCTTGACTGGTCCCACATCCTTGTCACAGACGTACAGAGTTGGTGCCACAAGGAGATCGCCAGCACAGGGACAGGGCATCTTCCCATGGCAACATGGCACCATGGCAACAGCAGCACAGGACCTCTTTGCAGTCACCCAGGTTGCACCTGCGCCAGGGGAGTAACTGAACCCGCACACTCAACGCCTCTTCCAGCTATTAATTCTACGGAAGTACTCCTGAATTCCACTGCTGAAGTCAAAGAGGCTTTGCAATCTGTCTCAGATAACTGGCATGCTTCACATTGCTACATACCCCTCCCCTTATCCTCTTCTTTAATTCAACTTGAATTGTGAAGTTATTTTTAACATAATTGGTCAAATTTTAAGTGTTAATGCCATGTCCCTGGGCTTATAACTTATTCTTCCTTGGATGTGTTCCAATTCAGTGCTGATAAGAAAATGGATATTAACTGAGCATTTGAATCAAGCCTGCTGTCCCAGTAATTAAGGTTTGATTTTTAAAACTTATGTCTTTTTTTTTTCTTCACATTAAGACACTTTCAAGTTCCCATCTGTCAGCTTCATCAAGATAAGGGTCAAGAATATGGACCTGCAGCCTAATTGGAACATTCCCTAAAATTCTTCTATTCACTGAAACCATGGCCTTAGTTCTATTCCGTCTGAGGTCGTCACAGACAAGGCTGCACCCACCCAGCCTCTGCTGGCTAAGCCTCACCCCAGCCCCACCCAGTCCAGCAATGTCTGGAAGAGGCCTCTCATTCTAATTACCTGGAGAGCCCTGTGCTACTTGGCAGGAAGGTTATAGATGCCAGCAGTAGATATGAGAACAGAAGGGAAGTTCCCCTTCTTCAGTGCCCACAGGCACCTCGCTCAGGGTCCAGGGGGAGAAACCACTCACAAGCCCATCTTCTTACTCTCAGATGTGATGAATCTGTCAGGGTGAAGAGGAAGCCCTTGTTTTTCACAGAAAGAGTCCTAATGGCCTAGCAGGTGGCTGCACAGCTCCTAAAGGCAGGGACTATGGTCAGAATGGCCCTTGGACAAGGCAAGGTGAAGCCGCTCAGTTGTGTCCCACTCTTTGCCACCCCGTGGACTGTAACCTACTAGGCTTCTCCATCCATAGGATTCTCCAGGCAAGAACACTGGAGTGGATTGCCATTTCCTTTTCCAGGGGATCTTCCCGACCCAGGGATTGAACCCGGGTCTCCCTCATTGGAGGCAGATGCTTTAACCTCTGAGCCACCAGGGCCCAGCCTGGTCAAGGCAAAATGTACTTAAAAATTCCAAGTCTTATCCTGAAAGTTCCCAAGGACTTTCTAATCCTCATGATGACTGCGTTTGGAGTAATATCAAATATCCCACCCTTCCCAATTTGGCCCTACGGTGAGCAATGGGCTTCCCTGATAGCTCAGCAGTAAAGAATCTGCCCGCAGTGCAGGAGACATGGGTTCAACCTCTGCATTGGGAAGATTCCCTGGAGGGCATGCCAGCCGTCTCCAGTATTCTTGCCTGGAGAATCCCATGGACAAGGTACAGTCCCTGGTGGGGTACAGTCCATGGAGCCAGACATGACTGAGCATATACACACATACACTGCCAGAACCATGCCTGGCGGGTAATGGTAGCATGAAGATGTTTGATATTTTCATGATTCTCATTCATGAGCTTTGAAGTTGGGAACAGAAGTTCACAGCTTCTGTTGAAGCCACTCCCCTAGCCTTGATGTGATGATGAACTGGAATTTCCACTCTTTGATAAGCTAGACATTAGACTCCTCAGCTCACGGTACACATGCGGCACGTGGGTCCTCTTCATCCCATTTCCACAACATCCTGTGAGTCTTCATGATCTCAAATAAATCGTTAGAGAATGATAGGTGGGACTGCAGTGCAAGACATCCTGATATTTCTGATCAGGATCTAGCTGAAAGGTCAGGACACAGGCCACTGTCAGTTGCAAACTTGCACTCATGGATGACCTGGACACCTGAGTGCCCTGGGGTTGTTCAAGAAAAGCCAACCCAGACAAGATCTCTGTGTCATTTTGTTCTCTTGCCTGGCGGGGCTATCTGCTCTGCAGAGAGGAGATAAGTGCCAAGAGATTTCACACGGAGCAAACGGGGCTGGAGAGGTGGCAGAAGAGCCGGGTGCAGACGGCCCAGTGCCTGCTTTCTTGGCCCTGCCCTGGGCAGGAGGCAGGGACGAATCGCGTTTAATCTGGAGCATTCAGACTCCACCCACCTCTCCCACTCCCTCCTGCACCTGAGCATTCGGAGTTCCCCCAGACCTGGCCCATGGTTGGGGCTGAACTGTGTCCCCCAGAAAGAGATGTTGACATCTTAACCCTCAGCATCTCAACATGTGACTTGATAGAAGACGATGGAGGACAGTATGGAGGTTCCTTAAAAAACTAAAACTGGAGTTGCCATGTGATCCAGAAATCCTACTCATGGGCATATATCCAGACAAAACTCCAATTCAAAAGGATACATGCATTCTAGGTTCATAGCGGCACTATTCACGATAGCCAAGACATGGAAACAACCTAAACGTCCATCAACAGAGCAATGGATCAAGAGCATGTGGGACATACATACTGGAACACTCCTTAGCTATTAAAAATGAAACAATGCCATTTATAGCATGGACCTAGATGATTCCCATCCTAAGTGAAGTAAGTCAGAAAGAGAAGGGCACGCATCACATGATATCACTTACATGTAGAATCTAAAAGATGATAAAGTGGATTTATTTACAAAACATAAACAGACTCACAGACCTCACAAACAAACCTATGGTTACCGAAGGGGAAAGGGAGTGGGTAAATTAGGAGTTTGGGATTAACAGATACACGCTGTTATATCTTAAATAGATAATCAACAAGGACTTATTGACAGTGCAGGGGACTCTACTCAATATTCTGTAATAACCTAGACAGGAAAAGAATATGAATAAGAAAAAAATATATATGTATAACATACATATTTATATATATATACATATTTATATAATATATAATATACATATTTAGTTATGAGTGTGTGCTCACTCACATCCAAATCTTTGCACCCCCATGGACTGTAGCCCACCAGGCTCCTCTGTCTGTGGGATTCTCCAGGCAAGAATACTGGAGAGGGCTGTCATGCCCTCCTTCAGGGGATCTTCCCATCCCAGGGATTGAACCTGCATCTCTTAAGTCTCCTGCATTGGCAGGCAGATTCTTTACCACTGAGCCATCTGGGAAGCCCAAAAGAAAAACAAAAAAAAGTGACTTGATTTAGAAATAGGGTTCTTGAAGTTGCCAATTAGTTAAGATCACGCTGGAGCCAGGAGACCCCTAATCCAACCATCGTGGCATCTTTATAAGATGAGGAGGAGAGACACAGAGACGCACGGAGGGAGAGATACGGGGGATTCGGCTGAGGCAGAGACTAGTTTCATGGCTGGAAGTCAAGGACCTCCTGGAGTGGCCAGAGACAGGAAGAAATAAGCAAGAATCCTCCTCTAAAGACTCTGAAGAGAATGTGGCCCTAACAACACTCTGTCTGCTCACTTCTGGCCTCTGGAATTGTGAAACCCCAAACTCCTCTTGTTTTAAGCCACCAGATTTGTGCTGTTTGTTACAGCAGCCCTAGGAAATGAATATATCCGTGTTCTGTATTCTATGAATCAGAGTGGCGATAAGCACAGCTGGGTGCCTTTTTTTTTTTTTTTGGCTGGTCTGGGTCTCCATGGCAGCGTGGGGGCTTCTCTCACGGCGTGGCTCGACGGCTTAGTCACCCTGTGGCATGTGTACTCTTCGTTCCCCAAACATGGATTGAGCCACGTCCCTTGCATTGGGAGATGGATTCTTAACCACTGGACCACTAGGGAAATCCCAAGCTGGGTGTTTGGAGCCTGTGTTTCTCAGATTAAGATTGGCAGACCACCCATGTCAAAAATCATCTAGGGAGTGTATTCTGAATGCAGATTCCTGGGACAAGCCCTGCTGCACAGAATCAGAATCCCTGAGGGTCCAGCCATGGAACAGACATGCATTATAGGAGAAGAGGTGACGGAGGATGAGATGGTTGGATGGCATCACCGACTGAACGGACATGAATCTGAGCAAACTCCGGGAGACAGTGAAGGACAGGGAAGCCTGGCATGCTGAAGTCCACAGGGTGGCAAATAGTTGGACAGGACTTCGCAACTGAACAATAGGTTTTCCAGGTGATTTCACAGACATCGCCTAGTCTGAGAACGGCTGCTGTGCCCAGGTGCCCCCCAGATCAAGAAAGCAGGACCTCTGAGGCCAGGGCTGAGGCGTTACTACTCTCCAGATGTCCCTCAGTGGTCCCATGAGCACCACACATGGCTATGTTGGGGAGGCATCCATCAGAGTCGCCTGGAAGGCACACTGCAACTCGGATTCCTGGGCCCCATCCCGGAGGTTTCTGACTCAGGATGTCGGAAGAGAGGACTGGGAATGGGTGTTTCCACCAAGCTCCCAGGAGATGCTGATGCTGCTGGTACCAGGGCCACAGTTTGAGAACCACTGTGCAAAATGAGGAGTCTTGAAGCTGTGAGATACTTAACCCACTTACATTATCACAGGATGTACAGAAGGATCTCCGAAGTGAGCTAAGCATGAATGTGCAAATTAAATTTCTTAATTGTCTCTTGGCATCACCCAGCAAGGGCGTGTTTGGCTTGCCAAGATCCTCAGAGGGCAACTGTCCCCACGGCAGGGCCGCGTCAGAATGACTTGGGAGGAAAGGAAGTGATGCTTTACTGACAGTGTAAGTACTTGCTGTAAATACACTTCCTTGAACTCTGCCCAGATGCCTCCGCAGCTTTTGGTCTGTACGTGCTGTGGATCCTGCAACTCTGAAGCTGGATTCTGGGGCTCCTGGGGGCCAGGACATGCACAGGGCTACAGCGAGAGCATGGGGGATGCCAAGGGAGCCTGAACTTTTGTCTCTATGCCCAGGAAGGGGTGGATGCCTGAGAGGGGTCTGCTGTCTACCTGGGGCTGGGTTTGTGGGAATGGACACGTTATACCCCGGGGTTTGCCTGACAGCTGGTGGCTTAACTACCAGGAAGCCTCCTATGGACCACTGGCCAAAATGCATGATCTGCACTGGCTGAAATTTCACCTTTGTGCTCGTCCCTGGGCTTCAGTCCCTACTTGGAAGGCGGCATGGTGAGGGAGAAACAGCTTTGCTTTAGGCATCAGTTTTATTAAGCTTGAGCCTGAACAACTTCCCTTCCCAGCACATGGTTTATCCTCTGGAAGCCTCAGTGTCCTCCTCAGTAACGGAGCAGGCCACCGGCTTCACAAGGCTCCGGTGAGGAGGAAATGAGATGGGGATGCGGGTGATGTCCCCAGTACAGGGCCTGAAACACAGGGCTTCACATTTGTCCAGAGGTATTTTAAAGAACTGGGCCATGTGATTGTGGAGGCTGGCCCATCCAAAATCTGCAGGCCGGCCAACCGGGGAAAGCTGGTGCTACAGTTTGAGTCTAAAGGCAGCCTGGAGGCAGAATCCCCACTTTCCTGGAGGAGGTCAGTTTTTTTTCTCTTAAGCCCTTCAGTCGGTTTAATAGGGCCCACCCATGTCATGGAGGGTGATCTGCTCTTCCCCAAGTCTATTGATTTAAATGTTAATCTCATCTAAAAAGAACTTTAACGTATGGAGATTCCTTTACAAACTAAAAACACAGTTACCATATGATCCAGCAATCCCACTCCTGGGCAAATATCCGGAGAAAACTGTAATTTGGAAAAATATATGCACCCCAATGTTCATAGCAGCACTATTTATAACAGCCAAGACATGGAAAGAACCTAAGTGTCCATCAACAGATGAATGGATAAAGATGTAGTCCATATACAAAATGGAATATTACTCAGCCATAAAAAGAATGAAATAATGCCATTTATAGGAACATGGATGGACCTAGAATTATCATACTAAGTAAAGTCAGAGAAAGACAAATATCATATAATATCATTTATATGTCAAATCTTAAAAAAGGATACAAATGAACTTATTTACAAAACAGAAACAGACTCCCAGACATAAAAAACAAAGTTATGGTTACCAAAGAGGAAGAGATGGGGGAGGTTTAAATTAAGAGTTTGGGGTTAACATATACACACCTCTCTATATAAAACAGGCAAATAATAAGGACTTACTGTATAGCACAGGGAACTATATTCAATGTCTTGTAATAACCTATAAAGGAAAATAACCTGAAAAAGAATATATATATATATGTATGTATGCATCCAGTAGTCACGTATGGATGTGAGAGTTGGACTATAAAGAAAGCTGAGCGCAAAGAATTGATGCTTTTGAGCTGTGGTGCTGGAGACTCTTGAGAGTCCCTTGGACTGCAAGGAGTTCTAACCAGTCCATCCTAAAGGAGATCAGTCCTGGGTGTTCATTGGAAGGACTGATGTTGAAGCTGAAACTCCAATACTTTGGCCACCTGATGTGAAGGGCTGACTCATTTGAAAAGACCCTGATGCTGGGAAAGATTAAAGGCAGGAGGAGAAGGGGACGACAGAGGAGGAGATGGTTGGATGCATCACCAACACAATGGACATGGGTTTGGGTAAACTCTGGGAGTTGGTGTTGGGCAGGGAGGCCTGGTGTGCTGTGGTTCATGGGGTTGCAAAGAGTAAGACATGACTGAGCGACTGAACTGAACTGAACTGATGCATGTATATAAAAATATACACATAATTAAATTAGTTTGCTGTACACCTGAAACTAATACATTATCGATCAACTGTATATCAATAATTTTTTTTTAAGTCATAGCAACATCTAGACTGGTGTTTGACCTGAGTAATATGCCTAGCCAAGTAGACACAAAAATTAGCCATCACAGAGACTGAGGGCGGGGCTGGAGAAGACATATACAGGCTGATGACAGAAAGTGATAACGTATGTCACACAAGGTGTCTCTCAGGGACACTTCACTCTCCTTACTGGGTATGTGTGGGGCTCTGCAGTTATCCGCTGGACCAAAGGCTAGCGGCCTCTGAGCCTGGACTTTCCGTGAAGCTGGTGGGTGGCTGACTCCTGCAGTGGGACTGTGGTTCCTGTGGTTATCAAGGTATCAGGGAGAAGGATGGATGCCTCTTTCCAGGGCATTACTCTCAGCCAGTCATAGCCAGGAATACTTGGGGGTCCAACAAAGCTTCCAGGCAGAGATCAGTGCCCCTTCGGCTACCAAATGCCAGAGCCCAGAGGCCCTGATGGGAACACTGAGCGGGAGGACAGTTGTTCCAAGGCGACATCACTAACTGGCTACAGAGCTGGGCTGAGAGCCCAGCCCCCTGACCACAGCTCTGACACAGCAGGAAAGGAGCCCTCCAAAGGCAGCCATGCCTCCTGGGGAAGGGCCTCCCCTGGGGGCTTGTCTACAGGGACATCAGTACCAGCTCTAGCTGCTGATCCAGGAGAGACACCTGACCACAGCCAGGCCAGCTGACTTCCTACTGCTGGGGACTGGAACACCGGCCGAGACACACAGACCAGGAGTTGTGGGGCTGGGTTCCTGAAGGCGGCCATTGCGCTGAGGGTCACGCATCATGGCGGTCCTGATTTCCCCTCCTAGACTGGCTGTCTCATACTTCTGTGGATTCCAAGAACCACCTCTGGTCTTCGATCAGAATTTCCTTTATGCTTAAGGCATCCAGAAACCCAACCCTGGTCCTGATGCTAAGTGTGCAGGTATAGTACCCACAGCCCTGACCCCTGGGCCAGTGAAGGCAGGTGGGCAGTCGTGCCCCTCCTCCGTATGGACCACACCTGAGCCCCTCAACAGGCAGGGGTGGGGGGTTTGGCTGTGTGTCTGCTCCAGCCTCAAGTCATCTGATCGGAAAGAGTCCCCAGGGGTGGGTCAGATTCCTGAGACCCCAAAGTCTCGCCCTACAGCCGTTCCAGCCTCACCATCCACCAGGAATGGTGAACTGCAGCCCTGAACCTTCACCCTGCATTTCTGGGCAGGTAGTCAGCAATGGAATCACAGACGCTGTGTTCCACACGCCAAGAGTCATTGAGAGCCACTGCTGTAAATAACGGTGACCTTCTGGCCAGCGGTCCTGTCCACTTGGAATGCCGAGGCACGGTGGCCAGGATGACACCAATACTTCCAGGACGGGCAGAGCCACAGCCCGGCACCTCCACCTCATTCATTATGGGAAACTAGGACACAGGGCTCTTGAGGTCCCTGGAGAGGTGACTGCAGCCTGGCTGGGTCGTGTGGGGTGACTTGCAGGGACCAAGAGGGAGCGCCCTGGCCACCTCCGGTTCTCTGAAAAGCTCGGTGACACCAAGGTGCAACAAACCTTTAGCTCGTCTGAAAGTCATATCCTGGCCCTAAGGCGCAGGGCCCTGGGGCTATGGCTTTAGGACGGCCTGAGGGAAGTTCAGCTATATCAGCGGTTCTTGTCTCCAAACAGCTGTGTGGACCGGGGTCTGGCTTGCCATTTGTCTTGGTCAGTACAGCTTCATCAGACACGGCCATACCTTCTTGCTTAGCTACTGTCAGCGGCTGCTCTCTGGGCTGCAATGGCAGAGCTGGAACCACATGGCCCACAAAGTCTTAAAATACTGACCATTTCCAGAAAAAGTCTGTGGTCCTCTGGACTAGGGGACAGAACATGGGCTGGGCAGCAGGTCAGCTCCTTTGGGGAACCTTAGCCAAATTAGCCTTAACATGCCCCACATTTTTCATCTGATCAATGACATCCACCTCACCGAGTAGTGTGTGGGAGGGAAATAAACGATGTGATTTCCTGGCAAAAGGGGTATATTCAGTCATCATTTCCCCTCTGCTGGATATGGAAGGGGGCTGCAGATGGCAGCCCGACCTGCTTCAAACGGTTATTATTTTATAATGGACGTGAAAGCATTCTGAAAAGCTAAAGGCATTCTGTAGTTGCAAGACTCCACTACAAGTACTATTCCTGACATGAGAAGTCTGGAGCTGAACGCCAAGAGGGATCAAAATAGGTCTGTGTCGGGGGACTTCTCTGGTGGTTCCAGTGGTTAAGAATCCACCTGTCAATGCTGGGGACGTGGGTTGAATCCCTGGTCAGGGAACTAAGATCCCATGCCTCGGAGCAACTAAGACCAAGCGCCACAACTAGAAAGCCCACGGGCCACAACTTCTGAGCCCTCAAACTCTAGAGCCCTCGAGCTGCAATTAGAGAAAGCCCTGCACACCAAAACAAAGAGCCCTTGCAAGCAAAGTTAAAAAAAAGTGTCAAAATAGTTCTGTTCTGGAGAAACTCACCCACACCCCACACATGGATATGGACAGCACCTCTTTATGGTACTTGTTTATCTGCATTCTTGAGGGGCTCCCTGGAGGTTGTGTGTCTTCCCACAAGGGCTCCAGCCCTTGCAAGCTATGGGAACCTTGGGCACTTCCTTTGCCTCTCTGAGCCTCAGGGCTCACGTGAAAAACATCGATGCCAGTCACACTTTTCTCCGAGAAGTGCTGTGAGGATGTCATGAGATGGGATGACACATAAAAAGCTCCAGACAGGAAGCTCTAAAGTATTAGTTATTATTTTCATCGTGATTCTAGCCATAGTTGCAGCTAACAGCTGGCAGAGTGGCAGGAATGTGCTCGGGGTCTGAGGTGGAGGGAGAGGACGATGAGGAATCCTCTAGTCGCAATGGTATGTGGTCCTGATGGGGCCCCTGCAATGGGTCCGACTCCCGGGGACAGGAACCATCTCTCCATCTCTAGGTGGACCCCCGAGTGACCTAGAATCCTAAGTGATCCTCCTATGGGCTAGGGGCAGCCGACATCAGTAAGGGGAGGTGAAAAATCCTTTAAAATCCTGTCTCCCTTGGGCATGCAACTGGACTGGGGAGCCAGGCAGTTCTTACATTTTTGCTGCTTGTCTGGGGATATTTCTTCTTCTGTTATTTTTGGCTGTACTGCACAGCCTGTGGGATGTTAGCTCCTGGACTGGGAATCAAATTTGTGCCTCTTGCAGGTGAAACTCAAAGTCTTAACCACTGGCTAGCCAGGGAAGACCCCTAGGGATATTTTTTTAATCCCATGAAACCAACAGCACTGAAGAAATGCAAATTCAGAAAGGAACCTCAAGATGAAGCATTTTTAAAAGAAGACCTTAAAATGCCTTAGTGTGAGCCAAGAGGCCTCACCTCATCCAAAATCGTTCAAGAGTCCCAGATCTAACTGCCGTTGACACGATGCTCTGCTGCTCAAGGTCAGAGGGGCTTCCCCTGCTCCCTTCTGCCCTGAGGAACCTGGAGGGTCACAGAAGCTCAGGAACTGTGGCCTCAGGGCCCCCCTAATCCTCCCTTCAGATTCCTGGGCCCCATCCCAGCCTGTCCTGCTGAACAGAAGCCTCCAACCACGAGTGATAGGCACACACCATCCCACCCAAGACGCCGCACCCCTCCCTGCCGGGGCAACCGCTGGCTGTGGAGATGGACTTTCTTATTTTCCCTTGTATTAAAATCAAGGCTTCCTTATGGCACAATCATGGCAGACACGCACCATCACACATTGGTCCAAGCTCACGGAATATACAATACCAATAGTGAACCTAAGGTAAGCCATCACTTTAGGTGATGATGGGGAACAGAAGGTATGTAGGAACTCGCTGTAATCCCTCTTAATTTCACTGTGAGCCTAAAACTGCTCTAAAAAATAAGGACTTTTTTTTTTTCAATTGAGGCTAGAGATATGCTGGCCACGAAATGAAGCCAGCAACTCTCTCAGGAGGCCGTCCTAGTTGTTGTATCTGAGGGCCACAGCTTCTCACAGAGGGGTTCTATCAACAGCTCAGATGCTCTTCTCTTTACAGACAATATGATGGAGTTATGATTGTTTTCATTTTTTAAATTAGGAGCCCTTTTCAGAAAGACATTGCTACTTTTTATACGATGTTATTTTTGTAAAATAAAGAAAAGACTGTCTTAAAATATCATAGTTTCTCGTGCAAAATGTCAGCAAAATATCTTTCTCAGTGTCTCGGGGATGCTAAACACAATTGTGCTTGAGAAAAGTGCCAGCAATAAGCTGGTGATGTTCCTACAGAGGGCAAAAGGGAACTGGCCCACTGGATGTCCCATTCAGATAGAAGGATTCTTTCTTCATCTCTGCCACCAGGGATGGGCTGGCAGGAATGAAGCAACCCTGTCTTCTGCTGAACAAGAAGGCAAAATGACAACTGGAAAAGCCTGGGCACCTGTATTTAAAGTCGAACTGTTGGGGTAAGCTGCATGACCAGGGTTCTAATGACTGTGCCTGGGGCAACAGCGGTGGTGAGCAGCTCAGCTGTCACTCACAGCTGGGGGTGGAGGGGAGATGGAAGGAGGGATGAGGGACAGACAAAAAGAAACAGGGGAGGGGAGAGAGAGAGGAACGTTTCTACCAATGAGATCGCTTCTCTATACAGTTTCTCCTGCATTTTAGTCAGCCTTTTTTTCTTATGCATTATATAGGAGAGATCTTTTTCCTCTTTCTTTTCTGAAGGAATATTACTTTGATTTTTAAAATTGAGAGAAGCTGACAGTTTCTGAATAAGCTCTTCCCCTCCTGGGTGCTGAGCAAAGAAAAGATGAGTGATTTAGAGGACACTGGGACCCTCTCAGGAGGAAGAGACCCTCTCAGGAGGAAGGGCTGGCAGAGCTGGAGGAGAATCAGAGTTCAGTTCAGAGGTGGTTTGGGAGAGAAAAGGACTTGCATTTAAAAATATGTCCAGCATGTTTGATGGGTTAGCTGAAAAATCTAATCTGCTCTTGGTCTCCTCCCCTATAGAAAGAAGTTCCTCTGGGAAATCTATCAAGATGAGGGGGTTTCATACGGAATGGACGGAGGCTCCAGGCTACCCTTCCTCCAGGAATTGCAAGCACATCCCTCTCACTGGTCTCTGTGCTTTCCTTGCCCATCGCCATCACCAGAGCAGTAGGCATCCAGCTCCCCGCACACATCCCCAAGCCACATTTTCACCCTCACCCCGCTGCCTCGGAGGAGCAGGCCCTGCCCTGCAGGAGGTCTCCTTCTGGTCTTCCTTCCCCATCCTGCCTGCAACCAACCCTGAGCCCCTGGCTTTTCTCCACTTCCTCCCGAGCATCAGCATCGTCCAGCAGCTAAGAGATGCACCACTTTCCCAACCCCCCTCGCTGTGTAGGAGAGAACAAATATATTTGCATCAGCACCCAATTATACAGGGCAATTTGTGATAGAAATATTGAATACTGCCGGGTAAAAAAAAACTGAGGAAAGTTCAAAATGTTGTGAAGCCTTAGAAATAAAGACAATCTTCGGGGGCAAAGGCATCAAAAGCAACCTGCAAGGCAGAGGAATCTCCAAGGAGCAAAACTGTCTGCAAACAGGTAGGACAGCTGTGATGGGGACCTGGAATTTACAGACGCTCAGCACGAGCCCTAGGTCACCGTTCTGATGACTACTTACCTTCTCAAGGTATTACTACACTCAGCACTACATGGACATCCAAGAGAAGCAACATGTGGGACACCTCACTCTTAATTAGCACAAACATGGCCAGAGGAAGCCATCTTCACACGCCGGGTTCCACAGGGAAATACGTGGAAGGAGCCTCAGGCCAGCAGACCTGGCTCATTACACAGGGCTTGGAGCCTTATCACTTGCTATCCTCCCAGAAAGCTGCACGGGGCCTATCTGATCTCCGTGACTTTCCTGCACTCGCATCCCTGGTCCCTTTTGCTAAGGCCTGGAGTTATTAACTCACTGGCAAAGAATCTGCCTGCTAATGCAGGAGACGCAGATTTGATCCCTGGGTCAGGAAGAAGACCTTCCCTGGAGAAGACAAGATCTCCTGCAGTAGGGGATGGCAACCCACTCCAGTATTCTTGCCTGGGAAATCCCATGGACAGAGGAGCCTGGCAGGCTACAATCCACAGGGTCGCAAAAGAGTCAGACACGACAGAGCAACTAAACAACAACAAATGAAATACAATTCTCTTTCATTTCTGAATAAAAATCCATCCATTTCTTAGCATTTTTTCAGTAATTGTTATCATTATTTTAATTCTGACCTGTTCATGAATCTATCTTCCATCCTATTAAAATATGTATGTTCAGACAATACCACAATATTTTAATTGCGGTATTTTATAAAAGATATTTGAAAAGTCGTTAAGGCAAATATCTCCTTAGCATTTTCCCCTCTTGAAAGTTTCTTGACTATCTTCTGTTTTTGCTTTCAAGTGAATTTTGATAGTTTTTCAGGCTCCTCCCTGCAAAAACCCAATGATAATCCATAAATTAAGCACTATTTAAATCAGACTAACTCTGGTAAGCATCTGTATAATATGGAATTTTGCAACGCAAGTGAAACTGAGCAGGACTCTTGCATCCTTGCCCCGCCACCATATCCTCGGACTGACTTCTGTCTGTGGAAAAACTTTAGCCAAACACTTAGTTTAATCAGAGAAATGAGGACATGCAGAAACAAAGGAAAACCATCCAAGAGACCAAATTAACAGTTCAGTCATTAGCAAAGCTAAGGACTTTAGCTCCTCCTCGAGGGCTACAGGTAATATTCTAAGCCATCTCCTGTGAGTTGTCTTGTAGATACTGAAACCCCTGCCAGGTGGAAGAAGTTAACTACATGACCACCAGACTGTAGCCATGACATCAGCTGCCTCAATTCCAAGAACTGGCTTCAAAGGAAAGGAAACAAATCAACCGTGGAACTAAGGATTAACTGCACCTAAAACAATCAAGATGACGCCCGTCAGACCACCATATGGCCAATCTCAGGATGACTTGTCGAGGCTGACTGCGCTGTTTCTGCACCTAACCCAGCCCACCCCACACCTATAAAAGCTCTTGCCCGCTGACTCTCAGGAAGGAGGGGGAGTTGGCCTTTGGTCAGGGGTCTGCTCTCCCCCCACCTCAATTGCCAGCAGCCAAAATAAACCAAATTTTCCTTCCCACCAACCTTGACTCTTTATTGGCTTTTGAGTGGTGAGCAGCTGGACCCCACTTTCAGATACACAAGGGTGAGAAACTTCCTATTTATTCGTGTTTTGTCATAGATCTTACATTCTTCTGATTTAGTTTATTTTAAACATTTTACATGTGTCTACTTTGAATAGGATTGAGAATTAATGTCTTTCCTACTGGTTATTTTTAGTAAGTAGGAAAACATTTTATTTTTTTCAAATTTCTTATGTCACCATCAGCTATATTTATTACTACACTGCCTATCATGCTGTTGTGTGCTTAGTCACTCAGTCGTGTCTGACTCTTTGTGACGCCATGTACAGTAGCCCACAAGGCTCCTCTGTCCATGGGGATTCTCCAGGCAAGAATACTGGAGTAGGTTGTCATGCCCTTCTCCAGGGGAACTTCCTGGCCCAGGAATCAAACCGGGGTCTCCTGCATTCCAGACAGATTCTTTACCAGCTGAGCTACCCTTATACACTAACAGATTTTATTGATTCCCTTGGCTTTTCCAGGTAGAGATTCATTGTGTGTGTGTGTGTGCGTGCAGGCACTCACGCACCTGCATGCTCAGTCATGCCCAACGCTTTGCAATCCCACGGACTGTAGCCTGGCAGGCTCCTCTGTCCATGGAATTTTCCAGGCAAAAATGCTGGGGTGGATTACCATTTCCTCCTCCAGGGGATCTTCCCGACCCAGGGACCAAATCTGTGCCTCTTATATCTCCTGCACTGGTAGGCAGGGATTTGATCCCTGAGTTGAGAAGATCCCCTGGAGGAGGGTGTGCAACCCACTCCAGTATTCTGTCCTGGAGACTCCCCATGGAGAGAGGAGCTGGCAGGCTACAGTCCATGGGGTCGCAAAGAATTGGGCAGGACTGAGAGACTTTCACTTTTTCACTTTACCACTACCACCACCTGGGAAGTCATTACCGTCCACAAATTATAGTCTTTCAGCTTCCTGTCCAACGCCTTGCTCTTACTTCTGTGTCCTATCTATACTGGTCAGAGTTTTCAGGATAACAGTAAATAAGGACAATCCTAGTGGGTGTCCTTGACTGCTTTTTACTTCAGTAGGAATAGAAATGCCCCCAGTATGGGCCTTGGGTCTCAGACATACATTTTTGCTGGAGGGAAGAGGTATCTGTTAATTTCTAGTTTACTGAGAACCGTTTGAGTTAAAATCGGGAGTCAGTTCTTACACTGAATGCTTTTTAAGCATCTAAGAAGAGAATCCTATGGATATTCATTGTTAATACATAAGTATTGAATAGCTCATGTTAATACATGTTAATAGCTCACTGATAATACATTAGTACTGAATAGATCATGAACAGCTTTCCTAATATGAAATGATAGGGTTAGGGTTTGGATTAGCCCTACTGATTGATGCTACATTGCTCTTTTTAATATACTTCTGGGTTAGATTTGCCAGTCATTTATTTAGAATTTCGACATCTGTCTTTCTAACAGATTCATGCTTTTTCTCTCATCAGGGCTGGTGGTGGCACTGGTGTGTCTTAGTTAATTGTGTCCTTCCCACTCTCCTGGTCCATTCTAATGCTGACATTTTTTGGCTCACAAGAAGAGACAGTGGTCTACAGTTCTGCTGTCTGGAGGAGAAGAGAAATGACACTGCACTGACTGCAATTCAGTGCTGTTTAACAGTATTTGCCGTAGTTTAGAACCAAGACCAGAGAAGGCGATGGCACCCCACTCCAGTACTCTTGCCTGGAAAATCCCATGGACAGAGGAGCCTGGTAGGCCGCAGTCCATGGGGTAGCGAAGAGGCGGACACAACTGAGCGACTTCACTTCCACTTTTCACTTTCATGCATTGGAGAAGGAAATGGTAACCCACTCCAGTGTTCTTGCCTGGAGAATCCCAGGGACGGGGGAGCCTGGTGGGCTGCCGTCTATGGGGTCGCACAGAGTCGGATATGACTGAAGCGACTTAGCAGCAGCAGCAGAACCAAGACTGACAAGATCCTGTGTGTCACAGAAAAATTAATCTGGATGAAGCTGTGATTCTAGACTGCCTAAGCCACTCAAAAACTGGAGTTTATCACCATTATCTTTCTGGCAGCTACTGACACAATCAACGTCATTACCAAACTGTCCAAGCTAGCACCTCATTTATATTCATGGATTGATTACAGTCAAGAATCTGCCAACTCCTCAAAGCACATGAGCTGCTCAACTGAAAGAATATAAAATGCAGACATGAGAATGTTCAATAGTTTCTCTGAGCACCTTCTGGAGCCAGGCAAGCTCCCAAAGAGCATGCTGCAGGCTAGGTCATTAAAGAGACTCGCAAACCTCTTCACACCTTCTGGTTCTAAAAGTGCCTGTTTGCACATGGAAGCAACCTAGATGTCCATTGACAGATGAATGGATAAAGAAGCTGTGGTAAGTATACACAATGGAATATTACGCAGCCATAAAAAGGAATGCATTTGAGTCAGTTCTAATGAAGCGGATGAACCTGCTGCTGCTGCTGCTGCTAAGTTGCCTCAGTCATGTCCGCTCTGTGTGACCCCACAGATGGCAGCCCAACAGGCTCCCCCGTCCCTGGGGTTCTCCAGGCAAGAACACTGGAGTAGGTCGCCACTTCCTTCTCCAATGCATGAAAGTGAAAAGTGAAAGTGACCTAGAACCTATTATACAAAGTGAAGTGAGTCAGAAAGAGAAAGATAAATACCGTATTCTAACACATATATACAGAATCTAGAAAAACGGTACTGAAGAATTTATTCACAGGGCAGCAGTGGAGAAACAGACATAGAGAACAGACTTACAGACATGGGGAGAGGGGAGGAGAGGGTGAGATGCATGGAAAGAGTAACATGGAAACTTATATTACCATATGTAAAATAGGGAGCCAATGGGAATTTGCTGTGTGGCTCAGGAAACTCAAACAGGGGCTCTGTATCAACCTAGAGGGGTGGGATGGGGAGGGAGACGGGAGGGAGGTTCAAAAGGGAGGGGATATATGTATACCTACGGCTGATTCATGTTGAGGTTTGAGAGAAAACACCAAAATTCTGTAAAGCAATTATCCTTCAATTAAAAAATTAATAATAATTTTAAAAAAGTTCCTGGTTGGGACTTCCCCTGTGGTCCAGTGGTTAAAAAACCCACCCTTCAATGCAAGGGACATAGGTTTGATCCCTGGTCTGGGAGGACCCCAAATGGCATGGGGCCACAACTACTGAGCCTGGGCTCTAGAGCCCTTGGGCTGCAAAGAAGATCCCATGTGGTGCAGCCAAATAGTTGTTTTGTTTTGTTTTGTTTAAGACTGCCTGTTTAGCTACAGCCTTTATTAACCAGAAGCCTGTGCCCACTCAAGGGTCCTGCACAACACAGTGAAATTTTAATGGGCAGAACTGAATGGAAGAGAGAAGCACTTCGCCACCACCACAGTGACTGGTTCTCCTGCAGAGGTGTGAGTAGTGCAGGGAGAAGTCAATTCTTATTCCATGCTGCAACTGTTTCTTTGACTTGCTTTCCATTGCTTTTGTTATTATAATCATACATAACGGCAGAGAATCCTGCCCTTCTGCCTGACCAGTGAGCTAAAGTGCCTTTGTCCACAACCCTGTCCACCTGCAGATTGAAGGAAGAAAGAAATTAGCACATTCCTCTGCCTGAGGCTTGCCATTCTAGGAGACATGTGCAAGATGAATAGACTTTTTTACTTTGTTTCCTCACCTCCCCTACCCATCTCTAATCCATAAAAGAATCTGGCATCTAGACCTGACAAGAGGGTTATTTTGAGACATTAGTTTGCCATCTTCTCAGTCAGCTGGCTCTTCAGATAAAGTCATATTCCTTGCCTCAACACCTCGTTTTTCAGATTCATTGGCCTTTGGTGCAGTGAGCAGAGAGAGCATGGACTCGGTCACATCAGGACTCCATGATGGAGGCACTTCTGATATAGCAATGGTCCGTGCCCCTTTGTGGGCTGCAGGCTCTCGACAGTGTGATGAAAACCATGATTCTTAGTGCCCGAAAAGCTGTGCTCATGAGTATACATAAACATGTGAGCAGTCTACCTGCCAACTAAGAGATTCAGAGCATCCTCCAGCTTGGTCAAGGATCTGAATCTGGCTGTGCCTCAGATTCATCTGAAGAAGTTCTGAAAACACATAATTTTAGGTGTTATTTCTAAAGAGATGGATGAAAACCTCCCCCGATAGGAAGGTGTGCTCTTCATCCCCTGGTACTCATGACAAAGCAGGGTGCAGGACAGCATGCAGACCCAAGGTCCCTTGATGGAGCCCATGTTAGCACCCTCTGCTGTAGATGCTGAAGGGGTGCAGGGGAAGACTCTTCAGACAGCCCAACTCGGTGAATCACATGAGCTTATTTCCTCTGGTCTTCTTGGGATATGAAACAATCTAAGAAGCTCTACTCCTGTTAGGGGAAGCACACAGATTGAAGCCGCCCTCCCTGGCCAGGCACCATAGTAACCATTTGCATGAGTTGTTTTATGACAGGAGATCCTGATGAGGAATGCGGAACTAATAAGCCACCACCAACCGGAAGAGCTCGGGAAAGGTCAAAAGGAGACACCGCGTGTCCGTCCACTTCCCGGAATCCCTCTTGCTGGCATCCATCTTGGCTGAGAGATGCGTGTGCCACCAGGAAAGACTCTGAATTAGAATGACTGGCCAAAGACCACCCGGAAACTAATCCCGTCACCATAAAACTCGAGACTGTGAGCCACACGGCAGAGCAGTTCTCCTGGGTTTCCTTACCCTACTGCTCTCCACCCGGGTGCCCTGTCCCAATAAAATCTCTTGCTTTGTCAGCACATGTGTCTCCTCGGACAATTCATTTCCGAGTGTTAGACAAGAGCCCAGTTCAGGCCCTGGAAGGGGTCCCCCTTCCTGCAACACTACAATATTATAGCATCTAAGATGGTTAATGAACTCCACGGATGTGGAGATCTGACCTCGGAAAGCAGCCAGAAGGACATGAGTGAGGAATTGGTGGGCAGTAGGCAATGGCACCCCACTCCAATACTCTTGCCTGGAAAATCCCATGGACAGAGGAGCCTGGTAGGCTGCAGTCCATGGGGTCGCTAAGAGTTGGGCACGACTGAGTGACTTCACTTTCACTTTTTACTTTCATGCATTAGAGAAGGAAATGGCAACCCACTCCAGTGTTCTTGCCTGGAGAATCCCAGGGACAGAGGAGCCTGGTGGGCTGCTGTCTATGAGGTCGCACAGAGTTGGACACGACTGAAGCTACTTAGCAGCAGTAGCAGCAGCAACATAAAGAAAATCATTTAAAACTTTACAATTGAGAACTGACTCAGTGAAAGAATGAGAAACTAATGATTTTCAAACTTGTTAATATCAGTTGTGAAATGACAATGTCTCCTGCCATATTAATAAACAAGAAATGTCACAGCCATCAGCGATTTCTGGCCTCCAGATGTGGATGAGGGCTCCCAAACTGCAGTCTATTGCTGAGGAGCTGGGGGGATTCAGGTAGCATGCTGAGCAAGGAAACAGGACTGGCCCCAGACAGCTGAGGTGCAGCGAGCCCAGAGGCTCCCACCTTCCCACCCACAGAATACTAAATGCCTTAATTGATACCTGATCTTTGAGGTTAAGATGGCCTGCTTCCTTTGTTGCAAACTTGTATATAGCCTGACTCCCACTCCTGCCTCCTGGGAGCAGTTTTCTCAGAGCTGCTGAGATGTCTCCCAGGCTTGGAGTCCTAAACATTCCTACCAAATAAAATAAGTCTCTACCTTCTGGTTCTGACTATAATTTTTAGTCGACACAGTGATGGAACTTGCTTCCAATCAAATGACTCTAACTTAATTCCAATTGTTTACCTTGGATGTTTTGAGTGTGTATGGCTCATAATTGAAAAAGCCTAGGGATCAGCTAACTATCTGATTCAACATATAATAGCAAATAGCAGTTTTAACTCAGAAGGGCAGGGAAATCTATCAAGACCCTTTAAAAGAAGGGGGCAAGGATCAAATCATGAGATAAATATTCATTAGATAATCTGTCCCTAACATTTCTCCCTGAAATAAAGCTGTCTTAAAACAATAAAACAAAGAAAAACAGAAGTGAATTCTACCTGTACTTGCTTATTCTGCTCCCTGGTGGGTGTCTTTTGCCATTACAGCAGTCAGAGGCTGTTAAGCCCTGGATCAGAGCCCTTGGACAGGCTACAGGCTGAATTAAAATCTTTAGAATACCAAACACTAAAAATGCTTATGATGGCATTTCATGCCCATATAGCAAATAAAATTTGCTGACATGAAAGTAAGTATAGGGAAATCTCACAAAGATCTGATTTTTTAAAGTTTTAATTATGACGGCCACTTAGATTTGGAGGGTGAAGGGATGATGTCAAACATCAAATTTGTCCTCCTTAAATTTGCTTTGGTACCCCTGTATGGCCCTGTGGTTTCTTTCTGTTTTGTCTTATGCTTTGCCAGTGAAATTTTTATTATACAGATAAGGAAATAAGTCCATTTATAGTTTTCATACTCTTAGAGAAAACTGAGTATGACCCTGTGATTCTTTTTTTTTTTTTTTTAAATTTTGGACCTTAAGTTCCCTGATGAGGGATTGAACCCATGCCCCCACTGTATTGGAAGGCAGAGTCTTAAGCACTGCATCACCAGGAAAGTCTGACCCCATGATTTCTGATAGCTTCCTCACTATCTGATATTCCAAGAGACCCCAGGTTCATTTTGTATATTTTCTGTCAAGACCTTGAATCAACTATTCTTGCAAGAATCCTTGCAAGTGATTCTAGAAAATATTGAACTAGTGAACTAGAAAATATTCCTATGGAGACAGATAATAGACACATCTGTGAAATACCTGTTGAGTTCATAGTGAGTTCCAACTCAAGTCCAAGACTTCAGGGCTCTTATTTGCTGTCTATTACTGTCCCTGATCTCCTATCTTACACATTCAGAATATGGGCTTTCAAAGGCTACAGGGGATGACCGAATTAAAATACAGTCTGTCACAATTATTCATTTGCTTTATCCAACAGAACACACACAACAGTCTCTGAATAAGTCTGATACAACGTCCCACATAAGTGCTCAAAATACTATTCCAGGTTCTCAATGTATTCTCCCTACGGTTCTACCTACACTGTCAGAACATCATCCCGACACCGAGCTCATCTCAACTTGGCTTAACACTCCACACTAGCCCTTATGTCACATCTCGCTAGTTGTTTGGTTGTCCGAAGACAGTGTTCAAGAAGATTCCGCGGGAAATGTTCATGGGAACAACATGCCCTGAGTTCTTCATACTCGATATAAAACCCTTGGATCACACTTTTTTTTTCACTTGTGTAGGTAAATGTGATACTCCATTTTCTTCTGGGATTGCTGTTTGAAAACTGATAATAACCTCTTTTTCTTTTGCTTTAAAATTATGTATTCTTTTTTCCTAACGGTCTAAATATATATTTTCTTTATCTCTAAAATCCAGTTGTTTTACAAGGCGATGTCTTAGTGTTGCTATTCTGAGGTCATTCTTTTCAGATACACATTATGCTCTCTTCATATGTAGTTTCAATTTGTCTTTATTTTGGGAAAGTTTTCTTGAATTACAGTTTTCAGCATTTGTTCCGTCCCATCACTTTGGGTTTTTTCTTAAGCAACTCCTATTCATCATATGTTTGATTTTTTTGTCCATCTTCAACACTTACAACAGACAAATTTTTTCATCTAGTCATTTCTTTTTCATTGTAACAATTTCCTTTTTTACCTTCTATTTCTTTTAAGCCATTACGTTATGTCTTTTTGTTTCTGTGTTCCTTCTAGATCGATCTTAATCTCTGAAGTTACTTTTCCTTTCTTTTCTAATTCTTTCCTGAGTTGTCTCACCTCATTTCTGGGTTGTGGTTAATTCTGTTGTTTATTTCATGTCGTAGATAATTTCCCACTATTTTGAAATTTTAGGTGACACTGTTATTGGGCATGTCTTGGCATCACGATTTTATTGTGTAAGGGTTTTATTCTGGTCCTTAGTCTCTTTTTTCTGACAATTAAACTCTGCATGGGATTTGACTATAGAATTTTTCTGTTCATTTTGATGTGAAATTGTTTTTTTTTCCCCTGAACTTTTAGAACGAGATGGGATTGGGGAAAGCTTCTCTAGCTCCACAGGGCTTCTATTTTGCGTGCAGTTTACATAGATGGCAACTTGCCTCTGGGCTGTCCTGGCTCCGTCACCTTTCCCAGCCATTTTCTGGAATTTCTCTCTTCTTCCTTCCTGTTTACCCCCATCATGGTCAATCTTGACCCCTAAGCAGCACCCCGCTGGTGAGTTTTGTCCTGGGGGGGGAGGTCTGGTGAGGGGGTCATCTCCAGCACGCACCCACAAGGACTCTGGCTCCAGCTCCTTCAGTCTTGCCGTGGGCCCCCTCCATTGACCTGGTATCAGAGAGAACAAAACCCGATCCTGTGTTAGAGGTCCTTAAAATGGTCTGCTCTTTCCAGAGATGACCTGTTGGCCACTTGGAGTCCTCTTGTTCTCACATTCATCAGCAAGCTGCCCATCCCTTCCTTCTCTCCCTCACAGGCGCCACCAGCAGGCAGGACCTCTGGCTTGTTCATCATCCGTCTCCACCTGCTTGTATTCTGGAATCCTGGGATATCTTTTTGTTTCATTTTGTTACAAATTCTCACGGGCTTCTGTCTTTGCTTAGTTATTTAATTTTAATTTTACATTGGAGTATGCTTGATTTTGAAATTGTGGAGCTGGATAAGACTCTTGAGAGTCCCTTGGACAGCAAGGAGATCAAACCAGTCAATCCTAAAGCAAATCAACCCTGAATATTCATTGGAAGGACTGATGCTGAAGCTGAAGCTCCAATACTTTGGCCGCCTGATGCCAAGAACCGACTCATTGGAAAAGACTCAGATGCTGGGAAAGACTGAAGGCAAAGAGAGAAGAGGGCGGCAGAAGATGAGATGGTTAGATAGTCCATCACTGACTCAATGAACATGAACTTGAGCAAACTGGGAGATAGTAAAGGACGGGGAAGCCTGGCGTGCTGCAGTACATGGGTTCACAAACAGTTGGATGCAACTTAGCAACTGAATACCAACAAGAACTGATTTACAGTGTTGTGTTGGTTTCAGATGTACTAACACACCTGAAAAGTGATTTAGTTATACGTATACATACACCTCCTCTTTTTCAGATTCTTTCCCCATGTAGGTTATTAGAGAATACTAAATAGAGTTCTCTGTGTTATAAAGTAGGCCTTTGCTGATTATCTATTTTTTATATAGTAGTATATATATGTTAATCCCAAACTCCCAATTTATCCTTCTTCTCCACCTTTCCCCTTGGTAACCATAAACTTTTTTCTATGTGAGTTTGTTTTGTAAATAAGTTCATTAGTATCATTTTTTTAAGATTCCACATATAAGTGATGTCATAGGATATTTGTCTTTCTCTTAGTAGGATATTTCACTTAGTATGATAACCTCTAGGTTTATCCATGTTGCTGCAAATGGCATTATTTCATTTTTTATGGTTGTGTAATGTTCCACTGTATTGTATCAATATCTATTCTATGCTTCTTTATCCATCTTCTGTCACAGACACAGACAGAAACGCTACACTGTCACTGCTACCATCTGCTTGGAATCTTCTCCACACCTGGTCAACTTTTAGATAATCAGTGGCAGATTTCAGTGGGATATATTCTGATGATATTATCCAATGAGGTAAGATGTGGGAGGGGAGAAGGATGAAAAAGAAGGTGAATACACATTTTTTTAAAATCTTGGGACCGCAGAGAGGTCTTTAAGTAAACTTAGACAGCATAAAAGTAGACAAAGTACAGACCCATGGGCCTGGCAAAAATGTATGACATGGTGGTATAGCACTGTCTGGAGATACAGAGAAGCTCAGAGAAAGCCCAGTCACCAGTCCTTCCTACCTCGCAGTCAAAATCAATATCGTCTGTCCCTCTAACTGGGTCATCAAATTGGGCTACTCCTTAAGAAATGGGGAAACAAACAAACAAATTGGTTGCTTTATTTACAATGAGTTCCCATTCATACATATCCTGCCTCAGGAAGTACAGATAATTAGCCCTTACATTTGAGAAAAATTTAAATCAAACAATTAGCTGAAACTTGAAAGAATAAATCTCCTTCCCTAGACTTCGTTGTTCCAAGTGTTGGGTTTGGTTGAGCAAATACTATCAGAGGGAGGTTTCACTTCTGGTTCAAAAGGCCATATAAGGGTCAAAGCACATATGGGGTCAGGATGTGTGGGAAAACCTGGCACCCCTGAGACCTTACCATGGCAGAGAATAAGCATCAGGCATCTCTCTGGGGAAAGGCATAAATTGCCACCTGCACCACAGAGTCGGACACGAAACTGAAGTGACTTAGCAGTAGCAGTAGCCACGTGCTTACTATTGATACTTATACTGCTAAAAGGACTGAATTTCCAGGTACCACCTGGTCTGCTGGAGATTGGATTGTTTGGGGCAGTTAAAATCCATTGTGCACGACCAAACACAAGGTATTTACTTGTTTACATTGTAAATGTTTCTCTCTTGATTGCAGTGACTTCTTATACAAATATTTGAAACCATCTTTATTCATCCCAAAAGGCTGCTCCTGATTCCACTGATTTTGGCCAGTGGTATGAGGCAGCTCACATTCCTTTTGAAATATCAATCATGAGAACATAGCTCTCAGGGGTGTTCTTCAAGGAGAGGAAGAAAAGAGCATATGAAATGGATGTCCCAGAATTCACACAAGATCAAGGATGCCTCTTTTTTTTTTTTTTTTGGTTTTTGGAGGAAATCATGAGGGACAAGCTGATGGACAGGAGTCAGGGAATTCTCTGGATTAAATTACTGTTGGAAACCATTCATGTAAATATCACAGTTACAGTATCATGGCCACTTGGAACATCTCCCATCAGTAGGCACATTATCATTCTTGAAAAAACATCACTAACTCTTTAATAACACATAACAACTAAAAATGTAAAGAAAGGTTGAGCATTCATATTGGACTTTGGGAAAAAAAAGACTTATAGAAGCTTATGACTTGAAAGTCACTTTATCCAACTTTTTTTTTTTTTCCCAATTTTTATTGGAATATATTCGACTTACAATGTTGTGTTGGTTTCAGGTATACAGCAAAGTGAGTCAGCTGAACTGTTCCGAGACATGTGGGATCTTAGCTCCCTGCCAGGGATGAAACCTGCATCCCCTGCATTGGAAGGCAGATTCTTAACCACTGGACCACCAGGGAAGTCCCCAAGGGCCACATTTCATGCTCTGGAAAACACTGTATTTGTAAGACTTCCAGCCATAGGGTCCCACATGCTGAAGTGTCATACTCTCTTTTTGAGGCTGACATAACAATTTTATCAAAAGCACAGGAGTCCAGACTCCTTCTTAAGACCAAATTGTTCTTCCCCATGTGCCATCAGGCAGCAAATATTCCCATTTGATTAAAAAGGGATTCCTGTTCATGCTGATTCCAGCGCTCTGCCTCTGGACCCAGAAATTTTCCTCCAGGTGTTTCCGTTTTCCCCATCAGTCCTGAGATAAGCTTCTGTCTACTCTGACTTCCTCAGGGGGCTCAGGCCCATGGAGTGAGCTCCTTCCTGGTTTTTGAACAGCATAATCCCATGAGCCTTTGGGGCCAAGAGGTGAGCTTTGGTAAAATGCCCCTGTGTTCACTTCACCCAATAGGTCTTCCTTTTTTTTTTAAGCTCTGATTTTCATTCTCTCCCAGCAAGTCCCTCATGCCCTCAGTGAAGCCCTGAAGAACAGAACTGGTAAGACTTATGTCAATTTCAATTATGTCCCTGAGCCCCTTTCAGGCACTCAGAACCACCTAAAAGATTTCGTTTTTAGAAATTTTTATTGGAATATAGTGGCTTTATAATGTTATGTTAGTTTCTGCTGTATAGCAAAGTGAATCAGTTATACATATATATACTTGCACTCTTTTTAAGATTCTTTTTCCCATATAGGTCGTTACTGAGTATTGAATAGATTTCCTTGTGCTCAACAGTAGGTCTTTAAATCGCCAACATTCGTTGGATCATAGAGAAAGCAAGGGAATTCCAGAAAAAACATCTACTTCTGCTTCACTGACTACGTTAAAGCCATTGACTGTGTGGATCACAACAAACTGTGGACAATCCTTAACGTGTGGGAATACCAGACCACCTTACCTGTCTCCTGATATAAACCTGTATGCCAGTTAAGGAGCAACAGTTAGAACCAGACATGGAACAATGGCCTGGCTCAAAACTGGGAAAGGAGTACGTCAAGGCTGTGTGTATCACCCTGCTTACTTAACTTCTATGCAGAGTACATCATGCAAAGTGCCAGACTGGATGAATCACAAGCTGGAATCAAGATTGCCGGCAGAAATATCAACAACCTCATATGATGTCACTCTAATGGCAGATAGTGAAGAGGAACTAAAGAGCCTCTTGATGAAGGTGAAATAAGAGGGTGAAAAAGCTGGCTTAAAACTCAACATTCAAAAAACTAAGATCATGGCATCTGGTCCCATCGCTTCATGGCAAATAGAAGGGGAAAAAGTGGAAGCAGTGACAGATTTTCTATTCCTGGGCTCCAAAATCATGGAATCCCAAGTTCCATTCAGCAGCATATGTGTGTATATGTCAGTCCCAACTCATCCCTTCACCCTTCCTTATACCCTGGGAACTATCAGCTTGTTTTCTACATCTGTAAGTCAGACAAAGATAAATATATGATATCACTTATCTGTGGAATCTAAATTAAAAAGATGCAAATGAACTTGTCTTCAAAACAGAAATAGAGTTACAAATATAAGCATTTCTTAAGTCTTCCTTCCAGTGCATGAGTGCTAAAGCTCAGCACTTGACTAAATCACTTCAGTCATGTCTGGTTCTTTGTGACCCTATGGACTGTAGCCCTCCAGGCTCCTCTGTCCATGGGATTCTCCAGGAAAGAATATGGGAGTGGCTTGCCATGCCCTCCTCAAGTATTATGAGCTTATCCTTATGATCATCTACCTTCACTCAATATATACTTGCTGAGGGATGACCGTGACCAGGCTCCCCAGGAGGCAGTGAGGGGCAGAGCGGTGGGAAAGGCAGGTGTGGTCTTTGACGTGGCTTGGCTCACGCAGGTGTGGTCTTTGACGTGACTTGGCTCACGTCTGCTGGGGACAAAGATCCCCTCGATATGATGAAGCAAGTGCGAGGCTAGAGAGGAACAGGGGACACTGTGGGGGCTCCCAGAAGGGTGAGAATGGCCACCGGGAGGAAATAATAAACAGTAAACAGCTAAGGGATGAGTAGGTGTTATTTTGGGGCTAGGAGGAGGGAGGAGGAGCTAGAGAGGGGTGTTCAGGCAAGGACTCACCATGGCCAACGGTCTGGACATTACAGAGGACTTAGCAAGTGGTTCAATGGGTGGAACTTGATGCAAAGAGGGGTTTCTTCAAAGAAGAGCTATCAAGCATGAAGAGCCTTGTGAACTGCTTTGGAATTGATCTGAAAGGCACTGTGGAGCCACGGAAGGACAAAGAGGGGTGAGCTGAATCACTCATCGCACGAGACCAGGGATGGAGGGTGCTGAGTCCAGTGCCTGGGTCTCCAGGCACCAGATGGAACATCTGGAAGGCTTTAGAAAGGACATCACTCAACAGCTCACAAGGCTCTGTCATTATTTTGAGTTTTACTTCCTCATTTATTAGAAGCCTTCTTTTGGTAATATATTACCCAAGAAGAAGCCAGGGGAGATGCCACAGGCATATCAAACAAGAGCATGCTGACTCATTCTCGCAGGCTCAGCCTCACTGACTGCTCTACACATGGTGTCCGTGACACCACACGGTCGCTCCGTAATTGAATTGCCACCCTGAGCAAAATGTCCAGTGATAAATTTCATCTAGTCCAATTAATAGCTACCAAATTCCATGTCATCCTTCTTTCTCTGAAGTTTCAAGTCCACCCATCAAAGATTCTAAAGAGCTCACCATGCAGTGAATTATTTCGTCAACCCAGGAGAACAGCGACTCCTTGGCAGCAACGCCAGGTGTAAATCAAGTTGCCATTGGGCAGAACTAATCAGGGAAGGGCTGTGAGACAGACAAGGTCAATCTTATTATTCTTAGTTTTTCGATAAACCGAAGAGGCTCGGTAATGCTCCCTGAATCTGAATTAGAGAACGAGGGGGAATGTGAGAGCCAACACATCAAGTTGTTTCCATTGCTGAATTTTTTAAAGATTATTTTGATGTGGACCATTTTTAAAGTCTGGTGTGCTACAGTCCACGGGATCACAGAGAGTTGAACAAGACTAAGCGACTGAACAGCAACAATTTTAACAAGACTAAGCAACTGAACAGCAGCAATTCTAAACGTCATTATGGAATTTGTTACAGCATTGTTCCTGCTCTTCATGTTTTAGTTGTTTGGGGCCAGAGGCATGGGGGATCTTAACTCCCCAGTGAGGTGGCTCCGTGGATAAAGAACCCACCTGCAGTGCAGGAGTCACAGGAGACTGGGGTTCGATCCCTGGGTTGGGAAGACCCACTGGAGAAGGAAATAGCAACCCACTCCAGTATTCATGCCTAGAGAATCCCATGGACAGAGGAGCCTGGCGGGCTACAGTCCAGGAGGTTGCCAAGAGTCGGACATGATTGAGCAACTAACACTTGGGGAATAGATAGCACCGTTTCAGGAAGAAGAATAAGTACGATTTGCTGTCCACTTGGGCTTTCTACATCTTACGTAAGAACCTGAAGTGGGCTCTGAACTGGACTAGATGTCAGAGGTGATATATTAACATTTCCCCAAAATTGTCCTAATATCTCATGGAAGGCAAAACTCAAGGCTATATGTAGCCATGCATAACAGATTTTAGTTTTGTGAAACTTTTAAACAACTTACAAGAAACGGTCCCTCTGGGAACTACACAGGGTTGTTCTAGAACACAGAGAAACCATCTGACCCTCAGTAGATGGCATCATGTGGAAGAAGCGTTAACACAGCAGGCCTAAGATGGCCCTCCTTAAAAAGGCTGGCGTCTGGGGACTCAGATTTCAGATAAAACACAAACATGTGGTTTCTACCGAACACTTTCTGCTTTCTACTTTCCTTCTGGGAGTCTGGATTCTTCGTGTCAGGCAAGAGTGCCTACAGGACGAGCACCTAAGAAAGACCCCAGGTGCTACATCTCACACGCTTCCTTGGGGGAGGACATTTCACATGCATTGTTGCCACTTGACCCTCCAGGTCTTAAGTGTGTCCTGTGTGACTCCACAGAGGGAAACCACCCTGAAACTCACAGCCAGTTTCCACTAGATCTAGCAGTGTGTGCCTGTCCCCTTTGCTGGTTTTCCCTTTGTATCATTTTTCTGTAAGAAACCTCAGTCCTGTGTAGGACTCAATGGTGAGCCTCCTAGGAAACTGTAATCTTGGGGTGATCTTGGTGACCCCCAACATAAGGTGCCCAGTTAATTTAATCCTCTCCAGTAAAGCTTCACTGACATCATCCTACATACTGATGCAGTCTGTCCATTCATCTCTTCACTCCTTCATGCCTCCTAAGTGCCGGGTGTGGAGCTGGATGCTGGCAACACAGCTTTTCCAAGCATCCACAGGATGGCCTTTCATCCAGCCTCATCTCTGCTCAAATAGAGGGGCCCTCTCTGACCAGCCCATCTAGTGAAGGGCCCTGTCCTCATTCTCTGACTTGGTGGTTCTCACCTGGGCTGGACATTAGAAAATATCACTGCCAGGGCCCATCCCGAAGGTTTTAATGCCCTTGTCTTCAGGCAAGGATCTGGGCATCACTGTTTTCTAAACCTCCCTGGAAGAATGCAGCATGCAGGCAGGGTTGAGGCTGAGGACCACAGCTGTCTCTCTTTATCCTGTTTTCCTTCATTGTACTTAATGTTACCTGATATTTAACTAGAAAATACTTTTCATAAGAGTAGGAATTTGGCCTTTTCCCCCCCCCCCACTGTTATATCTTTGATGGCAGAATGGTACCTACCATCCAGTAGCTGCTCAGTAAATATTTTTTAAATGAAATAAATTATCCTCTCGTGTGGCTTTCAGAGCTCTTTGTGACTTTTTTTTTCCTCAGCTGAACCACAAAGCACACAGCATCTTAGCTCCCTGACCAGGGATTGAACCTGTGCTTCTTGTGGTCAAAGCATGGATTCTTAACCACTGCACCACCAGGAAAGTCCCTCTCTCTGATCTTAAAAAGCTGACTTATCTTGCCATGCTTATTCTCTCCTGTCAAATACACTTCATGTATTCTGGGCTATGCTTTCTCCCCTTATTTATATTCATCCCATTCTCTCTATCTGGACTCATCTGAGTATATACCCACGTACGTCCTCCATGAGATGGGATACATGTCTCCCAGGGTCACTGAAGATGCTGCTCAAAGCAGTTGTTCTGCTTGTGAATTGCACTGAACGTGTTCTGTATCCATAAAAGCAATGGGTTTCAGAGAAAGGATAATTAAGTCACTGATAATTAGGTCACTTACCAGAAGAGAGGGTGACAGCTGCTGTCTTACTCCTATCTTGGAAAATGCCTGATATCATTGTCCAATGCCTGCTTTGCTTTTTCCTAAGTTCAGCTCTTTTCTTAAATTTATTTTCTTTAATTGAAGTATAGTTGATTTACAGTGGTGTGTTAATTTTTGCTGTATAGCAAAGTGACTCAGTTACACACATATACACATTTTAAAAATATTCTTTTCCAGTATGGCTTATCCCAGGATATTGAATATACTTCCCTGTGCTGTACAGTAGGACCTTGTCATTTATCCATCCTATAAGAAATAGTTTGCACCTGCTAACCCCAAACTACCAGTCCACCCCTCCTCCCACCCTGCCATGGCAACCACAAGTCTCTCCTCTATCTCTGTGAATCTGTTTCTGTTTTGTAAATAAGTTTGTTTGCATCATATTTTAGATTCCACATACGAGTGACATCATCTGGTATTTGTCTTCTCTGTCTGGCTGACTTCACTTAGAATGATCATCGCTAGGTCCATCCATGTTGCTGCAAATGGCATTATTTTGTTCTTTTTTTAATGGCTGAGTCCTATGTTCATTCAACTCTTAATCAGCTGGGCCAGGACTGAGACCCTCCTGCAGAAAACAGAAAATCACAAAATGCCAAAGTGCTAGTTCCAGTGTTTGTTGTTTAGTCACTAAGTTCAACTCCCCTGCGACCCCATGGACTGTAGCCCGCCCAGCTCGCCTGTCCATGGCATTTCCAAGGCAAGAATACTGGAGTGGGTTGCCATTTCCGTCTCCAGGGGATCTTCCCAACCCAGGGATGGAAACTGTGTCTCCTGCATCGCAGGTCGATTCTTTACCACTGAGACACCAGGGAAGCCATGTTCCAATACTAATCCCATGTCAAATTTTTCTGCTGTTTTATGTGCTGCAGGGAACTAGAATTCTGAAGAGCTGGGGACCCTCTGGTGAAGAATGCTTCCTCCATAGAACTGGTCCTCCAGCAAGTGAAAAATCTTCATCCAGGTCTCTAGATGCCTTTAAAGTGAAAGTGAAAGTCGCTCAGTCCTGTCCTCTTTGCAACTCCAGGCCACAAAACTAGAGTGGATAGCCTTTCCCTTTTCCAAGGGATCTTCCCAACCCAGGGATCGAACCCAGATCTCCTGAATTGCAAGCGAATTCTTTACCAGCTGATCCACAAGAGAAGCAGCATGATGAAAGCGAAAGTCACTCAGTTGTGTCCGACTCTTTGCAACAGATGCCTTTAAACATAAGTCAAAGGAAAGCTCCCTCAGGAATCTAAGTGACATCTCACTTCTCTGGGTCTTTTAAAAAGTTACATTGTTCTTCTTGTTGTAGAGTAGATTTGGGGACTTTCATTCTTTCAGAAATTTATGATCTTATTCTTTCTAAATTATTCCAGCTATTTTGGGGTGAGTTTCTAGTAAATAAAAAAGGAAGTTGTTCTAATTCTTTAAAAAGACACTACCAGGAAAAAATTGAAGGTGAGAGAATATTATGCACGTTTAGACTTACTATATTAAAGTTCCACCTTCATTACTAGCTTTGGACCCTAGATAAGTTACTTAATCATTCTCTGCCACAGTTTACCCATCTATACAATGGGCACAACAATAGTAGCTTACCTCATAGATAGTAAGGAAGATTAAATGACATCATAGATAGTAAGGAGGGTTAAATGATTCCATAAATGTAAAGCACTCCCAACAGTACTCAGCATAAAGTTAGCACTCAATAGCTGTTAACTATCACTAGAACCTTAGCATGAAAATTAAAACATAAAAGTTCTAAAAGAAATATGTGTGAATAGTCATATAATATTAGAATGGGATTACCCTTTCTAAGCATGATAAACCACAGACAAATGCAAAATAAAGAAAAAATTTTGTAGCATAAGATCTTTAACATGTAAAAGCTCCAACTTCTTAATAATAGAAAATATAATAGCATGATAAAATTCACAAAAGATTGGAAAAGTTAATTCAGAAAACTATGGTCAACATCACAACATACAATGTTTCCTCCATCAAATCAAATTAGAACTATCAGATGAAATGTTAGTATACGATACTGTCAAGAGTGCAAAGAAATTGCTCACAGACTGCAGGCAAGAATTACAACCTTGATGTCAGCTTGCCCCTGCTGCTTCTAAGCCGCTCCTGTAGTGTCCGACTCTGTGTGACCCCAGAGACGGCAGCCCACCAGGCTCCCCCGTCCCTGGGATTCTCCAGGCAAGAACACTGGAGTGGGTTGCCATTTCCTTCTGCAACGCATGAAAGTGAAAAGTGAAAGTGAAGCCGCTCAGTCGAGTCTGACTCAGCGACCCCATGGACTGCAGCCTACCAGGCTCCTCTGTCCGTGGGATTTTCCAGGCAAGAGTCCTGGAGTGGGTTGCCATTGCCTTCTTGCCCATACAGACCAAAAAAATTTTAAATCTGCATATCCCTCGATTTCAACAAATCCACTTCCAGAAGTTGTCTTAGGTAAAACAATTATAGATGTATACCAATGTATATTCATCACAGCATTGCTCAGAGCAACTAAATAGTTTAAATAACCAAAGTATATAATAAAAAGAGGCCATTTAAATTAGCAATTTATTAGGCAGCAATACAAATGGTGTTGAAGCAGGTTATGCCACCATATGAGGAGATTTTTAACACATATTTTTCAGTGGTGAAAGCAATTAAAAGACAGGATGAACACCAGCAAATTTTTCTTTAAAAGCAAATGCATACAGAAAGAGGCATTGGAAAAACAAGCTCTGAGCAATGAGGGGTAGGTGCCTTCTTTCTGTTTGTCTTACTTGGATGCGAGTGAGCATGAATTAATCTGGTGATAAGCAGAAAGTAACAATACACGCACACCCAGAGAGAGAGGGAAACGGAGAGAGAAAGACAGGTAGGTGGCAGGACAGCAGTCTTCTCTGACCTCCGCCTTGTTAGAGGAAGTTCATGCTCCATGTGCTCCAAAACTTCCCTCCTGCTAAATATTTCCCTTCTGACCTCTGTGTTCAGGCAATGTTTGTGATGTTCCCAGTCTCAGCTGCATTGAGGGAAAAGAGCTACACAGCCTCTCCTCTGCCCCACTCCCCCGAGCTGATCCATAGTCTAGAATAAACAATAACGTTGTTTGCACAAGAGAACCTTATTATTATTACATATTATTTGCCGAGCATCAACAGTTATTTATAAAAAGAGAAGAGTGATCTGTTCTAAATTAGGCTGACTAATAAGTGCCTGGCCCCAGAGAACAGAGCCACCTGCCAAATGCTTTCTAGTTTGGCGTCTATTAAAAGCTCTTCCCCTCCAGACTCCTCTCTCCGATAAGGAAGAAGACACTGTGGGTGAATTTGTTACAGATTCTCGCTGGGAAATGATGGGATTGCCAACATGCATGCTGATGGATGTTGGGCTGGACTCCTCTCCACAACCATGAGCTTAGACCCATCAGAGGTATGGCAGCCGTAGTCTTCAACCTTCACTCCATCTCTGATTTGCTTCTGAACTTGGCCTAAGTTATTCATTTACACGGTGTCCATAAATACTCCACGAAGATGTCAAGCAAGGGAATAGCAGCTGCTGAGACAGGACTGGGGAGGAGGGGGGCTGGCTGGGGGAGGATGGATTATAGCTCCAAGGTGAAGCTTTCCTTATAGCGGAAAATTGCAAAGACAGATATGCAAATAAGACATGCAAGTATTCAACTATTTCCCATTGTTTCTAAAATCTTAAATACATCTGAAAGAGATAATAACACTTGATCAACTTTAAAAAAATTAATTTATTTAATTTTGGCTGCACTGGGTCTTTGTTTTGGTGAGCGGGGGATACGCCTTAGTTGCAGTGTATGAGCTTCTCATTGAGGCGGCTTCTCTTGTTGCAGAGCATGGGCTCTACAGCACAGGCTCAGTAGTTGCGGCACTGGGCTTAGGTGCCCCTCGGCATGTGGGATTTTCCCAGACCACGGATCAAACCCGTGTCCCTTGCACTGGCAGGCGAATTCTTAACACTGGACCACCAGGGAAGTCCACTTGATCAACTTTTCATTCCAGTACAACACAAACATAGAAAGATGAAAGATGCTATGCATATGCATCAAGAGCAGGAAGGACCCAGAAATTACCTTCCTGGTAGTCCTTATCTGCCGGGAGCCAGCATGGGAGAGCCACCCATGACAAGGTCATGCAGGACTCGAGGGGATCCCTGGGCCATCCGACCCATGACAAGGTCATGCGGAGGAGTCCTGATGAGCAAGGCCTCAGGACTCGGCGGACCCCCTGGACCTGCTCAAGCATCTACCCCCAAACCAGAATCTGTCTTATTATTTTATGTCTTTCACCAGCTCTTCTGACATTAGCAGGGGGCTGTCCCTGACCAAAAGAGTTAACTTAGGGCTCTAGTTGATAAATCTCCTGGGCATGAAAGGAGTGTTTCAAACCCTCTGTTAGCGTTCTAGCCTACTTGGCAGGTTTATCCAGACTCTTGCAACATTGTTGAGCCTATGCTTGCTGCCAGGTTCTCACATCCCTTATCCATTGTGTTCCTGGGCGTGCATATAATTAAGATATAGAAATAATAAGCAGCAGCTTTAACATTAGCAACATTAGACTTTGAGTTAACAAGTTCTTTCTTTGCTGTAACCTGCTGAATCTTTGCTCCATAAAAATGTAACTCCGTACTTTCAGGGTGACACAGGCTAAGAATTTAAGAAGAAACACTTTAAAGGAAGATTATTGTTCTGGCTGACCAACATTTATCAAAAAGAGGTCATGGAATATCAACAGGCCTCTGGAACAGAAGATGATGTACAGAAAATAAGACTCTTACAAGAAGGAACCTGATATTGATGAAAGTTATTACTGATGGAATGTTGAGTTGACTCTGCGTTTTTCACCTTGCTGTATGTATAGCTCAGGGTATAAAAGCCCCGAGAAGAATAAAGTAAATGGGCCTCACTCACTGAAGCTTGGCCACCCCTTGTTGTTCTTTCCTTATCTCTTTCTCTATCTTTCTTCATTCGCCGACATCGTCCATCCTGAGGATATCCCTGGACTCTGCTGAGGCTGGACCTCGGCACTTATCTTTATTCCCTCCTTTATCCCCAAATTAACCAATATCTGGACTTCGAACACTGAAGATTCATTTTGTCTCTTTTTTGAACTATATAAACATAAACGTAACATGGCACAACCTGTGAGACTGTCCCACATTTTTTACAAAGTATCTGTACCAACTGACACACCCAACAGCAGTGTATGAGAGTTTCGCTTGCTCCACATCCTTTCCAACATGTGAGATTGCGACTCTTTTAAAATTTAAATCACTGAGTGTGTGTGTGTGGATGTAAACTGGTGATTTTTCTAAGTTCTGTGAACCACTCTAGCAAATTAATCAAACCCTAAAGAAGGTAGTGGAAACCTCCAGTCTACAGCCAGTCGGTCAGAAGCATGGGTGCAACATGGCCTCGTGATTGGTGTTTTAAAGTGGGAGGTTTGGCGGGCAGCTTTGTAGCACTGAACCCTAAATGTGTTGGGTGTGATACTTGGTAGCTAGTGTCAGAACTGAGTTAATTGCTTGGCAATTGTATACATATATTAAAAACACCACCACCACCACCACTGGATTTGGGTACAGAATTTTCAGGTGGTATAAACTGTGATTTATGGAGGTATGGTTAATTTACAACATCGTGTTCATTTCAGGTGTCCAGCACAGTGATTCAGTTATATATACTTTTATATTCATATATATTTTCAGATTCATTTCCATTATAGTTATTATAAGATACTGAGTAGAGTTCCCTGTGCTGTGCAGTTATATATAGTAGTGTGTACATGTTGGAGCAGGCAATGGCGCCCCACTCCAGTACTCTTTTGTCTGAAAAGTCCCATGGATGGAAGAGCCTGGTAGGCTGCAGTCCATGGGGTCGCTAAGAGTCGGACACGACTGAAGCAACTTAGCAGCAGCAGCAGCAGCAGCAGCAGCAGTGTGTACATGTCAGTCCCAAACTCCTAATTTATCTCCCCCCTCCCCAGTATCCCCTTTGGTAACCATACATTTGTTTTCTATGTCTGTGAGTCTGTTTCTTAGAAACTGGAATTTTAACACCCTGTCATCTGAGAGCAATGATGCTGAACAATTTTTTACATGCTTATTGTCTATTTGGGGTAATTTATTTTGTAAAATGCCTATTAAGTCTTCTGCCCATTCAAAAAAAATCAGGTGGTTTGAACTTTTATCACTAATTTGAAAGAACGATTTATCTACCGGGGAAGTTCTTGCTTAGATACACACATTGTAAATATGTTTTGCAGCTTGTGGCTGGTTTTGCTTACTAGTTTTCAAGTTTTTATATTTGTTAACATGAATTTAACAGTTTTTTCTTTCATTATTAGGCTTTTTGGATCCTTTCTAAGAAATACTGCGTGCATGCTAAGTCGCTTCAGTCATGTCTGATTCTTTGTGACCCCATTGATCGCCCCACCAGGCTCCTCTACCCATGGGACTCTCCAGGCAAGAATACTGGAGTGGGTTACCATTCCTTTCTCCAGGGGATCTTCCCAACCCAGGGATAGAACCCGGGTCTTCTGAGACTCCTGCATTGCAGGCAGATTCTTTACTGCTGGGCCACCAGGGAAGCCCCTTCTAAGAAATATTATCTCAAGGTAATAAAGATATTTTTCCTATCCTTTTAAAGAGAGTTTATTATTTTTATTTTTTAGAGCAATGATTCATCTGGAAGTAATTTTTGTTTATGGTGAGAGGTACAGGCCAAAGTTTATTTTTTCTGCAATTGAGTATTCAGTAGTTTCAATATCATTTATTGAAAAGGCTCCATTTTTCCATATTATTGTGCCATTGGCATCTTCAGGAAAACTCAAGCAGCTTCAGGAGCTGCTGTATTTACGACCTCTGTGTTTGCTTGTCTATTTCTTTATCCTAACACCAATTCCTCACTCTCTCAATCCGTGTAACATCATAATTTTTAGAATCTAGTGGTCTAGTTTTCTAAACTTGTTCTTTGCTACTAGGTTTTCTGCTATGCATTTTATAATCTGTTTATCAACTTCTAAATAAAAGTTCTCAAGAACTTTGATTGTAATTTCACCAGCTCTATGGAGCAACTGTGGGGGACCGACATCTTAGTATTGATGTCATAACATAGACATGATGTATCTTTCCATTTACTTAGGCCTTCTCCATCTAGCATTTCTCAGCGATGTCTACGGTTTTCACTGAAAGCCTTGTACACCTTTTATTTGTGTCTTTATTGCCCAGGTATCTGGTAGTTTGCGGGTATACTGTATTACTATTTTCTTTTAAACTATGACCATTGAATGGAGGTACTGGGGTATCATTTTGGTTTCAGTTTGTACTTCCTTGATGACCAGCAAGGTTGGGCACCATTTCATGTGTATTAACCAATGGAGCTCCTCTTTTGTAAAGTGCTTGTTGATATCTTTAGGTCATGTCAGCATAAGCGGGCTGTCTTTTTCTTGTTTATTTGAAAGGATTCCTTATATATTCTGAATTTTTAGGGTATATATGTTGCTAATACCATCTTCTGCTCTGTTGCTTCCTTCTCCCCTCTCCTGATGAGCATAGGTGCAAATCCACCACTACACCCTGTGTTCAGCTGCAGAAATATTGATCTCTTCCAATGCAGGAGAATAATGTGTTTGTGTTGAATTCACTGCATTTTATGGACAACTTCAGAGATTTTTAAGGACCAGCTCTGACCTCTTGCATGCTGCCTTTAGAGCCTATTCCCTAAATGAGTCTACTGAGATGTACTAAATTTTATGACAAAGCAAAAAAGGTGCGAGCTGCAACCCTTTATCTCCAGACACTCAAATCTTGGGTAAGGGGACAGGCGCACATTACCGCACCGAGGAACTATTATAACTCCCTGAACATAACCTATAACCTGCCTTTTCCATATCGCCTTTTTGGAAGCTCTTTGTCCAGAATCCGCTTTCACTTGATCCCTATTTATTTTTCAAAATGAAGCTCAAGTATCACCTCCTCTTTGTGTATTTCCCCCATGGAAGTCGGTTCTCAGCCATGGCTCCAACACTGCTCTTATTCATTTCCAGTTTTTCTCCAGCACTCTGCGAAATCTACTTTGATTCTCAACCCTCATCCCACCTTTTGAGTCCTGACTGTCAGAACCAACGCCTTCCACCTCGGAGACCCTGTGTATGTGCTGCCCCCGTGACCAGCCTTCTCCTGAAGAACTCAATCCACAACCACTCTGGCCTTCAGGGCTGGCCTCTGCAAGCTCCTCAGCCAGGTGATTAGAGTCATTAAAGGGCAGGACCCAGCCCTGCTGTGAATCTGCATTCCTGCCTGACTTCTACTGAGTTTCTGAATCTCTTCCTTTCTGACCTTTCTAGATTTGACTCTTCTTTATGATCTTGATGCCAACTCATTTCTTCCATTGCAACATTGCTTTTGCAGTGTTGAGGACACAGCAGGCCAACATTTCCTCTTGGCTCTTCTGACTTCTGTTAATCATCTGTCCCCTCTGAGCCCTCACCCTGGGACACCAACCTGATGTCAGGCCTGTGGAGTGTGCCCTGGTCCTCTGGTTGGAGTAATGGACAGAAGATTCTTAAAGGCATGCTGCAAATCACCAGGCATGTCTGACTCATGCCATGTTAAGACCTTAGCCATAAATGTGTGTGTGTAGTTATGTATGTATTAAATATATGTGATGTTTAAGTAGATTTTTATTTTGACACTTCCAGTGCATTATTGGGCAATGTATAATCTTTTCCTGGTGGCTCAAATGTTAAAGGATCTGCCTGCCGGGGTTTGACCCCTGGGTGAGGAAGATCCCCTGCGGAAGGGAATGACAATCCACTCTATTATTCTTGCCTGGAGAATTCCATGGATAGAGGAGCCTGGCAGGCTACAGTCCATGAAGTCAGAAAGAGTCAGCCACAACTGAGCAACAGACACTGTCTTTCAATCTTTCCAAATTCGTGCTGAAAAGGAACACCGCCACACCTACAAATCTCTTCTGCTCTAAACTGGTGTTCAATCTATTCCCTTAAAAGAAAGCCTAGGGCACCCTAATTTTAATACTCTGCTTTCACTGTGGTAAAACTTGCATTTCACAACACCTAAGCTATCATCCCCCATAGGAGGCTTTTAGATCAGTGTATTGATGATACCATCTTACTTTTAAAAAACAGTCTCCTTGTTCTATGATTTTCTTTTACACAGAACCAGGAACAACTGCCCCTTCAGCTGCACCAAAATGACAGGATTATTCAGTCTGCTTGAATCATGTCAGGAGACGACTTCACATACAAAATCTGCCTGAAAGATTCTCACATCAGCAACCACTGGGGGCCACCAGGAGAGGTGCTGCCTTTCACTTTAACAAAGCTAGGAGAGGGCACAGCTTGATGGCATCAAGATTTGCACAAAGGCACCAGAAAGAGATATTTATACAAAACGACGTGAAATAATGCACGCAGAAGTACTTTTCAAACCCTGAAGAGTTATGCAAACACAAAACCTGGTTATTAAATAGCTTCAAATCACAGAGAGGTATTCAAGAGTGATACATGAGCAAAAAACACGTGATTAGTTCCAGTCAGGGGCCCTGATATAGTGTTGTGGAGGCCTTCAAAGATGAATAGGCAGCAATAAAAAGGGACAAATTACGAATGCCCACAACTTGGATGATTCGCCCAGAAATTCTGCTGAGAGAAAAAAGGCAGCCCCAGAATATTGCATACTGTATGCTTCCACGTTTTTGAAATGACTAAATTATAGAGATGGAGGACAGACGAGTGGTCATCAGGGGTTAGGGAAGAGGGGGGTGGGGAGGGAGGTGGAGGTGCAACTATAAAAGGGCAGCGAGACACCCTTGTGATGGAGCCTTGAACTTACACATGTGATAAAATAACACACACACTCACACAAGTACAAGTCAGATTGCTGACACTAACATCAGTGGATTGTACCAAGGTCAGTCTCCTGGTTGGACTATAGTTTTGTAAGATGCTAGCACAGGAGAACCTGGGTCAAGGGTGCGTGGGATCACTGTGTCATTTCTTACAATGGCGTGTGAGTTTCCGGTTGCATCTACTAGAGAATCAGTTAAAGCAGAAAGATAACGAGGACTTCAACAGCTTGGGTGTGGGTGGGGTGGGAGAAGTCTTGATGGCAAAGGAAGCGGCTTTGGTTGAGATGGGTGAATCTGAAAGATACTTCATCTAAAATAGTAGTAACAGGGGCTTTGCTCGTGGTCCAGTGGTCAAGACTCCATGCTGCCAATGCAGGGGGTGCTAGGTCGATCCCTTCTTAGTTAGGGAACTAAGAAGCCACATGCTACATGGCACAGCCAAGCAAATACTAATAATAAAACCAGTCACAGCAGCAGAAACAACAGTCCCCATCAATTGAGCGCCGCATCAGCCAGGCATAAGCTTGTCACACATTGACTCCTTGGAAGTCACAGAGCCCTGAAAAGTGCGCCCTCTGATCCCCACTCAACAGCTGACCCAGAAGCCTAGGGTCATGGAGCTGTGCAGCTTCAGAGGCCACACTCTTAACCATATCCTTTATGTCCCCAGGCGGGCTAGTGGTTCTGTGCAGTTAGAGTAAGTGATGCTGTGTTTGTTATGGAGGAAGATGGAGGGGTAGGTTACTGCCAGACCTGAGATGGCTGTGAGCAGCGTGCTAAGTACTTGTTTTTGGAACTTATTTATTTATTTGATTTTATTTTGGCTGCACTGGGCCTTTGTTGTGGCTCAAGGTCTCTTCCTTGTATCACTGGGGCCTTCTCTAATTGTGGGCTCAGTGGTTGTGGCACACAGGCTTAGCGGCCCCACAGCATGTGGGATCTTAGTCCAGCAACCGGAACCCATGTCCCTTGCACTGGAAGGCAGGTTCTTAAAAACTGGACTGCCAGGAGAGTCCTCTTAAGCAATTTCGACTATAATTCATGAGTGATGATTATGAGGAAAAGCCTTCCCAAAGGGAAGTGACCGAGCTGCTCTCTAGGAAAATAACTCTGCTGGCATCAAAGAAGGTGGATTAAGGACACACACAGACAAGGGAGTGGTCAGGACACGGCGGGTCTCACAGGCGGTGGTTAGTCAGGAGCTGGGAAAGCCCGCTGCCCAAACATGAGCTGCCTCTGTATGGGGTAGGTGGGTATCAGACACAGATAAGGAACTGAACGTGCCCCTCCTGAGTCCATGAAGTCAAGAACACTCACCTGATTGAAACGTGACAGGTGTGGGACTTGCCTGGTGGTCTAATGGTTGGGAATCTGCCTGCTAATGCAGGGACATGGGTTTGATCCCTGGTCCGGGAAGACTCCACGAGCCTCGAGACACCTGAGCTTGTGTGCCGCGGCTGCTGAGCGCTAGGGCCTGAGAGCTGCAGCTACTGCAGCCTGCAGGTCTAGAGCCCATGCTCCACAACAAGAGAGGCCACTGCAGTGAGAAGCCCAAGAACCACTACTAGAGAGTGGGCCCCACTCGCCACAACTAGAGAGAGCCCTCACACACAAACAAAGGCCCGGTGCAGCCACAAACAAACACGTAAACCAAAAAAAAAGGTGATGTGAGTCAGAGTGAAGTCTGCCCAAAATGCACGTGCAGCTAAAGTGAGAAACAAGCCCACACTGTTATCAGCTCGTGAGATTCGCAGGTCACTTGTCACTGCGCCATACACTGGGTGACCTTGACTGATATAAGCAGGATAATAAGGAGGAGAAAGGACCTAAGTGGCCAGGTCAGGTGTGGGTCTGTAAAAGGAAAGCAGTGTTGGCTTCATCATTCACAAGGCAGGCTATGAAAGCACACTGAGTTATTTTCTGAGACAGCCCCCATCCAAATCTCAGTTAAAAGTGACAGGCTATAAAACACAATGTCTAGAATCTGGCACAGGGCACTTGGAGATCAGCAGGGTGATCTTATGAACCAAAGCAGAGCTGAGCAAAGATGAGTGTATCGTATACCTGCACGCACACACACAGACACACACGCACACCCCATGGTCCCCATCACCAGAACTATGAATCTCCAGATCCACAATTCCTTTAGCTTCATTCTTTCTCTAGAATATTTTCATCTCTATTTTGATCATCTTTGTTTTCATTATTTCCTCACCTAAAATAGAATGCTACTAAACAAGACTGTTGGAGAAGGAAATGGCAACCCACTCCAGTGTTCTTGCCTGGAGAATCCCAGGGACGGGGGAGCCTGGTGGGCTGCCGTCTATGGGGTCGCACAGAGTCTGACATGACTGAAGCGACTTAGCAGCAGCAGCAGCAGCAGCAAACAAGACTGTGTTGCAAGGTAATGACTTATTATTTTAACCTCTAGGGGGCAACATGTCCTCAGGTTAATGTGGGAAGAGGACCACAAAAGTCAAGCCTGATTTCTCTTGCTGTTCAGCCACTCAGTCGTGTCTGGTTCTATGACCCCGTGGACTGCAGCACTTCAGTCTTCCCTGTCCTCCTCCATCTCCTGGAGTTTACTCAAGTAAACATCTCATCCTCTGACTTCTCTATTTACCTTCAAATGTGTGCAAATGAGCTGTAGGGGAAGCTCAGCAGAAATACTGGGTGGAAGACATTTGATTAATAAAGATAAATCCAGAGTCTTTTCTTGGGCTCCAAAATCACTGCTGATGGTGACTGCAGCCATGAAATTAAAAGACACTTGCTCCTTGGAAGAAAAGCTATGACAAACTTAGCATGTTAAAAAGCAGAGACATCACTTTGCGGACAAAGGTCCATACAGTCAAGCCATGGTTTTTCCAGTAGTCATGTACGGATGTGAGAGCTGGATCACAAAGAAGTCTGAGCACTGAAGAACTGACGCTTTTGTATTGTGGTGCTGGCGAAGACTCTTGCAAGTCCCTTTGGACAGCAAGGAGACCAAACCAGTCAATCCTAAAGGAGACCAACCCTGAATATTCATTCACTGGAAAGGCTGAAGCTGAAATTCCAATCCTTTGGCCACTTGATGCGAAGAGCTGATTCATTGGAAAAGACCCTGATGCTGGGAAAGACTGAGGATAGGAGGAGAAGGGGCAACAGAGGATGAGATGGTTGGATGGCATTATCGACTCAATGGACATGAATTTGAGCAAGCTCCAGCAGATAGGAGAGGACAGGGAGGCCTGGTGTGCTGCAGTCCATGGGGTTGCACAGAAGCAGACATGACTGAGCGACTGAAGAACAGAACTGAGTCTTGGACAAAGTGCTATCTCTGCTGCCCCACCCAGGAGAGCTGAATGCCTAGAAAGCATCAGGGCACTGTCCAGCAGCGCCACAGGGAAGTTTCACTGATGCTCCGTTATTTGTCTCTGAATCTGCACTGGTTAGTATCCAGTAAGCGATCAAAGTTGTGGGTAAAGTGAGCACGGAAGACCGTCAGCAGGAAAGCTCCCTGACCTCAACGACAGTGCAGCTCTTACCACATCTCTGCTGTGGGCTCTGTCCCCTGTCACGCCATCAACCCCCGGATGTCAGATACTCAGATGGCTTCCTGCAGGGAGCTCATCTGAGGGACCCAGTCCTAAGGCAACCAGCCCACTGGGACCAAGCAGCTTGCCAAGCTAACTCTAATTTTGAGTGGAGAACTCTAAAACAGTTATATGATAGACATGTTATCACTGACTGCCAATGCTTTAAGAGAAGATATTGAGGATTTATTTTCACTCCGTAAGAAACGAGCATTCCAAGATCCATTCAGTAGTAATAAGGGCACAAGTCATTCTCGTTGCTTCAATTTTACCTCTAAGAAACAGAGATGTTGCCCAGTGGACCTTTCCAGCCAGGGTGCTTTTACAAAGGCAGCTCACAAATTACGGTCAGATTCCAAGAGAAAAAAGTCGCTTTGCTCTTTAAATCACTGAGGACTATATTACTGTTGGTGGGGGGTGGTGTGCAAAGGAGAAAAATCTGATGTATGTTGCTGCCTGATGGAGGTTTACTTCTCATAGAATAGGCAAGGATGCTATATTTAGCAGCTCATCTGTACCTTCTAGTTATTATCACTATTATGTTCACACCCTCACCAGAATACTAGCTGGTTTATACTAACAATTAGTATAATTGTTAATCACCTAATATAAGAGGCTAGAGGATTTTTTATCTCCCAGGGGTGCAAGTCAGATAGGGTCTACCGGTCAGACACCAGGCTCACATAGGAAGTGACTGGGCTTCATTTCTGCTTCAGATCAGCAGAAAGGACCCATCTCCTGCACCAGAGTTTTTGTGATGCTGCTGATAAACACGAGACATTTCTACACCATAGGTGACACACGACATTATTCTAAACATTTTCATAACTAGTCAGCTACAGATGGTCACAAGTCAGATTTTTTCATGTTGCATTTGATTTTTCCACTCCTGATGTCTCCATGAGATTGTGGCAGTTAAGAGATTATGTTTTCATTAACACTTGGCTCTACTGGGTTGTGGCAATGCTACTGGGTTAGAGCTGAAGGCCCAGGCAGCACAGGCTTTGGGGGACAGAGGTAGGTTGTTATTACTGTGCCAGAGGTTGCATACCCCTTCCTACCTCCCAGCCCTGTCCTGGGATCCTGTGTGGGAAGCAGACAGCCTCCTCCCAGTGCCCTGAGCTCAGTCAGGAGTGCTGCAGCTGATGTGTGTGGACATAACACGTGCCTGGTCCAAGCAGAAGCTTCCAGAGGGGTCGTGAGCTCCTGCCAACCCTGGCTTCTGCTCCCTGGCAGCCAAGCCAACTGACACGGTGTGGTTGAGACAATTCACTCAGACCTCCTCGGCTCTGTTCGTGGTCTTCCTCTGAATAAGCAATGCTGGCTTTTCATTAAAGGAAAAGCAAACTGATGCATCAAGATCCTGACTGTTCTGCCAGAATAGCTGGCACCCTGGCCTGCCATGCATCGGTGTCTGACTTTGGGCAAAGGTCATTTGACCTCCATGAGTCTCAGTTTCCTCAGTTTTAAAATGAGAGCAAGGAACTTCCCTGGGGGTCCAGTGGTTATGAATTTGCCTGTCAAGGCAGGCCACTCAGGTTCTAGAGAGTGGCCCCCCCGCTCACTGCAACTAGAGAAAGTCCATGCACAGCAACCAAGACCCAGTGCAGCCCCAAATAAATAAATAATGTAGAAAATAAAAAGAAGAAAAGAAAGCAGCCAGGACTTTTGGTCCTCTGAGCAGTCCATATGTAAGGGCGCATAGGGACCAGATCACATCTGGTGAAGGCATCTCTGTACATTGACAGACATAGGGGCAGCAGTGGGCAAAGAGGGCAGAGATATGAATGAATGAAGATGGGATGGCAGGTCAGACTAGGAAATCTTCCCCACGGCAGAGAGAAACGTTGCAGATTAAGCTCTTCCAGGAGGCACTTTCCTGGTTGTCCAATGGTTAAGAATCTGTAGGGGGTGTGGGTTCGATCCCTGGTTCAGTTCAGTTCAATTCAGTTCAGTCGCTCAGTCGTGTCCGACTCTTTGCGACCCCATGAATCACAGCACGCCAGGCCTCCCTGTCCATCACCAACTCCCGGAGACTCAGACTCACGTCCATCGAGTCAGTGATGCCATCCAGCCATCTCATCCTCTGTTGTCCCCTTCTCCTCCTGCCCCCAATCCCTCCCAGCATCAGAGTCTTTTCCAATGAGTCAACCCTTCGCATGAGGTGGCCAAAGTACTGGAGTTTTAGCTTTAGCATCAGTCCTTCCAAAGAACACCCAGGGCTGATCTCCTTCAGAATGGACTGGTTGGATCTCCTTGCAGTCCAAGGGACTCTCAAGAGTCTTCTCCAACACCACAGTTCAAAAGTATCAATTCTTCGGTGCTCAGCCTTCTTCACAGTCCAACTCTCACATCCATACATGACCAAAGGAAAAACCACAGCCTTGACTAGATAGACCTTTGTTGGCAAAGTAATGTCTCTGCTTTTGAATATGCTATCTAGGTTGGTCATAACTTTCCTTCCAAGGAGTAAGCGTCTTTTAATTTCATGGCTGCAATCACCATCTGCAGTGATTTTGGAGCCCCCAAAAATAAAGTCTGACACTGTTTCCCCATCTATTTCCCATGAAGTGATGGGACCGGATGCCATGATCTTCGTTTTCTGAATGTTGAGCTTTAAGCTAACTTTTTCACTCTCCACTTTCACTTTCATCAAGAGGCTTTTTAGTTCCTCTTCACTTTCTGCCATAAGGGTGGTCTCATCTGCATATCTGAGGTGATTGATATTTCTCCCGGCAATCTTGATTCTAGCTTGTGTTTCTTCCAATCCAGCGTTTCTCATGATGTACTCTGCATAGAAGTTAAATAAGCAGGGTGACAATATACAGCCTTGACGTACTCCTTTTCCTATTTGGAGCCAGTCTGTTGTTCCATGTCCAGTTCTAACTGTTGCTTCCTGACCTGCATACAGGTTTCTCAAGAGGCATGTCAGGTGGTCTGGTATTCCATCTCTTTTAGAAGTTTACACAGTCAAAGGCTTTGGCATAGTCAATAAAGCAGAAATAGATGTTTTTCTGGAATTCTCTTGCTTTTTCGATGATCCAGTGGATGTTGGCAATTAAATCTCTGGTTCCTCTGCCTTTTCTAAATCCAGCTTGAACATCTGAAAGTTCTCTATTCATGTACTGTTGAAGCCTAGCTTGAAGAGTTTTGAGCATTACTTTGCTAGTTTGTGAGATGAGTGCAATTGTGCAGTAGTTTAAACATTCTTTGGCATTGCCTTTCTTTGGGATTGGAATGAAAACTGACCTTTTCCAGTCCTGTGGCCACTGCTGAGTTTTCCAAATTTGCTGAACTAAAATCCCACATGTCCCAGGGCAACTACAAGCAGAGAAACCACGCCTTGCATAAGATAATGAAGATCCCAAGTGCCACAACTGAGACTTGATGCAGCCAAATACAGATGTTTTTTTAAAGGTTCTTCCAGGAGATTCTGACAAGTTTCCTTCTTGGAGCAGATACCAACCTGAGCTCTTAGTCGACCACAAGCACGAGAAGGCAAGATGAATGCGCTTCTTTGGGGAGAAGAGAAGTCAGGGGGACAGAAGCAACGCCCCCTGCCCTCCTCACATTGATCTGTTCACTTCACAGTCTTCATGAATTCTTTCCCATCACATTTTTGCATTAATTCAGTACTGATTTCCTCTTGAAAGATCCTTAAACACCCATACACACCGATATGTAAATCACATCTTAAAATTACTCATTTCTAAATACAGTTTTAAAATAAAGGAACCATGCTTAAAAGACACTCCTTTAGCACCATCTTGTGTCTGTATTTACCTGATGAAAAATTTCTCTTCAATTCTCCCACAAATGTCCAAGAAAGAACATCCCTTCTTAGGCCAACCTAAAATTCTGCTAGGTGTTTAAATCTCTTGCTCTGAGGCTGATTTAAAAAAAAAAAAACATTCAAAACAATCAAATTTATATTCTCAACAAACAAGGGCATCATTTTTAATGTCAAGTGTACATGAACCCAAGGAGAGATTGATGGTTCTGTCCAAAACAGAATAACAAAACTGAATCAGTCATGACTCACAAATATTTTAACTCTCATAGTATCCTGCAATTCTCCCCTTAAACTAATAGTCCTTCATGGAACCTCTGAAATGGAACCTCCCCTAATTACGTCAGTTTATAATTAAAGATAAATCAACCATGTTGAATATGTAGTTTTATTAACCTTCATTTTTTCACACCTAAAGGAACACATATGCAATCTTTTTTTAAATAAATTATAAGCCTTTCACAGAAATTCAAACGATTCAAGAGCACATTTTCAAATTTTTTTTCCAAACTTAAGCTAAATTCAGTATATTTCCATTAGCAATGAACACGCATGTTATTTCCAAACAACAGTAGAAATCTATTAATGGTATGCGTGATGTTTCAGGCTAACTCCTGCTGGCTCATTAGAGTATTATGTACATCTTCTCCCAAACACACATCTGGTGATGTCACTCTGGAAGTCTGAAAACAGCAGTGTGGCAGCAGTGACACCACAGAAATGGGCAAAATACTACAAGAAGAGCTCCGCCTCCCCTCCTCGAGATTTGGTGGTAAAATGTCTACCAGAGCATCACTGCATAAGGAGGACAAGAGAACACTTGCATCAGTCTGCGTACTTCGGTGAAAAGTATCTTACAAGTCACCATGTGCCATGAACTAAAGCCAAGGAAAGGAGAAAGACTTCATTTCAGGGTATATTATAATTAAAATTAAATATGCATTTATTCTAAGTTGCTACACTCATGTCCGACTCTTTGTGACCCCCATTGACTATAGCCTGCCAGGCTCCTCTGTGCATGGAATTCTTCAGGCAAGAATACTGGAGTGGGTTGCCATTTCCTCCTCCAGGGGATCTTCCTGACCCAGGGATCGAACCCGTGTCTCTGAGGTCTCCTGCACGGCAGGCGGGTTCTTTACCACTAGTGCCACCTGGGAAGCCCCATTTTCTATTCCTAGCCCCTCTGTAAAATTCCTACCTGCCCTAAGATTCTAAACAAAGAGATCTTCAGTAGGGAGTGTTACTTTCTTTCACAAATCCTTAAGCAATATGAGAATTTATTTATTAAAAAAAACTGTAGAGTGTTTTAGATGTATAGTAAAGTGATCCAGAATATATGTTTTCAGATTCTTTTCCACTCAGTTCAGTTCAGTTCAGTCGCTCAGTCATGTCCGATTCTTTGTGACACCAGGGACCGCAGCATGCCAGGCCTCCCTGTCCATCACCAACTCCCGGAGTTTACCCAAACCCATGTCCATTGAGTCGGTGATGCCATCTAGCCATCTCATCCTCTGTCGTCCCCTTCTCCTCCTGCCCTCAATCTTTCCCAGCATCAGGGTCTTTTCCAATAAGTCAGCTCTTTGAATCAGGTGCCCAAAGTATTGGACTTTCAGCTTCAACATCAGTCCTTCCAGTGAACACCCAGGACTGATTTCCTTTGGGATGGACTGGTTGGATCTCCTTGCAGTCCAAGGGACTCTCAAGGGTCTTCTCCAACACCACAGTTCAGAAGCATCAATTCTTCTGCACTCAGCTTTCTTTATGGTACAAGTCTCAAATCCATACATGGCTACTGGAAAAACCATAGCCTTGGCTAGAGGGACCTTTGCTGGCAAAGTAATGTCTCTGCTTTTGAATAAGCTGTCTTTTCCATTACAGTTTTTTATAAGATACTGAATATAGTTCCCTGTGCTAGAAAGTAGGTCCTTATTGTTTATCTATTTTATATATAGTAGTATATATCTTTTAATCCCAAATTGCCAATTTATCCCTGCCCCTGCCTCCCCTCTTTGGTAACCATAAGTTTGTTTTCTATGTCTGTGAGTTTATTTCTATTTTGTAAATAAATTCATTTGTTTCTTTTCTTTAGATTCCATGTAGGAGTGATATCATATGACATTTGTCTTTCTCTGGCTGACTTACTTCATGTAATATGATAATCTCTGGGTTCATCAATGTTGCTGCAAATGGAATTGTTTCATTCTTTTTTATGACTAATATTATACATATGCCACATGGTTGGGAAGATCTCCTGGAGAAGGAAACGGCAACCCACTCCAGTACTCTTGCCTGGAGAATCCCACAGACAGAGGAGCCTGGTAGGCTACACCCCATGGGGTCACAAAGAGTCGGACATGACTGAGCAACTTCACTTTCTGTATCACCTGTCAACGCGCATTTAGGTTGCGTCCACGTCCTGGCCACTGTAAACAGTGCTGCTGCTGTGAACACTGGGGCGCATGTGTCTTTTCAGTTTAGTTTTTCTTTTAAGGCAGATCTCATGGGGATGGATTTCCTTAGTTTTTGTTTGTCTTAGAAGTCTTTATCTTTCATTTCTGAAGGATAACTTTGCTGAATAGAGTATTCTTGGTGGACATTTTTTTTTCTTTTAGCCCTTTGAAAATGTCCCACTCCCTCCCAGCTTGTAAGGTTTCTGCTGAGATCTATCTGCTGATAGCCAATGTGGTTTCCTTGTACATTATAAGCTTTTCTCTTGCTGCCTTTAGGATTCTCTCTTGGTCTTTGATTTTTGATATTTTTATTATTATGTGTTTTAGAAAAGGTGGCTTTTCTAATAGGATGGTTTTTAGCTTCATGAACTTGGAATTCCAAATCTCTTGCTCGTTTGGGAAGCACTCAGCCATCATGCCTTTAAACGATCCTTCTACCTCCTTCTCTGTCTCTTCTTCTGAAACTTCAGTGATTTAGCTATTGATTTTCTTAACACTGTCTCACAGATCACATGGGAGAAGACAGAACACATAGGCGAAGACTCTTTCCTCCCTTTCTGTCTTTTGTCTCCTCAAACACAGTCACTTCTTTTTCAAAGAATATATTGATTATTATCATTCGGCTGTGTTGGGTCTTTGCTACAGCAGGTGAGCTCCTCGTTGTAGCGCTCAGCCTCTCTAGTTGTGTGAGGACTTAGCTGCTCTGCCACATGTGGGATCTTAGTTCTACAACCAGGAACCAAACCCACTGTCCCCTGCATTGGAAGGCAGAGTCTTAACCAGCGGACCACCAAGAAGTCCTGAGCAGGCTCCTCTCCTCAATCTCACTGGCTGTTTTCCTCTATTTAATCTACTCTAATGTTGATTCTTTCTATCACATTTTTTATTCCATTCATGGAATTCTTCAGCTCCGGGATCTGGTTCTTTTTTTTTTTTTGATTTCTATCTCTTTGTTAAATTTCTCATTTTGGTTGTGTACTGCTTTCCTGATTTCACTGACTCATCTTTCTGTGCTTTCTTGTAGCTCAATGAGTTTCTGTAAAAGTGCTATATCTAATTTTTTATCAGGTTAATTGCAGATCTCCACGTCTTGGGGCTCAGTTACTAGAAGATCCTGGTGATCTTTCTGATGATGCCACGTTTCCTTGCTTTCTTGCGGTCCTCGGAGTTCTGCAGTGTTGTTTGCATATTTGAGGTAGCATTTGGGAAGATCCCCTGGAGAAGGGAATGGGTACCCACTCCAGTATTCTGGCCTGGAGAATCCCATGGACTGGTGGGCTACAGTCCATGGGGTCGCAAAGGGTTGGACATGACTGACATTCCCTTTCACTTCCTCTAATTTTTACTAAGTGCCTTCAGGGTAGAAATACCTTCCATCAGTTTTGCCAGATTCTGAGGCTTTCTCAGACTTGTATGCATACACCTGCCCCAAGCTTCCTGCTCCCTCTCCTGGCAGAATTCTTAAGCCCGAGAGTCTTCTCTACATACAATGTGGACTGTGGATCGCCTTTCCTGTGTCTTCCTGAAGGTGGCACTACAATTCAAGTTTGTGGCTTTACCCTTGTGGGCAGACTGGTCCAACTTTCTGCCGTGGTCCTGGGGAGCTCATACTGGGAACTGCCACAGAGTGGGTGAGGTGTGGGTTGGCACATGGTGTGTTGGGGTTGCACACGGGCTAGCTGGGGGGATTTGGGGGTGAGATTTTCCCCAGGTTCATGAGCTGGCTTCCTGCTGGAACCAAGGATGCTGTCAGCTGGAACTATGTCCTGTAATGCCCTCCAGGTATCTTATACGCTGCTCTCCCAATCTGCCTCCTCCTCCCAGTCATGGAGCTCCCAATTCAATAGTCTGGATGCTGTGAGAGCTAGAAATAAGTCCCTGTGGCAGCATCCTGCCCAGTTGGGAAAGCTGGGCTTCCTCACTGGCTCTCCCCTCCCCACACAGGAAAACTCACGGGGTGTCTTGTGACTAAGTGTGCTGTCACTGGGGATGGGTGATGCTGACACATTCACATAGTAGCCAAACTGTTCTTTTTTTTTCTCCAATAAGGTGCTGGAACTTCTCTGGAAACCTGGGCTCCACAAAGGCTCACCCATCCATGCATGACCCCCCAGCTTATGTTCTGCAGGTGCTCATGGACCACAGCCCAGAGGGTTCACAGTCTTGGGTAGGGTCCACAGCCTGCACCAAAGCCCATCTGCCCATGACCCACGCTTCACGATCCTTGGCCTCTGAGGGTGGCCTTGAAGGCCAGATGTAGCTGTGATCAGAGGCAGATGCTCAGATGCAGTTCATTTCTCTCATGAATAATCATGAAGCAGAATTGCCCAGGCAACATCAGGGACACATTGAGAAGGGTTTGGGAGTCATCGAGGTATGAATGTACATCCTCTCTTGAGTCACCTTTCCTTGGAAACTTGCACAAGCACACTGAACTTGAATGCACTGGTGTCTCTCCCACATGTCAGTTAGAAGGCTGGCTTCCAAATGTCACCCCAAGCTACATTCACCATTCTTGCCTTCTGTTTACCGGGAGTCTAATCTTACACGTGTATTTCCAGCTGGTTTTTCAATGCACTAGACTGTGTGTGCAGAAGGACATGTTGCTTTGCACGATGTGGATTCAGTGAGTTTCCCAGGCTCTGCTCCGCTCACTCTTCCTTCTCTCACATGTGTTTGGCTTCTGTTTCAGTTACAAGCAGATCAATGAGCTTGTTGGGCCATCTGTGGATGTTTCCGGCCAAGTATTTTTTGCAGAAGTTCAGACTTCAGCTGCTGCGGTTTGGAATCTTCATGTGGAAAGTGGACAGCTGCTTGGGCAGCTTAACTCCTGGGTGTGTTTAGTGGGCTGTGTAATTGCAGAAGGAATGAGAGGGGGCATGGAGGGCCCCGGATATGTCATGTCACCAGCAGCAGTCACGGCGGCGGCAACGTTTGGGGTTTCGGTGCTTTTCAGAGCTGTTTGAGTCTCACCTCCTAGACAATGAAGCGTGGCACAGCCCAGACCCTCGCTCATTCATCTTTTATCCACTCTGGGGAGGAAATAATGTTGACAGTTTACAGACCAAGAAATGAGCACATGTGCTGAAAGGATGGATCTTGCACAAGGCTGGGCTCTTCTGGAAAAGACCTTCGGTATCCTTCCCTGCTCAGACAGTCCAGGACACATCCCTAACCTTGTTTTCCTATCTTCTCCCAAACAAGGAATAAGATAAACAACAATAGCAAGTCTTCTCCCCTCTGCCAAATCAATCCAGAGATGAATCTGGTCTGAGATCCTGCTCTCAAGTTCAAAGAATGCAATGACTTTAAAACTCAAGCTTTCATACATACTGTTGCTGCTGCTGCTGCTGCTAAGTCGCTTCAGTCGTGTCTGACTCTGTGCGACCCCATAGACGGCAGCCCACCAGGCTTCCCTGTCCCTGGGATTCTCCAGGCAAGAACACTATTATATATATAAACTAGATAAACAACACGGACCTACTGTATAGCACAGGAAACTATACAAAATAACCCATCATGGAAGAGAGTGTAAAAAAATAATAAAAGTATGTAAAACTGAATCACGTTGCTGTACAGCTGAAACTAACACAGCACTGTAAATCAACTATCTTTCAATAAAAATTTTAAAAAATGCAAATAAATAAGAATTTTAAAAAACCCTCAGGTTTTCGTTCAACAGATAGAGTGTCTGTTTTCTGAAGAAGTTCCAGGAAACGGAAGATATGAGGTTCCTCTTTTTCTCCCATGTGGAAAGGTGAAGAGTAAATTCATTCTCCGTAACCATTGGTACCAATACCGCTTTTCATTTTTAAAATTTTTATTTTAGAGTACAGTTGGTTTACAATGTCGTATTAGTTTCAGGTATAAGCAAAGCGATTCAGTTATACGTACAGATCCATCCTTTATGTTTTAAATTCAGGACCAATACTTCCTTTAAAGGTTTTATTAAGTTTGTTACAACACTGCTTCGGCTTTCTGTTTTGTTTTTTTGGCCTCAGTGCATTTGAGACCTTAGCTCCTCCATCGGGGATTGAACCTGCACTCCCCGGTTTGGAAGGCGAATTCTTAACCACTGGACCAATGGGGAAGGCCCCCGTCCTGTTACTCTCTGAAGGGCTGGAAGCTGAACCCAGAAACTACCATGGCAGTGACGTGTGGCATGGCACACACTCCTCCAGTGAATAGTCGTGTGAGAATAAACCATTCTCCTCTCTGCTGAGCAGAACAGGTCTCCTCCAATCTATGCTTCAGGCTTCTTGAATCTGAGGCAGAAAATGCATTTGGCCAATTTTAAGCTTATCTAGATAGCGCCATGACAAAAATCAAACCCTTTGCCCAATTGTTGCTGAAGGAGGAAGAATGTCTGCCATTATTAGACCTATGGGTCTTCCGATACCTTTCTGGAATGATGTGGAAAGACATACCTGGCTGCTTCGGTGGCTCGGGGATGGATGTCTCCTCCGAGTTCCACCAGGGTAGGAGGACTTAGCTCATCTGAGATGAAAAAGTTAGACAAAAAAGCATTCCCAGCAGTGGGCAAGGCATGGGTGCAGACCATTTGGTGGGAAGTTGCTCGTGTTTCAGGGACTAAAAGAAGACCCAAGAGGATGAAGCGTACTTGATGAAATGAAGAGGGATAAGAGAGGAGGCTGATGAGATTGCTCACCACGATAGAAGAGCTCTGTGAGCTTCCTCGGTGCCTCAGACAGTAAAGAATCTGCCTACAATTCTGGAGACCTGGGTTGGATTCCCTAGGTCATGAAGGTCCCCTGGAGAAGGGAATGGCTACCCACTCCAGTATTCTTGCCTGGAGAATCTCATGCACAGAGGAGCCTGGTGGGCTACAGTCCATGGGGTCGCAAAGAGTCAGGCAGGACTTTCACTTTCAAAGAAGAGCTCTAGGAGAACTCTCTCTTTAGAGATAAGGATATGCAACAAAGGGAATGAATGACAAAGTGGCTTAGCTCAGGTCCCTGCTCTATCCTGACACTGCCCTTTCTGGCAGAAGTTACAGGTTCTGCGGAAAGAAATACAGTCATGATCCATCCCCCTTACAAGGCACCAACTGGGAATCCCCAGGAAGACCACATTTGACTTTGAGTTAAATGGGGATAAAAGGACCACCTTTCCCCTCCCCCCCATTCTCGTCTCCCTCCCACAGAGTAGAAATGTGCCTCTGTGCGTCCACACTTTCACTCTATTTATTTCCAAGTTAGAACATCAAGTTGTTCCAGGACTGTTTGGTTTCATTATAACAACAAACAGATTCAGGAAATATTCTGCACATTTCCTTGGAAAATACGTAGAGAAACTGACCAGAAATATCCCAGGGATTCTGAAGGGGAAAACTCACCAACCCTCTTTGATTATCTGTCTCAAAGGCAACACCAGCTTCCTGGGTGCCCTTTCACTTTTCAGAGTGGGTTTCACACAAAAATATCCCTTGAGGCACAAGATACAGAAAGTGAGAGGGCGCTATGGGTACATATACATAATAAGATCATCTCCAATAGCTGCTATTAGAGATGTTACAGAAGAAGCTGAGGGACTGCCTTGGGGGGTGCTGGAGGGAAATCAAGTACGTGAGAAAGTTTGGCTCTTTCCAGAAATGTTTTATTCAGAATCTTGACCCAAAGGTTATTGTTTATAGAAATGGTGCTCATAATGGTATTTGTTTTGATTTTGTTTCTTTCCCTTGACCGTCATTCAGCTGTCACATTTTATGAACCTCATAAAATCTAGTTTATATTTATTTAAGAAATAAGGTTCACACAACCAATTATTCAGAATACATTGGGTCTTCAGAATACATGTCCTACAATGGATGCATATTATGGAAAGCAAATGTTAGGCAAAACTCACTGACATTCTAAGATCTTTCTATTAACTCTGTTAGCAAAGTTGTAGGATGCTCTGGGCTGTGAACTTGGTGACTATTTCTAAATCAGGCTTGTGATAACAAACTCATGTCAACTGAGCGGTGCAGAATGTTCCCATTCTCCATTCCATGCCAACATTTCCCCATTAGCTCCTTTGGTCATCCAAGGGTTACTGGACATCAGCTTTGTTCCACACACTGGGCAGGTGCCTCCTGCCTGGAGAAGAGAAAGCAGGTGTGCTGGGAAAGAATGCACCTCTGTGCTCGCGTCACGTCAGTCTCCGAACCAAGGTGCAGTCAGTGCATTTCGCCAAAACCTGCTTCAAAATATGACTGCGTTTTCAGGTGTCTCTAAGTTTATGTTAAGAAGAGCCGAATTCTTACTCAAAATGATTATATCTGTTCTTTGTTGCTTCCCAGAAAACACTACTAAGTATACTCTGGCAGCTTGAGTTTTAGCCTGTCCATAACAGACTCACAACTCAATCAGTAGCGCACGGTATGATTTCTGCCTCCTCTGTTCATACTTTTCCCTCTCAACCAGAAAAATGGAAAGGATGAAAAATGATGACGATGTCAACAATCTGTCTCCACTCCATTGTTGTTCCTTCTATGCAGTTGCCACGATCATCACCACTACCTCCACTACCATCACCCACCACCAAAACCACCTCCCCTTCAACCTCCACCATCCTCATCACCATCACCCACCACCACCATCACCCACCACCAAAACCACCTCCCCTTCAACCTCCACCATCCTCTTCACCATCACCCACCACCACCATCACCTACCACCACCATCACCCACCACCAAAACCACCTCCCCTTCAACCTCCACCATCCTCTTCACCATCACCCACCACCACCATCACCACTACCTCCCAAACCACCTCCCCTTCAACCTCCACCATCCTCATCACCATCACCCACCACCAAGGCCATCACCACACCTCCAAAACCTCCTTCGCTTCTACTTCCATCAGCCACACATCCAACATCAACACCACCACCTCCGTCACAGCCCTTATAACATCGCCTGTACCACCACCACCATCACCACATCACTTCCACTTGCCAAATGCCTTGATTTTTTTTCCCCTTGATTGAGCTGCATGATTTGTGCAACCTTAGTTCTCCAACCACAGACTGATTCTGTGTCCCCTGCACCAGAAGCTCGTAACCACTGGACCACTAGGAAAGTCCCGGCATGTACCTTGAATGTGCAAGCACCGATTAGTTTCTTCATTTCCTTCATGTTTGCAAAATTGTCATTTCTATTTTCTTGGGCGCCAAAATAACTGGATGGTGACTGCAGCCTTGAAATTAAAAGATGCTTGCTTCTTGGAAGAAAAGCTATGATGAACCTAGACAGCATATTAAAAAGCAAAGACTTCACTTTGCTGACAAAGGTCCGTATACTCAAAGCTATGGTTCTTCCAGTAGTCATGTACAGATGTGAGAGTTGGACCATAAACAAGGCTGAGTGCTGAAGAATTTATGCTTTCAAACTGATTCTGAAGACTCTTGAGAGTCCCTTAGACTGCAAGGAGATCCAACCAGTCAATCCTACAGGAAATCAGCCCTGAATATTCACTGGAAGGACTGATGCTGAAGCTGAAGCTCCAATACTTTGGCCACCTGATGCAAAGAGCCAACTCATTGGAAAAGACCCCGATGCTGGGAAAGATTGAGGGCAGAAGAAGGGGACAACAGAGGATGAGATGGTTGGATGGCATCACTGACTCAATGGACATGGGTCTGAGCCAACTCCGGGAGACAGTGAAGGAAGGGGAGGCCAGGCGTGCAGCCGTTCATGAGGTCGCCAAGAGTCTGACATTACTGAGGACTGAAAAACCAACCAACCAAACCTGCATTTTCTGCAGCAGCCTACATCTGTAGATCACACCAGTATTCACTACTCAGACACACCCAAGCCCTGGGAGCCATCCTGGATTCCTTTCCATTTTCTTCCTCCTCGAATCCAGTCACCAAGTCAGCTGAGTTTTACCTCCTCCTCTCATATTCCACGATCATTGACTCAGTTCAGGTTCCATAACTGACCTTGCAGACTGGGGAGGTTATTTATGGTAGGTAGTATGAAGTGGGGGGAGAGGGAAGGGGTTTTGACTCAAGTCTCGGCTCTGACTCTGCTGTCTCTTCATTTCTCTGAGCCCAGATGCTTCCTCTGTAAAACGTAAGGTGATATTTGCTGCCCTTGGCTACTGTGAGGCTTGGATGAGGTCCTGGGGTATATCGTAAGTCTCTTGCATATGAACCTTCAAGCTGCCAACTTTCAAAGATGAGAACGTGCATTCTGTCGATGTCAGGCGTAAGTGAAACTGCACCCTGCCCTCCGTCTCCTATCGCTGACGATCCTTCAGCTCTACCATCGCCCACCTCCTCTCCCTCCTCCAGGCAGTAACTCTTCTTGCCTGTTCCTTCGATGCCAGCCCTTGTATGCCAGCTGTTGTATTGTACTACTGTACTTTTCAAGGTACTGTACTGTAAGATTTAAAATGTTATCTTTATTTTTGTGTGCTTTTATGTATTATTTGTGTGAAAAGTATTATAAATCTATTATAGCGCAGTACTATAATGTTGATTGTGTTAGGTGGGTACCTAGGCTAACTCTCTTGGACTTAGGAACAAATTGAACTTACAAACGCACTCTTGGAATGGAACTTGTTCATATACAGGGGATTTATTGGTGGCTCAGACGGTAAAAAATCTGCCTACAATGTGGGAGATCTGGGTTTGCTCCCTGGGTTGGGAAAATCCCCTGGAGAAGGAAATGGCAATTCACTCCAGTATTCTGGCCTAGAGAATTCCATGGACGGAGGAGCCAGGAGGGCTACAGTCCATTGGGTTGCAAAGAGTCAGACACGACTGAGAGGCCTTTTACTTTCCTGTGTATGGTGTGTATTCCAAGGTGGGAGCTCAAGAAATGGAAGTGGTTGTTTCCATCACTGTGATGTTAGGCCACAGGAGTAGCTTTGTAAGAGGGTTCCCTGACCCCACTCTGCCATCCCCTCCAGGGTGGATGGCAGAGGCTCCATCCACTACCCTCTTAGTGAGACTGCCTTTCTTTGGTACAGAACTGAGTGAGGTCCTATCCCAGCGTCGGTGAAGCCTGAACATCCAGATTCAGGATGTGCCTCCGATTCACCTCTCCAGCCCTGCTTGCCACCACTGTCCCAGGGCCCTGTTCTAACCACGCAGAGTGGTAGTTCCTCAAACGTCCCACAAATAAGGACTTTCTGGACATGGAGAGACTCAAACCTATCAAAATAGATAAGGAGCTACACCCTTTGCAGTTCCACAGGTAATAAGGCCTAAGTCCTGAGGAAGGATGGACAATGGAATGAATGGGGAGGAGTCTGAATATGCTTGGGACAGCAGGGTGGGGGGGGGGTGGTTTCCAGCAGAAACAGACACAGACGTAGAGAACAAACACGTGGACCCCGCAGTGGGAAGGAGGGTGGGATGAACTGGGAGACTGGGATTAACATATATTCACTACTACCTATAAAACAGATAACCAATGAGAACCAAGTGTACGGCACAGAGAATTCTACTCAGTACACTGTGGTGACCTAAATGGGAAGGAAACCCCAAAAAGAGGGGATATATGTATACATATGGCTGATTCACTTTGCTGAGCAGCAGAAACGAACCCAACACTGCGAAACAACTATACTCCAACAAAAATTTAATTTACAAAATAAAATTTATCCTTTAAAAAAAGGGATGGGGAGGAGACGAGACTTCAGGAGGACCAGAGCCAGAGGGGGCATCTTTCTTCCAGAATCTTCTCCCGATGCATCTTTACAATTGCTTTGTCCTCGGAAGCAAAACAGAGAGGAAAGGCTGCAGTTCCAGGGAGGCTGGGAGGGGGCGAGGCCAGAGGGTGTTGGGGCACAAGAAAAGCAAGAGCTTTGCTAAGGTTTTCTGATTTCTTAAGAGACCAGTGAGTTTAGGAAAGACCCACAGATAGTACCATCTGTGCAGAGAACACTGAGAGGGCAAAAGGAAATATTTCCAGAACATCTGGGTTGTCAAACAAATGTTAGCAAGTAGACAAGGTGCCGAAGGCCTGCTCTCATCAATAGAAGCTGCACGCTGCGCCTCTGCCAGCCTGGTTTGGGTTAAAAACTCTTTTTTTTTTTGTCTAAGTAGAGACAACACAGGACAAAGAGGAAACTAAGCAGGACGTTCCACGTATGTCAGATGGGATTAGGAATAAATCCAGCCCCCACTTCATGGTATAAAAGTATCCTCCGAGATACAAGATTAATAGCTAACACTTCCTGAGTATTGATGATGTGCCAAGTGCATTTCTTTTTTTCTTTTTAATTAACCTTTATTGGAGTATAGATGCTTTACAATGTTGTGTTAGTTTCTACTGTACAGCAAAATGGATCATCTATATGTATCCATATATCCCCTCTTTTTTAGATTTTCCCAAGCACACTTCTAAGTGCTCCACACACATGAACTCCTTCGTCCTCATCATCTCCCTATGAGAGACACTGCTACTATTCCCACTTCACAGATGAGAACACTGAAGTGTGGAAAAGCTGAACAACCTGCCAAATTCCTCCAGCAAGTAAGTGGCAGGTCTATGGCTGGCCCTCAGGCAGCTGGGCTCCAGGCATGTTCTTATCAATGAAGACAACCTGCTGCCCTTCAGAATGCCGAGTCCCATGTTCTGACACTTCCAATCCTTTCTCATTCACATGAAGTGTGCCTAAGGCATTCATATGGGCTTTGCTGGTGGTTCAGTGGTAAAGAACCCACCTGCCAATGCAGGACATACAGGTTCAATCCCTGGGTCAGGAAGATCCCCTGGAGAAGGAAATGGCAACCCACTCCAGTACTCTTGCCTGGGAAATCCCATCAACAGAGGAGCCTGGTGGGCTATAGTCCATGGGGTTGCAAAAGAGTCAGACTCGACTTAGCGACTTAACAACAACAAGAAATTCATATGGTCTCCAAGTGTGTAAATCACCTGTAGAACAGCACACAATGATATTGGGAAATGTCCTGAATCCAGACCACGAGGTCAATAGAATTTTATCTCTTGAGCGAATAAAAACAAAAAAAAGGTGATGTGATGTCAAGTTATATCACCTTTCTTGGCTTCGAGTCCATCAATCTTAACTAACTTACACCCTGTTCCCCTTTCATGCCCGCCCTCCACTCTTCATCCAGCTTCAACATACGTACGTGTTCTCTGATATATTCCCACCTACCCTCTTTCCCTCATTCATATCCACAAAGCAAAACCTCTATTTGGTTAACATTGATACACACGGCCATAAATGGCTGGTCTATTTGTAGTGAATGACCACTAACTTCACCTCAGCCCTTGGTGCTTTCCCGCAACCCCGCTCTAGTTTCCTAAGCTTAGACGGCCTGCTCCCGGTTATCTGGGGGTAATTCCAGGTTCAGCAGAAAAATCCATGGAAAATGACAGCAACCTGAAAAGAGTAACGCCGCTGATAATTTAGACCTTTTAGGAATGAAGTTTCAAGATATACTATCAGATAGAAAAACCCCAATCAGCCAAGTACCTGCATAACGGTGCAGTCATAATGCACGGTGTGAAAAGAAAGTTGGAATACCAACAATGGCCTTCTGACCAGTTAGAGCAGCAGGTTCGGTTCAGTTGCTCAGTCATGTCTGACTCCTTGCGACCCCATGAATTGCAGCACGCCAGGCCTCCCGGTCCATCACCAACTCTTGGAGTCCACCCAAACCCATGTCCATTGAGTCAGTGATGCCATCCAGCCATCTCATCCTCTGTCATCCCCTTCTCCTCCTGCCCTCAATCTTTCCCAGCATCAGGGTCTTTTCAAATGAGTCAGCTCTTCACATGAGGTGGCCAAAGTACTGGATTTTCAGCTTCAGCATCATTCCCTCCAAAGAAATCCCAGGGCTGATCTCCTTCAGAATGGCCTGGTTGGATCTCCTTGCAGTCTAAGGGACTCTCAAGAGTCTTCTCCAACACCACAGTTCAAAAGCATCAATTCTTCAGCGCTCAGCTTTCTTCACAGCCCAACTCTCACATCCATACATGACCAGTGGAAAAACCACAGCCTTGACTAGACAGACCTTTGTTGGCAAAGTAATGTCTCTGCTTTTCAATATGCTATATTGGTTGGTCATAACTTTCCTTCCAAGGAGTAAGCGTCTTTTAATTTCATGGCTACAGTCACCATCTGCAGTGATTTTGGAGCCCCCCCAAAATAAAGTCTGAAACTGTTTCCACTGTTTCCCCATCTATTTCCCATGAAGTAATGGGACCAGATGCCATGATCTTCGTTTTCTGAATGTTGAGCTTTAAGCCAACTTTTTCACTCTCCTCTTTCACTTTCATCAAGAGGCTTTTTATTTCCTCTTCACTTTCTGCCATAAGGGTGGTGTCATCTGCATATCTGAGGTTATTAATATTTCTCCCTGCAATCTTGATTCCAGCTTGTGCTTCTTCCAGCGCAGCGTTTCTCATGATGCACTCTGCGTATAAGTAGTGGCCCTTAAACTGTGGGCCTCTGGGTCAGTGCATAACTGCTTTAAGGGTTAGGAGGTGGTGTCCCCAGAAATGACCATCAGTAGCACACTGTTTCTATGGAAACAACTAACACAATCGGGCATCAACTGAGAACTGCCTGTACCATCTAAACAGCCTCTCTAATTGTAGGGCATCCCTCCTCTGATGCAGAGCTGGCTTTAAGAAACTTAACCATGAGCACTTGGTGCTTCTAACATCTAACGCCCTGCTTCAACTCACTGCACGAAGTGTGGATTTGGAGGATTTAAAAGGCAAGTCAATTTTCTCCCAGTTCCTGTTGGATTCCAAAGCTGAGGATCATTTAGTTGGCCTCCCCCTAAATATGGAGGCAGAGGAGGAACTGGCATAGATTCCTTCTTTTGTCTTAAAAATAACAGGCTTCTAATACCTCCCTCAAGTTGAAGTTGCTGGTATTAACAGACGGAATCAAACTCTGGGCAAAGACTCAGCTCTGAGTGGCAAAGGCAAGTTTACGCTGTGGGAAATGAGACACAGAAGATCCCAGTCTGATCAGTCTGATCTGACAGCTGAACGCATACAGCTGCAGGTCTGAGCCCCGGAAACGCTGCTGTCCCACCTGCCTGTGTGTCTTCTGGGTGGTTCACTGTTTGCAGAGTTGGTGGAGAGTGAGCACCAGCCTCAGCTTACATGTCTGCATCTGGCAAAAACATCCCACAGCTGCAGACGCCCCCTCCAGCAGCGTTCCAGTTCCCCTTGCCCTCTGCCCATTTGTATCATCTTGTTACCATGCGCACAGGGGAACTGGCAAACACAGAGGAATGCGTCCTTACTCCTGCCCAGGGTGCATCTAAGAGGCTGGTTACTTCCTTCTTCCTCAGCTGGACGGTTTCTCCCTCTTAAACTGGGTGGAGAGTGTGCTGGAGAGGCTGGCAATGGGAGACGTGACTTCTCGTCCCCATCCCAGGCACACGAATAGCTGAAGACCTCCTGGGGTCTTCCATGGAGGAGCTGGTCATCCAGGGATGTTTGCTGCATATTTAAGCAATTTTAGGGGAGAAACAACAGGAAGAAAAGGCTTGGTCTCTCTCCATGAAATGACTAACAATAAGCACAGAGAAAGGCTGGAGAAAAATCACCTTGAGATGGGAACCAGTAAGAACCAGGTCGGGTTATCATCGTGGACAGTCTGTAGCACTTTTCCATTTGAGCTCTTTTTATATATACATTATGCTATCAGAATGGATTGAGAAGAAGTCAGGAAAGTTATCTTGGAGCAGAAACTCTCAAAACTGGGACAGATAAAGCCTTTGCTCTCAAATCTGTGTTCTGGCAAAGGGATGGTGCCAGGACACATGCTGTGTCCTGCACACGAAGGTCCCTGAGAGGGACTTCCTTGCTTGTCCAGTGGCTAAGACTCGCTCCCAATGCAAGGGCCTCAGGTTCAATCCCTGGTCAGGGAATTAGATGTCACAAGCAGTAACAAAGATTGAAAATCCTGCAAGCTACAACTAAGACCTGGCACAGCCAAATAAATATTAAAAAAGTGCCCTAATATCCCTAATGTCCACATGGGTTGGTCTTTACAGTTTCCAAGGGCTGACATATATATTAGTTCATGCTGTCTTCACATAATAGCCTGAAAAACTTCCCCCAAATTAGGAAACTGAGCCCAAAGCTGCTAAAAGAGGGAATTCCCTGGAGGTCCTGTGGCTAAGACTCAGTGCTTTCATGGCTGGGCCCCAGGTTCAATCCCTGGTTGGGGAACTAAGATCCTGCAAGCCACAAAGACAAAAAAAATTTTTTTAAAAATATGTTAAATGAGTTTACCACAACTCAAACACTCAACACTCTATGTGGTAAGGCCAAGCCAGGACTCCTGACTTCATTTACAGGGATGTGAACCCAGTGCTGGAGGATTTGCCCTGGAGCATAAACGGATGAAACCAGGTCCACTGAAGACAGACAGTGGGGGAGGCTCTGCCAGCGGAGGCCGCACGTGTTTCCCCAGTGACTAACGTTTATTTTTATTTGCAGCACTCCATAACGCAATATTACCCCACACGGGTCAGAACAGTCATCATCAAAAAGTCTACAAACAAGAAATGCTGGAGACGGTGTGGAGAAAAGGGAACCCTCCTACACTGCTGATGGGAATGTAAGCTGGTTCAGCCACTATGGAAAATAGTATGGAGGTTCCTTAAAAAACTAAAAACAGAAGCACCATATCATACAGCAATCCCACTCCTGGGCATATATCCAGAGAAAACTATAATTTTGAAAAGATACATGCATGCCTATGCTCGCTGTGGCACTGTTCACATTAGCCAAGACATGGAAGCAACCTAAGTGCCCATCAACAGAGGGACGGACGCAGAAGACGTGGCAGACATACACAATGGAATACTGCTCCGCCGTGAAAATGAGCAGAATAACGCCGCCTGAGGCAGCATGGATGGACCTAGAGGTCATCGAAAGTCAGAGAAAGACAAATACCTTATGATATCACTTATATGTGGAACCTAATAGGAAAATGATACAAATAAACTTTTTTTAAAAGCAGTAACACACTCACAGATCTCAAAATCAAACTTACCTTACCAAAGGGTAAATGCGGGGAGAAGTGATAAATTAAGAGACCGAGATTAACATACACACTACTGTATACAAAACAGATAATCAACAAGGACTTACTGCACAGCACAGGGAACTCTACTCAGTGTTCTGTAATACCTTATATGGAAAAAGAATCCGAAAAAGAATGTATATATGTATGCGTATAACTGAATCACTTCTCTACACCTAATACTAACACAATATATATTGTAAATCAACTATCCTACAATAAAAATTAAAACAAACAAAACACCAATCTGCAACCCAGAGGTCAAATCTTCACATTCCATGCTGGTTCCAACATCTTCTTCTGTAACAACACGGTCCCCTTGGGTTCTCAGAATTTGCCAGAAACCCTAGGGGAAGAAGGGCTATAACCATCTGCTTAAGAGAGCCCCAGCGGCGATGGAGGACAGAAGGGACACCCTTGGAATGACATTCAAAACTCTCTCCGTCCTTTACTTCTCTGCTTTTATGAAATCCTACTGATGTTTCTGCAGAGACACTGGCAGATAAAAGCAAGACAGAGATAAGCTGGCAGAAAGGAAATCCTCCAACCTAAGAGAATATCCTTCAGAGTTTAAATCTCAAGGAAAAGTTTCCCTAGCTCTGTTATGTCCCCTGCAGTAATGACAATCTATTCAGTAACATACGGGAATGATAACATTTAATACTCCAGAAGAGGTGGTCCAATAAAATGTTGTGTCCGACTCTTTGCAACCCTATGGCCTGCAGCCCACCAGGCTCCTCTGTCCATGAGATTCTCCAGGCGATAATACTGGAGTGTGCTTCCATGCCCTACTCCAGGGATCTTTCCAACCCAGGGATTGAACCTGGGTCTCCTGCACTGCAGGCAGATTCTTTACTGTCTGAGTCACCAGGGAAGCCCCAAGTAAATTGGACAAAAAAAAAAGCTCACCAACACTGTTGCTGAGGAAGAGGATGAAGCATGCACGGTGAAGCAGAGCTGTGAGCTCAGGTCAAGAGTCCCTGGCCCAGCCTGGCTTGTTCACTCACTAGCTGAGCAACACTGGGAAGGACCTTAACTCTGGGCAGCCCTATGCCTCTTCCCCAGTATAATGGAGCGACCTTGGATTGCCGACTTCATTCTGAATCTGGGCACTGAGCATCTGGTAACACTTAACAGGTACATCACCAGCTCAAGCAAGTGTTTAGTCATTGTCCCATGTGGCTGGGTGGGCACATGGCATCGGAGACTTCTGGAAGCCCTACAGGTGAGCACGGAATCCTTATTCTGAGACTTCCCTGGTGGTCCAGTGGTCAAGAATCTACCTGCCAATACAGGGGACATGGGTTTGATCCCTGGTCTGGGAGCTAAGATCCCACACGCTGGAACTAAGATCTGAGAGGGCAACTACGCTCGTGTGCTATGACCACTGAGCCCACCCTAGACCCCATGCTCTGCAACAAAAGAAGCCACCGCAGTGAGAAGCAACTAGAGAATCGCCACCGCTCACCCCAACTAGAGAAAGCCCCCGCAGAGCAATGAAGGCCCAGTGCAGCCAAAAATAAATAAATAAGCAAAACAGAAATAAGTCTTTACTCCGAATGACTGAGGATAAGACAGGAATGCCTCTCCCCACCCCAGGTGAACACAGCCACCCAAAGGCTTGGAGGCAACAGTGGAGGCAGAGAGGCCCATGGCCAGAAAGGAGGGTAGAAAAGGAGAGGACTTCCTCTCACCTGTCCCTTTACTTATCAAGCACCTTCCCTTCCTGAAAGTTCCTTCAGGTCACGGCAGGCTCACAAAGTAATGGAACAATCAGAGGGAAGGCTAACTTATTACTGGCAGAGAAATCGGGCTGATCGGCGCTGCTGTGACAACCGGTGAGAAATGCCTGCTGAGCAGGAGAAAGGCGCTGAGGGCGGGGAACTGGGGCCAGGGTCTCTAAATGTGGCCCACAACGCCTTCCTGAAGTGGGCTCGCCAAAGACACCATCCACCTTCCTTGTCCTGACATTTACCAGCAACAGCTACTCACTCTTCAGGTATGTGCAACCTAGATAAATCTTTTATGATCTATAACTACATCCCAGCCAAGAAAACGCAACATTCAGGCAAACTGCAATTATTAATCACATATAGTCAAGCTTATACTGTGTTATGGGAAGGATTGAATGCACGTAAATTAGCCCTTTCCTAGAGGTAAATACAGTTTTCTTTCCAATATTAGCATTCTGCCCATTAAATTAAGAAAATTGTTTTCTTTTAAAAGAGAGATATGTGGATGGGCCCAGAGACTGTCACACAGAGTGAAGAAAGAGAAAAACAAATATGTATTAACTCTTACGTGAAATCCAGAAAAATGGTACAGATGAATTTATCTCCAGGGCAGGAATAGAGACACAGATGTAGGGAACACACGTATGAACACCAAGGGGGAAAGGAAGGAGGGGATGGGATGAATTGGGCGATTAGGACTGACAAATATACATTACTATATATAAAATATATAACTAATGAGAACCTGCTGTATAGCTCAGGGAACTCTGCTCAGTGCTCTAAATGCTCAGAGCTTCCCTAAGTGGGAAGGAAATCCAAAAAAAGAGGGGATATATGTGCATATATATATAGCTGGTTCACTTTGCTGAGCAGCAGAAACTAACAGCAGAGTAAAGCAATTATACTGCAATAAAAAGGTAAAGTAAAATAAAACAGAGATATGTTCAGCCAACTCCTCTGCTTCAAAGCCCAGAGATAATTCCCAGATGGCTAAAGACTAACGTCGCAACTCCTGAGCATGGTTCACCAAGCTCTTCATAATCTCATGCCAACACCCAGCCCCTGACTCATTCTGCCCGCTCATCAGCTCACATTATATGCTTGAGCTAAGTGAGACAGCTTGCCATTTGCCAGTTCGGGTGTCATGAAGGGTCATCTTCTGATTTTAAGGACATGGATGCAGCATGCAGAAGCATACGCAGAGCCTGAGTTAGACACGAGCAATTCAAATAGGCACCAAATTCATTCATTCACTCAGTCACTCAATCATTTCTCCAGCGATCTTACCAGTCACCATGTTAGGGTACTGCGATAGAAATGTAAGAGAAAAATGAATAAATACCTTATGATTTCATACTCTTTTCATTAAAACATACATAATTGCTGATATCTGACAGTTTTTGACCCACAGAACAAGTGTTCCCAAACTATTCCAAACTGATTTCTCAGTTAAGGACTAGACAGTGTCCCTGCTGAACTCAGACAGCCCCTGAAACTCCCCAGAGCACAGTGAGAATCAAAATAGACTTATGCTGGGCCCCTCATCATACACAGACAACCCCCCACCCCTCAAGAACATTCAAACATCAGTAACACTGGCATGGAGTTTATTATACAACCACTGAGTTTCCCATGGTTCAGGGGCACAGAGAAGAGGCTATATTCAAGGCACTGTCATTGACAGGAGTCTAAGGCTTGTGACCTTTGTTGCCTTCAAATAAAAGCAAATCTCTATGGGACTTCCTGGTGGCCCAGTGATTAAGACTCCATGCAGCCAATACAGGGGGTCGGTTTTGATCCCTGGTCAGGGAAATAAGATTCCACATGCCACGTGGCCTAGGCAAAAAAATTAAAGAAATAAATAAACCTCAAAGTGAAATTTAAAAAGGAGCAAACTAATAATAATTAAAAGCAAATATCTAATGGGAAGGATGTTGAGATCCAGATACAAGCTCGCCTGGGTACAAATTACACCTCAAAACTGGCTGCCTTATAGACCCAGACTCCAGTCAAAACAAAATATCCCATTCCAGTTAAGAACAGAAGGGAAATAGGAGACACAGTTTAAGGATGGTTGAGGGAATGCTTATCCAAATCTGCAAGTCAAAAATCCTAAGATGCAGCATTACTGAAGGTCCAAGTTGTTCACAAACTGGACACAAGGAATTTAAAACTATCACCAAAAGCTGGGGAAATCTCCATGACTGCCCCTCACTTCTCTACAAGGTGTGCCTCTGCCAAAGGCTTATGGGAGAAGCCAACAAACTCTCTGGACCCGTTCTAGGCAAATCTCCACTGTGAGTACAGAACTGGGGCTCTTCTGTAAGAGGGAGTAAGAAACCCGACGATACTGGTGTTCTTAGTCTGCCTTCCAGAGCTCCTGCCATTTGCATAAAGGACTTAGGCTGATTCTGGAATGCCCACTTCTAAGGAGGCCCTTTGGTCTTTGTGAAGGTGAGCCCTCCCGCCCCCTATGGGACTTCCTGGTGGCCCAGTGATTAAGACTCCATGCAGCCAATACAGGGGGTTGGTTTTGATCCCTGGTCAGGGAAATAAGATTCCTCCAAAAACAAGCCCAGGAAGGTGCTCCCATTTGAAGATGCTATGAGATGTCCAACCAGTAAGGAGGACAAGCAGATCTTGTCATGCACATAATCCAGCAATCCCACTCCTGGACATATATCAGAGAAAACCAATTGAAAAGAGACATGCACCCCCATGTTCGGTTCAGCACTGTTCACAATAGACAAGACAAGCGTGCACACGTGTGCTCAGTTGCGTCCGACTCTTGGTGACACAGAGAGCCCCCCAGGCTCTCCAGTCCATGGAATTTTCCAGGTCAAAATGCTGGAGTGAGTCTCCATTTACATGCAGAGTACATCATGAGAAACGCTGGGCTGGAAGAAGCACAAGCTGGAATCAAGATTGCCGGGAGAAATCTCAATAACCTCAGATATGCAGATGACACCACCCTTATGGCAGAAAGGGAAGAGGAACTCAAAAGCCTCTTGATGAAAGTGGAAGTGGAGAGTGAAAACGTTGGCTTAAAGCTCAACATTCAGAAAACAAAGATCATGGCATCTGGTCCCATCACTTCATGGGAAATAGATGGGGAAACAGTGGAAACAGTGTCAGACTTTATTTATTTTGGGCTCGAAAATCACTGCAGATGGTGACTGCAGCCATGAAATTAAAAGACGCTTACTCCTTGGAAGGAAAGTTATGACCAACCTAGGTAGCATATTCAAAAGCAGAGATATTACTTTGCCAACAAATGTCCATCTAGTCAAGGCTATGGTTTTTCCAGTGGTCATGTATGGATGTGAGAGTTGGATAGTGAAGAAAGCTGAGTGCCAAAGAATTGATGCTTTTGAACTGTGGTGTTGGAGAAGACTCTTGAGAGTCCCTTGGACTGCAAGGAGATCCAACCAGTCCATCCTAAAGGAGATCACCCCTGGGATTTCTTTGGAAGGAATGATGCTAAAGCTGAAACTCCAGTACTTTGGCCACCTCATGCAAAGAGTTGACTCACTGGAAAAGACTCTGATGCTGGGAGGGATTGGGGGCAGGAGGAGAAGGGGACGACAGAGGATGAGATGGCTGGATGGCATCACTGACTCGATGGACGTGAGTCTGAGTGAACTCTGGGAGTTGGTGATGGACAGGGAGGCCTGGCGTGCTGCGATTCATGGCGTCGCAAAGAGTCGGACACGACTGAGTGACTGAACTGAACTGAACTCCAAGACAAGACATGGAGGCAATCTAAATGTCCATTGACAGAGGAATGGATATACCCATTTCCCGTCTCATTTCTGTGTGATTCTAGTAACATGTAACTCCTCTGACTCCAACAAAACACCTGGAGTTGAGAAGCCTGGGATAAAGTCTGGAAGCTGGGGGTTCCATTCAGTCAATAAGAGGTTGCTTCCACTTGTTCCTAATTTTCCTGTCATCAACCTAAGTCTGTTCTTTGGAACTTTTCATAATACATCAATTCTATTAGCAGAAACACATCTTATAGCCATGCTGAGGCTGCAAAATTTAGTTGGTTCCAGGCCTGGAAGAATATGTTGTTTTTTGCTTTTGGACTAAGTCGATTCAGCTTAGGAATCTGTGTCTCATATTTACTTGTCATCCTACACCCAGTTAAAAGAGATTCAGTGGTGCTAGTGGTAAAGAATCCAACTGCAATGCAGACGTGGGTTCCATCCCTGGGTCGGGAGTATCGCGTGGAGTAGGAAATGGCAACCCACTCCAGTATTCCTGCCTGGGAAATCCCATGGGACAGAGGAATTAAGGAAGAAAAGATAAAGAAGAAATGGAAAGCGGAAAAATATCTTCTTACTTCTTCTTCTGCCCAATAGGTAACTTGAGATTTTTAAAAAATCCTTATATATACGTTTTTACATATACTCTTTTTTATTATGGCTTATCACAGAATATTGAATATAGTTCCCTGTGCTAATGTATAGCACTGTATAGCTACATAGTAGCACAGTGTACTGTGCTAGTTGCTTATTTAGTCTCTCTCTCTATATTGTGCATATATATAAGCTTACATCTGTTCAACTATACTTCAATAAAAAAAATGTAAAAACCCATTAAATCCTTAGACAAGCTTCCAAAGACTATGGGATTGTTCAGGGTTGGGAGACAGATGAGCGTGGCCAGGCTCGGCTCCCTGGGATGGAAATCTCTATGTAAACTAAAATATCACTGGAACACATTTTACAAAAGGATGCCTGTTAACTCAGGTTTCCAAACAGAATTCTTATACAAGTGACACATGGCATTACCTTCCATGGGGAATTAAAACAAATACGAAACAAAACAGCAAGCAAACCCTCTTAACTCTCTTAACACTGCTCTGTCCTGGTTTTTCCTTCTTAAGAATTTTTTGTGATGTAGGCAATTAATTTCAGCCCTCAGCAGGCAGTAAGTTGAAATCTTAGAACTGAATAATACATGAAGTCATGATGTCTACAGGATTCTTGCTATTTACATATAAAACCCTTCAAAATACTTTCTGAGAAGTTGTCTTGTACATAAAGTGACTGAAGAAACAGGAGAGAACAAGAACCACAGAGAAATGAGATGCAAATGACCAAATTTTATAAGGACACTTATCTGGCAAACATGAATTATTACATGAGTGTTTTGTATATTAATATAAAAACCAACCCCTCCTAGTCTCACGGAACGAATACAGACAGATCTGCTTTGAAGGGGTGCCAAATGCCAGCCTGCCCAAGGGGTCCAGACCTGGACAGTGCAGAATTGACTGTGTGTTCTGCTTTCTTTTGGACCAGACTGAGAGCAGAAAGCCTGGCCAAAGACCAAGTAATCGAGGCACACAGGAAAGCATACCCTCACCAGCTGAAATCAAAGCAGAGTATCACATATATTTACCAGATAAAGTGATTTAAATCCATCTGATCCAGGGAATTTCAGAAACATTCCCTAGTATCTTGTAAGGAACCAGAAGTCAGGGTAAGGTATTATGATCCGTGGGCTGGGTGGTTTGATCAAGGTCTCTGCTCTGGCCTCCCTTCTCCTCCTCACTGCTGTGTCTCTTGTTCTGTTTATCCATCTACGCCAAGGGTCTATAGAAGGGCTGCAGAAGTAACAGTTAGCACACCTGCCCATCTGGGATTGGGATTCTGGTGGGTGTTGGGACCTGACCTGAGCCATGACAGGCTCGACAGGCCACACTAGGCCTAAGCCTCAGGTTCTTGTAAGCATGAGTCATAATTCTGGGAAGCCCCACCAAGGTCCCCAATGACACCAAGGTCCCCAGTGACACCAAGGTCCTCCCTGATGACGCCAAGGTTAAATCAATCACCACACGCCAACTACACTATTGCTGAGACAAAAGACCACCGGTATATAAGCAGCTGTGATTTAGAGCTCGGGGCCCTCGTCAAGATTCCACTGTGCTGGAAGAGACTTGGGCCCTAACTTGAGCTAGCAATAAACCCCTTTATGCTTTTGCATTGCTGTGGATGTCTTATTCTCTCAGTTTTGGGGACTTGGACACTGGGCATAACATTTGGGGGCTCGTCCGGGATCCCTTTAACTGGGAAGAATAACACTCTCCCGGTAGAAGGGGTTTCCTCACTAGGAGGAAAGATATCTGAACACCGGTGTTAAGCCTGGTTAAGTCCAGCATAAGGCCAAGGCCCAGCATCATGCTGGGAAGGCAGCTGGCTCTGTAAAGGGAGTAAACCTAGCTGGCATAAGGCCGAGGCCCAGCATCGTGCTGAGAAGGCGGCCAGCTCCGTGGACACCTTGTTGGTAAGATAATCTCAAGGGAAAAGAAGTTTCGGGGCGGGGGGGGGGGGGCAGGAAGACCTAGTGCTGTGTTCTCAGCCGATGCGTATTTGTTATCTGTTTGTCGTGTCTGTGTGAGTGCCGGCATTGTCTCTGATCTTTGTGTGTTCATTTTGTCTCCTGTGTTCTTCTCTGTAATCATGGGGCAAGCAACTTCTACTCCTTTGTCCCTTATGACTGACCACTTTTCTGATTTTAACTCTAGAGCACAAAATCTATCAGTGTTGATGAAGAAGAACAAACTAATGATTTTTTGTTCCGCCGAGTGGCCTGCCTTTGATGTCGGCTGGCCGCAAGAAGGAACCTTCAGCCTGCCCATTATTCAAGCAATTAGAGAAAAAGTGCTCACTCCTGGCCCGTCTGGACACCCAGACCAAACTCCCTATATTTTGGTCTGACAAGATTTGGTAGAAAATCCACCGGCCTGGCTGAGATCTTTTATTCCCCAGCCCTTTACTTCCCTTTCCCCCACTTTGTCTATCCCACAGGTACTTGTTATGAAAACATCCGAAGAAAAAAAAATACAAAGAGAGCAACGGCCAGGTAAAGCCGGTATTCCAGGAATCCTCACTATATCCTAACCTAATAGACCTAGAAACTGATCTCTCCCCACCCCGCTATGCGCATCCACCTTTGCCCCCTTAAGTACCTCAGATCTCGTCCAGAGGAACGCGAAGGGATACCGAACCCTTGGCCCCAACCCAGGAGGGGGGCCCAGCCCAGGGAACTCGAGAAAGAACTAGGGGAGCCCTAAATGTGGTGGATGAGGACAGCCCGGAAGCCCCCACCTCCACGGTCCAGGTGCTTCCTGTTCAGGCGGGGCCAGCCCGCCCGGACGGGGAACAAATGTACCAATACTGGCCCTTTTCCACTATGATTGTCAGCAGCTGTTACAAGTGCTTTTCACCACAGAGGAACGCAAACAGATATTGTCGGAAGTACAGAAAAATGTTTCAGGGGTAAATGGGAGACCTACAATGCAACCTAATCTGATTGATGAGAGATTCCCCCTGACGCGGCCCCAATGGGACTTCGAGCGCGCTAAAGGTAGGGAGCGTCTCTGAGTGTACTGCCAGAGTCTAAAAGCCAGGAAACCAACAAATTTGGCTAAGGTAAATCTGGTTAGACAGGAGCCAGAAGAGAGCCCGGCAGCCTTCCTTGAGAGATTAATGGAAACTTTTAGGCAGTATACCCCCATGACCCACAGGCCGATGAGTCACGCGTGGCAGTTATGCTAGTATTTGTAAATCAGGCAGCCCCAGATATCAAGAGAAAACTGCAAACATAGAGAGGTTGGGGAACAATCCATGCAAGACCTGGTGAGGGCAACAGAGAGGGTTTTTAACCATAGGAAAACTCCAGAGAAAAGGAAAGAACGTGTTAGACGGTAAGAGGAAGTTCAAGGCCAAAGAAAACCGCAGGAATCAAAAAAAGATTAGCCCAGATATTCTTTGCAGGGGTGAGACAAGGAGCTAATTCTCAGGGAGCTAGTGAAGTCAGGCCGAGACACAAATTAGACAGAGACTAAGAAAGGACCGATGTGCATATTGTCAAAAGCGAGGACACTGGAGAAGAGAGTGCCCTAAAAAAAAACAAACAAAAAACCGGGGGAAAAGCCCACCAGGGAAGAAGCACCTTCCCCAGGGGCCCACGTCTTATATGCAGGAGATGATAACAATTAGGGGGGGTCAGGGCTCAGTCCCCCTCCCCGAGTCCTGGGTAACTATACACGTGGAAGAAAAACCGGTCGGCTTCATGGTGGACACAGGGGCCCAATACTCAGTCCTTACTTCTCGTCAAGTGAGAGAATTTCTTGGGACTATTGGGTATTGCAGGCTGTGGATCTTGGGGTTTGCTAAAAAGGCCCAGCCATTATATGAAGGGGGCGAAGAGAGTAAAAACTGGACTTGGACTGAGCCAATGAGACAGGCATTTCAAGAACTTTGGCAGGCTCTGCTAAAAGGCCCGGCCCTTGCTCTCCCTAACCCGTCTAAGCCCTTCCAACTGTTTGTGGATAAAAAACAGGGAGTAGAAAAGAGAGTCTTGACGCAGCAATGGGGGCCTTGGAAGCGACCTGTAGCCTACCTCTCTAAAAGACTGGACCCAATAGCTACGGGGTGGCCACCCTGCCTCCAAATCATCACAGCCACTGCTCTCCTGGTCCATGATGCTGACAAGTTAACATATGGACAACAGCTCCTGGTCTGCACTCCCCATGCCATTAAAGGGATTCTCAAGCAGCCCTCAGAGACTGTAAAACCCCCATACTGATTGTGGGATTGCCACCCCCTGGAATGGGAACCCTGCCCCCAACCCCCGAGTATTCCTCTTCCGATCTAAGCTGGATTCAAGAGAATGCCAACTGTCCAGAGGGCAAAGACAGATGGTATCGAGACCAAAATGACAACTTGTTGCTTCCGGCTAACTTGGGTCAACACCTTTGCACGCACCTACATCAGACCACCCATCTGGGAGAGAAAAAGACTCTAGCACTCTTACAGACAGCACGTCTGCGGTTTCCCCGACAAAAGGCAACTATGCAAGACATAGTCCGTGCCTGTAAGGCGTGCCAGATGATGAGACCAGGAAAAGGACAGCACACGGGTATAAGGTACCGGGGAGAAAGGCCGGGACAACCCTGGGAGATAGATTTTACAGAGGTAAGGCCAGGCAAGTATGGGTACCATTATCTGTTAGATCTGGTCGATACTTTCTCTGGGTGGATGGAAGCATATCCCACTAAGAGGGAAACAGCAACAATGGTAGCTAAAAAACTCCTAAAAGAGATAGTGCCTAGGTTTGGGCTGCCGGTAACCATTGGCTCTGATAATGGACCTGCTTTTGTGAGTCAAATTGTTCAGGGACTGGCCTTAGCTCTGGGGACCAAATGAAAACTACATTGCGAATACAAGCCCCAGAGCTCAGGACAGGTAGAAAAAATGAATCGGACTCTAAAACAAACTTTGGCAAAACTGGCAATAGAGACTGGTGGGGACTGGGTGACTCTCCTTCCCTTCGCTCTCTTCCGGGCACGTAATACCCCCTCAAACGGCATCAAATCAAGACATTAGAGCCTAGGTGGAAGGGCCCTTATGTTGTTCTTACTACCCCTACTGCCCTGAAGGTCGACAGCATTGGACCTTGGGTGCACTGTAACCACGTGCGCTGTGCCACTCCGGAGGAACTAAAAAGGCCCAGAGAAAATGAAAGGTGACACCACATCCCTCCAACCCTTTAAAGATGAAGCTCACCCATCGACAGGACCCAGACAAATCACCCTGGACCCTCAGATAGAGGAAGATTCCTCCATATGATCAAAAGACAAGGGGAAAGTTGGGACCTGACCTGAGCCATGACAGGCTCGACAGGCCACACTGGGCCTAGGCCTCAGGTTCTTGTAAGCGTGAGTCATAACTCTGGGAAGCCCCACCAAGGTCCCCAATGACACCAAGGTCCCCGATAACACAAAGGTCCTCCCTGATGACGCCAAGGTTAAATCAATCACCACGATGACCCAAGGTTGAGTCAATCACCACACGCCAACTACACTACTGCTGAGACGAAAGACCGCCTGTATATAAGCAGCTGTGATTCAGAGCTCGGGGCCCTCGTCAAGATTCCACTGTGCTGGATGAGACTTGGGCCCTAACTCGAGCTAGCAATAAACCCCTTTATGCTTTTGCATTGCTGTGGACGCCTTATTCTCTCAGTTTTGGGGACTCGGACACTGGGCATAACAGTGGGGAAAGTACATGCATGTGAAAGAGGTCAGGAGGTGGAGTCACTCCGCAGACCTCCAGGCCACTGCCATGGTCTCTCCCGGGTGGGTCTAGGAGCTCCTCTCCTCCCCCAGGTCTCCCAGAGTCTACCTTTGTTCTCCTACCATCTGATTTTCCATAGAACCAACCAAAGTGATTTTTTTTAACTCACTAGATCATTGGTTTATTATAAAAGGAGATAACTCAGGAGCACATATAGGCAAGACATGTACAGACCAAGGCATAGAAAAAGGACATGAAGCTTCTACCTTCTCTATGAACAAGTCATTTTCCCCACGTGTTCACCACCCCAAAAGCTCTCCAAAATCCATCCTTGTGGGCTTTTTATGGAGGCCTCATTATGTAGACACGATTGATCACATCAGGGACCAACAACCAAAGTAATTCTTATAAAACCTACGTTAGTTCACAACACTCTTCTAACCAAAGCCTTCCAGTGTCTCCCCTCTTTCCCCACCAAGCCGAGGTCCTTACAAGGTCCGCTGAAGCCTGATGTGTCTGGCCCCTCACTCCTTCTCACCTGCATCCTGCCACTCTTCCCAGACTTCACTGCCTCAGTCACCTTCCTCATGGTCCTCACTCACTTCAAGCACAGCCTCATCTCAGGGGGTCGCACTGCCCTTCCCCTTCACCTGGAAAACGTTACTGCCCAATATCCACATACCCCCAGTCTTTCCTTCAAGTTTCTGCTCAGTTACCATCCTATCCGTGTTTCTTCCCTGACCATTCCCATGAAAGACAGCCAGTTTCCTTCCCCACTCCACATCCTTCTCATCCCACATAACATGGCTTTGTTCTCCTTCATGGTATGAAACACTCCCCAGCATAGCACGTGGTCATCGGCTCAGTGGGTCTCTCCCACCGCACATCAGGGCAGGGATCTTACATATTTTTTTGTATCTGATAAGAGTTTAATATTCAGAATGTATAATATTCAGAATGTATACAACTCAACAACAAAAAGACAAGAACACAGTTGAAAAATGCGCAAAAGATTTTTTTTTAACATTTATTTATTTATCTATTGGCTGCCACTCACGGCATATGTAGTCAAAGCTATGTTTTTCCAATAGTCAGTTGTGTACGGATGTGAGAGTTGGACCTTAAAGAAGACTGAGTGCCAAAGAAGTGATGCTTTTGAACTGTGGTGCTGGAGAAGACTCTTTAGTGTCCCTTGGACAGCAATGAGATCAAACCAGTCAATCCTAAAAGAAATCAATCCTGAATAGTCATTGGAAGCACTGATGCTGAAGCTGAGGCTCCAATACTTTGGCCTGATGTGAAGAGCTAACTCATTGGAAATGACCCTGATTCTGGGAAAGACTGAGGCAAAAGGACAAGAGGGCAGCAGAGGATGAGATGGTTAGATAGCATCACCAATTCAATGGACATGAATGTGAGCAAACTCCAGGAGATAGTGAAGGACAGGGAAGCCTGGTGTGCTGCTGTCCATGGGGTCGCAAAGAGCAGGACACAACTTAGCACCTGAACAACAACAATTATGGGATCTTAATTCCCCAACCAGGGATTGAACTCATGTCTCCTGCATTGGAAGGTGGAGTCTTAACCACTGGACCACGCAGGAATTCCCTAGACAATGGATTTGAGTAAGCTGCCAATAAGCATATGAAAAGGTGCTCAATAATTTTAGTCATTGCTGCTACTGCTAAGTTGCTTCAGTCATGTTCGACTCTGTGCAACCCCATAGATGGCAGCCCACCAGGCTCCCCCATCCCTGGGATTCTCCAGGCAAGAACACTGGAGTGGGTTGCCATTTCCTTCTCCAATGCATGAAAGTGAAAAGTGAAAGTGAAGTCGCTCGGTCGTGTCTGACTCTTAGTGACCCCATGGACTGCAGCCCACCAGGCTCCTCCATCCATGGGATTTTCCAGGCAAGAGTCCTGGAGTGGGGTGCCATTGCCTTCGCAAATCAAAATCACAGTGAAACATCACCTCACATCTACTAAGTGGCTCTTTTTCTCTTAAAAAACAAAAGAAAACCCAGAAAATAACAAGTGTAAGCAAAGATTTAGATAAATGTCAACTCTCATACGTTCCTAATGGAAATGCAAAATGGTGCAGCCCCCAAGGACACAGGTTTTGATTTCTTAAAAAGCTAAACATAGAGGGACCCTGTACTGTTAGTTGCATTAAATCCATCAATATCTGACAGGTGCACAGAAAATATCTATAGAATGAATGAAGAGCTCAAGGACAGGCAGAGGCAACTGTCCCTAACTCTATGTCTGGATCTGAAAAAAAGACAGATGGAAGCATGCGGCCACGCGAGCTCCTTTTATTAACTGCCAGCTTCTTTGGAGATAAATGCAAACTTAGAACAGGGCTGCTCAGACAAGACTGGAGAAAATACAAAATAAACTGGCACTATTAGTCTACATGTCCCTGGAGCTGGCAACAACACATAAAAGTCAAGCTGCCCCTGACATCCCCTGCTGTTGAATTAATTTCAGTAATTACTTACATACATCTGACTCTGAAAACAATTATTTCCCCTCAGATACATGGGCCTCCCCTGTGGCTCAGCTGCTGAAGAATCCGCCTGCCAATGCAGGAGACACAAGTGACGTGGGTTCAATCCCTGGGTTGGGAAGATACCCTGGAGAAGGAAATGGCAACCTGCTTCAGTATCCAGAGGGTAAGGAATCCGCCTGCAATGTGGGAGACCTGGGTTCGATCCCTGGGCAGGGAAGATCCCCTGGAGAAGGGAACAGCTACCCATTCCAGTATTCTGGCCTGGAGAATTCCATGGACTGTATAGTCCATGGGGTCGCAAAGAATCAGACACAATTGAGTGACTTTCACTTCACTTCACTTCAATTCAGTACTATTGCCTGGAGAATTCCATGGACGGAGGAGCCTGGACATGACTAAGCGTGCACACACACACAGACACACACTGTAATCAGTTCTTGCATTCACAGTGGGAGCAACTGTACTCTCATTAGCCTTCTGGGTCAATCAGGGCTTAAAACTGTGCCCTTTGAATAGAAGGCAACTTGACTGACTAGAGATAGTAAAGTCTTTTAATTCCCGTATTTGAACAACTAGCCTCAAACACCAGGAGGAGAAAAGGTGGTCCATGTGACATCTTGATGAGAAATACCAGTAGGAAGTGCACAGTTTGAGAGGAAACCAGATTTAGACATTCTATTGCTTTTACCAGTATATTTGGTTCAGCAGCTGTAAATCTTTGAAAGTATCCTGCTTCTTTCCTTTCAAGCCTGTACCGACTCAGTGAAAGATCCCATACTCACGGCTCTGTGTAACATGTGATATTTACTAAGTATTCTGGAAAAATATATTTATTGCAACCACCACAGCGGGAGTGATAGACCCAGGTCTATTACGTGGATCATTTCCGTTTGTCCCATAGATGCTCTAGTCTTAACTGGTGGTAAAATAAATGGCAAAGATTTGGAAACAGATGAACTTGGTAAGTTAAGTTCATCCACCCATGGACTCCCAGGCTCTCTGCCAGGACACTGCAGAGTGACATGGATGTAGTCTTTGCCCCCAGAGAGCCCCGATGGGACAGATAAATCATTCTGAGAATGATTCTAAGATAAGCACAATGAGGGCATTTGCACTAAAAAATTATTTTTTCTTTCCCATTATGGTTTACCTCAGGCTACTGAGTATAGGACCTTGCTGTTTATCCACCATTGTTGTTGTTTAGTCACGAAGTGAAGTCCGACTCTTCGTGATCCCATGGACTGCAGCACACTAGGCTTCCCCGTCCTTCACTATCTCCCGCAGTTTGCTCAAACTCATGCCCATGGAGTTGGTGACTCTATGCAACCATCTCATTCTCTGTTGCCCCTGTTTCCTCCTGCCCTCAATCTTTCCCAACAACAGGTTCTTTTCCAATGAGTTGGGTCTTTGCATCAGGCAGCCAAAGTATTGGAACTTTAGCTTCAGCATCAGTCCTTCTAAGGAATATTCAGGGTTGATTTCCTTCATGCTAAGTCACTTCAGTCATGTCCGACTCTTTGCTACCCCCTTGGACTGCAGCCCACCAGGCTCCTCTATCCATGGGATTCTCCAGGCAAGAATACTAGAGTGGGTTGCCATTTCCTTCTCCAAGGGATCTTCCCAGCCCAGGGATCGAACCCATATCTCTTTCATCTCCTGCATTGGCAGGAGGGTTCTTTACCACTAGCAGCACCTGGGAAATGATTTGATCTTCCTGCTGTCCAAGGGACTCTCAAGAGTCTTCTCCAGCACCAGAGTTCAAAAGCATCAATTCTTCAGTGCTCAGCCTTCCTTATGGTCCAACTCTCAGATCTGTACCTTATACATTAGTTTGCATCTGCCTACCTCAAACTCCATCCCTCCATTCTCTCCCCCTTGGCAACCAGAAGTCTGTTCGAGGGTAGAGAGATTTTTAACTGTTCTGTTTGGAGGAATAGTCTAAGCACCCTGGACAGTGCCTGGCACACAGATTCTCGGTGAGTATTTGTGGGGAAAAGAGAGCATCTGACAACACCTGGTGCCCAGGAGAGCCTCGCGCTGCTGCCACCCAGGTGCATTTCCAGGCCCCGCCCTGTCACTGTGGGGCCCCGCCACACTCGGGGCAGACACATGCCGGCTCCGATTAAGGAAGTCCTTTACCACGTACGTAACAAGACAGACTGTGGGACAGTCATGGGGAGCACCCACCCGGAGGCAGGCCTCCTGTCGGACAGGACAGGTGACCTCTCTGCATCTTTTTCCCCACCTCCTAAAATGAAGGTTCAGTACACACCTTTGGAAGTGGGGTCTGACTGTTTGATGCTCAAAAGCCAGTGCTCAAGAGGCAAGGTTAGTGCCAAGGCAAGTTGACTTCATTTCCAGCACCTGGCAACTGGTGGGGAGGGAGGATCTGTGTCCAAAGGCCAACTGTCTACCAACAGTCAGTGGGGATGAACATTTATGGGGAGTTTCACGGGTGTACAGGCAGAGGGAGGGGGCTACGTGCAGAAACAGCACAGTCAGCCCCGACAGTCATCTCGAAATTGGTCACACCGTGGTCTGACCGGCATCACCTTGATTGTTTTGAGTACAGGTAATCTTCAGTTCGAGGGTGGATGTGTTTTCTTTTCTTTGAGGCCAGTTCTTGGAATTGTGGCAGCTTATATCATGGCCAAGTCTGGTCACGAGGTAGTTAACTTCTTCCATGTGGTAGGGGTTTCAGTATTTACATGACCTATAGCCCTTGAAGTGGAACTAAAGATCCTTGACTTTACTTAATGACTGCTGCTGCTGCTGCTGCTAAGTCGCTTCAGTCGTGTCCGACTCTGTGCAACCTCATAGACGGCAGCCCACCAGGCTCCCCCATCCCTGGGATTCTCCAGGCAAGAACACTGGAGTGGGTTGCCATTTCCTTCTCCAATGCGTGAAAGTGAAAAGTGAAAGTGAAGTCGCTCAGTCGTGTTCGACACTTAGTGACCCCATGGACTGTAGCCTACCAGGCTCCTCCGCCCATGGGATTTTCCAGGCAAGAGTCCTGGAGAGGGGTGCCATTGCCCTCTCCTACTTAATGACTAAACTATGATGATTTTGTCCTGTTTGACTGTTTTCCTTTGCTTCCGCATTTTCTCACTTCTTTAGTTAAACTTATTCTTTGGCGAAAGTTTTTCTACAGACAGAAGGCAGGTGGAGGCTGTGCTGTGTTTCATAAGCACCGGTACTTCCAATGGTAGCTCCATGTGCAAATCTAGAAGAGTAAGAGGACCACTAACGGCTCTAAATTTTAAAGTAGCCATCCCATGAAATTGCTACAGGCACCTGACTGGTCATGCAGTAACGTAAAAAGGATGCCAATCATGACATTATACAAAATCTACAGAAAACAAATAGGTCCTTTACATAGGGAAAAACAGAAACAGATGTTAACTACTGTGGGTCATTAGAACAATGTGATGGACTTGATTAGGTAAAATACACATGCAAACCATCTCCCACGTTAAAAAGAAAATGAGAACATACTCAGCATTCTCTTATATTTGACTATGGGAGAGAGGACGAATATGAATGTGCTGATCACGTTCTCTAAGCCAGAAACCAGGACACAATATTTGGAATATGGACTGGGCTACAGTTCACAGGGTTTGCACAGAGTCGGACACAACTGAAGCGACTTAGCACGCATGCACGCATACACACGCACACACACACACAAATGGAATCACGGTGCTGTACACCTAAAACTAACACAACACTGTAAATCAGCTATACTCCAATAAATTTTTTAAAAGTCTAGTAAGATTTTTATTTGGCTTTTCAGCCTATGATATAATATTCGAATGCAGCAAATCAGAATCGTTAATAAACATTGTCTGTTACAGGTGAGTATGCTGAGGGTGACCAAACTAGCCAGGTGAAAGTTTCAGAGCAAGAGAATAAATGAAGCAATTATAGAAACCTAAATTGGAATGTCAGGAATCTTAAAAGTCAGCGGTCATTTGTAGATGTAGGTCAAGAAATCACAATGGCCCCTGCAATACATCTTCATTAAAACAGGCTATGACAAATGATGATCATAGCAGTGAGCTTTGATAATACAAGTTGTAAGAAAGCAGGATAGAATGGTACACATTTTTAAGAATTTTCATTATAAGTTTTTGATAAAACTTTTGGTGTTTTAAGGGGCCAATTTATTTATACAAAAATTAACTTATATGCAGTCCCTAATGATTCCCATGGAAAGGTACAATAAAACCCTGTGATAATACATATCTCAATACAATCTGTGTGCGTGTGTGTGCGCATGCGTGTGTGTGCGTGTGCGTGTGTGTGTGTGCCTGTGTGTGTGCAGGGATGGAGAGGAGCTTCCATTCTTTGCCTGTATCCAACTCCTTTGTAAAAAGCGAGGCAGGGACTACAGTTTTTATCTTTGCGGGGAGATGGGGAGGAAGTATAGAGGGAGGATGAGACCAAGAGCATAATCGAAGGCGACCCTATTTTCACAATTGGGAAGGCCCAGGAAGGTGGATTTCCGCGTCCCCAGGGTCCTTCCATGCAGATTCCTGGACTTCCTACTGCTGTGTGGAGTCCCAACCAGCAAGTCTAGAGGGGCCAAGAAATGGTGAGGAGGCCAGCATGGCAAGGAGACGGTGAGACCATAAGAAGTCAGAGAGGTGGGGATAGGGCAGATTTGAAACCCTTGCAGACTGCAGGAGTGCGATGGGAGCTGCAGTAGAGGACAGACTGACAGCCGCAATGATGAGAAAAGTCTTGGGGACCTGGTAATGCTTCTCAGCCCTTAACCAGCCAGCTACATGATCCCCAGTCATTCCCACTGATGGTGAAGCAGAAGTGGAATGCTGCCACCAGGTGGCGCCAAGACTAAGTCCAGAGGGGATGGATTTGGCTCTCACAAGACCCCTGACTGCCACCACTGGCTTGCTGCAGGGGCCAGCTAATCCAGGTCATTTCACCGACCTCACAATCATCTAACTCCCTGTTTTATGAAATTTCTAGATCCCACAGATGGAGCATTTTGACTGTATTAATTTGCTTTGATTTTAACTTTCCATTCACTGCATTTTCTGAAACGGCAGCACACTCAGCTAAACTCTTATTCTTCTAAACAAATGGTCAATTTTGGAACTATGAACAGAGATTTGTGCAGAACTGCAGGAAGTGAACAGTTGTTAAGCTGTGGTCAAGCCAAAAGATAAAAAATGCTTTATTTCCAAAAGGTCGTACCTTTATGTTAAAATTTACACGCCCACCAAAGGAGGACATGATTTTGTTTTATACCACTCACAGCCGACTCATGTTATGAAAAATAAACCTTATTCTAAAACAACAATGAAAGGCAATAACTATAAAGTTCAATTTTCCATCCTCAAGTCCTGAACCTTCCTAGACTTGAAAATGCAAAAGTCAACCTAGAAGTCAATTTTTTTTTTTAAAAAGAAGCACATTTCATCAGCAGATCTCAAATCCTTTGCACTTTCTCTTTCCACACACCCACAACTGCGAGTACCTGCAAGCAATCCTTTCAAAGGCACACACCCACTGTGCTAATATTCCCCCTCTCGTCACAGACACTCTTCATATTTTGTTGTTTCCAAGTTACTTGAGGCAACTGGCGTTGATTTTCATTGTCTTCTTTTTAAGTAATTCCAAAATAAAATAGAATAATAATGGTTTCAGTGTTCTGATACTTCAGGGTTCTTAATATCCCACTCTGGCTTTGAGTGTCTGCTTCCTAAACTATCAGGAATAAATGCACCAGAATCCCTCAGTGTAATGTGCTGCTGTAGAGGAGAAACTGGTAATAGGTAATTCGTATCTCCAGATACTATACTACCTAAACTGTATACGATTAACCCTGGGATTGGTTTGGACATGGTATTTTTTTTTTTTTTAAGACAGTAAAGTCAAACAAATTTTGGGTTTTATTTTAAGAGGACACATTAAAATCCTATGGAATTAATTACATAAAGTAAATATAATTAGCCACAGCACCACTACTATACGGAAAGATATTACACGTGATTAAGTATGTCAGGGTGAGCCATGGGTCCCTGAGGGAGTATTGCTGTTTTGTTATGTAACGCAACCTTCTGGGGGACTTGCTTACAATCGTGGAACAGAATCATGATGACTTTAGCTGTGGGACATTAACAGCTACAAAAGACCTTAGAACTTGGTAAAACCCCAGTACTTAGGATGAGGACATTCGAGTTCCTAGTCTTTGCTTCCTCTTCCACACTCCCCTCTGTCAGCCTACACTTGTATTATTAACATGCCAAGTCTAGTGACATTAATACTTTGACCTGCAAGTATAACCATACCTTTCTAGCTCTTTGTACACACTAAAATCTGAGAATAAACAGAGACAAATTCAGCTGTGGTAACGTCAACATTATGGTTCAATTCATGGCCAAGAACTGTTTAGCTTTTTCAAAATATCTAGAAGAGTCCTTTAATAATTTCAGGGAAAAGTATTTCTTAGACAACAAATATGTATTGATAAGCCGTAAATGAAAGTACTCATAAATATAAATGTTGTTGTTGTTGTCAGGCACTAAATCATGTCCGACTCTTTGTGACCCCATGGACTGCAGCATGCTAGAGCTCTCTGTTCCTCACAGGAAGCTGTATTCAATGTCTTATAATACCCTATAATGGAAAAGAATCGGAAAAGGAATATATATATATAACTAAATCACTTTGTTGTACACTTGAAGCTAACACAAAATTATAAACTAACTATACTTCAATAAAATGGTTTTCAAAATATGATATTTACCATCCATACAGTCAGCAGAGAATTAGGAATCAGAATTTATGAAGAGCTCTGATAAATTTGTAGGAAAATAATTATTTAAAAAAACACTAAACTGATAAAAAAACAGGCAAAGGAAATGCACAGGAAATGCAGAGATGAAGAAACTGAGACAGAAATGTGTTAATAATCCAAGAAATGCAAATTAAAATGGTAATGAAATACAAATGTATGTTTATCAAACTGGCCCCAAACTGAAAATCTGAATGCAACGTGTTGATCTTGTAGAACAGCAGGAACTCTAATACATCCAGTCGGTGTATAAATTTGCACGGCTACTTTGGAGAACAATTTAGCAATTATCTAGAAAAATCAAAGGTACACAATCTTTTCAGCAGAAAGATTCTCCATCTAGCTCCATTTGCTACAAAACCTCACAAGATGACAAGGATATTCATTGCAACTTTCTTGGTAACAGGGAAGAAACTAAAAACAATCCAAATATCTACCAAGACTAGGAAGCTCAGTTCAGTCACTCAGTTGTTTCCGACTTTTTGCAACCCCGTGGGCTGCAGCGTGCCAGGCTTCCCTGTCCATCTTCAACTCCTGCGTTAATCAAACTCATGTCTATCGAGTCAGTGATGCCATCCAACCGTCGCATCCTCTGTCATCCCCTTCTCCCGCCTTCATCATCCCCTTCTCCTCCCGCCTTCAGCATCCTTCCCAGTATCAGGGTCTTTTCCAATGAGTCAGTTCTTCACATCAGGTGGCCACAGTATAGGACCTTCAGCTTCAGCATCAGTCCTTCAAACGAATATTCTGGGCTGATTTCCCTTAGGGTAGACTGGGTGGATCTCCTTGCAGTCCAAGGGACTCTCAAGAGTCTTCTCCAACACCACAGTTCAAAAGCATCTTCGGTGCTCAGCTTTCTTTATAGTCCAACTCTCACATCCATAAATGACTATTGGAAAAATCATAGCTTTGACTAGATGGACCTTTGTTGGCAAAGTAATGTCTCTGCTTTTTAATATGCTGTCTAAGTTGGTCATAGCTTTCTTCCAAAGAGCAAGTGTCTTTTCATTTCATAGCTGCAGTCACCATCTGCAATGATTTTGGAGCCCAAGAAAATAAAGTCTCTCACTATTTCCATTGCTTCCCCATCTATTTGCCATGAAGTGATGGGACCTGATGCCATGATCTTTGTTTTTTGAATGTTGAGCTTTAAACCAGCGTTTTCACTCTCCTCTTTCACTTTCATCGAGAGGCTCTTTAGTTCTTCGCTTTCTGCTGTCATTTGCACATCTGAGATTAATGATATTTCTCCCGGCAATCTTGGTTCCAGCTTGTGCTTCATCCAGCCAGACATTTTGCACGATATACTCTGCATAGAAGTTAAATAAGCGGGGTGACAATATACAGCCTTGATGTACTCCTTTCCCAATTTGGAACCAGTCTGTTGTTCCATGTCCAGTTCTAACTGTTGCTTTTTGCCCTGCATACAGATTTCTCAGGCGGCAGGTAAGGTGGCCTGGTGTTCTCATCTCTTGAAGAATTTTCCACAGTTCATTGTGATCCACAGTCAAAGGCTTTAGCGTAGTCAATAAAACAGAAATAGATGTTTTTCTGGAACTCTCCTGCATTTTCAACGATCCAACGGATGTTGACAATTTGATCTCTGGTTTCGCTGCCTTTCCTAAATCCAGCTTGAACATCTGGAAGTTCTCGGTTCATGTACTGTTGAAGCCTAGATTGGAGAATCTTGAGCATTACTTTGCTAGCATGTGAGATGAGTGCAATTGTGCGGGGAGTTTGAACATTCTTTGGCATTGCCTTTCTTTGGGATTGGAATGAAAACTGACCTTTTCCAGTCCTGTGGCCACTGCTGAGTTTTCCAAATTTTCTGGCACATTGAGTGCAGCACTTTCACAGCATCACCTTTTAGGATTTGAAACAGCTCCACTGGAATTCCATCACCTCCACTAGCTTTGTTCGCAGTGGTCCTTCCTAAGGCCCACTTGACTTCACCTTCCAGTGTGTCTGGCTCTAGATGAGTGATCACACCATCGTGGTTATCTGGGTTACAAAGATCTTTTTTCTATAGTTCTGTGTATTCTTGCCCCCACTTCTTAATATCTTCTGCTTCTGTTAGGTCCATACCATTTCTGTCCTTTATTGTGCCCATCTTCGCATGAAATGTTCCCTTGGTAGCTCTACTTTTCTTGAAGAGATCTCTAGTCTTTCCCATTCTATTGTTTTCCTCTATGTCTTTGCACTGATCACTGAGGAAGGCTTTCTTATCTCTCCTTGCTATTCTTTGGAACTCCGCATTTAGATGGGTATATCTTTCCTTTCTCCTTTGCCTTTAACTTCTCTTCTCAGCTATTTGTAATGCCTCCTCAGACAACCATTTTGCCTTTTTGCATTTCTTTTTCTTGGGGACGGTCTTGATCACTGCCTCCTGTAAAATGTCACAAACCTTCATCCATAGTTCTTCAGGCACTGTCTATCAGATCTAATCCCTTGAATCTGTTTGTCACTTCCACTGTATAATAGCAAAGGGTTTGATTTAGATCATGCCTGAATGGTCTAGTGGTTTTCCCTACTTTCTTCATTTTAAGTCTGAATTTTGCAATAAGGAGTTCATGATCTGCGCCAGAGTCAGCTCCTGGTCTTGTTTTTGCTGACTATATAGAGCTTCTCCATCTTTGGCTGCAAAGAATATAATCAATCTGATTTAGGTATTGACCATCTGGTGATGTCCATGCAGAGAGTCTTTTCTTGTGTTGTTGGAAGAGGGTGTTTTCTATGACCAGTGCATTCTCTTGGCAAAACTCTGTTAGCCTTCGCCCTGCTTTGTTTTGTACTCTAAGGCCAAATTTGCCTGTTACTCCAGGTATCTCTTGACTTCCTACTTTTGCATTCTAGTCCCCAGTAACAAAAAGGACATCCTTTTTGGGTGTTAGTTCTAGAAGGTCTTGTAGGTCCTCACAGGACCGTTTAACTTCAGCTTCTTCAACATTACTTGTCAGGGCATATACTTGCACTACTGTGATACTGAGTGGTTTGCCTTTGAAATGAACAGAGATCATTCTGTCATTTTTGAGATTGCACCCAAGCCCATTTAGGGCTACTCCATTTCTTGTAAGGGATTCTTGCCCACAGTAGTAGACACAATGGTCATCTGAATTAAATTCACCCATTCCAGTCCATTTTAATTCACCGATTCCTAAAATGTCAATGTTCACTCTTGCCATCTCCTGTTTGATCACTTCCACTTTACCTTGATCCACGGACCTAACATTCCAGGTTCCTATGCAATATTCCTCTTTATAGCATCGGACTTTACTTCCATCACCATCACATCCACAACTGGGTGTTGTTTTTGCTTTGGCTCCATCCCTTCATTCTTTCTGGAGTTATTTCTCCACTGATCTCTAGTAGCATATTGGACACCTACCAACCTGGGGAGTTTATCTTTCAGTGTCCTATCTTTTTGCCTTTTCATACTGGTCATGGGGTTCTCAAGGCAAGAACACTGAAGTGGTTTGCCATTCCCTTCTCCAGTGGACCACGTTTTATCAGAACTCTCCACCATGACCCACCCGTCTTGGGTGGCTGGCCCTACATGGCAGGGCTCATAGTTTCACTGAGTTAGACAAGGCTGTGGTCCATGTGATCAGTTTGACTAGTTTTCTGTGATTGTGGTTTTCATTCTGTCTGCCCTCTGAGGGATAAGAAGAGGCTTATGGAAGCTTCCTGATAGGCAAGAACTGAGGAGGAAACTGGGTCTTGCTCTCACGGGTAGGGCCATGCTCAGTAAATCTCTAATCCAATTTTCTGTTGATGGGCGGGGCTGTGTTCCCTCCCAAAAGGTCCCATGCACTCCTGCACTCAATGCCCTCAACCCTGCAGCAGGCCACTGCCGACCTACACCTCTGCCAGAGACTCCTGGACACTAGGAAAAGTACCTAGTATTCATAGATTTATATATGTATGATAAAACGGTTAAACTCATTTAAGCTTGTGTTGCAAGTTCATCAATATTAAAACACCACATGGAAAGAATAATAGAGCAAATTTCACAATAATACGTACAGCACAGCACAAAATACACAAAGTCTGAAAATCAACAGGATAATTTTATATAGTTGGTGGCTATATTTATCTGATGACACAAATCAGTGGTTCTCAAAGGGCCTCTGAAACCTTAGAAAGGAGTTCTGTGATGTCAAAACTATTTTCATATCATACTAACACCTTTTCACTCTTATTCCGTCAGGTAGGTACAGGACACAAAGCACGTGAATGTGCCAGTAACTGAATGTAGAAGCAAATATGAGATCCAGTTGCCTTTTATTAAGCCAGACATAAATAAACTTGCAAAATGTAAAACACTTCACTCTTCTTTTGCTTTGGAAAAGTAGTTATTTTTCATAGAAGTGTTATTTATGCTCATGGGTAATGAGTTTATTACTGTCTTAAATAAATTAATAAATGTTTATAAAATTTCTCAGTCTTTGTTTCAAACACTATAAACCTGCATAGCAACGTTCCACATAAAATATTTGGGGGCCCTCAATAAATTTTAAGAATGCAAAGGAATTATGAGATCAACATGTGTGAGAATTGCTGATGTGAAAAGCACACACGGGAAAGATGAATATTAAGTGCAAGGTCCAAGTTACTCCCTGGAGAGAAGAGACAAAGTGATGGGATCTGGGGGTGGGGATTGTGGGGGTATAAGTTTGCAACAATTTTTTTCTTAAAAAACTGAAGTAAGGTACAGTAAGACAGTATTCAATAGAGCTGGGTGGTAGTTATGCTGTCTTTTGTATTATACCTTTTGATGTATTTAAAATACTTCAGAATAAAAATAAATACAGTTGTATGCATATTATTTGAACTGATGGAAATAATTACTAGATATAGTAATAACCAAAATAGTTAAGAAGTTTCCAGTTGGGCTTGAGACTAGAGGTGGGGGAAGGAAGGTGGAAAATGATTGCTCTTTCATAGCACTCTTTTGTAAGATTTCATCTGTTAGTTACTATGTACACCCACTGCACTTTCATAAAAATAGAATAGACTCCAAAAAGTAAATAAAAAAGAAGGAAAAAAATTACATTAACTATGCAAAACATATAGAGAATAAAACCTGGAAGGAAGTACAGGCAAGTTAAAACCACTGTATTAGAATACTGGGATTATGGATACGTTTTCTTTCATTTCCATATTCTGTAATGTGGTTATGTTGCTCATACAATATAGGGTTATTTTAAAATTAGCACTGTATTAAAAAAGACACACAATTATTTTTTTCTCCAGTAGAAGAAACTGATTATGGCTGTCACACAGTGTCTTTTTATTCCTTTGATTCTTTTTACATCAGTAGTTCAATTCAGTTCAGTCACTTAGTCGTGTCCAACTCTTTGCAATCCCATGAACTACGGCACGCCAGGCCTCCCTGTCCATCACTAACTCCTGGAATTCACCCAAACTCGTGTGCATCGAGTCAGTGATGCCATCCAACCATCTCATCCTCTGTCGCCCCCTTCTCCTCGGGCCCCTAATCCCTCCCAGCATCAGGGTCTTTTCCAATGAGTCAACTCTTTGCATCAGGTGGCCAAAGTATTGGAGTTTCAGCTTCAACATCAGTCCTTCCAATGAACACCCAGGGCTGATCTCCTTTAGGATGGACTGGTTGGATCTCCTTGTGGTCCAAGGGACTCTCAAGAGTCTTCTCCAACACCACAGTTCAAATGCATCAGTTCTTTGGTGCTCAGCTTTCTTTATAGTCCAAATCTCACATCCATACATGACTACTGGAAAAACCATAGCCTTGACTAGATGGACTTTTGTTGACAAAGTAATGTCTCTGCTTTTGAATATGCTGTCTAGGTTGGTCATAACTTTCCTTCCAAGGAGTAAGCATCTTTTAATTTCATGGCTGCAGTCACCATCTATAGTGCTTTTGGAGCCCAGAAAAATAAAGTCAGCCACTGTTTCCACTGTTGCCCCATCTATTTACCATGAAGTGATGGGACCGGATTTCATGATCTTAGTTTTCTGAATGTTGAGCTTTAAGCCAACTACCAATCTTTTACACTTTAAAGACAATGATCACAGATTCCTTTTTTATCTTGTAACTACATGAGCCTCTCTTTAGAGATGCAATAAAATCGTGGAATAGTACAAAATATATACCATGTCATCAAGGTGTGTTAATAACTATGACACCATCTCTCAGTGTTTTCTTACAATCATGGTAAATCACACGTTAATTTTGATATAAATGACTTGATGATCCACACTGGAGGTCCAAATGAACTATTCACTGTGCCTTTTACCACACACCATTTCTTCGGACTGTTGGGGACAGATGTTTGCTGGATAAAAGCAGAGTCTCTAAACTCCAGGGATAAGACAGGGGACATACCAGGCAGCTGGCCTGGCTCTATATTCTTGGACTGGATCAAAACGTCAAGGTGGACACACATATCCAGAAAGATGATGGCTTGAGCTCAGAGGGCACTGACCAGGACACTTTCCCCTGAATCATGAGAAGCAGTGATCAAGGGTCTAGGAAGTTTCTCTTTCTCCTTAATATGGAGCCTCTAAAGAATGACTTCCAGGGTATGATGTTAATGTAACCTAAGGGAAGACAGTTTCACAAAGTTCCCCTAAGTAGATGGGTGCAAAGCCTTATTTGGCCAAAACTGAAAGAATCATGCTTATGCTGTGGCCAGGTTCAGTTCAGTTCAGTTCAGTCACTCAGTCATGTCCGACTCTTTGCGACCCCATGAATCGCAGCACGCCAGGCCTCTCTGTCCATCGCCAACTCCCGGAGTTCACTCAAACTCACGTCCATCAAGTCGGTGATGCCATCCAGCCATCTCATCCTCTGTAGTCCCCTTCTCAAAAATAAAAGAATTTCTGCACATGAAATCATAAGTAAATACTTTTTGAGAAAAAAGAAATATTCCAGTGGGTGATCAAGGAGTGTATCAGTTTTCTAGGACTGTCACAGCAATTTGTCACAAGTGAGAGAGCTCAAAACAACAGTAGTGTATCCTGTATTTATTCTGTGAAAGAGGTGAAAAGTCCAAAATCGGGAGGTAGCAAGGCTGGTTCCTTCTGGTGAAGGGGAAAATTTAAAAACTTGTACCCAGCTAGAAAGAACCTCATGTTTCTTCTGCTTATGCAACTCAGCAGCTGCTGCTGCTGCTGCTGCTGCTAAGCTGTTTCAGTCGTGTCCAACTCTGTGCGACCCCATGGATGGTAGCCTACCAGGCTCCCCCATCCCTGGGATTCTCCAGGCAAGAACACTGGAGCGGGTTGCCATTTCCTTCTCCAATGCGTGAAAGTGAAAAGTGAAAGTGAAGTTGCTCAGTCGCGTCTGACTCTTAGCAACACCATGGACTGCAGCCTACCAGGCTCCTCCGTCCATGGGATTTTCCAGGCAAGAGTACTGAAGTGGGGTGCTCCTTGAAAATCATGTAAGTTACATAGTTTTAAGTTACATAGTTTCAGGAAAACAGAAACTTACAACAGTGCTAGGCCTTGAAACTTACCTCACTCACCCTTGTCAATCACCCAGACCCTGTAATCCTGCTTAACCATGTTTGTTTGTGTAGAGGTCAAACATCCCCCCTGCTGTGTCCGCGCATGCAAGACCCTAGTTTGAACCAGCCTATTCACAGTCAGCACTGCCACTAAAGCCTGGTGTCATGCACTATCTATAAAAACTCTGTAACTCCTTTGTTCGGGGCTCAGAGGGGGAAGTGTTAACTCCTCTAGGCCAGCCAGGGTCATAAACCTGAGTTCTCCAACTCAAGTGTGGTGCTTGGTTTCTCCACAGACCGACTTCTGCAACATTTCTGGAGGCCCCAGCAAGATGCCAACCATGCTGGCCCCTTGAGCTGCCTGACTGGTGGCTTGGCCAGGCCGGAGCAGAGGAACTCTGATTGAACAAGGAGGCGCGCACCCTGATGGCTTCCCGGGTTGTCTCTTGGACTGTTGTTCCGACTCTCCGGACGGCCAAGCCCTGACTGACTCATTGGAGGGACGAACCAAGTCACCAGGAATGGTCACAGGATAAGGTAAGGCCCTGGGGCACAGAACCCAGTCACGTCTGGTCTCCTAAGGTCTTCAGTAAGAAGACCACCAGTTAGGAACATTCCCAGAGAGTGAGGCTCTGTGATAAACTCTGGTCCATTCTGGTCTGAATGGTTCGTCCTCGATCCAGGGCGATTGTGGGGCTTGGCAGCCTTCGTGGCTACAGAGTCTGAGGACATGACGACCTCTTATGGCTCAAGGCGGTGTCTGTCTCTGGGGGACTCAGTCCCTCCTTGCGAGTCAGATTCGGGTCAGGGGTTTATACTCACCCACCAAAGCTAAGAGGTGCTTAAGTTCCCCACAGGGACATGGCCAGGCGGGCACCTGAATTGTCTCCTCAAATAAGGGAGCACCCACCCTTATTTGTCTTTGCTCCACCGGGGAGGGGGACAATTGGTCACCAATTTGATTTAAAATTGTGTATGTTCAAACAGCCCTTATTCCTAGGACCAAAATTATTTTCTTAAAATTTTTAAGGCTCACTCTCCCCTCCCATCAGCTGACTCTTTGAGCTGACTTATTGAGAAATTAGATCTCCCTTGAAAAACGTGCCCCTTCTGCCAAACTGATCTGCACCTCCCTCTCTCTTGGTCCCCTGAACCAGCGCATGTGGAGGAATACACTCGGACGTGCTCCTGCACACTTGTGGATCCTCATTATCAGGCTACCTTCGTCAGCATTCCTGCGTAATCCCCTGATTCCCCAAGCATTTCAGGCCCTTCACCTAGGTGAGGAGCATGTATACTGCTCTCCCCGCCTGCTCAGTGCCCTTGAGAGGGTCAGTCACCCCACACCCCCTCCGGAGCCCCACCTGAAGTTATTCCTCTGAGAATCCCATTACAAGGGATGTCCTCCTTTCAGTCCTGTCTCCCTGAGACATGTAATTCTGCTGTCTGGGAATCCTGGGCCTTCCAGGAGTGGTGACGTCAGTGCTACCTAGAATATAAGGCCCTAGACAAGGCCCTTCCCGTGCGCAACCCTCTCATTCCTGGTCAGAGTGGTAGATTTTATTTGTCAACATGGGCGGAGGAGGAGTTCTTCTAAGCCAATGGTTTTAGATTGTATGCTGAAAAAACTTTAAGAAAGGTTTCTGGAGACTGGGGTTAAGATGACCTTGGGAAAGATCTGTATCCTGTGTGAATGGCCCACCTTCGGGGTGGGATGGCCTGCCAAAGACCTTCTTGTGGTCAGAGCTGTATACCGAGTGGTGACAGGGACCCCCAGGCACCCAGACCAGCTTCCATACATAGACTCCTGGTTACAAATCGCTGATCAGCTACCCCTTTGGGTTTGGTTCTGCGAAATAGGCAGGGAAAGTGTAGGATCTTTGTGCCCCTACCAGTTCTGGGAAAAGGCAAAGAAAAGCCAACAAAGGTTATCCACCAAGGGGACCCCAAAGAAGAGCCCCCCCAATCCCCCACCGTGCCTCTGCCCTACATTCCAACTGCTCTGCTGGTTCCTGTTCAGCCTCTTCACCCTTGACCGGACAGCCCCCTACCATCTGTGTCTCCACCGCCTCCAAGTCCAGAGTGCCCTCTGAGCCCTCTGCAACTTTGCTCGGCCAACCAACCAGCCCAACAGCCTGCAGCCCTGCAGATACCCTTACGAGAGACCCGAGGCCCTCCCCAGATTAATGAGGGTGGCTCTGTCCAGCCAGGACACCTGGTCTTTTATTACCAACCCTTTTACTAATCTCCTGAACTGGAAGCACCACACTCCATCCTGCTCGGAAAAACCGCAGGCAGTGATTGACCTATTGAGTCTCTTCCTCGCTACCTGGGATGACTGTCGCCACCTCCTCCTGGCTCTCTTCAACACTGAGGAATGCTGCTGGAGCCTGTCAGAGGCTCAGCGATGGCTCCAAGGGCCTGCACCAGCTGCTACAGTAGACCCTGCAGCCAACGCCCTGCGGGTTGCACTGGACGTTTGGCCCAACTGGGACTTCAATGCCCTGGATGGGAAGCACTCCCTCAACAAGTACTGGCAAGCCCTGTTGCAGGGACTGACTGAGAGAAGGAGCCAGAAAACCAACCAATATGTCCAAGACAACAGAGGCGCACCAGAAGCCAGGTGAATCGCCCATGGAGTTCTATGAGAGACTGTGTCAGGTGTCCTGGGTGTACACCCCTTTCAACACTGAAGCACGAGAGAACCAACGCATGGTCAACACAGCGCCCACAGCTCAGTCTTACGCTGACATCCGCCGTAAGGTCCAGAAGCTTGAGGGCTTCACAGGAATGAACACCACTCAGCTGCTGGAGGTTGCAAACAAGGTGTTTGTAAACCCCGACCGAGAAGCCCCAAAGATGGGTGACAAGCGAATGAAGCAAGTATCCCTGCTGGCTGCCGTGCTGAGGAACCCAAGTCCTGTGAAACAAGACTGCTCCCCTGTGAAAAGGGGACATCAAGAGACCCACATTACATCACGACCAGTGCGCCTACTGCAAAGGGGCCAGACGCGGGAAGGATGAAGGCCCCCATCGCAGAGGGTCTGAAGGGTCAGAGAAGTTTGATCAACCCAGCAGAGAAAGGTACCAGCCTGGGCCAGTCATCCAAGATCTTACTGGCCTGGCCAGAGCAGACTCAGACTAAGGAGGACCAGGGTCCTTGATTCTGGACCCCCAGGGAGCCTACAGTTGCAATGAAAGTAGGGGGCCAATCAATAACTTTTATGGTGGACACCAGGGCTGACCACTCTGTGGTGACCAGACCTGTGGCTCCCCTCACAGGTCGAACAGCAACTACTGTCCGGGCCACTGGGGACAGGACTGCTTGCTCATTTTGCAAGGCCCGCTCATGCCAGCCAGGGGGCCATCTAGTGACTCATGAATTCCTGTACTTACCGGAGTGCCCCATTCCCTTGCTGAGAAGAGACTTGCTGACAAAGCTTGGGGTGCAGATCACCTTTGCCCCCAGGGAGCCCACGAGCCTCACCCTGGGGAGTCAATGGGCTCTGATGATGGCTGTGACCGTGCCCAGAGAAGATGAATGGCACCTCTATTCTTCCAAGAGACAACACACAAATTCAACCAGCCTGCTTAAACAGTTTTCTGCTGTCCTGGCAGAGAAGGGGTCCCCAGGTTTGGCCAAAACCCATGAGCCCATGGTGGTCAATCTGAGGCCAGGGGCCACTCCTGTCAGACAGAGGCCATGTTCCTAACCCTAACCCTAACCCTAACCCTAACCCAGTACCATGGGAAGCGCACCTGGGAATTCGGGACCACATCCAACACTGACGCGATGCTGAAATTCTGATTGTCAGTCTCCCTGGAACACTCTGCTGTTATTGGTTAAGAAGCCAGGAGGGAACAATGATCGCCCCATCCAGGACTTCCACACTGTCAACAATGTAGTGATCAGTATTTCATCCAGTGGTCCCAAACTCTTACACCGTCCTGAGCCTCTTACCTGGCCAAGCAAGCTGGCTCACCTGCCTTGATCTCAAGGACGCCTTCTTCTGTCTCCTTCTACCGGCCAGCCAGCCCTTGTTTGTCTTTGAGTGGGAAGACCCACACACTGGGAGAAGGACACAGCTGATTTGGACCGGACAGCCGCAAAGCTTCAAGAACTCACCTACCCTGTTTGGTTAAGCCCTGGCTGCGGATCTTGCTGCCTTCCCAAGAGAAACCTTGAACTGCACCTTATTCCAGGATGCAGATGAACTGATGCTAGCCAGTCCCACCCAAGGGGACTGCTGGAAAGATACTAAAGCCTTATTGGCTCTACTCTCCTCCACGGGGTGCAAGGTGTCATGGAAAACGCCTCAGATCTGCAGACAGGAGGTCAAGTACCTTGGGTTTCTCATTTCAAAAGGGCCTCAGGGGTTCGGACATGAGAGGAGGCGAACCATCTGTTCAATACTTCAGCCAAGCACCAAGAAAGAAGTCTGTGAGTTCCTCAGAGATGCTGGAGTCTGCCAGATCTGGACACTGGGCTTTTCTGAAATTGCCAAACCATTGTTCAACACCACAGTAGGGTCTGGCAAGGACCCCCTAGAATGGGGGTCTTCAAGGAGATAAAGAGACTCTTGACCAGCGCTCCAGCATTAGGGCTGCCAGATGTGACACGGGACTTTAACCTCTTCGTGCATGAGAAAAATCACACTGCACTGGGGTCCTCAGACAAACAGTTGGGCCATGGCAGTGCCTGGTCACATACCTATCCAAACTGGATCCTGTGGCTGCAGGATGGCTGCCATGTCTCTGGGCATTGGCTGCCACTGTGGTCCTGGTCAGAGAAGCAGGTAAACTTACGCTGGGACAAAATATATATGTAAAAGTTCCCCTGCTGTTCCTGTGCTGATGAACAGCCAGGGGCACAAGTGGCTGACCAATACCAGGACTCACTATCAGGGACTGCTTTGCGAAAACCCACGGGTCTGCCTAGAGACTGTGTGGATGCTGAATCCCAGCACCTACTTACCTACAGAGATGGGAACCCCCAATCATAACTGCAAGGAGGTCATAGATGAAATTTATTTGAGCAGGTCGGACCTGATGGACACTCCCTTCCAGAACCTGGAACTGGAACTATTTACTGACGGAAGCAGTTTCATCCAGGATGGACAACGCAAAGCAGGCTATGCGATAACGACAATGGATGAGATAGTAACGGCTGAGGCCTTGCCACAAGGGTGGTCAGCACAACGGGGTGAGCTGTGGGCACTCATCCAGGTGCGAAGGCACGCCGAAGGAAAGAGAGTTAACATCTACAACTGACTCAAGGTGTGCCTTTGCTACTTTACATGTTCATGGAGCTATTAATAAGGAAAGGGGCTACTGACCGCAGAGGGAGAGGATATCAAAAACAAAGAAATCCTTCAACTGTTAGAGGCAGTATGGAAGCCTTCCCAAGTGGCAGTCATCAAGCGCAAAGGCCATCAAAGAGGAACTGATCCAGTCAACAAAGGGAACTGGTTGGCCCACTAGGCAGCCAAGGAGCTGGCAGCCCAACCAACCCAACCGAGTCCCACAGTGGGCCCTGAGCCAATCTCTAAGGTCCTCTTGGCACCAGAACTGTCTCCATCCCTGAGATATACCAAGGAAGAAGATCAGTGGGCTTTGGATGAGGGAGGAACAAAAGGAAAAGAGGGCTGGTGGAAGCTTCTAGACCAAAGACTCTTTGTCCCCAGCAATATAGCAATCCGGCTGGTGAAACAGCACCGTGAGACAACTCACTTAGGGAAAACTAAGCTGGAAAGTTTACTGAGCTGTTACTATTTCATTCCTAAGCTCCCAACCCTGTGTGCTGAGATCAATGCTAGATGAGTGACTTGTGCGCAAAACAATGCCAGCCAAGGACCAAGACCCAGCCCAGGGTTGCAGACAGCTGGGACACTGCCCTTTGAAGATCTAGAAGTGGACTTTACTGAAGTCAAGACCTACAGGGGCTGTAAGAATTTACTTGTGGTAGTCTGCACCTACTCAGGATGGGCTGGCTGAGGCCTACCCCACGTGCACTGAACGGGCATGAGAGGTGGCCAAAGTCCTACTAAGAGACATAATCCTGAGATATGGGCTACCTCTCTCCATAGGGTCCGACAACAGGCCAGCCTTTGTGTCTGAGATAATCCAGACTTTGTCCAAGACACTAGGAGTCAAATGGAAGCTCCATACCACTTATAGGCCACAAAACTCTGGGAAAGCTGAGTGCATGAATTGGACCCACAAGACTACGTTAGCTAAGCTTTGTCAGTAGGCCCAGTTACTGCTACAGTCAGTAGGCCCAGTTACATGCTACCCCTAGCCTTACTCGATGCACCCGAAGTCCTCAGGCTATTCTCCCTTTGAGATCTTATACGGGAGACCACCCCCAGTGATAGGAAAGTTCAAGGGAGAACCCCGACAACTAGCTGACCTGGAGATGTCCTGATGCCTTCAGGCCCTGGGAGAAGTCTTCCGCCATGTCACCTGAGAAACCTTAGGAAGGACTCCCATTCCTTTGGGAACTGAGTTCATCCCTATCAGCCAGGAGACAAGGTACAGGGTAAAGACTGGAAAAAGGAACCACTTCAGCCAGTCTGGACAGGCCCCCATACGGTCGTCCTGGCAACCTCTACTGCTGTTGAAGTTACAGGTGTCACCCCCTGGATCCACCTCACCAGAGGCAAGACAGCAGCAGCTCCTCGTGACAAGACCATCTGGAAAGCAGTTCAAGACCCCGAGAACCCACTCCAAGTCTGGGTCCCAAAGCGACAGCTAGTCACTCTAGGAGCTGGCTAGTCAAGGCACAGCCGGAGCTTGAGGATTTGACAGCCCTGCTCCAGCCGCATCCCAGCAGTTGGCTGGTCAACACACAGTGGGAGCTTGAGAATCCGGTTATTGGATGTAAATGGGCTTCCAAGGTCACCCCTGGCCCCTTCCCTGATGGGCATTACTGCCGTGCTCTTTGCTATAGAACTAGCTTCAGCCACACACCAGGACTGGAATTTGGGTCAGAAGCTGCTATTAGCTGTCTGCTGTCTCATCGTAGTGGGGAGTATCATCCTTATTAGGTGCCTCTTGTAATCACTACTGGATCAGACCATCACCACCCCTCCGCCCCCCACCACCTTCCCTTTTTCAACTAGGGACACTGGAGAGTCAAGGTTACGATGACACCCTGCCAAATGGGGACAGGTTATTCCACTGGCCTTGATGCTTTCTGTGGGTCAGATACAAAAGGTCACCTTGACTACAATCTACCTAAAGGTAGTGGGATTGTTAAGTGGAATCAAATGTTTTGTGTAATAGTGGTTTATATCCAGCTAAGCTGTAGTGTATTAGAAAGTAAAACAGACCCCACGTGTATTTCATGCATTCACATGACTAGATCAAGTCAGGGGGTCACGTAGACCTTGCTTTACCATACTCACTACTCTTGCCAAGAAGAGGTCAAGTAACTTGTGTACATAATAGAACAACCTATTCTAATTGTCAACAAGAAGGCCAATATATTTGTTTTGACCCCCGGTTCCACCCCCAGTGAAAACTGGTTAGCGGTTTGCCACCTCGAAGGAAGGCTCCTGATGAACGGGACGCAAATCACGGCTTTGCAACACCGGTGTCGGTGCACTGTGCCATGTGTGCTGCTGCCGACAAAACCCCAGCCTTCTAAATCGCAGGGGCTCATCACAGTGAATGAGAACATTCATCTGAAGACAAATATATGTGTAACCCGGCATCTCATAACACTGGGTGTCATGAAGGCAACTGGCATCGCTGCTGGACCTCGGCCCGCATCAGATGTGCAACCTGGGAAAATACAGAGGCGACCTGGGAGAATAAGGACAAAGCAGTACTCCAAAAGGGAACTGTTGGTCCCAGATTTAGTCAGAGACATGGAGCCCAGTCACTTTCACTGTTTTCAACCCCAGAGACCCAAGATGGAGAAAGGGTCACCAAATCGGCATCTATATTAATGGGAGAGGTATTGACCCAGGAACTGCATTGATATTCCAGCGCATTTCTGTTCCACTCCGGGTTTCCACGCACAGGCTCTTCCATTCCTTTTATGAAGAGATGGAAAGTGGGCCCCCCTCCAATTTCAGCCAAGATTAAAAATCTGTTCCTAGCCCTAGCAAAGACCATAGCCCAGACTTTAATGGTTATTTTTTGCTATGTGTGTGTGGGAACTAATATGGGAGACCAATAGCTCTGGGAAGCTAAAGAATTAGATCCCCAGAGACCCTTTTACAACTCAGGAAAATTCAAGCAGACCAGGGTCAGAATTTGGCATTTAAAGACTTCCATAATCAGCAAAAACTGCCCGGCAAGGTGGGGCCCATCATTCAGTGCTCCAGTAGGAAACCTCACTTGTTTTGGCCAAAAGCATTATAATACAACTATTCATACTTATGGTTGGTGGGGAAGCCCAAACTATACAGAACCTAATCCTCACTCTCTAACAAGCTTCCCCGATTTAAAGACCCAATGGGATGATTTGTCCACTGAAGGCCATTGGTCAGATCCAGAAGGATTATATTGGACTTGCGGGACTAACACATAATTCAGTTTTGCCAGCCAACTGGTCGGGGGCATGGGTGTTGGGGACTATCTGTCCCTCCTTTTTCCCACTCCCCCTAGCCAAAGGTGAATCATTGGGAATCCCAGTTTATAAAGACAGAGGCCCCACCAAAAAGCACAGATCTCTACAGATTGGAGACTGGAAAGATGACAAATGGCCTCCTGAATGCATAATCCGATAATTACATGTCAGCCACGTGGGCAGAAGATGGGTCCTGGGGCTACCAAACCCCAATTTACATGCTTAACAGAATTATCTGGTTCCAGGTGGTGACTGAAATTATTACTAATGAAACGGCCAAGGCTCTTGATTTATTGGCAAAACAACAAACCAGGATGTGTAATGTTATTTATCAAAATCACCTAGCCCTAGATTACTTTACTGGCTGCAGAAAAGTGCATCTGTGGAAAGTTCAATCTTAGTAACCGTTGCCTACAGATAGATGATAAGGGAAAGGTTTTAGGAGAAATAACCAGAAAGATAACTAACATAGCTCATGTCCCAGTCCAGACTTGGAAGGGATGGAATCCCAGAGAGGTATCTGGGGGATGGTTTTCTTATCTAGAAAGATTCAAAGCTCTAGTAGGAATAGTCCTACTCCTCCTTGGGACCTGCCTCCTCTTACCTTGCCTTTTGCCATTATTCATGAGGACAATTTCCAGCCTATCTGAGGCTGTTGTGGACAAGAGGGTCATCACACACCTCCTAGCCCTGAAAAGTTATTGGCCCCTGAGCCAAGAAGATCAAAAGGTTGATGCCGTATAAGATTTAAGGGGCATCAGGAGCAGGTATTGAAGAAGAAAATTTTAAAACTTGCACCCAGCCAGAAACAACCTCATGCTCCTTCTGCTTCTTCAACTCAGCTAGCTCCTTGCAGTCATGTAAGTTACATAGTTTCCGGAAGACAGATACTTGCTACAATGCTAGGAGCTGAAACTTACCTCACTCACCCTTGTCAATTACCCAGACCCTGCAATCCTGCTTAATCATGTTTGTCTGTGTAAAGGTTAGGCATCTGCCCCGCTGTGTCCTAACAGCTGTTCCCAAGTTCAGGAGACCCCAAGTTTGAATAGCCTATGAACAGTCAGCGCTGCCCACTGAAGTCTGAGCCATGCACTGTCTATAAGAACTCTGTAACTTCTTTGTCTGGGCTCAGAGCTGGAAGGGTCAACTCCTCTGGACCTGCCAGTGCAGTAAACCTGAGTTCTCCGGCTCTCTGGATGTGGTGCTTGGTCTCTTGAGGGACTGGCTTCTGCAACACTGGGATCTGTCTACACCCCTCCTGGCTTCTACTGTTCCCAGAAGCCCTTGGGGTTGTAGCTGCAAGACTTCAACCTCTGCCCCCTTTGTCACTTGACCTTCTCTGTGTCCTCTTCCTATAAAGACACTAGTCATTGAATATAGGGTCTACACTAAATCCAGGATGATTTCATCTCAAGATCCTTAATTATCCATAACTGCAGAGATCTTATTTCCAAATAAGAGCACACTCTGTAGTTCCAAGTGGACATGAATTTTAGGGGAACAGTACTCAATCCACTCTAAAGAGCCAAGTAAAATAAAGTGTTAAAGGCCTATGTCCACTGAATTCTTGCTGCAAGTGACGGGAAACTGATTAAAAGCAGCCATTTGAGAGAACTCTAGATTAACATCACTCATGGTAGAGGAAGTAAATTAACTCTTCCAAAACAGCAAAAATGATTTTTGATTTGTTCAGCCCACTCATCATCCACCCATCTAAGGATCTACTCATCAATACAGTTATTGAACACCTATATGTTTTTGCACTGTGCTGAGCATGATGTACTTATACTGAAACAGGTTTCAGCAGAATCATTAGTTGTAACAGAATACAGTCACATTCATCTTCAAATAAGCCATAATGCTGCTTTGGTTTGCACACAAAACTTCTGCAACAAGACGGGCACAAGACTAGGAAAGTATTTGTGAGGAACAACTCTGAAACATGCTACAGTTTGCTTTTGTCATTTAAATCTGCTGTGTGTGCCCGCGTAGACAGATGATGGATGGATGAATGGACAGACAGGCAGATAAGACAGACAGATAGCTAGCCTAGATGGATAGCTGAGTATCTGCTCTCAAATCTCATTTTCTCTTTCTGGACAAGCATGATTACACTGCACACGTTAGTCTCCTTTGCGGTTAGGCTGGGAGCACGGTACTGGATTTTGGCCAGTGAAATTATGTGAAAGTGACATGCGTCATTTACAGGTTTGGAAAAATATTCCTCCTTCCCTTCCATGGAGATCACATGCCAAAGGTGTTTGGTTCAAGACGGAAGAAACATGGATCTCTAAGGAACATGGAGCAGAAGGACCAAGTAGACCCACTGAACTCAGGTCAGACAGTGATGGGAGTAAGAAGCCAACGTCTAGTATAGTAAGCCATAAGCACTGGAGGCTACCATCACAGTAGCTGTAGCACTTTCCCGGGGCGCCTGCAGGCATTCTCTCCTTCCCACCTGCAACCTGATGCTGCTTACTGGTCAACCCGCTCGCTTTCACCCTGAAAGTATCTTGCTTTTGCATGAGCTTATTCTCTTATCATTTGTCTCTCCCCCTTAGAATGCAGTCTCTGAGTGCAGGAACATTAGCTTTTTTCCTTTGCACATGCATGCTAAGTCGCTTCAGTTGTGTCTGACTCTTTGACCCTAAGGTTCGTAGCCCGCCAGGCTCCTCTGTCCATGGGATTCTCCAGGAAAGAATTCTGGAGTGAGTTGCCATGCCCTCCAGGGCATCCTCCTGACCTAGGGATCAAACCGCGTCTCAGGCATTAGCAGGCAGGTTCTTTACCACTAGCGCCACTTGGGAAGCCCTTCCTACTGCTTACTGCTAAAACTTGAAGGGCTCCCAATAAATCTCTGTTAAATGAAATAAGAAATGAACAGACTAAATTTTTTTCTCTTCATTCAAAAAACTGGTCACCAAGTTTTACCAAGTGTATTTCTTTAATATCGCTCACTTGTGTTCCTTTCTGTCCATCATCTGTGACCAGATTAGTTCAGGCCTCACTTTTCTCTACTTAGGTGAGCAAACAGCTTTCTGGTCTACCTATGGCTGACCTAATACTCCATATTCCATTCTCTACATCACTACCAGATCCACTGAAACACAAAACCAATCATGTCACTGCTCTGCTTAGAGCAGTGCCCCTGCGCGAAACTTCCAGTATTTTAAGTACCTCCTCAGCTCCTGTCCTTAGCATAAGAAGACACTCCAGGCTTATCTGCATATTTCTGTCCCAACTCTATTTCCCCATTGGCTGCATCTTTTAGAACTCCCTTTCCCCCTCTCCATCCCTCTTCCCTGCTAAAATAATTCCTCATTATCTTCAAGACTCAATGCAGACAACTCCTTTAACAGAGGAAACTTCTCTGACTTTCCTCCAGGGTGGGGTGTTCAGTCCTGCTCTGCTGTCCCCCAAGCCCCTTTTTTGTACTGTAATGTATCAAGGTGTTTACTTGTTTGACACCTCCACTAGCTGAGCTACCTTTGGGTGGGGATTGTGTTTTCAGCACCTAAGAAAGAGCCAGACTCAGAAAGGCCTCAGTTCAGTTCAGTTCAGTCGCTCAGTCGTGTCCGACTCTTTGCGACCCCATGAATCGCAGCACCCCAGGCCTCCCTGTCCATCACCAACTCCCGGAGTTCACTCAGATTCATGTCCATCGAGTCAGTGATGCCATCCAGCCATCTCATCCTCGGTTGTCCCCTTCTTCTCCCGCCCCCAATCCCTCCCAGCATCAAAGTCTTTTCCAATGAGTCAACTCTTCGCATGAGGTGGCCAAAGTACTGGAGCTTCAGCTTCAGCATCATTCCTTCCAAAGAAATCCCAGGGCTGATCTCCTTCGGAAAGGCCTACCACTAGATACTTCTTCTGGCAGATCATTCATAAATACATAACTGAATTATCTCGTGTGCAAAATATTTTGATGTTCTCCATGGGCCTTTTTGAGAATAGTGAACAACAACAGCAGCTTTAGAAGCACTTCTCAGAAATGCCTGAGCTCGGAACTAATAATCATGCTTAACAAAAGGATCAACCCTGGGCCTCCCCTGGTGGTTCCAATGGCTAAGACTCTGCTCCAAATGCAGGGGACCCAGGTTTGAACCCTGGTGAGGGAACTAGCTGCCACACACAGCATCTAAGAGTTTGGAAGCTGCAACTAAAAGATCCCACATGCCACAGCTAAGACCAGACACAGCTAAGTAAATAAATAAGAATCAAGCTTGCATCCACCAAGGACGGTCTTATAGGAGGGAAGTTGCCTTATGGGAGAGAAGCTAAGTAGAAAACATTCTCTACATAAATCTGAATCTAGTCACACTACATGTCACCAGTAGCATCTTTTTTTTTCTTTTTTTGAGATAAAAGCTTGTGAAAATGTATATTACAGGCGGTCCTAAGATGGGAAACACCTAACCAAGAACAATAGCCTAAGTGATGTCTGATGAATACCAGATCTGCCTCTTGAGAAACCTGTATGCAGGTCAGGAAGCAACAGTTAGAACTGGACATGGAACAACAGACTGGTTCCAAATAGGAAAAGGAGTACGTCAAGGTTGTATACTGTCACCCTGCTTATTTAACTTATATGCAGAGTACATCATGAGAAACGCTGGGCTGGAAGAAGCACAAGCTGGAATCAAGATTGCCAGGAGAAATATCAATAACCTCAGATATGCAGATGACATCACCCTTATGGCAGAAAGTGAAGAAGAACTAAAGAGCCTCTTGATAAAAGTGAAAGAGAAGAGTGAAGAAGTTGGCTTAAATCTCAACATTCAGAAAACTAAGATCATGGCATCCGGTCCCATCACTTCATGGGAAATAGATGGGAAAACAGTGGAAATAGTGTCAGACTTTATTTTGGGGGGCTCCAAAATCACTGCAGATGGTGACTGCAGCCATGAAATTAAAAGACGCTTACTCCTTGGAAGGAAAGTTATGACCAACCTAGACAGCATATTCAAAAGCAGAGACATTACTTTGTCAACAAAAGTCCATCTAGTCAAGGCTATGGTTTTTCCAGTAGTCATGCATGGATGTGAGAGTTGGACTATAAAGACAGCTGGGCACCAAAGAATTGACACTTTTGAACTGTGGTGTTGGAGAAAACTCTTGAGAGTCCCTTGGACAACAAGGAGATCCAACCAGTCCATCCTAAAGGAGATCAGTCCTGAATATTCATTGGAAGGACTGATGTCGACGCTGAAACTCCAGTACTTTGGCCACCTGATGTGAAGTGCTGACTCATTTGAAAAGACCCTGATGCTGGGAAAGATTGAAGGTGAGAGGAGAAGGGGACCACAGAGGATGAGATGGTTGGATGGCATCACCGATTCAATGGACATGAGTTTGAGTAAACTCCAAGAGTTGGTGTTGGACAGGGAGGCTTGGCGTGCTGCGGTTCATGGGGTCACAAAGAGTCAGACATGACTGAGTGACTGACCTGAACTGAACTGAGACTCTTTTATTAACCTAATATTCCTAGGAGTTACTGAAAGAGAAAGAATGAACTTCTGAAGAGTTGTCTAAATTCGAACAAACTTCTAGCGAGCTAATCCTTTTATTGCCAATTCAGAATACAGATAATGCACAATCTAAAGAGAAGTGGAAGGAAGGGAGGGAGGAAAAGAAAGGAAAAGGTTTTCTACTGCTTGAATATTTGATTTCTAACCTCAGGAAGAACAAGGACTTTATAACAGCCTGTTTCTGTCCATGAATTTAGGACTTCCCTGGTGGCTCAGATGGTAAAGTGTCTGCCTACAACCTGGGAGACCTCGGTTTGATCCCTGGGTTGGGAAGATCCCCTGCAGAAGGAAATGGCGACCCACTCCAGTACTCTTGCTTGGAAAATGCCATGGGTGGAGAAGCCTGGTAGGCTACAGTCTATGGGATTGCAAAGAGTCGGACACGACTGAGCGACTAAACTTTCACTTTCCAAGTACAAAGAGAGCATTTTACTACAATGAAAATGGAAATATATCATATTAGAGAATTCACCTTAAGTATTTAGGAACTCCTGCTGGATTTGATGGCTAAAATTACAGTTGTGAAATCTGTAAGTGCCAGGAGCTAGGGATTAATCAGTTCACACATTCTGATGAAGGAGTTACCAACCAACAAGTTTCCTCTTAGACTTGTGAAACACACCTCTCCGTTATTTGGTCTTGATTCCGGTTCTGGCAGAAGTGTGCTGTGCAGTTCCTCTGGGCCAAACTGAAGCCTGCTCCCACCTGGTCCAGCTGGAACATGAACCAGATGGAAGGTGATTTTGATCTTCTTTTGTCTTCAAATATCTAGCTGCTATTCCCCGAATTACCAATGGAATGGATGCACAAAATCGACCCCTCTCCAGAAAGGTAGCATGCAATCACTGTAATCAATAAAGGAATTATTTTAGGGAAGAAAGATGCTTAAATAAATCTACAGAAACAATTCAAAATCTCCCAAATGACACTCTGGATCACATTGCCAAGACAAGTTCTATGTCAAGGAAAGGTAGGCCAAAATGAATTTTAGGCAGAGATGCCTGGATCAAAAGGCTTTCCAGGTGGTTCAGTGGTAAAAGAACCCGCCTGCCAATGCAAGAGAAGCGAGTCTGATCTCCAAGTCAGGAAAATCCCCTGGAGAAGGGAATGGTTACCCACTCCAGTATTCTTGCCTGGAGAATCCCATGGACAGAGGTGCCTAGCGGGCTGCAGTCCATGGAGTCGCAAAACAGCCAGACACGACTGAGTGACTAAGCATGCATGCACTGGTGACTCTATAGGTGTGGACTTTTATCACTAAGATTCTGGAGTTGAGAAAATGAGGTTTACTGGGGTTAAGTGACTTACCCACAGTAATCACAGAGCCAATAACTGTAGGGGCCGGGATCCAAATCCAGTCAGTCTCATTCCAGAGTCCACACATGGATCCTCTCAGCTACAATGCCTGCCACCCACCTTCCTATGCCTCCTGGGGGCAGAGACTGGTGAGTGGCTGCAGAGACACCAAACCAGAGCTTCTTAACCTCTCATGCCACAGAATCCTTTGGCAAGCCAGCCTACAGACTCCTTTCCAGAATAATGTTTTTAACCTCTTAAAAGAAAGCAACTCATTTTATTAAAATTCACTGATCAAATTCATTAAAAGTTCTCAGGCACAATCATATATGCACTTGCTGGGAGACAGCGTGAGGAATCCCACCCATGACATGGTCATGCGGCAGAGGCCTGATGGGCAAGGTGAATCAGGCCTCAGGTTTTCCCCCTGGTATTTCCTGAGTATGTACCCCCCCCCCCCCAAAATAAGAATATGCCTGCCTTATTGTATTGCGTTTTTCTACTTTTCTGACACTGTCTGGAAAAAGTTAATTTAGGGCTTCAGTCTCCTGCAAAAGAATGTCTCGGCTTAAAACCCCCTCTGATAACTCTCTCTAGCTTGGCTAACAGGTTCCCCCGGACCTCTTACAGCTTGTGAATTGCTTGCAGACCCCCAACCATGAGAGGCACAAAGCTTGAAAACATCTTAAAGATACAGAGCCTTTTCTAAAGAGCTAAAAATCATATTGGTGATGGATTTCACTGTTGACTCAATGATTGCTGCCAGGCCTCCAATATTCCTTATCTTTTAGGCACCTGGGAGGATGTTAATCAATGTAAATGGGATATGGAAAAAGATATATAATAGTTTTGATGTTAGCAACACTAGACTTTTGAGTTAATTACTTTTCTTTTGTTATAAATCAATGTACTCCTTTTACTTGTTATAAGTTGCTGTATCTTTGCTATGTAAGAATGTAACTTTATTTAGTGTTTTCTGAGAGTGGCACCAGACTTTGAGAAGAACAACACAAATAAGTCTTCTGGTTGACAAACCTTTATCAGAAAAAAGGCTGTAAAATGTTAATTGGCCCTTTTGGCCGGAAGATGATATAAATCACCGAAGACTTGTGTATACAACTAGGTATGCAGAGAGAAAGGCCTGGTTTTGATAAGAGTCTGGGCTGCTAACACTGCATAATTTTGTATCACCCACTGATCTCTATGTACAATCAAAAAGGTATAAAAGGCCTTTCTAGACAATAGAGGCCGGGCCAGTCATTGGAAGGACTGGTTTCCCCGTGTCTCCTCTTTACTCTAATTTCAGGCTGAATTCCCATCTGGGCCGTGGAGGCTTGCCATGTCTACTTACTTGCCCTGGCTTCTAAGATCCGTAAGAGAGGGAGCCCAAGGTGGGGCACCCTCCAATATTCAAGAGGATGCCGGTGGCCTAACGTAGATGGTGCAAGCTCCTTGTCTGGAACTTTATTGGCTTTCCACGTAAACCAAGTTATTCAGCCTCTTTTCTCCACTTAATTTTCCTACTACACTATTTCTTCCTAATCTAATTTTATATTTATAAATAAATAAGTTTTTTCCTCGCCAATGCCGTCCCCGCTTCGAATTCCCTGGATCCACTAGGGCTGGACCCTGGCAAGCACTTTTTTATTAATGCATTCAACAATATGAGATCTTGCAGAGGTCCCCCTAAAGAATCTAATTTTGAAGTACTGATTAGTACAAAAATATTTTCAACTAATATAACGTGATATGAAAATGTTATTTCTATGGTGACAAAGTCACAGCTGCTGTGCTTTCCACTGCAGTGTTTGCCAACATCCGAATGAAGGAAATGCTCAATTTCAGTCAGAACTTGAAAAATAGACCCTGTCTTCCATGCCCTGCTCAATGTAGGTTCCTTTTTCCCATGAATTCTTTCCATGATGCCTTGGTTGAAGTCTCTTACACCAGCCGAAGTCAGCCCTGACTGAGAAAGCTGGCTAAAGGTCATCTATGTATGTGAAACTTTGGGGGCTCTGAAGTAAGTTTTTCTATCTTTACTAGCCCATCAGGAAATAGACTAGTTTTGATCTAGCATCCTTTCATTCCTGGGCCCCTTCATTCACAGCACAGAGTGTGAAAAAAGTAGAATGGATTGAGAGAGAGTGGGCCTGGAGGAATTTGATAGCTATTTGACTCATAGGATCTGAGAAGAATTTTTGGAATAGGCCTCCCAGGTTGGCTCAGCAGTAGAGAATCCTCCTGCCAATGCAGGAGACCCAGATTCGACCCCTGGGTTGGAAAGGTCCCCTGGAGGAGGAAATGGCAACCCACTTCAGTGTTCTTGCCTGGAAAATCCCATGGACAGAGGAGTCTGCTCTGGCAGGCTACAGTCCATGGGGTTGCAAAGAGTTGGACACGACTTAGCGACTAAACCACTGCCAGTACCAGGTAGCAGAAAGGCGGTCAAAGGTAGCTACATCCTTCTTTCTGGATGTAAAAGAAGAAAAGCACCTCAGACCATATATACACAATTCACAGACTTGACCATATCTATAAGCAAACTCTTAAACAGACAAACATTTGTGGCAATCATCTCAGCTCAGTAGGGTAACTCCCAAGTTCTTACCAATTTCTCACAATGAAGACTAATTAAAAAAATATTTATTTATTTGGCTGCTTTAGGTCTTAGCTGCAGCATGCAGGATCTTTAGTTACAGCACTTGCTCTCTCAGTTGTGGCATATGGGATCTAATTCCCTGACCAGGGATCAAAACTAGGTCTCCTACACTGAAAGTGTGGAGTCAGTCACTGAACCACCAGGGAAGTCTCTGAAGACTAATTTTTGAAGGGCAGCAGTTTCTGTGAACTGTCTCAAATAAGAAATTAACATAAATCTCTCTGAGTAAAATGATTCTTCATGGAGCTGAACTCCTAAAAGGGCCTTTTCAGTAAACTGCACAATTCTGGTGCTTATGTGTATATTAATAATTATTCAGCAAAGCTGGAGAAGGCGGCTGGGATGTACATTCCACTCCCCCGGAGGCAGACTGGGGAGTGAGTGTTGATTTTCTTTGCCCTGATCAAAAAGGCAGAAAGCAATTTTAGACTGAGATAAGTAAATTAAAAGAAAATCCTGGTGTAGAGGAGCCCTTGATGATTGCATACTCGCCTCCAAAACTGGGATGGGAACAGCCACTAACTGAATGGAATTATGAGCACTGTACTTGAATCAATGTGAACGTGAACTAAATTGATAACAAGTATCTAAGAAAATTAAATTCCACAAGCATCTGCAAACACAGAGTTGCCCGTGGCATTCAGCTTGGAAAGCGGGAGTGTTTTGTGAAACACATCTGAAAAATAGAGGAGAGGAAGCCTGTACCACTTGCTATTCAAACGCCTCCCTTTCCTTCAAAAATGAAATGCAATATTTCTGCTGTGCTTAAGTTCAACAGACAGGAGTGCAGGCACTCATAGAGATAGAGACCCATGTTTCAGTGAATTTCAGAAGGACATAATCAACAATGATGTTAAAACAAAAACAAATACTGTTTAGAATATGTACATTATGGAAACAGCGTAGGTAAGGAATGTGATATTTAAAATCAAACTTTTACCCTTTTACCTCCATTAAAAAAAGAGAAAAAGGAAAAGCAAAAATCAACCTAAGAACTATATGAAGGGTTTCTTCCTCTTCCCTCCCCATCCTGTCCGTCAGAAACGGAAGAGAAATTTATCAGGCAGATTTCAGGAGCCTGGAGTCTCAGTCTGGAGGTGGCTGGGAGCAGATGTGACAGAAGGAACCCTCCGGGTTCTGAGTGATGGTCAGCAGTGGCTTCAGACACCAGGGCCATCCTCAGGAACACTCAGGAGTGGGCAAGGAAGGCAGTGTCAGCCACTCCTCCAGGATATGCTAGAAATTTCCTCAGCACCTATCCCATCTAAGTGCTGTGGAGGTCCAAGCAAGGGGAGTCGGGGAGAGGGGGACAGAGGGACAGAAATGAATAAAGTTCGTTAACACAGAGCTAAGAAAGGACTGGCTTTCTGTGGTCCAGAGCAAAGGGGAATCTTCACTAACAAATGGCTCTCACCCAGAGGATGGAGAGGAGAGAAGAGGGGGGGAAAAGGTGGAAACATGCCCCTTTGGCTCAGAACATACTGGCCTAAAAGGGGTCATTGTCAGGGAAAACACAATGGATGGTGCACCATGAACAAGTGCCTGAAATATTTGGCTTCAGGACACCTGGCTCCTGACAGCACGTGTCATCCTGACTCTGCCCCTGGAATTGGCATGTTCTCCATTGGCGTTTACAGCATCATCAGCATGAGATCTATGAACAGAAAGCTGCTCTGGAGAAGGAGCTGAATAGGTGAGTGAGAAAGGACAGGATGGAGAGAAGAAAGGACATTCCCAGGCACTCTCCAGTTCAAAAGAAACCACGGTCTCTGGCATCTGCTCCAAGAACTCTGGAATCCGGAACACAGAGAAAATAATTCTTAATAATTCTCAATTATCGGCTTTTATCGATTAAACCTGGTCTTTCCTTAAATATATTCTTCTATTTAGTTCTAATCTGAGAATGCCTCTCACCTTCAAACTGAATTGGTCATAAAACCACATGTGAGAAGGCATGTTAAGATACATGCATCCCAGTGTTCACTGCAGACCTGTGTACGATAGACAAGACTTGGGAGCAACCTGTGGCCATCGACAGAGGGATGGACAAAGAAGATGTGTTACATGTAAATGATGGACAGTTACTCAGCCATAAAAAGGAATGAGATTGTGCCATTGGCAGCAACATGGACGGACCTAGAGATTTTCTCAGTCTGACTTACTGCACTTAGTATGATAGACAAATACTATACAGCATTACTTATATGTTGAATCTAAAAGAATAATACAACAGAATCTATATACAAGTCAGAAACAGACTCACAGACATAGAAAAAAAACTTTTGGTTACCGAAGGGGAAGGAGGAGAATAAACTAGGAGTTTGGGATTAGCAGATACAAACTACTATATATAAAACAGATAGGCAATAAGGATTTACTGTGTAGCTCAGGGAACTATATTTGATACCTTATAATAATCTATGGAAAAGAGTCTGAAAAAGAGATAGATACACAGATATAGATGACAATCACTTTGCTGTACACCTGAAACACTGTAAATCAACTACATTTCGGTTTAAAAAAAGAAAGAAAACATGTTACAGGATCAAACAGGCCCCACAGACATATTCCTGGGGAATCTGTGAATTCTTTATGGTAGAGTTTAAACATTTTTATAGTTTTATTTTTGTGATAATCTTTAAAATGTTAAAGAAAGTGTATTCAGATCACCTGTTCATCAAAAGCTTCAAAGCGCACCATTCACATCTGCATTCACGACCTAGTGGATTTCAAGCTGTGCTTCTTCTTTGCCAGTTGCTTTAAGAGCTTGCTGAGAGCAATGGCATCAAAGCAAGCATGACACGCAAGAGGACAGTCACATACACAGAGGCCAGTCCATACCTACAGCAGCTCCCGTCTCACCCAGGGTAAAAGGCCCCCTCTCCTGGCGCCTGAGCCTCCCTCTCTGATCTCAGTGCCCACTTCTCCCCTTCCCTCCTCCTACTACAGCCATGCTGGCCATCTCCATCACAACAGGCCTCCTCATGGATGGGACTTTGCTCGATTCTTCCCTCTGCCCACAACACGCTTCTTTCATGACACCACATGGCTTATTCACCTCCAAAACTTTGCTCAGACATCCCCTTCTGATTCTACAGAAAAGCACCACCCTCAGCCCCTCAGCACTTCCAATCCTCTTTCCTCTGCCCAATGTTTTCTCTTTCCATAGAGAAAACATATGATCTTCTGGCTATATCTTATCTCCTTATTAGGTTTATTGCTTACTGTCTGGAAGAGAGGTCCAGCCATATAGCCCTCCAAGCAAATGTGGCCCACCACTTGCGGTTTTAAATAAAGTTTTATTGGAACACAGCCACACCCACCTGTCCACAGGTCTAGCATCTGTGACTGCTTGAGGCCAAAATGACATAAGTGGGTCATTTTGACAGAGATTGTAGGACCCACAAAGATGAAAATGTCCACTCTCTATAGTCTGCCAATGCCCAGTTTAGGAGAGAAACTCTAACTGAACAAGGAGATATACAAGAAACTGACTTGTTTCTTCATTGATGTATCCCAGGTTTCCGTCACTAAATATCTGTAGACAGAATGAGTGAATGGTGTCTTCAGGGGCTTTGTTCTAGTGTTTGTTCCGTTTTGGTAGATTAAGTAGAGTAAGGTGGGGAAAACTGAGTCACCCACCACGCATGGTATGTGGAACGCAGATGGCTCTGGGTGGTAACAGTGAGTGGCTTTCAGGTTTATACCGATTTAAAAAAAAAAAAAACCACAGGGTGTTTATAAGAATTTTCTCTCCCATTAAAAGGGGTCTGTCCATTTCTTAAACTTGAGAAGTACAGGGATAGAGAGTTTGATCTGCGAGCAAGCCAACAGTTTGTTCTTAGTGTCTGTGACACTGGTGAAGCAATACCAACCGCCATGTGGTCTAGATTTTTAGGAGAGCCTTACTTCTCACTTGTCCCCTTGTTCCTGTAAGTTTAGCTGCATTTATAAGGATCTGTATCGTAATATCTGGTTCACACAAATGTTCACACAATTGAAAAGGGGGAAGAGAGGCTCCAGAAGAGAGATATCCTTGGTCTCAGTCTCATGACTGGAGGAGAGAAAGGGCTGGTGCCAGGGGATTCACACCTCTCCTTCCTCTCGAATCTAAGAGAAGAACCAGGAAAACACTTCAATTCCCTTTCTTCTGAAGGACTGAGGATACCTGTTCAAGTCTAACAGAATCAAGGAATTGGCCTGTTATGGGGCGTTAAGACACATCTATGCCAGTGTGTTCTTCTCCCGCTCACGCTGGTTTCTACACTGTGCTGTGCTTAGTCACTCAGTCACGTCCAGTGCTTTGTGCAGCCTCATGGACTGTATCCACCAGGCTCCTCTGTCCGTGGAATTCTCCAGGCAAGAATGCTGGAGTGCATTGCATTTCCTTCTCCAGGGGATCTTCCCAACCCAGGGATCGAATCCAGGTCTCCCACATTGCAGACAGATTCTTTGCCATCTGAGCCACCAGGGAAGCCCATGAATACTGAAGTGGGTAGCCAATCCCCTCTCCAAGGGATCTTCCTGACCCAGGAATCGAACCGGGGTATCCTGCATTGCAGGCAGATGCTTTACTAGCTGAGCTACCAGAGAAGCCCGTTTCTAACACTATTCTCCAATAAAAGGAATTAGGAGGACTTCCCTGGCGGTTCAATGGCTAAGACTCCACACTCTCAATGAAGGAGGCCCGGGTTCGATCCCTGGTCAGGGAACTTGATCCCACATTTTGCAACTAAGAGTTCACATGCTTCAGTTAAAAAGATCCTGCATGCCGCAACAAACACCTGGCACATAAATATTGAAAAATAAACTTAAAAAAAAAGAGAATGAGGACTCCTTACAGAAATGGCTGATTTGAGGACTAGGGCAGGAAACTAAAATACCTACCGAATGCCTTGATGACAGGAAGATGTATTTTCCCATCATTTCTCTAGATATCTAGTCTGGTAAACCAGACCAAAAAAACAGGAAATAAATGTGGATTGGAAAACATTGTTCCTATGAATCATGTGAATCTCGGGGCTACTTCTTAATTCTCTGTAGCCCTGTTAAGAGCCAGTTGGTGCCCATCTCCCCCACCCCACCCCCATCCATACATTGAAGCCCAGCTCCCAACATGACTGTATTTGGAGACAGGGCCTTTAAAGGGGTAATGGCACCCCACTCCAGTACTCTTGCCTGGAAAATCCCATGGGCGGAGGAGCCTGCTAGGCTACAGTCCATGGGGTCGAGAAGAATCGGACACGACAGCGACTTCACCTTCACTTTTCACTTTCATGCATTGGAGAAGGAAATGGCAACCCACTCCAGTGTTCTTGCCTGGAGAATCTCAGGGACAGGGGAGCCTGGTGGGCTGCCGTCTATGGGGTCGCACAGAGTCGGACATGACTGAAGTGACTTAGCAACAGCAGCAGCAGCAGCAGGAAACACAAAAAATGTGCCTGAAGCCTCCTGTAGTAGCCGGAAGGAAGGACATGCTCAAAACAAAACAACAACAAAAATCCCACCCACAAGACTGAAGTGAGTCAAAATGACTCAGAGGCCACATGAAGGAGCTCCTGATGGACCAGGGGAAACAATCTGGGTGAGCAAACGAAGAGTCCTGGACAGTAACCCAAAGGATAAAATAAATGTCTGAGTCCACTCTGACTTACCTAACTGATTGAACAAATAAACAAACAGGGGAAGAGAGACAATTCTCCCTTTCAGAAGAAATCCAAATGATTTATGTAGACTCTCCATCCTTTAACAAAGCGGACCACAGTCCCCGACTCCTGATGCGAGGGCTAAGCGTGGTGATGTCCTGCCAAAGAGGATGGTACCGAGATGGGGGGAGGGGCAACTCTGCGGAGGAGAATCCTGATAACACTACCTGAGCCAGGTGACCTAGGTCAGTATCCACAGAGTGAAGCCATGGCAGTGGCCGGCCCTTCCTCTTGAACACGGTGTCATGAGAATGGCCTGTATGCTCTTCTCCAAACCCACAATCCCAGTCTAACCATGAGAAAAACACTGGACATACCCGCACTGAGGGACGGTTTACAAACCCCTCCCTTGTCCTTCTCACCGTTCAGGTCCCCAGAAACAAGGAGATTCTGGGAAACTGTCACAGCCAAGAAGAGTCTTAAGGAGACACGACAACTAAAGGTAATGATGTGTCCTGGATGGGATCCCAGGACAGAAAAAGGACATTTGAGTGGAACTAAGGAAACATGAATAAAGCATGGACTTAATACATTATCTCTACTGGTTGATCATTGTGACTAATGTATGACATTAACATATGATGTTAATCATAGGAGAACTTGGGTCCATGAGAACTCTGTGTACTACACAATCTTTCTGTAAATCTACAACTACTCTCAAATAAAAATCTTACATGTGTAAAGAGAGATGCAAAATTATCTTTTCATTCAGCGCCATTAGTGACAGACTGCAAACCCTACAGCAAGAAGCACAACTGGGCCCCAGGCAGAGGCTGGTCCTCCACAGGAAGAGTGAATGACTGCTTCTCAGCACTTGGAGCCAATTCATTTCAACTGGTTTTCCATCCTTCCACTGCTCTCACCAAACCTTTAGGAATTTAGGACAGCTTGATGACGACAGTCAGCAAGGCAGATGATGGATCCACCAAAACGGACAACCACTCAGGGCTTATTTCCCCCAAGATGGGGAATCACAGGTTCGATTCACGACATTCAGTACAGATAGCCGTATGCAGAATATAACTACTCTGATTCTGCTATCTTCCTCGCTAAACTTTTCTTTTCCACTGAATGGGGGAAAGATTTCTTAAACTTTGGGACCTAGAGAAAACTGACCACAAACTGCAATATTCTCTCTGATGCATCAGTCAGACTTGTGATAACCTCTGTAAGCTTCAGTTCTCTGTAAAAATGGGAATGGTACCCAACCCACTTATCTTCCAGGGTCATTGTGAGGAAACGGAGGAACTACAGTAAGTCCCCTACATACGAAGCTTCAAGTTGCGAACTTTCAAAGATGCAAGCGTGCGTTTGCACGTCCAATCACAGACTCACGTGTTTGGCATACACCGTCAAGTGCATACACCCTCTACAAGTGGTTGTGTTTTTGCGTATTTCACTGTACAGTACTGAACAGAGTACAGTAGAGCAGTATCTTTAGTTTAAGCCCAGGATGTCCAGAAGCAAGTGTGAAAGCAGCAGCAATGTAACTAGTATCACTGTAGTTTTCAAGATACTGTACTATAAGATTAAAAATGTTTTCTTAACAATTAACTTTTTGTTAATTTTTCTCCAGGAGTGTTTTATCTCTATACTGTATTAAGAATGTCCGCTTATCTCCATTTTCATGAAAATGTGGGCATTCATATAAATGTACTGAATGGTTTTAAGAAAGCCATGGTAATTTTTTCTTATTCTATTCAACCAAAGAAATTATGATTTTTTTAAATAAAAAAATTAAAATGTTTATTTTTTGTGTTTGTTTTCTATTATTATTTGTGCAAAAAGTATTATAAACCTATTACAGCAAAGCACTATATAGCCAATTGTGTTAGTTGGGTGCTCGTGCTAAGTCCCTTCAGTTGTGTCTGATTCTGCGCGACCCTATGGAGCATAGCCAGCCAGGCTCCTCTCTCCAGGGGATTCTCCAGGCAAGAATACTGGAGTGGGTTGCCATGCCTCCAGGGGATCTCTCTGACACAGGGATGGAACCCGAGTCTCTTACGCCTCCTACGCTGGCAGGCAGGTTCTTTACTGCTAGCCCACCTGGGTTAGTTGGGTCCCTAGGCTAACTTTGTTGGACTTACGAACAAACTGGACTTATGAACCCGCTCTTGGAATGGAACTCCTTCATATGTAGGGGACTTACTGTATTGAGATAAAGATAGCTGGAGTCTTATAAAGCACAAAATAAATGAAAACTTTCAAAGGCAAGACTGGCAAAAATGACGACAAGAGCCACTCAGTATTGGAAATCCAATTTCTAGTATCTGTGGTATGATAAACAGAATGCAATATTGCCATAGCTATATTTTCTGGAGCTTATCCAGAAAGTGGGTCTTCCCTTGCAGCTCAGCTGGTAAAGAATTCACCTGCAATGCGGGAGACCTGGGTTCGACCCCTGGGTTGGGAATATCCCCTGGGTTGAGAAGGGAAAGGCTACCCACTCCAGTATTCTGGCCTGGAGAATTCCATGGACTATACAGTCATGGGGTCACAAAGAGTCGGACACGACTGAGCGACTTTCACTTCACTTCATCCAGAAAATACTGCTTGTTTCTCAAGGGGTGTACGAGGAGAGAAGTACCACTGCTTCCCCCATTACTGGCTTCCTCATCATATTAAGAAAAATGATCACAAACAAATTTAAGGTTCCTGATATGTCACCAAATAAGATTCCGTCTCTGAAAATGCAAACCCTTTGAGGTTGCAGATTTCTGCCTTGCTGTTCATCTTGATCCAACAGGCCAACCATGAGCATCACCCCAAAAGAAAATGGCTTTATCTAAAGCTTTCTCATGTGGTCGCACATATTAGGGTCCAACTCTCCAGTCTGCATTTTATTTTCAAGAAGCCAGCCCCTGTGAGGATCAAATTCCCTGAGCTCCTGTGTCCTGGCTTTAGACTTGTTCCTTTTGTCTCTCCCTAAATTAAAGAATTAGCCCTCGAGGGGAATGTCACTGTCCCTGTCACGCAGTGGCAGCCATCCTGTCTTGATGCCAGTTACAGCAACAACTGCCCAAGGAAGCAGAGCTCACCCCCCCGCCCAACCCCGAATAAAGAAATTAGCTTCCCCGACAACTCATTTATTCTGGCCTGCCCCTTCCTCGGAGGCTCTGACAAAGGTCCAACTGAGAAGCCTCATTTTTAAGTTCGATAATGTGCTACTTCACTTTTCCACTTTGAAAATCAGAAAGCAAGATTTTTAAATTTCCATTCGCAGTGAATGCTGAGCTTTCTTAGCTTCTGTTCCATTACCGTTCTTGGTCACAGAGGGGCACTCCACGGTTGCTGTTGGACTCTAATTCAGAAATCAGTAGCATCCTCAGACACAGTAATGACTCATAAGACTGTCTCCCGTTTGACGTGATGGGTGTTCCTGTGTCTCTCTTAACAACTCTCTACGGCACAGAGGACCAGGCCACGCATATCAGGATGTCATGAATACACTCAATTTCAGACAGCCTTGCTAACCAGCAGTGTGTCCCCTGCCACACCTAAAATTGGGAACAAAACTAGGCTATTTTCACACTAATGACAACACCAAACCAAAATCTAAATCAAGGTGAACGGCAAAGACTTTAATTCCATTTTTAGCTTCTAAGTCAAACTTCACTTCTAATTAGCTACCTATTCAGATGGTAAAGAATCCGCCTGCAATGTGGGAGACCTGGGTTAGAACCCTGGGTTGGGAAGATCCTTCAGAGGAGGGCATGGCAACCCACTCCAGTATTCTTGCCTGGAGAATCCCCATGGACAGAGCATGGGGGGGGCTACAGTCCATGGGGTCACAGAGTCAGACACGACTGAGTGACTAAGCATAGCACACATGCTTATTATTCCAAGAACAGGAAGCTGCTTTTTCCCCAAAGAAATGAGAGCAGTCCAAATTTCTTCTAAATCCATATATGAATTCCTCGCTGAGTTAGAACCTTGGCCATTCTCTGGCAGTGTTCACTTTAAAAATTTTCAAATATCTTAATTACACCGAGATTAAAGTTCTTGTGATGAAGAGAGTATATTTTGTTTGATTTTATAAACAAAGGGCTTTCCTGGGAAGATGGTCCCATTGTGAGTGAGTGCCTGGGGTTATTCTCAAGATAAAAGGACTGGTTTAAAAGGAGAATCATATTGTAAATACTGAACTATTCCCACTGATTTATTCATTCATTTTAAAAATTTTTAAAATTGGAATATAATTGTTTTACAATGTTGTGTTAGTTCCTGCTGTGCAGTGAAGCAGCCATATGTGCACATATATCCCGTCCCTCTTAAGACCTCTCACCCGCCACCCCAACCGCCCCTCTAGGTCCTCACAGAGCACTGCTTGAGCTAGGCTTCCTGTGCGTTACAGCAGTTTCACGCTAGCTGTCTATTTCACACCTGGTGGTGTGTATATGCCGATCCCAGGCTCCCAGTTTGTCCCCCTCTCCCATTTCCCCCATGCCCACATGTCCGTTCTCTGTATCTGCATCTCTATTCCTGCCTTGGAAATCGGTCCATCTGTACCAGTTTTCCAGATTACACACATGTGTTTTATTCCATCCATACGATACTTGTTTTACTCGTTCCGCCTTACTTCACTCTGTATGACAGACTCTTGGTCCATCCACATCTCTACAAATGACCCTGCTCTGTTCTTTTTTTATGGCTGAGTAGTTAACTTCAGTCACTCAGTCATGTCCAGCTCTTTATGACCCCATGGACTGCAGCACACCAGGCTTCCCTCTCCATCACCAACTCCCAGAGCTTGCTCAAACTCAGGTCCATTGAGTCAGTGATGCCGTCAAACCATCTCATCCTCTGTCGTCCCCTTCTCCTCCTGCCCTCAATCTTTCCCAGCATCAGGGTCTTCTCTAATGAGTCAGCTCTTTGAATTAGGTAGCCAAACTATTGGAACTTCAACTTCAGCATCAGTCCTTCCAATGAATATTCAGGACTGATTTCCTTTAGGACTGACTGGTTTGATTTCCTTGCAAGGAACTTTCAAGGGACTCTCAGGAGTCTCCTCCAACATCACAGTTCAAAAGCATCAGTTCTTTGGTGCTCAGCCTTCTTTAAGGTTCAACTCTCACATCCATACATGACTACTGGAAAAATCATAGCTTTGACTAGACAGACCTTTGCTGGCAAAGTAATGTCTCCGCTTTTTAATATGCTGTCTAGGTTGGTCATAACTTTTCTTCCAAGAAACAAACGTCTTTTAATTTCATGGCTGCAGTCACCATTCACAGTGATTTTGGAGCCCAAGAAAATAAAGTCTGTCACTGTTTCCGTTGTTTCCCCATCTATGTGCCATGAAGTGATGGGACCAGATGCCATGATCTTTGTTTTTTTAATGCTGAGTTTTAAGCCAGCTTTTTCACTCTCCTCTTTCACTTTCATTAAGAGGTTTTTTAGTTCTTCTTCGCTTTCTGCCATAAGGGTGGTGTCATCTTCATATCTGAGGTTATTGATATTTCTCCTGGCAATCTTGATTCCAGGTTGTGCTTCATCCAGTCTGGCATTTCGAATGATGTACTCTGTATATAAGTTAAATAAGCAGGATGACAATATATAGCCTTGACGTACTCCTTTCCCTATTTGGAACCAGTCCGTTGTTTCATGTCTGTTTCTAACTGTTGATTCGTGACCTACATACAGGTTTCTCAGGAGGTAGGTTAAGGTGGTCTGGTATTCCCACCTCTTTAAGAATTTTCCATAATTTGTTGTGATCCACACAGTCGAAGGCTTTAGCATAGTCAATGAAGCAGAAGTAGATGTTTTTCTGGAATTCTCTTGCTTTTTCTGTGACCCAAGGGATGTTGGCAATTTGATCTCTGGTTCCTCTGCCTTTCTGAAATCCATTATATATATCTGTGTACCATATATTCTGTCTCCATTCATCTGTCATTGGACATTTAGGTGGTTTCCAGGTACTGGCTATTGTAAACAGTGCTGCAATGATCTTCTGGGTTTGGAATGGTGATACTGTGAGGAACACAGAAAGACATCTGTTTGCATGGAATTTAAAGTCTAGAAATGTATGCAAATGCAAATGCTGTGAGGCAGGACAAACACACACAGAGGTGTGAATGAGCGTGGGAAGGGAGCACATGGCATATAGGCACCTGCCTGGCAGAGGCAGCCTCCAAGCTGGGCAGTGGGGGACTGAGTCTCAGGAGGCAGGAGAGAGATGGCACTGTGGCAGCCAAGGCAGGGCAGGCACTGCAGACAAGCAGCAGAGGGATACAGGGTGACAAGTCTTGAAATCCTTCAAAAAGAAGGCCGAGGAGAGGAAGAGTGTCCAGAATCTCCACCATGAATGGGCATCCAGAATTGGTGCTAAGCCCCAATGTTCACAGCAGCACTGATCACAGTAGCCAAGGCATGGAAACAACCTAAATGTCCACTGATGGAAGAATGGATATGGGAAATGTGGAGTATAGCCAGTGGAGTCCTACTCAGCCACCAAAGAGAAGGAAATAATGCCACTTGCAGCAACATGGACGCAACCAGAGATGATCATGCTAAGTAAAGCAAGTCAGTCGTGTCCAACTCTTTGTGACCCCGTGGACTGTAGCCAGCCAGGCTCCTCCATCCATGGTATTTTCCAGGTAAGAATACTGGAGTGGGTTGCCATTTCCTGCTCCAGGGGATCTTCCTGACCCAGGGATCGAACCCGGGTCTCCGGCATTGCAGGCAAACGCTTTACCATCTGCACCTCCAGGAAAGATGTTAAAGTAAGTCAGACAGACAGACAATTACTATATGATATCACTTATATGTGGAATCTAAAATAGGATGCAAATGAACCAATTTATGAAACAGAAACAGAATCACAGATGTAGAGTCTATAGCTGCCAATGGGGAAGGATGGAGTGGGAGTCTGGGCTTAGGAGATGAAAACTACAATACATAGAATGGATACAACAAGGTCCTCCTGTAAACATAGCACAGGGGACTATAGTCAATATCCTGTGACAAACCATAATGGAAAAGAACGTAAAGAAAGAAGAAGGTACCTATATGTATAGCTGAATCATTTTGCTATACAGCAATGATAAGCAACAGTTAGAACTGGACATGGAACAACAGACTGGTTCCAAACAGGAAAAGGAGTGCGTCAAGGCTGTATATTGTCACCCTGCTTATTTAACTTCTATGCAGAGTACATCATGAGAAACACTGGGCTGGAAGAAGCACAAGCTGTAATCAAGATTGCCGGGAGAAATATCAATCACCTCAGATATGCAGATGACACCACCCTTATGGCAGAAAGTGAAGAGGAACTAAAAAGCCTCTTGATGAAATTGAAAGAGGAGAGTGAAAATGTTGGCTTAAAGCCCAACATTCAGAAAACAAAGATTATGGCATCTGGTCCCATCACTTCAGGGGAAATAGATGGGTAAACAGTGGAAACAGTGTCAGACTTTATTTTGGGGGGCTCCAAAATCACTGCAGATGGTGACTGCGGCCATGAAATTAAAAGACACTTACTCCTTGGAAGAAAAGTTATGACCAACCTAGATAGCATATTCAAAAGCAGAGACATTACTTTGCCGACTAAGGTCCATCTAGTCAAGGCTATGGTTTTTCCAGTGGTCATGTATGGATGTGAGAGTTGGACTGTGAAGAAGGCTGAGCACCGAAGAATTGATGCTTTTGAACTGTGGTATTGGAGAAGACTCTTGAGAGTCCCTTGGACTGCAAGGAGATCCAACCAGTCCATTCTGAAGGAGATCAGCCCTGGGATTTCTTTGGAAGGAATGATGCTGAAGCTGAAACTCCAGTACTTTGGCCACCTCATGTGAAGAGTTGACTCATTGGAAAAGACTCTGATGCTGGGAGGCATTGGGGGCAGGAGGAGAAGGAGACGACAGAGGATGAGATGGCTGGATGGCATCACCGACTCGATGGACACGAGTTTGAGTGAACTCCAGGAGTTGGTGATGGACAGGGAGGCCTGGCGTGCTGAGATTCATGGGGTTGCAAAGAATCGGACACGACTGAGCGACTGAACTGAAATGAACTGAATGATAATATTCAATATCCTGGATAAACCATAATGATCATACAGAATATAAAGAGAAAAGAATGTGTATATATATATATATAGCTGAATCACTTTGCAGTACAAATAATTGATTGCTCATAGATCATAAATTGATTTTACTTCAATTAAAATAAATAAGTAAGTAAAAAAGAATTGGTCCCAAAATAATCTGGGAAACACACTCTAAGCCAGAGGGTATGCAGGGTGCAGAGTGGAAAAACGGATCACCCCAACTTGTGTGGGAACACAGCTCAGATCAATGGGGGTGCCATGGCTCACATCCACCTCATCTGCCTTCCCTCACACACCAGGAACCAAAAGTCACATCCAAATCTACAGTAAGATAATAATGTAATAACAAGAAGATAAACAGCTGCCATCTTTAATAGATGCCAGGCTAAAAGAATTTGCCTCTAAAATAATCCTAGAAAGCAGGCATCAGAGATACCATTTTACAGATGAAGAAAACCTCTGGCACCCATAGACTGACACTTGCTAATTATCTGGCAAACTCCTCATCATTATTCACTCAAAATGATCACTGAAGGACACATTGACAAAAAACACTGTCTTTTTCAGTATCAGCAGATATTAGACTTTAAATTTTCATTCATCTTTTTTCCAATTCTACTGAGGTATAACTACAAGCAAAAATTGTTTACGTTTAAGCATAGAATGTGATTTTTTTTCAGTTCAGTTCAGTCACTCAATCATGCCCTACTCTTAGCAACCTTGTGGACTACAGCACACCAGGTTTCCCTGTCCATCACCAAATCCCAGAGCTTCTGAAACTCATGTCCATCAAGTAGGTAATGTCATCCAACCATCTCATCCTCTGTCGTCTCCAGCTCCTCCTCTCTTCAATCTTTCCCAGCATCAGGGCCTTTTCAAATGAGTCGGCTCTTCGCATCAGGTGGCCAAAGTACTGGAGTTTCAGCTTCAGCATCAGTCCTTCCAATGAATATTCAGGATTGATTTCCTGTAGGACTGACCAGTTTGATTTCCTTGCAGTTTAAGGGAATCTCAAGAGTCTTCTCCAACATCACAGTTCAAAAGCATCAACTCTTCGGTGCTCACTTTTCTTTATGGTCCGATCTCATATGCAGACATGACTACTGGAAAAACCATAGCTTTACCTAGATGGACTTTTGCTGGCAAAGTAATGTCTCTGCTTTTTAATATGCTGTCTAGGTTGGTCATAGCTTTTCTTCCAAGGAGCAAGTGTCTTTTAATTTCATGGATTCAGTCACCATCCACAGTGATTTTGAAGCCTAACAAGATAAAGTCTGTCACGGTTTCCATTGTTTCCCCATCTATTTGCCATGAAGTGATGGGACCGGATGCAATGATCTGAGTTTTTTGAATGTTGAGTTTTAAGCCAGCTTCTTCCCTCTCCTCTTTCACTTTCATCAAGAGGCTCTTTAGTTCTTCTTCACTTTCTGCCATAAGGGTGGTGTCATCTGCATATCTGAGGTTATTGATATTTCTCCCACCAATCTTGATTCCAGCTTGTGCTTCATCCAGCCTGGCATTTCACATGATAAATAAGCAGGGTGATATATATATATATATATATATATATATATATATATATATATATATATATATATAGCCTTGACATACTCCTTTCCCAATTTGGAACCAGTCTGTTATTCCATGTCTGGTTCTAACTGTTGCTTCTTGACTTGCATATAGCTTTCTCAAGAGGCAGGAAGCTGGTCTGGTATTCCCATCTCTTTAAGAATTTCCCACAATTTGTTGTGACCCACACAGTCAAAGTCTTTAGCATAGTCAATGAAACAGTAGTAGATGTTTTTCTAGAATTCTCTTGCTTTTTGTGTGATCGAACAGATGCTGGCAATTAGATCTCTGGTTCTTATGCCTTTTCTAAATTCAGCTTGAACATTTGGAAGTTCTCAGCTCACATACTGTTGAAGCCTCATTTGGAGAAATTTGAGCATCACTTTCCTAGCATGTGAGATGAGTGCAACTGTGTGTTAGTTTGAACATTCGTTGGCATTGCCTCTGTTTGGGATGGAATGAAAACTGAACTTTTCCAGTCCTGTGGCCTCTGCTGAGTTTTCCAAATTTGCTGGCATATTCAGTGCAGCACTTTCACAGCATCATCTTTTAGGATTTGAAATAGCTCAGCTGGAATTCCATTACTTCCACTAGTTTTGCTTGTAGTGATGCTTTCTAAGGCCCACTTGACTTCACATTCCACGATGTCTGGCTCTAGGTGAATTATCACACTCCATCGTGGTTACCAAACCAGGCTTCAACAATACATGAACTGTGAACTTCCAGATGCTCAAGCTGGTTTTACAAAAGGCAGAGGAACCAGAGAACAAATTGCCAACATCTGCTTGATCATTGAAAAAGCAAGAATGTTCCAGAAAAATGTCTATTTCTGCTTTATTGACTATGCCAAAGCCTTTGACTGTGTGGATCACAATAAACTGTGCAAAATTCTGAAAGAGATGGGAATACCAGACCACCTGACCTGCCTCTTGAGAAACCTGTATGCAGGTCAGGAAGCAACAGTTAGAACTGGACATGGAACAACAGACTGGTTCCAAATAGGAAAAGGAGTATGTCAGGGCTGTATATTATCACCCTGGTTATTTAACTTATATGCAGAGTACATCATGAGAAATGCTGGACTGGATGAAGCACAAGCTGGAATCAAGATTGCTGGGAGAAATATCAATAACCTCAGATATACAGATGACACCACCCTTATGGCAGAAAGTGAAAAGGAACTAAAGAGCCTCTTGATGAAAGTGAAAGAAGACAGTGAAAAAGTTGGCTTAAAGCTCAACATTCAGAAAACTAAGATCATGGCATCTGGTCTCATCACTTCATGGCAAATAGATGAGGAAACAGTGGAAATGGTGGCAGACTTTATTTTTGGGGGCTCCAAAATCACTGCAGATGGTGACTGCAGCCATGAAATTAAAAGAAGCTTGCTCCTTGGAAGACAAGCTATGTCAAACCCAGATAGCATATTTAAAAGCAGAGACATTACTTTGCCAACAAAGGTCTGTCTAGTCAAGGCTATGGTTTTTTCCAGTAGGCATGTATGGATGCAAGATTTGGAGTATAAAGAAAGCTGAGCACTGAAGAACTGATGCTTTTGAACTGTGGTGCTGGAGAAGACTCTAAGAGTCCCTTGGACTGCAAAGAGATCCAACCAGTCCATCCTAAAGGAGATCAATCCTGAGTGTTCATTGGAAAGACTGATGTTAAAGCTGAAATTCCACTACTTTGGCCACCTGATGCAAACAACTAACCCATTAGAGAAGACCCTGATGCTAGGAAAGATTTAAGGTGGGAGGAGAAGGGGACAACAGAGGATGAGATGGTTGGATGGCATCACCGACTCAACGGACATGAGTTTGAGTAAACTGTGGGAAGTGGTGATGGACTGGGAAGCCTGGCGTGCTGCAGTCCATGGGGTTGCAAAGAGTTGGACAAGACTGAGTGACTGAACTCAACTGAACTGATCATGGTTACCTGGGTCATTAAGGTTTTTTTGTATAGTTTTTCTGTGTATTCTTGCCACCTCTTCTTAATATTTTCTGCTTCTGTTATGTCCATACCATTTCTGTCCTTTATTATGCCCATCTTTGCATGAAATGGTCCCTTAGTATCTCTGATTTTCTTGAAGAGATCTCTAGTCTTTCCCATTCTATTGTTTTCCTCTGTTTCTTTGCATTGATTATTGAGGGAGGCTTTCTTATCTCTCCTTGCTATTCTTTGGCACTCTGCATTCAGATAGCTATGTCTTTCCTTTTCTCCTTTGCTTTTCACTTCTCTTCTTTTCTCAGCTATTTGTAAGACCTTCTCATACAACCATTTTGCCTTTTTGCATTTCTATTTCTTGGGGATGGTTTTGATCACTGGCTCCTGTACAGTGTCATGAACCTTAATCCATAGTTATTCAGGCACTCTATTAGATCTAATCCTTTGAATCTGTTTGTCACTTCCACTGTATAATTGCAAAGGATTTGATCATTCATACCTGAATGATCTAGTGGTTTTCCCTACTTTCTTCAATTTACACCTGAATTTTGCAATAAGGAGTTCATGATCTGAGCCACAGTCAGCTCCCAGTCTGTTTTTTGCTGACTGTGTAGAGCTTCTCCATCTTCGGTTGCAAAGAATATAATCAACCTGATTTTGGTATTGACCATCTGCTGATGTTCACATGTAGAGTCTTCTCTTGTGTTGTTGGAAGAGAGTGTTTGCAATGACCAGTGCATTCTCTTGGCAAAACTCTGTTAGCCTTTTCCCTGCTTCATTTTGTATTCCAAGGTCAAACAGTAGCATGCCTGTGACTCCAGGTACCTCTTGATTTCCTAATTTTGCATTGCAGTTCTGTAAGATTAAAAGGACATCTTTTTTTTGGTATTAGTTTTAGAAGGTCTTGTAGGTCCTCACAGAACTTTTCAACTTCAGCTTTCAGCATTAGTGGTTGGGGCACAGACTTGGATTACTGTGATATTGAATGGTTTGCCTTGGGAATGAATAGAGTACATTCTGTCGCTTTTGAGACTGCACCCAAGTATGGCCTTTTGGACCCTTTTGTTTACTATGAGGGCTACTCTTTTTCTTCTAAGGGATTCTTGCCCACAGTAGTAGATATAATGGAATTAAATTTGCCAATTCCGGTCCACTGGTTCACTGATTCCTAAAATGTCAGTATTCACTCTTGCCATCTCCTGTTTGACCATTTCTAATTTGCCTTGATTCATGGACCTAACATTACAGGTTCTGATATGCAATATTGTTTTTTACATCTTTGGACTTTTCTTCCATCACAAGTCATATCCACAACTGAGCGCTATTTTTGCTTTGGCTCCATCTCTTCATTCTTTCTGGAGTTATTTATCCACTCTTCTCCAGTAGCATATTGGGTCCCTACCAGCCTGGAGTTAATCAGTGATGTTTTGTTATATGTGTACGTGATGAAATGAATAAGCCGCTCAGTCATGTCCGACTCTTTGTGACCCTGTGGACTATACAGTCCATGGAACTCTCCAGGCCAGAATACTGGAGTGGGTAGCCTTTTCATTTCCAGGGGATCTTCCCAACCCAGGGGATCGAACTCAAGTCTCCTGCATTGCAGGCAGATTCTTTACCAGCTGAGCCACAAGAGAAGCCCCACAATCAAATTAATAACATTTTATCACCTCATATAGTGACCATTGTGTGTGTGTTGGGGACACTTAAGATCTACTCTGTTAGCAAATTTCAAGAATCCAATATTGTACTATTAACTATAGTCATCATGTTGTATATCAGATCTGTAAAACTTAGCCTGCAGAACTGAAACTTCTTCCTTCTGACCAATATAACCCTATTTGTCATACCACCCTGTCCCCCTCCCCCGACAACAACCATTCTACTCTCTGCTTTTCCAAGTTTAGCTTTTTTAAAAAAATTATTTTTGGCCACACTGCACAGAATGTGGGAGTTTAGTTCCTTGATCTGTAATCAAACCCATGTCCCCTAAACTGAAAGTGCAGAGTCTGAACCAATTGACCACCAGAGAAATTCCGGGCTTTTTAGATTCTACATATAAGCAATACCAAGCAGTATTTGTTTCTGTGATTAGACATTTCTGTAAAGCCTGCTTCTAAAACTATCCAATACTATAGGCACTAGACATTTGTGGCTATTTAATTAAAATGAAATTAAATTTAAAATTCAGCTTCTCAAAAACTAGCCCATTTTTCAAGTGTTCAGTAGTCACACGTAACCAGTGACTACCGAGCTGGGCAGTACAGATGTAAAACCCTTTCATTACTGCAGAAAGTTCTACTAGGCACCAGCTCTCTATAACCTCAAAGGATTTTCTGGGAGAAATACTTTCCCAGGTAGAAAGTCACTGCTAGTCAGGCAGACCACCTTCTCTGAGGAGCCCTCCACATTACCCCCCGGTGACATTACAGAATTTCAACAAGCAACTGTTTTGCACCTATTCTCCATCGGGTATAATATTCATTAAATGTGGGGACAGAGACCAAAGTCAAACATGATTTCTGCTCTGGAAGAGTTTACAGCCTAGTAGAGGAAGAAGAGCTATATGAATTACAATTAAATGTTGTCACAGTTGCAACATATATGACTAACAATTTGGTAACTGAAATATACAAGGCATGGAAACCACCTCCACTGGGGAATGACTGAATTGTGGCATATTCATAGCACAGAATACCATAGGAGCAGTTTACATGAGTGGACCAATATTATATATGTCAACATGGGTAGATCATACAATCAAAACATGGAGGAGAAAAATGAAATTATAGAACAATGTTTCTACTATGGTATTAAAGTTAATAGCAAAATTTATAAAATTTAAAATTAAGTTTTAATAAAATATAATAATATGAAACTAATATTAATAAATGTAATAAAATAAATAAAATGTAAAGACACAGAAGAGTAATATATGATGTTTGTGGATATACTTATCTATCCACGTGTGCTAAGTTGCTTCAGTCATGTCCGACTCTTTGCAATCCTATGGATTATAGCCCAGCAAGCTCCTCTGTCCATGGGATTCTCCAGGCAAGAATACTGGAGTGGGTTGCCATGCCCTCCTCCAGGGGATCTTCCCAATCCAGGGGTCGAACCCATGTCTCTTACACCTACCTGCATTGGCAGGCGGGTCCTTTACCACTGGTGCCACCTGGGAAGGCCTTAACGTCTTAGTTTTTCATTAAAGATAGACTTGAAGCAAATATGAACACATGAGCAGCTGCGCATTCCAACTGAGAATATGATATTTCACAAAATCAAAGAAGGAAGTGAAGGAGCAGAGAAAAAAAGGAAAAGAAAAGAATCAGTGTTCCGGTGGAGGAAGGACGGAGCATGCGCGGAACAGAAAGGAGCAGAGGTTCACTGTGAGGACAGGTGGATGCAGAGAGGCTGGAAGAGGGAGTGGCACAAGGGATGAAACACAAAAGACAAGTCACGTGGGAACAAACACCAGGACAACGACAAGGCGCAGGATGAGCAATGGTGCCCTGGGAAACCCCAAAGCTGTTTGGTCTGGCTGGAAGCAAAGCCAAGAGGGAGGGTTGGTGACAGACACTCAGAGGCTGGAAGCAGCTGGGTCACTGAAAGGCTGAAAGACTTGACTGAGTATCCAGTCCCTTCCCCTGTGGGCAGCAGGAAGATACGGAAGCATCGGGGGCTGTAGGATGGCAGAACCATGAAACTAAAGACTGTCTGCTGAAGGTCTTTCGAGAAACACTGTTAAGAAAGAGCCCCTCCCTGCTCTTCTGAGTCACATGACAGAGTCTAGCCACATGGACAGTCAGAAAGACTGCAGCAGACAGGCAAGGAGGGCAAAGCCCCACCGCACTGGAGGATGTGCCCAGCGTGTTCTGAGGTTCCTCTCAAATGTCACTGCCACGCTGGCCCTGAATGAATGGCCAGACAGCTAGGCCAGGTATGACTGCTCAGTTCCAAATTTCCCCTTCCTCTGCTCCATGACAATGGGCGGAATGGATTCATTTAACTATCCGTCTGCTGCAATGAGCACAAGATGAAGCTTTCTCAGTGGAGGATGCTAAGACTTCTCTGTCTGATTCCAGGGCTGCCCCTTTGGCCAGCAATGTGACCATGAGTACATGGAGGGTTGAGGTGCTCTGTTCCAGGCACATCCCAGAACTCGAGGTCCCCCCTGCAACCTCTTGGCACTGGCTCACCTGGGGACCTCTTTTGCATGGACCTGAAGACTCACCTGCACCAGAGCCCTGACTCCCTATACCCACCTGCCCCCATTCAGGAGGTCAGTCTCCTGTGGCCCTGCCCACTCAGACACTGGGTGCCCCACGCCCTCCACTAACCCTTGTGCCCTCACTCCTGTGCACACCATGCAAGCTCCATATGCCTGTGCCCTGGAGAGCTGCTTTTTGCAAACCACCTCTAGCCCTGGCAATGCTCCCAAACCTTCTCCAGTGGGGTGAGCCCCCTGGTCCCAGGGAGGGGGCTCCATCCAAGTTTGTCCTTTCCTGGGTAGTCTCCCTCAGCCCTGAGGTACCCTGTAGAGCTCTCTAACACCTTCTTGTTACGCTGTCAACCCAGCTTAAAAACTGATTACGTTAAACTCCCTGCTGAAATCACTTTGTGGTTTCCATCTCCTGACTGGACCAGACTGATACAGTATCTTTTAAACTGTACTTACTCACAATTGCTCTTTTGATGCCATCTGTCTGTCCACTAGGCCATGCGTTCCCCAAAGGCAAGGGTCATCTTTTATTACAGAAACAAAAAAAAGGGTAGTGGGGGGAGGGAGTCCCACCTATCAAAAGAGGCACCGCAAGGGCACAAGTTTTGGCAAAATGCATCCCTGTGCAGCAGTCAGGAGAGAGGGTAGCAACCCATGCGTTTAGCCTGGGAGCAACTTATCTTCCTCTGCTGTGTTCTTACTGATGCAGTGAGCCTCAATCAGCACTTCGTTCACAGAAAAGGCTTAACAGAGCTTTGCTGCAGACAGACTGCTTCATATAGGATGGAATCGTGTCCTTCCCCAGTGGCTAAAGTGGAGAGTGATGAAAAACATCTCCTGGTTCTGTATATGAAGTTTGAGGGCTTCCCGAGGAACAGATATCCCTGAGAAACTATGTAACTGAACGTAAGCGTGAATCTTGCTCTCTGGATGCCTAACATTTACAAGCTGTATTGTGAGTTTACGTTTTAAAACATATAGCCTTTACACTTCACGGAACAAAATCCTGTAGCCCCCCCAAAATTAGGAAGAATCATGACCCAGAGGAGCAGAACCACACCCATCAAGGCAGGAGAGCTTAGACATATGAGCCTGGATTGCAGGGTCACCCCCTATGAAGTCACATCTCATTCTACCCATTAACCAAGTTTTGGCAAGCTTCCTAACAAAGTCAAGCTTCCATTTGCTCACCTTATTAAAAGAGTATAGGATTACCTGCCTGCTGTTAGTATCAAATGAGAGGATGCAGAGAAGTCCCACTCAGCAAGGGGTCCCAGTAATGGTGAATCTGAATTAATCACTGTAGAAAGGGGTGTTCTCAGCCACCCTGAAAGTGGATGAACACAGTTCAGGGCACTGAGATGTTCACCTCACCTCATGAGCCAACAAATTCCTGTGGCAGCACATGCCAGAGAGGGAATGTGTTGGTAACTAGTGTGAGTGCCCTAGGGAGCCCACTGATTCCTCATCCCCGCAGAGGAGCTGTCTTAGCTGTTTCTCAGCTGAACTATCATTCCAAATTCACACTTGATCTGAGCATTAGAACAGCATGTGTAACACTGATAAAATGTTCCATCTGTTCAAAGATGACAATAAAATGCCCGGAGGTGAAGACAACACAATTCTAGTTAGCTAAAACTCTGTACAGGCCAGAACAGAGTCCAGATAAGGAAAACTTCGTTCACCTTCCTCTTCTCTCAAGCTGTGCTATTCCTAACGTGCCCAAAAAGACTCGCTAGAAAAATGTGCAATGATGGGGCTTTCCCAAGAGGCTGCAGATGTTGGATGTAAGCAGAGGCAAGGTCCCACCTGCCAGCAGTAACTCCTGCATCCCAGCCCGGCTTCCTTGCCAGGGGAGGGATGTGGTCACAGACGAGGCCCTTCCCCTCACTTCTGGACTCTGAGGCTGGCAAGCGTGTGAGCAATGGCATGATCAGCTGCTTCCAGGTATACATATGCTACTTACAAGGGATCAGCAGGGAGCCTTTACCTTCCTCTTTCTTCTGGTGTTGGTACCCTGAGACTTGTCTAAAAAAAGCCTCCATTGTCAGGGCATCAAAAAGTATTTAAAAGTGACTCAGATGATGACTGCCTGGCTGGCTTTATCAGAGATCAAAGTAGCCTCCTCTTCAAAGATCAGCAATCAGTCTTCACACAAGTGGAGGGTCGGGGCATTTCATCTCAAATAAATGGCACTCATGTTTACGCAGGCTGCTGCTCCAGCCAGGCACAGCTGCACCCTTCTTACCGGGGGCTCCCGGTTCCTATTCCCACAGCTTTCAATCCTGCTGTTACTCACTGCCTGACTCTCCCTCCTTCTCTTTCTCATCAAATCATCCTCTATTATCACTCAGAAATACTAGTTGCAAAGCCTTACTACACTAACCTTTGCATCCGGCTCTATCCTGTAGAGAGAAAAAGTGTGTGTATGAAAATGGTTTACTATATTTTTAGTATTGAGTTCTAGATGATTTTTATTCCACATCGTCCATGAGTGATGATGATAGTGATGACGACGATGATAATGATGGTGATGATGAAAATAATGATAGCGGTGATGATGGTGGTGATATGATGGTGACGGTGATGATAAATGGAGATATGATAACGATGATGATAACGATGCTGATGGTGCTAGTGATGATAACGATGCTGATGATGATGGTGAAAATGCCTAATATTTACTGTATGGTTGGCACTGTGCTATGCATATTAGCTTGTTTAATTAATCCTCCCAATGACTCTATGAGGTAGACCACTCTATTCTTACAAAAGTGACACCTGAGGTTTGTGGAAATTGAGAAATCCCCACAAGAGCACACAACTGGAAACTGGAAAGTGCAGGGACCCAGACCAAGGTGAGCTGTCCGCAGAGCCTGCATACTTCCTGTTAGTTTGGACATACTTTTATACTGGGAGGATTTTTTCCAGAGCTAGAAGCTGAGAAATCACCTCTTTGAAAATCTTGCATTTTAGAGATAAAGAAATTGAGGCCCAGAGAACTGCCTTTTCTAAAGTCACATGGGGGTTAATGGTTGAGCCTGGACTACAACCCAGTCACTTGGTTCCCATGGGATACTTTTAAATTTATGCTGGAAAGCCTCCCCAGTCGTAATACTTGCCTGCATCATGGAAAGAGGAGAAAGAAGGCTGAAGAAACCTGAATTCCCCCTGGGGCTGCTCAGGCTCTTCAAATGCAAGCCAAGAAGGAGTAAGGCAGATTGCTTCTGTCTGGATCACAACTTAACCAATGCCAAGTGGTCTCAGAAAATGGGCCATGGGCCCAGTAGGAATAACTAATACATACCACAGTCTGCTGTGTTTATAGAGATGCTGAATAGTATTGTAGTTAAGAGTCTACACTCCAGAGTTACATCAACCTAAATATAAATTCTTTCTGCTTCTGATGTCTGCCACCTTTGATAACCTTCCTCATCCTCAGTTTTCTCATCTGTGACATGTGGATTCTAAGAATACATGCATCAAAATGTTCTTATGAAGTTTCAAAGGTCCGGGACTTGGCACCAGGCCTGGTCCATAGAGGTGGTGTTGTTCAATTGCTAAGTCATGTCCAACTCTTTGTGATCCCATGGACTGTAGCACACCAGGCTTCCCTGTCCTTCACTATCTCCCAGAGTTTGCTCAGATTCATGTTCATTGAGTTGGTGATACTATCTGTCTCATCCTCTGCCACCCCCTTCTCCTTTTCCCTTCAATCTTTCCCAGCATCAGGATCCTTTCCCGTGATTTGGCTCTTCACATCCAATGGCCAAAGTATTGGTCCCTAGTGAGGCCTAAGTTCATCTATCATCATTATGAACAGTGTTACTACTAACTTCTCCACTGACCTGTCCCTCACCAGCCCTGTTTCTGCATGGTGCTGTGGACAGGTGGCTGATACCGTGGTAAGACAAACCACCAAAAGTAGCAAATGTTTTCCATCTATCAGGGATGTGGCCTTTTACTCCACTTCTCCAAATTCATGGTGATAGTTAAATACCCTCCTCCCACAGCCACAGAGAAGTACAATTACTTTGTATTTGTCACTCTGGTAACCAGGCAACTGACAGTCTTTTCACACAATGAAAATGCTCCAAATGCTTCACTCTGATTCATTTCAGCAGGCAGCCGGTTGGGCAGCTGAGTCATCTGTACTTCCTGAGAGGTACAATTAGGGGCCACAATTTTCCACAGAACCACTCATCATTCCCCAGGTATCAGCTAAGCTGAGAACAGAGGCAGAATCCCCAGTGCACATGAACTCCACGCAGATTCGAGGCCCAGGACTAGAGCTTTTCAGGAGCTGGTGTGTTTTTGAGAATGAACACTGGATCAGATTTCAAAAGACTGGCTCTGGTCTTGACTCTACCCTGCACTGAGCCACATGATCCTAGATGAGTCATTTAGTGGCCTGGGTTTTTGTTTCCTTACTTTTGAAGTGAGGGTGTTAAAGCAGAGAACCTCTCAAAGAGCTTCTTGCTGTCATTATCTGTTTGCTAAGTCATGTCTGACTCTTCTGTGACCTCATGGACTGTAGCCAGCCACACTACTCTTTTGACTTTCCAGGCAAAAATACTGAAGAGGGTTGCCATTTCCTCCTCCAGAGGATCTTCCTGGCCCAGGGATCAAACTCAGGTCTCCTACACTTCAGGCAGATTCTTTACCACTGAGCCATCTGGAAAGCCCTCCCTCTTAGCTCTCAATCTCTATGATTAAATAAGAATAGCTCTTGCAGGGGAAAAATCCATACCCTGACAAAGGATGCCTTTCAGATTTAAGAGACTTTAGGTCAACCTATTATAATACACCTATGACCTGTAGTGAGTTGGGTCTTCTAAGCAAGTTCCTCACGAGGTTAAAATTGGAAGAACTTCTAGTTAACACATTCCTTCCTCTTCCAAGGCTGAGTCTGCTCCAGAAAGACAGATGAAGCTGTACTCACTGGAGTTGGCTGATAGGATCAATTGTGTCCTTTGGACTTTCTTTTACTGTCCTTTGAAGTTAGTGGCAGGCTTTGATGAGCAAAGAACTCCCCATGTGAATAGCAAAGGATGAGGCAGACAAGAAACAGTCATGTCAAATGTGCTTGAATGACAAGGTGTATCAGTGAGCAAATGCCTCTACAGCACTGGAAGCAACGACATAGGAAGTATTCTCAGGGCTTCCACAGGAGCCCATACAAGCCACCCTCTCACTTGCCTTCCTTGTCTTCTCTCCGTTGCCCCGGCCCAGCCCACATGCCCTAAGACTGCTCCCACAATCCCCAACCCTGCCACAGCACCCACATGTCCAGACTCTTATAAGAAGAGCTGTGTACCTGAATTGTCCACGGTGGATTCCTTTACCAAACATTATTTACTGGTTGTGCAGTAGCTAAGACACTGCGCTTCCAAGGCAGGGATCCCAGGTTCAGTCCCTGGTGCAGGGAACTAGACCCCATATGCCGCAAGTACTAAGAGTCCACATGCTTCAGCTAAAGATCCCATGAGCCACAATGTCAATCAAAGACCCAACGTACTACAGCTGAGACCCAGTGCAGCCAAATAAATGAATAAAATAAATGTTAAAAAGCTTCTTTCAAAAAAATATAAATAGAAATTCTGATATCTTCCTAATGCTACTAGTATGATTTCCACCCTTGGAGACCACCACCCTAGACCACCACACCCTCTGCCTCCAGTCATCTCGACAGCCCCGCTGTGACAATCAAAGAGCAGGTCTGAAATTCTTTGGATATTTTAAGAGGAGACTTCTGATAAGACATGGCAGAGTAAATCCCTGTTTAACCTCCGTGTCTCTTGGAAATCACACTTAAATAATAATAACAGTGTAATGAAGGCAAAAGTCCACAAGCACAGAGAGAATGGGAAAGAAATGCATAACAGTCAAGAGACAGCCACATAATTTTAGAAGCAGAACAGCTGATGGATAAATGGCAATTGACTCAGCAGACCAAACAAAGTGTGTGTGGGGAGTAAGCCGGAGATGTTTGAGTGACAGGACCTCTTACGAGCTCCATCTTTATTAGCACTGAGCACTTCTAAAGGTGGCTTCCCAGGTGACTTAGATGGTAAAGAATCCACCTGCCAAGGCAAGAGACACGGATTAGACTCCTGGGTCAGGAAGATTTCCTGGAGGAGGAAGTGGCTACCCATTCCAGCATTCTTGCCTGGAAAACCCCACGGAGAAAGGAGCCTGGTGGGCCACAGTCCATGAGGTCACAAAGGGTCAGACACGACTTATCAACTGAGTATGTACGCACGTACACACTTCTGAAAGGAAGGGTACATGCAGTGTACTTATTTGCTTCTAAAATGAAATTCACCACTGAAAAAACATGACCCTTGCACCTGGAGCACCCATACAGCCTTTCTGTGCCTCTGTCTTGCAAAAATCATCAGACATGAGAGGAAATATTCTGACATAAAAGACAGAAGTCAAATGAAACCAACAAAGAAAGGCATTTAGAAGAAATAGGATTGATGTAGGAAGCATCGATTAAAACTATTAAAACTTAAAAGCTATTACAAAACTATTAAAACTTAAAAACTATCTCTATAATTACAAATCTTCAAAACTTTTGAGAAATGGGAAGAAACTGAAGCAACAATATAAAAGAGCTTTTTAAAATTAAAATATGGTATCAGAAGAAAAGAAATTAATACAAAAGTTAAGAGACAATTTTGGAGAAATCTCCATAAAAGATAGATATTCAGAAAATGAGATAAAATGTTAAAAGATTGAATTATAAATATAATCCAGGAGGTCCAACAGCTGAGTTAAGGTGGCTCAAAAGGAGAAAAAAGGAAAAATTAAAGGAGGAGAAATTATCAAAGAAATACTATTAAGAGATGACCCAAATATGAAAGAACGTAACTTTCTAGACTGAAATATTCCACCAGGTGCCCAGCAAAAATTATTCTTAAAAATCTTACAACTAAGACATATTATTGTATGGTGTCAAAGGATAAGAGATAAAAGTAATACCTCAAAAGCTTCCAGAGAGACAAGGTAGATCAAAATCAAAGTATGGAGTATATACACATGTGTGTGTGTGTGTGTGTGTATGTGTGTGCATAGCTGAATCACTTTGCTGTACACTTGAACCAACATATTGTAAATCAACTATACTTCAAAAAAAAAAAATCAAAGGATGGGAGTGTCAGAATACTCTCAGATATCCCAATAGCAACACTGCAATCCAACTAGAACACAATAGAAAATGCCTTCAAAATTCAGACAGAAAATGCTTTGCTACCTAGAATTTTATCCTCAGTAAAAAGCTTTTAGTCAAGAAGAGGTTCACACAAAGGTAGGTTCACAAAAATTATATCAATCTTATATGATTTCTCAAGAAGCTTACTAAAGGACATGGTTCAACAAAATAAGGAAGAAAACAAAGAAAGGGGAGGAAATGAGCCCAGAAAACATGGGATCCAATATAGAAAGGTAATGATGATATGGAGAATTCCAAGAGCCCTGGAGAGTAATCAGTCCAGGCTGGAGTGAAAAAAAGGACTCTGGAAGAGAAGTCTATAAGAAAGAAAACAAAGAGATGTTCCAGACGTCTGAACTCATTAAGGGGAGGTTTTCATGTCTGTTGGAGACTGTGAGTTCAGTTAGTAATACATAAACAAAAAACAAGGAACTATTAAATTATTCAATGGTAAACTTCAAGGGAAAAAGAAAATAGACCATACTGCGCAAGACGACTCAGACATCTGTATATAATAGCCAACAACACAAAAGCTACTCTAAATACTGATTTAATACATAGAGGATGTGAGGACTACGAAAGCTAAGCTTATTTTTTATATTTGGAAATTAAATAGCCATTTTAAACACTAGAAAAAATCTTCAGAATGGAAGTAGGAGTTGAAAGCAGTTGCCTCTCATAAGTGGGAAACTTGGGGTGGAAAGACAGTGGGTGAAACATAAACCTCAAAAAACTTCAGGATGGGGACATGTGTACACCCGTGGCTGACTCGTGTCAATATACGGTGAAAACCACTACAATATTGTAAAGTAATTAGCCTCCAATTAAAATAAATTAATTAATTTTTTAAAAAAAGAAGAAAAAAAAACTACATGGATTTTTAAAATCCAAAGAAAAACAAAAAGAATATTAAGGGCCATAGAAAGCATAACAGCTAATGTATACTGCACATATCTTGTATTCAAAGCACTTTTCAGATATTTACTTTCCACCGGTCTCCTGTGAAACCTGTATGCAGGTCAAGAAGCAAGAGTTAGAACTGGACATGGAACAACGGACTGGTTCCAAATTGGGAAAGGAGTATGTCAAGGCTGTATATTGTCACCCTGCTTATTTAGCTTATATGCAGAGTACGTCATGTGAAATGCTGGGCTGAATGAAGCATGAGCTGGAATCAAGATTGCTGGGAGAAGTATCAATAACCTCAGATATGCAGATGATACCACCATTATGGCAGAAAGTGAAAGAGAATGCCTCTTGATGAAAGTGAGAGAGAAGAGTGAACAAGCTGGCTTAAAACTCAACATCCATAAAATGAAGATCATGGCACCTGGTCCCATCACTTCATGGTAAATAGATGGGGAAATAATGGAAACAGTGAGAGACTTTATTTTCTTGGGTTCCAAAATCACTGCAGATGGTGACTGCAGCCATGAAAGTAAAAGACGCTTCTTCCTTGGAAGAAAAGCTATGACAAACCTAGACAGCATATTAAAAAGCAGAGACATTACTTTGCCAACAAAGGTCTGTCTAGGCAAAACTGTGGTTTTTCCAGTGGTCATGTAGTATGGATGTGAGAGATAGATGACAAAGAAGGCTGAACGCTGAAGAACTGAGGCTTTTTAACTGTGATGTGGGAGAAGATTCTTGAGAGTCCCTTGGAATGCAAGGAGATCCAACCAGTCAATCCTAAAGGAAATCAGTCCTGAATATTCATTGGAAGGACTGATGCTGAAGCTGAAGCTCCAATACTCTGGCCACCTGATTCGAAGAGCCAACTCTTCAGAAAAGACCCTGATGCTGAGAAAGACTGAAAGCAGAGGAGAAGGGGACGACAGAGTATGAGGTGGTTGGATGGCGTCATCGACTCAATGGACGTGAGTGTGAGCAAGCTCTGGAGACGGTGAAGGACAGGGAAGCCTGGTGTGCTGCAGTCCACGGGGTCACAGAGTCGGACACGACTGAGCGACTGAACAATGACAGCACATTGTCACTGACACACAGGCATGTGTACACACACACACACATGAAAGAAGAGCTACAGTTTGGGTAGAATTTATAGCAGGATAAAGATATGATTTATTTGAAGTTTTTAGTAGGTTGTTATCTGTCGTCATGAGAAGTCTCCTTTCGAATTTCCCTGCCTCTTTTTTGTTGCGAGAGGATTAATTCTAGCACACAGGACTGTCTCCAAAACCACATCTTCCCCAGAACCTGGGGTCAGTGTGTGTTAGAGGACACCACGCCTGGCGTGCTGCAGTCCATGGGGTCACAAAGAGTTGGACACAACTGAGCAACTGAAAAACCACAACAGTCCCCACAACCCAATGAGGAAAGTGTTATTATCATATGACCCATTTTCAGACCAGGATACTAAGGCTTCCAGATCATGAGTGACTTGCCCAAGGTTATCCATTTAGGAAACAGTAAAAAACAGAATTGTAACCCACACAGCATGGCTCCACTGCTTAGAGTTTCAACCACTCTGCTATACTGACATGGAAGATACCTAGAAGGCAAACCGAGAACATTTGTCTGATTAAAAGTCCATTCGCCTCTGTAAGGGGTTCCTGCAGGCAGAAGTTTTTCTCCAAGCATAGTTCTGGGTCTGTGCCCACACATAGATGAAGGATGGGCTGTGGTTTCAATATTCTCTGCCTCATACTTTAATGCATGATTTTAGCTTAGAGAATTACCCAGCACAGTCATTTAAAATGTCCTAATAAAGTACCCCGAGAATGTCTACAGAACAGCAGATTGCTGAAGGGCTGTGCTGAGCACACACTCCCATTAACTTACATGATGTACCAGCGATTGTAAGGAGAGCAAGGCGGAGGAAAAACTCTGTGGGTCTCAAAAGCACTGCACCACCCACATGAAGTATTATGAAAATACAGACTTATCAGTCTTCCATATGTCTATGTTTGGAAGCAGTTGATTCTTCCAAGACAAATTCGATCACGGTGGGAAGACCAGAGAGAAGCAAAAATGAGTGCATGATTAGTGTAATATTTAACTGACATGGCGGAAAGAATCCTCATGGAGCACAAAGAGAAAGCACATGAAAAGCCTCCCTGGGTCGATTTTTCCTCTGTGTGATGTTCGGTAAATGTTATTGTTTCTCAGCGGGGGAGGCTCCTCTGACATCAGAAGACATGATGTCACATGTCACTGGAGGGTCTTATTGACGTGCTCAGAAAGAGGCTGGATGAACTCACAGCAGTTCTTCCTATCTCTCAAGCTCCTTTGAGTGGGGGCTCATATCGGGAGCACCAGCGTCACTAACAGTCTTTCATTGCATTGTACACTTTTCAAAACACAGGTTGCTCTTCTTGGGTTTCTTCCTAGTTCTACAGAGACGCAGCAGGGACCCAGAGAAATGCCCATGGTGTATCTGCTCAAGATAGTGCATCATGGAGCAATCTGCACCTCCCAACCTCAGGAAACAGCACTACTGCCTGGCCACCAAGCACCTGGGGACCTGCTCTTGATCTGCTTTCTCTTGATGACCATGTGAAGGGGGAAGAGCCAGAGCAAAGGGAGCAGGGAGGCAATGGAGGCTGCATCAGGGCAATAGTGAAGGGCAAGTCAAGCGTCTTGAGTGCGGGCACCCCCTTTCCTTAACTTTCTGTCACAGTGATGATTCTACAAACATATCTCCTTTTACTGCACCTCAACTTGTTGCATTTACAGGTATTATTTTATACAAATTGAAGGTTTGTGGCAACCCTACATTGTCAGGAGGCAGCATTTTTAGCAATAACGTATTTTTAATTAAAGCATGTACTGTTTTAGACATAATGCTATTGTACACTTAATAGACAATAGTAGAGTGTAAACTTAACTTTTATATGCATTAAACCAAAAATTCCTGTGACTCACTTTACCGCAAGATTCATTTTATTGAGACGGTCTGGGACCCAGCCCACAGTACCTCCAAAGTCTGCCTATACTGTGTCCTGGTGTCAGGCTATGATGTGGTCTGATTTCAGCTCAAGAAGCACTGTCTCCAAATCTATAGGAAATCCACACGTGCTTAGATATTCTACCTCTGGGACTCTTTCATTTGCTTCCAAAATTTCAAACCTAGACAGTGTATTAAAAAGCAGAGACGTCATTTTGCTGACAAAGGTCCGTATAGTCAAAGCTACGGTTTTTCCAGTAGTCATGTACAGACATGAGAGTTGGAACATAAGGAAGGCTGTCACCAAAGACCTGATGCTTTCAAATTGCGGTGCAATAGAAGACTGTTGAGAGTGCCTTTAACTCAAAGAAATGAAACCAGTCAATCTTAAAAGGAAATCTACCCTGAATATTCATTGGAAGGACTGATGCTGAAGCTGAAGCTCCAATACTTTGGCCACCTGATAGGAAGAGCCAACTCATTGGAAAAGACCCTGGTGCTGGGACGGACTGAGGGCAGGAGGAGAAGGGGATGACAGAGGATGAAATGGTTGGATGCATCACTAACTCAGTGGACATGAGTTGCAGCAATCTCCAGGAGACAGTGAAGGACAGGGAAGCCTGGCATGCTGCAGTCCATGGGGTAGCAAAGAGTCAGACATGACTTAGCAGCTGAACTGCAACAACAACAGAAATTCCAACTGAGAGAAATGGGCCCTATATATTGTTTATGACTGTGAGGGAACCAGTGGGGTTTTCACTTTTGAAACTATGTATATTGAATCCAGACTGTCTTAAATCCTGTTGATGAAGTGGTTTCTAGAGGAGCTAGCTGGCAAGGATTGCTAACAAGGGAAGTATAAAGTCAGCAACCATGGAAACAAAGAAGAGAACACTGTGAGCAAGTCTTACCGGATAAGTTAAGAAATAGCATGCATCAAAATCAAAGATCTTCACATTGTATACTCTTGAAGCTCACTATACTTCTAAGGAGGTACTGGACAGTACTTCTAAGGAGGTACTGGACAGAATTAGATTCTAGATGTTTGGTAAAATTACTCAAGTTTCAAACATTAAATGTGCATGAGGGCTACTATAATATTTATAAATCCAGTTATGTTCTAAATGAAGTTATCACCTTACCCTTGTACTAGGGCACTTACTCCCAAGTTCAGTCAAGATCGGGTCACAAGAGGAACAAATAGTAGCTCTTTTGGCTTGATCAGGCCGTTGTCAAATTTTTTACTTTAATACGATGAGTTTCATGATGGTGAAAAATTTACAATGTACTTTCCGATGGTTGAGAAGTTACAGACAGAGAGTGGGGAGAGAGAGCTAATCTCAAGAGGTGAAGGAAGACATAGTTCTGGGCTTTCTTTACTGCCATGTATGCATTTCCTAATCAAAGATTAAAACTCAGCTCCCAGAAAGAGCACGGTAGGATGCATGTAGAGCCACGTGGATGCCTGCAGGCAACTCCACCCCCACCTACCCTACTCACAGTTGTTCCGGGAGACCTCCTTCTCCTTCAGATCTCAGATCAGCTCCTGGACGCCCTGACCCCCTGGTCAGGTGACGTCTGTCTTAGCCACTCCTTGTTCTCAGGCACCACAGTTCACTGTCACGGTCCTCACGACCATGGCTAAAAATCCCTAATGTGTAAACAGTTGTTAATGTCTCCCTCCTCATGAGAGTAGAAGCTCTCTGTGGGCAGAACAAAGACATCTGTTCATTACTGAATCCCCAGGTTCTGGGTCAATGCCTTGCTCAGCTGTCAATAGAAATGAATGTAGGTGACTGACAACGGACTCATATCTAGAATATAGAAAGAGCTCTCAAAGTGATCAGGTAAACAGAAAGAAAGAAAACAATCCATTTAGAAAATGGACAAAAGAGATGAACACACTTCATCAAAGAGCATATCTGAATGGCAACTAAGCACATGAGAAGATGTTCATCATTTGTCATTAGGAAAACACAAAGGAAAGCCATGATGAGCATTGCTAAATACCTATTAGAACATCTATCAAAAATAAAAAGGCAACAATACCAAATGCTGTTGAGAATGCAAAGAAATCTGATCACTTGCACATTGATACTGGACATATAAAATGACACAGCTACTCTGGAAAATGCTCTGGTAGTAAACAATCAGACATATTTGCCATAGAAGCCAGCAACTGCATTTCTGAGCATTCACAAATACACACACACAAGTATATGTAAAACTGCTGCTGCTGCTGCTGCTGCTAAGTCGCTTCAGTCGTGTCCGACTCTGTGCGACCCCATAGACTGCAGCCCACCAGGCTCCCCCGTCCCTGGGATTCTCCAGGCAAGAACACTGGAGTGGGTTGCCATTTCCTTCTCCAATGCATGAAAGTGAAAAGTGAAAGTGAAGTCACTCAGTCATGTCCAACTCTTTGCGACCCATGGACTGCAGCCTAGCAGGTGCCTGTGTCCATGGGATTTTCCAGGCAAGAGTCCTGGAGTGGGTTGCCATTGCCTTCTCCAATGCATGAAAGTGAAAAGTCAAAGTGAAGTCGCTCAGTCATGTCCGACTCTTCACGACCCCATGGACTGCAGCCTAGCAGGCGCCTCTGTCCATGGGATTTTCCAGGCAAGAGTCCTGGAGTGGCGTGCCATTGCCTTCTCCATATGTAAAACTGCTGAGATCTAATTAAGGTCTATGGATGGTACCAATGTCCATGTCCTGGTTGTGATACTGTACCACAGTTACGCATGATGTTTCCGACACGGTATACTGAATAAAGGGTATACAAGATCTTTTTCTGCATCTTCCTGTCCATCTTTAATTATTTCCAAATAAAAAGGTCAAGACAGGGTTTCCTTCCCTGGAGGATCAGTGGTAAAGAATCCGCTTGCCAGTGCTGGAGACATGGGTTTGATTCCTGATCCGGGAAGATCCCACACGCTGCAGAGCACCTAAGCCCGTGAATCACAAGTACTGAGTCTGTGCTCTAGAGCCCGGGAACTGCAACTACCAGCCCACAAGCTGCAGCTCCTGAAGCCTGCACTCCATAGAGCTTGTGCTTTGCAACAAGAGAAGTCACCTCAGTGAGAACCCCATGCATCACAACTAGAGAAAGACCATGTGCAGCAACAGACCCAGCACAGCCATAAGTAAGTATATATTTACACACACACATAAAGACAGTCAGACTCTCGGTAAAGAGTCTGCCTGCAATGCAGGAGACCTGGGTTTGATCCCTGGGTTGGGAAGATCCCCTGGAGAAGGAAATGGCAACCCACTCCAGTTTTCTTGCCTGGAGAATCCCATGGACAGAGGAGACTGGCAGGCTACAGTCCATGGGGTCGCAAGAGTCAGACACGACTTAGCAACTAAATCACCACCAAAGACAGTCAAGCAGAGTGAATGTAGGGAGGGAAACTGTGAGCTCAGAGGGGAAACAGCATCCCTGGCAAGCAACTGGGTGCACAGAACAGGGCTGTGGAGGATGTGGGTCAAACCGGAAACTGGCAGGCCCGTGGGTGGGGTAAGGACACAGGCTTTATCATCAGATTAAGCGTGCTCCCAAGGATGTGCTGAGTTTGGGTTCAACCAGCAGGAAGCACCAGTACCTCTGGGTAGAGATGATCAGAACCAAGTGCTCAGACTAAGTAAGATGACCTCACGTCCCAGTGCATCTCAATTTACATCAAGGGAATATCGGTTCACACCTGTAATGACTTTTTAGCAAGATTTTTCACATTTATGAGGACTCAGGAGGCACGGTAAATTATTCAGACACCCCCAGAGGCGACCCTATCATGGTTCTTTAGGCATAAACAAACTCAAAGCAGGATGAGGATAGGGACATGATCAAGATGGCCTGGGCATCTTGGAGGGCCTGGTAGGGACCCTGGAGATGGTCAGGGACAGGGTAAGCAGGGGCCACAGGAGACACAGGAGTCTGGGTAAGAAGAAAACTCATTTAAACTAATCCTCTCTTGACCTAAATTTTTCTATTTTATTCACCCTGGATTTTTTGGCACCAAGTTTAATTCTTTAAAATGGGAGAAGGAAATGGCAACCCAATCCAGTATTGCCTAGAGAATCCCAAGGGCAGAGGAGCCTGGTGGGCTACACTCCATGGGGTTGCAAAGGGTCGGACATCATTGAGCAACTAACACTAACATTTAATTCTGTAAAATATTGCATCAAAATAGAGTCCATCCTTATTATTTGCAGATTACAGATTTGTAAATTTGCCTACTTACTAAAATGTATATGTAACCTCCAGATCAATACCTGCAGGTTTTAGGGTCACTGGTGGGCACGAACATGGAGAGGGCAAAAGATTGAATCATCCAAGGTTCACGTTCCCAGCTGTGGATGAAAAAGAGGACCCTCCACTTTCCTGTTTCTCAGGAGTTCTCAGTAGTGATCCACTACTGGGTACTACATTTTTCAAATTTTTGTGTTTTTTAATGGTGATTTTGCTGTTCAGAATGGCTCCCAGAATGATGCTGAAGAGGTGTCTGGTGTTTTGAACTATAGTGTTGGAGAAGACTCTTGAGAGTCCCTTGGACTGCAAGGAGATCAAAGCAGTCAATCCTAAAGGAAATCAGTCCTGATTATTCATTGGAAGGACTGATGGTGAAGCTGAAGCTCCAATACTTTGGCCACCTGATGAGAAGAACTGACTCACTGGAATAGATCCTGATGCTGGGAAAGATTGAAGGCAGGAGAAGGGGATGACAGAAGATTAGATGGGTGGATGGTATCACCAACTCTATGGACATGAGTTTGAGCAAGCTCCAGGAGTTGGTTAGTGATGGATAGGGAGGCCTGGCATGCTGCAGTCCATAGGGTCACAAACAGTCAGACATGACTGAGCAACTGAACTGAACTGAATTGAAATACAAAAGGCTGTGATGTGCCTTATGGGGGAAAAACGTGGTAGACAAGCTTTATTCAGGCATGAGATACAGGGTTGTTAGCTATGAGTTCAGTGTTAATGAATAAATGATATGCATTAAATAAGGTTATATATGCATTAAATAAGAGAAACCCATATAAAACCAGGTTATGTATTGATGGATAAATCAAAATGTGACCAGAGGCTCTCAGGACCCTAATATTATATTTTCCCTGGGAACATAGTTCAGTATTCACTGACTCAGTATTTGCAGCAACTTTATTGAATATAATTACTGTAACAAAAATTCAGTGTAATATTTCTTTTGATTTCTGGTATACCAATCTTAGCCCTAGTGATGGGCTTGATTTTCCAAGACCAAATTTCTCCCAAAGTGTTGGATATCAATATATGCTCTCCATGAAAACAGACCTCTTACACTGTTCAACCAGTCCATTTTAAAGGAGATCAGCCCTGGGTGTTCTTTGGAAGGAATGATGCTAAAGCTGAAACTCTAGTACTTTGGCCACCTCATGCGAAGAGTTGACTCATTGGAAAAGATGCTGGGAGGGATTGGGGGCAGGAGGAGAAGGGTATGACAGAGGATGAGATGGCTGGATGGCATCACTGACTCGATGGGCGTGAGTCTGAGTGAACTCCGGGATTTGGTGATGGACAGGGAGGGCCTAGCGTGCTGTGATTCACGGGGTCGCAAAGAGTCGGACACGACTGAGCGACCGAACTGGACTGAAGTGAACACTGTTGGGAATGTAAATTGGTGCAGCCACTGTGGAGAATAGTATGGAGGTTCCTTAAAAAAACTAAAATTAGAACTACCATATCATCCAGTAATCCCACTCCTGGGTATATATCCAGAAAAGATGAAAACTCTAATTCAAAAAGATATGAGCACCCCAGTGTCCATAGCAGCACTATTAAAATAGCCAAGACGTGGAAGCAAGCTCAGGGTCCACTGACAGATGAATGGATAAAGGTGTGGCATATATATACAATGGAAGATCACTCAGCCACAAAAAGAACGAAACAATGTCATCTGGACCTAGAGATTATCATATCAGGTAAAGTCAGCGAGAAGAGAAAGACAAATACCATATGATACCACCTATATGTGGAATCTAAAATAGAAACAAATAAACATATCTATGGAACAAAAACAGACTCACAAACAGAGAACTGACTTGTAATTGCCAAGAGGGGGTGTGTGAGGGAGGGACGGACTTGGGAGTTTAGGATTAGCAGATGTAAACTATTGTACACAGGATGGACAAACGACAAGATCCCACTGTACAGCACAGGGAACTGTATTCAATATCCTGTGATAAGTCATAATGGAAGAGAATACGCGTGTATAACTGAGTCACTTTGCTGTACAGTAGAAATTAACACAATACTATAAATCAACTATACGCCAATAAAAATTTTTTAAAAACTATGCTCTCCACCATTTCATCCTGCCAAGTAAGATATGCAAAATACCCAGGATCATCTATAATGACTATATATTAACAAAAGAAAAAAAATTAATATAAAAATATGGGAATGACAAAATTCTCAGAACAGCCTTTTTCCAAAGGCTACAGTAATAAAATTTACATTATTTTAAAGCACATGTTTTTAAATTTTATGTTGTTTTAAATGATATGTTTTTAAATAAAATAAAATTTTATTTTAAAATACTGCTTTGCATGTTACATTTTCTTGACGTTTGTCAATTTCAATATTTAGAGTGAGGTAATAAATATTCTTTTTTAAAACTGAGGTATAGTTAATGTACAATTTGTATACTCCATTTATAGTTATTTTAAAATATTGGCTACATTGCCTGTGTTGTACTATACATCTTTATAACTTATTTATTTTATACATAGTAGCCTGTACCTCTTAATCTCCTACCCCTATGCTGCCCCCCCACTCCTTACTGGTAACCACTAGTTTGTTCTCTATCTCTGCAAGGCTGTTTCTTTACTGTCATATTCACTAATTTGTTTTGTTTTTTAGATTCCACATATAAGTGATTACATAAAGTGCTTCTCTATTCTTAAATTTATCTCCAGCCAGACCTAAAAGAAGATGGGACAGATTCCCCAGACTGACTGGGTTCAAATCTTATCTCTACCACTTTCTAACTGCGTGAGTTTAGGAGACAGAAAAAAATAACTCATCTGTGCTTGACTTTCTTCACTTTTAAAATGGAGGGAATAACATAACCTACTAGATTTGTTGTGAGGATTAAATTTGCTAATGCATAAAAGGATGCTAAAACAATGCTTGGCACAAACTAAGTGCCCAGTGAATGAATGCCAGTTCCTATCCTTTGAAGATAATGAGAATTATCATTAATACAGTTGATGACACAATTTGAAGGAAACTCAAATTTCCAGCTGATTTCAGTATATTACCCCAAATCATAGGCATTATGAAAAAATTTGCTTTCACATAGGTCAGATGATGAAAATGTAATTTCATTCCATTTGGAAATTCTAGGCTGAAATAAGCTGAGAATCTACTGCCTGCCCTCAATCTTCAGTCATGTCCTTGCCTCCTCTCAGAAGGGTCAGAAAATATCTGCAGGGGATGCAGGCTTAGGAGTCACAGGCTTTTGGGAGGTGGGTGGGGAGGGTGGTGGGTAGCATGATGTGGAGGAAAGAGATCAAGGCCAAGTCTCAGTGGGCCACTGATTTATTTATTCTACCTCTAAGTTCCCCTTCTGAGGTCCAGGCTGGGCATTCTTAAATACCTAGAACCCAACACAGGGTCTGGTAGGTGTTGAGTACAAAATAAATACTGGCTGGGACTTCCCTGGGGGTCCAGTAGTTAAGACTTTGCCTTCCAATGAAGGGGATGCAGGTTCAATCTCTGGTCAGGGAGCTGAAATCCCACATGCCTAGAAGCTGAAAAATTAAAACAAGAAACAGAAGCAATATTGTAACAAATTCAATAAAAGTGGTCCACATCAAAAAAAATCTAAAAAATAAACAAAATATGGTGTTATATAGAGAACAAAAAAGGGAGGAGGGAGATAGAGGCTAATAAACACATGAAAAGATGTTCAACATCATTCGTTATTAGAGAAATGCAAATTAAAACCACAATGAGGTATCATCTCACATTGGTTGGAAAGGCCGCCATCAAAAAGTCTACAAACAATAAATGCTGGAGACGGTGTGGAGAAAGGAGAAACCTCTTAACACTGTTGGTGGGAATGCAAACTAGTATAGCCACTATGGAGAACAGTATGGAGATTCCTTAAAAATCTGGAAATAGAACCGCCATACGACCCAGAAGTCCCACCGTTGGGCATATTCACCAAGGAACCCAGAAGTGAAAGAGACACATGGACCCCAGTGTTTACTGCAGCACCATTTACAATAGCCAGGACATGAAGCAACCTAGACGTCCACTGGCAGACGGATGGAAAAGGAAGCTGTGCTACATATACACAAAGGAACACTACTCAGCTATAAAAAAGAATGCATTTGAGTCAGTTCTAATGAGGTGGATGAAACTGGAGCCTATTATACAAAGTGAAGTAAATCAGAGAGAAAAACACCAATATAGTATATTAATGCATATATATGGACTGTGGGAGGACTTCCCTGGTGGCTCAGATGGTAAAGCGTCTACAAGGTGGGAGACCTGGGTTCGATCCCTGGGTCGGGAAGATCCCCTAGAGAAGGAAATGGCAATCCACTCCAGTACTATTGCCTGGAAAATCCCATGGACAGAGGAGCCTGGTAGGCTACAGTCCATGGGGCCGCAAAGAGTCGGACACGACTGAGCGACTTCACTTTCCTTTCCTAGGGACTTCAGGAAGACAGCAGCGATTCCATATGCAAGGCAGCAAAAGAGACACAGGTGTAAAGAACAGACTTTCGGACTCTGTGGGAGAAGGTGAGGGTGGGATGATTTGAGAGAATAGCACTGAAACATATATATTACCATAGGCACAATAGATGTCCAGGGCAAGGTTGATGCATGAAGCAGGGCACTCAAAGCCCGTGCTCTGGGACAACCCAGAGGGATGGGGTGGGGAGGGAGGTGGGAAGAGGGGTTCAGGATGGGGGACACGCGTGCACCCTGGGTAATTCATGTCAATGAGTGGCAAAACCCACCACAATATTGTAAAGTAATTATCCTCCAATTAAAATAAATTAATGAATTTAAAAAGAAACAAAGAAATACTGGTTGAATCGAGGCTCTGTAATGCCTCCTACATTCCCTCTAATGGGCAAAGTCCTACCCATCCTTAAGGTCAAATCATATGTTCCTATGGGACTGCTGCGAGGTTTAAATGGAAGGTACATGAAAGCACAGAGCAGAAACTCACACACACACAGCCCTCCCCGTCCCCACCAGGAAGCCCAGTTCCATGGCAGAAGGTACAGCTGGTGGGAACCAGGTGAGGAGGTGACAATTCCCCTTGCTTGGTGAGCCCATCTCAGCCTCACCGGGTCAGCTGAAGTTGATGGTGACCACACAGACTCTGCTGCTACTAGATTTCTCACCTGTCAAACTATAAACAAGACCCGGTCCATGAGACTCCTTCAATCTTCACATTATCCTTCCACGTCAGATGGCATGGCCCGTGCAGAACCCATGGTGACCCACCCGCAGAAGCAGGTGGTTAGACGCATCATCACCCCCACAAACAAAGCCTGACAGTCAGCATCTCAGTGCATCCAGCCAAGCAGCTCCTCTCTGCGGTTACCTCACCCCAGCTCGCCAACAACCAGACAGCATGTCTAGGCGCAGAGCACAAGCTATTTAACATCTGTGCTTCAGGGTCAGGCCTCTGCAAGATGAATGAGCCTACCAAGGTCATTTGTCAAAGTGAGGGAGCAAAGACAGGCTGCCAGACAGCAGGACACAGCGACCTTCCCCTTCCTATCACCCTGATAGGCTTGGGTTCTGTGTGGCCTGAATAATTCACCATATGCTTGCTGACATTATTCCTCTGGGCTTTTTGACTCCAATCACTTTTCTAATCATTGAGGAGTTAAAAATCTCCTTAACCTCCATCGGACAGCAAGACTTGATGTCCATGTGGGATTGCTTCTGCCACTTTACAAATGAGAACACTGAGGCTTGGAGGTCAGATCTTCCTGGAGATGGTGGAGGGTGGAGCAGGTGGGTCAGGATTCAAATCCAAGTCCTCAAGATCACGCTCTGTGATCCTGACCTTGAATCACACAGCTCACTTTATTTCTTACTAACCACATTACTCAGATCGGCTCTTCCCTCTTCCTCTTGCATGAAATCAACAGAGGTGATGTCCCATAAACATCACAGACACCACACTGACTCATGAACAGAACAAGGAGGCAAGACCTTGAGAGCTGAGCAGTGATGGGGAAAATTCACGAACCCATGCTCGGCCTCTGATCTTTGCGCATCTGCAGTCCCCACATCACCAAGGTTTTGTCCAGGAAGCCTAACTATTTACAGTCATTTTGTGTCTCACTGTCTTGCGCTAAAGGATGGCTTTAGATAACAACCAGGTCCTTCTGAAGACTATTCTACCCACACTCTGTACAGAGCCTGGCCACTCATCCCATCACTCCCTTACATATTTTTTTTAAAGCAAGGCTTCTTTGCAAAATAGGAAGGCTGCCATTTCTGCATTGATGAAGGAAGCAGTGGTTCTAAAAAGCCACCTCCGATCTCTATGGGAGGGCGTCAGGTGGGTTGATAGTGGCCAACAAGGACTGAGGTGTGCTGGGCACCTCCAGCCAGCCACCGTGTGCCCAGTTCCTCTGCTCTGTCCTGACCCCCTCCCTTCCCCACCTCTCTCTTTACTCAGAGGTTTATCTTATTGGATGGTCAACACCGGCTAGCCTCTAGCCTCTGTGATCAGCCTCCTGGGAGGCTGAGACATCTCAGACGTGTGCAGGAATGCTGAGGAGACATATGGACCTCTCGTGGGACTGCTGACTTACAGCCAGTAAGGGGACATGAGAGTCACTAGCACTTATCATTTCTCATCTCTGAACCTGCATAAGGCACCTGGACTGTCACTTCCTCCTAACTGAGGTCATCAGCCTCCCTTCTCATTTTCACTGTGAAATGGACAGCATTCACTGACCCAGCCTAAACATCCTCGCTTGACCATCGCAGATTTTGCCTCGTGTGATAAGACCTGTACCTGCATCCAGAGCTTAGAGCAGTGCCTGCAAAACAGTGAGCACTCAGTGATCGAGGAACTGAACTGCTACCGTGAACATAAAGCCCAGGACAGGCTTGATGCCATAACTTCGGCAAGCAATTGGCCAAAAATGCTTCATGAATGATGATGATATTCGTGTTGTTATCAACACAAAGCAATAGTGCCTGAAATATACAATAGCGAGTAGCCCTCATGCAGGCAGGTCATTATTGCAGCAGAAAAAGAAACCCACCAGAAGGGACCCTATTGTGTAGTGTACCTCCCTCCTTCTCCCATCAGGTGACAACAGAACCAGGTGCCCTGGCGTGTCAAAAGGTGAGAGAGCCAAAGAAACCTGTGCTTCTTCCATTTGAGAGCTGTGGTTACAAAGGTCTGTCTTCACTGTGAATTTTCTCCTCTCAAGCCAAAGCTGCAACTTTGTAATGCCATAGGCATATGGAGGAGGATGATCTGCTCAACCCTCTAATAAAATTTATTTCCAAGAAACAGCTGTTGTGGGAAGAGAAAGGAATTCTTGTAAATATGTAAGGCTGCAAAACACAAGCTCAGAGTGACCCCTGGCCCCCAGATGCCAGGTAGAAGCCCAGCTCTCAGACCCGCAGGGAACAGCTGGGTGGGACACAGCTGAGCTAACCACAGGGCATGCACAGGATCCTGTCTGCCAGGCCAGAACTGAAGGTTATCACCTTTGCCTTTAATAAAGATGCTTCGAGAAAGGTTGCAGGGAGCTGGCTCCTGAATTTGCTGTAAATACACTGTCAGATCAATTGTCAAAATGTTACCAGGATCACATCTGGGTGATAACTTGTTTTTTAAATTTAATGCCAACCACACCATGAAATGGGCTTCCCACGTGGAGCTAGTACTAAAGAACCCACCTGCCAATGCAGGAGACATAAGAGACGTGGGTTCAGTCCCTGGGTTTGCAAGATCCCCTGGAGGAGGGCATGGCAACCCGCTCCATTATTCTTGCCTGGAGAATCCCATGGGCAGAGAAGCCTGGTGGGTTACAGTTCATGGGGTCACAGCGTCAGACACAACTGAAGCAACCTAGCATGCATGCGTGTAACATGAAATAAGGCACAACACTGCACATTATGTTTTCAAAAAATAATTTTCAATGACCTGGGGTAAAAATAAACTCACAATAGGATATAGATAGAGAAAATGAGAGGTGCAAGTTATAGTCTGGAGCTTAAAAAACTGTCAGAGCACAGCAGAACACTGGTAATTGCTTCGTGTCTGATACATAACACTACTTTGCTTTCTATTTCTGCCTTAAGCCTGAAATTTTCCATAATAAAAAGTTTAAAAGAAAAAGATGCAAAATTTTCAATGCAATAAGATGCCAACTGTTTTTAATACTGGGTAGTAGGATTAGTGATGATTTCAACTTTTTTTTGTTTATATGCAGTTTCAAATTTTTCTACAAGACATATTTTATAAGAAGCCAAGCTACTTTAAAAATATGTGCTGTAACAATAGATTTTGAAGGATTATTGTTTTTTTCTTCCTCTCCCTTCCCCTTCTCTTTTTAAAAATTTTTATTGAAGGATAATTGCTTTACAGGATTTTGTTGTTTTCTGTCAAACCTCCACATGAATCAGCCATAGGCATATACATATATCCCCTCCCTTTTGAACCTCCCTCCCATCTGCCTCCCCATCCCACCCCTCTAGGTTGATACAGAGCCCCAGTTTGAGTTTCCTGAGCCATACAGCTAATTCCCGTTGGCTCTCTATTTTACATATGGTAGTGTAAGTTTCCATGTTACTCTTTCCATGCATCTCACCCTCTCCCCTCCTCTCCCCATGTCCGTAAGTCTATTCTCTATGTCTGTTTCTCCACTGCTGCCCTGTGAATAAATTCTTCAGTACCATTTTTCTAGATTCTGTATATGTGTTAGAATATGATATTTCTCTTTCTCTTTCTGACTCACCTCACCCTGTATAATAGGTTCTGGGTTCATCCACCTCATCAGAACTGACTCAAGTGCATTCCTTTTTATGGATGAGTAATATTCCATCATATAGCTGCACCACAACTTCTACATCCATTCACCTGTCAATGGACATCTAGGTCGCTTCCGCGTTCTAGATATTGTAAATAGCGCTGCAGTGAACAGTGGGATAAGTGTGTCTTTTTCAATTTTGGTTTCCTCAGGGTATATGCCGAGGAGTAGGATTGCTGAGTCCTATGGTGCCTTTATTCTTAGTTTTTTAAGGAATCTCTATAATGTCTTCCATAGCGGCTGTATCAATTTTCATTCCCACCAACAGTGCAAGAGCTTTCCCTTTTCTCCACACCCTCTCCAGCATTTACTGTTTGTAGACTTTTTGATGATGGCCATGCTGACCAGGGTGAGGTGATATCACATTGTGGTTTCGATTTGCATTTCTCTAATAATGAGCGATGTTGAGCATCTTTTCATGATTTTGTTAGCCATCTGTGTGTCTTCTTTGGAGAAACGTCTGTTTAGGTCTTTTTCCCACTTTTTGATTGGGTTGTTTGTTTTTCTGGCATTGAGTTGTATGAGCTGCTTGTATATTTGGAAATTAATCCTTTGTCAGTTGTTTCAGTTGCTATTATTTTCTCCCACTCCGAGGGCTGTCTTTTCACCTTGCTTAGAGTTTCCTTTGTGGTGTAAAAGCTTTTAAGTTTAATCAGGTCCCACTTGTTTACTTCTGTTTTTATTTCCGTTAGTCTAGGAGGTCGGTCATAGAGGATCTTGCTTTAATTTATGTCATCAAGTGTTCTGCCTATGATTTCCTCTAAGAGTTTTATAGTTTCTGATCTTACATTATTTTGAGTTTATCTTTGTGTATGGTGTTAGGAAGTGTTCTAATTTCATTCTTTTACACGTAGCTGTCCCGTTTTCCCAGCACCGTTTATTGAAGAGGCTGTCTTTGCCCCATTGTATATTCTTGCCTCCTTTGTAAAAAATAAGGTACCCATAGGTACATGGGTGTATTTCTGGGCTTTCTATCTGGTTCCATTGGTCTATATTTCTGTTTTCATGCCATACTGTCTTGATGACTGTCATGATGACTGTAGCTCTGTGGTATAATCTGAAGTCAGGAAGGTTGATTCCTCCAGTTCCATCTTCTTTCTCAAGACTGCTTTGGCTATTCAAGGTCTTCTGTGTTTCCATATGAATTGTGAAATTTTTTGTTCTAGTTCTGTGAAAAATGCCATTGGTAATTTTTTTAATTTTACTTTACAATACTGTATTGGTTTTGCCATACATCAACATGAATCTGCCACAGGTGTACACATGTTCCCAATCCTGAACCCCCCTCCCACCTCCCTCCCCAAACAATCCCTCTGGGTCATCCCAGTGCACTAGCCCCAAGCATCCTGTATCCTGCATCAAACTTAGACTGGCGATTTGTTTCTTACATGATATTATACATGTTTCAATGCCATTCTCCCAAATCATCCCACCCTCTCCCTCTCCCACAGAGTCCAAAAACTGTTCTATACATCTGTGTCTCTTTTGCTGTCTCACATACAGGGTTATCGTTACCATCTTTCTAAATTCCATATATATGTGTTAGTATACTGTATTGGTGTTTTTCTTTCTGGCTTACTTCCCTCTGTATAATAGGCTCCAGTTTCATCCACCTCATTAGAACTGATTCAAATGTATTCTTTTTAACGGCTAAATAATACTCCATTGTGTATATGTACCACAGCTTTCTTATCCATTCATCTGCTGATGGACATCTAGGTTGCTTCCAAGTCCTGGCTATTATAAACAGTGCTGCAATGAACACTGGGGTACATGTGTCTCTTTCAATTCTGGTTTCCTCAGTGTGTATGCCCAGCAGTGGGATTGCTGGGTCATAAGGCAGTTCTATTTCCAGTATTGGTAATTTGATAGGGATTGCATTGAATCTGTAGATTGTGTTTGGTAGTATAGCCATTTTCACAATATTGATTCTTCCTACCCAGGAACATGGAATATCTCTCCATCTGTTTATGTCATCTTTGATTTCTTTCATGAGTGTCTTATAATTTTCTGTGTACAGTTCTTTTGTCTTCTTAGGTAAGTTTATTCCTAGATATTTAATTATTTTGTTGCAATGGTAAACAGGATTGAGTCCTTAATTTCTCTTTCTGATTTTTCATTGTTAGTATATAGAAATGCAAGTGATTTCTGTGTACTCATTTTGTATCCTGCAACTTTGCTAAATTTTGCTAAATTCACTGATTAGCTCTAGCAATTTTCTGATACTATCTTTACGGTTTTCTATGTACAGTATCATATCATCTGCAAGCAGTGAGAGCTTTACTTCTTCTTTTCTGAGCTAGATTCCTTTTATTTCTTTTTCTTCTCTGATTGATGTAGCAATGACTTTCAGAACTATGTTGAATAATAGTGGTGAAAGTGGACACCCTTGTCTTGTTCCTGATCCTAGGGGGAATGCTTTCAGTTTTTCACCATTGAGAATAATGTTTGCTGTAGACTTATCATATATGGCCTTTACTATGTTGAGGGAGGTTCCTTCTATGTCCATTTTTTGAAGAGTTTTAATCATAAGTGGGTGTTGAATTTTGTCAAAGGCTTTTTCTGCATCTATTGAGATGACCATATGGATTTTCTTTTTCAAATTGTTAATATGGTATATCATATTGATTGAATTGCATATATTGAAGAATCCTTGCATCCCTGGAATAAACCCAATTTGATCATGGTGTATGAGCTTTTTGATGTGTTGCTGAATTCTGTTTGCTATAATTCTGTTGAGGATTTTTGCATCTAACATAGATGATAACATCAGTGATATTGGTCTGACAAGTTTTTTTTTGTTTGTGTTATCTTTGTCTGGTTTTGGTATCAGGGTGATGGTGGCCTCATAGAATGAGTTTGGAAGTGTTCCTTCCCGTGCAATATTTTTGAAAGAGTTTTAGAAGGATAGGCATTAGCTCATCTCTAAATATTTGACAGAATTCTCCTGTGAAGCCATCTGGCCCTAGGCTTTTGTATTTTGGGAGATTTTGGTCACAGCTTCAATTTCAGTTCTTGTAATAGGGTTGTTCATAATTTCTATTTCTTCCTGGTTCAGTCTTGGAAGACTGAACTTTTCTAAGAATCTGTCCATTTGTCCAGGTTATCTATTTTATTGCCATATAGAAGTTCATAGTAGCCTCTTATAATCCTTTGTATTTCTGAATTATCTGTTGTAACTTCTCCTTTTTCATTTCTAATTTTGTTGATTTTATTCTTCTCTCTTTTGTTCTTGATGAGTCTGGCTAAGGTTTATCAATTTTGTTTTTCTTCTCAAAGAACAAGCTTTTAGTTTTATTAATCTTTACTATTGTTTCTGTCATTTCTTTTTCATTTATTTCTGTTTGGATTTTTATAATTTCTTTCCTTCTACTAATTTTTTTTTGTTCTTTTTCCAGTTGTTTTAGGTATAAAATTAGGTTGTCTATTCAATGTTTTTCCTGTTTCTTGAGGTAGGATTTATTGCTATAAACTTCCCTCTTAGAACTGCTTTTGTTACACCCGATAGGTTTTGAGTTGTGTTTTCATTGTCATTTGTTTCTAGAAATTTTTTGATTTCCCTTTTGATTTCATCAGTAACCTGTTGGTTATTTTGAAGCATGTTGTTTAACCTCCATGTGTTTGTGTTTCTTACAGTTTTTTTTTCTTGTAATTGATATCTAGTCTCACAGCATTTGGTTGAGAAGATGCTTGATATCATGTCAATTTTCTTAAATTTATTGAGGTTTGATTTGTGACCCAAGATGTGGTCTATCCTGGAGAATGTTCCATGTGCACTTAAGAAGAAGGTGTATTCTTCTGCATTTGGATGGAATGTCCTAAAGATATCAATGAGATCCGTCTCATCTAAAGTATCATTTAAGACTTGTGTTTCCTTATTCATTTTCTGTTTTGATGATCTGTCCACTGGTGTGAGTGGGGTGTTAATGTCTTACTGTGTTACTGTCAATTTCCCCCTTTATGTCTGTTAGTATTTGTCTTACGTACTGAGGTGCTCCTATGTTGGGTGCATCAGTTCAATTCAGTTGCTCAGTCATGTCTGACTCTTTGTGACCCCATGGACTGCAGCACGCCAGACCTCCCTGTCCGTCACCAACTCCTGGAGTTTACTCAAACTCATGTCCATTGAGTCAGTGATGCCATCCAACCATTTCATCCTCTGTTATCCTCTTTTCTTCCCTCCTTCAATCTTTCACAGCATCAGGGTCTTTTCAAATGAGTCAGCTCTTTGCATCAGGTGGCCAAAGTATTAGGAGTTTCAGCTTCAACATCAGTCCTTCTAATGAACACTCAGGACTGATCTTAAGGATGGACTGGTTGGATCTCCTTGCAGTTCAAGGGACTCTCAAGAGTCTTCTCCAACACCACAGTTCAAAAGCATCAACATGTTGGTTGCATAGATATTTACGATTGTTATGTCTTCCTCTTTGATTGATATTTTGATCATTATGTAGTGTCCTTCCTTATCTCTTGTAATATTCTTTAAGTTCTATCTTGTCTGATATGAGGATTGTTACTCCAGCTTTCTTTTGCTTCCCATTTGCATGAAATATATTTTTCCATTCTTTCACTTTCAGTCTATATGTGTCTTTAGACCTGAAGTGGGTTTCTTGTAGACAGCATATATATGGGTATTGTTTTTTTATCCATTCAGCCAGCCTGTGTCTTTTGGTTAAAGCATTTAATCCATTTACATTTAAAGTAATTATTAATATATTTGTTTCTACTACCATTTTCTTAATTGTTTGGGATTGATCTTGTAGATCTTTTTTCTTCTCTTGTATTTCGTGACCATAGAAGTCCTTTAAACATTTGTTGTAAAGCTGCTTTAGTGGTACTGAATTCTCTTAACGTTTGCTTGTCTGAAAAGCTTTTGATTTCTCCATCAATTTTGAATGAGATCCTTGCCAGGTACAGTAATCTTGGTCATACAGGGTCGCAAAGAGTCGGACACTACTGAAGAGAGCCTGCACGCATAGATGCAAGACATTTTCTGTCTATGGCAGCTCTGCCCCAGTGACAGTTGATTGTGAAGGTGGCCCAGTTGCTTGGCTTGCAGGGACTCTGGTGACGCCAAGTGTGCAGGGACACAGACTACCTCTGCCACAGGAGTTATGGCCCTATCAGTCTTTTATCAAGCTTCTTGTAGCTGGTGATCAGAAGGCCTCTTTGGTCAATCTTTCTCCAAAATTCCACCAGTTCAGGCACTTAGAGGGCTCCCTTGCCTGGGGTCCTTCTCTGTTGTTTGGCACATTAGGCACATAGAGGGGCCCCATGGCTGGGGTCCTGCACATCAGGCACTTAAAGGAGCACTCTGGGTGGGGTTCTGCTCTGTAGTTCAGTGCATCAGGCATTTGATGGGCCAGCCTCTCTATTGTTCAGCTGCCGATGCTGGTGTGGGGGAGAGACAGGCTATGGTGATGGCTCCACCCACTACGCATGACTTAGCAGTATTACCTTGCTTCCATGGCTTGCTCGGCTTTCCTCCACAGGTATTTCCCACCACAGTCTCCTCCCTCACATCCCCTCAATCCATCTCTCTGCAGTCAACAGCAGCCCTCGCCCTGGGATTGCTCCGCAGTCCCTAAACTCCAGCTCCCAGCTGCTGCACCTTCCAGGGGGCCTGTCTCCCTGTCCAGAGTATGTATGGCTGCGGCAAGGACTGTCTGATTTTTATTCCATTTAGGCTGCCACAGATCAGCTGTTTCACTCTCAGCCTTAAATGTTTCTCCTCTGACTCAAACAATTGCCCCGATGTGGGGATCAGACCCCTGCTTCCATTTCCCCATCTGCTGAGAGCAGGTCCAGTCCTACTAACACCACTGTTTCCCCCTCTAGTTCCTTCATTCTACTGAGTTTTGCGTGGGTCTATATATTCTTTCCTCTGGTCAGGTACTCCTGTCCGCTCTCAGCTGGTGTTCTGCATGCACTTCTGTGTCTGAAGGTATATTCCTGATGTATCTGTGGAGAGAAATGTACTCCACCTCCACCTCCACCTCCTCCACCATCTTGTTCTTCCCCCTTCTCTTTTTTTAAGGCAAGAAAAATCACACAACCAAGATATTTTCTTTTCTGCCCTTTATGTTAATGACCTGAGCTCTCACAGTTAATCTGGTTTTCTTCCCTTTCTCGTGACTCTGACACTCCACACTATGCAAACAACACATTCATCTCTTTTATCCACATGCATCCCAAATCCTTATTGGAATGAGATGAGATTACCATACACAAAGCAGAAGCTGGGATATCCCGGTATAAAAGATGCCAAAACTCACCTTCCTCCTAACAACCTGTACCCCCCAAAAAACACCTGAGCTTGTCAGTAGGAATTCGCAATCTTTCATGTATCTGCTCAAGTTTCTGGCTGACTACATCCTCAGTGGGTGGCTTGCGGTTCACCTTCCAACCATCATCCTGCCCATGGCATCTCAGAAGGAAGGAATGGTCCTCAGAAGGACCATTCCATGGCTGAACTCTTTCTGGGTTCCATTACCAACTCCGAATCCTAAAGGAGATCAACCCTGAATATTCATTGGAAGGACTGATGCTGAAGCAGAAGCTCCAATACTATGGCCACCTGATACAAAGAGCTGACTCATCGGAAAAGACCCTGATGCTGGGAAACATTGAAGGCAAAAGGAGAAGGGGGCAGCAGAGGATTAGATGGTTAGATAGCATCACCGACTCACTGACATGAATCGTAGTGAACTCCAGGAGACAGTGAAGGACAGGGAAGCCTGGCATGCTTCAGTCCACAGAGTCACTAAGAGTCAGACATGACTTAGCGAACTGAACAACAACTCACACCAAGTCCATCACTAATGAACAGAATTGGTGGCCCTTGCTGGCACCATGGTCAAATGGGAGAGAGAGAAACCTGTCTTCACTGAGTTCCAGCACACCATCCTCCAGATGCACGGGACTGTAACCCGCAAAGGTTATTCTAGCTTCCCAGAGGTGGGTATGGCATGGATACTAAGTGATAAGATTTTCTAAGACCCCAAGGAAGTCCCACCATCCTCCTCTCTGATACATTTGCATCTTGTAATGCAAACATTAGTGTCTGATGACACAGATGGCTCTACCACTCTTGCTTTAATTTTTTAAAATTAATAATTTATTTGGTTATGCTGGGTCTTCATTGCTCTGCAGGCTTCGTTGCTCTGCACTCACCAGTTGCAGTGAGTGGGGCTACTATCTAGTTGCGGTGTGCAGACCTCTCACTATAGTGGCTTCTCCTGTTGCAGAGCATGGGCTCTAGAGCTTGCAGGCTTCAGTAGTTGCGGCTCCCAGGCTCTAGAGCACAGGGTCAATAGTTGTGGCACACAGGCCTAGCTGCTTTGCATAAAGTGGGATCTTCCTGGACCAGAGATCAAACCCGTGTCTCCTGCATTGGGAGGTGAATTCTTCACCACTGAGCCACCTGGGAAGTCTTCTTTTAAAATATACACTCTGTGCGACCCCACAGACGGCAGCCCACCAGGCTCCCCTGTCCCTGGGATTCTCCAGGCAAGAACACTGCAGTGGGTTGCCATTTCCTTCTCCAATGCAGAAAAGTGAAAAGTGAAAGTGAAGTCGCTCAGTCGTATCCAACTCTTAGCAACCCCATGGACTGTAGCCTACCAGGCTCCTCCGTCCGTGGGATTTGCCAGGCAAGAGTACTGGAGTGGAGTGCCATTGCCTTCTCCATTTTATACAGTATGTCTCCTCAAATATAATCTCAAACAATTACGGTCTACATTTCTTGTGCATGGTAAATGTCCTGACCTATGTTATCACATTATTCAGAGACACAGAAGGAACTAAACTGTGGTTCCTGAGGAAACTTAGGGGCCTTTGCTAGATGTTTAATCTGTTACAGTCACTGATGTGTTGGTGGAAAACATAAAGTCAGTGCTTAGAAAACATGAGAAGTGATTCCAGGAGTCAAGGAGAGCAAAGCAATAAGAAACAGAAAGTGCATGTACATTTTTATTAGAACTGAACACTGAGGGGACTGCCCTGGTAGTCCAGAGGTTAAGACTTTACAATTCCACTGCAGAGGGCATAGGTTCGATCCCTGCTTGGGGAACTTAAAGATCCCTCATGCTGTTTGGTGTGGCCCCCAAAAAACTGAATGCTGAGTAAAGGGGGTATGCTGTGCTCAGTCGTGTCTGACTCTGCAACCCCATGGACTGTAACCCGATTGGTTCCTCTGTCCATGGGATTTTTTCCTGCAAGGATATTGGAGTGGGTTGCCATTTCTTCCTCTAGAGGATCTTCCTGACCCAGGAATTGAACCTGCATCTTCTGTGGCTCCTGTATTGCAGGTGGATTCTTTACCACTGAGCCACTGGGAAAGCGAGTAAAGGGGGATGTTAGATTAAATAGAAGGGCTGAACCACTCTGAGGCACCCCAATTTTGTGTAAAGAGGAAGAACCCAACTTGGTGACAGGTCACCAATAAAATTAGCTTTATTAGAAACCAAATGGAACTATATCCTGCAGTTATAATCACCTGCCTCTAGGTTTAGTTTCTTCCTGAAAAACTAACTTTCTAAGAGAACAGTGCCATCAGACAATCTCTATAATGAGCGAACACATCGAGTCATCAGCAAGGACTTTAGTTTAGCCAGAGGCCTGGAAAATAATTGAAAATCAGTAAAAAGGTGCTAGAAGGATTAAAATGTTTTTTCAGAGTAGACTGTCTAGCCAGGTCTGTAATCAGACTACTGAGAAATTTTGCACCAGCCATAAAATAAAAAAGACAGTCAGTACTTGTTTTCAAAAAAATAAGCAGGACTTCCTGCGCAGGACAGTGGTTAAGATTCTATGCTTCCAATTAAGGGAGAATGGGTTGGATTTGATCCCTGGTTGGCTCAGAGGTTAAAGTGTCTGCCTCCAATGCAGGAGACCTGGGTTCGGTCCCTGGGTCGGGAAGATCCCCTGGAGAAGGAAATGGCAACCCACTCCAGTATTCTTGCCTGGAGAATCCCATGGACAGAGGAGCCTGGTGGGCTACAGTCCACGGGGTCGCAAAGAGTCAGACATGACTGAGCGACTTCACCTCACCTCACCTCACCTCACCTCAGGGAACTAAGATCCCACATGGGCACAGGGTGGCTTAAAAAACAAACAAACAAAAAAATTTTTAAACGGTTTTTGAAAAGGGCCAAAGCAAAAACTACCCTAGCTCTGCACCAAGACAGCTTGCCTATGTGCACTGGAACTCACCCCCCTTCCACATCCCAGAGGAGAAGAGGACTCACCTTGGGTCCCCATCTACGTGGGCGCGACAGCCCGTGCTCCACCCTTTGGGCTTCCCTGTCTGCATTACAACCGTGTCCATTGTGCTCAGCCTCCCTTCTGTCTTATAAGCTTCTCAACAGCAGGAAACCCACATTCCAAACAGGAATGTGAATACTCAACGCCTCCTTGGCATATAAGAGAAGACGATTAACATTTGAATACTTGCTGGCAGGCCCTTTTGTGCAGTGTCAGACAGGACCCCACCATGTGCAGGTTGGCAGAATTGGCTGTCCACCTCACAAACACAGAGGTGGTCCCCTGGACCACTGCTTGGAGGATAGTGACCATCTGTCACTTCTCCTAGTAACTTCTCACTTCTCCATGGCACCTCCCCACAGCTGGAGGTGCCCCAACTGTGACCTCAAGTCCCACAGCTCTGCTTCCCGCTCTGGGACTCTTGGAGATGGTCAGTTTCAGCACCACGATAGGATAGTATTTCAGACTTGCCAGGAGACACTAGAGTCACATGTCTCTGATGACAAAGGGGCCTGGAGATGTGGCCCTTGAGGCACACAACTGTATTGTGGCCCATGGAGACAAAGTCTTCAGTCCCTGGGGGACATCCATTCATTGCCAGGGACAAGGGTGGTGAGATCTGGACGTGGAGACAAGATGAGTCCAAGGCTGTCCTGCAGTCACAGTGGAGGCCAAGGTGTTGGGGCTGCTCAGGGAATGGTGGGGCAGGGCTCTCTACAGCTTAATGAAGTAGCTGAATCTTACTTCTCTCATCTCTAAGACAAGGCAGCAACAGCTAACCATCAGAGTTTAGTGATGATGCAATTATACCAGGCGTGTACGTCACCAAGATGCCTCATTCAATAACCCAAGTAATATGGCTAAACAGAGAAACAAGAAAAAAGTTGTCTCTGTCCATCCTGTCCTCTCCTGAAAGTCTGTTGTGACGATGACGATGATGATGGTGACGACAATGGTGATGATGATGGTGACAGTGGTGATGATGTGGATGGTGGTGGCGATGGTGGTGATGGGGATACGCATGATTTCTTGAGCTCACCATGTCCTGCATTTCTGGCCCATTTACTTCTCTAAACAACCATGATATAGTCATTAGCATCACCCACAAGTTCAAGACAATGAAGCTGAGATGTAGAGAAGGTCAACCAGCTACAGCGGGGCAGAGCTGGAACTCCAACCCAACTGTGCCCTAATTCACTACGTTCATTTTTATCCCCTCCTTGAAAAAAGGGGGAAGTAAAATCGTAGCAGAGCTCACACTGTTTATAACGTGTCATTGTGCAAAATGCTTTTGCACATGTTATGCTCTTTAAGGGGCTTCCCAGGCGGTGCTAGGGGTAAAGAACCCACCTGCCAATGCAGCAGACGTAGGAGATGCAGGCTCAATCCCTGGGTCAGGAAGATCCCCGGGAGGAGAACATGGCAACCCACTCCAGTATTCCTGCCTCGAGAATTCCATGGACAGAGGAGCCTGCAGGGTTATGGTCCATAGAGTCACAAATAGTCAGACACGACTGAAGTGACTTAGCACGCACATGCTGTTTAAGATTCAGACAAGTTCCTTGATGTCGATGCTACAACTCACCAGTATAATCCTGAGGCAAGCGAGGCAGGATCTGAAGCCTGGCAGTCAAATGCCGAAGTTCCTGGGCTTAACCAATCACCACGCTGCCTCCATCACACGTGCTCGGTCACACATTTGGAGCCAACAATGTTGGCAGTTAATGGCCAAACTGAATACACTGCTTCAGATACTTCCCCCAACCATCTCGAGCTATGGCTGGGAGGAGAGTGAGGGCTGCTGGGAGCATTCAGGGTCACTGCTCCCTGAACACCACCTACTCTGGGTGGGGCTTGTGTGGCCAGAGGAACCTCCCCCCGAAGCCACTGGGGCAGTGGGGGACATTCATTCCCATCAGGTGACAGACCTGGCACATGCAGGGTATATGTGGATGCTTTGTCCTCTCCAGGACGGCCCTGGGTCTCTTCTCACCCAGCCGGTACCCACACTGATGAGGCCTGCTCTGGGACTAACTGTGGCCTCCTTGCTTACAACGAGGGAACGAGCAGAAGAGACCTGGACATCTTTTGATAACCCTGCTCATTATCACAGGATTGCACCTGAATGATGACTTTTCTCCTCCATTCTTTCATTGCTGTCACCAGATGATGACATTAAACCTCTATTTGCCAGTGATTCTTGGAAATGGTCCTTCCTCTTGGTAATGATGTTGAGTTTTGGTCAGAGAGAACTGTGGGTATGGGAAAGGGGTATCTCTTCTTTCCGGGCATCTAACTCTTCCTGCAGACAGCTGGACAAGTCTGTGACTGGAGAAGGTGCTACAGACAGCGGTGTTATCTAAATGGGCTCAGCAGTCAAATTCCATACATTAGCTTAGTGTAATAACCTTCTGCATCCAGAAATGCCCCGAATTTAGACATACTGTCTCTGAACCAGGGTCTAGAGATGAGTGAAGAGGACGGCCATGGACATAAAGAGAACAGCAAAACCACTTTGCTATTATGTGCCACTGAACACGCCCTACTGGATTATCAGGCAGGTTTAGGAGTTGACTATAGTACAAATTACTGACTCAATGGACAAGAGTTTGAGCAAGCTCTGGGAGATGGTGAAGGACAGGAAAGCCTGGTGTGCTGCAGTCCATGGGATCACAGAGTCAGACGGGACTGAGCGAGTGAACTGAATAGTCCAAATTCCTCTTCTAAGGACAACAGATGGATTAAATTAGGCCCCACACTAATTTAATAGTAACCTCATTTCAACCTAATTCCCTCTTTAAAGACCTCATTTCCAGATACAGTCAAATCCCAAGCTACTGGGGGTTAGGACTTCATTGTGTGAATTCAGGAGAGGGCACAATCTGGCCCATAACACTCTGCCTTTGTCCCCTGAAAATTCACATCTTTCTCACAGGCAAAATACTTTAAACTCCATCCCCAAAGCTCCAGAGACTTCAATCATTTCAGCCTCAACTAAATCACACCTAAATTGGGTTTGTATGAGACCTGCAGTGTGGTTCATCCTGAGGCCACAGGTCTTATCTTTCTTTGGATCACATAACCCAGAAGTACAGAGCTTCTTTGAAAGCTCTTACTGAGTGTTTCTTACTAAGCCCTTTCCAATGCCCCCTAGTAAGTTCTACCTATGGTGTCCACTCAGCAGACAGGAAAAGACTAAGGTCTGTGGAACTGCTGGTGTCCAGGGGTCTTCCCTGGAGAAGTGGGTCTTCTCCACTGTCTTCCCGTCACTTCCACTTCCCTCTTCTCACTAACAGGACCCCCACTCTGTTGAAAGGTAGCAACCTGCTCCACTCAGATACATTTTTAAGCCTCCTGTGTCAAGGGTAGGGGTGTGGGGGCCCAGTGAGTTTAGGAGAAGCCCAGGAGAGCTCCATAATGGGGTCAACCTCAGGGAGGAGAGAGTCCCCTCCCCCACCCATTCATTCCTCCTGCCTCGACTACAGGTTCCATGACTTGATAACAGAAGGATGGAGCAGAAAAGAAAGAGGAGCCTGAGTCTCTGACGGTCTCACGGCACTGATGCCAAAAGCTTGGGCTCTGTGCATTATGCCAAATCAAATCTCGGAGACAGAGTTTTGGGTGAAGTAGAAAAGAATAGCTTTATTGCTTTCCCAGGTAAAGGAGGATGCATCTGACTCGGGTCATCCCAACCCAGGAGGATTTCGTGAGAAGTTTTATACCAATGGCTCAAGGATGGGGCTGCTGATAAGATTATGGTGTGTGCAGGGGCTGTACTCCTTTAATTTGGCCTCAGGTGGTCTTTCTCTGGAATGAAGAATGCTAACATCTTCCATTTGTTGTTATTGTTCAGTCACTCAGTCTGATTCTTTGAGACCTCATGGACTACAGCATGTCAGGTTTACCTGTCCTCACCATCACCTGGAGCATCCTCAAACTCGTGTCCACTGAATCGGTGATGCCACCCAACCATCCCGTCCCCTGAGGGCCCCTTCTTTTCTGGCTTTCAACCTTTCCCAGCATCACGGTCTTTTCCAATGAGTTGGCTCTTTGTATCAGGTGGCCAAAGTAATAGAGCTTCAGCTCCAGCATCCAATAGCTCAAAGATACTGTCATGTGTATTTCCTGAGGTAGAACCACGACCCTGCTCCAAGCCTTCACTACTGTCTCGTGGCTGCCCCTCCCTTGTCTCTGCATCCCACCCCTTCCCTGATTAGTGACTTCGGGTATTTTCCTTTTGGAGCTCAGGGAAGGTCATGGAACCTGCAGTCTGCTCCCTACAAACAAGGAATGGAGGACAGAAAGGCTTCCATGCCCAGGAGTCCCACAGGGTCTTTCTCAGTTTTAGCACCAACTCATTATCCTTGAACCGTGTATTTTGGAACTCACATTAAATGAGAGAAAATAGATGCCTATCTTTCTTAAGGGACTATTTCAGGTCTCTGTCAACAGTCATTAAAGAGAACTTGCCTTCTGACACTAGGGGGATACTGCAGTCCACACCCGGGAGCTAATTAGTTGTGGCTTTCATGTGACCGTTTTTCTATGAAGAATCAGGGATGCCGCAGAGAGAAACCTCACCCAGTTAATCTGTCTCCCACTGTCAAACAGGGGGTGGAGGGACATCAAGAGGGAAGGCAGGAGGTGGCCACGGACAGGCAGGAAGGGCACTCGGGAGGTGAAGGGAGGGAAAAGGGCAGCTGGAAAGCAGTGCTACGTGGAGGAGGCGGCGTTGTTGGGCTGAACCCACAGGCTTGCAAGTTGTGTGCTTGCCCAGCCTCAAGAGCAAAGAAAGAGCCTGGAGTCAGCAGCAGAGGCATCAGCGGTTTCATGAATGGAAGACCTTCCAGGTCTGAAGCCAGGTCCTGGAGAGACGCCCCACTGTGTGCAGTGGATAGCAGGCAGAGCCGAGAAATCTTTGCTACTGGGGATACGGGGAGGTTACCAGTTGAAACGGGAATCAGAGTTCTTGCACACAGAGCTGAAGAATGAACTTCACGAACACACAAACACTCAAGCAAATAGGAGTTACTAAGAAGGAAAGTACAAAGCTCTCAACATAGACCACTGAGAGGGAGTAAAGAGTCCCCCTAAGGAAGACTTACAGAAGTTTATATCCTTACCAGTATTAATCTGTACATTTTCGGTTGGCTCCTCTCATTAAGATACGTCATTTTTAACCAATTAGTTTAAAGGTCAAGATGTTTAACTTAACATCTTTATGGCTTCTCTTGATTCTTGGATTAAGTCGTCACCCTTTTTCATGCCCCCTGGCCACTTTACAATGGACCAGATGTATGGGCTAAAAATGAACAGTCACCAATTGTTTTTCCCTCAGGCACATGGTACAGAAGTTAATTACTGCCTCCTCTGGATCTGAGTGCTGATAATTTATCAGACCAAGGACACACTCCAGGAATTCAGGACAAAGGGTAGAGCTTCAGGTTAAAATGGAATGAGATGTTTATTGAATGAAAATAAGACTGAGGTCTCAGAGTCCTACACTGACTGCCTAGCAATTTCTACCTCACAGTTATGGGGGATGTGATGTCCGACTGGCTCATTGGTTACCAGGAAAACCGGCAGAGAAGCACGCTCCTCTTCACCCCTTTGAGTAATGATTTTTGTTGTTTTTATTGTTTTTGGCCACACCACCAGTATGTGGGATTCTAATTCCCCAAACAGGGATTCAACCCGGGCCCCTTGCCTTGGAAATGCACAGTCTTAACCGCTGGACCACCAGGGAAGTCCCTGCACTGCCCCTTTGACAAGCTAACATGGTAGAGGCATTCCAATCTAAAGATTACAATCAAAAAAAAAAAAAAAACAAACAAATAAAGATTAGAATCACCACTAGGTGAAGCAGGGGGCATTAACTGATCAGGAAGGTCAGCGTGGGAGTGGGGTATGGGTGAAGCATGGCCTGTCCAAGCAGGGGATGTACAGAGAGCAAGAGAACAGTCACCCTGGGGGACTTGACTATACAGGTGTCTAGGTCAGCCTTTGAGCCAGGCCTCTGGATAGAAACCACATCACCTCTCCACAGGCAGTGCCGCTAATGACCACACACACAACAGCCACAAGGAACTCTGTCCTAGCGTAGGAGAGAGTGGTCCACTGAAAACCAGCCCTCCCTATAGCCCCTCTGAATTTTTTAAAAGGGGGATGCCACTGCTCATAGCACCTGTATCACAGGCTTGTTATGAAAACTACATGAGCTTTTACTTATTTATTTATTCTTGCTTATATGGCTGTGCTGCATCTTAGTTGGGGCATGCAGGATCTAGTTTCCTGACCAGGGATCAAACCTGGGCTCCCAGCATTGGGAACACAGAGTCTTGGTCACGGAACCACTAGGGAAATCCCCAGCTCCTTTGAATTGACTGCACTTATGGAAAGGTAAACATTCCATGGGAAATCTATCAAAACAGCATGGGAAAGCCACACACACAGCCATCTGAAAACTCGAGAACTGTAAAAAGGAGGGAAAATGTCACAACATTTGTAGGTATTCTCAGGTTGTAACATGTCCACCCTAGATGATAAGTTGAAATATGACCTCAAGAAAGACAGGTTGAGGTCCGTTTAACCCCCAGGACCTCAGAATGTGACCTTATTTGGAGAGAGGATCATTCTGCAGATGAATTATTGAAGATAAGGACATATCAGAGTAGAGTGGGCCCCTAATCCCACATGCCTAGTGTCCTCATAAGAAGACAGGAAGAGGGAGCCAGGGCTGGAGTGGGGCATCTGAAGCTGAGGACCACCAAGGATTGCTGGCAACCCGCAGGGACTGGGGTAGATTCTTCTCAGAGCCTCTAGAAAGAACCAATGCTATTGACACCTTGATTTGTCTTCTAGCCACCAGATGGATGAGACAATAAATTTCTGCTATTTTAAGCCACCTAGTTTGCTGCACAGTAAGTCCCCTACATATGAAGGAATTTTGTCCCTAGTGTTTGTAAGTACAATTTGTTTATAAGTCCAACAGTTAGCCTAGGTACCCAACTAACACAATTGGCTATACAGTACTGTACTGTAATAGGTATGTAATACTTTCACACAAATAATACATTAACAAACACAAAAAATAAAAAAGACATTTTTAATCTTACAGGATAGCACCTTGAAAAGTCCAGTAGTACAGTACAACAGCTGGCATACAGGGGCTGGCACTGAGTGAACAGGCAAGAAGAATTACTGACTGGAGGAGAGAGAGGATGTGGGAGATGGTGGCGCTAAAGGACAGTCAGCAATAGGAGAAGAAGGGCAACCTGCAGTTTCACTCAGGCCTGACGCTGATGGCACAGGTTCTGGTTCCCTGCTGGAACCAGGTGCATATTTGCATCTTTGAAAGTTCTCAATCTGAAGGTTCAGACGTAGAAGACTTACTGTACTCTGTACAGCAGTCCAGGGAAAAAATACACTCTATATTTCTAAAGCTTTCGGTTCAGTGGTGAAATTCTAGTTTCCATTTGGAAGCCAAGTTTTTCTTTTTTTCCCCTTTTAAAATCAGACATAATTGAACATTAAAACATCAGAGAACTTGGTTTTTTTCAATAGTAATTAAATCTATGTCAGGCTTCAAAATAAATAAATACTCCAGAGCAGAGCCTTTCAATATTCCAGAGCAGAAAAACTTATGGAGGCATGGGCTAGAGTTTTTCAGACTCACTTAAATTTGCTTGGAAAAGAATTATTTTAATGAAAAGTCACCCTGCATGCCGTTTCTAGTATAAAATTTCTTTTGCTTGGGTTCTATAGTGTCTCTGCTCCTGAGATGCTACCACATTAACGCATTACCATAAACATGATCATTAAAATAAGGTTCCCATATTGTAAAGAATGCGGTAATACACATACTGAAGTTTAATGTCAAATTTTACATTTTCTTCTTCTGGAAACAAAGATTGAGGAACAAGTATTATGAGCTTCCCAACTGTTAACATTCAGGATACTCCATTAGTCAAGTAGTCTATCTAAAAAATTATTGTTTTATCTAATATAACAAAATTCAATCTACATATGGATGCCTAGAATTCCTTACCAATGATCCCGTTTCATTTTTTACAGCAGCCTTTAAAATGGAATGGTGCTTCTTAAAGAGTGCCTAAAATATATTTCTGAGGCAGGGCTCTGAATTTCAAATGAAATGCCTTTACAGTAGGATTGCCATATCAAATATAAGATGCTTGGCAAAATTTGAATTTTAGGTCAACAATTTTTTTTTTCAGAATAAGGATGTGTCATGAAATATCTGACACAAAATTATACTAAGACATGATTTACTGTTGATCTGAAATTCAAATACACCTGGGTGTTCTATATGTTTATGTGCTAAAGTCAGCAACTCTACTTTGAAAGTATAGACTGGAAAGCTGGGTCACTGCCCTAGGTAAATCCTACTGATGGAAAGGAGCTTTTAATCCAGGAAAGCCAGTTCCACACTACATCATACAGGGCTGGAGGGTCTGTTGATACTTGCTTAATCTAGGCCTGCCTTGATGATTTCTCTCCAAAGAAAACAAAGGAACTGAAAAACAATCATGAGTTTCCTTTGCTTTTCTACCAAATTCTGAGAACCACCTCCATAAACCTGTATTTGACCCTTAGCAAAATTAGCATGTGAGAAGAGGAAGGTTTTCTATGACTTAGGAAACACTAAAGTCATTCTTTGAATGGATTTCCGGTTCTAAGAGTCCCGGAAATTGTTTCTCTACTTTCATTACTTTTTCAAAGAACTGTTAGAATTTACTGAAGTGGACATTCTTGAGGCTATTTAGCTGGCCAAGAACTGGTAGTAAGTGGACATTCCTATCCAGATTAGATCTGACAGAGTCCAGATCCATTTCTGCTTATTGAAAACTTCACCATCTGGGACCTCCCTGGAGGTACAGTGGCTAAGACTCTGCACTCCCAATTCCAGGTTCTATCCCTAGTCAGGGAACTAAGATCCCACAGGCCACAACCAAAAAAACATCCTGTGTGCCACAACAAAGATCCAGTGCAGCCAAATAAATATTTTTTAAATGATAGGGGAGAAAAAAGAGAAAACTTTCCATCTTTTCCTGCTACTACATAACAAATTAACAGAGTTAAAGATTTACACATTTCTTAGCACAGTTCTATGGGTCAGGAATCTGGACACAGCTGAAAGGAATCCTCTGTGGTAATCAATCTGGTATGAAGGGCTGTGTTCTCATCTGAAGATCCGGCTGGATGAGAATCCTCTCCCGAGCTCACTCTGGTTACAGGTAGATTTTATTTCCTTGAGGTTGTACCTGGTGGGAGGCTGTCCTCGACTCCTAGAGGTCACCTGTGGTTTCTTGTCATGTGCGCTTCTCAATATGAGCCCTTGCTTCATCACATCAGCAAGGAGAGCCTCTCCAGTGTCTGCTAGCAAAACAGACTAGGAGAGCCTTATATAATGTAACATAACCACAGGAGCAAGAGCGCATCATGTCTGCCACACTGTACTGGTTAGAAGCCAGACACAGTTCTTATCCAGGGTGAAGGGAAGGGACGGGATGAAGGGGTGAGAACCAGGAGGGAAGAATAAGGTTCTCAGCCCTCAAGCTGTAAACTTACAAAGTTGCTTAAACATCTTAATGCAGATTCCAAGTACAAGTAACCACACTAAAGAATATATCTTTAGTGTCTCCTGTCTTTGAGTTACATTTTTGAACAGCCAGCATTTACTAAAATTATGAGCTCTTGGAAAACTTCTTTAGTTGCATAGTTTCACAAGGACCCCAGGCTTAGAGTCTGAATTAGGAGTTTAAAAGAAATCAGATTGTAGATAAAGATCTTATCAAAAACAATTCCAGTCTCAGTATTATATTTCTTCAGACCCCCAGTGTTCAGAGTCCAACAGCAATATCAGTCTGGTGATACCAGTAGAGTAGAGGGCTGGGGACAATTTTACTAATAAAAATCTTGGTGGCAGATCAATTTCCTTTCATTTGTACAATAGAGTGGTGTACTCTAAGCCACTCTAATGATGGCATGGTCCTCTGAATTCTCCACGGCAGTGGAGGGTTATCATATCCTCACTGGGGGAACATCATGGTCGGAGCAAAGGCAGGACAAGCTATGGTGGCAACCAGGCTGGGAGGAGCTCACGAGCACAGAACAAGGCCCAACATCAGGATCGCATCATGCAGCTCTCCCTTGTGCAGCTGTTTCACGTGCTGGTCCCTCTGTCTGGAACACGTCCTCTAACCCTTGGTCCAGCTGGCTTCTCTCATCGTCCAGGTTTCGACTTGAACGTCAGCTCCTTGGAGATGCTTCTCTGAACACAGGAGCCAAAGCAGGACTCTGGTTAGTCTCATTACTCTGCTCTGCTTCCTACACAGCACTGTCCTTGGTTCTGGAAGCAAAATCCCCCCTTATTTACATTACCATCTGTCATTGGACTCACTCCACGTTGCCTCATGCACGATCAGGTCCTCAGCGTTGCCAACATGCCTAGCACTTAGGAGGCTCCAGTGAGTACTTTTGGATGAATGAACACGTGGACCAGAGCCTTCATTCAACTTCTGGCTACTTCAGAAAGAACAGCCAGTGGCAGCTTCTAAGAATCACGTGCCTGTTTCAGGCCACATCCCACATCTGCCTCCTGACTAGTGGGAGATGAAAAAGATGATTTCCACCCTTTAACAAAATATTAAAGAGTTCAAAGTGGTCCAAGTGTGGCCCAAGGCAAATCTCTCCGCTCACAGAGCTGGAGCCTAGTTTGCTGGATGTGAAAGCTGGGGTTGGGTGGGGGAACATCTCGGAATGTTAGGAGGTTTTAGAGATGCGGATGTGTCCAGGAACACTTTGAAAAGTTCTAACTGCAGTATTTATACAGAGAGTGGCATTAGCTTGTGCTGAATTCTTTTACTTATTTATTTGGCTGTGCTGGGTACGCGGGATATTTAATTGCAGCATGTGGGATCTAGTTCCCTGACCAGGAATCAAACCCGGATCGCCTGCATTAGGAGTGCAGAGCCTTAGCCACTAGACCACCAGGGAAGTCCATGAGCTCTTCAGAAATGATGGCAGTTCTTTCAACCTGCTCTGGGTCATGGGCAAAGCCTCGGTAGCAAAGCCCATATCTGGGGTTCAGGTTCACTCAGATATTAGCCAATCTGATTTCAGAAGAAATGAGGTTTCAAATCTAGACTGTCTGAAGCTGACCTAGAAAGTAAACTCTAGTCCAAATATAAGGTATTTCTGAGAAACCTGTATGCAGGGCATGAAGCAACATTTACAATCAGACATGGCACAATGGACTGGTTCCAAACTGGGAGAGGAGTGCATCAAGGCTGTATATTGTTGCCCTGCTTATTTAACTTATATGCAGAGTGTTAGGTACTATACATATTAGAATAACATTTCTACATGTTAAAGCGTGCAGAAATGCCCATGAGTACATCATGTGAAAAGCTGGGTTCTATCCCTCATAAGCTAGAATCAAGACTGCTGAGAAAAATGTCAATAACCTTAGATATGCAGATGACACCACCTAAAGGCAGAAGGCAAAGAGGAACGAGAGAGCCTTTTGATGAAGATGAAAGAGAGAGTGGAAAAAGCTGGCTTAAAACTCAACATTCAAAAAACAAAGATCATGGCATCCAGTCCCATCACTTCACAGCAAATAGATGGGGAAAAAATGGAAATGGTGACAGACTGTATTTTCTTGGGCTCCAAAATCACTGTGGAAGGTGACTGCAGCCATGAAATTAGAAAATGCTTGCTCCTTGGAAGAAAAGTGATGACGAACCTAGACAGCGTATTAAAAAGCAGAGACATCACCTCGCTGACAAAGGTCCTTATTGTCAAAGCTGTGATTTTTCCAGTAGTCATGTATGGATATGAGAGTTGGACCATAAAGAAGGCTGAGCACTTAAGAACTGATGCTTTTGGACTGTGGTGCTGGAGAAGACTCTTGAGAGAACCCCTTGGACAGCAAGGAGATCAAACCAGTCAATCCTAAAGGAAATCAACCACAAATATTCATTGGAAGGACTGATGCTGAAGCTCCAACACTTTAGACACCTAATGCTGGGAAAGATCAAGGGCAGGAAGAGAAAGGGGTGAAAGAGGATGAAATGGTTGAACGGCATCACCGACTCATTGGACATGAGTTTGAGCAAACTCCAGAAGATAGTGAAGGACAGGGAAGCCTGGTGTGCTGCAGTCAATGGGGCCGCAAAGAGGTGGACACGACTGAGCAACTGAACACCAGCTACTGGGTTACCGTAAATGACTGACTTAAAGCCTCGCAGGAAGATGCTCTGACAGGGATCTAGGTTAGTCACTAGCATGATAAATAAGACCGTCACCTCCCAGACCTATAAAGCCAGATAGCTTGCAAGGTGCCTATGTTAGCCTATGAAACTCAAGGCTTTTTCTGGCAGCCTCCCATGATAAGAGACCTGAATTAAAAGGTGCCCAAGCAGGCGGCAGAAACCCTCACCATCGCAAAAGACTCTCCACACTGGGGAGAGAGAGGGTGGCGAAATGGGTCAAGTACGTGAAAGCCACTGTTATGAGCTGAGTTGTCCATCACTTAAGATGTGGAGAAAGGAACTTCCCTGGTGGTCCAGTGGCTAAGACTTTGCACTTCCAATGTAGGAGCATGGGTTCAATCTCTGGCTGGGGATCTAAGAAGCCACATGGCCAAAACATTTAAAAAATTTTTCTAAGCTTTTTAAAACAGATGTAAAGAGAGCAGTCCCAATGATACCAATGCAAGTTTGCAAGAGCAAAAGTGGAGATGGCCACAGAGAACTAGAAATGCCATCTGCCTAATATCTGTCTCTCTGCCCCAGGGGGGCTTACAGCTGAGGATTACAGACATCCCCATCACTGCTGGAAGAGACTGCAGTTATGCACAAAAGTCACTGTAACTCTTTCGAAATGCTGAGCTACTTTGCTATGCAACTCATAGCATTCTCTGTTTCGAGGCCTGTGAGAGCACTGGTGATGAATTCGTCACTGCCAGGCCCCCAGATGCAATATTCCTCTTCCAGGGCCTTAGCCACAAGGCTCAAGTATGAAAAGGAATGAGCTGGAGAGGTCTGAGAACATCTTGAAAATGCGATGTTTGGGTTCTGTCTGAGACGTTAACTGCTGTATGCTCAAGGATGAATTTTTGTCAGTGTCGCCTTCTTCAGTAATGAAGGGCTGCGTTGTCTGTGAAATGTCAAAAGAAGCGACTCCTCAAGGTAGAAAATATACACAAACAGATGTACAGGGTAAAATACCAAATCTGACCCTCTGTAGAAACTACCAAAGGGCTCAATTCATTTCACTACAAACTCTTTGCTAATAACGCATCAGCAGCTTCAGGCTCAGCAGGAACTCAATAAACACATTCCCCTCCCCGCCAAAAAAAAAATTCCCAAAGATTCATGGGCATGGATATTGAACACAATGCTTCTGATACCGTAAGAGCACTGGAGAGGAAAAACACTAAATTTCCAGCAATAAGACCATGGATAAGCAATTATAATACAACCATTTAAAATCTCACTCTGGTCCAGGATACAGGCAGGCGGAGGCCTTGATGGGCACAGGGCTCCCTCCAACAACCTAGCATCCCAGACCTGGGATAGGAAGTAGCTGTTACTCCCAGGCCAGACAGATGGAGAACAGGAGTTACAGTGAGTCCCCTACCTATGAACCTTCAGGTTGCCAACTTTCAAAGATGCGAACATGCATCACCGGATTGGTTTTTCAAGACAGTAGATAGGAACCAGAGCCTGTGCCATCAATGTCAGGCACGAGTGAAGCTGCAGCTTGCTCTCCATCGCCTCCTGCTGACTGTCTTTCAGCTCTACCATCTTCCACCTCATCCCCCTCCTCCAGGCAGTAACTGTTCTTGCTTATTCACTCAATGCCCACCCCTGTATGCCAGCTATTGTACTGTACTACTGTGCTGTCCAAGGTACTGTGCTAAGATTAAAAATGTTTTCTTTTTTGTGTTTTTTAATGTTTTATTTGTATGAAAAGTATTATAAATTTATTATGAGTGTGTACTCAGCCCTGTCTGACTTTGCAACTCCATGTACTATAGACAGCCAGATCCCTCTACCCATGGAATTTTCCAGACAAGATACTGGAATGGGTTGTCATTTCCTACTCTAGAAGATCTTCCCAGGCCTATTACAGAACAGTGCTATGTAGCCAATTGGGCTAGCTGGGTACCTAGGCTAAGTTCATTGAACTTACAAACAAATTCGACTTATGAATACACTGTTGGAATAGAACTTGTTCATATGTAGGGGACTTACTGTACTAAATGTCAAGGTCAAAGGAACTTACAGCTTGTCAATCAGCCCATTCATGCCTTAAGGGGATGCCAGCAGGAGGCCTCTGTTCCGGTCACTCCTCCATGCCTGCCTTCCCCCAGGAGACAGAGTGAACTAGGACACAAAGTGAAACTGATACCAAGGAGAATCTGCCAGGATAACGTGAGAAATGATCTAACCTAGGAAGGAACACTGATAACTAGCATCATCCACAGCTGAATGAGCTGGGGTGGGAGAAATGACTTCTCTCCCTGTGGGCATCCAAGTCCAACCTGCAGAGCCATCTGCCAGGCATAAAGAGAGAGGACTTCAGCCAGCAAGAAACCAATAACCTTCAAAGTCCTTTCCAACTCTAAATTCTGGGTTTTAAAGTGACATGAGGTTACCTGCCTGGGGAGAAAAGTGGTCCTCTATATCAGAATATAAAGGAAAAAAAAGACAGGAGTTTAACTGCCTCACCTGAAGATCACAGAGGAGCTTTTGCACCCTGTCATCTCCTGGAAAGGTCACAAGTGAGGGGAAAGTAGGGAGAAGTTATGCCTGTTCACACAGGTGAGGACAGGAGAGCCAGTGGACATAGCCTCACTCAAGCTGCAGGGACCAATCAGTATGCCAGATACACAGGCTGATATGAGTAGGGGACCCACACCCAGAAAGACTGACTGTGATCTCAATTTTGACCATCTTGTTCAGGCCTAAGACCACGAGGTGAATCTGTAAGAAGAAGAAAATGGGATACGGACTCAACTGAGTTTCATCTCTGAAATGAAATTTTGCATCTCTCTTCCTCATCCAGCCCATGGGTGTCATTGGTAGAAAGCTTATGTGTACTTAGCACAACACCGGACACACTGCAGACCCCCAGTAAGTGTTTCTGAATGAAGGAGTTATTGAAAGTCCTCCCTCTACAGCCTCAGTGATCAGTCTATAACCAGATTTGTGCTAAATAGAATACTTTCTGTAACACTTAAATTGCTTTTGTTATGGTAGGAATGATGTTAACTGAATCATCATAGATGATGTTAACATCATAGATGTTAACAACTATGAAGTATTTTTGGCCTTGTAAGGGAACTCTCTCAAACAAAACAGAATTTCTTCGCATAGATCACAAAATAGGCAAGTCATTTATATTATTAGGAAATAAATATATTATAAAAAGAATGTGGTATTTTTTGGGGTTTTATTTCACAATGGATATAGAAATCAAATCAATCAAAAAAGAAAGAAAGAAAGTGGGATATGGAAGCCAACAAGTGTCTGTATGAAGGGAAGAAACATACATCCCACCAGCCACAAAATCCTGCACAGAATGGACCATGTTGGAAAACCAAACTGCAAAGAAAGGCTGGCGGTGAGGTCCCAGTGTGCAGGTCACCCCCTGACAAATTTCATCAGATTGTCTGAGGTGGATCTCGGCCTTGGAACTCCCAGGTGACTGCAAGATGCAAGCACAGGTGAGAAGCGTGGTTCTAGCCCCATCACCAACAAAACAACGCTGGTGGAGTCACTGAACACGAGAAAGATCCATCTGTTGGGTCTCCTCCAGCAACAAAGTTCCATCATTCCAAGAAACTTTCAAAGCTCACAGGTTTTCTGCTCATTTAGTCTTAAAATCTGACTGACACTCATCGTACTTAGAGCAATCAAATCACCATTAGTTCCCCAGAGTGACCTGTTACTGAAAAAATTATATCTTTTCTTGCCCTTTAATACTGCTGGCTGCAAACCCTCCCTATTTCTGCTCCCCAGTCAAATACTTTCCCCTGGGCTGAGAGGAAATGAAAAGGCCATTGGGGAGAGATTTCCATTATGTGTACTTATTGCATTTTTTTTTTTCTTTTTCTTTTCTTTTTAGCTGCAGGCAAAAAGTCCTTAAGTATTCTGAAATATCTTGCTGTCAAACCATCCAATGCTGGAACTGCTGATAACACTAAGCTGCCTTCTTTAAAAAAAAACAACAAACAAACTGAACAAGTGATAAGAAACTGTGATGTATAACTACTGTATACCGTATATATTTAAGTATGCATAAATACTTTATACTGGGGAATAAGGCATTAGAAAATAAGAGTAACATTTATGCCATTAAAAATCATTCAAATGTGTACAATTTTATAGTAGCCTCTAGGGATGTTTAGCAAATGGAAAGTAAACCATGTTCCCGTGGGAAGCAAAGGGTTTTTTTTTTTTTTTTCATTGTTTTTGTTCATTTTGGAGGTACCTGATCATATCCACAGTTCAGAAGTAAAAAAATAATATAAACAGTTGTTTGAAATGTTTTTCTATTTTCTGCCATGGAAAAAAGGGTGAGGGCTAGCGCAGTAACTCATGTGTTGCTGAGTCTTCAAAGGTCAAGTAAGACGTGAGTGAATTTGAAAGAACTTGCGTGTATTTTCTTATTTTATATTTTGTAACTTGGAACTAATCTTTAACTCTCTGCCCTCCAAAAATTCTGGGGTAATCTTGGACTTATACCCTGGGATACAGCTATCAATGGGTATAATGAAATTAACAATCACAGAACATTTTGCTTTCTGTAATTTTAAAACTACTTCCTCCTGCATTATCATTTGTATTAGATTGTCTCACTCTTGCTTTGAAACTCTTTTTTAACCAAGATGCACAAAATCTTTAAGTTGGAAAGGACCTCAAGTGTTACTTGACCAAAAATGCAAAAGTATGTCATACAAAAATCCTTTGATGGGGACTTCCTGGATAGGGTAGTTCTTAAGAATCCACTTGCCAATGCAGGAGACACAGGTTCCTAGCCCAAGAAGACCCCACATTGCTTTGGAGTGACTAAACCGGTGCACCACAACTAAAGCCCAAGCTCTAGAAACCAGGAGACCCAACTACTGAAACCTGTACAACATCCTAGAGCCCGTGCTTGGCAACAAGACAAGCTACCACAGTGAGAAGCCTGAGCACTGTAATGAAGCGTGGCATCCCTCCACCCCACCACTTACCACATCCAGAGAAAGCCCACGTGCAACAACAAAGACCCAGCACAACCAAAAATAACCAAATTAATTAAGTCCTTATGATGGTCATGTCTCCCCTACTGGAATAGTCCTCAAAGGTATGAATGAGTTCATTCACTCATTCATTCAACAAACACCTATTACCTGCCTGCAGTAAGTCCACTAGTCCCTCTTGCTAGCACTAACGAAACCAGAGTGAGAAATTGAGCACCATCTGGGAGTTCACAGTCTAATCAGGAAGGAAGTGGCAAGGAGACAAAATCTATGTTCAGGGCACAAGAGGTTATCAGACCCAAACTGAGTTGATACATGTTATTCAGAGCAGACTCAGGGACCAGATAGGATGTATCGGTTAGAAGGATCATCACAAGCCAAAAATCAGAAACATACAATAGTAGAGTCTTCAGTGTGAGGAGTTCAGCAGCAGGGATGCTGTGCCCATCCTGAGCTAGCTTCTAAGAGGTAGCTTCTATTTCCTCCCTTGGGGTACTGGAGTAACCACATGGAGAAGCTCCATGAAGAGGTCACATGGAGTGAAAGGTCCCCAAACTAGAAGAGATCCGGTCTCCCCAGCTCCCTAGCTGCCACCTGACCACAGCCACAAGACTCCAGAACTACCAGCAGAAGAACTGCTCGGCAGAGCTCGGTCAGCCTGTAAGCCATGAACTGGTCAAATGGTGGTTGCTTTTATGCCACGTAGCTTAGACGTGGCTTGCTATGCAGCAATAGATGACAGAAATGCCTAGAACACTTCACACTATTTAGTAAGGCTAGAATATAAGGTATCAACTTCCCTGGTGGCTCGAACAGTAAAGCGTCTACCTGCAGTGCGGGAGAACTGGGTTCGATCCCTGGGTTGGGAAGATCCCCTGGAGGAGGAAATGGCAACCCACTCCAGTATTCTTGTCTGGAGAATCTCCATGGACAGAGGAGCCTGGTCAGGCTACAGTCCATGGGGTCAAGCTATCCTGAAAGAAGCAAAGGATGAGGCCAGAGGGGGACAAGTCCAGATCCAGCAGGACAGAGAACATCAGCTAGTGGACTGAAGACACAGTGGTTTCTCTTCCACCTGTCACTTGAGGCTATGGGCCTAATCTTCCTCTACCCTCAGCCTCCTTTAATTCCCCTTCCCAGATCACAGTCTTGTCATGTCAAAGGGGCTTACATAACTCAGTGAGGCTATGAGCCAAGCCTTGAAGGGCCACCCAAGACAGACGGGTCATAGTAAACAGTTCTAACAAAACACGGTCCACTGGAGGAAGACATGGCAAGCCACTCCAGTATTCTTGCCACAGGAACCCCATTAGCAGCATAAAAAGGCAAAAAGATACGACAACAGAAGAAGAGCAGGTTAGAAGGTGTCCAGTATGGTACCGGGGACGAGCAGAGGGCAATTACCAATAGCTCCAGAAAACAATGAAGTGGTTTGGACAAAGCAGAAATGACGCTCAGCTGTGGGTGTGTGAAAGTTAAGTCTGATAAAGACTAATGAGGAAGCTCCAATACTTCGGCCACCTGATGCGAAGAACCAACTCATTGGAAAAGACCTTGATGCTGCGAAAGACTGAAGGCAAAAGGAGAAGGGGCCGGCAGAGGATGAGATGGTTAGATAGCATCACAGACTCAATGGACATGAATTTGAGCAAACTCTGGGAGACAGTGGAGGACAGAGGGGCCTGGTGAGCTGCATTCCATGCGGTCACAAAAAGTAGGGCACGACTCAGTGACTGAACAACAACAACTCTCTTAATTAGGGTACTAGTGTACTCAGTTCAGCTCAGTTCAGTCCAGTCACTCAGTCCATCACCCACTCCCGGAGACCCCCCCAAACCCATGTCCATCGAATCAATGATGCCATCCAACCATCTCACTCTGTCGTCCCCTTCTCCTCCTGCCCTCAATCTTTCCCAGCATCAGGGTCTTTTCCAATGAGTCAGCTCTTCGCATCAGGTGGCCAAAGTATTGGCGTTTCAGCCTCAACATTAGTCCTTCCAATGAACACCCAGTACTAGTCCAGCTTTAAACTCCAATGTCATACCTGATACAGTCTCTACCCTCTCAGGAGGCTAGACTGTGGACTGGAAGTCTTGGAGTGGGGTTGGGGGCTCTCTTACACCCCTCCCCCTGACCCTCTGAGCCTTCTGGTCCTTCACACAGGCCCTTTCATTCAACTGGGGACCACTGTCACCCATTCTTGGTTAGCCACGTGGCTAAGTGAAGTGGTTAAAGCCATCCACATGCTACCTCTGCAGTGGGGTGCCTGGGTGGGGTCCCCAGCAACTACATATATCCCTGATGGGGGAGTTAAGGCTTCTGTTCCATCTCTTCCATGCTCCATCCTCCCAGGCATTTCATCCACAGCTGCTTACTGCCGGAATCTCCTCCCTGGCAGGCAGCCTCTTGGGTGGGGTCCTGGCAAGAGGTCTCATGTCTACTGACCTTCCAAGGAAAACTCACACATCATCAGCTACACTAATGGTGCATGGGGGCTGCTCCCTACTGCCCTCTCTCCCTGCCACATCTTTCTAACACTTTTCCCTGCTCAAATTGGCCCAGCGCAAAAGTAGATGTCCACCTTCCTCTTCTACTGGCACTTCTCTCCTCTCTGGCATCGACAGAGAGGAAGAACCCAAGGAGGAGAGGGAAGTCTCAGCACAAACACCGTCCTTCCCCCAGCCAATAACAGCTGCATCCAAAAGGCACAGCCTGGTCCTCTCCCTGTATAACTGGAGTTGGTGGCAGGGGATGCAATTGTAGCAAGGCCATTTCTGTTGCTTCTTTAGTGACACCTGGTTGCTTGCATGTGGGCGAGTGGGGTGTTCTGGCCCCAGTGTTTACTGACTTTGTTTAAAGTATGCACTCTGTCACCAATTTCAGGGCAACAGGAAAAGTTATATTCAACTTTTAACTTTTAAACCAACTTAAGGGTTTGGGTTGTAGAGACATACTCTGTGGGATTTTTAAGTAGAGATGTAACTGGAACAGACATGCATTATAGGTAGTCACTTAACATTAACGTGAAGGGTTAGAGGCTGGGAGACAGTAAGAAATGCCCTTTAGTTGTACACACAGAGATGGCAAGAGCCTGGACCAAGGCAGCAAGAAAGGGGACAATGCGGTGACATGAAAGTAATGTCACATACTTCATATATGTCATCGTCACGTGTATATGTTCCCCCACAACCTTGCAAACGTTACAGACATAATTCAACCTAAGTTCTCCACCAATTAGATACATGAGTTGTAGGAGGATGAAGCAAGGTTGCTCCTCGTTTCTGACCTGGTTGAACAGATAGCAGCCGCAGGGGACACTCACCCAGTAAGGGTACAAGGCGGGAGTTACAGGAAGGAAGAGCTGTTTCAGAGAAAAAGATAAAGGAAGTCCATCCCATGGTTGAAGTACCCCAGTCAACAGAAAGGCCTTCTTGACTGAACTTAAATCTTTCTTCCTGCAATTGAGCACAGGATATCTGTCTCAGTTAAAAGCGAAGTCAGTTGCAAACTACAGAAAGCCAGCCAACACTGGCTGAAACAGGTGTGGTCGATTGTTCTCAGGTAGGAAGAAGGTTGGAGATTCACGGTCTCAGGCTGGTCTGTCTACAAATATCAGCCAAGACCCTGACTGCTTCCACCCTCCTGGTCTACGTCATTTCCAGTGAGCTTCCATCCTCATAGTTGCAAGAAGGTTACTGCAGTGCATTCAGATCTCAGCAGGGCAGAGGTGGGAGGCTAAAGGGCACACAGCACTTTCTCTAAGAAAGGCTTCTCCTTTTTATTCAATAAGGGACTCCTTTCCCAGGCATTTCCATGAATATTTATTTCATTACCCAAAACAATGGTGGCCACCTTAAGCTACAAAGGATGCTTAGAGATTGCATTGCTTGCCAGTAATGTAAAAAAGACAGTTCAGTTCAGTCGCTCAGTCGTGTCTGACTCTTTGCGACCCCATGAATTGCAGCACGCCAGGCCTCCCTGTCCATCACCAACTCCCGGAGTTCACTCAAACTCATGTCCATCGAGTAAGTGATGCCATCCAGCCATCTCATCCTCTGTCATCCCCTTCTCTTTCTGCCCCCAATCCCTCCCAGCATCAGAGTCTTTTCCAATGAATCAACTCTTTGCATGAGGTGGCCAAAGTATTGGAGTTTCAGCTTTAGCATCAGTCCTTCCAAAGAACACCCAGGACTGATCTCCTCTAGGCTGGACTGGTTGGATCTCCTTGCAGTCCAAGGGACTCTCAGGAGTCTTCTCCAACACCACAGCTCAAAAGCATCAATTCTTCGGCGCTCAGCTTTCTTCACAGTCCAGCTCTCACATCCATACATGACCACTGGGAAAACCATAGCCTTGACTAGCCTTGACCTTTGTTGGCAAAGTGATGTCTCTGCTTTTGAATATGCTATCTAGGTTGGTCATAACTTTCCTTCCAAGGAGTAAGCGTCTTTTAATTTCATGGCTGCAGTCACCACCTGCAGTGATTTTGGAGCCCAAAAAAATAAAGTCAGACACTGTTTCCACTGTTTCCCCATCTATTTCCCATGAAGTGATGGGACTGGACGCCATGATCTTCATTTTCTGAATGTTGATCTTTAAGCCAACTTTTTCACTCTCGTCTTTCACTTTCATCAGAGGCTTTTTAGTTCCTCTTCACTTTCTGCCATAAGGGTGGTGTCATCTGCATATCTGAGGTTATTGATATTTCTCCTGGCAATCTTGATTACAGCTTGTGCTTCTTCCAGCCAGTGTTTCTCATGATGTACTCTGCATATAAGTTAAAAAAGCAGGGTGACAACATACAGCCTTGACGTACTCCTTTTCCTATTTGGAACCAGTCTGTTGTTCCATGTCCAGTTCTAACTGCGGCTTCCTGACCTGCATATAGGTTTCTCAAGAGGCAGGTCAGGTAGTCTGATATTCCCATCTCTTTCAGAATTTTCCACAGATTATTGTGACCCACACAGTCAAAGGCTTTGGCATAGTCAATAAAGCAGAAATAGATGTTTTTCTGGAACTCTCTTGATTTTTCCATGATCCAGCGGATGTTGGCAATTTGATCTCTTGTTCCTCTGCCTTTTCTAAAACCAGCTTGAACATCTGGAAGTTCATGGTTCACATATTGCTGAAGCCTGGCTTGGAGAATTTTGAGCATTACTTAACTAGCGTGTGAGATGAGTGCAAAGACAGGTCAGCCACAAAGGCTGACCATCAGTTTTCTGAAACTTATTCTACCTCTTCCCTGATGCTCTCTTCCTCTGACCTAACTTCTGCATAATGTAGGGAAGGGCTTACTATCCGGTCCCTGCCCCTACTTCTTTCTGGCACAACTTATGTTGTCAGAATTTCAGAGTCTTTTATTAAAAGAAGCTTCAGCTTTGGAGCTGCATTCAGACGAAGCCTAGCACTGAAGAAATATAATGGGCTTATCACCTATCATGATTGTGGCTCTGGTTGTTTGTACTTTTTTCCGTTTGGTTGCTGCACCTTTCTAATACTGTTCCTGACTCTCTGATTTGGTTCTGATCCAGGTACTCTTCTTCCTATCATTCTGTAAATATCATTGCTTCAAAAAGAGCTATCTTTAGTTGCTGATTTTCTCTCTCTTCCTAGACTGTGAAACCTCGTGGATTCCTTATCACCTGGATTCATGCAGGTGTCACCTGGCTCCTAAATCTCGCTCCTATGGATACAGATCCCATCAGCCAAGGCAGCACACGGCACCAACATCCTCCACAAGGATGGCTATGCCAACGGAGCCATGATGGGGGGTCCACCAAGACTCCACTCCTCTGGACTGCAACTGAAGGGCATCTGTGTCTCTCCAATCTATCATCTTAAGGTGACTGTACAGCTCCACGACCATTACTTTTGTGTTGACATTCAGTTCACTCTCAGAGGGTAATCTTATTTGTTTTATCGACAGTACTAAGTCTCAGTGAAATCCCAACGATCAGTCCACAGACTGATTTATTCTACTTCTCACTTAGATTCAAACTTGAAATCATTCTTAACTCATCCTTCCCCATCAAATCTAATATACCATCCAAGGATTATTGATGTTTCCATCTCACCATTTCTTGTATTTTTCTTTCCTTGGCAATTCTATCATTGCTGGTTCGGTTCAGCCCATTACTGTTTCACACCTGGATGGTACCTTAGATTTCAGGGTTCTTGCCCAGGCTCTAATACTTCTTAATTTGAACTAATCCTCTGCAATCCATCCATGATGTTAATCCTTAGGCTTTTCCTCCATTTTGTTTCACTATTCAAGAATTCTAACAGCTATCCATCATCACGGGCTAAAGGGCAAAGCCCTCCACTTGTTGTTGTTCAGTTACCCAGTCGTGTCCAACTCTTTGAGACCCCATGGACTGCAGGACACCAGGCCTCCTTGTTCCTCACCATATCCCAGAGTTTGCCCAAGTTCATGTTCATTGCATCGGTGGTACCACTCAGCCATCTCATCCTCCGATTCCCTCTTCTCCTTCAGCCCTCAGTCCTTCCCAGCATCAGGAACTTTTTCAGGCAGTCAGCTCTTTGCATCAGATGACCAAAATACCACAGCTTCAGCTTCAGCATCAGTCTTTCCAATGAATATTCAGGGTTGACTTCTTTACGACTGACTAGTTTGATCTCCTTGCTGTCCCAGGGACCCTCAGGAGTCTTCTCCAACACCACAGTTCAAAGGCATCGATTCTTTGGCCTTCTGCCTTCTTTGTGGGCCTGCCCTCACAACTGTACATGACCACTGGGAAGACCACAGCCTTGACTATACAGACCTTTGTCAGCAGAGTGATGTCTCTGCTTTTTAGAACACTGCCTAGGTCTGTCATACCTTTCCTGCCAAGAAGCAATTGTCTTCTGATCTCATGGCTGCAGTCACCAACCACAGTGATTGCAGAGCCAAGAAGAGGAAACACGTCACTGCTTCCACCTTTGCCCTTCTATTTGTCATGAAGTAATGGGGCCAGATGCCACGATCTTAGTTTTCTTAATATTCAGTTTTCAGCCGGCTTTTTCACTCTCCTTCTTCAGCCTCATCAAGAGGTTCTTTAGTTCCTCTTCACTTTCTGCCATTAGAGTGGTATCATCCGCATATCTGAGGTTGTTGATGCTTCTCCCGCCTATCTTGATTCCAGCTTGTAACTCATCCAGCCCAGCATTTCTCATGATGTGATCAGTTCAGTTCAGTCGCTCAGTCGTGTCCAACTCTTTGTGACCCCATGAACTGCAGCATGCCAGGCCTCCCTATCCATCACCAACTCCTGGAGTCCACTCAAACCCATGTCCATTGAGTCGGTGATGCCATCCAACCATCTCATCCTTGTTGTTCCCTTCTCCTCCTGCCCTCAATCTTTCCCAGCATCAGGGTCTTTTCAAATGAGTCAGCTCTTCTTATCAGGTGGCTAAAGAATTGGAATTTCAGCTTCAACATCAGTCCTTCCAATGAACACCCAGGACTGATCTCCTTTAGGATGGACTGGTTGGATCTCCTTGCAGTCCAAGGGACTCTCAAGGGTCTTCTCCAACACCACAGTTCAAAAGCATCAATTCTTCGGTGCTCAGCTTTCTTTATAGTCCAACTCTCACATCCATACATGACCACTGGTAAAACCATAGCCTTGACTAGACGGACCTTTTTTGGCAAAGTAATGGCTCTGCTTTTTAGTATGTTGTCTAGGTTGATCATTACTTTCCTTCCAAGGAGTAAGCGTCTTTAATTTCATGGCTGCAATCACCATCTGCAGTGATTTTGGAGCCCAGAAAAATAAAGTCAGCCACTGTTTCCCCGTCTATTTGCCATGAAGTGATGGGACCAGATGCCATGATCTTAGTTTTCTGAATGTTGAGCTTTAAGCCAACTTTTTCACTCTCCTCTTTCACTTTCATCAAGAGGCTCTTTAGTTCTTCTTCACTTTCTGCCATAAGGGTGGTGTCATCTGCATATCTGAGGTTATTGATATTTCTCCCGGCAGTCTTGATTCCAACTTGTGCTTCCTCCAGCCAGTATAGGTTAAATAAACAGGGTGACAACAGACAGCCCTGTTGCACTCCTTTCTCAATACTGAACCAATCAGTTGTTACATACAGGGTTCTAACTGTTGGTTCTTGACCCACATATAGGTTTTTCAGGAGACAGATAAGATGGTCTGGTATTTCCATCTCTTTAAGAGCTTTCCACAGTTTGTTATGATCCACACAGTCAAAGGCTTTAGCATAGTCAATGAAACAGTGATAGATGTTTTTCTCGAATTCCCTTGCTTTATCTATAATCAAGAAAATGTTGGCAATTTGATCTCTGGTTCCTCTGTCTTTTCTAAACCTAGATTGGATATCTGGAAGCTCTTGGTTCATGTAATGCTGAAGCCTAGCATGCAAGACTTTCAGCATGACCTTACTAGCATGGGAGATGAGTGAAACTGTCCAATGGGTAGCACATTCTTTAGTACTGCCCTTCTTGGGAACGGGGATGAGGATTGACCTTTCCCTGTCCTGTGACCACTGATGGGTCTTCAAGATTTGCTGACATATTGAGTGCAACACTTTGACAGCATCATCTTCTAGGGTTTTGAATAGCTCTACTGGAATTCCATTGCATCCACTAGCTTTATTGACAGCAATGCTTCCTAAAGCCCACTTGATTTCACACTCCAGAATGGCTATTTCTGGGTGACTGACCACACCACTGTGGTTATCCACTGCATTAAGATGTTTTTTGAACAGTTCCCCCTCCACTTGGAAGGACCACTGTTTTGGTTAATACAAAGTCAATATTTTCCAATTTTATTGGAAGTCATCCAAAAGCGGCTCCCTTTGGTGAAACTAAGCATTAAAACCCCTAAAGTCTTTCCAAAGACTAGTGGAAAGCCTGTGTCAATGGGGGTCCATGTGAGAGGGATAAGAGAGAAGTACCAGAGGCTGAAGGTCAAAAACAGCTGAAAAGGCATCATCCGCAAAGTGAAGAAGCATTTCCTGAGGTGTCAAACCTAAAGGCTCGGGGTGCTGCAGCAATGTGTGCCGTGTGGCAGGCACTGGGCCAGGTGTGGAAACAGGGCAAGGCCAAGGGAGAAAACCCAGGAAGAAGCCTGTGTGCAGGAGGCAGGCAGTTTACCCCTGTGGCTGCGGTGGGGAAGAGAGACACTTCACTGTGAAAAACCACACCACTTAGCCCTATTAGGTAGGAGGGAGAAATGAAATCAAAATGAATTTAAACACATCCCAGGATCATGAGGAATTCCCAGCTGTCTGGCTCCCACAGCTCCTTCACTCACAGCTCCCCACAACTGTTATAGGAGAAAGTCACCACTTCCATGACAAGTAATAAAAAAAAAAAAAAGAGAACAGGCATAGTAAAAGCAAGTGGCAGATAAAGGATAGTTACAGGAAAGAGTTTCCACTGGAATAGATGGAAAATGTGACTATTTCCCATGCATTTACAAGAAAATGAAGTAAGAACGTCTCTGAAGAAATTGTATCTTTGAGATCAGGAAAGAAGCAGAAGAAAAAAATAACTATGACAGAAATACATGCAAAATGGTGAGAAACACAAGGAAGAACTATGGATAAAAGCAATAGAGGTTAGAAATGAAAAATCAAGCAAAGTGGAAAAAAAAATACGGGAAGAGTTTAATGTGATTAGCAAGAAAATGACAAATGTGAGACAGGCAAAGGACAGCCGACATACATACAACTGCAATCCCTGAGGATGAACACTGGAATAAGGGGCAGAATAAATACCAAAAGATACATTTTATATGTAAGAAGACTTGAATCTACATGCTGAAAGGTTACAACATGCCCCATGAAAAATTGACACAGAAGAGTCAACTATAAGACATAGTAAAATTATTGTATTTCAAAGAAAGAGAGAAAAAAAGAAACTCTGGATAGTCAGGCAAAAGATATTCAGTCACTTACAACAGAGAACCAGAACTCAGGCTAAACTCAGATCTCTCCACAGAACGTTCAATGCTAGGACCCAGGGGGCCCACAACTGCACGATCCTCAAGCAAAGAAAGGAATACCTAGCCTCACTGAGGTTATGTCCTCATCATTCCTTCCCGAAGAAAACACCAGAGGACAAATCGCAAGCAGTGAAAGATGGAACAGCTAGCTCAAGGACTGTCAGTGAGCCTCAGATTTATTTGACTACAAGAGTATGAAACTAAAACAAATGTAGGGAATTTTAAAAATGGAAAAGAGGCCCTTCCCTGGTGGTCCAGTGGTTAACTCCGTGCTTCTAATGCAGAGGGTTCAGGTTCAGTCCTTGGTCAGGGAACTAAGATCCCACATGCCGCACAGTGCGGCCAAAAATAAAAAGTAATTCACCCTTTTAAAAAGAAAAGAAAAAAGAAATGGAAGAGAACACCAATGTCACAACCCCTGACAACGTCACAATGTGACATTACTCTCAACACAAAACATCCCTAATAGGTCCAACATTTAAAAGTAACATAGATAAATAAATTACAAGGAGAAAGCAGAGGTGCCTGCTTTTTAAAACACTGAGTGAAAGAAGCCTTTCTAATTAAATTAACACACATAACCCAGAAGCCAAGAAACAAAATAAGGACTGGTAAATTTGACTATGTAAAAAAGTTTTCATGGTCAAAGCACCAAAACATAGTAAAAAAAACAAATGATCAACTCAGAAAATTAATTATAGTTTTTATTACAAATTAATAGTTTTGGTTTTGGTCATCTTTTTCAGGGAAGAAAGAGTGGGAAAGCCCACAAATTAATGACTTGAGCATTAACCATTTATTTGCTTGCTTTCCTTGAGTTGGCAGTTCAGGCTGGGCTCAGCTGAGCAGTCCTTTTGCTGGTCTCTTCTGAGTTCACTTAAACACAGTCATAGTCAGCTGCTGGGGAGACTGGCTGGATGGCCCAAGGTGACCTCACCCAAGGGCCTCATAGTTGGCAGTACCTTGTAATTTCTCATCCTTGAGAAGCTAGCTTGACTTCTTTACCTAGCCCTCTCAAGGTGGCAAGGGATGACAGAGACGTTCTCTTGAAGCCTTGCTCAAAAAGTTACACAGTATCATCCTTCCACAATCTACTGGTCTGAGCAAGTCACAAAACTAGCCCCGATTCAAGGCATGGAGAAACAAGACTTCACCTCCTGATGGGAAAAGCTACATGGAATTTGGGAGCTTTTTAAATACCATAACACATCTGATACATATTTATAATAATGTCTATAAATCAAATTTTTAAAAGGCAATTGACTAAAAGGGCAATGAATATAAAGAAAGAACTCCCAGAAAAGGAAATTCAAATAGCTCTTAAATATACAAAAAGATACTTAAACTCAATCATCAAAGGAGGAAAGAACATTAAATTCCACCAAAGTTTCTGCATTTCCATCAGATTGTCAAAGATCAGTTAGATATCACCGCTTTGACAATGGTAGGAGAGGAAGGCACACTCATTCATTTCTGGTAGGAGTGCCAATCGATGTAACCTTTACTGAGAAAAATTTGCAGATATCTATCAACACCACCAATGGATACTGTTTGGCCAGCAATTTAACTTCTAGCAATACATCTTACAGATATACTCATAAACATGGGAACAGAGGGTGTACTGTCTATTCTTTGCAGACTTGTTTGTGTTAAGATTGGAAATGGTCCAACTGTTCTTCAGTAAGGGCTGGTTAAACAGATTGTGGTTCCATTATACAGTGGAATATGATATAGCTGTAAAAATGAATGAGGAGATTAATTATGTATGGATACAAGTACCACTATTTGTGTGTGTGTGTGTGTGTGTGTGTGTGTGTGTGTGTGTGTGTGTGTGTGATATAAACATAATCCATCTCTCTGGTAGGATAAATAAACATCAGGTAACACTAATAGTATTATATATTTTTTTGTTCCTTTAAAATTTTGAGCTATGTGAAGTACAAATTACTATATATAAAACATAAAAAAACAAGGCCATTTAGTGTAGTATAGGGAAATATATTCAATATTCTGTAATAAACCACAATTGAAAAGAATATGAAAAATGTACATATGTATATGTGTTGCTTTGCTCTACACAAGAAACTAACACAATTTTGTGAATCAACTATACTTCAATAAAAATTAATATAAATTTAAACAAAAAATTTTGAGCTATGTAAATGTATTAGCTATTCAATAGTTTTTCAAGGGCTCACTCTGAAGTGTAAAGCCTTCTCCACGTTAACTACAGATTCTTTGCCTAGAATTACTTTTCTCCACCCTGCTTCACAGTACACTGGCTTTCACAAGGATGCTCTAATCACTGCCCTCTTAACTTACCTAGAATCTGGATTCCAAACTTTTATCTTTCTCTAACCTGAGACTGATACCCAGGTGGCACAGTAGTAAAGAATCCACCTGCCAATACTGGAGAAGCTGGAGATAATGGATTCCATCTCTGGGTCAGGAGGATCCCCTGGAGGAGGAAACAGCAACCCACTCCAGCATTCCTGCCTGGAAAATTCCATGAGCAGAGGAGCCTGGTGGGCTATCATCAACGGGGTCACAAAGAGTCGAATGTGACTGAGCGACTGAGCATGGACACACACAAGCTGAGATTTCCTCTGCGTTGTCCACCCGATTGGACCCAGCCTTCCAGATTCATCTCAATGATCCCTGAAGCTTTGTCTAACTACCTCAGCCTCAGAGCTCCCTGAAGTTCCACCATCTCTTCTGTTTCCCCCTTAGCACTTTAACAATCATGTTTTCATTCTCTCCTTTTTGTTCATCATTTAGACGTCTCTGTTCCCCAACCACACTATACTATGTAATAGAGACAGTGAAGCCAGGTGACCTGCTCCAGGTCAGACCCTGAATGAGCACAGATAGGATCAGAACCCAGGTCTCCTGACATGCAGTCCAGGGTTTTTTTTGTGATTCTGTTTGCCTCATCCCTTCAAGAGTCTTGCGGTGTGTAATCCCAGAGTATGGTGGGGAGAAGACTGAAGCAAGGCCAGCTTGTCTGGTGTGATGGAGCTGCCCTTCTTGATTACCCACCTTCTTGGAAATGATGACCCTAACAACTCCTGTTCTCCTGAACTTTTAGAGTTCACTGTTTCCATGAAACAGGGGATCTGAATCATGTGCAATGGAGTGTCTTCCTAAAGAAGCAGCCCCTCCCAAAGTCCCTGCTCAGATAACTGGGGCATGCTGCAGCAGGAAATACCTTACACCTCTGGCTTGAGCTAATGGAGGCCTTGACCTTCAGAACTCTGTTTTTTTAAAGCCCTGATCTACCACAGCTAGATACGCCTGACCTAAGAGACATGGCATCATATATAGCTGAGGACAAGGATGGACACTGTACCTGGAAAGCATTTCTCTGAGGAATCTGTTCCCACGGCCTCTTCCCCCTCCCATCTCCAACTTCCCAGGGAGAAATGTGTCTGTTAGAAATATTTCCTAAAGGAAAACCCTCCAACACTGCTGGTGGGAATAAAAACTGGTACAGGCACTATGGAAACCAGTATGGAGATTCCTCAAAACACTAAACACAGAGCTAGTATATGAGCCAACAACCCCACTCTTAGGCATATATCCAGAAAAACTATAATTCAAAAAGATACACGCACCCCTATGTTCACAGCATCATTATTCACAATAGTCAAAACATGGAAACAACCTAGATGTTAGACAGATGAAAGAATAAAGAAGATACGCATATACAGTGGAATACTACTCAGCCATAAAAAAGAATAAAATAATTCCATTCGCAGCAACACAGATGTAACTAGAGATTATCATACTAAGGGAAGTAAGTGAGAAAGAGAAAGACAAATATCATACGACACCGCTTCTATATGGAATCTAAATATGACGCAAATGAACTTATTTATAAAACAGCAACGGACTCACAGACACAGAGGACAGACTTGTAGTTGTCAAGGGGGAAGAGAGGTGGGGGAGGGACGGATTGGGATTTGGGGGTTAGCAGATGCAAACTACTATATAGAGAATGGATAAGCAACCAGGTCCTACTGTACAGTACAGGAAACTATATTCAATATCCTCTGATAAACCATAATGGAAAAGAATATGAAAAAGGATATTTATCATACATGTGTGCATAACTGAATCACTAGTTTGTATAGCATAAATTATTAATAACAGAATATAATATAAATCGACTATATTTCAACAAAATAAAAAACATCTCCTATTCCATCGTTTGGGGTTACTATCATTAGAGCTTATTATTTTAACAGTTAGGTTTGTTCACAGTGTCCTTAAAATTGGACAGTATTCTAGATACTGAAGATACTGCAGGGAACAAACCAAAGCTTCCACTGAGGGATGGCAGACACAGATAAATGAATAAAAATACATAACATCAAGGGCAACTTCAAGGGCAAAGTCCAGTGAGGATAATGCAAGGCAAAGAGATAGAGCATGATAGAGGATGCTCTTAAGATTCCCGCCCCCACCCCAAGAAAAACCTGTTTTCTGTGCAGTTTTTGGCTTGAGGTATCATTTAACATAAAAAGGGAGGGAGGGAAAGAGACATTTTTTGACTGATGTTCATTTTCTAGTTTTTTTCTTTTTATTATTATTTTCCTCAGTTGAATGTTCCCTCTGAGAACTGATCAATATGATGGAAATAGATGGCTGGCTTTTGTGTCCAAAAATGCTGACGCTCACAGGCTTTCATACCTTATGCATAGAGGTGTCTGAGAAAACCAACCTGGGAGTAACAGACTGTTTCCAACCAGGTCTGACTACAGGCTGCCTTTGCCTGTGAAGAACATCCTTCACATCTCTGCTAAGACTGCTGTGTGCCCTTCGGGTCTTGCAGCACCCCCATCCTTTCCAACATCTGGCTCGGGGATGCCCCATCAAGAGCAGCAGCTTCGGTTCCCCGACGTTAGATATTCTTAGCTCTCATCCAGTTTATCCCGAAAATCAGATTATGAGAAAACAAGTCAGCCGTCAGCGGGTCTGCAGGACAGAGTGGGGTGAAGGGAAGAATTTCTGGATGAGAGTCACTTTAATGCTAATGCAAAGGGGCCTGAAATGAGGATTGAGGGCTCTAAAGCTGGTTCCGCCACCAGCTGGTTGTCCTCAGGCCAGTTCAGCCAGCTCCTCCCATCACAGAAAACATCTAAATTGGGGCTGTATTTGTTTTCAAGCAGGCAAGCCTATTAGTGAAGCGACTTGACTTCACTTTCCTCCTCTTCTTACCTCACCTATAATCCTCTGCCATTAATTCTTCCTTTACATTTTCACTACTAGGCTGCTCATTTGAGTCCCTGACTTCCCAGGACATCGATCTCAATTGCAAACCACAGAGATTAACAGGAAAACCCAACAAACAGGACCGAAGATGGCACCGGAGGAGGAACAAATTTAGATAATGACAAACCAAGATTTCTCTTTACGTGACTCTCAGCCCTGAGAATAAGCCATCTTGCTCCTTGTTTACACCTGTCTGCAAGTGGAAGACCTTTTCCGATTCCCTTCCCATATAGGTTATTACAGAATACTGAGGATACAAAATTAATACACAGAAATCTGTTGCATTTCTACACATTAACAACAAACATCAGAAAGAGAAATTAAGGAAACAATCCCCATTTACCATCAAAACAAAAAGAATAAAGAACTGGAATAAACCTACTTACGGAGCCAAAAGACCTGTACTCTGAAAACCCTAAGACACTGATGAAAGAGACTGAAGACGACCTTTGGATGGGAAGAATCATTCGTCAAAAATGACTATCCAAGGCAATCTGCAGATTCAAAGTAATCCCTCTCAAAGGGCCAATGGCATTTTTCACAGAACTAGAACAAAAAAAGTTTAATTTGCATGGTAACACAAAAGACTTCGAATAGCCAAAGCTGTCTAGCGAAAGAAAAATGCACCATCTCCCAGAGTTCACTCAAACTCATGTCAACTGAGTAAGTGATGTCATAGTAATTTTTTAAAGCTCTGTGCTGTGTGCATGCTCAGTCACTCAGTTATGTCTGACGCTTTGCAATCCCACAGACTATAGCCCACCAGGCTCCTCTTTCCATGGAATTTTGCAGGCAAGAATACTGGAGTGGGTTGCCATTGCCTTCTCCTTTAAAAGATCTAATCAGTTGAAAATACTAAAGGTTAAGAGCTTTTACCCACAATGCTTTGGACCACTCTGAGACAGTCTCAAAACCACCCACCCTGCCTGTGTCAGTGGTGTCTTCGATGAACAGCCCAGCCCTCATTGCAGAAGAACGGCTTTGTACCTGCCTCCTATTTCTTCCTAAACCTCATCCGAAAGGAAGTACACTGACTGTCAGTGTAACTGAACTGGTAATTTTCACTCTTTCCCTCTTGCCGAATCACATTCCAGAGGCATTCTGGGGACCAGGGTCTGTGCTGTGTGAATGAAGCTGCAATGCAGCCTAGCCATCGCGGGCACTGGCTTTATTTGCGTAGCAGTGCCCTTTCTGCTTGCACGTGTCAATGGTTTCCATCAGAAATGACCCTGAGTCATTTCCTGGTTGCATCAGTGTTCACAGCATAATCATTAACCAAATGGAAAGTCCTTCTTTTTTTAAAATTTTTATTGAGGTACAGTTGATTTACAATGTTGTGTTAATTTCAGATGTTACTGCAAAGTGACTCAGACATACACACACACACACACACACACACACACACACATGCACACATATATATATTCTCTTTTACCGTCTCTTCCATTATGGGTTATTACAAGATACCAAGTACAGCACCCTGCACTATACAGCAGGTCCTTATTGGTTATCTGCTACATATACAGAGGGGCTTTCCAGGCAGTGCAGTGATAAAGAATCTGCCTGCCAATGCAGGAAACTCAAGAGACACAGGTTGAATCCCTGGGTCAGGAAAGATCCTCTGGAGGAGGAAATGGCAACCCACTCCAGTATTCTTGCCTGGGAAATCCCACAGACAGACAAGCCCAGCGGGCCACAGTCTGCGGGGTCACACAGAGTCAGACCCAGTTGAGCACTGAGCACTGCACCGCACTGGGTATTTTAATCCCAAACTCCTAATTTATCCTCCACGAGAAACTCTTCTACTTGTAGAGACTGTATAGATTTTCCTTCTTTTTTTTTTTTTTCTTATTTTTTCACTGTGCCATGCAGCATATGGGATCTTAGTTCCCCAACCAGGGACAGAACCCACACCACTTGCATTGGAAGTACAGAGTCTTAACCACTGGACTGAGAGGGAAGTCCCTAGATTTTCAATTATGAACAGAAAAAACATGTCCCACCAAGCTTCTGCCCCTCCCACATGTGAGCATATCCATAGTTTCATCCCAGTGAAAGCAAAATACCTCGGCAACAGTGCACAAGCAATAGCAACTGTTCCTCCAGTCAGAGGCAACTGACAGCAGCCACCTGTCAACAGTGCCCTTTACTAAGGGATTCTGCCATAGTTCCTCCTGTTCTCTGCACAATCGCAAAGCCGTAATTTACCACGAACGTTGCTGCTGGTTTTATAAGCTTCTTGACAAGGGTACAACTTGTACCTGTTTCTGCCATGAGGAGGCCACTAATGATGAATGCTTCCTTCCGTAGCTTGGATCTCTTCTCTGTCATTGGCAACAACATTCAACCCTCTTACAGTGAGAGGGGGAAAAATGCATCCTGTGCTTCTCTGGAAAGGGCTGATTTATTAAAACAGGTCAGTGAACTTCGCTTGAAACTGACCAGCAACAGACTCTGGATGTCTGCCCCAAACTGTGGGCATCAACAGAATCAAAGCTAAAGATTGGAATCTGCTCTTCCCCAGACGTGAGGTTCAAGGTGTCATTCTTCCTACTCAGTGTGAAAGCCCTGACCCGGAAACTAAAGTGAACACTGGAAACCACAGCGGAAATTGGGAAATATTTACAGCTGAATGCCCAGATAAGCACCACAGAGCGAAACACAGACTGGTACTTAGCCCCTTAAATACATATTTTAAAACAGAATCGAATATAGAAGTAGATGAAGCAACTGTTCAACTCAGGAAGCTATAAAAAGGAAAAAAAAAACTGGAAGAAACTTCCTCCCAGATTAAGAAAAAAATTAAAATTAATGCTGAATTTAAAAAAATGCGTATCTCAAGATTTGTAAAGTTTTATCAGAACACACTTGTGCCCAGAGACAAATAAATTGGTAATCCTGCAAACTTCAACTGTTAGCTATTCATCAAGGTTCAGTTTTTATTACTTTTCCTTTCACTATCTTATGCAAAATTATCACAATAACATGCATTCATGAGCCAGCCCATACAGACCTGTTCTGTATTTGCACTGCAGGATCTCCCTGGTGGTCCGGTGGTTAAGAACCTGCCTGCGAGCGCAGGGTACACAGGTTTGATCCCTGGTCTGGAAGAGTCCACTTTACCACAAGGCAACTAAGCCCACGTGCCACAGCTCCTGAATTTCAAGCACCCTAGGGTCTGTGCTCTGCAACAAGAGAAGCCACTTCAATGAGAAGCCTGTGCACGGCAACAAAGAGTGGCCCCCACTCTCTGCAAGTAGAGAAAGTCCTCAATGCAGCAGTGAAGACCCAGTGCAGCCAAAAATAAACAAATAAATATATGCACTGGAATCTTCTGCATTCTTCAAATTCAGATTATCCTAAATTATAATATTTACGTTACTCTTTCATCCATGCTTCTTCACTCTGATGAACCAGCATTGCACTACTTATGTGTTTGTTTTTTTAATATCAGGGATAAAAACGAAACAAAGCAAAGTGCAAACTTAGTAGAAATAACAACTGGAAAATGACACATAAACATATTAGGCCAACCTACTTTCATTTTGTTAACCAAACATGATTTGCGTTATTGGCTAACTGAGCTTTAAATAACAAAATAATTAAGAATTTAATGAGACTATGGAAAAGTCATGTGCAATTTTACTCTTTAAATTGGGAAAGTATCTGTGAAAAAGATTATTTCACCAGTTTTCACTCAGAAAACTAGCAAATTCCCCTTGGGCTATTAATGACTGATAGAGGTCTACAGGCTCCAAATGAGACAGTCTTCTTGCTTTATAAGTGAGGTTTGTTTCAAATGTCACAGAGCATTATCCACTATGTTCTCCCATTTTTATCACCTGAATTCAGTTCAGTTCAGCTCAGTCATGTCTAACTCTTTGCAAACCCATGAACTGCAGCACATCAGGCCTCCCTGTACATCGCCAACTCCCGGAGTTCACTCACACTAACGTCCATCGAGTTGGTGATGCCATCCAGCCATCCCATCCTCTGTTATCCCCTTCTCCTCCTGCCTCCAATCCCTCCCAGCATCAGAGTCTTTTCCAATGAGTCAGCTCTTCACATGAGGTGGCCAAAGTATTGGAGTTTCAGCTTTAGCATCAGTCCTTCCAAAGAACACCCAAAACTGATCTCCTTTAGAATGGACTGGTTAGATCTCCTTGCAGTCCAAGGGACTCTCAAGAGTCTTCTCCAACACCACAGTTCAAAAGCATCAATTTTTTGGCGCTCAGCTTTCTTCACAGTCCAACTCTCACATCCATACATGACCACTGGTAAAACCACAGCCTTGACTAGACGGACCTTTGTTGGCAAAGTAATGTCTCTGCTTTTCAATATGCTATCTAGGTTGGTCATAACTTTCCTTGCAAGCAGCAAGCGTCTTTTAATTTCATGGCTGCAATCACCATCTGCAGTGATTTTGGAGCCCCCAAAAATAAAGTCTGACACTGTTTCCACCGTTTCCCCATCTATTTCTCATGAAGTGATGGGGTCAGATGCCATGATCTTCGTTTCCTGAATGTTGAGCTTTAAGCCAACTTTTTCACTCTCCTCTTTCACTTTCATCAAGAGGCTTTTGAGTTCACTTTCTGCCATAAGGGTGGTGTTATCTGTATATCTGAGGTTATTGATATTTCTCCCGGCAATCTTGATTTCAGCTTGTGCTTCTTCCAGCCAGAGTTTCTCATGATGTACTCTGCATAGAAGTTAAATAAGCAGGGTGACAATATACAGCCTTGATGTACTCCTTTTCCTATTTGGAACCAGTCTGTTGTTCCATGTCCAGTTCTAACTGTTGCTTCCTGATCTGCATATAGGTTTCTCAAGAGGCAGGTCGGGTGGTCTGGTATTCCCATCTCTTGAAGAATTTTCCACGGTTTATTGTGATCCACACAGTCACAGGCTTTGGCATAGTCAATAAAGCAGAAGTAGATGTTTTTCTGGAACTCTTGCTTTTTTGATGATTCAGCGGATGTTGGCAATTTGATCTCCAGTTCCTCTGCCTTTTCTAAAACCAGCTTGAAGATCAGGAAGTTCATGGTTCACGTATTGCTGAAGGCTGGCTTGGAGAATTTTGAGCATTATTTAACTAGCGTGTGAGATGAGTGCAATCGTGCGGTAGTTTGAGCATTCTTTGGCATTGCCTTTCTTTGGGATTGGAATGAAAACTGACCTTTTCCAGTCCTGTGGCCACTGATGAGTTTTCTGAATTTGCTAGCATACTGAGTGCAGTACTTTCACAGCATCATCTTTCAGGATTTGAAATAGCTCAACTGGAATTCCATCACCTCCACTAGCTTTGTTCGTAGTGATGCTTTCTAAGGTCCACTTAACTTCACATTCCAGGATGTTTGGCTCTAGGTGAGTGATCACACCATCGTGATTATCTTGGTTGTGAATTATCTCTGGATAATTCAGGACAATGTCTGGCTATTTTCTAAAACAAAATTTAGCCTCCATTCTCCTGTCAATGGACACTTGGGTTGTTTCCATATGGTGGCTTCTGTGGAAACAGGAAATCCCGCCAACTGCAGCTACACAGATGAACTTGGAGAACATTATGATAAATGAAACAGTGTTAGTTGTTCAGTCATGTCCGATCGTTTGCGACCCCATGGACTGTAGCCTGCCTGGTTCCTCCGTCCATGGAACTTTCCAGGCAAGAATACTGGACTGGGTTGCCATTTCTTTCTCCAAACTGAAATAAGCCAGACACAGAAAGACATATACTATACATTTCACTTGTATGAAGGAACTAAAACAGTACTAACGAAGCAGAGAACAGAATGGAGGTTGCTGAGAGCTCACGAGGGAAAAGAAAGTTTCAGTTACAGAAGATAAGTAAGTTCTAGAGGTCTGCTGTACGATACAGTACCTATGGTTAATAATACTGTGCTGTGCACTTAAAAATTTAAGAGAAGGGATTTCCTTGGTGGTTCAATGGTTAAGACTCCAGGGTGCCTATGCAGGGGCCACAGGTTCGATGCCTGGTTGTGAAACTAAGATCCCACATGCCTCGTGGTCCAAGAGATTAAAAAAATATATAAATGTTCTTATCACAAAACAAAGAGACACAAGGAAACTTTTGGGGGTGATGGATTAAGTTCAGTGTCTTGATGAGGGGATTATTTCGTGGCTATATGCATATACCCAAACTCATCAAATTGTACATATTAAGTGTGTGCAGGTTTTTGAATATTAACTATACCCCAATGCAGGTGTACAAAAAAATCTAGCCCCAAAGGTTACTGATCTGCCTTCCCAAGGATAATCAAAAGAAAAGTATGCTTTTGATGCAACTTATCAAGGAAATTCCCTTCAAAGAGTTCTAAAAATAGTCTGAGCACTGGCAGCACTGGTGTAAGTAGGGATGGATCTCAACTTGACCACCGTGTAGCCAGGATAGTCATTTTGGCGTCCAAGCTGTAGCATAATCGGTTTTTTGAAATCCGCAAAGCTTTAACTGATTGGCTAATTTATTCTACAAAGATGCTGTGAGCACAGACCATGTGTCAAGCACTGTTTCAGCTGCAGGGGTACAAAAGTGCACAGTAAGATGATCCCCACCTTTCTGGAGGGTCCTCAGGTGGGGTTGGTCTCATGGAGAACATCATTAAGTTAATAATTATTACATAAATAATTATTCACATTAATAATAATTCAGCAATGATTTTACTACAGTAGCTTTAAAGACACATCTCTTCCCAGAAAATTTTGTTACGAGATTTTTAAATCTTATACTTCCACCAGTTACAAAGTTATGATGTAAGATCACAACAGCTCTGATTAAATGGTTTTCTGAAAAGCACCCTGATGTGCAGCGAATAATGGAAAATATCAGGTGAATTACCAAGGGCCCGAAAGACCATAGTAACAAAAATGAGAGAAAGGCACGCTCACAGGGACTCGGTACCTTGGCTACAGCCATATAAGGTGTCTTGAAAGAGAACAGCTCATTCCCTTAACCGCTCCAACCACCTACGCTAAATGCACGGTGTGGCAGCCAGTCAAGGGAGTCTTGGTGATGGGAACTAGAGGGAAAAGGGAAAAAAAAAGAAGGTATGGCCTATCTATGCCCGAGGAATTGGGCATCGTCATGGACAGCTAGTACAAGTTGTAGCATAATTGGTTTTTTGAAACCCACAAAGCTTTAATTGATTGATTGATTATTCCACAACGATGCTGTGAGCACAGACCATGTGTCAACGATTGTGCTAGCTGCTGAGGTACAAAAACACACAGCAAGATGGTCCCTGCCTTTCTGGAGGTACACAGAAAATCAGTACATGCTTTCTGGAAGGCATTCCACAGCAAGAACATCTTATCGGTAATATTAATGTGCATTCCTTTCAACCTCGTAATTGTGTTTCTAAACATCGATCTCACGCAAACATCAAAGACAAATCCACACGTGTGCCAGGACGGTGACTGCAGAAATTTTAATACTAATAGTAAAAAACTGGAAACAACTTCATTGTCCTTCACCAGCAAGAGGCTTAAATCAATGACAGTCCCCTGCAAACAGGGGAACCAGAATGACATACCTTAAGTATGAAAGAGGTTTGATTTAGTCAAAATTATCTCTGATTTCTGTTTCTTCAGGTGAGGCGGAAAGGCAGGATTTGGTCGGTGCTTAGGAATCCTGCTTAGGGATTCTGAGGAAGGGAGACTTTGTGCTCAGTGTGGCCAAGGGCACGCAGCTAGAATGCATGGCCCGGGGCCTACTGCAGGGAGAGTGGATGGAGCAGCAGGCAAGCAGGATCAGCCAAACCACTTCAATCACGTTTCATTCCTGATCTCTGTGTAGGCGTCGCTGTATCTCTTTGCCTTTGTCTGTGCCTCTTCCTCTCAAGCCCAATAGTTACGTACGGCCATTTCATCATATAGTTGATAGGCACTAGCATTGAAAGATGGGAGAAGGTGATGGCACCCCACTCCAGCACTCTTGCCTGGAAAATCCCATGGACAGAGGAGCCTGGTAGGCTGCAGTCCATGGGGTCACAAAGAGTCGGACATGACTGAGTGACTTCACTTTCACTTTTCACTTTCATGCATTGGAGAAGGAAATGGCAACCCACTCCAGTGCTCTTGCCTGGAGAATCCCAGGGACGGGGGAGCCTGGTGGGCTGCCGTCTCTGGGATCGCACAGAGTTGGACACTACTGAAACGACTTAGCAGCAGCAGCAGCAGCAGCAGCAGCATTGAAAGATATCCACAATAGTGTGTGTGTGTTCGTGTGTATTATTATGTGAACAAAAAGCAAACTGCAAACAATGTGCAAATTATAACCCCATTCTAAAAAACATACAGGTGTGAATGGATGTATTTGAGTATGAATGCCTATGATAAATGAGATTATACTCACATCAGTATATAAACAGGAGTTACCTCTCCAGAGTGGGGCTTCCCAGTGGTAAAGAATCCGCCTGCCAATGCAGGAGACGCAAGAGACAAGGATTTGATCCCTGGGTCAGAAGGATCCTTTGAAGTAGGAAATGGCAGCCCCCTCCAGTATTCTTGCCTGGGAAATCCCATGGCCAGAAGAGCCTGGTGGGCTACAGTCCATGGGATTGCAGAGTCAGACACAACTGAGTGACTTAGCATGCAGGCACCTCTCTATAGTCGTTTCAGAAAATTGAGCATGGTAATTATTTGATGTGATTTCTTGTGTACATTGCTTAAATTTATCAGAATACTTTGACACTTAAAAAAATATTTTAAAATATGGGAACAAGGGCCACTGTGGTGTTTTACCTCTAAGCTTTCGATGGTTTTCCCATCTTCTCAGCTTCATCTTCCTCCCTGAATGTCATGCTCTGCCTTGCTTCAAAAGATGTTCTGTCCCAGGAGAGCCTAAGCGAAGAACCACCCTTCTAAGTGGAATTCACATTGTGATTTCTGTAAGTGATTCTCCCATCAGTGAACCTGCAGTGTCAGGATAGGACTGAGTGTGACTGTGATTCAGGCACTCTGGCATCTCCCAGCTGTGGCAGTAACGCTCCTCAACTCTCTGTGACACATGTTCGTCATTATTACCCCATCTTATGGAGATATTTCCAACCCAACCTGAGACCTCAACTCCTCTTTGAAAAGTGAGATTCGCCAAGTTCACAACAATACACTGTTATCAAAATCAATTAGACATGAAATAGGATTTATGCACTTAGCTCGGTGTTCCAAGCGCTAGCTTCCAATTTTAGAGCCTGTTAACTTGAAAGAGACTGAAGCATCCTAAGAAAGATAGGGAAGCATGGATATGCTTGCCATTCCAAATCCTACAGTCAATAACAGCGAGTGGGTGCTCAGAGAGTGATAATCCAAGGATAAACCAAACTCCATGGATATGAGTTTGAGCAAACTCTGGGAGACAGTGAAGGACAGGGAAGCCTGGTGTGCTGCAGTTCACAGGGCCGCAAAGGGTCGGATATGACTTATTGACTGAACATAAACCAAACAAATATCCTATTGTCCTCATCTTACTTAACTGCTACATTTCATTTAAAGTTACTGACCAGTCCTACTTTCCTATCACTTTTTCCTTTCCTTGCTTCCTTGAGCCTATTTTATTGTTCTCCTTTGGTCTTTCTGACTCTGCAGTTGCCTACATGAGTTCCTTTATATCCATATATCTGTACAACCATCTGTCCATCCATTCACCCATCAACCCAACCATCCATCCATCCACCCAACCATCCACCCATCCACCATGTTTTAGGCATTCTTTCCTCACTGGCCACACCTTCCTTAGTTATAATGACCCTGTTGCTGTTTTCTGAGATCCATCCCCTCTATAAGTATCCCAAAATCCATTTGGGGGAAATTATCACTGCCTATCATCTTTGGAGAAGGTAATATTCTGAGCTTGCTCTTGCTGTGGCTTCCAACCATCTAAGCTATGGGCAGAGGATTCTTCAACATCCTACATCCTGGTACAGCCAGAAGACAATCCCCTGACCCAGATTCAGCCGATCAAAGGCCTATAAGTCTTGAGCAAGTAAAGCAAGATGACATTGATCAATTACAGGCCTTCTTCTTTGGTAAGAATTTTGCTCTGGTCTCTGCTTCCTAGTATCCGGAGTCCCAGCACCACATTCGTTTCTCCAGTTTGATGATTTGATCATTCGCAGTTCACATGCGTCTTCAGTGCTCTTCCAGAAAGTGCCTTTTTACCTATGACTAAGATGGGCTTCCCCAGCAGCTCAGCTGGTAAAGAATCTGCCTGCAGCACAAGAGATGCCCTGTCAATTCCTGTGTCAGGAAGTTCCCCTGGAGAAAGGACAGGGTATCTACTTAAGTATTCCTGGGCTTCCCTAGTGGCTCAGAATCCACCTGCAATGAAGAAGACCCAAATTTGATCCGTGGGTTTTGAAGATCCCCTAGAGGATAGCATGGCAACCCATCCAGTATTCTTGCCTGGAGAAGCCCGTGGACAGAGGAGCCTGGCGGGCTACAGTCTGTGAAGTACAGTCACAAGAGTCGGACAAGACTGAGGGACTAAGCACACGGCACACAACAGACCGGATATCAATTGCTTGTGACTAAGAACACCAACTCATCCACAAGGGCAATGGCAGTGATAAACTTCACTTATCAATATCTCCAGTCACCCATAACAAGATTCAACCCAAAGCTGTCTTATGACTTCTGGAAACTACCTCCAACTAATCAATGGTCATCACTATGTGAAGATCACCCAGTTACCCAAGTCAGCAATATGAGCATCAGCCTCTCCTCCTCCCTCTCACCAATGCTCTGACTCAAGTCCATCACATCTACTCCCAGTTACCCTGGCTTTTATCCTAACTTCTACATCCCACTGACCCAGCCTTAGTTGTGATGGTTATTGTCTTTTGCCTATATTATAGAATTTAACTTCCCAACCAGGCTTCTCAGTCCAGTCTCCCTTCTGATTAAAAGTGAATTTTCTAAAATCCAAATATGATCCCTTTCCCAAACACTCCAGAAGTTCTTCTCTGCCTTCATCAGAGTATCTAAAACTTATTCTTCCAGAACATTAGACAATTCCAACTGAAGTGCTCTAGGGGATACTTTGCTGCTCAGTCACTAAATTATGTCTGACTCTTTGCAACTCCATAAACTGCAGCACCCCAGACTTCCCTGTCCTCCACTATCTCCCAGAATTTGTTCAAGGTCATGTCCATTGAGTGGGTGATGCTATCTAACCATTTCATCCTCTGCCACCCTCCTCTTTTGCCTTCGATCTTTCCCAGCATCTTTTCTATCCACAAAAGGTCACTAGAGGAGAAGAAGGGGACAACAGAGGATGAGATGGTTGGATGGCATCACCGACTTGATGGACATGAGTTTGAGCAAGCTCTGGGAGCTTCTAATGGACAGGGAAGCCTGGAGTGCTGCAGTCCATGGGGTCGCAAAGAGTTGGACATGACTGAGCAACTGAACTGAACTGATAGGGCACTTTAGTAATATAAAATAACTGATATCTTAAAATTCATAGGAAAAGTCTCAATTTCCATAATATTAGGAAAGCATAAACAGAGAGATAATCAGATGGACTGGGATTATTTTTACTGGGGCAGAGGTCTACAGCCAGACAGCTTGGGATAATTTTTCCCCTTACCTTTTTCTTGTTTTTAATCAGAGATGTATCACATCTTGAATTTTTAAGAGTGGATATTCTAAACCTTCTTTACTAATGTGGTTTACATTCAGCTTCTTTGGTATTTTGGCTAAAATCTTTATCAAAGACATCACTTTCCAAGGCAAAGTCCTCACATGCATGGCATTCCAATTCACTGAAAGGCTTTTCCCTGCCTCCTACTGCCTGAAGGTGGGGTTCTTTATCTTGTGCCCTTTCTATGAAACTTGGGGGAGTTTTGATGTAGGGGAGGCATCTAGGGTCAATGTGAACTGCTGGATTCCTGGGGGTGGACAGGAGGAGAGGTAGTGATCATTCAGGGCTAAGTGGCAGGTCTTGTTATCACAAAATGCCAGAATCTATAACAAGACCCTGGATGGTAATCAGGAAGGGAAGTAACAAATGCTCCTCTCCCAGCTTTCTATCTTGTTCTGAGATGTAGGTTTTGATAATGACAGGAACGGACTATAAGATGTGGCAAAAATATGGTACAGACAAGACAGTAGGTAACCTATGAAAACTCACTGAATCAGTTCAGCTCAGTTCAGTCCCACAGTCATGTCCGACTCTTTGCAACCCCATGAACTGCAGCATGCCAGGCCTCCCTGTCCAACACCAACTCCCAGAGTCCACCCAAACCCATGTCCATTGAGTCGATGATGCCATCCAACCATCTCATCCTCTGTCATCCCCTTCTCCTCCTATCCTCAATCTTTCCCAGCATCAGGGTCTTTTCAAATGAGTCAGCTCTTTGCATCAGGTGGCCAAAGTATTGGAATTTCAGCTTCAACATCAGTCCTACCAATGAACACCCAGGACTGACCTCCTTGCAGTCCAAGGGGTTCTCAAGAGTCTTCTCCAACACTACAGTTCAAAAGCATCAATTCTTCAGTGCTCAGCTTTCTTTATCGTCCAACTCTCACAGATATACATGACCACTGGAAAAACCATAGCCTTGAGTAGATGGACCTTTGTTGACAAAGTAATGTCTCTACTTTTCAATATGCTGTCTAGGTTGGTCATAACTTCCCTATCAAGGAGTAAGCGTCTTTTAATTTCATGGCTGCAATCACCATCTGCAGTGATTTTGGAGCCCCCCAAAATAAAGTCTGACACTGTTTCCACTGTTTCCCCATCTATTTCCCATGAAGTGATGGGACCGGATGCCATAATCTTCATTTTCTGAATGTTGAACTTTAAGCCAACTTTTCTCTCTCCTCTTTCACTTTCATCAAGAGGCTGTTTAGTTCACTTTCTGCCATAAGGGTGGTGTTATCTGCATATCTGAGGTTATTGATATTTCTCCCAGCAATCTTGATTCCAGCTTGTGCTTCCTCCAGTCCAGCGTTTCTCATGGTGTACTCTGCATATAAGTTAAATAAACAGCGTGACAATATACAGCCTTGACGTACTCCTTTTTCTATTTGGAACCAGTCTGTTGTTCTGTGTCCATTTCTAACTGTTGCTTCCTGACCTGCATATAGGTTTCTCAAGAGGCAGGTCAGGTGGTATGGTATTCCCATCTCTTTCAGAATTTTCCACAGATTATTGTGATCTACACAGCCAAAGGCTTTGGCATAGTCAATAAAGCAGAAATAGATGTTTTTCTGGAACATTCTTGCTTTTTCGATGATCCAGCAGATGTTGGCAATTTGATCTCTGGTTCCTCTGCCTTTTCTAAAACCAGCTTGAACATCTGGAATTTCACAGTTCACGTATTGCTGAAGCCTGGCTTGGAGAATTTTGAGCATTACTTTACTAGCATGTGAGATGAGTGCAATTGTGCAGTAGTTTGAGCATTCTTTGGCATTGCCTTTCTTTGGGATTGGAATGAAAACTGACCTTTTTGGGTCCTGTGGCCACTGCTGAGTTTTCCAAATTTGCTGGCATATTGAGTGCAGTACTCTCACAGCATCATCTTTCAGGATTTGAAATAGCTCAACTGGAATTCCATCACCTCCACTAGCTTTGTTCGTAGTGATGCTTCCTAAAGCCCACTTGACTTCACATTCCAGGATGTCTGGCTCTAGGTGAACCAGGAAACATTCCTTTGACCTGAGCTGGCGAGGCCACTTTGTCTGCTTCACTTTTAGATACAACTATCAAAAGGCAATAGTGTTTCTAAGATTCATCTCTGTTTCACTAGGTTAATGCTAGGGACCACAGAGAGGTCACAGCAACTAAGGAGGAAGGATTTCATTGTGTAATAACTGTTTACCTTCTCTTATCTCTTGGTACATTGGTGAAATGCTTACCAACACCAAAGACAAATACATAATTAATATTGACTTAAAACCAAGTTCTATTTCTCTTAAAATGTAGAAAGATTCAAGAGAACATTACATAAACAACAACAAAGAGCTGGATAATAAACAAATTATAGTATTTATTGAGCCTAGCAGAGAGCAGAGGTAGCAAATAAGTAAACTAAATTCCAAAATGTGACAAGTGCCTCCAAGTTGAGATGAAAACAGAACCTGTTTCATTTTTTAGCAGAGCATGGAAGAAAGAGAAGGCTTCCATACCACTGGGTAAGAAGAGACCAGCTAAATGTTTAATAAAGTCTTAAAGGAAAAGTATAGACCAGTGCATCAATCTGGAAAAGCTGGGCGTCTCAGTTTATTTCCTAAGCCTTTCCACCCACTCCAGTATACTGGCCTGGAGAATTCCATGGACTATATACTCCATGGGGTCACAAAGGGTCAGATGCGACTGAGCGATTTTCACTTTCACTCTCACCAAGTTGTTCTCTAGAAGAACTAGGGGGAGGCCAGGGACAGAGCCTCCCAGGGTAGCAAAGGCTCCTGGCAGGAAGGCTGTTCACTTTCCCAACACTTCTCTTTTTTTCCAAACTTTAAACTTTTTGTTTTGTATTGGGGTATGGCCGATTAACAGTGCTATGGTGGTTTCAGGTGAACAGTGAAGGGACTCAGCCATGCAAATACATGCATCCTTCCTCCTCCAAACCCCTGTCCTATCCAGGCTATCACCTGACATCGAGTAGAATTCCATGTGCTATACAATAGGTCCTTGTTGCCCAGCTCTTCCCTTATACAAAGCAGAAGTCTAAAGCCACTGGGCCACAAACTCTCTTATCTCAGCACCGAGAAAAACAATCTCTTGCTTATGGGGTAGGAGCAGGAACACAGCCAGCTCGCTCTAGGGGTGAAGTAGAAAATCATCTTGACCCCAGGTTATAAGCAAAGATCCACCGCCACTGCTGCAGGGGGAAGGGAAAAGGTTAAAATGGACCCATCCCTGGGTCCCATGGACAAAGAATTCCACGGACAGAGGAGCCTGGCAGGCTACAGGCGTGGGGTCACAAGAGTCGGACACGACTTAGCAACTAAACCACCACCATCAAGAAATAAAGCAATCAATAGAAGCAGACACAAAGACCACCAGACATTGGTTCTATCAAAGAGGAGTGCCTGAGTGCACGCTCGGTTGTGTCTGACTCTTTGCAACCCCATGAACTGTAGCCCGTCAGGTTCCTCTATCCATGAAATTTTCCAGGCAAGAGTACTGGAATGGGTTGCCATTTCCGGAGGATCTTCCTGACCCGGGGCTCAAACCTGGGTGTCTTGTCTCCTGCGTTGGCAGGTGGGTTCTTTACTGCTGCACCACCTGGAACTCTGTTTCAATAACTATGATTAAAATGTTGAGGCATCTAATAGAACAGGTGGACAAACATGCATGAAGAGATGTGAATTTCAGCAGAGAAATCTGCCTTGAAGACAGTTCTTCCAAAGGGGCATTAAAATTATCAAGCAAACCTGGAGCTTCCAAGAGCTTCCAAGCATGATGAGATCCCACTTTTCCCATGATGCTCATATTAGAAGGTATAAAAAATACCCTGATCATTACAACAACACCAGTGCTAGACACAGCTTCCTTATTTTCACTGAAACATCTTTCACCTCTGTAGGAAGCTACTTTTGTAACAGAATGAAAGCTTATGGCCTTTTTGACCACTTTAAAGTTAAGTAAGGAACACTCCCATGTAAGTGTCAAAAATAAACAGCTTGTAGTATTCTGTTTCTTGATATGGATGCAGGAAACACGAGTCTATTCATTTTTGTAAAAATTCATTCATCAAGCCGTACACTTAAAACTTGCATTCATTTAATTATGGATATTTTACTTCAATAAGAATGTCTTCATATAATAGCTCATCTGAATGAGGACCTAGTATATAGCCCAGGGAACTCTACTCAATACTCTGTAATAACTTATATGGGAAAAGAGTCTGAAAAAAGAAGATATATGTATACATATAAAAGTATGTATGAACAACAAATCACTTAGTTGTTCACTCAAAACTAACACAACATTGTCAATCAACTATACTCCAATATAAAATAAAAACTTTAAAAATAACTTGTTAAAATATATCTGGTAACATTTTAATATTTTCTTATCTATTGACAGCTTTTTAAAGCAAGTTAAATGTGTATAAGGTTTTACAGTTCAATAGTATAACCCATGTAGCTGACAAGTTATTATCAAGGTAATTATCTGGACTACATGGATGAGTTTGTAAAGAGTTCTTTTAAGAATAAGGAACTCAAAAAAAAAAAAAAAAAGAACAAGGAACTCAAGTGCACAGAAAAGATCTGGAAGCTAATGTAATGGAAACACTAGCAACAAAAATATCTTGGAAAATGAGGATCTGGATATAGATCCCTAAGGCCTTCACTTTTCTCCAAAACTTTACTTAGGGAAGCTCACATGGATAGAGGCCACTTGAATTCATAAGATAAAACACACACCCATTTTGAGGCCTGGACATATCTAACCCTAAAGACATACATCACCTTCATAGTCAAACTACTGATATCCTATCTCATCCTTCTTATTAGCATGTAGAGACTGGTATTCAAAGTGTGGTTCTAAGCATATTTATTAAGTATCACTCACTTGCTGTCAGTTGTTCAGTCATTCACCCCTGTCCAACTCTCTGCAACCCCATGGACTGCAGTCTGCCAGGCTCCTCTCTCCATGGGGTCCTCCAGGCAAGAATACTGGAACAGGTTGCCATTTCCTACTCCAGGGGAATCTTCCCAACCCAGGGATTGAACCCGTGTCTCCTGCAGCTTCTGCACTGGCAGGCAGATTCTTTACCACTAGCACCACATGGGAAGCCCCCTCTATATTAAGTCTATTTCACACTTTACAAAAAAGAAAAATCACAGGCTTGTCAGCAGCTCTTTGCAGGAAACCATCAGTGAGATTCCCTTATAGCACAGTGGTAAAGAATCCGGGTGCTAACACAGGAGTTGAGGGAGACTCAGGTTCAATCCTTGGAGCAGGGAGATGGCAACCCACTCCAGTATTCTTGCCTGGAGAATCCCATGGACAGAGGAGCCTGGGGGTTACAGTCCATGGGGTCACAGAGTCAGAGACGACTTAGCAACTGAACAACGACAAACATCAGCAAGAAGCCCCTTCTCTCGTCACTTTAGCAAAGCTATATGGTAACTAACTTTTAAACCAGGCACCCCCATGCTGTACTCATCTCTGCCCCAAGCACACCTTTCAAATCTTTTCATCACACAATATCTTGCCTAACTTGTCAGTTCTTTTAGTAGGTTAAAGAAGTAAAACAGAAATGAAACAAAAGTAATGAACAGATGACCAGATCAATTCCCTAACTCCCCCTTCAGGAATCTCATGAACAAAGTGTGTGGACAGCTTCTAGAGGAAAAATCACAAGAAGTCGACAAGCCTGTGTGCAGTGGGTGATGCTGGGGACTCTGACCTCCCATCTCTATGATTCACTGAGGTTACTTCCCTATTCCCCTTTAAAACCTTTCATAGCTGAGCAGAATCTTCAAAGGTGGTTTCTGGGGACGTTGCATCCACCATCTCCCCAGATTGCTCACATTCTGATTAAAGGCACTTTTCCTTTCTATCAACATCTGTGAGGATTGATTTTGTAAGCAGTGAGCAGTGGGACCTGATTCATTCGGTAACGGATGGAGAGACCACATGTACGCTTTGCAGCTGCAATTTTCTGAAGACCAAAATCCACAGAGAGAATGGTACCCCAAATTACAGTCAACAATAAGTTTGTAACTGTTGTTCCATCGCTCAGTCACGTCTGACTCTGTGACCCCATGGACACCAGGTTTCCCTGTCCTTGCTCGAACTCATGTCGACTGAATTGGTGATGCCATCCAACCATCTCATCCTCTATTGTGAAGCACGGAAATTTAAACAGAGAGAATCCTCAAGCCTTAGCTCTAGCTGTTTCTTTTATAGAAACTTCCAATTATCATGGATAAAACTTCTAAGAGAAGCAATCTATACATCACCATTCTTCTGCCTCCCTGGTCATCTTCTGGGGGAAAACTAGTGAGCAGTAAAATATCAGTAAAGAATGGCACAAAGGATTATATCCAAAGTCCCAATTATTTTTGCTATGATCTTGCCATTAGCTGAAGAGCCAAAACTTGTGGCTTCCTTTCTTTGGCTTTAAAAACTATTTACCTATTTATTTGGCTGCATCGGGTGTTAGCTGCCGCATACAGGCTTCTCTCTAGTTGAAGAGTGCAGGCTCAGCAGTTGCAGCCAGTGGGATCTTAGTTTCGGGACCAGGGAGGAATCTGCGTCCCCTGCACTGGCAGCAGATTGTTTACTGGACTGCTGGGGAAGCCCCCTTTGGTTTTCTTTAAGCACACACTTCTTCAGAACTTCCACTACACTAACACAGCATCGAAATCTGAGTTTACTTTGCAAGAAGAGAAGAAAGGTGGCCTTCCTTCAAAAAAGGGAAAAATGAGGTCTGCTTCTATTTACAAACATCTAGATGTCCAAAACAAGTGGGATTACAGTTTAGACACATCCTGCTATTCGCAACTTCAGTGGAACCATGCCGAGGACCACAGAGGAGCCAGAGTTCTAATTTTAAGTTCTGATTCCCACAGGTCCTAGAGTTTGCGCCAGGTCCTAGATGGTTATCACCCTCCTCAAACAACCTGATCCATCCAGGGACCAATGTCTCTACATAGAGCAGTCCGCTCCCCCAGTGACCATCTTTTATAAAGAGGTTTTTAGTTGTTATAACACATAGGGCAAACTACTTGATACATTTTTACATGTCTGCATCCTTTTACATACATATACCCTGGCCCCCAGATTCCCACATAGAGTATTTCCACCACATCATGAAGAAGGCTCCCTAACGTCTTTTCCAGTCCATAAACCCCAAGTGTAACCACTCCCCTGACCTTTCTCACCACAGATTAGTTTTGTCAGCTTCTGAACTTTATATAGATGGAATCATATAGTATGGTGTAATAATCCTCTTTTGCAAAGCTCATCAACCTCACAGGGTCTTGGAGAACCACTTTGAAGTACAAGGGTTCTGTGAATGGATTGTTCAACAGTCCTTGATCCAGACTTCTGGCATCCACAGCTGGCCAGGTGGGAAGTTAAAGCACCTCTTTGCAGTGAGGGGAAAAAAAAAAAATCAAGAGACCAACCACAGCTCACTTGAATGCAAAAAATCAAAGGAAACTCCTGCTGCCCTTGAAGACTAGGAACAGCTGGGTCCTTCCTCATCTGACACTTGATAAACTGCTTCCGGGGAGGAGGATCAGCCAGGGGAAAAATAAAGCACTTTCTGCCTGGGGAGCACGAGTTTCCTTATCAATTTCTCTTAAAGGGGCAACTCCCCAAAGATGGTCCTTTCGACAACCACTCCAAGTTTCTCCATTTCTATTTTTCTCTCTCACCTCCAAGAAGAACTCTGCAGAGCTGCTCATCACAAAAGCTGCAAGGAATTTATTCAAAGCCCTATAACAGTCTTACAGAAACAACACAGTGAAAGCCATGTTAAGTCTCTTGGTCACCCTTTTAGCCACCTAAAAGGTGTAACCCAGGACCAGGTAGGTACTCCTGTGGTTCAATAGGAAATCCTCATTTTCTCTAAGAGGTGCATTAGAACCGTTATTTCTCTTATTTTCCAAGCTGTGAAATGCAAACACTCTCCCATCGTTGAGTGTTCAGCATAATTAATCAAAGAATATTCAGTCAATATATCTTTGGTTGATGTACCAAAAGAAATGAGAAAAAGTAGTGGAATGAAAAGGAACTCTTTCATCCATGTGTTTCCCTTTCCAGTGACTCAGTAGCAGGGCGTCAGCTCATACAAACAGATGAAATGATTCAGATGGGGCTGATTTGCTAGATAGGACCCAGATTTGTCTAGCCTCCTAATTTTCTATTTTTTTAAAACAACCTCTCATTTTTAGAATAGATGACCTCCTCTGATACTGTGGATAAATCTAAGACTCATTAAAATTCTAGGCTGGTGGGGGTTCAGGAGGCAATCTTGCCAAATCCCTTCTTTCTTTTTAAATGTATTATTATTTTTCAAATTTTTGGCCACACCATGCAGCATGGCGGATCTTATTCCCAGACCTGGGATCAACCCATGTACCCTGCATTGGAAGTGCAGATTCTTAACCATTGGACCACCAGGGAAGTCCCACCAAGTCCATTCTTTGAACATAAAAACTAAAGAATGGCCAGGCTGGGTGAGGGACCAGGACAATGAGACCCAGTCAGTAAACGGCAGAACCAAGCCCAGCCTTCAGGTCTCCCTTAATGCCCAATTCATTTCTTTACCCTTGTGGTAGCCTGCATCTGTGCCTGCTTGACCATTCAGTCATGTCTGACTCTTTGTGATCCTATGGACTGTAGCCTGTCAGGTGCCTCTGTCCACTGGCTTTTTCAGGCAAGTATACTCCGGTGATTACCATTTCCTTCTCCAGAGCATCTTCCCAGCTCGGGGACTGAACCTGCATCTCCAGTGTATCTTGTTTGGCAGGCAGATTCTCCACCCCTGAACCACCTGGGAAGCCCTGTGTTATCACATTATTCTTCTTTCCCCTCTATACAGGAAGCTGAAGGCAAGATGTTGGCAGGGCTGGTTCTTATCAAAAGGCTCAACCACGGAAGGATTTACTTTTCTGCTTGTATGGCTGTTGGGCAGCCTTCAGCTCCCTATGATTATAGAGCTACCAGCTTCAGTTTTTTGGTGGCGAGAGGCCACCCTCAAGTATTAAAGGCCACCCGCAGTTCTTCGTCACACAGGCCTCCAAAACATGGCCCACGGTTTCATCAAGGCTGGAGAGAAAAGATCTAAAGGGAGTTTGCTGGCAAGGTGGAATCTCACGTAACACAACGTGACGATGGAAAGGATATCCCACCACCTGCCATATTCTATTGGCTAAAACCAAGTCAGAGGTCCCACCCACACTCAAAAAGAGGGAATTACTCAAGGGCTAGACTTCTGAGGCAGACATCACTGGGGATCACCTTCAGGCTTGTCCGCCATGACACCGCAACCTGACATTCCCCTCTTGGAAGTGTATCCAGTGGAAATGAGTGTCAATATTCATCTGAGACAACTACAAAGATGGTCACAGAGCATTGCAAGGTACTTGTCACCTCTCCTCCCTCAGCTTAGCACCTTCACACATGCTTCTTCTCACAAAAACTGTTCGAAATTCAAACCCCACTCTTGCCTCCCACTCAGTACTCTTTCTCTGACCTTGTGCAGACTTGATTCTGAAACCAGTCAATCCTTTCCACTCTCAGCTCAACGAAACTTGCTCTTAATAGACTGCAGCATTTCTGCTTTCTCTGTTTCACTGGGGATTCCAAAAGAGTCTCTCTTTCTGTTATTCATAACAAGATCTTCCCTTTTATCAAAAGGTGAAAGTGAAAGTTGCTCAGTCATTTCCAACTCTTTGCAAACCCAAGGGTGATACAGTCCATGGAATTCTCCAGGCCAGAATACTGGAGTGGGTAGCCTTTCCCTTCTCCAGGGGATCTTCCCAACCCAGGAATTGAACCAGGGTCTCCTGCATTGAAGGCGGATTCTTAACCAACTGAGCTATCAGGGAAGACCTTTTTCACAAGACGATCCCCATAATTTAAAATAATGTCTCCAATTAAATGCATTCATTTAGAGGCATAAGTAATATTATACCTGAGTAAATAAAATTGAGCAGGAGCCTGTGGAGCTCCTCCGCACAAAAGCTTTTCTGTATCCCCCATTTCTAGATTGGGCTTCCCAGGTGGTACTAGTGATAAAGAACCCACCTGCCAATGCAGGAGACATAAGAGATGTGTGTTTGATCCCTGGGTGGGGAAGATCCCCTGGAGGAGCCTATGGCAACTTACTCCAGTATTCTTGCCTGGAAAATCCCCATGGACAGAGGAGCCTGGGGGAGTGCAGTCCATAGGGTCACACAGAGTCTGACGTGACTGAAGCAACTTAGCACGTGTATATGCACGTTTCCAGAAAGAATGAAGAGATGGAGCCAAAGCAAAAGCAATACCCAGCTGTAGATGTGACTGGTAATGGAAGTAAAGTCCAATGCTGTAAAGAACAATATTGCATAGGAACCTGGAATGTTAGGTTCATGAATCAAGGCAAACTGAAAGTGGTTGACAGGAGATGGCAAGAGTGAATGTCGACATTCTAGGAATCAGTGAACTAAAATGGACTGGAATGGGTGAATTTAATTCAGATGAACATTATATCCACTACTGAGGGCAAGAATCCCTTAGAAGAAAAGCAGTGGCCCTCATAGTTAACAAAAGAGTGCAAAATGCAGTAATTGGGTGCAATCTCAAATTGCACAGAATTGAACAGAATAATTTCTGTTCGTTTCCAGCTACTGCTGCTGCTAAGTCACTTTAGTCATGTCCCACTCTGTGCAACCCCATAGATGGCAGCCCACCAGGCTCCCCCGTCCCTGGGATTTTCCAGGCAAGAACACTGGAATGGGTTGCCATTTCCTTCTTCAGTGCATGAAAGTGAAAAGTGAAAGTGAAGTCACTCAGTCATGTCCGACTCTTAGTGACCCCATGGACTGCAGTCGTTTCCAGGCAAACCATTCAATATCACAGTAATCCAAGCCTATGCCCCAACCAGTAATGCTGAAGTTGAACGATTCTATGATGACCTAAAAGACCTTCCAGAACTAACACCCCAAACAGATGTCCTTTCATTACAGGGGACTGGAATGCAAAAGCAGGAAGTCAAGAGACACCTGGAGTAAAGCAAATTTGGCCATGGAGCCCAAAATGAAGCTGAGCAAAGGCTAACAGAGTTTTGCCATGAAAACACACTAGTCATAGCAAATACTCTCTTGCAACAACATAAGAGAAGACTCTACACATGGACATCACCAGATGGTCAACACTGAAATCAGGTTAATTATATTCTTTGCAGCTAAAGATGGAGAAGCTCAATAAGGTCAGGAAAAACAAGACCAGGAGCTGACTGTGGCTCAGATCATGAACTCCTTATTGCCAAATTCAGACTGAAATTGAAGAAAGTAGGGAAAACCACTAAACCATTGAGGTATGACTTAAATCAAATCCCTTGGGATTATACAGTGGAAGTCACAAATAGATTCAAGGGATTAGATCTGATAACAGTGACTGAAGAACTCTGTACAGAGGTTCATGACATTGTACAGGAGTCAGTGATCAAGATCATCCCCAAGAAAAAGAAATACAAAAGAGCAAAATGGTTGTCTGAGAAGGCCTTACAGATAGCTGAGAAAGAAGAGACATTAAAGGCAAAGGAGAAAGGAAAGATATACCCATCTGAATGCGGAGTTCCAAAGAATAGCAAGGAGAGATACGAAAGCCTTCCTCAGTGATCAATGCAAAGTAATAGAGGAAAACAATAGAATGGGAAAGACTAGAGATCTCTTCAAGAAAATTAGAGCTACCAAGGGAACATTTCATGCAAAGATGGGCACAAAAAAGGACAGAAATGGTATAGACCTAACAGAAGCAGAAGATATTAAGAACAGGTGGCAAGAATACACAGAAGAACTATACCAAAGAGACCTTCATGACCCAGATAATCACAATGGTGTGATCACTCACCTAGAGCCAGACATCCTGGAGTGCGAAGTCAAATGGGGCTTAGGAAGCATCACAAAGCTAGTGGAGGTGATGGAATTCCGGTTGAGCTATTTCAAATCCTAAAAGATGATGCTGTGAAAGTGCTGCACTCAATATGCCAGCAAATTTGGAAAACTCAGCAGTGGCCACAGGACTGAAAAAGGTCAGTTTTCATTCTAATCCCAAAGAAAGGCAATGCCAAAGAATGATCAAACTACTGCAGAATTGCACTCATCTCACACACTAGTAAAGTAATGAAATTCTCCAAGCCCGGCTTCAATAGTACATGAACTGTGAACTTCCAGATGTTCAAGCTGGTTTTAGAAAAGGTAGAGGAACCAGAGATCAAATTGTCAACATCTGTTGGATTATTGAAAAAGCAAGAGAGTTCCAGAAGAACATCTACTTTTGCTTTATATGCCAAAGCCTTTGACTGTGTGGATCACAACAAACTGTGGAAAATTCTTCAAAAGATGGGAATACCAGACTACCTTACTTGCCTCCTGAGAAGCCTGTATGCAGGTCAAGAAGCAACATTTAGAACCAGACATGAAACAATGGAATGGCTCCAAATTAGGAAAGGAGTACATCAAGGCTGTATATTGTCACCCTGCTTATTTAACTTCTATACAGACTACACCATGCGAAATGTCAGGCTGGATAAAGCACAAGCTGGAATCAAGATTTCTGGGAGAAATATCAATAACCTCAGATATGCAGATGACACCACCCTGACGGCAGAAAGCAATGAGGAACTAAAGAGTCTCTTGATGAAAGTGAAAGAGAAGAGTGAAAAGGCTAGGTTAAAACTCAACATGCAAAAAAAAAAAAAAAGATCAGGGCATCCAGTCTCATCACTTCATGGCAAATAGATGGGGAAACAATGGAAACAGTGAGAGACTTTATTTTTCTTGGGCTCCAAAATCACTGCAGATGGTGACTGCAGCCATGAAATTAAAAAAACATTTGCTCCATGGAAGAAAAGTTATGACCAACCTAGATAGCATATTAAAAAGCAGAGACATTACTTTGCCAACAAAGGTCCATCTAGTCAAAGCTATGGTTTTTCCTGTATTCATGTACAGATGTGAGAGTTGGACTAGAAAGACAGCTGAGCACCAAAGAATTGATGCTTCTGAACTATGGTATTGGAGAAGACTCTTGAGAGTCCCTTGGACTGCAAGAACAAACCTGTCAATCCTAAAGGAAATCAGTCCTGAGTATTCACTGGACTGAAGCTCCAATACTTTAGTGATCTGATGCAAAGAACTGACTCACTGGAAGACCCTGATGTTGGGAAAGATTGAAGGCAGGAGGAAAAGGGGATGACAGAGGATGAGATGGTTGGAAAGCATCACCAACTCAATGGACATGAGTTTAAGCAAGCTCCAGGAGTTGATGATGGACAGGGAAGCCTGGTGTGCTATATAGTCCATGAAGTTGCAGAGTCAGATGTGACTGAGCAACTGAACTGAACTGATGCGCATTTCTAGAATAGGCTTCATTCAGCCTCCTAGACCTTCCCTGAGTTCCAAGGCACAGGTTCAAAGGTTGCTACTCAGGGAAAAGAAGGGATGCCCATACAAGGGAGGAACAGTTAAGAAACAACATTGCAGCCCCGGGGCAGAGTATGGGTTCCCCCTCAAGGGATACACATAACCATACCTTTGAGCTGTTTTGCAGATACTGACACCCCAAAGATGTGGGAGAAGTTAACCATACGCTGCCTAAAAGCACAGAGACCCCAGACCCATTGGAACCAGAAGGTTGATGCTGACTCCCACTTATCTCACCACCAACCAATCAGAAAAATGACCACAAGCTGATTATGCTCTTTGAGCCATTTCTATAAAACTCTCACTAGCCCCTCCAGGTCAGACACACAGTTTTGAGGGCACTAACCCACTGTGGACCCCCTTGCCTTGCAGAACAATAAAGTTACTGTTTTCTACTTTACCCAAACTATATCCAAGATTTAATTTGGTGTCGGGGTACAGAAGCTGGATTCAGCTTCAGTCCCTAGGAATTGATTTGAGTGATGGCACTTGCTGACCATTAGGAAGCATCAGTTTCAAAGATGTACATCCTTCTCTCCATGATGAGATTTGCATGTGCTCAGCTCCAAGAGAAGGTGGAATTCAAAGGAGGCAAGCAAGATAGGAAGGGAGGAGTGAATAAGACACTGTCCTTAGACAACCCAGCCTCATCCTAGATTTTAACTCACACCTCTGAGACTTAGATTCATCCGCACATGGAAAAGTGACCCCAGGATCACTTCACACTGGTTACAATGGCCATCATCAAAAAGTCTACAAATAACAAATGCTGGGGAGAATGTGGAGAAAAAGGAACCCTACTATACTGTTAGTAAGAGTGAGAATTGGTGCAGCCATTATGGAGAATTGTATGGAGGTTCCTTAAAAAACTGAAAACAGAATTACCTTATTGCTCAGCAAGGGCTGCCCTGGTGGCTCACATGCTAAACTATCCACCTGCAATGCAGGAGAGCAGGGTTCGATCCCTGGGTAGGGAAGATCCCCTGGAGAAGGGAATGGCTACCCACTCCAGCATTCTTGTCTGGAGAATTTCATGGACAAAGGAGCCTCACAGGCTACAGTTCACAGAGTTGCAAAGAGTCAGCATGATTGAATGACTAACACTTTCCCTTTCATGACCCAGCAATCCCACTCCTGGGCATATATCTGGAGAAAGCCATAATTCAAAAAGACACATGCACCCCAGTGTTCATGGCAGCACTATTTACAAGCCTCGGAAACAACTCAGATGTCCATCTGAGTTGAAAGGATAAAGATGGGGTATGTATACACAGTGGAATATTACTCACCCCCAAAAAGAATGAAATTATGTCATTTGCAGCAACGCGGATGAATCTAGAGATTATCACACTGAGTAAAGGAAGCCAGACAAAGACAAATACTGTATATCACTTATACGTGGAATCTAAAAAAATATGATGCAGATGAACTTACAGAACAGAGACAGAGCCACAGATACAGAGCAGTGGGGCGGGACATGGGAATAGATAGGGGGCTTAGGATTGACATAAACATCCCACTATGCATAAAAAAGGTAGCCAGCAAGGATCTACTGTATAGCACAGGGAACTAGGTAAAGTATGTTTACAATGTTTTATAATTGCCTATAAGGGAAAAGAATCTGAGGGGAAAAAATATATATATATATACACGCAAATATCTGTAAGACTGAATCACTCGGCTGTTCACCTGAGACTATCACAACAGTGTAAATTGCCTATACTTCAATAATATACAGATATATATTCAAAATAACAGTCACATTAATCAGATGTTTTTATTTTTGTTAACTTATAAAAGTAGAGCTGCCACTTGGAAATATCCCATCCTTGAGGATTTTCTCTTACAGGAACTAGAGAAACAGCATAGTAAGCACAGACAGCCGGGCAGGCAAGAACACGTAGAGCTGGACATAAATTTCAACTCCCCTGAATTCCAGTCTGGCCACTGCTATTTCTGGTAGGGCTCAAGTTAGAGGAAGAAAAACGTCTCAGATCTCAGGCAAGCTTTGTTCAAAACTGGAAGGAAACTGAATGCCCGCAACAGAAAACATTAGGGAAGACATGTGCAGGCTTAGTCGCTTAATCTCATCTACTCAGTCAAGACTCCTCGCTGCTGCAGGAGTACACAAAAAAGAAAACTATATTTCATGGCTGGGCTACAACGAATGAACAAATCAGAAATCTCACTACAGCAGCAGACAACTAGTTTCCAAAGGAAGAGAAAAAGAGCTTTCCTGAGGTTCAGACCCGATCCAAAATATCTGATCCAAAATACCCCAAGATATTTAGTTATGGAAGCACCAGAAAGAAACATGGAGTCCACTTGGGGGACGGCCCTAAACAAGAAAAGTATATAACTTCATGGACTAGGATATGTCTGTCTGGTTTCTCCGTTCAATCGTTTTCTAGGAAATAGGTAATACGCCATATATTCAGTACAGCTTATCTAAGAAGTGAATATATTTACTGCCCATTAGAAGCAGTGAACTATTTGATGTCTGAATAAATGAAAGAGTGAGTAAGTGAGAGACTGGATGAAAAAAATGAATGAATGGATTAATGATTAAATGAATATGTATTCACAGTAAGTTCCACTGTTTGATCTGTTACCAAATCACTGACCAACGAGCCTTCCCATGAGTGGTATTTGAAATTCTCTGCAGTGATTTTCTGAAGTCCCTGCCTGGCCCACGGGCTGCTCAAGAGGGAGCATGGTGGCAGTGGGGTCTGGTTTGAAAGCGTTCTTTTCTCCACCTTCCCAGCCACCACATCAAAAACCTTCCATGTATTCTGAGAGAAACACAAGACCCATGCAGGTTTCAGATAGAACAAACACAATGATATAGGCACTAGTACCCATTTTTTTAGAATACATTTGTGTTTCTAGAATAAATTTGAATCACAAAACCTTCATGGAACTGAAAACACTCCTATGGCATGAAATCAGATATACCTACCAAAGATGCTTATGTTGAATATTTAATAAAACAAAAAGTTGACTTAAAAGAAAAGAGTTTGGATAAACCCTTGAAATCTGCTGTTCTGGGTTATGGCATTTAAATAGTCTTCAAACGATTTCATTCTTTCTTTTCAAAGAACTTTATAGAGGACAGAAGTTAAAGTCCTTCCTCTGAATTATTTGCCAACATAATGCGCTTGTCACTAAAGAGTGTTTCTTAAACTCCCACACACGCACGGCATGAGGAGAATACAGCACAAAACCCAAACGCTTCATACCTACAATCATAATTATATTCCTTTTTTTAAGAACAGGGCGTCTTAATATATGTTCACTGAAAATGAGCAAACTCGATAAAAATAAAACTAAGAAAGCAAAGTCATCATTCTGAAAGAAGTCATCATTTCTTCTGACCCTATTGAAAAAAACTCTGAGGATACAGGCAAGCTCTTCTAACACTACATGGGTACAAAGTAGATGATAAAGAAGGATAAAAATAATCCTAGGAGATTCTTATCTAGCCAAGTACTATGGATGATACATAACAGAATGACAAGGAGCAAATGTGAATATCACAGAAAACATATGTCAAAACCAGAAAATGGTTCTGAGAAGTTACACTGAAAATTTCTCTGCCTCAGGAGTCCACTGACAGCCTCAAGCCTTCTCAGCTGCAAACCACCCGAGAGGAGCAATTTATTTCCTACCCTCTCAAATGTTGTCATAAATTAAGGCAACCTGCAGCTGCATGAGAGAAAAATGTGCCACCATCATTAACCAAAAAAACTGGCCAGATTTCTGGGGCTTCCTTGGTGGTCCAGTGGTTAAGAATTCAATACAGGGGACATGGGTTTGATTCCTGACTGGGAACGAAGATCCCACAAACCACGGATCCTGTATGATGTGACAAAGATCCTGTGTGCTGCAACTAAGACCTAACAGAGCCAAATAAATAAATATTTTAAAAAATTGACCAGATTCCTAACTGTCCAATCCCTTTAAAGGCTTTGCAATAAGATAAGAAAACAAAACTGGTATCACTCTACTGATCAACGCACAGTCACCAATGAATTGAGCCAAAAGACATCGTGTGTGTGTGTGTGTGTGTGTGTGTGTGTGTGTGTGTATTTTTAAAAAGGTCTACAGGGTAAGGAAATACTCAATGCAGCTGGGCTTGCTAGGTGTTCACCTCTTTCGGAAGCTCTCCAGCGACGGAGGCTCCAATGCTTTTGTCATCTCAGCAGTCAGGAAGTGATTTATTTCCAATGAAACATTATTTGATATGTACATCCTTGTTGTGTCCTACATGGGCCCAAGCAGAAATGGCTTAAGAATCTTAAGCCAGGAGTCCACAGTTGCATGGGACAAAACTTAGCTTCTGCTCACTTCACAGGAAGGTGTCTCCTGGTGCTTGGAGGAGGAGCTATAACAAGATCTTGACCGTACAGGGACATGGCACTCAGCATGGGGTGCAGGAAAATATCAAGGCTCTCTCTGGGTTGCTTACACACCTGCCTTATTCTTCCCTCTATGTGGACCAGCTTTCTCTGTCTCTCTAGCCACACAAAAGCCAGAATGGCTCTCTCTTGGCTTCTCCTCCACTTGAAAGACCATGCCAACTAGATCACAATCTCCTGGTTTCAATCTCAAATTCCAGGAAGGAGAAACTGATACAGTGACCTTGGGTCAAGGGTCCACTCCAATCTGATCCACGGTGTCCAGGAGGAAGATGATGCTAAGGGCCCACCCTGAAGATACAGTGCAGGGCAGTCACAGGGGTCAGGCTGAGCTGGGAAGATATTCCCAAAAGTGTCCACTCCAACTGTTCTCATAAAGACATGCCATTTTCCTGATTCACCTCTCTCTCCCCTAATATTTACATCTTGCCTCTAGAACATGTTTTAAATTCCAGTGACCCATTTTCTCTTCTTCCTTTTCATTTCTTCCAAATCGTTTCTAAAGTGAAGTGATCGGAACGAGGCAAAACACTCTGGCATGAGCCTGGGAGTGGGACTGCATGCCAGTGTACTTAGGTGACCAAGCAGTGGGCGTCCCAAATCTTGACAGAGGAACACAAGTAGAAGAGTTCTGCGCAGGATAATCTTGGAAGACCCCACAGAAATGGAGATGGAACTACTTCTGTGTGCGTCTAAATGGCCTTTCGCTAGTACATTTAATGAATGTTTATCGACTGAGGTGCCAGAGATACTCTCTGATCTGGGAATAGAACCATTACAGTTCTATGTTCCACGAGCCACACTGAGGACTGGAGACCCAGTGATGAACCTTGCCCTTGCACAGCTTTCCATCTGTACATTTCAGACACACAATTAAGCTAGCCATGATAACATGTAAGGGAAGTGACAGCCTCACGGGAGTCCCAGCAAGGATACCTCACCACATCCCACACGGTCAAGGCAGCTCCCTGGAAGAAGTGATGCTTAGCCTGGGCCCTGGATGAGTGAGGGGGCATCTGTGCATCTGTGGCCCGTCTGGCGACACACAGCAGATGACCAGAGAACACGGTCAGTTTCTGCTCACAGTCCAGCTTCATCTTGTACATTTCTGCGATGTTGTGTCCCAGCCGAGCTGGGTGACCTCCCAATAACAGCTCATGCGCACTGCTGTGCATACACCATCCCTTTGCCCGAAATGCAGCTCTTCCCTCCACCTACTTCCTGTGGTTTATTACTCCTCCAGCTTCTGATCCGAAACTTACCGCTCCAACGCCAACTTTTATCACACCCTATTATTTCACTTGCCCCTTTCTCCAGCCTGTGAGATTTTAAGGCAAGAATTCTGTCTCCCATAACTTATATTCTGGAACTTCCAAATGTTAGAAAAGTTTGCAAGGGACTTACCTGGTGATCCAGTGGTAAAGAATCTGCTGGCCAGTGCAGGCGACACGGGCTTAATCCCTGGCTCAGGAAGATTCCACATGCTGTGGGACAAGTAAGTCCGTGCTCTACAGCCCGTGAGCTGCAACTGCTGAGCCCACGCCCCTGCAGCCTGTGCTCCACAAGAAGAGAAGCCGTCGCAGTAAGAAGCCCGTGCACCACAACTAGAGAGCAGCTCCCACTCGCCACAACTAGAGAAAGCCCCTGCACAGCAATGGAGACCCAGTGCAGCCAAAAACAAAATAAAATTTTAAAAGTTTTCAAAATGAATAACTGGAAATACAGGCACTTTTCTGGATGCCAGGCAAAGGGCTTGATGCTAGATACATGTTATTTCATTTAATTCTCAAAACCATCCTGGAAAACACTTATATTCGCCCCCATTTTGTAGATAAGAAAACAGAGGCTGGAAGAGATGAATAACTGGTCAGCACTGACACTGCTGAGATAAGAGGGCAGCTCCTGGGGTGGATTTCATTCCCTCCATTTCTCCCAACAACACAGAAAATACTGTGGTTGTCCCCTCCTCCCTGAGGGGCTACAATTCAATCAGCATACTTATCAACTCACTGAAACACTTCACAGAGTTCAACAGCTCATACACATGTGGATTCTTTTTTAACACAACTCACCTGATTTTTTCCAGCCACTTAAGGAAAGGAGAAACACTCGCCGCTGGAGTGATTTCTTTTAGACTAGGCACTTTGTCGGAGAAGGCGATGGCACCCCACTCCAGTACTCTTGCCTGGAAAATCCCATGGATGGAGGAGCCTGGTGGGCTGCAGTCCATGGGGTCGCTAGGAGTCGGACACGACTGAGCAACTTCACTTTCACTTTTCACTTTCCTGCATTGGAGAAGGAAATGGCAACCCACTCCAGTGTTCTTGCCTGGAGAATCCCAGGGACAGGGGAGCCTGGTGGGCTGCCGTCTATGGGGTCGCACAGAGTAGGACACGACTGAAGCAACTAAGCAGCAGCAGCAGCAGCAGCAGGCACTTTGTAGAGACTCAGGATAGACTTACGAAGAACAGTGAGAAATCTCCTTGCCCAAGCCTCTCCTATGGCCAGGAAGACTAGGTTTTCCTGGAGTGAGAATTTGGATGATTAGCAAACGGTTTATAACCAACGACTGACGGATGATCGAAGTGTCCTGGAGACAAACATGTTCTCTTAAAAAAGAATCATGCTGCATTTTAATCCTGCCTAATCTCAGAAAAGTACTTACTAAATTGTTAGCATGAATTCATATTCAGGAATAAAACGGACTCTCTGAGACGTTAGAAAATGTGATGCTTTATTCCTTCCCTCCAACTTTTTTTCCTTTAAAATCTTTTCCATCTATAATGCCATTTGCAGGAACATAGGCGGACCTAGAGATCGTCATACTAAGTGAAGTGAGTCAGGAAGAAAAAGACAAATACCATATGATCTCACTTATATGTGGAATTGAAATAGGACAGAAATGAACTTATCTACAAAACTGAATCAGATTCACAGACACAGAGAACAGACTTCATGGTTGTGGCGGAAGGGATGGGGTAGGAGTTTAGGATTAGAAGATGCAAACTGTTATAAATAAAATGAATAAGCAAGGTCCTACTATATAGCACAGGGAACTCAATTCAATATCCTGTAATGAACCATGAGGGAAAAGAATATGAAGCAGAATACATAAAAAGTCTTTCCAATCTACAATTTCATATGCCAAGCTCCACTGTAAAATAACCTTTTACAACCAAATTATACATCTCTTCCAAGTGGGTCGTTTTTGAATTGCTGACCTGACCTTTACTATTTTGGGAGGATCAAACAGAAGTCGCTCACTATGAATTCAATTATACTATGAGCCACTGTTCCAGTTATCGCTGGAAACAACATCAGCAACCTCTACTCATGCACCGGTCTGAAAGGGCAGAGTGAGTAGAAAGACTGTCCGCCTCCAAAAAACTCTCCCTCTCAGCTTACAGTAAACCCTTCCTAACATTTGAAAACTAAAGGACCCTGAAAACAAGGGAAAACCTGCTTTTCTCTTGTCACTAGGTGAGTTATTCAATACCCCGCATTTTCTACCTGGAGCTACAAAACCTCCCCCCCAGAAAAACTGGGTTTTGCTCAGTATTCCACATGCTCTGAGTCTTGATTCAAGCAGTCAATGGCAGGCCAGGATGGACCAGAGATGTGGTGTTCCTTTGGGACTTGCCTACCCTCTGCTCTACAAATGACTTGAAACTACACTCATCAGCAGTTTTAAAAAAATCAATGGACAAAGAAGATGTGGCATAGACAGACAGATCTACAATGGAATATTATTCAGCCATAGAAAGGGACAAAACTGTGCCATTTGCAGAGATGTGGATGGACCCAGAATCTGTCATACAGAGTGAAGTAAGTCAGGAAGACAAAAACAAATGTCATTATTAACAGATATCTGTGGAATCTAGAAAAATGGTACAGATGAATCTATTTGCAGGGCAGGAAAAGAGAGGCAGACATAAAAATGGACTTTGAACTGGAAGACCGCAATATGCATGGCCATGTGTAAAACGGAGAGCTAGGGGGAAGCTCCTGTGTAACAGAGGGAGCTCAGCTCTGTGCTCTGGGATGACCTGGAGGGATGGGATGAGGGGATGAGGTGGGAGGAAGCTCCAAGAGGGAGGGGATGTATGAACACACATAGCTGATTCACTTCACTGTACAGCAGAAACCAACATAACATTGTAAAGTAACTATATCCCAATTTTTTAAATTATTTGTATTAATATTCACATATACCAGCACCATGCACACTACACGGAGTGTTAAGTGCTCTCAGGAGACAAATGGACTTCATTTTAAGCAATAAACATGACCTCTCCAAAAGCTATTCCTAGAAAATTTGTTTACTTGAAAATGCTGTGAGCTCACTATTGGAAAACATCCTTTAGGGAAACCTTTTGCAAAGTAACACATCCCTGCTAAAATGTAAATAATGTGTCTATTTTCTAGATGTAAGCATTTGTGGATTTCTATTTCTTGACAAGGACATATCTCGGCTGTGAACATCTTCTCCCAACTCTGATCTGTGTATGCTGGCATGGAGTAAATGCTCTCAAAAACTTTGCTACATGAGTGATTTCCCTGGTGGTCCAGTGGCTAAGACTCCATTCTCCCAACGCCTGGGTTTGATCCTGGTTGGGGCACTAGACCCACAGGCTCAACTAAAGATCCCACATACAGCAACAAAGATCAAAAATTCCAAGTGCTGCAACTAAGACCTAGCACAGCCAAATTAAAATGAATAAGTAAAACTTTGCTAAAGGAGTAAGTGAAAATAAAGGAACATTTATAGATGCTCTTTTATCCTGCATAAGAACCTCCATCTGAGAGCTCCAAGCTCCACTACTTCGATCATTCTATAACCAAATGTGGCCAGTCCCCCACAGCATCCAGGGCCTGGGGCCTCGCTGTCCATCTTTAGGATGGCTCATTCCTGGACTCTGGTTCTCCCTCTGCCCTCCACAGTCATCTCCTCCCCAACTGGTGTCTATCCCAGAGAATTATGAAAGGAAGAGGGAGGCAGAAGAGAGTCCAGCTGGCCATTGCTCTTCTGCTGCGGTCCTAGTGGGAGGGGAAAGGAAGTCACTAGAAAAGCTGTCCTATATTCCTATGTAGAACAATGGTATAGATGATCTTATTTGCACCACAGAAACAGAGAACAAAGGTATGGACACAAAGGCAGTAAAGGGAGGGATTAGATGAACTGGGAAACTGGCCTTGACATATATACACTATTGATACTGCATATAAATAGATAGCTAAGGAGTACCTATTGTATAGCACAGGGGACTCTACTCAGTGCTCTGTGGCGACATAAATGGGGAGGAACTCCCCAAAAGAGGGGATATATACACACATATAGCTGATTCACTTCACTATAAAGTAGAAACTAATATAACACTGTAAAGCAACTATACTCTAACAACAATTTTAAACAATGAAAAGCTACCCAAACTGTTCCGAATTCTCGAGCACTTTCTACAGGGCATTAGTTTACATGAGTGGGTACAGAACCACGCCAGCTGCAGCAGCAACCCGTTCTTTGCAGCAGGTGGTTTATTTTAGCCTGGCCCCTCCTGGAAACACAAGACACGGTCTAGGAAGAAGGAAGAGAAGGCCAAGGATTGAGAAGGCAGGCCCGCTACTGCTCCAGGTAAGACAGTTCACTTGCCGCAGAAATTTGGAGTGAGGCTAAATGAGGACTCTTCACCTCTCCATGAAACATCTGGCATTGTTTGGAAACACTTTCGGTTGTCACAGCTGGGGGGAAGGGTGTACCTATTGTCACAGGCCAGGGATGCTGCTAAACACCCTTCTATGCACAAGACGCTCCCCGCCCCCCCATGATAAAGGATTATTCAGTTACCAAGTGTCAGTAGCACTGAAGATGAGAATCCCTGGGTTAAATGAAAGCGTGCCATCAAGAATTCTGGCCCACTGTGCCAAGGACCATATTTCAAGTAAAAGTCAGAATTTCCATAAAAACAAAAGAAGAATTCTGGTCCACATGTATCCCTATGACTGATCCATGTGGAAGTACAGCAGAAACCAACACAACATTGTTATCATCCTTCAGTTAAAAATAAATAAATTAAGAAAAAAAAAAAGAATTCTGGTCTATTGTGGTTGCCAAGATGGATGCAGGTGAGGGAGGGACGGATTGGGAATTTGGGATTAGCAGATACAAACTGTTATATATAGGATGGCTAGACAACAAGGTCCTACGATATAGCACAGAGAATCATATTCAATATCCTGTAATAAACCATAATGGAAAAGAGAATGAAAAGGGATGTCTGTATAACTGAATCACTTTGTGGTACACAAGAAACTAATACATTTTAAATCAACTATACTTCAATTAAAAAAAAAAACCAAGAGGGTTTGCCATAGGCATGCAAGATTATTTTAACTCTATAAAATCAGTCAATGCAACTGCTCTATTAGAATAAACTAAAGCCACTTAAAAAAAAGGATTCTAGTCTAGTCTATGGTTCAGAAAGCCAAAGATGCCACTCACCATGGAAGAATAAGGAAAGGGTAAAGCAAATTCCAAGCTAACATAAATGAGCATACAGAACTAAACGATACAAAGCATTATGATGTACGTTCAAAGGTTTTCTCACTCAGAGGTCAATGTTTCAGGTCGTATCCATTCCCTTGTTCAACAAGCATTAACTGAGCAACTACTTTGGACCACACGCCTTCTGGGCTCTGGATACACTTACAACTGGGAAGCCAAGGACTTTCTAAGAATGAAAGTGAAAAGTGTTAGTTACTCAGTCGTGTCCAATTATTTGCAACCCCATGGACTGTACTCCACCAGGTTCCTCTGTCCATGGAATTCTCCAGGCAAGAATACTGCAGTGGGTAGCCATGCCCTTCTCCAGGGGATCTTTCCAATGCAGAGATTAAACCTGAGCCTCCGGCTTGGCAGGCAGACTCTTTACTGTCTGAGCCACCAGGGAAGGCACCCTGAAGAATACTGTCCAGCAGTATTTTTGTTCAGAAACAGAGAATGTGGAATCGGAGGACTGTGGCTACTGAAAAGAGGAATCCCACCCTTCCACCAGCTTACAGCTTCATTCTCAGATGAATGTTACATACAAACCATCCCTCTCAGACCCAGGTGCCTTTAGGATTTTTTTAAAAAAACAATTCTTCACAAAAAGTCCCTTGTCCACAGGGAAATGTGTTCATCTAGTTGATTGGGCTCAGAGTCTTGAGCAAAGATTATTCCTGCACTGTTGCCAATTACCTCATTTATCTTCAGGGCCCCAAACAAGGGCTTCCCTGATAGCTCAGTTGGTAAAGAACCCACCTGCAATGCGCGAGATCCTGGTGCGATCCCTGGGAAGGGAAGATGCCCTGGGGAAGGGAAAGTCCACCCACTCCAGTAGAATTCCACAGCCTGGAGAATTCCACAGACTGGATAGTGCATGGGGTAGCAAAGAGTTAGACACGACTGATGAACAAAGTCTAAAAATTAAGAGGACAACAATGAATACTTGGTCAATCAATAATATCTGCTGCTATAAAGGCAGCTTACTTACACTCTCCACTAACCCAGACACTCTCACTGTCAGCTCCCTCAGTGGGGACACAGAGAAGCTACTTTGAAGATGAATCAAAGGTGACATCATAATATCAAGGATAAGGCTTGGAACATTCCCTAACTTGCTCTTGATGCCCTGAGAAGAGTATTTTGTAATCATCATCGCTTCCAGTTTGTTGAGTGTAATTATTAACCAACAAAATAACTCACTGATACCAACAGACAGATAAACCTTTATTTTCTTTTTTTTCCTACTTGGGTAGAAGTGGAAAACAGCCAAAGGACTGCCCTAAAACGTACTTGGCTACATTAATAAAACATGAGCTTCTCTAAATTTAAACTGAAAATCCAATTAATTCATCAAAATGTCAGTTGTCACCTCAAGCATTTTAGTAAAACGGAGCTCTCTTGGAATAAAGAAGAATCTTCACAGGAATAGAGGGTGCAGTAAAGTGATTTTCTTATCACAATGATCACTGTAGCCTTATACCCTGATATTTACTCTTTCAATGAAGCCTCAGAGAAGGTATTTAAGAATACCACTGGTGGTACAAGAGACTCATTTTCCATATGGTCTTTTCCCTGCCTTAATTATTAACTGTATTTGTACCAAACACAATCAGTCACTGCTGTAAGCTCCCCACCGACACCCAGAGTCATGAGCCTTGGTGGTAATTTCTACAAAGCACACGGGACCAGTCACAAATAGAATTACAATGATAAATCTTACGACTTTAGGGCCTAAATAGACAATGCTAGGAAGGCTATAATTTGTACAATTGTCTTTATTTAGACAATTCTAATTTCTTATTAAGAGAGCTGAAAACAGAAATAAGAAAGAGACAATGTCTAATAGAAATTTAGAAAGCAGAAATAGAAACTGAGAGTCCTACCCTTATCTATAAGACAAATAGTTTCCAATGGGTTTCCATTCTCTTATCCTATACCCAGTGTTTCTCAGCTGAAAAGGAAACTTGGTCCTTCCTTCTGTGATCCAAAGCCCATTTATCAGCTACAGTTCTAGCATTAGCAGCAGGAGATTGGAGGAAACACAGATGCCCTTTTAAAGATTGATACGGAGTTAAATGCAATCACTCTCGTCCTTTAAAAACAAGTAAGGGAATGAAATAAAACATTATAAAATCATATGCTTCCTCCTGCACATAACTTAAAAGTTACCAGCTAACCCCCAGCATACCACTGACCTTTGGCTTGGAACCAAGGGCTTTAGGGAAAAACTAAAGGTAGACATGTTTTTAGAACTCAATATGATTAATTTACAAAAGCCTGATTTTTCTTTTCCTGAAGACGGATAAAATATGGTCCAATTTAAAGTACTGAAGGATAAAACCACATCTCAGAATCATTAAGCTATCAGTCTCGATTACAAATGGAATGAAGCAATACTAATTTCTTGGACTGACTGAGGTGGTAAATGGCTCTCTTTCTGCTTGTGGACAACAGTGATGGAATCACCAAATTATGATTTACAGTTATAGGTTCCAGAGTTCGTTGTAGCCAACTTCTCTCTTCCAAATGAGAGAAAGAAATCCCCACTAAATTAGTCCTGATCACACAGGTTATGTCTGTATAAACTGATCACAGCATTGCCAAAGCCATCAGCTGAAGCCACTGGCATAGAAAAGTTTCAGCTGCTCCACCTGGCACCAGCCATTCATCTCTCAAGGACCAAATGCCAATCGCTAGAATGATCCATAGGCAACCTCCAAACTGAGGAAAAAGGAAATGAAAGAAATCTAAAACGAAGACCCCAATAATTCCTGCAACATCAGGCCTAAGGGATCCAGAGAAGAGTTAAAATCCAGGCGTGCCGAGTCTGCGGTTTCTCACTAAGCCAGCTGAGACCCAACCTGGGGCAGCTAACACTTTCGGATCCACAGAGAAGCCACACAGGACAAGAATACACTGAGTTCCCAATCTCCCGTGACACCTCAAGTGCAAGGGGATAAAGAGAGAGATGTCTGTGGGAAGGAGAGAGGGTGTTAAGAAAACGGATCAGAAATTCTTAAAGGTCCGAGAGAACCGTCTCCAGGCCTCTTCCTAAAACTCGCAAACCTGGGTCTGTGTGTGCGGGCAGGACAGCAGGGAGGGGCTGGACTCGTGCCTGGGCGCGCTCCCGGAGACTGCTGAGCCAACTGCAAGGCAGATGCGCCAGCGGACCAGGAAAATGGGGCCGGGCGGGAGGGGGGGCGGGTGTCTTACTTTTGTAGCTCGTCGCCCAGGGCTGGTAGCCGTAGTAGCCGGTGATGCGCAGAATCCGCTCCTCGATGGACGTGAGCCCCACGGGCCCGCTGGTGAGGTCCTCCACCGAGCGCGACCATTTCAGATCCTCCTTAATCGCCTCGTCCACCACCAAGTATTTGAGCTGCCGGAGCTGGGGGCTGATGTCTGACAGTCTCCGGGGGCTGACGTCCGGTGACCTCCTCATGCCACTGAGGCCGCGGGCAGATTGGTAGTGGGGGGGGACAGAAGGGGGTGGGGAGAATGTGGGTGAGATCCCAGGGCGAGCTGGGCGCAGCCCGGGGCCCTCTACGGGCAGGTGCGGCCCTTCCCCGCTCCACCGCCCCCTCCTTACACCCCCGCCCCCGCCAGCTCCCTCGGCAGCCCGGGCGTCGGGTCCCGTCTCCGGAGCCCGGCACTGGGCGCTGCGGGGCAGAGCAGGTAGGGGCGAGTGGCGAGGGAGAGGATGCCGTGAACTTCCCAAACAGCCCCGCCGCGCGCGCCGCCCCCTCCCCAGCTTCAGACTGCTCGTGTCCCGGCTGCCGAAAGCCACCCCGCCGCCCGCTCGCACACCCGCACCCGGGGCGCTACTCACATGGCGATGCCTTTGCCCCTGGGTGCGCTGCCAGGAAACTCTCGGATCCCCATAGGCAATGTCAGAGTAGGGCCGGGAGCTCCCAGACTTGAGGCTGAGGGGCCGCGGGCCCGAGCTGCCCGCAGCCGCGGCCCCTGGGAAGGTGGGCGCGAGGCCGGGCGAGGGTCCCCACGCCGCCCGGGAGCGCGGTCCGCGAAAGCCTCGGCGGTGTGCGGCGCGATGCGGGCGCGGCGGCTCAGCCCGGCTCCAGCCGGTCCGCGGGGCTCGCTGCAGCCCGCTGGCCGCAGGGCAGTGCCAGCGAGGCGCCCCTTGGCTGTAGCCGCCGCCACCGCCCCGGGCACACGGCAGGCGCCGGAGCCCCCGATCCCAGAGAGCGCCGGCGGCGGTATGCGCTCTCGAGGCACCTGGGCGGACCGGAGGTGCTGGCCCCCAAACGCGGGAACCAGGCGGGGGCGCTGCTGCCCCCTTCCCGCCGCCCACGTGTGCGCGGGGCTCCGGAGCCCGCACCAGCCGCCCGCGCTCCGCCCCGCAACCTTGGGGCTAGGGGCGCGCTCCTCCTCCCCTCTCTTAGGACCTATCACATCATTCTGTTCCTGATTCAGTAGTTCAGTTCAGTTTCAATCTCTCTTTCTCTTTCCTCCTTCTAAAATAATGAGCAAAAACTACTTGGAAAGACAGAAACCTGGTTCCAAACCCACCAAAATCATGCTCAGAATGCCAGATGCATAAATGGCATTTCATAGTCAAAGCTGAAACTTGATTTATTGTGCTGTGGGCATCCTTCGGTCACCCCTGACCCTCAGAGAGCTTACATTCTCGTGCTGACCCCGTTACTAAATCAGTTCTCTCTTCTTAGATTTCTACTTTATTTAGCTTCTAATTTTTTTTCTTCTCTCTGCAAATCATTCTTTCTGGAACACCTAATCAGTTTTCATAATGTTATTTTCCTGTTGTAAAAAAAAATACATATAGGTTCATTCTGAAGAATTTAGAAAATACAGAAATAGGTAGAGAAGAAAATACCCAATTTTCAGCCCAAAAGGACTACTTTGAATTAAGTAGTCCACAAATTTTTCCACTCTTTTTTTTTTTTTAATCAATGCAAAATACCTTTTTCACAAAATCAGGATGGGACTGTACACACTGCTTTTGGTACTTTTTTATATTAAAATTATATTGTGTCTCAGCAAATTAGGAATAGAGAGGACTTCCTCACATTATAAAAGACATCTTCAAAAGCCTACAGTTAGCATCATACCAAATGGAAAGAAACTACAAACTTCCTTAGGTTAGGAGCATGGCAAGGATGTCTCAGCACTCCTCTTTAATATTCTACTGCAAGTCCTAGCTAATGCTATTAGATAAGAAAAGGAAATTTAAAAGTTTGTCTATTGGGAAGAAAGAAATAAAACTACTCTTTGTTCACAGATGACATGATCATCAAAAGTTTATCTATTGGGAAGAAGGAAATAAAACTACTCTTTGTTCACAGATGACATGATCACCTAGGTAGAAAACCTCAAAAAATCAACCAAAACTTGACCTGAAACAGATATGAATTATAGCAAGATTGCAGGATTCAAAGTGAATGTACAGAAGTCAATCAACTTCCCATATACAAGCAATAAACCACTGTAATTTGAAATTGAAAATGTAATACCACCTACATTGGCACACAAAAATGAAGTACTCAGGTATAAATTGAATATAATAGGTATTGAGATTTATATGAGGAAAACTGCAAAACTCTGAGGAAAGAAATCAGAGATGAACTAAAATGGAGAGAGAGTTCAGGTTCATTTGTAGAAAGATTCAGTATATTTAGGATGTAGTTCTCTCCAACTTAACATATAGATTCAGTGTAATCCCAATCAAATCCTCAGCAAGTTATTTTGTGGCTACCAACTAAGTGCTTCGAAAGTTCATATGAAGAGGCAAAAGACCCAGAATAGACAAGAACAAAGTTGGAAGATTAACACTACAGCGCTTCAAGACTTCGTATAACGCTGCAGTAAGCAATACAGTATGGTACTGAGGAAAGAATAAACAAACAGATAACTGGAATGGAACAGAGAGCCCAGAAACAGCCACACAATTATGGTCAACTGATCTTTGACAAATGAGCAAAGTCAATTCAATGGCGAAAGGATAAAAGTGAAAGTAAAAATCGCTGAGTGGTGTCTGACTCTTTGCGACCCCATGGACTGTAGTCCAGGGAATTCTCCAGGCCAGAATACTGGAGTGGGTAGCCTTTCCCTTCTCCAGGGAATCTTCCCAACCCAGGGATCAAACCCAGGGATCAAACCCAGGTCTCCCGCATTGCCAGTGTAGTCTTTACCAGCTGACCCACAAGAGAAGCCTGGAGAAAGGCTAGTGTTTTCAATAAATGGTGTTAGAACAACTAGACATCCACTTGAAGAAAAAAATGATCATAGACCTAATAAAAAATTAAAAATTCTAGAATATAATATAGGAGAAAATCTAGATAACTTTGGATTTGGTGATGTCTTTTTAAATATACGTATCTTCCATGATAGAAAAAATGGGTAAATTGGGCTTCATTAAAAGTAAAAAGTTCTGCTCTTCAAAAGACACTGTCAAGATCATAAGATGATAAGCCACAGCCTTACAGAAAATATATGCAAAAGGAATATTTGATAAAGAACTAGAATAAATAAGATAAATAAATAACTAGAATAAATAAGAACTCTTGAACTCAACTATAAGAAAATTAACAATCCAATTTAAAAATTGGAAAGATATCTGTACAAATATATCACCAAAGATGATATACAGGCCATCAATAAACATATGAAATGATGTTCAACATCATATTCCACTAGGGGACTGCAAGCTAAAATGATGAGTAAGATACCACTACACACTTACTAGAATAGATATAATTCAAAATACTGACAACATCAAATGCTGACAAGGATGTGGAGCATCAGGAACTCTCTTTCATTGCTGGTGGAAATGCAAATGGTATGGCCACTTTGGAAGACAGTTTTGCAGTTTCTTGCACAACTGAATATCTTCTCACCATGTAATCCAGCAATTGTACAGGTTGATATTTATCTGCATTGAGTTGAAAACTTAAGTTCACACACAGACCTGCACACATATATTTACAGAAGCTTTATTCATAATTGCCAAAATATGGAAACAAACAAGATGTTCTCCAATAGGTGATGGGTAAAGGGTGGTATATTCATATACTGGAATATTATTCGGTGATAAAAACTAGTGAACTATCAAGTCGTGAAAAGACATGAAGGATCCTTAAATGTGTATTGCCAAATGAAAGAAGCCAATATGAAGGGGTATATAGTATATGATTCCAATTATAGGACATTGTGAAAGAGACAAAGTTATGGAGACAGTAAAAAGATCATTGATTACCAGGGGGTCCTGGTGTGTGTAGGGATAAATTGGAAGAGGAGGGATGAATGAGTGAGCATGGGGGATTTTTAGGGCAGTGAAACTCTTCTGTATGATATTATAATGGTGGATAACTGTCATTATACGTTTGTCAAAATCCATAGATTGTATCAATACAACACCAAGAGCTAACCTTGATGTAAACCCTAATGTATCAACTTTGGTTGATAATGATATGTCAGGGTCAGTTCCTTGACTGTAATAAGCATATCATACTAAAGCAGGATGTTAATATTGGTGGGGAGGCTGTGTGTGTATGTGGGGGGGGGCAGGAATTTGGGGACTCTACTTTCTCAGAATTTTACTGTGAACCTAAAATTGCTCTAAAACAGTCTATTAACTGAAAAAATTAGATTTTTCAGCTTTTCAGTGTTATAATATTCTTCTAAAAGATTATTTTTACTGGATGTATTTTCATTTTTATGACTGCTATGGTCATAAAAGCAACAAAGCCATTATAAATAAAGTAACAAGTAATATCAGGTATATAAATTTAAAAAATCAATATCCTTGTACATACTTGTTAATCTCTGTTTGTGGGGAGGTGGCTTAGGAATAAGGCACTTCTCTGCCTCTGTCTCTCTCTGTCTGTGTGTATGTGTGTTCTTGTGTGAAGGATTACTTCTTAGTGCCTTCTTTTGAGAATATGGGACAACCTTTTTTACCCTTGTACCTGAACTATCTCATCTTAAGCTGGTCTTGAACTGGTGTTCCTAGGGTATCCTCAGAGTTCACCTGATGTTGGAATCACTCAGGAAGGTTGTTTAAAGTGCTGATTCTGAATTATTACCTGTGAGTGTAAGCATGGAACTCTCCGTGTTCCCTGGATTCCCTGGATGGACTCTAAGCACGCTAAGAACCACTCATGCAAAGAAGCAAAGTTTCATGAACTCAGAATTCTCCACCTTGCTTTTATAGGCACAAGGAAAGATCTGGGCACGGCCAGAAGACAGGTGTCTCTCCTCATTCGGTCACCACATTCTGGCTACTGTAACCCTTGGCAAGGTCTTTGATCGGAGCCTCCATTCCCTCCATATAAAGAAGATAACCTTGTAATATTGCAGTGAAGATAAAATGAGTTAATACATGAAAAGTGTCTAGAATAGGACCTAGCACATGGCCAGGGCCAACACTTAAAATACATAAGCTATCATTATTAGCAATGCAGTCAAAGGTTGAAATAATTTTATTTTTGACAGTCACATCACACTGTTGACTCATGTCTCGGTTTATTGCCTAAATCATTTACATAATTTTTACATGTGAAGCTGCTAAGCCACATCATTCTCCTCCTTTTACAAAATAAATATCATGGGATTTAGAGTCAGATAAAAATGACTTAAATAGCAGCTTCACATACCAACTAGATAACTTGTGGACCTTATTTGACTCCCTCAAGCTTCATGTTTGTATATCAACCTCAAATAGTTACTATGAAGATTAAATTCAAGTATATTAAGAGCTGAGCACAGTGTAGAGCAGTCCCTGGTGTCACAAAGCATCAGACATGACTTAGCGACTAAACCAAACTGAACTGAAAGCCTGGGTTTAGTGCTCAATAAATGGGAACAGTAACAATTATTGTCACTTCTGTCATGTTGCCACCTGCCAGATGCAGTCATTGCCATGACATTTCTGGGTGTTTGGGGACAGTGATTTTGTCAGTCACTGCAATCACTGCCCCCAACTCACCAAGTATTCTGGGCACCTCTTTTATCTCCTTATCCTTCAGCACTCTCACCTCTGTGAGCAGTCCTCTTAAAATCTCATTCGGAAATATGTAGCTCACATACATACTTCAGCCTGTGTGGTGTGATACCATACATGCACTGCCTCTTGGACATCAGGGCCAACAAGCTACCCTTCCAGTCAGGTGTGGTCCACCAGCATAACAGCGTAAAAGCCCCGCTATGGGCTTTCCTGGTAACCATGTGTCAATCAATACCTGAAGCTTTGCTTTATAGCACAATGACTGTCAGAAATGAGTTATTACTGGTGAAATTATTGGCTTGTTCAATAGCATAACAGGCTTTCCTGGTGGCTCAGATGGTAAAGAATCTGCCCGCAATGCAACAGACCCAAGTTCAACTCCCAGGATCAGGAAGATCATCTGGAGAAGAGAGTGGTTACCCACCCCTGTATTTTTGCCTGCAGAATCCCATGGACAAAGAAGGCTGGCAGGATACAGTCCATGAGGTCAGAGTCGGACACTACTGAGCAACTAACACTTCATTTTCAATGGCGTGACATGTGTTGGGAATGGGCTCACCTGGGGAAATGATGGCATTTAAGATATGTGGACTGGATACGATATCTCAGAGATCGCCTCCACCTTTGCATCAACTGGTTATACAGGATTTGTAAACTTTCTCCTTAGAGATGCTATCCAAGGTTTGCCATCCTTCTTCCAGCCAATGGGTACAAGGTTTTAGAGTTGCCCTATGGCAATAACAAATGGCAAATAAAAAGATAAAGAAATTCTACTCAAGAACACCATCCTTCTAAGATTTCCCTAGTGGTCCAGTGGCGAAGACTGTGGGCTCCTAATGCTGGGCACCCAGGTTTGATCCCTGGTCGGGAAACTAGATCCCACATGCCACAAATTTGAATTCACATGGCACAACTAAATATCCTTCGTGCCTCGATGAAAATTGAAGATACCATGTGCCACAAGACCCAGTGCAGCCAAATAAATAAATAAATAAATAAATAAATAAATAAATTTAAAACAAGTGAAAAGAACATCATCTTTCTGCCTAGAGTGAGTGTCAGGTGTGGTCAGAGAAACTAAAAAAAACAGAATGCTTCAAGTTCATTTAACTTAGAGAATAGGACTTGTAAATTTTTTATGTACACGTATTAATAAATATTGTTTGTTTAATAGCTGTATACATGTATGGTGCCCTATGGTATAAGTTACTTTTATTATAACATAATAGCTGGGTTATAGGTTACTACCTTTCCATTGGCTCATCTAAAATCTTTCATTGGCTAACACTGTCCACCGAGAGAGCCTAAGAACTTTGCGTGAACATGTGGGGTTAGTTAGCAATATAACATTTACAAGGCAGTGTGTGCAGGAACTTTGGCTACTCCAAGAATGTAAGTTAGATCCTGATACAAGATCTGTAACATCTAGAATCATTAAAAAAGCAATGGTAGGAATTTTTATAAATCCTGTATACTGGCAGTTCTGAAACTTTATCATTCTTCAGAATCACTTCAGATGCTAATGGATTGAAGACTTAAATATGAGATCTAAACAATAAAACTCTTAGAAGTACGAACAGCTTCTTGAGAGATATATACATATATATGTGTATATATATATAATATATATAATTTTTAATATTTATTCAACCCTAAAAAAGAGAAAAAATTCTGCTATTTACAATAAATGGATGGACCTTAAGGGTCCATATGCTAAGTTGAGTAACTCAGACAGAGGAAGTAAACACTGTATGATCTCACGTACATGTGGAATCTAAAGAGGGCAAACTCATATTAATAAAAAAAGATTAGATGTGTGGTTGCCAGAGGGATGGGAGGTATAGAAATTGAGTGTAGTTGGTAAAAAGTTACAAACTTCCAGTTGTAAGATAAATAAGTACTGGGGATGTAATGAACTACATGATAACTCTAGATACCAACTATATGATAACTCTACATACGAATGCTGTATGATGTATTTGAAAGTTGCTAAGAGTAAATTCTATCATTTTGCAATGTATACGTATGTTGAATCATCATGCTATACACCTTAAACTTACACAATGTTGTATGTCAGTTATATCTCAATACAACTGGAAGAAAAATAAAATAAATTGGACATGAGTTTGAGCAAACTCCAGGAGATAGTGAAGGACAGAGAAGCCTGGCGTGCTGTAGTCCATGGGGTCATGACTTAGCAACTGAAGAGCAACAACGAAGTAAAACAAAATATAGATTCTCATACTCTATTCATGGTGGGGGATTTCCCCACACCAAGCCTGGGAATGTGCATTTTAATGAACATCTTTGATGAGGCTGGTACATATGAGCAGGGAACTACCATCCTCATACTATAATGCCTCAAAACCTGAGTATTTTAAAAATACTAATTTCTAAGACTCTCTGAAGATTTCTCAATAAGAAACTTGGGGGTATGGATTGCACGTAAACATTTTTAAAGGCTTCTTGGTGATTCTTTAACACAGGAATCATGGTTATTTTAAAGTCCTTGTTGGTTAGCTCCAACATTAAGGTAATCTATGCGGGCAGCTGCGGCCTGGTGCACTAAGCGTGGGCGACTGCGGCCCGGCGCTTAGTGCGGCCGAGAGGAGTTACCCCAAGTCCGAGGACAGGGGCAGTGGCCGGGAGGACTACCCCACGTCCGAGGTCAGTGGTGGCCGGGAGGAGACACCCCACATCAGAGGCCAGGGGCGGTGGCCGGGAGGAGCCACACAAGGAGCGGTGGCTGAGCAGGCACAGAAGGGCCTAGAGGAGCTATCCCACGTTGAAGGTCAGGAAGGGCAGCGGTGAGGAGATACCCCTCGTCCAAGGTAACGAGCAGCAGCTGCGCTTTGCTGGAGCAGCCGTGAAGAGATACCCCATGCCTAAGGTAACAGAAACCCAAGTAAGATGGTAGGTGTTGCAAGAGGGCATCAGAGGGCAGACACACTGTAACCATACTCACAGAAAACTAGTCAATCTAATCATACTAGGACCACAGCCTTGTCTAACTCAATGAAACCAAGCCATGCCTGCGGGGCGACCCAAGATGGGTGGGTCATGGTGGAGAGGTCTGACAGAATGTGGTCCACTGGAGAAGGGAATGGCAAACCACTTTAGTATCCTTGCCTTGAGATCCCCATGAACAGTATGAAAAGGCAAAATGATAGGATACTGAAAGAGGAACTCCCTAGGTCAGTAGGTGTCCAACACACTACTGGAGATCAGTGGAGAAATAACTCCAGAAAGGATGAAGGGATGGGGCCAAAGCAAAAACAATACCCGGCTGTGGATGTGACTGGTGATAGAAGCAAGGTCCGATGCTGTAAAGAGCAGTATTGCATAGGAACCTGGAATGTCAGGTCCATGAATCAAGGCAAATTAGAAGTGGTCAAACTTGACATGGCAAGAGTGAACGTCGACATTCTAGAAATCAGCGAACTAAAATGGACTGGAATGGGTGAATTTAACTCAGATGACCATTGTATCTACTACTGCAGGCAGGAATCCCTCGGAAGAAATGGAGTAGCCATCATGGTCAACAAAAGAGTCCGAAATGCAGTACTTGGATGCAATCTCAAAAACGACAGAATGATCTCTGTTTGTCTCCAAGGCAAACCATTCAATATCACAGTAATCCAAGTCTATGCCCCAACCAGTAACGCTGAAGAAGCTGAAGTTGAACGGTTTTATGAAGACCTACAAGACCTTTTAGAACTAACACCCCAGAAAGATGTCCTTTTCATTATAGGGGACTGGAATGCAAAAGTAGGAAGGCAAGAAACACCTGGAGTAACAGGCAAATTTGGCCTTGGAATGCAGAATGAAGCAGGGCAAAGACTAATAGAGTTTTGCCAAGAAAATGCACTGGTCATAGCAAACACCCTCTTCCAACAACACAAGAGAAGACTCTACACATGGACATCACCAGATGATCAACACCGAAATCAGATTGATTATATTCTTTGCAGCCAAAGATGGAGAAGCTCTGTACAGTCAACAAAAACAAGACTAGGAGCTGACTGTGGCTCAGCTCATGAACTCCTTATTACCAAATTCAGACTCAAATTGAAGAAAGTAGGGAAAACCACTAGGCCATTCAGGTATGACCTAAATCAAATCCCTTATGATTATACAGTGGAAGTGAGAAATAGATTTAAGGGCCTAGATCTGATAGATAGAATGCCTGATAAACTATGGAATGAGGTTCGTGACACTGTACAGGAGACAGGCATCAAGACCATCCCCGTGGAAAAGAAATGCAAAAAGCAAAATGGCTCTCTGGGGAGGCCTTACAAATAGCTGTGAAAGGAAGAGAGGCGAAAAGCAAAGGAGAAAAGGAAAGATACAAGCATCTGAATGCAGAGTTCCAAAGAATAGCAAGAAGAGATAAGAAAGCCTTCTTCAGTGATCAATGCAAAGAAATAAAGGAAAAGAACAGAATGGGAAAGACTAGAGATCTCTTCAAGAAAATTATAGATACCAAGGGAACATTTCATGCAAAGATGGGCAAAGATGGTGTGCTGCAATCATGGGGTCGCAAATGGTCAGACACGACTGAGCAACTGAACTGAACTGAAGATTTCAATCAAAAGCCTGGGAGGACTATGCTTAAGAGAAATAGGCAGAGCAGATGTAGCACGGTACTGCAATTTAGTTGGAGAAGGAAATGGCAGCCCACTCCAGTACTATCGCCTGGAAAACCCCATGGACAGAGTGGCCTGGTAGGCTACAGTCCATGGGGTCGCAAAGAGTCAGACATGACTGAACGCCTCCACTTTCCACTTTCCACTTTCCGTGTTTAGTTGCAGATCAGTTGAACCCCTAATTGGATATGATGATAAATTCTTCACTCTAATGTAAGAAAGAGGTATCAAATGTAAGAAGGAAATATCTCTCTGGTGGGAGATAGGATCTGGAGGCTGCATAATGTTTCAAATGACAGTGATTGGAATCCAAAGAAAATTACTAGACATGGAAAGAAAATGATAGACAACCAAGAGAAAAAGTAGACAATAGAAGTGTATCCATCAGTCAGTTGAGCCGCTCAGTCGTGTCCAACCCACTGCGACCCCATGAATCGTAGCACGCCAGGCCTCCCTGTCCATCACCAACTCCCGGAGTTCGCTCAGACTCATGTCCATAGAATTAGTGATGCCATCCAGCCATCTCATCCTCTGTCATCCCCTTCTCCTCCTGCCCCCAATCCCTCCCAGCATCAGAGTCTTTTCCAAGGAGTCAACTCTTTGCATGAGGTGGCCAAAGTACTGGAGCTTCAGCTTTAGCATCATTCCTTCCAAAGAAATCCCAGGACTGATCTCCTTCAGAATGGACTGGTTGGATCTCCTTGCAGTCCCAGGGACTCTCACGAGTCTTCTCCAATACCACAGTTCAAAAGCATCAACTCTTTGGCGCTCAGCCTTCTTCACAGTCCAACTCTCACATCCATACGTGTCCACAGGAAAAATTATAGCCTTGACTAGATGGACCTTAGTCGGCAAAGTAATGTCTCTGCTTTTGAATATACTATCTAGGTTGGTCGTAACTTTTCTTCTAAGGAGCAAGCGTCTTTTAATTTCATGGCTGCAGTCACCATCTGCAGTGATTTTGGAGCCCAAAAAAGTAAAGTCTGACACTGTTTCCACTGTTTCCCCATCTATTTCCCATGAAGTGATGGGACCAGATGCCATGATCTTCGTTTACTGAATGTTGAGCTTTAAGCCAACTTTTTCACTCTCCACTTTCACTTTCATCAAGAGGCTTTTAGTTCCTCTTCACTTTCTGCCCTAAGGGTGGTGTCATCTGCATATCTGAGGTGATTGATATTTCTCCTGGCAATCTTGATTCCAGCTTGTGTTTCTTCCAGTCCAGCGTTTCTCATGATGTACTCTGCATATAAATTAAATAAGTAGGGTGACAATATACAGCCTTGATGTACTCCTTTTCCTATTTGAAACCAGTCCATTGTTCCATGTCCAGTTCTAACTGTTGCTTCCTGACCTGCATACAGATTTCTCAAGAGGCAGGTCAGGTGGTCTGTATTCCCATCTCTTTCAGAATTTTCCACAGTTTATTGTGATCCACACAGCCAAAGGCTTTGGCATAGTCAATAAAGCAGAAGTAGATGTTTTTCTGGAACTCTCTTGCTTTTTCGATGATCCAGTGGATGTTGGCAATTTGATCTCCAGTTCCTCTGCCTTTTCTAAAACCAGCTTGAACATCTGGAAGTTCACGGTTCACGTATTGCTGAAGCCTGGCTTGTAGAATTTTGAGCATTACTTTACTAGCACGTGAGATGAGTGCAATTGTTTGGTAGTTTGAGCATTCTTTGGCATTGCCTTTCTTTGGGATTGGAATGAAAACTGACCTTTTCCAGTCCTGAGGCCACTGCTGAGTTTTCCAAATTTTCTGGCATATTGAGTGCAGCACTTTCACAGCATCATCTTTCAGGATTTGTAACAGCTCAGCTGGAATTCCATCACCTCCACTAGCTTTATTCGTAATGATGCTTTCTAAGGCCCACTTAACTTCACATTCCAGGATGTCTGGCTCTAGATGAGTGATCATACCATCATTATTATCTGGGTCGTGAAGATCATTTTTGTACAGTTCTTTTGTGTATTCTTGCCACCTCTTCTTAATATCTTCTGCTTCTGTTAGGTCCAGACCATTTCTGTCCTTTATTGAGCCCATCTTTGCATGAAATGTTCCCTTGGTATCTATAATTTTCTTGAAGAGATCTCTAGTCTTTCCCATTCTGTTCTTTTCCTTTATTTCTTTGCATTGATCACTGAAGAAGGCTTTCTTATCTCTTCTTGCTATTCTTTGGAACTCTGCATTCAGATGCTTGTATCTTTCCTTTTCTCCTTTGCTTTTTGCCTCTCTTCTTTTCACAGCTATTTGTAAGGCCTCCCCAGAGAGCCATTTTGCTTTTTTGCATTTCATTTCCACGGGGATGGTCTTGATGCCTGTCTCCTGTACAGTGTCACGAACCTCATTCCATAGTTTATCAGGCACTCTATCTATCAGATCTAGGCCCTTAAATCTATTTCTCACTTCCACTGTATAATCATAAGGGATTTGATTTAGGTCATACCTGAATGGCCTAGTGGTTTTCCCTACTTTCTTTAATTTGAGTCTGAATTTGGTAATAAGGAGTTCATGAGCTGAGCCACAGTCAGCTCCTGGTCTTGTTTTTGTTGACTGTATAGAGCTTCTCCATCTTTGGCTGCAAAGAATATAATCAATCTGATTTCGGTGTTGATCATCTGGTGATGTCCATGTGTAGAGTCTTCTCTTGTGTTGTTGGAAGAGGGTGTTTGCTATGACCAGTGCATTTTCTTGGCAAAACTCTATTAGTCTTTGCCCTGCTTCATTCTGCATTCCAAGGCCAAATTTGCCTGTTACTCCAGGTGTTTCTTGCCTTCCTACTTTTGCATTCCAGTCCCCTATAATGAAAAGGACATCTTTTTGGGGTGTTAGTTCTAAAAGGTCTTGTAGGTCTTCATAAAACCGTTCAACTTCAGCTTCTTCAGCGTTACTGGTTGGGGCATAGACTTAGATTACTGTGATATTGAATGGTTTGCCTTGGAGACAAACAGAGATCATTCTGTCGTTTTTGAGATTGCATCCAAGTACTGCATTTCGGACTCTTTTGTTGACCATGATGGCTACTCCATTTCTTCTGAGGGATTCCTGCCTGCAGTAGTAGATACAATGGTCATCTGAGTTAAATTCACCCATTCCAGTCCATTTTAGTTCGCTGATTTCTAGAATGTCGACGTTCACTCTTGCCATGTCAAGTTTGACCACTTCCAATTTGCCTTGATTCATGGACCTGACATTCCAAGTTCCTATGCAATATTGCTCTTTATAGCATCGGACCTTGCTTCTATCACCAGTCACATCCACAGCCGGGTATTGTTTTTGCTTTGGCTCCATCCCTTCATCCTTTCTGGAGTTATTTCTCCACTGATCTCCAGTAGTGTGTTGGACACCTACTGACCTAGGGAGTTCCTCTTTCAGTATCCTATCATTTTGCCTTTTCATACTGTTCATGGGGATCTCAAGGCAAGGATACTAAAGTGGTTTGCCATTCCCTTCTCCAGTGGACCACATTCTGTCAGACCTCTCCACCATGCCCACCCATCTTGGGTCGCCCCGCAGGCATGGCTTGGTTTCATTGAGTTAGACAAGGCTGTGGTCCTAGTATGATTAGATTGACTAGTTTTCTGTGAGCATGGTTACAGTGTGTCTGCCCTCTGATGCCCTCTTGCAACACCTACCATCTTACTTGGGTTTCTGTTACCTTGGGTGTGGGGTATCTCTTCACGGCTGCTCCAGCAAAGCGCAGCCACTGCTCGTTACCTTGGACAAGGGGTATCTCCTCACCACTGCCCTTCCTGACCTTCAACGTGGGATAGCTCCTCTAGGCTCTCCTGCGCCCGTGCAGCCACCGCTCCTTGGACGTGGCGCTCTCCTCCCTGCCACCGCTCTGGTCTCGGACGTGGGGTGGCTTCTCCCTGCTGCCTTGGCAGGTATTAATCTCCTGAGTTATAAAAGACTGCAGAAAATCTACTTCTGCTCTTCAAAGATTCCCAACCCAGACCCCCAGCCTCTCCTTCTTGCATTTTTAAAAACTGTTAAATATCTTAAAGAAAGATTGCTGTTGATCTTTAGACAGGACCTTTCTCCTATTGGGTCTTTATTGCTTAATTCCCCCATGAGACTGTGTTAAGGTTCCTTTTGCCTTAGAAGCTCTTGGCCTTGCTCTGAGTTTCCAATTTGTCCTCCAACTCTGCTAAATCACTAAAGATTTTACTGATTTCATCAGTCTTTGGCAGAGACTCTCTTTCAAGGCCATTTTCAATTTTCAGCTTTCACCCCAAATTGGCAAATACCCCTGGGGGGGAAAACAGTTGAGAGCTATTAGCTCACCTTAGAAGAGTTTTGCTTCTCTGGAATACAAATTCACCTAATCATTGTTCTTTCCACAGGTCTCTGCCATGTTTATAGCGTTATTTACTTTTCAAGTTGTTGCAGTGAAGGTATTGATCTGCCAAGACCTGGTACATCCTAACTGAATGTACCATCTTCCTATATCTATTTATAGATATATCTATACATATTTTTAGCAGAGACATCACTTTGCCAACAAAGTCTGTGTAGTCAAAGGTATGGTTTATCCAGTAGCCATGTATGGATGTGGCAGTTGGACTATAAAGAAGTCTGAGAACTGAAGAATTGATTCCTTTGAATTGCGGTGCTGGAGATGACTCTTGAGAGTCCCTGGGGCTATAGGAGATCAAACTAGTCAATCCTAAAGAATATCAACCCTGAATATTCATGGGAAGGACTGATGCTGAAGCTGAAGCTCCAATACTTTGGCCACCTGATGTGAAGAGTTGACTCATTGGAAAAGACCCTGATGCTGGGAAAGATTGAGGGCAGGAGGAGAAGGGGGCAACAGAGGATGAGATGGTTAGATAGCATCACCGACTCAATAGACATGATTTTGAGCAAATTCTGGGAGATAGTGAAGGACAGGGAAGCCTGGCACACTGCATTCCATGGGATCACAGAGAGTTGGACATGACTTAGCATGTCCAATAACAACAAATACATGCTTTAATAGATATCTATGGATACTTTTGGACTTTCCTGTAGCTTGGACGGTAAATAATCTACCTGTAGTGTAGGAGAGCAGGGTTGGATCCATGGGTTAGGAAGATCCCCTGGAGGAGGGCATGGCAACCCACCCCAGTATTCTTGCCTGGAGAATCCTGTGGACAGAGAAGCCTGGTGGGCTGCCGTCTGTGGGGTCGCGAAGAATCGGACATGACTGAGCGACTACCACTGCCGCTACCACCACTGCCTTTATGTTTTATAGCTCGTTGTTTTATTTTTCTAAAGCAGCATGTGTTTATATTAAAGTGAACACTTTTTATCAAGCTACCCTCATAAATTTGCTATTTTAAGATTCTTTTTTTTTTTTTTCTTCTGGGCTAATGTGAAGGAAAGAGGTCAGGGATGGAGATAATTGTGTGCTGGCTTCATTGTGTTTAGTCAACAGTTTATTCATTTATAAATGACTTCAGTTCTGAGACTAGCGTTAACAACAGTAGCAATCTGTATATCCACATGCTGTGTCAGAAGAAATCCTACTAATTTTTTCACCTGAATGAGGTTATGTAGTTTTCATTTTCTGCCGATGATGAAACCTCAGCTAGGAAGTTCATCATAATGGGTGGTGTGTTACAAGTCAAACTAACCAACGGCTGCTTATTCATCAGGAGTATATTCTGTAAATATGTTTCTAGAGTTTAATTTCTAAATCAGCAGATGAAATTGATCTCATTAACTTTTAAACATTACTTTACTAAAAGTATGCTTTTTGATATGAGAAAGATGTATTCTTCACAAAAAGTCCAAGTACCTTGAAATATTTATGATATTAAGATATATTTATTTTTGCAGTTAATTAAACATTTGCAGTTAATTAAACATTTATTTTATGCATACCTTGTGCAAAGTTTTCTGATAGAAGCTAGTAATACAAATGCAACATTTTCTTCCCTTAATGTACCCATGGTACATTAAACACAAACAAGCAAATAAATAAGCAACTGAAATATAGTGCAACAGAGGCCGTGATTGATGTATGCAAGACTCTATGGAAGCATGCAGGAGGGACTTTTGAGTCAGTACTGGGAGAAGAGTAGAGAAGGAAATGGAGCATCAGGGAGATGTCATAAAGGCTTCTTAGATTAAAGAGAACACAGAGTAGTTTTGAGAAATGAATAAATATTAGGAGAAGGGATAAAGAGGAGGAGCAGGAGAGGAAGAAGAAGGAGAAGAGGAAAGATGAGGAGAAAATGAAGGAGGAGGAGGACAGGAGATGGAAAGGATAGGAAAGGGAGACAGAGAAGAAGAGGAAAGAATAGGAAGTGGAAAGCACCAACATTCCGAAAGGAAGAAGCGCTGAGTTCAGAGGCCTGGAGGCATGAGACGCCAGCCTGTCTGGAGGGCACTCTGAACAGGGAAGCTACAATGGCGTGGGGAGGTGGACAGCGTCACATACAAAGGGCTTTGTAAACAAAGCCGCCATCACGTTCCAGGCCTGCGGAGACCTAACTGGTCTTCCCATGTCCACTGCTGGCGACCTCTGAGCCAGAGTAATGATTTCAAAGGCTAGATGGACCCTGCCCCTCTCTTCTGTAAAAGGGTTCCAATGGCATCTCACTTCTTTAGGTTGGAGATCTTGATCCTGCCCCACCCAGACTGCACCTTGCCACGTGCTCTGTGTCTGTTCTCCATCCACAGCAGCCTCTTAGAGCCCATGAAACAAAGGTACTTCATGTGCTCCAGCTGCCCTGAAGGCTCCGATGGGACAGAACGTGCCTGCAGTGCAAGAGACCTGGATTCCATCCCTGGGTCGAGAAGGTCTCTTGGAGTAGAAAATGACAACCCATTCCGGTATGTTTGCCTGGAGAATTCCATGGACAGAGGAGCCTAGAAGGCTACTGTCCAAGGGGTCTCAAAGAGTCAGACATGACTGAGCGACTAACACTTTCACTTTCTTCCAGGATGTTGCACAAGACACTTCTCTGCCTGGAAAGCCCTATCCACCTCCACCACCCCCTACCTCTTCAGATCCTTCAACAGTCCTGTCTGTGACTCACACTCTTTCTCTCCAGAAAGACTTTTCTGAACCTCCCAAACTGGATTAAATCCTTTCTATACAACCCTTTAATACTCTATAATTGCCTTTATAACCCTTATCAGAGCTGTATTTTTACCTGTTAATTTACATGATTATTTGACTAAAATCTCTCTCCTCCACTGGCTCAAAGTTAAAAGAGGCAGAGATTGCTTTGCTCTCATTGTGACCTTTATATCCAGCATAATGCCTGTTCAGTTCAGTTCAGTTCAGTTGCTCAGTTGTGTCTGACTCTTTGCGACCCCATGAATCGCAGCACGCCAGGCCTCCCTGTCCATCACCAACTCCCGGAGTTCACTCAGACTCACATCCATCGAGTCAGTGATGCCATCCAGCCATCTCATCCTCTGTCATCCCCTTCACCTCCTGTCCCAATCCCTCCCAGCATCAAAGTCTTTTCCGATGAGTCAACTCTTCGCATGAGGTGGCCAAAGTACTGGAGTTTCAGCTTTAGCATCATTCCTTCCAAAGAAATCCCAGGGCTGATCTCCTTTAGGGTCTGCTAAAAAACAACAACCAAAAAAAAAAAAAAAAGATTTGCTAAATGAATAAGAAAAAGACTGTAAATGAAGGAAAAGACTATAATTGGATGGTAAGATATGTGAGGAATGTATTGCACACAGTTTTCAAAATTTATTCTCACTTTTTGTTCCTCTTAGTTCCCATTTCCAGGGTAAGACTAGATTATAAGATTGCCAGGGGTGTGACTTCTATGATGAATTTCCTCCCAGTCTTTCTCCTCTGAGGCTCTAACTTTCAGTCTTTCTACAGTTCTAATTTTTCAACCCAGATAGTATGTGTAGCAATAAAATGTCCTAGATTTTCTGAGTTAGTCTTGATTTTAAGTATTCTGTTACATTGTTCTCAAAAAACTCTCCATTGTCGAAGAAAAATGTCCTAATTTTTGGTTCAGAGAATGTAGTCACTGTGATATATGTCTCTGATAAGGAAAATATATAGTTCACTTTTGGTAGATGATACATACATACATACACAGATAAGGGCTTCCCTGATGGCTCAAGCAGTAAAGAATTCGCCGGCAGTGCCAGAGGCACAGGAGACGCAGGTTCGATCCCTGGGTCATGGAGAAGGAAGTGACAACCCACTCCAGTATTCTTGCCTGGAAAATCCCATGGACAGAGGAGCCCGGTGGACTACAGTCCAAAAGATCACAGAGTCGGACACAACTTAGCACACGCATGCACATAGATAGATAACAGATAGTGATAGATGTAGCGCAATGGTAAAGAACCTGCCTGCCAGTGCAGGAGACACAGGAGATGCAGGTTAATCCCTGGATTGGGAAGACACCCTGGAGAAGAAAACAGCAATTCACTCCAGTATTCTTGCCTGGAAAATCCCATGGATAGAGAAGCCTGGTGGGCTATAGTCCTTGGGGTGGCAAAGAGTTGGACACAACTGAGCACGCTCACAAAGTGATAGATGGGTGGGTAGATAAATAGATAGAATGAATGGATGGATGGGTGGGTGGATGGACAGGTACCACGCATGCTGTATTTGTTTTGTCTTGCCCCTATAAATGGTAACATTCTTTAATATAAGGATCATGTTTTCTATTTATTTCTCCTATAGTTCAATGATTAAGTGAATCCTGTTATTGGATTAACCGATAGCAGGCAGAAAGAGTAGATCTCTAATGTGGTACAAATGTGAAGTAGGCAATGATGCCTTTAAACCCACAGATGTTTGCTCTGTTCAGCGAAGATATACATTTTGACATTTTTACTGTAGTGAAGACAATGCTAGTTGTTTCAAAGTATTCCTCTGCATTAGCTACTGTCATCTGTGTTTGGCAAGGCATTATAGGAAGAGATGAACTCAAGAGAGAAAGTTGATTTATAAATAGAATAGAAAAAACAGATGCAGTCTAGAAATTTGGAGCCTACAGGACTGGGAAAGCCAATTGCTGCTACATTCCAGGGAAGAAGAAATGAGACTTTAGAGGCTCTGGGAAAAGAAGATCAAGTGAATCTTCTTATATTAACATATGTGGCACTCCCAACCCTGGGCTTCCTCAGTAGCTCAGCGGTAAAGGATCTGCCTGCAACACAGCAGCCGCAAGAGACATGAGTTCAATCCCTGGGTCAGGAAGATCCCCTGGAGGAGGGCATGGAAACCCACTCTAGGATTCTTGCCTGGAGAATCCCATGGACAGAGGAGCCTGGTGGGCTACAGTCCATAGCGTCACAAAGAGTTGGACACGACTGAAGTGATTTAGCATTCACACATACCCAACTCTGAGAGCCTCAGGATAGATGCCATCAAGTTGAGACAGAGAAGATGTGGGTAAAGAAGCTGACATGCAAGGGAGACATGAAAACTATATTTAGGAAACAATTCTGGGCATAGTTAAGGGCACATAGTACGAAGTGGGAGACAAGAGATCATTTTTGAATACAAACATACTCAAAGCACAAGTTTCAACTAAAAATACTTTTGACTCTTACCCACTTGCTACAACCTTCAGACTCGGACCCAAGAACGGAAATAGCCTGGAAAAGCTTTACAGACCTCATCATCCTTAACACTGATTTCAGCCACAGCCAGGAAGGATAACTGGAAAGAATGAACTCGCCCAAAGGCTGAGCCCAGTGCCGTGGGGAACAAAGGACAAAGCATTCCCTCCTAAAGAGCAGAATTTTGGGGGTTGAGCAAAGAATTTTCCCTCCCTCTCCCCACTAGGGTAGAAAGCCATCCAAATGCCCGCTCTGTAGGACCTCATTGCTGTTATGGACCCATGACTTCTGTTTATTGCTCATCCTTCCTTTTTCTCCAGGAAGTATGTGTCCCTGCCGTCCTGTCCCTATTCAACCACTATATCTTGAGTGCCAGTGTGGAACCAGATAATTTAACTTTCTAGTCAAAGTTTGCTTTAAACAGTCACATTTGAATTTGAGGAAGAGGAAAACTGAAGAATCAATACATCACAGGGAGATCTTGGACGTGGAACTATAAGCAGTGACCGGTCGGGACTTTAAGTTGTTTCCCTGAAGGAAGCATATTCTAGATGCTCATGAAGTGATAAAATGGGTACATGATCACTGTGGCAGAGACAGTGTTTACCAAACCTTTTTCATCTACTCTATGTGCCCTAGCATGGGCATCTAGAAAGACAACCTAGCTCAGCCTCTCTTAAAAGTGAGGCCATTGGGGCTTCCCTGGCGGCTTAGTGGTAAAGAATCCACGTGCCGATGCAGGAGACATGGCTTCAAGCACTGGGCCAGGAAGATTTCACAAGCCACAGAGCAACTAAGCCAGTGTACTGCAGTTACTGAGACTGTGCTCTAGAGCCCAAGGGCCCCAAGTATGGCAGCCCGTGCGCCCTAGAGCTCATGCTCCTCAGTGAGAGAAACCTGCGATCAGAAATCCATGTACCACAGCTACAGAGTAGCTTCCACTTGGTAACAGCTAGAGCAAAGCCTGTGCAGCAACAAAGACTCAGCAGAGCCCAAAATAAATAAATAAACAAACACAAGTTTTTAAAAAGTGAGCCCATCTGGTACATTCTTTGCAATGACATGTAGATAGATGTTGCATGTGCTACTTTCAGACTTGACCCTTACAATTTCTTGAGAAATACGTCATGTGTTCCCTTTTTGCTTTGGTGCTAAGGAATGATGGTGCCACCAGGTACAAGATGCCTGCGTCTCTGAGTGTCCAGTTGAAGAAGAGCTATCTTGGAGAGCTATCCAAACAGCAATATCCCTTTTGATCATTTCATGAGCAAAAAGCAAAACTTTAATTGCATTAAAATAAAAATAAGCATAAACTTTTACATGCACTAACCTGTGGACATTCCAGAGTTTCTTTGTCTGTGCAACATAGCAGCACTATCTTGACTTGCTTGCCTTGGCAAATACAGGGCACCAGCACAAATTCAGCGGTTCTCTTCTCGCCTTCTACTTTGTCCTGTATTTCCTTTTAGCTACAGAGTTCCTGCAGGGCTCCCCTGATAATTCAGTGGTAAAGAATGCGCCTGCCAATGCAGGAGATGCAGGTTCAGTCCCCGGGTCGGGAAGATCCCCTGGAGTAGGAAATGGCAGCCCGCTCCAGTGTTCTTGCCTAGAAAATTCCATGAACAGAGCAGCCTGGTGGGCTACAGTCCATGGGGTCTCACAGAGTTGGACACCACTTAGTGACTGGACAACAACAGAGTTCCTACATTTTGTGCATTTGTTCAATTGCAGAAAACCAAAGGGGGAAAAAAAAAAAGATTACTTTCAACAGAAACATAACCCACTTGTATCTTGTCCAAGATTTTCAAGCACTCTGAATGATACAAAGTTGAAAGTTCTGCTCTCAAGGAATGGCAAAGCAGTAGGGGACAAATCACAGTGGAAAGGAGAGGGTGGGATGAATTAAGAGGATAGCATGGAAAAATATACATTACCACGCGTGAATTAGATAGCAGGTGGTAATTGCTGTATGATAGGGGGAGCTCAACCCAGTGCTCTCTGACAACCCTAGAGGGAGGGGTTTCAGAAGGGAGGGGAAACATATGTATACCCGTGACTATTTCATGTTGATGTATGGCAGAAACCGATACAATATTGTAAAGCATTTATCCTCCAATTAAAAAAAAAAAACTGAATGAACAAACAAACAAACAAAAGCTAAAAAAAAAAAAAAAGTACAAGGTGCTTGAGTTAGACACAGAGCTCTGTAAGAATTCGGAGGAGGAAGTGATGGTTTCCTGTACTGCCAATTAAATGGGGCTTCCCAGGTGGTGCTAGTGGTAAAGAATTTGCCTGCCACTAAGGAAATGTAAGAGACGTAGGTTTGATCCCTGGGTTGGGAAGATCCCCTGGAGAAGGGCATGGCAACCCACTCCAATATTCTTTCCTGGAGAATCCCACGGACAGAGGAGCCTGGAGGGCTACAGTTCATGGGGTCACAAAGATTCGGACACAACTGAAGTGACCTAGCACATGCTAATTGAATGGAAATAAACCCATGGCCCCAGTTTTAAGAACTTATGACTATGCCCCTCCCTCCGTTCCTAACAGAATATTTATCACCTGGACATGCACTTTTTCCTGCTTCAGATTTAAAACTCTTGGCTGATTCCTGCCTGTCACTCAGCATACATCAGAATTGTCGACTACTGTCAATGTACATGGGCTCTTGGGGATTAAGCCAATCCAAAACAGATACTGGTAGGTACAGGAAACTGACTTCAAGAGCAAAGCCCGCAAATAAAAGTTCTTTAAGTATATATACTTTGTGACTTTGCCCTCTATATGCACAGATAATCAATGTGAGATTCCTAACAGCTAAGTAAATAAGTTTTGGGGAAAGACTTGAGTAATCAGCTACTTCTCCTGCCTTTTCAGTAAGAAATCTCTTTCGTGGCATCTCTAAGAGGGTGAAACCTAGTCTCTGCTTAAGCACCCTCAGTGTCTAGATCTCCTGATTTCCAAAGAAGCCTTTTCTGTGGATGGGCAACTTAAAGCCTAGATCTACATTCATCAGTCTAAGCAAATAAGTCACCTACATTTTGAACTCGATTCAACTCTTGTTTTATTTCGAATAATTCTTCATCGATTCATTGATTCTTCAACTCTTTTATTTTATTTGCCATAATTCTTCATTGAGAAAGGATTGTTATGTGGAGTTAAAAGAAAAAACACCTACATTGGGGGAAAAAGGCATAAGAGAAGCTGTAAATATTTTCCCACAGCCCCACTGGTCAAGGACATAGGTGCCTGACCCCAGTGCCTCCTACTCTTGGCTATGTTTATGATTTATGTTTGTTTTGTTATCCGATAGGTCCTGGGACGTTTCATCTACTCCATCATGATCATTTGAAACCATTTCATTCCCTTCAGTGACGCCAGAGCTCTGTTTGGAGCATTTCCAGTTTCTTTCTGCTCAGGCCTACATACCCCTCCAGGGAGGTCAAGACTTGGGGGGAAATTGGCAATAAATGCCCTCAGCACAGCAGTTTCTTCTTCTGGTACACTGACCCTTTAACTTCTTTGAGATTCTGCGGCCAAGCACTGAGATATCTCCCTGGAGGGTCTGGGAGGTTGTGTATGAGTCACAAATATGCATACATGTGACTCTGAGTTTCATTAAAGAAATTCACAGACCTGAAGATGACCTATGAACCTCAGGAATCCGAGCCTTCCAAGCAGAGCTGAGTTACTGACTCCATGCATCCAGTTCAAATTACCAGGTCCTCACTTAACACTGACTCCTGTCAAACACAGCACTGGGCATGAATAAAGCAGAGTCCCTACACACAAGGGCACACCATCTAGAGGGCGGGTAGGCATACACTTGATTCTAGTACGTCATGTTCTCCTCGTTTACTGGAGTCGAGCTGATTTACAATATTGTATTAGTTTCAGGGGCACAGCAGTGATTCAGTTATATGTATACATTTTTTAAGATTATTTTCCATTATAGATTATTACAAGATGCTATATGGTAAGTCTTTATTGCTTATCTATTTTATGTATAATAGTTTGTATCCATTAATCTCAAACTCCTAATTTATCCACCCATTCCTCCCAGTGGGGCTTCCCGGGGGGCTCAGATGGTAAAGAGTCTGCCTGCAATGCGAGAGATCTAGGTTTGATCCCTCGGACAGGAAGATCCTCTGGAGAAGGGAATGGCTACCCACCCAAGTATTCTTGCATGGAAAGTTCCATAGACAGAGAAGCCTTGTGGGCTACTGTCCATGAGGTTGCAAAGAGTCGGACACAACTAAGTGACTAACACTTTCATTTTATTATTTTTTAATAATAATTTAATAATCACCACAGGTAAGTGATATCGTGTATTATTTGTCTTCCTCTCTCTGACTTACTTCACTAAGTTTAATATTGTCTTGAGTCTATCCATGTTGCTGTGAATGGCAATATTTTGTTCTTTTTTAGGGTTGAACGCAATTATTCCACTGTATTTATGTACCACACCTTCTTAAGCCAGCTGTCTGTTGACAGTCATTCAGGTTGCTTGCATGTCTTGGCTGATAGTGCTGTTATGAACATTGGGGTGCGTGGATCTTTTCGAATTAGCATTTTTGTCTTTTCCAGATACATGCCCAGGAGTAGAATTGGTGGGTCATACGGTAGTAACACCGAGCAGTCTCTGGTATGTAACTGTAGCTAAATGTGCTTCCAGAGAGATGGATTGCATCTTAGTGGACTTAGCTGCGACCACTGAGGGCTATGTGACCGCATCCTGCAGCATGCAAGGTTATTACATTCAGTCTTGCATCATCACATGTTTGCTATGACACATGATTAATAGCCATATAATCTTAGGCGGAAATTTCATTAACTTCCAGAACATCTTTTAAGTGTCCTCTTAAACAAAAAGGAGCATTGTCATAGAGGATTTTAAGACCTATTCCAATTTTCTTTTTTATGATTCTATGCAAAGTGATTTGAGTTTTGTATGTGTTTTCTACCTGTTTATTCAAAACTTCTGGGTCGTTAGGAGGCTGGCAAGAATGTCTGAAGTTTATTTCATTGGAGACAGTTTGCCACTGCTGAAGTTGATCGGCACTTGACTCTAATATTCTCCATTCTTACAACTGCCAGAAGGCAAGGCAGCTGGTCCAGCCAGCAGAGCGTGGAGAGGAGGTTCCTACTCCTGTGCACAGGAATAAGTGGGTGAAAGCAAAGGCATGCCCTGGAGAGAAAAGCTTCTTGAGTGTCAGAGAAGAGGACCAAAAGGGAGCTCCCTAGGAAGAGAACCAAGGCAGGTTTCTGAAGTTAAGATGCAGAACCGTGAGGTCAAAAACTCAAATGTCAGTGGCTTCACACAGAGAAACAGGAGGGTGTCTGGGCAAATAACAGGAATTAGGAGCATTGCTAAGGAGGGATTTTCCAGTGTCACTGAAGCATGGTCTCAGTGGGGGCTGAATCCACTTAAATCCAGGGCGTGGATCAACATAGGCACAAGTCTTTCTCCATGTCTGCTCTCACTTCCTTGACACCATCATTGATGAGTCATCTTCCAGGCTACCAAGGATCTATTTAATCATGATTTCTTTTTAAAAAATCTGTATTTATCTGGCAGTGCTGGGTCTTAGTTGCAGCACCCAGGATGTTCAATATTAGCCAAACTCAGTTGCAGGCTGTGAGATTTAGCCCCCCACAACCATTCACTCATTCACTTAAGCCAAGTTTTAATTTACATCTCATCAAATCGGTCAACAGACCTGCTAGCAAATAATTTCTGGTTCTCATCTCTTTTCCTCTTTCCTTGTCTATCTGGTAGAGATTTGGTGTCGTAAAGATGTGTGCTTAGTCGCTCAGTCCTGTCCAACGTTTTGCAACCCCATGGCCTGTAGCTCCCCCGGCTCCTCTGTCCATGGGCTTTCCTAGGCAAGAACACTGGAGTGGGGCTCCTACTCCAGGGGATCTTCCCGACCCGGGGATCTCTTGCATCGATTGCATTGGCAGATGGATTCTTTACCACTAGTGCCACCTAGGAAGCCTATGGTAGGAATGACCTGGCAATAACTTGAACCAGTGTGTTTCAGATTTCTCTTTCTGTAAACAACTATTCTCTGGTAGCCATTTAGCTAAAGCTCTGGAGTGGGGGTGGGGGCTGACAACACCTCAGGATGAGGAGAGTGTGTTGTCAGGGAAGTCTTGCCCAGACTGGAGAAGAAGGGAACCTCCCATCTGGATTGTGGGAGATGAGAGAGGCCAAAGAAGTTGAAAGTCAAGGTTTCCACTTGTCCCAGAGTTGAGGCTACATCTCCGAGAGTGAGGTCCAGTTGTTGCAGACACTTCTTGGTGAGTCTAGGGGACACCAAGAGCATCAGGGCTCCTGGCATATTTCCCTGGGCAGAAGAAAGACAGGCTGTGGATTCCTAGTAGAGGAGGTGGCATGCCTTTGGTACTTCTGACAGCCAGTGAGAAGGTGGGGAGAAAGCATATGGGGTACTTTCAGACTTGGGAGCTATTAATACTTTCAGATAAAGGAGAAAGAGAGAAAGTGCATGAGCCCTTTCCTTTCCAATACTGGCCACCTGTCCTACTGCTGAGAAGACCACAGGATTGGCACAGTCCTCAGGTCTATCAGACAAGACCACTATAGAAGGGACTCCCAATGGTTAGGAGCAAGGCAGGCCAGTGGTCAGAGGCAATGGATGACATCACACACCAAAAGGCTAAAGGGACTACTTGCACTTCAGAAGATACTAGTCCCAGCCCACCCAAGTGTTCCACAACAGAGACCAGAATGAATCCAGAGGATCCTTTGTGGATCTGGGACACTTTTTAAACACTTTTAATTTTATACTGGAATATAGCAGGTTAACAATATCGTGATAGTTTCAGGTGAACTGCAGAGGGACTCAGTAATGCATATACGTGTATCCATTCTCCCGCAAACTCCCTTCCCATCCAGGCTGCCACATAACGTTGAGCAGAGTTCCCTGTGCTATACAGTAGGTCTGTGCTGGTTAAATTTTAAATATAGCAGTGTATACATGTCCTTCCCAAACGCCATAAATATTCCTTCTGGGACACACTTAGCTGTCAACACTGTCTAAATATTTCCTTGGAGGAGAAGGAGAAGGTATAGACTTGTGAAAGAAATTCTTTTAATAAAAATGGAGACCTTTTAAACTGGAAAAGACAGATTTGCTGTTAATGGGCTGGTTGAAGTTTCCCCACTCCTCAGGAAGTTGGCAAAGAGGGGAAATGATTACAAATGCCAGTTTTCTTTTCATCATTGAGGACAGAATGGAAAATTTGTGACCTACTCTTGTAAGCAGGAGGGAAAAGACCTCCAGACGCAGTCAGTCAAGAGGAAGAATAACCAAGACAGTGCAGAGGCAGAATGATTAGCTTCTGAATAATTAAGATCTTTCAATGGACTGAATAACCCACTATCTTACAGAGAAAAAGACTTATTTCTGGAGAGTAAACAAATTGCCTGGGGGCAATCACACCTTCCCTGCAGAGCTCGAGGTGGAATTCATGGACATTGAGCTCAACCTTTCAGTCAGTTCAGTTCAGTCACTCAGTCATGTCCGACGTTTTGTGACCCCATGGACTGCAGCATGCCAGGCTTCTCTGTCCAACACCAGTTTCCGGAAGTTGCTCAAACTCATGTCCGTCACATCAGTGATGCCATCCAACCATCTCATCTTCTGTCGTCCCCTTCTCCTCTTGCCTTCAGTCTTTCCCAGCATCAGTCCTTCCAATGAATATTTCCTAAAGGAAATATTCTGATTTCCTTTAGGATGGATTGGTTGGATCTTCTTGCAGTCCAAGGGACTCTCAAGGGTCTTCTCCAACACCACAGTTTAAAAACATCAATTCTTCAGCACTCAGCTTTCTTTATGGTCCAACTCTCACATCCATACATGGCTCCTGGAAAAATTAGCTTTAGCTATATGGACATTTGTCAGCAAAATAATGTCTCTGTATTTTAATATGCTGTCTAGGTTGGTCATAACTTTCCTTCCAAAGACCAAGCATCCTTTAATTTCATGGTTGCAGTCACCATCTGCAGTGATTTTGGAGCTCCCCAAGATAAAGTCTGACACTGTTTCCATTGTTTCTCCATCTATTTGCCATGAAGTGATGGGACCAGATGCCATGATATTTGTTTTTTGAATGTTGAGTTTCAAGCCAGTTTTTTCACTCTTCTCTTTCACTTTCATCAAGAGGCTTTTTAGTTCCTCTTCGCTTTCTGCCATAAGGGTGGTGTCATTTGAATATCTGAGGTTATTGATATTTCTCCTGGCAATTCTGATTCCAGCTTGTGCTTCATCCAGCCCAATATTTCACATGATGTACTCTGCATAGAAGTTAAATAAGCAGGGTGACAATATACAGCCTTGGTGTACTCTTTCCCAATTTGGAACCAGTCCATTGTTCCACGTATGTTTCTAACTGTTGCTTCCTGACCTGCATACAGATTTCTCAGGAGGCAGGTTAGGTGGTCTGGTATTCCCATTTCTTTAAGAATTTTCCACAGTTTGTTGTGATCGACACAGTCAAAGGCTTTGGCATAGTCAATAAAGCAGAAGTAGGTGTTTTTCTGGAACTCTCTTGCTTTTTCTATGATCCAGTGGAGGTTGGCAATTTGATGTCTGGTTCCTCTGTCTTTTCTAAATCCAGCTTGAACATCTGGAAGTTCTTGGTTCACATACTATTGAAGCCGAACCCAATCTTTAGTCTTATTAATTATCTTCACACACTTTAACTGATTTTTATGTAATGTGTCTTTATGTCTATAGTCTAGATGGAAATGTTAGTAATCAATTGATGCAAATGATGCAAATTAACACTAGTCAGAAAGTCGCAAAACTTAGTGCTGGGTTTGCATTTCACTCTGGGTCACGGATTCTCAGCTCTATGGAACCAGTGCTCAGTGGAATTTCTCAGAGTGCGTGCATGCTCAGTCACTCACTCACGTCCGACCCTTTATGATCCACGGACTGTGACTCCTCTATCCATGGAATTTTCCAGGCAAGAATACTGGAGTGGGTGGCTGCCATTTCCTTCTCCAGGGGATCTTCCCAACCTGGGGATCGAACCTGCATCTCTTGCACCTCTTGCACTGGCAGATGGATTCTCTACCACTGCACCACCTGGGAAGCTCTATTCCTCAGAGTAGCTTTCCTCTAACAAGGACATGGCATTTTGGTGACTGATGTAAAGCCAACACTGTGAGCAGAACTTATTTTCAGAGTTGAACTCTGAGTTGCTGGGAGTTGCATAGAATTGGCAATAGATTCATCCTGCCCTAGGGCAGGTGTAGAGAAAGTTCTGCGTATCATTCTCTCAGAATGCAAACCCAGAGGTGAAGGAGAAGGTCAGGCTCTGGAAAGAAAGATAACCTTGAGAAGGATTTACAGTTAGAACTGTCCCAGAGAATTTTCTTAAAGTTGCTTCACAAGCAGAAGCATCACCCAGGGTAGCATCAAGGCCACAGAGGTCCTGTCTTTCTTGGCTCTGATTTCTGGAAAAGAAACAGGTAAAAGAGAAGAAGAAGGCAACTTCATCCTCCAGTCTGGGTCCCACTGGCTCTCACAGCTGTATCACCTCTGACAGTCTTGAGGTCCCAACTGGAGGACCACACCAGAGTAGCCTTCAGTCCTCTTCATGCACTCCACCACAAGGGGCGCTTCTCACTCAGCCACCTCCATGCTCCTGCCGTTGTCTCCTGGGCCCGCCTAAATTTGGAACATCTGAAAGTAGCAAAAGGGGTTCTTGTTATTCTAGACCTTATAGAGGCAAGGAACAGAAGGGTAACTTGAGAATGATATAACAGTTAATTGGAGGATATAACACACACATATATACATCCAAATACACACACACACACACACACACACACACACACACACACACACACACACCAGACTTCCCTGGTGGTATGGTGGATGGGAGTCCACCCGTCAATACAGGGGACACAGGTTCCACCGCTGGTTTGGGAAGATTCAGCTTGCTGTGGAGCAACTTAGCCCCTGGACCACAATTACTGAGTCAGCACTCTAGAGTCATGTGCTGCAGCCACTGAAGCCCACGTGCCTAGAGCCCATGCTCCGCAAGAAGCAGGCACTGCAATGAGAGGCCTGAGTGCCGCAAGGAGAAGTAGTCCCCACTCACTGAAGCTAGAGAAGGCCTGCAAGCAGCAACGAGGACCCAGAGCAGCTAGAGAAAATTCTTCTTAATTGTTAAAAATAAAGGCAATGAGCTTTTATAATGGAGTAGCAGACATTTAAATAGATATAATATATATTTTTTGTTTGTTTAGTCATTCAGTCATGTCTGACTCTTTGTGATCCCATAGACTATAGCCTGCCAGGCTCCTCTGTCCATGGGATTCTCCAGGCAAGAACACTGGAGTGGGTTGCCATTGCCTTCTCCAGATATAGATATATAGATATAGATATAGATATAGATATAGATATAGATATAGATATAAAGTTAAAATATTTTACGTTATGACCCTGTGTCATGCGTCATTAGGCACTGATGAAACCCTCAGCCAAGACTGTCCAGGAAGATGATCTGGCCCAAGCCTCTTCCTTTGGCACATGCTTCCAGAATCCTTTTCTGAACTCTATTCCAGTCCGCATTTCCCACTAAACCTCACAAGCCCACCTCTTCTGATCAATCAGGTGTCCTTGCCTATATGCCAATTAATCACTGAGATTTCTGAGAGAATTTGTGCAATTACTGAACATTTAGACTTTCAAGTGCTGCGTCTGTGGTTAATTGCATTGCAAGATCCCCATCTATTTCTGTTCTATATCTGACCCAGTTCTCTGCGACAAGTCTCTCTCATCTCTGTGGGAAGTAGTCAAGAAGTCCCAAGGCTGCTAGTGGAAGGGGAAGAATTTATAATTTGGGTGTCACTTGAGAAACATACTCCTTTACTTAAAATCCATTAACACTGCTCCATCCCAAGGCACTAGGACCCTGTTCTTACTGACCAAATCTGGGTCCACTGGCCCAGAGCCAAGGAAGGGGTCCAGGTAGCGAGTGCTTAAGAGGCCTGAACTCCCCCAAGGCTTTCAGGGAAAGGTTTTTAAAGACAGAGCAGAGGGACAGGGTGGGGTGGTGATCAACTCATGGAAATTCTTTTGATTGGTTGGTGGTGAGGTAATTGGGAGTCAGCATCATCAAACATCATCATCACTTCCAAATGATCTGGAATCCACATGCTTGTGTGTGTGTGCTCAGTTGGTCAGCTGTGACTCTTTGTAGCGCACCAGGCTCCTCTACCCATGGAATTTTCCAGGCGAGAATACTGGAGTGGGGCACCTTTTCCTACTCCAGGCATCTTACCAACACAGGGACTGAACTAGCATCTTTTGCATCGCCTGCACTGGCAAGCGAGTTCTTCACCACTAGCACCAGCTGGGAAGCTATCCGTGCTTTTGGGAACATAAAATTAACTCTTTCCACCTGGTGGGAGTTTTGATATCTGCAAAACAGCTCAGACATGCTCAGAATATTATCTTTAATCCTTAAGATGGAACTAAAGGTCTTTGATTTTGTTTAATGGCTAAACTATTATTATTTTGTCTTGCTTGACTGTTTTCCTTTCTCTCTGTACCTCTATGATGAAATTCACTCTTTGGAACTTGGAAAGGCCTACGGGGCTGAAGTTTCTTTGCAGATACGAGGCAGCACATGGTGGGAGGGGTCTGCTCCAGGAAGGCACCACAGGGTTCTGTTCAGCTACTGATTTTCACATACTGCCTCCCTGGGGTTTGCTGTTTCATGCCCACTGGGATGAATCTTGGGCAAAGATCCTATCTTCATTATTGTTACTCACTGTTGTAGACCCTCAGGTCTGTTTTCACAACAAAGCAGACATAAAAACATAGTGACTTAAGGTCACGTTTTTAGAGAGCCTATATGTGTGTGTGTGTGTGTGTGTGTGTGTGTGTGTGTGTGTGTGTGTGTGTGTGTGTGTGTGTGTGTGTGTATATGAGAAGGAAATGGCAATCCACTCCAGTACTATTGCCTGGAAAATCCCAAGGATGGAGGAGCCTGGTAGGCTGCAGTCCGTGGGGTCACAAAGAGTTGGACACGACTGAGCAACTTCAATTCCATTCGATATGTATATATAGCATATAGACCAAATAAGTGCTATTTCCTTCAGTGTCACCCCTGAGGCAGTTACTCTTTCAATTCCTATTGTTATTGCTCAAAAAATTTTCAGAATTCTACTTTTGAAATGGTTCTTGGAATCTATAGCACAAACTTTTCAATATCTTCTGTGGTGATGATCTTTCTTCACGTAGTGTGGCTCAGGGTTTGGAAAACAGTCAAAACTCATTTGGAGCAAACTCTGGTTAACATGTGGTTGATTAAGCTGAAGTGACATCAGTTTGGGGTTTTGCTTTTGCTTTGAGTGTTTTTTTTGTGTGTGTCAAATATTCACTCAGTTTTGGAGAATTGTCAGGAGACAGAAGCGAATCAGTGGGCCATGGCACAGTGTTTTTCTATTGCATAAAATCTCCCAGATGCTTCACTTTTTACGTAATGATTCTCCTGGACTATTTGAGGTAGAGAGTCAAATCTACATAAATAATATATTATGTCAAGGAAACAAATAAACATTGAATCATTTAACAATTTTGCTACACCTATTTTCTGGAATCTCTAAGACACTGTCAATTTAATTTTAGCTTTCAGATCATGTTCAAAAATAATTAACTAAAAATCTTTTGCTTCATCTCTGGGCATTTCCCCAAGAGTTTGTGAAAGACACATGAAAAGAAGAGGTTCATGCAATTTTGAAGGCTGGTAACTCCAAAATGTGCAGAGCAGATGACCAGCTTGAATCCAAAGGCTGTCAGGCTGAAGAATTCTCCCTTACAAGGGGGAGAGTTAGCCTTTTGTTTTACACAGGCCTTCAGCTGATTGGACAAGGCCCACCCACTTTATGGAGGTCAATCTGCCTCACTCAGTGTACTAATTTAAGTGCTAAACTCATCCAAAAATGTCCTCACAGAAACACCCAGAATAATGTTTGACTGAGTATCTGGGCACCTCATGTCTGCCAAGTTGACACAAAATCAACCATCACACAATCTATAGTCACATTTTTCACCATTGCCCCTGATGAAAGACGCAATCTTTCTTTGTCCCCAGAGTATCATAGAATGCTCAAGCCTTGTATATTCACCTTATGCAACTCACATTTTTTGCAGTTGGTGCCAGGGGAGTCTCAGGTAACACACCTGCTCAGGATGAGAACTTAGTTCTAGAACCAAGTTTTGAACTCCAGCGGCAGTATTCTTTCCGCAACCACATTCTGGTGTATTTTCCGTACAACTGACCTTTTTCTACGTAGTTGGTTTGCATCTTTATTTACTTGTACTGCTTTGGGCATCACTGTTAAAGTTCATAGGACAATTGAACCAGTCAAGGTTTTGATGTGAGTTGCAGTGTAAGAATGAACACAAGGTTACTTTGAGCAGCACTGTGTCATCATAGCATCTTTCCAAACATCTTCAAATCTCTTTGTGCAATCAAAAACACTCATTTGACACTTTTTACTCATACACTTATTTCAATATGCCAGCTGTCTACTTAGCAAATTGACTTAACTTTCTTCAAAATGTGAAGTGAGTTCTTTGTTCTGATTACCAGCTACTCCTTTGTACTGTGCAGTGAAGCAATGTGCACCGAGGCTTGCTCTAAGTAAGACACAAGGACTGTTGTGTGTGTTTAAATTTTCCGTTTGAAAATTGGAGGAAGGAGAAGGAGCATGGAACTAAAAGTCAGGAGATGTTGCCTATGGAATTTCACTGCAGCTAAATAGTTTTGAGACCTGGATCCAATAAGTTTATTTCTAAGATTATCGGTAAAAGGAGATACATTCTCTTAAGCTATCCTTTCTCTTTCACATTTGTGCAATAACTCACAAGATACACTCATATACATTGTTTCATTCAACTCTGGCAAATTCATCTTGAAGTAGATATTATCTTTTATGCTGTAGTGTCCATCAGGAGACCTACAATTAAATGTTGCCATATGTCTCTGATAGTATCTTCCTTCTATGCTTCTTAAGCTACAAAGGAGAAGTTATCTGCTTGTTGTTACTGCTCAAGCCAATTGAATAGCTATTCAGGGATCCATGCATAGTAGATCGATCCATTGATCAGATGCTCATCTTGACTACAGGAAATGCAGAACACCCAGTACTTAGGATGGACAAAAACATCGAAACAAAACTTGGTAACTCTTCTAAATCATAGAACAGGTGAACTTTCAGCCTGGGGGCAGCCTGGTGGTGGTGCTGGAAAGCATGGTGTAGGCTTAAGAACTTGAGGAGAAAAGCATAATTTCCCTTCTGAAAGGAGTGAGAGAAGTGATTTTCTCACCCATCTGACATTCTGACATACGTATCTCAAGCCCAAACCTCTCCAACGGCCATCTTCCCATGAATGTCTAATGGGTATCTCAAGATTAACATATATAGAAATAGATCAAATCCCAATCTTCCCCTCCATCATGAAATTTACTTCCTATAGTCTTTCCCTCTCAATTAACAGCTGATTCACCCTCCTATTGACTCAGGCCAAAATCCTTGAAGTCATTCTTGAAACCTGTCTTTCCCTCATACCCCACATCCAAACCATGAGGAAGTCAGATTAGTGCTGCTGCTGCTGCTGCTAAGTCGCTTCAGTCGTGTCCGACTGTGCGACCCCATAGACGGCAGCCCACCAGGCTCCCCCGTTCCTGGGATTCTCCTGGCAAGAACACTGGAGTGGGTTGCCATTTCCTTCTCCAATGCATGAAAGTGAAAAGTGAAAGTGAATTTGTTCAGTCGTGTCCAACTCTTAGTGACCCAATGGACTGTAGCCCACCAGGCTCCTCCATCCATGGGATTTTCCAGGCAAGAGTACTGCTACTTTCTTACAATTTCTACTACTAACTTCCCATATGGCCTTCTTTCTGCACGATTGCAATAATCTACTAATTACTCTCCCTGATTTTATCCTTACCCTCTACTCCTTAGCGTCCATTACCAACACAGCATTCAGAATAATACTATTACAATAAATAGTATTGGAAATACTGCTTGGAAATTTCCAATGGTTTTTGCTTCAGAGTGAAAAACTGAAGAACCTTACCATAACCCCCAAGAATTCTGCTCTCTCTGATCTCATTATTTCCTCTCTTTAGGCATGGCTCACTGATCAGCAGTTACAGGGAACTCCTTGCTGCCTTTCAAAAACTCCAGCAACCTCCCAGCAAAGGTGTCTTCTTTACAATAGTTTAGTCACAGAAATAGAACTTCCTTGAGAGCAAGGATTTTGTCTGTTGTGTTTGCTGATATATCCTCAGTGTCTCACATCATGCCTTGTACAAGGTGGGCACTTAATAAATCTTTGTTGGATTAAATTTAGTGCATAGCCCAGACCTGGATCATCCCATCCTCTCCTCAGGGACAAAGACCTCAGCTCTGTGCAGAAAAGCACTTCTGTGATTGGAAACTTCCCAGTGTCAAGTTCTGCACCTGGATCCCTGGTGTCTTGTCTTAGTTATGAATGAACATTGGGCATCCTATACATTTAAATTAAAAAGTAACTGAAAATTGATTCTGCTAGAAAAAATGTCTTGACACTGGCTTCAGGCACCCTCAGAAACACTTCTTGGCGATATTTTATGCTTCCTTCGTATAACCTTTCCCACCCTGGCAACAATATTGAACAAATTGGGTGCCTCTGTTCCAAGTCTGCATTCAGATGACATGCAGTTCGCATCATCTTTTCACCAGCCTGCCACCTGGTTGGATCTGAGGCTTCATGGAAGACCCTAGTTAAAATCTGACCAAATCCTGAGACTTCTCTGGTAGTCCAGTGGTTAAAAGTCTTCCCGCCAGTGCAGGGGACATGGGTTCAGTTCTCTGTTCTGGGAAGATTTCACATGTCATGGGGCAACTAAGCCTGAGTGTCCCAACTACTGAACCCTTGTGCCCTAGAGCCTGCGCTCCACAACGAGAGAGGCCACCTCAATGAGAAGCCCACACACCATAACTACAGAGTAGCTCGACAACTAGAGAAAGCCTACGTAGCAAACAAGACCAGTGCAGCCAAAAATAAATAATACATAAAAATTTATTTAAAAAAAAGAAAGAAATTCGACCAAATCCTGCCAAGCAATCTAAGGAAGGGAAAGTTAGTGTGTGCCTCATGCCAATTACTATTGGAATAAAAGCAGCTTTAGCTGAACAATAAAAGCATTGTTCATGTGAAGAGCTCATTGAAATTGTATATACAGATGTGGAGCCAGGGTTCTTTGATTTTATAGGTCATTGACAAAGTATGTGAGAGCAGAAAGCTTCTACTGTGACCAGAGGCACAGGGTGGAGAGTAGGGAGGTGAAGGTAACTCACAGGGGCAAGTGTGCCCTGACCTTGGTTTAGCAGTGCAGGGAGCAAAGGCTGTGACCCAGACCCACATTACCATGCCTTTTCAATGTGGTTCCAATGATAAATGAAAGCCATGGCTTTCCAATAAGCTGACATCACTACAGCTATACACAGCGTCATGTCTTCTCACCAGGTTTAAACACATTTGCTTGACAAATTCATTGTTCCATGATCTATCTGCTATAACACTATGCCCAGCTGTTAACTTTAAGACAGCAATTAGCCAAGTGTAAGAAAAACAACACAATGATTTCAGCTTCTTTGGATGCAGATTGGGAAACCCCTTCTCTTTTTTCTTGCCATGGAGATCTCCTTAAGAGTGGGATGGCAATACAAGTTAATGAACATGTATGTCTCCTAGAAAAATGCTCTTATTACATTACAAAAATCTCAAATCTTTGTGCCCTTGAACAACACAGAGGTTAGGAGTGCAGGCCCTTTGTTCAGCTGAAAAATCTGTGTATAGTCAGCCCTCTGTATATGAGGTTCCTCTATATCAGTAGCTCCACATCCATGGATTCAACCAACCCCATGTTGTATAGTACTGCATTATTTTTAAAAACCTAAATGTAAGGGGACCCGCATATTTCAAACCTCTATTGTTCAAGAGTCAACTGTATATGTATTTTAACCTTGAAAAGCACAGATTGAGACAAAAGCAGAGAGTTGTGTTTTCTTAGGCAACAAATATTTTTAAACTGTCATAATATGAAAACAATGACAATAACCTTTTTATGTACTTGATTATTTCCTTTTGAAGACCTCATTATACACAGGCATATGGAGAGAGGAAAAATAATTGTGACTAATTATTTTGGAAATCAGATGTCGTGTTTAAAGGGAAAAAAATGTATGAGTAATCCTGAACCGAGCAGCTGGGGGAAGTGTGACTACTGTTCATCCCTGAAAGAAGCAGGATTTTAAAGCAGTTCATGAACTGAGGTAGCTGAAGAATCCCAAAGAATATTTAACCACTATGAAAAAACTTGAACTTTTATGGAAAAATCAATAAAAGTTTCCATTAAAATATAGGCTGCTTGTTAAGAAATAGTTGATATCTTACTAAATCACAATCCAAGTGTTCTACTTGCATCAAGGATACTTTTCTTCAGAAAACAGATATAAGATCGGATAAAACCAGCAGACTCAGATATGTATGTGTCATTGGTACCACCTGAAATTTTTTAAATGACAAAGAGATCTACAGAAAGAAAACAAAAACTATGATGAGGAGTGATAAAGAAAGTGTATCATGAGTAAGTCAGAAATATTGGACAATTAAAACAATTTAAAATAAAAAATAGATAAGACTGCTGAAGAAATATTTAGAGAGATTAGAATCCAAACATACCCACGTGAGAACATCTGTAAGAGGTCTGGTCCACCAAGTGGAGCGGCGTAGGCTGCAGAGAGAGTGAGCTCAGTCAATGAGAGCTCGTGGAGAAGCCATCTCCTCCCCTGCTTGTTCTCACCTGTGGCCTCAGCAGCCTTTGCCTCAGATTCATTTATGGGCAAACGCCCTGGAGCCAGAGAGGCAGGAAATGGTCCAGGTGATGACTCTAGAGAGGAGACAGGAATTGCCAGGCAAAGAAGAGAAGCCATCGGAAAACCCTGCTGTTCCTCGCCCCCTTGCCCACCTCCCACACACACATACACACTCATACACAGCTGAGCAGGAATAATCTCTCTTCTTGTGTGAGTCTCAGTATATTGTGTTCAAGGAATCAGTTCACTTTATCTAAGCTATTAAATCTGTGAGGATACAGTGGTTCATAATGTTCTTTTACTGTCTTGCTAATGTCTATGGGATCTGCAGTGGTGGCCATTCTTCCTGTCTGATGCTGGATTTCAGCCTTGCAATTCTTCTAACTGTAGTCCACTGTTCTTATACAGAGAAGCTCTGTTGAGGTGGCAGCAGGGCACTGGGGGCGGGGAAGCTTTCTCCCACCTTACCACTGGGTCTCAGTCTTTTCTGAGCCTGGGTTCCAGCACTTGAGGTCATCACAAAGGCTCCTCAGCTTTCTTCTTCCCACTTAGGTGAGATAGGAAGGTTCCACGGGAGCCAGAATTGGGTATGTTGAGTCTCTGTGGTGCAATCAGTTAGTGCTATCGGCTATTAACTGAAAGGTTGGAGGTTTGAACCCACCTAGGGATGACTGCTGGAGAAGGTAATGGCACCCCATTGCAGTACTCTTGCCTGGAAAATCCCATAGATGGAGGAGCCTGGTAAGCTGCAGTCCATGGAGTTGCTAAGAGTCGGATATGACTGAGTGACTTCACTTTCACTTTTCACTTTCATGCATTGGAAAAGGAAATGGCAACCCACTCCAGTGTTCTTGCCTGGAAAATCCTAGGGATGGGGGAGCCTGGTGGGCTGCCATCTACGGGGTGGCACAGAGTCAGACACGACTGAATTGGCTTAGCAGCAGTAGCAGCAGCAGGGACAACTGACCTTGTGATTCTTTTAGTACGTAGTTTAAGGGTTTGCAGTGGCTCAGATGGTAAAGAATCTGCCCACAATGTAGGAACGTGGGTTCAATCCCTGATTTGGGAAGATCCCCTGGAGAAGGAAATGGCAACCCACTCCAGTATTCTTGCCTGCAAAATCCCATGGACAGAGGAGCCTGTTAATTACATCTGTTTATCCTTCCCCCCTGCTGAAAACAAACAGGAATTTTCCCAGGATTTTCATAGAGAGAACTTGATGGGGCTCTTGGAGGTAAAACTCACAAAAGTGGAGGGGCACTTCTAAGACTGGGCCCTTGGAGTTTTGAATGCTCAAATTTGTTCACACTGAGCCTCCTGCAAATATCAATTAGAGTTTAAGTTTTCCTACTAGTACTGGCTCCTGGCAGGCTTCTGTTCCTGAGTTTCTGCTCCTGGTAAGATGTGATTCTCAGCATCCACTTCTCATCCACTTCTCTCTCCCAGGCAAAAAAAAAAAAATCATTTGCCCTGTGACCACAATTCTTTGAGGAACCTTACAAGAGCTATTTTTTCTCAGTTTGTTCAGATTTTCTCTTGTTGCAAAAATTGGAGTGGTAAACATTTGTTATGAAGATGTTTCTAAGAATCTTGTTTGCAAGCTGCTTTGAAGATAGTATTGTATCAGCAAATTAAAGTTATATGCTTCTGTAACGCATATGGAAAATGGTTTAAGAACTGTCTCTATAGAGATATTTCTAAGAATCTTACCTGAAGCTGCATTGGGGGAAATAAAAGAAAGAAAAGAAAAAAAATATTGGGGTGATGCCTTCCAAGTGCTCTACCTGTAGAACTGAAAGTGCAGGAACAGGAAAATGAGCAAGCACTTAAAAGTCACCAAATATGTGAAGAGGACACAAATGGGAGGGACAAATAATGAAATTAAGAAATAGCCAAAAGCCTGAGCTTTTAGGACAACTGAGGAAGACTTAAACAGATATAATTAACAGTCTCAAAGGGTTTTGCATCAAAAAACAAGAACAAATTGGTTTTTTTTAAGCTTAGAAAGGAAAAACATTGGAAGGAAATGTTTTAAGCTTAGAAAGGAAAAAGCATTGATTTTTTAAAAATCAGTTTAATACATGATGTGAAAAGTCAAATAACAAATACAAAGAACAAAATAGTGAACTGGGCAATGGAGGTCGAAAGTCTCTTTGAATTTGGGCAAAACTACCCCAAAATAAACAAGTCATAATAGAAAGTTTGGAGACCTGGAGGACAGATGTTGAATTCAGGTTGAGAAAACAAAATTGAAGGGAGGAAATCATTTTCTGTGCTCATTGTCTAAGAGGCAAACAGTTGTTGGTTTTAAAAATAAAGATTGTTTATATTTAAAGTGTACAACATAATGACTTGATGTGTAACCAGTGAAGTGGTTAGTATAGTCAAGCTAATTAACACGCCTTCACATACCATTCTTTATGTGTGAGGAGAGAGCCTGAAATCAATTCTCTTAGCAAATTTCCTATATTTAATATGGTATTATTAACTAGATTCATCATGCTGTACATTGATTCTCTAGACTTATTTATCTTATGTAACTGCAACTTTGTACCATCTGATCAATATTTCCTCATTTGTTCCATAAAGAGAAAATAATTTTTAGGAGCGAGAGGGAGACCTAAATTAGCATCAAGCAGTCTGTAATGTCCTCCGTCTTAAGGAAATCAAGAACTCTTCTAAGATCCTTCCATCCATCCCCATTTCTCTTCTTTTTATAGAATCTCCTCAAATGACTTGTACATATTCACTGACTCAAGTGTCTCCCTCCAGCCACTCTTGAACACTCTCTGTTTTGCTTGCTCATTTTTTTTTTAATGATCTCTAGATGTTGCAGGCTTCATCTCTGGGACTTCTCATATTCACAGTCACCCTTTCAATGGTAGGGTTCAGTCTAATAGCTTTAAATACCACCTGTACGCTGATGACTCCCAAACTTGTATCTCTAGGCTGAATCTCTCTTGAAACCAAGCCTCATACATTCAGTAGTCTATATAACACCTCTGCATAGAAGTGAAATAACACATCTGAAATCTGTCTTTGAATCCCCTCCTACACCACACCTTCCCTCCAAGGACCTCTCCTGTCCCAGTAAATACGATTGCTTCATCTCATTTGCTGAGACCAAAGCTCCTAAAGTCATCCTTCCTTTGTCTCTTCCTCTTGCATGTCATGTTCACATCTCACACAAAGTTTACTAGCCACAGCAAACCATGTGAGCTCCACTTCAAACGTATCCAGGCTCAGTTACATATGACCTCCGCCCCTCTCATACAAATCAAACCCAGCATTTTCCACCTGCAGTAGCTTCCCAACAATTTCATGCTTCCACTCTTCCTACTGAAGTCTCTGGTGGTAAAGAGTCTGCCTGCAATGCAGGAAATGCAGATTCAATCCCTGCATCAGGAAAATTCCCTGGAGTAGGAAATGGCAACCCACTCCAGTATTCTCGCCTATAGAATCACAGATAGAGCAGCCTGGTGGGCTACAGTCCATGTGTCGCAGAGCTGGACACAACTGTTCAACTACCAAACTCTTCCTACTAAGTGTTAAGTACTGTCTATAGTCAGTTCATCACACAGTTGACAGGATTTATAAAAATTAGACTGTTATTTCCCTGTTCATTCACTCCTGTCTACACCCATAGCTTTCCATGATGCTCATGTTAACATTTAAACTCATCACTATGGTTTATGAGCCTCAGTGATCTGACCTCTGGCCAGCTGTTGACTATCTCTCCTACCACTTTCTCTCCATCCTCTTTGCTCTGATCACACTGGTTCTCTTTTCCTTTCTTAAACATACAAAACTGATTTCAGCCTCAAAACCGTGCTAATTACTCTACCAAGAACACTCTTTTCAGGCATGTGAAATGACCCCTTGAGTTATTAATATCTCTACTCAAATGTCACCTCTCAGGAGAAGTCTCCTCTAACCACTCAAGTAGCAACATCCCTTGCCTAGTCACAATATATTTTCATACTGTGCTTTATTTCAATTCACAGTACTTATGAATAATTTAAATTTTATTATACATATTATACACTGTATCTATTATGTATAGTCTCCCCATGAAAATGTGGAGTTTGTTACATGCACTGCTGTGCCCTCTGTGTATTATAAAACTACCTGGTACATAATGTTTAATGAAGCCTTGTTAATGACTAAAAAAAAATAAATGAATCATGAGAATAAAAAAACAACATTCTAGCTGAAAGAAAGAGATCTAATCATTATGTGATGGTATTTCAGAATACAAAGGGTACAGGAGATATTTCTAAAACTTCCATAAAGAACATGAGTTACTTCTTAGAACACGTTTTATCTCATGAAAAATTGTAGAAAGCACAAACAGGTTTAAGGAATAAAGAGGTTGTATTATCACCTCTTAGGAAAGCCCAGTAATGGGACAGCTTTCAAAGGCTGGTCGATTTAGTAGCTCAATAATGTCACCAGAGATCCCCTTTCTTTTCATCTCTGTTCTGCTATACACAGAATTAATTCTTTTCTAAGACTGGCTTATTGTATTGACTGCCAATCTCAGTTGGAGCTACATGCTTCTTTGTTTATACAAAGGGAGAGAGAAAGCAAGCTTTTTCTTTAGAATCTCTGGATTCTAACCAAGATTAGGATTAGCAGACTTCTTTAATACATATACTCCCAGACTTTCCTGGTGGTCCAGTGGTTAAGAATCTACCTGCTAATGCAGGGGACATGGGTTTGATTCCTGGTCCAGGAAGATTTCCACATGCCATGGCGCAGCTAAGCCTGTGCACCACAGCTAATGAGCCAGTGCAAGAGGAGAAGCCACTGTAATGAGAAACCCACACACCACGACTAGACAGTAGCCCCCACTCACTGCAACTAGAGAAAGCCCGAGCAGGGCAGTGAAGACCCAGTGCAGTCAAAACAAAACAAAACAAAAAAACCAAACTGACATATCCCCACACCTGGACCAATGAAGAAGTTTGCAGGAATGCACTGTGATCACTGGCTTAAGCCAACCTAGGGCCCTGAAGCTGTGGGGTGTGGGGAGGGTCATCTTTATCCATAGCACATGGAGTAAGAGGCACAAATGTGAATGTGCAAAAGAAAACCTAGGTGTTGGGAAGAAGAGAGGTGGGATGAGTGCTGGAAAGTGGTTAATGTGAGTCACACCCACAGAAGGATGGCAGTCAGAAGGGTACCAGATGTCACAGGTAACTCTGTGATGGGAGAAATCAAACCAAAGGTCTGAAGAGAAAGACTTTGAGCCTAGAATTCTATAACCAGCTAAACTAGCCAGACTCATGGCTGAAGCAAGGATGACAGTGCACACAGAAAGAATAAAGTTTATTGACCACAAATGCTCTCTGAAAAGTTATTGGAAAACATACTCTAGTCAAACAAATGTTTTCAAAAAAGAGGAAGCTATGAGATATAAGGAATAGTAACAAAGAGACAAAATTAGCATCAGTATTAGTCATTGTTGCTCCCGCTGCTGCTAAGTCACTTCAGTCGTGTCTGACTCTGTGCGACCCCACATAGACGGCAACCCACCAGGCTCCCCTGTCCCTGGGATTCTCCAGGCAAGAACACTGGAGTGGTTTGCCATTTCCTTCTCCAATGCATGAAAGTGAAAAGTCAGAGTGAAGTCATTCAGTCGTGTCTGACTCTTAGCGACCCCATGAACTGCAGCCCACCAGGCTCCTGTGTCCATGGGATTTTCCAAGCAAGAGTACTTAAGTAAAAACAAATCAAGCACAGGATGAAAGTAAAATCACAGAGAAGGAATTCTCTGGTGGTCCAGTGGTTAAGAATTCACCTTGCAATGCAGAGGGTGTTGGTTTGATCCTTGGTCAGGGAACTAAGATCCCATGTGCCTTGTGGTCAAAAAACAAACACATAAAATAAAAACAGAAGCAATATTGTTACAAATTCAATAAAGAATTTAAAACTGGTCCACACCAAAAAAACTTAAAAAAAAAAATCACAGGTAACATCATAGAAAAAGTAGCAAAAGAAGAGAGGGATGAGGTAAATTAAATCATGTTACAATGCTTTTCTTTTCATATTAATAGGATGTAGATAGTGCATTACTTAGCTATTGAAAAAATATTGCATCTAAATTTGTGTGCTTAAAAGGTAACAGTATTAGAAATAGAACATATATCTTCCAAACTATTTGTGTGTGGAGAGGAGTGGAAGATGAAACTATGAAATCACAACTAAATGAAAACTTTTGAAAGATATTTATTTATTTATTGTCAGGTCTTAGGTGGGGGTACTTGGGATCTTCATTGTGATGGGTGGGCTCCTCTCCAGTGGTGGCGTGCAGGCTCCAGAGCACATGAGCTCAGTAGTTGTGGCACGTGAGATCTTAGTTCCCCAACCAGGGATCAAAGTCATGTTCCATGCATTGGAAGGAGGATTTTTAACCTCTGGACCACCAGGGAAGTCCTGAAAATCTTTTAAAATATAGGAAAGAGAAAAGAGAAATAATAGATAAGAAAATAGAAAAAAATGAGAGGAATAAATCAAAGTCTATCAATGGAACCATATGTCAAGAAATTAAAATTTTATATTTAATTTGTTTTAAAACTCAAACAAAGTCCAGGTTTATCCTATTTATCAGAGACATTTCAAAATGCTGACTTCTATGATATAGTCCTACATTTGTGATGAATTCCTCTTTCCTGTGTGAATCGGCTGTAATGTTGCTTTAAAGCAAAATTCTTAATCAGTATTAGTAGAATGAATGTGTAACTCCTTTCCTCAAGTCCATTGTAAGACCTTAACAGCAAGAAACATGTCACTTTCATTCATTCAACTAATATTTAGTAAGCACATGCTAGGTACCAGACACTGGTATAGGAACCTAGAACACAACAATATCGAAAATGCCTATATCAGGATGTACTAGTATAGACAAGACAATCAGGGGAGACCTCTCTGAAAAGGAGATATTCAGATAAAAATCCGACAGAGGTTAGGGAGTAAACATTGATGTTAACGGGAAAAGAATGATAAATGCAAAGGTACTGAGGTGGGAACGTGTTTGGCATTTGAGGAAGAGGAGCCAGAGTGGCTGGGGTGGAGTGGGTAAAAAAAGTGAGTTGGAAATGGAGTTGATAAGGGAGCCTGGTTCCATGTTCTGTAGAGCCTTAGATTTGAATTGTAGGGTGATGGGAAGCCACTGGAGGGCTTAGAGAAGGAGAGAGCCTTATCTGATAGATACTTTTAAGTGATCATTCTCTTTGGAGTGTAGAGAATTAACTAGGGTGGAAATGCGAAGAGGGCAAGTGAGGAGGAGAAAAAGAAACTAAAAGGGCTACTCTTACAGGATCCAGGCAAGACAGAAAGATGCTTTCACTAGAATGATTGTGGAGGAAGTGAGAAATGGGCAAATCAGAATGGAATCCAAAGACTGAGCTCATAGGATTCCCCATAGATGTAATATATCTGCCAAAGAGACGAAAAAAGAGGATTTGAGAATGGCTCCAAGGATTTGGGCTTAAGTAACTGGTAGACTGCAATTGCCATTTCCTGAGAAAGGAAAGACTTGGAGGAAAGTAGTGGGTAAGGATATTACTCAGTTGCTCAGTCATGTCCAACTCTTTGCGACCCCATGGACTGTACCCTGCTAGGTTCCTCTGTCCATGGGATTCTCCAGGCAAGAATACTGGAGTGGATAGCCATTCGCTTCTCCAGGGGATCTTCCTGACCCAGGGATTGAACCTGGGTCTCCTGTGTCTCCTGCATTGCAAACAGATTCTTTACTGCTGAGCCATCAGGGAAGCTGATTAGGAAAACAAAGAATTGTATTTTTCACATGCTAATATTATAATAAATTAGGTATCCAAGTGAGATGTCAAAGAGGCTGTTGGACACACAAATAGAATCTCAGAGGAGAGCAGATTCATGAATACTCACTTTCCTGTTATTCTTCATATCTCTTTATCTGGCACAATATTATAGATAATTTTTTTGTATCTATTCAACTTCTTTCAAAATATTTTGAAAGGGGAAGCAAGCTTGGTGTCATAATATTATAACCTTATATTTGGAGGCAGGATCATAAATATTTGTTTCATTATGAGGCTTCATACATTACACATGTATTTCATCTCTTCTTTGTGGGTATGAAACAAAAGAAAAATGAAAAAAAGAGACTGGGAGGTTAAGATATATAAACTGAAGTTTGGATAACTCTTGAGCTTGAAACTAAGAAACAGCAGAGAACTCGGGCTGCAGTTGAAATTTGACATGGGATCAAACCCATGCTGACTGGGTGTCAGCATGCTTGCGTGTAGATGGAATGACCAGGAAAGAAAGCACGATGATATAAAGGAGGAGGAACGGAACCCACTACACATTGCTGCAGCTGGCCTTGGTGTTGAGTAAGCCATTTTCCTCCATCTCAGTAGGGAAGGGCTAGGGGGTGGTTCCCATGGGGCACATTGAGCAGGCTGGCGGTTTCTCCTCGGCATCCACGATACAGCCGCAGGCCTCCCAGGTGCTCCTCTGCCGGGACTGCTTTAAAAGAAGATGGAATTCCCCTTTCATACTTGTTAGCATTTGTCTTACATATTGTGGTGCTCCTATATTGGGTGCATATATATTTATAATTGTTATATCTTCTTCTTGGATTGTTCCTTTGATCATTATGTAGTGGCCTTCTTTGTCTCTTTTCACAGCCTTTGTTTTAAAGTCTATTTTATCGGATATGAGTATTGCCACTCCTGCTTTCTTTTGGTCTCTATTCGCGTGGTATATCTTTTTCCAGCCCTTCACTTTCAGTCTGTATGTGTCCCTTGTTTTGAGGTGGGTCTCTTGTAAGCAGCATATAGAGGGGTCTTGTTTTTGTATCCATTCGGCCAGTCTTTGTCTTTTGGTTGGGGCGTTCAACCCATTTACGTTTAAGGTAATTATTGATAAGTATGATCCCGTTGCCATTTGCTTTATTGTTTTGGGTTCGGGTTTATACACCCTTTTCGTGTTTCCTGTCTAGAGGATATCCTTTAGAATTTGTTGGAGAGCTGGTTTGGTGGTGCTGAAGTGGTGCTGGGAAAACTGGTCAACCACTTGTAAAAGAATGAAACTAGATCACTTTCTAACACCCCACACAGAAATAAACTCAAAATGGATTAAAGATCTAAATGTAAGATCAGAAACTATAAAACTCCTAGAGGAGAACATAGGCAAACACTCTCAGACATAAATCACAGCAGGATCCTCTATGATCCACCTCCCAGAATGCTGGAAATAAAAGCAAAAATAAACAAATGGGATCTAATTAAAATTAAAAGCTTCTGCACAACAAAGGAAAATATAAGCAAGGTGAAAAGACAGCCTTCTGAATGGGAGAAAATAATAGCAAATGAAGCAACTGACAAACAACTAATCTCAAAAATATACAAGCAACTTCTTTTTTTTTTTTTTTCTTGGGCTTAGAGTCTGATTTAATGCTTACTCTGTGCCTGATGCTTTTTTAGGAACATTAGATATATCTTTGACTTTTAATTTTACATTAACCAGCCAGTCAGCTACTACTAAACTGAGATGCTTTGTTGAATTAATAATATGTATATAGCAAATGTTATAATATATTTTACTATACCATAATATACAGTATATATTTAAGTGATGTAACATATATACATAAATGCATACTGTTAACATATAACATATAGCATATGATATACATAATACATATAAAATGTATGTTTTTATATATATATATATGCACATATATACCTATATAAAACAAATGCTTATGTACAGATACACAATATATAACACTGAAGGAAATAATGCTGCTCTAATATGTTTGATGGCTGAAATGTGTTGAACTATTCTTTCATCTTCATCTACCTTCCCCACATCTTCCGAGGCACCTCCTCAGAGCTCAGTTTGAAAGCCTTCATCTAGCTCTGGATTTTCATTTGTATGTGGACATGCTGAGATTCAGAGAGAGAAAGTGACTTGTTTAAGGTCTCAGAACTAATTAATGGCTGAGCCAAGGTTAGAAATCTGATCTTCAGGTGAAAAAACTGAAGCTCAGTGATTTTGTCACTTGTTCAGAGTTCACAGGCTGTAAGTGATAAAACTACAGTTAAATTATGATTGACCCTATTCTTCCCTGTGTTCATTAAACTGAACCTAGAAACACTGGTATTAACTTTCCTTTACAGGTATATTCATGGCATCCCTCAGTCCAAAGCTCTACTCTGGCCTCAGTTTCAGTTCAGTTCAGTTCAGTTGCTTGGTCATATCCAACTCTTGTGACCCCATGACACATATTAATCAAATTAACAAAGATCAAACACAAAGAACAAATATTAAAAGCAGCAAGGGAAAAACAACAAATAACACACAAGGGGATTCCCATCAGGATAACAGCTGATCTGTCAATAGAAACTCTTCAGGCCAGGAGGGAATGGCAAGACATACTTAAAGTGATGAAAGACAATAACCTACAGCCCAGATTACTGTACCCAGCAAGGATCTCGTTCAAATACGAAGGAGAAATCAAAAGCTTTACAGACAAGCAAAAGCTGAGAGAATTCAGCACCACCAAACCAGCTCTCCAACAAATTCTAAAGGATATCCTCTAGACAGGAAACACGAAAGGGTGTATAAACCCGAACCCAAAACAATAAAGCAAATGGCAATGGGATCATACTTATCAATAATTACCTTAAACGTAAATGGGTTGAACGCCCCAACCAAAAGACAAAGACTGGCCGAATGGATACAAAAACAAGACCCCTCTATATGCTGCTTACAAGAGACCCACCTCAAAACAAGGGACACATACAGACTGAAAGTGAAGGGCTGGAAAAAGATATACCACGCGAATAGAGACCAAAAGAAAGCAGGAGTGGCAATACTCATATCCGATAAAATAGACTTTAAAACAAAGGCTGTGAAAAGAGACAAAGAAGGCCACTACATAATGATCAAAGGAACAATCCAAGAAGAAGATATAACAATTATAAATATATATGCACCCAATATAGGAGCACCACAATATGTAAGACAAATGCTAACAAGTATGAAAGGGGAAATCAACAATAACACAATAATAGTGGGAGACTTTAATACCCCACTCACACCTATGGACAGATCAACTAAACAGAAAATTAACAAAGAAACGCAAACTTTAAATGATACATTAGATCAGTTAGACCTAATTGATATCTATAGGACATTTCACCCCAAAACAACGAATTTCACCTTTTTTCAAGTGCTCATGGAACCTTCTCCAGGATAGATCACATCCTGGGCCATAAATCTAAACTTGATAAATTCAAAAAATCGAAATCATTCCAAGCATCTTTTCTGACCATAATGCATTAAGATTAGATCTCAATTACAGGAGAAAAACTATTAAAAATTCCAACATATGGAGGTTGAACAACACACTTCTGAATAACCAAAAAATCACAGAAGAAATCAAAAAAGAAATCAAAATATGCATAGAAACTAATGAAAATGAAAACACAACAACCCAAAACCTGTGGGACACTATAAAAGCAGTGCTAAGAGGAAAGTTCATAGCAATACAGGCATACCTCAAGAAACAAGAAAAAGTCAAATAAATAACCTAACTCTACAACTAAAGCAACTAGAAAAGGAAGAGTTGGAGAACCCCAGAGTGAGTAGAAGGAACAAAATCTTAAAAATTAGGGCAGAAATAAATGCAAAAGAAACAAAAGAGACCATAGCAAAAATCAACAAAGCCAAAAGCTGGTTCTTTGAAAGGATAAATAAAATTGACAAACCATTAGCCAGACTCATCAAGAAGCAAAGAGAGAAAAATCAAATCAATAAAATTAGAAATGAAAATGGAGAGATCACAACAGACAACACAGAAATACAAAGGATCATAAGAGACTACTATCAGCAGTTGTATGCCAATAAAATGGACAACGTGGAAGAAATGGACAAATTCTTAGAAAAGTACAATTTTCCAAAACTGAACCAGGAAGAAATCGAAAATCTTAACAGACCCATCACAAGCACGGAAATTGATACTGTAATCAGAAATCTTCCAGCAAACAAAAGCCCAGGTCCAGATGGCTTCACAGCTGAATTCTACCAAAAATTTCGAGAAGAGCTAACACCTATCCTACTCAAACTCTTCCAGAAAATTGCAGAGGAAGGTAAACTTCCAAACTCATTCTATGAGGCCACCATCACCCTAATACCAAAACCTGACAAAGATGTCACAAAAAAAGAAAACTACAGGCCAATATCTCTGATGAACATAGATGCAAAAATCCTCAACAAAATTCTAGCAATCAGAATCCAACAACACATTAAAAAGATCATACACCATGACCAAGTGGGCTTTATCCCAGGGATGCAAGGATTCTTCAATATCCGCAAATCAATCAATGTAATTCACCACATTAACAAATTGAAAAATAAAAGCCATATCATTATCTCAATAGATGCAGAGAAGGCCTTTGACAAAATTCAACATCCATTTATGATAAAAACTCTCCAGAAAGCAGGAATATACAAGCAACTTCTGCAGCTCAACTCCAGAAAAATAAACGACCCTATCAAAAAATGGGCCAAAGAACTAAATAGACATTTCTCCAAAGAAGACATACGGATGGCTAACAAACACATGAAAAGATGCTCAACATCACTCATTATTAGAGAAATGCAAATCAAAACCACAATGAGGTACCACTTCACACCAGTCAGAATGGCTGCGATCCAAAAATCTGCAAGCAATAAATGCTGGAGAGGGTGTGGAGAAAAGGGAACCCTCCTACACTGTTGGTGGGAATGCAAACTAGTACAGCCACTATGGAGAACAGTGTGGAGATTCCTTAAAAACTTGCAAATAGAACTACCTTATGACCCAGCAATCCCACTGCTGGGCATACACACCGAGGAAACCAGAATTGAAAGAGACACATGTACCCCAATGTTCATCGCAGCACTGTTTATAATAGCCAGGACATGGAAACAACCTAGATGTCCATCAGCAGATGAATGGATAAGAAAGCTGTGGTACATATACACAATGGAGTATTACTCAGCCGTTAAAAAGAATTCATTTGAATCAGTTCTGATGAGATGGATGAAACTGGAGCCGATTATACAGAGTGAAGTAAGCCAGAAAGAAAAACACCAATACAGTATACTAACACATATATGTGGAATTTAGGAAGATGGCAATGAAGACCCTGTATGCAAGACAGGGAAAGAGACACAGATGTGTATAACGGACTTTTGGACTCAGAGGGAGAGGGAGAGGGTGGGATGATTTGGGAGAATGACATTCTAACATGTATACTATCATGTGAATTGAATCGCCAGTCTATGTCTGACGCAGGATGCAGCATGCTTGGGGCTGGTGCATGGGGATGACCCAGAAAGATGTTATGGGGAGGGAGGTGGGAGGGGGGTTCATGTTTGGGAATGCATGTAAGAATTAAAGATTTTAAAATTTAAAAAATAAAAAACTAAAAAAAAAAAAAAAAAAAGAAGATGGAAGCTTTTGCGCTTCCCTGGTGGCTCAGTTGGTAAAGAATGTGCCTGCAATGCTGGAGACTGGGGTTCGACCCCTGGGTCAGGAAGATCCCTTGGAGAAGGGATTGGCAACCCACTCCAGTGTTCTTTCCTGGGAAATCCCACGGACAGAGGAGCTTGGCGGGCTATGGTCCGTGGGGTCACAAAAGTCGGATGCGGCTAAACCACCACCAAAAATACCTAATGCCTAGACCTCACCTTGAACCAATCAAATCACATCCTGTAGGAACGAGGCTTTGGTTTCGTTTTAAAGCTTTTTATTTGTTTAAAAGCTTTCTGGGAAATTGGAATGTGGGTCCAAGGTTGAGAAATAAAGTTCTAACTCCTGAAAATGCATTGAGTGGACAAAAGAAGGCAGCAAACGTCCTTAGTGGATGAGATAGCAAAGCCTTCAATAACCTGGACATGGAAATGCCATTTGGAAAAATGTCTCAGGCCCCGCTAAGCTGTGTCCTGCGAAGCCTGTAAATTCTCTTTTCTCTGTCCAGCCTCGACCCAAACTCCTCTCCATAAAACTTCATTAGCATTCCCAGAGCACCTACTTTTGGCAAAATACTTCACTGTGTGGAAAGGAAATACGTTCTATTATACCCACAAGAGGAAAATAAAGCTCATGGAGAAGAGGACCAAATGAGGCTCTGTGGGCAGAATCTGATGGTTAACATCAGCACTTGCTTGATTTTGAGTTTTTCTCCAACCTTTGAGCTTCACTCTCCCCTTTTCTCTGCAGTGTTCCTTAGACTACGCCTGCGATATTTAGAACTGGGAGAATCCATGGGAATGTCTGCACTGATGGCTTGTGACTTTTGTTTTTAAATTGAAGCCCCACAGTCTCTATCCAAGCAATGCATAAGCTGACATGGGTCAGGGGGCAGGGCAGGGAAGTTGACGAGCAGCTTCTTGGGTAGAAGAGGCAGAGGGAGCAACAGAAGCCCCACCTCCCTTCTTCAGGAGGCCAAAAGAGGCCTATGAAAACCTAGACAGAACGAATCCCAAGTCTGTAGATGAAGAAATGGGGTAGGGACTTCCCTGATGGTCCAGTGGTTAAGAGCCCAGCTGCCAATGCAGGGCACACGGGTTCCATCCCTGTCCTGGGAAGATTCCACAAGCTTAGGCACCACAACTACTGAAGCCCGTGAGCCCCAGAGCCTGTGCTCCGATCCACAGCAAGAGCAGCCACCGCATTGGGAAGCCCACAACCTCAAACAGAGAGTAGCCCGGCTTGTCATAACTAGAGAAAGCTTGTGTGCAGCAACTAAGACCCAGTACAACCCAAAATAAATAGCTAACATTTTTTAAAAATAGGCGAGGAGAGCTGATGTATCTTGTTCAAAGACAACCAACCAGGGAAGGACCAGATTCAGCAGATGGCCCGAGTCCCAGCCCCTGTGTCTTCTATACCCCAAACTTCCTTCTGCCTTTGTAGAGACACAGTGCACTGGCTAGGGAAAAAAAAGTTTAAAAGCTGTGATCAGGAGACTAATCAAGGTGTAACTTGCTGTCGTTGCTACTGTTTAGTCATGTCCCAGTCTTTGCAGACCTGTGGACTCTAGCCTGCAGGCTCCTCTGTCCATGGGATTTCCCAGGCAAGAATATTGGAGTGGGCTGTCAGTTCCTTCACCCAGGGATCTTCCTGACCCATGGATCAAACCTGAGTTTCCTGCTTGGCAGGTGGATTTTTTACCACTGAGCCATCTGGGAGGCCCCTGGTCTACTGTATAGCTTACCAAATATGGAATTCGGTTTCCAGAGATAGCAAATAAAAATACAGAACACAAGTTAAATGTAAATTTCAGATATACAATAAATAACTTTAGTATAAGTATATCCCTTGTAGTACTTGTGATATACAAAAATATTGATTGTTTACCTGATCTTCAGATTCAACTGGGCATCCTGTTATTTTATCTGACAGACTTTTCTGAAGTGAATCCTGAAAATACTGATAATTCTACCACATTCTGATGAACTGAGTGATGGTCAAAATCATTTCAACATAAGGGAATTATGAAGAAGGGAATTCAACACACTCTAGTTAAGAAAAACACACACCATCCCCCAGACAATGGTAAGTAATGTAGATCCAGAGTTGAGAAACAGAATTCCAGCTCCTGAAAATGTACTGAAGAAATAAAGCAAAAAAGAAAATTTTGGTAGTGAATGAGTCTAGCATAGTCTGGCGTTGCAAGGCATTCAATCATTTTACAGACTCAAAAATCCTAAAGTCTTGGAACCGACTGAAGGAGGAAAATTAAATTTAAAAACTCATGATTTTTCCAAAGATAGGGCTTGTTCAACTCTTCTTTCACAAAGAAAGCCCAGTTCCTTCTCAGATGGTGACTTGCTGTCAGCCTTGAAGGGCTGTGGAGGATTCTTTTTTTATCCCAATAATCCATTAGCCATAACAATGGCCAGCCTAAGAAATCAGAGAGGGATCTTAGGTCACAGATTGGAGGAAGTGAGTCCTTTTTATTTGGCACTTTGGGAAATTCAGAATGCTTTTAGAATCTTGATAGTATTATCAAGAATTCAGCTCTCATTCAGCCTTGCAAAGAGCTAAGAAGACTTAAAAAATCCATTTTGGCTGGCCAGATTTCACCCCATTGCACCATAATTGCCTACTGCTTAAAGCTCAACATTCAGAAAACTAAGATCATGGCATCCAGTCCCATCACTTCATGGCAAATAGATGGGGAAACAGTGGAAACAGTGGCTGACTTTATTTTTCTGGGCTCCAAAATCACTGCAGATGGTGACTGCAGCCATGAAATTAAAAGATGCTTACTCCTTGGAAGGAAAGTTATGACCAACCTAGACAGCATATTAAAAAGCAGAGCCATTGCTTTGCCAACAAAGGTCCATCTAGTCAAGGCTATGGTTTTTCCAGTAGTCATGTATGGATGTGAGAGGTGGACTATAAAGAAAGCTGAGTGCTGAAGGATTGATGCTTTTGAACTGTGGTATTGGAGAAGACTCTTGAGAGTCCCTTGGACTGCAAGGAGATCCAACCAGTCCATCCTAAAGGAGATCAGTCCTGGGTGTCCATTGGAAGGACTGATGTTGAAGCTAAAACTCCAATACTTTGGCCACCTGATGTGAAGAGCTGACTCATTCGAAAAGACCTTGCTGCTGGGAAAGATTGAGGGCAGGAGGAGAAGGGGATGACAGAGGATGAGGTGGTTGGATGGCATCATGGACTAGATGGACATAGGTTTGGGTGGACTCCGGGAGTTGGTGTTGGACAGGGAGGCTTGGCGTTCATGGGGTTGCAGAGTCAGACACGATTGAGCGACTGAAATGCACTGAACTGAACTGAACTGACACACATATACCTCTTTTTAAGAGTTAACTCCAGCCTGGATTTCCCAGGAAAGTCTCACCGAAAGGATGTTGAAGGACATGTCTCTAAGGAGAAAAGAGAAAGTAAGAAATTAAATACCTTGCTTAGAGGATGATGGCGATCATGCTTATTTAAAATCCACAGATAATCTCAGACATGATTGCTAGTAGCTTTAACTTGTCACTTCCCCTTTTTGTTTTTAAGTCAAACATACAAAAAGATTATGCAGTGAACCCACTCTTATTGCTTCCCTCTTACCCTTTACCCTCTGGTGTATCCAGGCTGTATTGGTGTATTCACACCTGATAATGGGCAAAGCACCAGATGGGGAGGAGTAGGAGGGGTTGGGGTAGAGAGGTGGTGGACAGATGGGAGGGAGGCCAGGGCAAGGAATAGAGCAGGAGGCTTTGATGATTCACATTTTTCATGTTTATTTCCTCAAAAATCAGAATTCTTCTTTAAGGGAGGGTGGGATGAATGGGGAGGCTGGGCTGACATATAGGCACTACCATGTATAAAAGAGGTAGCGAGAACCTGTTATAAAGCGCAGGAAGCTTAGCTGGGTGCTCTGTGATGAGCTGCAAGTCGGGATAACAGGCCGGGATGGGAGGGAGGCCCAGAGGGAGGGATATATGTATGCACTTGGCTGCTTTACTTCATTGTACAGCGGAAGCTAGCACAAAACTGTAAAACAATTATACCCCAATGTTTAAAAAATGTTAGAATTGACTGTGTGCCTTTGAAGAGGGAAAAGGAGAAACGAAGCTAGAAGGCAGTGTGGGGGGAAATTACAGAGAAGGAACAGAGAAATCTCTTTGCGTTATACCTTCATTTAAAATATTTAACAGTGTAGGTGTGTACCAAAGAATTGGCAGAAGATTTCAATGCCAGAAGTTAAGAATGTACTCTAGTAAATCAATTCAATTTTTCTTTTAAAATAAAAATTAAACTAAAAAAATAATATACTCTAGTCCTTCATTTTAACCCTGGGGTTGGGCAAGGGCTCTGACTACATGTCAGGCTGGGAGCTGAAGCAAGATAAGCCTCTGTCATCACCTGCTTGGAACAAGCCTGATGGGAGAAGAAATCGACAGGCTTTGGCACCTACTTCCCACTGGAAGATGGCTAGGGACCAGGCGGTACCTGAGCCAACTTGCCCTAGGTCTTGCCAGCTTCCTTCCATAAGAATTGTGCAAAGCGAGGCATAGCACAGCAGAAGTGGTTTCCAGAAAATGATGCCTCCTTTAAGGTTTTGGAGCTGAATGGCACAGGCATGAACCTGCACCTGGAGTGGTGATTTTCACTCTCAAGTGTAAAGACTTGAAGGATCTGACTCGGCATGACACCACCCCAAGCTGCATCCTAGAGCAAGATGACGCTGTTGTGTTGGTTTAGGCGCTTAGTTGCATCTGACTCTTTTGCAACCTCATGGAGTGTAGGTAGCCCGTCAGGCTTCTCTGTCCATGGGATTCTCCAGGCAAGAATACTGGAGTGGATTGCCATTTCTTTCTCCGGGGGATCTTCCTGACCCAAGGATCAAATTCATGTCTCCTGCATTGGCAGGCAGATTCTTTGCCCCCGAGCCACCAGGGAAGCCCATATCTTTCTGCAAATACCAGTACATGAAGATGATCCTACATTGTAGAAATACTGAGAAAGCAATGTCAACAGCTGGGAAAACAGCTTGTCCAGCCTCAGAAACTTACAAAGGATTTATGTCTGGCACACTTAAGAAACTCGTGAAAATAAATAGAAAAACATCAGGGAACCGTTTAGAATACAAGTAAAGGAAATGAATAAGCAATTCACAGAAATGAAAAGCTGAAGAGCTAACAAGAATTTAAAGACAGGTTCCTATTCGTTAGAAATTAGAGGTGCAAAAATTAAAGCAACAATGCAATAATATCACTCTACTCATTTTTTAAATGATGGATAACATCCAGTTCTAGGGGTGATCAGAGGCTGCAGGAATCCTCACATGCTGCTGAAGATAATATGAATCGATATGGCCTTGCATGCATGCTAAGTTGCCTCAGTAGTTCTGTCTCTTTGCATCCCCATAGACTGTAGCCCTCCAAGCTCCTCTGTCCACGAGATTAACCAGGCAAGAATACTGGAGTGGATAGCCATTCCCTTCTCCAGGGGTTTTCCCAACCCAGGGATCGAACCCACGTCTCTTACATCTCCTGCATTGGCAAATAGGTTCTTTACCATTGGCGTCACCTGGGAAGCCCTGGATATGGCCTTAATGGAGAATAATTTTTAATGCCTAATGGAATGAGGTATGTATACCACTGTATCTAGCAGTTCTGTCCCGGTAGACATCTCAGAAACAGTAGCACCCACCTTCATAAAGATATAGTAATACATTCCTAACTACATTAGTAGTGCCGATGGCAGCAAAGAGCAGGTGGTAACATTTATGTATGTACCTACAGAAGTAGATGAGTAAAATTTTATGTGCCTGCAATGGGACATTTTGTAGCAGTCAGAAGAAAGGAAGGCTACATGGAGGGTCTGGGAAAAAGCAAAGTAGAATGAAGAAAAATGAGAAACAAATAGACATGTTTTCCAATATAATTAATATAAATTAAGGACACATTTACATGAGCTTTATACATTTTTCAAGACTAACCAGAGGGATTAAATTAAATATATAAATTAAATATTATTTTTCAATATATATAATTATAATATTATATAAAATATTTAAAATAACAAAAATAGATGACATGGGCCACACTCCATCACAATGAACTCCTCCTGAGGTTCTGTGCCAACTCTGTGTCACCCTGGATACACGAACTGATAAATATCTAGCAGTCTATGGTGAGGACATGCATTGAACAGAGTAGATCTGGATGGGGAGAGAATGAGAGCAGCTGAACAGGCAACAAAGAAGTAAGTGAGGGCCTTGAATGAAGTAAGGAATATACTCAACTCATCCTGTAAGGTCAGGTCACAAAAAGAAGGTAAACTCTGAGGAGGATGTAACATTGTCCGGTGATACACCCATTATATATTGGTTTTCAACCCAGTCCCCAAACCAAGAGTAGGGTGGTCATCCAAAGGAATTGTGTTGCTTCCCTGATGCAGAGTCTGAATGTCTCCATAATTTCACCTCTCTAATCCTCACTTGCCCTTCAACTCAAAAGTCATTCATTCATTTCATTCAATGTGCCCAGAGCTGTTCTAGGTATTGGAGAGATGATGGACACAGCCCCTGCTGTTGTCATGGAGCTGCTGTTCTAATTGTCTTGCAGTGGCTTTGGAGGGAGGACCAGGGGCCTCCCCTGCTACAGGCTCTCTAGGGGCATTTGCCTTTTTCTTAGGGACCACCTGACAGTCTCCCCTTCTTGATCCTAATGAACTCAAATTCCCCAGCACCCAACTCAAGAATAGGCTGGATACATCTGCCCCTCCTAATCCATTAGTCTCCTCATCAGCCCATGTTCCTTTTCCATGGAGAATCTGCTTCTCTGACATTTCAGGGGGATCCAACTGCTTTTGAACTTCAGTGGTCCGTAAACCTACTCACCAGCTCCCCTACTCTGGGGCTTCCATTGTTCTTGGCATAGTTGCCACTTGACTTCATGAGACAAGGTAACCATGGACTCCTGGTCCTCAAGGTACCTCTTAGCTCCCAGGCTCTTGTGGTTCCTGGAAGCCATAGCACCAAGCTTAGCCAAGAGAGCCTGTAGATGTGGGTAATGAAATCTCCCTCGTCATCAACTGCCTTTCCCAGCGACCTCCCCTTGCTGTCAATGGGATGTACGTGATGAAAGCCTCTTGAGGGGGCTTAGTCAGTCTTCTGCCAGGGCCTGGGGAGACAGTGGCTTTTGCCTGTCTTCAGTAGCCCCTCTGTCATACTGTGACTTAGGCCATCCCTTGGTGCCATCTGGAACTCACAGGCAGGAGGATCATAGGTATCCCTGTCCCTCATCCCCACAGCATCTACAAGTATGTTCAGACAGATCACAGCTGATGTGCCATGGGACCACGTTCCCGTAGAGATCTCCAGCCCTCACTGATCTCTTTTTTTAATCAGGCAGAAATGAGAGAAATCTAGCAAAGGAGAAAAAACATCTGAGCTCAGATACCAGATATTTAGGTGAAGACTAGAAAGCCCCTGCTGCTCTGTACTTCAAGTCAGATCCCTGGTACCATAAAGAGAAGAGTTCATGTCTAGTCCCTCTAACTGGGGATGAATGAGTAGCCTCTGGTCTCAGCTGGTTTGTTGCCAGGCAATGAGAAGCTGGTCACATAGCCATTCGCTGGGCAGTTCTGCTGGACTCCACTGAGGGATAAGCAATAAACAAAATAGACAAGGAGGCATATAGTGGGCAAGAAAGTGATAAACGCTATTTGAAAAGCTGTAGAGGCTGTTCCAGAATCTCAGCGGGAGGTGCTGTGGGGCCCGATTCTGTTTCATCACTTCCCTGAAATTGTCTTGCCATGGTAATCAACAATCATCTAATCACCAGTGAGGACCTTGACTCTGAAGCCCTTTCATATTTGCTCTCTTGGCAGCATTTAGCTCTCTGGAACACTCCCTCCTTCTTTACATTCCCATAGCTGTCTCAAATTAATGTTCTTTATCTCATCCTTTCTGTCCCTAATCTACACTTCCTACTCATCAACCAATTAGGCTGCCAAACCAGAAAACTGGGCATCATGATGGATGCATCTTAATCATTGTCCATAGATGTTTACCGAGTGCGCACCATGCCAAGTGCTTGGCTCAACTCTGAGTACATGCTTGTCAGTAGAGCCCTGGTCCCTTTCATCACAGAGCTTATAAAGCATCAAGTTTTGATGAGCATTATGGGAACTCTAGTAGGTGAGACTATAAAAATGAATGTTATCATGAACATATAAATGGTTTTCTATGAGGCTATATTTTACTCTGCAATTTAGTCAATAATCACTTGTCAAGGGAATTTATGACATATGTTACCCATTCTGCTGCTGCTGCTGCTGCTAAGTCGCTTCAGTCGTGTCCGACTCTGTGCGACCCCATAGACGGCAGCCCACCAGGCTCCCCTGTCCCTGGGATTCTCCAGCCAATAACACTGGAGTGGGTTGCCATTTCCTTCTCCAATGCATGAAAGTGAAAAGTGAAAGTGAAGTCGCTCAGTTGTGTCCAACTCTGAGCGACCCCATTGGCTGCAGCCTACCAGGCTCCTCCATCCATGGGATTTTCCAGGCAAGTGTACTGGAGCGGGGTGCCATTGCCTTCTCCGTGTCACCCATATATACATACATCAATATATCTCTATATACATATATTCAAAGTATGTATGTTTTATTTTTTTGGTTATATATTTCATAATAGTAGTTATCAGTAGGAAGTTTGGAGGGAAGAATTACACACAGCGAGCTTTGTCCAATACTACATACTTACACGTGTATGTCACTTTTCCAACAAAGGTCCATCTAGTCAAGGCTACGGAGAAGGCAATGGCACCCCACTCCAGTACTCTTGCCTGGAAAATCCCATGGATGGAGGAGCCTGAAAGGCTGCAGTCCATGGTGTCGCTGAGGGTTGGACATGACTGAGTGACTTCACTTTCACTTTTCACTTTCATGCATTGGAGAAGGAAATGGCAACCCACTCCAGTGTTCTTGCCTGGAGAATCCCAGGGACGGGGGAGCCTGGTGGGCTGCTGTCTGTGGGGTCGCACAGAGTTGGACACGACTGAAGTGACTTAGCAGCAGCAGTCAAGGCTATGGTTTTCCAGTAGTCATGCATGGATGTGAGAGTTGACTATAAAGAAAGCTGAGCGCTGAAGAGTTGATGCTTTTGAACTGTGGTGTTGGAGAAGACTCTTGAGAGTCCCTCGGACTGCAAGGAGATCCAACCAGTCAATCCTAAAGGAAATCAGTCCTGAATATTCATCAGAAGGACTGATGCTGAAGCTGAAGCTCCAATACTTGACCACCTATGCAAAGAACTGACTCATTTGAAAAGATGCTGATGCTGGGAAAGGCTGAAGGCTGGATGAGAAGGGGATGACAGAAGATGGGATGGTTGGATGGCATCACCGATTCAATGGACATGAGTTTGAGTAAGCTCTGGGAGTTGGTGATGTACAGGGAGGCCTGGTGTGTGCTGGGGTCCAGCCCCAGTGGATCCAGGGTGATTCGAAGGTGGGGACTCAGTTGGCGTCCTTGGAAAAATACATATTTAATCACAGATATATAGAGAGATTAGAAACGGATAGTGTAGTAGGAAGATTAGCGGAGAAAAAGAGGCTGAATAACTTGGATTGCGTGGAATAGCATCCATGCTCCAGATGGGAATTCAGCCAGAAAAACAGGGAGCAAGAAAGAAACAACATGGGGGTATTAGTCTTTCCAGAAACTGATCCGATTTCTTTATTTTTGGGTTTGCTTATATACCTTTTGTTACATATAGGGATGAATACAGAGTCACGCGGGGGTCAGCAGTCCTGACCTTTATCAAAATCAGGTGCTTCACATAAAAAGGTCTTAGGGATTTTATGATCCTTTCTTTCTGAAAACTGAAAACTTATTTTTTTCCAAGGGTGTATTTTCTTAAACCAGGCACCACCCTCCAAATAAAGTTACATTCCTATAGGGTGAGGGTGTAGTGAGTTACAATCAAGAAAGGAATTTATTTAACCCAAGGTTAACATGATTAATCTTAAAGGTTAATACTTATTTCTCCTATATGCTTAAAGGTTAATACTTATTTCTCCTATATGTTAGTTATATTCATTATAAGGGCAGGGAATATGGAGATTTAGCAGCAAACATCAGCCCAACAAATAAAAACCAGATCTATTTAGTCTTAAGATAGTGATAAATTTACATTTTCACATAGCAAGGACACAGTGATTTATAACAAAGTATAGTGATCTATTACAAAAGAGAAAATTCATTAACTCAAAAAGTCTAGTATTGCTAACCTTAAAAACTACTATATTTCCTTTTCTATATTCCAAATACATTGATTAATTTATTCCCAGGTGCCTAAGGATATGGAGGCCTGGCGGCAATCATTGCCTCAACAAGAAGAAAAAGCCCTATGCTAATTAAGACTCTCAAAATACTCCAAAACTCTCTGTGCTGTTTATGGTTAAGAGGTAGTAAACAATCATGTGCCCTAGTGGCAGAAGTATGGATAATCCTGTCACACAAGCTAGTCTGTCAGCAGAGAGGTTTGACCTGAGACATCCTTGTCCCACCCAGAGCAGGGAATTAGCAGCAATTATTGATGCAACAAATGAAAAACCCTTCACCAATATAATTCCTAACCAACCCACTATACTAATAATTTCTAACTCCCCAAAAGAATTTGCCTTTAGTAAATATAAAACATCTCGTGCCTCTTAGATTGGGAGGCTGTAAACAATCACATGTGGCCGGACGAACCTATACAGGCGGGCTAGATAACCTTCAGAGGAGTCCGTAAGCTGAAACACTCTTGTCACGCCCAGGAATTTTTATTGCCTTGGAGCTGCACGTTTACTCCTTCTCTGAGAAAAATGGTTATGGGGGAGAGCGCCCCGTAAAGTCAGAGGTGTAGGTGAGAGCATAAAACAGACTCTGGTTTTGGGGTTGATGCTTGGGAACAGGGGGTTTCCTGAGGCTTGATCACGCCTTTGCGTATGCCAAGCCTCCTTCCTCATGACCTTTGCCATGGGCGGAGCTCCTCACGCTGGCCCCCGGCAGGTGTGCTGCAGTCCATGGGGTCACAAAGAGTCAGACATGACTGAGTGACTGAACTGAACTGAACACATGTATGTACATACACAACTATTTGTCTAAAGTCATGTTGAAGACTACAAATTGGGGAAAATTCTGAAGTATCTAGGAAACTGATCACACTTTTACTATTTCCTTGTTTATAACTGATCACATTTCTGAACAAAGTGAATATTAACTGTAAAATTGTCTCTGTTTTACGATCCAAAGCCTTACCAATCATCATGAAATAAGGAACATTCTAACTGTGAGGATGATGGAAAGAATCTAGGGGTTCTTTAAAAATTTAATTTGCATCAAGTTAGTGATGTGCTACATGCTTTTTCAATATGTTCTTCCTGCTCTGAGTTTTAGGCAGAACTTGAAAAACTTCCTGTAAAAAACTTATGACCCCAGAGGACAAGCATTCTTTTCTTCCACATACACGACTTATCAATATTTCAATGTGTTTTTTTTTTTTTTCCGTAGCTGTCTGCAAAGTCACAAAGAGATGAGGACCAGAAGTCTTTCCTTCCTGAGATTTACTAATTTATGACTCTATGAGGGCATTTTTAATGAATATAAACTGGGACTTCCCTGGTGGTCAAGTGGTTAAGACTCTGAGCTTCCAATACAGGGGACACCGGGTCAATCCCTTGTTGGGAAACTAAAATCCCACATGCCACTTGGCATGATCAAAAAAGAAAAAAAAAAATGAGGTGCTTAGTGAACACACACTGGGCAGTACCATAATGACACAGACTAAGGAAAACTACAGTTGTTACTAGAGATTTGGAAGATGGAGAAAGAGAAATCTTGATTGGTAAGCAAGATCACTTTTGTCCAGTGTTTGAATTCAAAATACAGTTTCTCTGTCATTATGGGCTTATTTAAGTACAAGGAATTTTAACAGGGATTTGAACTGGGAAGAAAAGAAATAAGTTCAATCATTTTATTTGGGTCAGTCCAAGGTCAAGTGCAGGTATTGAAATGTTCAATGAGCAAGGTAAATGAGAATATTGTCTTTGATGATCTTCATAAATGACCATAATGTGATAGAAGATTGAAAAGCAAGACTTTTAAAATTTATATCCCAAGGAACCATGTAATATCTGTGAAGAACAGCTGGGTTTATTTTCATGTCCAGAGTACTAATGTCAGAAGAAAGATGACCAGCTTTGGGAATTTTCATCTATTTATAAAATGCATAACCATTTGCACACCATTTAAATTGCTAATGACTACAAACCGTGGGATGCAAAACATCACTTAAAATATGAAGACATGATTCAAGGGTGGTTTTATGACATTAGTGGCTAATGATGTTGAGCATCTTTTCATGTGCTTATTTGCCATTTCCTCAGTGAAATACTCTTTTGAGACTTGATTGGAGTGTTTGTTTTTTGATTATTTGACTTTTGTGAGTTCTCTATATATTCTAGATACAGTCCTTTGTGGACATACAGTTTGCAAATATTTCCTTCTAGTCTGTAGCTTATCTTTTCATGCTACATATAGGGTGCTTGAAAAGAATGTGAATTCAGCTGTAGGGCAAGTATTTCATAAACATCATTTAGATGACCTTGGTTGAGTATGCTGGTGAGTCTTTCTCTATCCTTACTGACTTTCTTCTAGCTGTTATGACTATTTTTGAGAGAGAGGTATTGAAATCTACAAGTTTAATTATGGATTTGTCTATTTCTCCCTGCAATTTTTGCCAATTTTCCTTTCCCTTGTTTTGCAGTCTGGTGGTTTGGCCTCTGCACATTTAGGATTGTTATGTTTTCATGGTGGATTGACCTTTGATCGTTATATATTGTATGTCCGTCTTGGGTAATTTGCTTTGCTTTGAAGATGACTTTATTTGTATTAATGTAGCTACTCCTGCTTTGTCTTAGTTCATCTTTGTGTGACATATCCTTTCCTATGCTTTTACTTTCAACCTGCCTGTACTGATAAATTTGAAGTGAGTTTCTTACAGATGGCGTATAATTGGGTTATGTTTTCTAAATCCACTCTGAAAATCACTGTCTTCTAATTGGAGTCTTTTCTCAATCAGTTTAAGATCTTACGGACTCTTGGTATGACGAGAGATTTTCTGTTGAAACCTGGATATTTTCCTATTATACTCTGTGTCTCTGAATCTTACTTAAACCTATGTTTTAGCTGTTTATTCTGACACCATTCCAGTAGGGAAAAGGAGGGAGCTGCCATCATGTAACTGCTGGTACATGTAAAAACAACATTTGTGTGGGTAAGGAGGAGAAGGCTGGACTTCTAACTTTACATAGGAGTTACATATTTCAGATTATCAGTGACAATATGAACATTAGCAAGTGCAAAATAATTTTGCATCTTTATCATCTAGATTTATGGGATAGACAATCTCCAACATGGGGCCTGAGATCATTAGCTATAGCATTTTATATTTGCACAAGGAATTTCAAAGTCAAATCAGTTTACTGACTGTTTTTCATTTTTATAAATCTGACAACTTTATCATTTTGATTAAAAGTATGACATAATATAGTAATATTTAAGCATTAAAACCATAGAGCCTCTGATCCACAACGAAAGAAGCCACCACAATGAGATCACACACCACAACTAGAGAGTGGCGCCCTGCTTGCCGCAATCAGAGAAAAGAAATAAAGACCCAGCGCAGCCAATAATAAATAAATATAATTATTTAAAAGTAAGGAAAATTACTTTCCCCTGATTTCAGTGTAATATTCTGGAATGGAGTTTGCCTGTGACTGTCAGTAAACTTTCACAGTCGCATCTGTAATTCACTGGTCCTTTGGCTTTGTTTGACCCCTTGTTCTTAATACGAATTTCTCAGACACTCCTTGGGGAAAAGGAAAAAAAAGAACATAGCTTAAAATACACAAAGCAAAGTTTTCTAGAAGTGGGAGAAGAAATTTAGAAAGAAATACATGCAGAATTGTTAACAGGCTACCCAGGGTCCTCCTCTAGGCAAACCTGCTCTTATCTTTTACTCCCTGGACCCTTCCTGCCTCTACCCCTCCAGTCATGGAGTAAAGAGATGACCAGACCAAGGGGGAATGTCTACCCAGAGCCAGGACCTAGATCACAGTCTGGGTCCTTCGGACCCAGGAATTGTCTGCTCAACTGGCCCCAAGCATTTTTTCAGGACTCTGGGCATGTTTATCCACTTCTCTCGGGCATGATGGGGGTTCACGATTAGAAAGTGGCCCTGAATAGCTTTCAGGCTGCTGAGTGCTCGGCACCATCATGATTTCAAATCATTATCCATTTGTACAAAATCAAGCTTTGCTAATAATTTATGGTGCTTCTGGCCCTCTCCTGCACAGGTGGCAAACGTTCACTGCTGACTGCCCACAGACTGCTGGGCTGGGACATCCTCACTGTCGCTGGGCTGATGCCTTCATTAAGCTGTGATGCTCTCTAGATTGTTGCAGGCATCAATCAAAGTTCACTTGGAGGTTTTGTTTGCTTGCCACACTGTCCCCTGTAAATGGAGGCAACTCCCTCCCCTATCACAGACCCACACTGTCTTCAGAGGGACGGATATGGGCAGGGCCACTCCGGTGAGGCATGAGGACCCTCACCATGGTGATCAATTTCCTTCTCTCTCATAGCAACAGAGTGCGGCCGGCAGCCCACCTAGGTGCTGGGCCTCAGGAAATGAGGACGAGGAGGGAGCTGGTGTGAAGGGTGGAGAGGGAAGGTTCTGAGGTCCTCTCAGAGCATCAGGCCTTCTCTTCCGCCTCCTGGGGCTTCTTGCCCCTTCTTTTCATCCACTGACCCCACAAAGGTTGGTTCCCTCTGCTATGCCTTTGGTGTTTTCATGGGCTCCCACTCACTTCAGACCCAAAACTTGGATGCTGCAATGGCCACCTGACCCTCACCTTCAGTCTCTCCTCTCCTGCCCATGTAGCCAAGTTAATCTGCACTGAATGGAGTTTCCATGATGCTATTCTTCTTCTAAAAATATCTTGCCTTTATTTGCATTCATGCAGGCACAACTATTAAGTACCTATGGCTTATCGGGCACTTTTAGAAGAGTTGGGAGTACAACAGTAAACTCGAAAGGTCATGGTATGTGGAGCTTCCATTCCAGCATGGGAGAAAGAGAACACACGCCACATGCAAATACGTACAAGAATGCCAGGTGGTGACTGGCATGTCCTCTGGAGGTAAAAGAGATGAGGGGATAGAAAGATAGGAATGGGAATAGATGGGGTGAAGAGATAATAAGGGAGTACTTCACTAAGGAGACAGGTAAGGTGATCGATTCCACAGTGACCCCTAGTGACCCTGCCTTCCATGCTCATGTATTCTCTTCCTCCTTGGAGCGTGGGTGGAGCTGGGAACTCTCCTAAAGGAATACAGACAGAAGGTAATGGAAGGGCACACCCACAATTCTGGCCGCCTCTCAGGCGGCAGTCTTGCTTGCAGTCTGTCTACATCACCGTCTTTGAAGAAAATGCTAAAAGCATTTGTATGTAATTCTTTGTATGGGTACATGTTTTCATTTCTCTTGACTGGATACCTAAACATTGCTGGATCATATGGTAAATTTGTGATCAAATGTGAAAAAAAAATTTGCCAAACTGTGGTTATGTGTCCTGAATTTAGTTTGGAATTCAATTGCTTTTGTTTGCAAATGAATTGATTTCTCCTCTTATGTTCATTGACAAGCTTTCCCCCTACTATCCTCATGTTTGTTATCCTTGCCCTATTATTTTGGATAGGATGGGTGATTCACTCATTCTGTTATTATCTTCTTTCTTTGTCTTTTAAAGACTGAAAACACGAAGGCTGTAAATTTGTTTGTTAGTACAGGCTCTGGCTACCCCAAAATCAATGGCAATAGCTTGAAAAATACCAAGTTTCACAGCTAATGAAAGTGCTCTCCGTCTGGTTTTCCAAGCATTTTAGCGTTTACAAAAAAGGTTGTACAGGGCTCACCAGTTGGGTGCCTTTTTAAAGCAAAAGTTCTCTGTATTCACAATTGGTGTTACTCGTTTTTTGAACAGTTTCCAAAACGGCAAGGACACTATGTTATCATCATCCCTGTATTCTGGGCTCTCCAAGTGTAGCATGGTGGAATGCATCGACATGGGAGAAATACATGGTTTCATTTTATCAGGAAACTCAATCTCATAAAAAATACCCACAACTAGGATTTCCCTCGTGGTCCAGTGGTTAAGACTACGTGATTCCAATGCAGAGGGCATTGGTCTGATCCTTGGTTAGGGAACTAAGATCCCGCATACCATATGGTGTAGCCAAAGGAAAACAAAATACCCACAACTATTTATTTCACTCATCTACAACATGAACTAGACACAAGCAATACACTACCAATGTCTCCAATTCAATCTCAAAATATAGTAATTTTATTTTTTTACATAAAATGAAATCAACATAATATGGCTGTTCTTCGCATTTAGGTAGCTGTGTTAGTTGTTTTACGTCTCAACTTGACTGGGCCATGGTGCCCAAATAATGGTCAGATGCTATGCTGGAAGGGTGTTTTGGGATGAAATAACATTAAGATTGGTGAACCGAGTAAAGCAAAGTGCCCTCCATAGTGTGGGTGGGCCTCATCCAATCAGGTAAAGGTTTGCATAGAATGAAAGATTGACTTTCCTGAGCAAGAGGGAATTCTGCCAGCAGACAGCCTCAGACCTGAACTGCGTGATTTCTTCTCTGGGTCTCCAGCCTGCTCGCCCACTCTGCAGATTTTAGACTTATCAACGTCTGTAACTGCATGACCCAATTCCTTAAAATAAATCTCTTGGGACTTCCCTGCTGGTCCAGTGGCTAAGACTCTGCTCTCCCAATGCAGGCGGCCTGGGTTGGATCCCTGGTCAGGGAACTAGACCCCACAAGTAAGAGTTCCCGTGCAGCAACTAAAGATCCTGTATGCCACAACAGAGATTGAAGATCCCACATGCTGCCAATAAGACCCAGCCCAGCCAAATGAGTAGAAATTTGAAAATAAATAAAGAGATACCTTATCTATTCTTCTACCTATCTGTTTTTCCAGTCTCCTATTGGTTCTGTTCTGGAGAGCTCTGACTAATACGATGGTGAACAGCTAACCACTTAGACTTATAGGATTTCAGAATTAAGAGGAACCTTTGAGATTATCTAGTTCCAGAAGTAACCATCAAAGGATATTAACAAAGCACACCTCAGTGCTTGATGGTGTGCGAAGCCCTGCATAAATCATCACAAGTGTCCAGCTCTGCTGCCTAGCGATTTAAGATATAAGGCAGGCAGCCCCAAAGTAGATAAACAACACCAGGAAAACATAGAACAACCACAACATGAGCAACACAAGGCTAATTTTTTTTATCACTTTCTGCTTTAAAAATGTTTAAGTGGTACTCATTTGTTCACAGGAAATAGAAAATTCCTTAACATGAAGCCTAAGCCACTAAAAAATGTAACCCTCAGGTAGTTTGCCTAACTGACCCCTGACCCTTCCCTCCCAATGTCCTGAGCAACCATGGTCTTTCTGAGATCCTTCTCTTTGTTCCAAACTTCCCTTCATTTTTATGGTTGCGCTCAGTGCCTCTATTGTGGGGCACTGACACTATGAGGCAAAGGATGACTGAGCTGCTCTGGTACTTGCCCAACAGTTCAGAGAGCTTGAAGCTGGCACCTCTCCCTCTAGTTTGGAAGCATCCTGAGGGACAGACCACATCTCATTCATCATCCTACCCCTGTTGCCCAAAGTCAAAGCAGGCTCTACACGTTTGCTTAATGAATGGAGCAGCTACGCATAATGAAACATCAGCCTTTGACCCTTGTTGGCTGTTGTTTTAGCGGTAGTGGTTGTGATTGCTGCTTCCTTTGTGCCAACTTTGCACAAAATGCTTCTCTCATTAGAGGACAAATTTGGTGATCAATGAAGGTGGTATCCCTGGCAGTCCCTGAAGACTGGAGTACACTATTTCATGTAAGAATGCCCCTACATTCTAAGGAGAAGGTCCCAGATGAAGACACTGGAGGAAAAGCTACAGTGGGTCAAAGTCATTGACTCCTGGTCAGTAGCCAACAGGATGAGCCGTACTGAAGGGAGCTGGGTTATGTCGTCAGGTAATATGGTGATCTTCTCTGCTTTGAGATGTAGCAGATTTTTTTAAACAAGGTGAAAAGAGGTGATAACTATTGGTTTTAATCCAATCAATAATACAAGGGAGGTGAGCTCTTCAGAGAGTCTTTACAATAAGAGAAGTGTGACCTCATGGGCAAGATCTGTCCCATTTGAATGGTTCCTATATCACAAAGGATCAGAGAAAACAGACCTCAGCAACATGATCTCAGAAAAAGCCAGCAGAGCACTCTATGAGGCCATAGGAAGATTGAGTGTCTTTAGAAAGGGATCAAGGTGAAGTGATGGGCATTTTGGAGCATCAAACAATGGAATTCTCTAGATGCATTAACAGTTCATTGGGGTTACTGTACCCAAGACAAGGAGCAGATCACATGCGTACAGGGAATGGAATCATGACAGCAGTGATGCTCCTAAAGGTGGAGGAGGCAGTTGGGGTCCAGTGTGTGGGTTACAGATTGATGCACAATCCCTGGGGTCCTGAGCTCTTGGGAATTCTTGCAAGGAGAGAGGTGCTAGGTTGTGCAGCAGGAAGGATAGATCACCCACGTGTCTAGGCAGATACTCAAGATAAGAGAAGCATCATGAACCATCACAAGAGAAGTCAGCTCCTTTAAGCCACAGGTGTCTTGGCAGAAAGGCTATTCCTAAACAAATAAAAGCACATGTGACTATTATTTGCAAGAAAGAGAGATTAAATTCAGATCCTTCACAAGGAAGGAACTAGAGAGCTTTGTGTTTGAAAAGGAAATTCTAAGGCTGGGGTCACTCCAAATTAACTACCTAAAGATCCTATATTTCCTAGTCAGCTTTCTCATCTCTATCATAACACAAATTAAAACAATTCATACTTTCCTTAAGTTGAAGTATAATTAATTTACAAGGTTGTGTTAATTTCAAGTGTTCAGCACAGTGAATCAATTATATATATATATCAATCAAGTCTTTTCCTTCATAATCTGTAAACACCCCTTCTGGTTTCCAACTCTTGGCCCCTTCTGCTCTTCTGGATACTTCTCTGTATTCTTGGCAGGTCCTTTTGCTTGACCTGCATTACAAGCATGTTTCTCAGGGCGCAGTTCCAGGCTTTCAGCTCTTCTTCTAATGCTAGCCTTCACTGCACCTGGACTGAAGGAGTCACTCTGAGATGGTCAATGACCATCTCTGTGCTGACTGCCGAGTATGTATTTCCAGCCCAAACCTCTCTCCCAAGCCCCACTTAGACGTCTGACAGGCACCTCCAATTTGGCACGTCCAGGTGGTCCTTACCTCCCACCCCCACACCCGTAACTTGTACTTGCTGTCCCCTCTCATGGCACCGTGATGGTCCAGCTTTCCCTCCCTCGTCCACCCCATCCAAACATCTACCTGATGCCCACTTCTTCATGCGGGAGTTTCACCGGGCACAAATTCTGTTTACCTGAACCTATCAACAAACCCTGTTCCTATAGATCCAGCTACTTCACAGGGATGAGATAACATTATATCATTTGGTAACCTTTTATGAACAATTTATGCAAAGTAGGGGCTTCCCAGGTGGCTCAGTGGTAAAGAATCAGCCTACCAATACAGCAGATGTAGGGGTCGTGGGTTGATACTTGCATCGGAATGATCCCCTACAGTGGGAAATGGCAACCCCAACTCCAGTATTCTTGCTGGGAAAATCCCATAGAGAGAGGAGCCTGGTGGGCTATAGTTCATAGGATTGCAAAGAGTCAGACATGATTGCGCAACTGAGTACATGCATAGTAGACCAAAGTTTAAAATACAAGGCTTTAAAAAAAGGCTGATACTTAAAGAGAAAGAAGACAGGAACAATGAGTCTATTCCTAAAACCCACCTTTTTCTTGCGGCATATTCTTACTCAATAACACAGTCTTTCGATATCAAACACATCCCTGGAAAAACAGCTTCCCCTGGTTGCTTTCTTGGTTCCAGGAATTTGGACTATCAGGCCAACTTATTCAGATGGAAAGAAAAATGGGGTGCCACGTTTTACATGCTTATAGTCTGAGGATATTTTCAGATGCCTCTGCCTGGCATGGCAAGTATAGAGTGCCCTCTTTATGAATAAATCACAGAGCAATTACCACCTGAGGGAGGAAGGGTTCCCTCCACCGTGCTGAGCACTCCAGGGTCTCAGAAGCCACCTGGCCACAGTGTGGGAATGGGTCTCAGAGAGCATAGCCCTCAGACCCAACATCAACAGCAATTGCCTGGGACGGGGGCTTAGTGGGAGGACTTGATCCTTATACTCAAGCCTCATTGCTGCTTTGGTGCTTGACACATGAAATGATATAATCCGGTCTGAGCTTCTGTGCCTTCAGAAATTTCAGTTTTCCCTGCTGCTGGCTTTAGAGTCAAGTTCTACCTCCAGCTTTGTGCAATGCCACTGAGAGCCTGAATGGATAAATGGACCACAGCCAGACCACACATAAAAAATAAAACTCTGGCCCACAGCCTGCAGCAACCTACCCAGGATACCAAACCCTGTAGAAATCTATAATAACCAACCTAGGAAGTCAGTTGGCTACCAGGCCAACTTGCAGGAAGTCAGATGCTGTCTCTAGCCACAGTCCATGAAGCTAAACAACAACTTTTGTAACAGCTGGCCCCAATGGCCAGGACTTGATTAATAGCAGCTTTTCCTAGTTATTGTCCCTGTTTCCAACTTAGGACCAACCAGAGAAAGCCCAATACATTTCTCTAACTAATCACATTGGATGCTCTAGTTAACCTACTCCCTAGCTTCCCCAAGACCCAGAGCCTCTGATCAAAGCCTCTGCCTTTAAGCCTCTGCCAAAACATAAATGACTGTGGCTGACTCCCTTGTTCCAGCCAGGTCTGAATAACAGTCTTCCCTTATTCATCTGGTGGGTCTCCATTCATTGCCACCCTGCCATTCAGAGCCCCCAGCTTTAATCTGCAGCCACCAGCTCTCAGCTTCCGGTTTTGCCTTCTTCATACTTTTCTGGCATGCTCTTGAGAATGCACAATAAATAACTGAATTTGTATACAACAGTTGGGATAGGGCGAGATCATTGTTTTTGAATAATTTTTAAGAAATGTTAGAAGACAAGATAGCATTCTCATCTTCGGAAAAGAAAAGTTTTATTGTGAGGCATTGCAGAAAGGGTAGACAGGTATAGGTACAGATGTAGATTTTTTTTTTTCTCTATTTGGTGTAAAGGATGAGGGGATGGGAAGAAATATCACACTGAGGGGAAAGAATTTTATCTCGTTAGACACTAAGTTGATAAGAAAGTAGCAGGAAAAGGAAGATCGGAAACTGACAATTCTACCTATGATAATAACATTTCTCCTTGAAAATTGGCCACACATCAGCTGACTTGTGTGTGCATTTACAAATTACACATACATATTCTACCTTTTAAAAATATTTTGCTTGTTTATTTGGCTGTGCCAGGTCTTAGTGGGAGCATGCAGTATCTGGTTCTCTCCCTCATGTATTGGGAGCAAGGAGTTTTAGCCACTGGACTTTAAGCCCCACATAGATTCTATTTTAATGCCCAGATGACTTTTCTTCTTCCTTACCCATAGGCAACCTTATGATACTTTATACTTGCATTTAAAATTATTATATGCTCTGAAATGTGATATTAGCAATCCCTTTCAGTTCAGTTCAGTTCAATTGCTCGGTCGTGTCCGACTCTTTGCGATCCCATGGACTGCAGCATGCCAGGCTTCCCTGTCCATCACCAACTCCCAGAGCTTATTCAAACTCATGTCCATCGAGTCGGTGATGCCATCCAACCATCTCATCCTCTGTTGTCCCCTTCTCCTCCTGCCTTCAATCTTTCCCAGCATCAGGGTCTTTTCTAATGAGTCAGTTCTTCATATCAGGTCGCCAAATTATTGGAGTTCCAGCTTCAGCATCAGTCCTTCCAATGAATATTCAAGACTGATTTCCTTTAGGATGGACTGGTTGGATCTCCTTGCAGTCCAATGGACTCTCAAGGTCTTCTCCAACACCAATTTACCAATACTTGAAATATTCTAGATGTTAGAATATAGCGATGAAAACAAAGACAGACAAAAATTATCTAAACCAACATTCTCTTCTCATGCTCTTTATAAAGTAGTAAGTGTACTCATAAGGCACTCACACTAAACATTCTAGTAGGAGCCAGAAGGAAACGAGCAAGTAGTTTCTACGTGAGCCGACCATATGGTCTTCCTTACGTGACTCCCTCCATGCTCTGCTCCCACCCAACCTCCTGAACCCCCCAACAATCTTTCACTCATTTCTATCTCTGTTATGCACATCTTAAACCATATTCATTTAAAAGTATTTGTCTCAAAACCTAGAAAATTAGGAATTCAGTGGCTACGTACTAGACCAGGTAAGTGTCCATAGCCTTCTGAAGTGAAATAAACAGGTCCCATGTTCTTCCCTGGTGGCTCAGATAGTAAAGAGTCTGCAATGCAGGAGACACAAGTCCGATGCCTAGGTCGGGAAGATCCCCTGGAGAAGGAAGTGGCTACCCACTCCAGTATTCTCACCTGGAGAACTCCATGGACATGGGAGCTTGGCAGGCTACAGTCCATGGGGGGCAAAGAGTAGGACATGACTGAGGGACTAACTCTACTCTGTGTTTAATTTAGAAGCTCCCTGACACTGGAATGGACCCAGTAACGGTTATCAGAAGTCCCTCCTGCACATTTCTTCATTTGCCCCCATACTGGCTTGTCCTTCTTTCCCTTTTGTGACCCTGTCAGCTCCAGGAGTAGGCCCGAATGCTCCGAAAGCCACATGTAACCTCAGCTTGGCATCATTTCCCTTGATGATCATCCCCCTGCATCTGCTGTTTATCAGTCATTCTGTGAGGTAAGGAGCTTTCAGAGTATTACTAGGGAGGCCAAGGGTGCATCTGTCCTGGAAACTTGCTTTCCACCTGCCTCTTTCTTTAAAAACATGACCTAACTTTCTTTGAAATACTGATCAAAAACACTTCGATGAAGATGTCCCAAATGAATCCCAGTGGGCCCTTATTAAAGGGATCCCTCTAGCCTCTGGGCTGCACTCCAGCTGAAATATGCAACTCTCCACATTCTTACAATTTCTTCCCCTGACTCTGCCCCAGTGACGGTAAACATTGTTCTCCGCTCCCATGTGACATTATCAATTCTGCTTCTCAAGGAATACAGATGCTTCCACTCCTGTTTACATCCCTGTGGAAAACAGCAAGGAAGGAGTCTTGAGAATCCGTCTCTCAACCAAAACACTTAATTACATCCTCCCTCGGCAGGAATTGTGTTTGGCAGGAAGGAAGCTTGATGCTCTTGAGTACCCGTGTTTGGATAGGTTTGCTCTCATTAGTGGCAGAAAGATGGTACATCAGTTAAACAGAGCCAGAGAGGCCGAGCTGCCCAGGAACAAAACACTTGCTAGCATCTTTACAAACCCTCTGCTGGGCCTTCAACATACAGCTTAACTCAGTGTGACAGGGACAGAAAAGCTGACTGCCGGGGGCTTTACCTCCCCCCAACCCCGACCAGTCTTTCAAATGAGACCCCACAGTTTCCCTGCTGACCCACTCACTAGCTCTTGTTTTCCCTGAAGATGTTAGATGTGGAGATACAAATCTAGAGAAAATAAGAAAGACACAATGATCTGTAAGGGAAGGGTCGTCAAGATAGATTCCTGGGGCAAATAATAATAATAATAACAGTGGCAACTTGAAGGGTGTGGAGGGCTGATGGAAGCCTGGCTAAAAGTAAGAGAGCAGTGAGAAACAGTGGTGTGACTTGGGAATGTCTGGAGGCAGAAGGCAGCTGGAGTTGGGGACAGTCCTTGTGGTGAGTGGGCAGAGAGTCGGGCATGACGGAGTAACTGCGCTGAGCTGAAGTTGTGATGAGAGGGCTTCCCTAGCGGCTCAGATGGTAAAGAATCTGCCTGCAACACAGGAGACATGGGTTCAGTCTCTGGGTCAGGAAGATCCCCTGCAGAAGGGCATGGCAACCCACTCCAGCATTCCCGCCTGCGGAATCCCAGGGGCAGAGGAGCCTGGCCTACTATAGTCCAAAGGGTCACAAAGAATCGGACACGACTGAGGGGCTAACAGTAATGCACTTGTGATAAGTGATGCTTTGGGGAAGAGAGATGCTTGGATCTGGTTTTCCATGCGTCTCTCCATGCGCTACAGGAGGTGAGCACCCACTTCACTGAGGTGCTCCCTGCACATGTCCAGCGAATCTTCAGAGAAGACCTGCATTGTTTGGCAACACCGTCATGGTACTGGGCTTTGTGTCTTCTGGATGCTGTGCTATTCAAGGAGGAGCAAAGGGGCCTGTTTGGCATTTGTGTGTTTGGTGGACAGCCAACTGGGAATGGGAACCAACGTACCCAAGCACACCTCAATTTATATACCAGCTTAGGTCATCAGAGTGATTTCACCACCACTGCCAAGGTACTGGACTGGGGCTGTGAGAGGCTCTCAGTGTAACAAGCACCATCTGTGATGACCCTTGGAATCAGAACAGAAGTGGAGGAAATTACTCTGACTTTAGAATTATGGTTTTCTGGAGAAAGCACCAGGAGTCTGTGTACATCACATGGAAACCCAACCTTTGCATGGATCTCCCGCTCTCTGATGGGTAAGTCTAAGAAAATTTCTCACAAGAGTGCAGGCTGGGAATTAGTATTTGGCTCAAATTCTAGGTAAGTACAGTTCTACAGGAAGGGAAGAGGAGTCTGACTTCCCTTTGGGACCACTGCCCAGCGCTCTGGCTGACACCGCTGCTGCACTGCCCTGGGGGTGACGGTCACGTGGGTGTAGAACCTACATGGCTCCATCACATCACTGCAGGAGAAATCTGTAGCTGGGAGTTTCTTTAAAAACATACACTTCTCTAAAAGCCATATGCATTCTAGAAACTGGCAGTGCCTGTGTTCAGAAGATAAGACCGAATAGCAACACTGGGACCAAAATTGGCAGGGGAGACCTGGGGGTAAGTGTCATATGTGTGACCCAGTCTACTAAGGGCAGATTTTTTTTACAAATAAGGTGGCCACAAATGTGCTTCCCAACCCTCATCATGCCTCTCCCACCGGTGTCTGCCCTCTCATCCTCTGGTTTGGATCATATATGATGCCTCTGATAAGAAAACCTCGGTACCACTTAGGACTTGAAAGAGTCAATATATCCTTGCATTGGACATGGCTTTGATGATGAAACACACCGGGTGGCAGATTGTGCCCATGAGGAAAGAACTCTGTGAAAACCCCATCTTCCTTCTCTAACAGAGGGTTTAGGCCCTGGGACCAGGGAACGACACTCACAGTACCCCATGGAACCTTCCATGGTGTTTTATTCCCAAGATACTATCCAAGGTTGGTGTGTAAACCTATGTTAACTCATATTTGTTATACGTGAACCATGTTTAGTTATCTTAGATAGGAATGGAACACTCCATACTTAAATTATTATTAAATTTTTAAATTTTAGATTGGAGTGTAGCTGATTTACAATGTTCTGTTAGTTTCAGGTGTACAGCAAAGTGATTCAGTTATATATACCCATTTCAGATTCTTTTCCCATAGAAGTCATTGCAGGATATTCAGTAGAGTTCCCCGTGCTCTCTGGCAGGTCCTTGTGGATTTGTTGTTGTTGAGTTGCTCAGTTGAGTCTAGTTCTTTGCAACCCCATGGACTGCAGCATGCCAGGCTTCCCTGTCCTTCACCAACTCCTGGAGTTTGCTCACACTCGTGTCTATTGAGTCGATGATGCCATCCAATCATCTCACCTTCTGTCGTCCCCTTCTCCTCCTGCCTTCAACCTTTCCCAGCATCAGAGTCTTTTCAAATGAGTCGGCTCTTCCCATCAGGTGGCCAAAGTATTGGAGCTTCAGCTTCAGCATCAGTCCTTCCAAAGAATATTCAGGGTTGATTTCCTTTAGAATTGACTGGTTGGATCTCCTTGCTGTCCAAGGGACTCTCCAGAGTCTTCTCCAACACCACAATTCAAAAGCATCTGTTCTTTGGCGCTCAGCTTTCTTTATAGTCCAACTCTCACATCTGTGCATGACTACTCAAAAAACCATAGTTTTGACTAGATGGACCTTTGTTGGAAAAGTTAAGTCTCCACTTTTTAATACACTGTCTAGGTTTGGTGATAGCTTTTCTTCCAAGGAGCAAATGTCTTTTCATTTCATGGCTGCAGTCACCATCTGCAGTGAGTTTGGAGCCCAAGAAAATAAAGTCTCTCACTGTTTCCATTGTTTCCCCATCTATTTGTCATGAAATGATGGGACCAGATGCCATGATCTTAGTTTTTTGGATGATGAGTTTTAAGCCAGCTTTTTCACTCTCCCCTTTCACTTTCATCAAGAGGCTCCTTAGTCTCTCTTTGCTTTCTGCCATAAGGGTGGTGTATCTGCATATCTGACGTCATTGATATTTCTCCCAGGAATCTTGATTTCCAGTTTGTGAGTCGCCCAGCCTGGCATTTCCCATGATGTACTCTGCATATATGTTAAATAAGCAGGGTGACAATATACAGCCTTGACATACTTCTTGCCCAATTTTGAACCAGTCCCTTGTGGATTATCTATCATATATAGTAGTCATAGCATACTTTGTGTCATCGAAGTTTAGGATTAAAAAAAAAATTCAACTGCTTTTCACTTAGGTGGTGGGGTTTCTGAGTACAAACAATTTTAAGGGAAGGATTGTTTTATTAAGGTTTTATTAACCTTTTTTGTTTCATTAAGATTTTTTTTAGAAAGAATAATTTCTTTCCCCTCCTTTGATATGTCAGAGCACATAAGCCTCAGGAAAGAAAAAGTCTGCGCTGGATGGTGCTCCTCCCCACTTCCTGCTGCAAGTGACTGGAAACTTTGGGGAAAAAACCTACTTCTGCACAGAATAGAACATTGGGGGAGAGGGAAAGGTCTCAATTACCCTGGAAGTCTTGTAGGGGAATTGCATCAGAAATGCTCTCTTCCCTGCTCCTGAAGCATCCTGGGTGAGTACTGGTCTTCTCTAATCTTCTCAAGTCCGCGCTGTGTTTTTTCATGGGCAGACCTGCCTCAAGGCTGGACCAGCTCTATACTGCGTCCATGTGGGCTATGATAATGAAGACTATCAGGTCCAGCATATTAAAACATATACATAGAATCTAGAAAAATGGTATAGATGATCTTATCTGCAGAACAGAAATAGAGACACAAACATAGAGAGCAAATGCATGGACACCAAGGAGGGGGAAAGACAGTGGGATGAATTGGGAGCTTGGGATGAACACGTATACTCTTACTACATATAAAATATGAGTAGATAACTAACGAGAGCCTACTGTATGGCACAGGGAACTCTAATCAGTCCTCTGTATTGACCTAAATGGGAAGGAAACCCCAAAAAGAGGAAATATATGTATACATATAACTGTACAGTAGAAGGTGACCCAACATTGTATAGTAACCATACTCCAATAAAAATTAATTTGAAAAACAACTCTCTGGTCCATACAATCAAATGCAAACACACACAAAGTCTTGTCAAGATGAGGGTTGGACACAAGTCCTGTTGCAGAGGTGAGATGTGGGGAGGAAATGTATCTCTCCTTGCTTGGTGTAACCCCTGCCATGAATTATTTCACATGCCCCATAGAGATAAGGGAACAGGAAGTCAAGGTCATGGGGACCAAGGAGGGATGCTCCATGCGGAATAGAGGCAGACTCTCCACTGGGTGTAGCCCCTCACAGTGAGTATGGCCCTACCTGGACACTGGGCTTGCCATTGGTGAGTCATTACCACCCCACGAACAGTGCTGCAGCAGTGCAGCCTGTAGGCAGCTCTCGGGGTCTCCTTGTGTGCATATCAGCAAGGGGCCCGAAGGGAGAGACACATTTAGAGACCTCAAGTCCTGCCTCGTGGGACTTTGAGAAGAGGAGAGCTATCCATGAAGTGTAGGTGAGACAGGAAATAGTCAAGTGTCAATGAATAATTTATGCAGAGATGGGGATCCCAAGGAACCTAGGATTGCTCAGACTTAAGAGATACTACTTGAGCATTTAAATAAATAATACAACCTGCTCTTCTTCCATAAAGAGGCAACTATTGATCCATCATTAGGAGGACACTCACTTGACATCTTTGTTGCTGCTGTTATTGGGTTTGTGGTTATTGTTGTTGTCTGTGTGTTGTGATGCCTTTTAGCAGTGATGACAGATTCTCACGTGAAAAGTCCACAGTGTGCTTTGAATGATAACTTGCCTACTGGACCTTGCTGAGTAGGCATGTTCCTAGAGACAGAGGCATAGTCTGTAACTGAGGAATAAAGTAAAGACAATGGTCAGATGAGGTAAAATCTGCTGCTGCTGTTCAGTCACTAAGTTGTATCTGACTCTGTGGCCCCAGCATGCCAGGCTTCCCTGTCCTCCACTGTCTCTCAGATAGTTTGCTCAAGTTCATGTCCATTGAGTCGGTGATGTTATCCAGCCATCTCATCCTCAGCCGCCCTCTCTCCTTCTGCCCAGTCTTTCCCAGCATCAGGATTTGTTACCAAAGCCCTAATAATAGCTTGTTCTATTTTACTCCTTCATTTAAGACTTCTCAGTTCAGTCACTCAGTCGTGTCCAACTCTTTGTGACCCCATGGACTGCAGCACGCCAGGGTCCCTGTCCATCACCAACTCCCAGAGCTTGCTCAAACTCATGTCCACTGAGTCGGTGATGCCATCCAACCATCTCATTTTCTGTCATCCCCTTTTCCTCTTGCCTTCAATCCTTCTCAGCAAAAGGGTCTTTTCCAAGGAGTCAGTTCAGGCAGCTAAAGTATTGGAGTTTCAGCTTCGGCATCATCCTTCCAATGAACGTTTAAGACTTCTAGTGAGTTTCTACTCATGCCAAGCTGGTAAGCCCATGTGTGCACGCTAAGTCACTTCAGTTGTGCCTGACTTTTTGTGATGCTATGGACTGTAGCCCACCAGGCTCCTGTCTATGGGATTCTCCAGGCAAGCATACTGGAGCGGGTTGCCCTGCCCTCTTCCAGGGGAATCTTCCCAACCCGGGATCAAAGCTGCATCTCTTCCATCTCCTGCATTGGCTGGCGAGTTCTTTGCCACTAGAGCCACCTGGCAGGGGCAGTGCCACCTGGTCAGGCCATAGAGATGAACAATGCACTGTCTTTGCCTTTGATGTAGGGTATGGCTGGACGGCATCACTGACTCAATGGATGTGAATCTGAGTGAACTCTGGGAGTTGGTGATGGACAGGGAGGCCTGGCGTGCTGCTATTCATGGGGTCGCAAAGAGTCAGACACGACTGAGCGACTGAACTGAACTGAACCTAAACACAAACCATGCAATGCAACATTGAAAGTGCTATAGCAGAGTTGCATTTGGGAATAGCTATGTGAAAACAAGATTCTTTGACTGGAGATCTGGGAATTTTTCACAGAGAAAGTGACAACTGAACTGAATTTTGAGGGGAAGGAGGATTTCCTTGAGGAGAATTTTTTTTTTTTTTTAAAGAGGAATACTTTGTACTACATACCAGCTTTCTCAATGACCCATCTTCCCCTGAAGCAGACAATTAAGACTTGGTATTCGGACTGAAAATGCAGTATCAGTCGACCAAGAAAGTCTGCATGTGCTCCTGGCAGATGTTCCAAGGAAGACACTGGAAGCACTGATAAGGCTCTCACTCAACAATTACACTGATCATGTTTTCTTTACTTAAAAAAAACTTTACAATGTCTTGTTAGCTCCTGGTATACAGCAAAGTGATTCAGTTATACATATATACATGGCTTTCATGTTATTTTCCTTTATTGGTTTATTGCAGGCTATTAAATATAGTTCCCTGTGCACTATAGTAGGTCCTTGTTTACGTATTTTATACATAATAGTTTGCATATGTTATCCCAAATTCCCAGTCCTTCCCTCCCCCATCCTTTTTCCCCTTGGGCAGCCGTAAGTTTGGCTTCTACAGAAACCGTAAACGTTTGTCTGTTTCTAAAACATGAGCGTTTTCTGATGTCAGCTGTACGCCTGCAGAGGTAGGGAGATCAGGAAGTTATCCTGACATCACTGTTACAAAGCAAATCAGCCTGTTCCGAGGTTCTTTCCCCTTATTTATATAAGAAAGAAGTAAATAGCAAGTTTGAATGAAAGCTTCCCCCAAACAACCCACATTACTGTGGAATTTATTATATACATTCTTACTTCCAAAGAACCAAATATATTCTGTAATTCAGAGAAAGGCCTAGTATTCTTAATGTTCTAAGACCCAGTTATTAGTAATGAATGCATGTGGCTCTAGATGAGGCCATGTATCTATATTATAAAATCTCAGTCTTTTTTTTTTTTAAATAACCCAATGCACTTTATGTGAAATCGCCCCATAGCAACATAAACATCCTTTGAGTCAAGTTCTAAAAATCTTATCCTTTCAACAACTCTTCAAGACATATATTTTGAATGTTTCCAACCTCATTTGTGATGAAAGAAATACAAATTAAAATAAGGATAAAGATGTATTTTTTCCTATCAATTTGGTAATATATAATAATAAAGATATACCTGTGTATATATATCTGAATATAAGTGTATCATGAATGACGGACAATAAGCTTGCAGCATGTTTAACAAAGTGAGTGAACACCTTAAAGAAAAGACATCATATATTAATGCATATGGGTAGAATCTAGAAAACTGGTACAGATGAACCCATCTGCAAGCAGAAGTTGACACGCAGTCATAGAGGACAAACATATGAACACCAAGGAGGGAACGTGGCAGGAGGGCGGGTAGGATGAATTGGGAGACTGGAATTGACATACGCACACTATTGATACCATGCATAAAATAAGTAACTAATGAGAACCTACTGGATGGCACAGGGGGCTCTAGTCAATGCTCTGTGGTGACCTAAATGGGAAGGAAATCCTAAGAAGAGTGTATACATGTATGTATATGTGTATGTATGCATACATGTAGCTGATTGCTGTACAGCAGAAAATAACATAACATTGTATAGCAACCATAGGCCAATAAAATTTTCTTAAATAAAGATATAAATAATGCATATATTCTGCTGATGTCTTTTGGCTATAAAACAATTAAGAATAAAAGAGCAAGCTGCTGCTGCTGCTGCTAAGTCGCTTCAGTCGTGTCCGACTCTGTGCGACCCCATGGACGGCAGCCCACCAGGCTCCCCCGTCCCTGGGATTCTCCAGGCAAGAACACTAGAGTGGGCTACCATTTCCTTCCTCCAGTGCATGAAAGTGAAAAGTGAAAGTGAAGTTGCTCAGTCGTGTCCAACTCGTAGCGACCCCATGGACTGCAGCCCACCAGGCTCCTCCGTCCATGGGATTTGCCAGCATGAGGTCCCAAATCAGACAATGTAATGGATCAGGGCCCCATGGAGTCTTCCCAGAAGCGGAGGTCAGATTCGCTTATCCTCGGATGACCCTCATTCTTCTGCCTCATCACTGAATGAAAACCCAACTGACTGCTCTCTGACATGAAATGACTGGACACTGGGAATGTTAGAGACCTCTGTTTCATGTTTCCTGTTTTCCCCACACAGGCAAAACGCAGAGTCTTCTTGACTCGCACTCTGAGATTGGACCATCATTCCTGAAAGTAGCACTGCTCTGCTCGAGTGCCCAGTTTCAATTTTTCCAGAATCATGTGGAAGATTCCAGATCAAAGACCAGTTCTACTGACTGATCAGCAGAGCCCTGTGAGACCAGATGTACTAGAGCTGCAGGCAGGTGGTGGGCGCTGGCCGAAGAGGTGAATCCCAGACAGGACCCACGGTTATGACCCACCAAGTGCTCCATCCCAGGGTTCTCCCTTCAATTGGAAGGCAAAAATCTCAGAGAGCATCTCTGTGAGAGAATTGTTCTTTGGAAGAGAAGAAGCTCTAGTGGAACATGAACTCTCCAAGAATGTGCGATCCAGGAAACAGGCATCCCAACAAACTCAGCCACGAACAAGGCCGTAAAGCGGCAGACAAAAAATATTTGGAGGTGGTGATGGTGCTTGCGGAAATAAGTACGGCTCTATCTAAGCCATGAACTGGAATATGATGAGACATGAGACCAGGGAGGTTCCATTCACACAGCAGCTGCCTCATCATATGGTCTGTGCAACAGAGATGGGGCGTGAGATGGAGCCTGAAGATGAGCTGACTCTTAGACTGGCCAGACCTGAAGCCCATTCACCAACCACTCCTCTGATTCTGAACGTCTGTGAACGAAAATTACAATGAAATTTATCAATAACCGTTTGGTTCATCTGCTTCTGTTTCTCTCCAGGTGAGGATTATAGTGCTTTTCAGGTAACAGAACCTCAGTGCTCAAAATAATAGTTGCTTATCTTGACTCATTTCACTGGAACATTCCCAAAAGACAGAAACTGTTTCAGTTCATCTTACATTTTTTTTCCCCTCAGAGAAAGAAGTTCATGAATAAAGATTAAATTCTCTTTTCTCTCCATCCCCTTAGGAGCTTTTAAGAGATCAGACTCAGATTGTTGGCCGTAAGATACCGTCTTCTCTCTCGGGGAGAGACAGGTTTGTTTTTCCAACCATTACCCGTAATTAATCAGCACTTTCATAGATTAAAATACCCTTCTGATAGCAGATAGGCTGTACAAGGTTTTTTGTTTAATTAGATTTTTTTCCTTGGCAATCATAAATTGTTTTTGTCATTTTGCAAAAGCAGAATTAAATTGGGAGAAAAATGGGGATTCTAGACAAGTTCACAGTCAATAGAAGTAAACAATTTCAAATAGGTACCCTCTGGTTGTGAGGGCTTGTGTGGGGCTCCCTCATCTCTAGCATCTAATTATTAAATTAGATAGGCAAGATAGACAAGGCCAGCTAGAGGTGGTGAGATTTTGCTTTTGCTTTTGTTTTTTTATTTTTTAATTAATTTATTTATTTTAATTGGAGGCTAATTACTTTACAGTATTGTGGTGGTTTTGGCCATACATGGACATGCATCAGCCATGGGTGGACATGTGTTCCCCATCCTGAACCCCCCTCCCACCTCTCTCCCCATCCCATCCCTCTGGGTTGTCTCAGTGACCATTTTCAATGGAAGCTTTCTTCCATACATCTGTAATATCTGGAATTTTTACCTCATTTAGGTTGTTGAGTCTTTTTTTTTTTAATTGGAATATAGTCCCAGGTCTACAGAAAAGTGAATTGGTTATACATGTGTCCACTCTTTTTTTTAAGATTCCCATATATGTCCTTACACAGTATTGAGCAGAGTTTCCTGTGCTACACAGTAGGTCCTTATTTTATAAACAGTAGTGTATGTAGACTTATATATATACTATATGTCAATCCCAATCTTCCAGTTTATCCCCTTTTCCCTCTAGGCAACCATAAGTTTGTTTTCTACATCTGTGACTATATAATCTGTTTTAATGAAAGTTTAGTCACTTTCATTGGAGTTTTTAAAATTTCTTTTTATTCCAGTTTTATTGAGGTATAATTGACGTACAACACCGTGTAAGTTTACGGTATAATCAAGACTTGGCTTACATACATCATGAAATGACCATCACAGTAAGTTTAGTGGACATCAGTCATCTCTTACACAAAATAAAAGGAAAATAACAAAAATGTTTTTGCTTGTGATGAGAACTCTTGGGACTTACTCTCTTGACAACTTTCATTCATAATGTACGGCAGTGTTAACTGTCATGATGTAAGTTGTATCCCTAGAACTGGTTTCTGTTCTAACTGGAATTTCGTACCCTTTGACCACCTCCTTGTTTTCATGGGAATGTGACTATATCTGACACTCTTTAAAATATGCTTTCAACTTAAGCTTTCCCATCACCATTCTGCTTCCTTCCTTAAGAGTCCCGGGGAATAAGGCAAACCTCAGTTAATCTGGCTGAATTACCCTGCAATTCCAGATGAGTGGATCTCAACTAATGAAGCTTTAGGACAATTTGCAAAAATCAGTGGAGTAGCAGATACGTCTTGGTTTCAGTCATGTGGTAATCACATCCCACTTCTCCATGTCTTTCTAGCTGTTTCCATGACGTCGCAGAGCATTGAGGGAACTCAGGTTGCTCCCAGAGAATGGGCTGTCGCTAAGATTTGCCAGACTGTGGCCCCTTTGTCTAAGATTTGGAGCCCATTTGCCAACCAGTGCTTTGATTCTCTGAGAGAATAACTCTGGCTTTTGTGGTTTAATGAAATCACTGTGGTAACAGGAAATATTATTAACCAGAGAATGGAGCTGGTCTCAAACATCACCAGTTCTGAGAAGCCTGTGTGGCACGGGGAAGCATGTGAGAACAGATCTACAGCCTTGAACCAGCTTTCCCCATTCCTGGAAAGTCACCCAGGCTCAGAAGAGGCAGGAATCCCATCCCAGGATGGGATCTTGTCCACCTCCCAGCCCTCTTGTGTCCACTCCACGGTAGTGCAAAATCTCACTTAGATCTTTAACTCTTTAGCGTCTACCTTTATACGAAAGGCACCAACCCTGGCAAAGCTACACACAGCCAGGCTTGCCCCTCGGGATGATTAAAGAACCTGGAAAGGGACTTCCCTGGTGGTCTAGTGGCTAAGAATCTGCCTTGTAAAGCAGGGGACACTGGTTTGATCCTTGCCTGGGAAGATCCCAGATGCTGTGAAGCAAATAAGCCTGCGCACCGCAACTACTGAAGCCCACACGCTCTAGAGCCTCTGCTCTGCAACAAGAGAAGCCAGGCAGTGAGAAGCCTGTGTATTGCAATAGAGAGAGGCCCCTGCTCGCTGCAACCAGAGAAAGCCCACACACAGCCATGAGGACCCAGCCCAGCCAAAACTAAATAAATAAAGTTTAAAAAAACCTAGAAAAAAATGGAGAAAAGGGGAAGGAGAAAACATTAGGCAGAGAAAGTGTTTTAAAGCTGAAGAAGTGAAGGTACCTTTTTTTGGATGCTGTATGTGAAAGGAAGACTTGAAAAGGCATGCGAGGGACATAGCACTGAGCTGCAGAAACGTATAGATGGCTTCACATACTGCAGCAGGCAGGGCCTCGCCTCCGGGAGCAGCCACGACTGTGGGCCTACGGAGTGATGCACGGGAGAGAGGCGTGGCAGGACGGGCCACAGAAGTCTGTGAAAAGCCCAGGTGTGTGTTGCTGAATGTCAACGCCTCTTCTACCTGGGGCCAGGGGCCAGTTGAAATTTGCATGGCTGAAATAAATTCTCCCAAATCCCACGCGCTCCTGTTGAAAGAGCCCGGGGTACATTTCCCTAAAGGAGCCCTAAGTATTTTGTGGGTAGTGACTCTCTGAGGTTCCTTGAGACACAGAGAAGCTACCTGGACAACCGGGATCATTCTCCGCTCACCACCGTGGGTATTGTGACCTGCGCGTTTGACGGATGGCGGGGGTGGGGAATTGGGAATCTTGACTCACGGACCATCCCGCCTACAACTGGTTAAGAATATACGGAATCTGTGAGTGTTGTGGGGTGTACCAGCAGAGTCCTCCAGAGAAACAGAACCAGAAGGATGCAGAGAGATCCAGATTAGAGGAAACTGATGATAAGAACTGGCTCACATGATTATGGAGCCTGAGGCATCCCACCATCTGCCGTCAGAAAGCTGGACGCCCAGGAGAGCTGGTGGCATAATTCAGTCTGAGTCTGGAGGCTTGAGAACAAGGGGTCCAAAGGTCTGAGTCTGAGTCTGAGTCTGAACCCCAAGGCCCGAGAAGCAGGAGCCCCGGTGTCTGAGGACGAGAGAAGAGAGACAGCTCAGCTCAAGAAGCGTACTGGAGGATGCACCCTTTCTGCCTTTTTGCTCTATTGGGGCTTCGATGGATTGAAAGATGCCCCTTCAATGAACCAGGTGAGAGTGACCTCCTTTACTCCGTCTACCCATTCAAACGCTAATCTCCAGAAACAGGCTCACAGACACTCTCAGCTGCGTGCTTCACCAGCTCTCTGTGCCTCCCTTACCTGGTCAAATTGACCCATAAAATGAGCCCTTTCACAGGTGGAGTGAGCACTACCTACACTCTCCCAGAAGACACACGGCTGGGTTAGCCATCTGTGCAGTGGCAAATGGCTTGGGGAATGGCTTGTTTATTTTCAAACCTCTGCTAAGTAATAGAGGCGCGAGCTACTCCATGGTAAAAGGAGCTGGATAAATCACACTGCAGCGAGGCAGGCCCGTCCCATAAAGTAAGCCACCTTACGGTGTGGAGATGCTGCTGGCCTTGCTGGTTTATGGCTGGCTGTGCCAGGAGGCGCCCAGGATGCAGGGCCGGGCTGCCTTTAAGGCAATATAGATTCGCTAGCTGTGATGTGTGAAGGTTCAAAAAGCATGCTACCAGACGTATTCAGAGCATCCACGTGGCTCTGACTGAGCACAAATTTCAGCTTCGCTGACCCTACATGATGTGCCCTAATTCTGTTTGTTGTGTTGAAAATTACCTCACATGAACCAAGGCGAAAAATGACATCTGCCTCCCTCCTCATTGCATTTTATTAAAAAGCATACTATGGAGCCTTCCCTGGTGGTCCAGTGATTAAGAATCCGCCTTCCCAATGCAAGGGACATGGGTTCAATCCCTGGCTGGGGAACTAAGATCCCGCATGCTACAACCCAGCCCTTGCACAGCAACTGCTGAGCCCGTGTGCTCTAGAGCCCGTATGCCATAACCAGAGAACCCTGTGTACCACGGGGAAGACCCAATGAAGCCCCCAAAAGCACACTGTGGAGCTATGCTATATTCTACTCTGGTTTGGATCAACAGAAATTCAGAGAGAAGGGTATGAATTAGAATTTTTCATTCCCATATATATTGCATTGAAATGACATTTTTTTTCAGTGAAATAGTCTTTAAAAGACAAACAGGAATATTAGACCCCAAATTTGACTATTCTTTCATGTTAAGTTGCCAAGTGGGGTCTTCCTACTGTTGTCCCTAAGGTTTGAAATAAATAACAATGGAAAATATGTCCAACCCCAGCCCTTAAGGAAAACAAACCGCAGAATCCTGAAGCCTGTCACCCGTGGTTCCATCGGAACTTCTGTGTTGTGCTCTCACAAAGCCACGAGAGGGCGCACGAGCTAACTAACGTGCCTGCTCCCCGGAGCTCTGGCACCTTACAGGATGGACGTACCTTCACAGTCGCTCAGCCCTGTCGGATTCTTTGCAACCCCATGGACTGTAGCCCTGCCAGGCTCCTCTACCCGTGGGATTTCCCAGGCAAGAATACTGGAGTGGGTTGTGATTTCCTCCTCCAGGGGATCTTCCCGCCCTAGGGATCAAGCCCGAGTCTCCTGCATTGCAGGTAGATTCTTTACCGTCTGAGCCACCAGGGAAGTCCTCGCGATTAAATTTAGGACATAGTATGAATGCTTCCATCTTGGTATTTTGTTTTGCAAAAATATGGAGTGAACTGGAAACAAACTCAGTCAGGAGACTGGGAGAGCAGTGTTTCTCTGTCAGAGTGTCCTTGGTTCCTGGAAACTCCAGGCACACCAAGAACAGGAAATAACATCTCCATGCTGGTTAAAGAGCTTTAGTTGCCAGGAACGCACAGGCCTCAGGAAGGTCTCAGCCGGTTTCCAGCTCACCTTTCTGGAGGGGAGTGGGGATGCGGGTTCTCTGATGTGAAATCCAGGCATGTCCCCATGGAGAGAGGGGCGGCATACAGAATGTGTGTGTGTGTGTGTGTGTGTGTGTGTGTGTATGTGTGTGTGTGTGTGCACGCGCGCGTGTGTGTGTGTGTCTAGGGCCAGAAACAGGCTCTCTAATTGTGCATTCTTTTCAATGTCTCCTACCAGATCAGTAGCTGGAAAACATCTCCTGAATCCTAATAACGAGAAAGCGTTTTCCAGTGAGGGCAGCAGCAGGAAAGACATTTTTACTTTATTTTTGACTCAGTTCATAGGAATTACTGTCCACACTCATTTGTAAAATTGATAAGTAATTTATTGCTCCCAGGAAGAAAACAGAATGTCCAAGTTACCTCATCACTTTCTCATCCATTTTCTAGTATGGAGGATCCTTCCTTCTTTAGGTTCAAATTATACTGCAGAGTATGTCATATTTCCCCAAAAGGATTCTGAGGCTTAAGAAAGGAGCCCAGACATATATCCAGAAAAAACTGTAATTCAAAAGACTACGTGCACCTCAGTGTTTATTGTACACTATTCACAATAGCCAAGACATGGAAGCAATCTAAATGTCCATCTACAGATGAATGGATAAAGAAGATGTGATATATATAAACGGAATACTACTCATTCTAAAAGAGAATGAAATAATACCATTTGCAGCAGTATGGGTAGACCTGGAGATTACCATGCTAAGTGAGGTCAGAAAGAGAAAGGCAAATGCCATCTATATCAATTACATGTAGAATCCTGACACAGATGAAGCTGTCTACACAACAGAAACAGGCTCGCAGACACCGAGAACAGACTTGCGGTTGCCAAGGGGGAAGGGGAGGGGGGTGGAGTGGGAGGTTGGGGTTAGCAGATGCAAACGATTCTATAGAGAATGGATAAAGAGCAAGGCCCTACTGTATAGCACGGAGAACCGTATTCCATGTCCTGTGATAAACCATAGTGGAAAAGAACATGAAAAAGAGTGTATGTATATGTGTGTATAACTGAATCACTTCACACGGCACAATAGAAAATACCACATTACAAAGCAATTATACTTCAACTTTTAAAATTTTTTTAAAAAGAAAAGAGCCCAGGGAGTAAAGATTAAGGGCAGCATGGACATTGAAAGGCATTTCTTCATTTAGCCATTATTTACTGTGTTTTTACTAAATACTAGCTGGGAATCATGTCCTCCAGGAGCAGGTAGACTGGTAATTCAGAAACGTAAGAAGTTCTCTTTCTCCAAGGGCATCGTTGCCGCCCCTCGGTAAAGTAGCTATGGCCCAGGGAGCAGGAGATTTTGTTTTTTGCTGAAAGAAAAGCCTAGATGCCGTGGTGGAATGATACAGCAATAAAAGAGAGGATCTGGTCACTGGAAATAGTCTTCTAAAATCTGGGACAACTATACTCACAGACCCAGGTGACCTCAGACACACCATCCATTCACCTGAATCAGAAGGCAAAGGCAGCACCACCCGGGGAACATCAGCTTCTTCCTAGGCAACCATTCAGTAAATGCTTATTAAGTGATTGAATGAGTGAGTGAGTGAACACTATGATAGAAAAAGTACAGGATACTGAAGAGTCGTGAAAGAGGGTGGGGAAAGGAGGGTTTGCAGATATTTGGGGATGATGAAGCCTGAGCCAAGTCCTGGAGGATGATTGGAAGGCAGAGGTTTAGGGAAGATGAGGCAGCATTAGGGGTGGGATGGAGCCTTGTAGACAAAGGAAGGAGCATGTCCACAGATGCTGGGAGATGTGAAAGAATGAGCACGCAGGAGAAATGGCAGGTTCCTTAACATGATGGGGACATAGAGATCACAAAGACCTTAATTAGGCACAAAGATCAATTTATAGGTAATTTTGAAATTTGGTAAGCATTAATAATATCTAACAGCTAACAACCAAGCCCAGTACCAAATGCTTTCTGCCTATTAACACACTTAGTCCTCACACCAGTATAAGGCGGTATTCTTATTTCTTATAAGGTAATCCTATTTTACAAGCAAAAAAACTGAGGTGCAGAGTAACCTGTTCATTGCTGGGAAATAAAAGTCATAACAGACCTAAAAAAGAAGAAAAAGAAGAGGAAGGGAAACCAGAGCTCGTTCACTCTCTGATACATGAGGACACATGAGAAGGTGACCAGCTGCACGTCAGGAAGACAGCTCTCACCAGGACCAAATCTGCCAGCACCTTGATCCTGAACTTCCCCACCTCCAGAACTCTGAGAAATAAATGTCTCTTGTTAAAAGAAAATAAGAAACATGAGCAAAGTCACATGGATCTAATGTGTTATTAGGAGGTTCTGAAATTTATTTGCAGAAACCCAACAACTTAGAAAGAATATTTGACAAAGACTATAATGGAGAAGGCAATGGCACCCCACTCCAGTACTCTTGCCTGGAAAATCTCATGGACAGAGGAGCCTGGTAGGCTGCAGTCCATGGGGTTGCTAAGAGTTGGGCATGACTGAGTGACTTCACTTTTGCTTTTTACTTTCATGCATTGGAGAAGGAAATGGCAACCCACTCCAGTGTTCTTGCCTGGAGAATCCCAGGGATGGGGGAGCCTGGTGGGCTGCCATCTGTGGGGTCGCACAGAGTCAGACATGACTGAAGTGACTTAGCAGCATATTATCTTAGGGTAAAGAAAGCATAGAGATAAAGATTAATAAAGTTAATGAAAATTACCTACATTTTCTAGGTTTAAAAAGTGGTTATATTTCCAAAGAAGACACACAAATGACCAATAATTAAGAAAGGTGCTGATTGTCACTCATCATCAGGGAAATGCAAATCAGAACCACAGTGAGATAATGCTTCATACGTATTGTGGTGGTGGTTTAGTCGCTAAGTCGTGTCCAACTCTTGTGACCCCATGGACGGTAGCTCTGCCAGGTTCCTCTCTCCATGGGATTTCCCAGGCAAGAACACTGGAGTGGGTTGGCATTCCCTTCTCCAGGGGATCATCCCAACCTAGGGGTTGAACCCAGGTCTCCTGCATTGCAGGCAGATTCTTTACTGACTGAACCCACCAGGGAGGCCTGATATCTATTAGAATGGCTCATATTAAAAGACAAGAAATAACAAGTATTGGTGAGGATGTAAAGAAAAGGGAACCCTTGTGCACTGTTGATGGAAATGTAGATGGGTCCAGCCACCATGGAAGACAGCTTGGAGATTCTTAAAATAATCAGCAATCCCATTTCTGGGTATATATCAAAAGGAGATAAAATTCCTATTTTGAAGAAGTAGCTGCACACCTAAGTTCAGCAGTGTTATTTACAATAGCCAAGTTATGGAAATAATAAACTAAATGTGTATTGACAGATGAATGGGTAAATAAAATGAACTGTATATACACACAGTGTAATACTGTTCAGCCTTAAAAAAGAAAGAAAATCCTGTGGACTGAACTGGAGGGCATTATATCAAGTGAAATAAGCAGATTCTGAAGACAAATACTGCTTGACCTCATTTATCTGTGATAGCTACATACAGACTGAACTCACAGTAACAGAGGAGAATGGTGGTTTCCAGGTGCTGAGGGAAAAGCCAGTGGAGATTACTGTTTAATGGTGACAAAGTTTCAGTTTTGCAAGATGAAAGAAAAGAGCTCTGGAGATGGAGGGTGGTGATGGCTGGACAACAGTATGAATATACTTAATATCACTGATCTGTATACTTTAAAGTGATTAAAATTGTAAATTTTGTGTTGTGCATATTTTACCACAATAAGAAAAAACTGGTTAAAATTTAAATATCTGCAAAAAATAACATTTGCAACCTGTTTGACTTTTTAGAAATTAATGAGGAAAAGAAATGCATCCAAATGCAAAAAAAAAAGTAAATAGGGCTAAAACAAGAATAGCACATTTGTTTAATAAAAAGAGTAATATAAGGAATTAATGATCTGAAAAACTGAACTCATTAGGCAAAAAGAAACTCCAATTAAAATATAATGCCCGTTGAAATAGTTGATTTATTTCATTAGTAAGATAGCAAATTGGTTTTAAATTTTTGGGAAAAATTGGGACATTTAAAATATTTACACTAAAATATAGAAGAATGCAAACTATGCTGTCAATATGAGTAATCTGGGTGGAGAGGAAAGAATGTTGATGCAGGAAAGAAGAAGCCAAATAAAAAGGAAGAAAAAAAGGTGAATAATGGGTGTGTGTGTGTGTGTGTGTGTGTGTGTGTGTGTATGTGCTTGTATATAACATATGTGTGTTTATACGTTTACGCTGTCCTTCTATATCCATTAGGGATGGATCCAGGACCCACATCTGGGACACCTAAATCTGAAGATGCTCAATCCCTAAGTCTCTTATATAAAATGGCGTAGTATTTGCCATTCTGCATATATATTTTAGAAGGAAATGGCAACTCACACCAGTATTCTTGCCTGGAGACCCCCATGGACAGAGGAGCCTGGCGGGCTACAGTCCATGGGGTCACAAAGAGTCAGACACAACTGAGTGACTGACAACAACAGCAACATATATATGTTAAGTCATCTCTAGATGAGTAATGCTATGTAAGATACTGAAATACAACGTAGATAGTTGCCCGTGTGTGTGCATAAAATTCAAGTTTTGCTTTTTGGAAATTTCTGGATTTTTCTAAGTGTTTTATATCTGTGGTGGGTTGGATCCAGGGATGCAGAATCTGTGAGCATGGAGGGCCAATCGTATACATATATATGTACATATTTGTATATGTGTGTGTGTATCAGTTCCATTCAGTTCGGTGGCTCAGTCGTGTCTGACTCTGCGACCCCATGAATCGCAGCACACCAGGCCTCCCTGTCCATCACCAACTCCCGGAGTTCACTCAGACTCAAGTCTATTGAGTCCGTGATGCCATCCAGCCGTCTCATCCTCGGTCGTCCCCTTCTCCTCCTGCCCCCAATCCCCTCCAGCGTCAGAGTCTTTTCCAATGAGTCAACTCTTCGCATGAGGTGGCCAAAGTACTGGAGCTTCAGCTTTAGCATCATTCCTTCCAAAGAAATCCCAGGGTTGATCTCCTTCAGAATGGACTGGTTGGATCTCCTTGCAGTCCAAGGGACTCTCAAGAGTCTTCTCCAACACCACAGTTCAAAAGCATCAATTCTTCGGCACTCATGTAAGGGAATAAGGAAGAAGGATTGAAACAGTTGGCTAAAAACTTGGAAAGAATCAAGTCTGATTTCTACCTCATATAAAAGACATTTTAAAAAGTTCCCCCACATCTTTTTGACCTCATCATTTCATTTCTAAGGAAATAATCAGAGATGCAAATGAATATTTATTACAAGGATATTTATTTTAGTCTTATCTATCCTAATAAAAACTAGAAATAAAATAAACATACAACATGATGGCTTACAGTTAATAAAATATTGTATTTACCACTAGATGACAGATTACTACCCAGCCATTAAAAAGTCTTGATTTAAACATTATTCAAGTCCATGGGGAAGTGCTGACCACATGAGTGTTTAAAAATAGAACTCAAAACTCTACCTACTATTGTTCCAATTTTAGTTTAAAAATCTATACATTTAAATATAAGAAAAGAACCCATATGGGAAAAGAATCTAAACAGATACATGTATAACGGAGTCACTTTGCTGTGCAGGAGAAACTAACACAATATTATAAATCAGCTGTTATACAATTTTTAAAAATAAATCTAGGAAAAGACGGAATCCAATCTAACAAGATGCTGTGTTTAAGAGGTGAATTCAAAATTATTTCTGTTTCTTCTATACATAATATATACATACATTTCTTCTATAATATATACATACATTCTTTCTTCACAGAACTACACAGGCTGTGTGCTTTTTTTCAATTCTCAAAGAGAACTGAAGGCTAATTATGAAAAAAAGAAAAGGAAAATAAGCCGGGCAGAGTTCCTTTAGTTTGTGAGGAAAACTCTCTTCACTGAGGCTTTTCAGTTAAAGTCCCCATGACTCATGTCTGGGGACTTTGGGACTAAAACAATGTCCTGGATTTCATGTGGCAGAGAAACTTCATTTGTTTTCTCTTGGAGTTGAATAATCCCAACTCAAATTTCATCTATTATAACACCTTGGAGTTTCTGATTAAGCAATTATTTCTCATCTGATTCTTGCCTTTGCCTTACTAAATTTTCATCCAATGCCTTGAATCAGCAGCTTCTGTTGTTCTGTGTCCTGCTCACATCATTCCAGCTTTCTCCATTAAATGGCACTGCCATTTAAAATTTTTATTTTTATGTTATGCTCTTTGGAAGGCTCAGAACATTTTGTATAGGAGCAATTAAAAAATAAAGGTCTACATTCCCCCTTGGGTAATAAATCATTCACAGACTAATGTTTTCCTTTTAAATGAGTTCATTGGCTAGGTTTAATATCTCACATTCAGCTTCTGCTTTATGAAAGCTTAACTGCATGCGTGTCCTAAATGGAGTTTATAATTTATGCTGAAGTTATTTCTGGGAAAATTTAGGATAGCTTATGATAAAACATGCATGCATTTATTTATACACACACATGTACTCAAAAGAATATGCTTTCTCCTTGGGGGTGATATCACCACCAATGGGATAAAAATTGGGGCTTGGTGCTTGGGGGGGAATCAAAAGATCTTAGATACTATAATAATCTGTGGCCCTCCAAAGCTCCCCTCTGTCCAACACTGTCTTATTCTTTAGTATTTAATTTCTCTCATTACAAGGAAATTAAGTTTAAATGAATATAATCAATAAATATGTAATTAAAATTTAAGTTCAATGTATTTTTCCCCTTTAGTGTGGGCAAAAATGGAAAAAGACTGAGAAACACTGTAATGGAATAACAAGATGAGAAAAGAAAAATGAAAGCTAGGCGACACAGATGGAGATGTATATAGTCATAACTTTCAGGCAATGGGACTTTAAAAAGTACAGGATAAGGGATGGACAAAACTGTGACGTACCCCCATGTTCATAGCAGCCTAGACGTGGAAACAACCTAAATGTCCATTGACAGAGGCATGGATAAGGAAGATGTGGTAATATACACAATGGAATATTACTCAGCCATCACAAAGAATGAGATAATGCCATTTGCAACAACATGGATCCAACTAGAGATTATCATTCTAAGTGAAGTCGGTCAGGCAGAGAAAGACAAATACCTTAAGATATCATTTGTATATGGAATCTAAAACAGGACACAGAAGAACTTATCCATGAAACAGCAATAGACCCACAGACACAGAGATCAGACAGAGGGAGGGAATGGAGTGGGAGTTTGGGATTAACATATGCAAACTATTATATGGAGAAGGCGATGGCACCCCACTCCAGTACTCCAAGATGGATAAACAAGGAGGTCCTACTGTATAGCACAGGGAATGATATTTAATATCCTATAATTAACCATTAAGGAAAAAATATTTAAACTACTGTAAAAAATATACAGAACAGGAGACACAGGTGGGGTAGAATGCTGGAGAACCTGGAGTCCTGTTTTTCTGGTTCACATAAGAGTATGGACTGCCCCTATGACCTACCCATGAAATCCACGTTCTATCTGCCTTTGTGATGTTTTACCCACTGTTGACACAGATGTGTGAATTCCAAGCTGTGATTTCTTAAGCACACTCTGTCCACAGTATACTATCCTTCATGTATAAATGTTCTCACAGCAATTGCTCTGGATCGACGAGTGTTGGGGAGGGTCTCTTCTGAAATGGTCAGTTTTTTTTAGTGATATTATTTATTTGTTGACGTATATCTGATTTACAATGTTGTGCCAATCTTTGCTGTACAGCAAAGTGACTCAGTTACACACATAGCTCAGATGGTAAAGAATCTGTCTGCAATGGAGGATTCATTCACCGGGTGGGGAAGATCTCCTGGAGAAGGGCCTGGCAACCCACTCCAGTATTCTTGCCTGGAGAATCCCACGGACAGAGGACCCTGGTGGGCTACAGTCCACGAGGTCTCAAAGAGTCAGAGATGACTGAGTGACTAACTCTACTACTACCAGAAATTCTTCTATTTACTTATTTATATGTTTTTTCTTGGCCATATCTCATGGCATGTGGAACTTCCCCAACCAGGACCCAAACTTGTGCGCCCTGCAGTAGAAGCACAGAGTCTTAACCACCAGGGAAATCCCTGATATTGCCAGCTGATGAGGTGAACATAAGGACAATCTCAGGTGACTCTTAATAAAGTAACTGCCTTGTTTGCAAAACTCCCCAGAACTGTCATGCTTTCCTCCCCAGCAGTCTTGCCTCTTGTCAAACTCCCCTCGTGCTCTTCCCCAACCATCAGTCAACATGGAGCTCCCCAGACCCAGCCTGCATGTGCCTGCATCCACATCTTTGTCCTGTCTGTCCCTTTCATCTTCCTTAACACATCCTCTTCCCGTCACTGTTATGAAATTCTACCCAATCTCTGAGATCCAACTCAAATGCCACCTCCTACAGGGATCCTTTCCCTCCCCGTCCCCACTTTGTGATTCATGTCTCTGTTCTCTGTGCTCCTGCTGTTCTATCGCTGCACCGATCTCATTCTGCTTATCTTAGGCTGTGTCAGAACACCTCTCCCGTTTAGTACAACTTCTTTACGGGAAGGCTAACTTCTGTCCCTTTGAGTTTTGTTTGTTTTTTATTGGGTATAGTTGCTTTACAATGTTGTGTTAGTTCCTGCTGTACAACAAAGTGAGTCAGCCGTATGAATACATACACCCCCTCCCTCCTGAGGCTCCCTCCCAGCTCACCCCCCTTCCACTCCTCCAGGACACCACAGAGCACCAAGCTCAGCCCCCGGTGCTATACAGCAGATTCCTGCTGCTGCTGCTGCTGCTGCTGCTGAGTCGCTTCAGTCGTGTCCGACTCTGTGCGACCCCATAGACGGGGGCCCACAGTCTCTGGGATTCTCCAGGCAAAAACACTGGAGTGGGTTGCCATTTCCTTCTCCAATGCATGAAAGAGAAAACCGAAAGTGAAGTCGTTCAGTCATGCCCGACTCCTAGTGACCCCGTGGACTGCAGCCTACCAGGCTCCTCCGTCCATGGGATTTTCCAGGCAAGAGTGCTGGAGTGGGGTGCCATTGCCTTCTCTGAGATTCCTGCTAGCTATCTATTTTACATGTAGGCTTCCCCCATGAACTCAGTGGGTAAGGAATCCGCCTGCAACGTAGGAGACGGAGGTTCAATCCCTGCTTCGGGAAGGTCCCCTGGAGGAGGGCATGGTGACCCTCTCCAGTACTCTTGTCTGGAGAGTCCCATGAACAGAGGAGCCTGGTGGGCTACAGTCCATGGGGTCGCGAAGAGTTGGTCATGACAGCGTGAGCACAGCCAGGAGAGTGTATACATGCCAGTCCCAATCTCCTGACCCATCCCAGCTCTGTCCCCACATCCCTGTCCATCATCCACTCGCTGCATTCGTGTCCTTACCCCTGCCCTGAAAATAGATTCACTTGTACCATTTTTTCTAGATTCCACATATATGTGTTAATATATAATGTTTTTCTCTTTCTGACTTACTTCACTCTGTATGCCAGACTCTACGTCCATCCCCATCTTTACAAATGACCCAATTTCATTCCTTTTAATGGCTGAATAAAATTCTGTTGTACATATGCACCATATTGAGTCATAGACTTAAAAAAAAAAAGCATTTATTAAAGGAATTCCCAGGCAGTTCAGTGGTTAGGACTCCATGCTTCCACCGCATGGGGCACAGATTTGATCCCTGGTGGGGGAACCCACATGTAGTGGGCTTTGACCAAAAAAAAAAAAAAAAAATTGCTGTAAATTTAGGTGCTTCTTCAAAAAATTATTAAATTGACCAACCATTGTATTTTCTTTAAAAGAAATAAAATGTTTCTAAAATGTTTAAAATAGAAAAAAGAAATCATAAAAAGAGTCCCTTCTATCAAAGCAATTCCTCTAGGTTTTGAGATTATGAGCATCTTGACATGTGCTTTTCAGTAAATTTTCACCTAGGCAACTATGAAGCTGTACTTTTTTCCAAATCAAAAATGAACACAACTGGGATTTGTTTTCTTAGAAAAGGCAGGTAGTCCTTACACGAAACTAAGATGGAAAACTCCGGGTTAGACCAGAATACAATCAGTTTCCGTCTCTGGATTGACGGTGCCTGTGCAGCAGGAGGTTTGGGGAAGATTTGGCACTTCGCGGAGAGGCGGGCTTAGGCAGACAGCCCTTGTTTGATCACACGTGGTTGTCTTGGGGCAGAACCACAGCAGGAGCGTTGATTGCTCACTGGAAGTAGCAACCAGGCTTCATGCACAGCTCACCCTCCTGGCGTGGGTGGTGGGCTTCATGGAGAAGGCAGCAGCCTTGCCTGGAAATACATATGTCATCTGCAACCAGCCTGCTGGGAAGCAAAACTGGTGAGGGGGCCTGGGCCTTGTGATAGCTTCAGTAAATTCTTTTAACCCTCAATGATACCATGAGGTGACGTGCTTATAGAGGTGAAAATCTTTTTTCTAAACCTCTAAACCTCACCCCAGTGTGCTCTGGAGGCGCCCAGCTGGTGTAAATAACTCCACATCCAGCAGTAAAGAATCCCATGGGCCTACTAAGTATTTGTGGCTTCAGATTACCCCAAGAAGGTTCAATTGATTCAGGAGTGGCAAGTGAACCCGGACATCCACATATAACAAACACTGGCTTTCTGGGATTTTAATGTTTATTTTCTCAAAGGAGAAAAAGGCATCTTCAATGTAAAGAAGTGATCTCTCCTTTCCCACTGGCAAGATGGGCAAAAAATCAGAAATGCAGGTCTCTGACTTTGTTTGAACCTTAACGCTGATGGTGGCGCTAGCGGGAAAGAACTCACCTGTCGGTACAGGAGACATAGAGGTGCAGGTTCAGTCCCTGGGTTGGGAAGATTCCCTGGAGGAGGAAATGGCAACCCATTCCTATACTCTTGCCGGGAGAATCCCCATCAGCAGACGAGCCCGGCGGGCTACAGTTCATAGCGCCGGAAATAGTCGGACAGGACTGAAGCGACTGAGCAGGCATGCACTGATTAAGGCTGAATGACTATCTTGTCTTTCAATAGAAACTGGCCCGGGCGACTTGTAGGGGTGATGAAAATGTGTATTTGGATTATGGTGGTGATTATGCGACTCTATATATTTTCTAAATTCACCGAACTTATCACTTAAAGTAGCTGAGTTTTACTGTATGTAAATCATACCTCAAGAAGGCTGCTAAAAATAAAAGCAGAGAAAGGTTGAATTGCCCAACAGATCTGAGTATCACAGAGAGCTTGTCTCGGTGGCTGGAGAGCATCAGGTCACTAAATTAACTGCACGTGTGTCTTCTGTCGTCAGGACGCAAAGGTCTGTGTCCTGGCCTCCTCAAACCTGGACCATTCATGGTAGAAGGCAATGTGGCAGAATTTTATTTACTTTGTAGGTTCTCAGTCAATTTGATTGCATAGGTTCTGGTGGTTGCTTTTAAAATTCTGTCGATGAGATTTTATATATTTAAAAATTAGAGATACCAAGGGAACATTTCATGCAAAGATGGGCCCAATAAAGGACAGAAATAGTAGGGACCTAACAGAAGCAGAAGGCATTAAGAAGAGGTGGCAAGAATACACAGAAGAACTGTACAGAAAAATCTTCATGACCAAGATAATCACGGTGGTGTGATCACTCACCTAAAGCCAGACATCCTGGAATGTGAAGTTAAGTGGGCTTTAGTAAACATCACTACGAACAAAGCTAGTGGAGGTGATGGAATTCCAGTTGAGCTATTTCAAATCCTAAAAGATAATGCTGTGAAAGTGCTGCACTCATTATGCCAGCAGATTTGGAAAACTCAGCAGTGGCCACAGGACTGGAAAAGGTCAGTTTTCATTCCAATCCCAAAGAAAGGCAATGCCAAAGAATGCTCAAACTACTACACAATTGCATTCATCTCACACACTAGTAAAGTAATGCTTAAAATTCTCCAAGCCAGGCTTCAACAATACGTGAACCGTGAACTTCCAGATGTTCAAGCTGGTTTTAGAAAAAGCAGAGGAACCAGAGATCAAATTGCCAACATCTGATGGATCATCGAAAAAGCAACAAAGTTCCAGAAAAAACATCTATTTCTGCTTTATTGACTATGCCAAAGCCTTTGACTGTGTGGATCACAATAAACTGGAAAACTCTGAAAGAGATGGGAATACCAGACCCCCTGAAGTGCTTCTTGACAAACCTGTATGCAGGTCAGGAAGCAACAGTTAGAACTGGACATGGAACAACAGACTGGTTCCAAATAGGAAAAGGAGTATGTCAAGGCTGTATATTGTCACCCTGCTTATTTAACTTCTATGCAGAGTACATCATGAGAAACGCTGGGCTGGATGAAGCACAAGGTGGTTGCTGGGAGAAATATCCATCACCTCAGATATGCAGATGACACCATCCTTACGGCAGAAAGTGAAGAAGAACTAAAGAGCCTCTTGATGAAAGTTAACGAGGAGAGTGAAAAAGTTTACTTAAAGCTCAACATTCAGAAAACTAAGATCATAGCATCCAATCCCATCACTTCATGGAAATAGATGGGGAAACAGTGTAAACAGTGACAGACTTTATATTTTTTGGCTCCAAAATCACTGCAGATGGTGACTGCAGCCATGAAGTGAAAAGGTGCTTGCTCCTTGCAAGGAAAGTTATGACCAACCTAGACAACATATTGAAAAGCAGAGACATTACTTTGTCAACAAAGGTCCGTCTAGTCAAGGCTGTGGTTTTTCCAGTGGTCATGTATGGATGTGAGAGTTGGACTATAAAGAAAGAGGAGCGCTGAAGAATTGATGCCTTTGAACTGTGGTGTTGGAGAAGACTCTTGAGAGTCCCTTGGACTGCAAGGAGATCCAACCAATCCATCCTAAGGGAGATCGGTCCTGGGTGTTCATTGGTAGGACTGATATTGAAGCTGAAACTCCAGTACTTTGGCCACCTGATGCGAAGAGCTGACTCATTTGAAAAGACCCTGATGCTGGGAAAGATTGAGGGCAGGAGGAGAAGGGGATGACAGAGGATGAGATGGTTGGATGGCATCACCGACTCAATGGACATGGGTTTGGGTGTACTCCGGGAGTTGGTGATGGACAGGGAGGCCTGGCGTGCTGCGGTTCATGGGGTTGCAAAGAGACACGACGAGCGACTGAACTGAACTGAACTGAACTGAAAGGGGTGACAATTATCATTTTATTCTGGGAGTTAACTAAGGAATCAGTTATATTTCCACCCAGCAAGTTATTTCTGAGGGTTTGAGAAGGAATCAGTCACAGTTGTGGATAGGCCAGAAATGACAGAGATTACCAACGCCAAAGGAGAAATCAGCATCTTTGTGTTTGAGACTGTTTAACCCTTTCTCCATACCTCTTTCTTTTCTTCTTTTTTTCCTGCATAAAATACAACGTGATTATATCTTCATACACAACCAAAATGCAAAACATCATAGTAAATTGATGGCAATAAAACATGGCATTTCATTTGCGTGGCATTTTATAACCTTAGTCTTAAATGAGTTCTTAGAAACCACTTACAAGGATTTCTCTGGTGGTTCAGTGGTTAAGACTCCGATTTTCCACTGAAGGGGGCATAGGTTCAATCCTTGGTTGGGGAACTAAGATTCCTACATGCCACAGGGCACAACTGAAAAAAGAAACCAGTAACAAAGACACTGATACTCCAAAAGAAATGAAAAATAAAAAGAAAATGAAGTAACACAAATGACTAGTAAGGATTAAACAGATACGAGGACGACAGAGCTGCACAATAGCAGAAGAAAAGCATATTATCAAAGATTAAAAATCTAACATTTGTACAGTGGGGGACAAGACTGATGAGGTCACATCTATATAGAAGGAAATTTATAATTTAGACTCAAAACACAAACTTTGGACATTCTTGGCAGCTCCCACTCATTAGAATATGATAACGCTTTTCTTTTTTTATTGAGATGTTATCAGCATACAACATTGTATTAATTCCAGGTTATAATATCACGATTCAAATGTGTATGCAGTGCAAAACGATCACCACAGTAAGTCTAGTTAACATCCATCACCTTAGTTAAAATATTTTTTTCTTATGATGAGAACTTTTAAGACGGGCTCTCTTAACTTCCAAATATGCAACAGAGTATTATTAACTAGTCACCATGCTCTACATCACATCCCCAGGCCTTATTTATTATATAACTGGAAGTTTGTACCTTTTGACCCCTGGACCCATTTCATTCCTGTACGCCTCCCACCCCACAATCTTGCCCTTGGCAACCACCAATCTATTATTTGTATTTACGAGTTGAGTTTGAGATTTATCTCATTTTTCTGAATAATAAATTTAAACAATTATAATGTCTTTAGGATATTGTAAATTTAAAGGTTAATGGAACATTTTTCCATTCCCCAAAGCTATTTCAGTGGTGAATAAAACCTCAGCAGATTCCCAGAGAGGGGTGAACTATTTGTGTTTTGATCTTTATCCCTCAGGGAGACAAAAACTTTTTAAAAAGCAAGCTTGGCTCTCAGTAAGAGGTGATACAGCTCCCTCTAGACAACTATTTTTTTCCTCCAAACAACATGGCCACATAGCAGCATCTGAGGATTTGTAAATAGAAGCCTTCATGATGCTCCTTAAATTGCTTGATTTGCCAAAGCAAAGCTACTCTTTACAACATTTAAAAATAAGTACAAATATATCTGTTGAGAGGGTTGTATATGCAGTTACAACATGAATTCTTGAAACCACTCCCATCTATTAATACATAATCAGAAATTTAAGACAAGACATTTACTGCCAATGGCATACCCTCTGAGCTGGGCTGTTGTGTGACTGGGTCTTCCTAAGCAGACTCTTCCCCCATATCCCCTGCTTCAGTTCTTCTCTGAAGTACTTAGATAATAGTATCTGATGCACATTTTTTGAATTATTTTATGGATGTGAAACCCCCCACAACATAGAAGATGTTAACTGCCTGATGAGTGTGAGCACGTAGTCTCCTGGAGACTGAGGATCCCTGATGTTGACCCCTGTGACACTGCCTTATGACCTCACCATCAACCAATCAGAGAATCATGTGTGACCTGATCTTATACCCTGCAACCCTGCTTCCGCATGCTCAGGCTGTTCAGTCATGTCTGACTCTGCGAAACCCATGGACTGTAGCTTGCCAGGCTGCTCTGTCCATGAAATTTTCCAGGCAAGAATATGGAAGTGGGTTGCCATTTCCTCCTTCAGGGATCAAACCCGAGTTTCTTGTGTCTCCTGTATTGGCAGGCAGATTCTTTACCACCACGCCACCTAGGAAGCCTTTAAAATGCTTTGCTGAAACCCCTCGAGAAATCAGGCTTTTTCCACACAGGTCACTTGTCTCATTGCTTGGTCCTGCAATAAACCTTCCTCTGCCCCAAACTGACATTTTGTTATTGTTTGACCGCCCCGTATGTTAGGCATGTGAACTTGCATTTGGTAACAGTTGAATTCTTGTGGACTCTGCCTTATGTTGTATGAAACTTCACAATAGTAGAGGGTGTCCACCTGGACTTGGAGTCTGGAAAGAGAAACACCAATTTCCAGACATTGATCTGCTCTTTTTGTAGAAGTTGCAGAAATATGAAGGTGCTAGGCATAACCAAGGCAATAAGAGACAGGCTTAAAAAACAAAACAAAACTGAATGTTAGGTAGAGAAGTAAGAACATGCACTTCTGACTCAATGGACATGAGTTTGAGTAGGTTCCAGAAGATGGTGAGGGACAGGGGAGCCTGGCATGCTACAGTCCATGGGGTTCCAAAGTGTCAGACACGACGGAGTGGCTGAACAGCAACGAAAGAGCGTAGATACATGGACCATTTCAGTATCGCTGCAGTCAAGCCTGACTTTCCAACGGCACTCTGAGTTCTCACAGCGCTTGCAGAGCCCAGACAAAGGCACCAGTAGAAGCTACATCCCAGGTGACTAGAACATTCAGAACCAAGTCAGCAAATTAGGGACTCCCAGGTTGTGCAGGGGTAAAGAACCCCCCTGCCAATATAGCAGAGGCAAGAGATGTGGGATCGATTCCTGGGTCAGGAAGATCCCCTGGAAGATGGCATGGCAACCCACTCCAGTATTCTTGCCTGGAGAATCCCATGGACAGAGGAACCTGGTGGGCTACAGTCCACGGGGTCGCAGAGTCAGACATGACTGAGCACATGCGTACAGCACATAAACTTACCTAAAACACATTTTCTCCTTCTGCGTCACCACATAAACCTTCACAGTGATCTGAAGACCAGGCTGGTCCTGAGGATGCTCGGTGTCCTGGGCTAGATGATGGGGCGGGAAAACTGGCCCCATCCTGCACCGTTCTCTTCCCACCTTTCATTCCACTCAGCCCTACAAGGTCCTTACATGGGGGTGTGGACTCACTGCCTAGGTAATACAGCCATGTTCCATCAGCATCCTCTCGCAAAGACTTGCTCCTGGGCAAGTGTAGGGGTGCACACCAGGGATGCAATGCCCTTTGGGGATGGTGGACCCAGGATAGAGACCCTTGCAGGTACTATCACCCCTATGGGGTGGGGACATTGTGCAGAGAATTTCCAAGTTTTAAATACATAGAACATCTTCTGGGTGGGGGATGGCATGAGGTCCCAGAGGGCAAGCCCCACTGGCCCTGCAGACTCCTCAGTCCATAGAAGAGGCATGATCAGAGTGAAAGGGCTTCTATACTTTAAGGCCCAGGTTAGGGGCTCCTCTTACCTGGACCTAAAGGTGGTCTCAGAGACCAACAAAGACTCTGCAATCTACCCTATGTAGACCTTGTAAACACAGAGACAAAGGACAAGTGGGAAGTGGCACCTAATTCATTAAAAAGCCCCAGAAGGCAGAAAAGACTCACAGTCAGAAGTAAGAGCTGGTAACAGCACAGGCACTGGGCTTTCTTAAATGCTGCATGTGGGTTTCTCCTAGAGGATCAAGAATGAAAAGTGGATCCTAAACCACCCTTTTAGAAAGAGCAGATGGAGTCCAGCACTAGGAGGTTGTTCTACAAAAGCCAGGAAGACGCTGGGAATTCCCTGGTGTCCAGTGGTCAGGATTCTGGGCTCTCACTGCCAAGGGCATGGGTTCAATCCCTGGTCAGGACATTAAAACCCCATAAGCCATCGGGCATGGTCAAAAAAAAAAAAAAGGTGCTGGGAAGACACTGAATCTAAAGATGAAGCATTCACTCACGTACAGATGTGAGAGATACTCACCGAGGCCCTTCTGTGTGCTTGGCACTGTCTTGGCTGTAGACAAAACCTAGATGAGCAAGACAGGGAAGTTTCCTGCTCTGCTGGTGCCTAAATTCCAGTGGGAGAGAAGAACACAGGAATAAAGGGATCCATTCCTGCCTGTGGCAGATTCCCTGGGGAAAATGGAACAGGGAGTCATACGAGTGAAGGTGGTCAGAAAGAGAAAGACAAATATATTAATACATTTATGTGGAATCTAGAAAAGTGGTAAAGATGATCTTGTTTGCAAAGCAGAAGTAGAAACACAGACATAGACAATGAACATATAGACACCAAAGGGGAAAGGAGGATGGGAAGAATTGGGAGATGGGGACGGACACATACACTATTGATATTGTTTGTAAAATAGATCACTAATGAGAACCTACTGTGCAGCACAGGAAACCCTAGTCAGCGCTCTGTGGTGACCTATGGGAAGGAAATCCAGAAGAGGGGGGATGTACGTGTACATACAGCTGACTCACTTTGCTGTGAATCTAACATAACACTGTAAAGAACCTATACTGCAATAAAAGTTAATTTTAAAAAGAAAGAAAAGCGAATGAGGAGGCTATGAATGTGTGTGTGTGTGTGTGTGTGTGTGTGTGTGTGTGTGTTGATGGGTATGTGGAGGGGTGGCTGCCTCAGTTAGCGGGTCAGAGGTGACCACAGTGACAAAGCCAAGGAGCTCAGTGACCGCTAGTGACGCACGCTGCTAACGGGGTGGTCGGGCTCTCGGACAGATCTGCTCTCCTATGGGGTGATGCTGAGTCTGAGAGGCACAGAGGTTCTATTTTTCATGGAAATTCCAAGGGGCTCTCTAGTCAGTCACATGTCCTGGGATAAATCCATGCATCTCTCCCTGCCTCATTAAGGGATTTACGAATTCTTGTGAGCCCTAAATAGGATCAGACAAACAAAGTAAAGAAGCCCAGTTGCCAGTGTAGACAGCAGTCAGGACTGCTGCTGCTGCCAAGTCATGTCAGTCGTGTCCGATGCTGTGCGACCCATAGACGGCGGCCCACCAGGCTACTAAACCATAATAGTTACCCATAGTTGTGATACACCTTGATTGCCAATGTTTTTCTTACACAGAGTATGATGAGGCTCAGTTCCTGGAGAAGTGAGCACAGCTGTAAGATGAAGGATACAAATTTGTTGGATGGAGATTGTCCACTGAGGCCGCCAGATGACGAGTACTGTGATGATGGTGCGGGAGGGGGTCAGGGAGAGGGGATGAAAACACAGCCTGGCAGTTCATGGAGATTTTTGCAAGCAAATAGTACTTGGCTGGCTTAGGGTCTTGAGAGTCACCCCGGGCTCTGCCACAAGCTGGCTGTGCCACCTTGGGCACATCTTCATCTCTGTGGACAATGGTTTTCTTAAATTTCTATTTTTTAATCACTTTCAGAATAAAAGAATGAATGGAATCTATTCGCATTTGAATAGCACAAGGATAAAGGATATTGTTAAAAGTTAAAGATCCTGATTCAGAAGGTCTAAGGTGGGGACAAGGAAACTGTTTTTACTAAGCACCCAGATAGTTCTCAGATGTGGTCCTCTGAGCCCAGTTTGAAAAAAATGGAACTAGATGACAATCGTGGGTCTTGGGTAAACACTTTGTGAAAATCGAACTCAGGTTTGACTCAAGAGTCTGGTTGTATTATAGGATCAGATGACCCTTCAGGTGAGCAGGCTTGGGATCAATTTCTCTAACTCCCACACAGGCAAGATGGTTCACTGGATAGATGAATATTTGCAAACTGCTTTGGGCACCTCAAGAAGGGTGTTGTATCAACATGGAAATAGGTAAATGGGTGTTTGCTAGAGCTCTGAGGTCCCCAGAGGGTAGGGGAGCTGTAGAAAATCAGCGTTGTGTTGTGTATTATAATTTTTCAACTTGGAGGAAAGCAAACCCTGATGCTTCCGTCGGGCTTCTGGGAATCTGGTCTTTCAGTCAGGGTAGGAAGAGACAGCTTCTACCCAGCTCATACTCTCAAAACTGATAGTATTGGCTCTGGGAGCAACGGTTTTGGTAAACATGCTTCTCTGCCTCTAATTCAAATGATCCTTTCTGTGTAACGACAAAATAAAATAAAAACAAACAAAAACAAAAGACATAGCGCAAACAGCCAGGCTATCTGGTGTTGCTAACTTCTGAGCTATTGCTTAGTGGTTACCTGCCTTGGGCTTTGGGAGACTTAGTCTTTTCATTTACAGCAACATCACCCCTTTCTGGGCTTCCGCAGCGGCGCAGCAGTGAAGAATCTGCCTGCCAATGCAGGAGATACGGGTTTGATCCTTGGGTTGGGAAGATCCCCTGGAGGAGGACATGGCAACCCACTCCAGTGTTCTTGCCTGGAAAATTCCATGGACAGAGGAATCTGGCGGGCTACAGTTCAAAGTGTTGCAACAGCTGTGCAACTGAGCATGTACGCACACACCCCCTTCTACTAATTTGTGGATGGGGGAGATAACGGCTATGGACCCACATTGGACATGATGGAGCTTTTCACCCACTTTCTATCATCCTAACTAACAGCATCTCTCCATACCGAATCTGTAAGTTTGCTCAGAAGCCTTCAAATATTCAAGGATGCTGGGAGAGTTTAGGATGGCTGCAAGTGAGGGCAGGGTGGGGGGTCATCAGAGGAATAAATTGTGGCCAAAGCAATTGTGCGGAGGAAGGGGAGCAGAGACTGTGATTATTCCGCTGACAACAGAGGCTATCACATATGGACGGAGGAGCCTGGTGGGCTGCAGTCCATGGGGTCGTGAAGAGTCGGACATGACTGAGTGACTTCACTTTGACTTTTAACTTTCATGCATTGGAGAAGGAAATGGCAACCCACTCCAGTATTCTTTCCTAGAGAATCCCAGGGATGGGGGAGCCTGGTAGGCTGCCGTCTATGGGGTCGCACAGAGTCGGGCACGAATGAAGCGACTTAGCAGCAGCAGCAGCAGCAACAGGGCATAAAGAAGAAAAGAGACACTGGAGGCAGATGTGTGAAATCTCATCAGATGCTGAACGGGACCAGGGAAACCAAAGATGAGACCCGGGCACAGGGCAGAGGCAGTGCGGTCACTGCGGTCCTGTACACTCACGGAGTCATTTTCTCAGTCTGATTTCATTTCCTTGTTGATCTTATTGACTCTCCTTCCATTTGATTCTCTTCCATTTATCATTTGTTCTGGTTGAAGCTGCCTTAGGAGCTGCTCCACATGAGCTCATCATCCTTCACTTTTTTTTTTTAAGATTTTTTGACATGGGCCATTTTAAAAGTCTTTGTTGACTTTGTTACAATACAGTTTCTGTTCTATGATTTTGGGGGCTGTGAGGCATTTGATTCCCTGACCAGGGACTGAATCTGAACCCCTTGAATTGAAAGGTGGAGTCTTAATCCCTGGACTTCCAGGAAAGTCCAGAGCCCCTCATCCTTTAAGTCCTCAGTATTAACTCTGCCTCTAAGCTGATGATTTCCACTTGGAATTTTCTAAATCACTAAGATCACTTGATATGGGCTCCTTTTGCAGTCTGCTTTCCACCAGCCTCTCTCTGTTCCAGAAACACTCTGGCTTCCACCCAACCTAACCTTGAACCTGTTTTCTCCATCTCATCCTCATCGCTGTGACATTTCCCCATCTTTATACTGTAAGGTGTCCTTTTTCTACTTCTGCCCTGCATCCCTCCTCCTCTGCATCTTCAGCCTGGCACCGTCTCCCCTGACTTCCAGAAATGTATTGCCCCCTGGGGACCACATTAGATGAGCCAGCATCTCCTCAATTTCAATTCTGAGCTCATACATGAAACCTCCCACTCAAAAAAAAAAAAAAAAAGCCTCCTAGATTCTTTCTTCATATACTGTTTATTTATTTGGCTGGGTCTGGTCTTAGTTGTAGCATGAAGGCTCTCTAGTTGCAGCTTAGTTGCTCTGAGACATGTGGGATCTTAGTCCCCCAACCAGGGTTCTTAATTCCCCAACCCAAACCTGCATTCCCTGCATTGTGTGGCAGATTCTTAACCATTGCACCACAAAGAAGATTCCCCACTAGGTTCTTGTATAGCTCTTTCTTCATTTCCTTTTATCATCCAGACTTCAAACCATCTTTTACAACTTTTTATCATCCTTCACCTGTAAAAAGCCAACAATTGGGATTTTTTTCTTTGTCTTAAGAACATTTACACTAATAGATGGAGAAATATACCATGTTCATGGATCAGAAGAATCAATAGAGTGAAAATGAGTATACTACCCAAAGCAATTTACAAATTCAATGCAATCCCTATACAGCTGCCAGCCATATTTTTCACAGAACTAGAACAAATAATTTCAAGATTTGTATGGAAATACAAAAAACCTCGAATTGCCAAAGCAATCTTGAGAAAGAAGAATGGAACTGGAGGAATCAACTTGCCTCACTTCAGGCTCTACTACAAAGCCACAGTCATCAAAACAGTATGGTACTGGCATAAAGACAGAAATATAGATCAATGGAACAAAATAGAAAGCCCAGAGATAAATCCACACACATATGGACACCTTATCTTTGACAAAGGAGGCAAGAATATACAATGGAGTAAAGACAATCTCTTTAACAAGTGGTGCTGGGAAAACTGGTTAACCACTTGTAAAAGAATGAAACTAGATCACTTTCTAACATTGCACACAAAAGTAAACTCAAAATGGATTAAAGATCTAAATGTAAGACCAGAAACTATAAAACTCCTAGAGGAGAACATAGGCAAAACACTCTCAGACATAAATCACAGCAGGATCCTCTATGATCCACCTCCCAGAATTCTGGAAATTAAAGCAAAAATAAACAAATGGGATCTAATTAAAATTAAAAGCTTCTGCACAACAAAGGAAAATATAAGCAAGGTGAAAAGACAGCCTTCTGAATGGGAGAAAATAATAGCAAATGAAGCAACTGACAAAGAATTAATCTCAAAAATATACCAGCAACTTATGCAGCTCAATTCCAGAAAAATAAATGCCCCAACAAAAAATGGACCAAAGAACTAAATAGACATTTCTCCAAAGAAGACATACGGATGGCTAACAAACACATGAAAAGATGCTCAACGTCACTCATTATTAGAGAAATGCAAATCAAAACCACAATGAGGTACCACTTCACACCAGTCAGAATGGCTGCAATCCAAAAATCTGCAAGCAATAAATGCTGGAGAGGGTGTGGAGAAAAGGGAACCCTCCTACACTGTTGGTGGGAATGCAAACTAGTACAGCCACTATGGAGAACAGTGTGGAGATTCCTTAAAAAATTGCAAATAGAACTACCTTATGACCCAGCAATCCCACTTCTGGGCATACACACCGAGGAAACCAGAATAGAAAGAGACACATGTACCCCAATGTTCATCGCAGCACTGTTTATAATAGACAGGACATGAAAACAACCTAGATGTCCATCAGCAGATGAATGGATAAGAAAGCTGTGGTACATATACACAATGGAGTATTACTCAGCCGTTAAAAAGAATTCATTTGAATCAGTTCTGATGAGATGGATGAAACTGAAGCCTATTATACAGAGTGAAGTAAGCCAGAAAGAAAAACACCAATACAGTATACTAACACATATATATGGAATTTAGAAAGATGGCAATGACGACCCTGTATGCAAGACAGCAAAAAAGACACAGATGTGTATAACGGACTTTTGGACTCAGAGGGAGAGGGAGAGGATGGGATGATTTGGGAGAATGGCATTCTAACATGTATACTACCATGTAAGAATTGAATCGCCAGTCTATGTCTGACACAGGATACAGCATGCTTGGGGCTGGTGCACGGGGATGGCACAGAGAGATGTTATGGGGAGGGAGGTGGGAGGGGGGGTTCATGTTTGGGAACGCATGTAAGAATTAAAGATTTTAAAATTAAAAAAAATAAAATAAAATAAAATTTAAAACTTCAAAAAAAACAAAAACATAAAACAAACAAACAAAAAGAACATTTAATTAATGGGTGAAGAATTTAGATATAATGGTTATTAATCAGTATCAGGTCCATTTGATGTATTCACAGAGATTCTACACTAAAGATCTTAATTCTGATTTTAATGTTTATTAGAGTGCTAAATTTTACCTGTCACATTTCTTTGATAAAAACATCCAAATAAAGTGTTTAATGTTTTAAAAGAATAAATTAAGGAATATTTCAATGTAATTAAGATTCATTAATTGTTTAAACATTTTAAATTTCCCTACTTTGACTATCTCTATGAAGTTCTAGAGATTCCTTAAACCCCTATCTCTTCTCACACCAACTACAAATTTGGGAGTTCTCAAGACTATAGTCAGATTCAGTCATTCACTATACAAGTTCTTGCAGAACTCAGATAACCCATTATACTTATGGTTGTAGTTGATTACAACAAAACAGGTTAACATCAGAGGGGAAAGATGCATGTAGGGCAGGATCCTAGAGGTCCATTGAAGCTTGGAGCTTTCAGTTGTCTTCTCAAATATTCGGACTTTTGTTTTAGGACATTAGCCAACTGTGAACTTAAAGGAGTTACACCTCAGATACTCAACACACTCAAAGAGAGGGAACATTTAAGTCTAACTGGGGGACTCATCTTCTGCCTAAGCCAGCCCTTGCATGCCTATGGCAATGATTTTCTGCTCAGAAAAGCAGAGGACTGGTCTCACCCATCCCTCTGCTTGCTGGTGTGAGGCTGGTATAGATGAACAGGGGTGTAGACACAAGAGGTTGGCCATGCGCCACCCCACGCAGCGCCAGAGAGAGAGCAAGGGCTTTGTGCACACAGTTCTCCCCCAGCCCCTTCTGTGTCCCCTGAGCTTTCTCCTAGTCTCTCCATTCATTTCTCAGGTCTGTGTTATATGCATGGTTTTCTGTCATCTTCAGGGTTTAGATCCAGGGAAAACTGGCAGGCTTAGTTTCCAATGATGTCCAGAAAAAATAAAATGATTGAGAAAGTAGAACATAGTGTAACAAATCAAAGTTTAAAAAATAGTTTTTGAAATTGTCAGAATGAAGAAAATTTAAAATAAATACTATTTCACATAATGAAATTAAAGTCAATATTATTTCTATAAATAGAATTTAGGGGGCTGCTACATAGATTGGGGGACCTTAGTTCCTGGATCAGGTATTGAACCCAGGTCGCCTGCTGTGGAAGCATGGAGTACTAATCACTGGAAGGCCAGAGCATTCCCTATAATTTAAAAATTAAGGAGAAGAATAGCAAAACCTCCTAGGTAGAATAGAAAAAAAGGAAATAATGAAATAAAATTTTAATTTTTTGTGTGTGTGTGTAGCAGAGTTTTATTAAAGTGAAAAAGGGACAGAGAAATCTTCTGACAAAGATATCAGAAGGGGGACAGAGAGTGCCCTCCTGCTAGTCTTATCAAGGCCTTATATACTTTTTTCAGACCTACTCCCACAACATACACCTTAAATTAACAAGATTAGAAGAAGCAATAGAAAGCTCTTACCAGACCCACTCCCATAATAAACATTTTAAGCTGACAGGATTAGTCAAAAGATTCTTGTGAAGAAAAACATGTCCTCGAGCAAGATACATTGTTATATTGACTAAGACAAAGCACTGTAGAAAAGAACCTTTGTCCTTTTCTTCTTGAGAGCCCAGACCACCTCCTCCCCCTCCTCCTCCCCCTCCTCCTCCCCCTCCTCCTCCCCCTCCTCCTCCCCTCCTCCTCCCCCTCCTCCTCCCCCTCTTCCTCCCCCTCCTCTTCCCCCTCCCCCTCCTGGACTTCTCATCAACCTACCTAGAAATTGACTCTCTCCTTCCCCCCTTTTCTTTGAGGAGAATTATGTTGCCAAGGGAAAGGGGCATCATTTTCATTCCATAACTACTTCCTGCTGTTGTGGGGCATCTTCCTTAAACTGTTGAGGCAACATATTCTCCTAACCCTCTTATTGAGGGTTTCTGACCCAGGGGGCCCCAAGTAATAGTTGGAGGAGGCTGTGGCACTCAAAGGAGCTTGGACAACCATTTGTAACTAAAAAATTTTCAGAAGGTTAGAAACAAACCCTGCTTTACAGTTATAGATATAAGGCAAAATAAGCATTAAACCAAGTTAAAAACTAATCAAAATTAAAAGTCACATTATGTCCATCAGTTCAGTTCAGTCACACAGTCGTGTCCGACTCTTTGTGACCCCATGAATCGCAGCACGCCAGGCCTCCCTGTCCATCACCATCTCCCGGAGTTCACTCAGACTCACGTCCATCGAGTCCATGATGCCATCCAGCCATCTCATCCTCAGTCGTCACCTTCTCCTCCTGCCCCCAATCCCTCCCAGCATCAGAGTCTTTTCCAATGAGTCAACTCTTCACATGAGGTGGCCAAAGTACTGGAGCTTCAGCTTTAGCATCATTCCTTCCAAAGAAATCCCAGGGCTGATCTCCTTCAGAATGGACTGGTTGGATCTCCTTGCAGTCCAAGGGACTCTCAAGAGTCTTCTCCAACACCACAGTTCAAAAGCATCAATTCTTTGGCGCTCAGCCTTCTTCACAGTCCAACTCTCACATCCATACATGACCACAGGAAAAACCATAGCCTTGACTAGATGGACCTTAGTTGGCAAAGTAATGTCTCTGCTTTTGAATATACTATCTAGGTTGGTCATAACTTTTCTTCCAAGGAGTAAGCGTCTTTTAATTTCATGGCTGCAGTCACCATCTGCAGTGATTTTGAAGCCCCCAAAAATAAAGTCTGACACTGTTTCCACTGTTTCCCATCTATTTCCCATGAAGTGATGGGACCAGATGCCATGATCTTCATTTTCTGAATGTTGAGTTTTAAGCCAACTTTTTCACTCTCCACTTTCACTTTCATCAAGAGGCTTTTAGTTCCTCTTCACTTTCTGCCCTAAGGGTGGTGTCATCTGCATATCTGAGGTGATTGATATTTCTCCCGGCAATCTTGATTCCAGCTTGTGTTTCTTAGAGTCCAGCATTTCTCATGATGTACTCTGCATAGAAGTTAAATAAGTAGGGTGACAATATACAGCCTTGACGTACTCCTTTTCCTATTTGGAACCAGTCTGTTGTTCCATGTCTAGCTCTAACTGTTGCTTCCTGACCTGCATACAGATTTCTCAAGAGGCAGATTAGGTGGTCTGGTATTCCCATCTCTTTCAGAATTTTCCACAGTTTATTGTGATCCACACAGTCAAAGGCTTTGGCATAGTCAATAAAGCAGAAATAGATGTTTTTCTGGAACTCTCTTGCTTTTTCCATGATCCAGCAGATGTTGGCAATTTGATCTCTCATTCCTCTGCCTTTTCTAAAACCAGCTTGAACATCAGGGAGTTTGCAGTTCACATATTGCTGAAGCCTGGCTTTGAGAATTTTGAGCATTACTTTACTAGCATGTGAGATGAGTGCAAGTGTGTGGTAGTTTGAGCATTCTTTTGCATTGCCTTTCTTTGGAATTGGGATGAAAACTGACATTTTCCAGTCCTGTGGCCACTGCTGAGTTTTCCAAATCTGCTGGCATATTGAGTGCAGCACTTTCACAGCATCATCTTTCAGGATTTGAAACAGCTCAACTGGAATTCCATCACCTCCACTAGCATTGTTCGTAATGATGCTTTCTAAGGCCCACTTCACATTCCAGGATGTCTGGCTCTAGATTAGTGATCACATCATCATGATTCTCTGGGTCGTGAAGATCTTTTTTGTACAGTTCTTCCATGTATTCTTGCCACCTCTTCTTAGTATCTTCTGCTTCTGTTAGGTCCAGACCATTTCTGTCCTTTATTGAGCCCATCTTTGCATGAAATATTCCCTTGGAATCTCTAATTTTCTTGAAGAGATCTCTAGTCTTTCCCATTCTGTTCTTTTCCTCTATTTCTTTGCATTGATCGCTGAAGAAGGCTTTCTTATCTCTCCTTGCTATTCTTTGGCACTCTGCTTTCAGATGCTTTTATCTTTCCTTTTCTCCTTTGCTTTTCACTTCTCTTCTTTTCACAGCTATTTGTAAGGCCTCCCCAGACAGCCATTTTGCTTTTTTGCATTTCTTTTCCATGGGGATGGTCTTGATGCCTGTCTCCTGTACAATGTCACAAACCTCCTTCCATAGTTCATCAGGCACTCTATCTATCAGATCTAGGCCTTTAAATCTATTTCTCACTTCCACTGTATAATCATAAGGGATTTGATTTAGGTTATACCTGAATGGTCTAGCGGTTTTCCCTACTTTCTTCAATTTAAGTCTGAATTTGGCAATAAGGAGTTCATGAGCTGAGCCACAGTCAGCTCCTGGTCTTGTTTTTGTTGACTGTGTAGAGCTTCTCCATCTTTGGCTGCAAAGAATATAATCTGATTTCGGTGTTGACCATCTGGTGATGTCCATGTGTAGAGTCTTCTCTTGTGTTGTTGGAAGAGGGTGTTTGCTATGACCAGTGCATTTTCTTGGCAAAACTCTATTAATCTTCGTCCTGCTTCATTCCGGATTCCAAGGCCGAATTTGCCTGTTACTCCAGGTGTTTCTTGACTTCCTACTTTTGCATTCCAGTCCTCTATAATGAAAAGGACATCTTTTTTGGGTGTTACTTCTAAAAGATCTTGTAGGTCTTCATAAAACCGTTCAACTTCAGCTTCTTCAGTGTTACTGGTTGGGGCATAGACTTGGATTACTGTGATATTGAATGGTTTGCCTTGGAGATGAACAGAGATCATTCTGTCATTTTTGAGATTGCATCCAAGTACTGCATTTTGGACTCTTTTGTTGACCACGATGGCTACTGCATTTCTTCTGAGGGATTCCTGCCCGCAGTAGTAGATATAATGGTCATCTGAGTTAAGTTCATCCATTCCAGTCCATTTTAGTTTGCTGATTCCTAGAATGTCGACGTTCACCCTTGCCATCTCTTGTTTGACCACTTCCAATTTGCCTTGATTCATGGACCTGACATTCCAGGTTCCTATGCAATATTGCTCTTACAGCATCGGACCTTGCTTCTATCACCAGTCACATCCACAGCTGGGTATTGATTTTTCTTTGGCTCCATCCCTTCATTCTTTCTGGAGTTATTTCTCCACTGATTTCCAGTAACATATTGGGCACCTAATGACCTGGGGAGTTCCTCTTTCAGTATCCTATCATTTTGCCTTTTCATACTGTTCATGGGGTTCTCAAGGCAAGAATACTGAAGTGGCTTGCCATTCCCTTCTCCAGTGGACCACATTCTGTCAGATCTCTCCACCATGACCCGCCCCTCTTACGTTGCCCTGCGGGCATGGCTTGGTTTCATTGAGTTAGACAAGGCTGTGGTCCTAGTGTGATTAGATTGACTAGTTTTCTGTGAGTATGGTTTCAGTGTGTCTGCCCTCTAATGCCCTCTTGCAACACCTACCATCTTACTTGGGTTTCTGTTACCTTGGGCGTGGGGTATCTCTTCACGGCTGCTCCAGCAAAGCACACCCGCTGCTTCTTACCTTGGACGAGGGGTATCTCCTTACCACCACCGTTCCTGACCTTCAACGTGGGATAGCTCCTCTAGGCCCTCCTGCGCCTGTGCAACCAGCGCTCCTGGGTTGCTCCTTTCGGCCACCGGCCCTGGCCTCGGGTGTGGGTGGCTCCCCCCAGCTGCTGCCCCTGGCCTTGGGCTCAGGATGGCTCCTCAAGGTCACCGCCCCTGGCCTCGGGAGCGAGGTGACTTTTCTCTGCTGCCCCTGACCTAGGACGCAGGGAGTCTCTTCCCGGCCGCCACTGGCCTCGGATGCAGGGTAACTCCTCTCAGCCGCCGCCCTGACCTCGGACTCGGGATGTCTCCTCCCGGCCGCCGCCCCTGACCTCGGACTTGGGGTAGCTCCTCCCAGCCGCCACTGACCTCAGACGCAGGGTAGCTCCTCTCGGCTGTTCCTGCGCCGACGCAGCCTGGCACTTTAGGCCATTGTCCCTGACCTCGGACGTGGGAAAGCTCCTCTCGGCATAGTTAAGGTACAATATGTTATACTAGTCCACCTTAGGATTGTGAGATGTCATCATAGAGTTGAAAATGTCCTTTCCTGAAGTGGAGAAACCCACCGTGGGAGCCTTCAATTGATGAGGAGGGTAGTGCTCCGCAGACCCAGCAACTATGTCGATTGTGGAATGCGGCATAGGAATGAGCCCAGGACAGAAAGGCGTTGTCTTGAGGGTCAAATGGCAGGCTCAGGACTTTTGGAGTCAGCAGAAGCAAGCCCACATAGATTCTTAGGCCCCCCTTGGTTCCTGGCTCAAACAGCAACTTGTTTGACTCAAAGGCTGGGCCAGGAGTTAACCCCCCAATAATGCCTATTGAAAAGCTAAAAGCTCAGTCACATAGTTAATTTCAAGGCTTCAGGATCTATGACAGTATCTGTGCACAAAACGGTCTGTCAGAGACAGTCCCTTCTTTGGCAGCGGGGGCAGTTCGAGCCCTCATTAAAGCTTTGGGTAGAACTGTAAACCAACTGTCTTGTGTTTCCTAAGTTAGCTTACATGGATGGCCTTTAATAATGTCATTAGCCTTTTCAACTTTTTCTGAAGACTGGGGTCTCCAGGAACAGTGTAAGTGATATTCTATCTTAGAGCCTTTGACGACCCTTGAGTTACAGCAGATTTAAAAATGGAGCCATTGTCATCCTGAACTTTAGAGTTTAAGATCCCACTTACATCATGAGAAGTCAGTACAGTAAGATTTTGTCCATTCATTAATCTCGGGCTTTAGTGAATACTGCTGTTAATGTGAAAATAGGTGAGGATCTTTGAGCTTGATAATGACAGGAACAGCATTTTGTGCTTGACCCAGTGTTTTTTTATCAGCCCACATTTTAGGATTTACCTTTTGTTCAATTAATGGGAGAGAAAGAGCAGGCTCCATATTCATGAAAACAGAGGGCTGGACCTTGCTCAGTACATCCCTCCCCAGAAGGGGTGAGGGAGACTCCAGCATGATCAGAAACACGTGGGAAAACAGCACAGACTCCCAGTTGCAGTCACAGTTAAATAATAGCATTTGGCTCATACTGACAGTCCCATTACGGTAGTGGATTAGGAGAAAAGCAGGCCAGGGGCTTCCGTGAGCACAGAGAAATTTGCCCCGGTGTCCAAAAGAAAATCGATCGATTGGCCCCCCACAATTATTAATACCCGGAGTTCCTCAGGTGTAATTAGGACGGGAGCTTGTGTGGGGACCCCCAGGCACCTTCAGTCCAGATTGTCTTGAGAGTACGACCCCTGGGGCCTACACCTCAGAGGGCAGTCTCTTCTCCACTGTGGTCCTTTGCAGACTGGACCTGAAGCCGGGGCGGCTCAGATGCCTGAGGGCAATCCCGCTTGAGATGCCCCTCCTTTCCACAGTAATAATAAGTCCATCTCTTTTCACCTGGGTTTTTCTGCACATTTTTCCTCAGGCTATTTCAGAGCAGATCTAACAGCCATTGTTGGGGCTTCAGTCTTTGGGATGCCATCTTTGGTTCTTTCCCCCCGCTATTTTCCTCCTCATATTCTCTACTGTAATATACCATCTGAGCCAGTTGCAACAGTTTTTTTAAAGACTGATTTAGTCTAAACACCTGTTTTCCTAACTTATGGCAGATATCTGGAGCTGACTGAGTAAGAAATCTATCTTTTAAGATAATTTCTCCCTCTGTAATTTCAGGATCAATGTCAGTAGACATGCGGAGAGCCTCCAGTAGTCTATAGCAGGAATTATCCAGGAGTTTCCTTTTCTCCCTGTTCTATGTCAGACAACTTAGCATATAGTCTTAGCACATGCTCCCTTGAGTCCTACAAGAATACATCTGGCAAAGTGGTTCTGTTTTGGGAACCGTTTTGCTCCCAGCAGGAAGGAGGGCTATTTTGTGTTCCCTCTTTCCCCTTGTCTCACATTCAAGCCATTCATCTCCAAAAGTAGTAGCTTCCCCCCAAACTCAAGTTTTCAAGTCAGGAATCAGTGTCTGTCCCAACACATACATTACATTTCACCCAGTAAGGTCATAAAGTAAAGTTAGTCCTATAAAGTCTTCTGTGTACTTTTTGGATCCTCCAAATAGTCATGACTACAATTGGGACTGTTTGAATGTCTACCAAGACTGAGACAACCCCTCCTGGAAGGGTGCCCTGATTCTCAGCCTGTTCAGCTGGGAGTTTCAGATACAGGGGCAAAGTAAGAGGATAGGAGGAAGCTGTAGGTTTCATACCCAAACCTGCACCCTTAGGACACAAGGCTCGCTTGTCCCGCAGAGAGATAAAGAGCAACACATATGGCACTTCTACCCATTTCTCTTGTTTCCTACAGAACCAGTCTAGTTGTAAAACAGCAATAACTGAGATCCTTCAAAGGATCAGCATTCCCCATCTTCCAAAGGATTCCGTGGCCATTCAGTATCACAGAAGAAGGTCAGACATGTCTTTTTAAACTCTGGGGATCAAACTTGTCCCAGCATTTTTTAAAAAATACATTTTAAAGGAGTTGTTCTGGAACTGCTAGCTCCCATCTGTAAGAGAGAAAAAAGCAGGGAAGCTTTCCGCCCCTGGTCGAAGCTGGTCTGTCCCTTACTGACGCAGGTGCCTTCCTCGTCCCTCCTGGTTCTGCCACCGAGGTGCAGTGGAGATGCACCAGGGGCAGACCTGATGGCATCCCAGATTGATGTCCCGTTCCTCGCCATTAAGACCTTTGCCTGATTTTTGCCTCTCCTCTGATGCCACCCAGGGTCGAACAGAGTAGCTTTCCCAGAATGTTTCCCAAGCTAGGACTACTAGGGAAAGCATCCATGTTCCATGCACCTGAGCACATTCTCTTGTACAGTCCTGGCTGCAATAGAAGCATTGAGTTATAAAGAGATGAACAAAACACCCAAGAAGTCTCTTGTGAGTGTCGCCACACCAGTATATGTGGTGGCAAAAGAGGCAGTGGAGGGTTGGCCAGCAAGGAAAAAGTGATTTTTGTCCTCCAGCTACTAGGGCCAATCCTTTCAGTTCATTTCTACAGCTTCCACAAAAGAAATATATAAGGAGTTGAGGCAGAAGCCATCAGAGAGACTTCTCTGGTCTGTTAAGAGCTAGTGCTACCAAAGGAAGAAGCCCATTGCATTTCCAATCCTCGACTGGATCCTGCAATTTCCAATCTGTGTCCTCGAAAACCTCATGGTCACCAGCAGTGCTTCTATCCACATAGGTGGGAGATAGAGCCATGAGAAAGACTCACTTTCAGGTCGCTGGCCCCTAGGGCAGGCAGCCAAGAAAGTGACCTGTAGCCTGAGAGACGTTCCTGGAGCTAGATCGCCTCGCTCCCAAACATGCTCTTAGTAACTTTCTAGCAAGGCTTGCCTAGTCTAGCAAGGCTAAGCACTTCCATACATGGGGCTTAACTAAAAGTACAAAATAACAGCATAGATCACAAGTCCCTTGAAAGTCTACGATCCGACAGATTAGGTTAGTGGTTCTAATTTTCCAGGCAATTATAAAATGGTCAGAGACCAGGAAAAGCTGACCGAGAAGGGAAAGTTTGGTTCACACACTTTGCCCATTTCTGGTCGCTCCCTTCGCAGGGACCTTGGGTGTCTTTTGGCGTTGACAGGTCAGTATAAACCCCCAACAAGGCTCCCATTTTGGGGGCTGCCTTCAGTCATCATCAGGCACTGTGAAACCGCAGAGCAAGGCTCATCACTTTCTTCACACAGGGCATGTCGTTCATTCACACAAGCACACCAAGAGTTAGTAAAGTAAAGCAGAAAACGTGTATACTGAGAAAGCAAAGAGGCTATAGCTCTGGATGTTCTTACCTTGTCCTGAAGATCCTGGATGAACCCCCAAGATAATAGTTTGTGGTGAATGATGTCGGATTCGTGATCTCCGAAGAAGATTTAGCTTTGGGACCAGGGACCAGGCTTGATCACTCAAGAGCTTTTGTATAGCAGAGCTTTTATTACAGTGAAAAAGAACAGAGGAAGCTTCTGAGATAGACATCAGAAAGGGGACGGAGAGTGCCTTGAAATCAAATGTTAAAAGAAATTTAAAATGTACAAATAAACTTTAAAAAGATAGAAGCAAAGAATGATAACCAAAAGGCAAACAAAATTTATTAAATTGAGAATCAAGAAGATGAGAAAGATAGATGGTGAAGCTGGATAAAAACAGAATGCAGAATATACCAAGCCAAATAACCAACTAAGGCCATGGCAGATTATTGAACAAAAAAATTCATAGTAAAGTAAATACGCAGAAAAACCATAAAAACACAAAATTCTTGGAAATGAGTATTTTAAATGTTTTATTAAACTGCAAGTACTTTATCACAAGGAAGGATTCTAGGCATGGAAGACCTCGGGGGGAATGGTTCGAGAATGGAGTTGCCTAGGGGACTGTAATGTCTACAACCAGCTCTCTGCCTTTCCATCATGGGTCCAAATGAGACATATTTTGTTACCAAGTAGCTAAAACACTATGACTCTGGAGCTGGATGGCTGATATTCCAATCTTTGTTCTTCTGTTTAATAACTACGTTGCCGTGGGCAAATCATTTAGCTTTCTGTGTCTCCAATTTCTCAAATATGAACAGGCTTAATAACAGCATTTATCTCACTGGGATCCCTTCAAGTATTAAATAGGTAATGTGCTTAGAACAATGCTTGACTTTCCATAAGGGCTTTATGAGTTAGTTGTTGCTAATTATGGGCCTCCAAGAAAATACTTAAAAATACATTTCTATTATGGAAAATTTCAAATATCAGCAAAAGTAGAGAAAATAATATAATGAACCCCAAAGCGCATATCACTTAGCTTTGACAATTATCAACTCATGGCCAATTTTATTTTTTTAAAGATTTATTTTGATATGGATAATTTTTAAAGTCTTTATTGAATATATTAAAATACTATTTCTGTTTTGTTTTGTTTTTTTTTGGCATGTAGAATCTTAGCTCCCTGTCTGGAGATTGAACCTGCGGCCTCTACGTTGGAAGATGAAGTTTTAACTATTGGATCACCAGAAAAGTCCTCCCCCCTGCTTTTTATGGTCAGTCTTACTTATCTGTTCCCTATCAACTCTGTCTGCATACAATCAAATCCAAGATGTTATATTAGTTCATCTTTCAACATTTCAATGTATATCTCTATACATTGATAAGATATGTATAGAATAGATAAGATTTTTTTTTCAAAAAAAGAGAACCTAACCACAATATCATTTTTGTACCTAGAAAATATTAACATTTCAAATCAATTATTTGATAGGTTTTAGAACTGCGTGCGAGCCCTTTAGAACACCAAGGGCTTGTATGAAGGCCAAAGCTTGATTATTATTCCCTTTAGAATTCAGCACAGAAAGCACATACTTAATGGTATCCTTGAACTGAAACAGATTTAAACTTTTTTCTTGTCTAACAATTTTGTCGTGCTTCATATTATACAATGACAGTAGTTTTGTTCTTTTGAAAGTGAAAAAGAACCGAATATATTTTTATAAATCTTCCAGGAATACATTCTGCGAGGTATGTTTTAGGAGACCACTGACAACTGTGCTTTTTCTCTTGAGTCATTCGGTTTTCAGCATTGTCGATTTTGCCAATTGAATTCGTGAAGCTACCATTGCACAGTGTGTAGTCTACAAGGAAATCCTTCCTTTCTTTTTCATGTGAAAGACACATTTCAGTTCTAGAAATGTTATCGTTGTCTATTCCATATCTTTATTCTATATCCTCTTCCATATCCTTAAAAGTATAACAGAAGCAGAAGATATTAAGAAGAGGTGACAAGAATACACAGAACTGTACAAAAGAACACTTCATGACCCAGATAATCACAATGGTGTGATCACTCACCTAGAGCCAGACATCCTGGAGTACAAAGTCAAGTGGGTCTTAGGAAGCATCACTCTGAACAAAGCTAGTGGAGGTGATGGAATTCCAGTTGACCTATTTCAAATCCTAAAAGATGATGCTGTAAAAGAAAGTGTTGCACTCAATATGCCAGCAAATTTGGAAAACTCAGCAGTGTCCACAAGACTGGAAAAGGTCAGTTTTCATTCCAATCCCAAAGAAAGGCAATGCCAAAGAATGCTCAAACTACCACACAATTACACTCACATACTAGCAAAATAATGCTCAAAATTCTCCAAGCCAGTCTTCAGCAGTATGTGAACTGTGAACTTCCAGATGTTCAAGCTGGATTTAGAAAAGGCAAAGGAACCAGAGATCAAATTGCCAACATCTGTTGGATCATTGAAAAAGCAAGAGATTTCCAGAAAAACATCTATTTCCACTTTATTGACTAAGCCAAAGCCTTTGACTGTGTGGATCACAACAAACTGTGGAAAATTCTTCAAGAGATGGGAGTACCAGACCACCTGACCTGCCTCCTGAGAAATCTGTATGCAGGTCTAGAAGCAACAGTTAGAGCTGGGCATGGAAAAACAGACTGGTTCCAAATAGGAAAAGGAGTACATCAAGGCTGTCTATCGTCACCCTGTTTATTTAACTTATATGCAGAGCACAACATGAGAAATGCTGGACTGGATGAAGCACAAGCTGCAATCAAAATTGCTGGGAGAAATATCAGTAACCTCAGATACGGAGATGACACCACAAAAAAGTGAAGAAGAACTAAAGCACCTCCTGATGAAAGTGAAAGAGGAAAGTGAAAAAGCTGGCTTTAAAATCAGTATTCAATAAATAAATAAATAAAACCAACATTCAATAAATAAATAAATAAAACCAACATTCAATAAATAAATAAATAAAACCAACATTCAATAAATAAATAAATAAAACCAACATTCAATAAATAAATAAATAAAATCAACATCCGATAAATAAATAAATAAAATCAACATTCAATAAATAAATAAATAAAATCAACATCCAATAAATAAATAAATAAAATCAACATTCAATAAATAAATAAATAAAATCAACATTCAGAAAACTAAGATCATGGCATCCGGCCCCATGACTTCATGGCAAATAGATGGGGAAACAGTGGAAATAGTTACAGACTTTTTTTTTTTTTGGCTCCAAAATCACTGCAGATGGTGACTGCAGCCATAAAATTAAAAGACGCTGACTTCTTGGAAGAAAAGCCATAACCAACCCACCTAGACAGCATATTAAAAAGCAGAGACATTCCTTTGCCAACAAAGGTCCATCTAATCAAAGCTATGGTTTTTCCAGTAGTCATGTATGGATGTGAGAGTTGGACTATAAGGAAAGCTGAGCACCAAGGAATTGATGTTTTGAATTGTGGTGTTGGAGAAGACTCTTGAGAGTCCCTTGTACTGCAAGGAGATCCAACCAACCCATCCTCAAAGACATCAGTCCTGTATATTCATTGGAAGGACTGCTGCTGAAGCTGAAACTCCAATATTTTGGCCACCTGATGAGAAGAACTGACTCATTTGAAAAGACCCTGAAGCTGGGAAAGCGGTGATGGAAAGTCATCAGTGGTGGCTCCCACTGATGAAGGCGGGAGGAGAAGGGGATGACAGAGGATGAGGTGGTTGGATGGCATCACTGGCTCAAGGGACATGAGTTTGAGTAAACTCCGGAAGTTGGAGATGGAGAGGGAGACCTGGCGTGCTGCACTCCATGGGGTTGCAAAGAGTAGTACATGACTGAGTGACTGAACTGAACTTAATTGAAAAGTGTCTGAATACTATGACCTGAAAATCTTGGGTTACTGAAGGGAAGGAGGGAAGTATGAAAAATGTGCTCCTCTCACACCTGTCCATGTTCTTCCCCAACTTTACCTAACCACCTTAGACGGCTAGTTAGTAAATGGTAGAATCTTTGTTCTGCCTCTATTCCTAAGGCAAACCCAATATTGAAATCTGAACAGCATCTGGCTCTGTGTTGCCTTATCGTGCTCAGACAGAATTCATTTAGTCTCTTGTTTCTCTGCAGTTCCCAGTGTGCTCACAGAGGTAACTTTCAAGAAAGATGTATAACCTGAATGATGATTAAGGTTTTACTTTATAATAATTAGGTCAGTTCTCTAAATTAGACTCCTTGACTTGGCCAGAAAGTGAAGTTTGACATTAAGGTGTGATTTAGTCGATTCTTCTGAGAGTTGAGTCAACAATATTTGTCTCCAGGTGCAAATGGAGAAATTGAGGTGTAGCCTGCAAGCTTAGGGCATGCATTGTTCATGCATAGTAACACTGTTATGTTTACAAACTATTCCAGTAAATAAATTCTTAGATGATCAGTAGTTCATGTGCCCTGGGTTGATAATAATAGAAACAGACTCACTAAGGAAAACCCCAACTCAGGGCTTTCCTGGCTGTTCAGCTGTTAAGAGTCTCTGCTTCCACTGTACAGGGCCCAGTTTCGATCCCTGGTCCAGGAACTAAGATCCCACATGCCTGGTGGTGCGGCCAAAAAAGTAAAAAAACGAAACCAAGAAAAACACAAAAACCCAATTCAATACAAGTAGCCCAAAATTGGAGTGCAGTTTTTAAAAGGATGTCCAAATGCACATTATAAGCATTCATCATAAGAGGATGATAATTAAGTTCAGGTCTTTGCTGGGGCTACATCTGATTAGAAGCTGTCATGTATTTCCTGGCTGAACTTTTGCATAATTGCTTTTAATTTCCCCTAATGAAACTGTGGAAATAGAAAATCATATTGTGAAATGGCAAAAAGGATCATCTTGCGATTCAATCCATCTGGTCATCAGCTTTGCTGCTGCTGCTGCAAAGTCGCTTCAGTCGTGTCTGACTCTGTGTGACCCCACAGATGGCAGCCCAACAGGCAAGAACACTGGAGTGGGTTGCCATTTCCTTCTCCAATGCAAGAAAGTGAAAAGTGAAAGGGAAGTCGCTCAGTCGTGTCTGACTCTTAGCGACCCCATGGACTGCAGCCTACCAGGCTCCTCTGCCCATGGGATTTTCCAGGCAAGAGTACTGGAGTGGGGTGCCATTGCCTTCTCCAGGTCATCAGCTTTAGAGACAAGATAATCAAGATAATTGTACAGTGAGTGAGTACAGTGAAGGGGTACAGTGAGCGAGTGAGTGAAAGTTGCTCAGTCATGTCCCACTCTTGCGACTATATGGACTGTGGCCTGCCCGGCTCCTCTGTCCTTGGAATTCTCCAGGCAAGAATGCTGGAGTGGGTAGCTGTTCCCTTCTCCAGGGGATCTTCCCAACCCAGGGATTGCACCCGGGTTTCCCTCATTGCAGACAGATTCTTTACTGTCTGAACCACCAGGGAAGCCCAGGGCACAGTAGAGGTTCCTGTATAATATATTGGTTGGCCAAAAAGATCTTGTGGAAAACCTGAATGACTTTTTGGTCAACCCAATATTTCCTAGGCAAGCAGTCACACTCACTGAAGGATGACCTAGATGTGGGTCTAGATCCAAAAGACCTTCCAGGGGTGCACAGATGACCTCTAGGGGAAATTTCTGCCGTTACATTAGGCATGGGATACCTGTGTGAGAAGTTTAACTTTTATCAAAGTTTCTTGTGATTAAAGTTTACTTCTGGATATTCAACAATAGTAATGATAGGAATGCTGGCAGATTTCCTGAAGAAAATAAAACAAGGAGAGAAAAGCAGAAGGAGGAGGGCTGCTGTGTGTGTTTGTATATCTGTGTGTGTGTGTGTGTGTGTGTGTGTGTGTGTGTAGGGATGGATGCTTCAGCTAGAAGGTCAGAGGTGACCTCAATGACAAAGTTAAAGTGCTCAGTGACAACCAGTGACACATCTGGCTGATGGGGTGGTTGGGCTCTTGAGCAGATCCTGTCTCCTATGGAATGATGCTGAGTGCGAGATGCAGAGAGAGTCCATTCTGCATGGATTCTGAGACGCATTTCTTATGCCACTTCCAAGAGTTCCCCCTAAGGGATTGCACCCCCAAAGCCCACTGTGGAAACTGCTTTAATAATTCACACATATAGGCCATCTTCCCACTCCTATATCACCTACCCATCTCCCTAATTGTCTTCTCTGCATCTCTCAAGACTGCTGTACTTGAACTTGAACGCTTGTCTTAGGAGTTCACTTGTAGGGCAAACTGGACCAAAAGCAGCTGAGGCCTGACCTCAGTCCCTCAGCACTAGTAACAACTATCCTATTTTCTGGCCAGTCTCCTTAAATGAAGAATTTCCCATTAGAGTTTCCATTAGCTGATATAAATTACTAAATACAAACTAGATAAACAACAAGGACCTGCTGTATAGCACAGGGAGCTATATTCAATTTCCTGTAATAAAGCATAATGGAAAAGAAAATGAAAATGTTTTTGAAACTAATGACTATTTTTCAGTTAAAAAAGAGAGTTTCCAGAGATCTCAGTAGGTGCATAGGGGCAGCTAAATCTCGAACAAGAAGCTACAGAGGCAGATTGGTTTTCCTGAGAGCTCCCTCAATTTGGAACATAGTTGGCCTCCAGCCTCCTGCTACACTCTGACTTCTGTGGAGTGCAATCCCTTTTGGTCTCTTTGCCCCATCAGAAGTGTCCTTTCCTGACAGCCTTGGTTGCGGAGGAAAAAGCTGATGTGCCCTGGGTGGTGCTGCCTTTGCCTTCTGACTCAGATCAGTGGATGATGTGGCTGAGGTTGCCTGGGGCTGTGGGTATGGTGGTCCCCAGATCTCAGAAGACTGTTTCCAGTGACCGTTCCTCTCTTTTATTGCTGTATCTTTCCACTGAGGCATGCACGCTTTTCTTTCGGCAAAACCCAAAATCTCCTGCTCCCTGGACCATAGTTTATTTACCCAGGGGAGGCACTTATGCTCTTAGAGACAGAGAAATGTCTTGGACACAGAACATCTGAGTTTATGTTCTCATTCCAGCTGTGTGACCTTCCACAAATCATTCAACCTTTCTAAGCTCAGCTTTCTCATCAGCAAAATGGGCAAGATTAACACAATGATACTCACCTAAGAGGGTTATGTGTGTGTGAATGCAGGTGTTTTGTGTGTCTGTGAGTATCTTGGAGAACATATTCCGGTGAGCAGAATTGCTAGGTTAAAGAAGAGGAAGAAAGATGGATGATAATGACAGTATCTTGTGTATGTGAATTGAACCTAATGAGATGCCATTTTTCACCTATCAGGTTAGCAAATATAGGAATGTCTAATGATACACTGTGCCCCCAGTCAGGATGGGGAAACAGGAACTCTCAAATGCTGCCAATGGCAATGTAAATTGTTCTCACTTTCTGAAAGAAATTTTGACAAAAGCTTTCAAAATTTCAGATACATGCCCTTTATTTTTTTATTTTTATTTTTTAAAAAATCTTTAATTCTTACATGCGTTCCCAAACATGAACCCCCCTCCCACCTCCCTCCCCATAACGTCTCTCTGGGTCATCCCCATGCACCAGCCCCAAGCATGCTGAGATACATGCCCTTTAGCTTAGCAATTTTGCTCACTGGAATATGTTCTCCGAAATACTCATAGACATACAAAACACCCACATTCACACACACACACACACACACACACACACACACACACACACACACACTCATGCACACACACATACATAGAAGTGTGAATATTAACTGCATTGTTTATGATAGAAACATACTTGAAACAACCTACATAGCCATCAATAGAGAAAAGGTTAGATCTTCCCAGGTGGTCCAGTGGTTAAGAATCTGCCTGCCATTGTGCAGGACATGGGTTCAATCCCTGGTCCAGGAACTAAGATCTCTCATGCTGCAGAGCAGATAAATCCATGCGCCACAACTACTGAGCCCGTGCTCTGCACAAGAGAAACCTGTGCGGCACAGCTAGAGAGTAGTCCCTGCTCAGCAACTAAAGGAAGTCAGTGCACAGCAACAGAACCCCAACACAACCAAAAATAAAATAATGACCATAATAAATATTTTTGAAAGAGAAAAGTTTAAAAGAGTCACAGCTGAGTGAAATTCCATGCAATTGTGGAGAGACAAAAAGAGTCATCTTTGAAATATATTGATAAATGAAAAAAAAAAAAGCTAGATACAGAGCAGCATACGCAGCTTGCAACAAGTTGTGCAAAAGCAATTACACGAATGTGCAGACAGCACCTCTGGAAGGATACACGGTTGTCCCTGGAGAGGAGAATCGCACAGCTGGAGGAGCTGAAGGAGTTTTATCGTCTTCATACTTTTTTGCACCTCTTGAGTCTCAAGACATGTGTGAGTATTACTTATCGCTTTGCATTTAGTTTTGGGTTTCTTTCTCATATTTTTAAATTGAAATATAATTCTTATACTATAAATCTGCCCTATAAAGTATATAATTTGGTGGTTTTAACATAGAGTTTTGTAACCATCTCCACCATAATTTCAGAACATTGTCATCACTTCAGAAAATAAACCCTGTGCCTACCAGCAGTCACTCCTCATTCTTCCTTCCCCCTCAGCCCCTGGCAATCACTGATTGACTTCTGTCTCTATCAATCTGGCTGTTCTAGACATTTTATATAAATGGAATCATGTGATATATAATCTTTTGTGTCTGGCTAAAGATTCTTCCATATTGTAGCATGTGTCAATACTTCATTCCTTATTGCGGCTGAATAAAATTCTTTTATATATTAAAAAAGAAGTATTATCTCTTCAAATATCATTAATTAAAAAAATTGGAAATTGTGTATGCAATATGCAAAATTATTAGACCTAACAATCCATGTGAATAAAAACTGATAATAGTGCTTGCAAAGCAAAATCCCGCACATAAGGTCCTGGACAACTTGTGGAAAAGGCTGGCTGTCACCAGCAACAGCTCAGCCTCAACCCTAGTGGCACCATGACGCTCATGCGATCCGGTCCTGAGATCCACGTCTGTCTGATCCCATTGGGTCACAGCGTGAGGGCAGGGGCAACCTGGTTTCTTTGTATAAAGAGAGATTTGGCAGGTGGCCAGCTGGTCAAAGTAATAAGATCAATCATTTCCCCCCATATTCTCTCTCCACATCCAGACAGTAGCTCCTGTTGGATGCATTTGCACAGATATATTCTCAAGTCCCATAACCAGATGTGTTTTTGTTTACTCTTGCTCTGCCTTTCTGTGTGTTTGTTTTCCTCACACTTGCTCTCGTTAGGCCATCTGGGAATGACGTGCTTGTCGTGTGGACTGTGCATCTTACTGCCTTACTTTGTGAGGGATTGTCATCTTGGGCCCCAGTTCTGGAAGGGACACAAAACAGTGCTCAAATGTACTGACTGCGTTCCCTTTTATTACGTTTTAATTTATTTTAAGGTTATTTTGTATTTTTCTTATTATTTTATTTACTTTTTAAATATTTTTGGCCATTCCACGTGGCATATGGGGTTTTAGTTCCCCGACCAGGGGTCATACCCTTGCACCCTGCATTGGAACTGTGAAGTCTCAACCCGCTGGACTGCCAGAGAGTTTCTTGGGCTTCCTTTCAGAAGAAGAGCACCTGTGGAGGCTGCCCCAGAGCTGTCCACTGTCTTAGTCTTTCCAACTGCTATTTAAAAATGACCATAGTCTGGGCTGCTCAGCCACCAATTCATGTCTCACAGTTTTGGAGGCTGGGAGCCCAACAGTAGAGTGCTGGTGATCCAAGATGCTGTGTCTTCACAGGGCAGGGAGAGAGGAAACACACTCTCCTCTCTCTTCATATAAGGGCACTAATCCCATCCTAAGGGCTCCATCCTCATGACCTAATCACCTTGCAGAGACCCCACCTCCTAAGACCATCCTGCTGAAGGTCAGAGTGTCAAACTATGAATTTGTAGGGAATGCAAACATACAGGTCATGATACTCGGGGACCAGCCCAGCAGGGGGGCTTTCAGAAATCCTCTGAGAGCGATCACAGGTGACACAGCTGCTACCTTGAGTGTGTAAACTGATGAGGTGGTGGCCTCGAGGGTCAAGAAGTGTGGCGTGCTAGGGAGTTCCAGGTGTGTGTTAGGCCAGAATTTCTCAATCCTGTCCAATCAATGTCCCTTTTTAACAAATAAATTATAGCATCCTCCTTATTATTATGAAATGAAATCTATAAATATTACCACTTACACATAGAACCTCAAGAAAAGTCATTCTAACTGCAATATAAATTAAACCCAGAGAGAAGTCCCTTGTAATAAACTGCTGTGTGTTTCCATATGGAAATGCTCAAGTCTTCTCACACTGCAGGACATCAGGGGTGATGTAACTGGATGTTTGCACCAACTGTGTATTGAGTTGCTAGGAATGTAACATCTACAAACAAAACCACGATGTAGTGTATTTTATTACTGATGCACACATCCAGAGGGCAATGACAGAAGCAGTGGAATTTTCTGAAACCAGAAATTACTCCTGTTTATGCTCTAAACAGAACAAAAGGCAATCTTACAGTAACAATCTGGGAAAATTTAAATCATGGGGAAATACTTTGAGTTTCTATGTAAAAGAAAGTTTTACATATAAAATGGGCTTAGATAAACAAAAATTGGGTTTTCATGACATAAAAGGTCCAATGGGATACTTAAAAATCATGGAGGATGTGTGGACAATTCCTTATGGGGCATGACTATCAAATGGATTGAAGGATACTTAGCATTCCCGGCCCATATCTGAATGCCAATATCAACCTGACTCCCTAATAATTGTGACAAATGAGAGACACACACATTTTCGAAACACACTGATGGAGGCAGCCTTCTCTGGGCTCGGCCTGGCCCAAATGATCTCCCCAGCTGACTTCCAAGAGCCCTTAATTGTCCACCCTCAGAATCACCAGTTTGAGTAACTTGTTCTTCACAGTATCACTGTGAAACCTACATGTTAGCTGGAAAGGAGGCAGAGCCCACAGCTTAGCACAAATTCATATGCTGAATACATTAACTGCTATATTAGAACATGCATCCCTTGGATAATAGAAATTAGGCAGAAATGTTCAGATTTGGGGTGGAGATGGGGAGAAAGTGAGAGATACCCTAATATGAAATACCACAGAGAAGAAACAGGTCCTGGTGTAGCGATACAGAGACAGCTAGCCTCGGGGAACTTCAGTGTACCTGTCTTCAAACTTGTTTTGCCTATGGGCTCCCAAAAGATATGCCCAGTCTATCATCTAGCATATTTTGAGGTTGACAACAAAATTTTATCTTAATTTAATATGGTTGCAAAAATGATAGTTTCTGGCGTATTGTACATACTGTCATTACAAACATAACAGTTGCACTCAGTTTTTAGACTAAATACCAAAGTAGTATGATACCCTCACCCAGTATCTTCTATTATAAAAAAACTTTAAACACGCAGAAAAGGTGAAGTAACTTTTACATGCACAAATCTTTTAAATGTATCACTTAAAGCTCGAACTCCTATAGGATATAGAACCTTACCTTCATCTGGGAAAGATCGTTTGTAACCCTTCCCTGCAACTCTCCATCTCCATTCTCTCAAAGATCTTATTTTTTCTTACTATACAATAGTTTTGTCTGTTCTAGAAACTCATATAAATAGAGCCACACAGAAAGCACACTATTACTATACAAGTTTCTGACATTCATCCTCTTGTTGGACATAGCAGTCTATTCCATCTTATGGTAAGTAGTATTCCACAGAGTGAATTTGAACATATCTCCTGTTTTCACAGGCACAAAAGGCTAGATTTATTCAACTAAATTTCTGATCTAAACCTTACAGCAAAGCTCTCAAATTTTTCCACCCTTAGAGCTCTTTGTGTGTGTGTGTGAAGTCGCTCAGTCGTATGCGACTCTTTGCGACCCCATGGACTGTAGCCTGCCAGGCTTCCCTGTCCATGGGATTCTCCAGGCAAGAATACTGGAGTGGGTTGCCATTTCCTTCTCCAGGGGATCTTCCCAACCCAGGGATGGAACTCAGGTCTCCTGCTTTGCAGGCAGATGCTTTATCCTCTGAGCCACCAGGGAAGTCAGTAGAGCTCTTTAGAGAGTAATAGTACTCTCTAGAGCTCTTTAGAGAGTATTATTAATCATATACAAATACACATCCACAAGTACTACCTCAAGAATGGAATCAAGTACTGATTTATGCTACAGCATGGATGAACCTTAATAAATGAAGCTAACTAAATGGGTGCTTCCCAAGTGGCTCAATGGGTAAAGAATCTGTCTGCAAGGCAGGAGACATAGCTGCAGGTTCTATCCCTGAGTTGGGAAGTTCCTCTGGAGAAGGGCAGGGCAACCTGCTCCAGTATTTTTGCCTGGAGAATCCCATGGACAGGCGAGCCTGGTGGGCAGCAGTCCATAGGGTTGGAAAGACTCAGATACAATTGAAGCGACTGAGCACACACACGCGCTAAGTAAATGAAACAAGTCACAAAAGAACACATGTTATATGATTCCATTTATGTGAAATGTCCAGAATAGGCAGATCTGTAGAGACAGAATGTAGATCAGTGGCTGCCTAAACCAAAAGTAGGGAATACTGGAGAGGACATTAAGGAGTGACTGCTCTTGGATACAAAGAGCAAGTTTCTTTTTAGTTGGTAAAAATATGCTAACAGTAGATTTCAGTGATGGTTGCAAAACTGTGAATATACTAAAAAGCATTGACTGATGCACTTCCTATGGGAGAACTGTATGGCATCTGAATTATATCTTAATAAAGGTGCTAAATATTAAGATTGTATGTCTGAGAACTTTACCATGATAAATGTCACTTGTATTCATCCCCAGTATTAGGAACGAATTATTAGGGGTGAATGTGTCAAACATCCCATATTTCAAAACATTCAGAAACCAGTCATCATTAGAATGAGTGTAGATCTGTAAACACAAATATATTCCACAGATTTGAATTCTGGCTGGTTTGTGGATTTGACTGTGATATACATAGGAATTCGTAAGAAGTATATTTAAAATAACACTGAACAGGTTTTTTCACATGGCTTTTTATCATTTTAAATCTATTTTATAGCTTTTAACTCTGACACATCGATCCTCTAGCAAACACAGCATAATTGAGCTTCACTCAAATTTTTCTCCAGGCTATTGTCATTTGTTATTTGACAGAATCAAAGCCATCACAGTGTCTCTGCTCTGGGAGAATTTGCTCTTCCTACAGACACAGTGCCATAGTGAGATGCCTGCTGACATTTCTTCTAATTCCTAAAATTATGATACTGTGGTTTATACTTTATTTTCATCTCCTTTCCATTTGGACTAGATGCAAAATGGAAGTAATTAAAAGTGCAGTCAATGAACAACAGGCCAGCAGGCTGCCTCATTTTTTGAGCCTTGCCTGGTATGCCAATGCAGATTCATCCTTAAAGCTCTGAGCCAGCCCTGGGTCTCCCTCTTGGAAATGGCCAATTTCATTCTGGTAAGTGAGAATGAAGTGAAGTCAGAGCAGAGGTTGCTGAAAACTGGTGCCTGGAGGCCGTAGACATGAAGTATCTGACTGTAATTGGCCATTTTTATCCCTTCACTGATGCTGTTTCAGTGAAAGGTCTTAATTCCTTTCCCATCTTGAAGGACTTTGGGGCATAAGGACAAAATTAGTTGCCAATCATTCAGGATTCTACTTTTGTGATTGTTTCTGGGTCTCTTCAAAGGATAGATTTCACAAATGCACGATTTGGGTCACATTTGACAAAATTGAGTCATGCTTTTTTCCTAGATTACAGAAATGAATCTAATTTAAAAAACACACACACACACAAGGAAGAGGACATAAACAGCTTCAAGAGTGAGTCCCATGATAACACTTTTAGAAGAGCAAGGTAATCCTTGCTGTTAGAGAAAATTTCTTTCTGATGACCCTGTTTTATTTATGTATTTTTAATTTAAAAAATTGTTTTATTAATATATACAGTGTACTTCTTGAGACATTAGTTTTAAGAACATATGTTGTTGATATTGCCTTTAAATTACCCCTTGCTGGCTGGTTGTGGGAAATTGTTTATCTTATGGAAGTTAGTATGCCTACTGCAGAAAAGTGAGCTTCATAACTCGGAGTTCAAACTGTAACCTTGAGGATGTAGCGATCTTAAATGCTAGGTGTGTTTGTGCATGTATATGTGCTCAGCCGTGTCCACCTCCCTGCAACCCCATGGACTGTAGTCCCCCAGGGTGCTCTGTGCGTGGGATTTCCCAGGCAAGAATACTGGATCAGGTTGCCATTTCCTCCTCCACGGGATCTTCCCAACCCAGGGATCAAACCTGCATCTCTTTCATCTCCTGCTTTGGCAGGTGGATTCATTTACCACTGTGCCACCTGGGAAGCCTCTATACACCAATATCCTTGGGCCCAGTTTCAAGCAATTTAAAAGAAGAGATTTCAAAGTTTCTGATGACCTCATTTTAAAGTAAACCCCTGTAAGCACCTATACTGTGGCTCATGGTATCTATCTGTTTACTAGTCAGGCTTCTGATGAAATAGCATCACACAACCAGCTCCTCAGTAACAGTCCACACTCCCCATAAGGGCATCTGACAACTCCGGATGGAATTAGCTGGGCTAGGTGGCTCAGAGAGCGCGGGTGAAATGTGAACATTGCTTGAATCTTGTTCGTGTCTCCCAAGGGTGTGTACACATGCAAGTGTGCCATCCTGGAATTCCCCGTTTGCGGGCCACCTCCATGCACTCCTCCTAGCTTACGGCCAGTGAGTGCTATCACCGTCTGATGTTTGCCCTCGTCCTCCTTTTCCTGTAGCTTCTCAATCTGGTCTGACCTACTAACACCGTACTTTTATATTACATGTTAGAAAGCAATCTAATTAAATGCCATTGTCATAGTACCCCCGAAAGATAGTTTTTTTTAAAACTTTGTGACTCCAAAGGTCTTTCTTTTTTTTTTCTTATTCATCCTTCCAGTTCCAGATTCCTCTAAAGTATGAGTTATCTGTGATCATAACAAGTTCCAAAAGATTTTGTTGAGGAGAGTTAGGGATGCAGAGGCAGGAACTTCCCCCTCCCCCACCCCAATCTCCAGGACTAAACGTCTTTCATTCCCAAATACTGAGAGTTACCATATGATCACTGGCCTATCACTCAATCTCCGAGCCAATCCAGATTTTTATTGAGGCAGCATCTTACTTCTGCTGCTGCTAAGTCGCTTCAGTCATGTCAGACTCTGTGCGACCCCAGAGATGGCAGCCCACCAGGCTCCTCCGTCCCTGGGATTCTCCAGGCAAGAACACTGGAGTGGGTTGCCATTTCCTTCTCCAATGCATGAAAGTGAAAAGTGAAAGTGAAGTCGCACAGTTGTGCCTGACTCTTAGCGGCCCCATGGACTGAAGCCCACCAGGCTCCTCTGTCCATGGGATTTTCCAGGCAAGAGTACTGGAGTGGGGTGCCATCGCCTTCCCCGATCTTACTTCTAGGTACCCATTTTTGTTATCAGTTAGTTGTTTCTATGTAACAAACCACCACTAAAATCAGTGGGTGAAGGAACAAGCTTATTGAGTTCAGGGGTCTGTGTGGCACTAGGCAGTTGTGATGATCTGGGCCGGGCTCTGCTGGTCTCGGCCGGACTTGCTCCTGTATCTCTGGTCAGCTGGTGGCTCTGCTAGGGGAGACTGGCCAAGAGGCCTCATTGGGAAATGCTCATTGATGGTCCAGGTGCTCTCATCCTCCACTATCTTCCAGCCTGCCCAAACTGGCTCACAGGGCAGCTGGCAGAGCGTGAGAAAGAACAGAGCACACAAGGCCTTTCAAAATCAAACTTGGAGCTGGGACATCAGTTCTATTGCATTTAAACATTTTTTATTATTATGGAAATATAGTTGACTTACAATATTGTGTTTCAGGTGTACAACAAAGTGATTCAATTATATACATATTTTTCAGATTATTTTCCATTATAGGTTACTATAAGCTATTGAATATAGTTCTATGTGCTATACAATAAATCCTTGTTTTCAAACTAGTTTATATGCAATAGGGTATATCTGTTTAACTCATACTCCTAATTTGTCCCTTCCTCCCACTTCCCCTTTGGAAACCATAAGTTTGTTTTCTATGTCCGTGAAACTGCTTTTATTTTGTAAATAGATTCAATTGTTTTGTTTTTTAGAGTTCACGGATAAATGGTATCATGTAGTTGCATTGCAGGCAGATTCTTTACCATCTGAGCCATCAGGGAGGCCTCTTTCGATTGTATTATCTTTTATAGTCCACATATAAATGTTACCATATAGTACTTGTCTTTCTCTGTCTGACAGTTCACGAAACACAGTACTGTCTAGGTTCATCCGGTTGTTGCAAATGGCGAATTTCATTCTTCTCCATGGTTGGGTAATATTCCACTGTGTATACGTACCACGTCTTCTTTATCCATTCGTCATCTACCGATGGACATTTAGGTTGTCTCCATGTCTTGGCTGTTGTAAATAGTGCTGCAATGAACATTAGTATGTCTGTATCTTTTCGAATTAGAGTTTTCTCCAGATATATGCCCAGGAGAGGGATTGCTGCCTCAGAAGGTAGCTCTATTTTTAGTTTTTTAAGGAAACTCCATACTCTTCTCCATAGTGGTTGTGCCAATTTACATACCCCCCAACAGTGTAGGAGGGTTCCCTGTTCTCTACACTTTCTCCGGTACTAATTATCCAAGACTTTTTGATGACAGCCATTCTGATTGGTGCGAGGTGCTTTGATTTGCATTCTCTGTTTGCATTGTAGTTTTGATTTGCATTCTCTGTTGGCCATTTGCATGTCTTCTTTGGAGAAATGTATCCTTAGGTCTTCTGTCCATTTTTTGATTGCAATGGTTTGTTGTTTTTTGCTGTTACTGAGTTGTATGAGCTGTTCGTATATTTTGGGTATTAACCCTTTGTCAGTCACATCATTTTTAAAGATTTTCCCCCATTCTGTAGGTTATCTTTTAGTTTTGTTGATGTTTTCCTTCACTCTGCAAAATCTTTTAAACTTGATCAGGTCCCTTTTGTTTATTTGTGAAGTTCTGCTGCAAAATAAGAGACAATCCTAGGCCAGAATCAAGACACAGGGAAATAAGCTCTTGATAGAAAAAGCTGCAGAGTCATAGGGCAATAGGATATGAACATAGAGAAAAGAACTATTACAGCCATTATGAGGGGTGAGGGGTGTCCAGTTGTTTCCCAACTTCTCAGAGACCCAGCTTATACAAGGAAATTTGGGGGTAAGTCTTTTATTTCCAACTATTTAGTACTTTAGCAAGTTAATCACTGATATCTTGGAGTCAGTATGGCTTAAAGAAAAGCAGAAGAGCATCTTCATTAAGTTCAGATAGTTGGAAATGGGAGCAGCAGCCACATTCTCTAGTGCGAGCCCAGAGGTCAAGTAGTCTCCCCACCACTTCCTTATCCCCACAGCAATCTCAAAAATGATCTCTTCCAACTACATGCACAAACATTTCATTTCATTATATCAATACAATATTAATAGTTTCCATTATGATGAATTATTTACTACTAGACTCTAGTTACTGGATTGTAGAATACCAGTGTCTACACCAGAGTCATTTAACTATAATTTTGTTTTATTTAAATATTAAACTATTCATATATATTTAATTTTCACACGTTGTTACTCTCCTAGCTTGGTTGTCCTTTTCCAACTTAAAAAAAATTAAAGTAAATATCAATTGTAAGATAAAATCTAGCCTGCTTATGTTCTGGGTCCTGATTACCTAAGCTCTCTTGATTCATCTGTTCAAGATCAGCAAAGCCTCTGAATTAGGGTTGCCAGATTTAGAAAATAAAACCCAAAGCCAAGTATCGCATGGGATGTACTTAATACTAAATAATCATTCATTGTCTGAAGGTCACATTTGGCAGAGTAATATTTCATTGTGTATATATATACCACATCTTCTTTAGCCATCCTTCTGTTGATAGACATTTAGGTTGCTTCCATGTCTTGGCTATTGTGAATAGTGTGTCTATGAACATAGGGCTGCATGCATGCATATGTACTAAGTCGCTTCAGTCATGTCTGACTCTTTGTGACCCCATGAACTGTAGCCCGTGGGCTCCTGTGTCCATGGGATTCTCCAGGCAAGAGTACTGGAGTTGATTGCCACGCCCTCCTCCAGGGGATCTTCCCTACCCAAGGACTCTTTATGGCAAGTCTCTTTACCTCTCCTGCATGGGCAGGAGGGTTCTTTACCATTAGCGCCACCTGTAAAGCCTCAGCGGCTGCATATTTCTTTTCACATTAAGAGTTTTTCTGTATATAGGCCTAGAGCATCCAGTATTGTACCTGGCAACCGGATTCTATGCACTGTGCTGTGCTTAGTTGCTCAGTTGTTTTCGACTCTTTGCAGACCCATGGACTGTAGTCTGCCATGCTCCTCTGTCCATGGAATTCTCAAAGCCAGAATACTGGAGTGGGTAAGCCATTCCCATCTCCAGGGGGTCTTCCCAACCCAGGGACTGAACCCAGGTCTCCCACATTGCAGGCAAACTCTTTACCATCTGAGCCACCAGGGAAGCCCGATTCTATGTTAGTGGGGAAAGTCAAAGAGTGAAATACAGGCCTTGGGAAAGTAGCACCTAATGAAGACAGTGATAAGTTCCATGTAGTAAAAAGAGGGGACTGATCTGATTCTGTATTATAATAATATAGTCAAAAGGAAAGAGCAATCTGAAAAAAAAAAACCCATAACTCAATCTCATGCATTAGACACTTAGAGAGATCTGGTAGTAGATTTAATTCTGTTATTAATTTTTTATGTGACTCAGAAAAACTGACATTTTCCTAGCTATTAGGGCCTGGCAACGCACAAATTTATAGTGGAAGACAGTGGTGAAAAGTCAAACAACTGTTTTATATATGAAAGTAGCTAACTTGTCTTATGTTTGTACTATTCAAATATAACACTTCCTGTTAAATCTGTTCACTTTTTCCCCACAAAAATCCTATGAGAAATTACTTTGCATCCATTAATTTACCAGGCTTGGGTTATAGTCCTGAAATCACTACAGATCAGTGTGAATGTCTTCCTGTTAGCAGTGAGGGGACTCCCTTCTCCTGATGTCCAGTCTGAGGCCATGTCCATCTGACCAGATGGATCACTAGACATGTAAGTTCCCGGTTTTGCATGTAATACATAGGGGAAGAAACTTCACTTACCATCGCCCCACACTGGTTTGTTTAACAAATAGTATTTCACACCTGCCATGTGCTAGTCATGTCAGATTGTCGAATTATATAGACTAAGTCTCCATCCTTCCTGATACACTTCTCCAATGTGAAAGTAAAAAGAAACAAATAATTTCTCCCCTAAGCTTTTCTGTTTACATAGTCAAGACACATTTCCATATTGATTTCCAGCTGGACATGATTTACATGTGTAGGGGAGGAAAAATAATTTTCCCTCCACCCTTCTCAGTACTTGCCCAAGAACCCTGTAAAAGATTAATGAAAGAAAAGCAAACAGAAGTTTCCTGATATGCATTGCATATATTTATGGAAGATACTCTGAAGTTACACATCAGAGAGTAACTCTCTGTGGTGGCTTGGAATTTAGGCTGAATAAGGATGTGGGAAGGGGAATATAGGCCTTTTGGAGGAGAGTAAGTAATTCTTAGGGAAGACGAGTGGGCCCTTGGAAGAACAGATGGGAGGTGTGAAAGACTGTGACAAAGTTTGAGTGTGGTGTCATTTTTTTTCTAGTTTTATTAAAGTATGGTTGATCTACAGTGTTGTGTTAATTTCTGCTATACAGCAAAGTGACTCATTTACACACATATGTATTCTGTTTCATTATGATTTGTTGCAGAATACTGAATACAGTTCCCTGTGTTATACAGCAGGACCTTGTTGTTTATCCATCCTTTATATCATAGTTTGCATATGCTAATCCCAGATTCTGCATCCACCCCTCCACCCCCTTGGCAACCACAAGTGTGTCCTCTGTGTTGTGAGTCTCTTTCTGTCTTGCACCTATGTTCATTTGTCCTGTGTTTTAGATTTCACGTGTAAGTGAGATCATATGTACATGTCTTTCTCTTTCTGACTCACTTCATTTAGTATGATAATCCCTAGGTCCATCCATATTGCTTCAAATGACACTATTCCATTCTTTTTGATGGCTGAGCAATATTCCGTTGAATACATGTACCACATCTTTATCTGTTCATCGTTGATAGCCATTTAAGGTGTTTCCATTTTGGGGCTATTTTAAGTAATGCTGCTCTGGACATTCCGGTGCATGTATCTTTTAGAATTATAGTTTTGTCTGGATAGGTGCCCAGGAGTGGGATTGCAGGATCATATGGCAACTCTATTTTTAGTTTTTTGAGGAACTTTCACATTGTTCTTCATAGTGGCTGTACCAGTTTGCATTCCCATGTAGTATCATTTCTAGTCTCCTCTCCTGTGACAGAAGTCAATCATTCCTGGTCGAAGAAACTCCTGAGGGAGGTGATCTATGACAAAAGTGAGTTACTTTTGGAGGATTTGCCTTTAGGCAGATAAGGGGGGTTCAGGAAAAGCCTGTCCTTTCACTTTTTGTCTTTTAAGTACCTATAGCTCAAAATAATCAATATACCAAACCAGCATAATTTGGGGTGGGCACCCTATAGTCATATTTCGGGATGGCATACTCTGCTACATTTCAAGTGCTACCACATTAGAATATTTGGTTGACTTTTCTGACTGGATTTGGAACCATTCTTATTAATGTGGTGACTCATTGGCACTTCAGGTCAGTTCAAAAGAAAAAAAGTGCTTGTTTGGAGGTAAAAGGAAAAACTCTCAATTTGGCAGTAAGATAATAAGAGTTCAAAAACATAGCCTTGATTCTATTTTTAAAAGTAAAGGAGGCATAAAAAAGTGATGATTCATTTATTTCTGGTATGTTGTTTATAAACTGTAAGCTTTGAAGATTTCTAAATATACATTTTGAAGGGAGAAGCAGAGTAAATATGCCTTCAATTGAAAATTAGTGGGAAAGATCTATAAAAGAAATCAATGAACTTATTTAGTTCATTCATAAGAGCTCTGTTGGCATGAAAAGTATATATACAATATCATTTATGTCAAGGACAATCTACTGGAGTAGGAACCAGCAAAAGTTACATCATTCAATATGACCCTAATTAACTGGAATCAGATTCTGGAATTAAGTCAAACAGAAGTAGCTAAAAATCTAGTATTTTTTATTCACGATGAAAAAACAACCTTCAAATAGAGATTGGCTAATATTTATTCAACATCATTGTCAGATACTGTTCTAAGACCTTAACATGTATTAACTCACTTCATTCTCCCAGCAGCCTTATGACTTAGGAACAATTGTCATCTTCATTTTACAAGTAAGAGCACTAAACACAGAAAGACTGGCCGAGATCCCATAGCTAAGTGGGCCAGGATGCAAATCCGGTGATCTAGATCAAGACCCCAAATGTGGACTCTAGAGTTCACTTTCAGAAAGAAAAGTTACGTCTCTAATAATTCACATAGTAATTCATTAGCAGAATCCTAAGATATTGGAGACCCATTGGCCCCTTCTTCTCATCATCAGATCTAATCTGTGACTGTGTACAGATCCCCTAAGACACCTTTTCATTTGCAAGACTGCTTTTAGCCAAGGGCAGAATCTCTTATTTAAAATACTCTCTTTGGTTTAACAAGGCACATTCGGTACTAGACATCTCCATTCCCTGGTTAAGCAGTTTATATTTGTGGCCAAGGGCATAGCATGGACTCCCAGAACTCCCATGCCTTGAACAGGTGGGTAATGAGTTTTGAAATACTGGCCTTGTATAATGGAATATGTATGGGACTTGAATTTGAGCAAACTCTGGGGGATAGCAGAGGACAGAGGAGCCTGGCGTGCTGCAGTCCATGAGGCTGCAAAGAGTCAGACATAGCTTAGCAATTGAACACCAACAATGGAGTATGACTGTTTTGTTTCTGTGGTTTTCTAAGTTCTAGACCTTCTCTTAACCTCTAAGAAGAGATGTAGGCTTCATCACCCCAGGCCAGAATGTGAAGAGTAGAAGGAAGCCAGAAGTGATGCCCGGCAGAGCTGGTGATGGGCCCCCAAGAGGAGATATCGTCAGTCACTGACACCATTTTCTTGGTCCCCACGTGAACTTTACAGAGGAGCAAGAAGAAAAGCGCTCCCTTTATACCAGGTAGTCTAAGACTGGGAGGCTTTATCGGCTGGGAAGAGCAAGTAACTCAGTTCTGTGCTACCCTCATTGGGTAGTCTTCATAGGTATCTTTCAGACTGGCTGAGCACCGTCTCTCCCTTCTTCGCTTCTTCCTTCCCTCTCTCCCTCCCTCCTTTGGTGCCATCCTATTATGATACTTCCTAAAACTGCCTGTTGGTTTGTCCAACCCTCTAATAGAAGCAGTAATTTTCTACTGAATAACCTTTGAGGATAATAGTACTGATGTCTTACACACTGCACAAAATAGAATGAGAGCTTAATGCATGAGAACAAAATAAAAGGAAGGAAGGAGAAAAAGGCAGAACAATAATAGAAGCCACATGAGAGAGAAGAGGACTTCCCTGGTGGCTCAGATGGTAAAGAACCTGCCTGCAATCCAGGAGACCTAGGTTTGATCCCTGGTCAAGAAGATCCCCGGGAGGAGGGCATGGCAACCTGCTCCAGTATTCTTGCCTGGAGAATTCTGTGGACAGAGGAGCTTGGTGGGCTACAGTCCATGGGATTGCAAAGAGTCAGACATGACTGAGTGGCTAACACTTTTACTTTCCAAAGAGGAGAGGGGAGCAAAGTTGGAGTAGGAGCTCGAGGGTGTCTTGGCAAAGACTCTCTGATTCAGAGATTTCATTCTGCATTCTGGCTGACATTGGCTTGAAATTCACTTAGCAGGGAGAAGGCCAGGACCTCAATGCTCACCTTGGGAAAATTCTTTCCTGTGTCTGCACTTTGCCAAAGTTGAATGGAATGACATCCGCCTTTTTTGTCCCCAGTGTAGCATTTTCTGTCCTGGAGTGATTCTGGGTCCCCTGGGTAGCAGAATCAATGTCTGCTTGATCCATATGACCTTGTAAAGGTGAAGGGGAGCTTTTTCAGATGGTGCAGGTACAGAGCCCTAGGCAGTTCATCCAGCTAAATATAGATTGGCACTTTGAAAAATGCAATCTTGGCTTCCCCGAGTCTCTGAAAAGACTTGCCTGTCACTGCCAAGGGCAAAGGAAGAGCTTTTTTCTAGATGGTAGGCGGATGCAAGGACCTATATGGAATTGAAACAGATCATCTGTGACTTATCCCTGGGAAATTATCCCAGCTAATTATGGACGTGTTGCCTCTCGGCTTAATTTCTCTGCAGGTGGCCACAGAACCGTTTTTATCACAGTTTTGCAGAATCCCTGGAAGCAGGACTAACACGGTTTTATAGACAAGGCACTGAGACTTGGTGTCAGTGCCCCAAGCATTCCCTGGGATCTCAGGGGAAGAGGGTGCCTCTAGGAGAAAAGAAATAATGTCACATGAAATAAGGGCTTTGTCACAAAATGATGGACCACAGCGAAGAGAGAGCAGAATGTTCTTAATGACAATAAATTGTCTGGAGGCCAGCAAAGCAAATTCTTCGCCAGCTGAGGCTGCTCTAGGCTATCAAGCGTCACTCTGGGCAGCCCCTTTAGGTAATGGCAGAAACTGGAAATTGACAGGGAATCATTTCTCTACAATTTACAGCTTTACCAACTAGCCTATCAAGTGCCTCCTACCCCAAAAGCCAGGGGGAAAGCAGCTGAGTTGAAGCCCAAGAGGTGAGCTTCCTTAGTGGACTCTATAGTTACCGTTATAACTATGATTTTGACTCCATGCTGAATCTGTTTCTTTGACTCTAATCTTTGCATTTTTTGCTTTTGTTATTGTGAAAGTGTTAGTTGTTCAGTTGTGTCTGACTGATTGTGACCTCATGGACTGTAGCCCTCCAGGCTTCTCTGTCCATGGAATCCTCCAGACAAGATACTGGAGTGGGTAGCCATTCCTTCCTCCAGGGGGTCTTCCCGACCCAGGGATGAAACCCAGGTCTCCCACATCGCAGGCAGATTCTTTACTATTTGAGCCAACAAGGACGCACCAAATAATCATACATAATGCCCTGCCTCAGAGAACCCTGCCTCCTCTGCCTGACTCTTAAACTAAAGTGACTTTGCTTAGCTCACAGGGCTGTAATCACTAATGGCTGTGACATCCTTAAGTTCTTTGTGTAGGAAGTGGCACCGCTTGTCAGCACAGCTCAGAAATTCCTGTTTGGAGGGCCGGAATCGGGGATAGCTGAGACATCCTTGCTTATTGATATGGCAGGAGATACCCCATTTCATACCACCTGTGAAATGACTATCAGGAAAAGAAACTAACACATCCCCCTGCCTGAGGCTTGCCATTCTAAGAGATATTTGCAAAACATAAATGGTCCTTTTACTTTGTTTCCTCACTTCCCCATTTTTCTGATCCATAAAAGAACCTGGCATCCTGGCCCCGACAAGAGGGATATTTTGAGACTTCAGTCTGCCACCTTCTGGGTCAGCTGACTTTCCAAATTAAGTTGTATTCCTTGCCTCAACACCTTGTCTCCTGGATTTATTGGCCTATTGTGCGGTGAGCAGAGTGAGCTTGGACTCAGTAACACAGTTGGGCCAGAGGAGAAAGAGAACAGTCTGATTGGAGACTGCAGGTTTTCCAGGCATCTTCACCAAGATAGATGAAACTTGTTTATTATAAAAATTAAAAATATATGTTGCATGCATTGAAGTTTACATCACTGCACTAAATTCTGTGCAAAGGGATTTGGACAGACATGCTCAGTGAGTCAGATATATGGCTCAGCTATAACAGTTATAACCGTAATTTTGACTCCATGCTGAATCTGTTTCTTTGACCCTAACCTTTGTGTTTGTTGCTTTTGTTATTGTGAAGGTGTTAGTTGTTCAGTTGTGTCTGACTGTTTGTGACCCCATGGACTATAGCCCTCCAGGCTCCTCTGTCCATGGAATCCTCCAGACAAGATACTGGAGTGGGTAGCCATTCCTTCCTCCAGGGGGTCTTCCCGACCCAGGGATGACTATCCACCTGCAATTTGGGAGAACTGGGTTCTATCCCTGGGTTGGGAAGATCCCCTGGAGAAGGGAAAGGCCCCTCACTGCAGTGTTCTGGCCTGGAGAATTCCATGGACTGTGTATGGTCCATGGGATCACAAAGAGTCAGACACGACTGAGTGACTTTCACTTTATTCACTCTGTGAGTTAGATGAAAATGCATCTATGAAGAGAAGATTTCACTGAGTAGTGAGTTCTGGTGTTTGGGGTCTTCCCTTCAAGTCTATCTCCATCATTCATGATCAGGGTGACCTTGGGCAAGTTCCTTAATCTCTATGCCTCATGTGGAAAACAGGCAATAACAGTGCTCATTCCTGGGGTTGTTCTTAATAAAGGGAATATTTCCTGCCATACCAGTAAACAAACCACGTCATGGTTATCAGCAATTAGCAGCTACCACTGGACATTGAGCTGGTGAGCCCTGAGGGAACTCAGGAAGGAGAAGAATTCTTGCTGTCTAGCAGTCATCAGATGGCAGCCACTCCCTATAGTGAACCCTGAAGAAAGGAAGCTCAGGATGTGAAAACAGGATTCTAGCTGCAGAGAGCTGAGGTGCATATCAAAGGAATGATTTCAGTGAGCCTAGACTTTTGCATCTTCCCAGCAATTTTCTCAGGGTTAGTTTTGATGTGGCCTGCAGGGTTTGAAGTCCTAAAAATTCCCACCGAATAAATCATAATTTTTTTTTATTTTCAGGTTTTTAGGTTGCAAATAATTTTTTAGTAGACATTCTAAAGGTCAAGTGAATCAATAGCATGTAAAGTGTTCAGGAACAGGCCCAACTCATAGAAAATAGTTGTTAAATAGCTGGTTATGAATGCATAAAGCAGAGTAATTTAGGACCTTAGGTGTGCAGAATGGTACAGATGGGGACAGGCCTGGGAAGAAATGGCATTTCCTGTAGTCATCCATGACCAGAGGCCAGGCCCAGCTGTCCAGGGCTGCTCTGGCTTCCCTCAGGCAAACGTGACCAGACTCTAAGGGCACCAGGGTTCTGAGTGTGCTTGGCAGAGCATTCCTCTTCTTCGCATGAACATATCAGGCTGTCTAATGTACTGACCCATCATTTCCTAGGACTTGGTTCCTTCTTCCTGGAGAACTTTACAGATTTGGTCAGAGGCAAGAAGCCTGAGGTTGCCTAAGCTCAGGTGTTTAGGGCCTTGGTGACTTCCCAGAAGGGATGGGGCTGGTCTGACTCTGGACCAAATGCCAAAATTTTGACGCATTTTTCATAAGCATATGTTGAGTGCTTCCCTTGGGGTGTCAGGTTCCTGGTGGCAGCAGTGGGTGCAGCCTGGCCATGCAGATAAGCCTTTAGCAGGAGCGCAGCAGAGCTGCTGAGTCCCCCTGGGCACTGCAGGGCAGACAGACTGAATCTATGTCCCTGCAAGGGGGACCGTGGGGGAGGCGGAGTGCTGATTGTTTTGTCCTTAGCACTGTGCCTTCCAGAAAGAAAATCAGATGGAACAAGAGAGTCAATGATCCCTCTGGGCAGAGAGGCTGCTTTCACTCAGGGAAACGGTGTCTGGAAAAGTAGGATAAGGACCCCGAATAGAATTACAAATGCAGGAACCCTAAGGACATCTGTGCATTTATTCACCCAAAGAATTCAAATTCAGTGCTGACTACTCAAGAGGCACTGGGCTAGGTACTTTGGTGGCTCAAATTTTCTTTGGCAAGATATTCAGCTTCTAAAAACAGTCACCAATAAAGGCACACCCAGCAGCCAGGCATTCCGAGCAGTTCTTAATAGAGGGACCGAGGTGATGGTATCTCTGGGAAAGGCTTCGGGGACGAGGTTGTGCTGCAGGAAGGCCCTTCCAGGGCCCAAGAGTAGGCTTTTGTCTGACACTCAGAAATGAATTATCCAAGGAGACACGTGTGCTAACAAAGCAAGAGACTTTATTGGGAAGGGGAGCCCCGGGCAGAGAGCAGAAGGTTAAAGGAACCCAGGAGAACCGCTCTGCCAGGTGGCTCACATGTCAGGTTTTATGGTGATAGGATTAGTTTCCAGGTTATCTCTGGCCAATCATTGTGACTCAGGGTACTTCCTGGTGGCGTGAGCATCTCTCAGCCAAGACTGATTCCAGCGAGGAGGATTCTGGGATCTGGGCTGAGATCTCCTCTCTCTTTTTGACCTTTCTCAAATTCTTCCACTTGGGGGTGTTGCTGGCCAAAATCTTGGCTTTCTCTGCCCACTGAAGCTGGATGAGAAGGTAAAGTTTGGAGGAAATAGAAAGGTGGTTATCATTCTCAGCTGGCAGAGAGGGGAACAGGGTAGACTGCACGCTGCCCCTCCTCCGCCCCGCCGTGAGGAGTCTAGGTGCTTATATAAGATGAGGGGCTGTTGTAGTGAAAGGGGGAAAGAGGAATGAGTGTTTCTTTCCCTTTCCTGGGAACAAAGAAGACAAAGAGAACAGTGACCAGGCCTGCACATTGCTGGTTTTTTTTAACTTTAACTGCTCCTAACTCTGCAAGTCTGTAACTAGGTTATTTTTCTGCCCCCTAACTCTGCAGGAGCTTCAGTTCACATTTGCTTCTTTGACTCTCTGGGAAACACACCCCCTACCTGGTGTTTACCTTTTCGACACCCTTTCCCTTGTAGCTACATACCAGAAAGATGGCCACAGAACCACCTGACTGCCAGGCCCAATTACTGGGCTACTGGCATCAGTTTATGACTGTCTTTGAAACAAAGCAAGAGGCAAAAATCGAGATCCTATCACTTTTTCCCCTCATCACCGACTCCTCCCTGGGAGCCCTGGCCTCATATAAGCCTCTAGACCCCTCATGGAGTGGGGTCGCAGTTCTTAAGGCATAAGCCAACTGTGTTCCCCTCTCCGCAGCCTGCGAATAAAAACCACCTTCCTATTTCCTCCAAACTCTGTCTCTGTATTTTTCATTCAGCTTCAGTGGACAGAGAAGGCCCATATTTGGGCCGGTAACAGGGTCGCCGTCAGGAATCAGTGATGAGGAACAAAGGTGCTCAAATCTTGTCAAAACCAGTCATAGGCTGGCATCACTAGCACAGTAATTGAATCTGGCTGTTCCATGGCCCTGCAGCTTTCTTTCCGTAATGACAAGGGAAAGGGTACACCAGATAGAGGACGCATTTAGCATAGAGTCCAAGGAAAACAGGTGCAAAGTGTAGCTCTGCAGTTATGGGCAAAAAAGCAAACTTCTAGACACACAGAGTTAGGAGCAGGACAGGGAGGCCTGGCGTGCTGCGATTCATGGGGTCGCAAAGAGTCGGACACGACTGAGCGACTGAACTGAACTGAACTGAAAATTTAAAAAAAACTAGGAATGCTCAGGCCTGCTCACTGCTCTCTTCTTGTTCTCAGAAAAGAAAAACAAAAACCTCATTTCTCTGTTTTTCCGTTTCACTGTAACAGTGGTAGCTTGTTAGTTCCACATTCCTTATCAGGACCTCCTGTTAAAAATAACTCATGCCAGTGGTTACTATCGGGCCCGGCCAGGGTGGGTCCCCACTGACAGTGGGTTCCATCAGTGGTTCCCCTAATAAATCTTTAGAATACCAAACTTCCATTTTCTAGGCCCATTACTTGGAAAGTAGCATGTATACTGACTGATTCACTAATAGATCTCAAAGTCCACTCCACATAACTGTAGACAAGGCAATTTCTTCTGCTACATCTCTGAAGTTTGCTGAGCTCCCCCTTGGGAGAGGATCTTGGGAAAGAGCGCAGGGGTTGTCAGTATTGTTTAAGAGTAGAATTATCACCAGCTCTTCCTATAACACGGATCTGGACTCTCGAGGGAGCTCAGTGATCAAGAGCCAATGACAGCTGTGCTAAGGAGACAGCACCATTGCTACGGGGCCCACCATGCATCATGGCAAGATACTGTCACCTAAAACAAAAAAGAAAAATTAGCCTAAACGTTGAGAATTATGTTTTATTCAGAGGACATCCTGAGAACTTCGAGTTTGGGACACAGAATCTCAGATAGCTCTGAGAGATTGCTCTGAAGAGGAGTCAGGAAGTATAGGAGTTTTGCAACAAAAACCAGGTAGTGAGAACATCAAAAGATTACTGTTAATTAAAGAAAAACAGACCTCTCGAGTTAAGGTATTCAGCACTTTTCTGCGTATGGGAAGATGCAAGAGTCTGGGCTCACTGCAGTCGTTTGTTCGATTTGCACCTTAACTCTCAGGTCCTGTGCTTCCTGTTCCTCTCCATCAGGAACCCCCTCAGGTGCATAGTTGGGGGTGGCTGAGGGCTTGGCAATGGGCAGGGTGTTGCTTCCACGCTGATCTCCCTCAAGGCTCACTAACGGGATGGGGGGCTGTAAAGTGATGGCTTGATGGCTGTAATATTCTTTGTTTACTGAGATGATAAGATAGTCTTTTTTTTTTTTAACAATACTTTATTTTAAAAATTATATTGGGGCTTCGCTGGTGGTCTAGTGGTTAAGAATCTTTCTGCCAATACAGGGGATACAGGTTCCACTCCTGGACTGGGAGGATCCCACAAGCCACAGAATAGGTAAGCTCACCCACATGATGACTGAACCAGCTCTCTGGAGCCTGTGAGCAGCAACTACTGAAGCCTGCTGGCCTAGAGCCCTTGCTCTGCAAAAAGAGAGGCCGCTGCAGAGAGGAGCCTGCGCTGCAATGAAGGGTAGCCTCGGCTCACTGCAACCGGAGAAAACCCACACATGCAGCAGCAAAGAGCCAGTGCAGCCAAATATAAATAAATAAACCTTAAAAAATCATACTGGCTTTGTCTTGCCTCTACCTGCTCCCTGCTACCCCATCAAGTGAACAGTCAGGTTTTGGAATCTCTGGCTTCGAAGGGTTAGGCCTGGTTCCTTTGTGTCACTAGAGGCGCCTGAGGAGAGGAGAGGGTGAGAGGGCCTTTGAGAAGCAGGAGGACCTTTGCTAGGTGGTCCGTTAACATCTCTGAAAGGGGACAGTGCCTCTGGGGACAATGACTGAATGACCCAGCTCTGAAATTCCCATTTTTGCCAAAGACTCTGCCTCCTCTAGCCTGGCCAGAAAGTGGTGAAGCCTCTGGATAAGAAAGAACCATGTAGCGTGATCTCTGGGTCCATCTATATTGCCACAAATGGCATTATTTCATTCTTTTTTACGATTGAGAGAGTTTCAATTTCCTCGTGTCCTTTCCAACACTTGTTTTCTGGTTTTTTGATAGTAGACATCCTACTGGGTGTGAGCTATCTCATTGCAATTTTTATTTACGTTTTCCTGATAATTAGTGATGTTTGAGCATCTTTTCATGTGTATATTGGCCATCCATATTTTGGAGAAATATCTAGTCAAGTCCTTTGCACATTTTTTAATGGGGTTGTTGTTTTGTTATTGGGTACCATGTTTTTGTTTGATAACAGTGTTGTCTTAAGATTCTTATCGAAAATTCAGATGAGGACTTCCCTAGTGGTCCAGTGGTTAAGACTCTGTGCTGCTGAGGCAAGGGGTGCAGAGGTCGATCCCTGGCTGGGGAACTAAGATGCCATAACCAGTACCCAAAAAATTAGAAAAAAATTCAGATGGCAAACATTATACGGTTCTCAAAACCTTCCCTCCCTCCCACACTTCCTTTGGCCCTAGAATAAACCTCAACACCATGGCCCTCTTGTGTCTTAAGATGACTCATTTTCTCAAGCAGCTTCTCTTTTCACCATGTGAATAAACCCCTTCAGGGCCCCAACCACCAATCCTTTACATCTCTCTCGGGTTGCCTTCATCTTCCAGGGAATATCATTGAGTATTAAAATGGTAGCCCTACTACAACTCCATTTTTCAGAAAACAATAAAAACAACACAGACTTTCCTCCCACTGCAAGCAGTGCCAGCGTGTAAATGCTGGTGCCCACCCAGCACACAGGCGGTGCTAATAACCAAAGATGCCAGGGGCTTCAGTCTTCCCTGCACCATGGGCTGAGCTGGGTTGCATTCACCATAATCATCCTTGGTTCTCCACTAGGGGGCGTCTCAAGGCCTTCTCTGGGAGAGAAGGACTCAAGCCTCAAACCACCCAGCCTTGTCTCCTGCCACTTGAATAGAAATAAACAAACAGAATAGCTGCTGGTTAGGAGGCGCTAATGGTAAAGAATCTGCCTGCCAATGCAGGAGACACGTGTTCGATCCCATGGGAAGATCCCCTGGAGAAGGGAATGGCAACTCACTCCAGTGTTCTTACCTGGAGAATCCCATGGACAGAGGAGCCTGGCAGGTTACAGTCCATAGGGGTCACAAAGAGCTGGACACATCTGAAGCTGCTTAGCGTGCACACACGCCCAGAGATGGAAGGTGAGAGCTGAATAATGTCATCTATCTACCTCTACCTCAAGATGAAAAAGCATGGGAGTTTCTATTCCTCTAACAGAGTTCACTGTAATTCTTGTGGATTCTCTGTAAAATTAAAAATAATTTTTTGTCCAAAAAATATCACTCAAATATTGTGATTTGAATCATCCCCAATTCCCCTCTCTCTGAAATATTCACTCAATTTACCTGTCGCATTCTGCTGGTGATTTCCTCCACTAGGGTCATCTCCAGGAAATAAAAAGCATCAGAACTTCAGACAGTACTAGTCTTACTGTCTCTGGGCTGCTTTCCCTGCCTCCCCAACCTGATTTCTGGGTTCGCCTTCTGGTCTTATCATTCCCCACAGATGCCTCTGTCACCGCATCCTGGGTATGCTGCCTCCTCCACGCTGGACCTTGGGTTCCTCCAGAGAAGGAAGTAGGTTTTATTCAGCTTTGATTCAGAGCCCCTGGTTCCTAGCAAAACCACAAGAGATGCTCAAAAGAAAGGTGTCCTGTGAATGAATGAGACCAACACGCACCTATTACTATCCATTATTGTGTCTGCACATCTGACACATTTACCTATCAGGGGGCTTCCAGTGAGAGATGGGGAGGTCTGGGGTCTGAGATGTCAAGTCACAGTGGCCTGGTGCTCCTGTGACACAGAGGCCTATTGCAAAGCCCTTGTGTAGAGTAACCCAAGCTTCCGCTAGCAGCGGATGTCGCCATTCCCGCCCCCCGCCCCCCCCCAGAGGAGCTTCCCCGGGGCAACACTTTGTCATCTGTGCATCTTCAGCGTTGCCTCATTCCTATGCACTTGGCACGTGTCCTGTTAAAATGAGAGGTTCTGGAGCCCATGGAGTTGTGGGATCAGCTTTTCAGCCGCAGCCGGCAGATGAAGTCACGCGGAGGAGAAATGTTCTCTTTGACAGAGAGAGTAATTACCAGCAGCCGTAGGTGGAGACATGTCATGTCACCAAGTGCGTGTGACAAGCCTGCCCGTGTTTCAGGTGATGTTGGAGAGTTTTGCCCAAGCACAGGATATGAGGAATAAAGCACATTTGTACATACTTTTTTAAAGTTGTGGATCAAACCTTTGAACAATGAACAATGGTCAAGGTCATAGTCACTGACCTTCTGCTGGATACAGACACATGTGGGTAGTGGAAAACTTCAGGGATTAGTCTGGGATGGGAGGTAAGTTGGGAGATTCTCAGAATCTCTGAAGGGCACCCGTGGGAAGTATATACAGTCATCAAATGAATTATTATGAAAATGTCTCTGTATCTGAGGGTTGGTGAGTGATGTGAGACATAAGCATATAAGTAAAATTCTGATACCTGTGCAAATTCAGGGAGCTTTCCCTCCTAGTATCATTTCACCAAAAATGGTGAGGCCATCCCTGAACAGTGCTTCTGTTATATTATCAGTTATATTTTTATATCAGTTATATTTTTATATCAGTTATATTTTTATATCAGTTATATTTTTTAATTCTTTAGAATAGAGATATGATATCTGGGACTTCCCTGGCAGTCCAGTGGTTAAGACTCTGCACTCCCAATGCAGAGGGTCCGGGTTCCATCCCTATAGCTGGACTAGATCCCATATCCCGCAGCTGACTTCGCAGGCCGAAACTAAAGATCTCACATGCCGCAACTAAGACCCTGCACAGTCAAATAAATACAAATAAATATTTTTTAAAATGTGGTATCTGTGCAAATTAGCTGTCATCTGGACCTGTGTTCCCAGGAACCCCTCCTCAGGTTCAATTAATTGGCTAGAGCAGCTTACAGAACTCAGGGAGTTTACTTACCATTTACCAGTTTACTATAAAGGGTATGATGAAGGATCCAGATGAACACCCACGTGGAAGAGATGCATCGGGCCAGGTATGTGGCAAAAGGCACAGGGATTCCATGCCTGTCTGAACTCACCACCCTCCTCTCAGCATGTGTTCCCCACCCTGAAAGCTTGCCAAACTTTGGGGATTTTTATAGAGGCTTCCTCATGTAGGCATGGTGAGTCAGTAGCTTCTTTTCCAGCCTCAATTACCTTTCAGGAGATTCGAGGTGGGGCTGAACATTCCAAACTTCTGATCCTGGCTTTGGCTTGCTGATGACCAGCCCTCAATCGGGAGCCTTTCAGGAGCCCACCTGGAGTCACCTCAGCAGAGCAAAAGACACTGCTATTACTCAGGGGATTCTCAGGGGGTTGGAGCCCTGTGTCAGGAACCGGGGTCAGCGACCAAATATAAGAACAGAAGGTGTTCCCAACGGTCATATTAGGCTTTTAAGAGCTCTGTGTCAGGAACCAGAAGAGATCTATATATATTTTCTCTATTATTTCACAAACGTCATGCATTCGCTTCATGGAAAATGGCTCTGTTTAACCAAATCATTTCTCACAGAACTACTTAATTTCCTACCAGAAACATTTACAGAGTTTTTGTTTGCTTGGCATAGAATACCTTACTAAATGTTACAATACACCATCTTTAATGATGCCTAAAAGTGAATGTCCTCTGTGTCACTTGGACAGGGAGTGGGAGGGGAGACAGGGAGAAGTGGGCAATGGTGAGGTATCTGAAGCCCTTAGAAACCAACCTCTTGTCCCGAGGTAGAGAAGCATGGGCTCCTGTTAAGGAGACCAAAGGGCTCTGAGAGCTAAGGCTTTTGGAACCCTATGGAAAGTCAAATGCAAAAACATTTTAAAAATTTTAAAAATTGAATTCAGACTTCTTCAACAGGTAAATAACAAGGAAAAAAGAAACATAGGGGAGACACTTAAAAGAGAAATCAACTAATTGTAATCAATGAACCAATCAGATCCAGATTAAAAAAACTATAAAAAAAATTTGTGACATTTATGAGATAATTGGAGATTTTAATACCTACTGGATACTTGGTGATGTTATTAGTAATATTTTAAATGTGATAATGGCATTGTGGTGATGTTAAAAATGGGTTTTGAGTAAACCTTCAGGTGGCCCACAGACACATGAAAATATATTCAATACTGCCAATTATTAGAGAAATGCAAATCAAAACTACAATAAAGTATCAACTCAGAATAATGGTCAGAATGGCGATCATCACAAAGTCCACACACAGTAAATGCTGGTGAGGGTGTGGAGAATAGGGAACCATTTTCCACTGTTAGTGGGAATGTAAATTGGTGCAGTTACTAGGGAGAATAGTATGGAGGCTCTTTAAAAAAACTGAAAATAGAGCTACCATATGCTCCTGCCATCCCACTCCAAGGCATATACCCTGAGAAAACCATAATTTGAAAAGATGCATGCACCTCAGTGTTCATTGCAGCACTATTCACAGTAGCCAGGACATGGGAGCAGCCTAGACACCCATCAGCAGAGGAGTGGGTCAGGAAGATGTGGTGCATATACGCAATGCAGCGCCACTCAGCCTTGAAAGGAAAGAAAGAACGCCATTCGCAGCAACGCGGATGGACCTAGAGGGTGTCGCACTGAGTGAAGCAAGTCAGACAGATTAATATCATGTGATGCTGCTTAATGTCACGTGATATGGAGAAGGCAATGGCACCCCACTCCAGTACTCTTGCCTGGAAAATCCCATGGATGGGGGAGCCTGGTGGGCTACAGTCCATGGGGTCGCAAAGAGTCGGACATGACTGAGCGACTTCACTTTCACTTTTCACTTTCATGCATTGGAGAAGGAAATGGCAACCCACTCCAGTGTTCTTGCCTGGAGAATCCCAGGGATGGGGGAGCCTGGTGGGCTGCCATCTATGGGGCATGACTGACATGACTTAGTAGCAGCAGATATGCCTATATGTGGAATCCTAAGGGCACAGATAAACTTGTTTACAAAACAGAAGTAGAATTGCAGATGTAGAAAACAAACTTATGGTTACCAGGGGATAAGAGTGGGAGGGATAAACTGGGAGATTGGGATTGACATATACACACTGCTATACATAAAATAGGTAATGAACCAACCTGCTATACAGGGAACTCTACTCAGTACTCTGCAATGACCTATATGGGAAAAGAATCTAAAAGAGTGTGGATATATGTGTATGTATAACTGACTCACTTTGCTGTGCAGCAGATAATAACACAATAGTATAAATCAACTGTATTCCAGTAAAATTTTCTTAAAATAGATCCCTATCTTTTAGAGATATACACTGACATATTCACAGATGAAATGATTTACATCAAAATAATACAAGAGAGGAAAAACAAGTAGGAATAGTGATAAACAATAAATAAAATAATAAATAAACAAATTAGCACTTTTTAAAAGTTACGTGAATATCTTGACATAATCATTGAAGGGAGGGAATGTAATTCTGGAAATGGGAACCTTAATGACCCAGCCCTAAATAGGTTCTTGAGACATATTTATGTGTTGTGGATACATACATGGTCTACATGATATAAATGTCATTGACGCTTCATGGTTGTATGTCTCCATCTTCTCTGCATTCTTTAGAACTGTTTCAGTGATGAATCTTGTTAAGTTTGAAGTGTGAGCCATAGTCACCAGGTACTCAAAGTGAGCACTGTGCAGGGGCCCTCACTGCTGGAGGGGGGTGGGGTCGGCAGAGGAACTAGAGCTTGCTCTAGGGTGCTGCTTAGAACTCCATCCTGAATCAGTATGGCCTGCAGCCTCCTGGATATGGCAGGCTTATGCTAGGAAGAAAAATGTGTGAGTTAGAAGGAGTTGGTTAGCAATGGAATCATGGAAAAAGGAGAGTCTCAGAGTGGGCAGTGTTCACCAACCACTATCTGTAAGGAAAAATTCACCTTCCTGCAGAGGACCCCACTGCGAAGGTCAGCTCGCCAGAGCATGGTGACACTGAATATTCATCTCACGTAACAGCCAGCCTTGCTTTCTTTCTTCCCTCTCCAGCAATCTGCTGATTGTTCAGCTTCTACTGACTTTGAAGCAACATCGGACATTCTTTAAAATACTACTGCTGTCTTCTGGCCAGAACTAAAGGACTCTAAAGTCATGAAATGGAAGGAACCAAATCTTTAGTCACTGTGTGGAAAGTCACCCCCTCCACACACACTGAACTGACATCAGTACAAATTAAATTCCACTGTGCTAAATCTCTGGCATTGGGGATCTGTTTGCACAGAAGCTTGCATTATCTGAGCTGATATACCTAGAAAGCCCTCATCTTCTTAAGCATAACAGCTTCTTCCTCCTATTTCTCACATCTGATAGTTGGGTTGGGAAAGGTGGTGGGCTGGGAGAAAAGAGAAAAAGAGTCTATCATGGCAAATGACATTGTCGTAAAACAACTCAAACATGATGCATGTGGAGGTGGGTTTCCTCCTCCTGTCTGTTCAGCCAGCATACAGGAAATAGAAGGTACTCTCAAAACTGGTTTATTACATTTGAAAGCACATTGACATACAAGCTAAAAAATAGTGATGTGGTACAATTTCAGCCTTACCTGTCACCTTACCTATCCCCTGAGAAATCTGAATGCAGGTCAAGAAGCAACAGTTAGAGTTGGACTGTTAGAGCTGACTAGTTGACTGGTTCAAATTTGGAAAAGAAGTATGTCAAGGCTGTATATTGTCACCCTGCTTATTTACTTTATATGCAGAGTACATCATGCAAAAATGCAAGGCTGGATGACTCACAAGCTGGAATCAAGTTTGCTGGGAGAAATATCAACAACCTCAGATATGCAGATGATATCATACTAATGGCAGAAAGTGAAGAAGAACTAAAGAGCCTCTTGTTGAGGATAAAAGAGGAGAGTGAAAAGTCTGGCTAGAAATTCAACATTCAAAAAGCTAAGATCATGGCATCCAGTTGCATCAGTTCATGGCAAATAGAAGGGGAAAAAGTGGAAGCAGTGACAAATATTCTTTTCTGGGACTCCAAAATCACTGCAGATGGTGACTGCAGCCATGAAATTAAAAGATGCTTATCCTTGGAAGGAAATTTATGAGAAACCTAGCCAGCTATTTAAAAGTAGAGACATCATTTTGCTGACAAATTTTGTGTAGTCAAAGCTATGGTTTTTTCAGTAGCTATGTACAGATGTGAGAGTTGGACCATAAAGAAGGGTGAGCACCAAAGAGCTGATACTTTTGAATTAGGATGTTGGAGAAGACTCTCAAGTGTCCCTTGGCCTGCAAGGAGATCCAACCAGTCAATCCTAAAGGAAATCAGTCTTGAATATTTATTGGACGGACTGATGTTGAAGCTGAAGCTCCAATACTTTGGCCAAAATGCTGAAGAGCTGACTCATTGGAAAAGACTCCAATGCTGAGAAAGATTGAGGGCAAAAGGAGAAGAGGGAGGCAGAGGATGAGACTGTTAGATAACATCACTGAGTCAACGCACATGATTCTGAGCAAACTACAGGAGATAGTGGAGGACAGAGGAGCCCGGTGAGCTGCAGTCCATGGGGTTGCAAAGAGTCAGACACAACTCAGTAACTGAACAAATTCCAACTTAGATAATATCCTTCACAGATCAAGGGTCTTTCTAAGATAACATCATTACAGAATTTATAGATTTGATTTCACTAGTATCAAACGTGGAGAAGGAAATGGCAATCCACTCCAGTGTTCTTGTCTGGAGAATACCAGGGACGGGGGAGCCTGGTGGGCTACCGTCTTCAGAGTCGCAGAGTCAGACACGACTGAAGCGACTTAGCAGCAGCAGCAGCAGCAGTATCAAACAAGTTACTTACCCAGTAAGTGATAGAATTTCTATTCAATACAGTCCACTGTGTGTAAAGAACAAAGCATAATCTCTGTAGAACTCAAAATAATAGGAGATAATTAACCATGATATAACCTAGGCAATGAATTAATAATAAATACAATCAAGCATAATTTGATAGCTAAAAATGATTAATACTTTTCAATAACAAACAAATGAATCTTGAAAACAAGAAAAAACATCTAATAAAAGAAAGTAGAAGCCCACATTATGGTCTATCTATACAATGATACTATGAAGAATTAAAAGCAGTCCAAACTATAATTTTAGATGAAAACATCAGGGCTATATAATAACAATCATTATTAACTTTAAAATATACATCAATCCTTACACACACATATATAGATCTAAATCTGTATCTGTATGTATCTATACACACACACACAATAGAAATCTATTTCCTTACCTATATATACATATACACACACATATATGTCTAATCCTTACATGTAATATACACAGACATTCATATGTATACATATACATATGCAATATATATTTTTAAAGTTAATAATGGTATTTCTAGTAAACGATACTGAGAAAGTCAGGGGGCCTGAAGAAAAAACTTGTGTTTTTTTCCACTGTACATTCTTTTATGGGTTTAGTTTTCAATATATATGCAAATATGCCTTTTTATAAAATGTTTTGTTGATAAATGGCAGAGAGTAGGCAAACTATAAAGATGACAAAATTTCATTTGCTTAGTTTGAGGATCTGAAGGGGGCTTAGTAAAATCATATTTTGTAATAAAAAATAAGATTGAAAGTAAAAAGAAGGAAGCAAGGAAGATGAAGTGGGCAGGGAAGAGGAGCTCAGAGAGGGAAGGATGGGACAAGGCTGTGGACGTTCCATGACTAAATGTGTAAAGGATGTGTGTAATTTGACACAAATATAATCAATTCCTCTACAGAAACATAACAAACTCAGTCATTCTCCTTAACAGTATGCAGGTATGAAATGACAACCCACTCCAGTACTCTTGCCTGGAAAATTCCGTGGACAGAGGAGCCTGGTGGGCCATGGGGCTGCTAAGAGTCAGACTCAAGCGAGACTGACACGCATGCATGCAGGTATCAATAAGATCAGTTTTGCAACAACTATCCTGGTAGTCAGGGGATTAGCACCATGAATTGTGTAGTGAAGGAGACCAAGAAGTTACTAATAACTTCTTACTATGTTTTCCCTTTTTTCTCTCCCTCTTCTAAAATCTTTAAATCCATTAGCATAGTTTAATAGCATAGTTTAATCCCAACACAATGGAGAAATCTGAAATTGCAGCATGAAAGGTGATTTAATACTGCCTTCTGAGCAGAGGATTTGGTCTTGATTAAAAGCTAGTGATTTAGGATTAAAGTTACAGGATTGTTGTTAATACAGTTTTAGAACAAATAAATGTTCTTCTTCAAGATGAAATGTTTTAAAACATACTCAACCACCATCTAGAAGACTGACCCTTGTATCTATCACCAATAAAGAGAAAATCTTGGGACTTCTCTGGTGACCCAAAGACTAAGACTCTGCACTCCCCCAATGCTGTGTGCCCAGGTTCAATCCCTGGTCAGGGAACTAGATCCCATGTGCCGCAACTAAGACTTGCTACAGACAAATGAATAAATATTTAAAGAGAGAAAGAGAGAAAAAAGTCCCTAGAGCTTCCCTAAAGTAACTGTCTTCTTCAAAGAAAATTTGAGGACAATTTCATTTGATAGTAACAACAATCCAGAATGTATCAGACTGTTTCCATAAAAATTCTTACACCATATGAAATTCTTACCATGTTTGTTCATCTGAGTTTGACATTTCTTACAAAAAGATTAACACTTGATACAACTGTGATAAAATCACTTTTAGATAAACTGAAAACCCCACAAAAGACAAAAGAAATTCATATAAATAACATATCTACTTAAAGCACCATCAGTTCAGTTCAGTTGCTCAGTCCTGTCCCACTCTTGGCAACCCCATGGACTGCAGCATGCCAGGATTCCCAGAGCTTGCTCAAACTCATGTCCATCAAGTCGGTGTTGCCATCCAACCGTCTTATCCTCTGTCATCCCCTTCTCCTTCTGCCTTCAATCTTTCCCAGAATCAGGATCTTTTCCAATGAGTCAGTTCTTCACATCTGATGGCCAAAGTATTGGAGTTTCAGTTTCAGCATCAGTCCTTCCAATGACTATTTCTTTAGGATTGACTGATTTGATCTCCTTGCAGTTCAAGGGACTCTAAAGAGTCTACTCCAACACTACACTTCAAAGGCATCTGTCCTTTGGCACTCAGCTTTATTTATAGTCCAACTCTTACATCCTGGGGAAAAAAGCACCATACTGGAAAATCAGTCAGTCAGTTCAGTTGCTCATTCGTGCCTGACTCTTTGTGAGCCCATGGACTGCAGCACACCAGGCTTCCCTGTCCATCACCAACTCCTGGAGTTTACTCAATCTCATGCCCATTGAGTCAGTGATGTCATTCAACCATCTCATCCTCTGTTGTCTTCTGTCTCCTCCTGCCTTCAATCTTTCCCAGCATCAGGGTATTTTCAAATGAGTCAGTTCTTCACATCACGTGGCCAAAGTACTGGAGTTTCAGCTTCAGCAGCAGTCCTTCCAATGAATATTCAGGACTGATTTCCTTTAGGATGGACTGGTTGGATCTCCTTGCACTACAAGAGACTCTCAAGAGTCTTCTCCAATACCACAGTTCAAAAGCATCAGTTCTTTCTTTATAGTCCAACTCTCACATCCATACATGACTACTGGAAAAACCATAGCCTTGACTAGACAGACCTTTGTCAGCAAAGTAATGTCTCTGCTTTTTAATATGCTGTCTAGGTTGGTCATAACTTTCCTTTCAAGGAGTAAGCCTCTTTTAATTTCATGGCTGCAATCACCATCTGCAGTGATTTTGGAGCCCCCTAAAAATAAAGTCTGTCACTGTTTCCACTGTGTCCCCATCTATTTGCCATGAAATGATGTGACCAGATGCCATGATCTTAGTTTTTCTGAATGTTGGGTTTTAAGCCAACTTTTTCACTCTCCTCTTTCTCTTTCATCAAGAGACTCTTTAGTTCTTCTTCACTTTCTGCCATAAGGGTGGTGTCATCTGCATATCAGGTTATTGATATTTCTCCTGGCAATCTTGATTCCAGCTGTGCTTCCTCCAGCCCAATGTTTCTCATGATGTACTCTGCATAGAAGTTAAATAAGCAGGGTGACAGTATACAGCCTTGACTTACTCCTTTTCCTATTTGGAATCAGTCTGTTGTTCCATGTCCAGTTCTAACTGTTGCTTCCTGACCTGCATACAGATTTCTCAAGAGGCAGGTCAGGTGGTCTGGTATTCCCATCTCTTTCAGAATTTTCCACAGTTTATTGTGATCCACATAGTAAAAGGCTTTGGCATCGTCAATAAAGCAGAAAATAAAGCATCACAAATTCACAACTTCAAGGAAATATGATAAGCAAATAGCATATCATGGAAATAATACAGTTTATTGGCTTTTTACCCAGAATATGATGGCTAGAACATAGACAGTAAATGATAAAATGCTAAGGCACTATATAGAAAGCAGGTAACCAACAAAGACCAATTGTATAAGGAACTATACTCAATATTCTGTAATAACCTAAAGGTTAAGAGTCTGAAATATATGTATGTGTATGTATAGCTGAATCACTTTGCTGTACACCTGAAATTAACACAACATTGTAAATCAGCTATGTTGCTATTGTTGTTTCGTGGCTCAGTCATGTCCAACTCTTTTTCAACCCCATGGACTAGCCTACAGGCTCCTCTGTTCAGAGAATTCTCCACCAAGAATACTGGAGTTGATTGCCATGCCCTTCTTCACAGAATTTTCTTCAAATATTTTTAAAAGTTATCTAAAATCTGATTTGACTAACCATTCAAGTGAAAAGTATTATACTGATTTCAACTATATTTTAATAAAAATAAATATTTTTTTCAAGTGCTAAGGCAAAGCTATGAATGAGAGGCCCAGTGATCCTGGTGGCCTTGAATGAAGAATGAAAAGTTTACGGCTTTCAACAAAGCTGCTAGTTGACTCTGCCCCACATCCCCACGCTATCTCGTCCTTAGGAAGGACACCTCGTTGTTCCTGTTAGAGCCCAGGTGTGATGCTCATCAGTGATGCTACCAAAATGAAATCACTGCCCTGTCTTTAAGGAACTCCACAGCGAAATGAGAAAGACAGACAACTAAGCAATTTCCGCATAGTGTTGATTTCGTCAGTGTTCAGCAGCAGATAACAGAATCCACTGTTGCTATCCCAAGTGGCAGGAGATTTATTTCAGGGCGTTACATGGTTTACTCACTCACTGATGGAAGAACAGACTCCAGCTGAGCTTCGGTGAAGACTGTCCCCTGACATAATAGGGAGCTGTAGGACCAGGAGGCTGTCTGACAAAGTGAGGGATGGGAGCTACCGGTTCCAAATACACTCTGCCTCAGTACTGACCTGTGAATGCAGACCGCACGCTCTGCACCCTACTCCCTCACAGTGTACATCCTGAAGCTGGGGCCCCCCACTCTCCATTAAGGCTTAGTGGAATGTCTCAAGTCCGGAAAGGATATGACATGAGAGAAAGCTTGGGGACACGGTGGAAGAAAGGAGTAAAGGAGGAAGAAAGTAGACATCACCCTTCAGAGGTTTGGTCAGCTATGTGTGTGTGGGTACATGAGCAGGAGGTGTGGGGGGGCAGGGAGAGGAGCTTTAGGAAGGTGAAACTTAGGTGGAGGGGGACTTCCCTGGTGGTCCAGTGGTTAAGAATCTGCCTCACAATGCAGGGGATGAAGGTCAATCCCTGGTCCAGGAACTAAGATCCCACATGACCCAGAACAATTAAACCTGTGAGCCACAGCTAGAGAACCTGTGCATGGCAACAAAGGATCCCCCATGATGCAGCAAAGACTGCATGTGCCTCAGCTAAGACCCGACGCAGACAAAGAAATTAAATAAGCAAATAGTTTTTAAACTTTCACAAAGGGTGGGATTGGAGGTATTGATGCTCCTGCCTCCCACTCAAACCCTGAAAGTCCTGCCTCTTCTACTAGGGCATGGCCATGTCACTTTGGAAGTACTATCTGCTGCAGCCGCCCTTCATCCCCACACAGTGTGGACACTGAGATGAGACCTGTTGTCTGATCATGATGCCAGCTGTGGCAGGGCCAAGTGAACTCCATGGGAGATATCGGCAATGGACTGTCACACTTAGGGGCTGAATGGAGGATGTGGCAGAGACTCGAATCAGTGGAAACCAAGATGAGAGCAAGCCAGCCACTACTAGCCCCGCGGGATTCTGAGCAGGCCGGGAGAGACCAGAAAGCGAGGAGCTGGGGACCCAGAGTCTCTGCCTCCTCTGCAGGCTCCCTTGTGACATCCCCTCTGTGCACCTGACCACCATTTCAGGACTGGAGGTGGGGAATAGGAGAAGCTGTCAGAGAAACCATTGGGTTTTTTCCTTTTAATTCAAGAGAAATTTGGCACTAATGGGATGACACAAATAGTCAGATCAGTCTAAGTTTTAAAACATGAATAAAGTTAAATTTTTATTTCTACTTGGTAGGTAGGGCTCAATCAATTCAGTTCAGTTGTTCAGTCGTGTCCGACTCTTTGTGACCCCATGAATTGCAGCACACCTCCCTGTCTATCACCAACTCCCAGAGTTCACTCAAACTCATATCCATCGTCGGTGATGCCATCCAGCCATCTGTCGTCACCTTCTCCTCCTGCCCCCAATCCCTCCCAGCATCAGGGTCTTTTCCAATGAGTCAACTCTTTGCATGAGGTGGCCAAAGTATTGGAGTTTCAGCTTCAGCGTCAGTCCTTCCAATGAACACCCAAGACTGATCTTCTTTAGGATGGACTGGTTGGATCTCCTTGCTGTCCAAGGGACTCTCAAGAGGAGAGAGCCCACAGTTTAACCACAGCTTTTAAACCACAGTTGAAAAGATTCAATTCTTCAGCTCTCAGCTTTCTTCACAGTCCAACTCTCACATCCATACATGACCACTAGAAAAACCATAGCCTTGACTAGAAGGACCTTTGTTGGCAAAGTAATGTCTCTGCTTTTGAATATGCTATCTAGGTTGGTCATAACTTTCCTTCCAAGGAGTAAGCATCTTTTAATTTCATGGCTGCAGTCACCATCTGCAGTGATTTTGGAGCCCCAAAAAACAAAGTCTGACACTGTTTCCACTGTTTCCCCATCCATTTGCCATGAAGTGATGGGACCAGATGCCATGATCTTCGTTTTCTGAATGTTGAGCTTTAAGCCAGGGCTCAATAGAAAGACCAAAATTAACATGTATATGTTGCCTATACAATTTCAGCTTTAGTAAAATTATGACCTCACTAGAAATATATAAAAAAATTTTATATCAGTACCTGGTGCCAGGTACATGCTTATAAAGGCATTTTAAGATGTCTCCTACAAGTATTATAGCATTTGTTGTTGTTCAGTTACTCAGTCATGTCTGGACTTTGTGACCCCAGGGACTGAAGCACATCAGGCTCCCATGTCCCTCACCATCTCCAGGAGTTTGTTCAAACTCATGTCTGTTGAGTCAATGATGCTATCTAACCATCTCATCCTCTGCTGGACTATAATATATAGTTCATCCTAGAAGTGTGTCTTTATTCCTAGGGGTGAACTGCAGAGAAGGAGATTGTATTCCTTTTGGTATTGAGTATATGTGTTAGTGCAGGTCCTCTGAGAAGCTGATGCCACAGTGGAATTAAACACCAATGACTTTACTAGGAGCTATACACATGAGGGGAAATGGGAGGAAGTCCAGGAAAACTGCTGGACCTTAATGCAAATCTAATGCTGAGTGAAGGAGAGAAGAGAGGGTTGTAGGATGGTCTCATCCAAGAAAGGTTCAGTTGGACCATGAGGAAGTACTCAAGCCAAATCAGATGTCAGAGTATCAGGGGGCTCCTGGACATGCCCTGCTTATTGACCCTGCTGCCCTCAGTCATTGACTGAGCATCATGGCTTCAGGGCAAACCTATCAGATAGATTTTAGGGCACAGTAACCACATCCTTTGCCCAATTAAACTCCCTGTGACTGGAGACTTGTGAGATGCATTCTCATAGCCCACGGCATGTGTAATCGCTCTGCATCAACATATAACAAAAACAATTCCTGCATCATGGGTTTTGGCAGGTATGATTATCTTACAAATATGTAGACCTGAAGATTAATAAAGAGGAAGTCCAAGACTGCCTTCTTCAGTTTATTTAATAAGCATCTCACATATTTTCTTATCTATGATTAAGTACTTCCCATGCTTCTCACAATGATAAGCCACATTTCTTCATATAAGTATTTTTCCTTAAGTCAAGAGGGTAAGAGAAGTAGGAATAACACTGAAATAAATGATCAGGAAACCTTACATTCCTCCCCTATAAAGTGGGGGAATAATCTCTACTTTGTGATATAAAGGGAAGGATTAGCTTTGTATTAGTCAGAAGGAGATTCCAAACCACTCCAGGGATTTTAATCAAAAGGGGTTTAATACAGGGAACAAAGTTCTTACAGAATTGCTGGGAAGACCGACAGAACAACATCCCGAATAACTGCTAAGTCTGCCACAGCCAGGAAACTGGAGAATTAGGGAGCCAAAATCCTAATTGGTAGCTTCAGGATAATACTGCTTTGGCTGCAATCTTTGGACGGAAAGTTCCAGAGGGCTCCTAGAATTACTGCAGCCAAATGGATGCCTCTTGCCCTACTGTGTTCTGCTCCAAATTCATGTCTTGTACAGGAAATTATTAATGTTTATAATAAAGCTATAATTTCTCTGAGGTTTCGCTTTAACAGTTTTGCTTTCTTAAGTCATATATTCTAGGAAATTTCTAGACACTTAATGAATGAGATTTGAGAATGCCACATTATTATGATATAATATCAAGGCATATCTATTTTGGGGTTTTCAACTCTAGCATGTTACGTTTTAAGTTTTAATTTTGACGCACTATAAAAACAGGAAGCCCAGAACACTTCAAGCTAAAACAAAACACAAAAACACTTCTTGGTTTTTTTTTTTTTGGAAAAGCTAAATTCGTTTTTAGACAGAATGGAAACCACGATCACAGAAAACTAACCAAACTGATCACATGGACCACAGCCTTGTCTAACTCAATGAAACTATGAGCCATGCCACATAGGGCCACCCTAGATGGATGGGTCATGGTGGAGAGTTCTGGCAAGATGTGGTCCACTGGAGAAGGGAATGGCAAACCACTTCAGTGTTCTTGCCTTGAGAATCCCATGAACAGTATGAAAAGGCAAAAAGATAAGACACTGAAAAATGAACTCCCTAGGTCAGTAGGTTTCAAATATGCTACTGGAGATCAGTGGAGAAATAACTCCAGAATGAAGAGATGGAGCCAAAGCAAAAACAACACCCAACTGGACTGGTGATGAAATTAAAGTCTAGTGCTGTAAAAAGCAATATTGCATAGGAACCTGGAATGTTAGGTCCATGAATCAAGGCAAATTGGAAGTGGTCAAACAGGAAATGACAAAAGTGATCAACATTTTAGGAATCAGTGAATGAAAATGGACTGGAATGGGTGAACTTAACAAAGATGACCATTGTATCTATACTGTGGGCAAGAATCCCTTAGAAGAAATGGAGTAGCCATCATAGTCAACAAAAGTATCAGAAATGCAGTACTTGAATGCAATCTCAAAAATGACAGAATGATATCTGTTTGTTTCCAAGGCAAACCACTCAGTGTTACAGTAATCCAAGTCTATGCCCAGACAAGTAATGCTGAAGAAGCTGAAAACCTACAAGACCTTCTAGAACTAACACCCCCAAAAGATGTCCTTTTCATTATAGGAGACTGGAAGCAAAAGTAGGAAGTCAAGAGATACCTGGAGTAACAGGCAAATTTGGCCGTGGAGTACAAAACAAAGCAGGGTAAAGGCTAATAGAGTTTTGCCAAGAGAACACACTGGTCATAGCAGACACCCTCTTCCAACAACACAAGAGAGACTCTACACATGGGCATTACCAGATGGTCAATTCCAAAATCAAATTGATTATATTCTTTGCAACCAAAGATGGAGAAGCTCTATACAGTCAGCAAAAATGAGACCAGAAGCTGACTATAGTTCAGATCATGAACTCCTTATTGCCAAATTCAGACTTAAATTGAAGAAAGCAGGGAAAGCCACCAGACCATACAGTTCAGTTCAGTTCAGTTCAGCTGCTCAGTCGTGTCCGACCCTTTGCGACCCCATGAATCACAGCATGCCAGGCTTCCCTGTCCATCACCAACTCCCGGAGTTCACTCAGACTCATGTCCATTGAGTTGGTGATGCCATCCAGCCATCTCATCCTCTGTCGTCCCCTTCTCCTCCTGCCCCCAATCCCTCCCAGCATCAAAGTCTTTTCCAATGAGTCAACTCTTTGCATGAGGTGGCCAAAGTACTGGAGTTTCAGCTTTAGCATCATTCCTTCCAAAGAAATCCCAGGGCTGATCTCTTTAGGATGGACTGGTTGGATCTCCTTGCAGTCCAAGGGACTCTCAAGAGTCTTCTCCAACACCACAGTTCAAAAGCATCAATACTTCGGCGCTCAGCCTTCTTCACAGTCCAACTCTCACATCCATACATGACCACAGAAAAAACCATAGCCTTGACTAGATGGACCTTTGTTGGCAAAGTAATGTCTCTGCTTTTGAATATGCTATCTAGGTTGGTCATAACTTTTCTTCCAAGGAGTGAGTGTCTTTTAATTTCATGGCTGCAGTCACCATCTGCAGTGATTTTGGAGCCCCCAAAAATAAAGCCTGACACTGTTTCCACTGTTTCCCCATCTATGTCCCATGAAGTGATGGGACCAGATGCCATGATCTTCATTTTCTGAATGTTGAGCTTTAAGCCAACTTTTTCACTCTCTTCTTTCACTTTCATCAAGAGGCTTTTTAGTTCCTCTTCACTTTCTGCCATAAGGGTGGTGTCATCTGCATATCTGAGGTTATTGATATTTCTCCTGGCAATCTTGATTCCAGCTTGTGTTTCTTCCAGTCCAGCGTTTCTCATGATGTACTCTGCATAGAAGTTAAATAAGCAGGGTGACAATATACAGTCTTGATGAACTCCTTTTCCTATTTGGAACCAGTCTGTTGTTCCATGTCTGTTCTAACTGTTGCTTCCTGACCTGCATACAGATTTCTCAAGAGGCAGGTCAGGTGGTCTGGTAAACCCATCTCTTTCAGAATTTTCCACAGTTTCTTGTGATCCCCACATTCAAAGGCTTTGGCATAGTCAATAAAGCAGAAATAGATGTTTTTCTGGAACTCTCTTGCTTTTTCCATGATCCAGTGGATGTTGGAAATTTGATCTCTCGTTCCTCTGCCTTTTCTAAAACCAGCTTGAACATCAGGAAGTTCACAGTTCACGTATTGCTGAAGGCTGGCTTGGAGAATTTTGAGCATTACTTTACTAGGATGTGAGATGAGTGCAATTGTGTGGTAGATTGAGCATTGTTTGGCATTGCCTTTCTTTGGGATTGGAATGGAAACTGACCTTTTCCAGTCCTGTGGCCACTGCTGAGTTTTCCACATTTGCTGGCATATTGAGTGGAGCACTTTCAGGATTTGAAACAGTTCAATGGGAATTCCATCACCTCCACTAGCTTTGCTCGTAGTGATGCTTTCTAAGGCCCACTTGACTTCACATTCCAGCATGTCTGGCTCTAGATTAGTGATCACACAATGGTGATTATCTGGGTCATGAAGATCTTTTTTGTACAGTTCTTCTGTGTATTCTTGCCCCTCTTCTTAATATCTTCTGTTTCTGTTAGGTCCAAACCATTTCTGTCCTTTATTGAGCCCATCTTTGCATGAAATGTTCCCTTGGTATCTCTAATTTTCTTGAAGAGATCTCTAGTCTTTCCCATTCTATTGTTTTCCTCTATTTCTTTGCATTGATCACTGAAGAAGGCTTTCTTATCTCTTCATGCTATTCTTTGGAATTCTGCATTCAGATGCTTATATCTTTCCTTTTCTCCTTTGCTTTTCACTTCTCTTCTTTTCACAGCTATTTGTAAGGCCTCCCCAGACAGCCATTTTGCTTTTTTTGCATTTCTTTTCCATGGGGATGGTCTTGATGCCTGTCTCCTGTACAGTGTCACGAACCTCATTCCATAGTTCATCAGGCACTCTATCTATCAGATCTAGGCCCTTAAATCTATTTCTCATTTCCACTGTATAATCATAAGGGATTTGATTTAGGTCATACCTGAATGGTCTAGCGGTTTTTCCTACTTTCTTCAATTTAAGTCTGAATTTCGCAATAAGGAGTTCATGAGCTGAGCCACAGTCAGCTCCTGGTCTTGTTTTTCTTGACTGTATAGAGCTTCTCCATCTTTGGCTGCAAAGAATATAGTCAATCTGATTTCAGTGTTGACCATCTGGTGATGTCCATGTGTAGTCTTCTCTTGTGTTGTTGGAAGAGGGTGTTTGCTATGATCAGTGCATTTTCTTGGCAAAACTCTATTAGTCATTGCCCTGCTTCATTCCGCATTCCAAGGCCAAATTTGCCTGTTACTCCAGGTGTTTCTTGCCTTCCTACTGTTGCATTCCAGTCCCCTATAATGAAAAGGACATCTTTTTGGGGTGTAAGTTCTAAAAGGTCTTGTAGGTCTTCACAGAACCGTTCAACTTCAGCTTCTTCAGCGTTACTGGTTGGGGCATAGTCTTGGATTACCGTGATATTGAATGGTTTGCCTTGGAGACGAACAGAGATCATTCTGTCGTTTTTGAGATTGCATCCAAGTACTGCATTTCAGACTCTTTTGTTGACCATGATGGCTACTCCATTTCTTCTGAGGGATTCCTGTCCACAGTAGTAGATATAATGGTCATCTGAGTTAAATTCACCCATTCCAGTCCATTTTAGTTCACTGATTTCTAGAATGTCGACATTCACTCTTGCCATCTCTTGTTTGACCACTTCCAATTTGCCTTGATTCGTGGACCTGACATTCCAGGTTTCTATGCAATATTGCTCTTTACAGCATTGGACCTTGCTTCTATCACCAGTCATATCCACAACTGGGTATTGGTTTTGCTTTGGCACCATCCCTTCATTCTTTCTAGAGTTATTTCTCCACTGACCTCCAGTCGCATATTGGGCACCTTCTGACCTGGGGAGTTCCTCTTTCAGTATCCTATCATTTTGCCTTTTCATACTGTTCACGGTGTTCTCAAGGCAAGAATACTGAAGTGGTTTGCCATTCCTTTCTCCAGGGGACCACATTCTGTCAGACCTCTCCACCATGACCTGCCCATCTTGGGTATGACCTAAATCAAATCCCTTACAACTATACAGAGGAAGTGACAAACAGATTCAAGGGATTAGACCTGATAGACAGAGTGCCTGAAAAACTATGGACGGAGGTTCATGACATTGTACAGGAGGCGGTGATCAAGATCATCCCAAAGAAAAAGAAATGCAAAAAAACAAAATGGTTGTCTGAGGAGGTCTTACAAATAGCTGAAAAAAGAAGAAAAGATATACCCATTTGAATGCAGAGTTCCAAAGAATAGCAAGAAGAGATAAGAAAGCCTTCTTAAGTGATCAATGCAAAGAAATAGAGGAAAACAATAGAATGGGAAAGACTAGAGATCTTTTCAAGAAAATTAGAGATACCAAGGGAACATTTCATGCAAAGATGGGCACAATAAAGGACAAAAATAGTATGGACCTAACAGAAGCAGAAGATATTAAGAAGAGGTGGCAAGAATACACAGAAGAACTGTACAAAAAAGATCTTCATGATCCAGATAACTACAATCATGTGATCACTCACCTAGGGCCAGATATCCTGGAATGTGAAGTCAAGTGGGAGTTAGGAAGCATCACTAAAAACAAAGCTAGTGGAAGTGATGGAATTCCCATTGAGCTATTTCAAATCCTAAAAGATGATGCTGTTAAAGTGTTGCACTCAATATACCAGCAAATTTAGAAAACTCAGCCATGGGAAAGTCTACTTTTCAGGACTGGAAAAGGTCAGTTATCATTCCAATCCCAAAGAAAGGCAATGCAAAGAATTTTCAAGCTACTGCACAATTACACTCATCTCACACGCTAGGAAAGTAATGCTCAAAATTCTCCAAGCCAGCCTTCAGCAATATGTGAACTGTGAACTTCTAGATGGATTTAGACAAGGCAGAGGAACCAGAAATCAAATTGCCAACATCCATTGGATCATTGAAAAAGCGAGAGATTTCCAGAAAAAACATCTATTTCTGCTTTATTGACTAAGCCAAAGCCTTTGACTGTGTGGATCACAACAAACTGGAAAATTCTTAAGGAGATGGGAATACAAAACCACCTGACCTGCCTCTTAAGAAATCTGTATGCAGGTCAAGAAGCAACAGAAACAGACATGGAACAACTGACTGGTTCCAAATTGGGAAAGGAGTACCTCAAGGTTGTATATTGTCATTGTTATTTAACTTTACACGGAGTGCATCATGGGAAATGCTGGGCTGGATGAAGCACAAGCTGGAATCAAGATTGCTGGAAGAAATATCAATAACCTCAGATATGCAGATGACACCACCCTTATGGCAGAAAGTGAAGAGGAACTAAAGCACCTCCTGATGAAAGTGAAAGAGGAGAGTGAAAAAGTTGGCTTAAAGCTCAATAGTCAGAAAACTAAGATCGTGGCATCTAGTCCCCTCACTTCATGGGAAATAGATGGGGAAACAGTGAAAACAGTGACAGACTTTATTTTCTTAGGCTCCAAAGTCACTGCCGATGGTGACTGCAGCCATGAAATTAAAAGACACTTACTCCTTGGAAGAGAAGCTATGCCCCACCTAAATAGCATATTCTAAAGCAGAGACATTACTTTGCCAACTAAGGTCCATCTAGTCAAATCTATGGTGTTTCCAGTAGTCATGTATGGATGTGAGAGTTGGACTATAAAGAAAACTGAGCACTGAAGAATTGATGCTTTTGAACTGTGGTATTGGAGAAGACTCTTAAGAGTCTCTTAGACTTCAAGGAGATCCAACCAGTCCATCCTAAAGGAAATCAGTCCTGAATATTCATTGGAAGGACTGCTGCTGAAGCTGAAACTCCAATACTTTGGCCACCTGATGAGAAGAACTGACTCATTGCAAAAGACCTTGATGCTGGAAATGATTGAAGGTGGGAGGAGAAGGGGATGACAGAGGATGAGATAGATGGTTGGGTGGCATCACCGACTCAATATACATGAGTTTGAGTAAGCTCCGGGAGTCGGTGATGGACAAGGAAGCGTGGCATGCTGCAGTGCATGAGGTCGCAGAGTTGGACATGACTGAGTGACTTAACTGAAATTTACTTTTTAAATAATTAAACTAAATTTTATAATTTTGAAGAACTTTAGATTTTAAAGAAAGAATTAGAATACAAACAGATCATGTGGGGAAGTTTCCTAGTTAGCATCTTAATTGAAACTCATATTCAAAATTATATGTATATATATATATATTTAAAATTATATTACATTTCCTTATCAAATATTTTTCCTGTACTTTCAGGGAATAATTTTCCATCTGAACCAGGTTTAAGAGTGTTATCCTTAAAGCAAACTTCTGTTTTCCAAATAGTATCATTCCATTGGTACATTATTACCCGGAGACCTCCAATACTTTGTTTCCAAGCAGTGGAAAGTCATTTCTTCAGGACCGAGAGCTGGTCTCTTCATATTAGGTTGCAATAGGGCAATTCCTGGAGGAAGTTTTCCTCCTCTTTGAACAGAGAGGGAAAGACATTCGGGAACTCAGGACTCAGAAGGGAGACTGGGTTATGCAAGCCAAGCTTTCCATCCTGGAGGCAGTAGTTGTGTCCTCTGTGAGAGAAGGATCTTTGTATATGTTTCTGGCTCCCAGTGTACCTGAGCACAGCCACAGATTCAGCCCCTTCAGAGGCCTCTACATCCGGGTTCAAGAGCCCAGGGGGAGTGATGGATCTATCCTTTGCTATGTCTAGGTACCTGCTGTTAGGGATTATGACAGGTGAGCAGTGCGCTTCAGGAGGGCTTGAGAGAAAAATCAATGTGGGTGAGGTTAGGCAGCCTGCGCTCTAGACCTGAGCAAGGTGCCGTGAGCCTTCTGTGCCAGCATGGGCTTAAAAAACATTCACAACCGAGAAGTTGAGAGTTATGTTCACTTTTAGGACTTAAGCCTGAAAGGTAGCATCTCAAGTGACCCTGAGAGAAATGCTCAGAGGAGGCGAGGGCAGGAGCCAAGTTATATAGAAGTTTTGCAACAAAGGGTAGGTAGTCTGAACATCAAAAGAATATTTTAAATTAAAGGAAAACCAGATAGTATCTCACATTAAGGAGTTTAGTGCCTTTCTGTGTATGGGAAGATGAAAGATTCTGGACTCAGGGAAAGCATTCCTTTGATACACACCGCAGCTATCTGGGGCCAGTATCCTTAGGGCTCACTAGCGGGAGGGACGGTATTTTGATGGCTGCTAGATGGTGGGTATTCTTTTCCTTGTTGAGTGTCCTCAGGGCTCACTGGCTCACACTGGAGGGCTGCAATCGCTGATGACGATGACATGTTTGTTTCCTGATATGGCAGGAGATATTCCATTTCTCACCAGGGCCTGTGGAGCCCTGAGGTTTCCTGAGCTAGATGGAAACATCTTAAAATTTTTACTTTAACGTTGGGGAACAAGGAGGGCCAGGACTCTGAGAAGAGACCTATGGGGAGGCATTGTCTGGTCTGGGAAACAACAGCCAGAGTAATGGGAGATTCATGGAAGTTTCCAAGGACAACACTGGGGTCCTCTTTAGGACGGGACAGGACCACGATCAGAGAAGCAGCTGGCCTGCACGTGAGCAGGGGCTTACCTGTTCAACTGGACTCCTGGTGAGTGCACCCGTGAGGCCGTTAGACCTGTGATCTGATGCACAGTTTGCCAATGTGTGAGCAGCCACCGAAATGCCAGCCTGTTCCCCCAGGCATCTGGCCTCACAGGCTGTCTGGCTGGTTCTGTAATCACCTCCGCTTCTTTCTCAAGGGCAAGACCCTTCCCTTACACACCTCCAACTTTCTTATTTTTCTGATCTCAGAGCCTATCAAAGATACAACAAAAAACAAAACAGGAGGTGGAAGTGACTGATGGATCTGTTCAGAGTTACTGCTTCCTTTCCCAAGGACATCTAGGTTTGCAGGGTGACCTTGACTCACAGCTGCAGAGTGGCTGCTGGAAGAGCAGGATACTTACTTGGTCACCTCGACCAGTCACTGAGGCGCAGACAGGCCTCTTGTTACTCAACCATTATAAGCCTGACTCTCCTGGGTCCCCTTCATCATTAAACAAGAAGCCCTTTATCAGTCAATGCTCTGTGCCTGTGGACAGCCCTTCTTTTGCCATCTGCCTGCTGACATAGGGGATTGATGAGCTTGTAGAGAAATGACTCATTCGCATATGACTTAATTAAAATGGTAACGGTATGATTTATTACTGGGAATCCAGGGTTTAAGCAGATCAGAAACTGCCTTCAAGGGACCACTCTGCCCGGGAAGTAGTGGCAAACACAGGCTTTTTGATGTCCCGCTGTTGCAGTGAAGAGGAAAAAAAGAGAGAAGAGATGTTTTCTTTCCCTTTCTTGAGAACAAAGAAGATGAAAAGAACAGTGAGCAGGCCTGAACATTCCTGTTTTGTTTTTTGTGTTTTTTTTTTTTTTTTTAACTTTAACTGCTCCTAACTCTACATGTCTGTACATAAGTTTGCTTTTCTCTCCTGGCTTCCCTGCTGGCTCAGACAGTAAAGAAACTGCCTGCAATCCAGGAAACCCAGGTTGGATCCCTGGTCAGCTCAGTCCTTGGGTCGGTTCGATCTCCTGTAGAAGGGAATGGGAACTCACTCCAATATTCTTGCCTGAAAAACTCCATGGAAAGAAGAGCCTGGCGGGCTACAGTCCATGGGGTCACAAAAAGTCAGACACAAATAAGCGACTAAAACTTTCACATTTCAGCTCTGCAGCAGCTACAATTCACACCTAATTTTCCTTTGTTCAGTTCAGTTCAGTTGCTCAGTCATGTCCAACTCTTTGTGACCCCATGAACTGCAGCACACCAGGCCTCCCTGTCCATCACCAACTCCCAGAGTCCACCCAAACCTATGCCCACTGAGTTGGTGATTCCATCCAACCATCTCATCCTCTGTCGTCCCCTTCTTCTCCTGCCCTCAATCTTTCCCAGCATCAAGGTCTTTGCAAATGAGTCAGCTCTCCGCATCAGGTGGCCAAAGTATTGGAGTTTCAGCCTCAACATCACTCCCTGAAATGAACACCCAGGACTAGTCTCCTTTAGGATGGACTGGTTGGATCTCCTCGCAGTCCAAGGGACTCTCAAGAGTATTCTCCAACACCATAGTTCAAAAGCATCAATTCTGTGCTCAGCTTTCTTCACAGTCCAACTCTCACATCCATACATGACTCTGGAAAAACCATAGCCTTGACAGAATAGACCTTTGTTGGCCAAGTAATGTCTCTGCTTTTTAATAAGCTGTCTAGGTTGGTCATAACTTTCCTTGCAAGCAGCAAGGGTCTTTTAATTTCATGGCTGCAGTCACCATCTGCAGTGATTTTGGAGCCCAGAAAAATAAAGTCAGCCATTGTTTCCACTGTTTTCCCATCTATTTACCATGACGTGATGGGACCAGATGCCATGATCTTAGTTTTCTGAATGTTGAGCTTTAAGCCAACTTTTTCACTCTCTTCTTTCACTTTCATCAAGAGGCTCTTCAGTTCTTCACTTTCTGCCATAAGGGTGGTGCCATCTGCATATCTGAGGTTATTGGTATTTCTCCCGACCATCTTGATTCCAGCTTGTCCTTCCTCCAGCCCAGCGTTTCTCATGATGTACTCTGAATGGAAGTTAAATAAGCAGGGTGACAATATACAGCCTTGACGTACTCCTTTCCCTATTTGGAACCAGTCTGTTGTTCCATATCCAGTTCTAACTGCGGCTTCCTGACCTGTATACAGGTTTCTCAAGAGGCAGGTCAGGTGGTCTGGTATTCCCATCTCTTTCAGAATTCTCCACAGTTTATTGTGATCCGCACAGTCAAAGGCTTTGGCTTAGTCAATAAAGCAGAAATAGATGTTTTTCTGGAAATCTCCTGCTTTTTTGATGATCCAATGGATGTTGGTAACTTGATCTCTGGTTCCTTTGCCTGTTCTAAATCAAGCTTGAACATCAGGAAGTTCACAGTTCACATATTGCTGAAGGCTGGCTTGGAGAATTTTGAGCATTACTTTACTAGTGTGTGAGATGAGTGCAATTGTGTGGTAGTTTGAGCATTCTTCAGCATTGCCTTTCTTTGGGATTGGGATGAAAACTGGCCTTTTCCAGTCCTGTGGCCACTGCTCAGTTTTCCAAGTTGGTATTTTGAGTGCAGCACTTTCATAGCATCATCTTTTAGAATTTGAAAGAGCTCAGCTGGAATTCCATCGCCTCCACTAGCTTTGTTGGCAGTGATGCTTTGACTCTAGGCTAAAGGTATCCTGTATCTGGTGTTTACCCTTACAACACCCTTTCCCTTGTAGTTACAGATCAGAAAGAAGGCTGCTGAGCCACCAAACTGCCAATAATGGACTCAGTTACTGGGTTACTGACTCCCAGCCTATAACTGTTTTTGTCAAGATCCTAACACCTTTGTTCCTCATCACTGACTCCTGACTTCGAGCCCCCATCTTATGTAAAGTCCCGTAGACTCTTCATGGAGCTGGGGGCACTGAGGGGGGCAGCACACAGTTTTTCAGGCATGAGCCTACAGTGTCCCCCTCTCTGCTGGCTGAGAACTAAAGCCATCTTTCTATTTCCTCCAAACTCTGTTTCCATGCTTTTTTTATTTGGCTTCAGTGGACAGAGAAAGCCAAGGTTTTGGCCAGCAACACTGTTCAGTGAGCACTAGCCAGTGAATTCCAGTTGAGCTATTTCAAATCCTGAAAGATGATGCTGTGAAAGTGCTGCACTCAATATGCCAGCAAATTGGGAAAACTCAGCAATGGCCACAGGACTGGAAAAGGTCAGTTTCCATTCCAATCCCAAAGAAAGGCAATGCCAAACAATGCTCAAACTACAGCACAATTGCACTCATCTCACACACTAGTAAAGTAATGCTCAAAATTCTCCAAGCCAGGCTTCAGCAATACGTGAACTGTGAACTTCCTGATGTTCAAGCTGGATTTAGAAAAGGCAAAGGAACCAGAGATCAAATTCCCAACATTCGCTGGATCATCAAAATAGCAAGAGAGTTCCAGAAAACATCTATTTCTGCTTTATTGACTATGCCAGAGCCTTTGACTGTGTGGATCACAATAAACTGTGGAAAATTCTGAAAGAGATGGGAATACCAGATCACCTGACCTCCCTCTTGAGAAATCTGTATACAGGTCAGGAAGCCACAGTTAGAACTGGGCATGGAACAACAGACTGGTTCCAAATAGGGAAAGGAGTACGTCAAGGCTGTATATTGTCACCCTGCTTATTTAACTTATATGCAGAGTACATCATGAGAAATGCTGGGCTGGAAGAAACACAAGCTGGAATCAAGACTGCCGGGAGAAATATCAATCACCTCAGATATGCAGATGATACCACCTTATGGCAGAAAGTAAAGAACTAAAGAGTTTCTTGATGAAAGTGGAAGAGGAGAGTGAAAAAGTTGGCTTAAAACTCTACTTTCAGAAAATTAAGATCATGGCATCTGGTCCCAATCACTTCATGGCAAATAGATGGGGATACAGTGGAAACAGTGTCAGACTTTATTTTGGGTGGTCAAAATCACTGCAGATGGTGACTGCAGCCATGAAATTAAAAGATGCTTACTCCTTGGAAGAAAAGCGATGACCAACCTAGACAGTTTATTAAAAAGCAGAGACATTACTTTGTCAACAAAGGTCCGTCTAGTCAAGGCTATGGTTTTTTCAATAGTCATGTATGGATGTGAGAATTGGACCATAAAGAAAGCTAAGTGCCGAAGAATTGATGCTTTTGAACTGTGGTGTTGGAGTAGACTCTTGAGAGTTCCTTGGACTGCAGGGAGATTCAACTAGTCCATCCTAAAGGAGATCAGTCCTGAATATTCATTGGAAGGACTGCTGTTGAAGCTGAAACTCCAATACTTTGGCTACCTGATGTGAAGAGACGACTCTTTTGAAAAGACCCTGATGCTGGGAAAGATTGAAATCAGGAGGAGACAGGGGACAATAGAGGATGAGATGGTTGGATGGCATCACCAACTCAATGGACATGGGTTTGAGTAAACTCCAGGATTTGGTGATGGACAGGGAGGCCTGGTGTGCTGCAGTCGATGAGGTCACAAAGAGTTGGACATGACTGAGACATTGAACTGAACTGACTGCCCAGTGGCTCCTGGGTTGTAGAAGCCCTGTGACAAGGGAGTCAGGAATTTAAAGTTTTTTTTGGTCCATGTAGTGAAAGATTTTATTGGGTCTGCAGCACCACTGACTCCTGTAAGCATGTGGGTCCACTGTAATCAGCAGGAGAGTTTGTCTGGGCTTCAAGGAGCACAGAGCTAAGGACCAAGTGAAGGGTCTCAGAGGAACCAGGAGTCCTCCTAGCAAGCACTGTGTGTGCTAAAGTCTCTTCAGTTGTATCCAATTCTTTGCGACCCCATGGACTGTGGCCCACCAGGCTCCTCTCTCCATGGGATTCTCCAGGCAAGAATACTGGAGTGAGTTGCCCTGCCTTCCTCCAGGGGATCTTTCCAACCCAGGGATCGAACCTGTTGTGTCTCTTAAGCCTCCTGCATTGGCAGACAGGTTCTTTATAACCACTAGCGCCACCTGGGAAGCCGTCTTCCCAGCACTGCCAGACTCCATCTGCTTCTGCTAGCAGAAGCTTGTGATTCAGCTACAAGAAGAAGATTCTTCATTTAATTTTATGTAAAAGCACAGCTTCTAGTTTCTACGCCAGAGCCTAGACTAACTGTCACATTCCTGCCAAGCCTCGAGCGAAGCTTTTGGTCAAGATGACTCTTTTCCTTTTCTATCCTGGGCTTCTGTTTTGACAAAATCAATTTTTTTTTTTTGTTCTTCGTTTCTAAAAAATTTTTTTCTTTTACAAATTATATTTTATTTATTTTTTATTGAAGTGTAGTTGATTTACAATGTTGTATTAATTTCTGCTGTACAGCAATGTGACTCTTACACATATCTACATTCTTTTTAAAATTTTCTTTTTCATTATGGTTTATCATAGGATATTGAATATAGTTCTCTGTGCTATACAGTAGGACCTTGCTGTTTATGCTTCCTGTATATAACATAATCATTTGCATCTGCTAACCCCAAACTCCCAGTCCATCCCTCCCTCAACCTCCTCCCCCTTGGCAAACACAAGTTTGTCCTCTGTGTCTACAAGTCTGACATCATTTTACTTTAAATGTCGGGTTAAAACTTCACATGTTTTACTTTAAGGTAAAAAGCAAAAAACACTTACTTTAAGGGTGACAGTAAAGGAGAGTAGAGGACTGAGTCGGAATACTTCATGGGGTGGGAAGAAATGTCATCGGCTGAAAAACAAACAAACAAATCAGGCTTGAATTGCTTCCCTCTACCTATAGCAGGCAATGCTGCTATGTGGTTTTGTTAAGAAAATCCAAGAGCTGGAAACCTTTGACACAAGGGCCCCAGGGGGTGAGAATCAGCACTTCTCAGCTGTGGGCCTCCGAGGGTTGGGGTGTGAATGGATGAAGAGTCAACCTGGCGTGTCACCGGCCGAAGGTCAGCCTTCCCAGGTCCCTCACACAGGCTGGGCACCATTTGCTTGACTTCACATGTGGCACGATTCCCAGGGCATTTTCCTTTCAAATGTGACTTAAGTGCACATTTCATAGGACTCAGAATGACTCAGAGGGAAACAGGCCAGCCAGACAAGGAGCATGCAGCTCTGTGCTGGGAGCAGCTCCTGCAGCCTGGGAGCCTTGGATGCTCCTAGCTGCCCTTGTGACTTGTTACACACAGGAGAATGGGGAAGGCTGACTCCACACCACAGGATAGCAGCAAGGATGAGAGGCATGCAGCCTTGTCTCCTGAGAGTGTTCACTCTAAGGAATTTGGAAACTGATTATTATTATTATTTATTTATTTGGCTCCACCAGGTCTTAGTTGCAGCAGATGGGATTTTTGATCTTCATTGTGACACGTGGGTGCATCAGTCTTTGCTGCAGCATGCAAGATTTTTAGTTGTGTCATTTGAACTCTCAGTAGCAGGATGAAAAACCTAGTTCTCTGACCAGGGATCGAACTTGGGCCCCTGGCATTGGAAGCACAGAGTCTTAGCTACTGGGCCACCAGGAAAGTTCCTCATTTTTCTTTTGAGGATGAGACACCTTCATGTACCTTGGAGTATGGACACGTACCATAGCATCATCACCTTTGCTAACTTTATAAAGAGACCTCATTGCCACCCATCTGACCTTCCCTTTGTCTAGAGACAGGAATACTCCTTTCCTTCTTAGATTTTCTGCCTTCAGCTCTAGTCCACTTATTTAATTCTGGTCTACACAAGGACTGGTCCCAATTTCTATGTTCTGGACACTTCGCCTTGCAGCCAGGCCCCTGTTTCTCAGGAATTCTGGGTGTGTTTGGCTGGGAATGATCTAGAAAAGCAATACATTTTAATCATCTAACTAATTTAGCAAAACTTTAAAGTTTCAAATTACTAAAAATCTGGGGCAACTATTTTGAAGTAGACATGCCATGAAACATAATTATTCCTAAAGAGCTTACCTAAAAATTTTATTTATTTATATTTAATTTACTTATAAAAATTTCATACCAAGTTCATTTTCTTGATGATAAATTTTGTAACAAAGATTACAGAATTTCTGTTATTTTCATTACAAATATGATCAATATTTGATTTCTAATAAACCTAGGTACAATAAAAGCATTATACTTAATGTTGATGACTTTAACATGTCTGTATTAACTAAATCAATAAATTTAAACTAACTTTGATACCAAATATTAATTTAATACTGAATGTTTCCCAGATCACGTGAAACTGAAATTCATTTAAGTTAGTTTTTTTGGTAAATTTTTATTTTTGAGAAGTTATATAAACACTTAATTTTCTTTGTGAGCTTAATTGTTCAGTCACATCCAACTGTTTGAAACCCTTTGGACTGTAGCCCGCCAGGCTCCTCTATCCATGGGATTTCCCAGGCAAGAACACTGGAGTGGGTTGCCATTTCCTTTTTCAGGGCATCTTCCTGGCCAAGGGATCGAATCCTGTGTCTCCTGCACTGCAGGCAGATTCTTTACCTACTGAGACATCAGAGAAGTTCTAATTTTCTTTAAGCCAATCAAATAGAGTTCTTTTATAAATTAATTTTGGAAATACATTCCAAAGGTGGAATATGTCATATCTAAAACATCCACAAAGAATATAAATAGAAACTACCATAAATCTTTTAGCTTTATTTTAAAATGTAGTCATTCACATGTACCCCACTGTTCATCGCAGTACTGTTTACAATAGGAGGATATGGAAGCAACTTAGATGTCCATTGACAGATGAATGGATAAAGAAGATATGGTACAAATACACAATGGAATATTACTCAGCCATAAAAAGGAACACATCTGAGTCACTTCTAATGAGGTGGATGAACCTAGAACCCATTACACAGAAAGAAGTAAGTCAGAAAGAGAAGGACAAATGCCGTATAGTAACGCATCTACTTCTGCTTCATTGAGTACGCCAAAGCCTTTGACTGTGTGGATCACAACAAACTGTGGAAAATTCTTAAGGAGATGGGAATACAAGACCACCTTACCTGCCTCCTGAGAAATCTGTACGCAGGTCAAGAAGTAACAGAACCAAACGTGGAACAACAGACTGGTTCCAAATTGGGAAAGGAGTACGTCAAGGCTGTATATTGTTACCCTGCTTATTTAACTTATATGCAGAGTACATCATGGGGAATGCCAGGTTGGATGAAGCACAAGCTGGAATCAAGATTGCTGGGATAAATATCAATAACCTCAGATATGCAGATGACACCACCCTTATGGCAGAAAGTGAAGAGGAAATGAATAGCCTCTTGATAAAAGTGAAAGAGGAGAGTGAAAAAGCTGGTTTAAAACTCAACATTCAAAAAATGAAGATCATGGCATCTGGTTCCATCACTTCACGCCAAATAGATGGGGAAACAACTGAAACAGTGAGAAACTTTATTTTCTTAGGCTCCAAAATCACTGCAGATGATGACTGTAGCCATGAAAGTAAAAGACATTTTCTCCTTGGAAAAAAGCTATGACCAACCTAGACAGTATATTCAAAAGCAGAGACATTACTTTGCTGACAAGGTCCGTCTAGTCAAGGCTATGGTATTTCCAGTAGTCATGTATGGATATGAGAACTGGACCATAAAGAAAGCTGAGAGCCAAAGCATTGATGTTTTTGAACTGTGGTGTTGGAGACGACTCTTGAGAGTCCCTTGGACGGCAAGGAGATCAAACCAGTCAATCCTAAGGGAAATCAGTCCTGAATATTCATTGGAAGGACTGCTGTTGAAGCTGAAACTCCAATACTTTGGCCCCCTGATGCAAAGAACTGACTCATTGAAAAAGACCCTGATGCTGGGAAAGATTGAAGGCAGAAGGAAAAAGGGACGACAGAGGATGAGATGGTTGGATGACATCACCGACTTGATTGATGGGCATGAGTTTGAGCAAGCTCTGGGAGTTGGTGATGGGCAGAGAAGCCTGGCGTGCTGCAGTCCTTGGGGTCGCAAAGAGTTGGACATGACTGAGCAACTGAACTGAACTGACTAAACGCATATATATTAAATCTAGAAAAATGGTACTGATGAATCTATTTTCAGGGCAGCCTGGGAAATGCAGACATAAAGAACAGACTTGGACACAGTGGGGAAAGGAGAGGGTTGGGTGATTTGAGAGAGTAGCACTGAAACATATACATTTCCATATGCAAAACAAATGTGCTGTGCTGTGCTTTGTTTGTGTCTGATTTTTTGTGACCCTATGTGTTGAAGTCCTTTAATAGACCAGAACCTGATGGTCCAGAGTCCACCGATGAGAAACTAAAGGAGAGAGAAAGAGGCTGATATGCCTTTGTTTACACAGAAAGCCAATAAATCTCCTGCACGGGCCTTGCTCTGTTCACAAAGGCCTCAGGCGCCCTCTTGATGGGGTAAAGGTGCAGAGCGCCTTCTCGAGAGGGTCTTAGAAGCCTGGGCAGGAAAGTGAACTCAGAGAGCCTCTGCACTCCAGGGGATCAGCCTGAAAAAGAGAGAGAGGGAAAGAGAGAGAAAGCAAGACATGGGGACCAAAGCTCTGATGGAGCAAAGGTGTTTTAATCAACATGGTATGGGCATATATACTGTAGTTATTCTCAGCAAAGATAAAGATTACAATTCCAGACTTATAAAACATAGGCGATCCATATTAAAGAGAGAGAGAGTTGTAAATAATCACTTTTACCCTATGGTTCATAAAAAGAAAGAGGGTACTTATCACGGTGTAGAAAAACTAATGAAGGAAATGCCTAGATTCCTCAGCCCCGGGAGAGGCTTGCCTCCCCTCTTCATTCCTGAATATTCAGGAATTAATAAGGAACAGAAAATTCCTGACAGATCCAAAACAGCACACAGGAAGCCTCCTGTTAAATGCTTCCTGACACCTATGGACTGTAGCCCACCAAGCTCCTCTGTCCATGACATTCTCCAGGCATGAATATTGGAATGGGTTGCCACGCCCTTCTCCAGGGGATCTTACCCACCCAGGGATCAAACCCACGTCTCTTACGTCTCCTGAATTGGCAGGTGGGTTCTTACCACCTGGGAAACCCTTAAAATAGGTAGATCGCCAGTGGGAATTTACTATACAGTGCCAGGAACACAAATCAGGTGCTCTGTAACAGCCTAGAAGGGTGGGATGGGGTGGGAGGTAGGAGGGAGCTTCAAGAGGGAGGGACATATGCATACCCATAGCTGATTCATGTTGGTATACAACTGAAACCAACACAGTATTGTAAAGTAGTTATCTCCAATTAAAAGTAAAATAAAATTTTAAAAATATAGTAATGAATTAGGTATCACAATAGAAAACTTGCTAGTTCAAAAATAAATAGTTAAGTTAACCTTACTCACTTGAATTTAAAAAGATCTTTTCTCTCTCTTTTTTTTTTCCTTCTCAGTCTCAGAAATTGGAGCTGGTCTGAGTGAAAGTCGTTCAGTTGTGTCCAATTCTTTGTGACCCCATGGACTATACAGCTCATGGAATTCTCCAGACCAGAATACTGGAGAGTGAGTAGCCTTTCCCTTCTCCAGGGGATCTTCCTAACCCAGGGATGGAACTCAGGTCTCCTGCATTGCAGGTGGATTCTTTACCAACTGAGCTAGCAGGGAAGCCCATAGGTGGTCTAGATAAGAGGAAGTTAAGAGTTTCTGAGAGCTTTGGTAGGATATTTACATCTCAAAGGCATGCTCCTAGAAGAACTTTTGTTCGCTTAGGGTCAAAATTTTGAACTGATGTTTTATCAGTCTGGTTTTCTGTAACTGTGTACAAAAAACCAGTTTGGGGATGTCAAAAGACTCTCATCTTGGCCATTTTTAGGGTGAGATTTCTTTAGTTCCAAATCCAGCAAGCACTTGCTAGTGTAAATTCCATAAACCGGTCTGGGATGTGGAGCTTTCCGGGTGACTCAGCTGGTAAAGAATCTGCAATGCTGGAGAACCGTGTTTGATCCCCATGTAGGGAAGATCTCCTGGAGAAGGGAATGGCAACCCACTCCAGTATTCTTGCCTGGAGAATTTCATGGACAGAGAAGCTTGATGGGCTACAGCCTATGGGGTCACAAGAGTTGGATACAAATGAGCCACTGAGCACAAACATGCACGCATCTGGGGTGTTGTCAGAGGTTATCTGGCATCCCTTGTCTCTGTTTAGGAATCTCTATTCCCCCTTTAGAGTTGGTTTATCAGAATAAAATTGCTAACGAAATTTTGTGGTGAGCCAGTGTGCTGTTTTGAGCTTAGCTCCTCTAGGTGTCACCACAGAGTCATGTCAGCTCTTTTTTTTTTTTTTTTTCTGATCTCTGTTTCTCCCTCAGGCAGTCTGATACTACCAGGCACACTTGGAGCCCCAGCGACTCTATGGACTGTAGTCTGCCAGGCTCCTCTGTCCATGGGATTTCCCAGGCAGGAATACTGGAGTGGGTAACCACTTCCTTCTCCAGGGAATCTTCCAGATGCAGGGATCGAACCCAGGTCTTCTGCATTGCAGGCAGATTCTCTACCCTGAGCCACCAGGGAAGCCCTCTCCTATGGCATTTTCACTTTTATTCCAACAAACTCCATTAAGGTAGCTGAACTGATGAAAGATGTCAGGTCAGCCTCCTACCATATCACCCAATCCCACCACCTCAGGGCCTCTCAGCTGAGCAAAGTCTCCTGGTGTCTCCCAACTGGTGGATACAGGTACCCCTTTTGGAACATAAGCACAAAGAAAATCTAATCCTCACAGAGAGGAGTTTATCCACCACAGAAAGAAACTCAGGATTGTCAACCAATCATGGGAGATTCAAAAGAGGGAGAGACTCAACCAAATTCATCTGAGCTTGCCAAGAAGATAGACAGGCATGAGGGCCCTTGCTGGCACCAAGGCTCCAGGTCTTCCTAGAGTTCAGATGGTGGAAAAGATGTTCTGGATCCCTTCATGGTCATCAAAATTGTTACTGAATTTAAAAACATGTAAGAAAAAAAAATAGAGCAGTGAGATTCAGTTTTATTCAGGGATCTCACTGAAGACTATAGTCTGGGAGACAGTTCTCTTATACGATTGAGGAACTGTTCTGCAGAGATAGGGGAGAAGCCAGTATATATATATGGTCATATTTTTATATGTGAGATATATTTATACGTACCCCACTCCAGTACTCTTGCCTGGAAAATCCCATAGATGGAGGAGCCTGGTGGGCTACAGTCCATGGGGTCGTTAAGAGTCGGACACGACTGAATGACTTCACTTTCACTTTTCACTCTCATGCATTGGGGAAGGAAATGGCAACCCACTCCAGTGTTCTTGCCTGGAGAATCCCAGGGACAGGCGAGCCTGGTGGGCTGCCATCTACGGGGTTGCACAGAGTCGGACACGACTGAAGCGACTTAGCAGCAGCATATATATATATATATATATATGTATACACAAAAGATTTTATATGTATAAAAGATTATATATATATAAGATTACTGCTAAAACAAAGAACAGATACATCAGCTTAATGATTTTAGTCTTTTCTACACATAGAAAGATGCAAGGATCTAAGGCCATTGCAATTCTTCCTTAAATATGCATCTTAATTACCAGGGGCCCATTTATCCAAAGCAGAGAGTTTCCTGTTTTTTCCGTCTTGAATTCCCCCCAGGGTGCAGTGTCAGTGGGCAGCTGTAATGGCTTGATCCTTGTAGAACTGGAATGGTGAGCAACATTTCTTTACACTGACACACTGTTACTGAGTTCAAGCTAGTATTTCTAGTACAGCTGTGAACGCACTGAGAGACAGGTGGCTGGGGCCAGAAATAGTGACTATACTCAGAGAGCCAGAAGACAGAGAAGACGGCAGAGAGCTGTTGTCCCAAAGCACCATCTGACCTGAGTTAGAATGCAGGTTTCTTTTATACTAAAGGGAAGGAGGTATGACTGTTCATTGCAGACTTCTTGGTGCCGAATCCTTTGTTCTTGCAGCTGTCCATGTACCTCTGGTCAGGAAGTTCCTGTATACCTTCAAGGCTGTTATTTTCTGATCTCTATTGAACTCTTTATCTCTATTGAATGGAAAAGTATTTTTGCTACCTTTAAAGGTCAAACTTGGGAGGCAGAGCAGTTGAAAAAGAGCTATTAGGTATATTTCAGGCTATAGGCAACATTCTTTTACAAACGTGCAGAGCCAGCATGACTAAGTATAGGCAACAGAGCAGAAGGGTTAGAGCTAAAGGACTGGATTCAATGTGGAGTCAGGTTTGTTCTTCTCTGTCACAATACCACAAAATTAGAGGAGGAAACTTATTCTCACCCATGCTGCTACCCAAGCCTTGGAATTGAGACTCCCTTGCCCTTCATCCCAATGATGGGTTTAAAGATAGAGATATTTCAAATAGTAAATTAAAAATAAATCTTACTTGGCTATGCCAGGTCTTAGTTGCGGCACATGGCATTTATTTCCCTGACCAGGGATGGAACCTGGGCCCTCTGCAATGGGATTGAACTTGTGATGAGATGGGAGGTAGAGGGGGATTTCAGGGAAAATGGCTCCAGAGCATCTGCCTGAGCAGGAGGTGAGTTAGCTGGAGTTGTAACAAGAGGCTAGGACTGAGCTAGAGCACAGAATCTAGGGGAAGGGGAGGACACTGGTGCTCTTGTTTTTCTATTGGATTTTAAAACACCACTATAGTACCTTTGGCTTCCCAGAGGGGAATAGGGGTAAAGAAAGTGCCTACCAATGCAGGAGACATAAGAGACGTGGGTTCAGTCCCTAGATTGGGGAGATCCCCTGGAGGAGGGCATGGCAACCCACTCCAGAGTTCTTGCCTGGAGAATCCCACGGACAGAGGAGCCTGGCAGGGTACAGTCCATAGGGTCGCAAAGAGTCAGACACAACAGAAGCGACGGAGCACGCGTGCATGCATTGTACCTGTAAGAAAGAAAAGTGACAGTGTAATTTTCATTGTAAATCCTCATTGATGTAAAACACATTTTGATTCCAGAGATATTAAAATGTGTTAAAATATATGCCTTGGCATCAATGTAATGTATCAATTCAAAAGCCTAGGCGTGAAAAAAGGTTTGTCTTGTTTGGGCACCTGAAAAGAGTCTGATATGTTTGTAGCTAGTGAATTGAAGGACAGAAAGGTATAAGATTTCAGGAGGTAAAAGGATAAATCTTGGGTTTGGGGTTTAAGCAGCAAGGGATGATAATGGTGCCCTTTGCTGAGATAAGAGAGGCTTTGGGGTTGACAAGATGTCCATTTTAGACCTCTCATAAATTTTAGGTGGCAACTAAGAGGAGGAGGGTTAAAAGGGGATTTAATACCCATTTAAAACTCAGGGCTTACATAAAAAAAGGCTTTTGTTCCATGTGTATTGGGAAACTAGGGATCTCTGAAATTGATAGCTTAAAACATTGAGTAAGGTTAACATTGCTGTTTTACACATATTTTTATGTCATCCACGTATCATGTCACCATAATCAGTAAACTGATTGGCATCTAAAGTGCCAGAAAATACTGCTCCATTATTTTCATTCTAATAGGAAGTAAATGGAATTGGAGTGTCACGTGGGAAGCCAAGTTCCTTCACGATTTATAGCCCAATTTTTCAGACAAACTATTTATGGTGATACATTTTTCATTGAGGTCATTGGCCAGTGCAATAATTGTGTCTGTATGGTATGTTTATACCAAATGCCATTGCATCTATTATGTCATTTTAATGCTAGGACCTTTCCAAAAGGCATTTAGGGACTGGAACTATTACCTACAATTATATAGATCAGAAAACTGGTGTCTGGCTCCTAATGACACATGCAGATACTCCAGAACTGTAAATTGAACCAGATATCTGCAATCTCAGTCCTGGTTCTTTGTTCCAGTTGTTCACGCCTTTGACTCTGATTTCTGTATTGTCACTGTCCAACCCCTATGCCCTATTTGTGTTTCTAAAGTGAAAGTAAGAGTAAGTTCATCTGCATCCTCTACTTTCTGAAATAGACTTTCCTAATCTCTTATATTCCCACCACTATAAATGACAAAATACAAGCAATACTCAAGGTCAGCAGCATCTCAGATAATGAAAAGCTGTTACCAAGTTTTGAAAAGACATGAGCCTTGGTCACTTTGCAAGCTGTTTGGACAAAGACTAACTGAACCTACTCTCAACCTCCAAATACTCAAACCCAGAATATTTTGTTTTCATCCCAATAAAGTGTTCCAGTTTTCTGGGAAGGACTAAGGGAAAGTGATTTTTCATGAGTTAATGAACATTGTCAGTAGTTTTAGAGCCTGACTATTTATCAGACTTCCTTACAGGGCTTTTAAAGAACATGGTTATTATGTTTTTATTATATTGAAATCTTCATATTTATTAAATTAGACTCTCCAGGAGTGGGGAGAATGAGAAAAATTTAATTTTTTCTAGATTCCTTAGTAATTCTGATGATTATACATTTGGGGAAAAGTACAAGTTTGAACAGCTCTCTTGAAATGATTACAGCTGTTCTCTGAAATTATGCTCCTTCAACCTTCCCCACCTCTCATCTCCCTCAGAGACTTTGAGAGATCAAATTATCCCATCATTCTCATAAGTGATAACCGCCTCCCTTTTACTGGTTCCTTCTCAAATATTGAAGGTGTTCAAGTGTCTTGCATCTTTTAAAAGCAGTTAAAAAAATCTTTCCTCAAACTTATACCTCTCTCCACTGTCTACTGTTTTTTTTGGCCACAGCCTAAGGCATGTGGGACCTTAATTTCCCTGACCAGGGTTGGAACCTACACCACCTGCATTGGAAGACAGAGTCTTAACCACTGGACCGCCAGGGAAATCCCTGTCTCTATTTCTTTATTCTGTGTTCTGCTCCGCCAGGCTCTCCAAGCTCACAATCCCTACCCTTTACTCTTAACTGAGTGCATCCTTTCAGCTCATACCTTCCCAGGCTTCTTGGCAGCATCATAACTCTTGGCCTCTCCTTCTATTTTGGAACACTCTTTGCTTGGCTCACAATACCACATCCCTCTATCTGTTTTCCCCCCCTTTTTTTGGACACTGCTTCTCAGAGAATTGGCCATTCCTTTTCCTTCTGATCCTGAGAATTATATCTCTTAAAGGAAGACCATCAGCCTACCTGAATCAGACTCCTGGCAGGTGCTAATGGAAAATCTAGAGCCCTGGATCTACTAAACCAGAATTGCAGGGGAAACAGATTGAGAATCTGAGTTTTTAGCATACATTGTCCATCAGAACTTCCCAACCAGTGAACCACAGATGAATTAAATGAGATGTAGTTCCGCCTCCCCCCAGCTTTTTAAGGCTAGTGGCAAAGGAAGTCACAGGCTCTGGGCTGGTTGTCCTCCTACAAGAATGGCTTCATTCATTGATCCCAGGTTTCTTATCAATAGGATCATTTCTCTGGATGCCAAGAGGTGAGAGAGTTTGGGAAGCAATACCTGAAGTAATTTTTGTGCACAATCAAGTTTGAAGACTGCTGCCTTGAATGCTGCTGTCCCTTGGATTCTCCTGTCCTGGCCAGGATCTTTTCTTACTACTCTACAGAATTGTCTGGGACCATCCCACCCACCTCACAGCTCCAATGCCCATAGCCACAGCTCTGCCTGGCTCTCCTGTCTGAAATCTACAACCACATGTCTAATTGCCCTGTGGCCGTCAACTATTAAATGTCTCAAGGGTCCCTAAAACCGAGATGCATCAGTCCCAGAATGGAAGACAAATCTCCATGTGCCCCAAATCAGCTTATCTGGATTCTATCTTACTTTCCATAGTCTCAAAATTTGCTTTAATTGTAACAGTTGGATGAAATTTATCTCCCCAATAGGTTGTGAAGTTATTTATGGCAGGAACTTAATTTCTGCAAGCTGCTGCACAATTGAACTCATTTCACATGCTAGCAAAGTAATGCTAGTTAGGCTTCAACAGTACATGAACTGAGAACTTTTAGATGTTCAAGCTGGATTTAGAAAAGGCAAAGGAACCAGAGATCAAATTGCCAGTATTCATTGGATCATCGATAAACAAGAGAATTCCAGAAAAACATCTGTTTCTGCTTCGTTGACTATGCTAAAACCTTTGTCTGTGTGGATCACAACAAACTGTTGAACATTCTTCAGGAGATGGGAATACCAGACCATCTTACCTGCCTCCTGAGAAATCTGTATGCAGGTCAAGAAGCCATAGTCAGAGCCAGACATGGAACAATGGACTGGTTCCAAATCGGGAAATAATTACATCAAGGCTGTATATTGTCATGCTGCTTATTTAACTTCTATGCAGAGTATATCATGGGAAATGCCAGACTGGATGTAGCACAAGCTGGAATCAAGATTGCTGGGAGAAATATGAATAACCTCAGATATGCAGATGATACCACCCTTATGGCAGAAAGCAAAGAGCAACTAAAGAGCCTCTTAATGAAAGAGAAAGAGGAAAGTGGAAAAGGTGGCTTAAAACTCAACATTCAAAAACCTACAATCAAAAAAAAAACAACACAAAAAACAAAAACCTACAATCATGGCATCTGGTTCCATCACTTCATGGCAAATAGATGGGGAAACAATGGAAACAGTGAGAGACTTTATTTACTTGGGTTCCAAAATCAAAATCACTGCAGATGGTGATTGCAGCCATGAAATTAAAAGATGCTTGCTCCTGGGAAGAAAAGCCATGAACAATCTAGACAGCATATTAAAAAGCAGAGACATTACTTTGCTGACAAAGGTCCATCTAGTCAAAGCTATGGTCTTTCCAATAGTCATGTATGGGTGTGAGAGTTGGGCCATAAATAAAGTTAAGTGCTGAAGAATTGATGCTTTTGACCTGTGGTGTTGGAGAAGACTCTTGAGAGTCCCTTGGACTGCAAGGAGATCCAACCAGTCCATCCTAAAGGAAATCAGTCCTGAATATTCACTGGAAGGATTGATGCTCAAGTCGAAGCTCCAATACCTTGGCCACTTGATGAGAAGAGGCAACTCATCGGAAAAGACCCTGATGCTGGGAAAAATTGAAGGCAGGAAGAGAAGGTGACAACAGAGCATGAGATGGTTGGATGGCATCGCTGACTCAATGGACATGAGTTTGAGTGAACTCCAGGAGTTGGTGATGGACAGGGAAGCCTGGTGTGCTACAGTCCATGGGGTTGCAAAGAATGGAACTGAACAACTGAACATGGGAGTGAGCAACTGAACAGCAACAAATCTACCTTGCACTGCATTGTTACTTTTTATACAAAAGATACTTGATAAACCAATAACTTCCCACCTGAATGGTGTGCTTTTTTAAAGTATACTTGATTAACAATGGTATGTTAATTTCTGCTGTATAGCAAAATGATTTTGTTATATATATGTATATATATGTTTCCCCTGTGACTCAGCAGTAAAAAATCCACCTGTAACGCAGGAGACTCAGGTTTGATCCCTGGGTTGGGAAGATCCCGTGAAGAAGGGAATGGCAACCCACTCTTGTAGTCTTGCCTGGAAAGCACCATGGACAGAGGAACCTGGTGGGCTGCAGTCCATGTGTTGCAAAGAGTTGGACATGACTGAAGTGACTGAGCACCCACACACGTATATTTTCATGGGAAAGGAATTTTTATATTCCTTTCCATTATGATTTATTACAGTGTGTTGAATGTATTTCCCTGTGCTGCCCAGTAGGACCTTTTTGTTTATATATTTTATGTAGTACACACAATATAGTATAGTATGTAAAGATATAGTACACATTACTATATCTCACTACTCTAGCAAATTCCTAATTTATCCCTCCTCCTCCACCTCTACCCCTGAATTATTTCTGAGTAAGCATACAGAATCTGACAGAAGTTGCGTTGAGTTCATCTCTGCCACTTAGTAGCTATGTAACTTTAAACAGGTTATTCTATTATTCTGATAATTGAGATTTTTTTTAAACCTAAAACTTGATGTAGAGTTGGTGAGGAAAAGCTTACAAAGTAACCAGAAAAAAAATGCCAAGCACACAGTAGGTGCTCAATAATTGTTAGTGTCCTTACCTAATATTTACGTTATGAGACAGGCGTGAACCACTTCCCAAAGATGAGAGAACAAAGACTCAGACAATCAAAGAACACTCCCAATGCCATTTTGGGCTTGGTACCTAGTTTATGGGGTTGCTGAGAGGATAAAATGAGATAATGTATGTAATTCTCTAAATGGGACCTGGTGCAGAGTAAGCATCCTCTTAAAGTAAGCTCTCTGAGGGGCAAGTATTGGGATTTTTGTCTTCTGTTCATTGATCTGTCCCAAACGCCTAGACTTGTGCCTGCTGCACTGTAAGAACTCAAGACACGATGTGTTGTAAAATAAATGTTAGTTCCCTAACCTCACTTCCACATTTTTACTCACTATAAACAAAGCATTAAGAAGTTTCTGGGAGTTCCCTGGTGTTCCAGTGGTTAAGAATCCACCTTCCGATGAGAGGACATGTGTTTGATCCCTGATCTGGGAGGATCCCATGGAGCAACTAAGCCTGTGAACCACAGTTTCTGAGCCCATGTGCTGGAACCACTGAAGCCTGCACGCCTAGAGCCTGCGCTCCGCCACCGCAATGAGAACACGTGCACCGCAACTACAGCACGGCCCCCTCTCACTGAAACTAGAGAAAGCCCATGTGCGGCAACAAAGACTCAGCCAATCAATAAATTAAACAAAAAGTTTCTACTCTCCACGTAGCTCACCTGTCTTGGGCATATATTCAGCTCACTTCTGCCAGACACTAGAAATAAGGCAGGATTAGCCACGGCTCCTGTTCAATGGCCTGACAAAATCACTTAATAGCAAAATATAAAAATCCATCTGGGATAAAAAGGAAGACAGAGTGTGAGATGTTGCCAAGCCATGGAGGGAAAGAAGACACGAAAAAAGGTTGTGATGGAATAGTGTGACTCATGGGAGCAGTTTTGAAACAACAGAAGAGTCGAGAAGTGAATGCCATATTGGTATGTAGCAGGTGGTGGGGTAGGAAAAAGGAGGAAGGGAGAGAAAATTAGAAACAGCAGGGACAGAGTTATGCCTGGCACCAGCACAAGCACTGGGCTGAAGGCTGGCGCTTTAGCAGAACGGGGCTGTTAGAACAGCAGCTGACTGCAGTCAAGACAAATGGGCACCGAGCTGGTGCCTACAATGTCAGTAAATAAAACAGGAAACAAGGAAAACTTGAAGTGGCAGTAAAAGTAAAGTTAGAGGGCTGAACGTGAAGCCTAAGACCCATTCATGCATACAGGTGCATATTCAATAGTAATACGGCGGCCCGTCCTGCAGGGGATCTGGAGCTTTATTGATAATCCATAGAGTTGAGGACTTCCCTGGTGGTCTAATGGTTAAAAATCCACCTGCCAATGGATGGGTTTGATCTCTGGTTCAAGGAGATTCCACATGCCTCAGAGCAACTAAGCCTACTAGGCCTAACTACTGAGCCAGAGCTCTCGGTCCTGGGAATCTCACCTACTGAAGCCCCAGTGCCCGAGGGCCTGTGCTCCACATAAGGGAAGCGCATGCACAGCAACAAAGACCCAGCACAGCCAAAATGAACAAATGAAATAATTTTTTAAAAAGATAGAGTTGAAGGGTTTACGTGGCATGTTCTTTCTCTCTCAACAGCAGGCATATATTTCCCCTAAATATCTAAAAGAAGTAAACAAAAGAAGAAATGACAGTTTTGAGGGGGATGTCAAATACTAAGTTGTTTCTGTAGGAACAGCAAGACCCTCTAATAGGATGTCTCTGTATCCATAACAGGACTCTCTAGGGGCAGATCTCTAGGGGATGAATCACAAAGTGTGTCAGAGCTTCAAAGAAACGGGAGGAAGGAGGAGGTCTACAGGGCGTGATCAATGAGAACATGCCACCTGCTAGAGAATTGGATTGCTAACCCTCAACTTTGGAAAAAAGAAAATAAGACATTAGAAAAAGCATTGCTGTCAGAAGGTGAGACTTGCCTTGCAAAAGAACCAGTCTGTTAGGTTTTTATATCTTTGTTTATCAGAACAGGAAACACGAGGTCTCTGGGTCACAGGACAGATTGTTGCTCACAGAGCATGGCAGCAGGACCAGCTTCCCACGATGCACCTGCACATGCAGGATTAAACCACAGGAGAGGAACCTCCAAACTACGAAACTCGGAGCATCTGTGTGGTGGCATGGTGGCTGGAGCATCAGTCCTTTCTTTCTCTGGGCAAGGTAAGAAAGCTGGGAGAGGAGGAAGAGAGGGAAAGAGCTAGAAAAGTCTTTGTTTTGCATTGCAAACAAATACTCTCTGGGGAGCCGAGAGATTCCCCCAGCTTTTTTTTTTCTTTCACCTTTTTGAATGTAATCGCATGTCTCCAGGGGCCTTCCCTGGTGGTTCAGACACAGTAGAGTCTGCCTGCAATGCAGGAGATGCAGGTTCCATCCCTGGATCAAGAAGATATCCTGGAGAAGGGGATAGCTATGCATTCCAGGGCTTTCCTGGTGGCACAGACAGTAAACATTCTACCTATAATGCAGGAGACCTGGGTTTGATCCCTGGGTCAGGAAGATCCCCTGGAGAAGGAAATGGCAACCCAGTCCAGTATTCTTGCCTGGAAAACTCCATGGACAGAGGAGCCTGGTGGGCTGCAATCTATGGGGTAGCAAAAAGTCTGACACAACTGAGCAACTAACACTTTCACTTTTCAAATGTCTCCTGATAAGAGAAGACTTTAAATTCCTTCCCCTTGTAGCATCTCTGGGCTGAACCATCTTGCTTCACAGCCCAGTCTTGTGATTTGTGGGTCCAGTCCCTTCCTAAGGCTCTACTCACAGATACTTTGGTGGAGGTGACTTCAATGAAGGGTTCAGCTCTTTGTTTGGCTTCCCTGGTAGCTCAGCTGGTAAAGAATCCAGCTGCAGTGCACGAGAAACCCAGTTTGATTCCTGGGTCGGAAAGTTCCCTTGGAGTAAGGGATAGGCTCCCTACTCCAGTATTCTTGGGCTTCCCTGGTACCTCAGACAGAAAAGAATCCGCCTGCAGTGTGGGAGTCCTGGGCTTGATCCCTGAGTTGGGAAAACCCCCTGGAGGAGCGCATGGCAACCCACTTCTGTACTCACGACAGAGTGACTAAGCACAGAGCAATACATAAGCTTTCAGTTTCAAAGCATGTTTGCCGTTCTAGCAACATGACTCACGTTGCCAGTAGGTTTTTCTCAGAAGGCTCATACTGTGTACAAATCTGAAAATGTCTGTGGAGTGCTACTTCCTGACACTGAAGAACTGATGTGTCTTAACTCTGCCAATCCTCTGTGTGTGGCAGGGCGACTGGGCAGAAATGGAGGCTCTTTTCTGTTTGGTGAGCAGTCTGTAGCCCCTGCTTGGCCTTTTCTGACAATACCTAAGTGAGGGCATGGGATGCCTTGTTATAGCCTGGCAAGGGTAGAAGTTTAGGCTCCCCACTCTGCCTTTGCTGGCATGTATGGCATGGAAGAGGTGGGACCACAGTTTACATATATATATTTTTATTTTTCCTATGGTATTTGGTTGGTGAAGTTCCATAGCAGGCTCCAATGCTCAGAATCTTCTTGTGTTAATTTTATACGTTATGTGCAGGGTTGAATTAATGGGAGGAGTGGGAAAATGTACCTCTATTTCATTTTTCTGGACACAGAATTCTAAGTTATTTTGACTTGCCAAGACAGTAGATTGTTTCAGTTCAGTTCAGTTCAGTTGCTCAGTTGTGTCCGACTCTTTGCGACCCCATGAATCGCAGCACGCCAGGCCTCCCTGTCCATCACCACCTCCCGGAGTACACTCAGACTCACGTCCATGTAGTCAGTGATGCCATCCAGCCATCTCATCCTCTGTCGTCCCCTTTTCCTCCTGCCCTCAATCCCTCCCAGCATCAGAGTCTTTCCCAATGAGTCAACTCTTCTCATGAGGTGGCCAAAGTACTGGAGTTTCAGCTTTAGCATCAGTCCTTCCAAAGAAATCCCAGGGCTGATCTTCAAAATGGACTGGTTGGATCTCCTTGCAGTCCAAGGGACTCTCAAGAGTTTAACCCAACACCACAGTTCAAAAGCATCAATTCTTCAGCGCTCAGCTTTCTTCACAGTCCAATTCTCACATCCATACATGACTACTGGAAAAACCATAGCCTTGACTAGACGGACCTTAGTCGGCAATGTCTCCGCTTTTGAATATGCTATCTACGTTGGCCATAACTTTTCTTCCAAGGAGTTGTTTAAATTTTATTAAAGTATTATTATTAAATTTTATTAAAGTATAGTTGACTTGCAATGTTGCATTAATTTCTGATGACAAGCAAAGTGATTCAGTTATACACATACATTGTTTTTCATATTGTTTTCTGTTGTGGAACTGAATATATCTTCCTCTGTTATACAATGGGATATTGTTTTCTATCCATCCCGTATATAGTAGTTTGCATCTGCTAATCCCAAACTCCCAATCCTCCCCTCCCCTCTCCCTCCTACTCCTTGGCAACCACAGGTCTGTTGTCTGTGTCTATGAGTCTGTTTCTGTTTCACAGATAAGTTCATTTGTGTTGTATTTTAGATTCCATATGTAAGTGATACTATGTAGTATTTGTCTTTCTCTGTCTGGTTTATTTCACTTAATATGATAATCTCCAGGTCCACCCATATTTATGCACATGGCATTATTTCATTACTTTTTATAACCAAGTAATATTCTACTGCATATATGTACCATGCCTTCATCTATTGATGGACATTTAGGTTGTTTCCATACCTTGGTTGTTTTAAATAGTGCTGCTATGAACATAGGGGTGCATATATCTTTTAAAGTTCTAATTTTGTCTGGAGTTATGAAGGAAATGGCAACCCACTCCAGTATTCTTGCTTGGAAAATCCCATGGATGGAGGAGCTTGGTTGACTACTGTCTGTGGGGTCGCAAAGAGTTGGACATGACTGAGCGACTTCACTATCACTATGAAGAGGCTCAGTTCAGTCACTCAGTCTTGCCCGACTCTTTGCAACTCCATGAACTGTAGCACACCAGGATTCCCTGTCCATCACCAACTCCCAGAGCTTGCTCAAACGCATGCCCATCGAGTCGGTGATGCCATCCAACCATCTCAACCTCTGTCATCACCTTCTCTTCCTGCCTTCAATCTTTCCCAGCATCAGGGTCTTTGCCAATGAGTCAGTTCTTCACATCAGGTGGCCAAAGTATTGGAGCTTCAGCTTCATTATCAGTCCTTCCAATGAATATTCAAGACTGATTTCCTTCAGGATTGACAGGTTTATCTCCTTGCAGTCCAAGGGACTCTCGAGAGTTTTCTCCAACACCACAGTTCAAAATCATCAATTTTTTGGCCCTCAGTTTTCTTTATGGTCCAACTCTCACATCCATACATGACTACTGGAAAAACCATAGCTTTGACTAGACGGACTTTGTTGGCAAAGTAACATCTCCGCTTTTTAACATGCTGTCTAGGTTGGTCAAGACTTTTCTTCTCAGGGGAAAATATCTTTTAATTTCATGGCTGCAGTCACCATTTGCAGTGATTTTGGAGCCCCCAAAATAAAGTCTCTCACTATTTCCATCTATTTGCCATGAAGTGATGGGACTGGATGCCATGATCATAATTTTTTAAATACTGTTTTAAGTCAGCTTTTTCACTCTCCTCTTTCACTTTCATCAGGAGGTGCTTTAGTTCCTCTTCACTTTCTGCCATAAGGGTGGTGTCACTTGCATATCTGAGGTTATTGATATTTCTCCCAGCAATCTTGATTCCAGCTTGTGCTTCCTCCAGCCCAGCATTTCTCATGATTTACTCTATGCCTAAGTTAAATAAGCAGGGTGACAATATACAGCCTTGACGTACTCCTTTCCCAATTTGGAACCAGTCCATTTTCCACGTCTGGTTCTGACTGGTGCTTTTGACCCACATACAGATTTCTCAGGAGGCAGGTAAGGTGGTCTGGTATTCCCATCTCTTTCAGAATTTTCCACAGTTTATTGTGATCCACACAGTCAAAGACTTTGGCTTAGTCAATAAAGCAGGAGTAGATGTTTTTCTGGAATTCTCTTGCTTTTCGATGATCCAATGGATGTTGGTAATTTGATCTCTGGTTCCTCTGCCTTTTCTAAATCCAGCTTGAACATCTGGAAGTTCATGGTTCACATACTGCTGAAGACTGTCTTGGAGAATTTTGAGAATTACTTTGCTACCGTGTGAGATGAGTGCAATTGTGCGGTAGTTTGAGCATTCTTTGGCATTGCCTTTCTTTGGGATTGGAATGAAAACTGACCTTTTCCAGTCCTGTGGCCACTGCTGAGTTTTCTAAATTTGCTGGTATATTGAGTGCAGCACTTTCACAGCATCATCTTTGAGGATTTGAAATAGGTCAACTGGAATTCCATCACCTCCACTAGCTTTGTTTGTAGTGATGCTTTCTAAGGCCCACTTGACTTCGAATTCCAGGATGTCTGGCTCTAGGTGAGTGATCACACCGTCATGATTATCTGGGTCATGAAGATCTTTTCTGTATAGTTCTTCTGTGTATTCTTGTCACCTCTTCTTAATATCTTTTGCTTCTCTTAGATCCATACCATTTCTGTCCTTTATTGTGCCCAACTTTGCATGAAATATTCCTTTGACATTTCTAATTTTCTTGAAGAGATCTCTTTCCCATTCTATTGTTTTCCTCTATTTCTTTGCATTGATCACTGAGGAAGGCTTTCTTATCTCTCCTTGCTATTCTTCAGAACTCTGCATTCAGATGGATATATCTTTCCTTTTCTCCTTTGCCTTTTGCTTCTCTTCTTTTTTCAGCTATTTGTAAGGAACCATTTTGCCTTTTTGCATTTCTTTGTCTTGAGGATGGTTTTGATCACCACCTCCTGTATTCCTGTACGATGTCACAAACTTGTCCATAGTTCTTCAGGCACTCTGTCTATCAGATCTAATCCCTTGAATCTATTTGTGACTTCCACGTATAATCACAAGGGATTTGATTTAGGTCATACCTGAATGGTCTAGTGGTTTTCCCCACTTTCTTCAATTTAAGTCTGAATTTTTCAGTAATGAATTCATGATCTGAGCCACAGTCAGCTCCCAGTCTTATTTTTGCTGACTGTCTATAGAGCTTCTCTATCTTTGGCTGCAAAGAATATAATCAATCTGATTTCGATGTTGACCATCTGGTGATGTCCATGTGTAGAGTCATCTCTTGTATTGTTGGAAGAGGGTGTTTGCTATGACCAGTGCGTTCTCTTGGTAAAACTCTGTTAGCCTTTGCTCTGCTTCATTTTGTACAAGGTCATATTGCCTGTTACTCCAGGTATCTCTTGACTTCGTACTTTTGCATTCCAGTCCCCTGTGATGAAGAGGACATTTTTTTTTGGTGTTAGTTTTAGAAGGACTTGTATGTCATCATAGGACCATTCAACTTCAGCTTCTTTGGCATTAGTGGTTGGGGTATAGACTTGGATTACTCTGATATTGAATGGTTTGCCTTGGAAACGAACAGAGATCATTCTGTCATTTTTGAGATTGCATCCAAGTATTGCATTTTGGACTCTTTTGTTGACTCCGAGGGCTACTCCATTTCTTCTAAGGGACTCTTGCCTACAGTAGTAGATATAATGGTCATCTGAATTAAATTCACCCATTCCAGTCCATTTTAGTTCATTGATTCCTAAAACGTCAATGTTCACTCTTGTCATCTCCTGTTTGACCACTTCCAATTTACCTTGATTCATGGACCTAACATTTCAGTTTCCTAGTAGATGGTTAGACAGCCTAAAATTGAGGAAAGAAAGTAATATCAAAGGTTTTGAGGATCCAAGCTGCTAAACGGATTTCATCCATGTTTAAGAAAGCGAGCTCATGGTTAATGCTCTATTTAGTCAGAAGCCAGCACAGAACAGGACTTGAGCCATGTCAGCCATCATAGCAAAGCGCTCAGACTGCCTTTAGTGTCTCCCCTGCCTTTAACCTTTCAACTTACTTATGTCCATGGCACAAGCAGTCTTTTTCTGCACATTTTCCCTAAAAGGCCTCTCTTTTTTGTGTGCATGCTTCTCAGTCATGTCCAACTCTTTGCAACCCTATGGATTATAGCCCACCAGTCCCCTCAGTCCATGGAATTTCCACCAGTCTCCTCAGTCCATGGAATTTTCTAGGCAAGAATACTGGAGTGGGTTGCCATCCTACTCTAGGGGATCTTCCTGACCCAGGGATTGAACCCAGGTCTCTTGCATCTCCTGCACTGGCAGGTGGATTCTTTACCACTGTGCCACCTGTGAAGCCCTATGGCCTCTTTGGGTTTTAATAATTCTAATGAGATCTTCTCCCACTTTAAGCCCTCTGGCTGGATCAGGAGCACAGTTAAGGGAAGGTGATCTGACAGCCCTGTCTCTGCATTTCTGAGCTGTACAGATGGCCTGCAGTGACCAGACAGTGTTTGGAGTCCCCTCTATTGGCCAGCAAAGTGGGATCACAGCCCCCAGGTCCCCAGGTTTCCAGGAGCACAAGGAGCAGAGGTTACAAATTGACTGCATCAAACACCCTTTGGCAGAGGCCCCAGCCATTCCAAGTTGTTTTTCTAGAAAGGACATGATGTGGTTTTGGGAGCTGACAGATAGAAACCTAAGCCTTACTTTCTACTACATCTGGAGTTCTTCTTTGAAATATAAGACAGTGACAATAAACTTTCCTTGAGTGCCTTATGGAATAGTGTCTCAGCACTCTGGGGAGAGAAGCAGAGCATGGTGGTGGTGACGGATAGAGGCTAGGGTAGGGATCCTACAGAAGCCTCTGTGGTTGGAAGCAATCTTACTCTCTATTTATTACAGCCACTCATATTTTGACCTTCTTGTTATACCAAAACAAAAACAAAAACAAAAAACCACCAAAGCATGAGTTTCTTGCTTTTACCAAAGGAAGGCTTACATTAAAATAGGCTAATATACCTACTCTAAGGATATTCCATGATATTTTATTTTCTGGAAAGAATTTTACTGTAAGGCGAGGAATGAATGGTACAGAACTGAGACAGCTGCTTGGAAAAAATGAATAATGCCTCACTTGGAGAAAAAAAAAAAAAGGTGACAGCTTTTTTTTCATTCAATTTCCAGGAGATAGTTGAGCTGGAAGATCTAAGAAGTTCACCTTCTACTTCTTCAGCTTTGAGAGTGCCACTTCATCAGTGATGCAGATGGAAACAGCTCTTAGGCAAAATGCTGCTGCTTCTAAACCACCAGCCCAAGCCAAGACCGCACATATTCTGTCTCTACTGATTACATTATCTTGTTTTTTTTGAGAGGGGCAGGGGACATCTTTACCTATACAGCTAAGTACATTGACTTATCTCATGGAAATATTGTGGGCATTAATTATAATAAAAGGTATGTGAACTGCTCACTCGGACGAGATTCTAATTTCAATTTGATTTGGGCAACAAACACACAGTTCTTCACTTACTGTGTTTTTCATCAGCTGAGGGCAAGTCAAGTTCCATAGGGAGGGAGATCTTGATGTCAATCAGAAAACTTGGCTCTCTTTGTTGATGTCATTAATTGTACTTATACTACACATTGCTTTTTTGCTTTTGTTTTTTCCTTCCTAAATTATAATTATTGTATACCTCAAAATTGAATATTTATGAATTGTTTCAAGATCTTGTGGTAGTGCCCAGAAAATAATTATTTTTTAAAAAGTGCAATATCAGACTGTGCCCAGAAAACAAACAAACAAAGCTTCATTTTTTAAAAACCTTATCTTCCCTTGCTCCTGCATTTCTTCCTATGGCTGCACCTTCCTGACACCTGTGTCCCAATCAGACATACCTCCCTTACCTTATGAAAGCTAAGATCTTTCCAGACCTGGAAGGGTAAATGTTCCTAGCTCTTTCCCTTCACAAACAGAAAGTCAAATCCACTCATCTCTGTGAAAACTACTCAGCTCAATTACAGACTTAAACTGTGTCGACTAAAGAAAAACACCCAAGCTGAAAATTGCAGGTTCTGTTATATTTGGGGACCTTACTGAGGACTGTAGCCTGGAGTCAGTCTCTTAGATTGCTTTGAGGAACCAGCAAAAACTATATATCCAAAGAGAGATGAGAGGAGTCAGGATACATAGTTTTTACTGAAAATAAACAAAGCATGAAGTCAAACACCAAAAGATTGCTGCTTATACATACGGCCGATCCACTTTGCCATGCAGCAGAAACTAACGCAGCACTGTAAAGCAACTCTAAGCTTGCTCAGTGGCTCACTATACTCTAGTAAAAATTAATTTAGAAAAGATTACTGTTAGTCACAAAAGACAGACATCTCAAGGTAATGATTTTAGTACTTCTCTACGTATGGGAATATGTAAGCCTGGGCTCATTGAAATTACTCCTTTGATTTTTTAAAAACTTTTACTTTATATTGGAAGGTATCAAGAGTTGATTTACAATGTGTTAGTTACAGGTGTACAGCAGAGTGATTCAGTTATACATACACGTGTCTGTTCTTTCCTATATTTTTTCCTATTTAGGTTGTTACAGAATATTGAGCAGAGTTCCCTGTGCTGTTGGCTATCTATTTTAAATATAATGGTGTGGCATCTTAACTATCTAGGGCCAGTATCCTGTTTCTCTCTATCCTGAATCCTCTCAGGGCCACCACTGGGGACGGCTGCAATGGCTGATGGCTTGATGGAGGGCATCATTGGCTATTTACTGCAAGAGCAGCAACATTTTTTCTTCGCCCATGCCTCTCTTTTCACTTAATTCCTACACCCTTCCGGCAGGGCTTTCTGTTTTCCTGGAGGAGTGACCTTAGTGTGTTTTTGAAAACTATGAGTATTTGAGGAACATCCCCAGTAACTGAGCCTGCAGAGGGGATGGATCTGAGGTAGAGGCTCTCACACTGTTAGTTTCAGGCTGAAAGTGATTTAACAGACTTGAATCTGCTCTACATACCTTCAGCTCCTATTAACTCCTGGGGATGTACACTTGGGCTGGACATGCCTGAGCATTGTCCTGGCGAGGAAGATAATTTGAGAACCTCTCAGCAAGGAGGCAGCTGGGAAACCATCCAAGGCCAGGGTGAACTTGGCAGTGATCCAGTGTGGGATGTCAGAGGGCAGGCAGGCCCTCACCAGGGAGGTGTGTCTTCTCACTGGGACCCCATCTGGCTCCCAGTGTGCCTTCGTGTCCCAGTAGTGGTTGGTACACAGAGTTCACAAAGGGAAATGACTAGAATAAATGATGTATTATGTATATGAGTCACTCAGTCATGTCTGACTCTGCCCCCACTCCCACCCCCAACCCCCGCCCCAAGCACTGTAGCCTGCCAGGCTCCTCTGTCCATGGGATTCTGTAGGCAAGAACACTGGAGTGGGTTGCCATGCACTCCTCCGGGGGATCTTCCCAACCTAGGGGTCGAACCCAGATATGTAATTTACTTACAGAAGATGTTAGCAGTGATCTCATCTTCACATGTCAATGACAGCGAAGCTATACATTTGTTACCACGCTGACTTTCATATTTCATGTTGGATCCTTAGTCTAAGTGGATTTCCTAGATAGTGGAAATAATCACTTGAAAAACAAGCCTCTTAAAAACTCATTCTAATCATATTGTATGGGAATACATTCTCCTTTATCTCCTTAAACAGAGCATATTAAACACAGTTAACATTGTTATGAGAATTGTGTGATTGAAATAACATCAATAAAAAATATTGTACCATCCCGGGAGCTATTTGCCTCAGCCTGTGAAGGCAGGCCTTTTCTTCTTAATCCAGGTCTGTTCCTGGTGTCGAGCTCCCAGCGGCCTGCTCTCTTTGGTTGTCTTACCAGCAATTAACACGAGGTTCTCAGCTGGAATGGTAATGCACTCAGAGCCACAAACCTCACACAAGCGCCAAGCAGATTTTTATTAATACAACTTGCTATGAACAGCAGAGAAACTGTCGAATTTCTGGAATGTCTGACCATTTTTCCTGCTAAGTGGCCCTCCAAAGAGCTGTTGTTGCTCACTCAGTTGTGTCCATCTCTTTGTGACCCCATGGACAGTGCCCACCAGCCCCCTCTGTCCATGGCAAGAATACTGGAGTGGGTAGCCATTCCCCTCTTCAGGGAATTTTTTAGACCAGGGGTCGACTGTGAGTCTCCTACAGTGGTATGCAGATTCTTTACCACTGAACCACCAGGAAGCAAATGCTTCTTCCCAGGTGTAGTGCACGGGAGACCAAGGACTAAGAGTGCTTTTATAGGACCAGAGAAACTGCTAATTTAAGGCTGCCCAAGCCATTACATGGTCATTATTGCCAACTTGCATCTTGAGAGTTTTTTTTTTTTTTTTTTTGTAGTGAACCAGCAAAAATTATAACATGGAAAGTATGCTAACACAAAATCTGTGAACTATTGGGAAGCAAGATGTTGCTTTATTTTCAGTTGGTTGGGAAAAGAGTGAAGTAATTTTACCAGACCTGTGTGTAAAGTAAGTATACACTTGGAGGGAAGAGAAGAGGGAACTTAGTAAGTGTACTTGACTGACAGGCTGGGAAAATATTTAAAATCATTTTTGCTTCTGGGTTCATTACTGCATTTTAGAAAGCTGAGATTGCCTGACAGTACATACTACTGCCAGAGTCCAGCTCCAGCAGCCAGGGATTCAACCTGAAGTGGTGAATGGTGTTGGTGAGTGAGACAGCCTCTCCATTTTCTTTGGACTGCCTGTTTATTTCAAGTTTAAGATTCTCTTTTAAACTTTTACAAAAAACATTAGGCCAGAGGTTTGACATTTTCAGTTCCCCCTCTCTCAGATTTATTATCTCCATAAATCACTGTTGCTCTTCAAACACAGTTCTTGCTTCAATGATTCTCTCGGAATCAGCCTTATCATCTATTACCTACCTCTTCTAAGTGTCCTATGGTTAACTTGTGATTACATTGTAACCCATGCTACATGCCTCAGTTTACTACTTATCTTCCTAACTCCTGTTTGCCCCTAGCATCCTGAGCTCATTATCTCCTAAAAAGGCTTCTAGCTATAGCGTCTCTAAAAATTCCTAACTTCTATAAGCTATAGTAAAATATGCTAACTTTACAACATTCCTTAAATTTTTTTTGTCTTTTTAAATTTTTTTTAATTTTTTTAAAGTTTTTTATTTTTTAAATTTTAATATCTTTAATTCTTACATGCGTTCCCAAACATGAACCCCCCTCCCACTTCCCTCCCCAAACTTCTAACTATTTTAATTATTTCTAAGCCTTGAATTCGGCAAACTCCTTTGCCATAAACATTTTCCTCACAAATAAGCTTCAGATAGCAATCCCTCCCATGGCCTCAAGCTGCGGCCTATGTGCTCATCCTGGAACACTCTTTTGTAAAAGTCCTTAAACAAATGTCAATGATTAACTTTATGAATTATTATCTGAGCACAGCTGCAGAAGGCTTTGTGCCTTCTCATGCTCCTCTCAAGAAGAATAAGCACCTTAATATTCCTTTTCAGTCAACTCAGCCGAGGAAAGGAAAAGACAAGTCAGAATTACAAGGCCTAACTCCTTCATCCTGGGTCCGTGCCTGCGGAATGAGGAGAGGGGGCTGGGGGCCGTGCCTCCATTTTGTCAGTAATGCCTAATGCGGCTCCCAACATATTACAGTTGGGATACATCTGACAGTACCAGTTAGATACTGGAGTACAAGTGAGATACTGGAATATAGTCTTTAGCAAACAACCTCATGTTTCACCTCACTGAGAAGCCTTTGATGTACCAAATATTCATAAATAAAATTCTTGGAAAATAATACATCACTTAGAGGGAAAAATTTAAATGTATTAAAGAGACAGATCTGCAATCTTACTGGGTACAGCTGAATAAAGTAAATAGTAACTATTGTATTATTTCAGTTTCAGCTTCCTAAGGAAGGGTTGTTTTTAAATCTGCTTGACTATGTACATATTTCTGAAAGTACACCCCTAAAAGATTGCCTTCCTGAATTGAGGATATCAGGACATCACAGCTCTCCTCAGCATGGAAGATTTAGCAGCAGATTTCCAAGTGGATGTACCTTGCCACACAAGTGGGGAAACTCTACTCACCGAATTCAGAGTAAGAGATCACCCTCTAGTGCACACTTGTGCCAATTTAAAATGAATTCTTATTTGGAGCAAATAATAGCTGCTTTTAGTAAGAAACCAGTGTGCTATTGATAGTTGTAAAAGGTTAAAAATGTTTTGCATAGACTGTTTCAGTTACCATTTCTTGACCAGATTTGTAAATATCTCCTCATTCATTTCCCAAAAGGCACTTAAGGCTGGTCTGTAGGAAGTGTGAGCATGACTGACTGTTTTCCAGGCATTTGCAAGCATTTTTTCCCTGAAGCCACTCATCAATGCAGTCATCTGGGCCAAACTTCATCTGTCCCATGGGTTTCTTTTTAAAATTCTTGGAAAAGTACAACTTTCCAAAACTGAACCAGGAAGAAAGAGAAAATCTTAACAGACCCATCACAAGCATGGAAATTGAAACTGTAATCAGAAATCTTCCAGCAAACAAAAGCCCAGGTCCAGACGGCTTCACAGCTGAATTCTACCAAAAATTTAGAGAAGAGCTAATACTTATCCTACTCAAACTCTTCCAGGAAATTGCAGAGGAAGGTAAACTTCCAAACTCATTCTATGAGGCCACCATCATCCTAATACCAAAACCTGAAAAAGATGTCACAAAATAAGAAAAAACTACAGGCCAATATCACTGATGAACATAGATGCAAAAATCCTTAACAAAATTATAGCAATCAGAATCCAGCAACATATTTAAAAGATCATACATCATGACCAAGTGGGCTTTATCCCAGGGATGCAAGGATTCTTCAATATCCACAAATCAATCAATGTAATACACCACATTCACAAATTGAAAAATAAAAGCCATATGATTATCTCAATAAATGCAGAGAAAGCTTTTGACAAAATTCACCATCCATTCATAATAAAAACCCTCCAGAAAGCAGGAATAGGAGGGACATACCTCAACATAATAAAAGCTATATATGACAAACCCACAGCAAACATTATCCTCAATGGTGAAAAGTGGAAAGCATTTCCCCTAAAGTCAGGAACAAGACAAGGATGCCTACTCTCACCACTACTATTCAACATAGTTTTGGAAGTTTTGGCCATAGCAATCACAGCAGAAAAAGAAATAAAAGGAATCCAAATTGGAAAAGAAGAAGTAAAACGCTCACTGTTTGCAGATGACATGATCCTCTACATGAAAACCCTAAAGACTCCACCAGAAAATTGCTAGAGCTAATCAATGAATATAGTAAAGTAGCAGGATATAAAATCAACACACAGAAATCCCTTGCATTCCTATGCACTAATAATGAGAAAATAGAGAAATTGAGGAAACAATTCCATTATACCATTGCAATGAAAATAAAATAGTTAGGAATATATCTACCTAAAGAAACTAAAGACCTATATATAGAAAATTATAAAACACTGGTGAAAGAAATCAAAGAGGACACTAATAGATGGAGAAATATACCATGTTCATGGATTGGAAGAATCAATGTAGTGAAAATGAGTATACTACCCAAAGCAATGTATAGATTCAATGCAATCCCTATCAAGCTACCAACGGTATTTTTCACAGAGCTAGAACAAATAATTTCACAATTTGTATAGAAATACAAAAAACTTCGAATAGCCAAAGCAATCTTGAGAAAGAAGAATGGAACTGGAGGAATCAACCTGCCAGACTTCAGGCTCTACTACAAAGCCACAGTCATCAAGACAGTATGGGACCGGCACAAAGACAATATAGATCTTTGGATCATAGATCTATTGATTATAGATCAATGGAACAAAATAGAAAGCCCAGAGATAAATCCATGCACCTATGGACACCTTATCTTTGACAAAGGAGGCAAGAATACACAGAGGAGAAAAGAAAATCTCTTTAACAAGTGGTGCTGAGAAAACTAGTCAACCACTTGTAAAAGAATGAAACCAGAACACTTTCTAACACCACACACAAAAATAAACTCAAAATGGATTAAAGACTAAATGCAAGACCAGAAAATATAAAACTCTTAGAGAACATAGGCAAAACACTCTCCAACATAAATCACAGCAGGATCCTCTATAACCCACTCCCAGAATATTGGAAATAAAAGCAAAAATAAACAAATTGGACCTAATTAAAATTAAAAGCTTCTGCATAACAAAGGAAACTATAAGCAAGGTGAAAAGACAGCCTTCAGAATGGGAGAAAATAATAGCAAATGAAGCAACTGACAAAGAATTAATCTAAAAAATACACAAGCAACTCCTGCATCTTAATTCCAGAAAAATAAATGACCTAATCAAAAAATGGGCCAAAGAACTAAATAGACATTTCTCCAAAGAAGACATACAGATGGCTAACAAACACACAGAAAGATGCTCAACATCACTCATTATTAGAGAAATGCAAATCAAAGCCACAATGAGGTACCATTTCACACCAGTCAGAATGGCTGCTATCCAGAAGTCTACAAGCAATAAATGCTGGAGAGGGTGTGGAGAAAAGGGAACCCTCTTACACTGTTGGTGGGAATGCAAACTAGTACTGCCACTATGGAGAACAGTGTGGAGATTCCTTAAAAAACTGGAAATAGAATTGTCATATGACCCAGCAATCCCACTCCTGGGCATACATACAGAGGAAGCCAGAATTGAAAGAGACATGTATACCCCAATGTTCATTGCAGCACTGTTTACAATAGCCAGGACATGGAAGCAACCTAGATGTCCATCAGCAGATGAATGGATAAGAAAGCTGTGGTACATATACACAGTGGAGTATTAGCCATTAAAAAGAATACATTTGAATCAGTTCTAATGAGGTGGATGAAACTGGAACCTATTATACAGAGTGAAGTAAACCAGAAAGAAAAACACTAATACAGTATACTAGCACATATATATGGAATTTAGAAAGATGGTAACGATAACCCTGTATGCAAGACAGCAAAAGAGACACAGACGTATAGAACAGTCTTTTGGACTCTGTGGGAGAGGGAGAGGGTGGGATAATTTGGGAGAATGGCATTGAAACACGTATATTATCATATGAGAAATGAATTGCCAGTCCAGGTTCAATGCATGATACAGGATGCTCGGGGCTGGTGCACTGGGATGACCCTGAGGGATGGTATGGGGAGGGAGGCGGGAGGGGAGTTCAGGATGAGGAACACATGTACACCCGTGGCAGATTCATGTCAATGTATGGCAAAACCAATACAATATTGTAAAGTAATTAGCCTCCAATTTATTTATTAAAAAATAAAATAAAGAGAAATACAACAACAACAGCAAAAACACTTTTATCCATGGGGGAAAAAAACTCTTTTGGAGACTCTAATGCCTTGGTCTATGTGAGTGCAAAGTCGCTTCAATTGTGTCTGTTTCATTTCGATCCCATGGACTGTAGCCCACCAGCCTCCTCTGTGCATGCATTCTCCAGGCAAGAATACTGGAGTGGGTTGCCATTCCCTTCTCCAGGAGATCTTCCTCACCCAGGGATCGAACCCAAGTCTCCTGTATTTCCTGCGTTGCAAGTTGATTCTTTACTGCTGAGCCACAGGAGAAGCTTGGGTCTCTAGTCTCTTTGATTTCTGGGCAGCTATTTTTCTGAGACACAGTTCTCTCCTAATGTTCAGTGTATCTGCTGCTCCAAAATCAACATACCTACTGGACACATGTGACTTTAAATGCACACACAAGTTAAATTCACACAAGAAAGGACAATGATTCCTCCCATATCTCTATCCTCAGGGTGTTCCGTGGGATTCTTCAGAACTCAGCTTCAAATACTGCCAGGACTTCAGTCCTTCAGTTTATACTCTTTCATGCTTTGATTCTTTTCTTTTTTTCAGAATCCACCTTCTTTGACCTTCGACTTCACAGTGGCTCATCTCCAACCAGAAGGTTCCAATGATAGTTCTGACGGAGCCTCTCTGCCCAGCCTCCCACTTCCTTACCCCATGCCCAGGGGATCGTGCTTCTGTTCTCCAGGACACAGCTTCCCCCTCCCTCAGAAGCCCAGTCAGTGCATCGTCTGTCCCCCGGCCAGTGACAGAAATAAAGTCTGGGGAATGCACTTCCCCTTACATTTCATATCTGACAGGGAGGCAAAACCTGTTCCATTTTAAACCTTATGTTTCACATTAAAAACAATAAAAACAGGAAGCTTCTCTAGTGGTCCAGTGGTTAAGAGCCCACCGTGCAATGCAGGCGACGTGGATTCAATCCCCAGTTAGGCAACTAAGATCCCCCATGCAAGGAAGCAACTAAGCCCATGCCCCACAACTCCTGAGCTCATGAGCCACAACTAGAGTCTGCACTGCAAACAAGATCCCACTTGATGTAGCCAAGATCCTGTGTGCTGCAGCTAAGACGTGACACAGCCAGAAAAATAAATACTGCCTGTTAGTCGCTCAGCTGTGTTCGACTCTGAGACTCCACGAACTGTAGACTGCTGGGCTCCTCTATCCATGGAATTCTCCATGGAAGAATACTGGAGTGTGTTGCCATGCCCTTCTCCAGGGATCTTCCTGACCTAGGGATCGAACCCAGGTCTCCCGCATTGCAGGCAGATTCTTTACAATCTGAGCCACCAGGGGAGCAACAGATACTAAAAAACAAAACAATGTGAAGGGTATTAAGGCCCAGTAAGTATATTCTTTGCAGATTCACAGAAGCTTTCAAAGTGAAGTATTATGCTGCTTATTGACACCCTGACTCAGAACTTTCCCTTCAGGCTCTTGTGTTTTATATTTTGCACTCCCCTCTCAGATTAGAGTCAAGCAGTGGTGGCCCATCAGTTTCCTGCTTGGACCAAAATGTAATGACATTCCGTGGGTATAATCTACCTTTTTTTCCAATTTTATTCTTCAGCATCTTTGCACGGTACCAAGCATTCTGATCCCATGAACTTCTCAAATTCAGGCCTGCCCATGAAGTATGTATCCTCTCAGGTGTCTCTAGTTCCTCCCTTTACCAATTACCCACCCAGTGTGAGCAGTCTCCCACTGTGGAGACAGCCAGGAACATAGGCAAAATATGCTAACAGGCAGCACAACCCAGGTCAGAGGGACAGGAGGACATGTTTTGAATTAAACACTAGAAAGGATCCACTGAGGACCGCTCCCCATCACAGGAGCTGGGGTCCCAGGCGCTACAGAGGGGATGTCATTTCTTCCTGTGGTTTTGTTGCTCTCAGACGGGATTTTATACTATAAAGAAGGCCCGTGTTCTAAGTCAGGGGATACGATGTTTGATGGCTAAGGAGGCAGTAGAGAGGTTGCCAAAGTGGCCCCAAGGCAAGGATGCTCTGCTCAGTTGTTCACCTGCAGGATGCTGAATTTTACCAACACTTCAAGTACCACCTCCTGGGCAGCTCCAACAGGAGACAGGACTTGGTTAGCGGGTCACTGAACATTCATTATCATACAAGGCCTAATTTTCTCTTCTAAAATTCCTAGCAGGGTCTTCCCTAGTGGTCCAGTGGTTAAGACACCATGCTTTCACTGCAGGGGGCATGAGTTCCATCCCAGGTAAGGGAACTAACATGCCTGCATGCCTCAGCCAAAAGATGAGGAAAAACAATCCCAATAGCGTCCTGCATTTGGACTGTGTACAGTATTTGAATGCTGCCTTTATGGTTTCTACACAGGAGTGCATACATATTATCTATGTGGGGGGAACCTTTTCTTGATATATTAAAGCGTAAGACTGCAACCAGCTACAATTTTACTTATTTCAGCTTATAAACTAAAAAAACCTCTCAGACTAATCTGACAGAATATGTTCATTTGGGGCTTCTGTGTTTGGGTCCTATGCTTTAGTATTAGCTGACTGTAAATCATCACGTACTTTCAAAATAAAGTATCCTAACTTTTTAACAAAATCATATGCTTCATTACCTGTTTACCTGCAGAGAAATGTTTACAAACATTGTAGACATTTGAGATCATGCTATTCCAAGTGAGCAGAAATATTTATTGTAACAGAACACTAAAGTAATTCACGCATCAATGTGTTAATCCACTCATTTTATTGCAGCAACTTCTGATTCTTCAGTATAAAGAGAAATCAAAAGGGAAAATCTCTACAATCCTGGGTTAAGAAGTATACCAGGAACTGGTGACCTAAACCGTATGTACAGAATATAAACATATTTATATCTGTATGTACACTTCATGGTTATCTAGTCATTATAAATAGTAGGTTTAACTTAAGAGTCTACAAAAATAATGATTTTCAGATGGGTACATGCAAAACCAGCACACATAAACTTATTTATAAAACACATCTCTATGCCTTTTTTTGCTCTAAATATAAATGTCACTATTTAACTATCAGCTAAACAATTCAAATGCAAATCCCAAAGTTCCCAATGAAAAGTATAAAATCTGTTTCTATCCACAACGGCAACCTGCTTCAAGTATTCTTCTTCTACTATTAGTAAAGTCGAGATAATTTTGTCACAGATGAATTACAGGTACAGATGCCATTTTCTCATATTTTAGACAGTCTTCTGGAATAAAAGCTTCTTTTGTTCCATTTTACAAAAAGTACTGCTTTTACATCCTCATCAAAATGAACAAGCGAAGCTTCCTCGCACCGCCCTGAGCCTGTGCCCTGGCACGGTCCAGCAAAGCCCTATTCTAGTGGTCTGCGGCGCCATCGGCCAAGGCGGGCGGCTGGGGGGACACAAAGGGCTCGTTCTGCTTCTGGTCCTCCTTCACCCCAGCCGCTTGGTCCATGATGGAGGAGAAGGACAGCTGGTCGTGTTCTATGATGTGCATTTGATCCTCTTCCTTGTCCTTCTTCACGTAGAACATTTTTCTGAACTTCTTCAGTTCGTGGAGCTCACAGAAGGTTTCCAGAACCACCAACATGGCGATAAGACCAAGGAGCAGGTAACCTGTGTGAGAGAAGTGACAGTGACTCAGTGAGATCCAGTCATGACACAACCTTTCTGCTGATGAGTCAAGCCATTGCCTCCTCTGATTTCTGGGCATGTTTTGAATTCCATGGCTCAGAGGGATGATCCAGAGGAAAATGAAGATGGACTTACCCTTCTAGACCTAAAGAGACATATCTCCAAAGACGACATACAGAGAGCCAACAGGCACATGAATAGATTACAATGAGGTACCACCTCACACCAGTCAGAATCATCATCATTAAGACGTCTGCAGATAACAAATGCTGGAGAGGGTGAGGGGAAAAGGCAACCCTCCTACATTGTTTGAGAACATGTAAATTGGTACAACTGGAAAACGGTATGAGGGTTCCTCAAATAACTAAAAACAGAGCTACCATATAACCCTGCAATCCCACTCTTAGGCTTATAGTCTAGAGAAAACTATAATTTGAAAAGTTGCATGCGCTCCAGTGTTCATAGCAGCACTGTTCACAATAGCCACGACATGGAAACAAGCTAAATGTTCATCAGCAGATGAATGGGTAAAGCAGATGTGATACATACACACAATGGGATACCACTCAGCCATCAAAAAGAATGAAACTCTCATCTGCAGTTCCACAGATCCATTTCACAGATGGACCTAGAGATTATCACGCAAACTGAAGTAAATCAGAACAAGGAAGACAAATACCATATATCGCTTATACATGGAATCTAAAATAGGGCACAAATGAATTTATCTGCAAAACAGACAGACCCATAATAGAGAACAGACTTGTTGCCAAGGGGCGGGGAGGTGGGGGTGGGGAGGTTGGGGAAGGGGGGTTGGGGGAGGGATGGATTGGGAGTTTGGGATTCGCAGATGCAAACTAGTATATACAACAAGGTCCTACTGTACAGCACAGGGAACTATATTCAATATCCTGTGATAAACCACAATAGAAATGAATATGTGTATGTGTGTGTATACACACACATATATATATAGGTGGTGCTAGTGGTAAAGAACCCGCCTACCAATGCAGGAGATGTAAGTTCGATCCCTGGGTTGGGAAGATACCCTGGAGGAGGGAAAGGCAACTTACGCCAGTATTCTTGCCTGGGAAATCCCATGCACAGAGGAGCCTAGCAGGCTACAATCAATAGGATCATAAAGAATCTGACACTACTGAAGTGACTTAGCACATACGTGCAAGTATGTAAAAGATCACTTTGCTGTGTGTGTGTGTGTGTGTGTGTGTGTGTGTGTTTTAAGGATTTCTACATAGGGGATGTACTGGGTGGAACAAATAAATGTTCCAAAGGTATGTTAGTTTGTGGATAGGCTAGAATTCCACAGCTTTTGTCTGAAATCCCATGGATATTTTTGTCAGCACTGAAGAGTTTGACTAAATAATGAATAAAGGAAAAGGAGATTTGTGGATTAGTTCAGCTAACAATGTCACTGCTATTTCTAATATGCTATATTATTATTAAAGCCTAAGAAACCTGCCACTTTGCATCCATGAATGACTTCCTTGTTCCTATTTTGCTACCAATTCTGGCTTCCCAAGTTCATTTATTTTCTGAAAATCTTCAAACATTTTACCACTGGGACATGAAATTGGGACTTCTGTTATTCTTAGAGTTTTCACTTTCACTTTTTTGTTGCTGTCTCTGATGAATTTTTTTTTCTGAAAACTGATTTTAAACATGTTGGAACCAACTTAAAATTACTATTTTCCCAGACTTCCCTGGTGGTCCAGTGGTTAAGAATCTGCCTTCCAATGCAGATGGACTTAAATTGGGCCTTTCACTCTGATCATGCCTCTTCTACGGAATGAGGAGTCTGCAGGGCCAGTGGGGCTTGCTCTCTGGGACCCCATGCCAACCCCCACCCCAGATTATGTTCCATGTATTTAAAACTTGGAAATTCTCTGTACAATGTCCCCACCTCATAGGGGTGATGGTACCTGCAAGGGTCTCTATCCTGGGTCCACCATCCCAAAAGGGCATTGCATCACTGGTGTGCTCCCCTACATGCACCCAGGCCCAGGAGCAAATGTTTGTAAGAGGACATTGATGGAACATGGCCGTATTACCGAGGCAGTGTGTCCACACATCCATGTAAGGGCCTTGTAGGGCTGAGTGGAACGAAAGGTGGGAAGAGAAAGGTGCAGGATGGGGCCAGTTTTTCCCGCCCCATCATCTAGCCCAGGACACCGAGTATCCTCAGGACCAGCCTGGTCTTCAGATCACTGTGAAGGTATATGTGGTGATGCAGAAGGAGAAAATGTGTTTTAGGTAAGTTTATGTGCTGTATGCGCATGCTCAGTTGTGTCTGACTCTTTGAGACCCCATGGACTGCAGTCCACTAGGCTCCTCTGTCCGTGGAAATCTCCAGGTCATGGTACTGGACTGGGTTGCCATTCACTTTTCCCGGGGATCTTCTCAACCCAGGAATCAAACCCAGGTCTCATACACTAGGCAGACTGTATCATTTGAGCCATCAAGAAAGCCTCAAGTCATAAAAAAACTAAATTCACATAAGGAGGTAACATTTTACCCTAATGCAAGACAAGAAAGACTTGCATTAGGTAATTCTGATGACACCGTAAACTCATGATGCCATTCGGAAAACACTAGGTCAACTTGATCTGTGAGTCATCAAAGGGCATGTTCACTTTGGGTCAGCTGGTCCACTTCTTGGAAAGATAATAAACTAGAAAAACGAGTTAAACACACGAAAGTATTTACTGCAGTGTAATTTACAATGCCTCCTAATATTTAGATCGGAAGCAATCTGAATATTTGGCAACAGAAGTAGGACTAGATGATAGTATGGATGCGTGCACGCCAAGTTGCTTCAGTCGTATCCGACTCTGTGTGACCCCATGGACTGCAGCCTGCCAGGGTCCTCTGTCCATGAAATTCTCCAGGCAGAATACTGGAGTGATGCCCTCCTCTAGGCTATCTTCCTGACCCAGGGATCAAATCCACGTCTCTTACGTTTCCTACACTGGCACGAAGATTCTTTACCACTTAGCACCACCTGGGAAGCCCCAGATGATGGTACAGTCACCTGGTAAAATAATATGTGGATAGTAAAGATAAATATGGTAACTAGAAGAAATTCGAAATCACCCTGGTAACCATTTGGTAAATATTTATTGAACTTGCATGGTAGCCAGGCATTACTGAAAGCACTGGGCACTTATGACTGAAGGCTGTGTCCTGAGTGAGCATGGTTTAATGGAAATGCTAAAAATACACGTAGTTCAACTACACATTTTGTTGTCATTAAGACCACAGGATGGGGCCAGGACAGAACATCTGACTGCCTGCGTTATGTACTCTGATTTCCTAGAAGACATGGCCACGAGCGGAGTCTTGAAAAATACTTAGGAAGGCAGAAATGGAAACTGTATGTACAGTATGATGTAATTTTATGCATTGTGAAAAGACAGGAAAGGAACACACAAAAATAAATATTTTTCTATGAATGGATTTATAAGTTTCCCAGGGTATTATATTGAAGTTAAAAAAATTGCTTCAAAATTTAATGTCACTGGACATCTGAATTTCAATGCCTATTTTCCACGTATAAAATTCTTTTTTCTTTTTCATTTTTCACCAAGAACTTCATTGAACAATGAATTCACTGTTTTGTTCCTACAAATATAAAAATTCTGAAAGCAGCAAACGTATTCTAACTTCAAAAAAGAACCAGATGGGCGAACGAGATAAGCAACTGCTTTACGATTTTCCTGGTTAATGAAAGAACGTAATGGTTTGTTAACAGGCTATCCTAGCTCTGGTGTCCTTGAGCTTAAAATATTTAATAAAGTAGAGCAACTTTGTTAAAAAGTTCAGCAGCAACTTACTTTGTGTGGTGCATTCTTACTTGTGTGCTTAGGTGTAGTCCTCCACTGTCATTTAAAATGACTATTACATTACTAGTAAGAAACTGATCAGTACTCTTCTGTGCCTGGGAAAAGTAACTCTCAATAATAACAAGACGTTTTCATACAGAATTTTGAAGGAAATCATGATGAAACCAAAGTTATGGGAAGGCGGCAAAATGGAAAATTCACCCATGGAAAGCAGTCAGGGCTCTGACGAGTGACTCTCATCACTGAGTGGGTGAGGCAAAGCGTGGAAGTACAGAGCCCTGGGACAGAGTCCGTGAACTCGGATACTCACATGTGATCCCGATCTTGTAGAGCTCTCTGAATTTTTGATTGTAGCCCTCCCCAGGAACATAATCTCCGAGGCCAATGGTGCTCAGGGAGATGAAACAAAAGTAAAAGGACTCCAGGAAGTTCCAGTCTTCCTCCAGGACAGAGAACACCGCGGCCGGGATGAAGAAGAAGCAGGACACAGTGACCACACCGAGGAGGACCGCGTGGACGATGGCCACTGCCTGCTTGGAGAAACCCCAGCGGACATGGAAGTAGAGGACTGGCCTGCGGGTGACATGGATGGTGACACGCTGGACCACCGCCGTCAGGAACAGAAGGGTGAAAGGTATGCCGATGACGGAGTAGATGATGCAGAAGGCCTTGCCCCCATCGGACAGGGGCACGGTGTGGCCGTAACCTGCAAGGAGAGGAGGTAGAAGACACCTTCGTAAATAGCACACACCTGGGATTCCCTGGCAGTCCAGTGGTTAAGACATCAAGCTTCCACTGCAGGGGGCAAGGGTTCGATCCCTGGTTGGGGAACCAAGACCTCGCATGCTCCATGGCATGGCCAAAAATAGAAAAACAAAACACATGCCTCTCGTTCACTCCTCTGCCCCTCACACCCAAGAGAAAAGCCAGATAAAATTCAGATTGGTGCTTCAAAGGCTCTATCCTGTTGGGACTTCCCTGAAAGTCCAGTGGTAAAGAATGCACGTTCCAATGCAGGGGACCAATCCCTGCACCAGTAACTAAGATTCCACATGCCGTGAGGCAACTAAACCTGTGTGCCTCAACTAGAGAAGTCTGTGCACACAATGAACATCCAGCACAGCCCCAAACAACAAGCAAACACAAAGGTGCTCTCCTGTCACTGCAGTATAATTCAACAGTGGGTGCCATACATTTGATCTGGATCAAATCTTCCCAGCTCTTCCTGACGCATCAAGCCTTGTTTTGAGTTCACTGCTAGGCTGAAGCAGAAGCTCTGTGTGTGAAGGAGCTAACTCCTCCCTGTCTTGGGCCATCAGGGAAAATTCATGACAGGGGTACCTACTTTGCCAGGAGGATGTTCCCCTCCCCAGCCTGCTCCCCTTCCATTCCCCCACCCAAGGAGCCTCATTAGGATCCAAAGCCAGTACACACTTGCTTCCAAAACACTAGTACCAGGCAGACGAGGGGACAGTGGGAAGACAGGGAAGACTCGAGGAGAATACAGACATGGAAAAAGAGAAAGACAGGACTTCCCTGGTGGTCCAGTGGGCCAATGCAGAGGACACAACTCTGCTCCCTGGTCAAAGATGCCATACGCTGTGGAGCAGCTAAACCCGTGGACCACAACTACTGAGCTCGTGCCCTAGAGCCCAAGAGCCACAACTCCTGAGCCCCTGTGCTCCAAGTGCTAAAGCCAACGCATGCTACGGCCCGTGCTCCACAGCAAGAGAGGGCACCACAATGAGAAGCCCTGCACCGCAACTCGAGAGTAGCCCCACCCACCAAGGCTAGAGAAAGCCCGGGTGCAACAAAGACCCAGCGCAGCCATAAATAAACAATACTTTTAAAAAAGAAAGAGAAAGAGGAAGATAAATGAACATCAAAGGATGCTGGGTCACAGGGCTGAGCACTTCTTCCCAAATATTTCGTTCAATTTATCTGGTTAAATGGCACATTTAGAAACTGTACTGTGTCTCCCCCTTGTCATTTCTGTAGGTTCTAAGATGCCATAGATTCCCCCAAACCCACATATTAGGACCAGTGCTCACAACATAGTTCTCTTTTATTTTCTACTAGAATTGAGACATTCCCAAATCAAGCCAGTCAAGAGACGCTTCATCTGATAAACGCTAGCAAAAGAGAAGCCAGTGGGCTGTTTTTAAAATCTCACAAGGCCCTCATCCTGAAAGGACTAACATGTCTGACAAGTCAGTTCGGGAAAAAGCCAACTAAATGCATTTTGTTTTTTGTGAAATAGGCTTCTGGGGAAAAAACAAAAACAAAACGCCACTCATGGGGTTATAACTGAAAAGTGGTTTTCAAATCTGAATTCTAAAATATATCCTGCTTAGAGAGAACTCATAAAAACCTTCAGCTTCAGACCTCCTGGTTGTCTGCTTTCTATCAATTTCCAGGTGAGGCCCTGGTCTATGTGGCCCCTAAGAGATTGCTCTGGTTATTCCCATGCACGACCTCAGCACAATAGTCAGTGTGGTTAATCCTAGAAGGTTATGGATGAATAGGGAGTCTGAGGAACTACTGAATTTGCATCAGTTTGAACATCTCTACCACCGTTGTGGCAGAAAGTGAAGAGGAACTAAACAGCCTCTTGATGAAAGTGAAAGACAAGAGTGAAAATGCTGGCTTAAAACTCAGCATTCAAAATACTACGATCACGGCATCTGGTCCCATCACTTTATGGCAAATAGATGGGGAAACAATGGAAACAGTGAGAGACTATTTTCTTAGGCTCCAAAATCACTGCAGATGGTGACTGCAGCCATGACATTAAAAGATGCTTGCTCCTTTTGCAAGAAAACCTATGACAAACTTAGACAGCATTTTAAAAAGCAGAGATATTACTTTGCTGACAAAGGTCCATATAGTCAAAACTATGTTTTTCCAGCAGTCATGTATGGATGTGAGAGTTGGACCATAAAGAAAGCTGACCGTTGAAGAACTGATGCTTTGGAACTGTGGTGTTGGAGAAGACTCTTAAGAGTCCCTTAGACTGCAAGGAGATCCAACCAGTCTATCCTAAAGGAAATCAATCCTGAATATTCATTGGAAGGACTAATGATAAAGCTACAGCTCCAATACTTTGGCCACCTGATGCAAAGATTGAAGGTAGGAAGAGAAGGGGACAATAGAGGAGGAGATGGTTAGATGGCATCACCGACTTGATGGATATGAGTTTGAGCAAGCTCTGGGAGTTGGTGATGGACAGGGAAGCCTAGCATGCTGCAGTCCCTGGGATCGCAAAGAGTCAGACATGACTGAGCGACTGAACTGAACATCTCCACACACGTGCATTTTTTCTGTAAAGAGATGCCAAAGCTCAGGCATTCAGAAGGACTGAGAACCACTGTTCTGAGCATTAGTTCCTGAATCCATCTGGTCCTCGAACACGCAGCTGCTCCTGGAATGCTTCGGTTGATTCTAGGCACAGTTAAAGAGGGAGATAAGCCAGTTAGGGTTTCCAGACAGTAGTATGGAGGATGGAGAAGGCTTGCTGAATAATATTCATGGAAAAGAAAGAAGCATGAGAAATGTGAAAGCTTTACTTGTGAGGAAAAAAATTAGAGGAATTAAGAGTTTGTCAGCAAAGCAGTTCACATCACAGAAGATTGGGGCCGACTGGAACCAGGCCAGGCATTAATGAGGAAGGATATTTTAATGGTCAGAGATCTGGAAATAGAATAGGATAATGAAATTGTGGTTAACATAACAAAGACGACTGGAAAGTGATTCACAAATTTGGTAGTGAACCTTTGACTGAAAGTACCAGGAGACAATGGGAATCAAGCACAGACTGTAAAGGATGGATTACTTTGGTAGCATTTTTGCAGAGAAAACATAAGATTGGCTAAATCTGTTAGACTAGCAAAAAAGTCTTGAAGCCCATGATATTATTACTGTTTGGTGGCACTGTTATGAATCTTCACCAAAAGTGTAACATTCCCATATCACACAGCCCACCTCTTCTGTATACCATTTGTTTCAATAAACTACATGATTTCAGTAACAGTAGGGGGGAAAATAATTTCCAGCTTTAAAATACTTTAGGCTATCATTTTTATTCCTAAATGACAACAGAATTAGAATCTTATTTATCAGAATCTTACTAAATTTACTAAAATGTCATCTCCAAGCAACCGAGATAATCATTCCAAGACTTTAGGAAGGCTCTCTTTGGTAATGCCTTTTCTTGGTCGGTAGTACGTTCCCACTAAGAGATTAAATATCACTGAAGTGTAATGCTTCTTCTTTTTTTGTTTTTTTCATCATGATTATCTGGGTCGTGAAGATTTTTTTGTACAGTTCTTCCGTGTATTCTTGCCACCTCTTCTTTTTTTTTAAATTTTTATTTTTACTTTATTTTACTTTACAATACTGTATTGGTTTTGCCATACATTGACATGAATCCGCCACGGGTGTACATGAGTTCCCAAACATGAACCCCCCTCCCACCTCCCACCCTATATCATCTCTCTGGATCATCCCCGTGAACCAGCCCCAAACATCCTGTATCCTGCATCGAACCAAAGACTGGCAATTCGTTTCTTACATGATAGTATACATGTTTCAATGCCATTCTCCCAAATCATCCCACCCTCTCCCTCTCCCTCAGAGTCCAAAAGTCTGCTCTACACATCTGTGTCTCTTTTGCTGTCTTGCATACAGGGTCATCATTACTATCTTTCTAAATTCCATATATATGTGTTAGTATACTGTATTAGTGTTTTTCTTTCTGGCTTACTTCACTCTGTATAATCAGCTCCAGTTTCATCCATCTCATTAGAACTGATTCAAATGTATTCTTTTTAATGGCTGAGTAATACTCCACTGCGTATATGTACCACAGCTTTCTTATCCATTCATCTGCTGATGGACATCTAGGTTGTTTCCATGTCCTGGCTATTATGAACAGTGCTGTGATGAACATTGGGGTACATGTGTCTCTTTCAATTCTGGTTTCCTCGGTGTGTATGCCCAGGAGTGGGATTGCTGGGTCATAAGGCAGTTCTATTTGCAATTTTTTAAGGAATCTCCACACTGTTCTCCATAGTGGCTGTACTAGTTTGCATTCCCACCAACAGTATAGGAGGGTTCCCTTTTCTCCACACCCTCTCCAGCATTTATTGCTTGCAGATTTTTGGACCGCAGCCATTCTGACTGGTGTGAAGTGGTACCTCATTGTGGTTTTGATTTGCATTTCTCTAATAATGAGTGACGTTGAGCATCTTTTCATGTGTTTGTTAGCCATCCGTATGTCTTCTTTGGAGAAATGTCTATTTAGTTCTTTGGCCCATTTTTTGATTGGGTTGTCTATTTCTCTGGAATTGAGCTGCATAAGTTGCTTGTATATTTTTGAGATTAGTTGTTTGTCAGTTGCTTCATTTGCTATTATTTTCTCCCATTCTGAAGGCTGTCTTTCCACCTTGCTTATAATTTTTTTTGTTGTCCAGAAGCTTTTAAGTTTAATTAGGTCCCACTTGTTTATTTTTGCTTTTATTTCCAATATCCTGGGAGGTGGGTCATAGAGGATCCTGCTGTGATTTATGTCAGAGAGTGTTTTGCCTATGTTCTCTGCTAGGAGTTTTATAGTTTCTGGTTTTACGTTTAGATCTTTAATCCATTTTGAGTTTATTTTTGTGTACGGTGTTAGAAAGTGATCTAGTTTCATTCTTTTACAAGTGTTTTTTTTTTTTTTTGGCATTTTCATTGTTTGAGCGTTTCTTTTTTTATTTTTTATTTTATTTTATTTTATTTTATTTTTTTTAATTTTAAAATCTTTAATTCTTACATGCATTCCCAAACATGAACCCCCCTCCCACCTCCCCTCCCCATAACATCTTTCTGGGTCATCCCCATGCACCAGCCCCAAGCATGCTGCATCCTGCGTCAGACATAGACTGGCGATTCAACTCACATGATAGTATACATGTTAGAATGGCATTCTCCCAAATCATCCCACCCTCTCCCTCTCCCTCTGAGTCCAAAAGTCCGTTTTCCCAGCACCACTTGCTAAAGAGATTGTCTTTACTCCATTGTATATTCTTGCCTCCTTTGTCAAAGATAAGGTGTCCATATGTGTGTGGATTTATCTCTGGGCTTTCTATTTTGTTCCACTGATCTATATTTCTGTCTTTGTGTCAGTACCATACTGTCTTAATGACTGTGGCTTTGTAGTAGAGCCTGAAGTGAGGCAAGTTGATTCCTCCAGTTCCATTCTTCTTTCTCAAGATTGCTTTGGCTATTCGAGATTTTTTGTATTTCCATACAAATCTTGAAATTATTTGTTCTAGTTCTGTAAAAATACCACTGGTAGCTTGATAGGGATTGCATTGAATCTGTAGAATGCTTTGGGTAGTATACTCATTTTCACTATATTGATTCTTCTGATCCATGAACATGATCTATTTCTCCATCTATTAGTGTCCTCTTTGATTTCTTTCATCAGTGTTTTATAATTTTCTATATATAGGTCTTTAGTTTCTTTAGGTAGAAATATTCCTAAGTATTTTATTCTTTTGAAGTGTAATGCTTCTTGAAAGCCAGTTTCTCCTTCTCTTTGCATAAATAATTTTTGTTGGGACCTCCCTGGTGGTCCAGTGGCTAAGACTCCAAACTTGAGAGTGTGGAGGGCCTGGGTTCAATCCCTGGTCAGGGAACTAGATCCCACATGCAGCAACTAAAGATCCCTCATGCTGCAACTATGACCCAGCACGTCCAAATGAATAGACAATATATTTTAAAATAAATAATATACAAATAATTTTTGTTAATGGACAGTATAATGTAAAATTTACATCTCATCTGCAGTCTCTACACTCGCAATGCTCTACTGAGCACACAGCAATTTTTTGGGGATAGACAGTTGAATGCACCCGATGGAAACCTTTAGTCCCAGTGAACTGTAATGAAGTGGTGAATAATTTACTCAAGTTATGTCAGTTGACTCCCCAGACAAATCATAAAGCAATGCTCATATTTTAAAATCTTGGAACCATATTAAAATTTTTTACAAACTAGGAAGTAATTAGCAAAATGTCAATACCTTATGTGTTTGGTGTTCCTTAAATTTTTCATATAATTTTGGGGCACAAAAGATTGAGCATGGCTAGGTCTACTTAAAAAAGAACTTAAAAAACAGAGTCTCCCCTATATGGGAAAAGAATCTAAAACAGAGTGGATATATGTATGGAGACGATGGAATTCTAGTGGAGCTATTTGAAATCCTGAAAGATGATGCTGTGAAAGTGCTGCACTTAATATGCCAGCAAATTGGGAAAACTCAGCAGTGGCCACAGGACTGGAAAAGGTCAGTTTTCATTCCAATCTCAAAGAAAGGCAATGCCAAAGAATGCTCAAAATACCACACAATTGCACTCATCTCACATGCTAGCAAAGTAATGCTCAAAATTCTCCAAGCCAGGCTTCAACAATATGTGAACCGTGAACTTCCTGATGTTCAAGCTGGTTTTAGAAAAGGCAGAGGAACCAGAGATCAAATTGCCAACATCTACTGGATCATGGAAAAAGCAAGAGAGTTCCAGAAAAACATCTATTTCTGCTTTATTGACTATGCCAAAGCCTTTGAATGTGGGGATCACAATAAACTGTGGAAAATTCTGAAAGAGATGGGAATACCAGACCAGCTGACCTGCCTCTTGAGAAATCTGTATGCAGGTCACGAAGCCACAGTTAGAACTGAACATGGATCAACAGACTGGTTCCAAATAGGAAAAGGAGTACGTCAAGGCTGTATATTGTCACCCTGCTTATTTAACTTCTATGCAGAGTACATCATGAGAAACGCTGAACTGGAAGAAACAGAAGCTGGAATCAAGATTGCCAGGAGAAATATCAATAACCTCAGATATGCAGATGACACCACCCTTATGGCAGAAAGTGAAGAGGAACTAAAAAGCCTCCTGATGAAAGTGATAGAGGAGAGTGAAAAGGTTGGCTTAAAGCTCAACATTCAGAAAATGAAGATCATGGCATCTGGTCCCATCACTTCATGGGAAATAGATGGGGACACAGTGGAAACAGTGTTAGACTTTATTTTTTGGGGCTCCAAAATCACTGCAGATGGTGACTGCAGCCATGAAATTAAAAAACACTTACTCCTTGGAAGAAAAGTTATGACTAACCTAGACAGCATATTCAAAAGCAGAGACATTACTTTGCCAACTAAGGTTCGTCTAGTCAAGGCTATGGTTTTTCCAGTGGTCATGTATTGATGTGAGAGTTGGACTGTGAAGAAGGCTGAGTGCCAAAGAATTGATGCCTTTGAACTGTGGTGTTGGACAAGACTCTTGAGAGTCCCTTGGACTGCAAGGAGATCCAACCAGTCCATTCTGAAGGAGATCAACCTTGGGATTTCTTTGGAAGGAATGATGCTAAAGCTGAAGCTCCAATACTTTGGCCACCTCATGAGAAGAGTTGACTCATTGGAAAAGACTCTGATGCTGGGAGGGATTGGGGGCAGGAGGGGAAGGCGACGACAGAGGATGAGATGGCTGGATGGCATCACTGACTCGATGGACGTGAGTCTGAGTGAACTCCGCGAGTTGGTGATGGACAGGGAGGCCTGGCGTGCTGCAATTCATGAGGTCGCAAACAGTCAGACACAACTGAGCGACTGAACTGAACTGAACTGAACTGATAATTGATTTGCTTCGCTATATAGCAGAAACTAACATTGTATAATAAATCAACTATATGCCAATAATTTTTTTTAATTAAAAAAAAAAGGAAAAACAGGGTTCTGGAATGAAATTCCAATGTCTGGGTTTCCTGTTATGATTCTGTACCTGCAGGGGATGGTAGGATGTAGGGGTAAAATTGATGACAGTTTCCCAGACTAGCTTCTGTCACTTTATTTATTTATTTTAATTGGAGACTAATTACTTTACAATATTGTGTGTTTTTTGCCATACATTGACGTGAATCAGCCATGGGTGTACATGTGTTCCCCATCATGAACCCCCCTTCCCACCTCCCTCCCCATCCCATCCCTCTGGGTCATCCCAGTGCACCAGCCCTGAGCACCCTTCTCATGCATCGAACCTGGACTGGTGATCTATTTCTCATGTGATAATATACATGTTTCAGTGCTATTCTCTCAAATCATCCCACCCTCTCCTTCTCCCACATAGTCCAAAAGTCTATTCTTTACATCTGTGTCTCTCTTGCTGTCTCGCATATAGGGTCATTGTTATCATGTTTCTAAATTCCATATATATGCGTTAGTACACTGTACTGTTTTTCTTTCTGACTTACTTCACTCTGTATAATAGGCTCCAGTTTCATCCACCTCATTAGAACTGATTCAAATGCATTCTTTTTTTTTATACTTGAGTAATATTCCATTGTGTATATGTACCACAGCTTTCTTATCCATTCATCTGCTGATGGACATCTAGGTTGCTTCCATGTCCTGGCTATTATAAACAGTGCTGCGATGAACACTGGGGTATACGTGTCTCTTTCAATTCTGGTTTCCTCAGTGTGTATGCCCAGCAAAGGGATTGCTGGGTCGTATGGCAGTTCTATTTTCAGTTTTTAAGGAATCTCCACACTGTTCTCCGTAGTGGCAGTACTAGCTTGCATTTCCACCAACAGTGTAAGAGAGTTCCCTTTTCTCCACACCCTCTCCAGCATTTATTGCTTGTAGACTTTTGGATAGCAGCCATTCTGACCGGCGTGAGATGGTACCTCATTGTGATTTTGATTTGCATTTCTCTGATAATGAGTGATGTTGAACATTTTTTCATGTGTTTGTTAGCCATCTCTATGTCTTCTTTGGAGAAATGTCTGTTTAGTTCTTTGACTCATTTTTTGATTGGGTCATTTATTTTTCTGGAATTGAGCTGCAGGAGTTGCCTGTATATTTTTTAGATTAATTCTTTGTCAGTTGCTTCATTTGCTATTATTTTCTCCCATTCTGAAGGCTGTCTTTTCACCTTGCTTATAATTTCCTTTCTTGTGCAAAAGCTTTTAAGTTTAATTAGGTCCCACTTGTTTATTTTTACTTTTACTTCCATTATTCTGGGAGGTGGGTCATAGAGGATCCTGCTATGATTTACATCAGAGAGTGTTTTGCCTATGTTCTCCTCTAGGAGTTTTATAGTGTCTGGTCTTATGTTTAGATGTTTAATCCATTTTGAGTTTGTTTTTGTGTATGGTGTTATAAAGTGTTCTAGTTTCATTCTTTTACAAGTGGTTGACCAGTTTTCCCAGCACCACTTGTTAAAGAGATTGTCTTTTCTCCACTGTATATTCTTGCCTCCTTTGTCAAAGGTAAGGTGTCCATAGGTGCGTGGACTTATCTCTGGGCTTTCTATTGGCGTCTGTCACTTTCACTAGAATAGCCCTGACAGGAGGCTAGCTACCATCCAGTCTGGGCCCCACTGTGCTGGAGAGAGGGCCTGCTGGCTGTTCTTGTGTTTACATCCTCCTGAATCAGGGCTCTCTGTGGGCTCCTATTTTGTTCACTACAGCAAGTCACAAATGTGTAATTTTGTCACGTGTATCTGATACTTTTGAGAGAAGTAATGCTCACCATTAAACTGCCCAAATGAAAAATAGCCTTAGGACTTTCCTCTCAATCCAGTTTAGGACTCCCAAGTTCTCACTGCCCTGGGCCAGGCTTCAACTCCCACAAGCCATGCGGCGTGGCCAAAAAAAAAAAAAAAAAATACTGTCATTTAGTCACATTATTTGCTATGATACAACATATTCATTTCCCATTAAGTTAGCCTGACACATGCTTAAAAAAAAGAAAACTACACAAGAAGAATATCCACCTCTGAAGTCAGCCCCGGTAGAGAGACTGAAGTGGGTCTCAATGTTTCCTAAAAAGACTTTCATTTGCAATCCTGGACTTTAGCTTACTCACATCTCTTTTTCCCACTAGACTGTGAGCCGCCTGAGCTCACTGGGTTTTTTCCCCAGTGATTCTGTGGACCTGAACATGAGATGAGACTCTGAAAGGAAGGGGACAGACAAAGGACTGTGTGACCCCCACACAAAGACGGCAGGGGAGTGCAGAGCCATCGGTGACGCTAGAGTCAAGAGGCAGGTCAGCACATAAACCATCAAGCCACATGAGCCCCAGATTCTTGAATTCAACTTAGAAGCCATATGGGTGAACCATTATGATAAATGGTCATCAATGAAGACTAGGACATGAAAACATGAAATCATAACTTTTTGTGGCACTAACAGTGATACAAACACAGAATAAGGTCCAATAGAACTCCTATATTCCTGCTTAATTGCTAAAACTTTTTTTTTTTTCACTTCCCAGCCTGTGGCATCCTAGCTCCCCAACCAGAATCAGACCCACATCCTCTGTATCAGAAGGTGGATTTTTAACCCCTGGGCCACCAGGAAGTCCCTAAGCTGTTAGATGTGGGTAACTCCACCTGGCATTCTGTCTGCAAATAAACACACAATGGCAGAGGCACTGGTCGAATGAGATAGGCTGTCCACTGGCCCAGAGCATGAGTTCGGTTCCTAAGAGGCTAATATAAATGTCAGCTGAACATTTCAATCAAAATTGTACATTGTAAAAAGCACACTAGGAAACTGTAAAGAATACCAATGAAGCCAAGGTCTTTTCAACCACCTACCGTCTCTTCAGCTCTAGGTCTCCAGAGGATTATTATTATGAGTTTGGAGCCAACAGTTCCTGAAATTTTTCTAAGCCTTTAGCTTCATAGATATAGACTTCCAGAAAACAGTCTGAGCTGGTTTCTGTCATAAACAGTATATTGCATGTATGGTTGTTCTATTGTCTTCTTTCTGATGACTCTGCTTCAACAAGCAATTTTTCACTGTTTACTACCCGCTTATTGACCATTTGTTCTGAACTGTCCAATCAAAAATGTTTAATTTTCCAATTTAAATTTTTTATTGAGCCACCTGGCCAACTTAGGGATTCCTATTATGAATGCTTTCTTTTCTAAGCATTAACAACTTTCAGTCAATCCTAAAGGAAATCAACTCTGAACATTCACTGGAAGGAGTGAGGCTTGAAGCTTGTACTTTGGCCACCTGATGTGAGGAGCTGACTCACTGGAAAAGTCCCTGATGCTGGGAAAAATTGAGGGTAGGAGGAGAAAGGGGTGACAGAGGAGGAGATGGTTGGATGGCATCACCGACTCAATGAACATGAGTTTGAGCAAACTCTGGGAGATAGTGAAGGACAGGGAAGACTGGTGTGCTGCAATCCGTGGGGTTGCAAAGAGTCAGACACGCCTGAAACTAACACAGCAACACAGCAGATCAACCACATGCTGATGAAATTTTAAAACATATAAAAATAAGCATGTGCTTATTCATTTTACCCCCACACTAGTAATATGGGAGCTGCTCAGATAGAATATGGGTTCTATCTAAGATGCCAACCGTTTCATTTCTTTTCCCTTGTACTGCTTATTTTAATTTTTAAATTTCTTGAATGGTCTTTTTAGCTCTAAAGTTCACATTACAACGATCTTTTCCGTATTCCCTTTCTCGTATTTTCAGATTTGTTCCTCAATCTATTTTTAAGACACAGATCCTTATAACGTCTTCTCCCACATGCCTCTGCACATCCTCCCCAGCCAAGATCACCTTATGAAGCCCTGCTTCATGAAAATGAATTTCTCAGAGGAATAAATACGCTGCAGACACTTTTGCAACTGTTCCTCCTCCTTTCCACTATTCTCGCTGAGTTGGTGGATACCCAGCTGTAGCCTAGCTTCTGCCCCACCTGGCGCTCAGCTTGAGCCTTACTTGGTCAAGATGCTAGCAGGTCTGCTCCACTGGTCAGCCATCGTTCGGTAAACTTGCAGGAACACGTTAAATACATGCTATAGTAGTGCTGCCCAGGAAACAGTGGCCAAGGGCAATTTTTTCACTAACCATCAGAGCTCTACCTGTTTCCTGTGAAAAAGCATCAGGTCATAATCTCTCTACATGTTTCCCAACACCAGCTTGCTCAAGTGGCCATCCACTGAACACTGTCACTCCATGCCCTTGTTAGGTTACCAGAGGCAGAAGAAGGGAGCACATGGCCCATTATCCGATATGAGATCATCACCAGACTGGTCTGGGTTTTTAGTATGGCTTTCCCAGAATTCCAAGCAGCTCCCTGTACTGTGGGTTCTGATAGGAGGGAGCAGACAAGGCAGGGGAAACAGGCTTAGGACTGGCTAGTCGACATACTTTCAGGGGGCCCAGCTGTCTGGCGTCCAGCTCTTAAGTAATCCTCTGGCACTAGGGCAGAGGGACAGGATCTCAGAGCAACAGCCTGATAAAAGAGGTTCTGGATTGGCTAGTTGGAATTTGAAAGCACGCTAACAGGTCGGCCTTTTAACATCTAGGAATTGGCTAAGCCTGAGAGGGGCAGTTTCTGCAGGGTCAGCAAGGCCCCAAGATACCAGAGCAGCACAATAAAAGGACACTTCCTGCAGGAGGAGAACAAAACCAGAGCTTAGCTCTAGGAAAGCATGCCCATTGGGCTAACTTACAAGCAGTAGTAAGTTTGAACTTATTCTAGCAACCAAACCAGGAAGAATCTAGATGAGCTTGGGAATCTGTAGAAAGAGTCAGGGAATACACACAATTACAGAATCTTTAAAATGCCCTCATTTTTGTTCCTCGTTAACTCTTATCTCCCCTGCCGTCCTGGGAAGAGTGTTCCAAAGAGAAAATGAATGTAAAACATTTGGGATGTTCTGACCCAGGCATTTGCTTTACAAGCATCATCTTCTTTCATCTTTATATCAGATTTTGAGATAAGCACGTAAGTTTCTATTTTACCTAGGGCTTCCCTGGTGGATTATATGGTACAGAATCCGCCTACAGTGCAGGAGACCCAGGTCAGGAAGATCCCTAGGTCAGGAAGATCTCCTGGAGGAGGGAATGGCTACCCATTCCAGTATGTTTGCCTGGAGAATTCCATGGACAGAGAGGCCTAGAGAGTTATACTCCATGGGGTAGCAAAGAGTCAGACACGACTGAGTGACTAATACTTTTCTAACAGAAAAAGAAACTCTGAGATTAAATTGTTTACCAAAGTCCTAACAGTAAGTGCAAAAGGGAGGCAGGATTTGAACTATGTGTTTACTGATCTTTTATTTATTTATTTCAATTATTTACTTGTTTATTTTTGGCTACACTGAGTCTTTGTTGCTGCATGAGGGCCTTCTCCAGTTGCGGCAAGCAGGGGCTCCTCTCTAGCATGTGCTCAGGCTTCTCATTGTGGAGGCTTCCTTTTGGAGGTGCACAAGCTCTGGGGGACTGGGTTTCCATAGTTGTGGCACATGAGTTTAGTTGCCCCTTGGCATGTGGAATCTTCCTACACCAGGGAATCAACGTGTGTCCCCTTCACTGGAAGGTGGCTTCTTAACCACTAGACCACAAGGGAAGTCCCTAGTTAGTCTTTTTTATTATTGTTAGTTTCCTCTCTCCCTCATTTTGACCATGTCTTAGAAATTAGTGACAATGAGACAATAAGATGAAGAAAAACCAAAGAAAGCATCAGAACAAGAGTCTGGTTCTTCCAAAAGTTCTAATATGTTAAAGAAGGCTTTCTGATCTGTTCACCAAAGCATTGATTTTTCCACCTGCCACTTCCTTCACGTGTGCCTTCAGGTTTGACATAATTATCTTGCGGCCATCACTTCCCTGAGGTTTAAAATTCTTAGACTGTAAAGGCTTCCCAGTCATGTGCCTTTACAACAGGGTTTGAAAATCTGTGCTGTAGGCATTTCCCCCGGGCATGGATGCTGTGCAGACATCCAGATTTCAGTTTCTTTTACCCACAGGGCAAGTGGGTACCTTGCCCTGTGGAAGGCAGGCTCAAAAGGTAACGGAAAAAGTGCTGGATGACAAGGAGACAACACACCCATTTACCTGGCTCTGAATTTCCAACCCCTATCCCTGCAGGTAATCAGCACTGGTCTTACTTGATCCCAAGCTTGACTCCAGACTGTGGCTCAGACAGTAAAGAATCTGCCTGCAATCGGGAGACCTGGGTTTGAAGCCTGAGTTGGGAAGATCCCGTAGAGAAGGAAATGGCTACCTACTTCAATACTCTTGCCTGGAGAATTCCATGGACAGAGGAGCCTGGCAGGCCCCAGTCCATGGGGTTGCAAAGAGTCGGACACAACTGAGTCACTTTCACTTTCACTTTGACTCCAGACTATCAGTGGTTCTAAACTGTTGTATGGTATAAAGGTGTGGGAGCTGTGGGCACCTGCTGGACTAAACCACTCCTCCCTTTGAAAAAAGTGTGAAAGTGTTAATTCCTAAGTCATGTCCAACTGCTTGCGACCCCACGGACTGTAGCTCACTAGACTCCTCTGTCCATGGAATTCGCCAGGCAAAAATACTGGACAGGGTAACCATTCTCTTCTTCAGGGGATCCCCAGGGACCAAGCCAGGGTCTCCTGCATTGCAGGCAGATTCTTTATCATCTGAGCTACCAGTGAAGAACTAAAAAGTGTTAATCACTCAGTCGTATCCAACTAAGTAATGATGTCCTAAGGTTTTATGTAAGGAAAACACAGGTGTCCACTTCCCCTTAATAGGAAAATCTCTGTACCTTTGAAAGGCAGAGGTTCCTGGGACAAACTTCTTTTTCTCTTCCATCAGACTTTAAAGACTTAGAGGCTCTCGAACATTGAGAACACAGGGAGGAAGGTGCAAACAAAAAAGTCCTTTACAGTATCACACATGTAAACTAAAGGCCATGGTTTTTTCAGTAGTCATGTATAGATGTGAGAGCTGGATCATAAAGAAAGCTGAGCGCCGAAGAATTGATGCTTTGGAACTGTGGTGTTCATGAAGAAGACTCTTGAGAGTCCCTTGGACAGCAAGGAGATCAAACCAGTCAATCCTAAAGGAAATCAGTCCTGAATATTCATTGGAAGGACTGATGCTGAAGCTGAAACTCCAATACTTTGACCACCTGATGCAAAGAACTGACTCATTGGAAAAGACCCTGATGCTGGGAATGATTGAAGGCAGGAGGAGAAGGGGATGACAGAGGATGAGATGGCTGGGTGGCATGACCGACTCAATGGATATGAGTTTGAGGAAGTTCTGGGAGTTGGTGATGGACAGGGAAGTCTGGTGGGCTGCAGACCATGGGGTCGCAAAGAGTAGGGCTGACTGAGCGACGGAACTGAACTGAAACTAAAGGTGAGGCTTAGGGGAATGGGCCAAGGAATATGATGTCCTAAAGTTGAATCCTGGCTCTACTTAAAAAAAAAAAAAGAATATTGGAGTTTAGTATTAATTTTATTTGTACCCTATGTTTTGCACCTTATGCAGAATCCAATCATAAAAGAAACTGGACAAATACACCATTTAATAGTTGGGCTTCCCAGGTGGCTCAGATCGTGAAGAATCCACCTGCAATGCAGGACACGCAGGTTACTCCCTGGGTCAGAAGATCCCCTGGAGAAGGAAATGGCAACCCACTTCAATTATTCTTGCCTGGGAAATCCCGTGGACAGAGGAGCCTAGCAGGTTAGTCTACAGGGTCACAAGGAGTCGAACCATGTCATATTTAAGTTAAGCTAAGTAAGCTGGGTAAATTATTTTAATATAGTTAAATTTCCTGAGATTTTCTTTGAGTCACAATAAAAATATCTTTTCTACACAGTGAAATTCTTGTTGGCTTTGCTTCTTACTGGTTGTTTGGGCCTGCAAAACTGTATGCCTTCATTTCCTCATTTGTCAAATATGAATAACACTTCCTACCTCCAGCAGGTGTTGTGAGGGTTACATGAAAGTACAGTTGCCGGTATATAAGAAGCAGAGAGAGTAAACTCTCCTATGCATGTTGAAGGAACTAGCTGAATTATCTTGTCAATGTGTACACTGTTCCAGACTGGCCACCAGGCATCCTAGCTAGAAGATGAGTATTCTCTCCTCTGTCTTCTAGACACATTTTAATCTTCCCTCTATCCTTCAAGGTAGCTTCCAAACTGGTGGTTAAAGCAGTTCCGGGTAACATCCAAAGACCTAACAAGAGCACTCAGGGAACAAACTGATACACAGGAACTTTGTGGCCTCTCTGTGGTTGGGGAGAACACTGATTACCCCAATACCAACAGAAAAATCCAAAGGGCCCCTCACAATTTCTCAGTCCCTTCATTGTAGAGATCCAATAAGGTGGCCACTCACAACAGTTGCATTCCTATGGGTAGATATTACCGGATTTCCATGATTAAAATTATGTGATTCACAACAGCCAGGACATGGAAGCAACCTAAATGTCTATCAGCAGAGAGATGGATAAAGAGGGATGGTACCTATATATAATGGAATCCTATTCAGCCATTAAAAGGAATGAAACTGGGTCATTTGTAGAGTCGTGGATGGACCTAGAAACTGTCCTACAGAGTAAAGTAAGTCAAAAAAACAAATATTATATATTAATGTATATGTATGGAATCTAGAAAACGGTATTGTTGCTTAAGTCACCAAGTCATGTCCAACTCTTTTGTGACCCCATGGACTGTAGCCCACCAGGCTCCTCTGTCTATGGAATTTTCCAGGTAAGAATACTAGAGTGGATTGCCATTGCTTTCTCCAGGGGATCTTCCGGACCTACATCTCCAGCACCACGCGCAGATTCTTTACTGTCTGAACCACCAGGGAAACCCCAAATATGGTATCAGTTCAGTTCAGTCACTCAGTCGTGTCCAACTCTTTGAGACCCCATGAATCGCAGCACGCCAGGCCTCCGTGTCCATCACCAACTCCCGGAGTTCACTCAGACTCACATCCATCGAGTCGGTGATACCATCCAGCCATCTCATCCTCTGTCGTCCCCTTCTCCTCCTGCCCCCAATCCCTCCCAGCATCAGAGTCTTTTCCAATGAGTCAACTCTTCTCATGAGGTGGCCAAAGTACTGGAGTTTCAACTTTAGCATCATTCTTTCCAAAGAAATCCCAGGGTTGATCTCCTTCAGAATGGACTGGTTGGATCTCCTTGCAGTCCAAGGGACTCTCCAGAGTCTTCTCCAACACCACAGTTCAAAAGCATCAATAGTTCGGCACTCAGCCTTCTTCACAGTCTAACTCTCACATCCATACATGATCACTGGAAAAACTATAGCCTTGACTAGATAGACATTTGTTGGCAAAGTAATGTCTCTGCTTTTGAATATGCTATCTAGGTTGGTCATAACTTTTCTTCCAAGGAGTAACGTCTTTTAATGTCATGGCTGCAGTCACCATCTGCAGTGATTTTGGAGCCTCCCCCCAAAATAAAGTCTGACACTGTTTCCACTGTGTCCCATCTATTTCCCATGAAGTGATGGGACCGGATGCCATGATCTTTGTTTTCTGAATGTTGAGCTTTAAGCCAACTTTTTCGCTCTCCTCTTTCACTTTCATCAAGAGGCTTTTTAGTTCCTCTTCACTTTCTGCCATAAGGGTGGTGTCATCTGCATATCTGAGGTGATTGATATTTCTCCTGGCAATCTTGATTCCAGCTTGTGCTACATCCAGTCCAGCATTTCCCATGATGTACTCTGCATAGAAGTTAAATAAGCAGGGTGACAATATACAGCCTTGACGTACTCCTTTTCCTATTTGGAACCAGTCTATTGTTCCATGTCCAGTTCTAACTGTTGCTTCGTGACCTGCATACAGATTTCTCAAGAGGCAGGTCCGGTGGCCTGGTATTCCCATCTCTCTCAGAATTTTCCACAGTTTCTTGTGATCCACACAGTCAAAGGCTTTGGCATAGTCAATAAAGCAGAAATAGATGTTTTTCTGGAACTCTCTTGCTTTTTCCATGATCCAGAGGATGATCTTATTTGCAAAGCAAAAATACAGACACAGACATAGAAGACAAACATATGGATACTAAGGGAGAAAGGGGGTGGGATGAATTGGGAGACTGGGGTTGAGATATATATATATATGCATACATACACACACACTAAAGATACTACTCACGAAACAGAGCACTAATGAGAACCTACTGTATAGCACTATGAGCTCTTACTTCTCTGTAGTGACCAAAATGGGAAGGAAATCCAAAAAAGAGGGGGTATATGTATAGCTGATTCATTTTGCTGTACAGTAGAAGCTAACACAACATTGTAAAGCATCTAATACATCCCAATAAAAATTAATTTAAAGGAAGGTTGGAGAGAACTGTAGGTCCCATAAAATTTCTCTACTAGGTGGTATATTACAATGAAACGAGGCACAAAATAGTCACACAATCTGTTACAAGCTTAGGGAAGTTTCAGTTCTCTTTCCTATAGGTACTGCAACAAGCAGTAAGGTTGAAAGTTTGCATGGAGGTAGATGCCACAGTTTTTTAGAAGCCAGAGATCAAGCACCTTCTGGTCCAATCAGGTAACAGAATCCTTGAGCTGGAAAGTCTTAGTGAAGGATATCCATTTGCTGGATTCACAAAAATGTTTATACCTCTTCATGCAAGAGCAGAAAAACATCTTGTCAATCTTCATAACTAGAATGAAGAACCATCCATCCTATCCCTGAAAATATATCTAGTCTCCCTTATGCTGACTGATGGACTCTAGTCTATATTTAGGCCCTTGCTGCTACCTCTTCAGGAGAATGAATTCCAAGCTGCTGCTGCTGCTAAGTGGCTTCAGTCATGTCCGACTCTGTGCGACTCCATTTCCGGCCTCCCACCAGGCTAGAGTCTTTCAAATGCTAACTTCTCCTGGAGTTGTTATTGCTGTTGTTCCGTTGCTAAAGTGGTGTCTGACCCTTTGTGACCCCATGGATTGAAGCATGACAGGTTCCTCTGTCCTTCACTATCTCCTAGAGTCTCCCCAAATTCATTCATGTCCACTGAGTTAGTGATGCCATTCAACCATCTCATTCTCTGTTGTCCCCTTCTCCTTCAATCTTTCCCAGCATCAGGGTCTTTTCCAATGAGTTGGCTCTTAGCATCAGGTGGCCAAAATACTGGCGCTTCAGGTTCAAAATCAGTCCTTCCAATACTCAGGGTTGATTTTCTCCAGGATAGACTGATTTGATCTCCTTGCAGTCCAAGAGACTCTTCAAGAGTCTTCTCCAACACCACAATTTGAAAGCATCAATTCTTTGGTGCTCAGCCAAAGAATTCTTTATGGTCTGACTCTCATATCTGCACGTGACTACTGGAAAAACCATAGCTTTGATTACACGGACCTTTGTCGGCAAAGTGATGTCTTCACTTTTTAATATGCTGTCTAGGTTTGTCAAAGTTTTCTTTAATTCCTAACCAGGGAACTTTATATGATAACTCTCTGCCATTGGACTACAGATTAATTTATAGGAACACTACCACACCATGATGTGGGAATACAAAAACATCTTTTTACTCCTCTTAGGGTCTGACAACGTGACTGACTTTTCCTTCTAGGAAATTTCGCTTCTCTCAGCTCTGGGTCATGGCCCAGTGGGTGTGGGATCTGCCTCAGGAACTCTTCCACAGGGTGAGGCTCATCTTGCTGCTTTGGCTGCAGAGTAAAGCCACGTGTGATCACTAAGAACACGTGCCTTGGTTACTGGAAGCCACAGAGATTGGAGTCACATCACCACAACATTGCTTGGCCAAAATTTACTAACACAATATGCCTGGGAAAACTCAAAAGCAGGCAAGGGAGGCATGTGGGATGGAGGAGACAAGAATGGGAAGAGTCAGTGTGCTGACAGCTGGCTTGTGGGCACATGGAGGATGCATTATGCAACTCTAATTCTGTCAATAGTTGAAAATAACCTGGAACGAACACACTTAAAAGTTAGGGCTTTGACTTGTGGGTGTGAGAACTGTTTTCCAGCTACACAACATGAAGAAGGACATTCTAGATCTTTCTTTACTCCTTGAAATCCTGCTTTGGTATAGGACAGTGCAGGAAGTTAGCACATGAACCAGAAGATCAATTACGACACCAAGGTGTGGCACTCACAAACATTAAGATTCAGTCACATGTACTTTTTAAATTGCTAACAGATCTGTAACAGTTTCTTGGGCTTCCCAGGTGGTGCAGTGGTAAAGAATCTGCCCACAAGGCAGGAGATGAAGGTTCGATCCCTGGGTCGGGAAGGTCTCCTGGAGAAGAAAATGGCAACCCAGTCCAGTATTCTTGCCTGAAGAATCTCATGGACAAAGGAGCCTGGTGGGTTACACTCCATAGCTTTGCAAAGAGTCAGACACCACTTAGCAACTAAACAACAATTCCTTAATATCCTCAGATAAAGGGGTTAACACCTCCAATTGTTCTTCGAGAGCACAGAATCCCAGGCTGTAGGCAACTCAGATGTGCAGGGGCTGAAATGAGGAGGAGGGTTCAATTCCAGGGCTTCCTTAGGTGAGCTTCCAGGGGTCCATGTACATCCGCTGTCTTCTCCTACATGTGGGAACACAATTCCCAGGTCCATCTGCCAGGCTGAGGGTGGGGGTGGATCACAGCCCAGGGAGCACCTCCTGGTCCTGCCAACCTGTCACTAATGAGCAGTGTTCCGGAAAATGCTATTTCCTTGAGGCTGGAGGAAGCGCAGTCCGCTCCAACACACATGCTGGGCCTGACTTCATCATCCTGTGAGACTACCAGGGTGCGGGGAGGAGGCAGAACAGAGTCTTGGGGCGCTGAGTGCCAGAAGGAAACAAGAGGAGTTGAAGCCGGAAACCAAAGGCATGGCAGCCCTACCAACTCATCATCAAGGGGAGTGGGACCCCTGAGGGCAGAGCAGAGGAGAGGAGGGGTGAGGGCGTTGGGAGTAGGGGGCATATGAAGGGTCAGCCTCCCCCACCCACCACGGCAGCTTGGAGGCCCTCCCCCCAGGGCACCCTCAGGCGTGCACTGGCTCTCCCTGGGGCAGCTGTGGTGGCCTTTAAGGTGATTTTAGCTCTAAGTTTCAACTAATGTTTGCTGAGCTCTGTGTTCCAGGCAGTGAGGTTTGACAACTCCATTTACATTCAGGTATGAATTCATTCAGCTCGAACCATCTCACTCAAAAGAAATCACTCAAAGCTCACCAATCCCCCAGCCCCCAAAGAGGCTCCCTCTGTAGCTCAGGCAGATGGAAAAGAAAAAGATATAAATGAACAGAAACAGATGACATACCGTTTATAAAGATGACGTCTTCATAAGGGGATTCAGGTGCCACATTCTCAAAGATGAAATACTTGGCTCAATAGACTCATCTTAAATGAATTTTCTAGCTCACAGATAATATGCTGGATTTTAGGAGGGAAAAGCAGAAGGAACAAGCCTATCAGAGGCTCCCTCACTCCCTCCAGGTTTAGTGGGAAGATCTATGGGCCCAATCTAAGATCTCCGGGACTTCCCTGGTGGTCCAGTTGCTAAGACTCCACGCTCCCAATGCAGGGGGCCAGGGTTCGATCCCTGGTCAGGGAACTATATCTCACGTGCTGCAACTGAGACCCGGTGCAGCCAAATAAACATGAAAGCAAACAAAGAAACAAACAAAAACATGCACTTCTTTCTACTGGTTCAATATGTTGTTGTTCAGTTGCCAAGTTGTATCTGACTCTTTGTGATGCCACGGACTGTAGCACTCTAGGCCTCCCTGTCTCTCATCATCTCCTGGAGTTTGCACAAGTTCATGTCCATCGAACCGGTGATACCATCCAACCGTCTCATCCTGTCAGCCTCTTCTCCTTCTGTCTTCAATCTGTCCCAGCATCACGGTCTTTTCCAATGAGTTAGCTCTTCCCATCAGGTAACCGAAGTATTGGAACTTCAGCATCAGCGTTAGTCCTTCCAATGAATATTCAGGACTGATTTCCTTTAGGATGGACTGGTTTGATCTCCTTGCTGTTCAAGGGACTCTCGAGAGTCTTCTCCAGCACCACAGGTAGAAAGCATCAGTTCTTTCCAGTAGTCATGTATGGATGTGAGATTTGGACCATAAAGAAGGCAGAATGCCAAAGAATTGATGCTTTTGAACTGTGATTCAACATGAGCTCCAACCAAACCATTGTGTTCAAATGAGTCCATCTCCTTTAGGTCGCCAGTGGCTTTCATTTTGTGAAAATCCCCAAGTAGCTTCATTCTCACGCTTCTCAACCTCTAACCATCACTGGATCAAGCTGACAGCCCCCTCCCCCACCCCGACTAACCCCTCCTGAAACACTCTCTTCTCTCGGCTTCTCCCTTCCATTCAGTGTCTCCCAGCTCACAGACCCTCCTCAGGGTCCTTCTCTGTGGTGAGCCTGCCTGACTTGAGACCTCCAGGACTTACCCCTCAACTATACTCACTACCAGCCCCAGACTATGGCCACCCAAGAGCCATAAGCCAAGTCTGCTTATGACTCATCAGCAGCATCTCATCTTTGAGGCAGTTCTGTCTTGGATGAGCTCATCCAGACACAAGGTTGTAAGTTCCATCTTTATACCTACGGCTCTTCGACCTGGCTGCACATTAGCTTCACCTGGGGAACTCTTAAATGCCTTAGAGATTTCATTTCAGTTGGTCTGGGGTGGAGTGCAGATGCTGGTATATGTTTTTTCACTATTGTAATGACTCCCAAGTTTACTTGTCCTCCCCTCTATTTTGGTCACTTCCCAGGTGGCGCTAGTGGTAAAGAACTCACCTGCTAATGTAGGAGACATAAGAGACGTGGGTTCAATCCCTGGGTTGGGAAGATCCCCTGGAGAAGGGCATGTCAACCCACTCTAGTTATTCTTGCCTGGAGAACCCCATAGACAGAGGAGCCTGGCGGGCTACAGTCCATGGGGTCACAAAGAGTCGGACACAAATGAAGAGACTTAGCCCATCTATTCTGAGCTTTTAAATTCATGCCTAACGTCCTATTCGAAGTCCCATCTTTAGAGGTGTGACACAGGTGTCTCAGTTAACATATCCGAAAAGGTGTCTCCATTATGTCATACTCAGAACCATCTCTGCCCCGACCATCACCTCTCTGAAAAACTCAGCCCACACCGGCCCCTCCCCTAGTCTGCACGCATGCCACGTTGCTCCAGTCGTGTCCAACTCTTTGTGACCCTATGAACTGTAACCCGCCGGGCTCCTCTGTCCATGGGGTTGGATTCCCCAGGGAAGAATACTGGAGTGGGTTGCCACGCCCCGCTCCAGGGGCTCTTCCCAACCCAGGGATGAAACCTGTGTCTCTTACGTCTCATGCATTTGCAGGTGGGTTCTTTACCACTAGTGCCACCTGGGAGGCCCTCCCCTAGTCTAGTCTTCCTGGTTGCAGTTAACAGTACTGACATCTGGTTCTTCAGCCCAAACACCATGGAGATCTTTAAAAAAATTTTTTTTTCCCTGTGTCTCCAACCTCTAATCGATCAGCAAATCTGATCGGTTCTACTTCCCAAATAGGTTCTACATCAGAGCACTCTTCATCATCCTCCCTGCTGCCGATCCACGCCACGTGGTTACTCTCCTGGAGCCCTTTTTACCCACCTCCAAGCCCTCCCCACACTTCCACTGCTCCAGCCCCGGATGTATGCCCAGGCTGTGAGACACTTGGGTTCCTTTCCTGTAGCTGCCTTCACACGTTCCCACCAACCTGGTGGCTCAAAACGGCAGAAAAGTAATTTTTTGGGGGGAGCCAGAAGTCTGAAACCAAGATGCTGCCAGGGTTGTACAGTCTCCGAAGGCTCCAGGGAAGGCTCCCTCCTTGCTCTCCCAGATTCTGGTGGTCCTAGGCCTCCAGGAAGGCAGCCTCCTGGAGGTTCGTGGCCATGTCACCCCAGTGTCTGCCTACAGCTCCATCGGGCCTTCCCTCCGCATCATCTGCACATCCCCTCTTCTGTCTCGTTATCAGGACACCTCTTATGGCAGTTAGGGCCCATCCTGGTGATCTCACCGGGAGATGTGTAACCCAGTGACACCTGCAAGGACTCTTTCCAAATAAGGTGATAGGATCCAGGCTTAAGACACTGACATCGACTTGGGGACCACCATTCATCCCACTTCAGTACTCGAAGGCTGTCTTTTTCAAGTATTGACTATTTACTTGGCTGTGCTGGGTCTTAGTTGTGGCACACAGGATCTTTTCGTTTCTACACGTGCGACCTAGTTCCCTGACCAGGGACCACACTGGGGCTCCCTGCATTGGGAGAGCAGCGCCTTGGCCCCTGGATCATGAGGGAAGTCCCAAGGTTACTTTTCTGTAATGAAAACCAAATCCCATCTTTCTTCAGATTAAAATCCTCCAACGACTTTTCAGTGCAAATATTGGAAATACAGCACAATCTAGACTCATGGCCATGATATATAGGACCGCACGGACTTCCCTGGTGGTTCAGCTGGTAGAGACCACCTGTAGCGCAGGAGACCTGGGTTAGATCTTTGGGTCATGACGATCCCCTGGAGAGGAAACGGCAACCCACTCCAGCATTCTTGCCTGAAGAATTCCACAGACAGAGGAGCCTGGCAGGCTGTATGGTCCATGGGGTCACAAAGAGACACGCCTGAACGACTAACACTTTCACTTTCATAGGACTGTATGGGACGTGAACCTCGAGTACTTCTCTGAGCAAACTTCCTACTATACTTCCCTAACATACTACCCTCTAGACACACCGGCCTTTGTCTCCTCTTCAAAAAGTCCAAGGTCTATCATAGGAGCGACTCCTTTTCTTCACTCAGGTCTCAGACCAATACCACTGCCTCAAGAAAGGGCTTCAGGGCACCCTCGCTAACACGGTCCCATCCCCTCTCAAGGCTCTGATGCCACTACCCCATCTCAGTTTCCCGTCGCACCAAATATCACCTTACTTAATTACATACTAACTAAGATGTCTTATCGACTGTTTCAAGCCTAAGTGCCTAGAAGAGCCACTTGATCAGTAGGGAGCACTGAATAACTGTTTGTGGACTATATATAAGAGTTCACAGCGTATCTGTTTAAAAAGCACCATGAATGTCCCTGATACGGCCGGCAGTTTTATTGTCAAGACATGTGAACTGCGAAAGCTCCTTTGGGATTGGGACAGCACAGACGATTCTGTTGTCTTATTCTTTCCCTCCGCAGTCTAAACAGTCTACACTGAGAGTGGCTGGGGAGAGCAGGTGAACTCAGATGATGATGTGAGCTATGTGTGTGTGTTAGTTGCTCAGTTGTGTCCAACTCTTTGTGATCCTATGGACTGTAGCCTACCAGGCTCCTCTGTCCATGGAATTCTCCAGGCAAGAATACTGGAGTGGGTTGACACAGAGCTGTGATGTATATGAATTCGACATCACATCACGCAAAGGGGAGGGGTGTGGAGGAGTCATGACGGTTCCTGCCACGCTGGTCCAACACCCCATCAGCAGCCGGAACCCAGCTATGAAGTCCAGGTCTCCATGCCTCCTCCTCTGTAAAAGAGGAATTCTGCAAACAAGGAGTGACAGGTTTCACAGCCCGAGTACTCGGTAAGGAAAGAGAAGCATGGCTAGGGCGGAGGCGCAGTGCTTAAAGGGAACCCACTCTGGGGAAAGTGTTTGCTAACAGGGGTGCATCAGAAGACCTTATACTCTGGAGTGCAATGTCAAACTATGAACTAAGGTTGACATGAATTCCATCAATGTACAAATCTTGATGAAGGTGAAACAGGAGAGTGAAAAAGCTGGCTTAAAACTCAACATTCAAAAACTGAAGATCAGGGCATCCAGTCCCATCACTTCATGGCAAACAGATGGGGAAACAACGGAAAGAGTGACAGACCTTATATTTCTTGGGCTCCAAAATCACTGCAGATGGTGACCGCAGCCATGAAATTAAAAGACGCCTCCTCCTTGGAAGAAAAGCTATGACCAACCTAGACAGCATATTAAAAAGCAGAGACACTACTTTGCCAACTAAGGTCCATCTAGCCAAGGCCATGGTTTTTCCAGTAGTCATGTATGGGTGTGAGAGTTGGACTGTGAAGAAAGCTGAGCACTGAAGAATTGATGCTTTTGAACTGTGGTGTTGGAGAAGACTCTTGAGAGTCCCTTGGACTGCAGGGAGATCCAACCAGTCCATCCCAAAGGAAATAAATTTTGAATTTTCATTGGGAGGACTGATGATGAAGCTGAAGATCCAAACTTTGGCCACCTGATGGGAAGAGCCGACTCATTAAAATAAAACCCTGATGCTGGGAAAGATTGAAGGCAGGAGGAGAAGGGGATGACAGAGGTTGAGATGGCTGGACGGCATCACCAACTGCAGGGACAGGAGTTTAAGCAAGCCCCGGGAGATGGTGAAGGACAGGGAGGCCTGCGTGTGTGCTGCAGCCCATGTGCTCGCAAAGAGACACACGACTGAGCGACTGAACTACAATGGGGTAAAGTGAGTGCAGCACCCTGTCACCCTGGACTCCAACAAGATATTTTATTTCAACGAGTACCTACTCCCCACCCACCCATGCCCCACAAAGTCCCTCATTTCTGTATATATTCCACCCCAACATATCCCCCATCAGACCCAGTCGCCAGTTCCCAGCCACCCAGGGGCAAATAGATTGGGACTACCTCTGACCCAGCAAATGTACGAATGAACCAGAAAGCTCACCCCTCAAACCAGCTTGGGGACGGCTCCACTGTCCACCCACCAGCTACCTGAGAGTAATCCCCAACTCATAGCCTGCCACTGCCATGCAGGGGGCACCCAGAGCCCCTGGCTTTGGGAGAACTGCTCCGGCTCCTTGCTTTTTCTGTCGTCATCAGGTTGAGGGTTCATCATCCCCGCTCTGTGCTCAGGGCCCTCAGCGGCTTTCCTCCCGCTCTGCACCCCTCTCGCTGCCATTTCTCACTGCAAAAGGCAAAGGCTCAGACCCCGAGGTGAATGCTTGGGGCCCGTCAGTCAGCCTCACTGCCTGCTCAGGGCTGATCAAAGGGAATCTGGAGATGCTCCCAGAACATCTCCTGCCCTTCATGCTTGCCCAGTTTCACATGGCTGCTCCCTTTCGTCTTTCTGAACTGTCCCCATACTCCCTGTCTCTGCTCTGTGCCCGCAGCATTGCTGTGACAACCCCCAAGGCACACAGCCCTTCCCCCACTACCGTCCCTACCAGAGGCTGGCAGAGGCACCCAGTTCTTGTCCTCATCACCCTGCAAGCCAGGAGTGACCTCATAGCATAGTTCTGGATAATCAGATCTACATGGAAATGTGCTGGAGGGAAGTTGGTCTGGGTGACCTTTGTTCCTGCTTTATCACCAATAGTTGGTAGCCATCCTGTGATGCTGAGGGCCTGGCCCGAGGGTGATGGGCGACAGGCAGGAAGGATCTGCCATGCTGAAGAGCTTAGACCAGTGCCAGCTAGACCAACTGCTCACTGCCAGATGCTAGGAGAAAAATCACCCCCCCCACCCCCCGCAACCAACACACCACTTTAAGCCACTATAAACTGGGATTTTTATTTACTGAAGCTGAAAGCAATCTTAATTGATAGTCACTTGTATTATAATAATCGTCTACATGTTTCTCTAAGATATGTTTGATTTCTTCTAATTCTGAAATCCTAGCACAGGGCCTTGCATAAGGCAAGCTAATGAAGGCTTTAACCTCAGAGGTGTTGCTTATGGGGAAAGCAGTTAGAAGAGGCTGTTCTAGGCAGACACGAGACAGAACTGACACTTATTCTCAACATTTTCCCAGAAAATCACCTCTTTCAGAGCAATTTCCAAGAGCACTTTCAGAGATTAAAAATTCATATGCAGACAACAGACTTGTGGTTGCCAAAAGGGAGGACAGAAGTAGGGGAGGGATGAATTGGGACTTTAGGGTGAGCAGATGCAAACTATTATATATAAGATGGATAAACAACCAGGTCCTACTATACAGCACAGGTTACACTCAATATCCTGTGATAAAGTGTAATGGAAAAGAATAAGAATGTATATGTATAACTGAACCACTTTGCTGCAATAGAAATTAACACAACATTGTAAATCAATTATACTTCAATAAAATAAAATTTAAAAATATGTATGTAAACTATTACCAAATTTCCATCATAGGGATATTAGTTCACTGGATAAGAAAACAACTTTTGGAGCCAATTCATTAGCTCTAATTAATGACTTCCAAGTCTGTTCTGTCTTTCCATGGAGAAGAAATAAGAACTAGAATGAGTCTACTAGGTCAGAAGCCAAGCTGGACTTCCACACTGTTCCTGAGAGTTCAGCACTGAGAATTTCAACTGCTCCTTTGTTCCTCACCTTTATCTGCTCACCTACAATAAATCAGGCTCAGAGTTCAGCCCACACTGACAATACTGCACAACAGCTAGTTCTTATACGTGTTTTCTCACCTTTTCAAAACTATTCATGGTGCCAAGAAAGTTCTATGTTATCAGAGGAGCATATTTCCAATGTTACCAAAAACTCTTCCAACCAGTATCATATGGTTTTCTCTCTCTATTGCTTTCCACAAACCTGGGAGACTTGTTTTTCTGTTTGGACAAGAGAATTCTTATCTCAGATCTCTCTTTGGAAAGAGAGCTTACAGTCCCTTTTGCAAATCCTCCTTGAAAAGATGAGACTGGTGAAAAAATAGCAGGACTCATCACCTACTCCTCCCCAGCCAGAGCTCAATTTCTAATCCGTTTTTTCCCATTCACCCTGAAACCCCAGGTCAGCAGCTGCAGAGGGCAAGAATGAGGCAGAGGGAGAGTGGCACAGAGGATCTGGGCAGAGGAGTGCGAACTAGAGGAAGGAACCAGCATTCAGTACTTTTCAGGAAGGATTTTTCAGGATAAAAGTTAGGAGTACTAAAACTAAACCCAAACCACAACCCAGTAGTGAACACGAACAAACTGAGACTGGCTGGGACCTGGAATGCTTTGCTGCAGTGCTTGCATCTGGACAGATGTCTCCTGGGCTCCCCGAGAGATAGAATACAAAGAAACTATAAGTGAATAAAAATACCTGCCTGCACCCTGCAGAGTAAGGGCAAATTAGGGACAACAAGATACAAAAAGACCAAAAACCCAACTGCCACTTCTGAGGAGCCAGGAGCAAAAGCAGGGGGTTGGGAGCAAAAGCAGGGTACCTCTCATGCCCCCTGCACACACCACCACCTAAAGGTGGGCAAACAATCTAAGTCAGCCCTCCAGCTCGACCCCTGGACACTGCACACTGGACACTCCCAGAGACCCCTACCCTCATCGTCCTTTGTGGAGTGAGCAAACAAGAGAACATGTTGTTTCTTCTTGCTCCCCACTCCACCCGCTTCAGCAGGGGCCCCAATAAAGCCTTGCCTGAATTTGTCTGGTCTCTGATCAATTTCTATTGATTAAGGAGGCCAAGACCCCTGTCAGCTGAGTCATGAACACAATACCAAGTTCATGAGTTGACTGCCTCTGTTCTTTTAAACACTGGACAGTCTAAAAAGCACTGATTCTCCCCCTAGATATTATCGGGAAAAGGATCAAATGCTCAACACAAACACACGGGGAATGTTTATAATCTGTCAGATTCTCCTACTTTAAATATTATTGGGAGATAAATGAGAAGGCAATTTAGTGTTAAAATACAAGGTATATCTATGCAATGGGAGAGAACAATTCAACCAAGCAACATAAAAGGTGGAAAATCAACCCTTCTTATAAATGGCTCAAAATACGACACACCTATTATATGCCAAACACACAGAGATGCTGCAGGTTGTTCAAAGAGACACAGGACCGACTACGCTCTTCTTGTCTTATGAAAGATATAGTTGTTGAAACAAAAGAGAACATTTAAAACAAAAAACTATTATTAGGGGAACAGTGAGTGGTTAGAAATGCTCTATATAAGAAAAAAAGAGGTAGGCATGTGAAGCCAATGACACGCTCAGTCGCTCAGCTGTGTCCGACTCTGCAACCCAATGGACTGTAGCCCACCAGGATGCTCTGTCCATGGGATTTTCCAGGCAAGAATACTGGAGTGGGTTGCCATTTCCTCCTCCAGAGGATCTGCTTGACCCAGGAATTGAACCCTCAACTCCCAGGTCTCATGAACTGGCAGGCGGATTCTTTCCCACTGTGCCACCGGGGAAACTCGATTTAGGGTTATGTGGCTGAAAAGCTCAAATCCTATACATTTGCCTCTTCTTTTGGTGCCTCAGGACTGAAGCCCAATCCCAGCGTCAACGGTCTTGAGTAAATATATACCAGGGTGAAATATATAAAGACTTTGGAAGACTTTGGTCAGAAGACACTAATCATCACTGGGTTTCTATTTTATTTTCCCAAAAAGAGACTGGCATCATTTGTTTTATGGGCAATTACCCTGAGGGAGCAGGAAGATGTATCTGCCATTTCTGTGGACACATGCTACCGCACAGAGCCAGACGTAGGAAGGACAAGCTGCTTGATAGAATCACACGAATTCTTCCCTTTCTAAAAATATTAGTTCCTGGCATAAAACACTTTCCCGAGTGTGGTTCAGCTTAGTCACGGAGCCGACGGAGCAGAGCTGGGATAGTCATCACGTCCTGCCTCCCACCAGCTGGGGCCCCACAGCCTGCGCCTGCGCAGTAGGGCGGCTCAGCCAGAAAGAGCACAGAGCACCTCGAGGCGAGGAGGCTGGGAGGCCAGGAGGGGAGGAGGCTGGGAGGCCAGGAGGGGAGGAGGCTGGGAGGCCAGGAGGGGAGGAGGCTGGGAGGCCAGGAGCGGTGGAGGCTGGGGCCTGGGCGCCCCGCTGCACAGCGGCCTCCAGAATCCGCCGTCGCTGCACAGCACTGCGCAACAGAGTTCCTTCTGCAGCGCTTCCGCCCATCTGTCTTAGCAAACATACTCACTTCTACTAAGCCATCATTTCCTCAACAGATTTCTGTTTTGGAAACACCATTAAATAAAACACAAAGAGAGAAAGAGTCACTTTGTTTTCCTAACCCGCATCTTTGTATGACCTCATTAAAGAGAAGCAGAGAGCCTCCTGCTTAGGGTGAGCACACTCACCATAGTCTGCGGGAAAGTGAAGGCATGTGCAGTCCCCTCCCCCGCCTTTTAAGCACCTCAAATCTAATGCTAACTTGGCTTTGTTTTACTGTTTAAGACAGTAAGAGTGAATATCCAAATCAGGGTTTTATTAATTTTAAAAATCAATGCCCTCTTTGGATAAACAAAACTAGAGTAATTTCCATCATGGAGTGGGGAGGGAAGGGATAACTGTGTTTTTCCACAGCCCAGAATATTCCCTCAAACATTAATTTCTGTCATCTGTATTGTAACAGGGAAGAACAAATCTGACTCCATCTGGACCTGGGCGTTTTGTTTTTCTTTTTGTTTTTTACTTTCAGCTTTGTCTCCTATTGCTTTTGCTACAAGTTAAAGAATGTTGTCTCATAACCTGAAATACACAGGACAACCCAAGGCTCTGACCCTTAAAAGCTAATACTTTCCCATTTCTAAAGAGACAAAAAGTTGCAAAACACAACATTTGCCTTGTTGGAGGTTTACAGGAACATTCTGACCTGACCTATGTGGATTGCTGCAAGAACAAAGGATTTCCACACCAAGAAGTTTGCACCAACCAGCCATTCCACTCCCTTTTGGTATAAAAGAAGCCTGAATTCTAACTTAATCAATTGAATCAACATCTCTTTGGGACACTAGTCCACCATCTTCTCAGTCTGCTGACTTTCCGAATAAAGTCAATGTTCCTTGTCCCAACAACTTCTCTCTCAATTTAATGCCTTGTTGTATGGTGAGTAGAATGAGCTTTGAGTTGGTGAACAGCATGATAAATAATAATTATAAAATATAATAGTATTCAAACTGTATCTCCCTCTCCCGATGTAGCCACTGAGAAGTCCTTAAATGGTGTTTCCAATAAATAGAACCATTTAAAATGCAAAATGAATTTCTGCTCCCCAAATGACTGAACTGAATTTATGTATTTGTGTACATATATATTTTCTTTTTGCCTGCACTGGGTCTTCTTTGCTGCGTGTGGCCTTTTCTAGTTGTGGTGACTGGAGGCTATTCTCTAGTTGCGGTGCACAGGCTTTTCACTGCGGTTGCTTCTCTTCTTGCAGAGCACCAGCTCAAGGGCTCATGAGATTCAGTAGTTGTGGCTCACGGGCTGTACAGCGCGGGCTCTGCAGTTGTGGCACATGGGCTTGGTTGTCCCATAGCATGTGGAATCTTCCTGAAGCAGGGATTGAACCCATGTCCTCTGCATTGGCAGGAGGAGTCTTGACCACTGGACCACCAGGGAAGTCCTGAATTTTTTTACTTTTAATCCAGATTTTCCCAAAGCAATATTACATTCTAACTATTCCTAACTAACTAATAAAGCAGAATTCCTACTGTGCAGGTTTTGTAAAGGTGAAATCTCATCGCTGGTCAGCCCTGGGAAATATACCACAGTCACAAAGGTCCCACTGCAAGCTTGGTAATTCTGTGCTTATGAAAAGACAAACAAACAATGCCAAATGGAAATTTTAATTTGAATGACCTGAGGGGGCTAGCTTGGTGAAAACTGAGAGATAGGCAGAAACACTGGTTAAGTATGGGTTTTTAAGTTCTTTTGTTTCAAATTTTCCTTACATTTTCATCCCACTGAGCAAACATAAGCCAACAGAAAAGACTTCCCACAAAAACCCAGAAGCATATTTCCCTACCTGGAAAATGACTGCCAACTTTTCTGTTTTTAAGGCTAGCTTTGCACCCAGGTAGGAGGTCGCAGCCCCATGCACCTACCAGTACCCGCCGCAGCAGGTTTTCCTTCTTTCCACAGACAGCGCTGCTCTCTCATCTTAAAGAAGCAGGTAGCCGTCCCCCTGATCCTCCACTTCCCTGCCAGCTACTGCTCAGTTTCCTGCTCCTCTCTGTAGCAAAACCATAAACCATTATCCACCGCCTACCTCCAATTCCTATTCCTCTCTCTCTGTTTAATAGACTTTACTTTGTAGAGCAGGACCATTCACAGCAAATTTGAGCAGAAGGTACAGAGAGTCCCCATAGATGCCCTGACTCCACACAGCTCCCCCGTGATCAGCATCCCTTATCAGAGTGATGTATTTATTACAACTGATGGACCTACGCCAACATATCATTATGACCAGATGTCCACAGTTTACCTTGGGGTTCACTCTTGGTGTTGTGCATTCTATGGGTTTGACAAATGTATGCATCATTATAGGACCATACAGAATAGCTGCTCCTTGCCCTAAAAATTCTGTGTTTCACCTATTCACCTCTTTCCCATCCCCTGGACACTACTTTTTGCTGTCTCCATAGTTTCATCTTTTCCAGAATGTCCTATAGCTGGAATCATACAGTATGTAGCCTTTTCAGATTAGCTTCTTTCACTCAGCAATATGTAGTTAAGGTTCTTCTATGTCTCTCCATGCCTCGATAGCTCATTTCTTCTTAGTACTGAGCCATGTTCCATTGTCTGGAGGTTCCACGATTTATCCATTCACCCACTGAAGGACACGCTCTCATTTTCTTTCCAATCTTACTCAGGTTGGGCTCCACACTGACTCACTGACCTTGCCATTGCTAAATACGACAGCCAGTCTCAGCCTTCACCTCCTCGCAACAACTCTATCACTGATCGCTTGACCTCCAGGCCACGGCAACCACCTGGTTTTCCTGTGACATCACTGACCACCTGAGTCTTTCATTCGACTCCTCCTCTTTCTGACCTCTCCTGTGGAACAGCCCAGACTCATACATCCAGCCCCCTACTCAGTATCTCCACTTGGCCATTACACAGGCATCCAAACATAACACTTTCATAGCTGAGCTCCATCTTGCTTCTACATGGGTTTACCTCCTCTGTTGGTGGCAGCTCCAACTCTACTTCCCTGTATCCAGGCCAAAAGCCCTACAGTCATGCTCATCTCTTCTTGTTCCCTTTCACATGCATCCAATCTAACAGCGAATCTTACATATGTCTCTTCATTAAAGCATGTCCATATTGGACCACGTCTCACCATTCTCCACTCTACTACTACAGTCCAAGTCACCAAAACCTCCCTGATGATCACAGTAATGGTCCACCAACTGGACTCCCTGCTCTGTGCAGCCTCAGACACTCTGCTCTTCAAACAGCAGTACAGCGACCCTGGGAAATGAGTCACATGGTGTTTTTTCCTGCTTCCAATCCTCCAGCAGTGCTTTGCCTCATTCTCTCACAATAACACCCAAGTCTTTATTGTGGCCCATATGGTCCTGCCTGATATGACTCCCATATCGCTCCAATTTCATCTGCTACTTTTACTTAGCTCCAGCCAGACCAGCCGCCTAGCTCCAGGACAGGCTCAGTCGGGGCTCAGGGCTTTTGCATATGCTGTCCCGGCTGCCTGGATGGTCTTTCCTCTAGTATCCATTTGGCTGGCGTAGTCACCAACTTCAGGTCTTTATTCAAAAGCGGCCTATTCGAGGAGCCTCAGCAAAGCACCTTATATAAACTAATGCTGGGAATTCTCTGGTGGTCCAGTAGCTAAGACTCCATGTTTCCAATGTAGGGGGCCTGAGTTCAATCCCTGGTTAAGGAACCAGATCCTGCAGGCCGCAACCATCACCCAGTGCAGCCATAATAAATAAATTAAATGAATAATTAAAAAATAAAATATCAATCTTCTCCTCAATGAAAACCTTGTGTCATCCTTCTCTGCTCTACTTTATTTTTGCTTCTTACTTATTTTATGTAAAATATCTTATAATTTTGTAAGTCACTTATATTAATTATTATCATTTCTCTCTGGACTGTATACCCTACAGTAAGAATTTCAGTCTACATTGTTCCCTGACCTTCCTTCAGCACCTAAAAATGTTCCTGGGAAATGGCAGGTATCAAAAGGTATTTCGTTCAATATGAATAATTTATTCAATATGAATAAATGAGTGAATGAAATAATACTTCACTTGGCAGAAGCAAATTTATAGATTAATCTTTAACAAAAACCCAAAGTACTGGTTTTGTTGGCTCCTTAGTTCATTATTAACTAGATCATATGTGATGTTTCAAAATGTCAAGTAAAAAATACATAGCTGTGATGTTCTACTGGCTTAGATTTTCCATTTTTATTCAACCACTCAAAAATATGAAAAGCAACAAAATGTAATGGTCCTGGAGACAGACTCTGGGTTCCCTTTGGGCAAGGATTGTATTTACTCTGTTTCTCCCCCATATTTCAAGCCTAGCAGAGGATGGCTCACAGCAGGAACTCAAAAGGTATCTGTGGCCTGAATGAACAATAAATAAGGCTTTTATTTTACAATACAGTGTCATTATTTATTGAGCTATGTCAGGGTGAATACAACCTCAGGGGTACTCTCACCCCAGTAGGTATATACACAAACCATTTATATGGAAAAGGTAATTATTTTTCCATTTACAAATTGGTAACTGCTATTAACAGAATATTAAAGTGGTCCCTGAAAAAGAATAAAATATGGGTGTTTACTTACTTCAGATGTTGAGAATTCCATTAAAAAATTTTTTTTAGAAAAAGCTGTTCGCTTCTGATTCACAGCAAACACCGAGCGTAAGGTAGAAAGATTCTCACATGCCCCTGCCCTGACACATGCACGGCCCCCCAAGCATCACCATCCCTCACATAAAACTACCACCCCGGGCTCACGGTTTACGCTAGGGCTCACTCTTGGAGCTGTGCGTTCTGTGGTTTGGGCACGCATCCATCATTAGAGGGCCACACGGAGTAGTTTACTTGTCCTAAAACGCCTCTGTGCTTTGCTGCATTCACCCCTCCCCCTACCAAAAAACAGCTCCATTCTAAAGACTTGGCCTAAACAATGGATAGGTTGGACTGGAGAACCATTTCCATTTAAACATTCTTCCTTTGGCATTAGAACAAAGGGTAGAAGCCTTAAGTACCAATAAGGGTTATGAAACATCAATTTAACTTTGGAAAGAAACAATTCTTTCTCTCTATCAATATTTAAAGTGTCCCATCTGGACAAAGTGACCATTTCAGACTCAGATGGTCTGGATTTTCTTTCAGCTTTGCATTAAGTGATTCCAAAGTGAAAGCGTGAAAGTGAAAGTTGCTCAGTTGTGTCCAACTCTTTGTGACTCCAGGGACTATACAGCCCATGGAATTCCCCAGGCCAGAATAATGGAGTGGGTAGCCTTTCCCTTCTCCAGGGGATCTTCCCAACCCAGGCATCGAACCCAGGTCTCCCGAATTACGGACGAATTCTTTATCAGCTGAGCCACCAAGGAAGCCCAAGAATACTGGAGTGGGTAGCCCTTCCCTTCTCCAGAAGATTTTCCCAACCCAAGAACTGAACTGGGGTCCCCTGCACTGCAGGTGGATTCTTCACCAGCTGAGCCACTAGGGAAGCCTGTGATTTGAAGGAAGGGTAAACACGGGATCTTTAGCAGAAGTTTCCAAAGAAGAACCGGAGGAACTTAAAGTCACTATACGCAAGGTAGTGCATGGCTGTAACAATCCCATGAGTCCTACTTCTGGACACTCAGGCGCTCACACCTCACTCTCTCAAAGAGCCCCCAGGACTGTCTGGGCACTGGAGTTTGAGTCCCATACTCCATTCCCAACTGCTTCCAGTTAAACAGGATATTTACATTCACATCTTTAAGTCTATAGGACCCAGGCTTAAGGAGGCAACACAGTGAGAACAATTCTAAAAAACCGCAAAACGATATACAAATTGCAAAGGAAAAATGTAAATATCCTTATTGAGTGTTTGTGTTTCTTGCTGTCTCCAGATTTAATTCATTGTCACTGCTGAACACTGGTCTTTACAATTTCTTGTACCAGCAAACACTCAGTAAATGAATGAATAAAGGGAACTATTGTTTTGCTGTGTACTGGACTATTCTAAAACTCCTTCTGGGTACAAAAAGCTATAATGGTTCTCCCTTGGCACCTACCATTAATGAGGCTGGGTGTGTTCTTTGTAAATTGTGTGCATCTGATATCATCTCATTTCAAATCGCCTTTCCCACTCTCAAACAAAAACAAACAAAAAATGTATGCCCCAAAAAACAAAACACAGAATTTTTGACACTAGAAACTACCAAAATGTGTCTCCTTCTCAGACTGTCCCTAAACACTAAGTAAATTTAATATTTTACTGGGTATTATTCAAGATTTTAGACAAATTGGCAGCACACTTTAGTTCTTCTATAGAGAAGGATCAAATGGGCATCCAAATTGTCTTATAAAATTGGCAGCTTAAGGAAAGCAGTAAATATTCTTAGATTCAAGAATATTTCTGAATTCCTCAGAAAACCAAACAGTAGGTTTAATGAGCCATCAACATTTCCCAAGTACATTATGTTAATCTGGTTTTTTAAAATGTACTGACCTACATGAGAATGCCCTGGGGAAGAGCCCTAAAATACACACTCTAAATGGAGTTTTCCTCTTAAAATGTTAATTTTCATTACAGTACTTTTACTGTTTCATACTTGACAGAGGATGCAAATGACAAGTCCCTCTACCACAGGGCAGATTTCTAAGAGTCACAAAATGAACCTGAATTGCTTACAACCTTCTCTCCACCTCCCACCCCCTAACCCTGCACCCTCATGTCTCAAGGATCCCACAACTATTTTCATACAGTTCACTCACTGGCAAGGAATAGAGTTTCCACTGAAATGACACATGGAATTAAACCAAAGTTAGAAAGAGCTAACTCTGTAAAGGCCAAGGAGGAAGCTCTGACACTGAGCTACAGGCAGACACTGGACCCTGGAAAGACAGGTTTAAAAATATCTCTAAGAATAGGCAGTATGGTCTCCCAGCTCTTATCTTCAAATGCAAAGACTGTTTTAAGAGATGCTGCTGCTGCTGCTAAGTCGCTTCAGTCGTGTCCAACTCTGTGCGACCCCATAGACGGCAGCCCACCAGGCTCCCCCGTCCCTGGGATTCTCCAGGCAAGAACACTGGAGTGGGTTGCCATTTCCTTCTCCAATGTATGCAAGTGAAAAGTGAAAGTGAAGTTGCTCAGTCGTGTCTGACTCTTAGCAACCCCATGGACTGCAGCCCACCAGGCTCCTCCGTCCATGGGATTTCCCAGGCAAGAGTACTGGAGTGGGGTGCCATTGCCTGTAAGAGATGAGAAGCTTCCAAAAGCTAAGTTCTGAGAGCTGAACTGCAAAAGACCCTGATGTGGAAGAAAACCTGGAGGACAGAGAGAGCAGCTGGCAGGCAGGTCAGGACAGTGAAACAGTGAGTTGCTTCTGGGATGAGGTGTAAACCCAGGATAATCAGGAAAGGTGACCAAGACCACCAAGTAGAACAGCAGAAGGACCCAATTAAGTGCAAGACAAGCCACATTCTGTGTACGGCCTGCAGAATGTGGTCAGCAAGCAGTAGTAGTTACCGGGACCATCAAACCAGATCCACTGGTGAAGTCCAAGCAGCAAACAGAGGACAAATCATTGCCAGGAGGGCCCACAGCAATGTCGCCAGTGGATCTCAACAGGGACTACAGGCAATTAAAAGAAAAAAAAAAGATGAGTGCCAGTACTGTAGGATTATGAAAAAATGGACCCTTGAGGCTTCTCGTCTATGAATTGACCTTCTCATCCTACATGGTCAATAGCACCAATGAAACATTCTCCTGATATCATCCTGATTGGGTTGTATGCATGTCAAAACTCATTAGCTTCAAGTTAGAGTTAGTATTTTTAGGGGAAAAAAGTGGGAAACAGGTCAAGTATGTCCATGTAAAAGTGAATTCATGCAGAACATATCATGAGAGGAATCATTAACTTTGGCAGGAGGCCTGAGGGGAACGAAAAGAACCTTGCCTGAACTAAGCAGACAAAACACATATTAACTGTTTCAAGTTTGTCAGCAAAATGTCTGGTTCCTACTTAGTCCACAAAGCTATACTTTCCTCCTGCAATGAGCTCAGCAGCACACATACAGAGCCAGGATTCGAGGGTCCTGGCATCTTGGGCAGACACTGGTCTATGGGACTGGAAGTCAGAGTGGGCTTCAGGTGCAGAGCCAAGCTGAGCTACAATCCCTCTCCAGGGTCCAGGACAGGGCTCTGCCTGAATCTGAGGGGATCATCAAACCAGAAGACAGTATTAGTCACTGAAGCTTCTGGAAGACACACTCTCACTACCTCTGCATTGAAGGGGAAATGCAGATTACCTGCTAGGGAAAAGGCTGAACCTATCAGCCTTTTATGAAACCTGTGTAGTCCAAGCCATGGTTTTTCCTGTAGTCATGTATGGATATAAGAGTTGGACCATAAAGGCTGCATGCCAAAGAAGTGATGCTTTCAAACTGTGGTGCTGGAAAAGGCTTGAGAGTCCCTTGGACTGTAGGGAGATCAAATCAGTCATCCTAAAAGAAATAAACCCTGAATATTCACTGGAAGGACTGATGCTAAAGCTGAAGGTCCAACACTTTGGCCACTTGATGCAAAGAGCCAACTCATTGGAAAAGACCCTGATGCTGGGCAAGTTTGAGGGCAGGAGATGGGGGTGGCAGAGGATGAGGTGGTTGGATGGTATCACCAACTCAATGGACATGAATTCGAACAAACTCTAGGAGACAGTGGAGGATGAGGAGCCTGGTGTGCTGCAGTCCATGGGGTCACAAAGAGTTGGACACAACTTAGTAACTGAACAACAACATCAGCCTTTGATGAGACCACACATAGGAATGAGCAGGCTGTGTGAGAAGGGTGAGGATGCTTCTATAGGAACACATCGCTAGATCCCAGCCCAGACTCATTGCACAGGTGAGCGGGAAAGACAGGAGGCTGGAAATACTCAAAAACAAAGGAATCGTCTCACTGGGTTCCTGAATGTGCTCACCTTCTAAAACATGCCAAGTGGGTAGAGGGAGATGGGTGGCTTTATTGCACTTTTTGGTAAAAGAGAAAGTAGCTCTGAAAACCATCATGTGTACAAGCAAGGGGGAATTCAATTACATTCACACTGAGTTAACACATTGCGTACCCTCTTTAAGGTAACAGGGCACAAGCTAGAGTTAATATTTTCTGCTTTTGAGCTGATAACTTTTGGGTTTAAAAGCCTATGCATTAAGAAGAAACATAATGAGGTGGGGCTAATTAAACTTCATGTCTTCCAGCAATGATTCTTCTCCTTTCCCCCTACAGCTAAACAGACATCAGCTACCCAATGAGCAGCACACTCTCATGGGCATACATCCTGATGTGATATCCAATTGGTGACACGGGGAAGGAAACAGTAACCATTGTGTCTTTTAGAATTTCGAATTCTCAACACTGGTATAAACAAAACAAACTGCGGGTGGTGCAAAAGTCTCTGGGCCAGAGGTAACACTTTTTTTTTTCCCTATTCAAGAAAGCATATTAGAATGGAAGTAAGGGTAACATCATTGTAAGAATAATATTTAACCTATGCTAATTTAGTCTCCTGGAAACGAGCAAGCCCTGCCTCTCATTTGCTGCACGAGAGCTCTGGACTTTTATTTCTGTGTGTGTGCTTTGGCCACGCTGTGTAGCATGTGGGATCTTAGTTCCTCAACCAGGGATCCAACCCGAACCCTCTGTGTTGGCAGCATGGAGTTGTAGCCACTGGACCGCCAAAGAAGTCCCAGGAGAGCTCTCTATTGACTTCCTATTGGGCTCTTACTGCCCTGAGAGCACATCTGAGAAAGGAGAGCTGGTGGGGCTGGGGGTGGGGTGGGGAGGTGCAGCTGAAGTGGTATCTAACCCTGAAATGCACCAGAGTAGATCCTCAGGGGTTAAATGGCAGATTCTTTTTTAAAATTAATTTTTATTGGAGTATAGTTGGTTTACAATGTTGTATTAGCTTCTGCTGTATGACAAAGTGAATTGTTTACACATATACATATGTCCTCTCTTTTTTAGATTCTGTTCCCATACAGGTCATTACAGAGTGCTGAGTTGAAGTCCCTGTGCTAGACAGTAGGTCCTTGCTGTTTATCTATTTTATATGTATAACTTGCATAGGTTAATCCCAGACTCTCAATTTATCCTCCCCCCATCCATCCCTTTCCCCCTTAGTAACCATAACTTTGTCTTGGCAGACTTTTAAGAGAATAAAAAAATGTGATACATTTTGCTTTACTTTTTAACATTTCCATGTATGGAAATCTCTCTCAGACTCACCTAGGAACTGTGGAAGTATCTTGGCTACGAGAACAACTGTGAGTTCAACATGGAACTCATTTCTTGAGTTCACAGCTTTCCAATAAGGCAGCAGTAAGGAAAAGCAGATACGGCAAATGTGATCATGTGTGTGGTTAAAAAATATATGTATCACATATGTATATGTATCACATATGTATATGTATCACATCTGATGAGGAAGAAAACAGAGTAAGATCATGAATTTAAAGTTGTATACTAAGGGGTGCATTTGCCTCCAAGCATTTATGAGCAGACTTCCACAGTGGTCCAGGGGTTCACAATTCACCTGCCAAGGCAGGGGACATCAGTTCTATCCGTGGCCCAGGAAGATACCACATGCCTGCAACTCCCCATGCTCTGGTGGTCCTTTGGATCCTTCTGTCTCTGCTTTAGTACAACCTACCTGCGTCTGAATGTCTGCAGAAGCCTCAGAGCCATGGTCCCCACATCTAGCTTCCCCCATTGTAAGCCAGTCTGCAGACCAGGCTGTTCATCATAGTGCAGGCTCAGGAACCTGCAGTGGCTCCCTATTAACCCCCAGAGTCCAGAGCAAACTCAGCTTCTCGCATCTGAGGCTCTTGCCTCCACCTGCAGGTCCTTCTCAGCCCCTCGCCCACAGATGGCTCTGGACTGGGAGAGACTGGCCACCCACGCTCTCCTGAAGGCCAGGCTCAGTTCCTCTTTGGGCACCTGCACTGAGCACACACGCCTTTCCTTCTGATCCCCTTTCCTCTGTGCCACACAACGTGCTTGTTCATCTCAGTCCCCTACATGCGGCTTCTCTGAACACCTAAGCCCAACCTGTTCTCCTCCGCAAACTCTTGCAGTTGCTCAGTCGTCTCCGACTCTGTGACCCTATGGACTGTAGCCCACCAGGCCTCTGTCCATGGAATTCTCCAGGCCAGCATACTGGAGTAGGTTGCCATGCCCTCCTCCAGGGGATCTTCCTAACCCAGATATCAAACCAGCATCTCCTGTGGCTCCTGCATTGCAGGGCGATTCTTTACAGCTGAGCCACTGGAAAAGCCCAGATGCCCCCAGGGGCCCACCCAATTCAATAGTTAGGTGTCTACACCAGTATGGCTCTCTGAGGGTTTTATGTTTGAGTTTTGCCTCTGTAGCTGGGCTGCAGGCTCTGTGAGATCAGTGGTTATCCCTTTTAGGTCTTTTTGATTTCTTCAGAATTTTGTGTGATGTGGACCATTTAAGATCTCTCTTAAGTCTTTAATGAATTTGTTACCACGTTACTTCTATTGCTTATGTTCTGGATTCTGGCCCTAAGGCATGTGGGATCTCAGCTGCCCAACCAGGGACTGAACCTGCACCCTATGCACTGGAAGGCAAAGTCTTAACCGCTGGACCACCAGAGAAGTCCCGACTTTTAGGATTTGTATGTGGCTCCATATGTGGGGCGCAGTATCTAAGCATTCAGTAGACACTCCCAAGACCTAGGACCATATAGGACTTCAGAGCTGGAGGAGAAGCTCAGCCCCTTCGTTGCACAGAGAAACAACTGACCTCTGGAGAAATCATCAGTGGGTCCTGCTAAAGATGACTCCTTCTGTTCTCCTGATCAAGGTTTCTGCACCACCTATCCCATCACCTTTCACTCAAGCCCCTGGGCTCACTTTTTAAAGTTCTTCAAGGAACACTTTCAGTAACACTGACTGAAGTCTATATTGAGTCACTCAGTACATCAGAAAAACCCTAAAAATATTAAATAATTCACGATTCTCACTTTTTCACTCATTTGTCTATACTCTGTCGTATTCATCCAGTCCGATATCACTGAGGAGAATCCTATTCCACAGCTCCACTCCCCGGGCCAGTGAGGGAAAGCCAGCCCTGCTCGAGACGAGGAGGGACCCTGCCCAGAGGTGCCCCCGCCCTCGGCTGGCCATGTGGACACTGCAGAGGGCCAACACAGGGTCAGCAAGAAAAACTCCTGGACACATACTCCCCCCACCAGCCCTACGTGGCATGAAACAGCCCTGAGCACATACTCCCCAGACCAGCCCTACGTGGCATGAAACATCCCTGAGAGGGCAGGGGATGGCCAGCAACGATCAACACACAAAACACAGTTGTGACTGAAGTAAGAGAGGAAATTCAGGTGGCAAATGTGTCTTTTTAGCCTCTTTTAGATGATTTTTTCAAGTCACAGGTGTTTAGCCAGAGCCGCGAGAACAAATGCAGATTTAGGTCGTGTTCCATAAACTACTAACAGGAGTTTGCATTTTTGTTGCTGTTGTTAATTTCAGTTTTGTCCTTTTTCTCCATCTTTAAACACGAGATGCATCATGGAGGTGGAGCACAGGAGGTGGCAGACTGCCAGTCCCCTTGGTGGGGGTGAGGTCGGGCTCTGCATACCCCGCTGGGCACTGCATGAGTCACCAGCTATGACTCATGTCACAGCACTAGGGGTAGGTAGGTTGTGACCTGGTGGCTCCAGAACTTCTCAGTGGGGCGTCAGACACCCAGGCAGCCCTCTCCTGCTGCTTTAATTAACGTAATCCACCTAACCAGTCTTTAAATAATTGAATGCCTTGGCAACTGGTATTCAAATATTTGAAGAATTTTAGTTACAAGACTGTTTTCACCTTTTAATTCTAGTTTCAAACTTTCCACTTCCCTTCCTGCTATGCACAAGTGAAAGAGACATCCAAATAAAAAAAATTTTTTTTTTAGAAAAAGAAAAGGATACTTGATCATTTTGAGTGGTAATTCAGTAAACATAAAAAACAAAATACTCTCAAGAAGTGAAAATTACTTAAGTGGTTTTCAGAGTCACATGATAATTTTCCCATCTGTTACAAACTATAAATGTGTTTATTTGAAGCTGATAGACTCCTAAAATGTCTAGATCCCTTGTGGGGAAAAAAAAATTCACGTTTTTCTTATTTAGTTCCTAAAAACAGAAACGACCTAGTAACTTTGATAGAACAGTAACTTCGATGTTCAGTTCAGTTCAGCTCAGTCATGTCAGACTCTTTGTGACCCCATGGACTGCAGCACGCCAGGCCTCCCTGCCCATCACCAAGTTCTGCAGTTTACTCAAATTCATGTCCATTGAATCGGTGATGCCATCCAACCATCTCATCCTCTGTTGCCCCTTCTCCTCCTGCCTTCAGCCTTTCCCAGCATCAGGGTCTTTTCAAATGAGCAGCTCTTTGCATCAGGTGGCCAAAGTACTGGAGTTTCAGCTTCAACATCAGTTTTTCCAATGAATATTCAGGACTGATTTCCTTTAGGATGGACTGGTTGGGTCTCCTTGCAGTCCAAGGGATTCTCAAGAGTCTTCTTCAACACCACAGTTCAAAAGCATCAATTCTTCAATGCCCAGCTTTCTTTATAGTCCAACTCTCACATCCATACATGACTACTGGAAAAACCATAGCCTTAACTAGCAAAAACAAGACCGGGAGCTGACTGTTGGTTAACATAATCTAACTTTGATGTTAGTCAACATCATCTAACTTTGAGGTTGCTGCTGCTGCTGCTAAGTCGCTTCAGTCGTGTCTGACTCTGTGCGACCCCAGGGATGGCAGCCCATCAGTCTCCCCCATCCCTGGGATTTTCTCCAGGCAAGAACACTGGAGTGGATTGCCATTTCCGTCTCCAGTGCATGAAAGTGAAAAGTGAAAGTGAAGTCACTCAGTCATGTTCAACTCCTAGCGACCCCATGGACTGCAGCCTACCAGGCTCCTCCGTCCATGGGATTTTCCAGGCAAGAGTACTGGAGTGGGTTGCCATTGCCTTCTCCAAACTTTGATGTTAGCTGCTCCTAAAAAAAAAAAATGTACTAAAGATTGTACATTGTATGTGTTGTTTCTTTGAAAATATATAACATAAATTTTACATTGAACTATTATCAAGTACTAAATATACTATTGTTAAACTTCAGAAAATATGAAGCAAATCCTTCTGCCCTTTCCCCCTCAGTTTTCCACATGCAATACTAAAGTAGAAAATAAATAAATTTAAAAAAAAAGAACAATATGATAATTTAGATGCTCTTTCCTAGCCTGGAGGTTGAAGTACAGAGTTTAAACTAAGGTTAAATGCAATCATCAAAGGACAACTCAGCCCAAAGAATTCACATTTTCAATCTGAGTTCTTTTCCCTCTTTCCTATTTAAGGATACTCTCTCTCCTTCGAGGACAAGTTCAGATATCGCCCCATGCAAGTCTACAACCTCTTGCCATCAGATAAATCGACATAACCTAAAATCTTGGCCCACTGAGCAAACACAGTTACAGTCTCCCCAGGACCACCACGCTAGGGTGGGAGCATGCTTCCTGGGGACCCCTGGACACCCAGGAGAGATTTTAAGTTCAGCAGGCCAACATCTGAGCTCTACCCAACACCTGATCCTTCCCCAGCTTTCCTTCCATCTCCATATGGTCAGCGGCTAAGACCAAAAACCCTGGGGTACCTCTTGACCACTCTATCTCACAAATCATGTCCAATCCATCAGCAAATCCTCTTGGTTCTATTATCAATAGGTACACGAAATCCAACCAGTCTCACCACCAACTTCCACTGCCCTTTGCTCAAAATCTCCCAGGGCTCTCCACCTGGCTGAGAGAACAGCCCAAGGCTGGGCAGTGGCCTGTGACATCCTGCAGGGGTGCCATGGTGGCTCAGGGGTCAAGAATCCACCTGCCAATGCAGAAGGCACGGGTCCGATCCCTGGGTCGGGAAGATCCCCTGGAGAAGGAAATGGCAACTCACTCCAGTATTCTTGCCTGGGAAATCTCACGGACAGAGAAGCCTGGCAGACTACAGTCCCTGGGGACACAAAAGAGTTGGACACAACTTGGCAATTAAACATTAACATGACATCCTTCACCATGTGCCCATCACTCCCTGCGCACTGGGCTCCAGTCACAGTGGTCTCCAACATGGGGACCTGGTCCTGAAACAGTTCGCCATGCTGTATAATGCCCTCCCACCTCCTTCAGCTCTTTACTCAAATGCTATCTCCTCGGTAAGGCTTTGTTTGGCTTCTTCACAAACAAGACCCCCTTTCCTAGACCCCAGTCCGCCTCGAGCATGCACTAATGCACTCTCCCTGCACCCTGGTCTCCTCTGCTGCAGGGTGGCTCTCCTCGGATTTCCCCACAGGAAGTGCTATGTATTTTAGTTATCTTGTTTCCTGCATTTCTCCCCCTGCTAGACAGACACATCTAGGAAGGCAAGATCCCCAATGCAGGAGATGTGGATTTGATCCCTGGTCGGGGAACTAAGATCCCACACGCAGCGGGGCAACTAAGCCCATGTTCCAACTAGAGTAAGCTTGAGAGCTGCAACCAAGACCTAGCACAGCCAAAAAAAAAAAAAAAAAAAAAAAAACCCAAGAAACAAAAGACTCTGGGTGAAGAATCCCCTTGTCTTTCCTATAGATAAGCTAAGGCCCTCCACAGGGCACTGAGTAGACATAAGATACAGTATTATAATAGGTACAGTATTACAACTCTCAATTTTTAGATGGTGTAAAACTTTTCAGTCAACAATATGAATAACTTCAAAAGTTATTAAAGCACTTTGGGACTCTGTTTCCCCATTAAGGCAACAAGATTATATCTAAGGTCTCTTGAAACATCTTCAGAACCTTCCTCATTTTCCAGAAGAGGAAACAGGTTCTGATGCGTGAGGAAGTGTGCCTTAAATTGCACATGCTTCTGCTAAGTCACTGTAGCCTGCCAGGCTCCTCTGTCCATGGGAGTCCCCAGGCAAAAATACTGGAGCGGGCTTCTCAGGACTTACTGAGGCTGGGATGCAAAGGAGACTGAGAATGTGCTTATCCTCAAGACGGCTCTTGGGGGAGGTCAGATAGGAAAACAAATGATGTCAATACCAGGTGGTAAGCGCTGTAACAGAAGAATGGAAGGTTCAGATAGCTAGCGGGAAGCTGCTATATATATGCAGCGCAGGAAGCTCAGCTGGGTGCTCTGTGATGACCTAAGGGGACGGCATGGAGGTCCAAGGGGGAGGGGATATATGTATACATACAGCTGATTCACTTGGCCGTACAGCAGAAATTAACACAACATTGTAAGTCAGTTATACTCCAGTTTTTAAAAAAGGATATATTTTCCCATATGTAAATTATACCTCCACTAACCTAGATAGCATATTCAAAAGCAGACACATTACTTTGCCGACTAAGGTCCGTCTAGTCAAGGCTATGGTTTTTCCTGTGGTCATGTATGGATGTGAGAGTTGGACTGTGAAGAAGGCTGAGCACTGAAGAATTGATGCTTTTGAACTGTGGTGTTGGAGAAGACTCTTGAGGGTCCCTTGGACTGCAAGGAGATCCAACCAGTCCATTCTAAAGGAGATCAGCCCTGGGATTTCTTTGGAAGGAATGATGCTAAAGCTGAAACTCCAGGACTTTGGCCACCTCATGCGAAGAGTTGACTCATTGGAAAAGACTCTGATGCTGGGAGGGATTGGGGACAGAAGGAGAAGGGGACGACAGAGGATGAGATGGCTGGATGGCATCACTGACTCGATGGACGTGAGTCTGAGTGAACTCTGGGAGTTGGTGATGGACAGGGAGGCCTGGCGTGCTGAGATTCATGGGGTCGCAATGAGTTGGACACGGCTGAGCGACTGAACTGAACTGAACTGAACTGATCCTGACTTAAATGATTAAAGAAATTTATCGGAAAAGAGCAAGTAGAAACCCAGGAGAGTAAAGCAAAAATATGGTATCTTTTTAGAAAACTACAGTTTTTATTTGTTGAAAATGTGGAACAGGTAATCTGACAACCTCCCCCCCTTCTCCATTTTAGCCTCAGGTTAGGAGCATAGCCCTGCCCTGACACAGAGTGGCCACCAACTCTAAGGACAAGGAGTCCATCCCGAAGAAACAAAGAAAGTCAGAGCACCAACTGAGTCCCAGAGAGGAAAAGAAACATCATAGGGTGAAGAAGACACCTTCACAGTTGCCTGCTTTTCAAAAGAGAGAGAGCCTTTGTCTCCCGCCAGTAACAGGCAGTGTGATGACACAGCAGTCAACGGAGAAGCAAAGCGGCTCAGTATTTCATGGATTTGGCCACAGCTGGGATCAGATAATGTCTCTTGAGGACAAAATCTAGCCTGGGACACTCGGGGAGAGACACTCAGCCAAGGGGAGAGTACAGCGTGGATGATTCGTTTCTATGCTTGAAACCACATTGTAGTGAGTCGACCTATGTGAAGTGGACGTTGTTATGGGTCCAAACAGTTCAGCATCAGCAACTCCACTTGCTTCAACCGTCCAGCACACTCCTCCTCCACACACAACAGGTGCACTGCCCCAGCTGTCATCTGAAAAGTGGCTCCATAAAACTACTTGCCCTAACATGCATCAGACTTCCGCCGAGGCTCCTGGGAAAACTGAAGATTGTATTCTTCACAAGACATACAGTTATGTCATAAAAGCAACACATCATTTCTTTGAAGATACTGTCATTTATAACCATAACAGTATGTCACAGGTGTCATAAAATAGGTACAGATAACAGCATATTTATAGTCTTGAAAAAAAATACTAAAGGACTGATGTTCTGTAGACAGGTCTGAGTTTACACATTAAACACTGGTATCTACTCTTTGATCATCACTGGGAAATAGTTCTAAAGTTTATCACACTCATCTCTGCTTTCTTAAGCATGTTGTAGTATTGCTCCTGAGATTTCAATAATCAACTCAATATATTTCAGTTCTATCAACTACGAGATTGTGTTCTATAATACAACAAGGATGTCCAAACCAAGCATATGAAAACGTTGGCCACAATACTAAGGACGTTAAAAGTTATTTCTGAGGGAGAACAAGATGGTGGAGGAGTAGGTGAACGTGGAGTACATCTCTCCACGGATACATCAGGAGTAAACCTTCAGACACAGAAGTGCATGCAGAACACCAGCTGAGAGCAGACAGGAGTACCTGACCAGTGGAAAGAATACATAGAACCACGCAAAACTCAGTAGGAGGAAGGAACTGGGGGAGAAACAGGAGTGTTAGGAGGACCGGACCTGCCCTCCGCGGGTGGGGGAATGGAAGCAGGGGTCTGACCTCCACATCGGGCCAACTGGTCTGAGTCAGAGGAGGAACATTCAAAGCTCAGAGTGAAACAGCTGATCTGTGGCAGCCTAAATGGAATGAGAATCAGACAGTCCTCCGCAGCCATACATACACCGGACAGGGATGCAGGTCCCCTGGAAGGCACAAGGGCTGGGAGCTGGAGTTTAGTGATTGTGGAGCAATCCCAGGGCGAGCGCTGCTGTTGACTGCAGAGAGACGGATGGAGGGGATGTGAGGGAGGAGACTGCGGTGGGAAATGCCTGTGGAGGAAAGCCAGGCAGCCATGGAAGCCAGGCGATACTGCTGAGTCACGAGCTACCACCACAGCCTCTCCCTCCCCACATGCCAGCACTGAACTGCAGAGCAGGACCCCAGCCAGGCTGCCCCTTTAAGTGCCTGATGCGCCGAACAACAGAGAAGGACCGCAGGCAAGGGAGCCCCCTAAGTGTCTGAATGGGGGGAGCTACAGAGAAAGACTGGCCAAAGAGGCCTTCTGATCGCCAGCTACAAGAGGGTCAAAAAAAGGGCCATAACTCCTGCGGCGGAGGCAGTCCATGTCCCTGCACACTTCGCACCGCCAGGGTCCCTGCAGGCCAAGCAGCTGCACCACCTTCATGCAGAGCTGCCACAGGCAACAAAGAAAAACCTTGTGTCTATGCTCACAGGGTTGCTTCGGTCGTGTCCAACTCTTTCCAACCCTGTAGACTGTGGCCTGCCAGGCTTCTCTGTCAGGGGTTTTCTCCAGGCAAGAATACTGGAGTGCACTGGCCAATACTGGTTGCCATACCCTTCTAGAACACTATTATTTCCTGCTGCCATAGCTGCCAACACCCCTGAGTACCTGGTGCTGCCAGAACCCCTGCAACCCAACCAGCTGCACCACCTCCACACCTGGCCCTCACAGGGGCAAATCCAAGGCCTCCAAGGCAGCCTCAGGCACAAACTCCAGTGGATGACCCACATGTAGAGGTGGAAATAAAACCACAATTGAAACCCAGGTGCAGTGTGGCTAAGGAAGAAGACCCAAAACCCTCCCACCAGCTGTACAAGCTGCAGATTAAATCCATACAATCAACTAGGCAGACTCTGTGTCTACGGAATATATAAAAGGCCATTGAGAGCTCCCACAAAAGAAAATGCACTAGTTCTGATAGCTGTGGACATTGGAGGCAAGAACACACAGGAGTAAGACCAGACTAGAATCTGAGCTGCCCCCACAGCAAGTCCAGAGATCACAGTTTTGGAGGGCATCCTAGGGAGGTGAGGTGGACTGTGACTCCCAGCGAGGGGAAGGACCCTGATAGCAGTGACTCAAGAAAAATATTTACTATTCTTATGTTTGTACTTGTTCTGTAGATTCTTTTGGATTTTTTCTTTTTTTTCCCCCTCTGTTGTAGTTGTCGATTTTCTTGGCACTATGAAATCTAATTGAACTTTTGCACCTTTTTCTTCCCCCCACATTTTTTTATTGTAGTTATAAAACTCTGCCTCTGTGTTGGGCTTTTGCAGCTCTGTGGAGTTTTCCTATTTTTTTTTCTTTTCTTTCTCTTTTTTTAAGTTTTAAACCTCTTATTATTTTTTCTATATTCCTTTGTTTGCTTTTCCTACTATTCTTTCCCACTTGCAGCTAACATTTAATGTATATAAACTTTCTTTATCTACTTCTGTTTAACTTTGCACATATATTTTTCCTTTCTTTTCTTTCTTTGCTTTCCTCTTAACATATTTGTCAGTTTTATTTTCATGGTTTTATTCCCCACTTGGCACCTTGCTTTAGTTTTGTTTTCCACTTTGTGCTTTAGTTAGTTTTGTTCTTAACTGGTAGATATAATTTTTGGTTTCCCTTGTTTGCTGGGTCAATCTATTATACTTTATTTTTGTTGGACTGTTTTGATTTTGCTTATGGGTGTACATGTATATGTGTATATTCAGATACAATTTTTATTGTTGTTATAAACATCTGCCCCTATGTTGGGCTTTTGCAGTTCTGTGGAGTTTTCCTTTTTTTAATTTTAATTTTTAAAAGTCTATTATATTTTTTCTACATTTTATTCCTTTGTTCACCTTTCCTACTGTACTTTTCCCCTTGCAGTTAATCTTTAATGTACATAAATCTTCTTCTACCTCTATTTAACTTTGCATATGTATTCTTTCTCTCTTTTCATTCTTTCCTTTCCTCTCAACATATTTGTTAGTTTTGTTTTCATTGCTTTATTCCCCACTTGGCACTTTGGTTTATTTTCGTTTTCTGATTTGTGCTTTAGTTAGTTTTGTTCTTAACTGGTAGATGTGATTTTTGATTTCTCTGTTCGATGCATCAATCTACTGTACTTTATTTTTGTTGGACTGTTTTGACTTTGCTTATGGGTGTATATGCGTATATTCCCTTATTTTAATTACTATTTGCCTGATTTTGTAACTGCCATTTGTCTGAGGTTCATCTTTAGTTTCTCATTTTGGGGTATTTGTTTTAATTTCACTTAATGCCATAATAAACCACTTGTGGAATCTTCGATCCTGACCAGAGATCAAGTCCTGAGCCTTTGGACTGGGAGCACTGACTCCAAGATCCTAGACTGCCAGAGAACTAACCCTAGGGAGTATCAAATAGTGAGAACTCAGACAAAGGAAACCACGTGAATACAAGACCTGGCATCACCCGACCACCAGTAGCACCCAGGCAGGATGCCTCATCTAAACAACAAACAAAACAAAAATACAGACCCAACCATCAGCAGACAGGATTACCACCTCACTCAGCCTTGCCCATCAGAGGAAAAGCAAACAAACAAACTCAGCACAAATCTCACCCTATAGGAAGCTTCCATAAACCACTGGACCAACTTTAGGAGGGCAAAAACCAAAAGAAAGTAAGAATTCAACCTAGACGCCTGGGAAAAGGAGACCTCAAACACAATAAGTTAAAAAAAATATATATATATATAATGAAAAGGCAGAGAAATATTACACAAATGAAGGAACAAACTAGAAACACAGAAGTCCAAATAAATGAAGAGGAAATAGGGAAACTACCTAAAAAAGAATTCAGAATCATGGTACTAAAGATGATCGAAAACAAAATGGAGAATATACAAGAATCAATTAACAAAGACCAAGAAGAATTAAAGAATAAACATACAGGGACAAACAACACAATTACTGAAATTAAAAATACTCTGGAAGGAATTAATAGCAGAATATCTGAAGCAGAAAAACAAATCAGTGAGCTGGAAATAAAATGGTGGAAATAACTTCTGAAGAGCAGAATAAAGTAAAAAGAATGAAAAGAACTGAGGACAGTCTCAGAGACCTCTGGGACAGTATCAAATGCACCAACCTTCGAATTACGTATGAGAAAATTCTGGGGTATGAGAAAAGGGTATGAGAAAAAAAAAAAGGTATTAGATTATAGTTGAAAATTTCCCCAATCAAGTCCAAGAGGTGCAAAAGCTCCCATACAGGGTAAGAGCAAGGAGAAACACACCAAGGTACATACTAATCAAACTAACAAAGACTAAATACAAAGAAAGAATACTAAAGGCAGAAGGGAAAAGCAACAAGTAACATATAAGGGAAACTCCATACGTGTAACAGCTGATCTTTCAGCAGAAACACTGCAGGCCAGAAGGGAATGGCAGGATATATTTAAACCACTGAAAGGGAATAATCTACAACTAAGATTACTGTACCCATCAAAGATCTCATTCAAAATTGATGGAGAAATCAAAAGCTTGCCAGACAAGCAAACGTTAAGAGAACTCAGTACCACCAAACCAGCTTTACAACAAATGTTAAAGGGGCTTATATACCCAAGAAATACAAGAGAAGGAAAAAGATCTACAAAATCAACCCCAAACAATTAAGAAAATGGCAACAGGAACATATATATCAATAATTACCTTAAATGTAAATGAATTAGATGCTCCAACCAAAAGACACAGACTGGTTGAATGGATACAAACAAAAAAGATCCATATATACGCTGTCTACAAGAAACCCACTTTAGACCTAAAGATACATATAGGCTGAAAGTGAGAGGATGGAAAAATATATTCCATGCAAATGGGAAGCAAAAGAAAGTTGGAGTAGCAATCCTCATATCAGACAAAATAGACCTTAAAAAAGATTATCAGAGATAAGGAAGGACACTACATAATGGTCAAGGGATCAATCCAAGAGGAAGGCATAGCAATTGTAAATATCTATGCACCCAACACAGAAGCACCTCAATACATAAGACAAACACTAAGAGATATAAAGGGAGAAACTGAAAGTAACACAAAAATAGTAGGTGACATTAACACCCCACTCACACTAACGGACAGATCATCAAAACAGAAAATGAATAAGGAAACACAAGTCTTAAATGATACATTAGATGATATGGATCTCATTGATATCTTCAGGACATTCCCCCCAAATGCAGAATACACCTTCTCAAATGCACATGGAGCTTTCTCAAAGACCACATCCTAGGTCACAAATCAAACCTCAGTAAATTTAAGAAAGTTGAAATCATATCAAGCGTCTTCTCCAACCACAACGCTTTGAGACTAGATATCAATTACAAGAAAAAACTGTAAGAAACACAAACTCATGGAGATTAAACAATACGTTTCTAAATAACCAACAGGTTACTGAAGAAATCAAAAGGGAAATAAAAAAATTTCTAGAAACAAATGACAAAGAAAACACGATAACTCAAAACCTATGGGATGCAGCAAAAGCAGTTCTAGGAAGTTTACAGCAATACAATCTTACCTCAAGAAACAAGAAAAACATTGAACAGACAACCTAACTTTACACCTAAAACGACTGGAAGAAGAACAGAAAGCCCCAAAATTAGTAGAAGGAAAGAAATCATGAAGATCCGAGCACAAATAAAAGGAAAAGAAATGAAAGAAACAATAGTAAAGATGAATAAAACTAAGAGCTGGTTCTTTAGGAAGATAAACAAAATTGGCAAACCTTTAACCAGAGTCATCAGGAACAAAAGAAAGAAGAATCAAATCAACAAAATTAGAAATGAAAAAGGCGAGGTTACAACAGACAATGCAGAAATACAAAGAATTATAAGAGACTGTTATGAACAACTATATGGCGATAAAACGGATAACCTGGAAGAAACGGACAGATTCTTAGAAAAATTCAATCTTCCAAGAATGAATCAGGAAGAAACAGAAATTATGAAAAACCTAATTACAAGCACTGAAATTGAAGCTGTGATTTAAAAAAATCTCCCAAAGAGCAAAAGCCCAGGATCAGATGGCTTCACAGGAGAATTATATCAAAGATTCAGAGAAGAGCGAATGCCTATCCTTCTAAAACTCTTTCAAAAAATTACAGAGGAAGGAACATTTCCAAACTCATTCTACGAGGCCACCATCCCTGATACCAAAACCAAAGACAACACAAGCAAAGAAAATTGCAGGCCAATATCAATGTTGAACATAGATGCAAAAATCCTGAATAAAATTTGAGCAAACAGAATTCAGCAACACTTCAAAAAGCTCATACATCATGATCAAGTTGGGTTTATTCCAGGGATGCAAGGATTATTCAACATATGCAAATCAATCAATGTGATACACCATATTAACAAACTGAAAGATAAAAACCATATGATCATCTCAACAGATGCAGAAAAAGCCTTTGACAAAATTCAGCACCCATTTATGATTAAAACTCTTAAAAAAAATGGGCATAGAAGGAATCTACCTCAACATAATAAAAGCCATAGATGATAAGCCTACAGCAATTATTCTCAATGGTGAAAAACTGAACACATTCCCCCTAAGATCAGGAAGAAGACAAAGGTTTCCACTTTAATTATTATTTTATTACTATTATTCAACATAGTTCTGGAAGTCCTAGCTACAACAATCAGAGAAGAAAAAGAAATAAAAGGAATCCAGATTGGACAAGAAGAAGTAAAGCTCTCACTATTTGCAGATGACATGACACTGTACATAGAAAACCCTAAAGATAGTATCAGAAAATTACTAGAGCTAATCAGTGAATTTTAAAAAGTTATAGGATGCAAAATCAATACACAGAAATCACTTTCATTTCTATATACTAAGAAAGAAATACCAGAAAGATTAAGAAAATTAAAGACTCAATCCCATTCACCACTGCAACAAAAAGAATTAAATACATAGGAATAAACTTACCTCCGGAGACAAGAGAACTGTACACAGAAAATTATAAGACACTAATGAAAAAAATCTAAGACAACATAAACAGATGGAGACATATTCCACGTCCCTGGGTAGAAAGAATCAATATGGTGAAAATGACTATACTACCAAACACAATCTATAAATTCAATGTGACCCCTATCAAATTACCAATAACATTTTTCACAGAACTAGAACAAAAAATTTCACAATTCATATGGAAACACAGAAGACCCAGAATAGCCAAAGCAGTCTTGAGAAAAAAGAATGGAGCTGGAGGAATCATCCTTCCTGACTTCAGATGATACTACAAAGCTACAGTCATCAAGACAGTATGGTACTGGCACAAAAACAGAAACATAGACCAATGAAACAAGATAGAAAGCCCAGAAATAAACCCATGCACCTATGGGTACCTTATTTTTGACGAAGGAGGCAAGAGCAGCCTCTTGAGCAAAGACAGCCTCTTCAATAAATGGTGCTGGAAAAACTGAACAGCTATATGTAAAAGAATGAAATTAGAACACTTTCTAATACCATACACAAAGATAAACTCAAAATGGATTAAAGACCTAAATGTAAGACCAGAAACTATAAAACTCTCAGAGGAATACACAGGCAGAACACTTGCTGACACAAATCAAAGCAAGATCCTCTACGATCCACCTCCTAGAGTAATGTAAATAAAAACAAAAGTAAACAAGTGGGACCTGATTAAACTTAAAAGCTTTTGCATAACAAAGGGAACTATACGCAAGGCGAAACAACAACCCTCAGAATGGGAGAAAATAATAGCAAATGAAACAACTGACAAAGGATTAATTTCCAAAATATACAAGCAGTTTATACAACTCAATGACAGAAAAACAAACAACCCAATCACAAAGTGGGAAAAAGACCTAAACAGACACTTCTCCAAAGAAGACACACAGATGGCTAACAAACACATGAAAAGATGCTCAACATTGCTCATTATTAGAGAAATGCAAATCAAAACCACAATGTGATATCACCTCACCCTGGTCAGCATGGCCCTCATCAAAAAGTCTACAAACAGTAAATGCTGGACAGGGTGTGGAGAAAAGGGAAAGCTCTTGCACTGTTGGTGGGAATGAAAATTGATACAGCCACTATGGAAGACATTATAGAGATTCCTTAAAAAACTAGGGATAAAACCACCGTATGACCCAGCAATCCTACTCCTAGGCATATACCCTGAGGAAACCAAAACTGAAAAAGACACATGTATCCCACTATTCATTGCAGCACTATTTCCAACAGCTAGAACATGGAAGCAACCTAGATGTCCATCAACAGATGAATGGGTAAAAAAGTTGTGGTACATATAAGAAACACATTTGAGTCAGTTCTAGTGAGGTGGATGAACATAGAACCTATTATACAGAGTGAAGTGAGTCAGAAAGAGAAAGAGAAATATCATATTCTAACGCATATACAGAATCTAGAAAAATGGTCCTGAAGAATTTACTTACAGGGCAGCAGTGGAGAAACGGACAAAGAGAATAGACTTGTGGACTTGGGGAGAGGGGAGGAGAGGGTGAGATGCATGGAAAAAGTAACCTGGAAATTTACATTACCATATGGAAAATAGATAGCCAATGGGAATTTGTTGTATGGCTCAGGAAACTCAAACAGGGGCTCTGTATCAAGCTAGAGGAGTAGGATTGGGATGCAAGTTCAAAAGGGAGTGGGTGTATGTATACCTATCGCTGATTCATGTTGAGGCTTGACAGAAAACAACAAAATTCTGTAGAGCAATTATCCTTCAATAAAAAAATAAGTTTAAAAAAATTATCTTTGTACTCCTGTATCTGTACTGTTCAGTCACTAAGTCATGTCCAACACACTGCAATCCCATAGACTGTAGCACTGCAGGCTTCCCTGTCCTTCACTATCTCCCAGAGTTTGCTCAAACTCATGTCCATTGAGCTGGTGATGTGATCCAACCATCTCATCCTCTGTTGTCCCCTTCTCCTCCTGCCCTTGACCTTTCCCAGCATCAGGGTCTTTTCCAATGAGTCAGCTCTTCACAACAGGCGGCCAAAGTATTGGAGCTTCAGCTTTAGTCCTCCCAGCGAATATTCAAGGGTGATTTCCTCATGGGAGGGGTGTTATTTCTGTTTATGGAACTAAACAATAATTACCTGAGTAATTCTATATTAGTTTGCTCCGGCCTCCACAACAAAGTACCACAGACTGGGTGATTTTAACCAAGAAATCTATTTGCTCCCAGTTCTGTCCCTAGTGGCTCAAACGGTAAAGCGTCTATCTGCAATGCAGGAGACCTGGGTTCAATCCCTGGGTTGGGAAGATCCGCTGGAGAAGGAAATGGCAGCCCACTCCAGTATTCTTGCCTGGAAAATCCCATGGACCGCGGAGCCTCGTAGGCTACCGTCTATCGGGTCCTCGCTAAGAGTAGGACACGACTGAGCGACTTCACTTTCACTTTTTCTGAGGGCCGGAAGTGCAAAATCAAAGGATCTACAAAGTTGGTTTCTTCTGAGGCCTCTTCCCTCAGCTTATAGACAGCCATCTTCTCACTGGCTCCTCATTTTAACTTCATTACCTCTTTAAAGGCCCTACCTCTAAACATACATGTTGAACTATGGCGGTGATGACTTCGACTTCCAAATCTGGGGAAATCAGATGCATCTAGAAACAACCTCCTATGCCCAGATACTAGGTGCAACTCAAGTTCTTAATTCAGACATGTCTGGATTCAACGGGCCTCCCTGGTGGCTCAGATGATAAAGAATCTGCCTGCAATGTGAGCATTATTCTTGCCTAGAGAATTCCATGGACAGAGGAGCTTGGTGGGCTACAGTCCATGGGGTCCAAAGAGTGGGACACTAGATTCAAATCAAGGCCAATCACTTCTAGCTCTGTGATCTAGTTAGAAAAGTCACTCAAGCAAAACTTCTGCCTCAGCCTCTGTAAAGTGAGGATAGTGACTACACCTCATCACTTCCTGGCAATACACAGAAGGTAATACGTGGAAACACTGCCTGGCACATAGGATCCTTTTATTTTCCTGGTTTTTAAGGTATATGCCTTTTCATGACCTTTCACTTAGGTTTGCCTAGAGCTGTGCCTTTCCTTTCTTTAGCTGTTATAGGCTTGAAAACCAGATCATTTAATTTGTTAGAATTAGTATAAAGGCTCAGAAGCAAGGCCAAAGCCTTTCCTGCAAAGAAAGAATGGAAACTTCTGCGTGTGGGATGTCGGATCTCTCTCCTGACCAGTTTACTTGCTTGTTTCTGGTGGAATTCCCTTCATTGTTGTCGTTTCTTCTCTAGACACAATATATGGATTCATCACTGCAAGGAGATCCAACCAGTCCATTCTGAAGGAGATCAGCCCTGGGTATTCTTTGGAGGGAATGATGCTGAAGCTGAAACTCCAGTACTTTGGCCACCTCATGCGAAGAGTTGACTCACTGGAAAAGACTCTGATGCTGGGAGGGATTGGGGGCAGGAGGAGAAGGGGACGACAGAGGATGAGATGGCTGGATGGCATCACCGACTCGATGGAGGTGAGTCTGAGTGAACTCTGGGATTTGATGATGGACAAGGAGGCCTGGCGTGCTGCGATTCATGGGGTTGCAAAGAGTCAGACACTACTGAGCAACTGAACCGAACTGAACTGAACACATTTTAAATAAAGTAATCCCAATGTGAAGTGTAACTTTGTTACCATTTTAAAAAAGTGTCACAAATTTGACCCAAACTAGTGACATCCTATAATAATCATGTGTTCTAGAAGCAGCTGTGGGTGGCAGTACCTAATTTAAATGTTGCAAACCACTTTAAAAAACCACAAAGAAACCTGAAGAGCTAAACTGTCTTCTAGAAAGTTTTCTAAAAATTAGTCAGGCACTTAGAACTCCTCTGACTGAACGGTTTCTTCCAAGCATTATCTTAAGCAGATGTTAGCAAACTTTCGGCAATGGCACCTCACTCCAGCACTCTTGCCTGAGAAATCCCATGGACGGAGGAGCCTAGTGGACTGCAGTCCATGGGGTCGCTAAGAGTCAGACACGACTGAGCGCCTTCACTTTCACTTTTCACTTTCATGCGTTGGAGAAGGAAATGGCAACCCACTCCAGTGTTCTTGCCTGGAGAATCCCAGGGACAGGGGAGCCTGGTGGGCTGCCGTCTATGGGGTCGCACAGAGTCAGACATGACTGAAGCGACTTAGTGGCAGCAGCAAACTTTCTACAAAAGTTTGGACAGTAAATATTTCAGGTCCCGCAGCCCTCTGGTTTCTGTCACAACTACTCATGGTAGAAAACAACTGTAATTCAGAAGAAAACAGGTGTGTGTCTGTGCATCAATAAAATTTGTTTATGGATGCTGAGATGTGTTTTTCATAGAACTTTAACAGATCAGGAAGTACTTTTTTCCTTTTGACTTTTTAGAAAGCTATTTGAAAATGTAAAAACCATTCTTCAGTTCAGTCGCTCAGTCTTGTCCGACTCTTTGCGACCCCATGAATCGCAGCACGCCAGGCCTTCCTGTCCATCACCAACTCCCGGAGCTCACTCAGGCTCACCTCCATTGGGTCGGTGATGCCATCCAGCCATCTCATTCTCTGTTGTCCCCTTCTCCGCCTGCCCCTAATCCCTCCCAGCATCAAAGACCCCAGCATCATGGGGTCGCAAAGAGTCGGACACGACTGAGTGACTGAACTGAACTGAACTGATTCTACTCTAAAAGCTCAATTAAGTATTTGCTGTTAGTGATAATACATTTCTCCTTCTGAAAATAATCTGAAGACTAAGGATCTGTCAGGTATCTCCTATTACCTTTTCCCTCTTTCTCTTTGTGAAAAATACCAATGCTACCAACCTGGCTAAAACAAAGGCCACTGTAAAACAAGGTAAATTATGTTCCTTTTCTGAGTTCTTTAAATACAAGTTTCAAAACATCTCTTCATAAACACTGATAAGACATCATGCTCCCAATGGCAGAAAGGGGGACTCAGCAATCGTGTGAGCCCCATGCTCACAAAGCAGCAAAGGTCATAAACTGCATTTCCATCATCCACCATCATGATAGACCCCTGTTTAGGGGAATAAATAAAGAAACAAATCTGGGACTTCCCTGATGGTCCAGTGGGTAAGAAGTTGCCTTGCAATGCAGGAGACTGGGGTTCGATCCCTGGTCAAAGAACTAAGATTCCACATGAGGAGCAACTAAACCCAAATACCGCACTACTGAGTCCACGTGCCACAACTAGAGAGTCCATGGGAAGCAGGGAAAGATCCTGCATGATGAAAAGAAGATCCCACGTGCTGCTAAGACCCTATTATCCAAATAAATAAACAAATAAACAAATAAAATTTTTAGAAAAAGAAGCAAATCATAGTAACTGACATGACAAACTCTTAAGAATGAATGAGATCAATCATCATTTTATCTGGCTACTAAAGACAACTTTAATAAAGTGACTTCTCACTCTCCAAGCATCACCTCAAGGTGTGTGCACCTTAACACATGCATGCACACAGTCATGTTAAACTCTTTGCGATCCCATGGACTGTAGCCTGCCAGGCTGCTCTGTCCATGGAATTTCCCAGGCAAGAATACTGCCATTTCCTATTCCTGGAGTTCTTCCTGACCCAAGAATGGAACCTCTGTCTGTTGCATCTCCTGCACTGGCAGGCAGATTCTTTAACGCTGTACCACCTGGGAAGTTCTAAGTGGGAAATAGCTGAGTCTAAAATAACCTGTGAGAAACGGAATTTTTCCTCCTGTAACAGTAAACGAGGACATCATCAGCCACTGCCGCCGCCGTGGAGCGTGAGCTGATGAGGAAACTCAGGACGGGAGTACAGGGTACTGGCCTGAGACAGATGAGGCACATATCGAAGCAATGATTTCCGTGAGCCCAGACTCTTCCATCTTCCCATACCTAGACAAGCACTAAATTCTTTAACCTGAGATATCATCTGGGTTTCCTTTAATTCTCAGCATTAATCTTTTGATGTTCAAGGCCCTTGGTTGCAAAACTTCTACATAACCTGGCTCCCCCTCTCGCCTCCTCAGAGCAGTTCTCTCACGGTCGCTTGAGATGCTGTCTCCTAGGCTTGAAGTCTTAAAAATTCCCACCAAGTGAAACATAAGTCTCAACTTTTAGATTCTGAATATTTCTTAAGCCCACATCTCCTTCCCTTTGAAAAAGTGAAACTGTACTTTCTTCCATCTTCATGATTTCTACGTGGACGTTGCTATATCTTTTTTTTTTTTTTAAATCAAAAAGTAAAGAGATGTGACATGATTTTCTGGAAATTATTCAGAGTCTTTGGCAGAGGAGAGAATGAAAAGAATATGACTGAATTATCAATTCAAGGCTTCTTATAAACAGACCACGAAGACTCTACCCACTTATTTCCATAAATGGAAGCTTGTGCTTTCTGGGATGAGAAGGTTCTGCCATAAAATGTTCATGTTCCATATTATGACGATGACTAGGTTCTGCCATAAAATGTTCATGCTCCATATTATGACGATGACTACCAAGAACCACATTTTTGTAACAGGAATTGTTATCATTCTGGCCAGGCCAAGAGCTGACCACACTGATTGACTGGGCAATGATAATCTCTGTGAGTTGCCATCCACTATGGGGGAAGAGTTAAAAAAAAAATTACAGCATGTCTAGGGGATGGACAAGTCATTAAGAATCTGCCTTCCAACACAGGGGATGCAGGTTCAATCCCTGGTTAGGGAACTAAGATCCCACACGGCATGAGGCAACTAAGCCCAAGTGCCTTAAAAAAGACCTAGCACAGCAAAAATAAAAAATAAATTTTTAAAATTAAAATTAAAAAAAAATCTACTTGAAGAAAAGCATAAACCACAATTCCAGTTGATTTGAGTTGCCTGGTACTTTTCTGGAAAACACTTTGCTGGTAAGGAAGTATAATGTATTGACCAAAAATCACCTGATCCTCTGCTACAAAACCAATAAACACATGGAACATCAAACATGGAAGAGGATGAGTCAATACAAAACCAGGGGATGGGTCAATACAAAACCAAGAGAAGAGTATCCTTGATTCAGAATACAGTTCTACATTTTAATAGAATTCTATCTGAATCAATAATTTCTATTTTATCAGTAACAAGAATTCATTGCTTTGCTAATTTTACAAACCAAGAGGCAATCCTTTTTCATCTAGTTTATCCTTAAGTGCTCCTTGCACTGATTTCCTAAATGAACTCTTGTTTTGCCTGAATACACACTTTCTTAGGAACCACAATGCAATTTGAATACCAATATAATAAGACATCTTTCCCCATCTTTTTTTTTTTTTAACAAGAACTGTGGATTTTTGTAATTGCAAAAAGGGACAGCAGGGAATCTCGGGAATAATAGTCTGTTCAAGATGTAAACTAATATATTTGACATTTAACTACGTGCCCGTGATGTTGAAATTGTATATGGGCTGTCAGTGATGGAAGTGTGTTGCCCAGGAGCAGCAAACCTGTCCTTTTCCTCATAACACTGTCCTTACTCTGTTACTTAGAAAGTACTAAAAGTTACCATCATTCTCCACAATATTTACCCAACATTGTGACCCAGTTGTGGATCTTCTGCAGCTCTGTGAAACCACTTGCTTTTGCAGGGAAAAAAACGATTCCCAATTTAGCACATACTCCAAGGAAAGGCACCCTGAGTTCTGGGGAACAGAGCCAGGAAAGACAGAGAAAGCAGAACTGGTCGTGGAGGGGAGGGAGGGAAAAAAAAGCTCAAGAGGAGTGTTGGAAAAGTTAAAAAGTAAAATAACAGGTCTGCCTTAAGGCTACTTTTAAAAGTGTCTCAATGCAAACTAGAATTCTACTTCTTTTTATTGCAGGGCAAATTCAAGTCAGTTTAGTAATTCACCCCACACTGGCGAATCACTGTTTCACAGGATACCTGGATGGCTTACCATTATTCATTACCAAATAATTACCAGAACAATCAACTGGGTTTAGCCCAAGGGGATTATAAAGAAATAAACCGCGAGAGGCAGAGAGGGGGTGGGGAGAAGGAAGAGTCCGAGAAACAGAAAGCTGATTCACCTGTAAAGGTGGGGGTGGGGTGCCACACGCCCCTGGCAGGGAAATCACAAGGCTTAGGTTCCAGGACGTCGCTGGCAACTAGGAAGCCGGTGACCTTGTGGAAGCCGAGACGGACTGTTCAGAGAACTGATCTGCGCTGGATGCTCGAGGCCACTTTCCGGGGTCCAAATTCCAATGGATAACAACTCCCCTCAGGTGTCTGTGCACCAGTTAGCCATGGCTGGGACAGCTCAGCCTTCGCCACCCAAAGTGGCACAGTTACGACGCCCTGAGGCGCAGGGACGGCCTTCGCCCGCCCCCAGGACACCCGCCTTTAGCGAATGTGCTGCCAGGTGAGCCGTGCGAGCCAAGTGGTGCTTGGAAGCTGAAGGGTGGCCTCGGACACGAAAAGTTGCGAAAACCAAAAACTGCTGAATCAGGGTGCCCCCATTTTGCCTGCTCACGGGGGATCGGATGCTCCTTTCCCTCACCCCTCCTCCCGCTCCGAAAAGCAATCGGATCCGCCTTTGCGCTCAAAGGTCACCTGCGAAGAGCAGAATGATGTCACTCGGCTTACCCCGAAAGGGCCCCCACATAGAAAAGAGCCGAAACACCACCGTATCATGAAAAGACAGGCTCCCTCCGGAAAGTGACCCTTCAGCGCGTTAAAGGTTCGGCAGCCCTCCCCCGCCGAGACGCGAGCGGGAGGAAGGTGAGCGCCCTCGGAGCACCCGAGAGTTTCCATCAGCCCGGGCCTCACCGCGCGGCCGCCAGGACTGCACGACTCCAAGAGGGCAGTTCGAGGTAGAGTGTCGCGAACCAAAGAAGGCAGCCCAGGGAGGGGGACCCCTGCTGCTGCCCAGGCCTAAGGTTTAGGGACCACGATCCAAGAGCTCCGGGAGGCCACCCCCAAGCTCTAAGGCCACCTCGCCGGCTTCCTGCGCCGCGGAGCCGGTCCCCCGCGAGCAGCGCCGGAGGGGCACAGGGACAGAGGGCGGAAGGGGGCGGGCGGATCGAAAGGCCGATCGGGGGTCGGGGGCGCGGGGCGGGCCTCCTACCTGTGGTGGAGAGCACGGTGCTGGCGAAGAAGAGCGCGGAGGTGAAGTCCCAGTTCCAGTTCCCCGAGGCGTTGCTGAGCACCGACACGCCGTAGTTGCTGGCCTCCAGCACCCGGCCCAGGAACTGCTCGAGCTGCGGCTCCGACAGGCACTCGTGCTCCTCCAAGAAGCGCCGCTTCAGCTTGCGCAGCTCCTGGCGCAGCAGGTCCTCATAGGGCAGCTCTACCGACGAGAAGACCACGGCGCCGAAGACCAGGTACAGCAGGTAGCCGAGCACCAGGAAGCCGAAGCACCAGGCCGAGCGGTGCCGCTCCACCAGGCGCACGCACGAGCTGCCGGCCAGGGACTGCAGCATCTTCCCCGCCGCCCGGCCGCAAGGCCCGCGCCGCACACCGGCCCGCCGCTCGCCGGATGCCCGCCGCCCCCTCGGGCCCGCCTCGCTGCCCGCGCGCGCGCTCCGCCCGCAGCGCCTGCTGCCTGCGATTGGCTTGCCGCTCCGGAGAGCTTTTGCTCCCTTCTTTTCCTGTTTCCTTTCTAACAGAAAGGGCCCAGATGATGTGGCGCTGACGTGGTGACTGGCTCAGGTAACCAGAGAGTCGCCCCAAACCGCCGGGCAAACTTGGAGGCTGAGCCGGGGGCTGCGCGCGCTGCCTGGCAGCGTCCGCCCTGGGCTCCGCCCCCCGGGCCTCTGGGAGCCCCGCCCTTTCTCGCCCCGCCCCCGGGCTCCTCCAGCTGCCCGCCGGGGTTCACCCACCCGGGCACCAGAGTGCACCCGGCGGGGTGGGAGCAACGAAGGGAGGGAGTGTGCGTGGGGTACATTCATAGGCTATGCGCTGAAGGCCATTGTGTGTGTGTGTGTGTGTGTGTGTGTGTGGGTGGGTGGGTGTGTGTGTGGGTGCGTGTACACCTCTGGGCTGTGCGCTGTGGACCCAAGCCCCTTGTCCCCAGCTACACAGTTTCCCACCTATTCTTAATCAAAGGCACAGTTTCTACAAAGCAAGTGCTGGGATACTTTCCATCTTCTTTTACTGGCCTAAGGATTGAGCAATCTGATGACGGTGAAAATACCGGAATCCTGGAATCTCAAGGTTGGCAGGCACCTTGAACCTGAAGAGTAAGTCAGACTTTTGGACGTCACACTTCTGAATCCTAATTCTTTAAAACATGAAGAGTGAAGAAAAGTCCCAGTATGCCAACTCCCAGAAGCAACCGAGCTTTCCCAAGTGGCATTTCTTTTCACGGGAACGCCCTTACTGTGGGTGAGAGTCAAAGTCCGCGTATCGTTTTGACAAACGCCCTTTGAAGATAGGTTTCAGGAGCTTTGAAAGAGTTTCTGTGCTCTGACTGCATGATGTGTCCTAAGAAAAAAATAACCTGGCAGGCAAAGATTTATAGACAAGGCTATATATAGATATATAAACAATGTGTATCTATATTATGTATGAAATAATGAAGAGTCGGGAACAATTGAACTATTCCAAAATAGAGGAATGGTTAAATACATTATGGTGTCTCTAAAAAAGAATGAAGTAATGCTATGTGCAGCGACATGGATGCAACCAGAGATTATCATACTAAATGACGTGTCAGAGAAAGACAAATACCATGTGATATCACGTACATGTGGAATCTAAAATATGACACAAATGAGCTTATCTAGAAAGAGAAACAGACTCACAGAGAACAGACTTGTGGTTGCCAAGGAGGAGAGGGTGTGAGGGAGGGTTAGACTCTGAGTTTGGGATTAGCAGATGCAAACTGTTATATATAGGACGGACAAATAAGGTCCTACTGTGTGGCACAGGGAACTCCATTCAATATCCTGTGCTTAAACCATAGTGGAAAAGAATATGAAAAAGAGTATATATACGTATAACTGAATCACTTTACTATATACCAGGAACTAACACAACGTTGTAAGTCAGCTATACTTCAATAAAATAAAGTAAATAAATTATGGTATCTCTACAGCGTGAAGATTATTGAAACGTAAACAATCTCATATAGAGAGTGTATACAGTCTTACGTATAGAATATCAAATATGTAAAATAGTTATATTTTATATTATGAAACAGAACTGTCTGTATAATAGATAAATCAAACCATCCCCTAATAGTTGTCTTTGTATGACAGTGGAGTATATAGGTGACATTTATTTCTTTGACATTTTTTTATTTTTTAAATTTTCTAGAATGAACCTTTTTTTTTTTTTTAAGCTATGTGCTACGTGACTTTTGGGATCTTAGTTCCTTGACCAGGGATTGAACTTGCACCCTTAACAATGAAAGGGCAGAGTCCTAACCACTGGACCACCAGGGAATTCCTGACAGTGGACCTATTTTTATAATTCAAAGAAACATTAAAAATAAACAAAATTATTTAGAATTCCTATCTGCCTATTTTAAGAAATTTTAAAAAATTTAAAAATGAAAAACATTTTGTGTTCACTTAGAAATTTTCATGGAAATCTTTAACATCCTCATCAGTTTTTTTTAATTGTTATTATTGTTGTTTATTTTGCTTCCAATAAATGAGCTTTACCTCCTACTTTACTCAGAGGATTGAAAAGATCTCTCCCCTTTACTTCTTTGTACTTCAAAATGTCTTAATCAGTGATCCACTTCTTTTCTTTCCTCTTGTTTAAAAACTAAGTCATGCCTGACTCTCTGTGGCCCCATGGAGTGTAGCCCTCCAGGCTCCTCTGTCCTCTTACCACTGAGGAAAACAGCTCCTGCTTATTTTCAAGGTGACGTCTTTAACCCACCACTCTGAGCTCCTCAGTCTCTAGGAACCGTGATCTCCCCGGTCAGTCCCCTGCTCTTTTAGAACCTGATTCCCTCCTGGTCTACTAGCTCCTTTCTCTGCAAAATATCACCTCCAGCCTACGCTATCTTACAACATGCTCTCCAACTTGCTTTGCAATGCTTGCTCTTCCTGCCCCATTCTTCTTGATCACTGCCAGTGTGACATATCAGGGGACCTCCTTGCTCCTGAGGTCACCTTCTCCTGCAGCACACTCATTGTCCTTCTGTGTATCATGATGGCTTTTCTCCCAGTGTCATTATTTTCTTGGTTTTTGTTTCTTTGTCTTGTTTGGCCTCAATGTCTCTGCTCATGTATTTCAGACAGTCCCTGCCCCAACCTGTAACGTACTGCATGTACCTGTCCTTCAGTGCCCAGCTTAAATGCCATACCTCATCCTCAACACTGCCAGTGCCCTGAGGGGATGTGATTTCTTCCTCCTCATAAAGAAGGCTGAGCACCAGAGAATTCATGCTTTTGAATTGTGGTGTTGGAGAAGACTTTTGAGAGTCCCTTGGACGGCAAGGAAAATCAAACCAGTCAATCCTAAAGGAAATCAATTCTGAATATTTATTGGAAGGCCTGATGCTAAAGCTGAAGCTCCAATACTTTGGCCACCTTATGTGAAGAGCTGACTCATTAGAAAAGCCCCTGATGCTGGGAAAGACTGAAGGCAGGTGGAGAAGGGGACAACAGAGAATGAGATGGTTGCATGGCATCACTGACTCAATGAATGTGAGTTTGAGCAAGTTCCAGGAGATGGTGATGGACAGCGAAGCCTGGTGTGCCTCAGTCCATGGGGTCACAAAGAGTTGGACACAACTGAGTGAACAACAACCCAATCCACAGAATCCTTTTTTTGTTGTCAAATATTTATTTGGCCACACCAGCTCTTAGTTGCTGTGCATGGGATCTTCAGTCCTATTTTCAACATGCAGGATCTTTAGTTGCAGCTTGCAAACTCCTAGTTGCGGCATGTGGGATCTAGTTCCCTGACCAAGGATCGAACCCAGGCCCCCTGCATTGGGAGTTTCTGGGCAGCTGGACCACCAGGGAAGTCCCTAGGACCCTTTGAACGCCGCATTTTGTGGCATACATGGGGTTAACAACTGCATAACACAAGTGTGGTTTGATCACCGCACACTCCAATATACATACGCATGTATGCCTGCTTTGACACATGGTTGCAAATTCTTGGACCCTTTTCTCATCAAAGGGTAGGGTTTTGTGTTTCCTACTCTTGAAATTGTGTGGGCTTGTAACTCAGTCAACAAAGATGACGCTCGGTGATTTCAAGGTTGGCACATAAAAGCCCCCAGCTTTGGGCATCATTCACTGGAACACTCCTCTCTCAGAGCCTGAAGCCACCACTTAAGGTCTCTTGTTTCCTTGAGGTTAGTCAAGGTAAACTGCCAAGCTGGAGAAGCCACATGGAGGTGTTCCAGGAGACAGTTCGAGCTAAACCAGCTTTTCCACCATCCTCACTGAGGCGTGGGACACGAGTGCAGCCAGGCTCAGCCCTCCAGATCTGGTCATCTGCCTGAACACCACCCAGGGAGTCAGTGCCCCCCCGCAACAGAAAAATCCCCCAGCTGAACTTGGTTTCAATCATGAGCTGTAATGAAGTGGGTGTTGTTTTCAGCCATGATGTTTTGGGGGAGCTTTTCAGGTAATGATAGAAAAGCCTGGACAGCATGCATCTGGACTATACCAAACTTTAAAACTTGTCTTGAGATGTTTTCTTCCAATGTGTTGGCTGTTCTTTTCACATATTTCACTAATCTGGCTGAGACTCTTGCCCAGTTTCGTATAACAACCAGACCAGGGATACCAAATATTGATACTTTAAAATCATCTCTTTGGGGACTTCCCTGGCCTTCCAGTGGTGGGGACTTCTCCTTCCAGTGCATGGGGTGTGGGTTCAATCCCTGGTCGAGGAGCTAAGATCCGACATCCCTGTGGCCAAAAAGCAAAGCATGAAACAGAAGCGATGTTGTAACAAATGCAATAAAGACTTTAAAAATGATCTATATCAAAAAGAAATCTTCAGCAACAAAAAATTTTTAAAGCTACCTGTTTTATTCCATTGTATATATGTACATCTTCTTTATCCTTTTCTCCATCGATGAACATTTAGATTGCTTCCATGTCTTCACTGCAGTGAACACTGGGGTGCAGGTATCTTTTCGGATTATGTTTTTTTCTGGAGTTTAGGGGTTAACAGATACACACTATTACATATATAAAATAGATAAAGAGCAAGGATTTACTGCACAGAGAACTCTACTTAACATTATGTAATAACATATGTGGGAAAAGAATCTGAAAAAGAATTGCTCAATTGCTAAGTAATATCAGACTCTTTGCAACCTCATGGACTGCAGCACACCAGGCTTCCCTGTCCTTCACTATCTCCTGAAGTTTGCTCAAACTCATGTTCATTAAATCAGTGATGCTATCCAACCATTTCATTCTCTGTTGCCCCCTTCTCCTGCCCTCAGTCTTTCCCAGTATCAAGGTCTTTTCCAATGAGTTGGCTCTTTGCATCAGGTGGCCAAAGTATCGGAGCTTCAGTTTCAGCATCAGTCCTTCCAATGAACATTCAGGGTTGATTTCCTTTAGGATTGACTAGTTTGATCTCCTTGCAGCCCAAGAGACTCTCAAGAGTCTTCTCTACTGCTAAGTCACTTCAGTCGTATCCGACTCTGTGTGACCCCATAGACGGCAGCCCACCAGGCTCCCCCGTCCCTGGGATTCTCCAGGCAAGAACACGGGAGTGGGTTGCCATTTCCTTCTCCAATGCATGCAAGTGAAAAGTGAAAGTGAAGTTGCTCAGCTGTGTCTGACTCTTAGTGACCCCATGGACTGCAGCCTACCAGCCTCCTCCGTCCATAGGATTTTGCAGGCAAGAGTACTGGAGTGGGTTGCCATTGCCTTCTCCCCATTGTAAATCCACTATATTCTAAAATAACATAAGTGTTAAATTAAAAAACCAAAAAAATAAAATTACCTGTTGCCTTCACACTACATATAGAAATGAAATTGCCATACATGTGACATCTGTTGGGTGGAACCTGGAGCTGGGGGTAGGGGAGGGGATGAGCTAGTTAATGATCTTAGTGATGTTAGGATTTTTCCTTCTGTTAAACCTCTACTCCACATGATTTCTAGGTACCACACTGCTGAGAAGCCTTTTCCCTTCTGGCCTCCTGGGACCATCCAAGCTGGAGCTACCCCCACCCAGCCTGCCAGAGGCCCTCCCAAGTATTTCTCAGGAAAAAAGAGGGAGGTGGGGGGAATGTGGACGAAACATCAGAGAAGAGTGCAGATTCCCAAGAAGGAAGCAAAGTAGAAAGGGAAGTGGGCAGGGGGCCAGGGTGAAGTGGGTGGGAAATGAGAGAGGCAGTATGTCACAATATCGAGGTTGCTTTCTACGTCAGTGTTCTCATTAATTGACATAATTTTGAAACAGGTGACCAAGCTTTGTGAGAGACAAACTTGACTTAGCACTTGGCACAGAGCTTGCAAGTCAATCTTACAAGGAGCAAATGATGCAAAAGATCATTGTACTGTAGGATAATTAGGTATAAGTGGCAAATAGTTCATGTAAATGGCTTTAATTATCTCAGCAGGTTGAGATGATGTGAACCATTTGTAGAGACAGGAGTTCTATAGGAAAGTCTTTCACCAGGGGATCAAAAAGTGAAATTCACAAACACAGGGTTGGGAAAAACCAATAAATCAGCAGCAAAAAGCACAAAATGTTAATATTTGCAATTCCACCTTTGGGTTTATACTCAAAAGAGTTAAAAGCAGGAACTCAAAGAGGTACACCCATGTTCCTAGCATTGTCAACAATAGCCAAGGGATGAAAGCAACTCCAGAATTCATCAATGAATGAACAGATAAGCAAAATGTAGTATGTACAGGCAACAGAATATTTTTCAGCCTTAAAAAGGGATGAAATTCTTTATATTATACACACAGTATAATACAAAAGAACTTTGAAGTTCTTTCACTTCAGTGAAAGTGAATAACTTTCACTTATTAAGTGAAATAAATCAATCACACAAGGGCAAATAACATATGATCCCACTTACGTGAGGTACCTAGGCTAGTTAAATTCATAGAGACAGAAAGCAGGATGAATCTCATAGTTGTCAGGGCCTGGAGGGAGGTGGGGTGGGGGAGGGAAATGGAGAGTTCTTGTTTGATGTGTTCAGAGTTTCAGTTTTGCAAGATGAAAAAGTTCTGGAGATGGCTGGTGGTGACGGTTGCACAGCAATATGAATGTACTTAATGCCACTGAACTCTGCACTCAAACATGGCTAAGACAGGGACTATCCTGGCTGTCCAGTGGTTAAGACTCCGCACTTCCAAATGCAGGGGGTGCAGGTGTGATCCCTGATGGGGAACTAGGATCTTGCATGCCTTCTGGTGCAGCCAAAAAAAAAAAAAAATTGGCTAAGATGGTCAATTTTGTGTTATGTGCATTTTATCACAGTTAAAAAAAAAAATCCCCATTTGAGTTGACAGCCGGGTACAGGCCTTAAGAATGAGTTGAAGCTTCCCCATCCTCCAACCAGCTCCAGGCTGTATTGCTGATGTGGGCCCTTGAAGAAGTAGACATCCTTCACTTCTGGAGGGTGTTGGACAGTCCAGGTGGGACACAGGACAAGGACCTCAGTGACCTGGCACATAGACAGGTGAGACTGCCTGACTAGTGACAGGTCTGGAAACTCAGCTTGGAGAAATGGCAGGAATATTCCAGGCATTTGCCCAGAGGAAAGACAGTTGAAGATGATCTGATAGCTGCCTGCAGAGAAAAAACAGTATGTGAATTCATTTTGTAAATCTTCACAGGGCAGAGCTAGGATTAACAGGTGGAAGATTTAGGGCATAAGATTTAAAAATCATTGCAAGAGTTCAGTTCAGTTCAGTTGCTCAGTTGTGTCCGACTCTTTGCGACCCCATGAACCACAGCACACCAGGCCTCCCTGTCCATCACCAACTCCCGGAGTTCACCCAAATCCATGTCCATCAAGTCGGTGATGCCATCCAGTCATCTCATCCTCTGTCGTCCCCTTCTCCTCCTGCCCCCAATCCCTCCCAGCATCAGAGTCTTTTCCAATGAGTCAACTCTTCACATGAGGTGGCCAGAGTATTGGAGTTTCAGCTTTAGCATCAGTCCTTCCAATGAACACCCAGGACTGATCTCCTTTAGAATGGACTGGTTGGATCTCCTTGCAGTCCAAGGGACTCTCAAGAGTCTTCTCCAACACCACAGTTCAAACGCATGAATTCTTTGGCACTCAGCTTTCTTCGCAGTCCAACTCTCACATCCATGCATGACCACTGGAAAAACCATAGCCTTGACTAGATGGACCTTTGTTGGCAAAGTAATATCTCTGCTTTTGAATATGCTATCTAGGTTGGTCATAACTTTCCTTCTAAGGAGTAAGCGTCTTTTAATTTCATGGCTGCAATCAGCATCTGCAGTGATTTTGGAGTCCCCCAAAATAAAGTCTGACACTGTTTCCACTGTTTCCCCATCTATTTCCAATGAAGTGATGGGACCAGATGCCATGATCTTAGTTTTCTGAATGTTGAGTGCCAGGAGCCAGCACGGGAGATCCCACCCATGACAAGGTCATGCGGAGAGACCTGACGGGGCAAGGTGAGTTAGGTCTCAAGGAGTCCTCTGCCTGAGCATCTACCCTGAAACCAAAATCTGTCTGTTTACTGTCTGCTATACTATACTCTTCTGACATTACAGGGGGCTATCCCCGACCACCTTTCTCTGGAAAAAGTTAACAGAGCTCCAACTGGTCTCCTGCATATGAAAGGAGTGTCTCAGCTCAAATCCCTCTGATGGCTCTCTAACTTGCCTGACAGTTGGAGACTTTTACAACTTGTGATTGCTTACAGCCCCCCAACCAAGAGAGGCACGAAGCTTAAAGCATCTTAAAGATATAGAGCCTTTTAGAGCTAAGAATTAGTTTGGTGAAGGGTTTCATTGTTGAGTTAATGTGTGCTGTCAGGCCTCCATATTCTTTACCTTTCAGGCACCTGAAGAATATTAATCAATGTAATTGGGATATAGAAAAAGGAATATAGTAGTTTTGATGTTAGCAACACTAGACTTTTGAGTTAGTGAACTTTCTCTTTGTTATAAATCACTGTACTCCTCTTTCTTTGTTATAAATTGTTGTGTCCTTGCTATGTAAGAATGTAACTTTATTTAGTGCTTTCTGAGAGTGGCACCAGATTTTGGAAAAGAACAACACTATTAAGGCAAATAAGTTTTCTGGTTGACAGACCCTTATCAGAAAAGGGCCGTAAAATGCTAATAGGCTTTCTGGCCGTAAGATGATGTAAATCACCTAAGACTTGTGTATACAGCTAGGTATGCAGAGAGAAAGCCTGGTCTCGAAAAGAGTCAAGGCTGCTGACACTGCATAATTTTGTATTATCCATTGATCTCCATGTACAACCAAAAGTATAAAAAGCTTTCCTGAACAATAAAGAATGGGCCAGTTTCTGGGAAGACTGGTTTCCCCCATGTTGACTCTCTCTCTCTCTTTCTCCCTCTCCCTCCCTCTCCTTTACAGGCTGATCCCTTGGAGTGAGGAGGCTCTCCGAGTCTACTTACTTGCCCGCTTGCCAGGGCTTCTAAGACTCACGTGAGAGGGAGCCAAGGCAGGGTACCCTCTGCTATTCAAGCGGGCACCTGTGGCCTAACGTAGATAGTGCAAACCTCTTGTCTTGAGGTTTTATTAGCTTTCCGCATAAACCAAGTTATTCAGCATCTTTTCTACACTAATTTTCCTACTATACTACTCTTTCCTAATCTCTCTTTATATTTCTAAATAAGTAACTTTTTCCCTGCTGTCTCCGTCCACCCTTCAAATTCCCTGGATCCACTGGGGCTGGACCCTGGCAGTTGAGCGTTAAGCCAACTTTTTCACTCTCCTCTTTCACTTTCATCAAGAGGCTTTTTAGTTCCTCTTCACTTTCTGCCATAACGGTAAGTCATCTGCAAGAGAGAACATTCTAATCATATAACGAGACTATCAACGGGATGAGACACTTCTAGAAACGTCCCTGCCATGACTGTTCAAGCAGAAAGCAAACAGTTACAGATTCGAAAGGAAAAATGGGGGGCCTTGGGTCATTTAAGGCACTTTCCAAGTTTGAGATTTATGGTTGCAGCATTTATAAGGTCAAGGGTATGGGGAGAAAGTGGTGAAGCAAATGAAGCACAAAGATGCCCTGAGGAGCAGCTTGAAAAATGCTGGATTCCTAACCAGGGATGCCCACAGTACTCCAACCCTGGAGCACCTAACTCCAAGTGGGGCCATGCCCAGGTGTCAGGGAGCTTCTCTGTCATCTTTGGCAAAGGGTATTGCCATTCCCTGCACCCTCCCCCGTTGTGGTGGAGACGTCCATCCTGAGAAGAGAGCAGATAGGGCTCAGCCTCTAGACATGCTCAGCATCTGCTGGAAGGGTAGCAAGTGACAGATGACTCCCATTAGGGTCCTTCTGGCCACACAAGCCTGTGAGAGTCTGTCCACCCATGGTGAGGGGATGCTCCTAATTTTCCTGCCCTCCCCTCAGTCTTCTAACAGTGCCTCCAAATCTCTGCTGCTGCTGCTAAGTCACTTCAGTCGTGTCCGACTCTGTGCGACCCCATAGACGGCAGCCCACCAGGCTCCCCAGTCCCTGGGATTCTCCAGGCAAGAACACTGGAGTGGGTTCTCTGCTCACCTCTTATTCAACATGCCCTACAGGAGTACTGGGCTTTCCTAGTGGCTTAGACAGTAAAGAGTCCACCTGCAATGCAAGAGACCCAGGTTTGATCCCTGGGTCTGGATGATCCCCTGGAGAAGGGATTGGCAACCTACTCTGGTATACTTGACTAGAGAATTCCATGGACATAAGAGCTTGACTGGCTGCAGTCCATGGGGTCACCAAAGGCCGGTTGCAACTAGCACTTTCACTTCATTTCCAGAAGTACAAAAGATAAGTGGGGAAAGGACCAGAAGAAAGAACTTAAAAGTAAGAAAGTAAAACAAGGTGGAGGTAAAGTTTGAAAAAATTTTAAAAATGAACAGAGCAACACAAAAATTCTAATGACGTCCAAGAATCTGGCTGCCAAATGAGGTTGGAAGCGGGTCCCACCTGCATGGAAGGCAGTGCCTCCCCTTACTTTCCACCCAGGGTCCCAGAGTGCACTCATGCAGGTGAGCTGGAAATAGCCTGTAGCCACCTCATTCACTCCTTCCAAAATCAGGTCATTTGTCTCAGCAGCTTGAAATGGACTCCCTTAAGCTTAGTTAGTCCATGATTTCAGACCTTTACACCATGTGGGGGTTATGGCCCTAGTGTAAGAAAGAGAGAGAAAAAAGAGCAGGACAATAACTTTTTTGCCTCCTGGAGTGTCCAGGCCAGGTTGCTGGCCATCACTGGGGCTGCTGTGTCTCATTTCTACCAAGGTGAGACACTCGAACTGCAAGCTCCTTGATAGCCCAGGACAATACCCTCATAAACCATTGTGTTTGCATGTGATACAAGCCAGCACGTCAGCAGCAGAGACCCAGATGCCAACTGGCATCCAGGAAGCTTCCCACACAGAGTGGCTTCATGCTGAAGCTTCATGCTTTACCTTTTCAAGAACTCATCTACTCAGAAAAATTTCAGGTCTGGGCACACTGAGATTCCCTGCCTACTCCCACTGAATGCTAGGGCTAGGACTCCAGGTGAAGTCTACAAATGTTCACCTGGTACACTGCTGAGTTTGCTGTGTCCGGACCTCCCCTAGATCCTAGAATCTTTAGTTTTCCTCCATATCACAGGCCACTTCCTCATAAACCTTCCTCTATTTCAACACCTCATGCAAATCCTCCTTTCAGGTCTCTTTCCTTAACAAAACACACAAAAGCCTATCTCTCCCTCTCTCTCTGAATTCACGCTTCAGACATTAGCTGTATGAGTCACTGGTTCCTAACGTTTACCCCATAGTGTCATTCATTTTATGAGTACACTCTGTCTCCCTGCAGGACTGTACCTTCTCAGGAGGGATCCCTGTGTCTCTTAGTTCTTTGTACCCTCGCTAGCACTCAGGATTATTCTCTCACATGATATATGTACAGTAAACATCTTTGATTGTTTGATTAATGAATAAATGCAGTGATTATACTTTCCCCAGGTGGCAGCAAATTATTTAGAGTGAAATATTTTTAGAATGATGGTCAACCACCCTTTGTTTATACAATAAATATCTGTTATTGCTTTCAATGTGAGGAAACTGGTTCTCAGCACAAGGACCTGCCCCAGGGGCCCTAGACAGTGATTTATTTGAGAGTAAATTTGTTCTATTGGATTCTAGGATTTTTCCTTACATAAAGAAGACTTTTCAGGTGCTATTTTACCATGGAAGGCAAAGATACTCTACTAGACTTTTAATTTTGAATATTTGTCCTACCCATCAAGTTAATCATTTTTTTAAGCTTAAGTTTTTAATTTTATATTGGGGTATATTTTGTTTGCAAATCAACAAAGCAATATTGTGTTAGTTTCAAGCATACAGCAAGGTGATTCAGTCATATATATACATATATCAATTCTTTTTCAAATTCTTTTTCTATATAGATTATTACAAAATATCGAGTAAAGTTCTCTGTTCCCATAACCTTGAAAAACAAAGCAAAATACCCTTTTACATATTCTAGAAAAAGCAAGACTGTGCTAAGGAAAAGAATCTGAAAAAGTATACACAGACATATACACACACACATATATGTATATATACATATAAAACAATCACTTTATTGTATACCTGAAACATTATAATCAACTATTCTTCAGTAAAATTTAAAAAATTTTAACCAAGAAGCTGCTGAGAACCTTACCTAGTGCAGTTTTAAAGGGTGCAAGAGTTAGCCCAGTTAAGGAGAAAGAGACAGAGATGTGAAATCCATAAGCCCAGAACATTCGTTCAAGTGACTCCATGGAAGGAAAGGAAGCTCACTGATGGGCATATAGAGTAGGAGGGGTGTGGGTGGGTGTGTGGTTATGGGTGTGGACATGTGTGTTTGAGACTTGAACAGGATTGTTTACTGCAGGGAAGGAACTGGTGGAGAAACTGGATTAGAAACGAGGGAAGAGGGGAGACAACTGATAAAGAATGGTTCCAGAGGAAGCATGCATGACTATGATCAATAGCATAGAAGCTGGACACAGGAAAAGAGATCTATTGCTTTATTTAACAAATGGACGGACTCCTCTGGTGGTCCAGTTGTTAACAATCTGCCTGTCAATGCAGGGAAGGTTGATTTGATCCCTGGCTGGGGAACTAAGATGCCTTTTGTGTGCGTGCGTGCTCAGCTAGGCTCCTCTGTCCATGGGATTCTCCAGGCAAGAATACTGGAGTGGGTTGCCATTTCCTACTCCAGGGGATCTTCCACACCCCTGTGTCTCTTGCGTCTCCTGCACTAGCTGGGGGATTCTTTACCACTGGCACCACCTGGGAAGCCCCAAGATGCCACATGCATCGCAGCAATTAGAGAACCCCTGTGCCCCCATGAAGACCCAGCACAGCCAAAAACCAACCAACAAAACAAACAAAATCCCACACAACTATGTGTAGCCAGACACACAGATTTTTTTTCCCTTAGTGCCTCTTTCTTTCACATTTTCTATTTAATTCTTCTCCAACCTATTTTCCCTCTCCTCTTTCCTCTCTGATCTTTCTCTTTACAGGCTATAACATAAAGCTAAGGTATATTTGTATTGATTGTGTTCATCCAAAGGACTCGATTGTGTTCATCCAAAGGACTCTTTGCTTTCTGTTCTTAATTTTGTATTGGTTTTTAAAGGACACTTGATTACATTACTTCGACATTTTGTGGTTTTGTAGGCTTCAGTCTGATTTTAATATTTGTCTTCTTTTTGATTGTCAAGTTCCTGGTTGGCAGAGAAGGTAACTTTCCAATCTTTGTATCTTTCACAAGACCTAACTCAGAACTTCTAACAAAATACAATATTAAGGAACTCTTCAGCTTCCTGATAGAATATATTCCTGTTCTATATATTATATTCAAGGCACAGCTACCAAGTTTGAATCAGCTAAATGACTGGATATCTCAGTTTGGCTGAGACAGTTCCAATTTGGAACATCTAGGCAGGAAGAAGATACTGCCCAGGAAATGTTCTGAACAGCTCACAGTGTGGGCGTTGAGGGTGCTTGTGTCACTGAGAGCTATAAAATCTTTTCAGTCGTATCGTGACTGGTAATATTCCAGAACTTCAAACCAGTGGGCTAAGACTGAAATAAAAGTGACTCCCAGTGTTCCAGAAGGTCCCACCGGTTAAAGGACTCATTCACAATTGAGAGCAGCTTAGTACAGAAATAGACCTGGTCTAAAACGCCATCATCCTAGGTGTCGGTCCTTACTCTGCCTAATTGGACCTAATTGACTCAGGTCGTTGAATACCTGAAAAAATTACTCAACTTCTGGGTCTTGATTTTTCTCACATATAAAATGAAGAAATTAAAGTTTTGGTAACTATATGCTCAGAATATTTATAACCTTCCTCCAAAACTCATCAACACTCACCTTACTTGTGTGTCTTTGTGGTAACTTGTAAAAGAGAGACTTATCTTTTATTAGACCCTCCTTTTATTTTACTCACTCATTAATTTATTCACAAAGATGTAGTAAGTCTATTCTACTTCCAGCCCTGATGTCATAACTACCAGACTAGCCTTCCTAACATAAACAACTTTATAGCTGGACAAAAGTACGGTATTTTCTCATTAAGTTAATCATGTAAATTATCATGTGACCTAGCAATTCATTTTCTAAGTGTATCTAAGAGAGATGAAAATGATCATCAGCTATAGTTGATAACACTGTACTGTATTGTTGAAATTTTCTAAGACACCAGGACTTAAATGTTTTCCCCCAAAAAAGGGTAAATATGCGAGGTGATTGATGAATGTGTTAATTAACTGGATGGGGGAAGCCATTCACAATATATTTGTTTATCAAATCATATATTATGCCCCTTAAATCTTACAATATATATGTTGATTATAGCTTAATAAAACTGAAAAAAAACAAGAAAGCTTCAAAAAGAAGAAAAAGAAAACAATTACCACAATGTTTGTTTTCAAATGTTTATTGTAGCTTTATCCATTATTCAGCTTGTTTAAATTGTATAAACTCATACAATGTATGTATACAAGTAATGAAAATAAATCAATTCCTGATACACACAATAGGGATGAATCTAACAGCAATGTGTTCTGTGGAGAAGTCAGACACAAAATACCATGTACCATATGATTTCATAAATACGAAATTCTAGCAGGCAGAAGTAATCTAAAGCAGTAATCAGCTTGGTAGTGGCCTGTGGTGGGAGACAGATTGAAAAGTGTCAGGAAAAATTTTCTGGGGAGAGGGAAATATTTGATGTCCTGATTGGATTGGTGGTTACACAGGTGTGTGCTCTGCAAAAGTTATAATCTGTTCACTTAAAAAATATGAATGGTGAAATGTAAATTATGCCACAGCAATAATGTGGCAGAAAAAAGTGACAGAAAAAGCTGTATTAAATATCTATCCTGTTCCTGATAGAAGGCAATATTCTGGGTATTTAGAAATGAATAAGAGGGAATTCCCTGGCAATCCAGTTGTTAGAACTCTGCACTTTCACTGCTGAAGGCCTGAAAATCATACCTTACATAGTGCCTGTCAGGGAGTAGGTGTGAAAGAAACATTTGTGGGATGAGTGAGTGGAGGTTCCAGGAGGAGGCCATGGGTAGGGAAGGCAGAGCTGGGGCTGGGGTAGGGAAGGCAGAGCTGGGGCTGGGGTAGGGAAGGCAGAGCTGGGGCTGGGGTAGGGAAGGCAGAGCTGGGGCTGGGGTAGGGAAGGCAGAGCTGGGACTGGGGTAGGGAAGGCAGAGCTGGGACTGGGGTAGGGAAGGCAGAGCTGGGTCTGGGGTAGGGAAGGCAGAGCTGGGGCTGGGGTAGGGAAGGCAGAGCTGGGGCTGGGGTAGGGAAGGCAGAGCTGGGGCTGGGGTAGGGAAGGCAGAGCTGGGGCTGGGGTAGGGAAGGCAGAGCTGGGTCTGGGGTAGGGAAGGCAGAGCTGGGGCTGGGGTAGGGAAGGCAGAGCTGGGTTGCCCAGTGGGAACGCTGACTTTGCTTTGTCTTCCCCTCTGGCTGTGACACCTTTCTTCCCCTGGCCCAGTTCTTCCTGTCTATGGTTTCACCACCTTCAGGAGCATCACACACATTTCCACTCTTCCTCTTTTAACTCAGTTCCGTCCCTCTACCTGAAACGACTGTCCTTCCCGTCTCTCATCCCCCGTCTAAGGACAAGCTCCTGCAGGAGGGCTTCTCTCGGTGTCTAAAGTTTCTGCCCTGAATAATATAATGCTCTGGGCAGTCATTCATTCAGCACTGTGATTCTCACCTTGTATAGAACCTTTTTGTCTCTTGGTCCCTTCCCCCTGGCTGAGGATCTCTGGCAAGATATTTTCATGAAAAGAATAAAAAACGGATACTAGGCAGCAAAGATAAGTGATGTCCACCATAAAGAGCTAGTGGAAGTGGAAGGAGACTTCTATTTTATCTGCCATATAGAAGGCGAGATAGTTTGTTATGTGTGATTTGGAAGATAATGAGCAGTGAGTTTGGGGAAAGATAAGCAGGAAGGAAAACGGATTACAGAAGCCCAGGAAGAAAGAATTAGAAAAAGAATAGATAAATGTATATGACAGCAGAACTAACACAACATTGTTAATCAACTAAACCCCAATACAAAATGAATGTGAGGAAATAAAGACATACGAATCAATTATAGAAGCCCTTCAAAATAATGATTAAACAAGTCTCAAATCCATAAAAGGAAAAAACAAAAGAAGCAGCCAAGGAGACTATTGAGACCTTTTCTGAATACCACTGAGATTAGAGATTTTACGTCAGTGGTGGCAGTGGCCCACTGAGTTTTGCCATTGTTTACAGCAGTGTTTTTCTACAGTCAGTTTCCCGAGTGATGTGGAAGTACGATTTTGCCAGTTGTAGAAAAGGGTAAAAAAAACAAGAGGATCAAAAGTAGAATCGTAAGTAGATCAGTTTAAAAGCTGAACCATGAAATCTAGGCTGCTGAGGGAAGGAAATGGGCTTCCCTTGTGGCTCAGCTGGTAAAAAAAATCCACCTGCAGTGTGGGAGACCTGGGTTCAGTCCCTGGGATGGGAAGATCCCCTGGAGAAGAGAAAGGCTACCCACTCTAATATTCTGGCCTGGAGACATCCATGGACTGTATAGTCCATGGGGTTGCAAAGAGTTGGACATGACTGAGCTACTTTTACTTTCACAGGGAAGGAAATGAAGGTATTAGATGCTAAAAATCCGATGTCAATGGAAGAATTGAGCAACTAGGGGTCTCCATAAGATAAAAGGCTGAAAATAGTTGAAACATGGTGGTGAGGAATGAAAGGAGGGGGACATTATCATTACAGAGAAGGGTATTTATTTCAGAAGCGTGCAGCTCTGGGTGATGAATTTGTAGAACTTGTTGTTTTTTTAGTTGCTAAGTTATGTCCAAATCTCTGTGACCCCATGGACTGCAGCATACCAGGCCTCCCTGTCCCTCACTAACTCCTGGAGTTTGCTCAAACTCATTCCCATAGAATCAATGATGCCACCAACCGTCTCATTCCCTATCACCCCCTTCTTCTCTTGCCCTCAATCTTTCCCAGCATCAAGGTGTTTTTCAGTGAGTGGGCTCTTGGCATCAGGTGGCCAAAGTATTGGAGATTTAGCATCAGTCCTTTCAATGAATATACAGGGTTGATTTCCTTTAGGGTTTCTTGGTTGATCTTCTTGCTGTCCAAGGGCCATTGATAAAGTGAAGGGAAGAAAGTCACTGGAGTAGGGACTTCCCTGGAGGTCCAATGGTTAAGATTCCATGCTTCCAATACAGGGGGCAAAAGTTCAATCTTTACTTAGGAATATAATATCTTACATGCCATTCAGTGTGACCAAAAAGAATTTTTTAAGTCACTGATGAGCCTTGAGTCTAGGATTGTGTATGCTGACATTGAAGACAAACAAGACGATGCCAGGACAGGGGTCAAGAAAGAGAGTGGGTGCCAGTAGCAGAAATCTTCAGTTTCAGGAGTGAGTGGGAGGTTAGTAGATAGCAGAGATGATGATTAAAAGAAGAAGCATCACCATAAAGACTGACTCCCTAGCTGCCATTCCTCTTTCTGAAGAGACAAATTGATTGAGGAACTTAAGAATGACACCGATCCCGTCTCCAGCCCTGAGATGTAGTAGAATGGGCAGCATCTGCCATGGACTGTCAAGAATATACCAAGAGGTCCGGGCTTCAGGAAGGGAAGAAGGCAGAGGGTGTTCTCTGATTGGAATAAGGAAGTAGGGAAAGTGGCTTTAGTGAAAATCCCAAAAGACAGGTGGGGGACTTTGCACCGGAGAGTAGCAATGCACACCACAGTTACAGGAGAGGAAGCCCAGACTTGCCCGCAGCAAGAAGCCCTTCCTGCAGGTAAGAGCAGCGGAGAGGAAGGACACACAGAGGAGCCTACATCTGGCAAGGTGACGAAGAAGATCGAGAACCGCACCTGACAGAACTAGTTAGAGGATTCTATCTATCCCACCTGACAGAATCAGTTAGAGGAGAACTAACTGATCTCAAGGTTTCCAAACTAGTGCCAAGAAGCTCGGGGGAAGGTGCAACTGAATCTCAGAGGTTGGCTGGTTCTGCTGGTGGTCACCCTGGCCACCAGGCAATGCTTTCTGCTTCTGCTCACCTTCCCATTACCCTCTACCCCTCCCCCATGGCTCGCCGAAGCAAGAACACAGTCACTTTCTATTATTATTGCTGCTACTACTGCTGCTGCTAAGTCGCTTCAGTCGTGTCTGACTCTGTGCAACCCCATAGATGGCAGCCCACCAGGTTCCCTCATCCTTGGGATTCTCCAGGCAAGAACACTGGAGTGGGTTACCATTTCCTTCTCCAATGCATGCAAGTGAAAAGTGAAAGTGAAGTCGCTCAGTCGTGTCCAACTCTTTTATTACTATTAATATTAAAAGAATGTTTTTGGCTGTGCTGAGGGGCATGTGGGATCTTAGTTCCCTGATCAGGAATCAAACCCATGCCCCCTTGGAGCTGAAGCATGGAGTCTTAACCACTGGACCACCAGGGAAGTCTGTCACTGTCAACTTGGAAAACGTTGTCACAGGAAACCAGCACCAGCCTTGCCCCATCTTTGTTCTACTCTGAAAATAGAGTACGTGTTTTCATTCTTGCTTGGCCATTAACTTAATTTCAGAGCACTTTTTTTCTTTTAAACACCTTTCATTTTTCCTTTTACTTTTCCCTAAATAACTTCACCTTAATTTCCTGCTTTAAAGTTTGTAGATAGAGTTTTCCCTGGTGGTCCAGTGGTCAACTCCACACTTCCAATGCAAGGGGCATGGGTTCGATCCCTGGTCAGGGGAGAGCCCACATATGTCATGGTATGGCCAAAGAGCAAATAAATAAATAAAGTCTGTAGATCATTTCCATATGGATCATTCATCAGATACATTCATTACAGGAATTTCATTACAATATCTGTAGAAGTACGTAAGGCATTATTATCCAATTTTTACTGATGAGTAAATAAAGAATAAGGGAAAATGCTTTTTCAAGAGCATCTTTGGTCAATGCTCTTTCAGTGTCCTAGAGGAGCCCTGTCCTTTGAATTGCAATGTCATAGAGCATGGTTTATAAGGTTGCTCGAAACATGCCTATAAAATGATGGTGATGTGCTTTGTGATATATTTAAAAACGAAACCCAAGGACTTGGTAATAATAGTTTCCTGTCACTATACTTTGTCATCTTTCAAGGACTTTTTAAATCGCTGAGAAATATATTTATTCTTTGCTGAAAAACACATAAATGCAGATGAAAGTGACAGATAATCAATAATGAGAATGATTAATGGCGGTGGCTGCATTGGAAACAATGAGCATGTTTTGGTGTCTGGTTAGCACAAAATAGTCACTGGGAAAAAAATAAGCATTGATAGACCTCAGTGCTTCTAAGGTTTTTTATCATTCTGACAGACTGCCTTTCAATCCAGATTTCAGAATGGCAAAACCTTCCTGAATGAGCAACTCTTAGAATGGATGCCGCACTTAAGTGTTTGAAGATCAGGGAAGGAGAGATTTTTGAATTGATTTTCAGTCTTATGCAAACAAACTTGGCCAGAATGATAAGAATTAAAAATGCCCCAAATGTTCATGCCTTCAAGCAAAACAGGTTAAGATGAAGAATTTGATATATAAATCCTTATAAACATGTAATGACCCCAAATATTTACTTGGGTTTTCTAGCAAGCATTTTACACTCTAAGATATTCAGTTGAATCATATGAAACTGCAGTTTTTATGCATAAGATGATGGTTAAATATAAGCAATTTTATATGGTCAAAGTAATATTTATCTAAAATATCAGATGGTTGGAACCTACATTGTGATTCACACTCTCCTACGGAAACCTTGAAAAAATAAAAGCTTCGGTTTTTCTCCTTGGTCAGTCTCTTCGTTCTTTGAAGCAGGTAACCGCTAAAACCCAAGAGCCTTCTCTGCACTTCAGCTCTTAATTTTTCAGGCTGATACTCATCCCCACCCAGCTCATGCTGTCTGAGCTGTTTCCAAGAGGAAAGAGACTGCGACCGAAGTGAAAAGATGACCTAAAACCCCAAAGTCCCTTCCTGAAGAAATTCTTGACCCAACTATGATTAACTTATACCTTATTGTTCTGTATCAGCTAATCACCCATAGTGATTTAAGAGGTAAATAAGCATGAAAAACTTTGTCCTCTCCATAGAGAACAGACTTGTGGTTGCAGGGGGCAGGTGGGGAGGGTAGGGATGGAGCAGGAGTTTGGGGATGTAAGCTTTTATATATTATGTGGATAAACAACAAGGTCCTATTGTGTAGCATAAAGTACATTCAATCTTATAATAAACCATGGAAAAGAATATATATTTTAAAATGTAGCAAAAATTAACAAAACATTGTAAATCAACTATACTTCACTTAAAAAATATTAAGTCCTTTCCTTTCTTTGCTTTTCTAGAGTTCAGTTCAGTTCGCTCAGTCCTGTCCAACTCTTTGCGACCCCATGAATTGCAGCAAGCCAGGCCTCCCTGTCCATCACCAACTCCCGCAGTTCACAAAAACTCACGTCCATCGAGTCGATGATGCCATCCACCCATCTCATCCTCTGTCGACCCCTTCTCCTGCCCCCAATCCCTCCCAGTATCAAAGTCTTTTCCAATGAGTCAACTCTTCGCATGAGGTGGCCAAAGTACTGGAGTTTCAGCTTTAGCATCATTCCTTCCAAAGAACATCCAGGACTGATCTCCTTTAGAATGGACTGGTTGGATCTCCTTGCAGTCCAAGGGACTGTCAGGAGTCTTCTCCAACACAGTTCAAAAGCATCAATTCTTCAGTGCTCAGCTTTCTTCAAAGTCCAACTCTCACATCCATACATGACCACTGGAAAAACCATAGCCTTGACTAGACGAACCTTAGTCGGCAAAGTAATGTCTCTGCTTTTGAATATGTTATCTTGGTTGGTCATAACTTTCCTTCCAAGGAGTAAGCGTCTTTTAATTTCACGGCTGCAGTCAGCATCTGCAGTGATTTTGGAGCTCAAAAAAATAAAGTCTGACACTGTTTCCACTGTTTCCCCATCTATTTCCCATGAAGTGATGGGACCAGATGCCATGATCTTCGTTTTCTGAATGTTGAGGTTTAAGCCAACTTTTTCACTCTCCTCTTTCACTTTTATCAAGAGGCTCTTTAGTTCTTCACTTTCTGCCATAAGGGTGGTTTCATCTGCATATCTGAGGTTACTGATATTTCTCCTGGCAATCTTCATTCCAGCTTGTGCTTCCTCCAGCCCAGCGTTTCTCATGATGTACTCTTCATAGAAGTTAAATAAGTAGGGTGACAATATACAGCCTTGACGTACTCCGTTTCCTATTTGGAACCAGTTTGTTGTTCCATGTGGCTTCCTGACCTGCATACAGGTTTCTCAAGAGGCAGGTCAGGTGGTCTGGTATTCCCATCTCTTGAAGAATTTTCCACAGTTTATTGTGATCTACACAGTCAAAGGTTTTGGCCTAGTCAATAAAGCAGAAATAGATGTTTTTCTGGAACTCTCTTGCTTTTTGATGATCCAGTGGACGTTGGCAATTTGATCTCTGGTTCCTCTGCATTTTCTAAAACCACCTTGAACATCTAGAAGTTCACGGTTCACATGTTGCTAAAGCCTGGCTTGGAGAATTTTGAGCATTACCGTCCTAGCGTGTGAGATGAGTGCAATTGTGTGGTAATTTGAGCATTCTTTGGCATTGCCTTTCTTTGGGATTGGAATGGAAACTGACCTTTTCCAGTCCTGTGGCCACTGCTGAGTTTTCCAAATTTGCTGGCATACTGAGTGCAGCACTTTAATAGCATTGTCTTTGAGGATTTGAAATAGCTCAACTGGGATTCCATCACCTCCACAAGCTGTGTTCTTAGTGATGCTTCCTAAGGCCCACTTGACTTTGCATTCCAGGATGTCTGGCTTTAGGTGAGTGATCACACTATCGTGATTATCTGGGTCGTGAAGATCTTCTTTATTTTAGGTGATAATTATTCCATCTATAATCAGCGATTGTCAATTCTTTTTTCACCAGAATCCTTATTTCTGATACTTTTGTGGTTGCAGTTGTTAACTTTTAACACAGTGGGGCAGAGCAGGAAAGCTTGACTTGCTCTAGGCATAAATGAGAGTATTTTTCTCACATGTCAAGTATGACTTTTAAATTTTGCTAGATAGTGTTTATCAAGTTAGAATGTCATCTTTTCTTCCCAACTTTTAAGATGAAAGCTAGAGTTTTAATCTGTTAAAAGTGTGAGTTACATTAATAGATTTTCTATTTTCTAATAGATATTTCTATATTTCTAATGCTGAAACGTCTTTGTCTTCATGGGGAAAGATATTTGTTGATGATACCAGATTCAATTTATTCATATTTTATAGAAGATTTTTTTTATAGGATTGGTCTGTACAGTTGGCCCCTGAACAATATGAGGGTTAAGGATGTCAACATTTACAGTAGATTTTCTTTTCTTATGCTCCATTGACTGCCTAAAATCATATCACACTTTGGTTGGTTTTCTGTATGGACCAAGACCTTTTTTCCTATGGCTATAGTTTATCTTTAAATTGCCCTTGTCTCTTGAATCGATGCTGGGAGCCAGCACGAGGAGTCCTATCCGTCGCAAAGGTCATGAGGTTAAGGGGTCCAACAGGCAAAGGCAAGTCAGGACTTAAGGTAGCCTCGCTGAATTTTCTCGAGCATCTACCCCCAAATCCAGAGTTTGCCTGCCGTACTGCATTATGCTTTTTGCTTATGCTTCTGACATTAACAGGGGGTTATTCTCCACCACCTTTCTCTGGAAAAAGTTAACCTAGAGCTCCAATTGACAGTCTCCTGCATATAAAAGGAGTGTTTCAGCTCTATCCCCTTTGATGGCTCTCTAACTTGCCTGACAGGTTTAACTACACTTGTCATTGTTTACGGCCCCCCAACCACCAGAGGCACGAAGCTTAAAGCATCTTAAAGATATAGAGCCCTTTTCTAAAAAGCAAAAAAATTATATTGGTAATGGGTTTCACTGTTGAGTCAATGACTGCTGCCAGGCCTCCATATTCTTTTATCTTTTAGGCACCTGAAGGATATTAATCAATGTAATTGGGATATAGAAAAAGGAATATAGTAGTTTTGATGTTAGCAACACTAGACTTTTGAGTTAGTGAACTTTCTCTTTGTTATAAATCACTGTACTCCTCTTTCTTTGTTATAAATTGTTGTGTCCTTGCTATGTAAGAATGTAACTTTATTTAGTGCTTTCTGAGAGTGGCACCAGATTTTGGAAAAGAACAACACTATTAAGGCAAATAAGTTTTCTGGTTGACAGACCCTTATCAGAAAAGGGCCATAAAATGCTAATAGGCCTTCTGGCCATAAGATGATGTAAATCACCTAAGACTTGTGTATACAGCTAGGTATGCAGAGAGAAAGCCTGGTCTCGATAAGAGTCAAGGCTGCTGACACTGCATAATTTTGTATTATCCATTGATCTCCATGTACAACCAAAAGTATAAAAAGCTTTCCTGAACAATAAAGAATGGGCCAGTTTCTGGGAAGACTGGTTTCCCCCATGTTGACTCTCTCTCTCTCTCTTTCTCCCTCTCCCTCCCTCTCCTTTTCAGGCTGAATTCCCATCTGGACCGTGGAGGCTCACGTCTACTTATTGCCCTGGCTTCTAAGACCCACGTGAGAAGGAGCCTAAGGCGGGGCACCCTCCGCTATTCAAGCGGGTGCCAGTGGCCTACGTAGATGGTGTAAACCTCTTGTCTCGAGGTTTTATTAGCTTTCCACATAAACCAAGTTATTCAGCATCTTTTCTCCACTAATTTTCCTACTACACTATTCTTTCCTAATCTAATCTTATATTACTAATTAAATAATTATTTTCTAAGATGCTGACTCCATCTCCCCTTTGAATTCCCTGGATCCACCAGGGCTCGACCCCAGCACATCAGATTATTATTTTTTTATAAGAGCTTCCTCATTCTTTCAATTATATGTTGTTTTGGCGATAACTTATTTCTTCAGCTCTGGTTCTCTTAGTCCATTCTGGGCTGGTTAATCTTTAGCTCTGCAGCGTAGCACTCACTCTGAGATTTCACTGCTCTCCGGGGCAGAAACCACTGCTTTTGGTTCTCCAGATCTTCTACTTTTGGGGTTTATTTCCCTGGGCTCTGGAATATACCTTCAAGTAGCTTGCAGAGAAAAGGGTGGGAGGTAAACTGATCTGAGTAAAAAGATCCTTAGTTTAGCTTCATAGTTCATCAGTTCAGTTCAGTTCAGTTCAGTCGCTCAGTCGTGTCTGACTCTTTGCAACCCCGTGAATCGCAGCACGCCAGGCCTCCCTGTCCATCACCAACTCCCAGAGTTTACTCAAATTCATGTCCATCAAGTCAGTGATGCCATCCAGCCATCTGTTGTCCCCTTCTCCTCCTGCCCCCAATCCCTCACAGCATCAGAGTCTTTCCCAATGGGTCAGCTCTTCACATGAGGTGGCCAAACTATTGGAATTTCAGCTTCAACATCAGTCCTTCCAATGAACACCCAGGACTAACCTCCTTTAGGATGGACTGATTGAACCACTTTGCAGTCCAAAGACTCTCAAGAGTCTTCTCCAACACCACAATTCAAAGAGCATCAATTCTTCTGCACTCAGCTTTCTTCATAGTCCAACTCTCACATCCATACATGACTACTGGAAAACCATAGCCTTGACTAGACGGACCTTTGTTGACAAAATAATGTCTCTGCTTTTGAATATGCTGTCTAGGTTGGTTGTAGCTTTCCTTCCAAAGAGTAAGCGTCTTTTAATTTCATGGCTGCAATCACCATCTGCAGTGATTTTGGAGCCCCCATAAATAAAGTCTGAAACTGTTTCCACTGTTTCCCCATCTATTTCCCATGAAGTGATGGGACCAGATGCCATGATCTTCGTTTTCTGAATGTTGAGATTTAAGCCAACTTTTTCTCTCTCCTCTTTCACTTTTATCAAGAGGCTCTTTAGTTCTTCTTCACTTTCTGCCATAAGGGTGGTGTCATCTGCATATCTGAGGTTATTGATATTTCTCCTGGCAATTTTGATTCCAGCTTGTGCTTCTTCCAGCCCAGCGTTTCTCATGATGTACTCTGCATATAAGTTAAATAAGCTGGGTGATAGCTCTTTCTAGAGTTAAAGGAGAACAAAGATAGTATTCCCCCACATTTTCTTTATATTATATCCAGTTTGGGAATTCCTTTTGCACAATTTGAAATGCTATGAATATACCCTGTGGTCAGCTAGACCATGTAATGAAGAATGATTATACTGGTGATTATACAAGGAAATATTGCCATGGAAACTTGATGCAGAGTTTATAAGGGGAAATTTGTCATTTGTGAAATTATAGTTGCAAAAGATTTTGTACATGAAGTTAGACAGTTTCATCAAAAGCAAGGAATTATCTTCCCTTTTTAGGAATCAACTGTGTTGGGCATTAGTTTCAACTGTCAGTGAGTCTCTCTCTTTTTTTTTTTTGTTTTCATGCCAGTGTAACAAACCTAGGCATATTCCAACAAGGCATCACTGAAAATACTTAAAATTCACATTGCTACATGCATTGGCTTCACTTACAAGAGATTTTCTAAGGGAAAAAGTAGTGAACCCTGGAAAATTTTTTCAGTAAATCAATATAATAAGTTAGAGCTGACATACTATTTTTAATTGCCCATAAAGAGACAATAGCAATCATCCCAATGTGTATATTTCCCTACAGAGTTAACAGAGAGAATTTATACAGAAACGTGAATATTTGGCAAACCACCATGACTTCAGTGTGTTTATAATGCTTTCAGTAGTTGTATTCAGTCATCTTTCATCTCTGAAAAATGCATATTCAAGATTTCTGTCAGGTTTTGGCTTTCAGCTTTTAATAATGGATTAGGGATTTTCTCTAACAAAAGTTAACTGGAGATGTGAAGAAAGGAGGAGAAGAGATCTGAAGCAGAAATCTTACCAGCCCCATGTTCTAATCAGCACTGCTGACTATTACAGACATTCACACGCCAGGCTTTCAAACCAACCTATTGACAGAGACTTTACTTCTGTTATAAGAAGCTTAAATAGGATACATCATAAGAATATTTTCCCCACATGTTTTAGCATTAGTAACAATAACAGAAATATTATTAACATAATTTATAGTTTTTTCCATAAGATAATTTTATATCTACAGACTATATATATAACAAATAAATTTTAAATATATGTGTATAAAGGGATAAGTCCCTTTATATTACATTGACAAAACACACACACACACACACACACACACATATATGTATATATATATATATTTTTAAATTTGGCTACACCAGGTCTTAGTCACACTATACGGGATCTTTAGTTGTGGCATGCAAACTCTTATTGCGGCATGTGGGATCTAGTTCTGTGACCAGAGATTGAACCCAGGCTTCCTGCATTGGCAGCTCAGAGCCTTAGCCACTGGACCACCAAGGAAGTCCCCCAGATTACTTTTTCTGAATTACTTTTTCCACCCAACCACAACCTATTGCATTAAAGTCCATGCAGCCTAACTATGATTTTAATTCATTCTGTAATAATGGTGCTTTTGCATTGGTTTTGAGGTTGGGAGAGTCTGTGCATGGACCTTTTATCAGTGGGCTTTCCATTCCTTTTTATCTATAGATTTTCAGGTTATATTCCTCACTCGTTTACAGAGTTAGGTGTTTGGGGGATTTGTTTCTTCTGTGTAGGTCTAGGGGCTGAGGTATCTAATGTAGAATTGCAATACCCTATTTCTCAGGGAAAAGATCCATACCTTTGTAACCCCTCTCAATCTTGGGTCACCATGGCTGGGGTGGGTTTTTCCTTGGTGAGACTATATCTCTGCCTCTCTTGCCATATCAGTTCAGTCCTTTTACACTTTGTTGTAGTGGCTCTATTTGTCTGGTTTTCAGGTCCCTTTCCGAGGGAATTATTCCATATATAGCTGTAGTTTTATTGTGTCTGTGGTAGGAGATGGGTCTTACATCTGGCTCTTGAATTCTCCCTCCTTATTCTATTTTAGACACAGAAGAACAGTTCTGACCACCCACCTTAAAAACTAAAAAATTCACAAGACCACTGACTCCTCTGGCAAGGTACCCTGTTAGCTATAGTCCCTTCTTTGCCTTCCCTCAGAATTGACCACTATTTTGAAATTAGTGTTTATCATTCCCTGCATTTCATTTGTAATTTTGCTATCTCTCAATTCCAAACAGCAGCCCTAACGTTAATCTTTTTATTCAAACCATCCTTCTATTGAGGACTCTTTAAGTTGCGTCCACATCAGTCATGGCTGTCAATGCAGCAGTAATATTCACAAGTGATATCTTTGTACTATTTATTCTTCTCATTGGAGATATGAAATACATTCCCATTTAATTGGCTATTTAAAAAAATATTCTTCTCTACAACTTTATGATTTTCTTCATATGGATATTTCATTCATCTTTAGGTATGTAACACTTTCTATTGATAATAAGAATTGAAGTTTGTTTCAATAGTATTTTCAGTGAGATTTTTGTTGATACATAGTGAGGCTGGTGGAGAAGGCAATGGCACCCCACTCCAGTACTCTTGCCTGGAAAATCCCATGGGCGGGGGAGCCTGGTAAGCTGCAGTCCATGGGGTCACGAAGAGTCAGACACGACTGAGTGACTTCACTTTCACTTTTCACTTTCATGCATTGGAGAAGGAAATGGCAACCCACTCCCGTGTTCTTGCCTGGAGAATCCCAGGGATGGGGGAGCCTGGTGGGCTGCCGTCTATGGGGTCACACAGAGTTGGACACGACTGAAGTGGCTTAGCAGCAGCAGCAATGAGGCTGGAAAATCAGACTCTTTGCATCTGCCAAATCGAATCTTGGAGACAGGATATTGGATGAAATGGAAAAGAACCGCTTTATTGCTTTGCCAGGCAAAGGGGAGCACAGCAAGCTCACTCCTCTCAAAACCATAAGTTCCCAATCTAGAGGAATTTGGTGAGAAGTTTCATAGCAAGGTTCAAGGTTTAGGGTGTGTTAGGGCCTGCACTCCTTTAATCTGGCCTCAGGTGATCTAATGAAGTTCTGTGGTTTCTTTAATTTGGCGCTAGGTGGTCTCCTGATGAGCTTCTCAGGTTTAAACTGGAATGAAGAATGCTAACGTTTTCCATTTTGGGGGATTTTAGTTCTACAGAAGAGCTCAGACGTATTGCTATGCATATTGAGGCAGAACCAGGATCCTGCCCCAAGGCTGCACTATTGTTTCTTGGCTGCTTTTCACTTATCACTGCATCCCCTCCTTTCTCTGATTAACAACTGTTTCAATCCGCCCTCAGGAAGGTCATAGAAGCAGGGGTCTGTTCCTTACAAACTAGGAGACATGGAATGTCTGCCTTGCCCAGGAACCCCACAGGGTCCTACTCAGTTCTAAAATTTTGAGTGTTGATTTTGTATCCAGTCTCCTTACTATTCTTTGTTCTCACATTTTCTCATTTTTGGTTTTAATGGATTTTATTTTCAGTTCAGTTCAGCTGCTCAGTCATGTCTGACTCTTTGTGACCCCATGGACTGCAGCACACCAGGCCTCCCTGTCCAACACCAACTCCCAGAGTCCACCCAAACCCATATCCATTGAGTCAGTGATGCCATCTGGCCATCTCATCCACTGTCGTCCCCTTCTCCTCCTGCCCTCAATCTTTCCCCAGAATCAGGGTCTTTTCCGATGAGTCAGCTCTTCATATCAGATGGCCAAAGTATTGGAGTTTCAGCTTCAACATCAGTCCTTCCAATGAACACCCAGGACTGATCTCCTTTAGAATAATCTGGTTGGATCTCCTTGCAGTCCAACGGACTCTCAAGAGTCTACTCCAACACCACAGTTCAAAAGCATCAATTCTTCGCTGCTCAGCTTTCTTTATAGTCCAACTCTCACATCCATACATGACCACTGGAAAAACCATAGCCTTGACTAGACGGACCTTTGTTGACAAAGTAATGTCTCTGCTTTTTAATATTCCGTCTAGGTTGGTCATAACTTTCCTTCCAAGGAGTAAGCGTCTTTCAGTATTATGGCTGTAGTCACCATCTGCAGTGATTTTGGAGCCCAGAAAAATAAAGTCAGACACTGTTTCCACTGTTTCACCATCTATTTCCCATGAAGTGATGAAACTAGATACCATGACCTTAATTTTCTGAATGGTGAGCTTTAAGCCAACTTTTTCACTCTCCTCTTTTACTTTCATCAAGAGGCTTTTTAGTTCCTCTTCACTTTCTGCCATAAGGGTGGTGTCATCTGCATATCTGAGGTTATTGATATTTCTCCCAGCAATCTTGATTCTAGCTTGTGCTTCTTCCAGCCCAGCATTTCTCATGATGTACTGTACATAGAATTTAAATAAGCAAGGTGACAATATACAGCCTTGACGTACTCCTTTTCCTATTTGGAACCAGTCTGTTGTTCCATGTCCAGTCCTAACTGTGGCTTCCTGACCTACATACAGGTTTCTCAAGAGGCAGGTCAGGTGGTATGGTATCCCCATCTCTTTCAGAATTTTCTATAGTTTATTGTGCTCCACACAGTCGAAGGTTTTGGCATAGTCAATACAGCAAAAATAGATGTTTTTCTGGAACTCTCTTGCTTTTTTGATGATCCAGTGGATTTTGGCAATTTGATCTCTGGTTCCTCTGCCTTTTATAAAACCAGCGTGAACATCTGGAAGTTCACCGTTCACGTGTTGCTAAAGCCTGGGTTGGAGAATTTTAAGCATTACTGTCCTAGCGTGTGAGATGAGGGCAATTGTGTGGTAGTTTGAGCATTCTCTGGCATTGCCTTTCTTTGGGATTGGAATGGAAACTGACCTTTTCCAGTCTTGTGGCCACTGCTGAGTTTTCCAAATTTGCTGGCATATTGAGTGCAGCACTTTAATAGCATTGTCTTTGAGGATTTGAAATAGCTCAACTGGGATTCCATCACCTCCACAAGCTATGTTCATAGTGATGCTTCCTAAGGCCCACTTGACTTTGCATTCCAGGATGTCTGGCTTTAGGTGAATGATCACACCATTGTGATTATCTGGGTCGTGAAGATCTTCTTTATTTTAGGTGATAATTATTCCATCTATAATCAGCGATTGTCAATTCTTTTTTCACCAGAATCCTTATTTCTGATACTTTTGTGGTTGCAGTTGTTAACTTTTAACACAGTGGGGCAGAGCAGGAAACCTTGACTTGCTCTAGGCATAAATGAGAGTATTTTTCTCACGTGTCAAGTATGACTTTTAAATTTTGCTAGATAGTGTTTATCAAGTTAGAATGTCATCTTTTCTTCCTACCTTTTAAGATGAAAGCTAGAGTTTTAATCTGTTAAAAGTGTGAGTTACATTAATAGATTTTCTAATGCTGAAACATCTTTGTCTTCGTGGGGAAAGATATTTGTTGATGATACCAGATTCAATTTATTCATATTTTAAAGAAGCCTTTTTTATAGGATTGGTCTGTACAGTTGGCCCCTGAACAAAATGAGGGTTAAGGATTTCAACCCTTACAGTGGGTTTTCTTTTTTTATGCTCCATCGACTGCTTAAAATCATGCCACACTTTGGTTGGCTTTCTGTATGGACCAAGATTTTTTTTTTCTCCTATGGTTATAGTTTATTTTGGAGCTTTAAATTGCCCTTGTCTCTTGCATCAGATTACTTTTTTTATAAGAGTTTCCTCATTCTTTCAATTATATGTTGTTTTGGCGATAATGTATTTCTTCAGCTCTGGTTCTCTTACTCCATACTGGGCTGGTTAATCTTTAGCTCTGCAGCATAGCACTCACTCTGAGATTTCACTGCTCTCCTGGGCAGAAACCATTGCTTTTGATTCTCCAGATCTTCTACTTTTGGGTTTTATTTCCCTGGGCTCTGGAATATACCTTCAAGTAGCTTGCAGAGAAAAGGGTGGGAAGTAAACTCACCTGAGTGAAAAGATCCTTAGTTTAGCCTCATAGTTCATCAGTTCAGTTCAGTTCAGTTCAGTTCAGTCACTCAGTCATGTCTGACTCTTTGCAACCCCATGTATTGCAGCACACCAGGCCTCCCTGTCCATCACCAACTCCCGGAATCTACTCAAACTCATGTCCATCGAGTCGGTGATGCCATCCAGCCTTCTGTCATCCTCTTCTCCTCCTGCCCCCAATCCCTCCCAGCTTGAGAGTCTTTTCCAATGAGTCAGCTCTTCACATGAGGTGGCCAAAGTATTGGAGTTTCAGCTTCAACATCAGTCCTTACAATGAACACCCAGGACTAATCTCCTTTAGGATGGACTGATTGGACCTCCTTGCAGTCCAAGGGACTCTCAAGTGTCTACTCCAACACCACAGTTCAAAAGGATCAATTCATCTGCACTCAGCTTTCTTCACAGTCCAACTCTCACATCCATATATGACCACTGGAAAAACCATAGCCTTGATTAGACGGACCTTCACTGACCAAGTAATGTCTCTGCTTTTTAATATGTTATCTAGGTTGGTTGTAACTTTCCTTCTAAGGAGTAAGCATCTTTTAATTTTCTGGCTGCAATCACCATCTGCAGTGATTTTGGTGCCCAAAAATTAAAGTCTGAAACTGTTTCCACTCTTTCCCCATTTATTTGCCATGAAGTGATGGGACCAGATCCATGATCTTAGTTTTCTGAACATTGAGATTTAAGCCAACTTTTTCACTCCTCTCTTTCACTTTCATCAAGAGGCTCTTTAGTTCTTCTTCAGTTTCTGCCATAAGGGTGGTGTCATCTGCATATCTGAGGTTATTGATGTTTCTCCCAGCAATCTTGATTCTAGCTTGTGCTTCTTCCAGCCCAGCATTTCTCATGATGTACTGTGCATAGAATTTAAATAAGCAGGGTGACAATATACAGCCTTGACATACTCCTTTTCCTATTTGGAATCAGTCTGTTGTTCCATGTCCAGTTCTAACTGTGGCTTCCTGACCTGCATACAGGTTTCTCAAGAGGCAGGTCAGGTGGTCTGGTGTTCCCATCTCTTGAAGAATTTTCCACAGTTTATTGTGATCCACACAGTCAAAGGCTTTGGCATAGTCAATAAAGCAGAAATAGATGTTTTTCTGGAACTCTCTTGCTTTTTCCATGATCCAGTGGATGTTGGCAATTTGATCTCTGGTCCTTCTGCCTTTTCTAAAACCACCTTGAGTGTCTGGAACTTCATGGTTCACGTGTTGCTGAAGCCTGGCTTGGAGAATTTTGAGCATTACTTTACTAGCCTGTGAGATGAGTGCAATTGAGAGGTAGTTAGCATTCTTTGGCATGGCCTTTCTTTCAGCTTGGAATGGAAACTGACCTTTTCCAGTCCTGTGGCCACTGCCGAGTTTTCCAAACTTGCTGACATATTGAGTGCAGCACTTTCACAACATCATCTTTCAGGATTTAAAACAGCTCAACTGGAATTCCATCACTTCCACTAGCTTTGTTAGTTTGGTGCTTCCTAAGGCCCACTTGATTTCACATTCCAGGATTTCTGGCTTTTGGTGAGTGATCACACCATCATGATTATCTGGGTGGTGAAGCTCTTTTTTGTACAGTTCTTCTGTGTATTCTTGCCACCTCTTCTTAATATCTTCTGCTTCTGTTAGGTCCATACCATAGTTCATAGTTTGGCTAAAAAATACACCACTGGATAAAACCATTTGCTCCCACAACTTGAAGGCCTTGTTCCACTTCTCCAGTACTCAGTGAAATTGTTCAGAAATGTGATGTTAGGGCTCATTTTTGGTCCTTCTGAGTGGCTTATTTTCCTTTTGGAAAAGTTTTAAAATTTTCTTCTTGTCCTCAGTATTTATACCTTTTAAATATGTCATCTTGTTAGGCACTTAATAGGATCTGTGTGAAGTAGGTTTTTTTTTTTTTTTCTCAGTTTTGATAAAAGTTCTTTGATTTCTATATCATTTCCTTCTTCATTCTCTAAATTATCCCTGGAAATCCTAATAATCAAATACAGGGTTTCCTGGACTGGTCGCCTAGGGCTCTTTACTTTTTACTCAGTATTTTACATTGCTTTCCCTCTGGCTCTCTCTTATTTATTTATTGTGTTGGCTAAAAAAGATGTACAGCTTGAGAGTTATGAGTTAAGTTTGATTTGGGGCAAAATGAGGACTGCAGCCCGGGAGGCAGCATCTCAGATAGCTCTGAAAGACTGCTCCAAAGAGGCAGTAGGGGAAGGTCAATATATAAGGTTTTGGCGAAGGGAGAGTCAATACCATGAAGCACTCATTTTAAAAAAGGGTTTTTGTTAGTCATGAGAATCTGACATAACCACGAAGGGATTTAGGGCTTCTCTGGATATGAGGAGATGCAAGGATTGAGAAGGACTGGAATGCAAAAGTAGGAAGTCAAGAAACACCTGGAGTAACAGCAAATTTGGTCTTGGAATGTGGAATGAAGCAGGGCAAAGACTAATAGAGTTTTGCAAAGAAAACGCACTGGTCATAGCAAACACCCTCTTCCAACAACACAAGAGAAGACTCTACACATGGACATCATCAGATGGTCAACACCGAAATCAGACTGACTATATTTTTTGAAGCCAAAGATGGAGAAGCTCTATACAGTCAACAAAAACAATACCAGGAGCTGACTGTGGCTCAGATCATGAACTCCTTATTACCAAATTCAGACTCAAATTGAAGAAAGTAGGGAAAACTGCTAGACCATACAGGTATGACCTAAATCAAATCCCTTATGATTATACAGTGGAAGTGAGGAATGGATTTAAGGTCCTAGATCTGATAGATAGAGTGCCTGATGAACTATGGAATGAGGTTCGTGACATTGTACAGCAGACAGGGATCAAGACCATCCTCATTGAAAAGAAATGCAAAAAAGCAAAATGGCTGTCTGGGGAGGCCTTACAAATAGCTGTGAAAAGAAGAGAGGCAAAAAATAAGAAAGGAAAAAAGGAAAGATATAAGCATCTGAATGCAGAGTTCCAAAGAATAGCAAGAAGAGATAAGAAAGCCTTCTTCAGCGAACAATGCAAAGAAATAGAGGAAAACAACAGAATGGGAAAGACTAGAGATCTCGTCAAGAAAATTAGAGATTCCAAGGGAACATTTCATGCAAAGATGGGCTCGATAAAGGACAGAAATGGTCTGGACCTAACAGAAGCAGAAGATATTAAGAAGAAGTGGCAAGAATACACAGAAGAACTGTACAAAAAAGATCTTCACGACCCAGATAATCACGATGGTGTGATCACTTATCTAGAGCCAGATATCCTGGAATGCAAAATCAAGTGGGCCTTAGAAAGCATCACTACGAACAAAGCTACTGGAGGTGATGAAATTCCAGTTGACCTATTTCAAATCCTCAAAGATGATGCTGTGAAAGTGCTGCACTCAATATGCCAGCAAATTTGGAAAACTCAGCAGTGGCCACAGGACTGGAATAGGTCAGTTTTCATTCCAATCTCAAAGAAAGGCAATGCCAAAAAATGCTCAAACTACCACACAATTGCACTCATCTCACACGCTAGGACAGTAATGCTCAAAATTCTCCAAGCCAGGCTTCAGCAACATGCGAACCATGAACTTCCAGATGTTCAAGCTGGTTTTAGAAAAGGCAGAGGAACCAGAGATCAAATTGCCAACATCCTCTGGATCATGGAAAAAGCAAGAGAGTTCCAGAAAAACATCTATTTCTGCTTTATTGACTATGCCAAAGCCTTTGACTGTGTGGATCACAATAAACTGTGGAAAATTCTTCAAGAGATGGGAATACCAGACCACCTGACCTGCCTCTTGAGAAACCTGTATGCAGGTCAGGAAGCAACAGTTAGAACTGGACATGGAACAACAGACTGGTTCGTCAAGGCTGTATACTGTCACCCTGCTTATTTAACTTATATGCAGAGTACATCATGAGAAATGCTGGACTGGAAGAAACACAAGCTGGAATCAAGATTGCCGGGAGAAACATCAATAACCTCAGATATGCAGATGACACCACCCTTATGGCAGAAAGTGAAGAGGAACTAAAAAGCCTCTTGATGAAAGTGAAAGAGGAGAGTGAAAAAGTTGGCTTAAAGCTCAACATTCAGATAACGAAGATCATGGCATCCGGTCCCATCACCTCATGGGAAATAGATGGGGAAACAGTGGAAACAGTGTCAGACTTTATTTTTGGGGGCTCTAAAATCACTGCAGATGGTGATTGCAGCCAGGAAATTAAAAGACGCTTACTCCTTGGAAGAAAAGTTATGACCAACCTAGATAGCATATTCAAAAGCAGAGACATTACTTTGCTGACTAAGGTCCATCTAGTCAAGGCTATGGTTTTTCCAGTGGTCATGTATGGATGTGAGAGTTGGACTGTGAAGAAGGCTGAGTGCTGAAAAATTGATGCTTTTGAACTGTGGTGTTGGAGAAGACTCTGGAGAGTCCCTTGGACTGCAAGGAGATCCAACCAGTCCATTCTGAAGAAGATCAGCCCTGGGATTTCTTTGGAAGGAATGATGTTAAAGCTGAAACTCCAATACTTTGGCCACCTCATGTGAAGAGTTGACTCATTGGAAAAGACTCTGATGCTGGGAGTGATTGGGGGCAGGAGGAGAAGGGGACAACAGAAGAAGAGATGGCTGGATGACATCACTGACTCGATGACCATGAGTTTGAGTGAACCCCGGGAGTTGGTGATGGACAGGGAGGCCTGGTGTGCTGTGATTCATGGGGTTGCAAAGAGTGGGACATGACTCAGAGACTGAACTGAACTGAACTGAAGTATCAGAACAAGAGCTTTTGTGTCCCCCTGCATTATCTGTTTCAATCCCTACTTGTTCTTTCTCTTTCATGTTTCATTCTCTTCCTATATGTCTGATGTCTGTTGGTTATCTACTTAGAGAAAGGAAACAAACCTGGGATAGCTACTGTAAGCTGTGTAAGCAAGGTTCACCAGTCTGTCTCTCCCTTGATGGAAAATATTGATTGAGAACTACACCTGGCTATAAAGAACAACTGGTTTACTTTGCGGGCAAGAAGACAGGGAATCAGCCAGGAGAAAATTCACTTGGAGAACCGACATCATCCATCTACACTGGAAGGCTCAGTTTTCACTCATTTTGTTCCATCTCTCCATAAGACTTGCTAATGGGGACAACAGTTCAGGTAAACCACTTGCGCTCAGCCATTGCATTCACAAGAGTGAAAGCTAATCTGTATGACAAGGATGTCCCTGTGGTTGCATACAGTGCAATATACATAGTGACTTAAGCAAAAAAGTTGCATTTCTCTGTCATGGTGGTTCAATTCTGCTTCCTGAGCTCATTCATGGACCTTTCCTCTCGTTTCCCCACTGTCCTCTAGAAAAATGTTTCTCCACCCACTGAGTCATCTTTCCTTATCCATGAAATGTGTTTACAGTTGAGTCATTTTATCAGCCTGTTTCCTGTCCAGTTTTAAAGGTCCTACACCCTTCTTTCATTTAATATTTTCTCTGCTCCTTTTTGTTCAGACTGGCAGTATTACTGTTGAAAAAATTGTCTTAAGAATTTTATGTCTTGTACTGATTTCATGGGAATTCATTCCACTCACACAAATATTTCTGAAATAAGCCTTTTTCCATTCTTGGCTCCTTCTGAGTGTCTGAGAGGTGTCAACTAAAAAGATGTGTAATGTGAGAGTTGTGAGTTATGTCCTATTTGTGGTAAAATGAGGACTGTAGCCCGGGAGAAAGCAACTGCTCCAAAGAGGCAGTTGGGGAAGGTCAAAGAGGCTGTTTGGTGAAGAGTGGGTTCAATGCAATGAGTGGAGCCAAAGCAAAAACAGCACCCAGTTATGGATGTGACTGGTGATAGAAGCAAGATCCGATGCTGTAAAGAGCAATATTGCATAGGAACCTGGAATGCCAGGTCAATGAATCAAGGCAAATTGGAAGTGGTCAAACAGGAGATGGCAAGAGTGAATGTCTATACTCTAGGAATCAGCAAACTAAGATGGACTGGAACGGGTGAATTTATCTCAGATTACCATTGTATCTACTATTGTGGGCAGGAATCCCTTAGAAGAAATGGAGTAGCCATCATAGTCAACAAAAGAGTCCGAAATGCAGTACTTGCATGCAGTCTCAAAAACGACAAAATGATCTCTGTTCATTTCCAAGGCAAACTGTTCAATATCACTGTAATCCAAGTCTATGCCCCAGCCAGTAACGCTGAAGAAGCTGAAGTTGAACGGTTCTATGAAGACCAAGACCTTTTAGAACTAACACCAAAAAAAGATATCCTTTTCATTATAGGGTAATGGAATGCAAAAGTAGGAACTCAAGAAATACCTGGAATAATAGGCAAATTTGGCCTTGGAGTACAAAATGAAGCAGGGCAAAGGCTAATAGAGTTTTGCCAAGAGAACACACTGGTCATAGCAAACACCCTTTGCCAACAACACAAGAGAAGACTCTACACATGGACATCACCAGATGATCAACACTGAAATCGGATTGATTATATTATTTGCAGCCAAAGATAGAGAAGCTCTATAAGTCAGCAAAAAAAGACCGGGTGCTGACTATAGCCCAGATCATGAACTCCTTATTGCCAAATTCAAACTGAGATTGAAGAAAGTAGGGAAAACCCCTAGAGCATTCAGGTATGACCTAAATCAAATCCCTTATGATTATACAGTGGAAGTGAGAAATAGATTTAAGGGACTAGATCTGATAGACAGAGTGCCTGATGAACCATGGAGGTTCGTGACATTGTACAGGAGGCAGGGATCAAGACTAACCCCAAGAAAAAAAATGTAAAAAGCAAAACAGCTGTCTTAGGAGGCCTTTCAAATAGCTGTGAAAAGAAAAGCAAAAAGCAAAGCAGAAATGGAAAGATATACCCATTTGAATTCAGAGTTCCAAAGAATAGCAGGGAGAGATAAGAAAGCCTTCCTCAGCTATCAATGCAAAGAAATAGAGGAAAACAATAGAATAGGAAGACTAGAGATCTCTTCAAGAAAATTAGAGATATCAAGGGAACATTTTGTGCAAAGATGGGCTCAATAAAGGACAGAAATGGTATGGACCTAACAGAAGCAGAAGATATTAAGAAGAGGTGGCAAGAATACAAGAAGAACTATACAAAAAAGATCTTCGTGACTCAGATAATCACAATAGGTGATCACTCACCTAGAGCCAGACATCCTGGAATGTGAAGTCAAGCGGGCCTTAGGAAGTATCACTACGAACAAAGCTAGTGGAGGTAATGAAATTCCAGTTGAGCTATTTCAAATCCTAAAGGATGATGCTGTGAAAGTGCTGCACTCTATATGTCAGCAGATTTGGAAAACTCAGCAGTGGCCACAGGACTGGAAAAGGTCAGTTTCCATCCCAATCTCAAAAGAAAGGCAATGCCAGAGAATGCTCAAACTACTGCACAATTGCACTCATCTCACACGCTAGTAAAGTAATGCTCAAAATTCTCCAAGCCAGGCTTCAGCAACACATGAACTGTGAACTTCCAGATTTTCAAGGTGGTTTTAGAAAAGGCCTAGGAACCAGAGATCAAATTGCCAACATCCACTGGATCATGGAAAAAGCAAGAGAGTTCCAGAAAAACATCTATTTCTGCTGTATTGACTATGCCAAAACCTTTGAGTGTGTGGATCACAATAAAGTGTGTAAAATTCTTCAAGAGATGGGAATACCAGACCACCTGACCTGCTCTTGAGAAACCTGTATGCAGGTCAGGAAGCCACAGTTAGAACTAGACATGAAACAACAGACTGGTTCCAAATAGGAAAAGGAGTATGTCAAGGCTGTATATTGTCACCCTGGTTATTTAACTTCTATGCAGAGTACATCATGAGAAACGCTGGACTGGATGAAGCACAAGCTGGAATCAAGATTGCCGAGAGAATTATCAATAACCTTAGATATGCAGATAACGCCACCCTTATGGCAGAAAGCGAAGAAGAACTAACAAGCCTCTTGATGAAAGTGAAAGAGGAGAGTGAAAAAGTTGGCTTAAAGCTCAACATTCAGAAAACGAAGATCATGGCATGTGGTCCCATCCCTTCATGGCAAATAGATGGAGAAACAGCAGAAACAGCAGCTGACTATTTTTCTGGGCTCCAAAATCACTGCAGATGGTGACTGTAGCCATGAAACTGAAAGACGCTTACTCCTTGGAAGGAAAGTTATGACCAACTTAGATAGCATATTAAATAGCAGAGACATTACTTTGTCAACAAAGGTCTGTCTAGTCAAGGGTATGGTTTTTCCAGTGGTCATGTATGGGGGTGAGAGTTGGACTATAAAGAAAGCTGAATGCCAAAGAATTGATGCTTTTGAACCGTGGTGTTGGAGAAGACTCTTGAGAGTCCCTTGGACTGCAAGGAGATCCAACCAGTCCATTTTCCTTTAGGAAATCAGTCCTGGGTGTTCATTGTAAGGACTGATGTTGAAGCTGAAACTCCAATACTTTGGCCACCTGATGCAAGGAGCTGACTCATTGGAAAAGACCCTGATGCTGGGAAAGCTTGAAGGCAAGAGGAGAAGGGGACGACAGAGGATGGGATGGTTAGAGGGCATCACCAGCTCAATGGACATGAGTTTGAGTGAACTGCAGGAGTTGGTGATGGACAGGAAGGTCTGGCATGCTGCGGTTCATGGGGTCGCAAAAAGTCAGACACAGTTGAGGAGTGAACTGAACTGAAGTCACTGTGAAGGGATTAAGCGCTTTTCTAAATATGAGGAGCTGCAAAGATTGGGATCAAAAAATCAGTTCCTGAAAGTATCTATCTAAAGAGCTGTTCCCCGTGTTTCCCTGGAGCACAGAGTGCCTCACTCTCCACCCGGAACTGCTTTCGGGCATGTTGAAGGTCAGCCACTGCACCAGCACAGGACTCAGTCTCTGCAGAGGCAGAGGGCAAATGCCCCTGGCAAGTTCCAATTTGTAATTGACAAGGGCAACCCTTGAAGCTTCATAGAGGACCTCTGTCTGTTTAAGAGGATCTGTGAGACACATCCTTGAATTCTTGAAAAGGCTTTTAGTTTGATCTCTTGAGCTTTTTTCAGTTTTGCAAAAGTTGTCCCTTCCATCACACACTCAGCTTTTTCTCTATGTGACATTTTTTGAGTTTTGTTGTTGTTGTTTTTGTTTTTTAAAATCAAGACTTGGGACTTCTCTATCGATCCAGTGGTCAAGACTCTGCGCTCCCACTGGAGCGGGCATGAGTTCAGTCCCTCGGTGGGGAACTAAAATCCCACATGCCGTGTGACACTACCAAAAAAAAAAAAAAAAAGAGTGGGTTTTGAAAATTACTTTAAAATCAAGACTGTACTGGACAAATGATATGCTGCACTTTTGGCTGCCATCTCTGATGTGTGGCATCTATTGCCATCTGGAGAGGCTGAGAATTTTAAAATTTCTCCCATTCATTCTTGTTTCATTTTTGTTGAACTTGTCTTTCCTCAATTTCTCTCTCTTCAGTTGCACCTCATTACAAGTGGCAAAAGGAAAGCAGGCAGTACCTTTGTTGCCACAATCTTGGCTCTCTGTGCATCAGTGCCAAAAAGAAATACAGGGACAGAGTTATGGAAGAGAAGGACTTTATCACTTTGCCAGACAAAGGGGGAACACAGTAGGTTAGTGCCTCAGGAACTGTGCCAGCTCCCTTCCTGGTGAGTTGTTTTTCAATCACTAAGTCATGTCTGACTCTGCAACCCCACGAACTGCAACACTTCAGGCTTCCTTATTCTTCACTCTCTCCCTGAGTTTGCTCAAACTCATGTCCATTGAGTCGGTGATGCCATCCAACCATCTCACCTTCTGTTGTCCTCTTCTCCTTCTGCCCTCAATCTTTCCAAGCATCAGGGTCTTTTCCAATGAGTTGGCTCTTCCTGGTGAGTAGGAAGAGATTATGTAGCCAGGTGTATGTGATAAGGATCAAGACAGTAAAAGTCTTCATTCCTTTTTCTGAAGTTTCAAAAGGGTGGGGTTGCTGACAAGATTAGAATGTGCAGAAGAACCAGAGATCAAATTGCCAACTTTCACTTGATCATAGAAAACGTATGGTAATTCTAGAAAAATATCTACCTCTGTTTTCATTGCCTATGCTAAAGCCTTTGACTGTGCGGATTGTAACAAACTGTGGACAACTCTTAAAGAGATGGAAATACCAGACTATCTTACCTGTCTCCTGAGAAAACTGGATGTGAGTCAAGAAACAACAGTTAGAATCCTGCATGGAACAACTGACTGGTTCAGGACTGAGAAAGGCGAACGACAAGGCTGCTTGTCACCTTGTTTATTTAACTTATACACTGAACACATCATGAAAAATGCCAGGCTGGATGAGTTACAAGCTGGAATCAAGATTGATGGGACAACTGAAGAGCTTAAGCTACTCCATCTTGTCTAATAGGAGCACTCCATTTTTTTTCTAAAGTTCTAGGAAAGAGACTGAAAATCCCCTGACCTCACCCCACCACCCAGGAGCCAATCAGACCTCGGACCAAAATCTCCTGACCTTACCTTCAGGAATTTGTGGTTTGCTAGGTAATAAGAACCAATCAGAAATCAACACACAACCCTTTGAAAGAGGGTGACCAATCAGATGTCCTCCAGCCTGAACATCCCCATTCACACGAATATACCCTATATAAGCAATGTAACCCAAAACTCGGGGCTCCTCCCCATAGCCGCTGCATCCGGAATGGTGAGAGCCCCAGCTCGAGCTTGGTAAAAAAGACTCTCTTGCTTTTGCATCGGACATTGGCTCCCGGGTGGTCACTGGGAGATTTCGCGACTTGGGCATAACACAACCTCAGATATGCGGATGATACCACTCTAATGGCAGAAAGTGAAGAGGAACTTAACCTCTTGATGAGGGTGAAGGAGGAGAGTGAAAAAGCTGACTTAAAACTAAATATTAAAAAAACTAAGATCACAGCATCCAGCCCCATCACTTCATGGTAAATAGAAGGGGAAAAACTGGAAGCAGTGACAGCTTTCCTCTTCTTGGGCTCTAAGATCACTGCCGATGCTGACTGCAGCCATGAAATCAGGAGACAATTGCTTCGTGGCAGGAAAGATATGACAGACCTAGACTGTTGAAAAGCAAAGATGTCACTTTGCCAACAGAGGGCCATATAGTCAAGGCTATGGTCTTTCCAGTGGTCACGTACAATTGTGAGAGCTGGACTGTAAAGAATGGTGAGTGCTGAAGAATTGATGCCTTTGAACTGGGTGCTGGAGGAGACTCAAGAGTCCCTTGGACTGCAAGGAGATCAAACCAGTCCATCCTAAAGGAAATCAGTCCTGAATATTCATTGAAAGGACTGATGCTGAAGCTGAAGCTGAAGCTCCAATATTTTGGTCACCTGATGTGAAGAGCTGACTCATCAGAAAAGACCCTGATGCTGGGAAAGATTGAGGGCAGAAGGAGAAGAGGGTATCAGAGGATGAGATGGCTGAATGGTGTCACGGATGCAATGGACATGAACTTGAGCAAACTCTGGGAGATGGTGAGGGACAGGGAGACCTGGCATGCTGCAGTCAGTGGGGTTACAAAGAGCTGGACATGACTAGGGGATTGAACAACAGCATGGTTTCAGGTGGTCCTCTCCTAATCTTGATCGGCCTCTCTGGTCCCTTTAATCTTGCCTCAGGTGGTTTTGTTGCTGTTTCTCCTTTGGTTAGCAACTATTCTGACCTTTGGAATTCAGAGAAGGTCATAGAGCGTAGAGTCGTGCCTAGGAATGGGAGACAAAAAGGCCTCTGTGCCCAGGAGCCACACAGGGCCCTGCTTGGCATCACCTTCAAACCCTCTCTGAAATTCCTCAGCTGTACACTCAAATTCATCATCTACATATTCTGCTTTCAGTCTAAATACAGAAACAATTCTGCTGAGAATATTTTATTTTTAGATATTTTATTTTTATTTGGTTAATTTAATTATTTTATTTTAAAAATTTTATTTAAAATGAAATGCAGGTACAACTGAAATGCCTATTAATTGATGAATGAATGAACAGTAGTATAGCCATATAATGAAATATTATTGTCATAAAAAGGGATGCTGCAACATAGATCAACCTTGAAAACATGCTAAATGAAATAAAGCAGATGGAAAGGGCTACATACTGTATGATTTCATTTATATTAGAGGTCCAGAGCAGGCAAATCCATGGAGATAGAAAGTAGGTTAGTGTTTACCAAGAACAGGGAATGGGGAGTGACTGCTAATAGGTATGGCGTTTCTTTTGGATGATGAAAATGTTTTAGAATTTGAAAGTGGTATTAATTGTGCAACTTTGTGAATGTATTAAAAGCACTGAGTTGTACATTTTTTAAAAATTGTAAATTTTGTGATTTTTGAGTTTTATCTCTGTGTGTTTCTTCATGACATCTGAACAACAGAAGCTGAAAAGAAAAAAACAAAACCTTGAAGCTAACAGTTTCTGTCTTTTCTAGATTTGATATTGTTTTTAAGGATTAAAGTGAGAAAATATAATAACCACTTTGTAAAATATATTGGAAGATAAAAGTATCAGTAGAAGTATAATTTTTAAGTTTCTAGCAGACACTAAGGTATTTTGAAATAAAGTTGTTCCTCTTGAAACATAAGAAAAATAATGAACAAAAAAACCTCAAGCTATTCGAAAATCCAGTGGGGTCTCCCTGCGCAGGTCTGGACCTGCTCACTGCGGAAACAGTTGTGGGGCTTCGCCAGTGGCTCAGTGGGTAAAGAATCTGCCTGGAAATGCAAGAGACACAAGAGACACAGTGGGCTCTATCGCGGGGTTGGGAACATCCCCCTGGAGGAGGAAATGGCAACCCACTCCAGTATTCTTGCCTGGAAAATTCCATGGACAGAGGAGCCTGGTGGGCTACAGTCCGTGGGGTCACAAAGAGTCAGACAGGACTGAATGACTGTGTTTTTGTTTTTGTTTTTTTTATTGGTGTGTGGATTTGTGGATTTTAGCTGCTTCTGAGAGTGAAGCACAGGGGTCATGGTTCTGCAAATGTTGCGGAAGTAAAAGAAGCCATCTCTGAAATCAGGGTATTTATTCTGGGGGCACAGAAGTAGGTAATGTAATATGATATATGCTGCTGCTGCTGCTGAGTCGCTTCAGTCGTGTCCGACTCTGTGCGATCCCATAGATGGCAGCCCACCAGGGTCCCCATCCCTGGGATTCTCCAGGCAAGAGTACTGGAGTGGGGTGCCATCGCCTTCTCCAAATATGATATATAACTGAGTGCTAAATTGTAGGATATAAACTAGAAGTCTCTAGCACCTTAGTGAGGAAGCTCAAAGAAGGAAATCTGAATAAATGCAGCTAATTCCTTACTACTGAAATGAATTTTGGCTTTTATTAGAATCTGAGGGACATGCAGAGATCACCATTGTGTACACTGGGTTAGCCAAAAAGTTTGTTTGGGTCTTTCTGTAACATCTTAACTTTTTGGCCAACCCAAGACATAATGGCTGTTTCGCCAGCCCCCTCTAAACTCTAATTAAGTTGCCAAACAATAAAATATAATCAAAGTCTGGATTTAATTTTTTCAAAAAGTAATATGCATTTGCAAGGTGCACAAAATTTTAGAAAATATATTATTTCTCTCAAGTACTTGGATGTGAATTTTAAGCCTCTGGTATTTATGCCCACCAATTCTTTTTTTTTTTTTTTCTCCTAATTTTAGGTCAGAGTATAGTTGATTAGCAATGTTGTGTTAGGTTCAGGTATACAGCTCAGTGATTCGGTTATACATATACAAGTACCTATTCTTTCTCAAATTCTTTTCTCATGTATGTTATTACAGAATATTGAGCAGAGTTTGCTGTGCTATACAGTAGGTCCTTATTAGTTTTCTATTTTTATTTAAAAATAAAATATATTTTATTTAATATATTAAATATATTTTAAATATAACAGTGTATACATGTCAATCCCAAATTCCCAATATATCCTTCCCTCCTTTTTCTTCAGGGAGCCATAAATTCTTTCTCTAAGAGTCTGTGTTTATAAATAAGTTCATTTATTTTATTTTTAGATTCCACATTTAAGTGACATCATATGATATTTGTCTTTCTCTGTCTGACCTAGGTATGATAATCTCTAGTTTTTGCAAATGGCATGATTTTATTCTTTTTCTTATGGCTGAGTAATATTTCATAGACAGAGGAGCCTGGTGGGCTACAGTTCATGGGGTTGCAAAGAGTAGGCCACAACTTAGTGACTGAAAACAACAACAAACATTCCAATTCCACTCCTTACTAACTCCTCGACTTTTGTTTCTCTGTGTCTTGTTTGCTTTATCTGTACAATGGGAACAAAAATGTAACAATCATTAGAATTGTTTGGGAGATTGTTTTGAGGATTCTTTTGAGTATTAACATATAATGCTGGGGTCCAGTCCTGGTGGATCCAGGGTACTTCAAAGCAGGGATGGCGTGCTGAGGAAAAAACTTATTTATTTAGAAATATAAAGAGAGATTAGGAAAAAATAGTATAGTAGGAAAATTTAGTGGAGAAAAGAGGCTGAATAACTTGGTTTATGTGGAGAAGTAATAAAACCTCTGGACAAGAGGTTTACTCCATCTACATTAGGCCACCGGCGCCCATTTGAATAGTGGAGGGTGCCCCGCCTTGGGCTCTCTCTCTCATGGGTCTTAGAAGCCAGGGCAAGTAAGTAGACATGGCAAGCCTCCACGCCCAGGATGGGAATTCAGCCTGAAAATAGAGTAAGAAAAGACACGGGGGAACCAGTCTTTCTAATGACTGGCCCATCTTCATTCGTCCGGAAAGGCCTTTTATACTTTTGATTGTACATAGAGATCAATGGATAATACAAAATTATGCAGCGTCAGCAGCCCTGACTCTTATCGAGACCAGGCTTTCTCTCTGCATACCTAGTTGTATACACAAGTCGTAGGTGATTTACATCATCTTTTGGCCAGAAGGCCAATTAACATTTTACAGCACTTTTCTGATAAGGGTCTGTCACCCAGAAAACTTATTTGTGTTGTTCTTCCCAAAGTCTGGTGCCATTCTCAGAAAGCACTAAATAAAGTTACATTCTTACATAGCAAGGACACAACAGTTTATAACAATGAAAGAAGTACAGTGATTTATAACAAAGAGAAAAGTAACTAACTCAAAAGTCTAGTGTTGCTAACATCAAAACTACTACATTCCTTTTTCTATATCCCAATTACATTGATTAATATCCTTCAGGTGCCTAAAAGATAAAGAATACGGAGGCCTGCCAGCAGTCATTGACTCAACAGTGAAACCCATCACCAATATAATTTTTAGCTCTTTAGAAAAGGCTCTGTATCTTTAAGATGCTTTAAGCTTTGTGCCTCTCGCAGTTGGGGGGCTGTAAACAATTCACAAGTTGTAAAAGTCCAGGCAGACCGGTCAGGTAAGTTAGAAAGCTATCAGAGGGGTTTAAGCCAAGACATTCTTTTTATATGCAGGAGACTGTTAACTGGAGCTCTGAGTTAACTCTTTCCAGAGAAAGGTGGTAATGTCAGAAGAGTATAGTATAGCAGACAGTAAACAGACAGATGTTGGTTTCAGGGTAGATGCTCAGGCAGAGGACCCCTTGAGACCTGACTCACCTTGCCCTTCAGGTATCTCCGCATGACCTTGTCATGGGTGGGATCTCCCGTGCTGGCTCCCGGCAATACAATGTATGTAAAGTACTTATGGAAGGGCTTATACAAATATTAGCTGTTATTACTATTATTTTGCAAACAGTAGCATCTAATGGAACAATTAAAAATCTCTACTTCAAGGAACTGAAATATTTATCAGGTAGCTCTATGTTCCTAGGCTAGAGAAGAAGGCTTGTAGGGGGTTTTGGCAGTGTGTTTATATCAAATACTTACTTTTGATTTCTGGTTGTGTTAAAGCCACAGAGCAACAAATATTAGTCGAAGTCCACTATCAGTCCATGTCATTAAGCTGAGTCTCCCTATAAATTCCTTCATTTCTCATTCTTTTATTTCTTCTCCCCTCATCTCTGTGACCCATCTGTCTTCTTCTCTTCCCTGTGTCATCTTTTCTCTTGCATTACTTTGATTATAATCTATTAAATCTGTACTAAATTGTCTTTTATATTGAAGCTGGGAAATTAGGAACCTCTGCGAAGGTAATATTGAAAGCACATTTAGTTAGTCTGATGTTATAACCAGGAAATTGAACTTTGAAGTTATTATTCTGCCTTGATATTGTTTTCCTTACTCTTAACTGTGGGAAAATGAGTGATCTACTTGAAACATGGCCACATTTGACTACAGAGGAAATTGCTTTTGTTTCTGAGGTTTGCCAATCTGGATGTATTTATATTTAGGCATGTTATTTCATCTTAGTTTCCTACTGGCTGCAAGTCAAAGAGAACACATACTGTATTTGCTCTCTTTTACTAGAAAATCCTCCTCTTCACATACTATGATCCCAACGTGCATTTATCTTAGGGTTTTTATATCAACCTAATGATTGGAGGTGTAATAGAAGAGTTTTTATTCTTATGCCATATATAATTAGTATTACTTTCCAGATTTCAAATATTTTTCTATGTCCTTGAAACGATAGATGGGCACTAACATTGGAGATGAAAGGGGCAGTTTAAGATTCCATGATCAAGACATGATACCACAAGTTAAAATGTTATTCTTGGTTTTTAAATGACACTCAGATTTGAATGTTATTATTGTATTCCCTGTTCTTATTCTACATATGGAGCCCAGAAGTAGTTATGTTGCAACTAGAAAAAAAATAACTGAAAGGCCATGATATGTTATAATCACCATGGTAACCTAGCAGAGTGCATATGGGGAAAACTCAGCATATAGCACGATCACAGTATCTTTTGTATATCAAGATAGACTTTAGGGACCTAGCTAAATTCTAGCAAGAATACCAGAAAAACTCAGGCTCATTCACTCACTACTTTAAAATTGTTTATTTGGCCATGCAGGCATGTGGAATCTTAGCTCCCCGATCAGAAATCAAACCTGTGTCCCCTGCACTGGAAGTGCAGAATCTTTAACCATGGGACCACCTGGGAAGTCCCACTCAGTACTTTTTTGAGAGCTCTTTGTGGCAGGGGCAAGCTTGCAGTGAGATGATAAATTAGAAAAAAATAAAAGAAAAAGAAAAAACCTCCTTGCCCTGAGGGACTTGCCCTGTAGTTCACTTAATGATGAATTCATTAATTTCTTTGCAGCTTTCATTTCAACTAATTAGCCCAACTATATTCTGTAAGCCCACAGCTGTGCCAGGAATTAAAAGAACTGAAGTAAGACTCAGTCTCTACCCATGAGAGAAAAATGAAAGTACAGTTTGAGACATTATATCATTAAGTCCTAGAGGTTTTCTTTGTTCTTTCTATTCAATGTTCTCAAATCCATCCCACCTCAAGGGAAGAGATGGTATGTCTCATTCACTTTATTTTTCCAATACCTAACCCTGCCTCTGACACATGGTAAAGATTCAGTAAGTAAAAAGTGTTAGTAGCTCTGCTGTGTCCAACTCTTTGGGACCCCCTGGACTGCAGCCTGCCAGGCTTCTCTATCTTTGGGATTCCCCAGGCAAGAACTCTAGACTGGGTTGCCATTCCCTTCTCCAGGGAATCTTCCCAACCCAGGTCTCCTGCATTGCAGGCAGACTCTTTACCATCTGAGCCACCAGGGAAGGTTCAGTAAAGGTATGTTGAAAGAATGAGCACATTTCTCAAAAAAGCCAAGGCTATGACTGGGCTTCCCTAGTGGCTCAGATGGTAAAGCATCTGTCTGCAATGCAGGAGACCAGGGTTCGATCCCTGGGTTGGGAAGATCCCCCAGAGAAGGAAATGGCAGCCCATTCCAGTATTCTCATCTGGAAAATCCCATGGACCACAGAGCCTGGTAGGTTACCATCCATGGGGTCACAAAGAGTTGGACACGACCGAGAGACTTCACTTTCACTTTATTTCATGACTGGCAAACATCTCATTTCCCAGGCACTCTGCTTGTGCTATGCAGAATTAAGTGTTCTCTGGCTTTTGACGTAGCTACTCTTAATAATAAATTAGAATACCTATTACCAAACCAGTCATTCCTAAAGGAAATCAACCTTGAATATTCACTGGACAGGCTGATGCTGAAGCTCCAATACTCTGGCCACCTGATGCAAAGGGATGACTCATTAGAAAAGACCATGATGCTGGGAAAGACTGAGGACAGGAAGAGAAGGGGGTGACAGAGGATGAGATGGTTGGATGGCATCATCAACTCAATGAACGTGAGTTTGAGCAAACTCTGGAAGATAGTGAAGCACAGGGGAGCCTGGTGTGCTGCAGTCCATGGGGTCACAAGAGTCTGATGTGACTTAGTGACTGAACAATGATTCTTTTTCACATTCTTTTCCCATATATATTATTACCTAACATTAAGTAGAGTTCTCCATGCAATAAGCCCTTTCTGTTTATTTATTTTATATGTAGTAATGTGTATCTGTTAACCCCAAAACTCCAGAGAAAACCATCATTTGAAGATACATGCACCCAATTTAGTCGACATAGCGACTGAACAACATTATCAACTGTTAGCAAATCTTGGATTGTTATCACCATTATTTATTTCTGGAAATGCCTTGTTTTCTTAGGAACCATTTTTAAGTCTAGCAATTACAAAAACCAGAAGAAATATGATGACAGTTCTAATTTAACCTTCTAGCTGGCCTCTGATTGCCTAATAGTATATCCATAAAAGGTTAAATCCATTTTGCTTTGGTCACATACTGCACAGTTCAGGAAAATATTCGTCAAGTTTCTGAATATGAGTAAATCCATAAAAAGATTTTCTGCTTCCACAGCCTCTGCAGAACTCATATTGATTTTTAAAATGTAGAACTGTTACTTTAAATATGGTTACCATGTTATTCCCTGAATTTAATGGAGCACTTTTAATGAAGTCTGCACAATGAGCCAAATGAATATGTAGAAAGGTGTGTAGTAGTTGTTGGTTTTCCTATTTGTGAATGCAGATCATGTCTCAGAAGAAAAGAAAAGTTTTATGTGAGTTGCAAACCCCTATGTCAGCCTGCTGATGCCTGAGCATCTTTTACTAAAAGCAAGCAGGGTGTGGGGACTTGGAAAAGACAGAACAAGTTGGAGCTGACAGTTGGCCCTCAGGGACCAAAACACTCAGGATCTCAGGGAGTAGGTTTCGCCTCTAAACATGTTTGCATTGCTCTGATTGGCAAAATCTGCTCTGAGGGAAAGAAGACAAGGAACATCCCAGGAGGTACATCCCAGGTACATCCCAGGAACACTGACCGCAGATCACATGATCAAGAGTGGTTATGAGGGGACTTGCCCGGTGGTCCATTGGCTAAGAACCCACCTGCCAATTCAGGAAACATAACATGGTTTCGATCCCTGATCCAGGAACCAATATCCCTAAACTAAACCTGTGCACTGCACCTATTGAGCCTTTGAGCCCTAGAACCCATACTCTACAACAAGAGAAGCCACAACAATGAGCAGCCCCCACTTCTCTGCAACTAGAAAAAGCCCATGCAGTGATGAAGACCCAGTGCAGCCAAAGTAAATAAAATAATAATAATAAAAAAAGAATGGCTATGAATCCTCCTGTTAATTTCTTATTTTATACTCTCACTGGGCTTCTTTGAAAGGGGACTGTAATCTCTTCTGAAGGATAGACGTGAAATTCTGTTTTAACTTAATTAATTGTTGAGAAATGAAACAGTTCCACAGTCCCTTAGTTAAAGCCTTTGGGGCTACAATTCAGCCTGTCCTTCTTTTGGATTTTATATTATATAACATTTTCAACAGGACCTGAGGCAGAATCCAGAAATCAAACACATTAATACTTCTTCACTGAAATGCATGAACATTTGCACAAAGTGGGATAGAGCTTACTAGTAGCCTCACGTTATTTTAGGCAAGTCAATTGTGACCAGCTTTGAGCTTTGAGCTAATTTTTGGCTTTGGAGTTGCAAGTAAGGGATTGACAAGAACTCAGCCCCTCCCACCCCCACCTCTCACATAACACCAGCCCTCTGCTCCATCTCACGCCACCCCACCATTGTAGGGGTATACAGTCCAGAATATTCTAGACCACGGGTCTTGCACCTGCTTTGCCAGGGAATTTACCAGAATGATGAAGGGGCCTCACTTCTTATTAATCTTTTGATCCCTGGGTTGGGAAGATCCCCTGGAGGAGGGCATGGTACCCACTCTTGTATTCTTGCCTGGAGAATCCCACCGACAGAGAGCCTGGCAGGCTACAGACCATGGCGTCATAGAGTCAGACATGACTGAAGTGACTTAACAGGCATGTATCCAGGAAGTTCCCATGACCCACAAGTGGGATTCAGCTCTTATGGGTCAGTAATGTCAGGGGTGGTCCATTCCTCTCCCATACAAATCAGTTTTGTGGTCTTCTCAAGTATTTGAGTATGCTGCTGCTACTGCTGCTAAGTCGCTTCAGTCGTGTCCGACTCTGTGTGACCCCATAGATGGCAGCCCATGGGCTCCCCCGTCCCTGGGATTCTCCAGGCAAGAACGCTGGAGTAGGTTGCCATTTCCTTCTCCAACGCATGAAAGTTAAAAGTGAAAGTGAAGTCACTCAGTCGTGTCTGACTCTTAGCAACCCCATGGACTGCGGCCCACCAGGCTCCTCCGTCCACGGGATTTTCCAGGCAAGAGTGCTGGAGTGGGGTGCCATTGCCTTCTCTGGCATTTGAGTATGTATATATATTTTTGAAAAGCCCAAATGTCTACAATGAGGTGGTAGTTACTCATCTAAGGGACAGGAAAGGTACAGGGCAGAGGTGTCCGCATTTTCCAAGGCCCGGGGTTACAAACACAGGCTGATTTTGAGGGATATGTTAAATATAGTTAACACCATTTAATGCCTTTATCGGGCTTCCCAGGTGGCTCCGTGGTAAAGTACTTGCCTGCCAATGCAGGAGACATAAGAGACTTGGGTTTGATCTCTGGGTCGGGAAGATCCCCTGAAGAAGGAAATGGCTACCTACTTCAGTATTTTTGCCTGGGAAATACCATGGTGGGTTGCAGTCCATGGGGTTGCAAAGAGTCGGACATGACTTGGCAACTAAACAACCACCACTATATATAAAATAGATAACCAACAAGCACCTACTGTATAGCATAGGGAGCTATACTCAATAATTTATAATAATCTATAAAGGAAAAGAATCTGTAAAAGAATATGTATATATGTGAGTGTGTGTGTTTGATATAGCTATATCTCTCTCTATATAACTGAACCACTTTGCTATACACCTGAGACTAACAAAACATTGTAAATCAGCTATACCTCAATAACACTTTAAGAAGAATTAGGAAAAAAGTTAATCTCATATAAAAAATCCAGAATATTTGGGTACCTTGGACTAGCCAAGCTGACATAAAAAATTCACCACCACGCCAGTAATGGTTGAATTGTCAGAGTTTGCAAGCATATTACTTTTATCAGTAAAGAAGAGGATCTGTCTCTTCCTCTCAACTACATTCCCAGTACAATTGAGCAGGACAACAACTTGTCTGGAATACCCTTGTGTGTATGCTGGAAAAAGTTGGCTCTAGTGTTGGAAAGATCAGACAAGGAATCTACAACTCGTATGGTCTTCTGTGTAGATCCTTGTGGGCCTCAGCTCTTTTCTGAAGAATTCCTCATGCTTTTGTCAACATTCTGCATACCGAATGCCCTGTGCTTAGTTGCTCATTTGTGTCCAACTCTGCCACCCCATGAACCTTAGCCTGCCAGGCTCTGCCGTCCATGGGGATTCTTCAGACAAGAATACTAGGGTGGGTTGCCATGTCCTCCTCCAGGGGATCTTCCCAACCCAGGGATTGAACCCAGGTCTCACACGTTGTAGGCAGATTCTTTACTATCTGAATCACTAGGGAAGCACACAAAATGCCCTACTACCCTGAAAAAGTGGACTTGCCTGGGCTGGCATCCTTGGATAGGCAAAGAAGGGTTAGTTGTACATTGCGTTAATTTCCTGAACCAATCAGATCTTTGAAGGGTGGGTGAGGAGGAGGTTGAATGTGATGTATAGAAAGAGCATAACCATAATGCAGACAGATGCTGTATGATACCTAGAAAGACAGTGGAAGGAAAAGAACAGTAGAAACTAGAATAAATGGAAATCAGAAGGGAAGGACAAGGGCGGATGGGAGAATAATTAGATATAGTAGAGTGGTTGTACTTCCCTGGTAATCTGATGGTTAAGAATCCACCAGCCAATGCAGGGGACACAGGTTCGATTCCTAGTCGGGGGAGATTCCACATGCCTTGGGGCAGTTAAGAGCCCACAGGCCACAGCTGCTGAAGCCCATATACCTGCAGCCTGTGTTCTGCAACAAGAGAAGCCACCACAATGAGAAGCCCCTGCTTGCCACAACTAGAGAAAGCCTTCACACAGCAATGTAGACCCAGCCCAGACAAAAATATAAAAATAAATAAATATTTTTCAATAAAAAAATTAGGGTCACTCTAACAATAAAGTATTGTAAGTAGAGACCGTCTATAGTTGAAGAGACTTTAAGATAAGCTGCTCGCCTAAAAGCCCTAATTACCCAGTGTCCACTATAATCTTGCTTCCCATGTGTCCTTATCCTGAGGTGATCCATGGCTCTTGCCTTGAAGTAACCTCAGCACCTCACCACCCGCTCACATCCTAAAAGAAAAGTCAGATTCAGAAACAAATGCTGACTTAGTCTCTCTGGCCACACGTATCCCAGGTGCAACATTTGAGATCCTGCCAGATGATAGTCAAAAACCTCTTCAGCTGTAACCTTTATTTTGATACCAGATAGCACTGGGACAAAGCGGATGCTTGACACAGCAATGCCCTAGGAATATGAAAGAAAGAGAAGCCGCTGGTCTGCAGTTGTCTTTTTCTGGCTGTCCAGACCTCTACCTGAGTCTACGTTTGACCAAGGCTCAACTGGAGTGTGCCAGGGGTATGAGCCAGTTCAATTCTGTTGTGTTACTGTCTCTGCATAAACAACTTTTCCTAAAAATGTGGGTGTTTTCCCATGATAAATAGGTATTTACTGCAAGGAAACATAAGATGAGAAAAATACCATCATAGTCACTTCCACTATTTAGGCATAAAATGATCTCTTCTTCATTTTCTTTTCATCATGAACATTTAAAACAGTTTTGGTGTTTTTTTTGTTTTTTTGTTTTTTGTTTTTTTTGGCCAGGCTGGGTCTTTGCTGCAGTGCATGGGGGTTTCTCTTGTTACAGCACAAGGGTCTCTCATTGTGGTTTCCAGGCTTCTCTAGTCATGGAGCATGGACTCTAAAGTGTTCAGGCTTCTCTTGTTGGAGTGCGGGGGCTTAGTTGCCCTGTGGCATGTGGGATCTTCGTTTCTTGACCAGGAATCAAACCCTTGTCCCCTGCATTGGAAGGCAGATTCTTAAACACCAGATTACCAGGGAAGTCCTTATCATGAACATTTTTTGTCACGAAATGTTTTATGGAAATTAGATGTTCACACAGCATTGTATCATGTAGATATACCAAAATTATGGGCTTCCCAGGTGGCTCAGTGGGTAAAGAATCTGCCTGCAATGCAGGAGACATAGGAGGCTCAGGTTTGATCTCCAGGTTGGGAAGATTCCCTGGGGAAGGGCACAGCAACCCACCCCAGTGTTCTGCTTAGAGAATCCCATGGACAGAGGAACATGACAGGCTCTAGTCCATAGGGTTGCTAAGTGTTGGACACGACTGAAGCAACTGAGCATGCATGCACATACCAAATTGAACTAATTCTCTTATTGAAGTTTCCTCATTTCTCAATAATTTAAATAATGCAGCAAAGTATATGTTCATACATAAATCTTTATGTACATATCTGATTTTTATTTTGGTATGAGCCAGTGAAAGCAAAATTTTGAATATTTATGGATTTGACATCCACTGCTAAACTGGAGAAGGCAATGGCACCCCACTCCAGTGCTCTTGCCTGGAAAATCTCATGGATGGAGGCGCCTGGTGGGCTGCAGTCCATGGGGTTGCAAAGAGTCGGATACGACTGAGTGACTTCACTTTCACTTTTCACTTTCATGCACTGGAGAAGGAAATGGCAACCCACTCCAGTGTTCTTGCCTGGAGAATCCCAGGGATGGGGGAGCCTGGTGGGCTGCCATCTATGGGGTCGCACAGAGTTGGACATGACTGAAGTGACTTAGCAGTAGCAGCTAAACTGCCACCCCTCCCCCACAAGGGGAGGAGTGCCAATTTACGGTCTTATCAGAAGAGACTGTAAAGGCACCCCATTTCCTTACACTCAAGTAAACATGGAGTATTATCTTTTTTCTCTGTGCTTTTGTCAAATTGACATGTGAATGTGATATCTCACCTGAATTTGCATTTGTTTGTAATTAGTGAAATGACCTTCTCTTCATATATTTAATAGCCATTTAGATTTCTCCTTTCACGACTCATCTCTTCAAATCATTTGCCTGTTTTTATCTATTGGTGTGATTAACTTTTTTCTGTTGATTTTAGGAGCTCTTTATATATGAAAGATGTTATCAATGGTCTGTATAAAAACAAACAAACAAACAAACAAAAAACCCTGAATTTTCCCTGTTGCTAAATGGGAGAAAAACTTCCTCCTACTTCTTTGTAAAGAATATTTCCTTGGAAATAACTAATATTTTAAAAACCCTCCTCTATGAATTTGATATGTATGTGAATCTTTTTAGAGGCTAAAGAAGCCTCTTGCCAGCATTGCAACTCTGGAATGTTTCTCTTAGGAACCTGGGACTCTCTTTTCAAAACGCAAACATTAAGGAAGAGAGGACCTCTGACACTTACTTAAGATGGGGGGTGGGAGGTTAACTTGAGCTCCTTGCTCTAAATCTGCTTGTCATAGATATACAGGATGTTTTATTTTTCCTTCAAATAAAAGCAGTTAACTAGCAGAGATGGCTACCTCAATTACCATGGAAACAGTTTTAAAAATTAATTATTTTATTTATGTTCTAAGTTCGCCGGTTCTTCGTTGCTGTGTGCGGGCTCTCTCTAGTTGTGGTGAGTGGGGGCTACTCTCTGGTTGTGGTGCGTGGTTTTTGTTGGTGCAGAGCACAAGCTCTATGGCATGTGGGTTTCAGTAGCTGTGGAGCACGTGCTTAGTTGCCCGTGGCATGTGGAATCTTCCTGGACAAGGGATTGAACCTGTGTCCCCTCCATTGGCCATCGGATCCTCAACCACTGGACCACCAGCAAAGTCCACCGTGAGAATATTTAACAAGTGGTCTTGTCAAGTCCACTTACAAGAGGACAAGTTACCGTTACTCTTGAGAACTTGCGTGTGATGGGTTGCATCTGTTAGGTCCTACCCAAAGGTAGGTTTTTTTCTGTCTATGTAATCTCATTAGCATATTGTCTGTGATGTGCATGGTTGTCTGTTCTAATGTGAATTCAGTACTGAAATGGTTTTATTTATTTTGTACATTTGCGATTTCCCAGAATGGACTGGAGATTTTACTCTTAATTTTTTCCCAACAATTTATGTTCCAAATTGGTTGTATACTTTGTTTATTTCTGTTTCTTATGTGTTAATTGATGATAAGGTGTTTGATTTTTGCTTTTCCATCACCATTTGAGTTGCCTTCCTCCCCTTTATGGGCTTCCTGGTGGCTCAGCTGGTCAAGAATCTGCCTGCCCAGACGTGGGTTTGATCCCTGGGTCAGGAAGATCCTCTGGAGAAGGGAATGGAAACTTCAGTCTTGCCTGGAGAATCCCATGGATAAAGGCGCCTGGTGGGCTACAGTCCATGGGGTCGCAAAGAAAGTCAGACACTACTGAACAGTCAAGCATGCATGCACCTCCCCTTTAAAGTGCCAACCCTCTTTTGCCTTTAGCTGAAGATGATGTTTAAGGTGAGGACTGGGGTCACTTTGACAAGTTAACTCAGTTTTCCTGGGTCTCTCACATCTTTACATATTATTAATCTTTGTTTGATTTCCTCCTGTTAATCTATTTCATGTCAATTTAATTCTTAGACCAGTCTGAAGAACTTGGAATGGTAAGGAAATTTTTCCTCTCTGACAACATCAAAGCACATGATGGATTAATTTGGTAGGGCTGTCACAACAAAGTACCACAAAGTGGGTGGTTTAAACAACAGAAACTTGTTGCTTCACAGTTCTGGAGGGTCAGAGTAAGAGATCAAGGTGCTGACAGGTTTGATTTTCTTTGAGTGCTGTGATGGAAGGGTCTGATCCAGACCCTTCTCCTTGGCACGCAGATCTTTTTATTTTGTTAACTTTATTTGGCTGTGTCAGGATCTTTGTTGAGTCATGTGGGCTCTCAGGTACAGGGCACGGACCCTCAGGTTGTGGTGGTATGCAGGCTCAGTTGCTTGTGGCACATGGGATCTTAGTTCCAGTCCAGGGATCAAATCACATCCTCCTGCATTGCTAGGTGGATTCTTAACCACTGGACCACCAGGGAAATCCCAGCATGTAGATCTTCATGTTCACAAGGCATTCTTCTGTGTGGCTGTCTGTGTACAAATTTCCCTCAGTTTTAAGACCCACTGTCTTTTTGTTGTTGTTTAGTCACTGAGTCATGTCTGCCCCTTTGCAGCCCCATGGATTATAGCCTGCCAGCCTCCTCTGTCCATGGGATTTCCCGGGCAAGAATACTGGAGTAGGTTGTCATTTTCTTCTCCAAGGGATCTTCCTGACCCAGGGATTGAACCCATGTCTTCTGCTTGGCAGCAGATTCTTTACCATGAAGCTACCTGGGAAGCCCCAGGACCCACCATAATGACCTCACTGAAACACCCTATCTCCAAATAATGTCATATTTTGAGGTACTGGCAGTTAGGACTTCAACATGTGGATTTGGAGGAAAACACAATTCAACCTACAGCACATAGTAAAGTCCTCTATCTTGTATGTCAACTGCTGGAGGTGACCATTTCGAGCAGCACCAAGGTGAAGTCTCTCCACGGGTCATTTCTACAGCAGACAGTCCTGATGACCAAAGGAAACAGGTGTTTGCAAGCAGAAGACTCAGCATCACTGTTGTATTTCATTCTAAAAGGGGCTTCATTTTATTCACTTACAAAACTGAAAGAGACTCACAGATTTAGGAAACAAACTTACGGTTGCCGGGGGAAGGGATAGTTAGGGACTTTGGGAAGGTCTTCCCTTGTGTCTCAGCTGGTAAAGAATCTGCCTGCAATGCAGGAGACCTGGGTTCAATCCCTGGGTTGGGAAGATCCCCTGGTGAAGGTAAAGGCTACCTACTTCAGTATTCTGGCCTGGAGAATTCCATGGAGTCTCAAAGAGTCGGACATGACTTTCACTATGGGAGTGTCATATACACATTGCTTTATCTAAAATGGATAACCAATAATGACCTATAGTATAGCACATGGAACTCTGCTCAATATTATGTGCCAGCTTGGGTAGGAGGGGGTTTGGAGGAGAAAGGATACATGTATATGTATGGCTGAGTCCCTTTGCTGTTCGCCTGAAACTACCATAACATTGTTAATTTTCTTTACCCCAATATAAAATGTTTTCGGTATTAAAAAAATTTTTTTAGTTAATAAAAAAGAGAAAAAAAATTGATACCAAATTTATCTGGTTTTAAAAAACAGGAATTATAGGGAAAATTATTCACTTTTCAGAAAAAATAAAAAATAAAAGATGCTTCATTTTCACTTGAGGGTATTGACTCACAAAATACTCACAGCCTAAAAGTTGAGAGTTATATTTTATTGGGTGGGAATTTTGGGGACTGCAAACCAGGGAGGCAGCATCTCAAGTGACCCTGAGAGAACTGCTCTGAGGAGGTGAGGGGAGGAGCCAGGTTATACAGAAGTTTTGCAACAAAGTGCATATAGTCGGGAACATCAAAAGATTATTGTTATTTAAAGAAAACCAAATAACCCAAGTTAAGGAATTTAGTGCTTTTCTATGTATGGAAAGATGCAAGAGTCTGGGCTCACTGAAATCATTCCTTTGATACGCCCTTCAGCTGTCTGTCAGTGTCCTGCATTTTCACATCCCAAGCTTCCTTTCTTCAGGGTTCACTGTTGGGAGTGGCTGCAGTCTGGTGGCTGCTTGAAGGCAGGTATTCTCCTTCCTGAGTCCCCTCAGAGCTCACCAGCTCACATTGGAGGGCTGAAACTGCTGATTCCTGTGACGTCTTTGCTTACTGATATGACAGGAGTATTCTATTTCTCTAGGGAATAGCCTCTACTACAGAAACAATCATAAATTGTTTTCTTCTTCACTTCATCTTTCCATATCTGTTAATTAAGAATAAAATCTCACATATGCAGACACAGCATAAATCTTAGAGGAAATTAGAAAACCTTTGTGCTAAAACCTTTAGTAAATCTTTATGTATCCAGAAAAACCATCAAATTCTAGCATAATTAATGTGTAACCTACATATCTGGGTAGATTTTTCTTACTGCTAATAGACCGTGCTTCAATTGATTTACTAGCATCAGATGGAGGGTAAACAGGAAAACAACACTATTGAGATTTTTTTCTTCTAAGGGCAGCTGTAAATCCTAAAACGTTCTTCCTAGTAATGATAGCTTATGCCAATCAGACTCAACAAAAATGTTATCAGTTCTACAGCACTTTGGTGTCTGCTCCATGGCCTAACATGTGAATTATTAGAGAGCTTGTGAGGAGAATTAGTCATGAACGTGGATCAAAAAAGAAAAAGCTGTAGGATGGTGAGCAATCTGAGGCATATTTTGCCTATTTGTAAGGAGGAGGGCGTTGGTGGAAATTCTCACAATGTTCCTTCTTATTCTACTCTTTCTCTTCCACCTGGCCATCCTCCCAGGGTTAATCTGGGACATCTACTTGAAACCTTGCAACTCAGATTGGGATCTGAAACCACAGTTTCTTTTTTCTGTTTTTGGCTGCTCTATGTCTTCGTTGCTCGAGCTTAGTTGCCCCAAAGCATGTTGGATCTTAGTTCCCCAAACATGGAGCAAACCCGTGTCCCCTGCGTTGCAAGGTGGGTTCTTAACCACTGGACCCACCAGGGCAGTCCCAAATTCATTGTTTTTTCATTGTGATCACACACCCAGTCTCAGGATTCAAAGCTAATGCTCTTAATGTCTCGTCACTGAAAGAATTCAGTGAGCGACCAAGTGGTAATTAAGAAGTAAATTCGTTTAGAGAGAAACACACTCCACAGACAGAGTATGGGCTATCTTAGAAGGTGAGAGGCCCTGAAATATGGCATGATTAATTTTAATGGGCTAGATAATTTCATAGTCTATTGAGTGGGAGGATTATTCCAACTATATTGGGGAAGAGGTAGGGATTCACAGAAATTGGGCCACCGCCACTTTTTTACCTCAGAACTGTCATGGCCTTGGTGGATGTGTCATTGTCATATGCTAATATATTGTAATGAATGCATAATGACACTTAAGGTCAACTGGAAATCAAATCTTCTGCCATCTTGGACCTTGTTGGTTCCAATCAGTTTTTGTCATGTACTATGGTTATGTCATGCTTTTAACGGTTGTGCCCTGTCCCCTTCCCTCCTGTTTCATACTGACAGCATGCAAAGAAGAAGAAAATGGAAGTTCTCAGGATGGGAGGTGGGCCAAAGGGGGAGGGAAAGTAGCTAAGGAATGAATAGGATGCAATTAAAGGACTGTGTGGCAGAGGGAATTAGGGACTTATCTTTCTCCAGTGTAAAAGATCAGCACTCAAGATGGTACAGCTATTTTATCTGAAGTCAGATCTGGATTGTGTTAGCTGAAAAACAGGCACAACCTCAAAGTTGAGGGTTATGCTTTATTCAGCAGACTTGTTGAGGCCTTTAGCCTGTGAGGCAGCCTCTCAGCTTGGAGGACTGCTCTGAAGAGTTAAGGGAGGAGCCAGGGTATATAGGAGTTTTGCAACAAAGACCAGGTAGTTGGAACATCAGAAGACAAATATTAATTAAAGAAAACTAGGCATCTCAAGTTAAAGAATTTAGTGCTTTTCTATATATGGGAAGATGCAAAGAGTCGGGCTCATTGAAATCATTCATTTCATATGCACCTTAGCACATCTAGGATCAGTATCTTAGTTTCTCCATTCTGAATCCCCTCAGTGTGCACCTTGGTTGAGTGGATGGAGTGGAGTGCTACAGTAGCTGATGGCTTGATGGCCACAACTTTCTTTGCTTACTGATATGGCAGGCAACATTCTTTGTCCACACTTGGAATCCTAGTCTTTCTACTTATGGACTCTGAATAGCCATTCAGTTTCCCTAAACTTAGTGTGAATGGTGCCCACCCTGCAGAATTACTGTGGTGACTCTCATGTCCCGACAGATATGGGAGCAATCAACAGATGACCAGTCTGAATCTGTGGTTCATTTCCAGGAAAGTAAGGAAGTAATTGAAATGATTAAACAATTCTCTAAGCTGTGGCAAGACAAAGTGTTTAGTTTTCCTCAGGGATGATAAATTGGAATGGATGTCATGGACCAGAGAAGAAACAGCAGAGGTAAAAAGTGATTCAGGGTCTTATAACTGCTAACTGCAAAAATATTTTTCCCTGTTTATAATTTTCAAGAACTGGATTATAAGAAAAAGCCAAAAGTAATGGACCGACTGAATTAGCTATTTGATTGTAATCAACAGAGGAAAAAGCTATTAATGTAATATGACTTAATCACCAACCGCAATGTGGCTTCTTTAAAGATGATCTTGTTTAGCTGGTTCCACAGTTGTCTGGAAGAGGATTGTGGGTGTAGGAGGTAACTGTTGCACACTGTGCATGCCTCTGTGTGGGTGCAGAAAGTGGGCAGTCTGCAATTAAAATCCTGCTATTATTTTCTCCTTAAAGGCCAAGCTAAATAGAGGAGGTGGGAGCCATTTGGGTGGCTCCTGGTACAGAAAATGCATTTCAAAAATAAGCTAACACTGCCACTTTAAATAAAACACAATATATTCTCCTTGATAGATTGCATTTTGTTTTTGTTTGCTTTCCAAATTTATTCTGCATAATATAAGGAATATTTCTCAATGTTTTTCCCTGTAGGCAATTTATAGTTGACTTTGATAATCACTGCACTGAAGGACTACTTCATCCTGGTAGCCAGTACCCTGGAGGGGGGTTTCATCTTTTTGTCTTAAACATGTCTGTTTAGAAAATATGTGTTGAGCTTTTATGTATTTGAAAAATTATCAAACATCTTCCCAGGAGGGGCATAGGGCTCATCATACCAGTGGAGAGAGGGAGTGTCTGGAAAAATTTTAGTTAAAATCAAAGAATGGATAAATAAGATGGGGGAGTCATTCTAGACTGAAGGACCATATTGAAGAAATACAGGAAGTGAATATCGTCCATGGATGGAATAAAAATGTATGCCACATTTTTAATAAATGATCGTCACTCGTATACTATGTAAACTAAGGTGTATACTAAGGTGTATACCCCACCTTAGCAAGGGATCCTGTATAATGACCAGGCTGGAGGAAGATATTGAGGGATGGAGGCCAATCATTATATCCTCCAATCACACTCTGGAGTAGATCTGACTAGACAGGAGCAGGAGCTGGCCAAGTGAAAGTGGGTGGACTTTTACCTTCTCTGTGTTCTCCCTAATTCTTAACACTTAAAAAAGTAATAATGCTACTGCATTTAGCTTTAATTTTGTTTTCAAAAAAGCTCAAATCAATCATCCACACAGAACAGCAAAACCTCACCTTGTGTAAGTGACTGCCTGTACTGATCAAATAACAAACTGCAGTGAACATAATATTTACAGTCACAAGGTTAATGTCAAATATTTCCGTTATCCTTTCTCAGTATTTCTTCAGTATTTCTGAAGTATTTTATGGAGAGGAGTCCTGCACTGGTCTGAGTGAAAGAGACCACACACAGGAAAGGTCCACCATGCCCACTCCAGGTCCCAGGTCTCTGAGAATTTTCTTGCTCACAAACTAGGGTAATGTACATAGAAGCCAGGGAATTCCAGAAAAACATCTACTTCAGCCTCACTGACTACACTAAAGCCTTTGACTGAGTGGATCACAACAAACTGTGGAAAATTCTTAAGGAGATGGGCATACCAGACCACCTTACTGTCTTCTGAAAAATCTGTATGTGGGTCAAGAAGCAACATTTAGAATCAGACATTGAAGGACTGACTGGTTCAATATTGGGAAAGAAGTACAACAAGGCTGTATATTATCACCCTGCTTATTTAACTTCTATGCAGTGAACTTTGTATAGAGCAGACTTTTGGACTCTGAGGGAGAGGGAGAGGGTGGGATGATTTGGGAGAGTGGCACTGAATCATGTATACTATCATGTAAGAAACGAATCGCCAGTCTATGTTCAATTCAGGATACAGGATGCTTGGGGCTGGTGCACAGGGATGATCCCGAGAGATGATATGGGGTGGGAGGTGGGAGGGGGGCTCAGGATTGGGAACTCATGTACACCCGTGGCGGATTCATGTCAATGTATGGCAAAACCAATATAGTATTGTAAAGTAAAATAAAGTAAAAATAAAAATAAAAAATACACATAAAATAAAAAATACTTTCTCCTTGGAAGAAAAGCTATGATAAACCTAGACAGCATATTAAAAAGCAGAGTCATTACTTTGCTGAGAAAGGTCCATCTAGTCATGTATGGATATGCGAGTTGGACCATAAAGAAAGTTGAATGCCAAAGAATTGATGCTTTTGAACTGTGGTGTTGGAGAAGAGTCTTGAGAGTCCCTTGGACTGCAAGGAGATCCAACCAGTCTATCCTAAAGGAAATCAGTTCTGACTATTCATTGGAAGGCTTGATGCTAAAGCTGAACTCCAATACTTTGGCGACCTGATGTGAAGAACTGACTCATTTGAAAAGGCCCTGATGCTGGGAAAGATTAAAGGCAGGAGGAAAAGGGGACAACAGAGGTTGAGATGGTTGGACGGCATCACTGACTCGATGGACATGAATTTGAGCAAGCTCCAGGGGTTGGTGATGGGCAGGGAAGCCTTGCAGTCCATGGGGTTGCAAAGGTTGGGCACAACTGAGCGACTGAACTGAACTGAACTGAACTGATGTAGAGTGCATCATGAGAAATGCTGGGTTGGCTGAATCACAGGCTGGAATCAAGACTGCTGGGAGAAATATCAACAACCTCAGATATGTAGGTATTGTTGAATGAGGATGAGATTGTTGGATGGCATCACCAACTCAATGGACATGAGTTTCAGAAAACTCCAGGAGATAGCAAAAGACTGGGAAGCCTGGCTTGCTGCAGTCCATGGGGTCGCAAAGAGTTGGACAGTCGCTAGACTGAACAAAGACAGTGTTAAAGTTAGGGGAATATTCTTAACTCAAAGGCTTTTCTGACAAAGGATAGGAGAGAAGGGATGCAAAGAAGAGGACCCTGGTGGCCTGAGGAGAAAACAGAGCTATTGAGTCAATGGAATGAGATGGGGAGAAGAGGAAACAAATGCTATTACACTTGTTTTTGTAAAACCCAAATCCTCACTACTCTACATCACATGGAAAACATGTATTTTTCTAGTCTGTAATTCCCAAACTGAAATGTAATGTATTATTATCATTAAGAACCATTATTTTCTGGTGATTCATTTTCAGCAATGTTTATAGTTCTCTGAGCTGGATTAGAAAATATGATATCATTTTAGACTTAAGTGAGAATCGTAAGATAGCCCATTGGCCTCTCATATTTGCTTTATAGGACAATATATTCCATTCTAATTTTCTTTTTATTGTTTCATATTCAGATAGAACAGGTCAATAGCTCTGTAAGTGTCATTTTCTCAACTGAAATCACAAAATGAATACAGATTTCAGCCTCTAGGCAGAAGAATGCCCTGAATTTTGTAGCATGAAGCACCCAATATTACCACAGCCAGACAGGACAATATTATGTTCCATTACAGGAAATAATTAGGGCTCCTTGCTATCCCCTTTCCTTATAGTAATTTTCTCTAGGATGATATTTTACTTTTAAATTTTAATCTAAGTGGAAATTACTATCAGTAGAGCAATATGAGATGAACAAGAACAAATCCTTACCATTGTCTTGGACAATGAGTCGAAAAGGCCTTGAAGACTTATTGGTCCCATCTGCCTTCATGTCGTAGAGTATCTGATGGCCAGAGAGAAAGGTCTGGTTCAAGGTCACAATGAATCATTTTTAGCAGAGCCAGACCAGAGGTGGATGAGAAGTCAAGCTGATGTGAGCTGAGGCAGGAGAGACACAAATGTGGGCAAGTATTTTCACCATCTTGTCAATGGAGAGGATGAGGCATAGGGTGGTGGGAGAGGGGAAGAAAGGGTGAGCCATTGTCTTTAACGGATGGGAGGTGTTGGGTACCTTAAGGGCTGAGGGAAGAAGATGATGGAAGGAGGAACTGAAGCCTCAGGAGAAGCAGCACCTAGAGAAGGAAGCTGGCTGCCCAAATTATTGGAGGATGTGGGGTTGGGGAGCAGGATGGCAGAGGGGCTGACAGCCCAGGTCACATGCCCGCACCTCTTGCTTTTACAAACAAAGAGACAAATCTTTTGCTGAGCAAACTAGAACAGAAATAAAACCCGAGGGCGCACAAGGTCAGTACTGAAAATAAATAATCAGCAGTCAGGTCTGAGTCTGTGGTCCAAGAGTCAGTGGCAGGGTTTTGGGAGGACACCAGACGCTGCTGGGTGATGCCAAGGGCTGAAAGGGTGAGATGCTGAAAGCTGCAGTCCACAGAAGGACATAAATATAGAGAAACCAAACAATCAAGGAGCTCAGGGCTCGGAAGATGGAAACTGAAAAAAGAAGACAATTACTAGAAGGATCCAAGAAATTCTGCCAAACTGTGCTTCCCTTACATGGGACTAGAGTTTCTTTGGGGAGGGCCACATTAAAAACAACAACTTTATATTTATATTGGAGTATGACTGATTAACAATGTTGTGATAGTTTCAGGTGTACAGCAGAGTGACTCAGCCATATATATACCTGTATCCATTCTCCCCCAAATAGGGAGGACCACATTTACCGAGCACTTATATTCTAGAATAACTCGACCAGTGAGGACACTTAGGTACCAAGGGGGTTAAGCCCTAGCTTATGGTGATGGGCAGTGCTGGTAATGAGATCCAAGTCTGGTCTGACCCTAGACCACATGACCTTGCCTCTCAATCCTACCAAGGTAATTGAACTAGGTTTACTTCATTCAACAGGATTTGCAGCAGGAAGGAACTGGATGAACAACATGTACTCAATCTCAGCTTTCAGAGGCTCAACAAGCCCCAGCATGAATAGTTAGGAACATAGGTGATGTCACTATGAGAAATGCTTCCTCCCTACTCCCATGTGGACAGAATTTGGTTTAAAATATAGATTTATGGACTTACCTGGTGGTCTCTGCACTTCCACTGCAGGGGACATGGCTTTGATCTCTGGTTGAAGAACTAAGAGCCTGCATCCTGCATGCTATGGGGTATAGCCAAAAAAAAAGTAAAATCAAATAAACGTAATGCTTTAAAAATAAAAATATATATATATTTATTATTATCTGGCTACAAGGAGGCTAATAGCATGGGAGAAAACTGACACTGAAAAGATAAGTTGTTACAGTTCCCGAGAGGAAGGGCACACCATGCCTATGGGGGTCCACTTGGAGAAGCACCAGTTAGTCTCAAGGCAGAGGAGAGGGAAGTGAGGCAGGAGCCTTTGTTGTGGTCTCTTTAAGAAGAAACAAGCAAGACAGAGGCAGCCAGCTCAGGACTGGCTGGTTTGAATCATTTCAGGGCTCTGAGGCAGGGGGGCTGTCCCTGGTTGTCTGGTACCTGGCTCTTGGTAGAGGGGATTAAGGGAGGGGGATTGTGACCCAGAGTGACAGCCCAATACAGGAGGTGGGTTCTGAGTTGGTTGGTTTGTGTTTGAAAGGTGTGCTCAGGGGTGAGATATTTACCATCTCTAGCAGTTAGCTAAACCTGAGAGGGGCAGTCCCTTCAGGGTCAGCCTGGCCACTTACGTCCTGTGATTGGCAACCTGTCTGCCAATACAGGAGACAAAAGAGATGAGGGTTCAGTCCCTGGCTTGGTAAGATCCGCTGGAGGAGGGCGTGACAACCCACTCCAGTATTCTTGCCTGATGATCCCATGGACAGAGGAGCCTGGTGGGCTACAGTCCATGGGGTCACACAGAGTCGGACATGACTGAATGACTTAGCACAGCGAGGGGCAGGCCCTCCAGGATCAGCCTGGCCCCACATATCAAAATGTCAGAAGTACAGAAAATAAATGGCATGATTTATCCGCATCTCCATCAGCATAATACCCCTGGCCAGGGAAAGAAAATGACTTGTCTGTTGAGAACTTGGAAGAGTACTGGGCATCATTTTCATCCTTTCCCTCTTGGTGAGAACATGTCACCTTCCATCAGTCCTGTGGGGAGCTCAGCCACAGAAGCTTAGTCCCAGTGGTGGAGGCTGACTTGGCTCAGCAATGCATGTAACTGGAAGGGGAAAGAAATAATGTCCAGTTCTGTAGCTGAGTATTAGGAAGTCCACTTGCCTGCAGATCCAAGCAGCATTCCTCAGGGCCAACTTACTCAAAAAAACCCATCTGATATTCAGTCACATTTCTTCATTGTTCAGAACTCTGGTGAGGAAGAGATGTAGTTATTTTTGCCCCTGAAACTTGGAAGGGTAACTGCTGCAATAATATGGACATAGATTTTGATCCTGAGTACTGCTTGGTAAAATGGCTAAGACACTAAACACTCTTTCTACCTGGCAAAGAAAACTGAGTGGCTCAAAGAATCTGGACTGTCATTTAACTTCTTCTGCTAAGATTTTGTTGTTCTCTTTGTGAACATATGACATATTTCCTTGGAGAATACAAGGCATCCAAAAGGACCCTTTTTGTCACTAGTCAGTTCATGACAGAATTCAAACCTCTTGTCCATTAGCATGAGCACACATTAGGGTGCATTTCTGACCCAAGATTGTCTAAGAATGATCAACAATTTCCTAAGCCCTTCCTCTTCCTTCAGATTCTTAATCCCATGACTGATCATAAATCCTGAAGCCTTCTTCATTAATCTCCTCAGGCAGTTTACTGCGTCTTCTGAAATTGAAGTCGTTTTAGCATTCCCGGATATGCCAGAGTCACCACGAGATGGTAGAGCTCTCAATTCAGATGAAAGATTTGAAAAGAGAAGAGGCGGAAGAATGAGGGAGATTGTGGTTAACTAGTTTGACAATACTGTAAAATACACTACATTTTGTTTATCATAAAGCAATAAATTATTCCAGCTTTTTAGACAAATTTACACATTTCATGCAAAGATGGGCTTGATAAAGGACAGAAAGAGTATGGACCTAACAGAAGCAGAAGATATTAAGAAGAGGTGGCAAGAATACACAGAAGAACTGTACAAAAAAGATCTTCACGACCCAGATAATCACGATGGTGTGATCACTCATCTAGAGCCAGACATCCTGGAATGTGAAGTCAAGTGGGCCTTAGAAAGCATCACTATGAACAAAGCTACTGGAGGTGATGGAATTCCAGTTGAGCTGTTTCAAATCCTCAAAGATGATGCTGTGAAAGTGCTGCACTCAATATGCCAGCAAATTTGGAAAACTCGGCAGTGGCCACAGGACTGGAATAGGTCAGTTTTCATTCCAATCCCAAAGAAAGGCAATGCCAAAGAATGCTCAAACTACCATACAATTGCACTCATCTCACATGCTAGTAAAGTAATGCTCAAAATTCTCCAAGCCAGGCTTCAGCAATACATGAACCATGAACTTCCTGATGTTGAAGCTGGTTTTAGAAAAGGCAGAGGAACCAGAGATCAAATTGCCAACATCCTCTGGATCATGGAAAAAGCAAGAGAGTTCCAGAAAAACATCTATTTCTGCTTTATTAACTATGCCAAAGCCTTTGACTGTGTGGATCACAATAAACTGTGGAAAATTCTGAGAGGGATAGGAATACCAGACCGCCTGACCTGCCTCTTGAGAAATCTATATGCAGGTCAGGAAGCCACAGTTAGAACTGGACATGGAACAACAGACTGGTTCCAAATAGGAAAAGGAGTACATCAAGACTGTATATTGTTACCTTGCTTATTTAACTTATATGCAGAGTACATCATGAGAAACGCTGGACTGGAAGAAACACAAGCTGGAATCAAGATTGCCAGGAGAAATCTCAATAACCTCAGATATGCAGATGACACCACCCTTATGGCAGAAAGTGAAGAGGAACTAAAAGCCTCTTGATGAAAGTGAAAGTGGAGAGTGAAAAAGTTGGCTTAAAGCTCAACATTCAGAAAATGAAGTCCATGGCATCTGGTCCCATCACTTCATGGGAAATAGATGGGAAACAGTGGAAACAGTGTCAGACTTTATTTTGGGGGGCTCCAAAATCACTGCAGATGGTGACTGCAGCCCTGAAATTAAAAGACGCTTACTCCTTGGAAGAAAAGTCATGACCAACCTAGATTGCATATTCAAAAGCAGAGACATTACTTTGCTGACTAAGGTCTGTCTAGTCAAGGTTTTTCCAGTAGTCGTGTATGGATGTGAGAGTTGGACTGTGAAGAAGGCTGAGCACCAAAGAATTGATGCTTTTGAACTGTGGTGTTGGAGAAGACTCTTGAGAGTCCCTTGGACTGCAAGGAGATCCAAACAGTCCATTTTGAAGGAGATCAGCCCTGGGATTTCCTTGGAAGGACTGATGCTAAAGCTGAAACTCCAGTACTTTGGCCACCTCATGAGAAGAGTTGACTCATTGGAAAAGACTCTGATGCTGGGAGGGATTGGGGGCAGGAGGAGAAGGGGACGACCAAGGATGAGATGGCTGGATGGCATCACAGACTCGATGGACGTGAGTCTGAGTGAACTCCGGGAGTTAGTGATGGACAGGGAGGCCTGGTGTGCTGCGATTCATGGGGTCGCAAAGAGTCGGACACGACTGAGTGACTGAACTGAACTGAACTGACTCACCATAAAGGGCTTCCCAGGTGGCACTGGTGGTAAAGAGTCCACCTGCAGATGCAGGAGATATAGGAGACCTGCGTTTGATCCCTGGGTCAGGAAGATCCCCTGAATGAGGGGATGGCAATCCACTCTAGTATTCTTGCCTGGAGAATCCCATGGACAGAGAAGCCTGGTGGGCAACAGCCCACAGGGTCACAAAGAATCGGCACAACTGAAGTGACTTAGCTCACATGCATGCAGAACCATTAATGCCTTTATCAGGAATTCCCTGGCAGTCCAGGGGTTACAACTCTGTTGAAGCCTGGGTTCAATCAATAGTAAGAGAACTAAGATCCCCATAAGCTGAGCAGCTTAAACAAATAGATAAAGCATTTATCTGCTAATTTAAAGAATTTAAAGCATTTGTGGATCTGCTGATATTGATTTTTTTCTATAGCTTATTGGACACATTTTCCTATTTATGTGGTTAATAATTTTGTTTTTGTTTTTTAATATATTTATTTATTTTAATTGAAGGCTAATTCTTTACAATATTGTAGTGGTTTTGCCATACATTGACATGAATCTGCCATGCGAGTACATGTGTTCCCCATCCTGAACCCCCCTCCCACCTCCCTCCCCATACCATCCCTCTGTGTCGTCCCAGTGCACCAGCCCCGAGCATCCTGTATCATGCATCAAACCTGGACTAGCTATTCCTTTCACATATGATAATATACATGTTTCAATGCCATTCTCCCAAATCATCCCACCCTCTCCCTCTCCCACAGAGTCCAAAAGACCTCTCTATACATCTGTGTCTCTTGTGTTGTCTTGCATACAGGTTTATCATTACCTTCTTTCTAAATTCCATATATATATATGTTATTATACTGTATTGGTGTTTTTCTTTCTAGCTTACTTTACTCTGTATAATAGGCTCAGTTTCATCCATCTCATTAGAACTGATTCAAATGTATTCTTTCTAATGGCTGAGTAATGCTCCATTGTGTATATGTACCACAGCTTTCTTATCCATTCATCTGCTGATGGACATCTAGGTTGCTTCCATTATCAACTGTGCTGCGATAAACATTGGGGTACATGCGTCTCTTTCAATTCTGGTTTCCTCGGTGTGTATGCCCAGAAGTGGGATTGCTGGGTCATATGGCAGTTCTATTTCCAGTTTTTAAGGAATCTCCACACTGTTCTCCATAGTGGCTGTACTAGTTTGCATTCCCACCAACATAGTAAGAGGGTTCCCTTTTCTCCATGCCCTCTCTAGCATTTATTGCTTGTAGACTTTTGGATAGCAGCCATTCTGACTGGTGTGAAATTGTACCTCATTGTGGTTTTGATTTGCATCTCTCTGATAATGAGAGTGATGTTGAGCATCTTTTCATGTGTTTGTTAGCCATCTGTATGTCTTCTTTGGAGAAATGTCTATTTAGTTCTTTGGCCCATTTTTTGATTGGGTCGTTTATTTTTCTGGAATTGAGCTGCAGGAGTTGGTTATATACTTTTGAGATTAATTCTTTGTCAGTTGCTTCATTTGCTATTATTTTCTCCCATTCTGAGGGCTGTCTTTTCACCTTGCTTATAGTTTCCTTTGTTGTGCAGAAGCTTTTAATTTTAATTAGGTCCCATTTGTTTATTTTTGCTTTTATTTCCAATATTGTGGGAGGTGGGTCATAGAGGATCCTGCTGTGATGTATGTCGAAGAGTGTTTTGCCTATGTTCTCCTCTAAGAGTTTTTTGTGTTTTTTTTTTAGTTTTTTATTTTTTAAATTTTAAAATCTTTAATTCTTACATGCATTCCCAAACTCCTCTAAGAGTTTTATAGTTTCTGATCTTATGTTTAGATCTTTAATCCATTTTGAGTTTATTTTTGCGTATGGTGTTAAAAAGTGTTCTAGCAACATGTTTTTACAAGTGGTTGACCAGTTTTCCCAGCACCACTTGTTAAAGAGATTGTCTTTTCTCCATTGTATATTCTTGCCTCCTTTGTCAAAGATAAGGTGTCCATAGGTGCATGGATTTATCTCTGGGCTTTATTTTATTCCATTAATCTATATTTCTGTCTTTGTGCCAGTCCCATACTGTCTTGATGACTGTGGCTTTGTAGTAGAGCCTGAGGTCAGGCAGATTGATTTCTCCAGTTCCATTCTTCTTTCTCAAGATTGCTTTGGCTATTTGAGGGTTTTTGTACTTCCATACAAATTATGAAATTATTTCTTCTAGCTCTGTGAAAAATACTATTGGTAGCTTGATAGGGATTGCATTGAATCTATAGATTGCTTTGGGTAGTATACTCATTTTCACTGTATTGATTCTCCCGATCCGTGAACATGGTATATTTCTCCATCTATTAGTATCTTCTTTGATTTCTTTCACCAGTTTCACCAGCTTCTTTTTATAGTTTTCTATATATAGGTCTTTTGTTTCTTTAGGTACATATATTCCTAAGTATTTTATTCTTTTCATTGCAATGGTGAATGGAATTGTTTCCTTAATTTCTCTTTCTATTTTCTCATTATTAGTGTATAGGAATGCAAGTGATTTCTGTGTGTTGATTTTATGTCCTGCAACTTTTCTATATTCATTGATTAGTCTAGTAATTTTCTGGTGGAGTCTTCAGGGTTTTCTATGTAGAGGATCAAACAGTAAGAGTCATCTGCAAACAGTGAGAATTTTACTTCTTCTTTTCCAATTTGGATTCCTTTTATTTCTTTTTCTGCTGTGATTGCTTTGGCCAAAACTTCCAAAACTATGTTGAATAGTAGTGGTGAGAGTGGGCACCCTTGTCTTGTTCCTGACTTTAGGGGAAATGCTTTCCATTTTTCACCATTGAGGATAATGTTTGCTGTGGGTTTGTCATAGATAGCTTTTATTATGTTGAGGTATGTCCCTTCTACTCCTGCTTTCTGGAGGGTTTTTATCATAAATGGATGGTGAATTTTGTCAAAGGCTTTCTCTGCATCTATTGAGACAATCATATGGCTTTTATTTTTCAATTTGTTAATGTAGTGTATTACATTGATTGATTTGTGGATATTAAAGAATCCTTGCACCCCTGGAATAAAGCCCACTAGGTCATGATGTATGATCTTTTTAATGTGTTGTTGGATTCTGTTTGCTAGAATTTGTTAAGGATTTTTGCATCTCTGTTCATCAGTGCTATTGGCCTGTAGTTTTCTTTTTTGTGTGGCATCTCTTTCAGATTTTGGTATTAGGATGATGGTGGCCTCATAGAATGAGTTTGGAAGTTTACCTTCCTCTGCAATTCTCTGGAAGAGTTTGAGTAGGATAGGTGTTAGCTCTTCTCTTAATTTTTGGTAGAATTCATCTGTGAAGCTGTCTGGACCTGGGCTTTTGTTTGCTGGAAGATTTCTGATTATAGTTTCAATTCCCGTGCTTGTGATGGGTCTGTTAAGATTTTCTATTTCTTCCTGGTTCAGTTTTGGGAAGTTGTACTGTTCTAAGAATTTGTCCATTTCTTCCACGTTGTCCATTTTATTGGCATATAGTTGCTAATAGTAGTCTCTCATGATCCTTTGTATTTCTGTGTTGTCTGTTGTGATCTCTGCATATTCATTTCTAATTTTATTGATTTGATTTTTCTCCCTTTGTTTCTTGATGAGTCTGGCTAATGGTATGTCAATTTTATTTATCTTCTCAAAGAAACAGCTTTTGGCTTTGTTGATTTTTGCTATGGTCTCTTTTGTTTCTTTTGCATTTATTTCTGCCCTGATTTTTAAGATTTCTTTCCTTTTTCTAACCCTGGGGTTCTTCATTTCTTCCTTTTCTAGTTGCTTTAGGTGTAGAGGTAGGTTATTTATTTGACTTTTTTCTTGTTTCTTGAGGTATGCCTATATTGCTATGAACTTTCCTCTTAGCACTGTTTTTATAGTGTCCCACAGGTTTTGGGTTGTTGTGTTTTCATTTTCATTCATTTCTATGCATATTTTGATTTCTTTTTTTATTTCTTCTGTGATTTGTTGGTTATTCAGAGTGTGTTGTTCAGCCTCCATATGTTGGAATTTTTAATAGTTTTTCTCCTGTAATTGAGATCTAATCTTACTGCATTGTTGTCAGAAAAGATGCTTGGAAAGATTTCAGTTTTTTTAAATTTACCAAGGCTAGATTTATGGCCCATGATGTGATGTATCCTGGAGAAGGTTCCGTGTGCACTTGAGAAAAGGTGAAATTCATTGTTTTGGGGTGAAATGTCCTATAGATATAAATTAGGTCTAACTGGTCTATTGTACTGTTTAAAGTTTGTGTTTCCTTGTTAATTTTCTGTTTAGTTGATCTGTCCATAGGTGTGAGTGGGATATTAAAGTCTCCCACTATTATTGTGTTATTGTTTATTTCCCCTTTCATACTTGTTAGCATTTGTCTTACATATTGCGGTGCTCCTATATTGGGTGCATATATGTTTATAATTGTTATATCTTCTCCTTGGATTGACCCTTTGATCATTATGTAGTGTCCTTCTTTGTCTCTTTTCACAGCCTTTGTTTTAAAGTCTATTTTATCTGATGTGAGTATTGCTACTCCTGCTTTCTTTTGGTCTCTATTTGCGTGGAATACCTTTTTCTAGTCCTTCACTTTCAGTCTGTATGTGTCCTTTGTTTCGAGCTTGGTCTCTTGTAGACAACATATATAGGAGTCTTATTTTTGTATCCATTCAGCCAGTCTTTGTCTTTTGGTTGGGGCATTCAACCCATTTACATTTAAGGTAATTATTGATAAGTATGATCTTGTTGCCATTAACTTTATTGTTTTGGGCTCGAGTTTGTACACCCTTTCTGTGTTTCTTGTCTAGAGAAGATCCTTTAGCATTTGCTGGAGAGCTGGTTTGGTGGTGCTGAACTCCCTCAGCTTTTGCTTGTCTGTTAAGCTTTTGATTTCTCCTTCATATTTGAATGAGATCCTTGCTGGGTACAGTAATCTGGGCTGTAGGTTATTGTCTTTCATCACTTTAAGTATGTCCTGCCATTCCCTCCTGGCCTGAAGAGTTTCTATGGAAAGATCAGCTGTTATCCTTATCCATTGTTTTGTTCACCTCAAAACAATGAATTTCACATTTTTCTGAAGCATAGCATACATGGAACCTTCTCTAGGATAGATCACATCCTGGGCCATAAATCTAGCCTTGGTAAATTCAAATGTCAGCTTATCCTTATCCCATATGGGAATCCCCTTGTGTGTTATTTGGTGTTTTGTTTTTGTTTTTTTTTCCCTTGCTGCTTTTAATATTTGTTCTTTGTGTTTGATCTTTGTTAATTTGATTAATATGTGTCTTGGGGTGTTTCACCTTTGGTTTATCCTGTTTGGGACTCTCTGGGTTTCTTGGACTTGGGTGATTATTTCCTTCCCCATTTTAGGGAAGTTTTCAACTATTATCTCCTCAAGTATTTTCTCATGGTCTTTCTTTTTGTCTTCTTCTTCTGGGACTCCTATCATTCGAATGTTGGGGCATGTAACATTGTCCCAGGGGTCTCTGAGATTGTCCTCATTTCTTTTAATTAGTTTTTTTTTCCTCTCTGTTTCATTTATTTCTACCATTCTATCTTCTACCTCACTTATCCAATCTTCTGCCTCTGTTATTCTACTGTTGGTTCCCTCCAGAGTGTTTTTTATCTCATTTATTGCATTATTCATTATATATTGACTCTTTTTTATTTCTTCTAGGTCCTTATTAAACTTTTCTTGCATCTTCTCAATCCTTGTCTCCAGGCTACTAATCTGTAACTCCATTTTGTTTTCAAGATTTTGGATCATTTTCACTATCACTGTGAAAGTGACCATGTCAACAGAACTGGAGTCTCAGAGCTTAAAGAGTCTGCCTGCAATGTGGAAGACCTGGGTTCAGTCCCTGGGTTGAGAAGACCCCCTGGAGAAGGAAATAGCAACCCACTCCAGTATTCTTGCCTGGAGAATCCCATGGATGAAGGAGCCTGGTGGGTTGCAGCCCATGGGGTCACAAAGAGTCAGACACAACTGAGCGACTTCACTTTCACTATCATTATTCAGAATTCTTTATCAGGTAGATTCTCTATCTCTTCCTCTTTTGTTTGGTTTGGTGGGCATTTGTCCTATTCCTTTACCTGCTGGGTATTTCTCTGCCTTTTCATCTTGTTTATATTGCTGTGTTTGGGGGTGGCCTTTCTGTATTCTGGCAGTTTGTGGAGTTCTCTTTATTGTGGAGTTTCCTCACTGTGGATGGGGTTGGACGGGCGGCTTGTCAAGGTTTCCTGATTAGGGAAGCTTGTGTCGGTGTTCTGGTGGGTAGAGCTGGATTTCTTCTCTCTGGAATGCAATGAAGTGTCCAGTAATGAGTTATTAGATGTCAGTGGGTTTGGAGTGACTTTGGGCAGCCTGCACATTGAAGCTCAGGGCTATGTTCCTGTGTTGCTGGAGAATTTGCGTGGTATGTCTTACTCTGGAACTTGGCCCTTGGATGGTGCTTGGTTTCAGTGTAGGTATGGAGGCATTTGATGAGCTCCTATCGATTAATGTTCCCTGGAGTAAGGAGTACTCTGGTGTTCTCAGGATTTGGACTTGAGCCTCCTGCCTCTGGTTTTCAGTCTTATTCTTACAGTAGCCTCAAGACTTCTCCATCTATACAGCACTGATGATAAAAACATCTACATTAAAGATGAAAAGTTTCTCCACAGTGAGAGGTTCACAGATTTACATGGGGAAGAGAAGAAGGAGGTGGGAGATAGAGGTGACCAGGAGGAGAAGAAGGGGAATCAAAAGAGAAGAGAGCAAGCTAGCCAGTAATCACTTCCTTATGTGTTCTCCACAGTCTGGACTGCTCAGAGATGTTCATGGAGTTACACAGAGAAGAGAAGAGTGAGGAAGGAGACACAGGTAACCAGGAGGATAAAGGGGGGAATCAAAAGGAGAGAGACAGATCCAGCCAGTCCGGAACACACAGAGTTCTCCATAGTCCAGTACACACAAAGAGATTCACAGAGTTGGGTAGAGAGGAGAAGGGGGAGGGAGGAGATAGAGGTGACCTGGTGGAGAAAAAGGAGAGTCCAAAGGAGGAGAGAGCAGTCAAGCCAGTAATCTCACTCCCAAGTAAAAATGTGTACTGAATATTGGGTTCTTAAAGGTACACAATTGATGACAAATACCAAAAAACAAAGATTAAAATTCTAGAGTAGAGGTTGGATTCTCAAAAATAAAATATTAAAGAAAAAAAGTCACAAAAATTATAAAATATATATATATGAAGTTTGCTTTAAAAAATAGGGTATTTTTTTTTGCAAAGTAATAGTAGGTTATAAAAATGAAAATTAAAGGAGTAATAGAGAAGGAGATCAGCCCTGGGATTTCTCTGGAAGGAATGATGCTAAAGCTGAAACTCCAGTACTTTGGCTACCTCACGGGAAGAGTTGACTCATTGGAAAAGACTCTGATGCTGGGAGGGATTGGGGGCAGGAAGAAAAGGGGATAACCGAGGATGAGATGGCTGGATGGCATCACTGACTCGATGGACGTGAGTCTGAGTGAACTCCAGGAGTTGGTGATGGACAGGGAGGCCTGGCGTGCTGCAATTCATGGGGTCGCAGAGAGTCGGACACAACTGAGCGACTGAACTGAACTGAGAGGACTTAAAAATAAAAAAAAATTTTGTTTTAAATTTAAAAAATGATAATAGTAAAAATACATCTAAGACTTTCTCTCGTGTTGTTGTAGACAGTGTGGGGTCAGTTCACTTTCAGATAGTTCCTTGATCTGGCTTAGTAGTCAGTGTAACTACAGGGTTTTAATCTACTGCACCTGTCACTTCCAAGGCGGTTCCCTCTGTTTGTTTTAGCTTCTTCTGTTTGCTGGTCTCTTCAGTGTCTAATTTCTGCCCTGACACAAGGGCGTGGTGGTGGACAATTTTTAGGCTCACTTGTTCAGTCGTGCTGTGGGGAGGGAGGAACACTGCAAACAAATAACACTGGTGTGTGCTCGCAGTGTCTCGGCCACACTGGGTTTGTCCCCGCTCATGGCACGTGTGCTTTCCCTGTCTACGCTGCTTAAGCTCTAGGTTGCTCTGCTGGGAACTGTCTGAGGCCAGCCCTGGGTTGTATGCACTTCCCAGGTCTAAGCCGCTCATGTCCAGGTACTTGGGTACTCCACAAAGGTGCAGACTCAGTTGGGCCTGCGGTTTGTGCCCTTCCCAGGTCCGAGCAGCTCATCTGACCAGGTGCTTGGTGAGCGCAGTCACTGGGACTTATTGCCTTCCCCATCCCTGCCGCTCGGTTTTCTGGGTGTACAGCCGGCACACCTTCTCAGGTGTGCTGTGTGTCTCTTCCGGGGAGCTGATCTCTGGCTGCGATCCTCCCAGCGAATGCCAACTGTCCAGAATCCCAAGAAGTCTTGATTAGCAAAGAAGCCTGCTTGCAGTTTGGTAGATGATGCCTCTCTGGGGCCGCAATTGCCCCCTTCCGGCCCTGGCTGCCCTGGCCTGCCTGTCTCCGGTGGGGGATGGGCCAGCCATAGCTGGCTAGCTCTGCTCAGTCCTTTGTTCTATGAGCGGGCCTGGCAGTGTCTTAGGTTAGGGCTTTTCACGTGGTAGCTATCCCACAGTCTGGTTTGCTATCTCAAATTAGTTCCCTCAGATTGCCCTCGGGGCATTCAGGACCGGGCCTTACTCAAAGCAATGCAGCCTGCACCTCCCTGCCCAGCCTCCGCTTGCTAGTGGTGGATGCGGGCATCTGTGTGGCTTCTCCACTGGGAGTTGCTGTTGGGCACATAATCTGTGGGTTTTAATTATTTATTTATTTTCCCTCCCGGTTATGTTGCCCTCTGAGGTTCCAAGGCTTGCCACAGACTCACCATTGAGAGTGTTTCCTGGTGTTTGGAAGTGTCTCTCTTTTTTAAGACTCCCTTCCAGGGACGGATCTCCATCCCTACCTCTTTTGTCTCTCTTTTTATCTTTTATATTTTTTCCTACCTCCTTTTGAAGACATTGGGCTGCTTTTCTGGGTGCCTGATATCCTCTGCCAGCATTCAGAAGTTGTTTTGTGGAATTTACTCGGTGTTCAAATGGTCTTTTGATGAATTTGTGGGGGAGAAAGTGGTCTCCCCATCTTATTCCTCCACCATCTTAGGACTGCCCCCCTGTAATAATTTTGTATTGTACAATAAATAGGAATTATGGATTATGTGCTATAGAGACTACATTCTATTTTCTTATGAGAAGTGTTCAGTTATGGTGTAGCAGGTGGTTAAACAGCTGATAGTTCACCTTAAACTTGTAAAGGCTTTGTTTCAGGCTTTATTGGGAGAAATCGATTTTAATTTCCCCTAGTCCTTGGATGCATCCCCTGGTCCTGGAACATAACCCTCATTCCCAAGGCATGTCCCTTCTGGTTCCATAGAAAGCCTGGGCTGATACCGAGTCCTGCTTTCCTGGTACTCCAAGCTGTAGCTCCCCATGAGAGGAGTTACCTGAAGTCTGCCAAACTCAGGCTCCTGGTTCCTGTCTTTCCCCTTGGCTCCTCAAAGTATTGCACTTGGACCAAGCCAAACAGAATCCGTGTCTTGGGTCCTATGCTTCAGGACACCATGGATTCTTAAAATATTTTCCTCAAAATATTCTGAATCCTCCTCCGGTGCCTGTGACTGGCTGGGGTTAGTTGTGCTATCTTGGAGAAATTACCTTAAGCCTGAACTGAAATCTGCATGGGCCCAGATCCTCATTTCTCTTTTTGGGGAAACTTTCTGATCCCCTGCTATGCAGTGGGATTGACCAGATTCCAGACTGACTAGAACTCTAAGTCTTGCAGCTATGGGGGCACACTGGATACCATAACCCAGTCCCAGTTCCAGAGGAACAGTCCAACAGCCTGATAAATTGTTAAAATCAGCCTGGGATGTGCAGGAGGGGAAAAGTGAGTGAAAGTCACTCAGTCGTGTCCGACTCTTTGTGACCCCATGCACTATACAGTCCATGGAATTCTCCAGGCCAGAATACTGGAGTGGGTAGCCTTTCCCTTCTCCAGGGGATCTTCCCAACCCAGGAATCGAACCCAAGTCTCCCACACTGCAGGCAGATTCTTTACCAGCTGAGCCACAGGGGAAGCAAGAGGGGAAAGGGGAAGGAAATATTAAATAAATCACAGTATCTTCTTAGAAGTTTTATTCTAACACCCATTGGGGGTACTGTAGTAGTTCTAGGAACACTGACTAGAACTATATTAGGATGTCTCTACCAACTAGCCATCAAAAATAGCCATGTAGAAACTCTCCTCCATTAGCTTTCTATTCTCAAGTGTGTCAGTTGCTAGGTAGATTACATATATATGCAATGTTATTATTTTTTCTCCTTATGTTAGGCACATCATTCTGGGGATCTGGGGACCTGTAGCTGGGGTCAGAGCCTTTCTGTCTTGTCCCCTGAAGGAGCACCTCAACCCAATTGCAATGCCTGCTCAGGGACTGGGCTTTTTTTTTTTAATCAAAAAAATTTTTTAAAAAGATGTTGGCTTTGCTAGGTCCTTGTGGCTCTGGCTTCTCTTATTGCCGAGCACAGCCTCTAGAGTGCATGGACTCAATAGTTGCAGCACCTGGGGTTCTTTAGTTGCAACAGGGACTCCCAGTTGCAGTGCCAGGGTTTAGTTGCCCCAGGGCACATGGGCTCTTAGTTCCCACACAGGGATGCAACCAGCACCCCCTGCATTGGAGGGCAGATTCACAACCACTGGACCACCAGGGAAGTCCCAGGAATGGGCTTTAAAAAAAGGCCATTCTTCATTTTCTTTCTCTCTTAAAAAAAAATTCATCCTAAGTTTTTCTTCTTTAATTCCTTTTGGATGTGTTGTCCATCCTACACAGTTAACATGTTATTATAGCCCTCTTTTTTGTTTCATTGAATGGCAGCATTAGCAATAATGAAGAGCACAGACTTGAATTCCAGACTCCCAAGATTCAAATTCCAGCTGTGCGCTTCTCTAGCTCTGTTTTTTCGGTCAGTTCACTCAGTCTCTATGTGCCTCTGTTTTATCATCTGGAAGATGGCAGTGCTTTCCTCAAGGAATTTCTTCATTGTGACAATTAAATGAATTCATACATTGTTCACACTTACTAGTCAAAGATCACAAGAAACACACCTATAGTCAGAATTGGGTTTATTACTTAGCTCAGCAGTAATGAAGGAGGGAGTAAATAAATAATAATAAATAGGGACTTGCCTGGGGGTCCGGGGGCTAAGAATCCACCTTGCAATGCAGGGGGCACACTGATTTGATCCTTGGTTGAGGAACGAAGATCCCACATGCTGAGGATCAACCAAGCCTGCACCACAACTTAGAGTTTTTGTGCCCCAAAGAAAGATCCGAAAGATGCAGTGAAGATCCTGCATGCTGCAACTAAGACCTGACACGGCCAAATTTAATAATAAATAAAATGTGGGCTTCACTGGGGGCTCAGTGGTAGAGTCTACCTGCCAAGGCAGGAGACACAGGTTCTATTCCTGGTCCGGGAAGATCCCACATGCCACAGAGCAACTAAGCCCGTGTGCCACAACTATTGAACCTATGTGCCCTAGAGCTTGTACTCTGCTACAAGAGAAGTCACTGCAATGAGAAGCCCACACACTAAGGGGAAGCCCCCATTTGCTGTAATTGGAGAAAAGCCAAAGTACTGGAGATCCAGTACAGCGAAAAACAAATAAATACTAAATCGATAAAATAAGTATTGAAAAATAATAATCAGTAAAGGGAGACACTCACCATGAGGAGCTCTGGGGCACCACATAACATTTCCAAAAGAGGCTGTCAGGAAGGGCTTGTTAAAGGACCTGAGTTTGTGCTGGTTAGTTTCAGAGAAGATTTAAGAAAGCATACAATTGCTCTGGATTGGATCCTGCTGGAAAGCAGGAACAATTCCGTGATTGGGTACCTTACATTTTCTTTTATATAGAAGGTTTAGGGAGCAAAGCTAAGCTATAATTGGTAAAGAACCAGCAGCCACTCCTGTTCGCTGTGAGACAGGAATGTTTGGTTACTTGGGTGGTTTGCATTACCTTCTTGTTTTTATGGACGAGTCTTGTTCTGTCTCCCTGCATCACAGACGCAGTGATGTCACTCAATATTACTGTTCCATGAAATCGTTTGTAATTAGCAGATGAACACCTTGGTCTGGCTCTGAATACCAGACCAGTAAAAAGCTACCAGGGCTGCTTTTATTTCCATGTACTTTGGGATGTACATGCCTTGTCTCCCTAGATACCCTGTGGTAGATAGAGATACCTCACCAGCTCTCTGTCTGCCATTGTGCTGATATCCACAGGTACCACTTCCCAGGAGCCAGCATCCCTCCCACAGGGCAGAGCGTGAATTTCCTTTGCTATGGTTAAGTCACCAGCTTTCTCATTATCATTTTTTTAATTGTTTATTTTTGGCTGCACTGGGTCTTCCTTGCTACTCATGGGATTTAGTAGTTGTGGCACATGGGCTTAGCTATCCCACGATATATGGGATCTTCCTGGCCCAGGGATTGACTCTGTGTTCCCTGAGTTGGCAAGTAGATTCTAAACCACTGCAACACCAGAGAAGCCCTCTCATTATCATTTCTGTATTGTTCCATTGCTCAGTCATGTCCCACTCTTTGCAACTCCATGGACTGCATAGCTTGCTCAAACTCATGTCCACCAAGTCGGTGATGCCATCCAACCATCTTACCCTCTGTCGCCCCCTTCTCCTGCCTTCAATCTTTCCCAGCATCAGGGTCTTTCCCAATGAGCCAGCTCCTTGCCCAGAGTATCAGAGCTTCAGCTTCAGCATCGGTCCCTGCAATCATTTCTGTGGCCCATCCCTTATTAAATATCAGAACACACAGGGTCAGCATTGTCTGCAGATGATTAGACACACCATATTTTGACATATTATGGCAAAAGTGAGGAAGATATTTTCTACCATGATAGGATTTTACTTCTCTCTGTTATTTCTCATGCTATTTCCACAGTATCTGACAAATCACCGTCTATATGAGAGATTAAGGTAGAATAGAACATGTAAAGAAAGATGTTACCCTACCAAAGTCTGTAAAAGTACAGGATTTTCAAACATACCTCCCACATTTCATCCTTTGTAGCCCTTTCCCTTTGACTCTGTTCCTCTTGTACCTTAGAAGAAATTTCTTCTCAGAGGCTCCTGTGCTGTGCTGTGCTAAGTCACTCAGTTGTGTTTGACTCTTTGCGACCCCATGGACTATAGCCACCAGGCTCCTCTGTCCATGGGGATTCTCCAGGCAAGCATACTGGAGTGGGTATCCATGCCCTCATCCAAGGGATCTTCCCAACTCAAGGATTGAACCCAGGTCTCCTGAATTGCAGGCGGATTCTTTGCCATCTGAGCTACAAGGGAAGCCCAAGAATACTGGAGTGGGTAGTCTATCTCTTCTCCAGGAGATCTTCCCAACCCAGGAATCGAACCAGAATCTCCTTCATTGCAGCCAGATCCTTTCCCAACTAAGCTACCATTGTGCAGTTAATTCAAGATTCAGATTGAGTCCTAAAGGCATATTTCATTCACAGCTCTACATAAGACTGGTTGGCATCCACTGTTACCAGAGACGAAACACATCTAGTGAGACTCAGCTTAGGTTAGTTTTTTTTTTCTTTTAATTTTTAGTTATTTATCTGTGGCAGTGCTGGGTCTTCACTGTTGTTCGAGAGGTCTCTCTAGTTGTGGCGAGCAAGGGATACTCTCTAGTTGCGGCATGCAGGCTTCTCGTTGCTATTGCTTTTCTCATTGCAGAGCGCAGGCTCCAGGCTGGGCTTCAGTAGTTGCAGCTCGTGGACTTAGTTGCCTCGCAGCATGAGGGATCTTCCCAGTCTAGGGATAGAACCTGTGTCCCCTGCGTTGGCAGGCAGGTTCTTAACCACTGAACCACAAGGGAAGTCCTTGGGTTACTTTTCAGTGCTTATTCCATAATACTTATGAAGCCTATTTGTGAAAATTGATATGTTAATATCAGAGGGAAAAGCCAGAATATAAAATTATACTTACTTAAAATGATAGCTTGTGAAAAATGAGGTAATCACATAGATAAATTCTATTAAAAAACATGGGGAAATGGAATATGTTCACTACTTTAAGATGTGTCTACTGATGCAGGTTCAGTCCCTGGGTCAGGAAGGCCCCCTGGAGGAGGGGATGGCAGCCCACTCCAGATTCTTGCCTGGAGAATCCCAAGGCCAGAGAAGACTGGTGGGCTACAGTCTATGGGGTCACAAAGAGTTGGCCGCGACTGAATGCATGCACGCATCTATGCATAAAATAAAGGCAACACTGAGCAAATGTGTGGGAATGGGCGGGTGTCTAAACATTCTCTAACTATGGAGTTTTCCCTGAGGCCCACTTCTCTTAAATTCAGCCCACTGTGTTCCCACAACTCCTTATGCACCCGACTGCAAAAATACTGTACTATATTTAGAACACTTTGCGCAAGTTGAACTTAGTTCTATTTTTTGAGGAAAAAAATTGTATTATACTTTGTGTTATAATGGCTTATTTACAAACCAACCTATGAACTCTTTGAGAATAGATACTGTCTCTTATTTATATTGAAATCTGTAAGATACACATCTAGAGCTTGCCGGTGTCAGTTACTGATTTAACTAGTTGCTCATACCACTCCACCTGGTGGCCTTAACCTTGAAGTGCAGGAGCTTCTTTTAAGAGTCGCAAAAGAGAAGGCAATGGCAACCCACTCCAGTACTCTTGCCTGGCAAAATCCCATGGACGGAGGAGCCTGGTAGGCTGCAGTCCATGGGGTCGCTAGGAGTCGGACACGACTGAGCGACTTCACTTTCACTTTTCACTTTCATGCATTGGAGAAGGAAATGGCAACCCACTCCAGTGTTCTTGCCTGGAGAATCCCAGGGACAGGGGAGCCTGGTGGGCTGCCATCTATGGGGTCGCACAGAGTCGGACACGACTGAAGCGACTTAGCAGCAGCAGCAGCAGCAATAATTTTTGAGATTCACTTGAAAACCCAGCCATCTAGTGATAGCTTTGTGACAATAGATTTCAGAAAGGAAAGATATCAGTGGCATTAGCAGTTGCCTTACCTATAATCTTTAAACATTTTTGCCCACATACTTCTTAAAATTTATTTGAAAAAACAATGTATTTTTAAATGGCAATCAAAATTTTTCTATTTTAAATTTAAATAGTTGCAAAGTTTAGAGTTTTAAACATTTTAAAATATTTATATAAATAATAACAAATTATTATTATATTTGGATAGTGTTATATTCGGAGAAGGTGATGACACCCCACTTCAGTACTCTTGCCTGGAAAATCCCATGGACAGAGGAGTCTGGTAGGCTGCGGTCCATGGGGTCTCGAAGAGTCGGACACGACTGAGCGACTTCCCTTTCACTTTTCACTTTCATGCATTGGAGAAGGAAATGGCAACCCACTCCAGTGTTCTTGCCTGGAGAATCCCAGGGATGGGGAAGCGTGGTGGGCTGCCGTCTATGGGGTCACACAGAGTCGGACACGACTGAAGTGACTTAGCAGCAGTATTATACTGTATTTATATAAATTTAAAATAATAAAAAATAAGTCTTTTAATTATTTCTAAAAGATAAATACCATATATCCATTGAATTCTAAATACCAGGAAAACTGATATCCTCCAATATACATAAGTAAATATATGTGTATTTTTAAAATGTGACCCCAAGTTCCAATAAAAATAATTTATTCTAAATTAAATTATGTTTATAAATATTAACAGGTTAATATCAATAAAGGGGCTTCCCAGATGGTACAGTGGCAAAGAATCCACCTGCCAATGCAGGAGACACAATAGACATGCGTTCGATCCCTGAGTCTGGAAGATCTCCTGGAAGAGGAAATGACACCCCACTCCAGTATTCTTGCCTATCAAATTCCATGGACAGAGGAGCCTGGCAGGCTATAGTCCATGGAGTTGCAAAGAGTGAGACATGACTGAGCACATCCAAAATATCAATAAAAATAAAATGATCATATAGTTTAATAATACTAAGTAGAAAATATAAATTTTTATTAGAATTTAAAATTACTATTTAAAATTTAAAATTAAATTTAAACAAATTGAGTAAAAAATTTTAGATTAGTTTATATTTCCATGGGTATTATAAATTGCTAGTGTGAGACAGTGTATACCATCAATTTTATTTCTTTTTCATGTTTTACAGATAAAAATTAAGAAACATATATACAAGTAGATGGGAATTGAAGAAATTTTGTTAAAACAGTATCACTTTTTAAAATGCTCTTCTTCTGATTTGAATACCAAAACTAACAGTGATCAATCATTTTATTTCTTTTTTTGATGATTAGCTGATGAAGTGATTCACTGTACCTTTAATATTCATGAAAATGAAGTATTTGAAACCATATGACATGCAAAAGCATTTATTTCTAGTGTTTGGTGTCATTTCCTTTCTTAGTCTCTAGGACTATACCAAGAAGGATTAGCTTTAAGTTATTCAATACCTACTAATTACACATGACATTCTTTCCCGGAGAGATTTATTTAACCCAGTATAAATGGAGAGATTAAGAAAATTGAAATTTGGGTCATTTCAACACATCATTTTTAGGACTTTCTTGGTGGTCTATTGGTTAAGACTCCAGACCTCTTCTGCAGGAGGCATGGGTTCAATCCCTGGTCAGGGAACTAAAGATCTCACATGCCACACAGCAAAACAAAACAAAACAAAAACAAACCCACTTAACAGACAAACAGAAAAACCAAAAAAATCCATCATCATCATATTTTAAAAAATGAAATACTCTTACTATGTAGTTTTAAAAGATTTTCTTCAGAACACTGTTTCAGATTTACCTTACATAAATTACAGAAAATTGTCGCTATATAACCTAAATGCTGAATCTAGTCCTTATTATCAATTAAGTCATCAAAACCAGAATAATATATCAGAAAATTTTCCCTTGATTTTCTAATTCAAATAAGCTTTTTTCATTTGCATTTCAATGTCCTTCCTCTTACCTCTATGTCCTAATTTTGAGAGATACACACAGAGAGATAAAGACGTATAACCTCTGTTACTATGAGAGAGTAAAACACCCCTCCCTACCTTCTTTATTCCTTACAGATGTTCTCTTTGCTTTGCTCTCAAACACTCTTCTTCAAAAGCAATAAATTCTACAAACACCAGAAGGTGGAAGACATAAAAATAGTCAAAACTCTATTGCTCCACTCAACAACATAGCTGTATTCAAAATATTTATGTTAATATGGCATAATATATGAAAAGACTAGAAGTCCTATCAGGATGATTCTGCTTTAAGAAAAGAAGCTTTGAGATACCATTATTTTGACTTGTCCTATTGATTATATCCTAGAGATTTTATTTATTTATTTTTATTTGTTAGCCACATCGTGAGGCATGTGGGATCCTAGTTCCTCGGCCAGGGGCTGAACCTGTGTCCCCTGAACTAAGTGCAGAGTCTTAACTATTGGATCGCCGGGGAAGTCCCTATCCTAAAAGTTTTTAGATTCCCTGGACAATGTGAAAGTGAAAGTGTTAGACTCTTTGCAACCCCATGGTTCCTCTATCTATGGGATTCTCCAGGTAAGAATACTAGAGTGGGTAGCCATTCCCTTCTCTAGGGGATCTTCCTGACCCAGGGATTGAACTTGGGTCTCCTACAGAGCATGCAGATTCTTTAGTGTCTGAGCTACCAGGGAAGCAATGTACCATAGTAAATTCCAGGGTTGGTTATGGGCATGTGGTTCTATATTTTGATGTGGGAAGAGGGCAGTTTTAAAAGCAGAGGTGATTAAAAAAGACTACTATGCTTTTTAAGGGAGACCACTTTTAGATGGATTAGATAAATGGAAGTCAAACTGGAAACAGATTTGCAAGACTCTTGGAAAGTCTCCGTGACCCCTTGCAATTATACCTTCTCATGGCTGGAAAGCACTGACCTTCTTAACATCCATTCTTCTCTTTATTGTTACTAACAAAACCCCAGTTTCCCCCAGGGTGGCATTGTACATAGTTCAAATATTCACCTTGCCAAAGTGCCTTGCTTTATGACGCATTTTTGCTGATGAAATGTAAGCTGGGGTGGCTAGAGATGGAGGTTGTTTTCGGAGCCATTGTTTTTCCTATAAAATGGGACCAGTTCAGCTGGCAGACCCCTAGTCTTTCACTTTCCCCCGCTTTGTCTTTTAGGAAGAGAGACACACCCTCTGGAGGTGTAGTAACTGTCTTATAACCTGCAGAACAAAGCCTGATATTCATAAAGGGGAACAGATTAATGGAAGGAGCCTGGATCTGGGCTGATAACCTTGAGAGTTACTGCAGATCCACACTGTTCAAGTCTAGATTTCACTTCATTAGGAAAATAAGCCCCCTTGTCTAAGTCTTTGCTGTCAAGTGTTTTATTTCTTGGCTCCAAATTCTAACTGAAACAAAGGAGTCTACTCTTATTCATACCTTGGAGAATACATGATTTAATTTTCTTGCTTCAAAAATTTTTGCTTTTGGGAATTACTGTAGGGAATGCTAATATAATCATGTGTACACATTATTATGGGTATGAATTTTTCTGATCGAAATAAGATAAATTTGTAAAATATTTTGAACACCAATTAAAACATCACAAGCTTTTTGTAGGCATCACATCTTTGTAAATTTTGTTCCTTGAAATAGTAGGAGGTTGGTAAATATTTCTCTAGCAGAAGACTGTCAAGACTAAAAAGACCAACTCTAACATTATTTTTTTCACAATAGTAATAATAGGGAATAAATAGGGAATTTTAATGAATATTTGAGGGTGACTTTTGAAAAGCTAAACTCAATTTTAACTATTGATGAAATAGTTACAAATAATAATATCTGAGACTTTGGGAATAAAATACAATGAAATATAATATATGAGCAACTAGAGAAACATCACCTGAAATGAGAATGGTGGTTTGTAATTAAGGCTTTACCACATTTATGAACATTTATCAGGGGATTTCATCTAGTGCTATCCTAAATGACAAATTGCCTGAAAATCTGAAGTAAATCAATAATTATTCATTGAGCAAATGACTAAATGCATTGGTAGGAATATCAAAATGACACAAAAATAGCACTGTCAGGTATATAATTATAATAATAACATTCCTAAGCACTTCAGATGTTTTTTGTCATTTAATCTTTTTAATAATTCTAAATATGGAATAATAGTATCTTCCCCGTTTTGCAGACAAGGTAACTAAGACAAAGATGAATTAAATAACTTGACTAAGAGTTGGACATGACTACACAACAAGATTTTATATGTAGTATTTCCATTATTATTCAGTTTCAAATACTTTTAAGTTTAATACTATGCTTTCTTTTTGGTTCATTAGACATTTAGAAGAGTTTTTTTCCCCAATATATATAAAATGTTTTAAATTGTCCTACTGATATAAATGTCTAATTTAAGTGTTTTGTGAACTGAGAGTCTATTATAGTGCTTATACTTTAGAATGGGGTTTCCCTGGTGGCTCAGATGGTAAGAATCTGCTGCAACATGGGAGACCTGGGTTCAGTTTTTGGGTTGGGACGATCCCCTGGAGAAGGGAATGGCTACCCACTCCAGTATTCTTGCCTGGAAAATTCCATGGACAGAGAAGCGTGGTAGCCTACAGTCCATGGGGTTGCAGAGTCAGACATGACTGGCCAACTTTCACTCTCTTCCTTTCTTTTATACTTTAAAATATATAGGGAGATTTCATGATTAATTTTTATGAGTGTTTCATGTATACTTGGAAAAAAACATGTTTTCTAACTGTTGGATGTCAAATTTTATATAGGTCCATTAGAACAACAACTAAATGCAGTCTTTCTGGCTTGAAAAACCAGAAGACAGACTTCAGGATAATCATGTGTACTGATAAAAGTGTGAAAGTCACTCAATCGTGTCCAGTTCTTTGTGACCCCATGGACTATAAAATCCATGGAATTCTCCAGGCCAGAATACTGGAGTGGGTAGTCATTCCCTTCTCCAGGGGATCTTCCCAACCCAGGGATTGATCCCAAGTCTCCCACATTGCAGGTGGATTCTTTACCAGCTGAGCCACAAGAGAAGCCCAAGAATACAAGAGTGGATAGCTTATCCCTTCTCCAGAGGATCTTCCTGAATCAAACCGGGGTCTCCTGCATTGCAGGCGGATTCTTTACCAACTGAGCTATCAGGGATTCTTACTGTTCAGTGTACTGGAAAGTGAGAAGAAAATCCTGAAAAGCATCAAAAGGGAAGCATCAAAAATATGAAATTTTTATAAGTCTCTGATTGACCCCTGAGTTCGAATGGAGGCTAAGTCCCTCCACTAAGGATGAAAGAACCAACCTGAGAGTTGGGTTGTCATTTTATTTATGGCTCTTTGAGTCTCACCAAGTTCAATGGAGGAGTAGAACACAATACGTGCCTCCATGGCATCACATTCATCACGTCAAGGACACAACTCAAAAGTCCTCCACGTCTGGGGAATCAAGAAAACATGCCCAATATTCAAGACAAATGGCCACACTCAAAACGAGGTCTGCTCTTGCATAAACATAAGATCTGGCCAAGAAATCTAACCTGCATATAAGATAAAGACATGACTAGCAAAAGTTAAGAGAATTCAGTACCACCAAATCAGCTTTAAAACAAAATTTAAAGGGACTTATATAATCAAGAAATACAAGAGAGAAAAAAGATCTACAAAATCAACCCCAAACAATTAAGAAAATGGCAATAGGAACAAGTATATCAATAATTATTTTAAATGTGAACAGATTAAATGTACCAACCAAAAGACACAGACTGGCTGAGTGAATACAAATACAAGACCCATATATATGCTGTCTACAAGAAACCCACTTCAGACCTAAAGACACATATAGACTGAAAGTGAGAGGATGGGAAAATCCATTCCATGTAAATGTGAAGCAAAAGAAAGCTGGTGTAGTAGTACTCATATCAGACAAAATAGATCTTAAAATAAAGAAGATTACAAGAAATAAGGAAGGACATTACATAATGATCAAGGGATCAATCCAAGAGGAAGACATGACAATTGTAAATGTTTATGCAGCCAACATAGAAGCACCTCAAAACATAAGACAAACATTAACAGACATAAAAGGAGAAACTGACAGTAACACAATAATAGTAGGAGACTTTACACCCCACTCACACCATTGGAAAGATCATCAAAACAGAAAATTAATAAGGAAATACAAGTCTTAAATGATACATTAGGTGAGATGGATCTTATTGATATCTTCAGGACATTCCACCCAAATGCAGAAGAATACACCTTCTTCTCAAGTGCACACGGAGCATTCTCCAGGAGAGACCAAATCTTGGGTCACAGATCAGTTCAGTTCAGTTCAGTTCAGTCGCTCAGTCATGTCCGACTATTTGCAACCTCATGAATCGCAGCACACCAGGCCTCCCTGTCCATCACCAACTCCCGGAGTTCACTCAGAATCACATCCATCAAGTCAGTGATGCCATCCAGCCATCTCATCCTCTGTCATCCCCTTTTCCTCCTGCCCCCAATCCCTCCCAGCGTCAGAGTCTTTTCCAATGAGTCAACTCTTCGCATGAGGTGGCCAAAGTACTGGAGTTTCAGCTTTAGCTTCATTCCTTCCAAAGAAATCCCAGGGCTGATCTCCTTCAGAGTGGACTGGTTGGATCTCCTTGCAGTCCAAGGGACTCTCAAGGTCTTCTCCAACACCACAGTTCAAAAGCATCAATTCTTTGGTGCTCAGCTTTCTTCATAGTCCAACTCTCACATCCGTGGGTCACAGATCAAACCAGTAAATTTAAGAAACTTGAAATTGTATTAAGCATCTTCTCTAACCACAACGCTATGAGACTAGATATAAATTACAAGAAAAAAAAGCTGGAAGAAACACAAATACATGGAGATTAACCAACAGGTTACTGAAGAAATCAAAAGGGAAATAAAAAAATTTCTAGAAACAAATGACAATGAAAACATGATAACTCAAAACCTATGGGATGCAGCAAAAGCAGTTCTAAGAGGGAAGTTTATAAAAATACAATCCTACCTCAAGAAACAAGAAAAACATCGAACAGACAACCTATGTTTACACCTAAAACAACTGGAAAAAGAACAAAAATTCTCCAAAATTAGTAGAAGGAAAGAAATCATAAAGATCTGAGCAGAAATAAATGAAAAAGAAATGAAAGAAACAATAGTAAAAATTAGTAAAACTAAAAGCTTATTTTTGAGAAGATAAACAAAATTGATGAAACTTTAGCCAGACTCATCAAGAACAAAAGAGAGAAGAATCAAGTCAACAAAATTAGAAATGAAAAAGGAGAGGCTACAACAGACAATGTGGAAACACAAAGGATGAAAAGAGACTATTATGAACAACTATGCGGCAATAAAATGGATAACCTAGAAGAAAGGGACAGATTCTTAGATAAGCTCCATCTTTCAAGGCTGACGCAGGAAGAAATAGAAATTACGAACCACCAAATTACAAGCATGAAATTAAAGCTGTGATAAAAAATCTCCCAAAACAAAAGCTCAGGATGAGATGGCTTCTCAGGAGAATTCTGTCAAATATTTAGAGAAGAGGTAATGCCTATCCTTCTAACACTCTTTCCAAAAATTACAGAGGAAGGAAGACTTCCAAACTCATTCTATGAGGCCACCATCACCCTGATACCAAAACCAGGCAAAGGCAACACAAGAAAGAAAACTACAGGCCAATATCACTGATGAACATAGATGCAAAAATCCTCAAAAAGATTTTGGCAAACAGAATTCAGCAACACATCAAAAAGCTCATATACCATGATCAAGTTGGGTCTATTCCAGGGATGCAAGGATTCCTCAATATACACAAATCAATCAGTGTGATACACCATATTAACAAACTGAAAGATAAAAACCATATGATCATCTCAGTAGATGCAGAAAAAGCCTTTGACAAAATTCAGCTCCCACTTATGATTAAAACTCTTCCAAAAATGGGCATAGAAGGAACTTACCTCAGCATAGTAAAGGTCATATATGATAATCCTACAGCAAACATTATTCTCAATGGTGAAAAACTGAAAGCATTCCCCTAAGGTCAGGAACAAGACAAAGGTGTCCACTTTTACCACTATTATTCAACATAGTTCTGGAAGTCCTAGCTACAGCAATCAGAGAAGAAAAAGAAATAAAAGGAATCCAGATTGGACAAGAAGTAAAGCTCTCACTATTTGCAGATGACATGGTACTGTACATAGAAAACCCTAAAGATAGCATCAGAAAATTACTAGAGCTAATCAGTGAATTTTAAAAAGTTGCAGGATACAAAATCAATACACAGAAATCACTTGGATTTCTATATACTAACAAAGAAAAATTAGAAGGAGAAATTAAGGAATCAATCCCATTCACCATTGCAACAAAAAGAATTAAATATATAGGAATAAATTAACCTACAGAGACAAAAGAACTGTACACAGAAAATTATAAGACACTAATGAAAGAAATCAAAGATGACATAAACAGATGGAGACATAGTCCATGTTCCTGGGTAGGAAGAATCAATATTGTGAAAATGACTATACTACCAAACACAATCTATATAGATTCAATGCAATCCTTATCAAATTACAAATTACATTTTTCACAGAACTAGAACAAAACTTTTCACATTCATATGGAAACACAGAAGACCCTGAAATAGCCAAAGCAGTCTTGAGAAAGAAGAATGGAGCTGGAGGAATCAACCTTCCTGACTTCAGATGATACTACAAAGCTACAGTCATCAAGACAGTATGGTACTGGCACAAAAACAGGAGCATAGACCAATGGAACAAGATAGAAAGCCCAGGAATAAACCCATGCACCTATGGGTACCTTATATTTGACAAAGGAGGCAAGAATACACACTGGGGCAAAGACAGCCTCTTCAATAAATGGTGCTGGGAAAACTGGACAGCTACATGTAAAAGAATGAAATTACAGCACTTCCTAGCACCATATACAAAGACAAACTCAAAATGGATTAAAGACCTAAATGGAAGACCAGAAACTATAAAACTCTTAGAGGAAAACATAGGCAGAACACTCGATGAGATAAATCAAAGCAAGATCCTCTATGACCCACCTCTTAGAGTAATGGAAATAAAAACAAAAGTAAACAAGTGGGACCTGATTAAACTTAAAAGCTTTTGCACAGAAAAAGAAACACTTAGCAAGGTGAAAAGACAACCCTCAAAATGGGAGAAAATAATAGCAAATGAAAAAACCGACAAAGGATTAATTTCCAAAATATACAAGCAACTCATACAACTCAATGCCAGAAAAACAAACAACCCAATCACAAAGTGGGGAAAAGACCTAAACAGACATTTCTCCAAGAAGACATATAGATGGCTGACAAACACATGAAAAGATGCTCAACATTGCTCATTATTAGAGAAATGCAAATCAAAACTACAATGAGATATCACCTCACACCAGTCAAAATGGACATCCTCAAAAAGTCTACAAACAATAAATGCTGAAGAGGGTGTGGAGAAAAGGGAAAGCTCTTGCACTGTTGGTGGAAATGTGAATTGGTACAGCCATTATGAAAGACGGTATGGAGATTCCTTAAAAAACTAGGAATAAAACCACCATATGACCCAGCAATCCCACTCCTAGGCTTATACCTTGAGGAAACCAAGAAGACACATGTATCCCATTTTTCATTGCAGCACTATTTACAATAGCTAGAACATGGAAGCAACCTAGATGTCCACTGACAGATGAATGGATAAAGAAGTTGAGGTACGTATACACAATGGAATACTACTCAGTTATAAAAGGGAACACATTTGAGTCAGTTCTGATGAGGTGGATGAACACAGAACCTATTATACAGAGTGAGGTGAGTCAGAAAGAGAAAGATAAACATTGTATTCTAACACATATATAAGGAATCTAGAAGAATGGTACTGAAGAATTTATTTGCAGGGCAGCAGTGGAGAAACAGACATAGAAAATAGACATGGGCATGGAGAGAGGGGAGGAGAGGGTGAGATTATGGAAAGAGTAACATGGAAACTTACATTCAGTTCAGTTCAGTTCAGTTACTCAGCCGTGTCTGACTCTTTCCGACCCCATTAATCGCAAAACGCCAGGCCTCCCTGTCCATCACCAACTCCCGGAGTTCACTCAGAGTCACGTTCATCAAGTCGGTGATGCCATCCAGTCATCTCATCCTCCGTTGTCCCCTTCTCCTCCTGCCCCCAATCCCTCCCAGCATCAGAGTCTTTTCCAGTGAGTCAACTCTTCACATGAGGTGGCCAAAGTATTGGAGTTTCAGCTTTAGCATCATTCCTTCCAAAGAAATCCTAGGGCTGATCTTCTTCAGAATGGACTGGTTGGATCTCCTTGCAGTCCAAGGGACTCTCAAGACTCTTCTCCAACACCACAGTTCAAAAGCATCAATTCTTCGGCACTCAGCTTTCTTCACAGTCCAAATCTCACATCCATACATGACCACTGGAAAAACCATAGCCTTGACTAGACAGACCTTTGTTGGCAAAGTAATGTCTCTGCTTTTCAATATGCTATCTAGGTTGGTCATAACTTTTCTTCCAAGGAGTAAGCGTCTTTTAATTTCATGGCTGCAGTCACCATCTGCAGTGATTTTGGAGTCCCAAAAAGGTAAAGTCTGACACTGTTTCCACTATTTCCCCATCTATTTCCCATGAAACTTACATTACCATATGCAAAATAGATAGCCAAAGGGAATTAGCTACATGGCTCAGGAAACTCAAACAGGGGCTCTGTATCAACCTAGAGGGGTGGGATGGGGAGGGAGATGGGAGGGAGGCTCAAAAGGGAGGGGATATACATATCAGTTCAATTCAGTCCCTCAGCTGTGTTTGACTCTTTGCAACCCCATGAACCACAGCACACCAGGCCTTCCTGTCCATCACCAACTCCCGGAGTTTACCCAAACCCATGTCCATTGTGTCAGTGACACCATCCAACCATCTCATCCTCTGTCATCCCCTTCTCTTGCCCTCAATCTTCCCCAGCATCAGGGTCTTTTCAAATGAGTCAGCTCTCTGCATTAGATGGCCAAAGTATTGGAGTTTCAGCTTCAACATTCAGTCCCTCCAATGAACGCTCAGGACTGATCTTCTTTAGGATGGACTGGTTGGATCTCCTTGCAGTCCAAGGGAACCTCAAGAGTCCTCTCCAACACCACAGTTCAAAAGCATCAATTCTTCAGCACTCAGCTTTTTTTATAGTCCAACTCTCACATCCATACACGGCTACTGGAAAAACCATAGCCTTGACTAGACAGACCTTTGTTGGCAAAGTAACGTCTCTGCTTTTTAATGTGCTGTCTAGGTTGGTTATAACTTGCCTTCCAAGGAGCAAGCATCTTTTAATTTCATGGCTACAATCACCATTCACAGTGATTTTGGAGCCCAGAAAAATAAAGTCAGCCACTGTTTCCACTGTTTCCCCATCTATTTGTCATGATGTGATGGAACCAGATGACATGATCTTAGTTTTCTGAATGTCAAGCTTTAAGCCAACTTTTTCACTCTTCTCTTTCACTTTCGAGATATGTATACCTATGGCTGATTCATGTTGAGGTTTGACAAAAAACAACAAAATTCTGTAAAGCAATTATCCTTCAATAAAAAACATAAATTAAAAAGAAAAAAAAGAGAAGGGGAAGAGGGAGGAAGGAAAAAACATAATAATCTTTCAATATCAATTGTTATGGCACAGATTTTTAAAGTAGCTTGACTTCTTATAAAACATATCTTGTAGAAAAATTTGAAAGTGCATATAAATAAAAAAATAGAAATCATCCCTAATCCTACTACCTAGTATTAAGAGCAGTTGGCATTTTATTGCATTGAAAACTTTTCACCTTTTAAACTTTTTATTATGGAAAATTTAAGGCTTAAGGCAGAAATAGAAAGCAAAGTAGTGATATGTATCAGACACGAAGCAATTACCAGTGTTCTGCTGTGCTCTGAGTTTTTTAAGTTCCAGACTATAACTTGCACCTCTCATTTTCTCTATCTATATCCTATTGTGAGTTTATTTTTACCCCCAGGTCATTGAAAAGTATTTTTTGAAAACATAATGTGCAGTGTTGTGCCTTATTTCATGTTATATGCATGCATGCTAGGTTGCTTCAGTTGTGTCTGACGCTGTGACCCCATGAATTGTAATCCACCAGGCTCCTCTGCCCATGGGATTCTCTAGGCAAGAATCCTGGAGTGGGTTGCCATGCCCTCCTCCAGGGGATCTTCCCAACCTAGGGACTGAACCCACGTCTCTTATGTCTCCTGCATTGGCAGGTGGGTTCTTTAGTACTAGCTCCACGTGGGAAGCCCATTTCATGGTGTGGTTGGCATTAAATTTAAAAAACAAGTTATCACCCAGATGTGATCCTGGTAACATTTTGACAATTGATCTGACAGTGTATTTACAGCAAATTCAGGAGCCAGCTCCCTGCTACCTTTCTCGAAGCATCCTATTAAAGGCAAAAGTGATAACCTTCAGTTCTGGCCTGGCAGACAGGATCCTGTGCATGCCCTGTGGTTAGCTCAGCTGTGTCCCACCCACCTGTTCCCTGCGGGTCTGAGAGCTGGGCTTCTACCTGGCATCTGGGGGCTAGGGGTCACTCGAAGCTTGTGTTTTGCAGCCTTACATATTTACAAGAATTCCTTTCTCTTCCAACAACAGCTGTTTCTTGGAAATAAATTTTATTAGAGGGTTGAGCAGATCATCCTCCTCCATATGCCTATGGAATTACAAAGTTGCAGCTTTGGCTTGAGAGGAGAAAATTCACAGTGAAGACAGACCTTTGTAACCACAGCTCTCAAATGGAAGAAGCACAGGTTTCTTTGGCTGTCTCACCTCTTGACACGCCAGGGCACCTGGTTCTGTTGTCAGCTGATGGGAGAAAGAGGGAGGTACACTACACAATAGGCTCCCTTCTGGTGGGTTTCTTTTTCTGCTGCAATAATGACCTGCCTGCATTCATAATGCTTACTGAAGGCTACTCGCTATTGTTTATTTCAGGCACTATTGCTCTGTGCTGATAACTTAATGTTGATATCATCATCATTCATGAAGCATTTTTGGCCAATTGTTTGCCTAAGTTACGGCATCAAGCCTGTCCTGGGCTTTATGTTCACGGTAGCAGTTCAGTTCCTCGATCACTGAGTGCCCCTTGTTTTGCAGGCACTGCTCTAAGCTCTGGATGCAGGTACAGGTCTTATCACACCAGGCAAAATCTGCAATGGTCAAGCGAGGATGTTTAGGCTGGGTCAGTGAATGCTGTCCATTTCACAGTGAAAATGAGAAGGGATGCTGATGACCTCAGTTAGGAGGAAGTGACAGTCCAGGTGCCTTATGCAGGTTCAGAGATGAGAAATGATAAATGCTAGTGACCCTCAGGTCCCCTTACTGGCTGTAAGTCAGCAGTCCCACGAGAGGTCCATATGTCTCCTCAGCGTTCCTGCACACGTCTGAGATGTCTCAGCCTCCCAGGAGGCTGATCACAGAGGCTAGAGGCTAGCAGGTGTTGACCATCCAATAAGATAAACCTCTGAGTAAAGAGAGAGGTGGGGAAAGAAAGGGATCAGGACTGAGCAGAGGAACTGGGCACACGGTGGCTGGCTGGAGGTGCCCAGCACACCTCAGTCCTTGTTGGCCACTATCAACCCACCTGATGCCCTCCCATAGAGATCGGAGGTGCCTTTGGTATTTAGAACCACTGCTTCCTTCATCAATGCAGAAATGGCAGCCTTCCTATTTTGCAAAGAAGCCTTGCTAAATATATATATATATGAAAGGGGGTGATGGGATGAGTGGCCTGGCTCTATATAGACTGTGGGTAGAATAGTCTTCAGAAGGACCTGGTTGTTATCTAAAGCCATCCTTTAGTGCAAGACAGTGAGACACAAAATGACTGTAAATAGTTAGGCTTCCTGGACAAAATCTCAGTGATGTGGGGACTGCAGATGCACAGAGATCAGAGGCCCCGTGTGGACTCAGGGCGCCTGAGCATGGGTTCGTGAATTTTCCCCATCACTGCTCAGCTCTCGAGGTCTCGCCTCCTTGGTCTGTTCATGAGTCAGTGTGGTGTCTGTGATGTTTCTGGGACATCACCTCTGTTGATATCATGCAGGAGGTAGAGGGGAGAGAGCCGATCTGAGTGGTGTGGTTAGTAGGAAATAAACAAAGTGAGCTGCATAAGTCAGGGTCAGGATCACAGAGTGTAGTCTCGAGGACTTGGGTTTGAATCCTGACTCACCTGCTCCACCCTGTTCCCCAGGAAGATCTGACCTCCCGGCCTCACTGTTCTCATCTGTAAGGTGGAGGAAGAGATCCCACATGGATATCAAGTCTTGCTGTCCGATGGAGGTTAAGGCGATTTTTAACTCCTCAATGATTAGAAAAGTGATTGGAGTCAAAAAGCCCAGAGGAGTAATGTCAGCAAGCGTATGGTGAATTATTCAGGCCACACAGGACCCAAGCCTATCAGGGTGATAGGAAGGGGAAGGTCGCTGTGTCCTGCTGTCTGGCAGCCTGTCTTTGGTCCCTCACTTTGACAAATGACCTTGGTAGGCTCATTCATCTTGCAGAGGCCTGACCCTGAAGCACAGATGTTAAATAGCTTGTGCTCTGCGCCTAGACATGCTGTCTGGTTGTTGGCGAGCTGGGGTGAGGTAACCGCAGAGAGGAGCTGCTTGGCTGGATGCACTGAGATGCTGACTGTCAGGCTTTGTTTGTGGGGGTGATGATGCGTCTAACCACCTGCTTCTGCGGGTGGGTCACCATGGGTTCTGCACGGGCCATGCCATTTGACGTGGAAGGATAATGTGAAGATTGAAGGAGTCTCATGGACCGGGTCTTGTTTATAGTTTGACAGGTGAGAAATCTAGTATCAGCAGAGTCTGTGTGGTCACCATCAACTTCAGCTGACCTGGTGAGGCTGAGATGGGCTCACCGACCAAGGGGAATTTTCACCTCCTCACCTGGTTCCCACCAGCTGTACTTTCTGCCACGGAACTGGGCTTCCTGGTGGGGACGGGGAGGGCTGTGTGTGTGTGAGTTTCTGCTCTGTGCTTTCGTGTACCTTTCGTTTAAACCTTGCAGCAGCCCCATAGGAACATATGATTTGACCTTAAGGATGAGTAGGACTTTGCCAGTTGGAGGGAATGTAGGAGGCATTACAGAGCCTCGATTCAGACAATATATCTTTGTTTCTTTTTAAATTAATTTATTTTAATTAGAGGATAATTACAACATTGTGGTGGTTTTTGCCATACATTGCCATCGTGTATGTGCACCACAGCTTCCTTATCTACCCATCTGCCGATGGCCATCTAGGTTGCGTCCATGTCTTAGCTATTGTAAATGGTGCTGCAATTAACACTGGGGTCCATGTGTCTCTTTCAGTTCTAGTTTCTTTGGTGTGCATGCCCAGCAGTGGGATTACTGGGTCATATGGTAGTTCTATTTCCAGATTATTAAGGAATCTCCACACTGTTCTCCATAGTGGTTATACCGGTTTGCATTCCCATCAACAGTGTAGGAGGGTTCCCTTTTCTCCACAGCCTCTCCAGCATTTATTGTTTGTAGACTTTTTGATGGCGGCCTTTCTGACCAGCGTGAGATGATACCTCATTGTGGTTTTAATTCACATTTCTCTAATAATGAATGATGTTAAACATCTTTTCACATATTTATTAGCCTCTGTCTCCCTCTTCCCTCTTCTCTTCTCTATATAACACCATCTTTTGTTTGTTTTTTCAGACTTTGTTTCTGATGTGGACCATTTTTAAAGTTTTTATTGGATTCATAACATATTGCTTCCATTTTATGTTTTGGTGTTTTGACCACAGGGCACGTGGGATCTTAGCTTCCTGACCAGGTATCAAACCCACACCCCCTGCACTGGAAGTCGAAGTCTTAACCACTGAGCCACCAGGGAAGTCCTGGGATGATGGTATTTGACTCGGTCGTTATTGCCACTACTGGAGATGCAGCTACATAGAAGCAGTATGGCTGAAACTGGAAGAAATCCTTCCATCTCCATGGCAGGTAATGGAAAACCACTCTACACTCACAGACAGGATCTTCAAAGTCTCAGATCTCTTAGGGACGAAGAGATCAAACTAGCAAAGAAAGATGACTAGTAAAGGGCTGACCAAGTCTGAGGTAGACTAAAGCTAGAATTGTTCATGAAAAGCCCTTCCATGTACATAAGTGGAAAAGCCCCAGCTCCTTGCTCTAGAGCAGGTGAAGGGAACTTGTCCCAGTGTCACACATGCATAGCACATGATACGTTATCTGATATACAGCAGTTATATATCTGCTGATATAGAACCGGGGATATAAAGGCAGCAAGTTTATCATCTGACATGGCTGGCTCTTCCTCTACATTCAATGTCTAGATTGCCAAATTTCAGGTGTACCTCTGTGAGAAAATTAAAGAGGCAACAGACAGCCTCAGCTTTCTACCTGATTGCTTCTCTGTATATGACTGCATATCATGTATATGTTTGCATGGCAATGGGAGTAAGTCCAAGGAGAAGCAACTGTCAAGCCGTCCAGGCCACTGTTCTTGTTAATCCTTGATCCTGGGTCAGAGGTAACGGCAACATGGACTGAGTGGCAGAGGAGGGAAATCGTCAACATCTGCTGTGACCTCTCGGCCAGCTTGAGAAATGAATACTGATCACCTCTGCCACTGTCCCTTTACTTGCTAGGAGAGTCTCAGAGGAATGACTAATTACCACCTCCATTTTTGTCTAGAGGAATAGTTAATTTACAATGTTGTGTTAGTTTCACCTGTACAGCAAAGTGATATATATATATATATATATATATATATATAGGCTGTTTTCCTTATAGGTTATTATAAGCTATTGAATATATTTCCCTGTGCTCTACAGTAGATCCCTGTTGATTATCTATTTTACATATAGTAGTGTGCATATATTGGAGAAGGCGATGGCACCCCACTCCAGGACTCTTGCCTGGAAAATCCCATGGATGGAGGAGCCTGGGAGGCTGCAGTCCATGGGGTCACGAAGAGTCGGACACGACCGAGCGACTTCCCTTTCACTTTTCACTTTCATGCATTGGAGAAGGAAATGGCAACCCACTCCAGTGTTCTTGCCTGGAGAGTCCCAGGGACGGGGGAGCCTGGTGGGCTGCTGTCTATGGGGTTGCACAGAGTCGGACACGACTGAAGTGACTTAGCAGCAGCAGCAGTGTGCATATATTAACCCCAAACTCCTAATTTATCCTTCCCCTGCCCTTTCCCTTTTGGTAATCATAAGTTGGTTTTCTATGTCTGTGAGTCTGTTTCTATTTTGTAAATAATTATCTGTGTCATATTTTAGATGCCATATAATATTTGTCTTTCTCTTTCTGACTTACTTCATTTAGTGTGATAACCTCTAGGTATGTCCTTGTTGCTGCAAATATAACTATATTTGCATATCTTCTTTATTATATATAATAATATATATATAGTACATCTTCTTTATTCATTCATCTGCCAGTGGATGTTTAAGTTGCTTCCACCACTTCCATTTTATTAAACAAAAATTATGCCTTTTTATTCTTTTCTATTTTCACCTCTTTTCTTCTTCTTCACTGTTATATAGCAGTGGTTAAGTGTTCCCGTTGCTCCCAAGTATAGTGATCTGAGACAGAATCATAATGGAACTACCAGAGGAGTCACTATCAAACTAACATCCTGGCCTCGGAGCAGAAACCCTGATGATGTTAATTCATCTTGAGGCAACAGCTGGTTGTGATTTTGTCCCAGGTTGAAGAAGGGATGTGCAAACTTGTGATTTTATGTGCAATAATTAGGTTAGGTTATGTAGAGACATCTTTGGAAACATGAGTATAAAGATATTATGTAAGGTGGGCAGCGAACATATAATTTGAGAAAAAGATCTTGGGGTGACTCCCTGATTTGCAACAGTTATCCCTTTTGGAAATTTCCCTGACACCCCAGAGTGAACCTGCAGCGGCCACGCCTTCCTATGTAACTCTGAATCTCTGGCCCAGTTAAACCATTTGATTCTGACGAAAATGTGGAAATCTATGGGAGGCACAAAAGGTCTCTGGAACTGAGTCGGGTAATAGCATTTGCCACAGAAGAAAAGTCCACAGACTGGCTGAGTTCCCTGGGAGGCCTCCGGCTTCTGTCCTTCCCATCAAGGCCTAGTTGTTCATTTTCTCCCTGGATTTGGTGAAAAATGGCACCACCTTTTCAAAGCATATTGATTTTTGCCGCTTGAACTACCAAGGATCAGTTTCAGCCTCTTGTCACCAGATAAGCCACACTTCTTATTTAGAGAACAGAACTAGTGAGGATGGCCCTAAACAGTATGCTTTTGAGAATGGCCAAAAGGTCAGGACCATTGACAGTCGTCACTGTTGGGCCACTGGCTGCCCATTTTTTCCACCATTAGAGCAACTTTTGGAATCAATGGCATTGCTTCCAAAATGTCTCTAATAAGGAATTCATATAAAAAGTAATATGTTGGGTGGAGCTCACTGATAGAGCACATGGAGGGCACTGCGGTGAAGGGAGATTTAGGAGCTCACTTTCTCAGTCTAAAGACTGCTGTGGCTCCCTCGCAGCCTTCCCTACCTTCCCCGCTCGCCAGCTCCGTGTAGTCTCTGCCTCTGCTTCCCTTTTCCCTCGGGCGCCCGTCTGCCTCCTCCTCGGGGAGCCGCAGCCCCAGACCCCTAGAGCTCTGAGTCTTCTCTGGGTCTCTGTCCGCGCCCCGCCCTGCCATGAATGAGGAGTACGACGTGATCGTGCTGAGCACGGGCCTGACCGAATGTATCCTGTCAGGAAAAATGTCAGTGAATGGGAAGAAAGTTCTTCACATGGATAGAAACCCGTATTATGGAGGAGAGAGTGAATCTATAACACCGCTGGAAGATTTCTACAAAAGATTTAAGATACCCAGAGCTCCACCAGCATCCATGCGCAGAGAAAGAGACTGGAATGTTGACTTAATCCCCAGGTTCCTTATGGCAAATAAATGGTCAGCTGGTTAAGATGCTGCTTTTTACAGAGGTCACTTGCCATCTGGATTTCAAAGTAACTGAAGGGAGCTTTGTTTATAAGCGAGGAAAGATCTACAAGGTTCCGTCCACTGAAGCAGAAGCCCTGGCATCTAGCCTAATGGGGCTGTTTGAAAAACGTCGATTCAGTAAATTCCTGGTATATGTCGCCAACTTTGATGAGAACAATCCTCGAACTTTTGAGGGCATTGATCCTAAGAAGACATCAATGGAGAGGTGTATAAGAAAATTGACTTGGGCCAAGATGTTATAGATTTTACTGGTCATGCCCTGGCACTTTACAGAACTGATGACTATTTAGATCAGCCATGTTGTGAAACCATTAATAGGATTAAACTTTATAGCGAATCTTTGGCAAGATATGGCAAAAGCCCATACCTTTATCCACTCTACGGCCTTGGAGAACTGCCACAGGGATCTGCATGGCTAAGTGCTATTTATGGAGGTACCTACATGCTGAATAAACCAGTTGAAGAAGTTATTATGCAGAATGGAAAGGTGATTGGTGTAAAATCTGAAGGAGAGATTGCTCACTGTAAACAGCTCATCTGTGATCCCAGCTACGTGAAAGATCGAGTAGAAAAAGTGGGCCAGGTGATCAGAGTCATCTGTATCCTCAGCCACCCCATCAAAAACACCGACGACGCCAACTCCCGCCAGATCGTTATTCCACAAACCAAGTCAACCGGACGTCAGATATTTACCTCTGCATGATCCCCTCTGCGCACAATGTGGCCACACAAGGCAAGTATATTGCCATCGCCAGCACAATGGTGGAGACCAAGGAGCCCGAGAAGGAAATCAGATCAGCCCTGGAGTTCTTGGAACCAATTGAGCAGAAATTCGTTAGCATCAGTGACCTCCTTGTACCAAAAGACTTGGGAACAGAAAGCCAGATCTTTATATCCCGTACCTATGATGCAAAAACTCACTTTGAGACAACCTGTGATGACATTAAGGACATCTATAAGAGGATGATGGAGTTTGACTTTGAGGAAATGAAGTGCAAGAAAAATGACTTCTATGGGGAAGACTAACAGCAGTACATGTTATCATCTAATTAGGACAAACTTAAAATTTGGCAAATGATGCATATTGTAAGAAATCAGTATTGTAAGGCCTGCTTTTGTAATCAAAACTGAGAGATTCCAGAGTACTGTACCAGTAAATATTCCTCCCCTTTCTAATATCATATATTAACTTGTTTTCATGGAGTGGCTCTTCCGAATTAGCAGGTTCTCACGTTCTGTTCAATTTAACCAATACTGGCTTGTGTTTTCTAGTGAAGGATCAGTTTTAAAGCCTTGTGATACTGATACAGAGAACTTGATACAGTATTTGTATCTTTTAATCAGCATAGCCTTTGCACTTGTGAGCTTCCGCTGTTCAAGAGCTGGGTCAGTGCAGCTTGCATGCCATCTTGTCCTCTTGACGGTGAGGAGGTTCAGAACTGATTGTCTGTAACCAGGGACAGTGTCCCTTACTCCTCCCCACCCCTTTCCGTTCACATCATGTGTCAGGACAGTGCCCACCCAGCCCAGCCACAAGCTTGGTTTACATGGGCCTCCAGTTCTAACCAAACTCCAGACTTGGATAGTCTTTTGGAGGAAGCCTGTGTGTGGTGTTTTAACCTATTAAAGCTGATGAGCACGGAGGGGAAAGAAACTGATCATAAAGCAGGTAAACCTAGGAGCTTCTGCTGTATCCCAGATGTGGCTTCTTCAACGGACCAAGCTGCAGTACAGTATTGATCTGACAGAACCTTTGCTTCAGTGATGTCTCCAAATGATTTCTGTACTGCAAATAAAGCCAAAATCTGGAAACCAAAATAAATAAATAAAGACTGCTGTGAAATCACTGTGCTGGTGAGCTTCACTTCCCCACCTGTAATCTGAGTGCATTAGGCCAAGTTATTTCTACAATCCCATCCTGTAGTAAAAGTTTATCCTTATTAGACTAGAATTGTAGATCCAGCTTTCCTAGACCCCTTTGTTTCGTAGAGACAATCTCTGATTGCAATCTGCCAGCGGTATCTCAAAGCGCGCCCCCTGCAGGTGGATGCTTGAAGATCCACCTTTATCACTGGTAAGATTCTTCCAAGTGTTTGATGGGCAGGTGGTGGGTGAGTGAAGTCTGGCTGACACATGAGATTTTCAAATGGCAAACTCACAGAGGGAAGTGAACATGTGAAAAAAAGAACATCGGACTCTAGTTTCCGAAGGTCTGTCGGACTAGCAGGAGCTCCTCAGCTCAGTTACTGATCTAAACCTCTTCAGTTCTCAGCCCTGCAATTTCCTGCCAATGAAAAGCAGGCTAATAATAGCTTCCTCCTGCCTTTCTTGCCAGCGGCCCTGTGAGCAATATGGTACAAAAGTTGGGTGAATACGAAGAGCACAAGTTGGTGATTTATAAGTATTTGGATTCCCCCCCCCCCGAAAACTTACTTGGATGTCCACCAGACAACTTAAAAGTTTAAGGACAATGATAAAGAATGAAGTGATATTGGCTTATAAAGGATTTTAAGGCTGTTATTAAATAATTTTATTTATTTTTGGCTGTTCTGGGTCTTCGTTGCTTCAAGGGCTTTCCCCAGTTGTCGTGAGCGGGTCTACTCTCTCGATGTGGTGCTCAGGCTTCTCATTGCCGTGGCTTCTCTCTTTGCAGACCACACGCTTCAGTAGTTACAGCACCTGGGCTCATAGCCGTGGCTCCCAGGCTGTAGAGCACAGGCTCAATAGTTGTGGTGCATGCGCTTAGTTGCTCCAAAGCAACTAAGGGATTAATTAATTAATCCTTACTGGATTAGGGATTGAACCTCTGTCTATTGCATTGGCAGGCAGATTCTTTACCACTGAGTCACCAGGGAAGCTCCAAGGATTTTAAGGTTTTTCGAGAAGTTATCCTGAAGAGTTTATATACAGGTGATAATACTGACATTTCCTTCCAACTCAAGCTCTGTGCAGGGCACTTAGCATGAAATTAGTCTTTTTTTTTTCTTTTTTACAAAAGCATTTTAGGGAAGTATTACTGTTTTCTCCTTCTTACAGATAAGACAACCATAGCTCAGAGAACTTAACTAATTTACATGAGACCACACAGTTGTCTAAGTAGTAGTTCAGTTCAGTCGCTCAGTTGTGTTTGACTCTGCGATCCCATGAACTGCAGCACGCTAGGCCTCCCTGTCCATCACCAACTCCCGGAATCTACCCAAACCCATGTCCATTGAGTCGGTGATGCCATCCAACCATCTCATTCTCTGTCGTCCCCTTCTCCTCCTGCCCTCAATCTTTCCCAGCATCAGGGTCTTTGCATCAGGTGGTCAAAGTATTGAAGTTTCAGCTTCAAAATCAGTCCTACCAATGAACACCCAGGACTGATCTCCTTTAGGATGGACTGGTTGGATCTCCTTGCAGTCCAAACACCACAGTTCGAAAGCATCAATTCTTCGGTGCTCAGCTTTCTTCATAGTCCAATTCTCACATCCATACATGACCACTGGAAAAACCATAGCCTTGACTAGACTGATCTTTGTGGACAAAGTAATGTCTCTGCTTTTTAATATGCTGTCTAGATTGGTCATAACTTTCCTTCCAAGGAGTAAGCGTCTTTTAATTTCAGGGCTGCAATCACCATCTGCAGTGATTTTGGAGCTCAGAAAGTAAAGTCTGACACTGTTTCCACTGTTTCCCCATCTATGTCCCATGAAGTGATGAGACCAGATGCCACGATCTTAGTTTTCTGAATGTTGAGCTTTAAGCCAACTTTTTTACTCTCCTCTTTCTCTTTCATCAAGAGGCTCTTTAGTTCTTCTTCACTTTCTGCCATAAGGTTGGTGTCATCTGTATATCGGAGGTTATTGATATTTCTCCCGGCAATCTTGATTCCAGCTTGTGTTTCCTCCAGCCCAGCGTTTCTCATGATGTACTCTGCATATAAGTTAAATAAGCAGGGTGACAATATACAGCCTTGATGTACTCCTTTTCCTATTTGGAACCAGTCCATTGTTCCATGTCCAGTTCTAACTGTGGCTTCCTGACCTGCATACAGGTTTCTCAAGAGCAGGTGAGGTGGTCTGGTATTCCCATCTCTCTCAGAATTTTCCACAGTTTATTGTGATCCACACAGTCAGAGGCCTTGGCATAGTCAATAAAGCAGAAATAGATGTTTTTCTGGAACTCTCTTGCTTTTTCGATGATCCAGTGGATGTTGGCAATTTGATCTCTGGTTCCTCTGCCTTTTCTAAAACCAGCTTGAACATCTGGATGTTCATGGTTCATGTATTGCTGAAGCCTGGCTTGGAGAATTTTGAGCATTCCTTTACTAGCATGTGAGATGAGTGCAATTGTGTGGTAGTTAGAGCATTCTTTAGCATTGCCTTTCTTTGGGATTGGAATGAAAACTGACCTTTTCCAGTCCTGTGGCCACTGCTGAGTTTTCCAAATTTGCTGGCATATTGAGTGTAACACTTTCACAGCATCATCTTTCAGGATTTGAAATAGGTCAATTGGAATTCCATCACCTCCACTAGCTTTGTCCGTAGTGATACTTCCTAAGGCCCACTTGACTTTGCATTCCAGGATGTCTGGCTCTAGGTGAGTGATCACACCATCGTGATTAACTGGGTCTTGAAGATCTTTTTTTGTACAGTTCTTCTGTGCATTCTTGCACCTCTTCTTAATATCTTCTGCTTCTGTTAGGTCCATACCATTTCTGTCCTTTATTGAGCCCATCTTTGCATGAAATGTTCCCTTTGTATCTCTAATTTTCTTGAAGAGATCTCTAGTCTTTCCCATTCTATTGCTTTCCTCTATTTCTTTGCATTGATCACTGTGGAAGGCTTCTTATCTCTCCTTGCTATTCTTTGGAACTCTGCATTCAAAAGGGAATATCTTTCCTTTTCTCCTTTGTTTTTTGCTTCCCTTCTTTTTACAGCTATTTGTAAGGCCTCCCCAGACAGCCATTTTGCTTTTTTGCATTTCTTTTCCATGGGGATGGTCTTGATCCCTGTCTCCTGTACGATGTCATGAACCTCCGTCCATAGTTCCTCAGGCACTCTGTCTGTCAGATCTAGGCCCTTAAATCTATTTCTCACTTCCACTGTATAGTCATAAGGGATTTGATTTAGGTCATTCCTGGAAAGTGGTAGTAATAGGATGGAAACTCAGATATTCACATATACAGTGAGTAACGGAGCCAAGATTCAATCCAGGACTTTCTGTTTCTAAAATCTATGTGTTTAGATATTAAATTATGCATTCAATAAATATCTGTTGAATTCCTAGTGCAAAGAGAGAAAGAATACCGTAGGCACTCATAGCTTGGACTCTGGGGCGAGAGCTTCTTCATTTGAATCTAGCTCTTCCAATTTCAAGCTGTGTGACCTTGCGGAAGGTACTGACCTCTCTAGGCCTCAGTTTTTCATCTTAAAGTGGGAATAATAACATAATAACTGAATATGAGAAATGACTCAGTGTTTGTGTAAAGTGCCCTGGGCAGTGCCTGGCACATCATTGCTAGCCATTTCTGTGATATGCATGGTGATCTGGAAAAGTCTTGGCTGTATGTGCTGGGGTGAAGGTGGGAGGGGGCTTTCTATTTAGAGGTGGCATTGCAGAAGGTCCCAAGGCTTGTGTAGAAATGAGATGTCCAAAGACCCTGGAGGTGAGAGCTCCGGGGAGGGGGGTGGGCAGCAATAGTAGGTCTTAAGTTGGGGAATTAGGCCAGGGAGTGACAAAAAGCCAGAGTGACTTCAACAGAGGAGTAGGGTGGGGTGCAGTGGGGTGGATGCAAGATGTAAGGTCAGAGAGGCTGCCGGGCGCCAGTCATGTAAGGCCGTGGGTACCTGGGCAAAGCATTTGGATTTCTTTTGTTCATGCTGTGTGGCTTGCAGGATCTTATTTCCTTGACCAGGGACTGAACCCAGTAGCAAAAGCACCGAGTTCTAATCACTGAACAGACATTTTGTTTGGGGAAGTCCCCAAATTCTTTGTTTCGGGTCTTTAAAAAAAAATTGTTTATTTGGCTGAGATGGTGAAGGATAGGGAAGCCTGATGTACTGCAGTCCATGAGGTTGTAAAGAGTCGGATACAACTTAGCAACTGAACAACAACAAATGTATTGGCTGGGTCGGGTGTTAGCGGTGGCATATGAACTCTTCCACTCCACAGTGCACTTCCCGGCTCCAGGGTACACAGGCTTAGTTGCTCCTTGGCATGTGGGATCTTGGTTCCTCTACCAGGGATTGAACCTGCGTCCCCTGCATTCCAAGGGGGATTCTTAACCACAGGACCACTGGGGGAAATCCCACTTGGATCTTTTTAAACTATAAAGGAAGCCATCTGAGAATTGAGAACAGAAGAGGGACCTCCTCCGACTTAAGGAGTAGGCTCCTTACGGTCCAAAGGGTCACAAAGAGTCGGATACAACTGAGCGAGGAAAAACCGCCCCAGCGATCCAGCGAAGCATCACAAAACAGGAGATGGAAGGGTGGGGTTCAAGCCGACAGAGAGTTGAACAACTGACACAGAGAACTTGGTTTGGGGGTCCTTTGGGTATGAAGAATCAAGAATTTGATTTGATGGATCTGTTAAGATGCCAAATGGAGGTCTTGGGGATATAATGGTTGTATAATCAGGAGGTCGAGGAGAGGTTGAAGCTGAGACAGGAATTTGAGGGTCAACAACTACCATGCTTGATTTGTATCCATAAACAAAGGAAACCAAAGTAAGGCTTTAAAAACTAGGTCTCAACATCTAATGCTTCCTGTACTGAGCTGTACACAAGCATGCTGTTATTGTACTGTCATATGTCAGTTAAGGAAGTGTTTCCTTTTGCTTACAAATTTGGTAATGTGGAATTTAGGGGCTTCCCCAGTGGCTCAGCAGTAAAGAGCCTGCCTACAAGGCAGGAGCTGCAGGAGATGCGGTTTCACTCCCTGGGTCAAGAAAATCCCCTGGAGGAGGGCATGGCAACCCACACCAGTATTCTTGCCTGGGGAATCCATGGACAGAGGAGCCTGGTGCGCTATAGTCCATGGGGTCACAAAGGGTTGGACTTGACTGAAGAGACTTATAGGCTTAGCATGCACGCATGCATGTGGGATTCAGAAAAAAAATACAACAATCTAGATAAAATGTTTCCATCTGGCAAAATAAGTTTAGGGCTTGGTGCAACGGGTGGAAACAACTTTCCAATGTCCTCTATTCTAAGATCCTTCCTTCAGTGAGGGTTATATATAAATGATTCCAGAAATATAGCTGTCCACTCCATTTATTAGCTGTCCACTCCTTGATTTAGAGGATGAAATTTTTCTTCCATGGCATTTTTTTGGTAAAGTATAGCATTATACAAAAATCGAAACATTCATAAATTTATTGAACTGAGCTAAAATGAAATGGAATGTATTAATTGGATATTTTCTACTTACATCATCATCATTCAAAAGGACCTTAGAACACGTTGCAAAAGTTTCAAGTAATTAATCATGATAGGAAGCCTAGATATTGATCAAAGCAGATATTATAATTCCCCATAATAATTATGGAAAGAGCAAGGTTATACACCTTGCAGAGTCTCAAAAGTTTTAGGATTTGGGCAAACCGATCATGCTTGTCTGGTTTTGGAATGGCCTGCCATGGGTTTAATACATGGAAGATTAAGGAGTGTCCTAGAAAGAACTCATCCACAAGAAAGAGAGTTAGCACAGCTGTGTGCAGTATTACAGCCCTGGTCATAGCAGAGGAAGGGAAGCTGAAAGGAGAGTCTGCCCCTAGGCTGCGCCTCTGACCCACCTCCATGGATTCATCTCTGAGTTATGGAGACACATATATGGCAAATATAATTTAAGACTTCCTCACCCAAAACTCCATAAGACATTTGCCTTATCAACTGCGCATTTATTGCGTTTTTTCCTCCCCAGAATTCCTCACTTCCTTCTTCTCATAGCAACCCTCTCCCTTCTTTGTGGACTTGTCCTACCCTACCTTTTGTGAAAACTGAACGGTGCTCCCAAACCCAAGATCTTATCCCCTCTCTGCAGTGACTCACCTGAAAAAGAGTGCCTGGCTCTATCTGGGCTGTATTGTGTCTTTGGCGAATTTTTACATATGGCTGTTGAAAGTGATGTAGTGTCTGTCCTCTGAGGTGGCTGAGCTGGAGCAATGTAAGCCTGGGTCAGCTGGGGACTGTTTCTCATCCAACTCACGCTTACGCAGCAAGGATCTCTCTTCAGTGTAGGAGGGAATGAAACTGACAGAGAAATGCAGGGCTTTGAAATGGTATGGTCAGAGATGAAGACCAAGAAAAGAGGGAGAGAGTAAGAGTGAGAGAAAAGGGATGGGGGAGAGGTTGGTTCTAATATTGTAAAACCTCTGAAGACTCTAAAACCACACTAGATTTTCTGGCTGTACACAATCTCATACATTCCCACTTTCTAAATTTCAGAGAGGTGCTGAACAGAGATGTGAACAGGTGCTGAACAGAGATGTGAACAGGTGCTGAACAGAGATGTGAACAGGTGCTGAACAGATATAAAAGTGAAAAGGAACTTCCCTGTTGGTTCAGTGGTTAAGACTTTGCCCCTCAATGCAATTGGGGCTGTGGGTTTGATTCCTGGTCAGGGAACTAATATCCCACATGATTCATGGCCAAAAAACCAAAACATAAAGCAATCTTCAAAAAAGACTTTTAACCTGGTCCACATTAAAAGGATCTTTTTAAAAAGTGGAGGAAGGGAATTTTCCTATGATACTAGGAGTATTTGGCCCCATGGGGCTTTTGTGTTGTTGTTCGGTTGCTCAGTCATGTCTGACTCTTTGCAACCCCATGGACTCCAACACACCAGGGCTGCAACAAGCCAGGCTTCCTAGTCCTTCACCATCTCCTGGAGCTTGCTCAAACTCACATCCATTGAGTCAGTGATGCCATCTAACCATCTCATCCTGTGTCTTCCCCTTCTCCTCCTGCCTTCAACCTTTCCCAGCCTCAGGGTCTTTTCCAATGAGTCAGTTCTTTGTATCAGGTGGCCAAAGTTTTGGAACTTCAGCTTCAGCATCAGTCCTTTCCATGAATATTCAGAGTTGATTTCCTTTAAGAATGACTGGTTTGAGATCCTTGCTGTTCAATGGATTCTCAAGAGTCTTCTCCAGTGCCACAGTTCTAAGGCGTCAATTCTTCAGCACTCAGCCTTTTTCATTGTCCAAGTTTCACACCTGTGCATGACTACTGGTAAAACCATAGCTTTGACTATGGGGCCTCCATAGGATGTGGCCAGGCTCAAGCACCTCAAGTGCCTTGACACATTAAAAGAATCCTCAGAGGGATGAACCCAGAAGAGCTCTATGGAGAGAGACCAGTGCTTGAGAAGTGGCAGCCACCAGAACGGTGTTGGGGCTTCATGTGGCACAGTGGCAAAAAATTCGCCTGCCAGTACAGGAGACACAGGAGACATGGGTTTGATCCCTGGGTTGGGAAGATCCCTGGAGGGGGAAATGGCAACACACTCCAGTATTCTTGCCTGGAAAATCCCACGGACAGAGGAGCCTGGCCACCTACAGTCCATCGGGTTGCAAAGAGCTGGACACAACTGTTACTAAGCACTCACACATGTCAGGAACAGTATTAGCAGCATCAAGAAGCAACAAATGTGGTTAGGAAGGGCAAAGGAAGCTTCGGAGGAAATGAAGGTGCCTTTGGGACACATGGCAGTGCCCCTGCCATTGGCCAGATATGGCCATCCTCACAAAGCTTATAGTACCCAGCTACAGACATATCACTATGAGAAACGGGGAGTCTTCCAAAGAGGAGAGAAAAAAAATGATCAGACCCCATGTAAAAGCAGAAGTGAGAAAGCTTCTGTGATCTCAGAGAAGCAGATGGGAGCAGGAGCAGGCCTTTGAGGGGCAGCAGTGTTCGTGGTGGTCATAGCTGTAAATGTGACCCTGCTTTCACTATCAGACTGTAAAGTTCTGGGGAGAATGGGTCCCACAAAGTTTCATTTTCCCAACTGGCAAAAACAAAAACAAAAGTGACATAATGACATCCCAGCTAAACACGAGAGCAATGCACTCATCTTGAATTGTGTGGGGAGGTCAGACTTGTTGAGCCACCAGAATTGACACAGGAAAAATAAAGCTAGAAACAGGTGCTGAGGTTGTATCTTTGGGAAGCTCATCAAATGCTGAGTTGGGCCCAAGATCAGGGAGAAAGTCAACATTTAGAGGGAGCTGAACAGTCAGACTGTGAGGAATGACCAGAGGACAGAGCTGGCCTGGGCTGGCAGAAGAAGACAAGTACCCCCTTGTCCAGAAAAATTTACTGTAGCAAGGTCACATTAGAGTCCCTGTCTGAGACGCTGAACTCACAGGGTGCAAGGCTGAGGGCCTCAACCCAGCGTCTGGGAAACAGTTTACTTCCAAGCTATTCATAGAGGAAGAACTCTGTAACTTACTGACCTAAGACTTTAAAGATTATTTTCTAACCTCATCTTTCTAGTTCTCTACTGATGCTACTCAATAAAACTACTTTTCTATTTTTAATTATGAAGATAAAATGGGGGTGAAAGCACTTCAAAAAGCTGAACACTTTTAAAAACTAAGAAGTCTTTATAAATATGTGCATGCTAAGTTGCTTCAGTTGTGTCCAACTCTCCGCAATCCTGTGGACTGTAGCCCACCAGGCTCCTCTGTCCATGGGATTCTCCAGGCAAAAATTCTGGACTGGGTGACCATGCCCTCCTCCAGGGGATCTTCCTGATCCAGGGATTAAACCCGCATCTCTTAGGTATCCTGCATCGGTAGGCGTGTTCTTTACCACTAGCACCACTTGGGAAGCCCCATTATTTATTATATTAATTGCTAATAATGTGATAAATATTATTATACTATTAATTATATTAATACAGTCTGTCAGCCCAAAAGAAGAAAAAAGACACAATCACACAAATTACATAAACCAACTCAAGAAAAAAATAAAGAACCTCACAGACTTAAAACAAGAGATGGAATCAATCATCCAAAACCTCCCAACAAAGAATAGATCATGATGAGATGGCTTCATTGGTGAATTCTACCAAACATTTAAAAAAGAATTCATAGAAATCCCTCCAAACTCTTCCAAAAACAGAAAGGTTTATTTTCTAATTCATTTCATGAGGCCAGTAATAGCCTAAAATCAAAACCAGATAGAGATGTTGATGTCAGAAGAAAAAAAAATTACAGACCCAAATCCCTTAAGAATAGGGTGTCCCAGGTGGCCCTAGTAGGAAAGAATCACTCCAGCACTCTTGCCTGGAGAAATCCATGGACAGTGAAATCTGGAGGGCTAGAGTGCATAGGGTCACAAAGAGTCGGACCTGACTGAAGCAACTTAGCAGGCACGCACATCCCTTAAGAACACAGGTGAAAATGTTCAAAGAAAATACTTGAAAACTGAGTCCAGTATCATATTAAAAGGATTATACACAGGGACCAAGTTGGATTCATTGCACCGTGAGTACAATGGTGGTTCAAAATAGAAAATTGATCAGTGTCATAGGCCACATTAACAAAACAAAATAGTAAAATGTGATCATCTCAGTTAACACAGAAAAAACATTTGACAAAATCTAGGGCTTCCCAGGTGGCTCAAATGGTAAAGAACCCACCTGCCAATGCAGGAAATGCAAGAGATGTGGGTTCATTTCCTGAGTTGGGAAGATCCCCTGAAGCAGGGCATGGCAACCCACTCCAGTATTCTTGCCTGGAAAATTCCATGGACACAGGAGCCTGGCGGGCTACAGTCCATGGGGTCACAAAGAGTCGGACACGACTGAAGTGACAACATTCACACAATACTTTTTTAGGATAAAAACATTCAGAAAGGTAGAAATAGAAGGGGAGTTCTTCAACATGGTAAAGTGTGTTTATGAAAAATTCACATCTTATTAAATGGTGAAAAACTGAAAGCTTTCCCCCTAAGGTCAAAAACAAGACAAGGATGTCTGTATTCATCCATGCTCCTCAATATTGTAGTGAAAGTTCCAGCTAGAGGAATTAGACAAGGTAAAGAAATAATAATAAGGAAGAAGAAAACTATTTGCATAGGATATAGTAGTAGTAGTTGTAATTGCTCAGTTGTGTCGGATTCTTTGTGACCCCATAGACTGAAGCCTGTCAGATTCCTCTGTCAATGGGATTTTCCAAGCAAGAATACTGGAATGGGTGCCATTCCTTTCTCTAGGGAATCTTCCCGACCCAGGGATTGAACCCAGGTCTCCCGCATTGCAGGCAGATTCTTTACCATCTGAGCCACCAGGGTAGCTTTATTCAATAGGATATGATCCTATATAAAAAGATCCCAAATAATCCACAAGAAAGCTACAAGAACAATAAAAAATTTAGCACAGTTGTATGTGAAAAATTAAGAAAAAAATCAGTTTTACTTCTATACATCTTCAATGAACAATCTGAAAGGGAATTTAAAAAGCAAATTCATTTGTAATAGCATCTAAAAGAATAATATACTCAGGAATAAATTTAACTGAAGAGGTGAAAGGCTTATACAATGAAAATTCTAAGACATTGCTGAATGTAATGCAAGACTTAGCAACTGAAGAACAATAATTACCCAAAGCAATCTGCCATTTCATCTTAATCTCTATCAGAATTCTAACAGAGAAAATAACAAGCCAACAAATATATGTCCCTTGTAATTTCTGTTAGTGATAAATTCCATCAAGATAACAGAATTGGGCAATGTGATGGGATTGAGGAGAAGAGGTTAATTTAAAATGGATGCTCAGGAAGAGCCTCTTGAGGGGGGCATGGAAGGCGGAGTGATCAGAAAGGGTAAGACCCACAAATGTACGTGCACATTTTCAAAGACAATTTCATTACAGCCCTTAGGGAAAATGTGGCTTCCATATGAATACAGTGTCCATAATTGAAAATCAAAGTGAATAACAGAAATAAAGATCTAAGAATTTAATTATTAATTTGCTGAGCTTCTTACATTTTCAGTTAATGGGAGAGTGATGGTGTAACTAATTCAAAATAATACATAATCTAACAGGCTTTGGAGAGCAGCTGAAATACACACATACACTCATGTCTTCAAAGTATCTGGTGTACTCACACACAAGCACTTTCCCTTCAGGTCTGTCTCCATGGTGAGTTGCCAAAGCACCAGATGAACAATGGTGATGATGGGATGTTATGAATATTCCCCCAAGTTAAATTCATATAATGGTCACCTTAGTGGTTTAAAATCCAGGAAGCCTGAGAGTCACACTTAGCCAAGGGGAGCTATGCTGATTTGGAGAATATGATACTGATAGAATTAAGTGATGTGGATGGCAAGCATTTACACGTGCTTTGTCAAAATGCTGTTAGAATTTATCTATTTCAGCAAAGACTGCTTCCAAACTAGATGCAACCCATCTGGAAACTTGGCACTGTGTGTGTTGTTTGAGACGGGCCTTGACCTGAAGGGGCACTGAGTACAGATTGCTCCAGAATGCAGCAGCCACATGAGCCAGAACTCTGGGAAGCACCCCCACCCCACCCCACCCCTGCCCAACCCACAGAAAGCCAGGTATTGTGTCCCTACTTCATTTTTGCTTCCCAGGGCTGGTCCCATGGCCCAGGATGCAATTCTTTTGGGGACAGAGAAATACTTTGTGTTTTCTTTGGGGCCCAATTTACCTAGGAAATGGGCAAAATACTTTATTAATACATTCTCTCAAGAAATTAAAGAATAATTTACAGACAGAATTTTAAAGATGGGAGATTATGTTAGGACAGAGAACAATGGGATGGTGATGGACAGGGAAGCTGCAGTCAGACAGACTGAAGGACTAAATGACTGCAGGTTCCTTTGGAGGATGCTGTTTAATGTGCCATGTCAGCTTTATCCCCTTCAAGTTACCCCTTGTGACAGGCAGGGAGCACAGCTCACAAGCACACCCTCCTCCAGGCATGGAGATGAAGTGCTGTTCAAAGAAATGATGATGATGAGATTCTGTGTGCGCTACTTACATTGAGCTGAATGCTGCTTCCAGAAAGATCTCTCATAACAATCTAAGTTTTCAAAATATGCATATTGATGACGATGATTTCTGCAGAAATGAAGACCTGCATATGAGATGCCCAAAGATTGGAATGTTAGAAGTACCTCCTTGACCTAAAGCTTCCCTGGTGGCTCAGATGGTAAAGAATCTGCCTGCAATGCAGAGGCCCGGGTTCAAATCCTAGGTCGGGAAGATCCTCTGAAGAAGGGAATGGCAACCACCTCTGGTGCTGCAGTCCATAGGGTCACAAAGAGTCAGACACAACTGAGGGGCTACCACTTTCACTTTTCACCTTGACCTATGTACTTTCACAAGACCCAGGAGGCCAGGCTCAACTTTAGAATTCTTGGACTCATGGAGTTTTGCTGTGGAACGTGATGGCGCTGCCCCAATCCCATCTCTTCCACCACTGGTCCTGCCCAGAAACCAGAGGGGCTTTTCACCCTTGTGTCTCTCCCTAGCTCATGTATCCACTTTTTGACCCCACAAGGAGCTTCCCTTCAGCCACCCCTCAAGCACATGGGCAGGTGGGTCTAGACTCCTGTTCAAGGTGTAAGGAGTGGGCAGGGAGTGTTTACCCAGGGAAACCCACGATGCTGGGATGCAGGAGAGCAGCTTCAAGGGGGTGCCGTATAGGCTTCAGACCATGTCTCACTGGCACCAGTGATTCCTCGCCCCAGGGGCCAACAGAGATAAAGTGTCATTTCATCATGTCACCGCTAGGGTACATACTCTCAAACTGCCATCCCTGTAATGTTGCCTTAACACCTGGAGACTGAGGTAGCAGTAACCAGGTTTCCCCAGAGTGAAGTTACATTTGCCCCCCTTTCCTTACTGTCCTCCTTGGAAGGACATCACTTAAGGGATAGGGAGTTACGCCCCACCTCCTAGAGGGGTGAGTATTAATGTGAATTACATGAAATTTTTCTGTACAGGAGATATTTCCTTTCTTCCCCATTTATTAATTTATCCCATCATTTATTGATATCAGTGTGAACTCATAGATATTTATTTTATTTTATTTTATTTTGTTTTTTATTTTTTTAATTTTAAAATCTTTAATTCTTACATGCGTTCCCAAACATGAATCCCCCTCCCACCTCCCTCCCCATAACATCTCTCTGGGTCATCCCCATGCACCAGCCCCAAGCATGCTGCATCCTGCATCAGACATAGACTGGCGATTCAATTCTTACATTATAGTATACATGTTTGAATGCCATTCTCCCAAATCATCCCACCCTCCCCCTTTCATCTGAGTCCAAAAGTCCGTTATACACATCTGTGTCTTTTTTCCTGTCTTGCATACAGGGTCGTCATTGCCATCTTTCTAAATTCCATATATATGTGTTAGTATACTGTATTGGTGTTTTTCTTTCTGGCTTACTTCACTCTGTATAATCGGCTCCAGGTTCATCCATCTCATCAGAACTGATTCAAATGAATTCTTTTTTACGGCTGAGTAATACTCCATTGTGTATATGTACCACAGCTTTCTTATCCATTCATCTGCTGATGGACATCTAGGTTGTTTCCATGTCCTGGCTATTATAAACAGTGCTGCGATGAACATTGGGGTACATGTGTCTCTTTCAATTCTGGTTTCCTCGGTGTGTATGCCCAGAAGTGGGATTGCTGGGTCATAAGGCAGTTCTATTTGCAATTTTTTAAGGAATCTCCACACTGTTCTCCATAGTGGCTGTACTAGTTTGCATTCCCACCAACAGTGTAGGAGGGTTCCCTTTTCTCCACAACCTCTCCAGCATTTATTGCTTGCAGATTTTTGGATCGCAGCCATTCTGACTGGTGTGAAGTGGTACCTCGTTGTGGTTTTGATTTGCATTTCTCTGATAATGAGTGATGTTGAGCATCTTTTCATGTGTTTGTTAGCCATCCGTATGTCTTCTTTGGAGAAATGTCTATTTAGTTCTTTGGCCCATTTTTTGATTGGGTCGTTTATTTTCTGGAATTGAGCTGCATGAGTTGCTTGTATATTTTTGAGATTAGTTGTTTGTCAGTTGCTTCATTTGCTATTATTTTCTCCCATTCAGAAGGCTGTCTTTTCACCTTGCTTATATTTTCCTTTGTTGTGCAGAAGCTTTTAATTGTAATTAGATCCCATTTGTTTATTTTTGCTTTTATTTCCAGAATTCTGGGAGGTGGATCATAGAGGATCCTGCTGTGATTTATGTCTGAGAGTGTTTTGCCTATGTTCTCCTCTAGGAGTTTTATAGTTTCTGGTCTTACATTTAGATCTTTAATCCATTTTGAGTTTATTTCTGTGTGGGGTGTTAGAAAGTGATCTAGTTTCATTCTTTTACAAGTGGTTGACCAGTTTTCCCAGCACCACTTGTTAAAGAGATTGTCTTTACTCCATTGTATATTCTTGCCTCCTTTGTCAAAGATAAGGTGTCTATATGTGTGTGGATTTATCTATGGGCTTTCTATTTTGTTCCATTGATCTATATGTCTGTCTTTGTGCCAGTACCATACTGTTTTGATGACTGTGGCTTTGTAGTAGAGCCTGAAGTGAGGCAAGTTGATTCCTCCAGTTCCATTCTTCTTTCTCAAGATTGCTTTGGCAATTCGAGGTTTTTTGTATTTCCATACAAATCTTGAAATTATTTGTTCTAGTTCTGTGAAAAATGTGGCTGGTAGCTTGATAGGGATTGCATTGAATTTGTAATTTGCTTTGGGTAGTGTACTCATTTTCACTATACTGATTCTGCCGATCCATGAACATGGTATATTTCTCCATCTATTAGTGTCCTCTTTGATTTCTTTCATCAGTGTTTTATAGTTTTCTATATATAGGTCTTTAGTTTCTTTAGGTAGATATATTCCTAAGTATTTTATTCTTTTCGTTGCAATGGTGAATGGAATTGTTTCCTTAATTTCTTTTTCTACTTTCTCATTATTAGTGTATAGGAATGCAAGGGATTTCTGTGTGTTGATTTTATATCCTGCAACTTTACTATATTCATTGATGAGCTCTAGTAATTTTCTGGTGGAGTCTTTAGGGTTTTCCATGTAGAGGATCATGTCATCTGCAAACAGTGAGAGTTTTACTTCTTCTTTCCAATTTGGATTCCTTTTATTTCTTTTTCTGCTCTGATTGCTGTGGCCCAAACTTCCAGAACTCTGTTGAATAGTAGCGGTGAAAGTGGACACCCTTGTCTTGTTCCTGACTTTAGGGGAAATGCTTTCAATTTTTCACCATTGAGGATAATGTTTGCTGTGGGTTTGTCATAGATAGCTTTTATTATGTTGAGGTATGTTCCTTCTATTCCTGCTTTCTGGAGAGTTTTTATCATAAATGGATGTTGAATTTTGTCAAAGGCCTTCTCTGCATCTACTGAGATAATCATATGGTTTTTATTTTTCAATTTGTTAATGTGGTGAATTACATTGATTGATTTGCAGATATTGAAGAATCTTCACATCCCTGGGATAAAGCCCACTTGGTCATGGTGTATGATCTTTTTAATGTGTTGTTGGATTCTGATTGCTAGAATTTTGTTGAGGATTTTTGCATCTATGTTCATCAGTGATATTGGCCTGTAGTTTTCATTTTTTGTGACATCTTTGTCAGGTTTTGGTATTAGGGTGATGGTGGCCTCATAGAATGAGTTTGGAAGTTTACCTTCCTATGCAATTTTCTGGAAGAGTTTGAGTAGGATAGGTGTTAGCTCTTCTCGAAATTTGTGGTAGAATTCAGCTGTGAAGCCGTCTGGACCTGGGCTTTTGTTTGCTGAAAGATTTCTGATTACAGTTTCAATTTCCGTGCTTGTGATGGGTCTGTTAAGATTTTCTATTTCTTCCTGGTTCAGTTTTGGAAAATTGTGCTTTTCTAAGAATTTGTCCATTTCTTCCACGTTGTCCATTTTATTGGCATACAACTGCTGATAGTAGTCTCTTATGATCCTTTGTATTTCTGTGTTGTCTGTTGTGACCTCTCCATTTTCATTTCTAATTTTATTGATTGGATTTTTCTCTCTTTGCTTCTTGATGAGTCTGGCTAACGGTATGTCAATTTTATTTATCCTTTCAAAGAACCAGCTTTTGGCTTTGTTGATTTTTGCTATGGTCTCCTTTGTTTCTTTTGCATTTATTTCTGCCCTAATTTTTAAGATTTCTTTCCTTCTACTAACTCTGGGGTTCTCCAATTCTTCCTTTTCTAGTTGCTTTAGTTGTAGAGTTAGGTTATTTATTTGACTTTTTTCTTGTTTCTTGAGGTATGCCTGTATTGCTATGAACTTTCCTCTTAGCACTGTTTTTATAGTGTCCCACAGGTTTTGGGTTGTTGTGTTTTCATTTTCATTAGTTTCTATGCATATTTTGATTTCTTTTTTGATTTCTTCTGTGATTTGTTGGTTATTCAGAAGTGTGTTGTTCAACCTCCATATGTTGGAATTTTTAATAGTTTTTCTCCTGTAATTGAGATCTAATCTTAATGCATTATGGTCAGAAAAGATGCTTGGAATGATTTCGATTTTTTTGAATTTATCAAGTTTAGATTTATGGCCCAGGATGTGATCTATCCTGGAGAAGGTTCCATGAGCACTTGAAAAAAAGGTGAAATTCATTGTTTTAGGGTGAAATGTCCTATAGATATCAATTAGGTCTAACTGACCTAATGTATCATTTAAAGTTTGCGTTTCTTTGTTAATTTTCTGTTTAGTTGATCTGTCCATAGGTGTGGGTGGGGTATTAAAGTCTCCCACTATTATTGTGTTATTGTTGATTTCCCCTTTCATACTTGTTAGCATTTGTCTTACATATTGTGGTGCTCCTATATTGGGTGCACATATATTTATAATTGTTATATCTTCTTCTTGGATTGATCCTTTGATCATTATGTAGTGGCCTTCTTTGTCTCTTTTCACAGCCTTTGTTTTAAAGTCTATTTTATCGGATATGAGTATTGCCACTCCTGCTTTCTTTTGGTCTCTATTTGCGTGGTATATCTTTTTCCAGCCCTTCACTTTCAGTCTGTATGTGTCCCTTGTTTTGAGGTGGGTCTCTTGTAAGCAGCATATAGAGGGGTCTTGTTTTTGTATCCATTCGGCCAGTCTTTGCCTTTTGGTTGGGGCATTCAACCCATTTACATTTAAGGTAATTATTGATAAGTATGATCCCATTACCATTTACTTTATTGTTTTGGGTTCGGGTTTATACACCCTTTTCATGTTTCCTGTCTAGAGAATATCCTTTAGAATTTGTTGGAGAGCTGGTTTGGTGGTGCTGAATTCTCTCAGCTTTTGCTTGTCTGTAAAGCTTTTGATTTCTCCTTCGTATTTGAATGAGATCCTTGCTGGGTACAGTAATCTGGGCTGTAGGTTATTTTCTTTCATCACTTTAAGTATGTCTTGCCATTCCCTCCTGGCCTGAAGAGTTTCTATTGAAAGATCAGCTGTTATCCTTATGGGAATCCCCTTGTGTGGTATTTGTTGTTTTTCCCTTGCTGCTTTTAATATTTGTTCTTTGTGTTAGATCTTTGTTAATTTGATTAATATGTGTCTTGGGGTGTTTCGCCTTGGGTTTATCCTATTTGGAACTCTCTGTGTTTCTTGGACTTGGGTGATTATTTCCTTCCCCATTTTAGGGAAGTTTTCAACTATTATCTCCTCAAGGATTTTCTCATGATCTTTCTTTCTGTCTTCGTCTTCTGGGACTCCTATAATTCGAATGCTGGAGCGTTTCATATTGTCTTGGAGGTCTCTGAGATTGTCCTCGTTTCTTTTAATTCGTTTTTCTTGTTTCCTCTCTGATTCATTTATTTCTACCATTCTATCTTCTATTTCACTAATCCTATCTTCTGCCTCCGTTATTCTACTATTTGTTGCCTCCAGAGTGTTTCTGATCTCATTTATTGCATTATTCATTATATTTTGACTCTTTTTTATTGCTTCTAGGTCCTTGTTAAACCTTTCTTGCATCTTCTCAATCCTTGTCTCCAGGCTATTTATCTGTGATTCCATTTTGATTTCAAGATTTTGGATCATTTTCACTATCAATATTCGGAATTCCTTCTCAGGTAGATTCCCTACTTCTTCCTCTTTTGTTTGGTTTGGTGGGCAACTCTCCTGTTCCTTTACCTGCTGAGTATTCCTCTGTCTCTTCATCTTGGTTATATTGCTGCGTTTGCGGTGGCCTTTTTATATTCTGGTAATTTAAAGACGAAAAAGGAGACAAGGAGGTGGGGAGGGAGCTCCGTCCTGGGAAGGGAAGCCTGTCCTGGGAAGGGAATTTTAAGAAGAGAGGTTTCCAAACACCAGGAAACACTCTCCCTGCCGAGTCTGTGGCGAGCCTTGGAAACACAGAGGCAACATAACAGGAAGGAAAAATAAATAAATAATTAAAGCCAAGAGATTACAAGCCCAACAGTAACTCCCCCAGCGGAAAAGCAGCACAGACGCCTGCATCCGCCACTGGGAAGTGGGGGCAGGGCAGGGACACGCGGGAGGCGCGGGCTGCAGAGCTTTGCAAGAATCGGGCAGGAACGCCCCACGCGCAACCAGAACGATCTAACTTGGGCTAGCTAACCAGACTGTGGGATAGCTACCACGCGAAAAGCTCAACATAAGACACCGCCAGGACCGAGCACAGAACAAAAGATGGAACGGAAAAAGCCGGCTGCAGACCATCCCCCACCGGGGACAGGCAGCCAGAGCTGTAAGGACTGGAAAGGGGCAATTGCAGACCCGGAGAGACTTTACTTACCTAACTGCAAGCAGGCTCCTTTGCTAAGACTTCTGGGGGTGCTGGACAGTCACAGTCTGCCTCACGGGGGGCACCAACGGTCCACCCAGAAAGCTGAGCAGCAGCGGCAGAAAAGGTGACAAGCCGCGGTGATCGCGCTCGCCAAACTCCTGAGCTACTTGGACCTAGGAAGGGCACAAAGCGCAGTCCCAGCCGAATCTGTGCCTCTGAGGGCTGCCTGAGCGCCGAACCTGAGCGGCTTGGACCAAGGAAGTGCACGCGGCCTAGGGCTGGCCCCAGACGGTTCCCGGCTGAGCATCGTAGAGCCGGAGCGGTTTGTGTGCCATGAGAAGGGACAGGTCAAGCGGGGCTGAGACACTGTGTGCACACGACAGTGCTATTTGTTTGCAGCATCCCCCCTCCCCACAGCACGACTGAACTAGTGAGCCTAAAAAACCAGCAAACAGAAGAAGTTAAACAGAGGGAACCACCTTGGAAGTGATCCCACACAGCCCACAACATCAGAGAAGGGCCAGATATATTTTTAATATTTTTAAAATCATTCCTTTTTTTTGGTTTGTTTTTCGGTCTTTTTTTCTTTTTTTTCTAACTTTTTTTTAAATTGTTAAGTCTTCTATTTCTCCTCTAATTTTTATTTCTATAACATACTATTACTATTTTTTAAAAAAAGACTTTTTTTTTTTAAGGCAAACACCATATATAGTCTTTGGATGGTTGTTGGTGGGTTGTTTTTTTTTTTTTTTTTTTGGTTTTTTGTTGTTTTTTTTTTTAATAATTCTTTTTTTTTTTTTTCTTTCTTCCTTTTTCCTTCTGCTTCTTTTCTTTAATATTGTATTTTGAAAATCCAACCTCTACTCTATATTTTTAATCTTTGCTCTTAGGTTTTTGTTGTCAATTTTGTACATTTAAAAACCCAAACTTCACTACCCAAGTTTACCTGAGAGCAAGATTACTGGCTTGACCACTCTCTCCTCCTTTGGACTCTCCTTTTTCTCCACCAGGTGGCCTCTGTCTCTTCTCTCCCCCATCTCTTCTCTATCCAACTCTGTGAATCTCTGTGTGTTCCAGACGGTGGAGAACACCTAAAGAACTGGTTACTGGCAGGATTTGTCTCTCTCCTTCTCATTCCTCTCTCTTATCCTCCTGGTCACCTCTGTCTACTTCCTCCCTCTCCTCTTCCCCGTATAACTCCGTAAATACCTCTGAGTGGTCCAGACTATAGAGCGCACATAAGGAACTGACTACTGGCTAGCTTGTTCTCTCCTCTTTTGATCTCACCACATCTCATTCCAGTTACCTCTAACTACCCCCTCCATCTTCTCTTCTCCTTGTAACTCAGTGAACCTCTCTGAGTGTCCCTCAATGTGGAGAAACTTTTCATCTTTAACCTAGATGTTTTATCATTGGTGCTGTATAGATGGAGAAGTCTAGAGGCTACTGTAAAAATAAAACTGAAAACCAGAAGCAGGAGGCTTAAATCCAAAGCCTGAAAACATTAGAGAACTCTTGAATTCAGGGAAAATTAAGCAATAGGAGCTCATCAAATGCCTTCATACCTACACCGAAACCAAGCTCCACCCAAGGGCCAACAAGTTCCAAAACAAGACATACCACTCTAATTCTCCAGCAACACAGGAACACTCCCCTGAGCTTCAATATACAGGCAGCTCAAAATTATTCCAAAACCTTTGATGTCTCATAACCCATTACTGGTCACTCCACTGCACTCCAGAGAGAAGAAACCCAGCTCCACCCACCAGAACTCCAACACAACCCTCCCTAACCAGGAAGCCTTGACAAGCCACTGATAGAACCCCACCCACAGTGAGGAAGCTCCATAATAATGGATATTTATTTTATACTTTGACTTCCCTGGTGGCTCAGATGGTAAAGCGTCTGCCTGCAATATGGGAGACCCAGGTTCGATCCTTGGGTTGGGAAGATCTCCTGGAGAAGGAAATGGCAACCCACTCCAGTATTCCTACCTAGAGAATCCCAGGGACGGAGGAGCCTGGTAGGCTACAGTTCATGGGGTCGCAAAGAATCGGACACGACTGAGTGACTTCACTTCACTTTGGGCTATAATCCAGTGTGAAAGTGAAAGAGTTAGTCACACAGTCATGTCTGACTCCTTGTGACCCCATGTAACCTGCCAGACTCCTCTGTCCATGGAATTTTCCAGGCAAGCAAACTGGAGTGGGTAGCTCTTCCCTTCTCCAAGGGATCTTCCTGACCCAGGGGTTGAAACTGGGTTTCCTGCCTTGCAGGCAGACTCTTTATCACCTGAGCCACCAGTATTCCTTTTATTTTATTGTTTTCGGCTGCACTGGGTCTTCGTTGTGGCTGAGGGCTCTTTGTTGAGGCATGCTGGCTTAGTTGCCCCTTGGCGACTGGGATCTTCTTAGTTGCTGGACCAGGGATGGAACTCACATCCCCTGCACTGGAAGATGCATTCTGAACCACTGGACCATCAGGTAAGTCCCTATGACTCAGTACTCCTTTACTTACACTTGTCACTCGAATTGTTCAAGCTTTGGTCACCAGGGGCTCTTTCAATGTCTTCTGTGTCCCTTCGACATAACCCCATCTATGTGGTTCTTCTGTTTTTTGTGGGTTGTTTTTTTTTTTTTTTTTAGCATGCTATTAGTTTTCATTACAGAGTATCGATTCACTTATGAATAACAAATTCTTATATATAGTTATGAAACTGTGGGCCTTGTCTAGGTTTTATAGCCAATATTACAATATTCAGAATGGGTAAAATCAGCAGCCAATAAACAGTCCACCCTGGAGAATAACCAATGAACAAAGTGCCTTTCTTCCTGAGTTTGCTACACATTAAACTTATATTCCCCAAGGTATAAGATAAAATAAGAAATAGGAAGCCAATCTAAGTATTTTTGTTCAAGGAAGAACATGATAAAGATCAGATTTAAGACATTTAGGGAACAGGAAAAATATGGATGAATTGTATGGACACGGAATTATCTGTGCATCCTTTTTGGAAAAGGGGAGAAAATAAAATTTAAAATGTGCTTTAATTTAAGCAGGCAAGAAACTTTAATTTAAAAAAGATAGGGAAGACTGGCCCTTGGACTGAGAAGTATTTGTTTTCAGCTCCATCTTGTAAATTAATTTCTCTGTCTAGAAGAGAAACCAAGGATTTTTCATGTTTACCAGGAAACTCAACAAGGAGCAGTGCTGCCAAGTAATTGAGTTAAAACAGATTTCCAGTGAAGCTAAAATCTGACTCTGATGTTAGAAGAAATTTTCCAGGGTTCTGTTTTCTTGCTTTCAATACAAAAAGAAAAAAAAAAAAGGATCAGATCACTGTTATCATCAAATTGTTTTATTATTCATCCCAAGCATAAAAAAGCTTAGATTACTGTGAGAGGTAATAATATCAGCAGTAACAGAAGATAAGATAGATAGTTCTTATTGTTAATTATTTTCAGTGTAACTGAACTTAAAATAAACTTACTGGGATTAAAAAAAGCATTTCCCATCCAAATTTTGCTTCATTTGGCCCAGCATTATAATAACTTTAGTACAATTTTTAATATTCAATGCAGTTGCTTGCTATTATCTCCCTAAGGCAAAAGTGAAGACTAAGATTAAAAAATATTTTTCTCACATATTTAGAACAAAAATATAGTGCATAATTTTGTTTATACAAACAGAATTTGTTGCAAATCACATATGAGGTAATGAAAAAAAGAAACAGAACTAGAATGAAGATACTGCAAATAAAGAGGAAAGATAAATATTAAAGATACTCAGAGAATCTGACAAACATATTTCTGACTTTCCCAATGTGGAGAATTTGGCAAAGATTTCACACAAGACTTTTAAGGTTGACATTAATCTCTGGGGAAATTTGAGAATAAATTATTAAATTAACAGATTATGGAGAAGGCAATGGCACCCCACTCCAGTACTCTTGCCTGGAAAATCCCATGGATGGAGGAGCCTGGTGGGCTGCAGTCCCTGGGGTCGCTAGGAGTTGGACATGACCGAGCGACTTCATTTTCAATTCTCATTTTCATGCATTGGAGAAGGAAATGGCAACCCACTCCAGTGTTCTTGCCTGGAGAATCCCAGGGACGGGGAAGCCTGGTGGGCTGCCTTCTACGAGGTCGCACAGAGTCGGACACAACTGAAGCGACTTAGCAGCAACAGATTATGACTTACTGGAAAAAGAAATGTTGTTTACCGGACTCTTATATGAATCCACTACACAAGGTACTCTAAAGTAACTTTTTTTTTGTCACTAGAGTTAGGGTAGATAAGAGATGCATGAAGGCTATTGTGTAACTTCATATCAATAGACCATTTGTTTAAAAGTCCTGCAATTTCCCTGTGAATAAGAAGTTGATTGGTAAGGCTAGACCCAGAATATATCACTTTAGATATATGATATCACTTAGATATGTGAACCCACCAGGGTTCTTGGCCTTCTTAATCAATAGAAATTGATCAGAGGCCAGGCAGGAAATTCAGGCAAGGTTTTATTGGGACCCCTGCTATAGCAGTGGGGACGGAAAGCAAACAACTGGTTCCCTTGCTTGCTAACTCCCTGATGGGGGTGGGGGTGGTGAGATTTTACCTTAATGGGGTGAGGGTAGGGCTGTATCCAGGGTCTGCCGAAAGGGCAGCTTAGGTGCTTTGCCTGCCCTTTAGCTAGGGTTGCATGTAGGGTCATGTGCTGCTGCTGCTGCTGCTGCTGCTGCTGCTACTAAGTTGCTTCAGTCGTGTGAGACCCCACAGACGGCAGCCCACCAGGCTCCCCCGTCCCTGGGATTCTCCAGGCAAGAACACTGGAGTGGGGTGCCATTTCCTTCTCCCTGCTTTTGCTTATGGCTCTTCAGAAGTGACAGTTGGGTTTTTTGGTTTTCTTTTTTTTGTCCCTTTGATCTTTGGTCCAGAATTTGCCCTAACTGCACATGGATAAAGTTATCTTTAGTTCCATATAGTTTCTTTGTATTTTGTTGCTCAAGAAGAGGTGTGTCCAGATGCAAGCATTGCCGCACTGCAGCAGAGGATCCCAAGTCCCAGCCGGTCTCAGATATACCTAGAGTTACAGAATCCTACAAGCAGAGATTTGGTTTGATAGCTCCTTACCAACCTATAGGAAGTCTCTAGCAAAGCTTCTCCAGACACCTGTCTTGGTCCTATGCCCTTTACCATTTTTCAAGACTGAAGACAAAGCAAAGTTAATACATTGCACTTGCATCCTTGTTTGAATGGATAGCTCTTGGGTAAGCGCTATAGTCAGGCCAAAATCATCTTTACAAGGAGAGCAAAACCAATAAAGGGACATTCAATAGGAACAAAGTCCTGGATTTAATACAAAAAGTCAAAATATAAATACAGAATGAAGATTTGCCTTGGCAGCACTACATTTTTCAAGGAAATGTGACACTTTTGTTGACCACAATTTTAAAATGAGTCAATTTATGAGGCAGATATTCCCCCATCCTCCCCTTAAAAAGGTAATGTTATTTTGGTCTATGTCCAAGGGACAGAAATAAGATTATGGGTCAATATTATCTTAAGCAAAATATAAACTCTAAGCTCTCTGTGTGCACCCTGTAAGCACTCAGGGAGCCTGCAGTTCAGCAGGGGTGAGTATGGGGTAGAATCCTTTATCCTAAATACAGCTATGCTATGCGTCTTATTGGATTATTTTCAAATTCAACTCACCCTGATCAGGTAAGACTTTATCAGTGGTTCTCCTAAGAATTCAACTGCAAGGTCTCTTTTTCATTTTCACTGTCCTTGCATCCTTGCAATTTTCAGAATTTCACAATTAAATAACTCAAATGCAGCTTACTGAACACTATTTGTAATGTCTAGTCTTCATATGTTTTGGTAAATTCATAAGCAGTTAAATGTTTGATTGTTACTTAATAATCTAAAAAAATTCTGCAATTATGTAAGAGGGAGGTGGAAAGGATAATTTGTAGTGGAAACCAAGATTAAGCATATTTTTCTGTATTCATTTTCTCTGGGTTTTCTAACAACCATGGCAAATGGAAAATTAGTAGATTATGTAGGTGCTATTGGGCTTCCCAGGTGGTGCTAGTGGTAAAGAACCTGGCTGCCAGTGCAGGAGACGTAAGAGAGGTGAGTTCAATCCATGGGTGGGGAGGATACCCTGGAGGAGGGCTCAGCAACCCACTCCAGTGTTCTTGCCTGGAGAATCCAATGGACAGAGAAACCTGGCGGGCTACAGTCCATAAGGCTGCAAAGAGTTGGACATGACTGAAGTGACTTGGTACGCATGCATAGGTGCCATTATCATTTTAATGAGCACATTTAATTTTCAGGATAGATGGATATTTTGACTTTTGGCATCTAACTCAAAAGAGGAATACATTGTATTAATTTTATTTAAAAGTTTTCAACAAGATAATAGATCATGTGTCTGTTTTTTTGTTAACATGTAATTGACATATACATATATCAGTTTCAGGTGTACAGCATAATGATTTAATATCAGTTTAGTTCAGTTGCTCAGTCATGTCTGACTCTTTGCAACCCCATGGACTTGCAGCACGCCAGGCTTTCCTGTCCATCACCAATTCCTGGAGTTTATTCAAGCTCACATCCATTGAGTCAGTGATGCCATCCAACCATCTCATCCTCTGTCATCCCCTTCTCCTCCCTCCTTCAATCTTTCCCAGCATCAGGGTCTTTTCAAATGAGTCAGTTCTTCGCATCAGATGGCCAGGGTATTGGCGTTTCAGCTTCAGCATCAGGCCTTCCAATGAATATTCAGGACTGATTTCCTTTAGGATAGACTGGTCAATATCAGTATCTATTGTGAAATGGTCATCCCAGGAAGTCTAAGTCAGCATCCGTCACCATGCATAGCTACAAACTATTTTTCTTTTTTTAAATTCTGGCTGTGCCGGGTCTTCACTGTGGCATTCAGGGTTTTGTTGTTTTTTCCTCTTGTTGCAGTGTGAGGGCTTAGTTGCCCCATGGCATGTGGGATCTCAGTTCCCTGACCAGGGATAGACCCTGTGTCCCCTGTGATAGAAGGTGGATTCTAACCACTGGACCACCAGGGAAGTCCCACAGTCTATTTTTCTTATTGTGAAAATATCAGGTTCTACTCTCTTCGCAACTTTCAAATACAAAATACAGTGTTCAGTACAGCGTTCTTAACGTCAGTCACCCTGCTGTAAGTTACCTTCCCAGGACTTATTGACTTTGCAGTTAGGAGTTTCTACATTTAGACTCCCGTCATCCATTTCAGCCCACCCGCCACCTCCACCCCTGGCAACCACCAATCTGTTCTTTGTATCTGTGAGTTCATGGCTTTTTGTTTTCTTGGATTTCACATAAAAGTGAGGTCATATGGTAACTGTCTTTCCAACTTTTTTTTTTTTTTAAAGAATCTTTCTTTTTTAAAGCCATTTTTATTGTGTTTTATTCAGTTATTTTTATTATTGGCCATACTGCGCAGCATGTGGAATCTTAGTTCCCCAACCAGGGATCAGACCCACGTCCTCTGCACCGGAAGCATGGCGTCTTCACCACTGGACCACCGGGGAAGTCCCTGTCTAACTTATTTCACTTGGCATAATCCCCTCAATGTCCTCAAAGTCTACCCCAGTCATCCCAAACAGTAGGATTGTTACAAACGGTGATGTCTCTTTGAAATGAACTTCACTTGCTGTGATCAGCTTGGGCCTCTTCATTAGCTGTTGGCACATGAATTGCTTTACATTTAGCAGTCCTAGATTCTGGAAACATACTCCTTTCTGCTTTATATTCTCTCATCAAAGAGCATTTATCCTCTTTACCATTATTTTTAGTCTTAACAATCCATTTTAATTTTTGAATCTTCTGAGGAATTTTATTTTAAAAGGCTAAAGAGTTATTCCATTTCAAAGTTTTATTGTTTTTGTGGTCTGCATAAAGAATAAGAAATTTATATCTGGGAAAATAAACCTCTCCTTATTGCTCCTTTACTTGGGCACTTTGGGGTTTCAAGGTTGCTCTGATCTTCCTCCCATGACTGTCACCATCATTTTTACATTCAGCTTAACGCTTCCTTCTCTGTTCAGAAAGGCGTGTTGCCTGGGTATAAGAACTTGACTTTTTTTTTTTTTTTTTTGGCTTTATCCTGAAACCTTCTCTTTTTCATCCAGATTAATTTTCCTAACTGGCTGGGGAAAGCCACAGGCTCTGTCCTTGAGAAACACATGGCCATCTGCTGTTCATCTGCTCACAGGAAGAGGGAGTAAGCTGCCACCCTCGGGGGCTGGGATCCTGGCATCAGGCAGTAGCCAAGAGAAGCCACCTGCTGTGTGCGGGAAAAGCACTCTCTCCATAAAGAGTTCAAGGGAGGATCCTGGTAACCAGCTAGATGGGAGTTGTCCTTGGAATGAAGGTCGTCTGAAATTCTCACTCACATCTGAAACTGATCAGTATTCTTTCTGCAGTGTCCCTTCCTGCCATCCGATGAGGCCACAAGTTCATGCATGACCCTGATTTCTGAAATGTAATCGCTACTGATCTGTAAGTGATGTTTTTGCAACCATGAAAAAGAGCAATGAGATACACAAATGATTGATAATTCATTTCACATGCTCTTCTCACCCTAAATATTGAAATCTCATTTATTGAATGCCTAGCATAGACTAGGTTCCTGCTGCATAACTGTTTCCAGGGACACTTTATCCCTCCAGCTGACGCAGTATATCAAGAAAGCCCAACCTGAGATGGTTTGAGCAACTTCTCATTTCCTGTCCTGGAATATCAGAGTCCTGGCGGTGGGGAGCAGCAGACAAAAGCTAAGCAATTTAGAGTACAAAATGCCTCCCAAGGATGGTGTCATTTAAATTTCACCTAATAAAGTCCATTTTGATTGCTGGTAATGTTATAATATATCACTGTTGAAAGAATCAATGAAGTTTCCTTTTCCTTCTGGAGTCTAAAGAATATTGAGATTTTTCAAGTCAGGGCACACAGTGGGATCTGAAAAGTAAGTCATTAGCCTTGCACTGGCTCACTTAATCAGACTGCCTATTCCTAGATTGTAGTCTTCAATTGAGTGGAAAATGAAACTTGGCACCTTCAACAAAAAGGACAGGATCAATATACTCATTTATGTGCCAGCCATGGAAATCAATATTTACTACCTAGAGTCTCTCAGTCCACTAAAAAGTATACCTATTTATCCTCTCTTTTCTTATTTCTCCTTCAATTTGATATACACGTTTGGAAGATTTAGAATAGCCTTTTTTTTTTTTTGCATTTTTCTAAGAGGTCATCACTAAAGAGAAGCTGAACCATGTCCACAAAGCAGAACTACAGCATGGTAAGTCAAGCTAAACAGTTCTTTAGCATTTATTGTGTGTAGACTTTTTGATGATGGTCATTCTGCATGAGGTGATACCTCATTGTGTTTTGCATATTTTTTTGCATATCTTTAATAATTAGCAATACTGAGCATCTTTTCACGTGATTCTTTCAGCAGCCAAAATTCTAAACAACTGGTAAGTCATATTTTTTCACCCAACTGATGATTTTTATGAGGCTCTAGGAGCATTCATGTTCATTTCCCAGGCATTTTGTACCACAGCCTTTCCCAGATGGATCCACAAGTTTCTTTCCCAGAGGGTCAAACCATCCTAATTTCTCAGTCATCTGTGTTCATCCCATGGGATCTGGAATGATGTCACTCTCACGGACTGGGAGCACTATGGTCCGTTACCCCTGCTAAGTTCCTGAACCAGGCTCTTGTGTCCCCAGGAATTTGTTCCTCTTAGTCACACTCATGCCTGCCTCTGCTTCTCTGCCTCTGCCTCTCTTGATCCAAAAGAAGCAGGACCTAGGAACTGGGACAGATGGGTATTAAGTGAAAGGGTCACAAGGGGAACTTCTAGGGTGTCAGTTATGTCCAGGTGTCACAGGCATGTCACATGTAAAAGGCATTAAGCTCGGCCCTCAAGATATGTTTTACTGGATGTAATTTATTCCTTAAAAAACTACTAGAGGAAAGAAAAAAAAAAGAAAGAAAGAAAATGAAGCAAACCCCCAAGAGATGATGCATTATTAATTCAATGAAAAGTAAAAACTTACATTAAAAAAAAGAAATTGTAATCATAGTACACTCCCTGTAATATGGACCTAGCTTGGCTGTGAACAATAATTACACAGTTGTAATAATGGTTAAATACACTATATAAGGATTCAACCAGAAATCAACATTGGCAGGATTGGCAGGATTGGCAGGATTGGCAGGATGGGCAGTGTTTATGTGTAGCAGAGGGTTGAGTGATGAGCAGAGAGAGCTAACTCCCAATATTTTGTAGTAGGAGGTCAATAGATAATGTCTAAAATCAAAATAGCAAATAAACAAGAAAAAAAAAACAACACAATGATCCAGATGAGAGGCTCCCTTATCTATTGTGCTCAGCTTCCACTGGGTTCTATGGAGGTCCCTTCTAATCCTCTTTCTCCTCAGCTGGATGAGTACCTCGCCTTGATACATGAACTTTTTGACCAGAGCCCCACTGGCCAAGCCTGTCTCTCACCACTTTCCCTCTCTAGAGCCCAGATCTTCTGGACAGCCACCAGGGATATTTTGCCACCAGCAGACAGATCTAAAAGGACTGAAATGGATATCTATCTGTATGTTTAATATTGGATTCTACAGATACCCTGACTGTTCTGAAAATTCCCCACCCCAGCTTCACCCCTGCCCTCTGGGTGGCCAGCTTTCCAGTCCTGCCAGTTTCTCTTTGACAGCCCCACCTAGATCTTGTTTTTCAAGTCCAGTAGGTCCCAGATAGTTGACTCATTGCTTAACAGTCATTATTTACCCAGTAAAGGCCACAGTTCTTTCAGCATTTCCTGACAGTTTTCAGAAATGTATTGAATGTCTCAGGTTGTTCTAGCAAAGGATATGGGATTTTGAAACATAAGGGGTTTGAAGTCCCTTCTCCCCAGAAAATAAGTAATCATTGTCCTAGAGCATTCAAGAATTATCTTATAAACGTAGCCTGTGTTATTGGCATTGCTGTTCTTCGGTCACAAAGTTGGTTCTGACACTTTGTGACCCCGTGGACTGCAGCACACCAGTCTTCCCTGTCTTTCAGTATCTCCCAGAGTTTGCTCAGATTCATGTCCATTGACTCGGTGATGCCATTCAACCATCTCATCTTCTGCTGCCCTCTTCCTCCTTTTCCCTTCAATCTCTCCCAGCATCAGGGTCTTTTCCAGTGGGTCGGCTCCACATCAGGTGGCCAAAGTATTAGAGCTTCAGCATCAGTTCTTCCAATGAATCTTCAGGGTTGATTTCCTTTAGGATTGACTGGTTTGATTTCCTTGAAGGCCAAGGGACTCTCTTATTTGGGGTGAATGGTGCTAAGTTCACGATAGGGATGAAGTCAGGCATGGTGGCAAGTGTGAATCCTGAGCCCCCACCGCCCCCACCTCATGGGAGGAGAACTGATGATGACAGGAATATGGAGGAGATCTGGGTATTCTCTGGGTGGGATTCAGATGTTGCTTTGTGTTCAGACAGCAAGTGTAGCAGATGGAATGTTAATAAAGCTCAGAACTCCTGTGGCTTCCATTCTTTGATGAGTGGGATGAGAAAAAAAGCAGCCAACTGTATTTTCCCTACTGAGTTCAGCACAGCAGTGAACCTAGATAATGTGGGACCTGAGGGACATCTCTTTAAGAAAACACGCATCAAATGAAGTATAAATGTGAATTCTTTTAGGATGGGTAAAGAGTTTGTAACAAATTACAGGCGCTAAAAACCTCAGGCCTCCTTCTTCTGAGATATTTTTAGATTCCTACAGAGAAATACTTCTGCATTGAGCCTGGCTCTTTCTTCCCATACAGAGTATTTTAGTTTGTTTTTAGATTATTGGTTTATTTTTGGCTATGCTAATTCTTCATTGCTGTGTGAGGGCTTTTTCTAGCGGGAAGCGAGGGCTACTCTCTAGTTGTGGTGCATGGACTTTCCATTGTGGTGGCTTCTCTAGGTTTGGTGCGCAGGCTCTAGGGCACGTGGGCTTAGCAGTTGTGATACACAGGCTTAACTGCCCCATGGCATGTAGAATCTTCTAGGAACTCGGATTGAACGCCTGTATTGGCAGGTGGACTCTCAACTACTCGACCACCTGGGAAGAACATTTTATGATTCCTTTCAGTTTCTAAGACTCTCCAGCCTGGGCAGTTGAGAGTCTCTGAAGCTGAAGATTTATCAGCATCACAGTGAATCTGCTTTTAGTCCAGAGCACAAACGACAAAGATGGATCTGGCTGGAGTCCAGGCCTTAACATCAGGGCTGGCGTCCTGGGCGTGTGGACGGTGTAGTTGCCCAGGACTGGTGCTCAGAGGGGTGCAGGCTTGGTTTAATGCTCTGCTCTCTGTCATCATTCAGCAACTTTTGCTTTTGTCTTTCAGGTGGTGCTTGTAAGTGAAGGCGATGGGACAGTGGAGCATACAGGTGGGCAGGAAGTGTGCGTGCCCTCCTCCTTCACATATAGCATTCGCAGTGCCCAATGCGCACAGACTTCCGGTGGGCCCACGAGGCCCGGAAGTTCAGTTAACCTCAAAGGTGAATATGTTATGTGTATCCCTGAGTAGGTAAGAGCTCCAACAGCCACGAGGTCATACTTTCTATTTAAATCACAACTTGCTTCCAACAGAAAGAATTGTAGCGGTGCTTTACAAAATGCAGTGCAAACAAGTGACCGAGAAATACTCTCATAATCTTTCTTACTCACATCATAACTCCCCTGTATTCGCCAATTGCTTAGGCTAAAAATGACTTTGAAGGAAAAGGAAAGATAGGGAAAATGCAGTCCCAAGTTCCTACTGTATATCATAGGGAGCTCTGCTCAATATTCTGTAACAACCTATAATAATTGGGAAAAGAATTTGAAAATGAATACACATATGTATAACTGAATCACTTTGCTGTACACCTGAAACTAATACAACATTGTAAATCAACATAAAATTTTAAAAAAGAAAAGGAGTAAATGTGTGTTTCATGCATGCATGAATAAGTTGCTCAGTCGTGTACAACTCTTGGCAACCCCGTGGACTGTAGCCTGCCGGGCTCCTCTGTCCATGGGATTCTCCAGGCAAGAATGCTGGAGTGGGGTGCCATTTCCTCCTGCAGGGGCTCCACCCAGGGAATGAACCCAAGTCTCTTGTGTCTTCTTCATTGGCAGGCAGATTCTTTTTTTACTATGATTTAATTTTTTTAACACAAAAAGCATTTTGTATTGGGGTATAGCCAATTAACAATGTGATGGTTTCAGATGAACAGTGAAGGGACTCAACCATGCACATATATGTATCCATTCTCCCTCAAACCCCCCTTGCATCCAGGCTGGCACATACCACTGATCAGAGTTCCATGTGCTATACAATAGGTTTTTGTTGGTTATCCACTTTAAATAGAGCAGAATGTACATGACCTTCCCAAAGTCCTGAATTGTTTTACCACTGAGCTACCAGAGAAGCCTGTGTATTTCATAACACAAGGGCAAAAAGAAAGGTAAAGGGACTAATGTTTGCAGAATAATATTTGCTGAAAGGCCCTGCTTGGTACAGATCTCTCATTTTGTAAATGATAATACTGAGACCCAGCCCACTGGAAGTGCTAGGAAGGCCTGAGTAGTTACCAGACTTGAGGTCCCTTTCTCTTTTGATCCATCCTCCCCGCCTCTGCCAAGGGAAAGAGTGATCGGAGGAGAGGAGGTCCATGAATTTGTGTTGGTATGAAGAGCTCTGATGAGAGCAGCCAAAGCGTGAGACCCTTTAAGTCTGGGGTAGGGTGTTTGTGGATCCCAATGTCACAGACTTCGTGGGGATCCAGATCACTGGTCTTCTCCCTCTGGCTATGATCCTCCCTGTGCCAACCGTCATCCCTAGCTTGCCTGATACAACTTGGAAGGTCCTGCCAGCGGTGGACTGCAGGTCTGTACTTACAAAGTTCTGTATTTAGTGTGCATTTGGACACCAACCACCAGCCTTTCTTTTATCTTCAATATTTATTTTTATTAGACTACACCAGGTCTTAGCTGTGGTGTGCGAGATCTTCCTAATTGTGGCAAGTGGAATCTTTATTTGTGGCATGCAAACTCTTAGCTGAGGCATATGGGATCGAGTTCCCTGACCAGGGATTGCACCAAGGCCCCCTGCATTGGGAGTGTGGAGTCTTAGCCCCTGGACCATCTGGGAATTCCAACCACCAGCACTTTCCATGTCACACAATGTTAGGAAGGAAGAGATTCTGTGGCTTTGATGTACTCTCCTCGAGCTATTTATACAAATGAAACAATGAGGAAAACACAAAAATAAGGCAGTAATGAGCACTTTTCTTGTGCCTGTCCTTCATCCCCAAATCTGGCTCATCACCCTCTTAATTACTGGAGTAAACCATGGAGGTTTGGGCTGTGGTTCCTGCTCACCTGATTTATAGTGAGTCTAAACACATCCATAGAAAGAGGAGAGCTCTGTCCTGGGCCTGTGATGTTCGTGGTCTCTCCATTGTTCCATTTAAAACATTGCCCATTGTCCCCACCCCCAGTCAGACAAATAAATAAAGCAATTGAAAGTGAAGCAGGAAGAAGTTACTCTTACAATGAGAAGAGGGCTGTGAGCAAGATGAATGATCCTTTGAAAATCATAGAAGGAGGCCTGTAATTATTTAGAGAGAGAAATTGCATGTTTATGAAATTTCAGCAGCGGAGAGGCTCAGAGTAGGGAACTGTGATGGTGTCTTGGTTCCTGTCTCTCACCTTCCATGCCCTGCCTGCTCAGCTCTGCCTTGGGGTTCTCTCTGCTCTGATCATTTCTATAATCACTACCCTCCACCTGTGACTGAGAACTTGCGGTCCATGGACTTTCTCTTGCTAATTAACTGCTTAAGAGCAGTTCTTGTCGGAAGTCTGATCCTCCTACCTTGAGACTCCTTCCGCTCTTCCCCAAACAGCTCAAGCTCCCCGTGAAGGTTTGGTCAAATATGGTGGAGTTATTCTTCTGACAGTTCTAAGGAGGAGCAGACATGAGATCTGTGGGGCCATTCCCTCTGCCAGAGCTTCTGTTCGCCCCACAGAGAACCTGGCGGGCCACAGTCCATGGGGTTGCAAAGAGTCTGACTCGACTGAAGCGACTTAGCATGCACGCATGCCCTGGAAGGGGGATCACACTTCTCCCCTCTGAGCACAGCCTCGCTGGTCCGCTGCCCCGTGCCTTGGGGCACTGGCCTAGCACAACAGGAAGCCACATTATTCTCTCAGTTCACATCTACATGCATGGGTGGGTCACACTTACACGTTACTCTCTGAAGCATAACCACTGAGCCCAGGGCCAGGGTCCAGGAGATCTTAAACACTCCCCTCTCCCATCGGCTACCCTGCACACAAGCCGACCCTTTCAGTGACTAGCAGGGCCCTCATCTGAAGCTCAAACCGTCAGCATGCTTTATTTTTATTTATTTTTTGCCATGTCCTGCGGCCTGTGGGACTTCCCTGCCCAGGGATTGAACCCAGGGAATTTGGCATTTTAACCACTGGACCAGTCAGGGAAATCCCCATCAGCATGTTTTAAAGCAGTGTATTAATAGAAGATTTGAGGTACAGTAAGGCCAACAGATCAGGAGACCATTGCCATTGGGAAGACAGTTTGCTACTCACAGTCTCCAAGGAGAGGGCGAGGTGGGGGTCAGGAGGCATCAGTGCCTATCAGCAGGCCGAGGGATGAGAGGGAACCATGGCGAGAGTTTTCACCGTGGTCTCTGAAAGAAGGAACAGGTGAGGCAGGCTGAGCAGGTTTAGGATTGGCTCATGGGAATCGTTTCAAGCATAGGGCTGTTTCTAACTGTCTGCTACGGGGCCTTGGGTAAGAGGGCAGTGGGAGGGTGACTTGGAGAGTGAGAGTCCAACCCAGAGATGATTGGGGGTGTGGCCTTTGGGTGATGAGTTTGTATCCAAAGGGACACTCTTGAGTGCATTATTTACTCTCTGTAGGATCTGACTGACTCTGGAAGGGGCAGCCCTTCCAAGCTCAATAGAGCCCCACATGTCAAAGCAGCGGAAACCAGATAAGAAGAGGGAATCCTGGCAGTCCAGTGGCTAAGGTTTGGGCTTTCACTGCCGTGGACCCAGGTTCTATTCCTGGTTGGAGAACTAAGATCCCACGTGCTGTGCAACATTGCAAAAAATAAGTAAACAAAAACGTTAAAAGAAAACGGAAAATAAGAGACGCGGTTGGTATGCATTTAACTTTCTCTTTCCTCACGACTGTTTTCTGTCTGTCATTGGACACAGGTCAGGAGTCCTCTGTTGACGACCTCCCTGACTTTGTAACTCAAAAATTTGGCTTGAGTTCATTCCCTCACAGGAAGGCCCTGGACTCCTTAATTTCTTAAAGGACCAGCTCCCATCCCAACGAGTGAGTTAGTTTTCGCTAGTGAACTCAAGGGAGATAAAGTCCTGTATTGGGAAGATCCCCTGGAGAAGGAAACAGCAGCCCACTCCAGTATTCTTGCCTGGAGAATTCCATGGACAGAGGAGCCTGGTGGGCTGCAGTCCATCGGGTGCAGAGAATTAGTTACAGCCTAGTCACTGAGCAAGCATGTACCTTTACTACAGTCCAGATCAAGAAAGCAAATCATCCTTTGAGTTTCCATTTTTGGGGGAGCGCCTACCAAGCACCAGCACTTTATTTTCTCCTTAAAATAGTAGACAAGACACTGACCTGGACTCTTTTGCTCCTTGTGTACAGCTAAGCCAGACCAACTTTGGAAGAAACTCTGATAAATACTGAAGGAAAATATTGAGACAAAGCTTAATTTTACTTGCACTGTAAAAACATAATTGCACACATTGTCTAATTGTATCTTTTTTAAGAAAACTCAGTGAAATAAACAGTATTATTAGCCAGACTTTACAGAAAAGGAAGCTGCACGTCAAGAGGTAGTGTGGTCACCAAAGATCCCCCTTGTTGTTGTTCACTGGCTCAGTTGTTCGTGTCTGACTCTTTGCGACCCCATGGACTACAGCACGCCAGGCTTCTCTGTCCTTCACTATCTCCTGGAGTTTGCTTAAATTCATGTCCATTAAGTCAGTGATGCTATCTAAAGTCTCATCCTCTGCCACCTCCTTCTCCTTATGCCTTCAATCTTTCCAATGAGTTGGCTCTTTGCATGAGGTGGTGAAAGTATTGGAGCTTCAGCATCAGTCCTTCCAATGAACACCCAGGACTGATCTCCTTAGGATGGACTGCTTGGACCTCCTTGCAGTCCAAGGGACTCTCAAGAGTCTTCTCCAACACCACAGTTCAAAAGCTTCAGTTCTTTGGTCCCCAGTCTTCTTTATGGTCTGAATCTCACATCCATACATGACTACTGGAAAAACCATAGCTTTGACTATTCGGACCTTCATCAGCAAAGTGATGTCTCTGTAGCCAGTTAGTGTAACAACCAGGGCGCATGCCCAAGGTTTCATGAAATCCAGTCTTCTTTTCATCAACCCACTACCAAACAACACAAATAGGACAAAAGCAGTTCTTGCTGGAGGATATAGTTCTGATTAGCTCCTATTTATCTCTAAGGAGAAAGTTGCATAACATCTGGAAGAAGGATTTTGAAGCCAGAGAGACCTGGGTTCCAGTCCCAACTCTTTCACCTGCTAAATGGATGACTTTAAATAAATTGTTTCTTTTAAGCCTCAGTTTCCGTATCTAAAAAATGAGGATGATAATCATGGCACTTTCCTAGTGGCATTGGTCTGAGGATCTGCATCCACAAAAGTGTTTGGTACCAAATGAACTCACAGTAAGAGTATCTATAAATATTGTTCTTATACACTGAGAGTGGGGATGATTTCAGATGTTCATCCCATTCATTCAGCAGACATATACTGAACACCAACTGCATGTTCAGAACAAAGAAAATTTTTCTAAATTAAATTAATACCGTTTAGTAGATGGAGATGGTTACTGAAACAGGAAAATGGAATGAAGTGTCCTGTGTCCCCAGGCCAGGGTGGTGGTGGTGGGGGGAGACCCCAAGTGTCTCTGAGGGGGCAGGAGAGGGTCCAGAGGGGAGGTGGGCAGCTTCACACACCAGGACAAGGGTAGTAATTAGTTTATAAAGTGTCTTCCCTTAGTCTGATACATCATTGTTTAAGATTAAGTTAAGATCTAAAATGAATTTAAACAATTTTAAACAACAAAATTAGTTTGAAAGCAGACACATTCACTGAGTTGTCACAAAATCACTCAGAGGCCACGTGAGTTATCAGCGCTTGAACTAATGATTGCACGTGTGTGTGTGTGTGTGTGTGTGTGTTCTCAGCCACGTCCGACTCTTTGTGACCCCACAGACTGTAGCCCGCCAGGCTGCTCTGTCCATGGGATTCTGCAGGCAAGAACGCTGGAGTGGGTTGCCATGCCTTCCTCCAGGGGATCTTCTTGACCCAGGATCTTCTGAAACCTGTCTCTTACGTCTCCTGCATTATTAGCAGGCAGGTTCTTCACCACTATCCTCATCTGAACTAATGGTTGGAGATACACATTTTTAACCATTTTACTTTTGGCCAATTTATCTTGCTCCAAAGTTAAAATTCATAAAAACATTGCCAGAGGCACACCAAGACACAGCTGACACAAGATGATGTCAGAAGAAGATGAACAGTCCATGGTGAGTCTCTGGCAAATTAGCAATAAACCCCTAGAAAATCTGGACAAAGCTACTAACATAAATTATTTGAGGAAAAGAGCATAAAACTTATCAAGGAATGAAAAAATGAATGACTTAGAATGTTCCTTTCTACCAGTTCATCATTTTGGGGTTTGTTATCTATTTTGGTTTTTTCTTCCAGTAAATTCTGTTCTCTGTCCAATGCATATTGAGGAGAAAGGGAAAAAATAGCAGAAGCAAAGTGGAGAGTTGGAGGGGGGGACAGAGAAGGGGGAGAAGAGGTGAAGAGACAAAAAAAAAATGAAGCCCAAGTGGAAGAAAGATGTGTACAATTTGAGAAGAGCAGCCAAATTTATGAGACATTCCACATACATACCAACCTGCACACACGGACACACTTCTTTGATAATAGAAACCAGGTCTCAGGTGGTTTACAGATGGGTTTTCCTTTCATTGTTCACCTGGTATTTAATGGAACAGCTGTTCGGCCTGCTGGCGGATGCCCTGCTGGCACCTGTTCCGTGAAGATTCTGGGCGGGAATTGTTTGCATCTGATGCAGGCCCCGGGGCAGTTGTGGGGCAGCTGCTGACCTGGTGTGTCCACCAGTCAGGACAATAAACAACTAGCTGCTCCCAGGAGAGCCAGGACTTACTCTCTAAAGTGCCTTCTTCTAAAAAAGAAAAATCACTTGTATTTATTTGGGTTGTGCCAGGTCCTAGCTGCAGCGCAGGGGATCTTTAGTTGTAGCGTGTGGGATCTGCTTCCCTGAGCAGGCAGCGAACTCGGGCCTCCTGCAGTGGGAGCACGGAGTCTTAGCCACTGAACTGCCAGGGAAGTCCCCCTGAAGGTGTCTTCTTGTTCCACTTTATACACAGCAACGCCCGCTGTTAAAAGGATGCTCACGGCACGCAAGTGACACTGTCAGGACCACATTTCTATCTCATCGGATTTTACAAACAGACTAACAACTGGGAAAGGGGCCTCTGGAAGCATGTCAACGTGGCTGTCCGGACCCCTCTTACCACTGCAGGCCTGGTGGGGGGTGGGCAGGCTTCCAACGCACAGGGGCTGTCTTGCAGTCTGGAGCTGGAACGACCGTTCTGAGGCTGTTGCAGTGATCCAGGTGGGAGACCTGGAGAGCCTCGCCTGCTGCAGTGGCTCTGGGGAGACGTAAGACACATGAAGGGCAAGAAAATAAAACTAGCGGAGCTTGTGACAGCGACCAGGTCACAAACGGAACAAGCTGCTCAAATATTTAGCATCTCAGATATCTGTTGCTGGATAACAAGCCACAGAGAACAGTTTAAAGTTGAAGGCTGATCTGAGACAGATGCTGTAAAGAAAGCCTGTTTTACAGAACATGCTCACAGACATAGAAAATAAACTTATGTTTGCCATGGGGGAAGGTGAAGGGATAAATTAGGAGGCTGAGATTAGCAGATACAAGTTACTATACATAAAGTAGATAAACAGTAAGGTCCTAGTTAATAACACAGGGAACTATATTCAATATCCTGTAATAAACCATGACAGAGAAGACTATGTCTACTGCATAACTGAATCTCTGTGCAGTGCACCGAACACCAACACAGCAGTGTAAATCAGCTTTACTTCAGCTAAAAGAAAACCTGTTCTAAAATGCCTCCTAAATAAAGAATGAACCACTCCATAAATCTAGAGTTCTTATATCCTTCAAGACTTTGTTGTGATGCTTGTCACATTTTTTTTTTAAATTATGCGATCCCTTCTTCTCTGAGGATGAAGTTTAAAGGGACATAGAGAGATCTTGAGAGTTTTATACACTTAGAGGACCAAAAATTCAAAATATGATGAGTTCAAAGCAAAGGCATTGAGATTAGAGTCAAGGGGGAAGGGAATTCTCCCCGCATTTATTCAGCAATGTAGAATTATGTCATTTAAGTGAAATCTGCAGTTAATGGAAATATAAGCCAAGTACTTATTTAAAACATTTCTAATCACTTAAGGCAAAATATTAAAAAAAAACAGCCTTTAAGAGTTAGATGAGGCATAGTAATCATAATTAATTCATTATTATTTATTAATTCAATTAATAATATTAACACCATTAATTATGGTGATTGAAAGAAAGTGAAAGTTAGTCGCACAGTTGTGTCCGACTCTTTGCAATCCCATGGACTGTAGCCTGCCCAGCTCCTCTGTCCATGGGATCCTATAGGCAAGAACACTGGAGTGGGTTGTCAGTTCCTTCTCTGGGGGATCTTCCCGATCTGGGGATAGAACCTGGGTCTCCTGAATTGCAGGCAGATTCTTTACCAACTCAGCCACTAGGGAAGCCCATGGTCATTAATTTATGCTGTTAATTAATCATTTAGGATTACTCCTGGGTCAGGACCATGAGGGTAGTCATCAACTGGTCCCTGGGGTCACAGCAGTGGGATGCCCCAGGGCCAGCAAAGCGCAGGCAGAGGTCCACCGCTTTGGCCCATGTGCCTAATTATACAGTTTTATTGACCTTTTCTTACGTGGTCTTGTAGAAATCAGAAGGTGAAAACTAAGTACTAAGTACTAAGTCCTAAGTCTTCACTGTGAGTCAAATAATATGATCATGAAATAGTCTATGTGCCAGCAAACTAGGTAATTAAATTTAGTGAAACGTGTATTAGGAGAATGGGCAAATAGGGACTCATTGCAACAAAAATGTGGCAGTCTCTTGTGCTGAGTGAAATGCATAGGCTTCTCAAAAAAATTCTTGGTGGTGACTTTTTTATTGCTCAGACGTTTCTCCCACCTCCTTCCCTTTATTCATAATAAATCAATATAATTTATTTATGTCGTTGTTTTCCTCCGGGCTTCCAAGAGAACCGGTCACCTGAAGACTGACACCCAGATTCTACATGGTGCACCTCTGTCCTCTCTCTGAATTAAGGTGAGTTACAGTATAAGCCCCTCCTCTTTCTATCCCACTCACCTGAGCAGCAAGAAGGGGCAGGCCATAGTGCATAAGTCCCACCCAGAGATGGGGGAAGTGCAGAGACTGGTCACGGACTCGGCATTCCCTGGCAAAATCAGGAAGAGAATTCAGTCAGATAATTGAAAGAACAGTTGCAAAGAAGGTGATAAAACCGATTTCTCAATGTGTTTTGTGGGAATGATATATTTTTTAAAATGCATTGTACAGCATGTGGGATCTTAGTTCCCCATCCAGGGCTTGAACCTGTACTCCCTGCAATGGGAGGTCAGAGTCTTAACCACTGGACCCTCGGGGAAATCCTGATTTTTTTTTTTCAATTACACTGGCCATCTGTTTTTATATGAATAGATCTGAAAGTAACTGGGTATTAATAATATTATATTGAGATACTTAGTATGGTAATATTATATGGATCATGAAAAAATAAATTTCTCTGAAATAGTAAATACTATAAATAAAAGTAAAACATAAAATCAATTTCTCTTTTTCTACCGAGAGTTGAATCACCTGGGTCTATGGGTCTATGGGGGCAAGACATAATTTACTAGTCCGCTGTAATTCGGCATCGCCCCCTCGGCCGGGCCTTGCCTTCCTCCGCAGGAGATGGACTCTCCTCCTGTCTCGCACGGAGCCAAGGAATCTCGGCCCCGCAGCTGCCACTGCTGATTTCATCCACCTCATCAGCTTCCTCATCTCCATCAGGCTTCGAATATTAGTCCTTCCACAGTCAGAAAATCATCCACGGTCATACAAACGTGAGTGTTCTGGTTTCTTCGTAATTGTTTCTCAAATGAATTGAAAAATTGTTTTTCCACTTTCCGGGTCAATCTTGTGAGTTTAGTCAATATGCATTTGCTTCTAAAAGACAAGTGGCAAAACTAAATTTCCAAGCCTGGGGGCTGAAGGCGGGGCCTGGCTTAGCTGCCGAGGCGTCGGGCGCCACCGTGTGGTCTTTCTGGGGAAATACCAGGCAGTCTTGGCGACAGTGCTTTTAGGACAGACGCAAAAGGGCAGTTTACAAATGCATGTTTTCCCTCTACAGTGCAAATTCGCAAAGGCAGCAGTCATCCCTAATGGATCTTAGATCTTTGCAGAATGCTGAGTGCAAAATATCAGTTTAAATTCTGAGGGGAAATTAGTGTTCACTGAGGGAGCACATTTTGTATTTCTAATTATTCTGACCCAATAAATGCAACATTAAAACAATTAAGATCATGGCATCCGGTCTCATCACTTCATGGCAAATAGATGGGGAAACAATGACAGACTCTATTTTGTTGGGCTCCAAAATCACTGCCGATGGTGACTGCAGCCATGAAACGAAAAGACACTTGCTCCTTGGAAGAAAAGCTATGACAAACCTAGACAGCATTTTAAAAAGCAGAGGCATTACTTGGCTGACACATGTCCATATAGTCAAAGCTATGGTTTTTCTAGCAGTCATGTATGGATGTGAGAGTTGGACCATAAAGAAGGCTGAGGGCCAAAGAAGTGATGCTTTTGAACTGTGGTGTTGAAGGAGACTCTTGAGAGTCCCTCGTACTGTAAGGAGATCAAACCAGTCAATCCCATAGGAAATCAAGCCTGAATATTCATTGGAAGGGCTGATGCTGATGCTGAAGCTGTGGCCACCTGATATGAAGAGCCGACTCATTGGAAAAGACCCTGATGCTGGGAAAGATTGAGGGCAAGAGAAGGAGCCAACAGAGGATGAGATGGTGAGATGGCATCACCGATTCGATGGACATGAGTTTGAGCAAGCTCTGGGAGTGATGAAGGATAGGGAAGCCTGGAGTGCTGCAGTCCAAGGGGTCACAAAGAGTCAGATATGGCTGAGCGACTGAACAACAACAAGATAAACGCAATGTTCATATGGGCTGGTAGATGCAGACAACAGCAAAGAGGAGCTTTGGTCTGGCATTTTGGCGGTTTTGCTCCTCCATAAACACCAGCATTTGCAGGGCACTTCCTGTATGCTCAGCTGAGTCAGGCTCTGTTAAGTGGCAGAAAATAAAGGAGGCAGAACTTCCTTGGTGGTCCAGTGGCTGAAACTCCACCCTTCCCATGCAGGGGTCTTGGGTCGAATCCTTGGTCAAGGAACTAGATCCCACATGCCGTGACTAAAGGTCCTGCACGCTGCAGCGAAGACTGGAGATCCCTCACACCTCAGCTAAGACCTGATGCAGTCAAATAAATATAAATATTTTTTAAAAAGAAAAACAAGAAAATAGAGGAGGCAAAGAGATGGGATGCTAATTATAGGCAGATAAGGGAAGCTGAGCTTATAAGGTGGTGGTGGTGTAGTTGCTAAGTTGTGTCTTGCAACCGCATGGATTATATAGCCTGCCAGGCTCCTCTGTCCATGGAATTCTCCAGGCACAAATACTGGAGTGGGTTGCCATGCCCTCCTCCAGGGGATCTTCACCCACCTCATCAGCTTTCTCATCCCCACCAGGCTCTGCACGTCAGTCCCTCGACAGTGGGAAAATCATCCATGGTCATACAAATGTGAGTGTTCTGGTTCCTTCGTAATCATCATTCAAAGGAATTAATAAATTGGCTTTCCACTTTCCGGGTCAATCTTAGATTCATGGGGTTGCAAAGAGTCGGACACGACTGAGCGACTGAACTGAACACTCCAGTACTTTGGCCACCTCATGCGAAGAGTTGACTCATTGGAAAAGACTCTGATGCTGGGAGGGATTGGGGGCAGGAGGAGAAGGGGACGACAGAAGATAAGATGGCTGGATGGCATCACTGACTCGATGGATGTGAGTCTGAGTGAACTCCGGGAGTTGGTGATGGACAGGGAGGCCTGGCGTGCTGCGATTCATGGGGTCGCAAAGAGTCGGACACGACTGAGCGACTGAACTGAACTGAATATGTATTTGCTTCTAAGAGACAAGTGGCAAAACTAAATTTCCAAGCCTGAGGGCTGAAGGCGGGGCCTGGCAAAGCTGCTGAAGCATGGAGCGCCACCGTGTGGTCTTTCTGGGGAAACACCAGGCAGTCTTTTTAGACTTTTAGGTGACAGTGCTTTTAGGACAGAAGCAGGAGGGAAGTTTCTTTTCTTTCTTTCTTTTCTTTTTTTTTTTTTTTTTTGTATGCTTATCCTTCTTATTTACAAATGCCTGCTTTCCCATCTGCAGTGCAAATCCCCTATAGGTAGAGGTCATTCCTAATGTATCTTGTAGATCTTTGCACAATGCTGAGTACAAGATTTGAGCTTAAATTCTCACTGAGGGGGAATCAGTGTTCGCTGGGGACCACATTTTGTGATTCTGGTTGTTTTGACCCAATAAATGCAATGTTCATATGGTAGATGCAGACAACAGCAAATAAGAGCTTCTGTCTCTTGGGTGGTTTTCAGTTCAGTTCAGTTCAGTCGCTCAGTTGTGTCCGACTCTTTGTGACCCCATGAATTGCAGCATGCCAGGCCTCCCTGTCCATCACCAACTCCCGGAGTTCACTCAGACTCATGTCCATCGAGTTGGTGATGCCATTCAGCCACCTCATCCTCTGTCGCCCCCTTCTCCTCCTGCCCCCAATCCCTCCCAGCATCAGAGTCTTTTCCAATGAGTCAACTCTTCGCATGAGGTGGCCACGGAGTTTCAGCTTTAGCATCATTCCTTCCAAAGAAATCCCAGGGCTGATCTCCTTCAGAATGGACTGGTTGGATCTCCTTGCAGTCCAAGGGACTCTCAGGAGTCTTTTCCAACACCACAGTTCAAAAGCATCAATTCTTCGGTGCTCAGCTTTCTTCACAGTCCAACTCTCACATCCATACATGACCACAGAAAAAACCATAACCTTGACTAGGTGGACCTTTGTTGGCAAAGTAATGTTTCTGCTTTTTAATATGCTGTCTTGGTTGGTCATAACTTTCCTTCCAAGGATTAAGCGTCTTTTAATTTCATGGCTGCAATCACCACCTGCAGTGATTTTGGAGCCCCCCAAAATAAAGTCTGACACTGTTTCCACTGTTTCCCCATCTATTTGCCATGAAGTGATGGGACCAGATGCCATAATCTTAGTTTTCTGAATGTTGAGCTTTAAGCCAACTTTTTCACTCTCTTCTTTCACTTTCATCAAGAGGCTTTTTAGCTCCTCTTCACTTTCTGCCATAAGGGTGGTATCAACTGCATATCTGAGGTTATTGATATTTCTCCCAGCAATCTTGATTCCAGCTTGTGCTTCTTCCAGCCCAGCATTTCTCATGATGTACTCTGCGTATAAGTTAAAAAAGCAGGGTGTTGCAGAGCACTTCCTGTATGCTCAGCTCAGAGTTAGGCTCTGCTAAGTGGCAGAAAATAAAGGAGGCAGAACTTCCCTGGTGGTCCAGTGGCTGTGACTCCACCCTTGCAGTTCAGGAGACCAAGGTTCAATCCCTGGTCAAGGAACTAGATCCCACATGCTGTGACTAAAGATCCTGCATGCTGTAGCAAAAACTGAAGATCCCTCATGCCTCAACTAAGACCCGATGCAGCCAAATAAATATAAAATTTTTTTTTTAAAGAAAAACAAGAAAATAGATGAGGCAAAGAGATGGGATGCTGATTATGGGCTGATAAGGGAAGTTGAGCTTATAAGGTGGTGGTGGTATAGTTGCTAAGTCGTATCTCCAGGCAAGAATATTGGAGTTAGTTGCCATTCCCTTCCCGATCCAGGAACTGAACCTGGGTCTCCTGCATTGCAGGCAGAGTCTTTACTCTCTGAACCACCAGGGAAACTATTAAAGGTGGTAACCGTGGCCCAGTTCTGTAGCATCCAGCCGGAAGCATCAGGCAGTCAAATGTAATGCAGGAAGAAGGATACCCATTGCTTTTTTTGTTCTTAGATTGAGAACTCTACCTATGTGTGTGTTTTCAGTTTACAAAAGTTGAATAATACATGATTACCACACTAAATAATAAGACAATCTAACCTCAATCATTATGTTCACCAGTCTCTCATGAGTATCCTTCCTTGTCAGGACAGAAAGATCTGTCTTTTTATGGCAGTGTCGACTTCAGGGGGTTGGGGTCCTTTGCTGTAGGAACCACAGACTCTCCTGTCTGGAGCTGTGGTTGCCCTTTCTTTATCACTGATCCTGCTGCTTCCATATAGATAAATCTCAGGGCTAGACCCCAAGTGTGCTCATGGGTGTCTGAGGCTTTGGTTGGAGGTTGTGTTACCCCCAAAACTGGGATTGCCCCTTGGTGAGTGTCAAACCAAAATTGATAACCAAGCCAGAGATTGGGAAAAACAAGAATTCATTACTTGCAGCAAGTAGGGGGAACACCAGCAATCTTTTCCAAGGCAGTATCTCCCTGAATGGCAAAACTTGGAAAAGTTTTTAAAAATATGTTTATTTATTGGGTTGCGCTGGGTCTTAGTTGCCGCCTGCGGGATCTTCAATCTTTGTGTGGCAAGTGGGATCCTAGTTTCCCAACAGGGGATGGAACCAGGGGCCCCCACATTGGGAAGCAAGGAGTCTTAACCACTGGACCAACAGGCAAGTTCCCAAATTGAGACAGTTTTAAGCCATGGGTACATGCATATTCATGAAGAGGCTTAGGCAGTGAATGGAGTCCAAGCTTTATAGTTGATTGAAGTCATGAAGGTCAGATAAGGTCAGCACTATCACCCCTTAGATTCCAGTTGGTCTGGTGATTGAACTTCAGGCTAAACAGAACTGTGTGTCTTTATACCTGATATACTATGTTGGCTATTGTTACTTCTCTTGCCTGAAAACAGTCTTTTGTTCCTGAATCCTTTGGTTCCCTTAGGATTGTTAGTTAGAGAGACCTGTTCAAGGGCAAGCACTGTCACCAGGCTTAGATCACAAAATGTCTTAGGCAAAAAAATGGCTTCTCTCATGTCAAGAAATCCATTATGGATTCCTTGTTTCCAGGCATGCCTTACCCTATCTGCTCACAGTTGTGGCTTCAAGGGTGGCCTGCCTGCATATCTAGAAGCCTGGGTCACGTTGTGCTATTTCTAGCTGACAGAGGCAACCATCTTCCCTTGGTGACTGCTGACTTTAAGGTTTTGGGACCTTGTTTGTCCTCTTATCCTCTTTTTTCTTTTTTCACCTTTTTCCTACTTCCAGTTGTTTTTGTTTCTTAGTTTGACCCCTGCTTCCCTCAGGCCCTGTGTGCTCCTTCCCAAATCCGAAGGCCCGAAGGCCAACAGAGGAGAGCTTTATTTTTGCCTGTATTGTCTTTTTTGTGGGGAGGGGGCATGGGGGATGGGTGGAGGAGTGGATGGCTCATCTAGCTTCTGCCTAAACTAATTTTGAGGGTGGAAGGTCTGAGTAATCTAAACACAAGAGAGATAAAAGGTTTTATCTTAATCCATTTTCAGTAAATGCATTATTAAATATTCAGCTTTTCAGACACAAATAGACTGAGCCCCAGCAAGCACAATGATAAGCAATTTTCAGATGTTAATTATGTTTGCTTTTCACTGAAACCTTCACAAGCAAATTCTGTGAAATCAGATGGAATTTTCAGTAGACTTTTCCAGCCATTTTTTTTAATGTTTAAAAGCATAATGTTTTTCAACTTGCATTAAAACTCCAGTGAGATAATTCTCTCTTACCAATGGACAGCTCAGGATCTGTTCCTCTAAGTCAATTTCAGTTGCTAATACTGAGCTCCAGAGGAAATTATCACAAAGGGATATCGTTTGTAAATAAAAGTATAGGGGCGGTCCTAAGATGGTGGAGGAATAGGACAGGGAGACCACTTTCTCCCCCACAAATTCATCAAAAGAACATTTAAACGCTGAGTAAATTCCACAGAACAACTCTGAATGCCGGCAGAGGACATCAGGCACCCAGAAAAGCAGCCCGTTGTCTTCGAAAGGAGATGTTTTATCAACGGTGCTGTATAGAAGGAGAAGTCTTGACACTACGGTAAAAATAAGACTGAAAACCAGAAGCAGGAGCCTTAAGTCCAAACACTGAGAACACCAGAGAACTCCTGACTCCAGGGAACATTAATTGACAGGAGCTCACCAACGCCTCCTAGGTATCTACACCGAAACCAAGCACCACCCAAGAGCCAACAATTTCCAGAGCAAGACATACCATGCAAATTCTTCAGCAACACAGGAACATAGCCCTGAGCTCCAATATACAGACTGCCCAAAGTTACTCCAAAACCATTGACATCTCATAACTCATTACTGGACACTTCACTGTACTCCAGAGAGAAGAAATCCAGCTCCACCCACCAGAACACCAACACAAGTTTCCCTAACCAAGAAACCTTGACAAGCCACTTGTACAACCCCACCCACAGTGAGGAAACTCCACAATAAAGAGAACTCCGCAAACTGCCAGAATACAGAAAGGCCACCCCAAACGCAGCAACATAAACAAGAGGAAGAGACAGAGGAATACCCAGCAGGTAAAGGAACAGAATAAATGCCCACCAAACCAAACAAAAGAGGAAGAGATGGGGAATCTACCTGATAAAGAATTCCAAATAATGATAGTGAAAATAATCCAAAATCTTGAAATCAAAATGGAATCACAGATAAATAGCCTGGAGACAAGGATTAAGAAGATGCAAGAAAGGTTTAACAAAGAGCTAGAAGAAATAAAAAAGAGTCAATATATAATGAATAATGCAATAAATGAGATTGAAAACACTCTGGAGGCAACAAATAGTAGAATAATAGGGGCAGAAGATAGGATTAGTGAATTAGAAGATAGAATGGTAGAAATAAATGAATCAGAGAAGAGAAAAGAAAAATGAACTAAAAGAAATGAGGACAACCATGGACCTCCAGGACAGTGTTAAACGCCCCAACATTTGAATCATAGGAGTCCCAGAAGAAGAAGACAAAAGAAAGATCATGAGAAAACACTTCAGGAGATAATAGTTGAAAACTTCCCTAAAATGGGGAAGGAAATAATCACCCAAGTCCAAGAAACCCAGAGAGTCCCAAACAGGATAAACCCAAGGTGAAACACCCCAAGACACATATTAATCAAATTAACAAAGATCAAATACAAAGAACAAATATTAAAAGCAGCAAGGGAAAAACAACAAATAACACACAAGGGGATTCCCATAAGGATAACAGCTGATCTTTCAATAGAAACTCTTAAAGCCAGGAGGGAATGGCAAGACATACTTAAAGTGATGAAAGAAAATAACCTACAGCCCAGATTACTGTACCCAGCAAGGATCTCATTCAAATATGAAGGAGAAATCAAAAGTTTTACAGACAAGCAAAAGCTGAGAGAATTCAGCACCACCAAACCAGCTCTCCAGCAAATGCTAAACAATACTCTCTAAACAGGAAACACAAAAAGGGTGTATAGACTCGAACCCAAAACAATGAAGTAAATGGCAATGGGGTCATACTTATCAATTATCTTAAACATAAATGGATTGAATGCCCCAACCAAAAGACAAAGACTGGCTGAATGGATACAAAAACAAGACCACTATATATGTTGTCTACAAGAGACCCACCTTGAAACAAAAGACACATACAGACTGAAAGTGAAGGGCTGGAAAAGATTTTCCATGCCAATAGAGACCAAAAGAAAGCAGGATTAGCAATACTCATATCAGATAAAATAGACTTTAAAACAAAGGCTATGAAAAGAGACAAAGAAGGACACTACATAATGATCAAAGGATTAATCCAAGAAGATTTAACAATTATAACCATATATGCACCCAACATAGGAGCACCAAAATATGTAAGACAAATGCTAACAAGTATGAAAGGGGAAATTAACAATAACACAATAATAGTGGGAGATTTTAATACCCCACTCACATCTATGGATAGATAACTAAACAGAAAATTAACAAGGAAACACAAACTTTACATGATACAATAGACCAGTTAGAACTAATTGATATCTATAAGACATTTCACCCCAAAACAATGAATTTCACCTTTTTCTCAAGCGCACAAAGAACCTTCTCCAGGATAGATCACATCCTGGGCCATAAATTTAGCCTTGGTAAATTAAAAAAAAATTGAAATCATTTCAAGCATCTTTTCTGACCACAATGCAGTAAGATTAGATCTCAATTACAGGAGAAAAACTATTAAAAATTCCAACATATGGAGGCTGAACAACACACTCTGAATAACCAACAGATCACAGAAGAAATCAAAAAAGAAATCAAAATATGCATAGAAATGAATGAAAATGAAAACACAACAACCCAAAACCTGTGGGACACTGTAAAAGCAGTGCTAAGGGAAAGTTCATAGCAGTATAGGCATACCTCAAGAAACAAGAAAAAAGTCAAATAAATAAGCTAACTCTACATCTAAAGCAACTAGAAAAGGAAGAAATGAAGAACCCCAGGGTTAGCAGAAGGAAGGAAATCTTAAAAATCAGGGCAGAAATAAATGCAAAAGAAACAAAAGAGACCATAGCAAAAATCAACAAAGCCAAAAGCTGGTTCTTTGAAAGGATAAATAAAATTGACAAACCATTAGCCAGACTCATCAAGAAACAAAGGGAGAAAAATCAAATCAATGAAATTAGAAATGAATATGCAGAGATCACAACAGACAACACAGAAATACAAAGGATCATGAGAGACTACTATCAGCAACTATATGCCAATAAAATGGACAACGTGGAAGAAACGGACAAATTCTTTGAACAGTACGACTTTTCAAAACTGAACCAGGAAGAAATAGAAAATCTTAACAGACCCATCACAAGCACGGAAATTGAAACTGTAATCAGAAATCTTCCAGCAAACAAAAGCCCAGGTCCAGATGGCTTCACAGCTGAATTCTACCAAAAATTTAGAGAAGAGCTAACACCTATCCTACTCAAACTCTTCCAGAAAATTGCATAGGAAGGTAAACTTCCAAACTCATTCTATGAGGCCAACATCATCATAATACCAAAATCTGACAAAGATGCCTCAAAAAGAAAAAAGAAAACTACGGGCCAATATCACTGATCAACATAGATGCAAAATCCTTAACAAAATTCTAGCAATCAGAATCCAACAACACATTAAAAAGATCATACACCATGACCAAGTGGGCTTTATCCCAGGGATGCAAGGATTCTTCAATATCCACAAATCAATCAATGTAATACACCGCATTAACAAATTGAAAAATAAAAGCAATATGATTGTCTCAATAGAAGCAGAGAAAGCCTTTGACAAAATTCACCATCCATTTATGATAAAAACCCTCCAGAAAGCAGGAGTAGAAGGAACATACCTCAACATAATAAAAGCTATCTATGACAAACCCACAGCAAACATTATCCTCAATGGTGAAAAATGGAAAGCATTTCCCCTAAAGTCAGGAACAAGACAAGGGTGCCCACTCTCACCACTACTATTCAACATAGTTTTGGAAGTTTTGGCCACAGCAATCAGAGCTGAAAAAGAAATAAAAAGAATCCAAGTTGGAAAAGAAGAAGTAAAACCCTCACTGTTTGCAGATGACATGATCCTCTACATAAAAAACCCTAAAGACTCCACCAGAAAATTACTAGAGCTAATCAATGAATATAGTAAAGTTGCAGGACATAAAATCAACACACAGAGATCCCTTGCATTCCTAACTAGTAATAGAAAATAGAGAAATTAAGGAAACAATTTCATTCACCATTGCAATGAAAAGAATAAAATACTTAGGAATGTATGTACCTAAAGAAACAAAAGACCTATATATAGAAAACTATAAAAGAAACTGGTGAAACTGGTGAAAGAAATCAAAGAAGACACTAATGGAGAAATATACCCTGTTCATGGATTGGAAGAATCAATATAGTGAAAATGAGTATACTACCCAAAGCAATCTATAGATTCAGTGCAATCCCTATCAAGCTACCAATGGTATTTTTCACAGAGCTAGAACAAATAATTTCACAACTTGTATGGAAATACAAAGACCCTCAAATAGCCAAAACAATCTTGAGAAAGAAGAATGGAACTGGAAAAATCAATCTACCTGACCTCAGGCTATACTACAAAGCCACAGTCATCAAGACAGTATGGTACTGGCACAAAGACAGAAATATAGATCAATGGAACAAAATAGAAAGCCCAGAGATAAATCCATGCACCTATGGACACCTTATCTTTGACAAAGGAGACAAGAATATACAATGGAGAAAAGACAATCTCTTTAACAAGTTGTGCTGAGAAAACTGGTCATCCATTTGTAAAAGAATGAAACTAGAACACTTTCTAACACCATATACAAAAACAAAGTCAAAATGGATTAAAGATCTAAACTTAAGACCAGAAACTATAAAACTCCTAGAGGAGAACATAGGCAAAACACTCTCCGACATACATCACGGCAGGATCCTCTATGACCCACCTCCCAGAATATTGGAAATAAAAGCAAAAATAAACAAATGGGACCCAATTAAACTTAAAAGCTTCTGCACAACAAAGGAAACTATAAGCAAGGTGAAAAGAGAGCCTTCTGAATGGGAGAAAATAATAGCAAATGAAGCAACTGACAAACAACTAATCTCAAAAATATACAAGCAACTCCTGCAGCTCAATTGCAGAAAAATAAATGACCCAATCAAAAACTGGGCCAAAGAACTAAACAGACATTTCTCCAAAGAAGACATAGAGATGGCTAACAAACACATGAAAAGATGCTCAACATTACTCATTATAAGAGAAATGCAAATCAAAATCACAGTGAGGTACCACTTCATGCCAGTCCGAATGGCTGTGATCCAAAAGCCTACAAGCAATAAATGCTGGAGAGGGTGTGGAGAAAAGGGAACCCTCTTACACTGTTGGTGGGAATGCAAACTAGTACCGCCACTATGGAGAACAGTGTGAAGATTCCTTAAAAAACTGGAAATAGAACTGCCTTATGACCCAGCAGTCCCACTGCTGGGCATACACACAGAGGAAACCAGAATTGAAAGAGACATGTGTACCCCCAATGTTCATCGCAGCACTGTTTATAATAGCCAGGACATGGAAGCAACCTAGATGTCCATCAGCAGAAAGAATAAGAAAGCTGTGGTACATATACACAATAGAGTATTACTCAGCCATTAGAAAGAATACATTTGAATCAGTTCTAATGAGGTGGATGAAACTGGAGCCTATTATACAGAGTGAAGTAAGTCAGAAAGAAAAACACCAATATAGTATACTAATGCATATATATGGATGTAGAAAGATGGTAACGATAACCCTGTATGGAAGTGAAGTGAAGTCACTCAGTCATGTCCGACTCTTTGCGACCCCATGGACTGTAGCCCACTCAGGCTCCTCTGTCCATGGGATTCTCCAGGCAAGAATACTGGCGTGGGTTGCCATTTCCTTCTCCAGGGGATCTTCCCAACCCAGGAATCGAACCTGGGTCTCCTGCATTGCAGGCAGACGCTTTATCCTCTGAGCCACCAGGGAAGCAGCCATAACCCTGTATGTGAGACAGCAAAAGAGACACAGATGTATAGAACAGTCTTTTGGACTCTGTGGGAGAGGGAGAGGATGGGATGATTGGGGAGAATGGTGTTGAAACATGTATAATATCATATATGAAATGAATTGCCAGTCCAGGTTTGAAGCATGATATTGGATGCTTGGGGCTGGTGCACTGGGACGACCCAGAGGAATGGGATGGGGAGGGAGGCGGGAGGGGGGTTCAGGATGGGGAACACATGTACACCTGTGGTGGATTCATGTTGATGTATGGCAAAAGCAATACAAATTTGTAAAGTAATTAACCTCCAATTAAAATAAATAAATTTATATTAAAAATAAATTTTTAAAAAAAGGTGCCTTTTTTTTCCTTTGGAAAAATAAACATTAAAATCCCAGAAAGCCAGTGTTTGTTATATGTGGATGTCCGGGTTCACTTGCTGCACCTGAATCAATTGAACCTTCTTGGGGTAATCTGAAGCCACACATACTCAGTAGGCCCGTGGGATTCTTTACTGCTGGAAGTGAAGTTATTTACATCAGCTGGGCACATCCAGAGCACGCTGGGGTGACCTTTAGAGGTTTAGAAAAAAGATTTTCACCTCTATAAGCAGTAATAAAAACGTCATCTCATGGTATTATTGAGGGTGAAAAGAACTGATTGAAGCTATCACAAGGCCCAGGCCCCCTCACCAGTTTTGCTTCCCAGCAGGCTGGTTGCAGATGATACATGTATTTCCAGACAAGGCTGCTGCCTTCTCCATGAAGCCCATCACCCACACTAGGAGGGTGAGCTGTGCTTGGAGCCCGGTGGGGCTATCTACCTAAGCCTGCCTCTCCGCAAAGTGCCAAGTCTTCCCCAAACCTCCCACTGCACAAGCACCGTCAATCACACAGAGGTGATTCCAGAGACGGAAACTGATTGTGTTCTGGTCTAACCCGAAGTTTTCCATCTTAGTGTAAGGCCTATCAGCCTTTTTTAAGAAAACAAAACCCAATTGTGTTCATTTTTGATTTGGAAAAAAAGTACAGCTTCATAGTTGCCTAGGTGAAAATTTACTAAAAGGCACGTGTCAAGATGCTCATAATCTCAAGACCTAGAGGAATTGCTTTGTTAAGAAGGGACTCTTTTTATGATTTTTTTTTCTATTTTAAACATTTTAGAAACAGTTTATCTCTTTTAAAGAAAATACAATGGTTGATCAATTTAATAAATTTTAAAATAATTTTTTGGAGAAGCACCTAAATTTACAGCGATTTTTTTTTTGGAGGGGGCAGTCAAATCACACTACATGCAGGTTCCCCCATTGGGGATCAAATCTGTGCCCCCTGTGGTGGAAGCATGGAGTCCTAACCATGTTGATGTATGGCAAAACCAATACAATATTGTAAAGTAATTAACCTCCAATTAAAATAAATAAATTTATATTAAAAAAATAGAAATAAATGAAAGTACAAGTTTCTTTCAGTGTGGTGATGTCTCCACGGCCACCACCCTCATCCTTATCCAAACCCATCACTCATCTTGTATCCTAGAGGCAAATCACAGAAGGAAGAAGCTGATTGTCACATTTTATTACTTGTGTGTTGGAAAAGAAGGACAGTTCTACAGAAAGAGCTCCCATGAACTTGGCCTTACCTAGTCCAGGTGCTCAGAATGATTCTGAAAACTCAGCCTGTGCTGAATCAAATCTCGGAGTTGTGGGTGAAGTGGAAAAGAATAGCTTTATGACTTCCCAGGTGGGGTTAGTGGTAAAGAACCCACCTGCCAATGCAAGAGACTTAAGAGACACAGGTTCAATCCCTGGATGGGGAAGATCCCTTGGAGGAGGGCACGGCAGCCCACTCCAGTATTCTTGCCTGGAGAATCCCACCAACAGAGGAGCCCGGTGGGCTATAGTCCGTAGGGTCACACAGAATCGGACATGACTGAAGTGACTTAGCCACATTGCTTTGCCAGGGACAAACAGGGACACAGCAGGCTCATGCCCCTCCAATCCATGCGCCTCAACCCAGGGGAGCTTGATGAGGAGTTTTATAGTAATGGTTCAAAGGCAGAGTTGCTGATAAGGATCAGGGTGTATGCAGGGCCTGCACTACTTTAATCCGGCCTCAGGTGGTCTTCTATTGAGCTTCTCTGTTTTCTTTCATCTAGAATGAAGAAACAGCTAATATTTTCCATTTGTTGGGTTCAGTTCCTCAGAAGCGCCCAAAGATATTGTTATGTGTATCCCTTGAGGTGGAGCCAGGACCCTGCTCCACGGCTGCACTATTGTTTCTTGGCTGCTTCTCCCTTGTCTCTGCATCCCCTTCCTTCCCTGATCAATAACTGTTTGAATCTGCCCTTTAGAATGCAGGTAAGGTCATAGTGGCTGGAGTCTGTTCCCTACAATCAAGAAACAGGGGACACGGAAAGGCATCTGTGCCCGGGGTCCAAGTGGGTCCTGCTAGGTTTCATAACCTAGACCTAGAGAGCTGATTAGGGCCTGGGAGGAGCATATGGGTTGCATGCTCCTGGGAGGAGCATGTAGGAGCACTAGGACCCTACCTAGTGTGATGTAACAGCCCCTGCCTTTGCAGATTTTCTCTCAATCCAACCTGGACTGACTGGGGAAGAGCAGAAACAGTGGTGATAATAGGATTCCCAGGTGGGTCAATGGTAAAGAATCCGCCTGCTAATGAACAGGTCCCAAGAGGTGCAGAAAACTCAGGTTTGATCCCTAGGTTGGGAAGATACCCTGGAGAAGGAAATGGCAACCCAGTCCAGTATTCTTGCCAGGAAAATCCCATGGACAGAGGAGCCTGGTGGGCTATAGTCCACAGGGTTGCAAAGAGTCAGACATGACTGAAGCAGCTGAGCACAATGTGATAAATATGTATTTGCCCCTCCTCACCCACAGAAGGCACAAGGGAAGATACCAGAACAGGGGTCAGAATATGGGGCATGGAGTCCTGATTTGCCATTTACTGTCTATGTGATTTGGGGCAAAACACCTAAAACCTCTGAGTCTCAAATACCTCATCCTTAAAATGACTAAAGTGTGTATAGTTTTGAAGGATACAAAAAGATAATGAAAATGAAAGTACTTTATTACCTTTTAAAAAACATTTTGTACCTGTCAGATTTGTATAATTGTTGCTAATGAAAGCCTCCTCTGCCAATTCAAAGGCTGCCAACAGTCAAGTAATAGCCTTCTGGCTAGAAGGCTGATTCCAAAGGAAAGCTAGTTTTCTCCCTAAACCAGAGTAGAAAATTAAGTTTGTCATTTTAGTCTTTGTAATAATGAGTCAAATACTGTCCAGGCAGCCCCTATCTTACTAGGGGGCTCAGCTCAGGATTTCTTCTGGGTGTTTTAGTTTCAAATGTGTAACTGCTGGGACTTCCTGGTGGTCCAGTGGTTAAGACTGCTTCCAGTGCAGGGGGCCTGGGTTCAATCCCTGGTCTGGGAACTAAGATCCCACTTGCTGCTTGGGAAAGCCAAAAATGTGTAGGTGTCAGAGTTAGGGATTAGTTAAGTGTAAAAAAGAGTTTATAACTGCACCTGGAATATTAATATTACTTAAATGATTTGTGCATTCTCATGGACACACACACACACACACACACACACACAGTATATCAGGATGAATGTACATGGTGTGGAGAAAGAAATGAGCAAATAGGTTTGTGCTGGAAGACAGAGGCTCAGGAATTTTGTTAACTAGCTCTTCCTCATATCCATTTCTTTTCTCTGGAGGTGTTTTCTATTTCTGTCACCCATTGTATTTTTGGTGGAGAGGCACTGTGGGTAGAGGGTATATTATTATTCTCAAACTTAGGGGTCTAGGTGACCTATTGTTTATCAGAAGGAAGGCTTATTATGAGCGAAAGAAGCAAAGTACAAGACAAAACATGCTATTTAAATGGGCACTTCAGGCAGGTTACACTTACATCCATCTGTCTCATGGCTCCCAAAGTTCCAGATGTTTGTTTAAGGAAGCCCAGGCTTCAGGAAGAGACAAGCAACGTCCTGGGAGCACTAGCAGAGGATAAGTCTCTGAGTCACTGTCCCACCTCTATGGCCCAAGTGAAAGTCACTACATGGAGAGGAGGCATAACCAAGACCCCAAGATTTCCGAGTTGAGACAGGGCCAGGAACCTGGGTGTGAGATCTAAGCTTCCCGCCCTCCCTACATGCTCTACCATATTTACAGCTTAAGCTGATGGTAGTCATAGGGGGTTCAGGTAAACATGATTTCACTATTTCCAGTTCCTGTGTGGTATTTGTGGAAAGGGGAAATTTATTTGAAGGGCTAAATCTATTCTATTTCTGAAATCCTAGTTAAGGCTTAAAATAATAGGAAGATGGTACAATATGCAAAACTGCATAAAAATTTAATTAAAAATTCTCACCAGGGAATTCCCTGGTGGCCCAAGGATTAGGATTCCATGCTTTCACTGTTGAGGGCCCTGTTTCAATCCCTGGTCAGGAAAGTAAGGCCCCACAAGCTTCCTGGTGCAGCCAAAAAGATAAAAGAAAAAGTTCTCACCGAGGTGTTGTTGTTGTTTTTAGCCACGCAATCATGTCTGTCTCTTTGTGACCTCATGTACTGTAGCCCACCAGTATCCTCTGTCCTTGAAATTCTCTAAGCAAGAATGCTGGAGTGGGTTGCCATTTCCTTCTCTAGGGCATCTTCCTGACCCAGGGATCAAACCCCCGTTTCCTGCATTGTAGGCAGATTCTTTACCACTGAGCCACTAGGGAAGCACAAAAGAAATGCTTAGTATTGAAAATAGTGAAAAGTCATTTATTGACTCTTTCAACAGGTATTTCCTAAGCATGTGTTATGTGTCAAGTCCCAGATACATAAGAAACACTTGTAAACAACTTGGGAAAATAGATGATTACAACAGAGTTTGCTGGTGTTTTGACACTGGTAGTGAAGCAGGAGGAAAGGGGCAGGGCACACGCTTTAAAAGAATGACACAGCCGGAGGACACATATAAACTGATTAGAACCAAATAGGTCCAAGATGGCAGATGAGTCAACTTCCACTAGACCTTGAGCCTCAGTATACACTTGATGTAACACATCAGCAAGCTAAATGACACATTCCCAAGTGCCATGACAGTTACAAGGCTGACAATAAAGGTCAAAAAGTGGGCAGTGGTCCAATTCCTGGAAATCTCCAAACATTTCCCAAAATAGCTGGAATATCTCTCCTACTGATTAGCCTAAGAAATTAACCATTCCTATACAAACTGACAACCCCATACCCTGGGCCACTCTCACCTTCTGAGATTGCCCACACTCTCTCTGTAGAGTGTTTCTCTCTAAATAAATCCGTTTCTTACCTATCACTTGATCTCTCACTGAATTCTTTCTGTGAAGAGACATCAATAACCCAAGCTTCATTAAGTCCTGAAACCAGGTGTGATCTCAGTTAAAAGACTGTGGGTTCAAGTCCCAAAATGAGTTGCATGGTTTCAATAGGGTGGATGGAGGGTGTCAGGAAGGGTGAAATTTTCCTCTACCCTTCTAGGTTCTCCTGGCTGGTCTAAGAATTAACTAGCTTGTGATAGATTAATAGGAGAAAATCAAGCAAGAACTTTAATAACATATATGCATGGGCTTCCCAGTTGGTGTTAGGGGTAAACGATCCACCTGCCAATGCAGGAGGCACAAAAGATTCAGGTTTGATCCCAGAGTCGGGAAGATCCCCTGGAAGAGGAAATGGCAACCCACTCCAGTATTCTTGCCTGGAGAATCCCATTGACAGCCTGGTGGGCTATGGTCAATAGGGTCACAAAGTTGGCCACAACTGAAGTGATTTGGCCCTCACGCATGCATGGGAGAAACCCAGGAGAACAAAGCAACTCACCAAAATGGCCCAAGCCCTCAACCTCAAACACCACTCTTGACTAAAAAAGAGGTACAACTTGAAAGCTGTGAGTTAAGTTTTATTTGGGGCAAAGTGAGGATTGCAGCCCAGGGATAGCTCTGAGAGACTGCTCCAAAGAGGCAGTGGGGAAAGGTCAATTATAAGGTTTTGGTGAAGGGGGAGTCAATACCATGAAGCACTCATTTTACAAAAGGTTTTTGTGGGTCATGAGGATCTGACATCACCACGAAGGGATTTAGTGCTTCTCTAGATATGAGGAGATGCAAGGATTGAGATCATAAAGTCTGTTCCTAAAAGCATCCAAATGGAAAAGAAATGCAAAAAAAGCAAAATGGCTGTCTGGGGAGGCCTTAATAATAGCTGTGAAAAGAAGAGAGGTGAAAAGCAAAGGAGAAAAGGAAAGATATAAGCATCTGAATGCAGAGTTCCAAAGAATAGCAAGAAGAGATAAGAAAGCTTCCTTCAGCGATCAATGCAAAGAAATAGAGAAAAAGAACAGAATGGGAAAGACTAGAGATCTCTTCAAGAAAATTAGAGATACCAAGAGAACATTTCATGCAAAGATGGGCTCGATAAAGGACAGAAATAGTATGGACCTAACAGAAGCAGAAGATATTAAGAAGAGGCGGCAAGAATACACAGAAGAACTGTACAAAAAAGATCTTCACAACCCTGATAATCACGATGGTGTGATCACTCATCTAGAGCCAGACATCTTGGAATGTGAAGTCAAGTGGGCCTTAGAAAGCATCACTACAAACAAAGCTAGTGGAGGTGATGGAATTCCAGTTGAGCTATTTCAAATCCTGAAAGATGATGCTGTGAAAGTGCTGCACTCAATATGCCAGCAAATTTGGAAAACTCAGCCGTGGCCACAGGACTGGAAAAGGTCAGTTTTCATTCCAATCCAAAAGAAAGGCAATGCCAAAGAATGCTCAAAATACCACACAATTGCACTCATCTCACATGCTAGTAAAGTAATGCTCAAAATTCTCCAAGCTAGGCTTCAACAATATGTGAACCGTGAACTTCCTGATGTACAAGCTGGTTTTAGAAAAGGCTGAGGAACCAGAGATCAAATTGCCAACATCTGCTGGATCATGGAAAAAGCAAGAGAGTTCCAGAAAAACATCTATTTCTGCTTTATTGACAGAAGCCAAAGCCTTTGACTGTGTGGAACACAATAAACTGTGGAAAATTCTGAGAGAGATGGGGATACCAGACCGCCTGACCTGCCTCTTGAGAAATCTGTATGCAGGTCAGGAAGCAACAGTTAGAACTGGACATGGAACAACAGACTGGTTCCAAATAGGAAAAGGAGTACGTCAAGGCTGTATATTGTCACCCTGCTTATTTAACTTATATGCAGAGTACATCATGAGAAACGCTGGACTGGAAGAAGCACAAGCTGGAATCAAGATTGCCGGGAGAAATATCAATAACCTCAGATATGCAGATGACACCACCCTTATGGCAGAAAGTGAAGAGGAGCTAAAAGCCTCTTGATGAAAGTGAAAGAGGAGAGTGAAATAGTTGGCTTAAAGCTCAACATTCAGAAAACTAAGATCATGGTATCTGATCCCATCACTTCATGGGAAATAGTTGGAGAAACAGTGGAAACAGTGTTAGGTTTATTTTGGGGGGGGGGGCTCCAAAATCACTGCAGATGGTGACTGCAGCCATGAAATTAAAAGACGCTTACTCCTTGGAAGAAAAGTTATGACCAACCTAGATAGCGTATTCAAAAGCAGAGACATTACTTTGCCAACTAAGGTCCGTCTAGTCAAGGCTATGGTTTTTCCAGTGGTCATGCATGGATGTGAGAGTTGGACTGTGAAGAAGGCTGAGCACCGAAGAATTGATGCTTTTGAACTGTGGTGTTGGAGAAGACTCTTGAGAGTCCCTTGGACCGCAAGGAGATCCAACCAGTCCATTCTGAAGGATATCAGCCCTGGGATTTCTTTGGTAGAAATGATGCTAAAGCTGAAACTCCAATACTTTGGCCACCTCATGCGAAGAGTTGACTCATTGGAAAAGACTCTGATGCTGGGAGGGATTGGGGGCAGGAGAAGAAGGGAACGACAGAGGATGAGATGGCTGGATAGCATCACTGACTCGATGGATGTGAGTCTGAGTGAACTCTGGAGGTTGGTGATGGACAGGGAGGCCTGGCGGGCTGCGATTCATGGGGTCGCAAAGAGTCGGACATGACTGAGCGACTGAACTGAATTGAACTGATCCGAAGACCTGACCCACCAGATTCCCTGGAGCACAGGGTTCCTCACTGCACCCTGAACTCCTCAGGAGTTGTTGCAGGTCAGCAGCTATAGCAGCTTGGTGTTCAATCTCTGTAGAGGCAGATGGCAAAATGCCTTGTTGTTCAGTCATTGGCAAAGCTCTTGGTAAATGCCAATTTGTAGTTGACACCACCTTCAGCTAAAGATGAGATAGCAATGGTTTGGGATTTGAAAGGAGAGGAAGGCAATTCACATGAAGAGGAAAAGTAAATGTTTGGTAAACAAATGTTTGCTGGGACACAGAGTGGACTCTGATCTCTAAACTGAGTTTCCCCACCACACCCAGACCATATCCTCTGGTGACAGCTCTATTCTGGGAACTGGTCCTTTATCTAAATTCTTTAGGCAGCTAAGAGAGAGGTAACAGGACTTCCTGAGACCTCTACTTCTTAAAAGTAACCAGCCTAAATTAATCTTCTTACCAATGAGACACATTTTGGGGTGATAAATTCTGCTCCTTACAAGGAAGAGATGAGGTAGGCATGGAGGAGCTGTGGGAGTTGCCCAGAAGAGGACATATCAATCCTGGACTCAGGCAGAACTACCTATTCAAGATCTTTTTTGTACAATTCTTCAGTTTACTCTTGTGTATTTTTATATAGTTCTTCTGTGTATTCTTGTATTGAACCTAAGAGAAGCAGAAGATATTAAGAAGAAGTGGCAGGAATACACAGAAGAACTGTACAAAAAAGATCTTCATGACCCAGATAACCACGATGGTGTGATCACACATCTAGAGCCAGACATCCTGGAATGTGAAGCCAAGTGGGTCTTAGGAAGCATCACTAAGAACAAAGCTACTGGAGGTGATGGAATTCCAGTGGAGCTATTTCAAGTCCTAAAAGATGATGCTGTGAAAGTGCTTCACTCAATCTGCCAGCAAATTTGGAAAACTCAGCAGTGGCCACAGGACTGGAAAAGGTCAGTTTTCTTTCCAATGCTAAAGAATGTTCACTCTACCGCACAATTGCACTCATCTCACACCCTAGCAAAGTAATCCTCAAAATTCTCCAAGCCAGTCTTCAGCAGTATGTGAACTGTGAACTTCCAGATGTTCAAGCTGGATTTAGAAAAGGCAGAGGAACCAGAAATCAAATTACCAACATCCATTGGATCATCAAAAAAGCAAGAGAGTTCCAGAAAAACATCTATTTCTGCTTTATTGACTACGCCAAAGCCTTTGACTGTGTGGATCACAACAAACTGTGGGAAATTCTTAAAGAAATGGGAATACCAGACCACCTTACCTGCCTCCTGAGAAATCTGTATGCAGGTCAAGAGGCAACAGTTAGAACTGGACATGGAACAACGGACTTGTTCCGAATTGGGAAAGGAGTACGTCAAGGCTGTATGTTGTCTCCCTGCTTATTTAACTTATGTGTAGAGTACATTATGTGAAATGCCGGGCTGGATGAAACACAAGCTGGGATCAAGATTGCCGGGAGAAATATCAATAACCTCAGATATGCAGATGACACCACCCTTATGGCAGAAAGCAAAGAACTAAAGAGCCTCTTGATGAAAGTGAAAGAGGATAGTGAAAAAGTTGGCTTAAAGCTCAACATTCAGAAAATGAAGCTCATGGCATCTGGTCCCATCACTTCATGGCAAATAGATGGGGAAACAGTGAGAGACTTTATTTTTCTGGGCTCCAAAATCACTACAGATGGTGACTGCAACCATGAAATGAAGATGCTTGCTCGGAAGAAAAGCTATGACCGACCTAGACAGCATATTAGAAAGCAGAGACATCACCTTGCTGACAAAGGTCCATCTAGTCAAAGCTATGGTTTTTACAGTGGTCATGTATGGATGTGAGAGTTGGACTATAAAGAAAGCTGAGTACCAAAGAATTGATGCTTTTGAACTGTGGTATTGTAGAAGAGTCTTGAGAGTCCCTTGGACTGCAAGGCGATCAAACCTGTCAATCCTAAAGGAAATCAATCCTGAATATTCATTGGAAGGACTGATGCTGAAGATGAAACTCCAATACTTTGGCCATCTGTTGTGAAGAACTGACTTATTGGAAAAGACCCTGATGCTGGGAAAGATTGAAGGCAGGAAGAGAAGGGGACAACAGAGGATGAGATGGCTGGATGGCATCACCGACTCAATGGACATGAGTTTGAGCAAGCTCTAGGAGTTGGTGATAGACAGGGAAGCCTGGTGTGTTGCAGTCCATGGGGTCGCAAAGAGTCTGACATGACTGAGTGACTGAACTGAAATGACTGACCTACTCAAGAGCCAACCTGTGACCAAAAAGAGCTGTGTTGGAAGGGAAGTCCACACACTGCCTCCTTCATCAAGGGAATTTTACTGAAACAGGAGGGAAGAGGGCAGGGTACAACCTTTAAAAGAATGACATAACTGTAGGACATGACAAAAACTGTTTAGGACCAACAGGGTCCAAGATGGCAGGAGATTCGACTTCCACTAGACCTTGAGCCTAGTTCCACACTCATGGGAGTTTATTAGCATCTAAATAACACACCCATAGGTACCAATAGTTCTGAGGCTAACCGTCAAAGGCCAAAAAGTGGGTGGCCCAGCTGCTGGAATTTTCCACCCCTTCCCTGAAATAGTTGAAACAATCCTCCTACTCATTAGCCTATGAACTTACCGAGCACATAAAGACTAACCAAACCATACTTGGGGGCTGCTCTCACCTTCTGAGATGGCTCACACTCTGACTGTGGAGTGTGTTCCCCTCTAAATAAATCTCCTTCTTACCTCTCACTTTGTCATTGAATTCTTTCTGCAATGAGACATTAAGAACTGAGCTTCATTTAGTCCTGAGACCAGGTGTGTGTGTATGTGTGCACAGGCTTAGTTGGTCAGTAGTATCTGACTCTTTGCAACCCCATGTTCTGTAGCCCACCAGGCTCCTCTGTCCATGGGATTCTTCAGGCAAGAATACTGGAGTGAGTTGCCATTTCCTCTTCCAGGGCATCTTCCCTGACCCAGGGATCGAACCTGCATCTCCTGCATTGGCAGGCATATTCTTAACCACTGCACAACCTGGGAAACCTAGGTGTATGATCTCATCTAAAAGACAGTGAGTCCAAGTCCCAGTTTCAGTTTTGGTTGGGTTTGAGTGCTGGCTGATGGGTTCAAGTTCCAACTTGAATTGCACAGTTTCATTACTAACAAAGAAAGAACTGAACTAAATAGTGTGCTTAGTGACCCAGTCATTTTATATTCTTACCTCATCACAAACCAGTAACAGATTGGCCTAGACCAGCAGCTGGTGTGTGGTACATACTTCGACTACTGTAGCAAAGACCAATTAAGAGTTATTCAGCTTCACAGACAGAACAGCCTGGCCAGAGTCAGAAGGGCCTCCACAATAGAACAACTCCTCAGGATTCAGGCGACGTGGAGGGTGAGGGACCAGAAAGTCCAGCAATTCAGGGGCCAAGCTTATTTTAAATAAAGGGAGCATGCTTGCATGCTAAGTCACTTCAGTCGTGTCTATGGGATTCTATAGGCAAGAATGTTTGAGTGGGTTGCTGTGCCCTCCTCCAGTGAATCTCTCCAATCCAAGGATTGAACCCACGTCTCTTGAGACTCCTGCAGTGGCAGGGAGGCTCTTTACCACTTTGCCTATATGGGAAGCCTGAAGGGAGCATAGACAGAAAGAAAATTTCATTTCTGCCTTCAACTCAAGCTCATACCAGACCCCTATGAAGTCTTCCTGGAGCAAACATTCTGCAGAAATGTTTCTCTGAAAAAAAGGAAATGTGGGAAAAAAAAAAAAGGCTCAACCTAAAAGTTGAGAATTATACTTTATTTGGTGGACTTTCTGAGGACTTGAGCCTGGGAGGCAGCCTCTCAGGTAGCTCTGAAGGACTGATCCAAAGAGGTGAGTGAGGAGCTAGGTTATATAGGGATTTTTGCAACAAAGACGAGGTAGTTGGAATATCTGTTAATTATAGTTAATTAAAGAAAACCAGACATCTCAAATTAATGAATGTAGTTCTTTTCTACGTTTGGGAAGATGCAAGAGTCTGGGCTGATTGAAATCATTCCTTCCATACACACCTTAACTCTCTAGGGCCAGTATCCTGCATTTTCCATGCTGAGTTCTCTCAGGCTGCAATGCTAATGGCTTAGTGACAGCATCTTTTATTTGCTGATATGGCAGGTGACATTTTTCATCCACAGATTTCTTCCTTAACCTCAGAGGCCCAAGGTCCCCCTTCCTTCAAGGGAGATCTTGCATTTAAGAAGAGAAACAAGATAAAGCTCAACAGCGACACCTATGGGTCAGCCCCCTCAGGTTTGGGTCTTCAAACATTGTATTTCCTCTAACAGGGGCTCTGTATCAACCTAGAAGTGTGGGATGGGGAGGGAGATGAGAGAGAGGTTCAAGAGGGAGGGGATATATGGTATATCTATGGCTGATTCATGCAGAGGTTTGACAGAAAGCAACAAAATTCTGTAAAGCAATAATCCTTCAGTTAAAAAAAATTAATTAAAAAAAAATTGCAGTTCCTATCTGCTTTGTTGGGGCAATGGGGAGTGGGGAGGTTGGGTGTTCCCAGGTGGCGCTAGTGGTAAAGAACCTGCCTGCCAATGGAGGAGACGTAAGAGATGTGGGTTCAGTCCCCAGGTCAGGAGGACCTCCTAGAGGAGGAAATGGAAACCCACTCCAGTATTCTTGCCTGGAGAAACCCATGGACAGAGGAGCCTGCAAGCTACAGTCCATGGGGTCTCAAAGAGTTGGACATGACTGAAGCAACTTAACACACACATCTGCTTTGTCTGTTGAATAGTCGGAGGACTGAGAAAGTTTAGCTACTTTACAAAGAAAGAGAGGAGGAAAGAGGAGGGGTGAGCTGTCTTTGTTCACAGCCTTAGTCTCAGACTGGGCATCCAGCAACCATGCATATGGAAAGGATGGGGTTCCTGGGGTGGGGGCTGCCATGTATCTTCCTCTCTGTGGCTAGAAGTGCCATGTTTATGAACCCTTCCCTTTGAATTATGTATGGTCTTGCTAATAATTAATTTTTAAAATCCAAATCTCCCTGGAAAAGGACATAGTTAAGCTTGACTTCATTTTAAATCCAGAGGCTGAGTTAAGACTCATTTATTAACTGCTTTCCTCTGGGAACAAAGAGATTTGTTCAGTGGGTTTGATGCTGAAAACTTGGCCTCTCTGCACCAGGGCTGAATTGAATTTCAGAGATAGAGTTTTGGGTAAGGTAAAAAAGAATAGCTTCGTTGCTTTGTCAGACAAAGGGGGCCACAGTAGGCTCCTGTCCTGAAAAGTTGTGTGTCCCAATCCAGGAGGATATGTTGCAATGGTTCAAGAATGGGGCTGCTGATAAGATTATGGTATGTGCAAGGCCTGTACTCCTTTAATCTGAACTCAGGTGATCTTCTCTGGAATGAAGAATGCTAACATCTTCCATTTGTTGGGGGTTTTAGTTCTATAACTAAAGTTCTATAACTAAATTCTATAAGTAACTAAATAAATTCTATAAAATAACTAAATAATATATAAGTTCTATAATATAGTTCTATAACTATATTTGTTGTGGGTTTTAATTGTTCTTGGAGAAAAAGGTATGACCAACCTGGACAGAATATTAAAAACCAGAGACATTACTTTGCCAACAAAATCCCTCTGGTCAAAGCTATGGTTTTTACAGTAGTGATGTATGGATGTGAGAGTTGGACTATGAAGAAAGCTGAGTGCTCCAATTGATGTTTTTGCACTGTAGTGTTAGAGAAGACTCTTGAGAGTCCCTTGGATTGCAAGATCAAACCAGTCAATCCTAAAGGAAATCAACACTGAATATTCTTTGGAAGGACTGATGCTGAAGCTGAAACTCCAATACTTTGGCCATCTGTTGTGAAGAACTGACTTATTGGAAAAGACCCTGATGCTGGGAAAGATTGAAAGCAGGAAGAGAAGGGGACAACAGAGGATGAGATGGCTGGATGGCATCACCGACTCAATGGACATGAGTTTGAGCAAGCTCCGGGAGTTGGTGATGGACAGGGAAGCCTGGTGTCCTGCAGTCCATGGGGTCTCAAAGAGTTGGATACAACCGAGACTGTGTGACTGAACTGAAATGAACTTAGTTCTTAAAAACCTTAAAGGTTTTTTTAATGCATGTTTTATGTATCCCTTGAGGTGGAACCAGGACCCTGCCCCAAGCCTTCACTATTGTTTCTTGACTGCTCCTCCCTTGTCTCTGCACCCCCTACCTTCCCTGATTAGTAACTGTTCAAATTTGCCCTTTGGAACTCAGGGAAGGTCATGGAGGTTGGAGTCTGTTCTCTATAAATAAGAAATGGGGGAGAGAAACATGCTTCCATGCCCAGGAACCCCACAGGGTCCCGCTTGGTTTCAGGTTCACAGACCCTCTGAGACAACCTCTGAGGATCTGCTGTATGCTAATGAGGAGGATTTTTTTCCTCTCCCAGAATACCTAAGTTTGTTTTTCAAAGCTGACAAGAAGAAAAAGCACACACAGGAATAAGCCCAAGATGGTGGAGGAATAGGTGGGGAGACCACTTTCTCCCCCACAAATTCATCAAAGATCAATTGAATGCTGAGCAACTTCCATAAAACAACTTCTGAATGCTGGTGGTGAACACCAGGCACCCAGAAAGGCAGCCCATTGTCTTCAAAAGGAGATAGGACAAAATACAGAAGACAAAAAGAGAGACAAAAGAATTAGGGACGGAGGCCCGTCCAAGGCAGGGAGTCATGAAGGAGGAGGAGTTTCCAAACAGTAGGAAACCCTCTCACAGGTGGGTCTGCGGGCAGTTTTGGAATCTCAGAGGGCAACATAACCGGAAGAAAAAAAAAAGAAACCCACAGAATACGTGCCTAACCACAACTGGCGGCTGAGAAGTAGCCCAAATGCTTGCATCAGCCACCAGCGAGCAGGGGCTGGACAGGAAGGTGGGGGCTGCATAATTGGTGCTTAGGGTAAGGACCCAGCCTGAATGTCCTGAGGACAATCTGAGGGAGCTAACCTGAGATAACTTTCCCACGAAAGGCTCTAACTCACAGCCTGGCCAGCTCACAGAACAAAGGATTGAGCGAATACCAAAGGAGAGCTGGTCAGCTGCGGACAGGTCCCTCCCTGCTGCCAGAGGCAGAGAAGCAGGCGGGTGACAGCCAGAGCCGGAAGGCAAGGGGCTGCTCCATTCTCGACCCCAGAGATTGGCATCCTCCACCAAACTGTGAGCAGGCTCCCAGTTGCTAACCTCATCTTCCTGGGATCCTGGATGGTTGACATCTGCCAGGAGGGTCTCAGCTTGAGATCAGCTCCCCAGAGACACACAGCACACCTGAGATGGTGCACTTGCAGCGCACCCGGGAAACCAAGTGTCTGGGACCGGGGAGGTGATTCAGATGCACGGCCCACCTGGGACAGTGCGCTCACCACGCACCCGGTTCCCTGAGCTGCTAGGACCTGGGAAGGGTACAAACACACACCCAGCCGAGTCTGTGCTCCTGTGGAGTACCCGAGAACCTGAACCTGAGCAGCTTAGACCTGGGAAGTACATGAAACACAAGGCCCGCTTTGGACAGTGCCCCTGCTGAGCAACCTGGAGCCTGAGCAGTGTAGACCCGGGAAGCACATACCGCCTGGAGCTGGGGCAAACCCAGTGTGGTCCATACACTGCGAGCACTCCCCACACATGCCAGTGATATTTGTTTGCAGCGTTCCTCCCTCCCCACAACACAACTGAACCAGCGAGCCTAAATAAGTGACCACCTTTGCCCCTTGTGTCAGGGCAGAAATTAGATACTGAAGAGACTTCCAGAGGAAGCCAAAATAATCAAAGAAGAGGGAACCGCTCTGGAAGTGACAGGTGCAACAGATTAAAACTCTGTAGTTAGCATGGACTAAGCATCGGAGCGGGCCTATAGACTTTGAGAACAAGTACAAGCTGAAACAAGGAACTATCTGAAAAAGAGCTGACCCCACACTGCCCAAAGAGCTCCAGAGAAATTTGTAGATATATTTTTCACTATCATCACTTTTTAATTTTTAAAAAAATTTAAGTCCTTTATTACGCCTTTAATTTTCATCATTATAACCACTATTACCTTGCAAAAAAAAAGACCTTATTTTTAAAGCAAATTTCATATATATATATTTTTTATAATTTTGTGATTGACTTTGTTTTGTATTTTTAATATTGTATTTTTGAGAGTCTAACCTCTGCTCTAGATTTTTAATCTTTGCTTTTTTGAGTTTCTTATCAATTTTGTACCTTTGGGAATCTAATGTCCAGTATCCATTTTCAATTAGGGGTGTGATTACTGGCTTAACTTCTCTTTCCCTTTTTGACCCTCCCTTTTCTCTCACAGATCACCTCTATCTCCTCCCTCCCTCTTCTCTTCTCTACTTAACTCTGTGAATCTCTCTGGGTGTTCCAGACTATGGAGAACACTTAGGGAATTGATTACTGGTTAGACTGATCTCTCCCCTTTTGACTCCCCCTCTTCTCCTCCTGGTCACCTCTATCTCCCTTCTCCCTTTTCTCTTCTCCATATAACTCTGTGAACCTCTCTGGGTGTCCCTCACTGTGGAAAATTTTTTCACCATTAACCTAGAGGTCTTATCATCTGTGCTGTATGAATGGAGATGTCTTGAAGCTACTGTAAGAATAAGACTGAAAGCCAGAGGCAGAAGGCTTAACTCCAAAACTTGAGAACATCAGAGAACTCCTGATTCCAGGGAACATTAATAGACAAGAACTCATCCAAAAGCCTCCATACCTACACTGAAACCAAGTTCTACCCAAGAGCCAACAAGTTCCAGAGCAAGACATACCATGCTAATTCTCCAGCAAAGAGGAACACAGCCACGAGCATTAAAAGACAGGATGCCCAAAGCCATGCCAAACCCATAGACACCCCAACACTCACTACTGGGCATTTCATTGCACTTCAGAGAGAAGAGATTCAGCTCCACCCACCAGAACACAGACGCAAACTCTCCTAACCAGGAAATCTTGACAAACCACTAGTCCAAACCCACCTGCAGGGAGCAGGCTCCACAATAAACAGGAACCAAGAATTTTCAGCCTACAGAAAGGGCACCCCAAACACAGCAATATAAACAAGATGAAAAGGCAGAGAAATATTCAGCAGGTAAATGAACATGATAAATGCCCACCAAACCAAAGAGGAGGAGATAGGCAGTCTACCTGAAAATGAATTCAGAATAATGATAGTACAGATGATCCAAAATCTTGAAAACAAAATGGAGTTACAGATAAATAGACTAGAGACAAGGATTGAGAAGATGCAAGAAATGTTTAACAAGGACCTAGAAGCAACAGTTAGAAATGGACGTGGAACAACAGACTGGTTCCAAATAGGAAAAGGAGTATTTCAAGGCTATATATTGTCACCCTGCTTATTTTTTCTTATATGCAGAGTACACCATGAGAAATGCTGGGCTGGATGAAGCACAAGCTGGAATCAAGATTGCCGGGAGAAATATCAATAACCTCAGATATGCAGATGACACCACCCTTATGGCAGAAAGCAAAGAGGGACTACAGAGCCTCCTGATGAAAGTGAAAGAGGAGAGTGAAAAAGTTGGCTTAAAGCTCAACATTGAGAAAACTAAGATCATGGCATCAGGTCCCATCACGTCATGGCAAATAGATGGGGAAACAATGTAAACAGTGAGAGACTTTATTTTCTTGGGCTCCAAAATCTCTGCAGGTGGTGACTGCAGCCATGAAATTAAAAGACGCTTACTCCTTGGAAGGAAAGTTATGACCAACCTAGACACCATATTAAAAAGCAGAGACATTACTTTGCCAACAAAGGTCTGTCTCATCAAAATTATAGTTTCTCCAGTAGTCATGTATATATGTGAGAGTTAGACTATAAAGAAAGCTGAGTGCTGAAGAATTGATGATTTTGAACTGTGGTATTAGAGAAGACTCTTGAGAGTCTCTTGGACTGCAAGGAAATCAAACCTGTCAATCCTAAAGGAAATCAGTCCTGAATATTCATTGGAAGGACTGATGTTGAAGCTGAAATTCCAATACTTTGGCAACTTGATGTGAAGAACTGATTCATTTGAAAAGACCCTGATGCTGGGAAATATTGAGGGCAGGACTAGAAGGGGACAACAGAAAATGAGATGGTTGGATGGCATCACTGACTCAATGGACATGAGTTTGAGTAAACTCTGGGAGTTGGTGATGGACAGGGAGGCCTGGTGTGCTCTGCAGTTCATGGGGTTGCAAACAGTTGATCACAACTGAGAGACTGAAGTGAACTGCGAAGAAATAAAGAAGAGTCAGTCAATAATGAATAATGCAATAAATGAGATCAAAAGCACTCTGGAGGGAGCCAACAGTAGAATAACTGAGACAGAAAATAGGATAAGTGAGGTGGAAGATAGGATAGTGGAAATAAATGAAGCAGAGAGGAAAACAAAACAAAAAAAAAAGAATTAAAAGAAATGAAGACAACTTCAGAGACCTCTCAGTTCAGTTCAGCTCAGTCGCTCAGTCATGTCCAACTCTTTGCGACCCCATGAATCACAGCATGCCAGGCCTCCCTGTCCATCACCAACTCCTGGAGTTCACTCAGACTCATGTCTGTCGAGTCAGTGATGCCATCCAGCCATCTCATCCTCTGTTGTCCCCTTTTCCTCCTGCCCCCAATCCCTCCCAGCATCAGAGTCTTTTCCAATGAGTCAACTCTACGCATGAGGTGGCCAAAGTACTGGAGTTTCAGCTTCAGCATCATTCCCTCCAAAGAAATCCCAGGGTTGATCTCCTTCAGAATGGGCTGGTTGGAACTCTTTGCAGTCTAAGGGACTCTCAAGAATCTTCTCCAGCACCACAGTTCAAAAGCATCAATTCTTCGGCGCTTAATTTTTTTCACAGTCCAACTCTCACATCCATACATGACCACAGGAAAAACCATAGCCTTGACTAGACAGACCTTTGTTGGCAAAGTAATGTCTCTGCTTTTGAATATGCTATCTAGGTTGGTCATAACTTGGACAATGTTAAACACCCCGACATTCGAATCATAGGAGTCTCAGAAGAAGAAGACAAAAGAAAGAGCATGATAAAACACTTGAGGAGGTAATAATTGAAAACTTCTCTAAAATGGGGAAGGAAATAGCCACCCAAGTCCAAGAAACCCAGAGTTCCAAACAAGATAAACCCAAGGCAAAACACCCCAAGACACATATAAATCAAACTACTGAAGATCAAACACAAAGAACAAATATTGAAAGCAGCAAGGGAAACACAACAAATAACAAACAAATGGGTCCCCATAAGGATAACAGCTGATCTTTGTATAGAAACTCTTCAGGCCAGAAGGAAATGGCAAATGATTAAAGAGAAAATCCTACAACCCAAATTACTGTACCCAGCAAAGATCTCATTCAAATATGAAGGAGAGATCAAAAGCTTTACAGACAAGCAAAAGCTGTGAGAATTCAGCAAACCAGCTCTTCAAAAATGCTAAATTATCTACTCTAGACAGGAAACACAGAAAAGGTTTATAAACTCGAACCCCAAACAACAAAGTAAATGGCAATGGGATCATACTTATCAATAATTACCTTAAATGTAAATCGGTTGAATGCCTCAATCAAAAGACAAAGACTGGCTGAATGGATACAAAAACAAGACCCCTGTATATGCCGTCTACAAGAGACCCCCTCAAGCCAAGGGACACATGCAGACTGAAAGTGAAGGGCTGGAAAAAGATACTTCATGCAAATGGAGACCAAAAGAAAGCAGGAACAGCAATACTCGTATCAGATAAAATAGACTTGGAAATAAAGGCTGTGAAAGGAGACAAAGAAGAACACTACATAATGATCAAAAGATCAATCCAAGAAGAAGATATAACAACTATAAATATATATGTACCCAACATAGGAGCACCTCAATACGTAGGGGAAATGCTAACAAATATGAAAGGGGAAATTAACAGTGACACGGTAACCGTGGGAGACTTTAATACCCCACTCACACCTATGGATAGATCAACTAAACAGACAATTAGCAAGGAAACACAAACTGTAAATGATACAATGGACCAGTTAGACCTGATTAATATCTATAGGCTATTTCACCCCCAAACAATGAATTTCACCTTTTATTCAAGTGCACACGGAACATTCTCCAGGATAGATCACATCCTGAGCCATAAATCTAGCCTTGGTAAATTCAAAAAAAATTGAAATCATTTCAAGCATCTTTTCTGATCACAGTGCAGTAAGATTAGATGTCAACTACAGGAAGAAACTATTAAAAATACAAACATATGGAGGCTAAATAACACACTTCTAAATAACCAACAAATCACAGAAGAAATAAAAAAGAAATCAAAATATGTATAGAAACAAATGAAAATGAATGCATGACAACCCAAAACCTATGGAATTCAGTAAAAGCAGTGCTAAAGGGAAACTTCATAGCAATACAAGCTTACCTCAAGAAACAAGAGAAAAATCAAATAAATAACCTAACTCTACACCTAAGGCAACTAGCAAAAGAAGAAATGAAGGCCCCCAGGGTTAGTAGAAGGAAAGAAATCATAAAAATTAGGGCAGAAATAAATGAAAAAGACACAAGGTTGACCATAGCAAAAATCAACAAAACTAAAAGATGATTCTTTGAGAACATAAATAAAATAGACAAACCATTAGCTAGACTCATCAAGAAAAAAGGGGAGAAGAATCAAATCAACAAAATTAGAAATGAAAATGGAGAAATCACAACAGACAACACAGAAATACAAAGGATCATAAGAGACTACTTACTATCAGCAACTATATGCCAATAAAATGGACAACGTGAAAAAAATGGACAAATCCTTGGAAAAAATATAACCTTCCAAAAGTGAACCAGGAAGAAACAGAAAATCTTAACAGACCCATCACAAGCTCAGAAATCAAAACTGTAATCAAAAATCTTTCAACAAAAAAAAGCCCAGGACCAGATGGCTTCACAGGTGAATTCTACCAAAAATTTAGAGAAGAGCTAATGCCATCCCTACTCAAACTCTTCCAGAAAATTGCAGAAGAAGGTAAACTCCCAAACTCATTCTATGAGGCCACCATCACCTTAATACCAAAACCAGAGAAAGATGCCACAGAAAAAGAAAACTACAGGCCAATATCACTGATGAACATAGATTCAAAAATCCTCAACAAAATTCTAGCAAACAAAATCCAACAACATATTTGAAAGATCATACACCATGACCAAGTGGGCTTCATCCCAGGGATGCAAAGATTTTTATATTTGCAAATCACTCAATGTGATACATCACATTAACAAAATGAAAGATAAAAACCATATGATTATCTCAATAGATCCAAAGAAAGCCTGTGACAAAATTCAACATCCATTTATGTAAAAATCCTCCAGAAAGCAGGCATAGAAGGAACATACCTCAACATAATAAAAGCCATATATGATAAACCCACAGCAAACATTATTCTCAATGGATAAAAATCAAAAGCATTTCCCTTAAAGTCAGGAACAAGACAAGGGTGCCAATTCTCACCATTACTATTCAACATAGTTTTGGAAGTTTTAGTCACAGCAATCAGAGAAGAAAAAGAAATAAAAGGAATCCAGATTGGAAAAGAAAAACTCTCATTGTTTGCAGATGACGTGATCCTCTACATAGAAAACCCTAAAGACACCACCAGAAAATTATTAGGGCTAATCAATGAATATAGTCAAGTTTCAGGATATAAAATTAATACACAAAAATCCCTTGCATTCCTATACACTAACAACAAGACAACAGAAAGAGAAATTAAGGAAACAATCCCATTCATCACTGCGACGAAAAGAATAAAATACTTAGGGATAAATCTACCTAAAGAAACAAAAGACTTATACATAGAAAACTATAAAACACTGATGAAGGAAATCAAAGATGACACAAATAGGTGGAGAAATATACCATGTTCATGGATCAGAAGAATCAATATAGTGAAAATGAGTATACTACCCAAAGCAATCTATAGATTCAATGCAATCCTTGTTAAGCTACCAATGATAATTTTCACAGAACTAGAACAAATAATTTCATAATTTGTATGGAAATCTAAAAAACCTCGAATAGCCAAAGCAATCTTGAGAAAGAAGAATAGAACTGGAGGAATCAACTTGCCTGACTCAGGCTATACTACAAAGCTACAGTTATCAAGACAGTATGGTACTGGCACAAAGACAGAAATATAGATCTTATTTAAATAAGATCTATGGAGCAAAATAGAAAGCCCAAAGATAAATTCACGCACCTATGGACACCTTATCTTTGACAAAAGAGGCAAAAATATACAATGGAGAAAAAACAGTCTCTTTAACAAGTGATGCTAACAAAACTGGTCAACCACCTGTAAAAGAATGAAACTAGAACACTTTCCAACACCATACACAAAAATAACTCAAAATGGATTAAAGATCTAAATGTCAGACCAGAAACTATAAAACTCGTAGAGGAAAACATAGGCAAAACACTCTGATGTAAATCATGGCAAGATTCTCTATGACCCATCTCCCAGAGTAATGGAAATAAAAGCAAAAATAAACAAATGAGACCTAATTAAACTTAAAAGCTTTTGCACAACGAAGGAAACTATAAGCAAGGTGAAAAGGCAGCCTTCAGAATGGGAGGAAAAAAATAGCAAATGAAGCAAAGAATTCATGACAAAGAATTAATCTCAAAAAGTGACAAAGAATTAATCTCAAAAATATAAAGGCAGCTCATGCAGCTCAATTCCAGAAAAATAAATGACCCAATGAAAAAAAACGGGCCAAAGAACTAAACAGACATTTCTCCAAAGAAGACATACAGATGGCTAACAAATATATGAAAAGATGCTCAACATCATTCACTCTTTATCAGAGAATTGCAAATCAAAACCACAATGAGGTACCATCTCATGCTGGTCAGAATGGCCACCATCAAAGTCTATAAACAATAAATGCTGGAGAGGGTGTGGAGAAAAGGAACCCTCTTACACTGTAGGTGGGAATGCAAACTGGTACAGCCACCATGGAGAACAGTGTGGAGATTCCTTAAAAAACTGGAAATAGAACTGCCATATGACCCAGCAATCCCACTTCTGGGCATACACATCGAGGAAACCAGAATTGAAATAGACACATGTACCCCAATGTTCATTGCAGCACTGTTTACAATAGCTAGGACATGGAAGCAACTGAGATGTCCATCAGTAGATGAATGGATAAGAAAGCTGTGGTACATATACACAATGGAATATTACTCAGCTATTAAAAAGAATGCATTTGAATCAGCTCTAATGAGGTGGATGAAACTGGAGCCTATTATACAGAGTGAAATAAGTCAGAAAGAAAAACACCAGTACAGTATATTAACATATATATATGGAATTTAGAAAGATGGTAGCAACAACCCTATGCATGAGACAGCAAAAGAGACACAGATATAAGGAACAGATTTTGGACTCTATGGGAGAAGGCAAGGGTGGGATGATTTGAGAAAATAGCACTGAAACATGTATATTACCATATCTGAAATGGATCACCAGTCCAAGTTTGGTGCACGAGCCAGGCACTCAAAGCTGGTGCACTGGGACAACCCAGAGGGATGGGATGGGGAGGGAGGTGGGAGGGTTTTGGGAAGGGGGACACATATACACCCTTGGATAATTCATGTCAATGTAGGGCACCACACATTTGTAAAGTAATTAGCCTCCGATTAAAATAAATATTTTTTAAAAAAGAAAAAGCACACACATTGAGTAGCTAATGCATATACTAGGCACTGTGTTAGCCTCATAGCATGCAATATGATCTCACTTCAAAGGTGAGGGGCAGAAAGGAGCAACCTGCTATATTCACTTGTTAAAGAAATATTTCCTGAGAGCATTCAACATACTGATTTTTTTTTAGGGTCTAGATACACAACAGTCAATGAAAGGAACAAAGCTATAACATTACATATACAAATCAACTTATTCTACAAATATTTAACAAATACCTACCTTATGCCCCAAATTCTGCTAATTGTTGGAGACACCAGAGTGAGCAAACCTCTGACCTCAAGACGCTGACAGTTCAACAGAGACTGACAAATGAAAAGACAACACCAAAAAGGTAAGAGTGCTCTGGGAACACCAGATAGGTAGATAATAGAGGGAAATGTACTTCTACCGCTGTCTGGTCAAAATATGAGTTACCTATATGCTTTGAGTGAAAGTGAAAGTTACCCAGGATCATCTGACTCTTTGCAACCCCATGGACTATACAGTCCATACTGGAGTGGGTAGCCTCTCCCTTCTCCAGGGGATCTTCCCAATGCAGGGATCAAACCCAGGTCTCCCACATTTCCAGGTGGATTCTTTACCAGCTGAGCCACAAGGGAAGCCCCATATGCTTTGAAGTTACAAATATAAAACGATCTCTCTGCTAATTTAGTCCCGTGCAGTATTCTGCCATTGATCTGGTTACATTTAGAACATAAACTTAGGTAAATAGTAATTAACTATGGCATCTCTATCTGTATATCTTCATTTCCCCCCTTCTGTTATAAAACAGTAATTATTTTTGCTATCAATACTGTTCATCTTCTTTTGTGGGAAAGCCCTGATACACTCATTGTTCAAGTCCCCTTCTTCAAGATACTGGGTTCCAGGTACTTTCCTGGTGATCCAGTGGTAAAGAATCTGACTGTCAATGCACAGGACACATGTTCTATCCCTGGTCCAGGAAGATCTCACATACTGCAGAGCAGCTAAGCCCATGCACCACAACTACTGAGCCCTGGCTCTGGAGTCCATGTGGCACAACTACTGAAGCTCACGCTCCCTAGAGGTCGTGCTCCACAACAAGAGAAGCCACTGCAATAAGAAGCCTGTGCACCACAACTAGAGAAAGCCCCCATGCAGCAATGAGGACTCTGACCGGCCAAATATAATTTCAAAAGGATATTGGATTCTGAATAGTTTTGGGTCCTCACTGCACAACTTACTATGAATTCCCCAAGGCAGCAAGGTCACTAACAGAGCATCATCCTTCTTAATTCAGCTTGGTCTGAAACTATTGGAAAGTCATCCCACTTTACATTCTCCTCAGGGACCCTCAGTGCCTGGCTCCAGTGATGGATCAGATCTGGGAAACAAGTGAAAGCTTTGCAGAAAAGTGAATCCTTAAGCTGGCTTTCAAGGGATGGGTAGGAGCTTATCAGGATGACAAAGTGTATTTTGGCCTCAGGGGGGAGAGGCGACTGAGACCAGGGATGGAGGGAAATGAGGGAAAACAGTCTCAACAGAAGTAAGAGCCTACATGATGGCCACAGCCACAGCCACGCAGCAAGTTGGGGGAGACACACATTTCTGAGTTCAGGAAGGGGAGAGAGTTATAGCAGGCAGGCTCAAAACTTCAGCTGCCACTGGTGCTGAAGGAATCCTTGGTGCTGAGTGAACTCTACCAAATTTTGTACCTGAAAGGAGCCACTGAGATTTTATCCAAAGGCATACAGGATAACATGCTGTATTAGGAAGGTTTGTTGTATTACGATAACAGTATTAACATTTCATTGTGCATGTATATGGCAGTTCATTGTCCCAGCAATTCAGACCTACTCTGTCTTCACTTGAAGAGTTGATTAATTTCCCTTTGGCAGTAACTTCTCTGACTCCCAAACTCTCTTATGCTGCAGTGGCCACATGTTTTCCTCTCAAGAGGTAGATATCTTTAAGGGCTTCCACAACAAATAGCTCCAAGGCTTAATGGTTTTGTAAGGCAAAGAGTCACCCACTTGATTTTTATCCGTCTTATGAACTTTGACTTTTTGGATGTGAATTAAAAAGCAGTGAAGTCATGTTCTCTGGTTTCAAAAGTCAATTATACATGTAAAATCTGTGCCTCTGTCCTAAACCACTTAGCAGACTTGTTATATTGCATGCTTTCAGTGAGCAGACCTGATCTTTATCTTAAAGGATCTTTTTTTGGATAAAAGAATTAATCTAGACTGATGAATGAAATTGTTTAGTCTGTCTCACTCTGGTGGGTTTAGTTTCTAAGATACTGAAACTTAGGCTTGTGTGCGTATGCTCAGTTGCTGAGTCATGCCTGACTCTTTGTGACCCCATGGATTGTAGCCTGTCAGGCTCCTCTGTACAAAGGATTTTTCCAGGAAAGAATACTGGAGTGGGTTGCTGTTTCCTACTTAGGCTGGGTTATGCCTATTTACTACTTTTGTTTTTCTTTCAAAAGCCCAGTGACTGCCAAATAGGTGGATTTTGGCAACTAATAGATTTCAGGCAATTCTAAATGATTTGATAAAAGGTTTTTCAGACATCTGGGGAGATCATGCTCAGTATTGACAAATGAGGGCCATTCTCACTTCAGGAGGAGCCCACAGGAGCCTGGCCACAGTCTAGATGCTCACTGGTACTTGTAGAGTAAACATAGACTTCCACAAATCACTATTTGTGTTCTAACAGTCTTTCTTTAATGATGAAGGAATGTACTATAATTAGATAATCAAGTGCTGGGGTCCAGCCCTGGTGGATCCAGGGAATTCGAAGCGTGGACAGCGTTGGTGAGGAAAGACTTATTTATTTATTAATATAAGATTAGATTAAGAAACAGTAGTATAGTAGGAAAATTAAGTGGAGAAAGAATGCTGAATAACTTGGCTTACAGGGAAGGCCAATAAAGTTCCAGACAAGGAGCTTGCACTATCTACGTTGGGCCACCGGTGCCCACTTGAATATCTAAGGATGCCCCTTCTTGGGCTCCCTTTCGCGCAGGTCTTAAAAGCCAGGGCAAGTAAGTAGACTTAGTGAGCCGCCCCGCTCCAGATGGGAATTCAGCCTGAAATTAGAGTAAAGAGGAGACACGGGGGAAACCAGTCCAGCGACTGGCTCCATCCTCTATTGTTCAGAAGGCCTTTCATACTTTTGATAAAACATGGAGATCAATGGGTAACACAAAGTTATGCAGCATTAGCAGTCCGGACTCATCAAAACCAGGCTTTTCTCTCTGCATACCTAATTGTATATACAAGTCTTAGGTAATTTACATCATCTTCCAGCCAAAAGGGCCAATTAACATTTTACAGCCTTTTTTTCTGATAAGCGTTTGTCAACCAGAAGACTTATTTGTGTTGATCTTCCCAAAGTCTGGTGCCATTCTCAGAAAGCACTAAATAAAGTTACATTCTTACATAGCAAGGACAGAAGAGGAGTGCAGTGATATATAACAAAGAGAAAAGTAATTAACTCAAAAGTCTAGTGTTGCTAACATCAAAATTACTATATATCTTTTTCCATATCCCGTTTACATTGATTATCATCCTCCCAGGTGCCTAAAAGATAAAGAATATGGAGGCCTGGTAGCAATCATTGAGTCAACAGTGAAAACCCGTCACCAATATGATTTTTAACTCTTTAGAAAAGGCTCTGTATCTTTAAGATGCTTTTAAGCTTTGTGCCTCTCGCGGTTGGGGGGCTGTAAGCAATTCAGAAGCTGTAAGAGGTCCGGGGGAACCTGTTAGGCAAGCTAGAGAGTTATGGGGGGGGGGTTAACTGAAACATCCCTTTCAAATGCAGAAGGCTAAAGGCCTGATTTGACTTTTTCCAGAGAATATTAGAAGAGTGGAAAAGCAGGCAGATTCTTATTTTTGGGGGGGTGGGGGGATGCTCAGGAAATTCCAGGGGGAAAACCTGAGGTCTGATTAGCCTTGCCATCAGAGCTCTGCCGCATGACCTTGTCACGGGTGGAATTCCTCACGCTGGCTCCCGGCAATCAAGGAAAGGAAATACTGTGAATCAAGACAAAGACATACCACATTATCTTGGTCTTCAGCTAAAATTTGAGTCTTCGTTTTAAATTTTAAAAGAATTTTTTTTAAAAAATAAAGGATAAAGGTGATGAGAGTGCAGGTATAAGGATCAAGGGAGAGGTAAATGGAGCAGGAACAGATAAGACTGAAGACTGGACAAGAGAAAGAGACAGCAGGAAGATAAAGGTGAGGCTTCTGGGACGATAGGACTGCCAGCCACTACACAATATGAAGCTTAAACCTCTATGGCTCTCATTAATCTCTTGTCAGTGAGAATTTGCTGATGCAGGGACTGCATGGTGTGATGCAAGCCTCTCCCACCTCTTCTTGTCATTTTTCAAGGTGAGTCACTGCCAACCGGAGGGAGCAGGTCTCACAACCTGAGAGGAGTGATGCTGTAGCTGCCCACTGTCCACTCCCTCAGAAGGATAGGACAGGAGTAAGCAGGGACAGAGAGAGGAGAAGACAGAGGGAGGAGAAATAGAGAGCTATCAGGAGTGGGAGAAACAAAGGGAGGGGAAAGCATTTCATGAGTGAGGGTCCTGAGGCTTCCTGGGGCTGGGAAGGCAGCCTTAACAAACACGGTGATGCTGAAACCAGAGGCTCAAGTGGCCACTTGTCACCCAAGCGGAAGCTGAGTTCAGTGGTCCCAGAGGTGCCCAAACCCTCTTCCCAGAAAGGGACAACTGCCCCACATTGAGTGCCATAAATCAGACACCGGCCAGGGTTCCTGGCCTTCCCTAATATATAGAAATTGACTAGAGGCCAGACAAGAAATTCAAGCAAGGCTTTATTGGGGTCTCTGCTGCAGCAGAGGGGAGCAAGAACAAACAAAAGGTTTGTTTGATGTTAGCCGTGGGTTTATCATAAATGATCTTTATTATGTTGAGATGTGTTCCCTCTATATTAACCTTAATGAGAGGTTTTTTTTTCTGATGAGAGTTTTTATCATAAATGGATATTGAGTTTTGTCAAATATATTCTTCTGTATTTACTGAGATGATCATGTCATTTTTAGTCTTTCTTTTGTTAATGTGGTGTATCACATTGAGTTATTTGTGAATGTTGAACCATCCTTGCATTCTGGGATAAATCCCACTTGATCATGGTATATGATCCTTTTCATATTTTGTTGAAATCAGTTTGCTAATATTTTGTTGAGAATTTTTCATCTATGTTCATCAGATATGTTTGCTTGCAATTTTCCATTATGTATTGTCCTTGACTGGTTTTGGTATCAGGTGGCCTCATAGAATGAATGTGAGAGTGCTCCCAGCACCTCACTTTGGGGGAATAGCTTGAGAAGGATAGGAATTTGCTCTTCTTTATACATTTAGTAGAATTCCCCTGTGAAGCCATCTGGTTCTGGACTTTTGCTTGCTGAGATTTTTTTTTTTTAATTACAAATTCAATTTTGCTGCTTATGATAGGTCTGTTCATGTTTTCTTCTTCTTCCTCATTCAGTCTTGGAAGATTGTAATGTTTCTAGAAATTTGTCTATTTCTCATAGGTTGTCCAATTTGTTGGCATTTAACTGTAGCGGTCTCTTATGACTCTTTTGCTTTTACATGATATCAGTTGTTATTTCTCCTCTTTTATTTATTTTGTTTATTTAGGTCCTCTCTCATTTTTTTTTTTTCTAGATGAGCCTGGCTAGATATTTAACAGTTTTGTTTGACTTTTCAAAAAAGCCAGCTCTTGGTTTCACTGAACCAGATGGCGTCACAGTACCTTTCCTTAATGATCTATAATAGCAACTGTTTTGTAGGTTATTGCTCTTATTAGCCTCTCCTATCTCTTTGAAATCACCTCTCTTCCAGATCAGAAGGTATACAGCCAGTGGTTATACTAATCAAGTGCTCTGCACACTTCAAGGTTTTGGGAGTTCTTACATCTTCTTTGAGGAAAACAAATTTTTTCCCTTTAAAAAATATTGTGTTTCTCCCCCATCTCTATTTCTGTATTTAAATTGGAATAAATCTTTGTTCAGAAACAATTTTGTCAATTTTACCCCACCACTTGAGCCAAGTGGAAAAATCCTAGGGAGCGATAAATCCAAACTTGACCTTTCCTTGTGTGCATGCTCTTCTTGTATCTCTCATTCCCACATGTGATTATATTTTCCAGCCTCCTCAATAGTTCCTTCATGGCCAGAAAAGACACAGCCAGACTTTGTAGTGTTATGGGTGATGGTCTGATAAGCACCCAGAGACTGTTCTTCCATAAATGACAGCATCAAAGAAGCCACTGTCGAGAGATATTTTTGGTAATGCTGTTTTTAGGAAATGCTAGGAAAATGCTTCCTATGGTAACTTACTAGCATGAAGGAAATCACCAAAAAACTTTCATACGTCATGGCAATTTTCAGACGATTAAGTAGATTTGAAATTTACCTACCTGCTTAAGACAATTTCAAAATGCCTTTATTAAAGATCTAATTGTAGTTGTGTACAATTAATCATCACTGGAGAATTTTTCTATTATTCTTCTCTTATCTAGGTAATTGATTTGAACTACTTGAGTCTTCCCTACCAGTGACAGCTGGTAAAGAATCTGCCTGCAATGTGGGAGACCTGGGTTTGATCCCTGTGTTGGGAAGATTTCCCTGGAGAAGGGATCAGCTACCCACTCCAGTATTCTGGCCTGGAGAATTCCATGGATTGTATAGTCCATGGGGCAGCAAAGAGTCGGACATGACTAAGCAACTTTCACTTTTCACTCACTTGAGTTCATATGCTTGAGTAGTATCCCAAGTTGATAGAAGCTTGGAAAAAATTCTGGCCCAAGAGGCAAGAAACAAGAAAAACTGGGAAATAAACTCTTTGTGTAGTTGAGTAAACAAGACAGTTGAGAAGAATTCTGTGTTGGATATTATCCACTGGCAGCCAGCAACATTCCCACTCCTTCCTGTAGCCTCTCCTGTCTTACAGCAGCTGGATGTTTGGGAGTTGTGTTCTCTAGACTCTTGACAGCAGAGTTCTAAATATGGTTTTACCAGTGAGGTTGACTCATGCTAGCTTTAGGAATGAGAAGTTTAAACCGATTCCACTCTATCCATCAGAAGGCATGGACATATGGGTTCTGTATAGATCAGTGTCTTTGCCTGAGATTCCTGATCAGTTCTGTCTCCTGCTGGTCATCTACTCAGGACATTGGTAGAGGTTTTCTACAGATTTCTGGCCAATAGGTGACAAAGGCTATGCCCTGGCTGTAACCACGCTGGTGGTGGTAGACCTGAAATATCGTGTCGTTTCCTCACTTTCACTTCTGCTGCCCTTCCAACAGTTTTCTAAACATCTAATCCCCTTTATTAAGTCCTTTTCTACTTGAAAATTTTCAGTGGCTTATGTTCCTTCCTTATCTTGACAGAGAGATTTTATTTAAATTATTTCTCATTTTATTTGACATTTCAAGGGTCAAATGTTAGCACTTTTATCATACATTATTAAAAGACAACCTAAATTGCTTGGAATTAATCTCATGCTGTTTGCTCTTGCAAACCAAACATTTTACTTATGAAAAGCCCTTTTCGATTATTTTACTGTAACTCGGTGGTTCATTATAAGATTAAGTTCTCCAAGAATTCCTTCACTGACCGATAGATCCCTATTTGCTAAGGATGATAATTTTAAAGCAGTGGTTCCCAAAAGGGTTAGGGAATCCCCCACCCGGCCCCCCGGGAGACACCTGGGGACGCTGTTGTCAAATTGTGGGGGAGTGTGCTATAGGTATCTAATGGTGCTGCTAGCCATCCTACAATGCACGGAAATGACCCCCCACACACACCCTGCCATCAACAAAGACTCATCAGATCCAGACTCTCAATTGTACTAAGGCTGAAAAATTTTAAACAGAGGATGTGTGTACATGCTAAGTTGTTTCAGTTGTGTCTGACTCTTTGCAACCCTATCGACTGTAGCCCACCAGGCTCCTCTGTCCATGGAATTCTCCAGGCAAGAATACTGAAATGGGTTGCTGTACCCTCCCTTCCTGCAATTACACATCTGTTGATTCTAAGCTAGGACTCCTCTGTTGACTTTTACTGTACCCTTCAAATGATTCATTTCCTTCTTGCTTTACATCTGATAAAGCACAACACTTTGGCTCCCTCTGATTCCTGCAATGTCTGCTCCTTATCCATGTAGCCTGTTCTCCTGTGAGGACCTAGTTCTCATCAAGTATTCCATGGACCATGTCTCCATGTATCCTCGAGATGTGCTAACTGGCTGTGAGCAGCTGTCAGAGTCATCCATGTGGACAAAACAGAAGGAGAACTTCATTCATTTCTGTGTACAGGATCACGGAATTACAGGAGAGGGAATGTCTAAACATACATTCCCCCTGCTGCTGCTAAGTCACTTCCATCGTGTCCAACTCTGTGCGACCCCATAGACGGTAGCCCACCAGGCTCCCCCGTCCCTGGGATTCTCCAGGCAAGAACACTGGAGTGGGTTACCATTCCCTTCTCCAGTGCATGAAAGTGAAAAGTGAAAGTGAAGTCGCTCAGTCGTGTCCGACTCTTAGTGACTCCATGGACTGCAGCCCACCAGGCTCCTCCATCCATGGGATTTTCCAGGCAAGAGTACTGGAGTGGGGATCCATTGCCTTCTCCACTAGCTATGAGGAAACTGAAATCCAGAGAGGTAAATGTACTCCCCCAGAGCTATCCATTTCTAAATTGCTAAAATTCTCTCTGCTAGCAGTCACAGGGAGGCTTCCCTGGTAACTCAGGTGGTAAAGAATCCACCTGCAATGCAGGAGAGCCTGATTTGATTCCTGGGTCAGGAATCTTATCCCCTGGAGAAGGGATAAGATATCCACTCCAGTACTCTTGGGCTTCACTGGTAGCTCAGACAGTAAAGAATCCGCCTGCAATCTGGGAGACCTGAATTCAGTTCCTGGTTTGGCAGCCCACTCCAGTATTCTTGCCTGGAGAATCCCCAGGGACAGAGGACCCTGGTGGGCTACATTCCACGGGGTCACAAAGAGTCAGATACGACTGAATGACTAAGCACAGCACAGCATTCACAGGACTTAGAAAAGCTCTCACCTTATTCCAAGACAGAATGTTTCTGAAGAGAAGACTTAACTAAAGATGGAAAAAATATTCTGTTCAATGCCAAGCCCATTTGTCACTTCTCAAGATCATTTATGCTCCCAACACATCTTAACTTGGGATTAACCCAGTTTTGAGAGGGAGGTTTTCAGTACTCTTTGGATTAAATTCACTTCTCCCCCGAGGAGAATGACAGCGAATAAGCGTTAGCTCCAGAGGCTTGCCGTGCTTAATTCAGACCTGGCTTGTTCCTTCTCCAAGAGGATCTGTAAGAACTCATTAGTCAACATTACTCCTGCTTGAGTTTCAGTCTTGCTAATAATATGTTTTTAAAATGGAAACAAACACCTAAGAGTGGGAAAGAGATAAAATAAGTTTTAATATATCAATATGATGATCAGATATGCTGGTATGAAAAAAGGTATTGCAGAATATTTATTGGCACAAAAAATATCCGTAATATATTAAAGGAAAAAAGAAAACAGATGATCAAAGGACATGTAGTGTGATCCCAATTCTGATTTAAAAATAGTATGTATACTATGGGAAAAAGTAAGGTTTTTCCCCCTCTGCACTTTTCAGAACTTTTCAAATTTCCTGAAAGGAAGCATTTGTAATTTTAAAGGAACCTATGACTAGCCATGTTAGCATGAAAAAGACCCAAAAAATAGGACTGAAAAGGGATACAGACCTTTGCAATCAAAAGCCCATTGAGGTCCTTTAAGGCTATAGTTTCCATGGAAAGGAGAGAAGCCAGATTTGTAAGGAATCCTAAAGACAGCAATTAAGAAGTGGGAGAGTGACCCCACACTACAGATCCATACCTAAGAGAAACAGTGAAATGGGGAAAAGAAAGATCATGGCTAAAGACGAAGAATAGGATGATAAATGGGATACATAGGTCCAACAGGATGATACATTTTATTTTTCTAAGAGGCAACAAAATTCACTCACCAAAACATTTTCTTTTTCTTTTTTAGGATAGAGAAGGAACATATATTAGTCAAGATTCTTCGGCAAAGCAAAACCATTACTATATATATACACTCTATCTATCTATTTAATTTATCATCTATCTATGAAGAAACACCCGGAATAATGTTTGGCCAAACATCTGGGTACCTTGTGACCCAATCAAACTGATGCATGAAATTAACCACCACAGTCTCAAGGGATGGAAAGAAACTGAATATGAGAAGAAGGACCTGACTCAGAACAGAGTTCTGACAGGCAAGGGGAATTACAGCGGTGAGAAGTGAGCGGTGCAATTGTGCAGAGGAGGTCTTCCCAGAGGTGAGCTGAGCAGAGAGGCAATCATGGCATGTTCAAGGAAAATGAAAGGTTTCAAAATAAAAAAAGGCCTCACTTTTATGGATGTGAGCTCACTGGACTCATTTCTCTAAAGTATAAATATATATATATTTTTACTACTCATTTGCAAATTTGCTACCGCAATCACAAATTAACTGTTACATTTTTTAAAATTGTATTCAATCTCTGAAAATGCGAAAGAAAAAAAATATATTATCCATCTCCTTGAGGCAGTCCTAGATTGTCATTTTCATTAAATTTTATTTAAATTAAATGTATTTATTTAATTAAACATCTTTTTACAGCAGAAGCCTGAGTGTTCTGTTGAAATTCATCCCTTGAGCAGAGTTCATAAATGATGACTCCAGCTTTGTGACCCTTGCTACCACGCAGAAAGTGACTACATAACAAGAATCTACAAAGATGTGAAAATTGTTATTTGGGAAGAGCAACTCCGAAGCATCCTATACAAGAGAGAAATTTCATAAGGAAGCCAAATGTATAGAATTCTATCGAGTTATTCACATATAGCTGAAATATAGCTGAGCATTTTGCTCCAAACCTGCAGAATCTCTTTAGCAATTCGTCTTAACAGTCTCCTCTCCTTTATATATTTAGAATCATTTAAGACTCCTGCTGCACTGAATGGGAAATTCTGCGCATCTAGTTTTCTGAAGAGAATAATTTGTCACATTTGAACACTTGACCCAAGTTATAAGCATAAGCATAACACGCTTCTGCAGGTGTATGCTGACTGTTCACTCTGCCCGGTTTGCCTTCTGCTTATCCCAGTTCATGAGGCGTAGTCTCACAGAAGCGCCTGCAGTTTCCAGGCTAAGACACTCCGGATGGCTTAAGTAAAAGGGGAATATTTTAGATCACCCCAAGCCAAAATCCTTGATATAAGGCTAACTTTGGACACGGCTACATTCAGACCTCCAACAGCACAGGACTGTATTATGTTCACACCTTGGCTCTACCTACCCTGAAAGCAGAATTCTGTTTTCAGCCAGTGTCTGATGATGGTGAGACCCTTAGGATTTCAGGCATTTGATTCAATTCTGCCTATGCTGGAGATAGACAGTTGGAGATCTGGCCTAGTTTTGTTGCTGTTGTTGATCAGTCCTGTCCTACTCTTTGGAACCCCATGGACTGCAGCACACCAGGCCTCCCTGTCCCTCAACATCTCCCAGAGTTTGCACAAGTTCATGTCCATTGAATTGGTGATGCTAGCTTACAGCTATAAAACTCCATTCTCATCTCCCTATTTGGAACAGATGTATATAAAAAAGATCACTTTATAAAGATCAGCCTTGTGTAGCACAGGAAAGTATATTCAATATCCTGTAATAAACCATAATGGAAGAGAATATGAAGAAGAATACATATATATATATAACGAAGTCACTTTGCTGTACAAGAGAAAGTAACACAACATTGTAAATCAACTATATTTCAATAAAATAAAAAATAAAGATCATCTTCTTGTTCCTCATTTTCCTTTGCTTCCTTCATCTTTCAGATACCCTTCAAATCACAACCATTGCTTTTCCTTTTTCTCCTAAGGGTGTAAATTTGGTTGCAATTCATCAAATAATCGAGCAAGGTGTGTTCCTTGTCTGTGAAATTATGTGTATATAGTGCCACCTAGTGTCCAGATAGCAGAAAATCTAACTCAAACAATGCAAACAAGAGGCCTTCCGTGGCTCAGAAGGTAAAGCTAAAGCGTCTGTCTACAATGTGCGATATCCGTGTTCAATTCCTGGGTTGGGAAGATCCCCTGGAAAAGGAAATGGCAATCCACTCCAGTACTATTGCCTGGAAAATCCCATGGACAGAGGAGCCTGGTAGGCTACAGTCCATGGTGTAGCAAAAAGTCGGACACGACTGAGTGATTTCACTTTCACTTTCATGCTGAAGCTCCAATATTCTGGCCACTTGATGCGAACAGCCGACTCATTGGAAAAGACCCTGATGCAGAGAAAGATTGAAGGCAGAAAGAGAAGAAGGCGACAGAGGATAAGATGGTTGGACGGCATCACTGATTTAATGGATATGAACTTGGGCAAACTCCGGGAGCTGGTGAGGGACACAGAGGCCTAGCAGTGCAGCAATCTGCCGGGTTGCAAAGAGCTAGACACAACTCGGGGACTGAACAACAACAATGCTGAATTTGGGCAAAACACAGATTGGAGGAAAAATTACTACCAACTCCACTGATCTGTATTATGTTTACACCTGTTTCAGCGAAAAAGACTTGGCTTATTGAAAAATTCAATACTTGAGCCTTAAGATGCAGAAATTTTGCCAGATTTTAGAGCTTTTACACATCAAATGACTCATATGATCACACTCAGAGTTAGTAAAGAGTTTATTCTTACATAGAAACTTACTTGAAATAGTGTATTTTCTGACAGATTTATGTAATAAAATTGGACCTGTATTTCCTATGGAAAACATTCATTAATGTGTGTTATCAGTCACTCAGTCATATTCTACTCTTTGTGACCCCATGGACTGTAGCCCGCCAGGCTCCTCTGTCCATGGGATTCTCCAGGCAAGAATACTGGAGTGGGTAGGCATTCCCTTCTCCAGGGAATCTTTCTGACCCAGGGATTGAACCTGGGTCTCCTGCATTGCAAGCAGACTCTTTACTATCTGAACCACCAGGGAGAATATTCCTTCACAGATCAAGTGAAAGTTTTTGGAGAGACTATGTTCCAGGGGAGAAAAGTGCTTCCTAGGTACAGCTCCTTGTCAGCAGGCTACCTCTGTAGATGTGTCCAGGGGTTTCTCCTGCCACTAAACAGTGCCAGGCAGCGCTGACACCCCAAGGGAAATGATGCTGCAGACAGATCCACACATCATTGGCAGGGAGTGGCAAGGGGCAAGATGGCCATTGAGGCTGGAAAGTTAATCAACATGTCTAAGATCAGATAATGGTAAAACATTAGTTTCCTGTTCTCCAGTTTTAGGCATGCAGAACTATAGCTGGATTGTGCCTTAACACTGTCTCTTCACACTTTGGAAAAGCACAGAAAGGAGGAAGGGGTATTGGGTAGAGGGTGCTCTGGCTCATGATCTTATATACCTTTGACTCCCCTCAGGAGTCAAAAGGAATGTAAGAATTCCATGGATAAAACTGAAGCGTGTCCACTCCAGTCAGAAGGGAAATAAGTGCTGATAGCTCTAGGGAATGGTGTCATTCCCAGACAATAATAGTCTAAAAAGTTTAGCTTTTTGTTCCTAAGAAAGTTTTTAGTATTTGGTTCTTTTAAAGTTGTTATGGATTAAGGGAAAGTATTTGGGGAGATGTGATCTTCTACTGCCTTGCACTCTTCTTTTTAAATTTATTATTATTGTTATTTTTATGACTGTGCCACATGGCATGTGGGATCTTCGTTCCCTGATCAGGGATTGAATCTGTGCTCTTTAGTGTGGAAACGTGGAGTCTTAACCACTGGACTGCTAGGGGAGTCCCTGCCTTGTACTCTTCTGGGTCTTTTTTAACTTATATGAGCCGTCCATCCTCTTTCCATCACCCTCTGGATCTTCTCACTTTCCTGAAGAGCTTTCTTCAGCTTTCTTCTCTCTGCCTTTCTCACCTGTCCCATTCAGCATCTTTATCACCAAAATTTAAATGACTGCAGAATCTCTCTCCAACTCCAACCCCAGTCTCAAATTCCAGCTGCAAATTTGGGCTGATAGTTGGATGCCTCTGCTGCTGCTGCTGCTGCTAAGTCGCTTCATTCATGTCCGACTGTGCAACCCCATAGACGGCAGCCCACCAGGCTCCTCCATCCCTGGGATTCTCCAGGCAAGAACACTGCAGTGGGTTGCCATTTCCTTCTCCAATGCATGCATGCATGCTAAGTCGCTTCAGTCGTGTCTGACTCTGTGTGACCCCATGGACAGCAGCCCACCAGGTTCCTCTGTCCACATGATTCTCCAGGCAAGAATATTGCAGTGGGTTGCCATTTCTTTCTCCCTGGATGTCTCTAGAATTTTCTATGATTCAGAACTGCAAACTTTGCCTCCCTCCCTCTTTCACTTCACCCAAATCCTCATTTTATGTAAGCACCAGTTCTCCTTTCAATGTTTTATTTCTGGCTTATCCCTAACATCCCCATTGGCTAACTGTTTCGTCCTGACTTCTTGCTTCCTTACCGGTCTCCAATTTTGAGATTGTAAAGTTCCTCTCGAGCTTCCTTTCCTCATTATTCTCACTATTAGACCTGATAAAATCCCTGCCTCTAGTCCCTCTCTACTTTACATGTCACTGTCATATCTAGTATTTGGAGGCATCTTCTAGCCTGTCATGAACAAATTGCATGCCCCCAATTTTGTATGCGGGAGGCTATATGGTCAGGCCCCCAAGAGGGCTGCCCTTTTGATCTCTGTCCATCTCCTGCTCAGTCCCTGCCTCAGCCACACCCTACTGGTAAAGGCCTGCACACTGGCCCCCTGCTCCAGACAGTGATTATTTTAATCTCTAGATGAGAACAGCTCCACTATGATAGTTCACCAAAGGGAAGACATCTGCCCTGTGGAGGTTGTTAGCCTGAGGGGCGGTGAGGGATGCTGGTTTCCCTGGTAACCAGTGAGCCAACCTTTCACTGGCAATCGCGCGCTCCCATGCCCTGGAGCCAAGACTGCTGCTGCGTCCTGCCTGCCATCTGCCGCGCATGGCGGGGTGTCACTCCAGGACTTGGCTTCAGACATGTAAGATCCCCCCTCATTCATTAAGCCATGGATGTTTCTGTTGCTGGCTCCAGGACTCTTTTTTTTTTTTTTAAGTTTTTTAATTTATTTATTTTTAATTGAAGGATAATTGCTCTACAATAATGGTTTCATTTCTCATTCCAAGGAGATTAGCTTGCCTTTTTGGAGGCCTGGGGTCTTCTGCTGTCGCTTAGAAGTTGCTCTGTAGGAGCTGTTCCATATTCTGATGAGCTTTTAATGTATTTGCAGGGAGGCAGGTGATCTCCCTGTCTTATTCCTCCCTTATCTTCCCCACCCTCCCAGGGCTCTTTCTTGAGGCTGGGCAAGTACAGGCTTGCAGGCCAATGAGTGCAGAGGCATGATGCCCAGTGCCACAGAATATGACTGTGCTTGGAGCTGGAGTCTTTCCAGACGCAATCAAGTTAAAACGAGTCATTGGAGCAGGCTCTCATCTGATTGTATCCTTAACAGAAGAGGAAACTGGGGAAACAGACATGCACGGAGGGAGGGCTATATGAAGACACAGTACGAAGACCTGCAAGTTGAGGAGAGAGGCTTCAGAAGAAACCAACCCTGGTGGTCCAGGGGTTAAGACTTCACCGTCCAAGGCAGGGGGTGTGGCTTCAATCCCTGGTAGGGAAGCTAGGATCCCACAACTCAAGGACAAAAAAATCAAAGCATATATGAATGATTCATGTTGGTGTTTGGCAGAAACCAACACAATTCTGCAAAGGAATTATCCTTCAATTTAAAACATAAATACATTTAAAATTTTAAAAGTCAAAACATAAAACAGGAGCAATATTATGGCAAATTCCATAAAGACTTTCAAAAAATAAATAAACTGAATTCAAAATAGAGAAGAAGAAACCAACCCGGCCAACACCCTGGTCTCAGGATTTGCCTCTAGATGGATGGCCTTCAGACTCCAGCTGCAGTGTCAGCCCTGCGCCGGGTCTCCAGTCTGCCAGGCTACCCTGCAGAGTTCCACCTTGCTAGTCCCTACGATCGTGTGAAACAATTCCTTAAAATAAATCTCCCTCTCTCTGAAATAGATATATGTATGTCCATTTGTTCTGGTCCTCTGGAGAACCCTGATTGCTTTAAGGCAAAATACAGTGCCAAATCTTTAGACAAATAATCAAACTCCTTTACAATATGTCCAAAGTCCCACTCCAGTTACACTTTAATTACTTTCTTTCAATTGTCCTTTGATGTTAACAATGATATTTATTAATTAACATTTAAGAAACATTTTTTCCTGTCATCTAAAAGGACTAATCTAGCAATTTACTTAATTTCTGTAAGTTTCAGTTTCTTCATCTGTAAAATGGGAATGATTCAGCCAATTATTCTACAAGCAGTTGTTGAACCACTGTGGGTGAGACAGATGCATTCATGACGTTGATACTTTAAAGACTAGTCAGTGGAGGCCTCCAACTGCCTAGTCTTTACTATTTACTAAGTGCCGTTTACTAAGAAGAGGACTAGTGAAGAGCAAATTTAGGGAAGGAGGTGAATTTCAAGTTTTGTTTGGGCCATGTTCAGGATGAAAGCTCTCATAGATATCTAAGGAGAGATGATAAATAAGCACAGAATATGTACAAATGGAGCTCTAAGATTAGAACAGGGCCAGAGGAAAGTGGTCTGCCTTGAAATGCTTTTAGAGTCATGAGATAAACAACATGATTTCAGATGTGTGGTGTCACATGAACCCATAGGACAAAATGTTTCGGGAGTTAGTGAGAAGCTTTGCAAAATGTTAATAAAGAGGTTCCATTATGGGATGATTGCATGAGGAGCTCTGAGGACCCACCCTCCAAGGCAAAAAGCACAACTGCTGAAAGCAGTCATCATTATCTATAGTTGCTACCACATATTACCTAAAATGTCCAATTTTCAACAAAAAATGAGACATTAAAAAAAAAAAAAAACCGAAAAGTATGATCCATATATTGGGGAGAACAGAGGCAATAGAGATGGCATGTGAAAAGGTCCAGATGTCAGATTTAATAGAGTTCAAAGAGCTATTATGAGTTTGTTCAATGAGTTAAAGAAAAACACACTTAAAGAAGGAAGGGCTAATGATAATGTTTCATCAAAAAGAGATTATCAATGAAGAGATAAAAGTTTTCAGAAAGAATCAAATGGAAATTATGGAGCTGAAAACATAATAATTAAAATGAAAAAAAAGTCATTAGAGGGGTTTGACAGATTGGTGCTGAAGAAAGGTAAGAGAATTTGAAATCATTATAGATTGTTCAGTCGCTAAGTTGTGTCTGACTCCACGGACTGCAGCACACCAGGCTTCCCTCTGTTCACTATCTCCGAGTTTGCTCAAACTCTTGTCCATGGAGTCGATGATACCATCCAACCATCTCATGTTGCCCCCTTCTCCTCTTGCCCTCAATATAGATTATGTAATCTGAAAACAGAAAGAGAAGGATGAGTGAAAAAGAACAGGGCCTTAGAGAAATGTGGGACATCAGTTAAGTATACCAATTTAGGTGTAACAAGAGTCCCAGGAGAGAGTAAAAGGAGCAGAAAAAATATTTGAAGAAATTATCGCTAAAAACCCCAAATTTGCTGGGAAAAAACCCTACATATCCAAGAAATTAAAACTCCAAGTATGATATAGAGATCTATACCAAGACAGACCATGGTGAGAATGCTGAAAGGCAAAGGAGAAATCCTGAAACTACCAGCAGAAGCATGACTTGAGTCACAAGCAGCAACTCTCCAGGGATCGCCTCTTAACCTGGCTTCTGAGCCCCGGGTCGGGTCTGCTCTGCAGCGCTATTGAGCAGCACCGACTTCACCTTTATAACACTCTCTTCACTCGTCAGTGTCTTAGTCGGTCGTGTCCAACTTTTTGCAACCCCGTGGACTGTAGCCTGCCAGGTGCCTCTGTCCAGGGGATTCTCCAGGCGAGAACACTGGAGTGGATTGCTATTCCCTTCTCCAGGGGATCTTCCCAACCCAGAGACTGAACCCAGGTCTGCTGCCCTGCAGGCAGATTCTTTACCATTTGAGCTACAGGGAAGCCCCGTAGTCAGGTTTGGCCACAGAATTTGTCGGGCCCAGTGCAAAATAAGAATGAGGGGCCTCATGTTCAAGATCTCTTAAGGATTTCAAGATGGTATTAGCAGAGCATTAAAACCAGGCTCAGGGACTATTCGGAGTGTGACGCCCAAGGCGTGAACCCACGAAACTGGCCCTGCTTAGCTTCTCAGTGTCTGACTTCCTGGATCTTAAGAACCATGCAGCAAGGTACACAATTGGCGTCTCTCTTGCTCATCACCGAATTCCTTTAGTTTTTCCCAGTGGCTATGGAAAGTCCTTAATTCAATTTATTTTTTTGCTAAACAACAAAATTTTGCTCTGCTGTATGGTACTTATTACATTGTTTCACTCATAAAAGCCTCATGGTTTAGCATACTGACCTTTTCAGAAGAGTACAGACAGCTGAAGCCCAAATATTTTATATTTATATTGCAGTTCTTAAATAATTTCACCATACTTATAAATCCATTGAAAAAGAAACCCATCAAACAGAATCCTACTTTTGTCTGAGTTGATCTATTAGATATGCAGTTTGTAGTACTTTCATTTTACAATTACTTAGGAAGTATCCCGCTGTTAACTTTAAGTAAGAATTCCTCCACTAAGGAAAAATTTTTTTTCCTTAGTATCCTGACCACCCGCAAGGAATATGGGATCTTAGTTCCCTGACCAGGGATTGAACCTGCACTCCCTGCTTTGGAAGCTCCAAGTCTTAACCACTAGACCAGGAGGGAGAACCCTAGAATTTAGAACTTTCTGATGAGTGAAAAATTACCTTAGCTTTGGATTCCATTTACAAAGTCACCCTGCATACTATATGACAGCTGTGAACAGGTAAATGTTGGTGGGTCTTTGGAAGTTTATCAAATTCCTCTGTCTCTTTTATATCTAATAAAATAGGGATACTACTACCTCTCTCACAAACTCTGCTACAGAGAATTAAAGAGAGTGTCTTATATGGCACCTAGGAGAGGCCTTAACACTTAGCAGCTATATAATAGATGTTACATTTTTCTCCCACTTATATGATAGTTTGTTGCCTTGATCTGCATGAAATGCTATTGGCTTCTTTCCTAGTTCACCCATGTCTTTAATGCCTACCAAGAATCACCAGAGGTTAGGTTGTTTTTTGAAATTCTTCTGATTTAAACATGCTAATAATGAACATGTCTCATTAACCACATCCCTCTAGCATCAACTGATATTTACTTTATATAGTAATTCACTCTGCCAAAATGTGCCTTCTGAAAAGCTAGAGCTGCAAAATTCTCACAGTGAAATTAAATGCAATGTTTCAATGCACATGTAAACCAAACAACATTTGAAATAAAGCATTTCATTATACTTTAAAAAAGATATTTAATCCCATGGCTCATTTCATGGTCCTTCCATTTAATCAATTTAGCAGGTTAATACCTGGCTTATTAATAATCTTATTAACATACTTTCCCTTATTGAATAAAAAATAAACTATTACAAACTAGTCACAATCATCAGGAGTAGACCAAAGCCACTGAGCAAATAGACAAGCTATAAAAAAAAGTTTATTAAAAAAATAGACAACATATGTAAACATCTTTTTCAGTCACAAAGCTTCATAATACAGCATATCAGGCCCAGGCCTCAAATCTCTGCAGTGGGAGCACCTTAATTGTTGACTAATAGGAATCAGTTTAATTTATTTTTCAGTGAGCTATTAAGTCTATATGAAAATAAATAACCAGATTCTGCTAAGTATACTAATATACATAGAAAATCACAGATATACAGTGGATCGCAGCAAAAAATAACTATCTGCAGTAACATGTGAGATTGAGTCCTTTTATCATAACTGTCTTTTTAATATAGCTTCATTTCTAAATTCATAATGTAAAGTTGACGAAAATAAAGCCAAACAGGAACAGAGTAGAGGAACAAGACAGATGGATACCCATCACTCTCCCACCCTCACATACCACGCCACACACACGCCATACACACAAATGCACACAGTGTTTTGGTAGACGCAAAACTGAAAACATGATTTCTATATTTTGTGTTTCATGTATCTTTGTAGGCATATATTTCCTTTACTTTTATCTGGAAGTTACATGCCCCCAAGTGACTAAGTATGAAGCAGTCAACCGTATTTTCAAGTGTGATACAATTTTGAGGAAACCAAATCTCTGTAACATAATTCAACAGCCACCCCAAAGGGAAGTCAAATCACAGAATGGACCGTAACACAACAAAATGTAATTAAGTACCTGAGATTTTGCTGCAAGAATCTTAAACACAAGACCGTTTTCTTTAGGGCAAAATGCGCTTGTATTAACATAATCCTTTCATGCCCTGTTCTTTATTTGCTGGGGCATACTTGTTAGATGACTAAGATGTTCCAAAATAGCTAAATAGTACAATTTTACTTTAAAAAAATCTACTATAGGTAGATATTTTATCACACTTGATTTAATTTAAATTGCTGACCTTTCAATTATTCAGTAACTCTTAACCAAGGAAAAATTTTAAATGAAGTAACAAGTAATATTTGCAGTTAAAGTTTTTCACTGTATGGAAAATTTAAGACAGTTATTATCTTTCATCTGAATAATCATATTCTAATGATAGAAGCATAATATATTTAACAGAAGAACCCAGACAAGTTTACCAAGCTCCTGGATAGCCATTTCATAGCTTAATAACTCAGTAGTCTATTTGCAGCATATCTGTATAATTCATAAAAGTGACGCATAAAATAACTTTAAATCATTTAAAAATCTGATCTGCTAACCAAAGATTCATTTTATAAATCCACATCTGAAAATAACCTATATTTTTCTTTTCTATGACATCGACTTATCTCACCCAGCAGATATTTAACACTTATCCACAATTAAGTGAAATGTGAAATAACTATTATTGGAAAATACTTAAATTCTAACAGTACTTTCTCACTGACTGTATTTGAGGTTACTGGGATGATTATGCATTTAAATAGAGAAAATAAAAATTAAATGACATCAAGACACATGTGTCAATTAATTTTTAAAAACTCCATGGCAAAATAAAAGCTTTACACTTCTGGATACCAAATTAATGGCTACTGATGACGGGGGACCTTTTTTACAGGGAGAACCCACAGGCTAGTGTGTCTCAGCTGTACACTGTATGGTCTAAGTCAAACGTTAATGACTGATTTGTTTTAAATCTATTTTGGAGTTCCAATGGATAAAACTTTTAGAAGTTACATTCATTAAAACTTTTATAAACTACATTCAGTAAAATTTTCTCAAAGAGAGAAACATTGCATATTTTAGATGAGATGTGGACATACTTGTGCATTATAAGCCCATTGCTGAACTTAAGTAGCTTAAATAGGACTCTGCATCTATTCTGGTTATCAAATTTTTAAAAACAGACACCTTTACTCACTAATATCACATTATTCTTGGCTTTTGTTGCACAAGTAACAAAAGAAAAGTGAGAAATGAAGAAAAGAAGGGAAAGGGAAATAGAAAATGAAGGAAGGCAACAGGAAGGAAGGAATCAAAAATGGCGCTCTTACAATTTGTGTGTGTGGGGTCGCGCGACTGACCACCACCACCACCGGAAAAGAATATAAATGGGGAGAAAAAGCATTTAAAGTTGTGCTTAAACGTCGATTCACTTTGTTGTACAGTTCTTGCTTTATAGTGTGTGTAGTATTTCAAGTTGCTAGGTAAGAATCCAGTGGACAAACGATACAGTCAGCCAACGGCAATGACTTCCATTTCTGGAGAAGTTAGACATCCATGACTATTTCAGTGACATGGCCACAGCTTTGAAAACACAGCAGCATGAAACAATTAAAAGGCAGACACCTTGTTTTCATTTGTTCACCTTAAAAACACAGAAAGAAATGCTTAAACAACAGAAGGCACTTAAGACAGAAATTCCTTCTCGAGTTCATACAGAGATGGTCGGCTCGCTCTGCTTCTTATCCTGCACAGAGGCACCGTGCAGTCCCGGCTCTGGCCTTCCACGTCGGTGTCCAGCAAGGAAGGCATGCGGGGCTGAGTTCTCTTCTTGGGGCCGAGAGGACAGCTGTGGGCTGGTCCTGGACCACCCACTGCAGGGCCAGCCTGTGAGGGCTGAGACTCTGTTCTCGGTGGGAAGGCCTGCAGGGCACCTCCTCGGCTTCTTAGAGGGGGAGGGCGAGGCAGAGGCACCATATGGACAGCTCTTTGCTTTTCAGGCAGGACCTCACTTGGCAGGTCACTGTGAGGTCCAGACAGGGAGGGGGGCATCCCCCAAACCCACTCAGGGGGCAGTTCAGAGGCTCCGGGGGCTGAGATGAGAGCTGCACCAGCTGGCAAAGAGAGTGTGTGATTAGACAGTAACATTGAAAACAATGGATATCAGGGAAAATAAACTGGGTGACTTCACCCAAACCTTATATCCTAACAGTTTGTAAAGTAAGCTTTGACAAAAGAACCTGAACACAAACCTTACTTTACAAACTGTTAGGATATAAGGTTTGTTTTTATTGAAAAGTACCTCAAAGTTGGAAAGATTGCTTGAATCTGTGGAAACTACAACTGTAAGGAGCTAAATCATCATCAGATGCTTAGAACAATGATCATTAGAATTGTTTAATAAACAGGATAGATTTCAGAATGGGATTAGACTGGGCTAAAATTAAGGCATGAAATGATGGTGAATATGACTGAATTCACTTTCAGGTGACAATTTGAAAATACTAATGAAAATAAGGAAGCACCTATGTTTCTACATGTTACACCTTCCCTTTTTTGTTCTGAAGAACTGACTTATTACCACCCTGTTGTTCATTCGCATCCAACTCTTTGCGACCCCATGGACTGTAGCCCACCAAGCTCCTCTGTTGGGATTTCCCAGGCAAGAACACTGGAGTGGGTTGCCAGTTCCTTCTCCAGGGGTCTTCCTGACCCAGGGATTGAACCCATGTCATTTGCATTGGCAGGCGGCTTCTTCACTGCTGAGCCATCAGGGAAGGCCTGTTACCACTCTAGCAGATAATTATTGGCTTCAAATGAAGAAAAGAAGTTCTTACGGGATTATCGTGATGGGATTTCACCATGTGCAATTATAAATTACTAATATTTATGACATCATAAAAGAGCGATAAACCAATTTATTTAAAGACAATGAAAACTAATATTAGAAAAAATGTGCCTACTTGTAGCACACTTAAAGAGATCAAGGAGAAGATAGAGCAAATGAAAGCAGCCTCAGTTTTAATACACTTTATAACCAATCCTAGCATAACATTTTATGATCTAAAAAGCATTTTTCATATACATTATCTCACTTGATCCTCATGATCTATATCTGATGTGATTGTAATCACATTTACATACAAAAGAAATAATAGTTAATCCCCACATAGCATTTACTGGCCACTTGATTTTTATACCCCCTAAACTCAATCTCAGCATAACTGGACAGTGAAGGCAGGTGACGCGGAAGACATGGTACCACGGGGGAGGTAGGACAACCAGTTTTAGCAGCAGCTCTCCCATTAATTATTGGTTCAGACTTTGTCAAATGATTGTCTACCTAACGTGAGGGGCTTGGAGCAGTTACTCTCCACATGCTCGCTCTCTTTTTAAGTTGCTGAAATTCAGTTGTATTTTCTCCAGAATCTAAATGATAGTTAAGGTCAAATGAAAGAGTAAAATTAAATGACAGTCAAAGGAAAGGGTAAAATGCAAAGATTTCTGTAAAGAGTGAAAAGAAATTTGTAAATGTAATCATACGGAAAAGAGAATCAGAGAGTCACGCAATTTTACAGTCCAATCTCTACAGTGGTATCTGGTACTTTCACCCATGAATGCAGCCTACCTGGGGGCCGGGCAGCACTTCCATCAGACAGGGTCCTTCGGTGACTTGCTGCTCTCTCTTTGGAAGCAGCAGCGTAAGAAACGCCCCCACATGTCAGCTCCGTGAAGGAAGGAGGCAGGTTTCTCCACCCATCACGGCTGGTCTCCAGTCCTGGCACGGGGGTTGACTTCTGGCCCCTCCCTCCAAAGGCAGGGCAAGGATCTGGAGTGGGCACCCGAGGGGCACAAGAGATGTGTGTGCTGCTCTCGAAGGAGTCTTCGCCATCGGTGTGCAGCAGGCACCTGGTGGAGAGGGAAGGCACGGACAGGAGGTTTGCAGTGGTGGACGGTGGGAGGGAGGGGGTGCTGCTGGCTCCCTCGCCCACGGCCAGCAGCCTTGCGGCGGGGCTGGCACTGCGGCGAGACTTAGGTACCCGCTGGAAGATGCCTTCACGTTTCTTCCTGCCTTCCTTGGGCAACGGGTCTTCGGAAGCCTGTGCTTTCGTGAGCTCTCGTATGTCCAAGCCCAGAGCCACCGATGCCAGCAGCATGGTACAGCCGTACAGAGCAGACTCTGTTTTCTTTCTCTGGGGGGATCTGCTCAGACTGTTTGGAGGGGTCCCCTGAGGAGTATCGGCAGCAGGGCTCACTGGGGTTCCCTCCTCCCAGCTTTCGGGTTCCACCGGGTTCTCTCTCTGGCCATCTTTCCAAAGAGGTAGATCAATGTAGGCCTGAGTTGGCGATTTTATCTGCTTTGGTTTTCTGTGTTCCAATCCATCAGGGGCAAGTTTTGGCTCTTCACCAGTACCTACATAGAAGGATAAACACACACATGCTAGGACCATTTTCCAGCAAAAACCAGGAAAACTACACTGTAAAACAAAGCTGAAATCTAACAAATACATATTCTACATCATGACACATGGAGTCCTTTCCAGTTTAGCAAATGGTTCGTCCAGGAGGACCCTGCACAAGGGGTATCCAGGGTGCTATGACTCAGGCTCCCTGCAGAGGGACCTGCAGGAGCATTTGCAAGCCCTGAAACCAAGGCAAACATGATCAATATCTGCGTAAGATCATACTGTCCTTTTGGGAGTCACTCAGGCGTTCGGGAGGCGCTGAGTGCTTGCTAGGCACCAGGCACTGCGAGTAGAGTGGTGAACACAGCAGGTAAACTTTTTGGTTTGAGTTGACATTCTAATTTGTGGGTGACGAAGAACACATATATTATGGGTTCCATGTAGACAAATAAGAATTTTAGATAAGAGTGATGAATAGGGAGAGAGGTTCAAGAGGGAGCTATCTGTCGTATAGCTACGACAGATTCATGTTGATACACGGTGGAAGCCAACACAATATCGTAAAGCAATTATCCTCCAATTGGAAGTCAATAAATCAAAAAGTAAAAAATAAAAACAAAACCAAAAATGTTATGGGGAAATGGTGGAGCAAAAAAAATAAATAAATAAAATAAGGCTGCTTGAATTTCTGGTTTGTGTCACTTTTACCCTACCGTATTTTTCTAAATTTCCTTCATGTGCTTTTCTTTCTTGAAAAATAAAAGAAAAATCTGCCTCATTAAAAAAAAAAAAGATAAGTAAATAAAAACAGGTACTGAGGTAGAGGGCTGGGGTGAGAGACCACTTCAGCTGAGGTGGTCAAGGAAGGCTTTCCGGAAATGCTTGAGCTGAGACATAAACTCACAGAGGCACCAGGCCACACAGATGGGAGGTGGGAGCGGGCCTTCAGGCAGGACAGACGGCGTGAACCCTTTGCTCACTGACCCTTCCAGTGGACTACAGGGTTAACTTCATGGAAACCCAGCTGGGTCAGCTACATAAATCCTTTTATTTCCTCCAAGTGACCTGTGGAGGAGTTATTAATAGGATCAAAATATTCTAAGAAAGAATAAAAACATTGGAAAAAAAAAGAAAAGGCCGACTACCCAGTCACAAATAATGAAACATGTACTGTAGAAATAACAGTTTTGTGACCACTGATTGCCCTTCATGACTCCTCAAGTGACATTTGCTGATGCACTGCAGTATATAATGAGAGAACCTCTTGCCTTTATAGGCAAGAGAGAGTCAGCACACAGTAACGAATCTGGTGTCAAAAAGTGCTTATCCAGGATTCAGAGGGGACCTGCCTCTGTTTACCTGAATGTATTTATGGAGATATTTAGGCTGAAACCACAAACTAACCACAGAAGAAGAAAACTAACCATGAACAGTGAGTGATAAGGTGCGTGCAAAATTGAACACAGCAGTAATAATAAATTCAAGATGTCTATACCAAGATTAGCTAAAGCATCTTTCCTTTGATCACAGTATCAAAGAGCTGTCTTAAGTTGTTGAGGGTAAAGACCGATTTTGTCTTCTTTGGTGATAGCCATCATTGAGGGTTTTCAACAACTACTGTATCTTTTCAATCTTTTAATATCTGAACACTGAACAGGAATGTTGAATATAGAAAGCAATGATGACTTACTTAAATTAGAAATTCCAATGTAACACTCTCCAGCAGTAGTTTTCCACAGCTAACTAGCTTGACAATATTTCATCATGTCATGGGGTGGGAATACAACCTCAGCAGAATTTCAGGGTGCCTACATCTTCATATTTACTATTTCCTATACTAAATTAATTTGGATCTATCTAATAAATTATACTAATTTTTCTGGTAAAGAATAGGGTTACAAATTCCTGATAAACAATGTGGAGCCTCATGATTACTTTCCACCATGAACACTGCCAGGACAGAAGATAAGTTTCCAGCTCAGTGTAGCCCCACTACTACTCTGACGCTGCTAACCTTTCTGACATCACTTCCAGAGCACTCACATGCTAAGTCTATTTCCAGAGACCCATTTACCTGGCTGGTCCACAAATAATGAAGACAACGGCATGGTTTTCTGATTTTTTATTAATATCGTTGACCAAGGACTGTTGCCATCCGAGAGGGGTCTTATTCTACAAGAGAAAAATGTTTATTTTGAAATAATAGAACCACATGAACACAAACTAGGTTTTGGTAAATATACACTAACAAGATTTTTAGGTAGTAAAGAGAACACATTTGGATTCTGTGTTTTAAAGAGTTAACAAAGTACAAACAAAACCTTAACATGAGATGTAAAACATTTTTAAAACTGCTTAACCAAATAATAATTAATTTAGTATGATAAGCCCATCCTAGAAATTAACTTGATATTCAGGTATCTTTGTATTACTCCAATCGCTTTTTAAAAGGTAAGTCTGGCCAATGCAACATGTAAAAGGCCCTGATAAAAAATAACTAAGTAGAAAAAGCACTGCTCTGCGTCGCAGTGCACACTGAAATACCACCAGATGTCACACGTGTACCTTTCTTTGCAATCAGTTCTTTCTTTCATTTGAATCGAATTTGGACCCCAGGTACAACCCTTTTTCTTGAAATTCCTTTTTATATCTTCAAATTCTTCTTGTCGACAGACGGTGTTTCTGCCCCAAGTTTTATTGCTTTCATCTGAGGTCACTAAACAGAGAGCATCACTCATTAACCAATTACAGTTTTTTAAGTTTTAGGATGAATCAAGTCAGTTGTAAAACTATCTTACTCAAAGTGTATAGATGATTGAGAAGCATGAAAAGAATGAAGAAGTTATTTCTTGCACCCTACTCGAGGCAAATGTCCGTCTCTAATCATAACAGTAGGAAAGGTAAAAGGTAAACCTGAGGGAGCCATAAAGGGCTGATAATTTCTTTATCTATGCATTTAACATGATGCAATAGTTAGGACTTCATTTTACTTGGGAGGGGAAAAAAAAAAGGCAAATTGAACATTTAACTTAGTACTTAATTTTTTAACCAAGTCAAAGTTTAGAACCTAAAGGTCTATTTTGAAACTGTAATTTCAGCCACTGTTTCATTAGTCATCACAACTGTTTGGCTACAATTACCTTTTAAAACCTGAACATATGCAAGTTTTCCCACATCTTGCCTTATTTCATCCCCTTGTGGGGAGGTTTACATTCACGTCTGACCTCCACCCATTGCTGACACACACGTGACACACAACTGCCTCCTCCCGCAGCCCCTCGCTGCTTGAGAACCATGGGGAGAGTGGCTGTTATTACTACACACTTAGAAACAACCCTGTCACACACCAGAGGCACTAGAAACACAGCTGAAAGCATGATGACATAGCTACACAGGGGGTAAGAATCTACACTCTGGGTCTAATCGAAACTCGCACAGAACCACTGTAAGTTGAAAATGTAGTTAATACACCTGAGCTACCGAACACGGCTTAGCCCAGCCCTCCTTAAACGTGCTCATGTACCCCCACGGCTGATTCATGTCAATGTACGGCAAAAACCACTACAATATTGTAAAGCAATTAGCCTCCAATTAAAATTAATTCATTAATTAAAAAAAATGTGCTTAGAAGAGTTACTGTGTTTGTTTAGCTGCCAAGTTGTATACAACTCTTCTGTGACCCCATAGCCTGCAGCCCTCCAGGTCTTTCTGTCCATGGGGTTTCCCAGGCAAGAATTCTGGAGTAGGAGGCCTTTTCCTTTCCCAGGAGATCTTTCCGATCCAGGGAATGAACCCGTGCGACCCACATGGCAGACGGATTCTTCATCATCTGAGCCACCTGGGAAACCCGCTTAGAACAGTCACACTAGGCTACAGTTAGCAAAATCATCGAATACAAAGCCTAGTTTATACTAAAGTTAAATATCTCATGTACCTTACGGAATCCAGCAGTGAAAGTGAAAAGCAGAGTAGCTGTGAGTATATGGCTTATTTCTCCTCATGACGGTGGGGCTGACCAGGAGCCCAGCATCTTGAGAGGATGGCGCCTCGCATCACTCCCCAGGAAAAGATCAAAATTCAAAGTATGGTTTCCACTGAATGTGAGTCACTTTAAAACCACCGTAAAGCCAAAAAACCCTAAGTCAAATTACCCTAACGTGGGGGGCCATGTGCATTAGGGTGGTCAATGCACACCAAATGAGAGCTAAATCCCCAAAAAGCAGAATACTGTCTTCTTTATTTACAAAACAACTGGAAGTAACCTCAAATTCTGGATTTCAGTTTTCAAAATATCCACAAGTATGCTACTGATGTAATTCGGTTATACAAACGTCACAGGTACAGGCTTCACAAAATCTTATAAGTCTCGAGATCTTATTTCAGTTTCTACTCTGTGGCCTGGTAACATCACCAATTGTGCAGAGTCTAAAAATCATTTACTGTGAAAATAAGAAAATTAGACTAAGAAGAAAATTTTGATTTCCAAATAGTTATGATACCTCCTGTATTTCACATGCTTAGAAACCACTTATAAAAACATGTCTGCTTAAGTCGAATCAAAGTCCACTAGTGACAGACACCCACCCAAAAGACCCCAAGGGGGAGAAAGCTTACGCTGTATTGCTCGGAGTCGGGGGATCACTGTGGGGCTGCTGGGAGGGCTGGAGCTGCTGCTGTTCAGACTTCTTCGTTTGTCCAAATTGGGGGAGGCCTGCACGGTTATTTTGTGCTGGAAGTCTGTTGGATATGGGGAGAAAAAAAGAGAACTGAGATTTGATGGTTTTAGGTGATTTTCATAGTCCCGTCTTTGGTACGTGGCAATAAAAGCAGAAATTGCCAGACAGTAAGAATATGGTCAACATCCAGAAAATGAAGATCATAGCATCTGGTCCCATCACTTCATGGCAAATAGATGGGGAAACAGTGGAAACAGTGTTAGACTTTATCTTTTGGGCTCCAAAATCACTGCAGATGGTGACTGCAGCCATGAAATTAAAAGACGCTTGCTTACTCCTTGGAATGAAAGTTATGACCAACCTAGACAGCATATTGAAAAGCAGAGACATTACTTTGCCGACTAAGGACCATCTAGTCAAGGCTATGGTTTTTCCTGTGGTCATGTATGGATGTGACAGTTGGACTGTGAAGAAGGCTGAGCGCCGAAGAATTGATGCTTTTGAACTGTGGTGTTGGAGAAGACTCTTGAGAGTCCTTTGGACTGCAAGGAGATCCAACCAGTCCATCCTAAAGGAGATCAGCCCTGGGATTTCTTTGGAAGGAATGATGCTAAAGCTGAAACTCCAGTACTTTGGTCACCTCATGTGAAGAGTTGACTCATTGGAAAAGACTCTGATGCTGGGAGGGATTGGGGGCAGGAGAAAAGGGACGACAGAGGATGAGATGGCTGGATGGCATCACTGACTCGATGGACGTGAGTCTGAGTGAACTCAGGGAGATGGTGATGGACAGGGAGGCCTGGCGTGCTGCGATTCATGGGGTCGCAAAGAGTCGGACACGATGAATAGGCATGTCTCAGAGTCTGCTCCTGGTTTCTTACTTGTCTTTCATTCAGGATTTGAGTCCATAAACAGTGACTCAGAATCTTGATACATTAGGCAGCACACTGAGACACACAGACACACAAGGAAATCAACTATTACTGAGCATCTGGAGAACCCAACAGTCTTCTGGGAAGAAGAGTTTCCTTCATTCAGTCTGACACAGTTGAAATGAAACTGAAAGAGACACCCTGGGTTAAACAAGTCCTGGTTCTGTCACTAACTGTGGACCCCAAACCAGCAAGGAGCCTCTTAGAGTCAGTTTCCCAGGCTTTTGGCTAGTACAGCAGACACCACCACAGGGTTGCCATGGTGATTAAAACAGAAAACATACATTATGTGGGGTTCAGAACATGCTACCCCAACATTTACTCCTTTTTGTTGTTCAGTCGCTCAGTCGTGTCCAACTCTTTGTGACCCCATGGACTGCAGCCCTCCAGGCTCCTCTGCCCGTGGGATTTCCCAGGCAAGAACACTGGAGTGGGTTGCCATTTCTTCCTCCCTGGGATCCTCCTGACCCAGGGATCAAACTCCAGGCAGATTCTTTACCACTGAGCCATCAAGGAAGCCACATTTACTCTTTAACCTGTTACATTTCTACAAGACAGTTCACTCTTCATCAACCTAGCATGAAAATGTTCAGGTCTGGTTTTTTTTAGGGGGGGCGGTATTCATTTCTTGATGCAGGCTCTCATGTCACAGAAACTTGTATTAAACACATTTTTATGCTTTCCCCTATTGATTTGGCTTTGTCAGTTTCATCTTCAGACCCAGTCAGGGTCAAGTGAAACTCCCCCAGCCTCAAGTTAAAAGTGTTTTGTGGCTAAGGTACCTACAAATGATGGTTACTATTATCTAACTGTGATACAGTTAAGATACAGGATAGCTGTCATGCCAGATGAAATGCCAAGAACTATGGCAACATATGAAAGAAAAGTAACATTACCAGAGGAAAGAAAACTTTGTAAACCGTCAGAAAAAGTATTGAAAACTTAGAAGCAGGAAAAATAAATGACTGGGTATTCTTTCATTGTGGTGTCGCGCTTAACCTCTGACTAGTTTTCTATTGATGGGGCTATTTTTACAACTCAGTAGAGACAAAGGTTAACTTGTAGATTTTGTCTGGTGATGATGCAAATAATTTTTGCCTGGTGTGAAAGAAAATCCCAAAGGTTACTATTTATTGCCATAATGGGCATTAACCAAGTCTGTATTTAGCCTAGCAATCGAATGCTAATATTTCTTTATCAAATTGACCATAAATACTAAGCTCCTCAAATCCCTATGTGAACCAGTTTACATGGGTTCCCCATTAATATTAATAAATCAATATTAATTATTAATGAAATAAAATCTTTGACATGTTCATTTTATGTTTGCAAGAAAGCTATAATTTACCTTATTGTATAAAATAATTATACTTTATAATTAGAACCACAAGGCATTGAATGAGGAGTTTGAATTATGTTACAGATCTGAAGCTTTCCTTGATATTGTATTCTCCCTGACCTTCCACATCCAATCAAACACAAAATATCTTGTAAATTCTGTTCTGTATTCTTCTCAGAGCTATTGTTGAGTCAGCAAACTCCACATGGGAAGCCCAACTTACCACCTACTAGCCACATGAATTTGGGGAAAGTAACTTCATCTCTGTAAGTCACAGCATCTTCACTGACAAAAAGGGAAAAAAGAATGATTCCTACTCCACAGGACAGTTAGGTAGACTTAAATACAAAGAAGTACAGACAGTACTTGGGCTTCCCAGGTGGCTCAGTGGTAAAGAATCCTTCTGCCAATGCAGGAGACTTAGGTTCCATCTCTGGAGGAGGAAACTGGCAACCCACTCCAGTATTCTCTCCTGGGAAATCCCATGGACAGAGGGGCCTGGTGGGCTACAGTCCATAGGGTCGCAAAAGAGCTGGACGTGACTGAGTGACTAAGCATGGAAATATACTTGAGCATAAAAAATACTCAACGCACCTTAATGACACTTCTTGTTCTTTCCATCTCCACCACCACCATCATTTCACGCTGAGGCTGCTACAACCCTTTGGTCTATCTTCTAGCAACTCCACTCGACCCCTCTGATCTACCTCACAACAGCCAGAGGCTTGCTTGCTTATTTACTTATTTATGGCTGTGCGGGTGCTGCTGCAGCAAGGACGCAGCAGTTGTGGCACAAAGGCTTAGATGCTCCCAGGCATGTGGGATCTTAGTTCCCCAGCCAGGGGTTGAACCCACATCCCCTGCACTGGAAGGCAGATTCTTAACCACTGGACCACCAGGGAAGTCTCCAGGGGCATGCCTGTCATTCCCTGCTTAGAGGCCTTTGAAGGGTTCTCATCATTCTTAAAATTATAGATCAAAATCACAACACCCCTCTAATTCCCTGCAAATCTGACCTGGGTTGTTTGTGCCACCCCTGTTCTCCCATCACTCACCACAATCTAGACAAGGGGACAGCAGGCTTTTCCTAAGAAGTGCCACACAGTAAATACTGCAGTTTCTATGAGCCACATGGTCTGCTGATGGAGCGGGAAAGCGTTCCAACAAAAACGTAAAGGCGTGTGTTCCAGTGCAACGCTGCTATGGACGCTGCAGCTCACCTTTCCTGCCAGATTCGTGGCTCAGGAAATCTTCTTTTCTAGTATTTAAAGAGTATAAATCTTTCTTTGCTTGTGGGCTACAGGAAAGAGGTGCGAGGCTGAATTTGGACCCGCAGGTAGAGTCTAGCCATAATGGTCTTTTTTTCAATTCCTGAAAGAAACCAAACTTCTTCCCATGTGCTTTCTGCCTGTTCTTTGGCTTCCCTTCATTGGTGGGGCTTCCCTGGTGGCTCAGATGGTAAAGCATCTGTCTACAATGCGGGAGACCCAGGTTCGATCCCTGGGTCGGGAAGATCCCCTGGAGAAGGAAATGGCAATCCACTCCAGTACTCAGTACTCTTGCCTGGAGAATCCCATGGACAGAGGAGCCTGGTAGGCTACAGTCCATGGGGTCACAGAGAGTTGGACACGACTGAGTGACTTCACTTTCACTTTCCAAGGTGGCTCAGTGGTAAAGAATCTGCCTGCCAATGCAGGAGATGTGGGTTTGATCCCTGGTTGGGTCAGGAAGATTCCCTGGAGTAGAAAATGGCAACCCACTCCAGTATTCTTGTCTGGGAAATACATGGATGGAGGAGTCTGATGTGCTACAGTCCATGGGGTTGCAAAAAGTCCGACATGACTGAGCATGCATGCCAGACCACATATTTGGCAAATTCCTACTCTGAGTCTCAATTTAACTTTTTCTTCTTGGGGAAGCTAGTTGTGATTGCTTTAGTCCAGGAGACATCACTCTACTAATCACTGTCACATGACTTTTCCTTCAGAGTAATTAATAATTACAGTCAAAACAAAAGAACCTTTGTTTAATTATTAGCTTAAGACTCACCCCCTCCAATACAATGTCAGTTCTCTATTGGGAGGGTTATCAGTCGCCATCACTGCAACATCTCCCCCCAGTCGGCACAGGGCCATGCACAGGAAAGATGCTGAGCGAATCCTTGCTGAACAAGTGTTTCCTCTGTTTGAGATTACAGTATTCATGAGGGCAGAGATCATGTTTTGAAGACAATGCAGATAGACGTGAAGTGCCAGATGGGAGCTCTGTCCCCCTACCATCTAAGAAAGAATGATCTGACGAGGCAAAGCGGCTTAAGAGAGGGAAAGAATTGATGCAAGAAAACAGTTCATCAGAACAGACATCTAACTGAACTAGGGGGAAGGGAAATAAGTAGGAAAAGAAAGAAATATTCTCACCCAAAGAGATGAAACAATTTAGACCGAAGAGCTTTATAAAGGTTCAGCCAGCCCGGCGGCTCAGTGGTAAAGAATCCAGCTGCAACTCAGGAGCTGCAGTACATGTGGGTTTGACCCCTGGGTCGGGAAGACCCCCTGGAGGAGGAAATGGCAACCCGCTCCAGTACTCTTGCCCGGAGAATCCCATGGACAGAGGAGCCTGGTGGGCCACAGTCCAAGGGGTCACAAAGAGTCGGACACAACTGAGCACGTACAAGCACACGGAAGTTTTTGTAGCGAGAGGAGCCTGCAGCCCAGAGTGGAAGGCACGCATGCTCGCGCAGGCCTCGGAATCAGAACAACAGAACCAGGCCACAGCACCTGAATGGCAAACCACGAAGGACGAGCGATGGGAGAGGAGGCAACAGGCACAGGCTGGGGAGCCGCCACGGACGGCTTTAAGGCCAAAGGCAGTTGCGAAGGCACAAGACTGGATCTTAACAATACCTAAGATTCAGGGTGCTTCTGGTCTTCTGAAAAAAACCAGATACTTGTACTCAGGGGGAAAAAAAAGAGCACTCTGTGCTTTAAACATAAACAAAACATTCTTTATGATAAACATCCTGTTCCTATGAAACAGAGAAAGGTTGATTCTGTCCCAGTTACAGATTGAGGAAAACTCAGGCTGAACTGTTAAGGGGTCCTGGCTGATGTCCAGTGTTTATCTGGACTGCTTGCCAGACCTGTTCTCAAGGTATCTGCTCATGGCAGATTATCATGTGGTCCCAGGCTTTTGATTAAACCTGTATGTTTTCACTGGCAATATTTATGTTTCATGAAGGACACTGACACGGCTCACTGAGAATCCTCATTTTACACTAAAAGTTTCAGTATTCGTTGAAAAGTCCTTTGGGGGCTTCTGCCTTCTCTCCCTAGGCATGTACACACACTTGCTCACATTCACGCACAGCAGGCAGGTGAGTGTGGCAGGCCTCTGGCTCTTGTGAAGTGGTTGAAGTTAGAACATCATGGCTTTAGAGACATACCAACTCCCCAAAGTTTCAAAACCTCTTTGATCTATTTTATATGTTCTAAAAACACAACCTGCGTTCAAAACAAACATAATACAGGAGTGATATAAAGTGGTTACAGTATAAATGTATCTGCCACAACCATTCTTTCTCTCTACAAGTTCCAAGACTGCACAGTTTAATTTACCAACTCTTAGATTATGCCGCCTCATTGTATAAGCATTCATCTTTATTAGGTAGCTATGCAGGATTGTCAACAGGAATAATTGCATTTGAGTTTTCCAGCAATAAATCATCCTAGCTATAAATAGCCATAAAATGAAAAGCTGCTATCAGTGATTACGAAGGAAAAAGTACAATGATTAATTATTCAAATTTAATAACAATTTTTTGAAAGAACTTTTAAACAATATTCTGGCTTGTCATCTGAATCATTCTCTAACCACCAAAATGATTATTTGCTTAACTCCACCTTTATAGAAGGCTTAGGTGAGGATCTGGCTACTCTAGTCAAAAAGACAATCTAGGTTGATCTGTGTGTGTGTGTGTGTGTGTGTGTGTGTATGTGTGAAAGTTGCTCACACACAATGCCCTTGTTACAACGGCTGACCAATTTTTCAAAACAATTGAAAAGAAAAGGGGGCATCTACGAATATTATGAACCTTCAATTGCACCAATTGAGCACACAATGCTAGTTGAAGGTTAACTGACCCCCAACCAGTTTAATTCCCAAACAGTACAGAAAGCTTGAAGGAAAAAAAAAACATCTTTAGAATTCTTACCCTAAGGGAATACCTCCTACTAGGAGAACCTGATTTTTGCTCCCCGTGCCTTGAGACCAGAGCTCTCTGGATCACTTATCTTATCTAGACCATCTCTTAAAAAAAAAAAAAAAAAAGGAATGAAGTCTTTAAAAATTTTCTTATTTTCAACTGTTATTTACTATTAGTGAGTTTTACTGGAACAAAACCAGAAACATAGACCAATGGAACAAGACAGAAAGCCCAGAGATAAACCCACACACCTATGGGTACCTTATCTTTGACAAAGGAGGCAAGAATATACACTGGAGAAAAGACAGTCTCTTCAGTAAGTGGTGCTGGGAAAAATGGACATAGCTGTCTAGTTTTTACACATAGCTGTTGTAAAAAAATGAAGTTAGAACTCTTCCTAACACCATACACAAAAATAAACTCAAAATGGATTAAAGATCTAAATGCAAGCATACATATTAAGAACCAGTTCATAGGAGTCTCAGATACATTTCTAGGAAATTCCTTAAGCTAGACAGACATGGAAAAATTCCTGCAAAAGGGATTTAAGTAGTTTGTAGCTGGAAAAATAAGTAACACCATCCTCCAATCTGTCATCTACCGGCTGTTTTTTCCTTAATAATGTACCATGAAATAGTACTAAAATCTGGTAACTCAAAGAATTTTCTAACAGATCATAATGTTGGAATCCACTAACTCTCTTGAATGTAAGGTACAAATAATTGCTTTCTCCACTGAGCAAAACCACTGAAGGAGAAAATAATTGTTTTTATAGTTCTGACTCTTCTCTGTGAATCTTTGGATGTGTGTCCTACTTTGGGATACTGTGTAAGAAAACTCTGTGTGTGTGTGTGTGTTGGTGAGGTAGCTTGTAGAGTTGAGGGATTCTAATGAGTTTCCATAGAGGTACCAGTGTCACAGCGATGTGGCACCATCTTGTGGGCAGAAGAGGTAACTACCACCCTAAATTACAGAAACTGCATTTCATGCCTTTAAAATGGTTTAGGATTATAGCAATAGATTTTGAGGTTATGTTTTAACTAGAATCTTTTATTAAGTGGCAAAAGGTAAAAAAAAAATATGTGACTAAAATGACCCCTCTATTCTCAGAAACAGGAAAGGGAACTAGTACTATCCAGGAATAATACAAATCCAGCAAAAATATTCAAATATATTCACTTTGTGCTGAATAAATGCAAGGTACCAGCCAAGTAAAATTTGAGAAGAAGAACCCCAGGAATCCTGTGATACTTTGTTTAATCACTCTTTCATGAAGATTAAAAAGTCACTGGAATTATTTCATTGTTTCTCCCAAGTTTCTTTCCCATCAGTTTCTAATTAGCTCGCCTCTCCAAAGTTTCCCCAGGGAATCAGTGAATATTAATTATGGTAATATGGTCACAACACAGATAGAAGAACACTGATATAGCTCAGGACTAGAGAAGAAAACTCACACTGAATGCCCCTCTGAATTTGTCTACTATCTATATCAAAGCAGAAAGAAGCCTTACCTTAAACAAAACAGACTATTTTAAATTATGTCTGACATATCAGACAGTCCAGTGAGTTGTCTTTCAAGTTACACTTCGGCTAAAAGCAAACATTAGAAGAGAACCTGGAAAAGTACCTTTTTTTTGTTCCCAAAGAGGTCAAAGGTAAAATGAATGAGGACCACATAGCCAGTTCTCACCTCATCAAAGCACTTAATCAATGATGTATATTCTGTGTACTTCTGACTACCCCACAGCAGCAATTTTCTGATCAATTAAGGACTTCTGTAACCAAAGAAGTCACAATACGTGGCAAGCTGCAAGGATTTTGTAGTAAGTATCTTTACAAGACAATGTATACATATTTTATATAGAACAAAACTCCTGTTACTGTTATTTAAATCAAATTTCCACACTATTACCAAACATCTCAGGAAAACACTGGAATCTGTAAAGAACACTCTAAGATGTAATACATATATAGAAAGACAGATACATACAGATATATACACATTGACTGTGTATTCTCTGTAGGCTGGGCTGCCTAGGTGGCTCAACAGTAAAGAATCCACCTGTCAAGCAGAAGACATATGAGACTCAGGTTCGATCCCTGGGTCAGGAAGATCCCCTGACCAGGAGAAGGAAATGGCAGCCCACTCCAGTATTCTTGCCTGGGAAATCCCACGGACAGAGGAGCCTGGAGGGCTACAGTCCACAGGGTGGCAGAAGAGTTGGACTTGAACTTAACTGAAGCAACAAACACCAACCCTACAGGGGCAGCCAGCTCTTGCTCCGTCGTCATCCTTCCCTGCGAGAAAACTACTGCAAAACACAGAGGGACATTTGATATTACCTCAATCAAACATCAAAGAACTTAACTTTATGAATTGACATATGTTTGCTATTTTGTACTCTGTTTAGTTTCTCCCAACATATAATCCATTTCAGTTCAGTCGCTCAGTTGTGTCCGACTCTTTGTGACCCCATGAATTGCAGCACACCAGGCCTCCCTATCCATCACCAACTCCCGGAGTTCACTCAGACTCATGTCCATCGAGTCGGTGATGCCATCCAGCCATCTTATCCTCTGTTGTCCCCTTTTCCTCCCGCCTTCAATCTTTCCCAGCATCAGGGTCTTTTCCAATGAGTCAGTTCTTCGTAATCCATTTATGTTATATCGCAATGATTTAAAATATTTTTTTAAAGGTTGCCTAGAATTACTGGTTTACTTCCCTCGTGGCTCAGCTGGTAAAGAATCTGCCTACAGTGTGGGAGACCTGGGTTTGATCCCTGAGTTGGGAAGATCCCCTGGAGAACAGAACGGCTACCCACTCCAATATTCTGGCCTGGAGAATTCCATGGCATACAGTCCATGGGGTTGCAAAGAGTTGGACGTGACTGACCAACTTTCACTTTCACTTTTATACCTCAACGATTTTGAACCTTTAGATGAAGGTGGGTGGTCATCGAGGCACTGAATATACTTTGCTAAGGGTGCGAACAGCAACCTCAGTGCCCCAGATAACAGCCAGCTCCTTGTGGAAGCAAGAAATTGATGTTCAGATTTTAAAAGGTAACTGTAGCCTAACAATTGTGATGACTAATGAAAAGTTCTCTTAAATTACAATCTTAAAATATACCTCTGTTTCTTAGTTTCAAACTTTGATTTGGTTAAAAAATTACATAGGAAGTTTAAGTTAAATGTTCCATTTGACTTATTCCCCTTTCCCCCCCAAAAAACCCCAAATCCTAAACTGTTGTATCATGCTAATTGCATAGATAAATAATCAGCTCTTTGCTGCTAATTTACTTTGAGTTTGTATCTCTCAGTGTACTCCACTTTTCTTGCTATTAGGATTACAGACAGAAATTTGCCACTGGTGAGGGTCAAAGAAATCATTCCATTGTTTCTGTTTCTTGATTGTTTAAGTATTTTGAGTAAGATGTGTTTGTTCTGGATTTTCACCATGTTGTGTAGTGCTGGTTCAATGCAATCAGCTAAAGAGAAATTCTGCTTTGATTTCCAAAGGAGTAAACAATAATGTCATTAACAGGAAAGGATGCCCGCAGTCAGATACACTGCTTCCGGTCCCCTGCAATATGCTCCCTTTCCAGGCTGCTTCACACGTGAAAACTCACTAGGTTGTTACGTTCTGACCACGGACTGAAGCACGAGGTGAAGATGCTCAGTCATAAAATCTCACTCCCCAGCTCCGATGAAGCAAAGAAGCAGACAGGAGGGACGACCACAAAAGTCTGAGGGGACGTCGGGGCGGGACCGTACCTGAAGGTAAACTGATGCGATGGCCGTCTCTGAGCTTCAGGCGGCTCCTCTTAAACTTGCCCTTCCTCTTCTTGACGTTGGGCTTCTCCTGATTCAGCTGGAAGATGAGGATGTTGAGCTCTCGCTCCAGCACGTCGATCTCCCGTGCGGCCAGCTGCTGCTCCCGCCGCCGGAGCAGCTCCTCCTGCGACTTCTGCTGCAGGGCGGCCCGCATCAGCTCCTCCTCCCGGGAGCGCAGCTCCTGCCGCCGGGACAGGGGACAGGATCAAGGTCACTGCAGGCCTCCCGGAGCCTCCCCACGGCCAAGACAGGCCAGGCTGGACCCCAGCTCACCAGGGGCTCACACAGGCTCCATCTGGCAATTCTGGGGTGTTTCTGCTTTGTTTTGGGGGTGGGGGTGGGGGGCAGAATGGTTTACTTAATCCATGGCTCTTATTTGTATGGAGAAGGCAATGGTACCCCACTCCAGTACTCTTGCCTGGAGAATCATCCCATGGATGGAAGAGCCTGGTGGGCTGAGGTCCATGGGGTCTCTAAGAGTCGGACAGGACTGAGCGACTTCACTTTCACTTTTCACTTTCATGCATTGGAGAAGGAAATGGCAACCCACTCCAGCGTTCTTGCCCAGGGAAGAATCCCAGGGATGGGGAAGCCTGCAGGGCTGCCGTCTATGGGGTTGCACAGCGTCGGACAGGACTGAAGCGACTTAGCAGCACCACCAGCAGCTTATTTGTATTAGGGGCCATTAGCATAATTAAGTATTGGGTTTTGAGTCTCACCAGGTGCGCTAGATGGTAAAGAATCCAACTGCCAATGCAGGAGATTTAAGAGATGCAGGGTCGATCCCTGGGTGGGGAAGCCCCTGGAGGAGGGCATGGCACCCCACTCTAGCGTTCTTGCCTGGAGAATCCCAGGGACAGAGGCGCCTAGAGGGCTGCACTACAGTTGCAAGAAGTTGGACACGACTGAAGAGACAGCAGAGCACCATCAGGTGTCGGGTTTTGCACCTCACCAGGTGGTTTCTCAGATCTGCCCTTCTTCCTGCAAGGTTCTTTCTGAAAGTTTTATCCACCTTCTTCAAAGCCCAACTCAGAAGGAGGCAAGGAAGCATCCCCCTGGGCTGAGGCACACCCCGTCCACGGGATGCATGCAGGGCACCCGGCCACAAGCTCAGGTGTGAAGGGTGTTAAGCTGGGGACCACCGATCCCATCTTTCCATGGCCCTTCTAGTTTTATGATCCAAGAAGAGGCATCACACGTCTTTATACCCAAGAGTAAAGACTCTCTCTCTCTGTCTCTGGCCTTTACAATCGCCTGACACTCAAAATGTACATCGACACGCAGCAGCCAGGCACTGATGTGAAGGGCCCACTTGAAGAAGACCCAGAACTCTACTCAGTGACCTACATGGGAAGGAAATCTAAAAAGCAGGGGATGTAAGCATTCGTATAGCTGATTGCTTTACTGCACAGAAGAAACTAACACAACATTACTTCAATAAGAATTAGGGGGGAAAAGAAGGCCCATTAAAGCCAAAAGGGAACGCTTGATTACTTAAAGGAAAATTCTAGTCACCGAAGACTGCAGCAGGTTAGATTTCTTTCCTTAGGGTATTTAAGAATTTGCTTAGGGAATTAACACATCGTGGTGGAGAGACTAAGGGGAAAAACAAAGCTAATATGGCAGGAGTCAGGTGAAGGCCCATCAGAAATGAAAATGCAACAGCTCTAAAAGGATAAGCCACTGGAAAATACAGTCAGTCCACAGAGACTTTTCCAGGATTCCGTGGATGGGTGGAAACTGTCGCTTCACACACAGATGTCATGAATTAGCTAACAAAGTCCCTCTGTCATGACACACACTGATTAAAATATAACTTCCTCTCAGTTTTGGTTTTAGAATTATTTAACTGGTAAGAAACAGAAAATCTATGAAGAATACTTTTATTCCTATTATAAAAAAATTATTCAATAGTAAAACTGAGAACTCCACAGTCTTTAATCCACATCCCCATTCTTATTCCATTTCTGTAAAGTGTTCCGTTCTTTATCAGAGACATAAATACCTCTTTTGGTGCTGAATTGCTTTCTCTTGTAGACTACCCTGCCATAAATCAAGCATTCACATAGAAAGCCAGGCCTTCGCAAACTTCTATTTACACTGCACCAGACAAGTTCAATCTTAGAATGTGTGTGTTAGTTGGTTGTGTCTGACTCTTTGAGATCCCATGGACTGTAGCCCACCAGGCTCCTCTGCCCATGGAATTCCCCTCCAGGCAAGAATACTGGAGTTGGTAGCCATTCCCTTCTCCAGGGGATCTACCTGACCCAAGGATCCAACCTGAGTCTCCTGCACTGCAGACGGGTTCTTTATCATCTGAGCCACCAGGGAAGCCCAGATCCTAAGGCCAAAAACTTTGTGAGAAACTCCACCTTCTCAGGCGGAGCCCTGGGCTGTGAACTTAAAGAGCTGCAAGCTTGATGTGAACATGTCACACTTCATAAGAGCAGGGCACACTTTCCAGAGGCCACCTCGAAAGTACTGTTGTGAAGAAACACTGCAAGACAGGGGCTCATGGAAAGAAGGAGAGTTGAGCCATGTGACTGGAGTCATAAGGGAAAATAAAAATGGGGGCGCATCCTCCAGCATGAATAAGGTAATATCAAGAAGAAAGGAGAGTCCTGAAAATAAAGGTTCTGTATGTGGATCAATTCTGACCTTACGGTAGTTCTACCAAAGTAGACCAAAACTCACCTTTGAAACATTCCTTCAATTTGTTTTTTTTCTAAACAAACTTCATAAACAAAATGATGAGAAATAATTTCCTTAAGACCAATCACTATTCAAATCAGTTCTGCTAATATGTATCAGCTGATTTATGAGGAGAGACCGGTATTTCTTCATTATATTGTGCCAAATAAAAATAGCTATTTATTACTTGGAAAGAAAAAAGAAAGAAGAAGAAAACACTAGCTGTTTGAAACAATTTGGAATCCATTATTTAACTAGTGGCTTTACAGTTTGTTCAAACTAGAGGTTTTACTATAGTGTATTTGGGGACAGAGGATCATTCCAGTCAACTTCTAATTCATTACTGTCCGCCCTTCTGTTAAGATATTACTTTTCAGGGGTGTAGATAACAACCCAATTAGCTATTGTGGAATGAAATGGCATAAGGAAGAGATAAAGGCTGTAAATTCACTTAGGCTTTTTGTGGTATTGCTACAGTAATTGAATAAGAAACCATTTTTAATTCCAGGTCTCAAACTAAAGTGTAAACCCCGGTGCAGTGACTTTATAAATTAAAAAAAAAAAAAAAGTCACTTGGTTCATAAGACTTCATAAAAGAAAAAAATAAGATCAAAGAGAAAGTAGCCAAGTACTCTTCCTTCTGAAGGAGTTTTAAAGCATTCAGAAGTATAAGAAAAAAACACAGTCTGGGGTATTAGAAGCCGTTTGGATTCTCTGAAATTATGAAGCACACAAAAACATTCTTTCGGTCGCTGAGATTACTAGGCAGTGCTGTGTGTTTAATTGCTTGGCACAGGCCATTCTAGTAATGGGAAACCCAAATTCCTGGCACTAGGTGTTAATCATTAACAGTGACAAGCCTTCGTATAGTGGTTCAAAGACAGGTGCACACACCCAGTGTACAGAGACAGACATGCAGAGATAAGAAGCCAGGAATTTGGGGAGGAACCGGTATCTATGGAGGCCACAGTTTACTGAATAACACAGAGCACGGCCAAGTCACTGACCATTAATTCCAGGTCTGACGCCTCCTGCCTCAAGCAATCAGTGAACAGGAAAGGGAGATAGCGCACATCTACTGTGCTTTTGACTCCATCAAAAAAGATGCAACTTGAAACCTTCCAGCAAAAAAAAAAAAAAAAAAAAAAGACTATATATTCTTTAATTGTAAACCAACGACCCACAACATACCGTAAATGCTGTATTTCAAAAAGCACTGCACAGAAGTCATATATATATATAATAAATATATCAGAAATCATACATATATATGTAAAGATATCACTGTAGTATATTGCAAAAATGAACCCAAAGAATAGCAAAGAAACTACTTATAAGACCTCAACATGGAGAAAGCAGACATCCAGTCTTAAAGCATTCTTTTTTTATTTTCTCACCACATATGATAAGAACTGAGCTTCCCTTGTGGCTCAGCTGGTAAAGAATCCACCTGTAATGCAGGACAGCTGGGTTCAATCCCTAGGTTGGGAAGATCCCCTGGAGAAGGGAAAGGCTACGCACTCCAGTATTCTGGCTTGGAGAATTCCATGGACTGTATAGTCCATGGGGTCACAAAGAGTCAGACATGACTGAGTGACTTTAACTTAACGATAAGAATTAACTCACTGGCTGTGCCTCTCTCCTACGGTTTCATATATAATTACCAAGTTTAAAATAATAAGAGTTAGTTATTAACAACATCACTTCCAAATTTTAAATTCTGTGATGCCAAGTTTTATTTTTCCTCCAAGTCTTCTTCCATTCCCCAAATGTTTTTTACTTTTGCTATTAAGCATCTCATTTCAGAATTCCTGAAAATCATTTGGGAAGGGGTAAAAAAAAAAAAATCTTAAAAACTTGTTAATAATATCACTGATAGTAATCCTTCAAAGAACTGCAAGGCTGAAAAAGTAATGCACTCAGTCATTTTCCAGCTCAGAGCCCCATTTCCCAAGCACCTGGGCTGGGGATGGGGCTGCGGGTGCTGGCAGGAACCTGCCCGGCTTCAGTCAAAGCCACTGCTTTCCTTGTTGCAAGGTGAACATGCACACTTGTCAGCACTTAGCAAGCAGCACGCAGGCCTGAGCCCTCTGGATACCTCGCTCGTGGAAGCCCATGCCACCCTGAGGGAGACAGCGTGGCTGGGACACTTTGTGGGGGTGTGGGAGGATGGCAGGACAGTCTCCGTCAGCCAGTGGCAGCGCCCCGACCCCAACCAGACAGGCTGGCTCAAGTCCTCGGTCCGTACCACTTTGCTCGACTGCTAGAGATTCTGGCATTCTGCTAAAGACTTAATACAACACGGGGGCAGGGCAGGCCACGGTTTAGTGACCTCCCGTGTGCACACCCCTGCCGTCCGCCTGAATTCCTCGAGGGCGGGGCCAGAACAGCTGGAGCAGGCTCAACTGTCCTCCTGCTCGGCTCCAAGAGCTGGGAAGTTGTTGAGACTCGATCTTCATGCCTGGAGCGCTCACTTGAGAGGCCTCCTACTTCTGAACCCTGAACAACCGGAATATATCTTCTCTCTCACCTGCTAGAAAGTCCCTCCAGCACTAGAGGACAGCCCCGTACTGCCCAGCCCCCCTTCTGCATCCATTTCTCTTTGAGGGCTCAGGTGTGCAGGCCCCTCCCGTGTCCCTGGCCGTCCACCTGGGGGAGCTCTTTAAGACATGGTGCTGTGTGTCTGACTTTTTGTGATCCCAAGGACTGTCATCCACCAGGCTCCTCTGTCCATGGGATTCTCCAGGCAAAAATACTAAAGTGGGTTGTCATGCCCTCCTCCAGGGGATCGTCCCAACCCAGGGATCGAACCCACATCTCTCCTGTGTCTCCCGCACTGCAGACAGATTCTTTACTGCTGAGCTACTGGTAAAGTCCCTTTAAGACATGGTGCCATCGGTTGAACGTGATGCTGACGGTGTGATCTGAACAGACTCAAACAGGATGACTGTTCCTTATTAAATGAGCTCCAGGTACTTATTAAGGGGGTCAGGGTCCAAGATTGCATTTATCAGTTTTGAATTTCTAAACTCACAAAACACTGAAAAATCTAAGGAAGTCAGTAAATTACCTAGAAGTCTACTATTTGAAAAAATGGCTTACAAAAAAGAAAAAAAAAAAAAAGGATTTTAGCAGCTTACAGATTTCCCTCTAACCTTTATTCTTAACTAGTTAAAATTATGAAATATTTTATATATACTACAACTAGAGAGAACAGCAAATACTCATGCACTTACTATCCATATTTAACAGATGCTAAATTTTTACCATATCTGTTTCAGACCTGTTAAAGTCCTCTGTGCATCACAGTGAATCCTATCCCCTCACCTTCGGACCTGCTGTACTTAAGTTGTATCTTTTGTATCCTTCCTCTGTCTATACTTTGCCCTTCTGTACATTTGAATAATACTGTTTTCTGTAGTCTTATAAATTTATACAATGTGATTATCCCTCTGCAACTGCTTTCTCTGCCCAATATTATACTGTCTGAGATTTAGATGGCACTAGAATCCCCTTGCCAAAGGAGATGCAAGAGACACAAGTTCAATCCCTGGGTCAGAAAGATCCCCTGGAGAAGAGAATGGCAACCCACTCCAGTACTTTTGCCTGGAAAACCCATGGATAGAGGAGCCTGGTGGGCTACAGTCCACGGAGTCACAGTCCAAACACGACTAAGCACTCACTCACTACTATTCATGTTGAAACATACAGCTGGAGTTCATTCATCTGAGGACTGTACAGATTGCTACTGTAAGAATATACAGTAGTTTAGGCATTTATTTTCCTATTAATGGATACTGGGGTTGTTTCCAGTTTTTCATTATTAAAAACTATACTTAAAAGTGAATAACCTTAATTTCCTTGCACATACGTGTGGAAGTTTCTTATCTATAACCAGAAGTTAAACAGCTGAGGTGTCCGCTACATAAGATTCAAAATAGAATTCATGGCATTTACACACTTTTAAATCATCTTTTCACTGAAAAAAATATGACAGTTGGAACTTCCCTGGAGGTCCAGTGGTTAAGAATTTGCCTATCAATGCAGCGGACACAGGGTAGATCCCTGGTCCAGGAAGATGCCACATGCCTCAGGTCAGCTAAACCACATGCGCCAACTACTAAGCCTGTGCGTCCTGGAGCCCATGCTCCACAAGAGAAGCCCCCGCAGTGAGAAGCCCACGCTGCAGCTAGAGAGCGGCCCCAGCTAGAGAAAGCCCGCACACAGCGACGGGGATTCAGCACAGGCAACTAGTCTTTAAAATGACAATAATAATAAGTGCTAATATCTCTCACCTATTAAGACATATATTCGTAAAGAAATTCTACTTAGGTATTTAATGTATCTATGGAACGTCTACCATGTGCCAAGTTCTTTGCTCAGTGTTACAGAGGAACGTGACCAAGGATAAAGCAGAACAGCCCATGAACTTAACGAGTAGGAAAGGCAGACCAAGGACGACACAAAGAAGCAGATAATAATAAAGTATGGCCCAGTGTGGCTGTGATAAAGAAAGTGCTGGATGCTGCGACGCTCTATGTGGTGCAAAAGATGAAGGGCAGGGGGCTCTGGGGCCTGAGGATGCAGCAGCAGCAACTGTGTGGAGAGGGTAAGCCAGGCCAGGGACAGACAAAGAATATACTCAAGGGCCGAAATGCAGGAGAGCGGCGCTGGAGGAGATGGGAGAGTTCAGGCTGGCTGAGGACAAAGTGAGGCTGAATGTGGGAGAACAGAAGACGCTATAAAGAAAAGGAGTCGGCCACTGAGGCGAGGTGGTTCTGATTTGCAGTTTAGAAGTGTCACTGGTGTGCTGAGGGGCTCAGTTAGGGGAGCAAGGCTGGATGCAGGGCACCCAGGTAGGATGCTGCTGCAGGGATGCAGGTGATGAGTGAGGACCACAGGGGTCAGGGGAGTGAATTACCACCGATGGCCCTTGTCACAGGGGAGGCCACATCGTCAAGACCTTTGAGACTGGGTACCTATGGGAACAATATCTCATTACCGCACAAAGGAAGCAGGAGGAGGGACGGCAGATGGGGAGTGAGAAGGAGGTTCTGACTTCAGTGGTTGACTGGGATAGCACATCAAGCCCCTTTTGAAAACTTGTCAGCGGGATCCAAACCCTTAGCCTGGCGGTCCAGGACACAGGATGCCACATCGCAGAGCTCTCACACTTGTCCCAGCACACAGCAGACATTCAACACATTTGCTGAGAGGAAATTGTGACATGGAAACTGACAACAATTTCCCCAAAGATATACTTTTAAATTTTTTTTTTTTTTAAGAGAAACATTTACTGTTGGGGGAATACCCATGACATACCTTGTATTAATTCACAGTTCAGCTTGGTAATAGCAGAAGTAAGCTACTCACAGACTGAATTTAGGTGTAAGGTATCTTGGCCCCATGCACAGTATTATTATACACTAGCTCAAGAACTGTTATGCATATATATTATATACACACACACACACACATATATATATATATATTCAAACCACAAACAGAACTTTTTTGCTCTTTCCTCTGCAATTAGGTTGGCTATGTGCCTTCAGTATTATGGTCAATGCAAAAGTCTAGCGATGTAATGCTGAGTCATACTACGAAAGTCAAGGTAATTTAACATGGGAGAATGACCCAGTTACACGATAATCCCATATTTTTATGTCAAGCACTGGAACACGCAAATGGACTCTTTACCTAGCAGAGCATTATGGTCTATTTAAAAAGAATTCTACTCTTTTAGATCGCTAATGGGAAGTTGAGGTAGTGCAGGCTCAGCCTGGTGCTCTGGGACCACCTAGAGGGTGGGACGGGGTGGGAGGTGGCAGGGAGGTTCAGGAGAGAGGGGATATGTGAATGCCTATCGCTGATTCATGCTGATGTATGGCAGAAACCAACACAGCTTTGAACAGCAATTATCCTCCAATTCAAAATAAAGAAAGAAAGAAGGAAAAGAATTCGACAATTTTAGAATCACACATATATGGCATATAAAAGTGCCTTCCTGGACAATGACGTAGCTTTATGAAGTCTATCAATAACTTGCAATGTGGTATTGCCCAGACATTTACTGCACATTGCTGTCGCTCAGTTGCTAAGTCACGTTCCACTCTTGGTGACACCATGGACTGCAGCATGCCAGGCTTCCCTGTCCTTCACTATCTCCTGGAGTTTGCTTAAACTCATATCCATTGAGTCAACAATGCCATCCAACCATCTAAAATTGTTACCCTCTTCTCCTCCTGCTCTCAATCTTTTCCAGCTTCAGGGTCTTTTCCAATGAGTCACTGGAAAAGAATAACTGGGTCATTCTTCACATCAGGTGGCCAAGGCATTGGAGCTTCAGCTTCAGCATTAGTCCTGCCAGTGAATACTCAGGATTGATTTCCTTTAGGATGGACTGGTTTAATCTCCTTGCTATCCAAGGGACTCTGAAGAGTCTTCTCCAGCACCACAATTTGAAAGCATCAGTTCCTCAGCACTCAGCCTTCTTTGTGGTCCAAGTCTCACATCCGTACACGACTGGAAAAACCATAGCTTTGACCATATGGACCTTTGTCAGCAAAGTGATGTCTCTGCTTTTTAGTAGGCTGTCTAGGTTTGTCATAGCTTTTCTTCCAAGGAACAAGCGACTTTTAATTTCATGCCTGCAGTCACTGTCTATAGGCCTTTTTTGTACAGTTCTTCTGTGTATTCTTGCCACCTCTTCTTAATATCTTCTGCTTCTATTAGGTCTATACCGTTTCTGTCCTTTACTGTGCCCATCTTTGCATGAAATGTTCCCTTGGTATCTCCAGTGTTCTTGAAGAGATCTCCAGTTTTTCCCATTCTACTGTTTTCCTCTGTTTCTTTGCATTGTTCACTTAAGAAGGCTCTCTTATCTCTCCTTGCTATTCTCTGGAACGCTGCATTCGGTTGGGTATATCTTTCTGTTTCTCCTTTGCTTTCACTCCTCTTTTTCTCTCAGCTATTTGTAAGGCCTCCTCAGACAACAACTATTGTCTTCTTGGATTTCTTTTTCTTGGGGACGGTTTTGGTCACTGTCTCCTGTATAATGTTATGAACCTCCGTCTACAGTTCTTCAGGCCCTGTTTACCAGATCTATTCCCTTGAATCTATTCATCACCTCCACTGTATAATCATAAGGGTTTTGATTTAGGTCATAATTGAATGGTCTAGAGGTTTTCCCTATCTTTTTCAATTTAAATCTGAATTTTGAAACAAGGAGCTCGTGATCTGAGCCACAGTCAGCTCCACGTCTCGTTTTTGCTGACTGTATAGAGCTTCTCCATTTCTGGCTGCAAAGAATATAATCAATCTGATTTTGGTATTGACCATCTAGTGATGTCCATGTGTAGAGTCATCTCTTGTGTTGTTGGAAGCAGGTGTTTACTATGACCAGTGTGTTCTCTTGGCAAAACTGTTAGCCTTTGCCCTGCTCCATTCTGCACTCCAAGGCCAAACTTGCCCGTTACTCCAGGCATCTCTTTGTTTCCTACTTTTGCATTACAGACCCTGTAATGAAAAGGACATCTTTTTCTGATGTTAGCTCTAAAAGGTCTTGTAGGTCTTCATAGAACTGTTCAACTTCAGCTTCTTCAGCATTAGAGGCTGGGGCATAGACTTGGATTACTGTGATATTGAATGGTTTGCCTTGGAAATGAACAGAGATCATTCTGTCATTTTTGAGATCACACCCAAGTACTGCATTCTGGACTCTTCCGTTGACTACGAGGGCTACTCCATTTCTTTTAAAGGCAGCTTCCTTGGTGGCTCAGACAGTAAAGAATCCACCTGGAATGTGGGAGACCTGGGTTCTATCCCTCAGTTGCGACGATCCCCTGGAGAAGGAAATGGCAACCCATTCCAATATTCTCGCCTGGAGAATTCCATGGACAGAGGAGCCTGGTGGGCTACAGTCCATGGGGTCACAAAGAGTCAGACATGACTGAGTGACTAACATACACACACACAAACACACACACACACACACACATGCCCACAGTAGTAGAGATAACGGTTATGTGAATCAAATTCACCCTTTCCTGTCCGTTTTAGCTCACTGATTCCTAAAATGTTGTCCACTCTTGCCATTTCCTGCTTGACCACGTCCAATTTACCTTGATTCATGGACCTCACATTCAGGTTCTTATGCACAAGAGAAGAATTTAATCTATTGAACAATTATATACCACAGACAACCAAGATAAACTCTGAGTCATCCAAATGCTACAGTGTTACAGAAATAGCTTTTAAAAAGTAAGTACTGCCACTGAAACACAGCAACGTGCCCCATACTTGGGGGCTTGGGGGACTGCTGACAGTCAGGCATGACTAGGAACTCACTTCCCAACTTGTCTGCCTTCCTATTACGTGTGTTTCTGCTTCACCTGCTTTACACTTTCTATGTAGGTAACATATACACAGCTTCAGCATGGTTAACATTCAAGCTTATTACTTTTCTTCTCTTAAAAATGCATACACCTAGAGCTTCACTCATCACATTAAAAAGTTCAAAAGTTCTTATACAATTTTCCAGTTTCTTCAACAAAGTAATGCTTTAAAGACAAAAAGAGGGGAAAGAAGGGGGAACTAGCATAAAAGAAGTTTTAAAGAACCTAATGGAAAACATGCAGCCCATGCTGAAGTTCTGATTTGCACCAATCAACTGTAAGAAGACATCTTTCAGACAAACTGTGACATCGCAATATGGAATCTTATATGGTATCAAGGAACTACTGTTATTTTTAAAGATAATAATGTCAAGAAAAATATTTTTAAAATTCTTACTCATCAGAGATGCATTCTGAAGTATTTAAAGGTAAAATGACAAGAGTCTAGGTTTTAACTTAAAATATTCCAGTTTAAAAAAATAAGATGATAATAAGAAAAAGAAATGAACAAAGTGACAATCTACTGACAATTATTGAAGCTGGTTAATGCACACAAAGGGTTTAGTATGTCATTCTTTCTCCTTTTTAAAGTCTTTTTTTTTTAATATTTAAAAATTCCTTTAATAACCTTTAGTAAAAGGTTATTTCTTTTCCAGGTATACATTTTGAGTACAGTTCTGTTTTGTTTTAACAGGAAGGAGAGAATCAACAAATATTGATGTGTGAAAATATTTTTTAATAATGGTTTAGTGGTTTAGTCTAGTGGTTCTTGACTCATGTTCTCCATAATCTTCATGAGTGTGAGCATGTTATGCAGTTAATATTAATCACTGACCTTTTCCTTTGTTCTCAACTCATCAAACATTTGCTGAATTTCCAGTTTCCAGTCATCTTGCATGGAATGAAAGGACTCTTGAGGCATTTCAGTCATAACTGCCTTTTCAATTTCAGTCAGTTGTTCAAGAATTGAAGCAAAAGATGGTCGAATATGAGGGTCTTGTTGCCAGCATTCTAAAATAAATAAGAATCATACTAAGTCCATTTCTCCGCATAGTTCAGACTGTCAGCCTGCGTTGACAGGGTCTGTGCAAGATTTTAAACATCAGGTGATGATGATTTTGAAAATGTTATTTTACACCATGCCTGTGTCAGTAGCCTGTGAAATAATTATTATTAGATAAGGCTCTTGTTGTCTGTATGACTTGACATTAGTATAAGGACGTGTGCTTCCTCTGCCTTACCATGAACTCTATCTCGCCTAAGCTGCCCTCATCACATGACTTACAGTTTCAGAGTTCTAAAAGTCAGTCCAAGAAAACCTAGGTCTCTAAGATGTTATAGTCACAAGAGAGGTTCTAAGCAAGGTAACTTACTGCTCACAAAAAGAGTTACTTAACAGTTTTTAAAAAGATAAGACCAAAATAGATAAGGTCATGGCAAAACCATGCCAGCTGAGACTATAACAGATTATTGATCATTAGGTAGAATTAAAAATAGCACATATGAAGCCAAATCAATATTGCCTTTGAACTCCTCTAGTGTATTTGATGACAAATTTATTACCATTCAACTGAATTTTGTATAAATGAGTTATTATTAAACTGGATTGTTTTTAAGTTACTTAGTTCATCAAAACTTAATCTGACATCTTAGATCAAAGACATGATTTCTTTTTCTTAAAACAGCATAATTATTTAAAATCATCTGAAAATTAGAATCACAGAAATTACCCTTTTGGTTTAAAAAATATTCGGATGTTCTCTTTTTGTGGAATATTCACTGGCATACAGCTGTTTCACACTGTTGTGTTAGTTTCTGCTGTACAGCAAAGTGAATCAGCTATGCGTGTGCTCACTTGCTATATGTACACATCTATCCCCTCACTTTTGGATTTCCTTCCCATTTAGGTTGCCAGAAAGCACTGAGAAGAGTTCCCTTTGCTGTGTAGAGTCTGTTCTCACTAGTTACCTATTTCATATACAGATGTTCTACTGAGTGATTCCCCTTGATCCCACAGGCACACAGAGACACCCAAATACCTTTCATGAGCTTGGCAAATGGCTCAGGGCAGGTGGAGGGGATCGGCAGAGTGAGCTTGTTGACCGCCACCCCGTAGGCCACAGCCAGGCCGTCAATGCCACGGTAGGGCACCTCTCCCGTGAGCAGCTCCCACAGTACCACTCCGTAGCTGGAAAGTAGAGTTTTCACAAAGTTAAGTGGGATTTTTTTTCCTCATGACACAATCAATGGGAGAAACACATCAGTGCCTTCATCCAGATCCTAATCATCTTCTCTTCTAACAAAGCCCATAGGGGCCCTTATCCCAGTGTGAGAGGTGGGTTCTTCCACTTAACATTCCAAACATATGCAATTACTCTCCTTCCAGAAATCAGTTATGCCTTCTTCTGAAGAAGTGAAACTACTTAGTGGATAGGAAAGCTTAAAAGCAGAACATGACTGAATTAAATAGGGTCCAGAACCAGGCCTTTTCATACTGTTGAGCTGACTCATTGGAAAAGACCCTGATGCTGGGAAAGATTGAGGGCAGGAGGAGAAGGAGGCGACAGAGGATGAGATGGTCGGATGGCATCACTGACTCAATGGACATGGGTTTGAGTCAACTCTGGGAGATAGTGACAACAGGAAGGCCTCGTGTGTTGCAGTTCATGGGATCGCAGAGTCGGACATGAATGAGCGACTGAACAACAACAAGAACCAGGCCACACATAAAGAGCAATGTGGCTGTTCTGATGTTCGTCCTTCTGTCTCATTTTTTCCACACCTCCTGAAGATCTTCAGGACACTGAAGATTCCAGCCCTACAGAATTTCATGCTATACAGCACAGGACTGAAGTCCAGTCATGCTGTTTTAAAACAGGGTTTTGAAATTGCTTCTCTCTGCCTCTCCTTTTATATTTAGAAGATGTGTTACTCATGTTTCCACCTAATGCCTACTAGTAACGGACAAAGAAATCCTGTGGGCCTCCCTGAGCCGGCTGGGAGGACATGACGCATCTTTTTTATAACTGAGGGAGGAAAAGTGAAAGGAGAATAAAAAACAGGGAACAAGCGCAGCAGCCAAGCTCTTCACAGCATCCCCAGATGTGATATAGGTGTGCGCTGTGCTGTGCTTAGTCACTCAGTCGTGTCCAACTCTTTGTGACCCCATGGACTGTAGCCTGCAAGGCTCCTCTGTCCATGGGGATACTCCAAGCAAGAATACTGGAATGGGTAGCATATCCCTCCTCCAGGGGATCTCCCCAACCCAGGGATCATCTCTTGCATTGCAGGTGGATTCTTTACCAGCTGAGTCACTGCTGTTTCAGTTCAAGGGCAAATGAAATTACATACAAGAACCAGCAAACTCACAGTAGAGGGATCTCAAAATGAATTTTTAAATGAAGCTGAAGGACCAAATTTCAGTTCACATCCATACTACAGACTCTGAGTTGGTCCAGTTCAAGACAGTACAGGGGAGCATAGAAATAAGCCTTGAACATTACACATATTTATTTTCTTCTACAAAACCAATCAGAACCTTAGTTTTTCTCTGTTGTTGTTGCTTAGTTGCTAAGTCATGTCCTACTTTCTGTGACTTCATGGACTGCAGCCCACCAGGTTCCTCTGTCCATGGGGTTTCCCAGGCAAGAAGACTGGATTGCCATTTCCTTCTCCGGGGGATCTTCTTGTCCCAAGGCTCAAACCTACATTTCTTGCATTGGCAGGCAGATTCTTTACCACTGAGCCACCAGGAAAGTCATCTTCAAAACATAAAGTGCATTCAGATAATCTTCTGTTTTGTTACATAAAACATCAATCACTCTCGACACTCATCTGACTTTAAAACACATAAGCATGGGGATGGGACACAGGTTTGTACCTATGGCTGATTCTTGTTGATGTATGACAGAAAACCACAAAATTCTGTACAGCAATTATCCTTCAATTAAAAATTCAAAAAAAAATAGCATATAAGGAAGGAGCATATTTGCTTTAGGCTCTATTAACATAAGGGGCTTCCATTGTAGCTCAGTACATTCCTTCCCTCGGTAAGGAATCTGCCTGCAGTGCAGGAGATCTGGGTTCGATTCCTGGGGTGGAGAGATCCCCTGGAGAAGGAAATGGCAAGCCACTCCAGTATCTTTGCCTGGAGAATCCCATGGACAGAGGGACCTGGCAGGCTACAGTCCATGGGGTTGCAAGAGTTGGACATGACTTAACAACTAAACCACCACTATTAACATAAGAAGTACAGTGCTATTCACTTTTCTAATATTTTCAAACTTCATCAACTAAGTTTAAAAAAGTTTGAATGTTTTTGTGTTTGTGTGAGTTAAGTTTTACTTGGGGGCATAATGAGGACTATAGCCCAGGTAGCTCTGAAAAACTGCTCCAAAGAGGTAGGGGGAAGGTCAGTGTTGTATATGACTCTAGTGCAGGCAAGCGTAACTTTTTGGCAGAGGCTTGCCAGTCACCAGGAACAGATAAAAGTTTGAAATTTAAAGAAGTAACTTCTCATTTCTTCTGTTTGCTGCTTATATATGATACTTGAGCATAGTTTTAAAGACAGCAGACAAAAGGCGGTAAGATATGTCTAAGCAAAGGCAAAACAGCTCAGAAGCAACAAAAGCCATTTACCTGTGCACTGGAGCTGATTTCTGAGTCTCATCTGATCATCTCCTGATCTTAAGAGATACAGCGATTCACGGAATCACAAATACAAAAAGGCATCTATGAAGGCCTGGTCTGCACAGAGACTCTGGAGCCCCGGTGCCTGTCATCCTGGCCACGACCACTGCCTTTATGGGTCTCTCCAGTAGTGCCCACTGGACTCTAGACTACCCTGGAAACATTGAGAAAGGGATGTAGAAACAACAGAATGTGCCCATTCAAATGGGGCTCACGGATCCTCCAGCTGATGTTCTGCTGGCTCAAAAGCAGAGGTGCTCCGTCCTGAGGCCCCTGAGGCCAGGGCTCCTTCTCCACCAGGAGGAGTAAGAGGGCATCACTGAAAGGCACCTGGACCTGGAGGCAGCAGACCCGGGGCTGAGCTGTGGGACTGTTACTCTCTGCTGACTGTGTTTCACTCACATGGCCTTGAAGCTGATCTTGAACCACTGACAAAGTATTAGGGATATCTGCCCTACCCTCTCAAAGCGCTGCTTTACATATTTTTACAAAAGGAATATATAATGCAGTACCTCTAAGTTATATAATGCAGTACTTCTAAGTTATATAATGCTATAAGTATTAGTAATTAAGTTGTAAACAGGTTTTTTCAAAAGTTATCTGCTTAGTTTCTTAAAAATTATCTGTATTATGATGCATTAGCAGAGACACATACTTAATTTCAAGAGTAAGTAAACTTAATTTACAGTTCAATCAACAAAAATCATTTCAGAGCAAGAGACCAAAAAATTCTTAGAATAACCGAAAAGTGTCTAAATTCAAAGAAGCTTCCTTGCTATTCTCAATAGAAAATAACAAAATTAAAACAATAACAGCACAACTTTGTCTCTTGGAAGTTTCAGAGAATGAATAATTTAGGATAGGTCATTTTTCCAGAGTGAAGTAGTCTGGTAAGAACCAATCTGGAAAAAAAAGGGGGGGGAACTATTTCTATGGGACAATTTCTAAAGCATAATGCATATTTTTCTGCTCTCTGAAACTCAGTGGGATATAGTATAAAAAGCCCTCTGCTAAGAACACAAGTGATCTAATGATTAAGGGCTGTGGTGGCAGGAACACGGCTCTTAAGCCAGGGATCAGAGTATGCTATTCATTAGCTTTACAATTCTGAGGAAATGTCTAAATCTGTCAGTGTGAACCTGGGGTAATCACAGGAGTCACAGTAAAAGTTCAGTGATAATATCTGCCAAAGTTATCTTGTAGGGTAGTAACTGGTAAGGAGGTAAGAGGCAGAAAGAGGACAATCACTAAATACTCTAGTATATACATATAATACCAGCCCCACGGACCAGGGCGATGCTTCTTGAATGCAATTATTTTTATGGGAATGTTACAAAGGAGGTTCTCAGGCAAAGGTCTGTGTAGTTCAGAGGGACAGCCTTCCCTGCCTTCCACATTCTGACACCGAGGACTGTGCTGTGACATACTGATGCATTCTGGAGGTTTGTGCGGACGTCTGGCTCCACACCAGGTGGCTACGCAGGCCAGTAGTCTCGGGCCTTTTTCATACGTTTCAGGCTGTCTTTTGCTCCTGTCGCCTACCCTGTTCTCAACTGCCTTTTTAAAAATTTTTCTTTTTTACCAGCTTAGCATCCTTCTCCCCTCTTCTGATTAGATGCTTCTACTGAAAATCAGACAACCAAGCTTATATTATACAACTGAGCAAAGAACAGATTTTGAGGGAATTCCTCTCCATGAGTGTTTGGACTTCAAGACCCAGACTGTGACTGATTTTAGAAATTCTTTTTTTCTTACTTCTTGATTCTATGTTTATAGTCGATGAGGTTGCTATAAAGCATTTATGTAGATTGCACAGCGTTTGTATAGGTTATAATTACATAGTTTATTTTCAAAGGCATACAACCAGTAAAATGGTTACAGTGTTAAGTAATTATACAGAATGTAAAACTGATTTATGGTACATTTTATGAGTTTTCAGAGTCTTGAAGTATAATTTCTTAAAATAGTCACCTACTTCACTTAAGTATTTTGGCATTATATGTTCAGAAAATTATTGTGATTAAGTCAAGAACAACACATCTAATATTTTATAAAGACACATGTGCTCAGTCTCAGCAGAGTATAAGTCATAAAGTAAGGGGTGAGGCCCAAGCGTTTGTATTTCTCAAAATGGCCCAAAGACACTATAGAAACCCTGGCACAGGTGATAAATTTCTTAAAACTCATAAGTAGAACAATTAAATTAGAAGGCCTTATTTATATACTGCTGGTAGGAATGAGGACTGGTGGAAAGCAGTCTGGCACTTCCTCAAATGATTAACTACATAATTACCCTGTGGCCCAGCAATTTCACTCCTATCCAAGAGAAGGAAAACTCGTGTCCTCACAAAAACTTTTTCACAGATGCTCACAGCAGCATTATTCAGAATTAGTCAATAAGTGGAAACAACCCCAACGCCATCAACTGATAAATGGACAAGAAAACGTGGTATTATCCACCCAGTAGAATATTATTTAACAATAAATAAGAATGAAAGTCTGACACATTCTATGACATGAACCTTGAAAATATGCTAATTGAAAAGCCAGTCAGAGGACTGCATATTACATAATTCCATTTATACAGAATGTCCAGAATAAGCAAATCTGAAGATACAAAACATAGGTTCATGACTGCCTTGGGCTGGGAGGGATGAAGTTTTGAGGGAGATGGCTACCTTTAATAGGATTTCTTTTATGGATTGCGAAAATGTTCTAAATTGTGGTGATGAAGGTACACAACTCTATTAATATACTAAAAGCTATGAAACTGCACAGTTTAAACTGGCGAATTCAATAGTTTGTATGATGTGTAAATTATACCTCAATAAAGCTGTTAAAACAACAACAATTAAAAAAAAAACCCTGGAGTTTTAATACTAGTCACACAGCATTCTATGAGCCTCAGATGAAGGCCAGTAAGCTCCTGGTGCCTTGTAAGTATAAACAGAGTTGTTCTGTTGTTCTCTGTGTGGTTCTGGTATGGATGGTGTCTTCACTCCCTAATGAGACAAAGCTGAATGGAAAATTCAGATAACCTGGATAACCTGGGATCCCATTTTGGTCTAGCTCTCCATTCCCAAACCAGAAGCTTTAATCTTTAGATGATTCAATCTATAAAATGAAGGAGCTGATATAAATTTTTTTCTTCAAACTCCTTCCATGCTAACATTCTGTGTGTGAGTCATGAGGAATCAAAATTTTCCTTAAAGTGAGATTTGTGTTTATTTACCAACAGGTCTTACAAAATGCTATTACTGTTAACTCAAACTATAACTAGTTTTAATCAAACCTCTGATTTAATAAGATTCTCCTATCAAATGGAAGTCCTAGGACAATCAAAATCTCAAGTTACCCATTCCGTCATGATTATAGCTATCTTGATCAAAACCACAAAACCTTCAAAAAGGCTCATACAGATCTTCCTCAGCTTACAACAGAGTCACATCTGGATAACTCCATAGTAAGCTGAAAATGTCATAAAGCTGAAAATGCATTTAACGCACCTAACGTTATAGACGGTTAGCCCGTGTGTGTGCTGTGCTGTCGCTTCAATCATGTCCGACTCTTTGTGACCCTATGGACTTAGCCCATCAGGCTCCTCTGTCCATGGGGTTCTGCAGGCGAGAACACTGGAGTGGCTTGCCATGCCCTCCTCCAGGGGATCTTCCTAAGCCACGGATCAAACCCACAGCTCTTCTGTCTCCTGCACTGGCAAGAGGGTTCTTTACTACTGGCACCACCTGGGAAGACCAAGCTTAGCCCAGTCTTTCTAAAAGTGCTCAGAACACTTACATTAGCCTAGAGTTGGGCAAAATCATCTAACACAAAGCCTAAAGCTGATCTTGTGTTGAATATCTTGTGCAGTTGGTTGCATACGATACCAAACTGAAAAGCAGGGTGGTTGTCTGGGTTCAGAATGGTTGTAAGTGTATCAGTTGTTTCCCCTCCTGATGGTGGTGCTGACCAGGAGCTGCAGCTCACTGCCTTTGCCTGGCCTCACAAGAGAGGACTGGACCATGTGTCACTAGGCTGGGAAAGATCAAAATGCCAAATCCCAAGTACAGTTTTTAGGAAGTGCCTACCACTTTTGCACCATTGTAAAGTCAAAACAATTCTTAAGTGGAACAACCACAAACTGTGGACCATCTTTACTATTCGTTATGCTCAGAAATGCTCAATACTTTGGGACTCATTTCGGGCTTCCCTGGTGGCGCACATGGTAAAGAATTTGCCTGCAATGCAGAAGACCCAGGTTTGATCTCTGGGTCAGGAAGATACCCTGGAGAAGAAAATGGCAACCCACTCCAGTATTCTTGCCTGCAGAATCCCATGGACAGAGGAGCCTGGCGGGCTATAGTTCATGGGGTCACAAAAAGTTGGACACGACTAAGCAACTAACACTTGGGACTCATTTAATGGAAGTGCAGCAACCAGTTTCCACTAACATCTGCAAGAGCAAAATGCATGGTGCTAACTTACCTCCAGATGTCGCTTCCCTTGGAAAACAAAGAAGACTTGATAACTTCCGGGGCCATCCAGGCATACGTGCCTGCTGCGCTCATTCTGGTAGTCCTGTGCCATTCTCTCGCCAAGCCAAAGTCTGTAATCTTCAGTGTCTTGTTGCAGATGTCATCATACTCTATCTTCTCGAGTAGCAAAACTAAGGGAGAAACAAAGGGAGGGTGTTCGCATATTTTCATAAATTTTCAGTGGCTTTTAAAATACAATCTTCACTGCAGTCAGCTGTGAAGAGAATAAACCTGCATTTTACCATTTTATCTTATTAATACATCATGCTTCTCATAGCCTTTAGTGGGTCATTTGTGCCTGAAGTTACAAGTTTAAAAAAAATCCAGACACAATACAGCTTAGCATCTTTATGAGAAAGCAAATGATTTCTAAGGGCAAGAAACATTTAACTGAGATATCACAGGGAGAATCAGAAGTCTCTGAAAGTTCATGTGACAGGAAAATAATACATGGTTTTCTTCCAAGAAGTTAGCTCCTAATCTAAAAATGTAGTGTTTTCTACTGAATGTATTAGAGTATTGCAAGTAGACGGCATATTATCATAAATCATTATTATCAAAGATTATCTTAAGTTTGCCAAATGCAAATAGACATGTTAACCCATTAAGTTATTTTATGAAGTTGGATTGCTTTACCAAAGATCAGAATACAGCAAAAAGTAAAAATTTTCTAAGAAACATTATACAGATGCTGGTTTCCCCAGTCCCCTGACAAAATGCAGAGTGTACCAAAGCAGCTTTCAGGAGCTGAGCTGAGGTCAGGGCTGCCCTGAGCGCTCACGTGTAAGTGCGCATGCTAAGTCCTCTCCATCGTGTCCCTTTGCCACACTCGGGTAGCAGAAGCTAAAACAACCCTGCTTCCCATCACTGCCCACCTGTACCCGCTCACCCCGCCCCTCCCAGAGCCTTAGTTTCCTCTCTCCCCTGGTAGATTTCTCTGCCTATAACAAGCAGAAATGTCCCACTGTTTTCCATGAGGCACTGATGCAGCTGCGTATCCATGCTAGTCCTTCCCATTTGCTATAAAACAGATGGTTTAAACCTACTGTGTTTTCTAACTTACCTCCTTGCTCCTTCCTTAAAACCCTCCTTCTAGCCTGCAGCTCACTTATTCTAGTTCAACCTAATGCCCCACAGCCATGAAATTAAAAGACACTTGCTCCTTGGAAGAAAAGCCCTGACCAAACTAGACAGCATAATAAAATGTAGAGATATTACTTTGCCAACAAAGTTCCATCTAGTCAAGGCTATGGTTTTTCCAGTAGTCATGTATGGATGTGAGAGCTGGACTATAAAGAAAGCTGAGCACAGAAGAATTGATGCTTTTTAACTGTGGTGTTGGAGAAGACTCTTAAGAGTCCCTTGAGCTGCAAGGAGATCCAACCAGTCCATTCTAAAGGAAATCAGTCCTGAATATTCATTGGAAGGACTGATACTGAAGCAGAAACTCCAATAGTTTGGCCATCTGATGCAAAGAATAGACTCATTGGTAAAGACCCTGATGTTGGGAAAGATTGAAGATGGGAGGAGAAGAGGGCAACAGAGGATGAGATGGTTGGATGGCATCACTGACTCAATGGACATGAGTTTGAGTAAATCCCGGGAGTTGGTGATGGACAGAGAGGCCTGGCATGCTGCAGTCCATGGGGTCACAAAGAGTGGGACATGACTGAGTGACTGAACTGAACTGAATGCCCCACAGGTGCCCCTCCCCCACTACCCTGCCACCATCTTACGCTGAATTACAGTCCTTCTCTCTGGACCAGATGTTGGCCCTCTCCTCTGTCACCCACACACCACCCCAAGCAGATTCATCTTCCTACAGCTCTGTGGCATCCTTTCATCTTTTTAAGCCTCTCATGAATAAACTACCAATACATGTCACAATAGCGATGACTCTCAAAACCACTACAAAAAGAGAAGGAAACCCCACATGAAGGGTTTCATACAGTGATTCTGTATGACATCCTGGAAGAGGGACAGAAATCAGACCAGCAGCTTCGGAGGCTGAAGGGAAAGGTCTGAGGGCAGCACTCCATGGGAGAGTTTCTCCAAGGTATGCAAATTCTCTCTTTTGGTGGTGGTGGTGGTGGTTACAGGATTATATGTATCTATCAAAACTCAAAGTTTTGACAGATACAAAACTCTCACTGTTTGCAGTTGACATGATCCTCTACATAGAAAACCCTAGACTCCACCAGAAAATTACTAGAGCTAATCAATGAATATAGTAAAGTTGCAGGACATAAAATCAACACAAAGAAATCCCTTGCATTCCTATACACTAATAATGAGAAACCAGAGAAATTAAGGAAACAATTCCATTCACCATTGCAACGAAAAGAATAAAATACTTGGGACTATATCTACCTAAAGAAACAAAAGACCTATATATAGAAAACTATAAAACACTGGTGAAAGAAATCAAAGAGGACACTAACAGATGGAGAAATATACCATGTTCATGGATCAGAAGAATCAATATAGTGAAAATGAGTATACTACCCAAAGCAATCTATAGATTCAATGCAATCCCTATCAAGCTACCAATGGTATTTTTCACAGAGCTAGAACAAATAATTTCACAACTTGTATGGAAATACAAAAAACCTTGAATAGCCAAAGCAATTTTGAGAAAGAAGAATGGAACTGGAGGAATCAACCTGCCTAACTTCAGGCTATACTATAAAGCTACAGTCATCAAGACAGTATGGTACTGGCACCAAGACAGAAATATAGATCAATGGAACAAAATAGAAAGCCCAGAGATAAACCCACACACCTATGGACACCTTATCTTTGACAAAGGAGGCAAGAATATACAATGGAGAAAAGACAATCTCTTTAACAAGTAGTGCTGGGGAAACTGGTCAACCATTTGTAAAAGAATGAAACTAGAACACTTTCTAACACCATACACAAAAACAAACTCAAATGGATTAAAGATCTAAATGTAAGACCAGAAACTATGAAACTCCTAGAGGAGAACATAGGCAAAACACCCTCCGACATAAATCACAGCAGGATCCTCTATGACCCACCTCCCAGAATATTGGAAATAAAAGCAAAAACAAACAAATGGGATCTAATTAAAATTAAAAGCTTCTGCACAACAAAGGAAACTATAAGCAAGGTGAAAAGAGAGCCTTCTGAATGGGAGAAAATAATAGCAAATGAAGCAACTGACAAACAACTAATCTCAAAAATATACAAGCAACTCCTGCAGCTCAATTCCAGAAAAATGAACGACCCAATCAAAATATGGGCCAAAGAACTAAATAGACAATTCTGCAAAGAAGACATACAGATGGCTAACAAACACATGAAAAGATGCTCAACATCACTCATTATCAGAGAAATGCAAATCAAAACCACAATGAGGTACCATTTCACGCCAGTCAGAATGGCTGCAATCCAAAAGTCTATAAGCAATAAATGCTGGAGAGGGTGTGGAGAAAAGGGAACCCTCTTACACTGCTCATGGAATGCAAACTGGTACAGCCACCATGGAGAACAGTGTGGAGATTCCTTAAAAAACTGGAAATAGAACTGCCTTATGACCCAGCAGTCCCACTGCTGGGCATACACACCAAGGAAACCAGAATTGAAAGAGACGTGTACCCCAATGTTCATCGCAGCACTGTTTATAATAGCCAGGACGTGGAAGCAACCTAGATGTCCATCAGCAGATGGATGGATAAGAAAGCTGTGGTACATATACACAATGGAGGATTACTCAGCCATCAAAAAGAAAACATTTGAATCAATTCTAATGAGGTGGATGAAACTGGAGCCTATTATACAGAGTGAAGTAAGCCAGAAAGAAAAACACCAATACAGTATACTAACGCATATATATGGAATTTAGAAAGATGGTAACAATAACCATGTATGCGAGACAGCGAAAGAGACACAGATGTATAGAACAGTCTTTTGGATTCTGTGGGAGAGGGAGAGGGTGGGATGATTTGGGAGAATGGCATTGAAACATGTATATTATCATATATGAAATTAATCAGCAGTCCAGGTTCGATGCATGATACTGGATGCTTGGGGCTGGTGCACTGGGATGACCCAGAGGGATGGTACGGGGAGGGACGTGGGAGCGGGGTTCAGGACGGGGAACATTTGTATACCTGTGGCGGATTCATGTTGATGTATGGCAAAACCAATACAATATTGTAAAGTAATTAACCTCCAATTAAAAGAAATAATTTTATATTAAAAATAAAAGAGGAAAAAAGGAAAAAAAGCCCTGTGTTGGCAATAATATGGAGAAATTAGAACCCACATACAGTGCTGGTGGGAATGTAAAATGTGTCACTGCCATGCAAAACAATTTGGTAGTTTCTTAAAAATTAAACATAGAATAATGGAATTATCATATGACCTAGCAATTCCACTCCTAGGTAGGTGCATACCCCAAAGAAATAAAAACAAGTGTTCAAACAAAAACTTGTACATGAAAAAAGAAAAAACTCATCAAAGTGAACCCTCAGAGGGTGAGTTTTACTCTATGTAAATTATATCTTAGTAAGTCTGCATTTAAAAATATTCCATGATTCCCCATAACTCAGAGATAATATCCACACTCTGAAACCTGGGAAATCACAGCCCCTAGATTCACACAGCAAGCTACATTCAAATCATGCCCAGTTCCTCTACGGATAAGCTTCCTCTGCTCAAGCCAAGCTGGCTGCTCCTCCAACCCAAACAGTATCTGCTCAGTGACATCTCCCAGATATCCTGGGTCAGGAACCATCACATCCCCCACACTCACGTGGCCTCTGTGTTTCTGTGACAGCTCTGCGAGGCATCAGGTACCACAGCGTTTGCGTTTACTTGATGCCTCCACTACTGAGAGCTCTGAGATAGTAAGTGTGAAAGAGTGAGTGTGTGAGTGAGGGGGGGAGAGAGTGTGTGTGGTAGGGATGGCAGGAGAGGAGAAAGATGGTAAGAAACTTGTACACTCATGCTCACCCACACGGAACCACTCTGCGTTGCCTGATTCAGCACAGGTGCATTGAGTTTACAGGTGAAATGAACAAAACATGCCCATTCTTATGTTTATCCTTTGCCCATGCCAATTCCCATCTAACAGAAATAATAAGAGTCCATAAGAGTCATTGGTAACTGTCAATATTCCCTATATTCCTTGTACTTTACAGGTGTTATTTCATTTAATCCTCACAAAAATCGCAAGAGACAGGTCTTCATGATCAGAAGATAATTAATACTGAAAAAGAATTGTGCAACACAGTGAATCCAATCAAACAGCAATCCAAATTTCAGAGTTAATAGAGAGTATGTCTGTGTGTGTGCAGGGGTGATTATTATTCAGGTTTCACCTTGAAAACATGAAAAAAGTCTATTTTAATCTTTTTGCCAGTTTTTCTAAATGTCCTATGGACATCTAATAGCAACATATGAGATACAAAATTTTAAATATATTTCTGCAGGATACAAGATTAATATAAATTAAATATATTACTCTATTATATTTAAATTATTAATGACATCATTCAAGATGCTCCTATTCTTATTTTTTCTTGATAAAATATTCTCAGAGAAATGTTAATATGTCTCACTATGATTATGTATTTTGTTCTTTTTCCTTATATTTCTTTTGATTTTTGTTTTATGTATCTTTCTTTGTTATTAAATGTCTAATGATTTATGATGTCTATCTTCTTTGTAAACTGTACCTTTTATCATTAAAAATATTCACCTTTGTTTCATTTTAAAATGAATAAATTTAACTGATTTTTTTTTTTTGGAAAAGCCTTTTACTCTTTAACAACATCTTTGTCACTGCTTAAACCAGGCACTAACTCTTAAAAGGAACAAAATGAACAAGCATGGGAGATTTCTTAGAATTATCCAAACAAAACTGGAAAGAAGCATGAGACATTCTTCATGTTTGATCTGTGGAAAAGGGGAAGCACTTTCCCAAACGTTATAGGAATAATCAGCGTTGACTGAGCACATTCTGTCCAGTACACTTAACCGGTATTTTAATCAGATAACCCCCACCACAGTGCTATGTGAATATTATTTACCACCTGTACTTGATAGATAAGGAAACTGAGACACAGAGATGCTGAATAATCCGTCCAAGGTCACGTAGCTAAGGAGCAATGCCATTCAAGCCGTCTGACCCCTGTGTCCACGGTCCTAACTACAGCCTGCATTACTCAGTTGACAGCTGTTATAAATTTTTCATAAGTGCTTTCTTGATCCCTTGGAAATCTCCTTGTATTCAGGAGCCTGTTGTCCTCCTTTCTGATTTCCTGCCATTGGATAATTATCACATGATCTAAGCAGCAGCCCTGCGGCATCACGACAGAAGCATGCGTGCCAGGGCAGACTGCTCAGTTTGGACTCTGTGCTTCTGATTCCTGTCTGTCACGGGAATTATGACAGTGCAGGCAGGAAGAAAGGAAGACACATTCAGTGCTCAGAATGGTGTCTGAAACACAACAAGCGTTTCGTAAGGATTACACATATATATACCCACATACACCCTTTATCAACGGATTTGAAAGCGTTTTTAGCAAATCTTCAAAATCACTTTCATGGAAGTCAGGAAATCCTATCCTTTTGCAAGGCTTGAAATTTCACTTTGTAATGGATTCACATTGGTGTCATCAATTTAGGCAGTCACGGAAGTCACAGAGTTAATGCAACATGAGCTAGCTGAGGGGGACTGATTATGTAAGTTGCCAAATCTGAATAAATACTGTTGTGCTGTAAAGTTCCTTCCCCTAGAACTTCTAACTAATTTGCAGAGAGTAAGGACCCCCTTCTATCCCCCCAACATCACCTAAGGCAGTACCTCACACACCAAACACTCAACAGTTTTTATTAATGACAATTATTAATATCACCAGTCATAATAAGGATATTGTCTGCTGCTGCTGCTGCTGCTAAGTCGCTTCAGTCGTGTCCGACTCTGTGCGACCCCATAGACGGAAGCCCACAAGGTTCCCCTGTCCCTGGGATTCTCCAGGCAAGAACACTGGCATGGGTTGCCATTTCCTTCTTCAATGCATGAAAGTGAAAAGTGAAAGTGAAGTCACTCAGTTGTGTCCAACTCTTCGCGACCCCATGGACTGCAGCCTCCCAGGCTCCTCTGTCAATGGAATTTTCCAGGCAAGAGTACTGGAGTAGGGTGCCATTGCCTTCTCTAGGATATTGTCTACCACTAACTATCCTCTTCTATGTAGAGGTGTCTCCATTTCATATCTCATTGGACCTTCATGCCATTCTGTGACAGTCTGGAATTTACAGTTTCCAGGTCACAGTTAGAAATGTAACCCAGATCATACGGCTACTATACAGGGCCTGGCTTCAGATCCCATCTGAAGAGCATGCATCTAAGCAACCGGGCACAAAGTGGGCACACCAAATTCTGGGCCACAGAAACAGACAATTCTTGCCAGTCTTCCTTGTTACTAATAATGCTACCAGTTATTAGTATAACTGGTAGAATAATCAGAAATTTCACTTTGTTAATTTTTGAATTTTCCTTTCTTCTGTGTCAGGTTAATGTATATTTATTTCTCAGGGCTGATTCCTCATAAATATCAAGAAAAAAAATCAAGATCTGATCCTTTAAAACCCTGTATACTTGAACCACAGAAACAAAAAATAGAATAATAATTCTATTTTTAGAATAATAATCAGAATAATCAGAAATTTCACTTTGTTGATTTTTGAATTTTCCTTTCTTCCATGTCAGCTTAAGGTATATTTATTTCTCAGTGCTGATTCCTCATAAATGTCAAGAAAAAATCAATATCTGATCCTTTAAAACCCTGTATACTTGAACCACAGAAACAAAAAATAGATAATTAGCTACAGGGACTTCCCTGTGGCTCAAACTGTAAAGAATCTGCCTGCAATGCAGGAGACCGGGGTTTGATCCCTGGGTTGGGAAGTTCCTCTGGAGAAGGGGATGGCAATCCACTCCAGTATTCTTGCCTGGAGAATCCCATGCACAGAGGAACCTGGCAGGCTATAGTCCGTGGGGTTGCAAAGAGTCGGACATGGCTGAGTGACCAACACACACACACAGCTACCTCATCAGCTGTATGATGTTTCTCCCCTCACAATACACACTGATTTCACTTTTAAACGATGATATTCTTACACCATTCAAGACTCTGCATTAATGGTCAAGTTGGCTCGGAGTTCTATATAACTGTGTTTTCCAAGACACTTTCACGTATTTTATCTTTTCCTTCTGATAAACATCCAAACAGGAAGGCATGAGGAAGCCTTGATTAAAATGGGCCTTATAACCAATCCACATCCTCAGGCCCCAGGTAATGCCTGGCAGCCCTTGAGAAGCAAAAAACCTCAGAAAGGCAACTGTAAAATAAAGGCAGAATGCCAGTGAGAAGTAAACACTCAGTATTTAGAGAGGATTGCATTTCTAAAGCAATGCCACGGCAGAATGCACTATTAGCAGCCACTGCGTTGGCAGCTTTGAAACACCTGCCCCCACCTGGAGCCCAAGGTTTCCACAGAAGCTTTGAACTATCAGAAAACAAGTTAAAATAACACTCTGAATGTCAAATGTTTAGAGTTCCATGAAAGGCCCATTGTTCTGGATTCTATTTCAGAGGTGTTCAGCAGAATTCTTCAAATTCCTTATCTTTTGGGCAAAATGACCGAAACCAAAAATAGCCAGTGTCCCGACAGGTAACGTGACTGGGCGCCTGGCCAGGTTTCAGCGGAGGGCAGGCTGGCGGTGCTTCTGCGTCCTGCCCACTACCAGGAAGAGGACCCCAAGGAACAACCATGCATGAAGCGGGCACATCAACTTCTGGGCCACAGAAAGTAGTCAATTCTCGCTAGCAACCCAGCGACGAATGTTTGAGCCCCTTTTTGTGCGACTTCAGTAAAGATTTTTGACCCCTGTTAGCCCCATTGTTGAACAATCAGCCTTTACAACCTGTGTTTTGTCTACTTATTCAACCATGAGGCACTTGATTTTTTCCAGCTCCTTTGAAGTTTCACTTTGGTATTTTCCGAATCATAGTATATAATGTACATATTCCTTAAAGCAATTACAATGTATCCATTCTATTTCCTCACCATTTATGGGAGTGCCAGTCCAAATTCCATTTGAGTCAAATAGGTTCATTTCAATTAACCTTTAACTAGGACTATGTTATATATAAAAAAAAAGTCTGTTAGAAAGAAATCAATTGAGGAAAGCACCAATGTGAAAGAATATATTAGCAAAACACCACCTCTCAGCCTAAGACAGTAATGTTACTCTGTGAATTTCAATTCTGGAAACAATCAGCCATTCATTTCCAGGGAAAAAATGATAACTTACTCACGTTTCTTCCATCTATTCCCACATCTGTAGCACTTATTCACTCACCGGTCTCTGGAGGCCTTCATCTTGGTCTTCAAGTGCCTTCTCAATCTCATCTCCATGTCTTTTCAGCTCTTCCTGGACTTTTCAAAAGGAATCCTACACCCTAAAACTGCTGTACATTAAAGGCCACTTCTTTTTTTTTTTTTTTAGCCTTTAGATTTATTTATTTATTTATTTTTACATTTTCATTACAAATTTTTTTTAATTTTATTTTTTTACTTTACAATACTGTATTGGTTTTGCCATACATTGACATGAATCCACCACAGGTGCACATGAGTTCCCAACCCTGAACCCCCCTCCCACTACCCTCCCTATATCGTCTCTCTGGGTCATCCCATTGCACCAGCCCCAAGCATCCTGTATCAAACCTAGGCTAGCGATTCGTTTCTTACATGGTAGTATACATGTTTCAATGCCATCCTCCCAAATCATCCCACCCTCTCCCTCTCCCACAGAGTCCAAAAGTAAAGGCCACTTCTAAAAAACATGACATTACATTAGCGTCTCCTTGCTCCCAGTGCCAGCTGTGTGGACCACCTCCCCCTTGCACCCTCCACAAAACCACACTTGGCCTCCACTTCCCATGGAGGCAGCCCAGCTCCAGCCCTGGATTCTCGCTGCAGCACCTACTGTGAGCGGTCCACCGGCCTTTGGAATCTCAATTTCCCCTTCTAGTAAAAAACCAAAAAACCAAAAACGAATAGCTTTGCCAGTCTCTGCCTGCTCCCATATTATACCACGTAAATACCGTGTCCCCGTGGGTGCCTTCCCTCAGGACTTCTCTAGATGTTCTCTGCATTGCTAAGGCACTTAAGCTGTGCCACTCCCCTTACACTTAAACACACTGTCTTATCTCATTTGTTGGTCTCATCTCTAATTAAATTATAAGCACCTGGAGGATAGAATGTGCACCTAACTCATTGTATTCATTTATTTCTACTGCACAGCAACTACCATTTTTATACATTCAATAAACAGTTGCTAAATGAGTGACTACAGTAAGGGGAAGAAGGAGCAGGAAGATGAACCTTTTCATGTTAAGCCAGCTGCTGAGTATGAAAAACCAGTGCACCTGTTCCTCCTAAAACAGCACAGACTGCTTTAGAAATAACGATAGCAAAGTAGTTATTTGGATACTGATCCACCAGCTGCAACTGACGCAGTTGATCGTTCCCCCCGAACCCTGTTCTTCTCTGGCCCCCAAGTATCACAACACCCTCTCACGTTCATTCCTTTATCAGCTGCTCCTTTTTCTGGTTCCTCCCTCTCTGCGGGGCCTCTAATCCCTGGTGACCCCCAGGACTCAGCCCTCGGACCTCTGGTCTTTCCTATCGGCACTCAGTCCCCAGATAATGTCAACCACTCTCAGGCCTTTTCATGCCATGGACATGTTACTGACTCCCAAGTGATCACTTCCACCCTAGTTCCTCATGTGTTCTCAAAACTGCAGACCATGCGACCTGCTGCAACATGACTCAGAGCCAGGCCTTGGTTCCAAAACATTCCAGGGGCCACCCCCTCTCTCCCGGGTGCCCCGCGATTCCCTTCCAGGCCTCTCCTGTCACAGCGGGCTCCTGCTCTGGGGAGTGATTTCTGTTCTTCAACCAGAGTCTGTTTCTCCAGGTGATCCGCCTTTCCACTTCTTCAGGTTTTGCTTCCTTTTCTGGAAGGCCTTTCTTAACCACACGCTAATCTTGAACTGCTCACTCCAAGATTTTAACCTTCCTTTTCAACTTTTAGTTTTTCTACTAAGCAACTGGGCTTCTCAGGTGGCGTTAATGGTAAAGAACCCATCTGCCAATGCAGGAGACTAAGAAACGTGGGTTCGATCCCTGGGTCGGGAAGATCCCCTGGAGGAGGGCATAGCCACCCACTCCGGTATTCCTGCCTGGAGAATTTCATGGACAGAGGAACCTGGAGGGCTAGAGCCCAAAGGGTTGCAAAGACTGAAGTGACTTGGCGCTCATGCACTAAGCAATTAGTACCCTCCACCATACTATGTCTTTCACCATTTACCCTCTAATGTCCACACTGCCCACTGGCGTGTAAATTCCACAGGGGGAAGAACTTGTTCTCTACTTTGCTCACCACTGACTATCCACAGCCTGAAGCATCCCTGGCATGCAGTGCACAGTCACTAAATGACCGTGTTGTGATGAGTGAGTCAGCCCACTATATACAAGGAGAGAGACCTCTGCAAGCTCCAGGCACGTGATCAGCTAAATCAGAACTTCATATGGCCCTCAACACCATAGACACACACAATATTCAGTTTCAATGAGAAAACTTCTTACATTTCATTGTGTGTGAAACACACACATCACTCTTTCTATCGGCTGAACATTTTCTGTATTTTATCAAGGTAGGGAACAAAGCAAACTCAAGAGGGAGGAATCCGCCGCAATATTCTACATTAATATGTTAGTAAACAGAAAGTAATATAATTGATATTATTTGAGTCAATATTTGCAGACAACCTGAAACAAAGTAACTCTTAAAAGTCAATTAAGCCAGTAATAACTCAAACCTCCTATACGTAGTCAAGACACTCTCCCCAAATGGCATGTGATTTGCTTTTTCAAAAAGCACAAAAAATGTCCCAGTAATGAATTCTGCTGCTGTGCTTAGTTGCTGTCGTGTCCCACTCTTTGTGACCCCATGGACTGTAGCCCACCAGGCTCCTCTATCCACAGGGATTCTCTGGGCAAGAATACTGGAGTGGGTTGCGAAGCCCTCCTTCAGGGGATCTTCCCAACCCTGGGATCAAACACAGGTCTCCCACATTGCAGGTAGATTCTTTACCGTCTGAACCACCAGGGAAGTCCAATGAACTCCGTAGTGAAACAGTTAAAACAGCAATTGAATACTTCATGCCTTCTCCCTGACCCTCAACTTATCAAGCCAAGTTACAAGCAGACTGGCCAAAGTGTGCAGATGGCAGCATTCCTACGGAACAAAGCGCGAGACTGTTTCCTTGTACAGCTGGCTGGCCTGGATCAACGGAGCCAATTAAAGGATGAAGACTCTGACCCCCAACTAAAGTGAATGAACGTATGATAACATGGCACTATATTCTGCAGAAATAATAATGTCCTTGGGTTATGAAGAATTGTGGAAAGCTTTTAGGTATCAATGAGTTCACACACAAGCAAGTTAGGAACTATTTAAAGCACTCAAAGTGTTTCTAAACACTTAGTATAGTCACCAGCTTATATTTAGATTGCATCTCACAGTTTATTAAGTACCTTGACATATACAGAAGTCAGGGAACTACATCCTACGGGCCAAACTGGAAGCTGAATAGCTGCAACAGGAACGATACGGCCTGCAGATACCTACAGGGGAAAGGGTGCTGACGCCAGGTGTGCCCTGCTTCAGTGATCCTCACACGACCCTGTTCAGAAAGTCTGAGGCCATGAGCCCACGGACTGTGAGAAGTGGAGTCAGAGCTAACTGAATTCTTGCTGCTTTGGGGTCAGTTGTACAAATATAAGTTCTAGGCTCCAAAATGAAGCCATCACAGTTCTCCCAGCCTCCCCAGGAACCCTTCTTCTGCCCCCTAAAATTCCTTCATCAGGGTATTTCTACCTTGTGGGAGCCACTCAAGTACCACAGAGAGTTTGGGAAGTCACACTGAAATTCCAAGTTAAAATCATCAGCCTGACATAGTAAATCTGGTCATTATTTTCCAACTCTGGTGAGTCAGAGGGAGAAAGTACCCTATATTAGCTCACTAAATAAATAGTGATTATAAAAATTAGGTTCTGGTCATAGGTGATAAACAAATGTATGCCAAACTGATGTCTAAGTATTTTATTTTTTATTCCTGATCCACTAATAATAGTGGGTCTTGATAGATACAGTCATAAAGTAAGTTACTCTAAGCTGATACACTTTTCTTTGTAGGTATTTGTCTTACAGATCAGAGCACTTTCCTCCTCAAAACTGTCCATGGCTTGCTTTTGCCGTCAGACAGTCCACAACTCTTGGTGTGGCATTCAAGGCCATGCTAACATCTGGCCACATGCTAAACACCAGTCTCCTTCTCAACAAAAGCCACTGTCTACTTTTCCTTCTAGCACACCTGACTCCTATCTGTTCACTAAAAAAGCCATCTGCTTTCATGTAGAATGTACCCAATTGCCTACAAAGGGTTTAAAAAAAAAAACTAGATTTTTCCCCTACAGGTTCCTGTTCATCTCCAAGAGAGGAATTCAGTAGACAGTATCAGAAATCAAGGCTGTTAGGCTCAGCGAGGTCATATAACTTGCCCAAGGTCACACAGCTTGTAGATGATAACACCAATATTCAAACCCAAGTCTGACCTCAAAGCAAAGGCTCCTTTTGGTACTGCAAGGTTCTAGAACAGTCCAAACCTCACATGCCAGTGTGGGAAAGCAGGACTTACAGACAGCCTTCTGAAATGATGGAGGAGATCTCCTATCTCGGCTTTCCTCTCCCCACACTTTGATACACTTGACAATGACTACAAAACAATCTGAGATGTACATTATAATATGAGCATAATGTGAAAAGTTAAAGTCACTCAGTCATGTCTGACTCTTTGTGACCCCATGGACTATATAGTCCATGGAATTCTCCAGGCCAGAATATTAGAGTAGGTTGCCATGCCCTCCTCCATGAGATCTTCCCAACCCAGAGATCAAACCCAGGTCTCCCACACTGCAGGCGGATTCTTTACCATCCGAGCCACCAGGGAAACCTATAAAATGATCATCAGCACGAAATTACTCACAACTGTTAAAAAAAAATCAGAAGTGGACTTTTTCCAACAAGCAAGCATAAAAATGGAAGGGGAAGACATACCTGATCAAAATCATGACCCATTTTGATTGCCATTCTTTCAAAGATATATCTTTGGTCAATTTTGTTTCAGAAGCAGACAGCTCTCTGTCACCACTGGGCTCTCTGAACTGATCTCCCTGAACCCCTAGAATAGGAAGAGGCCATGGCATGAAGCTGCATGTCTGGAGTAAAAGAACAGACGAGAGAAGGGAGAAGACGCACGTCTCTCAACTGACAATAGCATAATTAATAGCTCCTCCAAACCACTCTTATGAGCTTTTTAAGCACCTTATTTGGAGATCACGCTGGCTATAATTTTCTCAAATAGCTCGTTTATTTACACTGCACTAATGAGAAAAGCAAAAGAAAAAAATTTAGACTCCTTTTGTAGTTTTAGTAAGAGCTCTAAATTGCATTTCATAATAAATATAACTATGTCTATTTATAGACTGTAGATGTCCTTGTAGATAATAATATATAATAATTTTTCCCAGGAGGCTAAAAAAAAAAAATCAGGATAAAAGATACCTAATCATTGAAAGAAAAAGTACACAAATAAGCAGCTACAAGGTCTGTGGCTCAGTTTCTCATGCAACGTTTATTTTCTGCTTAAAAAAAAAAAAAAAGTAGAACACAGTAAGCAACATTAGCAAAAAAGGAACCATAAATTATGCTAGGCAATCTTCTTTCTATCCTGAACTATGTCAGAACAAACAAAACACTTAAGACTAAATTCTAATCATTCAAAGCCTCCTCAGCAATTCACATATTGTACTATTTTCTTTTCACTCCTTCCTGGTAACTTCCCTGAAAACCACTTCCATTGCTCAGCCAAACCAGTGCTTTCCCTGGCCTGGACAATTTCCCCAGTCTTCACTCAGGCCAATTCCTAGTCCACTCTTCAGAGTAATCTTACAGACACAGGCATTCGATCATGCCCCTCCTCTGCACAAAATGCCCCGAGGCTTTGGACTGATGGATGGTGCTCAGAGGGAAACCCCACGTGGACCAGGGGCCTGCAAACCACCCCCAGCCCACATCTCTCTTCTACTCTCTGCTCCAGCCCTCCGGCCCACCTTCTTCCCAGTCATCCAACAATCCAGGCTCATGTCTACGTCATCTGCCCTTTGCCTGGACCTTTGCTTGACTCATTCCTCCTCCTCCAGGTCTCCGTGTCACTTCCTCGGAGTGGCTGCCCTGGACCACCCCGTCTGATCAGCATCCTCACTCTCCACCCCTCATCATGCTTTCTTTTCTTGACAGCACTTACTGATATTTGCATGACTGCCATTCATCAGCAGGAGCAGCCATTCATCTTCCCTATGAGACTTAAGTTCGGTGCTGGGGGAACACTGTTTACCATCTGCTTTCGCACTGTACCCTGGGGGCTAGAAGTCCCTGGTAGAGGGTAGGCCCTCAAACTCTGTTGAATAAATGAGTTCCAGCTCACAATGATTTTTCTCTTTTCTGAGTGCATATAAAACTGGTCCTTTTCACAGTAACCCAAGGTTGCCTTGGATTGCTCTCTAGTTGTGGTACACAGATTTAGCAAAGCATTTTCTATTTACTTTGCATCTGGGAGTGACAGGGCCTAGCATATTTCAACAACATAAATGATGCTTAAAACTTGCTCATTTGGCTCAACTTTCAATCTTCTGTTGTCTCTTGAAAAAGGGACAAAATTGTTTGTACATCACAAGATTGGTTTTTATTTCAACAAACATTGTCTCAGAATGATATGACAGGACTTAAAAAAAAAAAGTGATGAGAAAAGAAAGAAAATATATCAAGAGCCATATCTTAGTTTGATAAATTTAAACATTTGTTTTAAGGCAATAATTTCTACTAGCTCAGGTCCAAGTAGTTGTATTCTGGCTCTCTGTTACAAGAGCAGACTAAAGAGTAACACTAAATTTCAATATTGATTTTTTAAAACCTTGTTTACATTATCATTAACTCACTACCACCATTAGCAAATAGCCAATAGAGTCAAACAAAACATACTGTAATAGAGTCTCTGCTGTACTGAAAGAAATCTCAACAAGGAGTTATGGCTTCATATATCACAAGAGGGTTCCAAGGGACCTGCATTAATTCACTGAATAAATAATACCAGGATAAGACAATGTGCTAGACCCTGCTCTGCACCTTTTAGGCCCTATTCAAAATGCTTATGTCATAGAAGTTAAAAACTGTAAAAAGTGGTCATATCGTAACAAATATTTGGCTAGGCGAGTGACCTAGCCAATTAAGTTGTTTTAAAAGTGCGATAATTCCACTCTGCCTAACAATTACAGAAATTAAAATGCTCCAGGAAGTTTGGCAACTTACTCTGAGGGTGAAAAGTCTTTCAAAAACTAAATTGCAGCCTATAATCACCTTCAGATTACATAATATCTCCCCAAGACACAGTAAGCTACTTGTTCCACCGTACAAGTTTTTCTGGTGTCAATAAAAACTTTTTAACCATGTTATTATTCCAAGGTCATGCTGTTTCTTTTCACTATTTAATAGACTAGCACTTTAAATTTTTTAATTTATACACTGGAACACGGGTTAACCTGCCCTTCTGTGCTTTTACCACCACTAGCAGACATGCTCTGCCTTTGTGAACAGGTCGTATGGACTTTAAGCGTTATTAAAACCCAACTGAACAGCCTAAGCATAATGCAAAAGTAAGAGTTACAGACCCTTTAATTTCTGGGTCTAAGGATCAGTCCAACCCAAACTGTTTGCTTGGCATTGGCAATTTGACATACAGCAACAGAGTAAGTTTGAAGGATGCCAGGTTCCATGTTTATCACAGAACTACAGCAACTTACAAGAGCCAGAATGAGCAGGATGCTGCTGCCATCCTTAAAATACCTGATTCTGCAGAAAACTCTCAGCAGACAAAGGCTTGTGGGCTCACTAGGGGTAGGGCTTCTGGGACACACAGGTCATGTTCTTTGGCAGCAGGTTAAACATTTCTTTCAGTAAAAGCATAGTTTAGGCAATAAGCTCGAATTGGTAACAGAGACTGTGTCAGGTCTTAAGCAGTTACCAAAATTAGTACATTTGAAATTGTGCTCTGTCTTTACTGCAGCACAGTCCAAAAGTAAGTAAATGGCCTCATGTGGCCTCTGTCAGGATTCTGAGGGTGCACACCACCCCTGCCACTGTTCTAGCCCATATTTTCTTAGAATTTGTTCCTGTCACTCAAGCAGCTGCAATCTAAATTGTAAGACGTGGGGGCCAACAGAAGTCACGAGATTTAAAAACAGAAAAGAAAAAAATCCAGTGTTTATTTGTAGTTACCAACACTCATATTATTTACAGTTCTGAAACGCTACGTTAGTCATTTTCAGGTACATTGCTGTAGGATTTTGAATAGGAGAACAAGTCTGCATAAACATACCACAAACATATCCTTTCTTCCTGTCACTCTCCTGTCTTGCAGTGCAGCAGAAGGGCAATGTTTCCATTTGCCTCAGCTCCTGTCCTAGCAGGTTTTACAAGGTTGAAACGCATGCAGCTGTGGTAGGCCAATGCCAGTTCTGGCTGCATCCTTTAATCTCTCATGAGATTTCACCTCATTCTAAGACTGTGAAGAGATCTTCAATACCGAAGCTAATTCTAGTAGCTCTTTTATATGATGAAATTTAATAGGATTTGGGCTGAGTTCCCTTGTCGGTTCTTAATGGACATCTGTAAAACGCACTTTGATTTATAAACAAAGTGAATGATACAGGCCAGGTTTTCTGGATTTCAAGTACCTGCACAAGGACAATGAACTTGCTCTTAAATCAATCCAAATGTGCATGATGGCACAAAATGGTGTTTCTGGTCTGGAGACAATTCCCTAACACCCAAGACACTGAACCAATAATGAAATCATACTTCACTGGCAGAGACATCTGAATGAAAACACTTTGGAGACGTTAAAGGACACGAAGCCATATTGAAAGTGGGAGAGAAGAGACCTCAATACAGTGCTTGTAAGCTGAAGGAAAGGGCAGGTTGATGAAGGCCACTAGACAAGACGGGGGCGTCAGGGGGCGTGTGTTTTGAGAAAGGCCTCAGTTGGCAAAGTTCTGTCCAAACGAACTACTTATTGTACCTTAAGGCCAAACAGCACCATGAGGTTTCCAGAAAGTCCAGATCTTTTACAAGTGTGTGGTCTGCAAGCAAGTCTGATCTGAATTTAAAAAAAAAAAAAAAAGGCACCTAAAAGCAACAAAGCAAGGTGTGTCACCTGCTCCAACGCAAGTAACCAGGGTGCAAATGGACCTCTGAGCCCTGGAAAGTCTGCGCAGGAGGCTTTTTGGGAGTCCGGAGGTCGACTAGCCTATCCAGGTGGATTGCGACGGGCGCAGCTGAGTCTTCCTCTCCCCTATCCCTCCGCCCCACCGTCCCCACTCACTGTTGCTGGACTTGAGGTCCCGGTGAAGAATGGGCACCACCGCCTCCTCGTGCAGATAGAGCATGCCCCGCGCGATCTGCACGGCCCAGTTGACCAGCACGTGCGGGGGGATGCGGCGCGCGCGGCGCGGGGAGGGCGCGCGGGGGTCCGGGGTCGCATTGGCGGCGGCCAGCGCGCGGTTGAGCGCTCCGCCGCGGGCAAACTCAAGCACGAGGCAGAGGTGCGGCTGCCGCAGGCACACACCGCGCAGCTCGATGATGTTGGGGTGCCGCAGCATGGAGAAAAGCCGGGCCTCCCGCCGAACGCTCTCGGCCGCCGCCGCCGCGTCCTGCTCCGGGTCGCAGCGCGCCGCCTTCACCGCCACCTCCTGGCCCTGCCAGGTGGCGCGGTACACCTGCCCGAAACCGCCGGCGCCGATGAGCTCCTTTAGTTCCAGCCGCTCGAAGTCGACGTGCACGGGCGAGCCGGGCCGCGGCGGCGGCGGTCTGGCGGGCTGCGGCGCGGGGTGGGCGGCCGGGCGGCACGGCGCCACGTAGTTGGCGGGGAAGATACCGAGGCGTCGCTGCACCTGGCCGGCCCACCAGCCCTCATCGCCCGACACGGCGGCGTCCTGGGACAGCACCTCCACCAGCTGGCCGCGGCGCAGGCTCAGCTCGTCCTCGCCGCGCGCCTCGTAGTCGTAGAGCGCGGCCCACAGCCCAGCTCCTGCCGAGGGCGAGCCGCCGGAGGAGGCGGACGAAGACGACGCGGAGCCGGTGGGGGCGCCCCGAGCCGGGGATCCCGGCCGGTCAGGCGCGCCCTCGGCGCCGGGCAAGGCCATGGTGGGTGGTGGCGAAGGGTGAGAACCGGGCGGCGGGCTCAGCCTCCCGGGCGGCCGGGGGCGCGCATCGTCCAGCGGGGTCACCGCCTGCGCCCAGCAAGGCAGGGAACGGGAGTCTGGGCTCAAGGACGGCGAGGGTTCACTGGCCCACTACCCGGAGGCCCCGTCTTCAGCCTCCGTTCCTCCTCTGCTGTCTCTGCTGCTGCGGCGGTCCCCGTGGCCGCCGGCCCTGCCTCTCCATGGTGGTGCGCTGGGCCTGCGGCCGGCCCGCGGCACGTTCGGCCTAGCAGCCGCCTGAGCCCACCCCCTCCCGGCCCGGCCCTCCCTACCCGGGTCCGTCCCGCCCCCAAAGCCTTCACAGTACTCAGGGCCTGCCCGGCTCTCCCGGTCCGCGGCCATCTGGGCCCGCCCCCTCCGGGCCTGTTTCCCCGCTCCGACCAGGGCCCACCCCGCCTGCAGGAGCCGCCGTCGCCTGGGCCCGCCCCCTCGGGGCCTGCCCCGCCCCGCACCCGGGCCCGTCGCGCATTCATGGGCCGCCCTACCTCCAGGGCCCGCCCCACCCCACGGGACCCGCCCCTCACCCTGTGTCCGCCCCGCCCCCAGGGCCTGCTCCGCCCCCAGCGTCCGCCTTCTCCTGGGCCCGCCCCCTCCAGGCCTGGCCCCCTCCCACCAGGGCCCGTCGCGCATCCAGGGGCCGCCCTACCTCCAGGGCCGGCCCCACCACACCTGGGCCGGCCCCACCCACTTGGGTCCCACCGCCCCCGAGGCTCGCGCTCCACCTCTTCGGGTGCGCCTTACCCTTGAGTCCGGGGAGACGGAGCCAGCCCCGGGCTGCGAGAGGTTTTCGGGAGAATTTAAATGAAGCCCAAGGTTAGGCTCGGAGACTCTATACTGTCCTCCACTGTTGTCTGGAACGCGGTGGCAGCAGATGAAGACGATCTGGTGCCTTAAGCTGAACAGAGATTGGACTGAGAGTTGTGGTGCGTTCTGGGACAGGTCCGAACAAATGGAGCGAGGCTGCAGACCGGCTCCCTGGGCGTGCAGCCCAGAACTGACGGGGCGACGAGAACTGGTGTGCAAGACCCGGCCGCTCGTCCTTGGTGACAGATAATCCCGCCTTCGTCTGTACTGTGGACTCCAACGGGAGAGGACCTGGGAACCCACAGGTTCGGGTGTAGGAGGCGTTGGCAACCACTGGGTGCTAGAGCCCGTAAACTTACATATTGCCCAGGGAAGGCGAATAAAGCAAGAGAATCTGTGCACAGAAAGCTAAGTCCTCGACGATGTGCTGGCTGCTCGTTTACCGGAGTACATAAATGTCCCGGGAAGCAGGGCCTTCACACGCTTCCATTTACTCCGCGTAGCGAATGATAGCCTTCCAACAGCGTCGGAAAGGGAAGCTTTTTATGTTTGGGGGCAAGGACCGTTTTAGGTCTAGAGATAGGAACTTTGGGGTTTTCTTGTGTAAACGTACTTTCTTCTCTAAAATTTTTTCATTCATTAAGTTAGAAAACCTTGCATCTTTGAGGATTTACCCGTGATGAGGTCTGTGGAAGGGAACACCATAATTAGTCCTCCTGAAACGGACCGCCGCTGAGATGCAGCCAGCCTCTCTTTCTCTGCGGCGGAAGGGAAAGCAACGCCCAGCGCAGCGTGTCAGGGCCTCCCCGCTCCACCCCGTTAGTCCTCCATGCTACCCCTATTTCCAGTTTCTACCGTGATTATCCACAGAACAGACCCGTGGGTCTCTGCTCTATGTTGACGGAGATGGTGGACCAAACCTTCCAGGTGTGACTACATCTCATTTAATTATACTTAGGAAGCGCTTACTCTGTAAGAGACTAGGCTAAGGATTGGAGGTTACAAAGCCTCAGTCTTAGAGAATAAGAGAGAATGAATAAGGGCCAGGACAGAAGAATAAGCCAAGTGTCCTGGGCTCAAGTTGAAGGAGCAATCTATTATGCTTGGGGTCACTGGGACATGCTTTGCTGAATGCCATTTGAGTTAAGTATGTCTAGGATTCATAGAAAAATGGTGTGTAAGTACAAATAAACAGTCGGCTCAGGAAACTGTTAGAGGCTGAGAGTTTCCTGTGGCAGATGAGACTAGAAAGGTAGTGCCTGTGTGTTAAGTCGCTTCAGTCATGTCGGACTCTTTGCAACCCTGTGGACTATACTGGCCAGGCTCCTCTGTCCATGGGATTTTCAAGGCAAGAATACTGGAGTGGGTTGCCCGTGCCTTCCTCTAGGAGATCTTCCCAACCCAGGGATCAAACCCTCATCTCCCACGTCTCCTGCCTTGGGAAGCCAGTCAGGCTGAAATCCCAGGATGCCTGGTCACGTTCATGGAGAAATGAAGTAAAGTGAGAATCACTCGATCGTGTCCAACTGTTTGCAACCCCATGGACTACCCAGTCCATGGAATTCTCCAGGCCAGAATACTGGAGTGGGTAGCCTTTCCCTTCTCTAGGGGATCTCCCCAACTCAGGGATCGAACCCAGATCTCCCACATTGCTGGAGGATTCTTTACCACCTGAGCCTCCAGGGAAGCCCTCATGGAGAGACAGTGTAACAGATGAGAGAACTTTTAGGGTTGGTGGAGTAAACAAGTGGATGGGAAAGATAGGATTGTAAGAAGATGAAGAAGAAAACATAAGGAAGAAAGAATAAGGATTCTGGTGTACATGGGCCATTGAGATGACTCACTGACAGGAAAGGATATTTTCCGGAGAAAAGTTGAGAAAGGAAGTCAGGTTAGAAAGGGCTTAAAAAATGAGCTGAGTTGTCTGGATGTAAGGAGAGATGAGAAACCCTGGAGAGATGAGAAAGAGGGATGAGGAAAAATATTCCCTCAAAACTGTGTAAGTTGTTTAAGACATGAAATAATCTTTTGGATAAAAAAATGTTTCTTAGAAGTTTTAGTTACTTTTATTGGGTCTTCTTCTTCTAGACATAAAACAGAATCTTAGGAAGTTTAACGGTTTGATAGAATTGCTCAAACTTTTTAAGACAAAAAGCATTTTGATTGATGACTTGGAACTTTGGAAATGCCAGCTGTCATTCATTATTTACCTTGGATTACACTTGGAAATTATTACTTTGGATTTCTGGGCTCCAAAATCACTGCAGATGGTGATTGCAGCCATGAAATTAAAAGACACTTACTTCTTGGAAGGAAAGTTATGACCAACCTAGACAGCGTATTAAAAAGCAGAGACATTACTTTGTCAACAAAGGCCCATCTAGTCAAGGCTATGGTTTTTCCAGTAGCCATGTATGGATGTGAGAGTTGGACTATAAAGAAAGCTGAGTGCAGAAGAATTGATGCTTTTGAACTGTGGTGTTGGAGAAGACTCTTGAGAGTCCCTTGAACTGCAAGGAGATCCAACCAGTCCCTACTAAAGGAGATCAGTCCTGGGTGTTCATTGGAAGGACTGATGTTGAAGCTGAAACTCCAATACTTTGACCACCTGATGCGAAGAGCTGACTCATTTGAAAAGACCCTGATGCTCGGAAAGATTGAGGGCAGGAGGAGAAGGGGATGACAGAGGATGAGATGGCTGGATGGCATCACCGACACAATGCACATGGGTTTGGGTGGACTCCGGGAGTTGGTGATAGACGGGGAGGCCTGGCGTGCCGTGGTTCATGGGGTCACAAAGAGTTGGACATGACTGAGCGACTGAACTGAACTGAACACTTGGAAAATGGTGTGTGTGTGTGTGAAATGTTTTATCCATGTGGTATAATTTGGTATAACCGCAAGTCTGTCAACAGTCCTGGGTTCCAGTCTTGACTTTGTCATTACTTACCACATGATTGAATGTTCTTCCATTGTCTATGCAAAACTGTAGAACGATAGCATCTGCCCATGGTGGTGTTTTGAAGATTCACTTAACTAGTATATTGGAGTATAACACTTAGCTAGTGCTAATAAATGTTACCTCTTATTATTTTAATATTAATTACTATTCACAAAGGAGACATCAGAATAGAAAATTCAACAGAAAACATATTTATCCTTTTTTTGGCTTCCATTTGGTATATTTTTCTATGCCAAAGATCAATGTCATCTGCTAAGAAAAATTCCAAAATATTCACAAGGTGGTTAGAATTAAAAGTTAGCATGGTAATTTCCAAGGCTTTGGAGCATGTAACATCACAAAACATAATGTTTTTTGAGTCAGCCAAATTATACACACGTGCAACTAATTTTTATTACTATTATCATTTATTATCAACTTTTACTGTGTTGCTACCAGTATTCTTGCTATCGTTCATCATGAACCATGCCACAATAAAGTCAAATAATAATAGAGATTCATAGTGATAGGACAGATTATACAGAACAACTAGGTTCATCATTCGACATTTTTTTTTTTTTTTTGGAGTGTCAGGCAGCAATCTAGGTGAACGACACAAAGAAAGTTCTTTTTTTGTCATGGAGCCCATAGTAAATTTACTTGGTTGCACCAGATCTTAGTTGTGGCATGCAAACTCCATCCCTGAGGAGGGTGGGATCTAGTTCTCTAACCAGGGGTTGAACCTGGGCCCCCTGCCTTGGCAGTGCAGGGTCTTAGCCAGTGAACCTGCAGGGAAGCCCTCATGGAGTTTATATTTTAAAAGCGTAGATAGAATAAGTAAGCAAATTACACTGTATATTAGAATTTGATAAATTTATTTTATAAAAAGAAAAAGAAAAGCAAGAAAAGATAGCTCAGAAATTGGGGGTGGGGGGGAGGTGGAGGGAGCTAGAGCATACTGTGGTGGTCAACAGTGTGGACAAGGTGGCCTCGTTGAGAAGGGGAGATTTGATCTGAGACTTGAAGGAGAGAAAGGAATGGGACAGGTAATTATCTGGAGAAAGATTAAGTGAGCAGATACCAGAAAGGAGTTCACACTGTGCTTGGACTTCCTCATTGTGGAAAAGGCCCAACTCATGACCTCAGTGGTTTTCTTAAGACTACTTTTTAAAAAATTGAAATATAGTTGATTTACAATTGTGTTAATTTCTGCTGTACAACAAAGTGATTCAGTTATACATGTATTATATACATATACACACACACACACACACATATATATATATATACATTCTTTTCATTATGGTTTATCACAGGATATTAAATATAGTTCCCTTGTTGTTTAACAATTCTGCATGTTTAGATTGTAAATGAACTTTTCCTGAATCTAGCTCTCTGGCTTCCTTTTCATAAGTTTAAAGATGCAGGGTTAAATGAATAATAATAACATTGATGATGATGGATCAGAAATAATAAGTTAATGCTTACTGTCATGTTTTCTAAGTGTTGATGCTTTGAATTGAGTCTGTGCGTCAGGTTGCTGTTTATTCTCAGAGTTTCAGTTGGCTTTCAGCTTTAGACCGAGTCATCGTGATTTTTAGAATTTCTGTAACTTTAATCACTGGACAAGACTGGCGCCTTGCCTGTCTACGCTTACAGTTACAAATTCCAGTCAGAGCTACTCAGATGCACAATGAACTACTTCACTGAATAATACAACAATGTAAAAATCTGAGTGGCTTCAGAAAGTCAAGGCCTTTTTAAATTCTTGACGATATCCCTTCTAAAGGAAAGCTACAAAACTCACGACCTTGGACCTGAGATAGAAAGGTTGCCCTTCCACCGAGTTGCCATTTGAGTACATTTTGTCCTATCAGAATTAGTTTCTTTTATTTGTAATTTGCTGGACTCTTTTTAAATATAATGACTAATTCTTAACAAACTGCTAGAAATACTAAACAGAGGATGCTGAGGACAAAGAGGATTTTAAAAAGAGAGAAAGAGCAGCTCATCCTCCTAACATGGCAGTGACTAAACCACAGAGAATGAGTTTATACTTGCTATGTTTAGTTTTGATTAAGTGCCAGCAGCTTGCCAGCTATGTCACAAAATATACAGTGAGTTCACGTTCTTGATCAGAATGTCTGATTCTTAGATTCGGGCCTCACAGATTCATGGGTCTGTTTATATCAGCTGATTTTTCTAATCTGGACACATCTACTCTGTCCCTGTTCTTTTGTGGTGTTCATTCTATGAAAAGAATCATTTTCCTGCACATCAAATCTCCTTTGGGAGTGTGGGAGTAGAAGCTTCCTAAAACAGACTGAGACATACAACAAAGTTACACCACTGACCTTTTTAGAGACCTTGAGCTTCTGTTTCAACTGTCCAATTTTTTAGAGTACACATAAAATTAGAATAGTAAGATACTCACTTAATAGGATGAATACCATGAGAATTAATAATAACAAAATTAAACAGCTCTTTAGAAATTCTTAGAAGGAAAACTAAATCCAAGAATTTTTTTTCCTAAATTACTGCTTTGGGCACACACTAATTCAGTCCTGATCGATGTGGTTCAGGGTTCTCTCATGCAGTAACCACTTTCTTTTAGTGTTTTTATTTTTAAAAATTAAAAAAGATTTTGGCCTTGTAGCATGTTGGACGTTAGTTCCCTGTCTAGGGGTGGACCCCTTGCCCTGCGGCAGTGGAAGCGTGGAGTCTTAGCCATCGGCCTGCCAGGGAAGGCCCCTCTCAGCCTTTTACATTTCTGCGGAAGTTTCTTCAGAACTCTTAAATGAACCCAGCTGACCTTGTCTTCCTTTAAACACAAAGGTGGTGCATCCCAGCTGTAGCTACCCTGTTTCCATCCGTTCCTGCTGTCCCCCTTTCTCCATCCATTCCTGCTGTCCCCCTTTCTCCTGCCTCAATGTGAGTTCTAATCTCTGTAAGAAGTTTTCAGGGCCCAGAGCCACAGCATCTGCGTCAGTCATCATGTGGACCTGCTGATTTTCTGGGTGTTATTGTTACCTTCTAGGGTTAGTTGTATTATGCTGAGGGAACTGGTGAGTGTGAAGTTCTGTGAAGGCTGAAATGTGTCCTATAAATGTCAAGCATCATCTGTGCTTGCTGCTTCCTCACAGGATTATTTGACATCTTCCTGATCTTCTCTCAAGCCACTTGATTAAGCTGAGGGTTCAATGAGGGAAACCTTTCAGGGAATATCTATTTCAAGGAGCGTTATCTTATCTAATAATGCTCTTGAGCAAACTGGTTTTTCTAGAACAGTAAGAATATCATTAAAAAAAACCTTCAAATCCTCAGTATCTCAAAGATTTGAAATATAACATCTTAAAAAAATATTAACACATCATGATATATTCAACACATAGAATCTGAGCCTCAGCTTCCTCTTATGCCAGATACTGATTTTTCCTTAATATTAAGTTTGGTACTGGAAACTTTATTTTTCCTACTTTTGATGGATTCTAAGTCTGCTTTTGCAAGTGAAACTAATATTCTTTTTTTAAAAAAAATTATTTATTTTAATTAGAGGCTAATTACTTTATAATATTGTAGTGGGTTTTGCCATATATTGACATGAATCAAGTGAAACTAATATTCTTCTAGCAGTTTATTATTCCCTTGACTGACTGCCCCGTTGTTAAATATTTTCCATGCTTAGAATCTACCTGGAAAGAACCTTGAAAAATCTTCAGTGTATTCACGTGTTCTAATTATTCATTTTTGCATACACATTTTTAATTCTTTATTGACTCTGTTATAATATTGCCTGTTTTATGTTGTAGTTTTTGGGTCATGAGGCATGTGGGATCAGAGCTGCCTGACCAACAACTGCACCCATACTGCCTGCATTGGAAGGCAACGTCTGAACCACTGGACTACCAGGAAGTTCCTGAGTATGTATTAAAAAAAATTTTTCTTACTATGACTGAGACTGAACATCGTTTCAGACATCTGAGTCATGTGAATTACCCTTTCTGTGAACTGTTCTTTCCTTTTGGTCATTTTTGGTTGACCTTATTTCTTGTTGATATTTAGGAGGTCTGTGCCTATTAAATGACTTATCAATATATGTGTACCTTACATGTACATATATTGATATGTGTATCAAGATATGTGTACCTTATCGACTATGAGGTACACATATTTTTGCTAGTGTGCCTAGACTTTTTCTCTCTGCGTAATTTTTTTTTGCCAAATACTTTTATTTATTTATTTAACTGAAGTATAGTTGACTTACAATGTTGTGTTAATGTCTATCGTACAGCGAAGTGATTCAGTTACATGTATACATATGTCCGTTTTTATATTCTTTTCCATTCTGGTTTATCTGTGTGATTTTTTAAATGAAGTTTTTACAATTTTCTTTTTCTTTTAACTTCTATATAGTTGAATCTTTTTTTCCTTTATGGAGTCTAGGTCATAGTAGAAAAGTATCCCTTAATTATTGAAACTGATTTTATATAAGTTTTCTCTTAACATCTTCCTCTGTCCCCCCTCCATCCTTCTATCTCTCTGACATTTCTGTTTACCTGTGCCCCAGGACCACAATACTACAGTGTCAGCGAGGACTAATCCTCCTCACTAATAGTTGTTTCCAGAATTTTCCTGGCGGTTCTACTTACTTATCTATACAAAACACAAACTAATCCCATTTGTGTAAGCAGCCCAGAGATCAAGAAACAGAACATCAGTAGAAACCTAGAAACCTCCTATCCTGACATCATAAATTAGGTTTACCTCTTTTCAAAGGTATTACACATGAAATCAGGATGTACACATATTCTTTTGAGCTAATTAGCCTATATTTGTAAGATTTATCAATGTTGTGTGTATTTTTAGTTTGTTCCTTTGGGTTTCCTAAATTTGGATTTAGGAATTGGGATTGGGATTTAGGAATTAGGAATCCTAAACTGGGATTTCCTAAATAGGGATGCAAATTAATTCACCCAAAATTTATAACATTGAAATCTTCCAGGCTCACAATTTTCTGTTAGGTCTTTTTATTTCCTTTGGTGGTGGTGGTTGTTTAGCTGTTAAGTTGTGCCTAACTCTTGTGATCCCATGGACTATAGCCCATCAGGCTCCTCTGTCCATGGGATTCTCCAGGCAAGAATACTGGAGTGGGTTGCCATTTCTTTCTCCAGGGGATCTTTCCCATGCAGGACTCAAACCCAGGTCTCCTGCATCGCAGGCAGATTCTTTACTGACTGAGCTATGAGGGAATCCATGGTTGGTTTCCTTTGGTAGCCTTTAAAGTTTTCATCGTGTGATATCTTCTCCAAGACATTGACCAGTGTTCCCAGATTATACCAAGTAATGGTTTTCATAATGGACATCCTAAATTTACCTCCTTTAATGGCACCCTTTAGGGGCTGAATCATCTTTGTTTTCCTGGAATGAGCCTGCCTTTGCTTTTAATGTGGTGCTATATTCAGGTTGCTAATGTATAATTTGGATTTTTGCATCAATATTCATAATTGTGATTAGCTACGGTTACAATATTTTATTTAATTTTTGGAATATATGTTATGTTACCTTCATATAGAGGATTCGGAAATGTCTTTCTTCTTTTTCAGTGTTATGAAACAGTTTAATTATACTGGAATTACCTGTCTCATAAAGTTTGAACAAATCTGCTGTGCAATAGTTTGGGTTTTGTGCTTCTTGAATGTGTACCATTTCATAATATTCTCTATTAATTCCATAAGGTCATTTTTTGCTTTAGATTTTCTCTCTTCTGGGCTGAGATTTGGTAATTTTATTTTCCTAGATAATTACCTATTTCACTTGGGGTCCCACACTTATTTAAATATTCTTCAGCAAAATATTCTCATATGATTATTTTAATTTCTTTCTTTCTATTTTCTTTGCTTTAAATTTCTTTTTGCCTAGTTATGTTTTCTACTTTTGTTTCTATTCAGGAGAGCCATTGATTTATCTACTTTATTGTCCTCCCCCCAACAAAACTTTTGTGTTTTTGTATTTATTTATTAATTCTATTGCTTTTCTCTTTTCTAACGATTAATTTCTGCATTTATACTCATTTATTCCTTCTATCTGCTTTCCTTGAGTTTGTTGTTGTTTTTCTTGATTTCTATGCTTAATTTATTTTCGTCGTTTCTTATATTAGCTAGGGCAGGCTAAGCTGCAGTAGCAAATGGATCCCCCAATTTTGGTGACCTAATGCAACAGAAATGAATTTATTTTAATTATAATCTATTTCCAAGTAAGAAGAAGTTATTTAGGCTGGTGAATCAGCTACATGCTGAGGCTACTCAGGGCTCTGGTGTTCTGCTTGGAAATAATTCAATTATTTTTTGCTAAATGGACCCAGAACAGTCCATATGCCCACATATTCTTTTCTTTTCCAATTTCTTTCTTTGGAACCATAATTCCAGTAGCTATTGGTAGGTTATCTGAGTCCTTAAAGAGGACATTGTTACCAAAAAAATGTATAACTGCATAACGTGGGTCTCCATCTTTCCAGTCTGTAAGATGTTTCCTTGCAATGACAACTCTTAGGTTTTATTACATTTGTACTATTTCAAGCTAACAGTTTCTGTGTTAGAGTAGTTTTGCTACAGTAAAAATAGACTCCTAAAACTTATTCACTTAACAAAGTGAAAATGTGTTTATGTTGCATGTTAGAACAATACTAGGGAGGAATTCCTGCTTTATGCAGTTGTCTTTATTTTTAAAATATTTATTTGTTTTATTTATTTGGCTGTGCTGTGTCTTAGTTGCAGCATATGGGATCTCTCATCTTCATTGCGGCATGCAGAATCTTTACTCAAGGCATGCGAACTCCTTTAAAAACAATGTTTATTAATTATTTATATGTATTTTGGGCTGAATCAGGTTTTAGTTGAGACACACAGGTTTAGTTGTCCTGTGGCATGTGGGATCTTAGATCCCCGACCACAGATAGAACCCTCCGTTGGTAAGTGGATTCTTAACCCCTGGACCACAGGGGAAGTCCTGGCATGTGAACTCTTAGTTGTGGCACGTGATCCCTGATCAGGGATTAGACCTGGGCCTCCTACATTGAGAGCATGGAGTTTTAGCCACTGAACCACCAGGGAAATCCCTATGGAAGTCCCCTTTTATTCTCATATGAGAATAGAGGGGTTATAAAGGAGAATATATTTATATGTTTTTAATACATACTTGGGTAGATACCTTTACTGGTGCTCATTGTTTCTTTGTATGGATTGGAGTTGCTGTCCAGTGTCTTTTCATTTCAGCCCAAAATATCCTTTTATCTTTCTATAGGGTTCTTGCCTGGAGAATCCCAGGGACAGGGGAGCCTGGTGGGCTGCCGTCTATGGGGCTGCACAGAGTCGGACACAACTGAAGCGACTTAGCAGCAGCAGCAGCAGCAGCAGCAGCAGGGTTCTATAGGGTGGATCACTGAGCCTGGAAAGGAAGGAGAGATGGCAGTGGCTCCTGTTAAAATGTCACAGACCCTACTGTCTTACCTAAGTTCAATAATCCCTCTTGTGGATGATCTGAAGTTCAGTCTATGGGTTGGTGAACTTTCCTGGTACTGGAATGGTTGCTTTTGATTGCTCTGCCTGTATTTTCTTTCTTTCTTTCTTTTTTTTTTTTTTGGTGGGAAAGTGAGTTCACTAAGGTCCTGCTCTGGAGATGTCAGTTGCCCTAGGAGCTATCTTCCTGTTCACTTTTCTGTCGTTTTGGGGCATAGGGGCATGATGCACCCTTTTAATGTTTATAGATAAAGTCCTCTTTTATTTCTGTAAAGTTTTAAATTAGAGTTTAGAATATACTTTGGGTGCTATTACTTCTGTTCTTCGGGGACACTAATTGGTATATAAGGTTAAAAACTGATTTAGATAAATAATGGCCACCCACAGTGGTCTTCAGAAGACATGAACAAACTAATCAGGGGAATGTAGAAGTATCATTTTGGAGGCAAGCTTAGTCTTGCTTTGAAGTGTCTGCACTAGTCTATGGTTCACGTCATTTGATGCAGTGCTCTGGTGCCACCCAGTGTTACAGATGAGTAAAGGCCACTCTGCCTTTTTTCCAATAACGACAGTAATAATAATCGGTGTTTTCTACTTCATAATATGCAATCAAAAAGACAAAAATGTGTTTTATATGTTCACTCTTATGCATAACTAGACATATTTGGGAAAATCTCAAGTTATCTTGGAGTGAAGAGTTAGCATTCTGTTCATTAGGAATTTCTCCTGAATGCAATCTTGTCCTTGTTTCCATACTTCTCCGTGCTTACTGACTGAGGATTAGCCTATTTTTTCTCTGCTCTCTCCAAATTCTTTATGGATACTTTAGGAAATCCCTGAATATAAATAATCTTCACTTTACTTCCAACTCTGACACAAAAGTACCTATGCCCTGCCTGCACTCCCCTGTGTTCCTTCTATATTCGTGTCCTCCACGTCCTGGCATTATTCTTTCTACTGCAAAATTTTACCCCCATTAGAAATATCTTACTTCATATGACCTCTTTAAAAAAAAAGGCTTACAGGTTTATGACTTTCAAGGTAATATAAAAAGTTTCAACAATAAAAGATAATCTATTCAAACCAGTCAATCCTAAAGGAAATCAGTCCTGAATAGTCATTGGAAGGACTGATGCTGAAGCTGAAGCTCCAATACTTTGGCCACCTGACACAAAGAGCTGACTCATTGGAAAAGACCCTGATGTTGGGAAAGATTGAAGGTGGGAGGAGAAGGGGACAACAGAAGATGAGATGGTTAGATGGCATCACTGACTTGATGGACATGAGTTTGAGTAAACTCTGGGAGTTGGTGATGGAGGGAATCCTAGTGTGCTGCAGCCCATGGGGTCTCAAAGAGTCAGACATGACTGAGAGACTGAACTGAACTGATTCAAAAGAAGCCAAGGAAGAGATGAAGGAGGCAGCCACTCCAGATTGATAGGTGGCAGGTTTAATAAGCAAGGGAACTTATATATGAGGCTTGTCTTGGGTGGCTACAAGACAGGCAGATTGCCACAACTTCCTGCCAGAAACTTAAGAGTTTACAGAGAGGCCATAATGTATACAGTCTAGATGGTCTCAACCACATATTACTCTCTCAAGGCTGCATCCTTGAAGTGGCTCCTAGCATAGGAACAGTGGGCAGAACGTACACTCCAACAGTCTGCTTGTGCACCTCCATGGGTTTCCCGGATGGCTCAGCAGGTAAAGAATCTGCCTGCAGTGTAGGAGACACAGGAGACATGGGTTCAATCCCTGGGTTGGAAAGACCCCCCTGGAGAAGGAAATGGCTACCCACTCCAGTATGCTGGCCTGGAAAATCCCATGAGCACAGGAGCTTGCTGGGTTACAGTCTATGTGGTTGCAAAGAGTCAAACATGACTGAGCAACTAACACACAGGCAAGCAACAGCAAATGTATATTCAGTCCTATTAAATGTGCACACAGCACACTTAATTCCAAGTCTTTGTTGATCTGTCTGTCTCCTCTTGTAGTCTGTGAACTCCATGGTAGTGACTATATATATATATATTTTATACTTGCTTTCTCTGTCTTCAGCAAAATGCCTGGCACACAGAAGGTGCTCATTAAATATTTTGATGAATCGGGCATGAATGAAGGCGCTTCAATGCAGGGACAGATCTGTTGCATGGCTATTCCTCCTAGACCGAAGCACATGAGATGATCCTTTAATGTGGATCTTTCCTGTGGAGTTGATTGACTGATTTATTCATTAAACATTTATAGAGAGCCTAATAGGTTTCAAGTAATGAGTCCATATAAAAACAAGTATGGTATCCCCTGAGTCTATCAGAAAATGATTTTTCCAGTACAGAAAGCAGCATTAGTACATTTTGGTTAGTCATTCCTGCAGATGAATGCTGAATAGATTAAGGAGTGGTTAAAACTGAAGGTTTACATATCAGTGTGAGTTTGGACTTTCACGTCCCAGACCTGCTCCTCAGGATGGCCCTTGCTTGTTTCCTTTCTGCACAGGAAGGCTGTGAGCCTGTCCTGGGCCTGCCTAAGGCAGCCATGGACTAAAGCTGCTACAGACCAGAGCGCAGCCAGGGCATGCCCGGGTGCGCATGTCAGGTGAGGCAAGCAGGAGGCAGAAAAGGCATGTGCTGAGGCTTGGCACCTTCTAATCCTTGTTCTTCTCCAAATATTCCAACTCACACAAGCCTTCCTCCGCTCGTTCCTAAGGAAAACAAATTCCCTTTTATCTCCAGCTTCCCAAAAGTTGTTCTCATCAACAATATGAAGCTCATTACTTTAGGTTATCAATTACTAATGATGAGGGCTTCCTTCCTTTATCCTAAGAAGGCAAGTTCCTCTTAATTTCTTCCCTGTCCACAGCCTGCTTTCAGGAGAGAATCTGAAATTTCTCTACTATAAAAGGTCAAAGATTATTAGTTCAGTAATACCTTTCTAGTGGATCATCCTCTCTAAATAGTATACCCAATGAATGCCTGAGATTATGTTCTAGGAAACGTAAAAAGACAAGCAAACTGAGGCTTCTGAAATTATTCCCCAAAGGTGGTTATCTTCTTTATCTGTCAAGTTGGACAAAGTGGGGGTTGGGTGGGGAGGAAAAAAAATTAGGGAGGAAAAAGCTCAGTGTCAAGGGCGGAGGTAGAGTTTAGCTAAAAGAACGTCTGAGGTCAGCGGTTAATTAAGGAGAACGAAACCGTGTAGGCAGTGCTCAGAGGAAGAAATTACATTGAGCGATGTATGACAGGAGCTGGAGTTACATAACTATTTTGGTGCAGGCTGCAAAAAAAAGGAACTTGTCCTGGTTTATCTCTTCTGCATTAGAACATCTTTGATTTTTAAGCCTTTCACATCCCCTATTAGAAAGATGGGGACGAAAAGGAGGGGAAAGTGGGCAGAGGCAAAAAAAGAGGCTGGAGGGGCTCCAAAATTCTTCTTCCCCCGCCTCTCCCCCCACCCTCTGTCCCCGCCGCAACCGCGCACCTCCCCTCCCCCGCCACCGGGAAAGCGATGGAGGGACTCTGGGCGGGCGCTGGGAGGAGCCTTTGGAGCATCCTCAGAGCAGCCGCCTCTGAGCACCATGGGAAAATCCTTCCTCCCTCGGACATGGCGCCCACCTGCCCGGTGGCAGCAGCCGGCTCCGGCGCCGCGATTCGCGGGTCCGGGCAGAAAGGCAGCTGGAGTTTTGGTCGTGGGGCGGAAGGAGCTGGAGGGGGCGGGGGCGGGGAAGGTGGCGGTGACGCCGCCCGAAGGCCCGCGTGTTAGAGCTGAGGGCGTCCGGGTGGCGGGCGCCGGGCAGCGGGCAGCGCGGCGCGTGCTGGCCCCGGCGCGCAGGCATGGGGTCCCAGGTGCTGCAGCTGCTCCGGCAGGGCGTGTGGGCCGCGCTCACCGGGGGCTGGTACCACGACCCCGATCAGAGCAAGTTCACCAACAGCTGCCACCTCTACCTGTGGCTGTCCCTGCTCCTTCTGCCCCTGGCTCTGCACCTGGTGAGTGGGGGTTGGGGGCCAGTCAGGCCCTGGGGAAGCCTGCGAATCTGCCTTCAGGATGGAAAGGATTGGCAGTGATTCCTAAGAGCTGGAATGGAGAAAGCCTTCAGGAATTTGGTACAGAGAAAGTACAGGGAAAGGATCAGGGAGGGACTCCCCCGGCAGAAGTAGAAAGGACTTTGGGGGCTCTGGGAGTCATTAAGAATTGATGCTAGCTGTTCCGATGAGTCAGACTCTGCTTGTCACTGTGCAGTGTAGAACCGATATTATATGTGAACAGCCCCAGGCCCCTTGGCTGGGTAGCTTAGGACAATATTTAGCATAAGATGCTGTGCATGATAGCCACAAGGCAAATGAAATGTTAAAGGCAAAGCTATTTCGTTTGTTAATCTGTTACCCTTTTCTTCCCTTTCCTGTTTTGCTTTGGGAAGGCAGGTTCAATGATCAGTTACTCCATTTGCAGTTTCCACACCACTCTAAAGAAATCTGTAGAAAAAAGTAATGATGAAGAAATCTAATGTAATTTATTTGACCCTTTAGTGAGGTTACACAGTTGAGTGCTTGCTGAATAACTGCATAGATGACCTTCATAGGTAAACAAACCCAATTGAAACAGTGTTTAACCCTCTTTGAAAAGCTCTACAAGTAAGGTGCTCTAGGTCATGTGTGATGTGTTTGGAATTGAATTTTGATATGCCTATTGAAGGACTTAATTTCTAAACATAACTTGATCATGTTCTCCACAGCAAAAATCTTCAATGAGTTTGCATGGCTGACAGAGTCCCATTTTGCCATTAGAGGTTGTCTGTGATTTCTTTCCTATTTACTCTTTGTGGTAGTTTATCCATGGGATCAGAATTCTGGCTCTGAAGTCAGGCTGCCTACATTAAATTCTGGGTTCACTCCTTACCAGTTCTGTGAGCAAGTTACTTTTACTTTACCTGATTAAAAAACTTTTATCCTTAAAATGAGAAAAATACTAAAACAGTGTTATTTTGGGGCCTATATCAACATGTAAAGCTATCCATTCTTCTGGCTTTTGACCTGGGATTAGATGCAGACCTGGTGTAAATTTCTGTTTGGCTACTTATTAGTTGTTTGACCTGTTCTTGGCCTTAATCTAAATCGTACTTTGTCACCCTTAAAATAGATGTGATAATGACCATTTCATGGGAAGAATAAATAAAATTTCATGTAAAAAACACTTAATAAAATGGCTGATCCTTGGAGACCCTTTAATAAATTTGTTTCCTTTTCTTGTGTGACCTTATCCTTCATGTTTTCATGGCATAGAGTTCCCCATGTTTTCTCTTTGCCTAGAGGGGCAGCACAGGGGAGAAATGAGCCAGACTTGGGTGCAGTTCTGGTTCTTCTGCTCACTGGTTGTGTGAGCTTGCGCTTCCTGGTTTGTGTACCCAATAGCAGCAGCCTTGCAGGGTTCATAGGAGGAGTGAATGAATTAATGAATAGAGGACTGAATGAATTAGTTAACAGTTGATTGAATGAATGAATCAAACTACTTCTCAGTACTGTTTTTTTCCCACATCATTCACTTGCCAAAATCTGTCCATTCTTCAAAACCCAGTGGAATGGCCATTTCTGTCTAGGTATCCTTGTTTCCACTTACCTAATTTCTTTTCTTTTTAATTTCTTTTCTCTCCTGCCCTAATACCATTCTCTATTCACTGTCAGTACTGTGGGATATTCTGAATTCTGTACTTAGTTGTTGGAACATGTTTTTTAGCTCTGCTCATGGATTGTGAGCTTTTTGAGGACATGGGTTTTGATTTTGTCAATTCATCTTGGTTTTCCTTGTTGTACCTAGCAGAGTGCCCTGTTTTTGATTAACAGTGATCTCATACATAATAAACTGGTGGAAATAAAATCAACCTTCCTGTCCTTCTGTTCCAGTCAGTATTAGGTTGTCTTTCTCACAGCACATTCTGAGCATTTCCTGATAATGAAAGCAATACATACTTCACTTCTAATCCCACTTCTCAGCAACAACCAAATTAATGTTTAATATAATTCCTGCAGACTTTTTTTTAATGAATGGGCTCCTTTTTGCATAACTCCTTTTAAGATTTGATGTATGCGTATGATCAGAACCCTTAATTTCTACCGAATTATGCTTCATTGAGTAGCTTGATTTCTACTTTATATTTGTGAATAAGAAACTGTCCTTAGCTAAATTTCTCTTTAATGATATTTCAAAGTAAGTTTTGGCTAAATTTCAAGAGTTTAGAAATCAAAAAAGTGATACCTTAAATACTTTTGTATCGGGTTTTCTGGATCAAACCAGTTATACTGAAATTTTTATATCTTTGTGCATTGTGCTTTTAATCATTACAGAATCATTTAATGTGAGTGCATTCACTATATTGCTGTTTTCTAATAAGAATGATAGCCTATCTTATTGAAAAAAGTGCAGGTAGTCCTTTTCTTGCTCTGGTTTTCTGAAAATTAATTTAGAAATGAAAGATCCTTTTTCCCCAGTGGAGGATTCTGTTCTCTGGGTTTTGATGCCTAAATATATTTTTCTGCACTTCAGTGCTGCCTGAGATTGTCACTATCCTTCTCTGTTTGTTCCATTTATGAGAGCTTAGTCCAGAAAGATCCCTGGCTGCTTGCTGACAGCAGGGACATATAAAGTTCTGTTATTTAAGCGAAACTGAACGTTTCTGGACTTCTCACAATTTGTTTAAACAAGCTTAGTCAAGACAGTTGCTCTGTAAGAAGAATCCACCCTTTAATTTAATGGGGACTTTGAATAGGTAAATACAGTTTTTGTTATTATTTATCAAAGCAAACTGATCTCTAAGCCCTAGCATTTATTTAGGTCTAGGTGGAAAATAGGCTATTTATTAGCATTCATGAACTATATATTTTCAAGAAATGCTCAAAATACATACCTAAAAACAAAGGTCATTTTAGAGCGTTTAAAAAGAGCTTTACTTTGATTTATTATCAGCGTAATTTTAGTTTGGGCAAGCCAAAAGATCCATTTGTCGTCAGAGATGTTTGGTTTCTCATTTATTACATGTGTTCTTATATTTATTCTTTGAAGATTCATGTAGAGCTTTAAAATGGGAACACCCTGGGCATGATTCTGACCCACAATAAGTTCTGGCAGCACCAAACTAGTGTCAGAAGATGTCCTTGCCCTATTGCTTATCAATTGTGTGATTTTGTGCAAGTCTCTTCACGTCTCTGGGTCTCAGTTTTCTCATCTGTAAAATGAGGATTTTTTTTTTTTTTTTTTTAGATTAAGCCACTGAGATCCAGAGGGCACAGGTTACTTGCCCAAGGCCATCTAGATAATTGGTAGTAAAATTCAGAATTTTAGCTGAGGTCCTGTTCTCTCCAAGTCTTTGGCCTTGTCATAGCACTGTGTTACCTGACTTGATATACTGATATACAGGAGAGAATTTGAACTCCCTGAAGCAGTGACCCGTCCTCAAGTGAAGTTCTGAGCATCTGGGAGGTGGTAAGGTCAACCGGAATACAGGAAAAAGTGGGGTGGAAACTTTACATTCTTCAAGACCTCATATAAGGCATTATATATTTTTATTCTTTATTTTATGGTTGTGGCTTTATTTTCCCTCAGTTTTTTTTGTCTTTTAGCCAGACGTACTTGGCTTGCCCGGTGGCACTAGTGGTACCAAAGCCGCCTGCCAATGCAGGAGACATAAGACGTGGGTTTGATCTCTGGGTTGGGAAGAGCCCCTGGAGGAGGGCATGGCTACCCGCTGCCTGCAAGTACTCTTGCCTGGAGACTCCCACGGACAGAGGAAGCTGGCGGGCTACAGTCCACGGGGTCGCACAGAGTTGGACACGCTGAGCTGACTTAGCACGCAGGCACTCTCTTTCCAGGTCTGCTTTTTAATTTAAACTTGAAGACTGCTTGCTTGGATAAACACCACTTCGTTTCTAACTGCTGTAATGATCATAAAGTGGATATTGTCAGGGGCTGTGTCGCCCCAGACATACAGTGGGTAGTCCGTGTACAGTGGTCGTCATTGTCACACCCAGATGGTAACCCTTCTATCACGGTCTGTGACCACCCCCAATTTGGGTACATAACTATTTTCCCTTAGGTTCTGTATTTCTTTGGCTACCCCCTTTTGCTCCTGCTTCTAACACAGAAGATGCCTTTATGTGAATTACGGAAACGCGGTCTGTCCAAAAAGACACCCTTTCCTGGCTCTGGACCCGGGGGCTGCACTTCAGTCACCATTTAACCCTGTCAGCTGGAGGCCTTTGTACAGTACGCAGCCTGCTCACTCTGACACGACAGGCCTGGCCGGTCCACTTGATTGTTGGTACGTTGTTGGACTGCTTGGTACACTGCTGGTCTCAGAGGGTACCTCTCACCCTGGTCAGTCCTAGCGCTCATATTCAGCTTCTTCATGAGAAAGGCTTTTTCTGCTGTTGAATCACATGGTTCATACTTGGTCTTCTTTGATTTGTAGAAGCTGTTTTCTCGTGCTTCTACTTCTGGTGACTTTATTTATACTCCCATTGAGATGCTTGATGCTTTACACTTTCCCATAATCCACTTGCGTGTCTGAACTTCTTTCTTCCTCCCCTCAGCTGCCTGAAACAAAATCAGTTTGAGGTTGAGGGATGCTTGAAGGCAATCTTCTCTGGGCCTTGGGCTTCCAAAGAAGTGCAGATCCGAGCCTTCTAGACTCGGGCCGAATGCCATCCCTTGCAGTTGTCTTAAAAAATGTTGCCACTCCAGATCATTGTTTGGACTGTGTGTGCAAAGAGCTTTGCTCCCTGGGGACTTTGCTTTCCTGGTGCAAGCACTTTTGCCAGAGATGTCCCTCTCTGTTGGGCATCCTAGGGCTGTCTTCAATCTTTTCAAGTTAATATGGCGTTTCTTGGGTGACCTTGCTGCCTTCTCCAAACTTCCTTCTGCTCTCCCTCATCTTCTGCCATTTAGACACATGAACGTCTGCCAGCCACTTGGGTTTTTGTGTCTGTGATTAAAAAAAAAGCACCTGCCGTGTTCTAGGATGTCGGCCTCTGCAGCACTTTCCAAAAGAGTATTGTTCCTCACTTTTCTTTCTTTCAAATATTGCAAGATCACGACTAATTTTCTGGTGGTAAAATTTATTATGTCCCCAACCCCACCTGCACTTCCCTTTCTCCCAATTAGTGACTAGTTCTATTTGGATGCCACTCTCTGTAGACATATTGTTATTTTTCCAATTGTAATGTTTAATACTTTACTTAATACCCTTGGGGTGATTTCTTTTGCATGGAAGGTGATATGTATCAGGAGATTATTGTTTTCTTTTTTTTTATTTTTTATTTTTTTTATTGTTTTCTGATTTTAACCAGTTGGTATCTCAGATTATTCCTTTTACAGTTAAACCAACTTTCTTGTCATTTTTTTTTTCTACTCTAAATCTCTTTTCTACATCCTACAGAAGAAAAAAAATGAACTAGTTCTTTTTTAAAATTTTAATTTAACTTAATTTCTTATTGGAATATAATTGCTTTACAATGTTGTGTTGGTTTCTGCTGTACAACAGTGATATATGTACACACATAGACCCCCTCTTGAGCTCCCTGCCAACCCCCCATCCCACCCCTCTAGGTCGTCACAGAGCACCAAGCTGAGCTCTGTGTACAGTACCGCAGGTTCCCACTAGCTCTCTGCTTTACACATGGTAGTATATATGTGTCAGTCCTACTCTCCCAATTGTCCTAGCCTCCTCTTCTCCCACCCTCCATCTCTACATCTGTGTCTCTATTCAGTTCATTTCAATTCAGTTGCCCAGTCGTGTCTGACTCTTTGCGACCCCATGAACCGCAGCATGCCAGGCCTCCCTGTCCATCACCAACTCCTGCAGTCCGCTCAAACCCATGTCCATTGAGTCAGTGATGCCATCCAGCCATCTCATCCTCTGGTGTCTCTTTCTCCTCCTGCCTTCAATCTTTCCCAGCATCAGGGTCTTTTCAAATGAGTCAGCTCTCCGCATCAGGTGGCCAAAGCTTCAACATCAGTCCTTCCAATGAACACCCAGGGCTGATCTCCTTCACAATGGACTGGTTGGATCTCCTTGCAGTCCAAGGGACTCTCAAGAATCTCCAACACCACAGTTCAAAAGCATCAATTCTTCTGTGCTCAACTTTCTTTATAGTCCAACTCTCACATCCATACATGACCACTGGAAAAGCCATAGCCTTGACTAGATGGACCTTTGTGGGACAAAGTAATGTCTCTGCTTTTTAATATGCTGTCTAGGTTGATCATAACTTTCCTTCTAAGGAGTAAGTATCTTTTAATTTCATGGCTGCAATCACCATCTGCAGTGATTTTGGAGCCCAGAAAAATAAAGTCAGCCACTGTTTCCACTATTTCCCCATCTATTTGCTATGAAGTGATGGGACTGGATGCCATGTTCTTAGTTTTCTGAATGTTGAGCTTTAAGCCAACTTTTTCACTCTCCTCTTTCACTTTCATCAAGAAGCTCTTTAGTTCTTCTTCACTTTCTGCTATAAAGATGGTGTCATCTGCATATCTGAGGTTATTGATATTTCTCCCGGCAATCTTGATTCCACCTTGTGCTTCCTCCAGCCCAGCGTTTCTCATGATGTACTCTGCACATAAGTTAAATAAGCAGGGTGACAGTATACAGCCTTGATGTCTCTATTCCTGACCTGCAAATAGATGTATCTGTACCAAAAAATGGACTAATTCTTAATGATATTCAAAAATTTTCCTTTTTTTCTGATGGATTTCTCACCTTTAACATTACTGTTATTATAGGTAATAGTAACAGCCAGCACTCTTTGAGCACATATAGACTGGCACTGTTGGAAGAGCTCTGCGTGAACTAAAACATTTCCTCCTCTCAGTAAACCAGAGAGCCATTGTCATTATTCCCACTTTACAGTTGATGAAACTGGCATGGAGAGGTTGGTTAAGAAGTTTCACAATACATGGCTAGTTGTGACCTAACCAGAATTAGAGCCCAGCAGCTGGAGTTGGTACCTACTCAGCCATACCACCTCTAATCCAGGTAATTTCACAAGTTAACTTTTCCTCCATAGTCCTTTGCACATGCTTAGTGTCTGGATCTCTTCATGACACTGTGCAGAATATTTTCCAACAGGGGATCTATTTTTTTGCACTTTGGCATGAAGAGATCCAACCACTGAGTATGTGCAAAGGACTGTGTAGGGAAAGTTACCTTCCCTCCCACACTTGTCTCCAGTACGTTTTTTGAGAGGCAGCTACCATATACTGTCTCTTGTGTGTTCTTCCAAGTGACATTTGGTCACATGTGACTGAGTTTGACTTTGGGATTCTGAGGTTTAATCCCAAAGCAGCCTTCTTTGTCATCCACTCTCCTTTTAATTTGCTCTGTAGAGAGTTCTTTCTCTACTCTTAGATAAAAATGTACAAGGCCTGTGACTTCAGGTCACAGATAATACAAGGCCTTATAGTTGCTTTAAGTAACAAAACACAGATTTGATTGGGATTTCAGCTGGTCCAATTCCATATGGTGATGCCAGGCTTCAGTGATGTGAGGGTGGCCTGGTCTTTTTTCACTTTTCTTTCTCACACATTGGCTGATGTTCTAATGCCTTTGGCATCGAAGAGTAGGAAAGTTCTTTGTTAACCAGTGCGGTGGTAATCTGGCTGTCAGCTTTTGAGACATGGCTCGCATTTGCAGCTGACTCTCTCCAGTGAGGTCCTTCCATATGTCCTGTAGAGATCCTGTTCTCCTTGCCAGGTTTCTCCTACCCACAGTTTCCTTGAGGAGGGTTGCTGTATCTCTGTTCTGCCTGGTTGCTTACTCCTTCCACAGTTCTTTGGCACGTGGCAGTCCACCCCAGATTTCTTTTGGTCCACGGCCCCTCTGAACTTCTAAAGCAAACCCTGAAGTCATTTGCACACACAGTCTATGCAAATACTCACATATTCTCTCCATGAACAGACTGGGAGGGCAACCAAACCCCAACATATCAACTTCTCCTTCATCCCTCCATCAGAGCAACTAGCCAGCCAGTCTCTCATCTTCTAGTTCTTCTGGGAAAAATCAGGCATCATACTTCCTGCCCTAATTGTCAGGACCATGATAAGACTCTGAGTGGTCCCACCAAAGCCTTTCTCCTGGTTGTGCGGGAGAGATACACAGCACTCACTGAGTACCAATGGGGCCCTCCAACAATCTTCATGAGTCCTCTCATTCTGGACTCCATTACATCCTCACTTTGGGTGAGGGATTTTAGGGTCATCTTGCTCATTGTCATCACCTATTTAGAAAGTTTCTGGATGTGCTTTGTTCCAGAAGCTGTCCTGGAATCTGATATCTATCCTACCTTGGCTCTTTAGTCAGCACTTCCACACAACTATTTGGTGTGCAGCCATTTATCTGTACTACATCTTGTTTCTTCCACTTTACCTTTTCCACTTTATTTTTGACAGCATTCCATGAAGAGCTACTTCATTATTTTTAATGTCAGCATGGTATGCCACTATGTGAGTAAAGAGTGATTTATTTGACCTGTCCCCTACGAAGACTAGAGCTTCGGCTGATGGCTCAGATGGTAAAGAATCTGACGATGGTGCAGGAGACCTGGTGTGATTCCTGGTTTGGGACGATCCCCTGGAGAAGGAAATGGCTACCCACTCCAGGATTCTTGGTTGGAGTATTCCGTGGACAGAGGAGCCTGGCACGTCCATGGGGTCGCAAAGAGTCAGACATGACTGAGAGACTTAAACTGTGAAGATTATTTTAAGTTTTTCAGATGATATTTAACATTGTCTATTTCAATTGTTTCTTTCAGTATTTGAGCATGTAGATAACAGTCAGGATATGCTGATAAGTGCTGATGTAACAACCTCAAAATCTCCCTGGTTTTACCATTTTTAAAAAATTTGTATTGTATGTCCAACATGGTTAGTTGGGAATGGAGAGCATGGTTAGGAGGGGGTCCTGCTTATCACAGGCATGTAGATTTCTAGGCTACATGCCCATTGCACTCAGACTTTTTTTCATCAGGACTTTCCTGTACTCCAAGGGCAGTGGAAAGTACAGTCCTACTGTGTGTCCCCAAAAGAACTGGACCTATTTGTTGGACCTATGCCTACTACATCAAAGTGCCAAGTGTTCAGCTGGATATTGGGGAAACAACAGGCTAATGATACATTGGTATCTCTCCTTGTTAACAGGTAAAGATAAACAGATATAAATAACACAATGATAACTTATTTCAAGGGAAGTACAAGACCCTTTACAGTAAAGATGGAAGGCCTCTTTCTGGTTTTGGTGTTTAGAAGGGCTTTGCAAAGGAAAGAATTTCTAATCTGGAGTCTGTTGAGTGATTAAGAGCTAGTCAAACCAAGATAGTAGACCATGAGATTATTCCTCAGCATGGTGAGATACAGTGATGAGTTATTTTTCAGTCAACTTTGAGGTAGGATATTGGTTTTTATCCCCTGATTTTTATTTTTGAAAAATCCCTCATCTACGGAAGAGTTACAGGTATAGCACAATGAATGTGAATACTATATGCCCTTCATTTTGAGTCACCGGTTCTCAGTGTTCTGCCACGTTAACGTCATCACTCTCATGGTTATATAGTTTAAAATCTGCTGAATCATTTGAGAATAAATTACAGACATCAAGACACTTCCCTCTAGAAACTTCGTCAGGCATCTCTTAAGGAAAAAAAATTCTGTCATATAATTGTCGCACTCATAACCATTGATATAATGCCTTGTCAGATATATAGTTCTCACGCAAATTTCATAGTTATGCCAATAGTGTCCTGCCTTGCTGGGATTTTGGTTTTGTTTTCCTGGATTTGAGTTTCAGTCAAGGATTGCAGTGTTTCTAGTTGTGCTGTCTCTGTCCTTTGTTCTAGAACATGTTCTTCAAGTCTTTTTTCTTCATTTTTGCTTTTATGCCAGTGAAAGGCGTTTTGCAGAATGTCCCACAATTTTGATCCTTTTTTATTGCATCCGTGTGATTAGATGTGTGATTATGCATGTTTTGGAATGAATACTAAGTGATGTGTCTTGTCCTGATCATATCAGGGCCACCCAATGTCTTCTCCCCCATTGTTAGTGCTGTTAAGTTTGGTCATTGGTAAAGACGGTGTTGGTCAGATTTCTTTGTTGTAAAGGTACCCACCTGGTTTCCCCTTGTATTTAACAAGTAATCTGGGAGAGGAAACCTAGAGATTGTACATGTTATTATAAAGTCAGAGTGAAAGTCACTCAGTCGTGTCCGACAAGTAGCCCGCCAGGCTCCTCTGTCCATGGGATTCTCCAGGCAAGAATGCTGGAGTGGGTTGCCATTCCCTTCTCCAGGGGATCTTCCCAACCCAAGAATTGAATCCAGGTCTCCTGCATTGTAGGCGGATTCTTTACCTCCTGAGTTACCAGGGAAGCCCCCACATGTCACCCCTCAAAATTTTCATTCATTATTGTACCATAAATTAATGATGCTTGGCTAAGATAATTACCTTAATGATGGCTGCAAAATGGTGATTTTCTATTTATTGGTTAGGTATTCTTCTGTGAAGAAAGGCTTTCTTTTTCCCTCTGCCCTATAATATTGTCATGCTTATTAGTGTGGTCTCATAATTTTTTTTTATTCAATGGATATAATTTATTCTTACCATCATTATTTTTTTAATTAAATATTTTACTTATTTAAACTAGATTTTAAAAGCAATAAGTATAGTTGATTTATAATTTTACTTTAGTTTCAGGTATATAGCATAGTGATTCAGTATTTTTACAGATTACCTTCCATTAAAAGTTACTACAAAATAATGGCTATAATTCCCTGTGCTGTATAATATATCCTTGTTGTTTATCTGTTTTATGTACAGTAGCTTGTGCCTCTCAGTTCCATACCCCTATATTGCCCTTCCTCTTTCCCTCTCCTCGCTGGTAGCTACTAGTTTGTTCTGTCTGTCTGTGAGTTTGTTTTTGCTTTGCTCTATCCATTCATCTGGTTTATTTTTTAGATTCCACATATAGGTGACATAATACAGTATTTGTATTTCTTTGACTTACTTCGCTAAACACAGTATACTCTTAAGTTCGTCTATGTTATTGCAAATGGCAGAATTTCTTTCTTTTTCTGGGTGAGTAATACACCATTATACATATATATACACTCCTATAACCCCACTCCAGTACTCTTGCCTGGAAAATCCCATGGATGGAGGAGCCTGGTAGGCTGCAGTCCATGGGGTCGCAAAGAGTCAGACATGACTGAGCAACTTCACTTTCATTTTTCACTTCCATGCATTGGAGAAGGAAATGGAAACCCACTCCAGTGTTCTTGCCTGGAGAATCCCACGGACGAGGAGCCCGGTTGGGCTGCCGTCTGTGGGGCTGCAGAGTCGGACACGACTGAAGTGACTTAGCAGCAGCAGCAGCAGCATACCTCTACCAAAACAAAATCTTTTTGTTAAGTTCATGAGTGTTTTGTGATTTTTATTATTATTACTATTGTTGTTATTACTTTAAGAACACATCGATAATGTGCTGTGAGAGTACTGTTTTCTAAAGTTACTTGGATTAATTCTTTAAACAATTTTATTGAGATATAATTGACATATAATGTCACATTAGTTTCAGGTTTACAACGTTGTAATTCAATATTTGTATGGGATTAATTCTTTATTTTTATTTTTTGATTTGTTTTTATGGTTATGCTATCAACTTGATATACGATTAAGCTCATCTGTGATTAATTCTAATTTTTTTCCTCCATCCTTGTTGATTTAATAATTTTGAGAGGTATAGAACAAGTTAAAAAACACATTAAAAAGATATGCCATTTTACTTTATCAAAAAATGTCTCTGGCTCTTGAGTGAAAATTAGATTCGGGAAGCAACAAGATAGCTGTGGGAGGTTTGGAGGCTGTTTTCACTAGTCTAGCCCAGAGAGAATGTTGGCAGTAAAGATGGATAAATGTGGTCTAGTTTGATAAGATTTAGTGATGCATTCACTTTTGGGGTGGAGAAACAAGTATAAAGGTAGAAATCAAGGGGGATGCCCAGTTAATTGGTTTGAGCAATGGGTATACCGGGTACCATTGACTGAGATGGGAAATGATAGGTAGGACAAGACAGTGGTGAGAAAGGATGTGAAACCAAACACCTGATTTTAGACGTGTTAGCTCGGACTTTCCTTTTAAATATCAAGGTAGAGAAATTATTGACTAGGTAGTTGGATATAGCTGTGGGGAGCTTAGAAAAGCAATCTAAGCTAGAGATATGGATGAGAAAATCATCAATTATAGAGATTATATTGATGCCAAGGGACTGAATGAGAACATGTAGGAAGAGAGAAGAGGCCCCAGGAGCTGTAGACTCAGATGTAAAGCAAAGAGGAGGTGTGAGTGAGACAGGGGAAAGCTAGGAGTGTGACCTCTTAGAAGTAGAACGAGAACATTGCAAAACGTAAGCAACTGTGTTGAGTGCTGCTTAGAAAATTGGATTAAATTGTTGTTTTTAGAGATGTTGACAAGAACATTTTCAGTGGAGTACTGCGGAGTAGCAGTCTGATTGCTATGGGTTTAAGAAGCAATGGGAGATGAAGAAGTGAAGACAGGTGGGAAAGACCATGCTTTCAGCAGAGAGTGAGAAATAGTGTAGTACAATATATAGAGAGAGACGTGGAGTCAAGGGAGACCTATCCTCCCCCCAAGTTTGGAGGAATCTTGAGGATGAGGATGCGATTTGAATTCCCCCGTGGTTCCTGGAGAGCTGCTTCATACACAGTGGATAATCAAATCACTCTTCTCATTAATGAAATCTAACTCATATAGGAATTCACAGTTTTGGAAGAGTGTCTGTGGTCAGTTGCATTTCAGTATACCTACTGTGATGTGGTGGCCTGGATCCAGATCATTAAAAATGGAGCTTGAAAACCAAAGTGTTACTCCTAGTATTGAATTGCCTTAAAGTTCAAATTATGCTGTTGTTTTTGTGACAACCTTTTTTTTTACTACTTAGATGGCAACAAAAGAGAATATTTATGTCATTTATGTAATAAATACAATCTTTTCCCCATCATAGGAAACTTGGATTTAAAATGAAAAGACCATTGACTGAGTTTACTTCATTTATTGATTTTGGGTGATCTTAAACACAAAAAACAAATATAGAAATATTGGGACTGTGAGGGACCTTGGGAATATTTTATTTTGGGTTATATGTATATTTAATTCCTTTTTCCAAATCTTTATCATCTCAAAAGAAAATTAAGAGAGCTAATACTTATTTCCTACTGGTATTCCTAATCTTTTGATAACTTATTCTTTCTTTAAAGACTATAACTTGAGATCTGTGAGTCTGTTTCTGTTTTGTAAATAAGTTCATTAGTATAATTTCTTTTTAGATTCAACATATGAGGAATGTCATATGATAAGGATGGGGGAAGGGATAGTTAGGGAGTTTGGGATAAACATGTACACAGTGCTATATTTAAAATGGATAACTGACAAGGTCCTATTGTATAGGGAACTTTGCATGTGGCAGCCTGGATGGGAGGGGAGTTTGAAGGAGAATGGATACATGTATATGTATGACTGAGTCCCTTTGCAGTCCACCTGAAACTGTCGAAACACTGTTAACAGGCTATATACTCCAGTATAAATTTAAAAGTTTAAAAGAAAAAAAGATTACAATGCAATACTTAATCAGGGAGGAATAAAAATCAGAAAATAAGAAGCATCCCTGAAACAAATATTTTACCAAGAAAGCTGCTGGGCTTATTTCATAATTATTTTTTTCTGATTATATATTAACATTTCTCACTGTCTAGGCAAGCAATAAAAACATTTGCTCTGTAGCTCTTTACTCACTTCAAAACACTGCATCTGAATTTATTATTCCATGGCATTGATGAATGGTGCATAGATGATGATGATGGTGATGGTGATAAGCGACTCGAGCATTTGGGTGCTTAAGTACCAGAAAATATATTAGTACAATAGTTAACAATCCTGTTAGGAGCTATTATTCCCATTTCACAGCAGAAATAGGTATTTATGAAGGCTCAATAGATTGCCGGGAGAAATCTCAATAACCTCAGATATGCAGATGACACCACCCTTATGGCAGAAAGTGAAGAAGAACTAAAGAGCCTCTTGATGAAAGTGAAAGAGGAGAGTGAAAAAGTTGGCTTAAAGCTCAACATTCAGAAAACGAAGATCATGGCATCTGGTCCCATCACTTCATGGCAAATAGATGGGGAAATAGTGGAAACAGTGGCTGACTTTATCTTGGGCGGGGGGGTGGGGGGGCTCCAAAATAACTGCAGATGGTGATTGCAACCATGAAATTAAAAGACGCTTACTCCTTGGAAGGAAAGTTATGACCAACCTAGACAGCATATTAAAAAGCAGAGACATTACTTTGTCAACAAAGGTCTGTCTAGTCAAGGCTGTGGTTTTCCTGTGGTCATGTATGGATGTGAGAGTTGGACTGTGAAGAAAGCTGAGCGCTGAAGAATTGATGCTTTTGAGCTGTGGTGTTGCAGACTCTTGAGAGTCCCTTGAACTGCAAGGAGATCCAACCAGTCCATCTTAAAGGAGATCAGTCCTGAGTGTTCTTTGGAAGAACTGATGTTGAAGCTGAAACTCCAATACTTTGGTCACCTGATGCGGCGAGCTGACCCATTTGAAAAGACCCTGATGCTGGGAAATATTGAAGGCAGGGGGAGAAGAGGACAACAGAGGATGAGATGGCTGGATGGCATCACCGACTCAATGGACGTGGGTTTGGGTGGACTCCTGGAGTTGGTGATGGACAGGGAGGCCTGGCATGCTGCGATTCATGGGGTTGCAAAGAGTTGGACATGACTGAGCAACTGAACTGTACTGAACTGAGTAGCTTCTCCAAGGTTGTAAAATTATTAAATGGAGAAAAATGACAACATGTAACTATCCTAAATATTTATTTATTCACCAAGATTTTTGAACACCTATTTGCTACATACCAGGCTAGGTGTTGAAAGAATGATGTAGAACAAGACAGACCTGGTCTTGTCCTCATGGAAATGACCATCTTTGAATGAATAATTAAGAATCAATGATAAAAATGTAAATACCTTGAAAAGGGACAAAAATAGACAACTGACAGAGAAATATATATACATATGTATGTTTTCAATAAACACATGAATGGTTATTTTAGTAATAATCTAAGAAAAGTAAATATTAAAATAATGTGATTTTGGCATATCTGGGTTGCAAAGATTTAAAAGGTAATACCTAATATACTTTAAACAACCATTCTCAGAAATTCAGAAGGCTATATGTATAAGATGAATCACAATTCATTATAATAAAAGACTAGAAATAGGTATCAATTGATAGGGAATGGGTTAATGAATTATCTATGGCACTTTCAAAGTGGAGTACTATGCAGTTCTGAAGAAGGGAATGGGACAGTAGACTGCTATAGAGTGATCTCTAGGATCTATTATTAAGGAGAAAAAGAACAGGAGTTAAACTTAGGCTAGAAATTAGGAAGGAAATAGAAAGCACTTACCTTTTTGTTTTTAAGAAGACACAATCAAAGGATAAATTAGGAAAAAGCGAATAGAAAAGTGAAGGAAATAGACTGGAGGATATCAACAGAGCTGGCGAAAAGGAATGAATCTTATTTGATAGTTTGGTGGCATAGTCAAGCAAAAACTATTTCAAATGACTTTAAACATGGAGTTTCTAGGCTTACTGGAATATAACCTAAAGATAAAAACACTAAAAACATCTTAAATTGCATTTGGTTATCTTATTGTCATCAAAAAGATTTTATATTATTATTTTGAAATTATTATATTTATAGATCGATGATGACAATAAGAAACTGTGACTAGGAATCAAGAGTTCAGCAATAAGAGAAAACAGGTACAAATGAAATCACAGAAGTTACTTAGAACCTTGTAATCTACCATTTGAATTGGAAATATCCATCTGAAATCATGATTTATTTTTTTCTAAAAAATGCATATATTTAGCTCTATTTAGATTGAGGCCAAGAGGAGAAAGGAGTGACAGAGGATGAGATGATTGGATGGCATCACTCAGTGAACATGAGTTTGAGCAAACTCCAGGAGATAGTGAAGAACAGGGTAGTCTGGAGTGCTGCAGTTCATGGGGTCGCAAAGCAACTGGATTACAAAACATGACTTAGCAACTAAACAACAAAACACCTAGAATCAGTGATAACCCAGTAAGGATGCACAAATCTCACAGTCAGATTCTGGTCTTTAAGTACCATTGTCTTCTTAAAGATAGTAGGATTCTTTGGAGAAATGGCCCATTCTAGGTTTGGTCCAGAAAACATACAAGAGGAACCTAAAGTCAGAGAAACTGTTGAAGAATACTAGGGTCATGTTGAAAGGCTTTGGGATTAAACTTGTAGATGCTGGCCAAAGATGGGTCAGTTTGAGCATCCATGGGCCATAATATAATGGTGTGTGTTTAGAAGTAGGGTGTGTCCTATAGGAAGACAAGACGTCGATGCTGTCATATAGAAACTGTACCGGATTCCAGAAAGACTCAGTTGTCCCCCCTACAGTGGCTGGTATGTGGGCAGAAAGACTTGCCCCCAGGTCAGCGACCAATCTGTGGTTAGCCTAAGAGTGGGATGGACGGAGGGCCTCAGTGTCTCCATCTGCGAGGAAATGGAGAAGCAGGTTGATGCCAAGAAAGAGGCATACAGCCCTACTCCTATCCCTTGGTTATCAGAGAATCTTCCCTTCTTAGAAATCTCCACTCCCATTTTGCACAGAAGTGCACCCCCTATGCCCACCACCAGGCCTAATTCTTTAAGCCCTTTCCTTGCTCTGACTCAGGAGATGGGGTCATTGGTCCCCTTTCCATCATCCAGTGCCTCTTGAGGTGCTGGTCTCCTCATGTGATGTCACTGCTCAGGATCCTCTCTCCCTCGCAAGGCCCACATTTGTCATCTCAGGAGCACTTACTAAGCAGCTAGTGTGGGAGCCTGACTCCTCACGATGAGTCAACGACTTCTCGAGACTTCTCCCTGAACTTGGCTTTGTCAGCTCCTAAGGAAAGCTCAGTTCCTCAGTTTGGAAAGATGAAAAGACTCTCTGGTTGGATGGTGGTGATCGTTGCAAAACACTATGAGTGGACTTGATGTCCCTGAACTGTACATTTTGAAATGGTTAAGATGGTAAATTTTGTTATATGTATTTTGCCACAATAAAAGGAATGGTGACTGTGAAAGAACCAGAGCTCTGAGCAGAAGGAACAGAGGTAGGTCCCACGAGGAGAGCTATGAACCATTGGGGTATACACACAGACAGGTGCCTCTAGGGAATGCTAAATCCCAAGAAACCCAGTTTAGCAAGAAATGCAAACTGTTGTATTCATAAATGCTTAGTTGGTAACATGTTATTTTTCTTGAATTTTGTCAGAAAAAAGTTCAGTTGAATGATAATATGACTAGTTATCCTAGTAATGGATCAGAAAATGACATATAGCTTATCTTTGGCCAAGGATATACTTTTGAAAAAATGTTGCCTCTTATTGTTAGTAAAGATGTGTTCAAATGATAAGTTCATGGAAAGGAGAGAGAATTATGATTTACCTTAGAGCAAGTAAACCTCTATTCAAAAATCTGAATATACCTTATATTGGGGGAAAGATTTGGGGTTGAAATTAAGCATGAATATAAAACTGCTCATTCAGGACAGAGTCCTTCCTAACCGACCCCCCCCACCCCCCTCCCTGCATATATACTTATAGGAGAGAAAATTCTAGAAGCTGGAGATTTTTGTTGATTGAAGGTAATTTTCAGTGATCTCCCTGGGAATGTAGAATTGACGGAACCTGAGCAGAGCTTATTTATATAGCATAAAAAGGGAACATTCGGAAACTTCCCTGGTGGTCCAGTGGCTAAGCCTCTGAGCTCCTAATGCAGGGGGCCCGGGTTTAATCCCAGGTCAGGGAACTAGATCCCACATGCCGAAACTAAGAGAGCACATGCTGCAGTTGAAAGACTCTGATGCCACAAGGAAGATCGAAGACCCTGCATGCTGCGACTAAGAGCCAGCACAGCCAAATAAATAAATATCAAAAAATTAATAATAAAAGGGGACATCTCATTGATGTCATTTATTATTTTATTGAATAATAAACAGAGAAGATGCTCATTCCATTTGGAGGGTCTGCGGAAGGGAGAGGTTTTTAAAAGACTCATTAGAGCAGCGAATTTGAGGAAGGATAATGTGCCGTGTGTCACATGCTGTGACATCTTTCCTATCTCCCAGGGAAGTTTCAGTAAAACGTGTATCTCTGCAGCCTGGTGTAGTGCAGGGGCTTTTCGGTAATGTGACAAAGTTCTAAGTGTTCCTTCACTGAGGATGAGACAGGAACTGTTCTTACCTGAGTTGCGAACTAGCTGCTGATATTCATGTTAACTTCAAATTCTAACTTGTTGCCTTCTCTTAATTTCAACATTCCTAAGCTTATGCTATAGCCCACAGGTATGAGAATGAACTGAAAGTAATATCTCTTCTTACTGTGACAGGTCAATTATTTTCCAAATAAATTTCCACAGTATCCATATGTAATCTTTTCTCTCTCATCCTTCTTCCCTAGCCTTCTTTTCCCGATGCCTTGAGTTTTATCTCTAATCTGACTTGAATGGAAGCTTCCTCATAAAATGGAACCCCGACATTCACTTAAGTGAAGCCATGCTAGGTGCCACACCCCAAATCTCAGTGGTTTAATGAATCAAAGGTTTATTTCTCGCTTCTGTTATATGTCCATCTGGGGTCTGTAAGGCCCTTGTTCCACAGAGTCACCCAGGAGCCCAGGCTGTAGATGCTCTATCATCTTGTGGATAGATCTGGGAAATCATGACCTCTGACATGATCAGCTAAAGAGGAGAAAGGCATGGAGGAAGCACCCAGCTTATAACTGTTTAGGCTTAGAAGTGACACTGAGCACTTCTGCTCATAGTCCATTGGCCAAAAGTAGGCACATGGCCCCTGCCAGACTGCAAGGGAGGCTGGGAAATCCAGGGGAGTCCATGTGTCTTTGCGAGCACTTTCTTTGGTACCGCTACTAACTGGAATACTGTGAAACCCAAGTTACATTATAGTTCAAACAGCTTTTGAATGTAATTTGTATTTGGCAGTTTGCTAATCTGTTCTCATAGACATTTGCTGGGACTTATTCATTCTTTTAAAGTTATTATTTATTCATGGCTGTTCCAGGCCTTTGGTGCTGGGTGGCCTTTTTTCTAGCTGTGGTGAGCGGGAGCTGCTCTCTAGACGTGGTGCTCAGCCTTCTCATCACAACGGCTTCTCTTGTTGCAGAGCACAGGCTCTAGAGTGGGTGTGCTCAGCAGCTGTGGTTCCTAGGCTCGAGAGCACAGACTCCGTAGTTGTGGTGCACAGGCTTAGCTGCTCTGAGGCGTGTGGGATCTTCCTGGACTAGGGATCGAACCTGCACCTCCTGCATTGTCTGGTGGATTCTTTACCACTGAGCCACCAGGGAAGCCCTGCTGGGATTTCTTTTTTATTAAACACTTTAAAAAAATCTTCCTTCTTTCCCTCACACTTTTATTGAATAATAATTGACACTCAGCATTTAAGATATACATCCTAATGGTTTGATTTACATATATTGTGAAATGATTATCACAGCAAAACAGGCTTAGTTAACATTAAGCATCTCATGTATACAGTGGACACAGTAGAAAGAGGAGAACAGAATTCTTGGCATGAGAACTCTTAGGACCTGCTCTCCTAACAACTTTCTTATGTATCATACAACAGTGTTAATTATAGTCATCATGTACACTACACTTTCAGTACTTTTTACTCTTACAAGTTTCGACCACCTTCCTTTAATTTTCCCTCTCTCCACCTTCCCACTTCTGGTACCCAGTCCGTCCCTCCTCCCACCCAACCCCTCCTGGCAGTCACAAGTCTGTTCTCCACGTCTCTGACTCTGTTTCTGTTTCATAGGTAAGTTCATTTGTGTCCTAGTTTAGGTTCATAAGTGATATATGATATATATATCATAAGTGATATATGAGATTTGTCTTTCTTTTTCTGACTTATTCCACTTAACGTGATAATCTGTAGGTCCATCCATGCCATTGCAAATGGCATTATTTCATCCTTTTCTTTTAGCCCATTTAAAAAATGTATTTTAGACCTGAAATATACAGACAGGTTAAAAAAGGTGATGAAGGCTGCTAATGACCTCTTTATCTGTCTTCCCAATTTGTCTGTATGTTCCTTGAGGTTCTTCGCAACTTCTCATGAGGAGATAGATATACGTGTAAATGTGACACTTGTCTGCTTTCAGGGAGGGAAATTGACTTTATATATTATCTGTCTGCCTAATATTATCTTATTTAATCATTCTTTCATTTATTTATTTATGAGTTTATATTTACATGTGGACTTTTCCCCCCATGAAATAAACACAAGCCAGTGGTGATGAAAATTTTTCACTTTGACTTTTCTTGTTCGTGATCTTTCTTGGTTGGTTGTTTGGTTTGTCTATTCTGTTTGGGCCTCCCTTATGGCTCAGCTGGTAAAGAATCGCCTGCAATGCGGGAGACCTGGGTTCAATCCCTGGGTTGGGAAGATCCCCTGGAGAAGGGAAAGGCTACCCACTCCAGTATTCTGGCCTGGAGAATTCCATGGACTGTATAGTCCATGGGGTTGTAAAGAGTCGGACACATCTGAGTGATAATCCATTGTTATTCTGTTTAGGAATGGTCTTACCTAGATGGTAAACAATCAGATAAGACCAGGGCAAGTTGTGCAGAGGCTACATGGGACCAGAGGGGGCCAGGCCATGTGGTCTCCAAGCCTAGCTGTGTTCCATGCTGCAGCACAGACTTTCTGAGGTCCTTCTGGGAGGTGCATTGATGAAAAAGGTCTCACTCCATTGAAACTGTCCTTAGTATCATCTTGAGACACTCAGGGATTCATTTCTATTTCAGAAGATAAGAATTTCATTTAGCAAAGACTGGAAAACCCATCATGGTTCATGGTCTGTGAGAAAAATAGGAAGGGATGTGAGGGGAGAATTAAATGGATCTCAGTGATTCTATTAATACTTGTTTCTTGAGGGGATTGGATAGAATCAAACTGACCCTCACCATTATCTCCATGAAAAGATCCTTTGCTACTGATGGAAATATCCCTCTGCCTTTTGTTTTTTTGAACTTTTAGTTTTATATTGGAGTCTATCCAATAACAGTGTTGTGATAATTTCAGGTGCACAGCAGAGGGACTCGGCCATAAATATCCTTGTATCCGTTCTCCCCCAAACTCCTCTCCCATCCAGGCTGCGGCATAACATTGATCAGAGTTCTGTGTGCTACCGTAGGTTCTTATTGGTTATCCATCTTAAATTTAGCAGTGTGGACATGTTGATCCCAAACTCCCTAACTATCCCTCCCCTTCTAGTAACCATAAATCCATTATCTAAGTCTGTGAGTCTGTTTCTGTTGGTAAATAAGTTTATTTGTATCATTTCTTTCTGCTGCTGCTGCTAAGTTGCTTCAGTCGTGTCTGACTCTGTGCGACCCCTTAGAAGGCAGCCCACCAGGCTTCCCCATCCCTGAGATTCTCTAGGCAAGAATACTGGAGTCGGCTGCCATTTCCTTCTCGAATGCATGAAAGTGAAAAGTCAAAGTGAAGTCACTCAGTCATGTCCGACTCTTCGTGACCCCATGGAGTGCAGCCTACCAGGCTCCTCTGTCCATGGGATTTTCCAGGCAAGAGGGCTGGAGTGGGGTGCCATCGCCTTCTCCTCATTTCCTTCTAGACTCTCGTATAAGGGATCTTATATGATATTTCTCTTTGACTGACTTCACTAAGTATGACAGTCTCTAGGTCCATCTAAGTTACTGCAGCTGGCATTATTTCATCCTTTTTAATGGCTAGATAATATTCCATTATATACATATATGCACCACATCTTCTGTATCCCTTTATCTGTCGATAGACATCTCGGTTGCTTCCGTGTCTTGGCTGCCGTAAACAGGGCTGCAGCGAACACTGAGGTGCATGTATCCTTTCGGATCGTGTTCTTCTCTAGACATGTGCCCAGGAGTGGGATCATCCTTCTGTGTTTTAGAAACAGTACACTCTCATAGAGCCCTTGCCTACATCACGCCACTAGAAAAATCCATGGCTTGATGATATTAACCCAATGGGAAATCAGGGTTTTTTTAAAAAATTTCTTTCTCCTTTCCTCTGTTCTCTGCAAGGGTGTTTGTGTTTTGTTGACGAAAACAGCATCTTAAAGGCCTTTCTCTGGCCTTGAAGACCACGTGCACAAGAAGACCAGATCTGACTATAGAATAAAGAGCTAGTAGGAATGGAGAGTCTTGCTATACACTGTATCTTTCATTCTGTGAAGTTCCTGTCTGCAGATCAAATCTTGGTCATTGCAGCTAGTGGCAGAACCTGAGAAATAAGAAAGACTTTTTAAAAAGATAAAAAAGGTAATAGCTCTTTCTCCTTGGGTATTAAGAAAAGAAAAATTACAAAGCTAATAAAATTTGAAACCTTGCCCAGCTTATGCTTAATACTTAAAAAATGTTTTCATATATAAGGCAAAAATAGTCCTACAAGCAAATAATTTTTTCCCTTTCTTTTCTCTTCTCTAGGCTTTTCCTCCAGATGCCATCACTGTATTTTTTTACTGCAGTTCAGTGACCATATTCTTCACAATAATCAAATTGATCAGTTATCGCCTACACCTCATGTTTGATAAAGGAGAAGTGATCCAGCGAAGACCCCCTGGAAAGAAAGAAAAGCAAAGTAAAGACAAAGAGGCCAACGGTGACCACATAACTAATCACAGAAATCCAAGGTAACATTTCTAATTAATGCATCAGTTTATAATTTAAATGTTTTAATCTTGATTAAAATTATTTTGCTTAAAATTATTTTGCTCATTTATTTGGTGTTTATGAAAATAGGCCAGGAGAGTCAGACACAAATATGTACATTTTTCTTATATTTACATATACACTTAGGCATAAAAAATGTTGATGATCCAGATGGTTTAATTGACTGTTTAATGTGACCTAATACCATGCTGTGAAATTCATTTGCATTAGGCTTAGCATAACAAAATATTTTACTTTAGTCTTTCTATCTCATCATTTAAATGCTTAGCACATGCAAATATGTTCAGGAAATTTGTGTTTGTTGATTTAAAAGTAATACATTGTGTAGAACTAAAAAAGATAATTCTCATGTGGGCATTCGTCACTATTCTTGGCCTTATTTCTGATAGTTCTTTAAGAGAACGTATCTTGTTTTAAAGTAATGTTTATTAGCTTTTAAAAGTAAGGTTTGTATACCATGATTTTTCCTTTCTGTTTGTCTGTGTATTTATGGACATATAGTTGATTTACAATGTTATATTAGTTTCAGGTGTACAGCAAAGTGATTCTTTTTCAGATTCTTTTCCCATATCGGTTATTACAAAATATCAAGTTGAGTTCCTTATGTTATACAGTAGGATCTTGTTTATTTATTTTATATATAGCAGTGTGTATATGTTAATCCCAAATTCCTAATTTATTCACCCCTCTCCTTTTCCCCTTTGATAGCTATAAGTTTGTTTCCTATGTCTGTGAGTCTGTTTCTGTTTTGTAAATAAATTCATCTGTGTCATGTTTTATATTCCACATATAAGGGATGTCATGTGGTATTTGTCTTTCTCTTTCTCACTTACTTCCCTTAGTATGATAATCTCTAGGTCCGCCAATGTTGCTCCAAATGGCATCATTTTATTGTTTTTTATGGCCAAGTACTATTCCATTGTGTATACCATGAATTTGACAAAGTGGAAACAAGGAAAACAATTGTTTAGGGACTAATGCCGAAAGAGCCATACTTCTATTTTATAATATCACTACCCCTGTGTTTCTCATGCTGGATTAGCAATAATGGACAGATTAACAGCGGCAAAAAAGAAGCCGATCGAACCCTCTCCACACCTCCTCTCCACGGCAGCTCTGGCAGACAGAGCATAAACTCTCATCACTCTTCTGGGCTCCTGGTGAGTGACCTGTTTTCTCTTTCACTGTCTTCATGCTGCTGTTTTGTTGATTCCAGAAGTGAGCAATGGCAGTGGTTGCAGATTACATGTGCTTGTTGTCAATACTTGTCTTTGGGAAGCAGTGACCTGAGGCCATGAGATAAACACCCAATCACATGCTCCAAGCATACCCACCAGCCTCCTCTGCAGTCCGCCCACCCTGCTGGGACTGCACGTGACCAGACCCCATAAACACATCTGCACTGCCCTTCCCTGGGCCTGTCTGTCGTCCATCTCAGTCATTGGGTTTTCAGTGCCTTTCCCTGGAGTCCAGTCCTTCACTCCAGGTGAAATCACACTTAAATCACCTTTTTTTTTAGATTCACTTTCTTGGACTCTCTTCCTTGGAGTATAAAATAGCACATTATTTGTCTCCTTACTTTCTTAATTATCAAACTCCCCTTTATCACAGCACCGGGGTCTTGGGTGGATATCTGTACCTCTGTATATTTCAGTGTCCGTCTTTTCTACCCATCTGTCTCATACAGGTAGTGTCCAGTATAGTGAACACTGTATTGTCTCTTCCCATCTGCCATTTAGAAAAACAGTGGTGGTTGTTCTGCATCTGCCGACTGCCTGGAAGTAAGCAAGGGAGCTGAGTCACTGATTGATTTTTGTTCTTTCATTTATTTAGGATCTGCCAGCGCAGGAAACAGTGGAAGATCTCAAAGGTAGAGTGCTTATTCTCATTATTTAATATTTTATCACAGCATTATCCTCAGTGAAACACGAAGTAGTTTTTATAAAGCCGAATGCCAATGAAGTCATTAAGATTTAGAACTATACCTAAGACTGTATATTTATATTTTACCTTTATTTCTTTAACTCTTCATTTTAATTATTTATCAGAATTTTCATATCATGTCTGTGTTCAGACTGTGATATTGATCATATTTCATTGTCCTTTCTCCAATCTATGCCTCCTTCCATAAGGCTCATAATAGCTGATATAAAATAGGTAAAGTCATCATCAACACACATACTTGCTTTTTTTTTTTTTTTCAATTTTTTGGCTGTACCGCCTGGCATGTGGGAATCCTAGTTCTCCTGCCTGGGATTGAACTCTTGCCCTTGGCATTGGAAGGGCGGATTCTCGCCCACTTAACAACATTGTGTTCTGTGTATTTGCATTTCTCTCAATTTACAAATTTTGTTTCTGGGATTTCCTTTTAATCCTCCCACCCCAAATATTTATTTTACTCTTTTGCTAAGATTGTATTTGATTGTTTTTGACTGCCTTCAGAAGACTTGTGTGCATGCGAAGCCATTTCAGTCATTCTTGTCCTTTTGCCTGCCAGACTCCTCTGTCCATGGGATTCTCCAGGCAAAAATGCTGGAGTGGGTTGCCATTCTCTTCTCCAGGGAATCTTCCTGACCCAGGGATCGAACCCATGTCTCTTACGTCTTTTGCATTAGCAGGCAGGTTCTTCACCACTAGCCCACTGAGAAACAAGACTTGGAAGACTTAGAAAAGAACTTTTGGAGGCCTGAATGAACCTCTTCCTTTCTCTGCATTGAAAAACTTCTGCTGAGGTCACGTTATAAAACCCAAGCTGCTTTGGCTTGTCAAGTGCTGTAGTGGATTGGCCAAAAAGTTTGTTTGTTTTTTTTTCATTACATCTTACAGAAAAGTCTGAATGAACTTTTTGGTCAACCATATATTTTGGAGCCTCCCTGCCTTGGTTTAGAAGGATTAAGTAACTTACCCAATGTACTATAGCTAGTAAATAGCACAGCCAGCATCTTTCTGATTGAAAATATATTGTTTAAATCATACTAGTCTGCCTCCCAGGCTTCCCAGGTGGCTCAGTGGTAAAGAAATTCGCCTGCCAGTTCAAGAGATGTGGGTTTGATCCCTGGGTTGGGAAGATCCCCCTGGAGAGGAAAGTGGCAAACCACTCTAGTATTCTTGCCTGGGAAATTCCATGGACAGAGGAGCCTGGCAGGCTACAGTCTATAGTGTTGCAAAGAGCTGGACATGACTGAGCAACTGAGTGTGCACAAGTCTGACTTCCAGGGCCACAAAAGAGGGAAAGCTAAAAGTCTGAACTATTTTCTTAAATATGGAGATTTCCAGATCAGTTTCACAGCAGAGGTGGTATTTTAAAAATAAGCATCTAGTCACATTTGTTGCTGGTGTTATTTTACATTTTTTATTGTTATTATATATAATAATAATAATTTATTATTAGTTGGTCTTGCTCTGGGACATCATTCATCCATTCTGGATGGGAATCAGACGCTGTTGTTGATTTCAGGTGTCATTCTGTCAGATGACCAACCCATAGCACCGGTGCCATCTACCTCACCTGGTATCAAAACAGAAAGCTTACCTGCTTCTAAAGCACCTGTGCTGGGAACCATTACCACATCAGCAATACCACTGAAACCCGTTGTGGCTGAAACTTGCATCGGTGATCAAGGGAAGGAAAGAGGGAGCAGGGGGCAGCCCCCCTTCCACCACAGATCTGAGGGTGGCTTGGTGGACAAAGAAACCGTAAAGAAGTTGCCCTGCCTGTCTTTGTCTCAGTACGACTTACTGGAGACGGACGTTTCTGTCCAGCCTTGGGGGAGTGAGAATTCTGTCTTGATTCCAGAACCTGGTCATTATGCCTCCATCAGGGACAAGCTGCAGAGCAAGTCGCCTCAGGACAGCCTGAGCAGCAGCTGCCCACAGTGTAACACCGTCATCGTCAGACCTGGGCAGGAGCAAGTCTCCCAGCAGGTGGACTCGACCTTGAACCAGGACATGGGCAACTCAGATAGTGAGGTCGCCGTCACTCTGATAGATACTTCTCAACCTGGTGACCCGCTGAGTCTGCACGAACCCATTAGGATCGTCATTACCATGAGCAGTACGCCCAACTCCATGACAGACTTGGAAAGCTCGCTGCATCTCAAGGCGGTTGGGACTCAGCCATCTGGTTTCCAGGCTGATGCTGAGCCAGCTCCCCCAGGGGCAGCCGGTCCCCCAAATGTGGAGCAGATGAGAATTCCCGTCATCACCTTCCAGCTGTCTGAGGATGCAGGGGGCATGGTGTGTCCCGAAAGCAATGGAAGTGGCAGGTCGCCAGAGAGACTGACGGTGGAGGCGTCCTCTAATCCGTGTTCTGGCTATGAATCTGGGGAGGGGGGCAGTGCCACCCAGGACCACAGTCCTTCCCCAGGAGACCACTGTGCAACCCCCCCACCTACACCTAATATGATCTCCGCGTCTGAGGTGGGAATGGAAGCCCAGGCCAACCTTGATCCATCATCTTGTAGAACCAGCCAGGAGAAGAGACATGCCCGGGTCCTCAGTGTGGACAGTGGGACGGATGTCTTCTTGAGCAAAAGTTACACAGAAATTATTAATGATAAAGAACAAACAATGCCAACTTCCAAATCTGACCTAGAGGCCAAGGAAGGACAAGTACCAAATGAATCCAACTTCCTGGAATTTGTCTCCTTGTTAGAATCGATTAATACTTCCAAGGTGGTGGTATCTAACCAACGGAATGAGCCAACAGAGCAGAACAAAGACAGCAGGCTTCCTGCAGGTAGGATCCCACATCTGTTCTGTCCTGCTGATACAGAGAAGGCAGTGTCTCTCTTTGTCATTGGCTTTCTGTGATTTGACTTTGCAAACAGCAGGACAGCTATTGTGTAATTGTTGGCTGTTTGGCTCCTCATTGGTGTTTGCTGAGTGTGCCAAAACCAAGCTGTGTGATGAACATAGATTAAAACTGGTTCATTCCTCCAGGCTAGGCGTAGTAATGAAGATTTTGCTTCCCTAGAAGGCAGGAATATTTATTTCTAAGGAAATAAGCAATTAAATGTTACCATGGTGACGAAAGCCTTCAATGGATGTCTCTGCTATTATAAAATAGATGCATTCTGGGAAAGCAAATTGTAGAGCAAATTAAGTGAATCCACTTTTCTGTGGAATTATATTATACAGTCCTGTATGCTGAATTTCCTGATTATCCCAAGTTGTAAACATGATTATAACACATGGCCCTTAATATATGCCAATGAAAGTGTTAGTTGCTCAGTTGTGGCTGATTCTTTGCGACCCCATGGACTATAGTAGACCAAGCTCCTCTGTCCATGGGGTTCTCCTGGAAAGAATACTGGAGTGGGCAGTCATTCCCTTCTCCAGGGAATCTTCCTGACCTAGGGATCAAATCCTGGTCTCCTGCATTGCAGGCAGATTCTTTACCATGTGAACCACCAGGGAAGCCCAATTTATGCCAGGCACTGTCCTAAACCCTTTACAGATATTAACAAGGGTGACCATCTGTGGTGGTTTGTTCGACAAGGTCCTTGTTAACATGTGTTTTGCCAACATAATTATTAATAGCACCACCTCTCTCTCACAAAAAAGTGTTCCCAGCTTGAACAATAAATTATACAGTTACTGTATAATGGAGTGAATTATATACAGCTTCACTCATTTGCTCCTCATATAACCTTATGTTATGGGTCCTTTTATCATTCCTTCTGGAAAGGTGGTTTTCTCTAAGTTTTCCAAGTTAGTCTAGTAAGTCTGGAGCTGAGCTTTGATCTTGGTGTTGCTCCAGAGTCAACATTCATAAATAATAAAACTATATTTCTTGCATGAGTGTAAGAGGCATTCAAGTTACTTAATATCTCTGAGCTCAGTTTCTTCCCTGGCAAAGGATGTTACTGGACTAAAGTTTCTGCAGAGTCTTTTTTTATGTTCTTTTCTCTTTTTTTGGCTGAATTGCATGATATGCAGGATCTTAGTTCTCTGACAAGGGATCCGAGCCAGGCCCCCTGCAGTGGAAGTGAGGTGTCCTAACACTGGACTGCTAGGGAAGTCCCTACAGTCTTTTAACTTTCAGTTCAGTTCAGTTCAGTCGCTCAGTCATGTCTGACTCTTTGCAACCCCATGAATTGCAGCACGCCAGGCCTCCCTGTCCATCACCAACTCCCGGAGTTCACTCAAATTCCTGTCCATCGAGTCGGTGATGCCATCCAGCCATCTCACCCTCTGTCGTCCCCTTCTCCTCTTGCCCCCAATCCCTCCCATTGTCAGAGTCTTTTCCAATGAGTCAGCTCTTCACATGAGGTGGCCAAAGTACTGGAGTTTCAGCTTTAGCATCATTCCTTCCAAAGAACACCCAGGGTTGATCTCCCTCAGAATGGACTGGTTGGATCTCTTTGCAGTCCAAGGGACTCTCAAGAGTCTTCTCCAACACTATAGTTCAAAAGCATCAATTCTTCTGCCTTCAGCTTTCTTCACAGTCTAACTCTCACATCCATACATGACTACTGGAAAAACCATAGCCTTGACTAGATGGACCTTTGTTGGCAAAGTAATGTCTCTGCTTTTGAATATGCTATCTAGGTTGGTCATAACTTTCCTTCCAAGGAGTAGCGTCTTTTGGATTGCTTACCCTCCAGTTAATATAAAGATTCATGGATCTAGGCCAGCATTGTCTGGTGGAATTTTCTTCAGTGATGGAAGTGTCCTGTATCTGCCACCGCCAGTGACTACTGGCCACATGTAGCTATTAAATACTTGAAATGGGGTTTGTGCAGAAATACAGTTTTTAACTTTATTAAATTTTACTTTATTTAAATAGTCACATGTGGCTACTGGCTACTGTATTGGATAGTGCTGAGCCAGACAATGTGTGTCTTCTTGGGGAGCTATGAATAGGATGGACAGATCCTGCCTTTGGAACTTGACAGCCCAGGGCCAAATTTTGGTTTTGCAATGTCAGCTGCTGAGGTTGGGCCATTCATCATATCCATCTGAGTCACAGTTTCTTCAGGGAAGCAATAATAATAATAATATGTTACAGATTTACTGTGATGATTCAATTAGGAAAATATGTTAAAAGTCTTAATACTTGATCAATTTCAGCCATCTGTTCTGAGTTTCCCCTGTGGCTACTATGTGAAGTTTATTTAGTCTGTCTACTTAAGTTTCTGCTCTTAAACTTTTCAGCCAGCCATATTTAATCAGAACAGGGTTGAGCTGGGAATCTAGGGTGTGCAAAGAGATGTGGATGTTATGAGGTTTTCTTTGGGAAGAATCAGGCTTGGTTGTTGGGGCAGGAACAGGTTTGGCTATTGGGAACGTATAAGTACAACAGGGAGGGGGAAGTTAGAGTGGATTATATGTCCTATTCCAGGAAGAGTCAGAGGTTTTTTCTTAATTTATTTTTTTAAAACTACCAAACATTTGCTCTTCTTATTGTCCTGTGATTTTTCTCCTCCCTTATTTTTTTTTATTGAAATATAGTTGATGTGCAATCCTATATGTGTTTCAGGATTATATAACAATGATTCACAATTTTTAAAGATTGTATTTCATTTAAAGTTACAAAATATTAGCTATATTTCCTGTGCTATACAATATATCCTTGTAGCTTATTTATTTTAAATATAGTAGTTTGTACCTCTTATCCCTTATCCTTGTCTTGCCTCTCTCCCTTCTCTCTCCCCACTGATAATCACTAGTTTCCTCTCTACATCTGTGTTATTTCTATTTGTTACATTCACTAGTTTGTTTTATTTTTTAGATTGCATATGTATGTGATAACCTATGGTATTTGTCTTTCTTGACTTACTTCACTAAGCATAATAATTCCAAGTCCATGTTGTTGCAGACGGCAAAATTTCATTCCATTTTATGGCTGAGTAATAGTCCATTGTAAATACTTATCCATTGATGGACACATAGACTGCTTATGTATCTCGACTATTGTAGATAATACTGCTTTGAACATTGGGGTGCATGTATCATTTGAATTAGTGTGCTTGTTTTCTTCAGATAAATACCCAGGGATGGGATTACTAGGTCATATGGGGATTCTGTTTTCCGTTTTCTGATGAACTTCCATAATCCACAGTGGCTGTACCAGTTTGCATTCCTACCACCATCCCTTTTTTCCTACATCCTCACCAACATTTCTTATTTGTGGACTTTTTGATGATGGCCTTTCTGACAGATGTGAGGTGATATCTCAGTGTGGTTTTGATTTGCATTTCTCCAGTGATTAGTGATGCTGGCCATCTTCATGTGCCTGTTGGCCATCTGTATGTCTTTTTTTGAAAAATGCCTATTCAGATCTTTTGCTCATTTTTAAATCAGGTTGATTGTTTTTTGTTATTGATTTGTATGAGCTGTTCATATATTTTGATATTAACTCCTTGTCAGTCATATCATTTGCAAGTATTTTCTCCCAATCATTAGGTTGTCTGCTTATTTTGATGATGGTTTTCTTTGTTGTATAAAAGCTTTTAAATTTATTTTTTTTTAATTTCAATTTTTTTTTTTTTACTTTACAATATTGTATTGGTTTTGCCATACATTGACATGAATCCACCATAGGTGTACATGAGTTCCCAACCCTGAACCCCTCTTCCACCACTCTCCCCGTATCATCTCTCTGGGTCATCCCAGTGCACCAGCCCCAAGCATCCTGTATCCTAGCGATTCGTTTCTTACATGATAGTATACATGTTTCAATGCCATTCTCCCAAATCATCCCACCCTCTCCCTCTCCCACAGAGTCCAAAAGTCTGTTCTTTACATCTGTGTCTCTTTTGCTGTCTCGCATACAGGGTTATCATTACCATCTTTCTAAATTCCATATATATGTGTTAGTATACTGTATTGGTCTTTTTCTTTCTGGCTTGCTTCACTCTGTATAATCAGCTCCAGTTTCATCCACCTCATTAGAACTGATTCAAATGTGTTCTTTTTAATGGCTGAGTAATACTCCATTGTGTATATGTACCACAGCTTTCTTATCCATTCATCTGCTGATGGACATCTAGGTTGCTTCCATGTCCTGGCTATTATAAACAGTACTGTGATGAACATTGGGGTTCGTGTCTCTTTCAATTCTGGTTTCCTCGGTTTCCCAGCAGTGGGATTGCTGGGTCATAAGGCAGTTCTATTTCCAGTTTTTTAAGGAATCTCCACACTGTTCTCCATAGTGGCTGTACTAGTTTGCATTCCCACCAACAGTAGGGTTCCCTTTTCTCCACACCCTCTCCAGCATTTATTGCTTGTAGACTTTTGGATTGCAGCCATTCTGACTGGTGTGAAATGGTACCTCATTGTGGTCTTGATTTGCATTTCTCTGATAATGAGTGATGTTGAGCATCTTTTCATGTGTTTGTTAGCCATCTGTATGTCTTCTTTGGAGAAATGTCTATTTAGTTCTTTGGCCCATTTTTTGATTGGGTCACTTATTTTTCTGGAATTGAGCTGCAGGAGTTGCTTGTATATTTTTGAGATTAGTTGTTCATCAGTTGCTTCATTTGCTATCATTTTCTCCCATTCTGAAGGCTCTCTTTTCACCTTGCTTATATTTTCCTTTGTTGTGCAGAAGCTTTTAATTTTAATTAGATCCCATTTGTTTATTTTTGCTTTTATTTCCAGTATTCTGGGAGGGGGATCATAGAGGATCCTGCTGTGATTTATGTCGGAGAGTGTTTTGCCTATGTTCTCCTTTAGGAGTTTTATAGTTTCTGGTCTTACATTTAGATCTTTAATCCATTTTGAGTTTGTTTTTGTGAATGGTGTTAGAAGGTGTTCTAGTTTCATTCTTTTACAAGTGGTTGACCAGTTTTCCCAGCACCACTTGTTAAAAAGATTGTCTTTAATCCATTGTATATTCTTAAATTTAATTATATCCCATTTAAAAAATTTTTGCTTTTGTTTTCTTTGCCTTAGGAAACAGATGCAAACAGTAATACTGCAATTTATGTCAAAGAGCACTTTGCCTATGTTTTCTTCTAGGAGTTTTTTTGGTTTCTGATATTATATTTAGGTCTTAAACTCATTTTGAGTTTACTTTTTGTATCTGGTGTGAGGAAATGTTCTAATCTCATTCATTTATGTGTAGTTATCCAGTGCTCTTTACGGTACTCTTATTTCCAACCCAGGTTGCCTTCACAAAGGCCTTTAGGATTATCTTTAGGTCTTGGGGATAGTCTAGAATTTGAGGCTATAGAAACCTGCATACTTACCAACAGCCTTTAAAATCATGTTTCCTTTTTGTTTTGATACTGCTTTATTTTATTTTGTGGAAATAAAAACCACTCAACTGAGAAAAAGTAAGGCTATTATGTAGAGCTTGCTACAAAAGAGTCCAGCAGCAGCATTCTGACAGAAACTCTGAGGCAGGCAGAGAAGAAAGCTTTGTAGTGGAAAAAAGGAAGATTCCCGGTGTGATTGGAAGCTATTGGCCTGGGGAAGCTGGAGGCAGGATTATAGCAATTGATGTGATGGGTTTATTATTGTCGTTGTCACTAGGTCCTGTCCACCTCCTTGTGACCCCATGGACTGCAGCATGCTAGGTTCCTCTGTCCTTCACTATCTCCTGGAGTTTACTCAAATTCTTGTCCATTGAGCCAGTGATGCTATCAAACCATCTCATCCCCTGCTGCCCTCTTCTCCTCCCCTCAATCTTTCCCAGCATCAGGGTCTTTTCCAATGAGTTGGCTCTTTGCACCAGGTGGCCAAAGTCTTGGAGCTTCAGCTTTAGCATCAACAATAAATATTCAGGGTTGATTTCCTTTAGGATTGACTGGTTTGATCTCCTTGTAGTCCAAGGGACTCTCAAGAGTCTTCTCCAACACCACTGTTTGAAAGCATCTATTCTTCAGTGCTCAGCCTTCTTAATGGCCCAACTTTCACATCCATACATGACTACTGGAAGAAACAGCTTTGACTATACGGACGTTTTTTGGCAAAGTGAGGTCTCTGCTTTTTAATATGCTATCTAGATTTGCCAAGGCTTTCCTTCCAAGAAGCAAGTGTCTTTCAATTTCATGGCTACAGTCACCATCTACAGTGATTTTGGAGCCATGAAGTGATGGGATGAGATGCCATGCTCTTAGTTTTTTGAATGTTGAGTTTCAAGCCAGCTTTTTAACTCTCCGTTTCAGCCTTATCAAGAGGCTCTTTAGTTCCTCTTCACCTTCTGCCATATAGTGGTATCATCTGCATATCTGAGGTTGTTGATATTTCTCTTGGCAATCTTGATTCCAGCTTGTGATTCCTCCAACCTTGCATTTTGCATTATGTATTCTGCATATAAGTTAAATAAGCAGGGTGACAATATACAGCCTTATTGTACTCCTTTCTCAATTTTCCACCAGTTGTTCCATGTCCAGTTCTAACTATTGCTTCTTGACCTGCATAAGGTTTATCAGGAGACAGGTAAGGTGGTCTGGTAGTCCTATCTCTTTAAGAATTTTCCAGTTTGTTGTAATCCACACAGTCAAAGGCTTTAGTGTAGTCAATGAAGCAGAAATAGATTTTTTTTTTTAATTCCCTTGCTTTCTCTGTGATCCAGCAAAGGTTGGCAATTTGATCTCTGGCTCCTTTGCCACTTTGAAATCCAGCTTTACATCTGAAAGTTCTCAGTTCACATACTGCTGAAGCCTAGCTTGAAGGTTTTGAGCATAACCATGCTAACATGTGAAATGAGCACAATTATATGATAGTTTGAACAGTCTTTGGCATTGCCTTTCTTTGTGGTAGGAATGAAAACTGACCTTTTCCAGTCCTGTGGCCATTGCTGAGTTTTTCAAATTTGCTGCCATATTGAGTGCAGCATTTTCACATCGTTATCTTTTAGGATCTTAAGTAGTTTAGCTGGAATTCCATCATCTCCACTGCTCTGCTCACAGTATGCTTCCTAAGGCCTGCTTGACTTCACACTTCAGGGTGTCCTGTTCTAGGGGAGTGACTGCATCATCATGGTTATCTGGGTCACTGAGACCTTTCTCGTATAGTTTCGTGTATACATTTCCTGTATAGTTATGTGTACTCTTGCCACCTCTTAATCTCTTCTGTTTGTTAGGTCCTTACCATTTCTGTCCTTTATCATGCGGAAGAAAATGGCAACCCACTCCCGTATTCTTGCCTGAAGAACCCCATGAGCAGTATGAAAAGGCAAAAACATGATTGGTTAAAAGAGCATATTTGGCTTCCTCTGATTGGTTGGATTTCTGCAGTTGGAAGCAGGGATAAAAATTAGGGAAGCTCTCAGTTATTAATCAATTCCTGTCCATTTGGGGCTGATTGTTGCAGGAGTTATTTGGCTTCCTGAATCATTTGCTAGAAATAGTGGTCTGACATCTGACAAGTGTGACTTGTACATAGTATGTTAGTTTCCTGGGCTGGTTACTGTAGCTAATGGATTATTTTTCTGAGATAGTCTAGATTGTGGGTCAGAGTTCTATTTATATATATATTATATGGCTATTGTCTATTTGTATATTCAGTTTCTCCTAGACTTTCTAAGGAAATAATCATGAATGCATGTGGAGATGATTATTGAAGAATTATTAATATCTGCAGTATAGAAAAATAGAAGCACTAAATTTATAAGAATAGGAGTCTACTTTAATAAGTTATACTATGTTAATATAATATTACTTAGCTTCCATTTGGAGATGATGCAGAAGAATATCTCCTGTCATTAAATATTTGTAGTACTTTAAGATAAGTAGAACAGTGATAGAAGTAGAACAGTTATAAAACAATATCTGCTTTTGGGGACTTCACTGGTGGTCCAGTTTTTAAGATTCCATGCTTCCACTACAGGGGACATGGGTTCGATCACTGGACAAAGAACTAAGATCCCACATGCCTGCAGCATATCCAAAAATCCCAACACCAAAAACTGTTTTATGACTTTTCTATTCAGTAAATTATACTGTATTAATGTAAGATAACTTCCATTTTTGGGTGATGTAGAAATATATATCATTAAATATTTATAATAATTTAAGAAAAGTAGAATAGTTATAAAACAACATCTAAATTATGACTTCATTTTTGACAAAAAAAATGTCTAAAAGAAAATTCCGATGTGATATCTATCATATTGGCTTCTGAATCAGCATGGTGGCTGCTGCTAAGTCGCTTCAGTCGTGTCCGACTCTGTGTGACCCCATAGACGGCAGCCCACCAGGCTCCCCCGTCCCTGGGATTCTCCAGGCAAGAATGCTGGAGTGGGTTGCCATTTCCTTCTCCAATGTATGAAAGTGCAAGTGAAAGGGAAGTCTCTCAGTCGTGTCTGACTCTTCGTGACCCCATGGACTGCAGCCCACCAAGCTCCTCCATCCATGGGATTTTCCAGGCAAAAGTACTAGAGTGGGTGCCAGTGGGGTTAGGAGTAACTTAAGACTTTTTCCCTTTTCTCTAGTTTTAAATTATATGCCATTCACTTGTGCTATTTTTAGACACTGAAAATTCCTTTACATGTGTATTTTTAAAGGGAAAAGGAGAAAAGTAGCCCATTGTTGTTGTTTGGTCGCCAAGTCGTGTCCAGCTCTTTTGCAACCCCATGGACTGTAGCCCACCAGGCTCCTCTGCCCATGAGATTTACCAGGCAGGAATACTGGAGTGGGTTGCCATTTCCTTCTCCAAGAGATCTTCCCAACCCAGGGATTGAACCTGCATCTCCTGTCTTGGCAGGAGGGTTCTTTACCACCGAGCTATCAGAGAAGCCTCAAAGTAGCCCATAGGTTGGCATACGTTATGTGCCCATTTAAGAGAAGGAGAGACTGGGGTGTTAAAAGCAACATGAATGAATGAATCCACATACATGTGGTGTTAGCAGGTAGAGCTGTCTAAACATGTCTCCCTGCAGTTTTTATGTGACATGATCACTGGCTAAAGCTATTTGTTATGATAGCACTTTTTCACAGATGTGTTTCTTGAAAACTGTGAAAACTTCTATCTTGACAAGCTGTCAAATGAAATGCAAACATTTTTGTACCAAAGGAATTCGAATCGTTTCACAGATGCACTGGGAATATTTTTCTTCAGGACTCACATGGAAGCCAGCAATGTTTCTTTAATTACTTCAAGTCTAAGGATGAAAAGCTTTGTTTTATACATGGTGATGGGATTCAGACCCCAGGGAAGCTAGCATCACTTTACTTTTTAAGGCAGATCTTGGTGGGCTTTCAGAATGTCACTCCTTGGAAGAGCCTGTAGGTTCAAACCACACAATCATGTTCTTCTCTCGGGCAGACCTTTATGCAGAAGAGCATAGCTGTTGGCATCTTTGGTCATAGGGATACAGGAGACATCGTGACCTTGAACATGGCCTTTGATGTGTGTCTTTGGACATGCGTTTCAGTAGCTGTGGCCCACTGGCTTCTCTAGCTGTGGCGTGCAGACTCAGTTATTCTGTAACACGTGCTACCTCAGTTCCCTGGCCAGAGATCAAACCCACGCCCCCTGCATTGGAAGGTGAAGTCTTAACCATTGGACTGCCAGGGAAGTCCTCATAGGAGCTATTTACATTTTTCTATTTATTCTTATTTCAGTTTGGTAACTTATTTCCACTCATTTCCACCTTCATTTCTTATGAAGTATTATGTTAATACATAAAGCAATGTTTTTCAGATAACTGCTCCCAGGAGAAAAAGGAAGAAATCCTGGAAAGTGAGAAACCCAGTGGACCCATTGCCACACAAGGAAAACCAGATGTACAAAGTCAAGACCACACCAGCACCAGCCCTGGGCTCACCGAACCTGCCAAGATCCCAACCCTGTAAGAATAACTTGCTCATATGTCTTCGTGCTGGTACAGTCTCATTCACTGGCTCCTTCTTTTAATGCCTTGTTAAGGATAAAGAAGTGTTCCACATCGGTTTTGAAACCTTTATATGTGTTAAGTTTCCAGGGCAATAGACAAAGGCAAATAATCTACAGGGTGACTTCCCAGCAAGACAGCTCTGTGCTGCAAGTTGTCAGTGGGCCTGAAACGTCGGTGCAAGACGAGATGTCCGTGGATGCGATGCATGTCTTCATCGATGAACATGGTGAGTCTTTAGAGCTCTTTACTCATGAGGTGGAGGGGGGAAGCTGGCAGCTTTCTCAAGTCCTATGTGGTCTCAGCCTGAGGACAGGTTTACCAGCCATCTGAAAGTAGGAGGGTCCTATGAAACCTTTCCTAAACTAAAATGATGTAAACTCCTCAGCCTCTGGGATCTAATGCCTGATGATCTGAGGTGGATCTGATGTAATAATAACAGAAATAAAGTGCACAACAAATATAATGCACTTGAATCATCCTGAAACCACCCCCTACCCAGTCCATGGAAATGTTGTCTTCCATGAAACCGGTCCTTGGAGGCCAAAAGGTTGGGGATTCTTGGTATAAAGTGAAGAAGCAGTTACCCAAGGATGCATAAAATGCATCAGTATAATACACAGATGCTCCCAGTTCAAAGCCATGATGGTTTCATGCTGAGATGCTGGGTGGGAGCCTGGTGATGCTTCTCTTACTGCTTAGGGTGTGAGCTGGCTCTATAGCTCACTGCAGAACAAAGACTGAATGCTGTTTTTTACTTTAGCCTTTTAGAAGCAGAACTCATTTCCGGATTTCTTCCCATTAGCAAAATAGGTACCAAGGTCGATCTTTTGTAAAAAGTGAAGTGCATAAAGTGAACTTTTGAAAAGTAGGGGATACCTGTATTAGACTTTGGAATAGGAAGGCTTCGTGCTGACTGCTCACAGTTAATGTTCTCAGGACAGGCTGCGCGCCCTCTGCCTCAGGGCCTTTGCATATACCTCGCCCCTATGCCTGCATTGTGCCATTTATCCTTCAGGTCTCTGTTCTAAAGATTCTTCAGGAAAACCTTTCCTGGATATCCCAGGCTTAATAAATTTCATCTGTGCATTTGCTCTCTCAACAGCCTATCCATTTCCTTCTCTGAGACTATTACAGCTTCTAGTTGTTTATTGAGTGCTCTGTTGCTTCGACTATGTCGGACTCTTTGTGACCCCATGGATCATAGCGTGCCAGGTTCCTTTGTTCGTGGATTCTCCAGGCAAGAATACTGGAGTGGGTTGCCATTTCCTACTCCAGGGGATCTTCCCTACCCAGGGATCAAACCCACATCTCCTGAGTCTCCTGCCTTGCACGCAGATTCTTTACTGTTGAACCACTGGGGAAGCCCAGTGTTTATGGCCTTATAATAATTTGATGACTGACATTCTCCCCATTTTCACAATTGTAAATTTCAGGAAAGTAATGTCCAGCACCTAATAAATATTTATTGGATATATATTGAAATCTGACCTTGATATATTTTTAATGCCTTGTTACAAAAAGATTAAAAGTAATAGAAAAAGAAAGGAAGGGAGAAAGAAAGAAAAAAACCACTAAGTGGCAAGTTCAAGGTTCCTTTGATTAAGAGATATAGATCTTAGTTATTCTAGGATGAGTCTTGGGTTAAATTTTTTATAGATCAATTAATACTTGATTATTCTACTCTTAAGGGCTTCCCGGGTGGTGCTAGTGGTTAAGAACCTGCCTGCCAATACAGGAGACGTGGGTTTGATCCCTGGGTTGGGACGATCCCCTAGAGGAGGGCGTGGCAACCCACTCTAGTATTCTTGCCTGGGAAATCCAGTGGACAGAGGAGCCTGGGTGGGCCGTGGTCCATAGGGTCCAATATGATTGAAGTGACTTCACACCCTTTCATGCACATTCTACTTACAAATAGATCCTGGATTGGATAATAAATTATGTGTTACCGTCTCTCTATAGATCAGTCATTTACAGTTTGAAGTGCTTTTGCATCTGTAGAAATACAAAGAGACTTTTATGTTGTAAAGAACAACATTATCACTTTTGTCTAAGCCTCCAGAGGGGCTGCTGTTGTCCCTGTCTGTGCTTTTCTTGGTGGGACAGCCTTCAAGTTGAGGTCAAGCACTGTGGAATGCCTTGCAACTACTCCTAACAGACAAGGCTAATTATGCTCCCCTGTCACCTGAAGAAAGTACAGTTAAAACCTCTTCTGGGGAGAGACGTTTACATTTACAAAGTGAACTGATTTTCACACCTCAATACCCTGAACCACTTTAGCAGGCTAATTTAACTCTGCAAATTAATTCCATCTCTTGCTTTCCCTCATTACCAGGCTGACACCCCAGTCAGCAGCTATGCCAGTGCTTATCTGCAAATTCAAAGGTAGGGATGGCCCCATATGGCCCACTTATCAAAACCGTGCATCTAATAAGCCTCATTTTGTGCCTGATACCAAAAACAAAAGAAAACCACAGTTACAGCATGCTCAGATCATCCTGACACATAAAGAGAATATACTAAAAAATGCATTGAAAAGAATGTATGAGAAGAAGATTAGAGATGGTGCAAATTAATCGATGAAAAGCAATTAAGTGATAAGTGATTGAGTCATATGATATCACCTATATGTGGGATCTAAAAAAATGGATACAAGTGAACATATTTAGAAAACAGAGGCAGACTCACAGAGGTAGAAAACAAATTTATGCTTACCAAAGGGGAAAGCAGGGAGAGTTATACTAGGAATTTGGAACTAACAGATATACTATTATATATTTTATATGTATATTATATACATAAAATAAAGTACATATAAAATATTATATATCATATATGGAAACAACCTAGATGTCCATCAGCAGATGAATGGATAAGAAAGCTGTGGTACATATACACAATGGAGTATTACTCAGCCATAAAAAAGAATTCATTTGAATCAGTTCTGATGAGATGGATGAAACTGGAGCCGATTATACAGAGTGAAGTAAGCCAGAAAGAAAAACACCAATACAGTATACTAACACATATATATGGAATTTAGGAAGATGGCAATGACGACCCTGTATGCAAGACAGGGAAAGAGACACAGATGTGTATAACGGACTTTTGGACTCAGAGGGAGAGGGAGAGGGTGGGATGATTTGGGAGAATGACATTCTAACATGTATACTATCATGTGAATTGAATCGCCAGTCTATGTCTGACGCAGGATGCAGCATGCTTGGGGCTGGTGCATGGGGATGACCCAGGAAGATGTTATGGGGAGGGAGGTGGGAGGGGGGTTCATGTTTGGGAATGCATGTAAGAATTAAAGATTTTAAAATTAAAAAAATAAAAAACTAAAATTAAAAAAAAAATTATATATCATATAATCATATGTAAATTATATTTATGATTATATAAATTTATTATATAAATATATTATATCTAATATTTATAATAATTATATATATGAATTTATATATATAATTAATATATAAAAATATATAATATAAATTTATATATATAAGTTTTATATATAATATATAATAATGTGTTATAAATATATTTATACATCATAAACAACATGTTACATATTATAATGTTATATTGTGTATATTATTATATATTATATATAAAATAAATAGACGACAAGGACCTACTATGTAGCATTAGGAACTATATTCAATATCCTGTAATAACCTATAATGGAAAAGAGTCTGGAGAAGAATGTGTAGATGTATATGTATAATGGAACTGCTTTGCTGTACACCTGAAACTAACACAACATTATTTCAATTATACTTCATTACATACAACTACACAACATTACAACATTACAACTACACAACTATACAACTGTACAACTTCAACTATGCAACATTAAATCAACTATACTTCAATGAAAAAGAAAGTAACTAAGTCCAACTTGTCTAAGCATATTATTAGAGTGATGCCTCAGATTTTCCTGGTTAAGTTATACCTTCTATGGAGAAATACAAAGAATGGACATAGATTACCAACAATTATTATTAAAACCATCCCAAATTAGTTCCCTCTAGCTTGAAAAATGTATCCATAGAAATGATCATATACAAGCAGTTGTGTAATGTTCTTTGCTGAACTTTTGCAGGGGAGATTAAATCCTGTTATTTAAAGTCTGGAAATCAGAAAGAAGGCCCTTTCCAGCATCAGCCATCAAATTATGAAGGCTTCTCTCACGCTGGGTAAGTAGGGTTTGTTTTCAGGTTGGGGAGGTGTCGTGTTGCTGCCCCCAGCAACTTCCATGCACCTTACTCTGCATTTAAATGAAGTGAGGATCCTGTGTCCAATGAATGTGTTAACCCATCTGTGGACATGAAAGCATGTGGATTTCAAGCGAAAGAAAAAGAAAACCAGATATTGTAGAATAATAAAAAATAAATGGAACCACCTTCATAGCGAAAGTGAAGTCGCTCAGTCGTGTCTGACTCTTTGCAACCCCATGGACTGTAGCAAACCAGGCACCTCTGTCCGCTCATGGGATTCTCCAGGCAAGAATACCGGAGTGGGTTGCCATTTCCTTCTCCAGGGGGATCTTCCCAACCCAGGGATTGAAGCCAGGTCTCCCGCATTGCAGGCAGATGCTTTTACCGTCTGAGCCACCAGGGAAGTCCATTATACCTTCATAGTAGCCACTTCTAAAAATAAATGTAACATGTTGTTATGAATAGAGCGGAATCCTGTGTAAAGGATTGTGGGGAAGGCATTGACGCAGTTTGAGGATGCATTATGAAATCTGTCTCAAGGAATGAACTAGAGAAATGGTTAGTTTTAATCTGTATGGATGAGGCAAACTCTTTTGCTGGTAGATGATCTAAACATCTTTTCTGCTCTCCTTCTGAGTATGTTGAGTAACTTTCTTAATCATGTTCATGGCAGGTTCCCTTTGAGAATGTACGGGAGTACTCTTCAGAGGGAAGATTGGAGTAGGGTGGGTGGACATGTGCTTAATTGCTCAATTGTATTGGACTCTTTGCGACTCCATAGACCTAGCCCACCAGGCTCCTCTGTCCATGGGATTTACCAGGGAGGATACTGGAGTGGGTTGCCATTTCCTACTCTGCAGGGGATCTTCCCGACCCAGGGGTTGAACGTGCATCTCTTGAGTCTCCTGGATTGGCAGGTGGGTTCTTTACCACTAGTGCCACCTTGGAAGCCCCACGGGTACATGGATGCTGGGCAGCAGAAATTGGCAAATGACCCCTGAGGACTCTCCTTCTGGTAAAATGCAAGTAAATTAATGACTGTCCTTCCTTAAAGAGAGTCATGATCGAGTTCATAAAAGCAACCTTCTTTTAAAGAAACATTCCTAGTTGTCTCTTACATTTCTTGCATGTGAACATTCTGATGGACAGTCTTGGTCCCCCAGCCCTACATGCGAAGTGCTTTTTTCTGTTTTTGAAGTTTTTTTTCAATGTGGACCACTTAAAAGTCTTTATTGAATTTGTTACAATACTTCTTCTATTTTATGCTTTGGTTTTGTGGCCACAAGGCGTGTGAGGTCTTAGCTCCTTGACCAGGGATCGAACACTCACCTCCTGCATTGGAAAGTGAGGTCTTAACCACTGGACCACAAGGAAAGTTCTCCTACATGCTAAGTTTTAAGTCTTTGATTATCTGCTTTATCCTAAGGTAGTTTGACAGGGCATCAGTCTTAAGAGTTCTAAGAAAGAATGACCCACAGTCACGCACATCATCTCTTTCTTGTGCTTAAAGATAAAATAATATACACGTCTGCTATTATATGTATGTATGCTTGTTCGCCCAGTCATGTCCGACTCTGTGACCCCTGGGACTGTAGCCTGCCAGGCTCTTCTGTCCACGGGACTTCCCAGGTAAGGATGCTGGAGTGGGTGCCATTTTATTATTTGAGAATATACATGCCCTCTGTACTGTCTACTCTTTGAGATAAGTTGGTCCTTTCGAAGGGACTTTGTTCTGGAATGTTATGACCATTCAGTGGCCCATTTGGGCGCAGGAGGTGTGCGGTGCTTCTTGGTTGATGTGTGAGCACAAAACTCTAGTCACTTCACTTAGCAAAATTATAGCATTGAAAGGTGTTCCTGGGGTGATGCTGGGAAAGCACTCATGGGACTGCCGTTTGTTTAATTCATGCTCAGAAAAAATGGCTCAGTCCTGTGTGGAGTCAGATGATCTTCTGGATTTCAGCTGCTGTCTGACAGCCTTAGGGTGTCACACTCCTTCCCAGGCTAAAAGATGTTAAAAGCTGTGCCACCCACACATGGGAGGCTAATTTCTTTGGATTTGTAATCAGACTTGGCTTTTGTGGGTGCGTGTGGTATAGTGATGGCTTGAGTATTTGTGAACTGGTTGTATGAAGGAAAAATTGTGGTAAGATAGATGAAAACAGGGCTTCCTGGGTGGCTCAGGCTATAAAGAATCTGCCCACAGGAGGGAGACCTGGGTTTGATCTCTGGGTTGGGAAGATCACCTGGAGAAGGGAATGACCAACCCACTCCAGTATTTTTGCCTGGAGAATCCCATGGACAGAGGTGTCTGGTGAGCTACAGTCTATGGGGTTGCAGAGAGTCAGATACACTGACTGACTAGCACTTTCACTCTCTTTAGGATAAAAGCAAGCAAGCTGGTTTAACTTGTTGTCGTCGTTTTCAAAAAGAATTTAGTTATTTATTTGGTTGCGCTAAGTCTTAGTTGCCACACATGGGATCTTTAGTTTTGGCACTGGGATCTAGTTCCCTGACCAGGTTTGAACCTGGGCTTTCTGTGTTGGGAGAGCAGAACCCACACCCCTGGCATTGGAAGGCGAAGTCTTAACTACTGGACCACTAGGGAAATTCCAAGCTGGTTTAGTTTGAATGTGTTAAGTTTTGCATTGACCACATCCAATTTACCTTGATTCATGGACCTGACGTTCCAGGTTCCTATGCAATATTGTTCTTTACAGCATGAGACTTTACTTTCACCACGAGACACATCCACAGCTGGGCATCGTTTCCACTTTGCCCCAGCTGCTTCATTCTTTCTGGAGCTATCTCTGCTCTTCCCCAGTGGCATATGGGACACTTACTGACCTGGGCGCCTTATGTTCTGGTGTCCTGTATGTGCTGCAGTCCATGGGGTCGCAAAGAGTTGAGCACGAGTTAGCAACTGAAGAACGACAACCCTTTCACTAACATACCTGTGTGTGTGCATGTCTATATGGAGGGTGTCACTCCTTTCTTTCCTGCTAGAGGTAAAGACACATCAGAGCAGCACGTAGCTGATCAAGTGCAGCAACAGCAGGTCAGGAGTTTGCAGCTTAGAGGCCCAAGGCACTCACACTTTACACTGTATTCCAGGGGGCCTCGAGTCTTTCCGTTGTCAGGAGTTTGCAGCTTAGAGGCCCAAGTCACTTTCCGCTGTATTCCAGGGGGCCTTGAGCCTTTCCGTGGGAAGCAACGTTCTGGCAGTTCCTGGCCCTGAAGGAAGTGTTTTCCTGTCATATGTGTGGTGGCAGCAGCCATGGCTTATTAATGATGTATTTCACACTAAGCACTGTGCTAAGTATTAACTTATCCCCTTTCATCCCTGTGACAAAGTAGAGGTAGGTGGTATTAGCTCCATTAGATAGAAGAGGAAATGGAGACGGATGAAGAAACAAGCCCAACCTCAGGAGCTACTGAGTGGCCGGGGGACTCTTACATCCCTCCTCCAACACCCTCCTGCTGGCAGGGGCCACAGCCTCAATTCCTGGGTGCCAGGCAGGTGGGACAAATGGGTGAAGTGGACCCAGAATCAAATGCGAGGGGTGTTGGGTGCTGAATCCATTGGAGGGCATTTGTCCTGTGGCACCAGTGGTAAAGACTCCACCTGCCAATGCAGGAGACACGAGAGACGTGGGTTTGATCCCTGAGTTGGCAAGATCCCCTGGAGGAGGAAATGGCAACCCATCCCAGTATTCTTGCCTGGAAAACCCCATGGACAGAGGAGCCTGGTGGGCTACAGTCCGTGGGGTCGCAGAGTCGGACACGACTGAGCACACACACTTGCTAGAGGGCTATTTAGGGTGCTTATGCCAGCTTGAGAAGCCTGGGTGACCAGATTTTCCAATTTTTTCCCATGAGGAGCTATAAATTCCCATTTATCTGTAAAAATCCATTTTTAAAAAGATTTTTTTGATGTGGACCATTAAAAAAAATCTTTATTGAATTTGTTTTAATATTCAATAATGTATTCTTTCATTTTTTATGTTTCTGGTTTTTTGTCTGAGAGGCCTGTGGGATCTTAGCCACCGACCAGGGATTGAACCCACACCCCCGGCATTGGAAGGCGAAGTCTTAACTACTGGATCACCAGGGAAGTCCCTCTATTTTGTCTAATGTTACTGATTTTAATATTTTTTTGAATTGCCACAGGCCACAGATAACATGTATGGTTGGCTGAGGCCTGTGAGTGCTCTGAGACCTGGGTGAGGCAGTGCTCTTGCTAACACGTGTGATACTGGGGTGCTCTTACGTGGATCCCCCCTCCTCCAGGCACCCTTCACAGCCTGTGCTTCACTGCTTCACTCCTGGAGGCCCATGGTGCTGGCCTTCAACCCTTCCTCTTCCAGGCCTCTGCCTGTTTTTGCCTGGAACGCCCATCTCCACGCACTTCTGCCTTCTGGAATTCTCTTCTTTCCAAGCACAGATTACTATCTGCCTCTAATATCCATCTTTCCTGTGTCAGTCCTTCTGTGACGATTACTCCATCCCTCCATGCTGCTGTTAGAGGAGCTTGCCACGCTCTCCCTGGAGCAGGAGACGCCCAGCTCTCCTAGACTGTTCTTGTTTAGGGAAAAGTCACCATGGCTAGGGTGCCTCTGGGGTTCCCTGGTGGCTCAGTAGTAAAGAATCCGTCTGCCAAATGCAGGAAGCATGGGTTCTATTGCTGGGTCAGGAAGATCTCCTCGAGAAGGAACTGGCTACCCATCCCAGTATTCTTGCCTGGAGAATCCCATGGACAAAGGAGCCTGGTGGGCTACAGTTCATGGAGTTGCAGAGAGTTGGACACAATTTAGTGACTAAACAAACAAAATACTAGGGTGCCTCTGTAGCCCTCACTTAGCCCTCTGTAGGTGGATGTTCAGTAAATAGTGAAGTGAATCAAATTAATCATTGGAAATGACAAGGTAGGCCAATTAGAGTTCTGGATAGCAGACACCAGCTGGTCATTTAGGGATAGCAGACAAGAGGTAGAGCAGGAGGGGGAGAGGTGGGCTGTGAAATCCCATGGAGGATGTTATGTTTGTTTCTGCTTGCAGCAGGAGTAATTAGACCTCTCTGCAGAGAAACAACCCAGTGAAAGTGGATTATTCAAACAGCACCCACAGATCACTCCCTCACCTTGAGATTGTTGGAGGGGAAGAGCCAGAAGCAATAGGAGTTTGTCTGGTCAACATATTTTTTAAAATTTAACTTTTATTGACGTATAGTTGCTTTATTGCTTTGTGTTAGTATTTGCTGTACAGCAAGGTGAGTCAGCTATACATACTCATATATCCCCTTTTTTGGATTCTCTTCCCATATAGGTCATCACAGAGCACTGAGTACAGTTCCCTGTGCTGTGTGTGTGTGTGTGTGTGTGAGTCACTCAGTTGTGTTTGAGACTCCATGGACTGTAGCCCACCAGGCTTCTCTGTCCATGGGCTTCTCCAGACAAGAATAGTGGAGTGGGTTGTCATGCTCTCCTCTGGGGGATCTTCTTGACCCAGGGATCAAACCCACTATAGAGTAGGTCCTTGTTAATTTTCTAACTTATACATAAAAGTATATATAGGAGGGCTTCCCTGCTAGCTCAGTGGTAAAAAATCCAGCTGCAATGCAGGAGCCGTAGGAAATGCAGGTTCGATCCCTGGATCAGGAGGATCCCCTATAGGAGGGCACATAGCCCACTCCAGTATTCTTGCCTGGATAATTCCATGGACAGAGGCACCTGCTGGGCTACAATCCATGGAGTTGCAAAGAGCTGGACACAACTAAAGAGACTTAGCAGCACACACGTGGTGTATATACGTAATACAGAATGTTATCTTCTCCTTTCATAAGTGGCAAAATGGAGGGGGAAAAACCCTGCGAAAAAACCCTTCTCTGTAAAAATTGAGGTTGAGTCTGAAATTTGATTTTCTAGTGTTATATTCCATGCAATGGAAATGATTTTCTTTGTCCAGATGAGACATGACTGTGATGGAAAGCTGACACTTCCTGAAGGAAAGCCACACTTCCCTGACATCAGAGGGGCTATGTCTGCAGCTTGAACTTGAGCTTTCATCTTGGACTGACTCAGATTCCCATTCCTGCACAAAGAGTTACTTTGGGTTTGACACTGAGCAGCTTACTTCATCATTTTAACCATCAGCTTTCTAATCCATACATAGAAATAATACTAGGAATGAATTCAGTGAGTGGCTTCAAAAGCTAAATATCATAGCTGACGCTCCAATACTTTGGCCACCTGATGCAAACAGCCGACTCACTGGAAAAGACCCTGCTGCAGGGAAAGATTGAGGGCAGGAGGAGAAGGGGACGGCAAGATAGTTGGATGACATCACCAATTCAAAGCCTATATGTTCAAGCCAACTCAAACATAGTGAAGGTAGTGGAGACAGTGAAGGGTGTGTCTCGTGTGCTGGCAGTCCATGGGGTCACAAAGAGTTAGACACAGCTGAGCAGCTGAGCAGCAACAATATGCAGTGCTTAGTACAGTGCCTCTCATAGGGGAGACTGGGCAGTGTGAGCTGTTGTTAAATGGCCTCCAAACAGAAGCAGTGGGACGGTGGTTGAGGTTCACCGTGACTTTATGAAGCCATAGAGCTGGACTTTGGGCTGAGGAAAGTCTTTCCTCTTGCACTTTTATGAGTCACTTTATGAGATTTTGAAGGCGGTTAAGTACCTTGTATTCTATCAACCTGTTGTGTTCCAGCTTTTTGGCCTCTTTGGCAGTTTTAGAGGAGGTACTTTACTATTCTATGCCTGGCTTATAATGCCATTACATTTAGAGTTCTATCAGAGTAAACATAAAGTTTGATTTTGAACTTGGAAGGATTCCGAGTTGGGGCTGTTTCTAAGCCCTTCAGCCATGGAAGATATTAGAAAAGCAGCCTTTTCCCTTTAAGGCGACTTCAGTGGCTGGGATCACCTCCAACTAGGCCATTAAACCCCTGATTCTCATTATTGGCCAGAAAGCCATTCCTCTTCACCATTGTTAAGCCTAGTTGCCATGTGACAGTTTTATACCCCTGACTCCCAAGTATGAATAGGGAATTGTTGGCTGTGTAACTTCCATGTCTCTCTGGGGATTCCTGGAGGAAACCAGGGGAGGAAACAAATTTCCCTCCTTGGTCCCTCCGTCATTGTGGGAACCAATACATTTCTCATTAACTGCCAGGGAAATATAAGCCGTATTTTCTGGTTGTACAATAACTGTCCAGAAAGCCAGTACCTTTGGTAACATTATCTCATGTAGCCCTGCTTGCCTCAGAAACTAGAATAAGGGTCAGTGGCTTGAATAGCAGAATTCAGAATTGCTATGTAAAAAAAAAATTCAGAGGATAAATTTATTACCCAGGACACAGGACTGATTCAACTCAGACCCTCCTATAAGCTCATCTGCCTAGAAAATCAAAGTTGAAATAGTCTCTCTGCCTAGGAAGTTGAAGGTGAAGCTGCATAAAAGTTGAAGTGTGTTTTGTGTCCAAAGGGTTCACTGCAAAGCGGACTTTTATTATTTCCTCTGTATGTCTTGCAATGAAAACTTGATAGTTTCTGCTCTTTGTTCAGCAAAGATTTACCTTTCTTTCATCTGTGAATTCTTGCAAGTAACATAGAAGAGCTTTCTTCTGTAAACAATGTACAACCATGCTTTATTATTATAAAACCTTTTCTAGTGTCAAAAGCAATCTCATGCAAATGTATACCAAATTTTTAAAAATGCACACAAAATGCGTATCATGTGCTCCCCAATGAAATCTTATGGAATGACATAGTATTTACATTCATTTTGAGAATCTATTACTCATAAAGTAGCGTTGGTCTGCTGAATGGTAAACTCATCTGGAGCAAATCAGTTTATAGGGTCTTTATCAGGGATTTCTGTATCTCAACTTGTTTCTATTTAAAAAAAGTAGAGTAGATTACATTAGTAATCATCTATTTATATTTATCTGGATTCACTTGTTTTGAGCTTCTGTTTATTTATGAATCATTGTACTACATATCTGGAGAAGGAAATGGCAACCCACTCCAGCATTCTTGCCTGGAGAATCCCATGGACAGAGAAGCCAGGAGGGCTGCAGTCCATGGGGTCGCAAAGACTCGAATACGACTGAGCGACTTACATGCATGCAATAGTACATATTGAAACACGTACTGTTATGCTTCTACATTAGGCTTGCTTTTGAAAGCTACTCTAAACCTCTAAACCCGTTAGGTACTACATTCCAAAGATGGATTGAAGTGCACTTAATCTTTATTGTCTTCTCAGAGTTCCTACTTTTTTGTTGAATATTATTATTATTAGCTTCTCTGACCCTGATCTCAGTAAAGCCTCCCTTACTTACTGGGATCAACTCTCAGGAAAGCCTTTTAAAGCCATCGTGCTTAAGTACCTGGATCCCAAAGAAGGTAAGCAGGCAGAAAGTTGTAAAAAAAACCTAAACAAGACACCTCTTTAGGATTCTCTTCTTTACATTAGCCAGAAGAAGTAGTGATCCCTGGTTTGCATTAGCTCAGCCAGAATGTGGGGCATGGATGTTAGTCAATTAAGTGGGCAAAATGTAAATGTAAATTCTCTCAATATTAGATATGCCTAGTTTTGTGTTCCCCTCGGGCTTGAGTTGAAAATGTTAACTCCAGTGATAGATATTCAAGATACGTACATAGCTGCTTCACTCTGTTGATCTGCGTGAGAGAGTTATGTGTTACTGAGTTACTTTGAAAACTGCTGGCGTGGGGGTTCTTGGTGCCTTTGATCGCATTTGTTCAGTTGCTAAGTCATGCCCAGCTCTTTGCGACCCCAGGGACTGCATGCAGCGCTCCAGGCTTCCCTGTCCTTCACCTTCTGGAGTTTGCTCAAATGCATGTCCATTGAGAGGGTGATGCCATTCAACCATCTCATCCTCTGTTGGCCCTTCTCCTGCCTTCAATCTTTCCCAGCATCAGGGTCTTTTCCAAGGTCACATAGAGGTGGAACTATCTGGAAAAAGCAGATGACCTTCTAGGGGTTTGCCTCTGAGAAGTTCCTGCTATTCCTCAATTCCTGTTTCCTCTCTCTCTCTTGTTTTCCTGTTGTTAATATCAGATCCTTTCGCTGTATTCTTTATTTTGTTTTCTTAGACACACTAGATGAAATTTTCATCCAGGCGCAGAGTCCTAACAATGGAGGGTTTGTGAGGTTGACCCTAGAAAGACTTCTGTTTTCCCAGGCACTTTCTCTGAACCCTGGGGAAGAGGCCCTGCGGCTCAGTGGGAGTCTGTCTCCGTGATCACAGCCCCGGCTGCCACACGGTGGCAGTCTCATCCCATCCTGGAGGCCCTGACCAGCTCCCAGGCTGGTGCTCTTTTTCTCAAATGCAAAGAGGAATTTTGCTGTCATATAAAAGAAGAGTTGTTTGCAGGCTTTCAAACAAGAATCCCTGTTCAAATTCTAAATAACAGGTTAGAGTTTCCAAAACAGTGCTTCTTTATGTACAGATCCCGCGTCTTGCACATGTGACTGTGGCTTTCATCTCCAGGCTGCCCATCTGGGTACTTGTTCCCATGGCCCCCAAGTAAGCCCATAAAGCAAGGAAGGGCAGGCAGAAAAAGAGAGGCCCTCTCCCTCAGGCTGGTAGCCTATAAGTTTTGAGATGTGGGGAAGATGAAGAATTTCAAGGACTTCTTTCTACATTGGTGGGAAAATGTGTTTCAGTTATTTGTTGCTTACAGAAGCTGGGGTGAGTGAAAACCCCGGAAAGTGCAATATAGTACAATGTGGTCACCGTGAGTTTGAAACCCAACTCTGTCTATAAGAAAGTGCACCATTCTGGCCCCTGGTTCATCTTTATTTCCTCCTGTGGCTTCTCTTTTTGTAATTTCCATTAATCACTATTTCTGCTGTTGGTGTAAGCTTGATCTAGTTTAAATTTGTATATCTATGCCACAGGGCTTCCTAGGTGGCTCAGTGGTAAAGAATCAGCCTACCAATGCAGGAGACACAGGAGATGTGGGTTCGATCCCTGGGTGGGTCAGCACAATCCGTTGGAGGAGGAAGTGGCAACCCACTCCCATACTCTTGCCTGGAGAATCCCTTGGACAGAGGAACTTGGAGGGCTACAGTCCATGGGATCGCAAGAGAGTTGAACACGACTTAGTGACTTAACAACCACCGCAACAACATCTATGTTATAGCTCTGAACCAAACTAGTTAACCGGAGATTAACCAGAGAGCAGGAAAATCTAGGCCAGACGTGCAAATACAGCTCTATTGTAGTTCAGAGTGTAATTACTACAGGGTTGGAATATTTCCTTTTCCGTTGCTATTGTAGAGGCGGAAATATCTCCTAAAGCTTAGCATTTTAACATTATATTTATTAATATGGGGGAAGTCTCTAGCCTTAAGTTAGTGAAACAGAGACTTCTTTGGAGATTAAAAAAAAAATTGAGGTGTAGTTGATTTACAATGGTGTGTTAGTTTTAGGTGTACAGTGAAGTGATTCAGTTATTATATATACATGTATTTTCCAGATTCTTTTCGCATATAGGTTATTATAAAATATTGAGTAGAGTTCCCTGTGCTATACAGTAGGCCCTTGTTGATTATTTATTTTATATATATATAGTATTACTGCCAAACTGCTAATTTATCCCTTCCCCCAACAGAAACTTTTTTAGCTGATTCTAAATCTAAACAGCCCATAGCTAAGATCAGGAGAAGAGACAGCAGATAGTCTGAGAAGAGATACAAGAAAAGGAAGGTTGGATGGGAATTCTTGGAGGGTTGGTAGGAAAAGTCCTGTTCACTGAGTGATTTTTGTGACATCATAGCCTCATTGGTTCTTGAGTGGAAAAGCTAATGCCCATGGTTCACACTTCAACTTCTGGACCCCAGAAAACCATGCCAAATGAAGAAGATACATCTTTTTACCCCTGGAAACAGTGTTACACATCTCCTAGTAAAGTAGGAAACCTCTCTACACATAACAAGGCAGGTTTTCTGGTGAGGACACACCAGTCATAAAGCTCAGAAAAGAATCTCTTTTTATCATCATGATTTGCCTAGGACACTAAGCTTCTGTAAAAGAGGGTACTTAAGAGGAGCTTGATATGCTGTTTGAATCTGTCTTTACTCACAGAAAACGATTAAGAGTGAGTTGAGGGCAAGGCAGTCTTCCCTCACTCCTGCTCATAAAGACAACTAGAATTAGTATGTTATTTGTGTGAAAAATATAGGGGCCAGTTTACTGTGTCATATAAGAATGTGCAAAGTCAGGTCTTACATCAATAGAAGGAAATAAAAAGGTTATTAAAGGTATAGTTATTAAGCAATTAATATATGAGAAGCACCATACCCAGTCTGCTTTAATTCTTACAACAATTTCTATGAGCAAGACATCATCCCTACCTTATAGGTGAGGATTTTTAAAAATTATTTTACTGAATTACAGCTGATTTATAATGATGTGTTAATTTCTGCCATATAGCAAAGTGTTTCAATTATACATACTTATGCATTCTTTTTCATATTCTTTTCCATTATGGTTTATCAGAGGCTACTGAGTATAGTTCCTTGTTCTGTACAGTAGGATCTTATTTATAGGTGGATTTGAGGTAGGAAGTCAACATACTTATAGTCACAGACTGTAAATAGCAGAGCGATAATTTAAACCTGGGTGTGCCTGCTTAGTTGCTCCGTCATGTCCGACTCTTTGTGACCCCGTGGACGTCTCTTGTTCATAGGGTCACCGGGCTCCTCTGTCCATGGGATTTCTTAGGCAAAGATACTGGAGTGGGTTGCCATTTCCTCCTCCCAGGGATCTTCCCAACCCAGGGGTTGAACCCATGGCTCTTGCATATCCTGTATTGGCAGGTAGATTCTTCACCAGTGGCACCACCCTGCTGCTGCTGAGTCGCTTCAGTCGTGTCCGACTCTGTGCGACCCCAGAGACGGCAGCCCACCAGGCTCCCCCGTCCCTGGGGTTCTCCAGGCAAGAGCACTGGAGTGGGTTGCCATTTCCTTCTCTAATGCATGAAAGTGAAAAGCGAAAGCGAAGTCGCTCAATTGTGTCTGACTCTTCGCGAGCCCCTGGACTGCAGCCCACCAGGCTCCTCCGTCCATGGGATTTTCCAGGCGAGAGTACTGGAGTGGGTTGCCATTGCACCACCCTAGTTCTGTTTAATTCTAGAACTCATCCAAAAGATTTTGAAAAGAAAACCAAACCCTAGATTTTTACATAAGGTTTTTAAATGGCTTTCACAGGAAAAATAATGTTATCTATTATTATTTTTATTTTGCCGTCAGAAGCATGCCAAGCAATATGCAACAAATTCAGCACTTTCTTCTGGACCATGTTTCCTGGCAGAAGGAAAGTTGCTCTGAATAAATTGTTAACATCTTACCCAATAGTCTGTTCGTAGTTTATTTCAGTTGGCAACAGAGGGCGCTGTACACTGTCTAGATTTTTTCACATTTCCATCCTGCCCCTGGCTGTTTATAGTCGTCACCTACATTACCTACAGTGAAGTCAGATTAATCTTTTGGGTTTAGTGAAGCTTTGGCATTTGCTGAGTTTGGGGTTTCTCTGAATCTGTATTAACAAGATCTTTCCAATTCTATTGTATTTAGCTATGAGATGACAGGAGTGTAGTCCTCAGAGGTTTCTACACAAAGCGCAAAGGTTTGAATGAACATTGTTTTTATACATCCAACATTTTTTCTCTATTGGTGACAGACACTACACCGACAATATGGACAGGAAGCAAAAGGACCGTTTATGGAACAGTCATCCACATAATAGAAGGATAGGATTTTTAAGTTTTCAAAATCCATGTACTTATCCCACGTGACTCATTTCTCAAGCCCCGGTGTTAACATACAATATTTCCTAAATGGTTCCTTACAAGGAGGCCTTTATTGAATGTGTCATCAAATAATCATAAATCATGTTTCAAAACTGTAGAGAAATCTGTGTCTTTGTGCACGTGCATGTGAGAATAGTGGATGTTCCTGGAGAGTATTTGTCTGTTCATGAATACAGTAGGAGGGAGTTGGGAAAAAGAAAGATCTAAAAAACTTGTCAGAGACTTTGTACTGAAACATGAGACTAGAAATCAGAAGACATTACCACTCAGCCATAAAAAAGAGCAAAATAATGCCATTTGCAGCAACCTGGATGGACCTGGAGATTGTCACACTGAGTGAAGTAAGTCATACATGGAAAGACAAATATCATATAATATCATGTATATGTGGCATCTAAAAAAATTCTACAAATGGGTTTATTTGTGAAACAGAAACAGATTCACAGACATAGAAAGCAAACTTCTGGTAACCAAAGGGGAAGACTGTGGTGGGGATAAATTAGGAGTTTGGGATTAACATATTCATAGTACTATGTATAAAATAGACAAGTAACAAGGACTGACTGTATATAGCACAGGGACCTCTACTCAATATTCTTTAATAACCTATATGGAAAAAGAATCTAAAAAGAACATACACATATTTGTTGTTGTTGTTTAGTTGCTAAGTCATGTCTGACTCTTTTGCAACCTATTGACTACAGCTCTTGAGGCTCCTCTGTCCACGGGATTTCCTAGATAAGAATACTGGAGTGGGTTGCCATTTCCTTCTCCAGAGGATCTTCCCAACTCAGGGATCGAACCCAGGTCTCATGCATTGCGGGCAGATTCTTTACCACTGAGCCACCTGGGAAGCCCTATATAACTGAACTGCTTTGCTGTGCACCTGAGATTAATACAGCATTGTAAATCAACTATACTTCAAAAATAAATTAATTTTTAAAAAACTGAAAAAAAAAGTAGAGAAACTTGCCTGTGAGCATCCTAATCTGTGGCCGCCACCCCTGTGTTCCATGGTGGCCTCTTAGAGTAGTATTACACTCCTCTGCCAAAACCAGGACTGGCCAGAGTGAATGGAGTTCCCATGATGGGCATGAAGTGACCAGGACTTACTCCAGGGGTCAGGGAGGAACCTCGTCTGTTCTGGAGCATAGTCTTGGATGATTGAATAAAACTAGGGTTCCATGAGCAGGAATTCTGTTAGAAATGGCTGTAGGTGAGGCGACCGATTGTCTCCTCAAAGTTATGGGTGCCCTGCTAGAAAAGCAGGTGTTGCTTTCTGAGCCAAAGGGAAAATGCCAAGCTTGAGTTTGCTTAAAGAGTTCTATTAATTTTAGTCCTGTCAGTTTACATGCAATTAACAACAATACAGTTCTTTAGATACAGATCACAGCTAGCTTATTAATGTCCTCTTTTACAACTACCTGAGGCATTCTTTGCTCTGCTCCGTACTCTCGGTGCTTTGGGTGGAGGTGGGGGTGAGGAGGAGGTGCAGACAGTGTTGGGGGTGAAGGAGGTAGCAGAGGTGTTAGATCATCGCTGTTTCCTCCTGATCAGGGTCTTGGGAATGATCCAGCTCACTGTTTATTGTTTGTGCAAAATATGAAGCTGGTGACTGTTGCTACCGCCTCCCCTTCCACTAAATATATAGAAAGTTGAGATCATTGTCTCTAGAACACCAAGTGTCCGCCTGCTTATCCCACGGCACCCGATATCTCTGGACAACCTGAGTTACTTGAATGTGTGCCAGATGACTGCCCTTCTTGCTGAAGGTAGCATGGCACACGCGAATGTCAGCTTAGAACACTCACGGTGATTGTTGTTCAGTCACTAAGTGGTGTCGAACTCTTTGTAACCCCATGGACTGTAGCATGCCAGGTTTCCCTGTCCTTCACTGAGTTTGCTCAAATTCAAGTCCATTGAGTTGGTGATGCTATCTAACCATCTCATCCTCTGGGGCCCTCTTCTCCTTTTGCCTTCAGTCTTTCCCAGCAGTGGCCACAGGACTGGAAGAGCTCAGTTTTCATTCCAATCCCAAAGAAGGGCAATGCCAAAGAATGTTCTAACTACTGTACAGTTGCGCTCATTTCACATGCTGGTAACGTTAGGCTCAGAATCCTTCAAGCTAGGCTTCAGCAGTACATGAACCAAGAACTTCTAGTGTACAAGCTGGATTGAGAAAAGGCAGAGGAACCAGAGATCAAACTGGATCATAGAGAAAAGCAAGGAAATACAGAAAAACATCTACTTCTGCTTCATTAACTACACTAAAGTGTTTGACTCTGTGGTTCACAACAAACTGTGGAAAATTCTTAGAGACGGAAGAGGACCTGCTCATGCAAGGTGGAAAAAACTTACTTGCAACCTGCATTAAGGACCCATGCTGTCCTTGTGTCTGGGTGTAATAAATAGCTGATTTCCAGTACTTCCGGGTAATCAAAGTGCTTGTTTTGCCCATCCTCAGAGACTTGCAGATTAGCTCCTCCAGCACCACGACTTCTGAGAGTCAAGATCCTTCTTCTGGGGACCCTGCAGTCAGTGCTCTTCAACAACAGCTGTTACTGATGGTGGCTCGGAGGACCCAGTCAGAAACCCCACGGGTAAGTCCCAGCATCACCGTTTGTGAATGTTCCAGAAGCAGGGGTCCTGAAACCTGTTTCCAGGTTAGTTTCTCTATCAGAATTAGTCCAGTCTTGTCCTGAGTTTTACGTCAGAGGGTTGTGGTTACATCACTTCATGATAGTCTACTGGATGAATGTGAAAAGAGACCATTTAGATTACATACCATTAAATAATACCTTTTCACTGATGCTAATGGGTTATTAGTCTTGATCGTTCTTCCAGTGTATTAGAAATTGATTTACATTGATCTTTTGTTGCCGAGTTGCACAAATTCCATAAAACCTCACTAGATTGGAATGGCTTTTTCTCGCTGCAGGGTTTGGAAAGTATCTAGATATTTATTAATTTATTTTAGCCTTATAATTTAGGCATGCAGAAATTTTGAAAGAGAATCTTGGCCTGAAGAGAGAGTTTATTCATGGAACAAAGGACATGATCATCAAGCACTGAAAAGATGCCTCTTTCCATGATTTTACCGAGAGATTAACTTACTGATGTTCATTCACTTATTACTTCACTTTTGATGAGACCCTGTAAGACACAGAGCAAAGAATTCAAAAAGAACATGGGAGGAAAGACATACAACCAGTCATGGACTTAGAGCTACACATTCTATCAGGGCGTTTTGGGGAATGGCTATGGAGAAGGCGCCTTAGAAGAAAGGACGCTTGGGCTAGACCTTGAAGGAAGGTGGATTTCAGTAGGTGCAGATTGAAAGAAGAGGGCTATAGATGGGATACTGTCAAGTTTGTGTAACATTTCTTTACTGCTCTGCTTACCTTCTTCCTGACCATGTTTTGATTTCTTCTAGAGAATCTCGCCTACAAAAAGAAATACAGTAAGTCCCGTATATACAAATGTGTTCTGTTCTGAGAGTATGTTTGTTAAGTCCAGTTTGTTCATTAGCGCAACAGTTAGCCTAGGCACCCAACTAACACAATTGGCTATACAGTACTGTACTACAATAAGTTTGTAATATTTCCCGCACAAATAATACATAAAAAACAAATAAGTACAAAAATAAGGGTAACATTTTTAATCTTACAGTGTAGTACCTTGAAAAGTAAAGTTTTTGTTCAGTCGCTCAGTCGCGTCCTACCCTTTGCAACCCCATGGACTGCAGTGCTTCCATATCCATCTCTATCTCCCCAAGTTTGCTCAGAATTCATGTCCATTGAATCGGTGATGCCATCTAACCATTACATCCTCTGGTCACCGCCTTCCCCTCCTGCCCTCAGTCTTACCCAGCATCAGGGTCTTTTCCAGTGAATTGGTTCTTTGCATCAGGTCGTTCAAGTATCGGAGCTTCAGCTTCAGCATCAGTCCTTCCAATGAATATTCAGGGTTGATTTCCTTTAGGATTGACTGGTTTAATCTCCTTGTAGTCCAAGGGGCTCTTAAGAGAGTCTTGAGAATCAGCCAGCACCACAGTTCAAAAGCATCAATTCTTTGGCACTCAGCCATCCTTATGGTCCAGCTCTCACATCCATACATGACTACTGGAAAAACCACAGCTTTGACTATATGGACCTTTGTCAGCAAAGTGACGTCTCTGCTTTTATTTTATTTTTTTATTTTTTTAAATTTCTTTTTTTTTTAATTTTTATTTTTTTAATTCTAAAATCTTTAATTCTTACATGCGTTCCCAAACATGACCCCCCCTCCCACCTCCCTCCCCACAACATCTCTCTGGGTCATCCCCATGCACCAGCCCCAAGCATGCTGCCCCCTACGTCAGACATAGACTGGCGATTCAATTCTTACATGATAGTCTACATGTTAGAATTCCCATTCTCCCAAATCATCCCACCCTCTCCCTCTCCCTCTGAGTCCAAAAGTCCGTTATACACATCTGTGTCTTTTTTCCTGTCTTGCATACAGGGTCGTCTTTGCCATCTTCCTAAATTCCATATATATGTGTTAGTATACTGTATTGGTGTTTTTCTTTCTGGCTTACTTCACTCTGTATAATTGGCTCCAGTTTCATCCATCTCATCAGAACTGAATCAAATGAATTCTTTTTAACGGCTGAGTAATACTCCATTGTGTATATGTACCACAGCTTTCTTATCCATTCCTCTGCTGATGGACATCTAGGTTGTTTCCATGTCCTGGCTATTATAAACAGTGCTGTGATGAACATTGGGGTACATGTGTCTCTTTCAATTCTGGTTTCCTCGGTGTGTATGCCCAGCAGTGGGATTGCTGGGTCATAAGGCAGTTCTATTTGCAATTTTTTAAGGAATCTCCACACTGTTCTCCATAGTGGCTGTACTAGTTTGCATTCCCACCAACAGTGTAGGAGGGTTCCCTTTTCTCCACACCCCCTCCAGCATTTATTGCTTGCAGATTTTTGGATCGCAGCCATTCTGACTGGTGTGAAATGGTACCTCATTGTGGTTTTGATTTGCATTTCTCTGATAATGAGTGATGTTGAGCATCTTTTCATGTGTTTGTTAGCCATCCGTATGTCTTCTTTGGAGAAATGTCTATTTAGTTCTTTGGCCCATTTTTTGATTGGGTCGTTTATTTTTCTGGAATTGAGCTGCAGAAGTTGCTTGTATATTTTTGAGATGAGTTGTTTGTCAGTTGCTTCATTTGCTATTATTTTCTCCCATTCAGAAGGCTGTCTTTTCACCTTGCTTATATTTTCCTTTGTTGTGTGTGTTGTGTCTGCTTTTCAATATACCGTCTAGGTTTGAAAAGTACAGCAGTGCAGCACAGCAGTTGGTGCTTCTTAGCAATACCAGCTCTAGCACTGCTGCTTTTACACCGGCTTCCAGACATCCTGGGCTTGAAATAGATAATATATTGCTGTACTCCAGACAGTTCAGTAAAGCACACAAAAGCACAGCCACCTGTAGAGGATGCACTCACGTGACAATGTACACCAGACACATGGACTAACTTACGTGACTGGACATGTGAACACGCATGTACATCTTTGAAAGTTCACAACTTGAAGGTTAGTATGTAGGGGACTTAGTGTAATAGCTTTAGATTCAATTTCATGATTGCTTAACTAGATTTTTTCAGAAGAAGCTTGATGGTAATTTACACACCCTTGTTCAGATGTGCAGAAAAAATGCTGTGCTACTTTCTAACTGACCACATGTTGTTCTGGAGTCCTTATTTCTGCTGTGCTGTGTTTAGTCACTTTGTCATGTGTGACTCTTTGCGACCCCATGGACTGTAGCCTGCCAGGCTCCTCTGTCCTTGGGGATTCTCCACGTAAGAATACTGGAGTGGGTTGCCATGTCCTCCTCCAGCAGGTCTTCCTGACCCAGGAATCAAACCGGGGTCTCCTGCATTGCAGGTGGATTCTTTACCAGCTGAGCTACATTTTTAAGTAAAATTGTAAAAGATTTTAAGTTATACTCTATGTAGGTATACATGTGTGCTAAGTTGCTTTATTTGTGTCTGACTCTTTGTGACCCTGTGGACTCTAGCCTGCCAGGCTCCTGTGTCCATGGGATTCTCCAGGCAAGAACTCTGGAGACTCAGGTTCAGTCTCTGGGTTGGGAAGATCTCCTGGAGATAGAAAGGGCAACCCACTCCAGTACTCTTTCCTGGGAAATCCCATGGATAGAGGAGCCTGGTGGGCTAAAGTCCACGGGGTCTCAAGAGTCCGACTTGACTTAGTGACTGAACAACAACTGTGAGGTTTTGAGAAATAAAGGTAATATATGGCATAGTGATACTTTTAAGAATCAGTGGCCATTATTAATATCATCAAAATGCTTATTAGTTATGGGACTCTTGAAGATACCATTATTTTGTCTCTTTTATTTTTATTTAAAAAAATTTGTTGAAGTATAGTTGATTTACAATGTTGTGCTAATTTCTGCTGTACAGCAAAGTGATTTAGTTAAGTGTATAGTTATATATTCTTTTCCATTATGGTTTATCATAGGATATTGAATATAGATTCCTGTGCTATACAGTAGGACCTTGTTCTCCATTCAGTCCATATGTAATAGTTTGCATCTGTGGAGGAGTTATGGGAAGTTTGAGGATTAGAGAAAATATATGACAGAGTTAGACTTTTAAGAATCAGGGGCAATTATTTTTTTCCCTTTTAAAAATCAGTTTCTTTTTTAAAAATTAAAAAAAATGTAATTGAAGGGTAATTGCTGTATAGAATTTTGTGGATTTCTGTCATACATCAACAAGAATCAGCCATAGGTACACCCATGTCCCCTCCCTCCTGGACCTCCCTTCCATCTCCCCTCCATCCCACCCCTCAGCCTGTCACAGAGCCTTCAGCCTGTGTTTCAGTTCCCTGAGTCACACAGCAAATTCCCATTGGCTATCTATTTTACATATAGTATTGAAATTTCCATGTTACTCTCTCCATACATCTCCCCTTCTCCCTCCTCCCCCCGCCCTGTTCTTAGATCTGTTCTCTATGTCTCTTTTTCTATTGCTGCCCTGAACATAAATTCATCAGTGCCCTCTCTTTAGATTTCATATGTACATGTCAGTATACAGTATTTATATTTCTCTTTCTGAGTAACTTCACTGCGTATAATAGGCTCTAGGTTCATCCACCTCATTAGAACTGATCATATGCCTTCCTTTTTATGGCTGAGTAATATTCCACTGTGTATATGTACCATAGCTTCTTTCTCCATTCATCTGCTGATGGACATCTAGGTTGCTTCCATGTTCTAGCTATTGTAAATAGTGCTGCAGTGAACACTGGGATACATGTGTCTCTTTCAATTTTGGTTTCCTCAGGTATAGGCCTAGGAGTGGGATTGCTGGGTCATATGGTGGTTTTATTCCTAGCTTTTAAAGGAATCTCCATACCATCTTCCATAGTGGCTGTATCAGTTTCTGTTCTCTCCAGTAATGCAAAAGGGTTCCCTTGCCTCCACACCTTCTCCAGCATTTATTGTTTGTAGACTTTTTAATGATGGCCATTCTGACTGGTGTGAGGTGGTATCTCATTGTAGTTTTGATTTGCATTTCTCTAATAATGAGCAATGTTGAGCATCTTTTCATGTGTTTGTTAGCCATCTGTATGTCTTTGGAGAAATGTCTCTTCAGGTCCCTTTCCCACTTTTTGATTGGGTTGCTTGCTTTTCTGGTACTGAATTGCATGAGCTGCTTGTGTATTTTGGAAATGAACCTTTGTCAGTTGTTTCCTTTGCTATTAGTTTCTGCCATTCTGAGGGTTGTCTTTCATCTTGTTTGTAGTTTCCTTTGCTGTGCAAAAGCTTTTAAGTTTGATTAGGTCCCACTTGTTCATTTCTGTTTTTATTTCCATTACCCTAGGAGGTGGGTCATAGGAGATCTTGCTTTGATTTATGTCATTGAGTGTTCTGCTTATGTTTTCCTCTAAGAATTTTATAATTTCTGGTCTTACACTTAGATCTTTAATCCATTTTGAATTTATCTTTGTGTGTGGTATTAGGTAGTGTTCTGAGTTTCATTATTTTGGACATAGCAGTCCAGTTTTACCAGCACCACTTATTGAAGAGGCTATCTTCAGGGGCCATTATTAATATCATCAAAATGCTTATTAGTTATGGAACTCTTGAAGAGACTATTTCTTTTAAATTTTCATTTAAAGTTTTTTGTTGACATATAGTTGATTTACGTCGTGTTAATTTCTGCTGTACAGAAAGTGATTCAGTTATATGTATTCTTTTTCATACTCTTTTCCATTATGGTTTATCACAGGATATTGAATATATTTCCCTGTGCAGTAGGACCTTTTTGCCCATCCATTCTATATGTGGTAGTTTGCATCTGTGGAAGAGTTATTATGAGGTTTTGAAGATTAATGATAAAGTATCGCAAAATTATGCCTTTAATAATCTGTATTAATTGTTAATATCATCAAAATTCTTATTAGTTTTATAGAACTCTTGACTTTTTTCAGGTAGCTTGGGGGAAATACAGTTCTATTGTCTAAGACACCCCGTTTGTGGTCCTTCATTGTGTTAGCCCTAGCAAACTAACACCGAAGTCAAATCATTTTTTCTTTGTATTAAATTCTGAGATTATTTTCATTTAAGCAGCAATAAATAGCTCAATATGCCAGAATATTTAATAAGTTTTGCAAAAGATGTAGACATAGTCTTCATGTGATTTTTTAATAGTGACCTTCCCTAAAACTACTATCTAAAAGAGAGTATTTTCTTACTATTCAAAAGAATGTTGTCGGCTTCACTGCTGTTTATCCTTGACATGTGTATACATCATGCTAAATTCCCACATCACAGAATGGTAAACCCTACTCAGCTGGCACATGTGTTTCATTTCTTACTTGCACTCTCAGTTCATGGAGCATAAAGGGAAAGGATCTCTTTTGAGAGGAAGATTTACTCTAAATTACAAATTCACTGGGCTTCCCTGGTGGCTTAGACAGCAAAGAATCTGACTGCAGTGTGGGAGACCCGGGTTCAATCCCTGTGTCGGGAAGATCCCCTGGAGAAAGGAATGGCAGCCCACTCCAGTATCCTTGCCTGGAGAGTTCCAGGGACAGAGGAGCTGGCACACTGCAGTCCATGGGGTCACGAAGAGTCAGACACAACTAAGCAAGTAGCACTTTGACTTTCATAAGTTCATTGTCGTTAAAAGAAGATGCTGTTCTTGCTGACATAACAGCAGGGAGTTTCCCCGAGGCTCTCTTTTCTGTTGGAGTCAAATTCCAGACACAAGCAGCACTTACAGTCTCAACTTACTTCTAATAATATAGCCCAATCCATCCTGTATATTGTCAACCTGCATATTACCTTCACAATGGATCAACTTTCCCTTGAAATGCTCTTTGTGTTAATATTTTATAGTCTGAATAACTCTATGCTCCATAGCTGTCAGGGAATTAGCAGCTGGGAACAGAGAGATGGGGAAGTCAGCTTCCTAAGAGGGTTCCACATGGTCTCCAGTGAGGCAGATGTGTTGCCCTTATGCATGCCAGGTGTTTTGACATCAGCGACTTTCAGTGAATTAAGGAAAAAGTATGCAGTGTGCCCAAGTATGACCTTCTGCTTTGTAAGTCTGAGAGGAGCGAATGAGGCCACGGAAAGGTAGCTCTGCCTCCGCGGCTGCTCTTCCATGCTGTCCTCCTCCCTTAGCTTATCTTGGCCCTTCTTCTTGGTCTTCTGCGTCTTATGCTGTTGTTCAGCCACCAAGTCGTGTCCGACTCTTTGCGACCCCGTGGACTGCAGCACGCCAAGCTTCTCTGTCACTCACCATCTCCTGGAGTTTGCCCAGGTTCATGTCCACTGAATCAGTGACGCCCTGCACCCATCTCATCCTCTGTTGCCCTCTTCTCCTTCTGCTTTCAATGTTTCGCAGTATCAGGGTCTTTTCCAATGAGTCGGCTGTTCGCATAAGGTGGCCAAAGTGTTGGAGCTTCAGCTTAGCCTACAGGAAATTAGAGCCTACTGAAAATCCTTTTTGGAAAAATATAGGACAAAAGCAAACAAATAAAAATGCAAGCTAACATAATCCACCAATTCCACTTTTTGGTGTATATTCAAAGAGCCTAATGCAGGGAATCCAACAGATATTTGCATGTGCGTGTTCACAATAGCGTTATTCATGATTGTGAATAGTGAATATTCCACCAAGAGGTGGATGCAACCCAAGTGCCTGTCGACAGATGAGTGAGTAAACAAAATGTAGTCTATCCATAAAATGAAATTTTACTCAGCCTTAAAAAAAAAAAATTTGACACCTGAAACATGATAGAACTTGAGATCATTATTATAAATGAAATAAGCCAGTCACAAAGGAATGATACTCTTTAATTCCACTTATAGGAGGTACCCAGAGGGGTCAAATTCCTGGAGACAGAAAGTAGAGGAGAGTGGGGAGTTAGTGTTCAATGTAGACAGAGTTTCAGTTTTGCAAGATGAAAACATGAATAATAATATGAATATTATTGCTACTGAAATGCATACATGCAAAGTGGTTAAGATATAAATTTTAAATTATGTATTTTTTTAACCACAGTTACAAAAAAAAAAAAAGGAACCCCACAGACTAGAAATAGAAGGTCTGCAGGGCGCTGGGGCTCATTAAGTATTTGTTCAGCAAATGAATGGAGACTAATTTTTTTCAAAATTGAATTCCTTTCCACTAGATTAGATCCAATCAGAGATGAATTTGGGGTGAAAATATTTTAAATCTGAGATTAAATTCCTCCACCTGTTTCTGTTTTATTGGTTTAATTATTTTTTTCTGACAAATATTTCAGGTCTTACTTATATTGGGCTTCACTAAGGACCGACGTACTGTGGATGAAAATCTTTTTACTTAAAAAAAATTTAAATATTTATCTGGGTATTACATTAAATAGCATACCTTTCAAAGATTATGTCATTTAAGGCCTTTTTTTGAATTCTGATCTTTCATAATAATTACTTTCATGGCAGTTTCTTGGCCTGACAGTAATATTTTGATATGAGTAGCATAATTTTAATGTCACATTATAATGACATTGAAATGTATTGGTAAAAAAGACCTTTTCTGCAATAAGGATCTACTGTATAGCATAGAGAACTATACTTGGTATTCTGTGATAACCTATAAGGGAAAAGAATACAGAAAAGAATGAATATATGTATATGTATAACTAAACCACTTTGCTGTACAACTGAAACTCACAGAACATTGTAAATCAATAATACTCAGTACAAAAAATAAAGCTGGGAAAAAAAAAGACCTTTTCTGTTGATCATTATCCTTTTGTTAGGGTGCCCATTTTTTTTTTTTAATGGACTATGTTGGTTTCCATTTCAGAATTTGAACATCTGCTTTTGGTACTTTTAAATCAGGAGGCTTACTTTATGACGATAACACGTCTATGTGAAACCCTCTCTCTGTTTTTTCTTTCGGTATCCAAAAGCATCTGAGTCGGGATCTGGAAGACTCATCCTCTTCTTCCACACAAGGAAAGTTTAACCGAGAGCAGTTTTACAAGTTTATCATTTTCCCTGGGAAGTGGATTAAGGTCTGGTATGATCGCCTTACCTTGCTGGCATTACTGGATAGGTAAGCCTCCAGGCGTGCACGTGTGCTGGGGAAGGACACGAGTGGGGCTTGGCAGAGTGCGCTTGCTTGCTGATAATAAGCAGTTTGGCCTCCAGCTGAAATTCTCTGGGGCTTTTCCAAGGTGTCCGCTTTTTGTTCTGCAAACCCAGAGTCAGAGCAGTGAGATCCTGACGAATGAAGAAATTGTCATTGAGCGGTGAAAATGGGAACTAGGAGAATTTGGTAACATGGTTTAGTGTTAAGGTTTGGGACAATGTTATGCCTTGGTCTGCTCATCTTTTGCCAGTTTTTGTAGGAGAGCCTGCAGCTGCCATGTTGAGGGCAGAGCTTGGGTGTGAGGATGTGGCGTGGGGAGGGGAGGAGGGACATGGCAGGGGAAGGAGTGATGTCTCGCCCTTTCCTTCCAGGATTTGGGTTCTAAATACTCTATCCTATACTTTGGATGCTACTCTTTCCCTTAAAGCCTGTTACTCTTTCTCACCACTGTTTCTCAAGATGCAGTGCTGTGGGGTTGGAGCTGAGGGTACTGGGTGGGGAGGTGGAGGCGGGTGGCAGGGGTCAGGCTGAGTAAGGCATGATGGAGTTGGGGACCAAAGAGGTCCATTTCCATCCCCCTTGGGGTATACAGAAGACCAGATTGTAATCTTTTCTAAAATAATGTTTTTATTGCAATTTAAAACTTTACTCTGCAAAAAGTATAAAAGAATGAAAAGACAAGTCACTGACAGAAAAAATTGTTTATGAGACTTCCCTGTGGTCCAGTGGTTATGACTTCACCTTGCAGTGAGGGGGGTGCAGGTTTGATCCCTGGTTGGGGAGCTAAGATCCTATATACCTTGTGGCCAAAAAACCAAAACATACAACAACAACAATAAAAACAGAAGCAATCTTGTAACAGATTCAATAAAGACTTAAAAAATTAAAAATTTACAAAACACACATCAGATATATATCCAAGATGTACAAAGACTACTTAAAGCTCAATAATAAGAAAACAACCTAATTTTAAAATATGGGCTAAAGATCTGAAGAGAACCCTCATCTAAGAAGACATCCAAATGGCAAACAAGCACATAAAAATAGGCTTATCATTTTCTATCACTAGAGATTTGCAAATTCAAGCAACGATGAGATACCACTATATACTATGAGAATGTTTAATCAAACAAAACTGACAATAGCAAATGCTGGAAAGAAGGTGGAACAAAAAAACCCTTTTTCCATTGCTGGTGGAAGAACAAAATAGTATAGCTAATTTGAAAGATAGGATGGCAGTTTTCTAAAGTAAACACTTTTGCCATATAATTCACCAACTGTACTCCTAGGTAACTACCTAACTGATTTGAAAACATCCACATAAATACTGCATATGAATGTCTTTAATATCTGTATTTATAGTTATTAAAAACTAAAAGGAACCAGGGTGTACATCAGTATGTGAGTATATAAATTGTGGGGGCTTCCCTGGTGGCTCGGTGATTAAGAACCCACCTGCCCATACAGGAGACGTGGTTTTGATCCCTAGGTCAGGAAGATCCCCTCGAGAAGGAAATGGCAACCCAACTCCAGTAGTCTTGCCTGGGAAATCCCATGAACAGAGGAGCCTGGTGGGCTACAGTCCATGGGGTCGCAAGAGAGTCAGATATGACTTAACAACTAAACAATAACAACAATGAATTGTGATATTCACAGGTTGTGAATTCACAGGTAGGAGATTCGGATGCTATTACTAATGGTGTCATCAGAAAACACAGGAGTTTCACAGTTAAATGCCAGTCGGTGTGGTAGTGGGAAGGCTGGTTGCCTGCCTGGCTATTGTGGGTCCCCCAGTGACTACTTGTTATCATAATGTCTTAAATGGTGTGATCACATATTGAAAAACTGTAGTCACGCAAAATTACAACAGTAAATTTCAGGACCCACAAGTCAGGGAAGGGAGTTATAATGGTTTTTCTAACAATACTATGTTACCCCAGGGGCACACACTTAAGACGGAGACTTCATACTTAACTAAAATAATTCAAGATAATACAGTCTGATAGATGAGAAGTGTTTTTGAAATATTCATTTAAAAAGAGATTATTAGAAGTTGAACTAACTTGCCTTAACCCTTCATATTAAATACAAATATTTCTATGGATTTCTGGGATTGTTATTTTAAAATCCACTCACTGATGAACATTAGCTGAAAATCCAGTGAAGATCTAAAAAATGATGATGAGGAAGATGATTATCATCTTGTGAAGGTTATAGTGTTAAATCATTTTAATCACCTCTCTTGCAAGTTACGTGCTAAGTCGTGTCCGACTCTTTGTGACCCCATGGACTGTAGCCCACTAGGCTCCTCTGTCCATGGGATTCTCCAGGCAGGAATACTGGAGTGGGCTGCCATGCCCTTCTCCAGGGGATCTTCCTGACCCAGGGATGGAACCTGTGCATTGCTAGGTGGGTTCTTTACCACTGCCTTCAGTCTCCTGTTAAATGTGGTAATCTATTGGATTGGCCAAAAAGTCAGTAAGATGTTATGGAAAAACCCCAACAAACCATATCACAGGGAGGATGTGAGGATCAAACCAAATTAATGACAGAAAGAGTTCTTTAAATATTGGTTGTTGGGAAGATCCCCTGGAGAAGGAAATGGCAACCCACTGCAGTATTCTTACCTGGAGAATCCCAAGGACAGAGGAGCCTGGCAGGCTACAGTCTGTGGGGTCGCAGAGTCCGTTATTATTATTACTTGGAATGTGGCCCAGAACCCAGAAAGAAGAAAAAAAAATTTTAATGAAATAAATGATTGTAGCCAAAGTGTGTGTGCTAAGTCACTTTAGCCAAGTCCGACTCTCTGTGACCCTGTGGACTGTAGCCGACCATGTTCCTTTCTAGCCAAAGTAGATGTTGTCAAATCCAGACACTGAAACTTAGGCCCTTAGAAAGGAGAGATCACCCTTTCTTCAGAGCCCATCTAATCCTACTTTCAGCCATCCACCTGCAAGCTTGGTGATCTGGTTTTCTAGTTGGCAGTCAATGAAGAGGGGAGGAAGGGACGCCATGACTCCCAGCTGACAGTGAGGAAGGAGGAAGGAAAACCCAGAGCACTGACCTAGAAAAACCGAGCAGCTTGGGACCTTTGTGTGGAGAGAGCAGCCCTGCCCAAGGACTGTGGAGCAGCGCACACAGCATACACACCGCCTGGGAGCTTTGTGAAAAGACAGATGCCCAGGTGTGAGAGGTCACCACCCCAGCGTGGCCTGGGGCACAGCACACCTCCTTAGCTCACCTGGTTAGTTCAGTGATGATGTGAAAGGTCTGTTTAAGAAAGCAGGGATTCACACGATAAATTTTACGTTTTTGATGACCGGAGCTGTTTTTTTATTTGAAAATGTATACATAAATTACCCTGGATATTCACTGGGAGTATCTAAAGTCACATGGATGAGAGAACTTGAATTTAGCAAATGAAAGCTTGGAAAGAAAACACATATATAATAGAAAACAAACTTATAAGTGTTGGCAGAAACTGGAAGAATTTGGTGAATAACAGGCAATGAAATCAGACGAATCGCTGCCCTGAACTCCCCCAGGTCAAGGACTTCTGTTTGACGTTGTTTAGCTTTTCCTCTGGGATTCAGGCTCATCTTCCTTGAATGTGTTTCCTTATCCTCTGATCATGGTAGCGTCCTGGGTCCCTATGATCACAGCCTCTTCTGTTTGCCTTCAGTTTGCCGTCCAGTCTGCTTAGATATTTTCAGACTTGTCTCTCTTTTCTTTTATCATTTTCCCTTCCTTTCTCTTCTGCTATTACCTCATCTTGCAAAACTCCTAGGTTTTCTTTTTCTTTCACCAGTTTATCAGGTTAGCATCTAAAACAAAAAGCTGTCCATCTAAGCATCATTTCATTCATTTATTTGTTCATTCAACACTGAAAAAAAAAAAAAAAACCACCTACTCCACTCTAGGCTCTATAAGGAACCCTGGGTATAGAGCAATGAATGAAACAGACATACAGTCCCTGTGCTCAGGAGGCCTCGCTCCACTGGGGGAAGTGGGCTAAGACGGCACATGCTCCTGGCTGCCATGGAAGACACCCCTGAAGGCCTGAGATAGAGGAACGTGGGGGAGGAGGACACAGATGTCAGGACAGGTGATGACAGAGGCCTTATCTGGGGAGGAAACTCACAGAGCTGAGATACAGCAGGGAGCCAGGCATGTGGCAAGCAGGGGCAAACTCGCCATCTCACCGTCGCAAGGATGTGCTCTCATGCCTCCCATCCTTACAAATCCTCTGGACCACGTTCCCCCAGCTGCTGTCCCGTTTCTCCACGTTTCCTTGCAGCAGAGCTCCTTGAAGCACTGCATGTTATCTTTTCCCCCCAGTTTCTCCCCTCCCATTTTCTCATAACCTCCTTGCATTCCGTCTTCTGACCCAAGGACCATGTGGAGCCTGCCCTGGGCCAGGTCACGGTTGATCCTGTCAGTCATGTCCCTGGACTCTCCTTCTTGGGTTACTCTCTTCTCTCATTTCCAGGGCTCAGCCCTCTCTTGGTTTTCCTTCTGCCCTGTTGGTAGCTCCTTCCTGGTCCCCTTTGCAGGTGACCTCTTCATGTTGGTGTCCCAGGAGCTGTTCAGCCCTTGATCTTTCTCTTTCTACCCGCTTTTCTTTAGTGATCACATTTAGTCTCATGGTTTTAAATCCCACTAATCTGCCAGTGACCAGTTTCTGTCTCCACCCTGGACCTGTTGCCAGAGTTCTTTACTTGCGTATCTCACTATGGGGTTGACATCTCATAATCAAAGTTGAAACTGAGCTCTTCATCTCTGCCTCATCCCAGGTCTGCTCCACCTGTGGTCTCCCCCACTTCAGCTGATGACCACCCTATCCTCCCAGCTTTTCACTAAAAATCTTGGCATAATCCTTAAATCTTTCCTTTCTCGTAGCTTATGTTTCCTGCTCCTTCAAAGGTATCTACTGTGGCTTCCACCTTTAATGTTGCCACCTTTGTTTGAGCCCTTTTCATCTCCCATCTGGGTTACTGGAAGAGCATCAACTGCTCACACCCATTCTCCCTGGACACTATTCTTTTTCAAAATTGTACTGATTGGTAATAGTTGATTTACAGTGTGGCATTCATTTCTGCTGTAAGGCAAAGTGTTTCAGTTATCCATATATATTCTTTTCCATTATGGTTTATCATAAGATATTGATCAAAGCTGGCTGTGCTGTACAGTAGGACCTTGTTGTCTGTTTGTCCTTTATAAAATAGCTTGCATCTGCTAATCCCAAACTCCCAATCCATCCCTCCCCCACCCCGCTCCCCCTTGGCAACCACCTGCCTGTTTTCTATGTCTGAGTCTATTTTCTTTTGTAGATGAGTTCATTTGTGCTGTATTTGAGACTTCACATATGTGACGTCGTATGATATTTATCTCTCTGTCTGACTTACTGCACTTGGTATGATGATCTCATGGTCCATCCGTGTTGCTGCAGATGGCATTCTTTCACTCTGTTTATGGCTGAGTAGTATTCCATTTTATATATATCACATCTTCTTTAGCCTTTTGTCTGTCCGTGGATGTTTAGGTTGCTTCCACGTCCTGTCTGTTGTAAATAGTGCTGCTGTGAACACAGGTGCATGTATCTTTTTTGAATTATGCTTTTCTCTGGATATATGCCCAGGAATGGGATTGCAGGATAGCCCTATTTCCCGTTTTTTAAGGAACCTCCCTACTGTTCTCTGGAGTGGCTGCACCAGTTAACATTTCCCCTAGTATCTCCCTGTATACTATTCTTAACCCAACAGAGTGTTAGTCGCCTCTTGGTCTTCCTGTTGGTCACCACACCAGGCCCTCTTCCAGCCTGAAGACGTTTGCCCTGGCTGTTCCCTCCACCTGGTGAGCTCTTCCCTCAGATAACTGCACAGGCTGGCCCTTTTGTCTTTCAAATGCTTTTTCTTAGAGAGACTTGGCCTGACCTTCCTGTTTAAAATCCATCAGGTCTCTGCCCACACACTCATAACTCCTCTCAGCTTGTTCTTTTCATTTTTCTGTTGCACGAATGCTCTTCAAATAGTCTACCATGTTCTTACTCTGTGTGTATTACTTATTTTATGTCACTGCCCACTGGAAAGGAGGCTTCATGAGTTTCATTCACTGATGTATTCGCAGCACTTCTGTTGCATGAACAAATGCATCAGCTTCCCTTAGCAAACTCCTTCCCAGTTTCTGCTGTTATCAGCCTGTCCCCCAGATTGAAAGCTTAAAGTCATCTTTATTCTTTCACTCTTTCATGGTACATAATCCATTCAATCAGAGTCTTTTCTGCCCTGTTCTGTTTTGTGACTGAAAGTCACATGTCCCCCCTAATTTCCCAGGTGTGCCACTTTCCCAGGCTCTGGTTACTTCTCTCTGGGAGTACTGTTTATCCTTTCCCCCAGTGCATCTTGTTAACCTCTGCAAGATAAATCTTTCTAAAGTATAGCCTTAATCATGACACCCCTTACCCAGTGAGCAAACTTCTTCACCAATATTTATGAGGAACCGTGGGAGGGGAGTGATGGTGGGGAGGCAGAGGAATGCAGTCCTGGTGGAGGAGGACCTGGGGAAAATTACTTTTGGGAACTTTATTTTTTTTTTTCTCCAAATAGAAGAAGTTTTTTTTTTAATTGAAATTTTTGTTTTATTTCCTAAGCCTTAGTAAATCCTAAGTATCTTAGATAGATACTTCAAAATGTTATGAGCAAACTAAAGAATACATAATGTATTTTATAGACCTGAATTGGATAAACAAATATATTTAGCTCTATAAAAAGCACATAGTAGAGAATAAAAAATACATAAATTTCACTTTTCACCAAGTATTTATTGTCCCTCCCCCAGTTTTTAAAAAAGGTTTCAACATGAGCAGTTAATATCTGAGTTCTTTATATTTCTGTACTTCTATACCTCTTGGTTGCCTGATTAAAAAATGGGAAAAAAATATGAACAGATTCCTCACTAGAGAAGATATACAGATGGAAAATAAATGTGTGAGAAGATACTCCACATTGTATTTCATTAGGAAATTATGAATTAAAACAATGATGAGATACCACCACACACCTATTAGAAAGTGAATGTTGCTGACTCGTGTCTGACTCTTTGCAACCCCATGGACTAGGCCAGAATACTGGTCTGGGTAGCCTTTCTCTTCTCCAGGGGAATCTTCCCAACCCAGGGATTGAACCCAGGTCTCCTGCATTGCAGGCAGATTCTTTACCAGCTGAACCATAAGGGAAGCCCAAGAATACTGGAGTGGGCAGCCTATCCCTTCTCCAGCAGATCTTCCTGACCCAGGAATTGAACCGGGATCTCCTGCATTGCAGGTGGATTCTTTACCAACTGAGCCATCAGGGAAGCCCCCTATTAGAAAGGCCCGATCCAAAACACTGATAATAGCAAATGCCAGCAAGGGTGTGGGGCAGCAGGACTCATGTCATCGTTGGTGGGATTACAAAGTGGAACCGCCACTTTGGAAGACAGCTCGGCAGTTTCTCACTAATTAACACACTAGTAGTACAGTTTGACCTACTCCCTATTTCCACACATGCTCCCTGTTTCCACACAAAACCCTGCATTTATAGATGCTTTATTCATAGTTGCCAAAACTTGGAAGTGACTGTCTCTTGATAGGTGGTGGATAAACAAATTGTGGTATGTCAGTATTATTGAGCAGTAGAAAGAAATGAACTATCAAGCCATGCAAAGACACAGAGGACCTTTAATGTGTATTGCTAAGTGAAAGAAGCGAACCTGAAGAGGCTGCATACTGTATGATGTCATTATGGAATCTGGACAAGGCAGACTTATGGAGACAGTAAAAGGGTGAGTGGTTACCAGGGGTTAGAGAGGATGGAGGAGAAGGCAGTGGCACCCCACTCCAGTACTCTTGCCTGGAAAATCCCATGGATGGAGGAGCCTGGTGGGCTGCAGTCCATGGGGTCGCGAAGAGTCAGACACGACTGAGCGACTTCAGTTTCACTTTTCCCTTTCATGCATTGGAGAAGGAAATGGCAACCCACTCCAGTATTCTTGCCTGGAGAATGCCAGGGACAGAGGAGCCTAGTGGGCTGCCGTCTATGGGGTCGCACAGAATCGGACACGACTGAAGCGACTTAGCAGCAGCAGCAGAGAGGATGGATGAATAGGCAGAGCATAAAGGATTTTTCGGGCAGTGAAAATACTCTGCATAATACAATAATGGGTGGATATGTATCATTACAGCATTGTTTAAACCCATAGAATGTACATCTCCAGAAAGCAACCATAATGTAGACTATGGACTTTAGTTGATAATGATTTATCAGTGTTGCCTCCTCAGTTAAAACCCATGTAGCACTGTAGTGGGAGATGTTGATGGTGGGGGAAGGTGGGTGTATATTTGGAGGGAGGAGCTATGTAGGAACTCTTAACACTTTCTCCTCAATTTTGTTGTGAATCTAAAACTGCTCTAGGGACTTCCATAGTGGTTGAGTGATTGAGACTTCGCCTTCAAAGGCAGGGAGTAGGGATTTGATTCTTGGTTGAGGAGCTAAGATCCTACGTACCTCATGGCCAAAACACCCCAAACATAAAGAACAGAAGCAATAGTGTAACAAATTCAATAAAGACTTAAAAAATGATTCACATTAAAAAAATCTAAAAAAAAAAAATCTGCTTTAAAAATAAAATCCGTTAATTAAAGAAAACATTCAGAAGTGCCTGAGCATGCCAAGAATGAAGTAGCCAACTATTCCTATCTAAAAATGGTCATAATTTAATGGTAAAGACCAATAGGTACATGGACAAAAATAGGCAATATAAGATAGCTCAGCTGGTAAAGAATCTGCCTGCAATGCAGGAGATCCCGGTTTGATTCCTGGGTCGGGAAGATCTGCTGGAGAAGGGATAGGCCACCCTCTCCAATATTCTTGGTTTCCCTTGTGGCTCAGCTGGTAAAATATCCTTCCTCAATGCGGAAGGCTTGGATTCAATCCCTGGGTCAGGAAGATCTCTTGGAGAAGGAAATGGAAACCCACTCCAGTATTCTTGCCTCAAAAATCCCATGGATGGAGGAGCCTGGTAGGCTACAGTCCATGTTGTCACAAAGAGTCGGACACGACTGAGCGACTTCACTTCACTTCACTTCACTCAGAATTCTAGTGATTAGTCCATCTAAACTCTTGACCTTGGGGTCCACACCGTCCTCCCTTTCAACTGTTCCCTCCTATAACTCCACCCTACATCTCCTCGTCTCATAGACGCCTTCCACCTCTGATGTCATAGTCCCAGCCTCAGTTTGTTCTTCACATCACCTCTGCGTGCTAAATGGCTTCAGTCCTGTCCAACTCTTTGCAACCCTATGGACCATAGCCCTTCAGGCTCCTCTGTCCATGAGATTCTCCAGGCCAGAATACTGGAGTGGGTTGCCATTTCCTTCTCTAGGGGATCTTCCTGACCCAGTGATTGAACCTGGGTCTCCCACACTGCAGGCAGATTCTTTACTGTCTGAGTCACCAGGGAATTTGCTTTCCCCCTACCTCCATCCAGTGTCACCACATCCCCTCTTGCACTTTGATGGATCCACTTCCTCCCACTAGCAGCCCGCGTTGCCTCCCCCATGATCCTGCCTTTAGCCCCTTTATATCAACATCTTGACACTCCCTTTCTTGTCCCTTTACACACCCGCTGATAACACCCCACGCCTGGATGAGCTCATCTCTCTGCCCCACACCTCTCATGTGGTGTCTCCGGAGAGATTACCCAGTGACACACTGGGGTCAGACCCACTGCGCTGAGCTCTCTGGCTGGAGCTCTCCTGGCCTCTGAAACGGAGCAGCAAATTCTGGCCACTGTAACTGAATGTGGAAGGGATTGCCTGCTTTAGTCAAGTGAAATGTGCCCCCTTCCTCCACTTAAAGGAGTCAGTGAAGCTCCTTTTCTGAAACACATTTCACTGTGGTGGATGGAACAATTAACAAGTCTTCTCCCAGTAAACCTGGTTTAATGGCCAGGGACACCCAAAGGGATTATATTTCACTCGTTTCAATAACAGAAAATGGGAGTTAAATATGGCTTTTAAAAAAATGTAGAATGCAGTAACAATGCAAGAAAAAAAGAAACTGTAAAATCTTGTTACCAAACATAAAACCTTGGGATAAGTACTCTCTGCTGTCAGTCATTTTAGAAGCATGCACGTATTCTCCGGATAAAAACAGACAACCTTACCTTTTATTCCCTTTGTTTTTTTAATTTTAATTTTTTTAAATTGTGAAAGTGTGATAACACATTTACAGGAGACTAGGAAAATACACAAGATTATGTATAGTTTCACTATATATTACAATTATTTTTTAAGTAGATAAATTAAAATTTTTTAGATGGAGTTTCAATATTGTTTTTATTTGTTTATTTTGCTCAGAACTGAAGATGTCAAGGAAAATGTGCTGGCAGTTTTACTCATCATCCTGGTTTCCCTGCTTGGATTTCTGACATTGAACCAAGGCTTTTGCAAAGACATATGGGCGCTCCTCTTCTGCCTCATCATGGCCAGCTGCCAGTATTCCCTGTTAAAGGCAAGACCACATCTAATTCTTACCATCGCTAATGTAGCCTTGAAATCATGAGGTGATGACCCAGACACTTCTGCTTTGTGTTCTAGAGCGTCCAGCCTGACCCTGCCTCGCCGATCCACGTGAGTGTCCACTAACAGGCTTGTCTGGTCTACGTGCATTGAAGATGGGGAATGGCCAAAATCAGCTCAAATGTATACAGCAATATACATGTATATTGAATGCAAAATGGAAGTGTTAATGCATGGTGATCAAGTTCAGGGGAGATCTGAGGCTGTGATGAGAATGGTGGTGGGGAGGGGCCAGGATGGGGACCAAGAGTGCGTGGAGGGCCTGTTTCATCTCATTGGACTCATCTCAGGAAAGATGTTGCAGCCAGTGGGGAAATCGGCAGAGTCTGCAGTCAGGCTAGTTGTGTTGGTTTCCTGGTTCCTGTGTCTGAATGTTGGACCCTGAATGAAAAGTGAACTCTCTATGCCTCAGTTTTCCTGTGTTTGAATACGAATAGTAGAAATGCCTATGGGGGTTGAATTAATCCAAGTCACGGGCTTAAAACAGTGTCTGGTATATAGAAATTGCTTCATAGATGGTAGCTGTTATTGGAAACATTGATTATGTAAGCACAAATCATTATTCTTTTTACATGAAGCTGATATCTTCCTATCCCACACTTTCAAGTGTATCGTTACCTTTTATCTCATCATTTGGGGGGCTTATTTATAACTGAAACTCTGGCCTCCCCAGTACCAGTCTCTTGGTGCTCTGGCATCCCTCCCTGAGCTCAGAAGCACTGTAGCATTCACTGACCAGGGTGCACGCTCCCCTGCGGGGTGGTGGGTCCAGGTCTTGCACCGTCCCTACTGGGGCCCCAGCCACATGCCTTTACACCAAAACCAGCTCTTTGAGAAACCTTCCTTCCTCTGTTATGGTAAACTCCTGTGAGTCCCTGAAAATCCCATCCAATGAAAGAAAACTTGACCTTCCCGTTATTGTGCTTTAAAAAAGAAATTCATATCCAGGATTTAGGAGTGATCTCAAGTCTGTGATAGCTCATATTTAGCTCATAGTAATTAAGAAAAGCTTATAATTGGCTGCTCACCTGGCGTACATTGCTATCTTGTTAAATTCCTCTGTTCCCCATAATTGGCTTACATGGAATACATCTTCTTTTGTCCCAGCGTCTGAATGTCAAGATAAGGAGAAACAGCGTAATTAGGGTATCACAGATGTATTGTTGTGATTATTGTCAAGAGTCTGGGTTGGGTGGTGTGAGCAGAGATGCTCAGCCCTGTGATGTTCTGTCCCAGCCCACCCCAGAGGCGACACTGCCATCCTCCTGCTGCTGTAAATAAGCCCTGCTTCCTAGTGACAGCGCCTGGGTCACTGTCTTTCTGGGTGACCCGGGGGAGGGGTGTAATAGGCTATTAAACATTCATTTCCTGCACGTGCGCTCACGAATGATGCTACCAGAGGTGAATGGTGAGAACAGCTGTTACCATCCCTGTGGATTTGTAATGACCGTTTGTAGGACCCCTGGGTCACGGTTCTAAGTTGGAGTTGTAGTGTCTACATTGATCCAGTTCCTAGAGGGCTATACCCCACTGCTCCTCCTTTATCTGAGCAAGCATGTCACAGTGAGATAGGAAACAGTGACTCCTCTTTCTGTCATCGGAAGTCACAGTCAGACATCAAAGTCTGCTTATTGTAGTAATTAATATGCTTACACAGATTGCTAAGTAGATTAGTCCTGATTTGAGTTAGCATTTCTAACTATTACGGTGAGGAAAGAAAACATAGTAGGTATAAAATATTTCCTCTTGCAATGTGGCTCAGCCATGTAGACATTAAGAAGACTGACTTACTGTGTAGAGATAAGAAAACCTCAGAAAGGTCAGTCCAGTCTGGTAAAGAAATGGTTCTGTGCCTGCCACCAGCCCTGGCTAAGATTCATTCGTCAGTGGCTGTCAGATAAAGCAAAGTGCTTTAAAAAAAAGTTTTTTTTTAAATTTTGGATTGGAGTATAGCTGATTAACAATACTGTGATAGTTTCAGATAGACAGCAAAGGGATTTAACCGTACATATACATGTATCCACTCTCCCCCAAACTCCCCTCCCATCCAGTTGCCACTCAAGTGCTGTTCAAAAGTACATTACTTTTTGTTCGTCCCCAGGCAGAGGCTGTTCAAAAATGCAGTCAATTCTTGTTCTTCGAGTGATTGATTTTTCTTCTTTGTTTCCTTCCAGGAGCACAGAGGTGGCAAATTTTGAGCAAGTTGTTAAAACCAGAATTTAGCATAATGATTTTTTTTTTCTTTGCATAACACTGTGTGTTTTAGACAGATTTGCAGAATTAATACTGGCATGCTAGTAGATATGGTACCATCAACCCTGGGCTTGAAAAAAAAAATGCTTCTGATTGTAAAAGAAAACAGGTCTAGGAGAGCTTAAAAACTGAGGGTGAGGGTAGCTTCTGGAATCAGTTGGAGGATCAGAGACTGGTAATTTAGTGATGGGTGATGAAGTTGTTCCTTACTTGCACAGACTTATAGAATTGTCTAATCAACACTGGGTTTCCCAGATGGTGCTAGGGGTAAAGAACCTGTTTGCCAATGCAGGAGACATAAAAGATGTGGGTTCGATCCCTGGGTCGGGAAGATCCCCTGGCGAAGGAAATGGCAACCCACTGTAGTATTCTTACCTGGAGAGTCCCGTGGACAGAGGAGCCTGGTGGGCTACCATCCATAGGTTTGCAAAGAGTCACACACGACTGAAACGATTTAGCACGCACGCATGCACAGCCAATAATATCCACTAATGATAAGCCAGAAAGTAAAATCTAGTGGGATATCTGAGGGGCAGCAAAAGACTGGGATCCTCAGCATGGAGCTGGAGTCAGGGGCCTTTCCCAGCACCCGCTGGGACCCTGAGTTGGGGTGGCTGGGACAGCACCCGGGAGCTTGCATTCTAAGTACACTACCCGGGTGCGGATGGAGGAAGTGATCTCAGGTCACACCTGAGACACACAGGGTAATGGGAAGCGTGCAGGTTTGGGGATTTGAATCAGCCTCTCCCTGCACACGCTGTGGCCTCTTGGTCGAGTGATTACTCTGAGTCTCAGCTTTTTCATCTGTGAAAGATGAAATATTAAAATAGGATATTGTGAGGGAAGCAAGATAATGCAAATCCAGGGTGCCGCATAGAATCTGGCACTGTGGGGGCACTTGCCAAATGCTAACAGTTTTTGTGTGAGTAAAGTAGGGGTCATAATAACAACCTCAGTTAGTGCTGGTAATGAGTGAATTGGACAATGTTTATAATGTTCCCAGCACAGGCCCTGGCATGTTAAGTCCCCTGGAAATGATTCTTTCCTTTTCCTTCTGCTTTGCAGATACAGAAGGCTGAGTGTACAGAAATTCACAAGCCCCACACCTAGTTCCCTTATTATTAACCTCATACATCAATATGTTTCATTTGCCACAACTACTGAACGCAGGTGGATATATCATTGTTAACTGAAGTTCATGTTTCGCTTAGATTTCCATAGCTTTTTCCTATTATCTTTTTGTTTATTGGTTTGAAGATCGCATCCAGGGCACCACATGGTATTTAATCATCCTGTCTCCTAAAGCTCCTCTCCACTGTGGCAGTTTCTCAGGCTTTCCTTGATTTTGGTGATCTGGACAGCTTCGAGGAGCATTAGTTAGGAATTTTATAGACTGTTCCTTAGTTGAGATTTATTTGGTGCTCATCTGATGATTGGACTGGGGTTATGGATTTTGGGGAGGAAGACCGCAGAGTTCAAGTGTCGTTTTCCCCACACCATTTTGAGGGTATGTACTGTCAACATGACTTACCACTGTTGATGTTGACCTTGATCACCTGGTAAAGGTACTGTTTATCAGATGAATGATTTTTTTTAATTTTATTAAATTTAACAAAAATTGCAGTAGAGTTGATTTACAGTGTTGTATTAGTTTCTGGTGTCCAGAAGAGTGATTCAGTTATCACTTCAGTTCAGTTGCTCAGTTGTGTCTGACTCTTTGTGACCCTGTGAATCACAGCATGCCAGGCCTCCCTGTCCATCACCAACTCCCGGAGGTCACCCAAACTCATGTCCATCAAGTCAGTGATGCCATCCAGCCATCTCATCCTCTGTCGTCCCCTTCTCCTTCTGCCCCCAATCCCTCCCAGCATCAGAGTCGTTTCCAATGAGTCAACTCTCCGCATGAGGTGGCCAAAGTACTGGAGTTTCAGCTTTAGCATCAGTCCTTCCATTGAACACCCAGGACTGATCTCCTTTAGGATGGACTGGTTGGATCTCCTTATTGTCCAAGGGACTCTCAAGAGTCTTCTCCAACACCACAGTTCAAAAGCGTCAGTTCTTTGGCACTCAGCTTTCTTCACATATATCTATTCTTTTTCAGTATCTTTTCCATTATAGGTTATTACAAGATATGGAGTATAGTTCCCTGTGTTCTACAATAGGTCCTTGTTGGTGTCTGTTTTGTATATGACAGTGGATATCTGTTAATCCCAAACTCCTAATTTATCTCTCCCTCCCCCATCTTTCCCCTTTGGCCACCATAAATTTGTTTTCTATGTCTGTAAGTCTGTTTCTGTTTTGTAAAAAAGTGTATTTGTATCATTTTTTAGGTTCCACATATAAGTGATAGAATATGATATTTGTCTGACTTACTTCACTTAGTATGACAGTCTCTAGGTCCATCCATTTTGCAGCAAATGACTTTATTTCATTCTTTTTATGATTGAGTAATACCTCATTGTGTATATGTGCCACCAAGTGTGGGTCATAGAATACTTGTTGGCTAGCGTTTTACTAGGGTCAGCTTCTTTAGGACAGTCGGATACCCACCCCCAGGTCATCTTCTTTTGCTCCACACAGAAAGGGAACCAAAGAGTATAGTTAAAATTTTTCAGTATACATCTGAAAAAAAAAACTAATTTGAAAAGATATATGCACCCAATGTTCACAGTAGCTCTATTCACAATAGCCAAGACATGGAAGCAACCCAAGTGCCTTTCAGTAGCCAATTGGATTAAGAAGATGTGGTCTATATAAACAATGGTATCCTGCTCAACCATAAAAAAGAAGTATCGCCATTTGCAGCAACATGGACAGACCTAGATAATGTTGGGTGCGTGCTGAGTCCCTTCAGTTGTGTCCTACTGTTTGCAACCCCATGGACTGTAGCCCACCAGGCTCCTCTGTCCATGGGATTCTCCAGGTAAGAATACTGGAGTGCGTTGCCATGCCCTCCTCTAGGGGGTCTTCCTGACCCAGGGATCAAACTCATGTCTCTTACGTCTCCTGCATTGGCAGGCAGGATCTTTACCACTAACATCACCTGGGAAGTCAGATAATATTACATTTAGTGAAATAAGTCAAACAGTAAAGACAAATACTATACGATAGCACTTATATGTGGAATCTAAAATTTAGTACAAATGAATCTATAAACAAATCAGAGACAGGCTCACAGACATGGAAACTATACTTCCGGTTACCAAAGGGAAAGAGGGATAAATTAGGGATTTAGGATTAATGGATACAAACTACTGTACATAAAATAGATAAGCAACAAACATTTACTCTATAGCACAGGGAACTGTATTGAATATCTCATATACCTATAATGGAATATAATCTATGTTAATACAAAACCCCAAAACAAATCACTGTGCTATACATCTGAAACTAACACAATATTGTAAGTCAGCTATATTTCAACTTAAAACATTTTAAATTAAAACTTCAATTCAACAGCTCTAAATAGATGAATTGCTAAGTCTTAAGTGAAACAGAACTATTCAACAGCTACCAAAATATTATATTTAAACAAACTGTTCTATACCATCGGGTGTGTGTGTGCTAATTTGCTTTAGTCATGTCCAACTCTTTGTGAACCTATGGACTGTTACCTGACAGGCTCCTCTGTCCACGGGATCCTCCAGTCAAGAGTGCTGGAGTGGGTTGCCATCCCCTCCTTCAGGGGATCTTCCCAACCCAGGGCTTGAACCTGCAATCTCCTGCATTGCAGGCAGATTCTTTACCGTTGAGTCACCACGGAAGCCCCTCTTATCATCCTAAGAAACTATAAAAACAACCAACCCTTATTATCATGAACAGAGTTCTACATAGGTAAACATCATGTTGCAGAGGGGCTGGACAGAGCAGGTAGTTATTTTTCTACACTCTCCAGGTAGGAGCCCTTTTCACCCTCCTGAGTCCTCTCAGGAAGAGTCAACACCTTCCAGGAAACGTTATTACGAATGCTTTTCCCCACACTCTGTGTTGACTTCACATGTGTAACATTCACATCGTGTGTTTAAAGAATGATGATTATGAATGAACTTGAGCCAAGTGAGGTTGAGTGTTGGGTCTGGAAGGATCCAGGGCCAAATACAGGGACCATCTGGGTAGGTTTGGTGAGCCAGTGGGTAGTGACTGGGCAGCCAGGTGGCCAGCAGCGGGGTTCAAATCCTGGCTCAGGCATACTGTCTTCTGTCTGTGAAGTCTGGGGTAAATTTCTTCTTCATGCCCCAGTTTGCTCTTGGCAAAATGAGAATAATGGTAGGACTTCTTCAGGTGGATTAACTCTGTGGTTGGTTACATTTCAAGTAGGCAGGACAGGGCCTGAGGCACAGGAAAGCAGGATCTATGTTAGCCATTGCTGCTGTACATCAGCTTGTCACAAACAGCTGCCCTGTGAGTGCTGCCAAAGAGGAACATGTGCAGGCTCAGTAGGTGGGAGGCAACTGTCTTCTGCCCTCTGGGCTGAGAAGCAGAGATCTGCAGGAAGCCTGGAGCTGACATGGGTACCAGCGGAGATGGGATGGGGCTGGCGTGGCCTGGCTGCTGACAGCCTCGGTTCAGTAATGCTGGGTTCACACACTCCATCTTCCTTGTAACCAACTCCTTTTATCTTTTCCTTTCTCTCTATCATCTGTCTCTCCATATCACTACCCACCTATCATCTATCCTTCTACCTTCAACATCTATCCATCTCTCCATCATCTGTCATCTCATCTCACTATCATTTATCTTTATCTGTCTGCCTGTCTATCTCTCCATCTCCCTATCTAGCTATCATCTATCTGTCTTCTATATCTATCCATCCATCATCTATCTCCCTATTCTCTATCTTCTAATGCTGAAGATAATGAAGAAACTGAAGTTGAATGGTTCTATGAAGGCCTACAAGACCTTCTAGGACTAACACCCAAAAAAGATGTCCTTTTCATTATACGGGACTGGAATGCAAAAGTAGGAGATCAAGAAACACCTAGAGTAACAGGCAAATTTGGTCTTGAAGTACAGAATGAAGCAGGGCAAAGGCAAATAGAGTTTTGCCAAGAGAACGCGCTGGTCATAGCAGACACCCTCTTCCAGCAACACAAGAGAAGAGTCTACACGTGAACATCACCAAAAGGTCAACACCCAAATCAGATTGATTATATTCTTTGCAGCCAAAGATGGAGAAGCTCTATACAGTCAGCAAAAACAAGACCGGGAGCTGACTGTGGCTCAGATATGAACTTCTTATTGCCAAAGTCAGACTTATTTGAAGACAGTAGGGAAAACCACTAGACCATTCAGGTATGACCTAAATCAAATCCCTTTCGATTATACAGTGGAAGAGAGAAATAGATTCAAGGGACTAGTTCTGATAGACAGAGTGCCTGATGAACTATGGAATGAGGTTCGTGACATTGTACAGGAGACAGGAATCAAGACCATCCCCAAGAAAAAGAAATGCAAAAAAGCAAAGTGGCTGTCTGAGGAGGTCTTACAAATAGCTGTGAAAAGAAGGGAAGCGAAGAGGAAAGATATACCCGTTTGAATGCAGAGTTCCAAAGAATAGCAAGGAGAGATAAGAAAGCCTTCCTCAGTGATCAATGCAAAGAAATAGAGGAAAACAACAGAATAGGAAAGACTAGAGATCTCTTAAAGAAAATGAGATACCAAGGGAACATTTCATGCAAAGATGGGCACAATAAAGGACAGAAATGGTATGGACCTAACAGAAGCAGAAGATATTAAGAAGTGGCAAGAATACACAGAAGAATTATACAAAAAAGATCTTCACAACCCAGATAATCACAATGGTGATCAGTCACCTAGGGCCAGACATTCTGGCATGTGAAGTCAAGTGGGTCTTAGGAAGCATCACTACAAACAAAGCTAGTAGAGGTGATGGAATTCCGGTGGAGCTATTTCAAGTCCTGAAAGATGATGCTGTGAAAGTGCTGCACTCAGTATGCCAGCAAATTTGGAAAACTCAGCAGTGGCCACAGGACTGGAAAAGGTCAGTTTTCATTCCAATCCCAAAGAAAGGCAATGCGAAAGAATGCTCAAACTACTGCACAATTGCACTCATCTCACATGCTAGTAAAGGAATGCTCAAAATTCTCTAAGCCAGGCTTCAACAGTATGTGAACTATGAACTTCCAGATATTCAAGCTAGGTTTAGAAAAGGCAGAGGAACCAGAGATCAAATTGCCAACATCTGTTGGATTATTGAAAAAGCAAGAGAGTTCCAGAAAAACATCTATTTCTGCTTTAGTGACTGCGAAAGCCTTTGACTGTATGGATCACCACAAACTGTGGAAAATTCTGAAAGAGATGGGAATACCAGACCACTTCACCTGCCTCTTGAGAATCTAAATGCAGGTCAGGAAGCAACAGTTAGAACTGTACATGGAACAACAGACTGGTTCCAAATAGGGAAAGGAGTACGTCAAGGCTGTATATTGTCACCCTGCTTATTTAACTTCTATGCAGAGTACATCATGAGAAACGCTGGGCTGGGTGAAGCACAAGCTGGAATCAAGATTGCTGGGGAAAATATCAGTAACCTCAGATATGCAGATGACACCACCCTTATGGCAGAAAGTGAAGAAGAACTAAAGAGCCTCTTGATGAAAGTGAAAGAGGAGAGTGAAAAAGTTGGCTTAAAGCTCAACATTCAGAAAACTAAGATCATGGCATCTGGTCCCATCACTTCATGGCAAATAGATGGGGAAATAGATGTTTCCACTGAAACAGTGACAGACTTTATTTTTGGGGGCTCCAAAATCACTGCAGATGGTGACTACAGCCTTAAAAGTAAAAGACGTTTCTCCTTGGAAGAAAAGCTGTGACCAACCCAGACAGCATATTGAAAAGCAGAGGCATCACTTTGCTGACAAAGGCCCATCTAGTGAAAGCTATGGTTTTTCCAGTGGTCATGCATGGATGTGAGAGTTGAACTCTAAAGAAAGCTGAGCACCGAAGAATTGATGCTTTTCAACTGTGGTGTTGGAGAAGACTCTTGAGAGTTCCTTGGACTGCAGGGAGATCCAACCAGTCCATCCTAAAGGAAATCAGTCCTGAATATTCATTGGAAGGACTGATGTTGAAGCTGAAGCTGCAATACTTTGGCTAGTGAATGAATGAAGTCGCTTAGTTGTATCCGACTCTTTGTGACCCTGTGGACTGTAGCCCACCATGCTCCTCCGTCCATGGGATTCTCCAGGCAAGAACACTGGAGTGGGTTGCCATTTCCTTCTCCAGGGGATCTCTCCAACCCAGGGATCGAACCCAGGTCTCCCACCTTGCAGGCAGACGCTTTAACCTCTGAGCCACCAATACTTTGGCTAGCTGATGCAAAGAACTGACTCATTTGAAAAGACCCTGATGCTGGAAAAGATTGAAGGCGGGAGGAGAAGGGGATGACAGAGGATGAGATGGTTGGATGGCATCACCGACTCAATGGACATGAGTTTGAGTAAACTCTGGGAGTTGGCGATGGACAGGCAAGCCAGGCTTGCTGCAGTCCAAGGGGTCTCAAAGAGTCAGACACCACTGAGCGACTGAACTGAACTGAATCGTCTATCTTTCTATGTCTGTCTATCCATATCTATGTATCTCTCTATTTAATCTATTTATCTGTCTGTTCATTCATCCATGTATCTATCTACTTATCTTCCTATTATCTGCCTATCAACAGCAAGTGGGAAGCATTTGAGCAGCCCACCCTCTTGGTAAGAGGATAATTAGAACGATCTGGTCTGTTAGTCACAAGCACCACTGCTCTCCAGATGGGGACCTCCAGGTTTGAATAGATTCTCTCACCTTATCCTTTACTTGCCCTGCAACCAGAGCACAGGCTGAGAAATTGTATGAGTAGGTGGGGCTCCTGGGAGAGCTAAATGCTTGTACAGAGCAGATTTTGTGAAGCAGCCTCCAAGATGCCCCCCAGCAGAAATCAGCAGTGCCCCCAGGGTATTTTAAGGTTAAAAAGACTTGAATGGGAAACACTTGGATAAGTTTTAAAAGACTGTGTTCAGACTTCACCTGGAGGAGCAAATGAAATTTTTATATTGAAAAAAAATCAATCCTTGGAGGTTTTTCTGATTGAATCCTATATGAAAGAAGTAACTGGAGCAGGGAAATTTTATTAATGGATGTTCTTAGGAATCAAGGCAAATAAAAATGACTTACATGCCATGTATTAGTGATTTGCTTAGAATTATTTGGGGACCCAAAAGGTAGCATGACATTCAGGGAAGGCTCTTTCAAAGGGAGGCTTAAAGTTTGAATCTTAAATTACGGGTACAAAGAAAGCATTCCCAGATCCAATAAATGAAGCTTGACCTGGCAGATCCAAGATTATGTCTTAAATTTGTTTGAAACCAAAAACTTTCATTTCTTGGCAGAAGATGTTTTAACCTTTTAGTAAAAGAATCAGGGCAAGTGGGAAGTAGGTATTTAATTATATTTCTAAAATGATATCAGTTTGAGCAAAGATCTCACAAGCTTGTGTATTTGTATACTAAGTGGCTGTCTATACCAAGCAATTTATTTTGATATTAACTTGATAAGAAATGCATTAAGATTTCACTTAGGCTTTAGTTTCACTTTTTTTTCAAATGCAAAAGTATTCCCTTTCCCATTAATCTATGACCTAGTTGGATTTAAAAGGAAATTTCATAAGAGTGCAAATATTCCTTTAAGACTAAGCCCAGACTCAGAGCCAAACATAGCCAGCCCCCATGGACAGGCTGTGTTTTCTTTCCCATTAAATGATGGCCTCAGAATAGGGCTATTTCTATTACAGAAGCAGAGCAATTTAAATTGCATTTCTAAATATAATATGTTCAAGGCAGTGACTTTAAAAATTCATATCTGAACTCGTATCACTTTCATTTTGACTTTTTATACTCAAAGTAGTTCATGAATTGCAAAGAATATTCTCTCCATAGTTCATTTTTGTTGGTTTTTTCAATCTTAGGAATTGTGCATTAATTTGTGAGATGTAAATTCTTCATTGGCTTTTGCCCTGGAAAGTTGCCTTATGAATTGTGCATTGATTTGTGAAATGTAAATTCTTCATCAGCTTTTGCCCTGGAAAGTTGATGTTACACCTTTTCCCTAATTTTTGTGTCCATTCCAAGAGAAGAATAAAAATGTGTCTGCTCTCTTTGTAACAATATTTTGAGGCCTCAGACGAAATCTGTTACGTTTTCTGTCCTCCTCAGATGAAAATGCATATAAATAGCAAATGTTTAAAAATTGGATTATTCCACTGTACGGTATTAAGGCATTTTATGCAGACTCTGCAAATATAAACTTTGCACCTGAATTGTCTTGCCTTCTAAGACATAAGGAAATTGAAGCCAAGTTATAATTCTATTTCTTGTTAATGATGGAGCTCAAATTAGGCCATGTAGAGCAAACAGTGGTTTAAATTAGTTTTGCGCTTGAAATGAACAACACAAATAGAAGTTTTGCTGTGGGGGAAGCATTGAATTAGATCTCGATTTCATCCAAGGCTGGTAATTAAATTTTCAGGTAAATCTTGTTGAGTCTGAGAAGGATAACATTCATTTTGATGTTCTCAGTCTTCTTAAACAGAGTAAGCATCGGGGCTTTCTTTTTTCCCTTGGTGTTTTGTGTGTCTGAATCATAGTGGGGGAGGGGGAGAATGTGTTATATGGTGCAAGTTGTATAATATGGTATAAATGATTGAGTATGAGGTTTCTGTCATTGAATCAAAATTAAAGGTACCATTCAGAAATTATGTTTGTTTTCTAGGGACACAACCAAATCATAACATACAGCAGACCAATCTATTTTTGTGTGCTGTGTGGCCTTATTTTGCTTCTTGATACAGGGGCCAAAGCCAGGCACCCTCCCACTTACACTGTGTATGGTCTGAAGCTCTTCTCTCCAGGGTCCCTCCAATGGGCTAGGGACCTCTTAATAGGTAAGTTCATTTGGGGGGATTGTGGGAAAGGTCACAGAGACGGGAGGGTATTTCTCCCCTTGATTTTCTGAATCCCTCACTGGAGAAACTTTCTTACTTGCTTATTGGATCAAGAGATGGGCATGTCCCTTTTGCTTTACGTGCTCTCAGTAGACTCTCTGGGAGCCAGAGCCCAAAGCATCCAACAATGTACTTATTCTAAAGCAGAGGTCCCCAACCTTTTTGAAACCAGGGACTCATTTAATGGAAGACAATGTTTCCACCGACCAGGGGTTGCGGGGGCGGCAGTGGCGGGGTGGTTTGGTGATGATTCAAGCACAGTAGGGTTTGTGCTCCTGTGAGTATCTAATGTGGCCACTGATCTGACAGGAGGCGGAGGTCAGACAGTAATGTGAGTGATGGGGAGTGGCTGTAAATACAGATGAAGCTTTGGTTTCTCACCTGCCGCCCGCCTCCTTCTGTGTGGTCCTGTTCCTAATCAGCATCAGTCCATGACCTGGGGCTTGGAGACTGTTCTAGAGGATGTTGATACTCATGGCTAGGGAGCTGCAGCACTTAATATCTGAAGAACAGGTGGCTAGGGTGCCTGGTGTGGGGCATCAGTGGGGCTCCCCAGGATGGGGGTGATTTTTGCCCTCTAGATGGTGGTCACAGACTCATTGCCATGGCACAGATGCTCTGGAAATGCGTGAGTGGACATGGGTCTCAGTCCACATGGGGTCCTGGATGTGCTAGTCACCTGGCTTCTCACTGGTGTGCTTTACTTGCCTGAAGGTCCAGGCAGTGTTTGATGTAAATGCTCCAGTTACACAGGTGACCTTCATGTTATAATGGTGTAGAGCCTCAGCTCTGGAGCCAGATGGCTGGCTATTTGAATTCCAGCTGTGCTTCTTTCTTATTTGTGTGACCTTGAGCAAAATTCAACTGTAGTTTGAGGTTAAAAATAGTACACACCTCAGAGGTTGTTGCAAGCTTTAGATGTGTTAGTATGTTTCAACATATAGAAGAGTGTCTGGGACCAGGTATTAGCTATTATTATCTTTATTATGCAAAGAGGCTTCCCCATTGTGGACCTGCAGCTCTGAAGACTTGACTGCCGATGCTCTGAGGATCACCCAGAGGATCACACATGTGCTCACTTGTGGTTACCTGATCACACTGACCAGATGAGTTGATAAAGGGCAGCTACCAGAGGCTCCACTTCCTGGATCTGTTACTTGCCAGCAGGAAGTTTTACTCGAGGAGATTGTCGGAGCCATAGGTCCTACATCATCATTCTCTGATCCTATGACAACTTCGGAGTCTCTCCAGTGGGACTCGGGAGGACCCCCAGATACAACGTCTCTTTGTGCTTCTTATAGGTGAAAACTGCCGTAGACATTCACCCTCTGGCTCACTTTCCCAGCTGCTGTCTCGCATCCCTCTTCCTACTGCTTTGGTAGCAGACTGTTCACTCCCTTCCGCTCGGCCCGCTGCATGAGCCCACGTTTGTCTGCATCTTCAGCACCTCGATTCCTGCTGTGTCATGTGAGGAGCTGAGTGTTGGCACCATGTTTTAGAGACTCTCTGAGTTCTAACAGGAAACAGAAACAAGTTAGGAGAAACATAGGAGCTGATCCCGTGATTAAACCCCTAGTCGGTGTCCTCTTGGTCACTTCCCAGGTGGTTCAGGGGTCAAGAACCTGCCCACGATTCAGAAGACTCAGATTCAGTGCCTGGGTCGGGAAGATCCCTTGAAGGAGAAGATGGCCACCCACTCCAAAATTCTTGCCTGGGAAATTCCATGGACAGAGGAGTCTGGCAGGCTTCCATCTGTGGGGTCCCAAAGAGTCGGACATGCCTGAGCAACTAAGCGTATACACACACAGTGTCCTTTTGCCCAAGAATCTTTACTTCTACTCTCCTTTTTTTTCTACTCTGGTATTTTTCACTTTACTTTTTTATATTATTTGAAATTCTGTCACAACACACACACACACACACACACACACACACACACACACACACACATGCAATAAGAAGGACTTTAAGTCCCTTCTACCTTCCCATAAATTAGCTCACTCCTCTTCCTTCTGAGATCAGCTGCAGTGAAGGTGTTAGAGCCTGGATAGGCAGAGATGCCCCATCACCACTGCACACATGTGGGAGGACTGTCCTTTCCTGTCATCTTCTTTTTATAAATAGCAGTGCTGGACTCTGGAGTCTTCAGTCAAGGGCATGGGAGGACTTGGAATTTAGAGATGAAAAGGGCATACAAGGATCTTGGAAGGTGTCCAAAAAACACCCGTCTGTGCCGTGACGTTGCCTTTCCTTGTCTGTGCCCCACACTCAGTCTGGTGTACCTTGTGGCCAGCTTGCCTGAGAGTCTCATTGAGGGTGAGTATTGGCAGACTTCCATGTCTTAGAGGTCATGAGGGTTTGCAGCCTGGCCTGAAGCCCCAGTTCCCATGCCTTCTCACCTAATCTTTGTGTTCCTTCTCTGCTGCACTCCCAGCCCTAACATAGCAATACACACTATGCTAGGCAGTGATGACTCATTTCCCTAAGTTGGGCCCCATCTTCTATCCTTTCACAACCCCTGCTTTTCATAATAGCGAACTCATTCTGTAGTCTTCTGCTTCATTTGTGATATTTGACCATACCCCTCTCTGTCACTAGCTTGTACATCCCCCAGGGAATCCCCAGCACCAAGCATGGTGTCCAGTGCATACAGGTGCTAAGGAGACACTTTGTGGAGAGATGAGCATGGAGTATGCTTTAAATACCAAAGGAATTACATACAGATGGACTTTGGAACACTGCCCGTTCATAAATCAGGAAAAGCTTATAGTCGTTTTGGGACTGTTCAACTCATTCCTTAGAATAAGTAGGAATTTTGTAAGTACCTTTTGCAGATGGTTTGTATAAAGAGATTTAGAAGAAGAAAAGCATGACATATATTCCATTTAGAAATCATTTTTTCTGAATCAGTTCAGTTCAGTTCAGTTCAGTCGCTCAGTCATGTCCGACTCTTTGCGACCCCATGAATTGCAGCATGCCAGGCCTCCCTGTTCATCACCAACTCCCAGAGTCCACTCAAACCCATGTCCATTGAGTCGGTGATGCCATCCAGCCATCTCATCCTCTGTCATCCCCTTCTCCTGCCCCCAGTCCCTCCCAGCATCAGAGTCTTTTCCAATGAATCAACTCTTTGCACGAGGCGGCCAAAGTATTGGAGTTTCAGCTTTAGCATCAGTCCTTCCAATGAACACCCAGGGCTGATCTCCTTTAGAATGGACTGGTTGGATCTCCTTGCAGTCCAAGGGACTCTTAAGAGTCTTCAACACCACAGTTCAAAAGCATTAATTCTTTGGCGCTCAGCTTTCTTCATAGTCCAACTCTCACATCCATACATGACCACAGGAAAAACCATAGCCTTGACTAGACGGACCTTTGTTGGCAAAGTAATGTCTCTGCTTTTGAATATACTATCTAGGTTGGTCATAAGTTTCCTTCCAAGGAGTAAGCGTCTTTTAATAGATCGCCCCAATTCCTATTTTCCTTGAATTTGCTACTATGAAAAAGCCAATGCTATTGAATAAATGCAGTTGTCTTGGCATAGTGGACTTAGCATACCATCAGGAAGTGAAATTAAATCACTTTCACTTTTCACTTGCATGCATTGGAGAAGGAAATGGCAACCCACTCCAGTGTTCTTGCCTGGAGAATCCCAGGGACGGGGGAGCCTGGTGGGCTGCCGTCTATGGGGTGGCACAGAGTCGGACACGACTGAAGTGACTTAGCAGCAGCAGCAAAGCTCAAAAAGTAAGACCTTAATGTAACTGGTCAAAGTCTAAGATTTTACTTTTAGCAGTAACCCTGGTTCTAGAATTGACTATTAGCTATGTACATTCAAATTTTATTTATCTTCAAATCAGTGTCATTAGGGAGTGGAGATGGAGCAAGGCATTTTTTTCTTATCTTTTTCACTGGAATTCCCTTTTTTCTCATTAAAATTCCCCCTTAATACATATTTTGTCTGCTTGTCAACAGTGAGGAGAATAGTGGTAAATAATCCAGCATGCTGACTTAATGACATCCAGGGTCAAGAAGGGTGGAAACCTAGAACAGTGGTAACCCCTATGGAATGAAGGTGGTAGATGTTACTAGTTTGTACCAAACAGGAATAGATTGTGGGACAAATTTAGACAAAAAGAGAGGTTTATACAAAGTTTCCGACTTTATGAGGGACAAGAAGTTCAGAGTCATTTCTTCTTCTCTGTCACCTTGTCACCTTCTGTCTGTCTCTCAGCTACCAAGGGATCTGAGTAGTTTATAGCTGCTGACATTGTTAGGTTCAGAGTTAGCAAGAAGAGAGAGAAAAAACTTCAGGGAAAACAAAAGGTTATTAGGAAGAAAAAGGAGAGTTTTAATGTCCTGACAAAGTACCACAGATGGGTGGCTCGGAACAACAGAAGTGTGTGTCTACTCCTTCTGGAGGCCAGAGGTCTAACATCTCTGAGAGCACAAGGGGAAGATATTCTCCAGGCTCTCTCCTCGGCCTGTCAGTGGCCCTCTTCTCCCTGCATCTCTTCACATTATTCATTGTCCCTTTTTGTGTATATCTGTCTTTGTATCCGAATTTCCCGTTTATAAGGATTTCAGTCATATTAGATTAAAGCCCATTCTAATGATCTCATCGTAATGGTAATCTGCAAAGACCCACATCTCCAAATAAAGTCCCATTCATAGGTCCTTGGGGTTAGGACTCTGATATCTTTTGGAGGGGTGCAATTTAACCCATTCAACAAGGAGCATCTAAGAGAGAGGACATGAGAAAAATAGAAACTGAATACATGAGACGTCTACCATCGTGGGCCCAAAGATGCTGTGTGCTCTTCATGCTGAGGAAGTGGTCCTCTTCTGACTGAGGCTGGAGTGTGTGAAATAGTGCTTAGAGTTGTGCTTTCTGGGCAAAATCTCTGTTCCCCACTGCTTCTCTTGGTTTCTGCTCAGAAACCAACCTACCAGAGTGCAGAGAGGTGGCAGAGGAAGAGGAGCAGGAAGAGAGGAAGATGTAATGTCTGCTGCCTTATCCTGCCTCCCAGGGCAGAAGGGGTTGAAAGTGAGCCAGGGGTAGAAGGTGAGTTTAGTGGCCATTGGGCAGGTGGGGAGGTTGGAGAAGCTCTTTGCCACATGTGACGTGAGAAGAGAACATCGGATAACAGACCAATAGAAGGAGGAGAAAGCGCAGAGATAAGGAACAGCTCTACACCAAACCACTTCACCAGTCTTGCAGTGAGCTGTAATCCACCTGCTAGACAGTGGAGGGATAAGGAACCTTCCAAGAGATAAGGAACCTGGAAAATAAAATTGACACAACAAGAAAGACAAAGTCAGTGGTGGGACTAGTTGTTTTTGTAGGCTGAGAGGTGAGCTCAGGAAATAGAAACCTTCAGAGTGATATTCTTACATAATTTATTTCTCTTTTATGATCTTTCATATATGTTCAGAATATCACTTCTCTTTCATTATAAGGAGAAAGTCTCTCTTTTTTCCTCTACGAGTAAGGTGAAAGACCTTTCTAGTGCTCATTTCCTTTGCTGACCTCTGGGTTGAAATTTTTATTACTTTGCATTTGGGTAACTTCAACAAAAGCCTATGAGTGCGACTGGCTTTGTAATCATCCTTTGGATGAGAAAGCCAAGAGGTCTGCAGTCCCTAGTATTGTATTTCAGGAAGAGTAGTAACAGCTCCAGAGTGTGTTCTGAGAAGTGTGGCCACATGGGCTACATGGGGTCTTCACATGGGGCAAGGGAATGGGGATGTCCAGCCTAGAGAGGAAATGCTTGGGTCCTGGGGGCACACGTGGTGGCTGCAGGTGGTTAAAAGGCTGCCAGATTGGAACAGGAGAGGTTTTATTTTCTGCTGGAGTAGCTGTGATAACTAGTTCCACTGTCAAGTAGGTGGATGACAGCTCACTGCAGGACTGGTGAAGTGGTTTGGTGTAGAGCTGGCCAGCAGGGCCATGGGTTGCCTAGTGAAGCAAGGAATTCCCTAACGTGGGAAGAACTTGGGCGATCTGAGACAGCATCACTTACAGAAGGGTTCCACATACTGAATGGGTCCTTTTCAGATGTGAGAGTTCAACATTTTGTTTTAGTCTTTAGGACCATCACCTGCTGCCTACACTCAAGCAGCTTCAATGATGTAAGCCTTGGAGATAATGGAGGTTTTGTAACCAGTGACTGAGGTGGATCCATGCTCCCCTGCGCCCTGAGATGCACGTTTCCATGTCTCGTGTAAAGACTTGTCTCTTGGCCCCAGTAATCCGTGTCAGGACCATATGCTAAAACACAGATATGACATGTAGGAGACGCACAGTGTTTGCAGTCATACCAAGTTCACGTTGCTGTTCAGTCACTCAGTCGTGTCCAACTCTTTGCGACCCCATGGACTGCAGCACGCCAGGCTTTTCTGTCCTTCACTATCTCCCGGAGTTTGTTCAAACTCAGACCCATTGAGTGGGTGATGCCGTCCAGCCATCTCAGCCTCTGTCACCTGCTTCTCCTCCTGCCCTCAATCTTTCCCAGCATCAGGGTCTTTTCCTTGGTTTTACTTCCATGTTATTTTAATTCTGCCCACCTCCCCTCACCCCAACCTGCAAATATAGTAGTTAATATTCTTCTTCACATTTAACATAAGAAAGGAGCAAGTTCCAATATCTTTATTTATACCCTGTGCTTGAAAAGAAATGGCACTGTACCAGAAGTTTCTGCATTTATAGTAATTATTAGGGAGCATGAGGAGTAGCCAGGATATGAGAGAAAATTACACAGCCTCCGAGCAGTACACTAAGAAAAAAATCTTTGTTCACAGGGAAAATTGCCAACAAACACAGGGATTTGTTTATTTTTCACTTTTGGGAAAAAAGACAAATTCATTTCATCAACTTCAGGTGGAATTTTCCAGTCATCCTACTAATGCCACGAGGTTTGGGCTGCGTTCTCATTCACCTCTTCCACTCGGACGAGAGACTTCCTTCTCTGCTTCCGCCTGGGGATGACCCAAATCCTGGGCTCCCCGTCGCTGCTCTCCTTCCTCTGCTGTGTCCTTCTGCTCCTACTCTGCAGGTTGGCCAGAGCATCTTCGGTTAGAACTTCCGGCATCTTGTACCATTTTATTTTCCTCCTGCCATCCTTCATCATGTTCCACTTCTTTCCACTTGATTCGTTTGGGTGTTATTGCCTAATGTATTTCCTTTGTTAATATTTCTTCTATTTATTATGTATTTATTTGGCTATGCTGGGTCTTAGTTGTGGCATGCAAATTCTTGCTTGCAGCCTGTGAGATCAAGTTCCTTGACCAGAGATGGAACCCCAGCCCCCTGCATTGGGAACATGGAGTCTCAGCCACTGCACCACCAGGGGGGGTCCCAGCCTAATGTATGTCTTGTAGAAAATACTTGTTTACCCATGTTTCCAGTATTTGACTGACATTATTGTATTATTTCACAGCCAAAAATTTTTCCCCTATAGTTCTTCATTCTTGGTATGGCTTTTGAAGTAATGAAATCTTGTTGCACCCTTCCTCTGCTCCTATCCTGGTCCTGAAGAATGCAACGAATCATCTAATCTTCACTGCTGGGTTTTGAATCCCAAAGTTAAGAAAAACTAGTCAGTTTTCTTGAAATTAGATAAGTTAACATTTTGATGCTCAAACCTGTAAGTCCTACCATTAACTTTCTCTTTATTTCTTCTATCTTTCCTTCCATATAAAAACTGAGAAAAGAAATTGTTTTATGTGGTTATGACTAGCAGATATCTATTTGTGTCTTTTTGGCAACTTTGTTTTTGTTTTAAATTTTATCGAAGTATAGTTGATTTGTAATGTTGTGTTAATTTCTGCTGTACTGGAGAGTGACTCAGTTTTATATATATATAGTCTTTTCCATTGTGGCTTATCACAGAATATTGAATATAGTTCCTTGTGCTATGCAGTAGGACCTGGTTGTCTGGTTGTTATTGTTTAGTCACTAAGTCGTGTCCAACTCTTTGTGACCCTCATGGACTGCAGCAGGCCAGGCTTCCTGTCCTTCACCATCTCCCGGAGTTTGCTCAGACTCATGTCCATTGTGTCAGTGATGCCATCCATCCATCTCATCCTCTGTTGTCCCCTTCTCCTTCTGCCCTCAGTCTTCTTTCCCAGTACCAGAGTCTTTCCCAGTGAGTCGGCTCTTCACTTAAGGTGGTCAGAGTATTGGAGCTTCAGCTTCAGCATCAGTCCTTCCAGTGAATATTCAGGGTTGATTTTCTTTAGGATTGACTGGTTTGATCTCCTTGTTGTCCAGGGGATTCTCAAAAGTCTTCCATCACCACAATTCAAAAGCATCAATTCTTTGGCACTCAGCCTTCTTTATGGCCCAACGCTCACATATGTGCATGACTACTGGAAAAATCAGAGCTTTAGACGTATGAACCTTTGTTGGCCATTATCCATCCTGTATATAATAGTTTGCATCTCCTAACCCCAAACTCCAAATCTACCCCTTCCACTACGCCTTGTTATTGCCAACTTTGATTGAGAAGCATGTTACTCACAGATCTCTAGATTTTCACAATATAGTTAAAATCTTGTGACAGAAAACATTACAAAATCACCATGTGTGTCAAAATATGGCTCCAGTCCCAAGCAAGGCTCATTTGCCATAGCCATGTTTGCTGCATAAAATTTTACCTCCACACAATGTTAGAACAGTTTTTTGGTATTGTTGTAGTAGGGTTTATCCCATATTATTATAGTGAGGTTAACCCACTATTTTCCAGATAATGGGACACACAACTACTTTCATCCCTATGATTTCACTGTGGAAAGTTTTGCATTTCCAGTTCTTCAGAAATAGCTGAAACACTCCCCATCCTTCCCGCGTGCACTGTTCACTGTGGCTTATGTATGGGGTTTGGACATAGTTCCATGTTTAGGCATCTTAGATTTCAAATCAAATTTCCCTAGTTTTATTAAGGTTTACCAGGATTAAACTTCATTGACTTTCCACCCAATAAACTGAGACAGAAAGGTAGACAGATGTACTGTGCCAGCACTGATGGGAGTTTCTGTGTTTCTATGAAACCTAACTGAAAAAATAGAATTAAGAAAGAGAGAACACTGGGTAGATTGCTGTAAACTGCAGCTTGACTATATGTTCTTTCCCTGAACAAATGATCTCTGTGAGATTTTGAATTATAATGTGTAGAAGGTGTTAGTCGCTTAGTCGTTTCTGACTCTTCGCAACCCCATGAGCTGTAGCCCGCTAGGCTCCTCTGTCCATGGAATTCTCCAGGCAAGAATACTGGAGTGTGTTACCATTCCCTTCTCCAGGGAGTCTTCCTGACCCAGGGGTCGAACCCAGGTCTCCCACACTGCAGGCAGATTCTGTACCGTCTGAGCCCCCAGGGAAGCCCGTAACGTGTATGTTTCATGCAGTTGCGCTATGACGGTTTGGGAGCCAGCAGTCTTCCTCTTCTCAGGCAGGGCCACGTTCACCTCCCAGGTGACCTGCTGCACCTGAGAAGCAGGTCCTTCAGTGTCGTAGCATCACGGTGATAGGGTTTCTTGGTTAACTGCCACCTTCCCTTGCTCCTCTGTGGGTTCTGACTGAGCTCTGAGTTTGCAGTGAGAACAGAGAAGACACCACAGCTCAAGCCCTTGAAGTGACAAAGCCAGTGGCCTTGCAGGAAGGGATCCCCTAATGACTGGGCTTGGGTGTTGCACGTTCCTGTCATTTTCCTGGTCCTTTCTCCCATCTCTTCCCCCAACTTCAAGTCTGTCCTTGCAAACTAAAGGCCAGTCTACTCTCTACCTACCATCCCCAGGTGTCCACTCAGTCCTGGGCCAGCCTGCTGGCCTCTCCTTCAGCAGCCCCTCCTGTTACTTCCAAGGCCTGTGTTTGGTTCGACCTCAGCCTCCGTCAGTGGCTAGGGGAGAAGAGGCCATAGTGTCGCCAGGACCTGCGCGGGGTGGACTGGGCTGAAAGGTGGGAGGGCGGTGGGCCTGCGCTGGGCCCTGGGCCCTGTTCCTGCATGCTCACTGTCAATTTTGTCTGCTCACTTTCAGTGTTTCTCTATTGCTTCCCCGCAATCTCCCTCCTTGGACTCTTCCCACAGATCAACACTTTCTGCATTTATCTTTTGGAGCAAATTGACATGCTGTTTTTTGGAGGTTCTGGTAAGTCTTTTACATTCTGTTCTTTCTGTAAAAAAGTCTCAAGTTCAGATAAGGGCTAAATAGCCTTAGGCATGGAATGAAACCTGGACAGTTAGGTTTTCGTTGTCCTCACCCTTAAAGGACTTCAGCTTAGGTTGGTTAGATTGATGGTGGGCCCTTCTAGATTCATCTGGCAAAATTGAAAGTGGCCCACCTGGCTTGACACAAGCAGAAAAATGGGGAATTGTAGAATTCTATGAGCTTTGGATTTCATTTAAAACTGAAACTGTGAGTCGCTCCGTTGTGTCCAACTCCTTGCAACCCCATGGAATATGGCCCACTAGGCTCCTCTGTCCATGGGATTCTCCAGGCAAGAATATTGGAGTGGGTTACCATTTCCTTCTCCAGGGGATCTTCTGGACCCAGGGACTGAACCTGAGTCTTCTGCATTACAGGCAGATTCTTTACCATCCGAGCCACCAGGGAAGCTTGGACTTGGTTTCAGTTCAGTTCAGTCACTCAGTCATGCCTGACTCTTTGCGACCCCATGAATTGCAGCACGCCAGGCCTCCCTGTCCATCACCAACTCCAAAAGTTCACCCAAACCCACGTCCATCGAGTTGGCGATGCCATCCAGCCATCTCATCCTCTGTCGTTCCTTCTCCTCCTGCCCCCAATCCCTCCCAGCATCAGTCTTTTCCAAGGACTTGGTTTAGGGACCCTCTAATTCTTCATTGGAAAAGCAGCATGTATTAATGTGTGTGAACGTGAGTGAGTGGAGGTTAGCGTGTGAGCATGTGCATTTGAGCACTCCAGTATTCTTGCCTGGAGAATCCCAGGGACAGGGGAGCCTGATGAGCTGCCGTCTATGGGGTCGCACAGAGTCGGACACGACTGAAGTGACTTCACAGCTGAATGAGTTAGTCTGGGAGCATATGGGTGTGACATTGTAAGTGTGTGTTGTGTGCAGGCCTGTACAGACAGGTGACCTATGCCCTTTCATTTGGTGTGTTCCTTACTTTCTGACCAAGGTGGGTAAAGCTTCATCCAATGCTTACTTGGAGACTTTACCCAGATTTCTCACCTTTAAAGCTTACTCTTCTCTAAATGGAAACTAACACACTGATCTCTTGGGGTTGCTGTGAGGATTTCATGAAGTCATGTACATAAAGCATTAGAGCATAACAGGTGATCTGTTACAGCTGCCTCCTCTTTGTATACATGCACACACACGCACACACACCCATACACACACACCTACACACACAGGAGTGCTGGCTTGTTCTGTTTATCTATCCATTCATTTATCCATCTATCTATTAAAATACCTAGCTATCTATTCATCCATCTCTATATATCTATTATGTATCCATCTATTAGCTATCTCTCATCTATCTATTCATCTACCTAGCTGTCATTCATCCACCCGTCTATCTATACATCTATCTATTCATCTATTTATTTATTCATCCATCTATTATTGGTCTTTCATCTGTCTGTCTCTCATCTATCTATTCATCCATCATCCATCTATTTATCTATCCATATCTGTGTCTAATATCCATCTCCATATTTGTCTCTCTCTCTCTCTCTCCTTTCTTCTACTGAAATCACATTCCTGATCTTTCCTGGGCCAGGAGCTTCCAACTATAGGCAGCAAGGTCTCCCCACCTCCGCAATGACTGGCTCACAGTCTCCTAAAAGTTATCAAAAGTTCTTTCTAACTGTGGTCTTCCTGAGTTTTTAGTTAAAGGTCAGTGTCTTTCTCATGCTAAGTGTCACCCAGTGCTTTTTGGCTGCCCTGTGGATGGATTCTTTGCCCCTTTGGCAGGCATTTTGCATTTGAAAGTTGCAAACTTCACTTTCTTACTCTATGTATTGACTGTGAGACCTGCCGCTCCAGAAGGGAACTCTTGTTTGTGTTCCAGCCGTTTCGGGATTGCTGTCAGCTGTTTACAGCGTGGCCCGGAGTGCGTCCGCCGTGGCTGTGCTGCACGTGTTCTGCTTCAGTGCTGTGAAGGTAGGTGCAAGGCCAACGGGCTTCTTCTCTCGAATTAACTGTATTTTAAGTAAACAAGCATCTCCTCCAATTACAAGAGGAATGGGATCTGAGCACATCAGGAGTAACAGGGCCTGGAGGATGAGGCCTCAGTGGTTTAGAAGATGCATTAAGATACCTGATTTGCTACTGACCACAAAGCCCACCTGGTCTGAACCCCCCCACTCTTGCAGGTGTCTGCCTGGCCCAGTCAGTTACTGACACTGGGAGGGGCTTTGGCTTAACATGGCAGTTGACAGGCCCCCACTTTCTTACTGATGCTTCCTTCTGAAATACCACTCAGAAGACGGTAAAAGGATACAATTGCATAAAGCTTTGTGGACAGAGAACAGGAATGGATATGATAGCAAAAATTTTAGACTCCAGAAAACAAATGGACCATAGATTTATTCAGATGGAGAAAGTTAAAACCCAGGCTGGCAGCAAGGGAAACCTAGGATGATTAAAGAAAACAAGATAATAACTTTTGGAAAAGAACAAGTGGTATCAGAAAAGAAATGTATGGTCAGTGCATGGCTCAGCTGTGAATAATATGTTGTATTTATGACAGTCTGAATAACAGTTGCAACTATAATAGCAGAATAGGGGGAGATGAAGTGTGCGTGTGTGTGTGTGTGTGTGTGTGTGTGTGTGTGTGTGTCTGCCTGTTTGACTTTGCAGAGGTCTTAATTTTGTCTTCCATGTTAGAAAGTCAGCAAATAATATCTGAAGTTGAAAAAAGTCAAGAAACAACAAAACAAGCGTGTTATTTGGAAATATGGAGGCAAATAGGTGAAGAAGAAACAGCTGAAAGTCACTGCCTTCAGGCAGCAAGAATTAGAGCAAAGAGATGGATGATGTGGTCAGAGGACCACTGCTGTTCTTTGTTACAAACATGTTCAGGGCCATCTTCAATCAGTAAAAAAGAAATTGACTGATAGTGTACTTATTTCTTGACTTTATGGACACTCTGCCTTTAATGTGTTACACCACAAGTACATCTTTGATAAAATAAAAATTATATGCAAAAGAGTAAATGATATATGTTCCAAAGGGCTTTAAATAGATAGTATATGGCATTTGTTAACTGACTTTTGAAAAAATTTTAACTGAAAATCATATTAAACTCATCAGTATCAGTGGCAGCAATATAACTGTTATTCCTCTTTGTGGAAGCGAGGAATTCAGTAATGTCATCTTCCAATGCATCACAGTTGAATTTCTCTGGGATAATCAATGGCATAATTCCCTCCTTCACTCTTTCCATCCTTTTCGTATGATTATCTTCTTTTACATCAAAAAAAAAAAAAAAGGGAGAGGAGAAGGCTCCTTTTTCCAATACAGAAGGATAGCATACAGCTTTTGGTGGATCTGTTGGCCATCACCTTTATGCTTTTGGTGGATCTGTTCATCATCACATATATATTTGTCACATAGAACAACAATTATATAATTGATCAGTGTTTCTGGGTTCTTTCTTTTGAAATACATTCCTTTATTCTGTCACAGGACCCAGGTATTCCATTCAGGACAATTACTAAGGAATTTTCTGAAAACCTCTTTCTACTGCTCTTTGGTAAAATAACTGCCTATAAAATTTGGGAGTCACAAGCTTTTCTCTGCAGGACCCTTTATAGTTTGTTCTGTTATGTTCCAGTCTTTGCTTGTTTATACATTTATTTTTCATTAATTTTGAAATTCTGGTTCATTGAGATATAATTTGTATGCTGCAGAACCCATATTTTTAATATACATAATTAGATAAGTTTTGATAGAGTTTTCCAGGTGGCACAGTGGTAAAGAATCTGCCTGCCAATACAGGAGACTCAGGAGATGCAGGTTTGATCCCTGGATCAGGAAGATCCCCTGGAGAAGGAAATGGCAACCAGCTCCAGTATTTTTGCCTGGAAAATTCCATGGACAGAGGAGCTTGGCAGGCTACAGTTCATGGAGTCACAGAGAGTTAGACACGACTGAGCACAAGTTTTGATAAATGTAAGTTTTGATAAATTCCTGCCTCTAAAGTTGGAGAGATGGACAGGTAAATACAGAGGACCGAAACCTACTGCAGCAGGAGCCCAGGAACAGAAACCTCTGTGGGAACCAGCACTGAACTGTGGCTGACAAATTGCTGCAGGCTCAGTGTGGACAAGTCTAGAGTTAATAACCCCAGGTGAATCCAGTCATTAGGGAAGCCCCACACTTGTGGTGCTTCACCCCCTTGAATGATTGGAGAAGAATCCTCCTTCTTTCAGTAGGTGGAGGGGGAAGAGTAACCATTTTGAAGTGTAGCAGAGTATTCTGTTCTTCTCAACCAAGCCTGCCTTAAGATTTTACTGTAGCCTAAAGTACTGCGATTTTTCCAGAGCCGAATTGACCTGGAGGAAGGGAAATGCCAAACTCCAGTTTGGCTTAAGCCTTCCATGTGGGAAAAGGGACATACCCAATTCCAGCCCATTTCCAGTATTCTGGGAGGTGGATCATAGAGGATCCTGCTGTGATTTATGTCAGAGAGTGTTTTGTCTATGTTCTCCTCTAGGAGTTGTATAGTTTCTGGTCTTACGTTTAGATCTTTAATCCATTTTGAGTTTATTTTTGTGTGCAGTGTTAGAAAGTGATCTAGTTTCATTCTTTTATAAGTGGTTGACCAGTTTTCCCAGCACCACTTGTTAAACAGATTGTCTTTACTCCATTGTATATTCTTGCCTCCTTTGTCAAAGATAAGCTGTCCATATGTGTGTGGATTTATCTCTGGGCTTTCTATTTTGTTCCATTGATCTATATTTCTGTCTTTGTGCCAATACCATACTGTCTTGATGATTGTGGCTTTGTAGTAGAGCCTGAAGTCAGGCAAGTTGATTCTTCCAGTTCCATTCTTCTTTCTCAAGATTGCTTTGGCTATTCGAGGTTTTTTTGTATTTCCATACAAATCTTGAAATTATTTGTTCTAGTTCTGTGAAAAATATGGCTGGTAGCTTGATAGGGATTGCACTGAATTTGTAAATGGCTTTTGGTACTATACTCATTTTCACTATATTGATTCTTCCGATCCATGAACATGGCATATTTCTCCATCTATTAGTGTCCTCTTTGATTTCTTTCATCAGTGTTTTATAGTTTTCTATATATAGGTCTTTAGTTTCTTTAGGTAGATATATTCCTAAGTATTTTATTCTTTTCATTGCAATGGTGAATGGAATTGTTTCCTTAATTTCTTTTTCTACTTTCTCATTATTAGTGTATAGGAATGCAAGGGATTTCTGTGTGTTGATTTTATATCCTGCAACTTTACTATATTCATTGATTAGATCTAGGAATTTTCTGGTGGAGTCTTTAGGGTTTTCTATGTAGAGGATCATGTCATCTGCAAACAGTGAAAGTTTTACTTCTTCTTTTCCAATTTGGATTCCTTTTATTTCTTTTTCTGCTCTGATTGCTGTGGCCAAAACTTCCAGAACTATGTTGAATAGTAGCGATGAAAGTGGGCACCCTTGTCTTGTTCCTGACTTCAGGGTAAATGCTTTCAGTTTTTCACCATTGAGGATAATGTTTGCTGTGGGTTTGTCATAGATAGCTTTTATTATGTTGAGGTATGTTCCTTCTATTCCTGCTTTCTGGAGAGTTTTTATCATAAATGGATGTTGAATTTTGTCAAAGGCCTTCTCTGCATCTATTGAGATAATCATATGGTTTTTATTTTTCAATTTGTTGATGTGGTGAATTACATTGATTGATTTGCGGATATTGAAGAATCCTTGCATCCCTGGGATAAAGCCCACTTGGTCATGATGTATGATCTTTTTAATGTGTTGTTGGATTCTGTTTGCTAGAATTTTGTTGAGGATTTTTGCATCTATGTTCATCAGTGATATTGGCCTGTAGTTTTCTTTTTTTGTAGTATCTTTGTCAGGTTTTGGTATTAGGGTGATGGTGGCCTCATAGAATGAGTTTGGAAGTTTACCTTCCTCTGCAATTTTCTGGAAGAGTTTGAGTAGGATAGGTGTTAGCTCTTCTTGAAATTCCAGCCCAGTCCATTCTTTCCATTCTGTTCCACCTAAGGTGGGGATGGGACTCAGAAGCACTTGTGAAGTTTACCGTCTAGAGATGCAGGGTCACCAAAATACGGAACTAATCACTGGACTGTAGAGTTTCCCTACCCTCATGTATTAATACCATATTACTAAAGGTCTGTTTGCCATACTTCCTTTTACCTCTTACATATCTGGCTACCAAGAAAAAAAATTACAAGGCATACTGAAAAGCGGAAAACACAGTTTGAAGAGAAATATCAAGCACTGGAACCAGACCTAGCTATGACAAGGATATTGGAATTATCAGACTGGGAATTTAAAACAACTATGAGTAGCATGCTAAAGGTGCTAACGTATAAAGTGGACTGCAAGCAAGAACAGATGCACAATGTAAGCAGAGAGATGGAAATTCCAAGAAAGAACCAAGAAGAAATGCTGGTGATTAAAAGCACTCTAACAGAAATGAAGAATGCCCTTGGTGGGCTTATAAGTAGATTGGACACGACTGAGGAAAGAATCTCTGAGTTAAGGATACATCAATAGAAGCTTTCAAAATGGAAAAGCAGAGAGAAAAAAGACTGAAAACCCCCCAGAATATCCAAGAACTTTGGGACAACTACTAGAGGTATAACTAATGTGTAATGGATATACTAGAGAAGAAAGAATGGACTGTAACTAAGAATGTCCCCAGATTAATATCAGACACTAAACCACATATCCAGGAAGCTCAAAGAGCACCAAGCATGATAAATGCCGAAAAACTACACTGATGCATAGTACATTTAAGTTGCTGAAAATCAAAGATAATGACAAAATATTGAAAGATACCAGTGGATAAGAACACCTTGCCTATGGAGGAAGAAAGATCAGAATTACACCTGACTTCTCCTCAGGAACTGTTATGGACTGAACTGTGTCTCCCCCCAGATTCCTACTTTTAAAACCTTAGCCCCCTATGTGATGATATTTGGAGATGGGGTCCTGGGAAGTAGGTTTAGATAAGGTCACGAGTGTTGGGTCCTCATCATGGGATTAGTGCTCTTATATGAAAAGTGGATGGATAAAGGAAAAGGATTTTAAAAAATCTCTTACATCATGGTTTTTCTTTTACTCCTAGCATTTCAGTTTGACTCCTATATATAGTTTCTGTCTCTTTTTTGAAATTACCCATCTGTTTATGAATGTTGTCCATCAATTCCTTGATCTTTTAACACAAATTACAGTTATTTTGAAGTTAAGGGTCTGTAAGATTCTTGGCTTTTTCTTGTCAGACTGTGGACTATACTCTTGTGGACTTTTACATCCGATATGGAAGTATCATTCAGCAGTATTTAGTTTTGTGGAGAACAAGAATAAGACCAACTTTAATTTTTCCAGAATTTTTGTATGTCTTTCTTATCTTCTAAGGTTAGAAAAAAGTAATGGACTATGACCAGACTTGGATCTCTTTCTCTTTCTGGAATGCTATGAACACCTATCATTCTGAAGACTTACAAATAGGTTAAGTTTCTCCCTCTTATTTCTTGATTAATGATGTTATTGCTTGTGTCTACATGACCTCTTTTCTGTTTTTAATATAATTTTGTTTTTGTTTGTCTTTCATGCCTCTTATTCTTTTTTTTTTCATGATCTTTCTGTGTTTTTAAGTGGTCCTTTGTGTTCTGGTGTGGTTTCTAGAGTTTCTCATTCATAATAACAACACATATTTGTTGAGAAATTATGATAAACCAGCAACTTTCCATTTGGTAACAACCTGCCAGAACTAAACCATAAGTCACCGTTACCCCAGACTCACAGGTCTCATTGCGCCCATACCTGACCACATACTGCATTTGTATCACCTGTCTTCTCAGTTGGATGTTTGTTTTGTGCTCTATAGAAAGTGAGCTAGCTTCTGTCAGAAATACTTAAGGCTCCTTGAGCAAATGTATCTAGAGGTCTTAGGTTTAAAATACAAGAAGAGAAGAAAGCAAAACAAAGAATGTTACAGCAATATAACCAGCTCAGATGTCTCTTTCCCCTAGAAAAATATGTTATTGATAGAGTTTTTGATAGTTCTGTCAGGAAGCTTCATCCCAAGGAGCAGATATGAATAGGATGCTTAGGGTAGTGGTTGTCTTTGCTTCATTTTCTTTGCTCAAGTATCCCAACCCGTGAACTGACCAAATAAAACCTACTGCCTCCAGTACAGCAGAGCTGTCCAGGTGCTTGCCAGCCCACAGACGAAAGAGTCCAAGCACTGTGTTGTCTGCCAACCACATGGCCTGCTTCAGCTCCAGCCCTCTCTGGTTTAGTTGATATCAGCAAGGATTTAGTGAGATCTTTTCTTGCTTACTTCCTCAGTTCACTATCGTGTCTCTCTCAAACAGAGAGTGGTAATTTGGATCATGTGTTAGATGTCAAAGTTTTCTTTCAGACTAGTCTCATCTGTAAGATAAGATCTGGCATAAATTCCTTATGCACAAGTACTTTCTCTAGTTCCCAGTATAGATATACGTTTCTATCTTTTTGAATATTTATTGGATATTTAGTGGAGAGGAAAAGCTAGTTTCTTGTGTTCCTTTTTTTAAAAAAAAATGTTTATTGGAGTATATAATGTTGTGTTAGTTTCAGCATACAGCAACGTGAATCAGTTATACATATACATATATCCACTCTTTTTAAGACTCTTTTCCCATATAGGTCATTTCAGAGTACTGAGTCAAGTTCTCTCTGCTATGTAGTAGGTCCTGGTTGATTATTTTATGTTCAATAGTGTTCCCTGTGCTCCTAAGGCCATATTTACTAGCACCTCACACTTCATCTTTCTTTTCAACTATGAGCCACAAGTAGTATCTGATGGAAATATTCTTGTCCTTGGTTGATGGAAATGGGAACATGCAAGCTCTTTGGAACTGAGGCAGAAGCTGAAAGAATCATATTCACTGGTATTCAAAATTTATTTGTTTAGACATGACTTTGCCAGGTGCTACAGAGATATGAAAGGAGAAAAAGTCAAATCTTTCTCCTGGGGAATTTAACATTCATCAAAGATGAGGATGTGCTGTAGATGATCAGAAAAGAGAAAACTTGTCAGAGGAGGTGGCTGTTCAGTGCAACCTTCGAATCTTTTGCCACTGGACCGAGAACCTTCCCATGGGCTAAGTCAAGCATATGAAATGGTTTCATCAGAGTTAGGGATGAATGACCACAGCAGGTGAGGGTATTAACCTACTGATGGTGAAGGGCAGGGATGACTGGATATCTCAGCAGAATGCATCAGAGTTATGGATTACCTTTTAGGCAAGGCTAAAAATGTATGTTTTTTGCCCAGTGAGTATGATGAGCATCTCACTAATACTGGTTACCTGAAAGGAACTTATAGCAAAAAGAGGTCATCAGCTCTAAGGTGCTGAGTGCCATAGATAAGCTGATGGCCTCAGCTGTGAAGGAAACAAGATATTAAAAAGTTCAATGAATTGACTTCCCAAGTCACTCCATGAGTGGTCAGACCGAAAACCTCACTTCCAGATTCTCTGTCAGTGTGTCACTATTAAATCATACCTGCTTACTCCAAACCTTTGACTTATGATGAATGTTCGTCTCATGCATCATGTTTTTGATCAGGTAAGCCTCATTTAAGAGTGAAAAATAATTTATTGGTAATAGTATCATGGTTGAATCTATGGAAGACAGAATATTCTTCCAAACTCAGGATGCTTTCCACAACGGAACAACTCATTGGATTTCTTAGATTAATTTCTAAAGGAGAAGGTGTATGCTCTGAAAAACCCATTTTATTTGACAAGTGTTTTTTGTTTATTTGTTTTATTTTTGGCCCTTCCACTCAGCTTGGAGAGATCTTAGTTCCCTGACTGGGGATTGAACCCAAGGCCCTGCAATGAATGTGCCAAGTCTTAATCACTGGACCTCCAAGGAATTTCCTTGACAAGTGTTCAAGGTTCATTACTACCAGTTCAAATATCATCAAAATTAAAGTACACTCCTGGGATTATGAAATAACTTTTTCTTGCAAAGTTCTTAGAAGGTTTTGGAAACTATTGAAGAAACTGGAATTCAAAAAGATAGAACTCTTTGGGGACTTTTACCTAGCTGTGGGACATTCCCTCACCTCCCCAAGTCCAGTTCCTGCCTCATATCAGAAATTGCTAATTGATGACAGCATTTTTGCTCACTAATGTCAGCAGGGCTCTGAGATGCCCAGACCATATTACAGGCAGCCAGTACCAAGTGATCAGAGCCAGTCCAAGAGATAAAATCTATTTACCATCCTGTGCTGAGACTTTTATTTCTGTGTTCCTTTCTGTTTATGGCATGCCAACAGCTTAAGTCACTGTTGGATCAGAGTAAATAGATTCCACTTTGAAAGCGCACTGCCAACTCTGTTATGGGACTGAACACTTCAAAGACTCTGGGGTTTACTTACATGTTGAAACAGGCTTTTTACCAGGTGAAACTGGGGTTCTTTGAAAGATTTATTTAGTCTCAGAGAGGTATTGACTTTCTTGCTCAGCATAGAACAAGCACGCCTTGTGATAAACAGCATGATCTGTTGTTAGAGAATCTTAATGTTCTATCTCAGTTTTGAAACACCTTTTAGTTAAAAATAGAGCAATTTGCATTTCTCCCTTCTCATTTGTGAGTCCTGAGTATTCTAATGGTCTCAGATAGACTCCTCACTTTAAAAAAATAGCACCTATTAAATGCTGTGAATTGAGTGAATACGTTGAACAAATTGGCAAGGGAATCCTTAGGAAAAAAGAAAAAGCTCACCCACATTCAACCTAACATACCCAGAGCTATAATTCCACTTCTTGTTTAATGATGCTTTTGTTTATGACTTTTATGCTTACACTTTGCACTACTGGAATTGATTTTTTTCCCCTTTTATCTCTGCTGTGCAGTGATAGATTGAAGGGCCCTTGTGAGCAATTTCAGCATGTCAGCTGCCTTGCCAAGGATGTGTTTCTCTATATAGATCTTGATATGTATTTATATCCGTGATCTTTATTATTCTCACTTGATTGAAGCAGATTGAGGGACTGGGGTTTAATATTGTTCTCTGGAATATTAATTAGAGGAAGAAATTTTATTCCTCTTTTAATTTCATATGCTTTTTGACTCATCCAAGATGGTAGCAAGTAACATGTAAATGGACTCCCTCATTGACTTAACTATTTGACAGTGATATACAGAATCAACCAGAATATTTGCTGCCTGGAGAAATGGCTCAGTAGTTAATTAGCTGGGCTTTCTATGTGTCTGGAAAAACCATGATTTCTATTTTTTATTACCCCTTACAAAGAGATTCTATTTTATTGATGGCAGGGGCATCCAGAGGTGGAGGTACATTATTATAATTTAATGTTTCCCAAGCATCATTAACAACCGCTGTGGGAGACTTTGCTCACATTCTTCCAGGTACTACAGGGTTGCAGCTAAAACAATGGCTTTCCCCTGCATTCAGATCTTTAACATAAATATAAAACAAACTCATAGAATAGTTTTAGTTCTGAAATAGACTTTATACATCCCCTATCCCAGCCCCTTCATGTTATTATGTATTTATTTTTATTTTATTTATTTATTATTTATTTATTTATTTTACTTTACAATGCTGTATTGGTTTTGCCATACATTGACATGAATCTGTCATGGGTGTACATGAGTTCCCAATCCTGAACCCCCCCTCCCACCACCCTCCCCATATCATCTCTCTGGGTCATCCCAGTGCACCATTTTATTATTTAAAGTGAGGAAATAGAAATCCATAGAGTGACAAAGAGACTTAACATTACAGTTCCCAAATCTTATGTCTTTTCAAAATCTCACTTCCATGCCCTTCTCCCTAGCACATTTGAAGTATACATATATTTTTCTAGTCAAAAGAACCATTCGCAGGCATATAAGATACCTTGTAGATCCATGGTACTTTAATTTTCAGAATAATTTCCCAAGTGTTTTCTCATTTGTCCTTTTTTTTTAATAACTCCATGTAATACATAAGGAAGGTAATAGCATTTCTATATTCCAGTGGTGAATGTGAACGCAGAGTGCTGAAGCTTTTGCCTAAGGGCACATGGCTAATTCACATTGTTTTTTTCCAACTGTACAATAGATTAGTAATAACTACTTCATATGAATGCTGTCAGAAGTGAATGAAATTAAATTGATAATGTATATAAAGTGCCTAGCTCAGGGATTTTCATTAAATGCTGTGGTGGGCAGGATTCTGAGATTGCCCCAAGACTCCTGCCCCCTGGTGTGCCCACACTGTATCATTTCTGCCCTCTGAATGTGGGTGATCCAGGAGTACGATGAGGTGTCACTCTGTGATTAGTTAACGGCATCTGGCAGAGGTGGAGGGATTTTGAGATGTAACCAAAATCCCTGATCAGTTAACTTGAAGTCAGTCAGAAGAGAGATTATCTGGATGGGTCTGACCCAGTCAGACACGCCCTTTAAGAGAAGATTTAGAGGTCAGAGACAGAAGGAAGAGCAGAGACCCTCCCCCGGGCCAGGAAGAAGTCAACAGTGTTGCAAATGGCCCATGGCGAGGACTGCGTGTCGCGAGGATGGCCTGTCAGATCTCGGGCAGATCCCAGCAAAAGCCAGCAAGAAAATTCAGTCCTACAGCTGCAAGGAAACTGAATTCTGTCAGCCAGAATTGAGCTTGGAAGAAGACCCAAGTCTCAGTAAAACTGCTGCCTTGGGTGACACTGCAGTCTCGTGGATTTCAGCCTGATGGGACCTGAGCAGAGGAACCAGTCACGCCATGCCCTGATGCCTCAGGCAGTACCCCGCAAGATCATACATTGTGCTGTTTAAGCCACTGTTTGTGGGGATTTGTTGCACTGCAGTAGAAAACCAACACAAATGGAAACTATTATTATTAGCATAATTAGTTGATGGTGATGATGTCGATGAACATAATGGTGATGCTGTTAATAGTAATACGTCTGAAAACAAATTCCAAGTTGTAATTCACTTTTATTACTCTAGACTTCAGATTATATTTTATGGGTAGATCCATGTCACTCCTAGCTGCGATGGAGCAGGAATTACAAGTCTTTTAGCTGTCTAGACAGCTAGTAAGGTTGGGCAGAAGGGCAGATGAATATTAGATGAGCAGCAAGTACTTTCTGTCACATTCGCCTCCTAGAAAGTTGAACAAGTATAATTGATCTCTTGGTTTTCCCTGGTGACTCAGCAGTAAAGAATCTGCCAGCAATGCAGGAGACATGGGTTCGATCCCTGAGTTATAGGGAAGATTCCTTGGAGAAGGGAGAGGCAGCCCGCTCCAGTATTGCCTGAAAAATGCCGTGGACAGAGGAGCCGGGTAGGCGCCAGTCCATGGGGTCTCAAGAGAGTCGGACATGACTTTGTGATTAAACAGCAGCAACACATTGGTCTCCAAACCCAGTCACCATTGGTTGGATCCTTAAACTAATGTTGGATGCCCCTGACAGTGGCAGTGGACACTGATATGGGGGGACAAAAACAGGAGGAAGAATGATAGCTCAGTTGTTCAAAATGGACATGCAGTTGCTGAGTAAAGTAAGATCTGGAGTCAGATTTAGATAGGATGTAGAGTTTAAAAGGATCAAATCCAGGACGTGTAGTGAAATCAGCATTGGTAGGATTTGGTGGCCGTCCAGTTTGTAGAGTGGTGGATAGGGAGAGGGGAAGGTGGGTGGAAAAGAATTCCAGGCTTGCGCTATGAGCAGTGGTGGTCCCAGTGGAGATGGAAAACTATGCTAGTCCTGGCCGTGCCAGTGGGAGTCTATCTCCCTTCCAGAATTCTGTGGGCAATATTGTCCTTTTGGTGTTCATGTCGATTCTTATCTATTCTGAATATAATTAGTTCTGTGGGAAATAAAGATATTCCCACAATAAGTAGTACAGTAGAAGCCTCTGTTTCCTCATGTTTAAAATGTGATCCCTGGTTTAAAGATAGGCTATAGTCTGGACGTGACAGTGTATGTCATGAGGCTAGTCCTTGCTTGGTATATCGGTTCTATTTCGCTGATGTTGTTCGTAAGTACTTTTCTTCACCCCTAGTTTGACCATGAGCTCCTAAAGGTCATGACTATGGTTCATATATGTTTCTTTTCATATTCTGTAAAAAGTCCACTGTTGCCTAAAAGATACTCTATAAACTTTTGGATTGAATAAATGCAGATGACAGAGATGAGGGCTATGAGAAGGAAGGTAAATAGCAGTATTTTCCAGAAAGTTTGTGTGTATGTGTGTTTGTGTGCTTATTTATCTATATTTATCTATGTTGGGTGGTTTTGTTTGTTTGTTTAGTCACTAAGTCGTGTCTGACTCTTTGGAACTTCATGGACTGTAGCCCACCAGGCTTCTCTCCTTGGGATTTTCCAGGCAAGAATACTGGAGTGGATTGCCATTTCCTTCTCCAGGGGATCTTCCCAACCCAGGGATCAAACCCACATCTCCCGCATCTCCTGCACTGGCAGGTGGATTCTTTACCACTGAGCCACCAGTCAGTATTTTCCAGAAAGTCTGTGTGTGTGTACTTATTTATCTATGTTGGGTAGTACCTGTCAGTCTTTCTTGCTAGCGAATGAGCTCATTTTCCTCCAGTACCTATTCTTAAAGGTCAAACTGGCTTTTTTTGACCACAGCGTGTAGCTTGTGGGATCTTATTTTCCCAAGTGATTGAAGCCAGGCCCCCTGCAGTGGAAACACTGATTCCTAACCATTAGACTAGCAGGAAAGTCTCATTAAAATAGTCTTGAATTATAAACATATGCTGTTTTTTCACAAAAATGAAAAAAGGTATGAAATAAGGAAAACCTTCTTCAAGGAGACAGTGAAGTCTTACTCATAGTATTTGTTAATGTGATCATTTATTTACTTACTGAAAACATATTGACTGGCTGTTATGAACTAAGCTCATTGTTAGGCCCTGGGGCTGCCCCCTGGGTGTTCTGGGACCATGGGGGATATCAACAGGGCTGCTGTGGGATGAGCTTTGTGGGATGTGCTGGGGGGGCTTTGGAGGTGACCAGTGTACACTCAGAAGTACCCGCTAGTCGCATGGTGACCCATGGCCGTGAGGTATTAACAGAATTTGATCTTTCTGGAACCTCAGGGGCACAGAGTTTCTTTTACTTCAATATAAGATTCATGTCAAAATAGTCCTAGAAATAGGACTTATATCAAAGTGATATGATCTAGGTCTTATTTTAGGATATATGAAAACCTGGATTCAGAAATGCCCTGATGTTTAATGGGCTAACAAAAATCTATTGCTTTTCCCTTAAAATGAGTGTGTGAATCTGATATGAAGGGCATAGCAAAATGAAATCTGGTCCATTTGCTTCTCTTTATGACCAAACTCTGTTTGCCCTGTAAATTCCATCATAGAGATGTCTCAGATTTTGCAGAAAAAAATGCTGAAACTAGGATTCTCTTTAGAGAGGTACTTTCATACAAAGCTGAACTTCCTTGTGCGTGTTCATCAAAAGAATTCCCAAATGCATATGAAATCTACCACAGAATTGTAGGACTATTAGACAGTTTTATTTCTACCTCATAAAAATATTTCAAAACCTGTGGGAGTTTTATGAAGCCAGCACTCATCAATCCATATCATTCCCAGTTCAGGGGCCCATGAGACTCCTCTCAAAGCAAATTAGGGACATTGATTTTTGAAGCAAACTGTCACATAATATACACTTCATATCAGTGCATAATAGGTTTTAAATCTTATCTCTGTCCCTCAAAATATATGTATTTGTGTGTATATATGTGTGTGTGTATGTGTGTGTATTTGTGTGTCTCTGTATATTTGTGTATATATGTGTGTGAGTAAAATAAATTTTATATACTTACGTAATATTCAAGACAAACATGTACATTTAAAATATGAAACTTTATTTTAAATGTCAGGTGTTCTACTATATTTTTAAAAGTCCATTAAAAATGTCAGTCAGCATCTCCTCTCTTCCTTTCCACTTCTCTTTGCAGAAATAAGACTATTTGAGCAATAAACTAAACTTTTCAGATAAAATACCCAGTGCATTTGATCATTTTCTTGCAAAATCCTTCTTCAGATCTGTGGTTCTGATCTTCCTCAAGTGTCAATGTTTTCTCCTCTGTCCCAAAATTAAAATTAAAATGTCCTGGGACTTCCCTAGTGATCCAGTGGTTAAGACTCCCTGCTTCTACTGCAGGAGACAGGGGTTCAATCTCTAGTTTGGGAAACTGAGATCCCACATGCTGCACAGTGTGGCCAAATAAATAATTTATTTATTAAAATACATTAAAAAAATTAAGAAATATAAACATCCTCAAATGCATTTTTTTTTTTTACTATATTTCTGAACTTGACGGGCTCAACTCCTGCTAGAAGTCTGGCTCCTTAGCTGCTCCTGAGTCTGTGGAAAGCCCCATCCATCCCACAGTTAGTCTTTTACAGGGTTCCCACCCGTGCAGGGCAGACCTGCCCAAAGAGCCTGGACAGGGAGGCAAGCCCAGGCCCTGGAGGGAGTAGTAGGTGCAGTGACTCGGGACTGATCAGCCTGGAGGGGGACTGTCAGAGTAAGGAGAAAGGAATGGAAGAAATGGGCAAAGCCATTTTATCTTTCTGTGTCCCCTCCACCACAAATCTCAGTTTTGTAAAATGATCCTGAATAGTTGCTTCTTGTTCTCAGTTTGTTTATTTAGTTGTGTGTGTGTTAAATTGCAGAGCTGTAAAAGCAGTGAAAGCATAAGAAGAGACATTTCCAGCAGTTTCTTCTTCCTTCTTTCTCAGGCAAGCTTGTCTCTTAACTCTCCGTGGAAAATATCTGTGTTTTAAAATAATTGGGAAAAGGAAATGCTAATGTTTCCCTAATTGTACTTTATTGAGTCATCAACGTCAGGAAGTTTTTCCTTAAATTACATCCAGAATTCCCTTGCTGATGTCAAAGATTATTTCCTTTAGTTTTATCTTCAGAGTCAGTGGCACCCAGCTGTCTCTCTTCCCAGTGCAGAAAGTTTGGGGTTGATAAACCAGAAAGGTTATTTCCCTTCAGTGTATTTTCTGCATGCTTAATTCTTCCTGTGAACTTCATATATGTTTGAGAGTGGTACCTTTTAAAATCTTTTTTAAGTTTTTAATTTTAAACTTCTTATTTTATATTGGAGTATAACAACTTTTGTGATAGCTTCATTTGGACAGCAAAGGAGCTCAGCCATACATATATATGTATCCATTCTCCCCTAGACTCCCTTCCCATCTTCGCTGCCACATAACACTGAGCAGTTTCCTGTGCTATACAGTAGGTCCTTCTTGGTTATCCATGTTAAATATAGCAATGTGTGCATGTCAGTCCCAGACTCCCAATCTATCCCTTTCCCCATCCTTCCCCCCTGCTAACCATAAATTCATTCTCTAAGTCTGTGAGTTAGAGTGGTACCTTTAGAATTAACCTAGAAGTATACATTCTGTAGCATACCCAGGCCATACTTGAGTGCAGGTTCATATAGCCTTGAAGAATTACACCCTTGCATGACTTGAAATATGCTCTTCTCAAGTTCATTCCTTTGCAACCAAGCTCTTTAGTCAGGCCTCTAGAAATCCGCCTCTGAGCCCCTCACAAATAACTTCTTCCTTTGGGCTATCACCCTACCACGTGTTATAACAAACCCTAAAACAGGCAGTTATCTAAAAAGATGTCCAACACTATTGAATGGCAGAGATACAATAATGAAACAACCTCTAAAGCTGGGAACTTCTATCAATTATAGTGATACCCAGCCTTTTGAAATGGGAAGTTATGAGATGTCCACACACTTTGCACAGTTGGCTGTAGAAGTGTTTAGGGTGGTGTAAGATATAGTACACTGAAGTGGGGGCTTGGTCCTGATCTTGCCACTTTGAGTGAGTCTCTTCCATTCTCTCTATTTTATTATTTGATTTATAATTTGAAGGGATGATATTCTAAGTTAAGAAGACATCTTCCAAATTGAAAATAATCTTTCCTGAAGACGGCATGGTTTTGCAAACGTTGGTATTCTAAACATGAAAAAATAACTTGTATATATCCAAATAGTCTTTCTAGCCATGATTTCCTGAGAAAATTGCCTCCTATTTTGCATATTATATAACTGCATCTGTTGAAAAAATGAACAAGGCAAAGAACTTGGAGCTTGAGGGTGTTGCCAGTAGAAAGCCTAGGGAGATCCAGGTGGTCTGCCTTTTTGGAGTCTGCCCAAGCTCAGGGGAGCCCAGGTTCTTTCTGGGAAGAGTTGTGTGAGGATCTGAGGTTGGCATGGAAAATACACACAGCCACACCTGGAATTTGAACTACTTGCCAGCCTTCACCTCACCCTGCTTCTTGGAAGAATAAGTGTGCCACTCTAGCGTCATCTCATTTTTACATTGTTAAAGGAAATACTGTCCCTTCTGTCCTGTCCCTGTGGCCACAGAGCTGTTCATTCATCTAACAAATGATCCTATCTTTTATGTCTCCTGCATTGGCAGGTGGGTTCTTTGCCCACCAGGTTCCTCTGTTCATGGAATTCTCCAGGCAAGAATACTGGAGTGGGTTGCCATTCCCTTCTCCAGGGGATCTCCCTGACCCAGGGATCGAACCCAGGTCTCCTGCATTGCAGGCAGATTCTTTACCATCTGAGCCACCAGGGAAACAGTCTTTATCACTAGCATCACCCAAAAAGGAAACAGGCTTAAAAGTTTGCCCAGTATTTTTGTGCTAATAATCAGCAGAGTTGGGAGGGAACCGGCAGTCCTGCACCAGAGCCCATGCTTTTAACTACTGCTCTGCGCTGGGAAAAACCAACCTTCTGTGTTCTTGTAGATACCTAAATAAAATGATCTGGGCGGTTTCCTTCTTAGGTCTGCATTGCAGAGTAAGGGAGAAATGGTTATTCAAATCTAGGGCATTGGTACCATACATATTTATTAAGGGCCTTTCAGGGCCTGGGCCCTGCACAGAGTGTTCAGAAAACACTGGGGTAAAACATGAGTCTCTGCTGTCAATAGGCTCAACCCAGTGGAGGGATCACAGATTAATCAAATGATCTTTATACAGACCTGTAGTGACAAGCTGAGATAAATGCTAAGAAGTAGAGGGAGGGCAGTGTCCCTCCCCTCTAACTCCACTGTTTCACGTTAGATATTTTTACCTCCTGTTCTCTTGCCTACTAACTGCTAGTTTAGCAGGTAAAGAAGGAGAGTCCCTCAGTACTAGGAGCTGTCCTTTCACGTTTGCACTGCCGAGATTTAATTAAGTAGAGAGTAAATGAGAGAAGAATTAGATTAGGGTATTGGGTGAATAAAAGTAGGTAAACTTAATTATTTAAGTATATTTAGTTTCACTTTAATTTATTGTCTGCAAAGACCATCCATCATGGGTGCCCTTTCTTTTCCAATTAATAAAAAACTAACATTAGCATACTACTTTGCACCATGGAAGGCCATTTCAAATATCATTAAGGCATTGCAGCAATATTTCAGGAAGGGTGTCATTGTCATTCTGCTTTTTACAGAAGCAGAAGCTGAACCACGAAGTCCCTTCCACAGAATCATTCATTTCAGGAAGTGATGAGCCTGGAATCCACTTCTGCTGACATATATTCCCCTGACTTGTTTCTCCTTGTTCCTTTGGGGGACCATTATTTTCATGGTCATGGTTACTAAATCCTTCTCATGGTGATTTTTTCTGTTTTGCATTCTTAATGGGCTGCATTTGAAAGGAAGCCCTCTACCTTCACGAAATTAAACACACAAAGAGGCAAGCACGGAGAAATCAGAGGGAGGAAATAGCGTTTAGCAGGTTTCTGTCTTTTGGAAAACTTTTTGTCCATGTTTTTGTAACAACCAAGTATGGGATGAAAGAGGAGAAGGTTCAGATGGGTGTCCAGAGCAGGGAGAGGAAGAGTATAGATAAGGATGGCAGGGGTCACCTCCATGCACCCCCAGTACCCCCAGAGCCCAGCTTGGGCCTCCCAGAAGCCACTGCAGGGGAAGGATGGTATTCTCCGCATTTCTTCTGTGTGAGGCTCCACTTAAATGCCACTCTCTGGACTCATTGGAACCTCTGCTTCTTGCCCAGCGAGCACCCAGCACCAGGCACTTCCCTGTGCGTTGCCTGTCACTCCTCATCACAATCACTTGTATTCTTCCCTACCTCGACATCTGTGCTGTTCTCCGCAGAGTTGTGCTCCTTGGTGCCTGGCACCTGGGAGGTGGCCAATAAATGTTGGGCGAATGAACTTTCAAGAAAGACTAAAACTCCCAAGTTCCAGAATAAATTGCCTGTCACTGAGGGTGTGGTTGGAATGAAAGAAATTAGTTTTAAGTTCATGAGATATCTTTGCTCCGATAGTCTATCATTTCTGTGGCATTTTACTGCCTGGCCCACATTCGATCTAAGCTACCTATTTTCTTCACCTTCTTTTCTTTCTTTCTTTTTGTTTTAATCTGTACAGTGTTTTATATATCTTTATTATTGAAATCCTTTCTGCCAAGGTGATATTGAAGCTGGTGAACTGCACAAGAATATTTCTTTTCTTTTTTAATTGGAGGATATTTGCTTTACAGTATTGTGCTACTTTCTGCTGAACAACAATTGTGAATCAGCTGTAAATATACATATATCCCCTTCTTCTTGAGCCTCCCTCCCACTCACGCCCAGCCCCATCTTCTTTCCTTGTTGAAACATTTTTTACACAAGGGTCATAGAAGAGGGATGAATGTAATCATGAAAACTGTAATTGTGTAGTCATTCTCTCAAGGATGGGTTGATGTGGTAACATTGGTGCCAAGTACAGGTCAGTTCAGTTCAGTTCAGTCACTCAGTCATGTCCGACTCTTTGCAACCCCATGAACTGCAGCACGCCAGGCCTCCCTGTCCATCACCGACTCCCGGAGTTCACTCAGACTCACGTCCATCGAGTCAGTGATGCCATCCAGCCATCTCATCCTCTGTCGTCCCCTGCTCCTCCTGCCCCCAATCCCTCCCAGCATCAGAGTCTTTTCCAATGAGTCAACTCTTCACATGAGGTGGCCAAAGTACTGGAGTTTCAGCTTCAGCATCATTCCAAGGGAGATGCAAACTGCCCCTCCCCAGGGAATCCTGAGAGGGCAACTCCTACCCATGCCCACAAGTAACAGGACTAAGATATCTTAAAAATTGATGTAGATGTGTATTAAAGATGGTTCTAATGCAAGGGGAGAGCTTCTATTTGTCTGGGAAGTGAGGGAGATTGCACCAAGCAGGTGGGACTTTTTATACTGGACACTGAAGCATGGATAGGAGTTCACCAGGCAGAGGTGAATGAACTTGGTTCATTGTGGAAGAGCTCTCTGGGCAGATGAAATGTTGTACATGAAGGTGGGGTGGTGGGGACAAGAGGCAACACATTTTTATGGTTTTGCTGCTGTGACTCTCCTAAATGTGTAGAAGGAGGCTGAAGAGTTGAGCTTGGGCCAGATCCTAGTTGGGTTATTAGCTTCCTATGAAGTAGATTATTTTGGGAGGCAATAGGAATCTCTGAAAAATACTGATTGAGGGCAATCATGTGACTGATTTGCATTTTATGGAAGGATGTCCACTCTTTTATTACAAGGGGGATGAATCATGGGGTCAGTGGAATGAGGAGTGTTGTGGGGAGGGATGTGGAGACCATCGTTAGATCTTCCCATTATGAAGCAGTTAACAATAGCCCTGGAATGAGGCAGTGGAAAGCTGAGCCAGTTGGATGCAATAAAAGGAAGGGTCCGATTGGAGGTGCATTGCAAGGTGCATCAATGACACATTAGGACCAGCTGACTGTGGATAGAAGGAGAGGAAACAGCCCAGGACAGTCTGGCACAGAGCGCTGGGTACCAGTCACCAAGTAGAGGCTGCACTGAACTTCTCATAACCAACAACTTTAAAAAATGGCCGGGTGTATAGAAAAGTACCCTTGCAGCAACCCTTATGTATGTGTTATTTTCTGAAGAACAGCAAGCTAACACGGTGTTCAGAGATGTAAAGTAACTTAACCAAGGCCACACAGCTTATCCCTGGCAGGACTAGGATTCAAATCCACGTTGGCTCGCCTTGAAGCCTGTGCTGTGAGGAGATGCCCCATGTGACAGAAGCAGTGGCAGGTCAGGAGCCTCCTGCAAGGCTGACAGGGGCACTGGAGGAAAGGAGAGAGTACCCTGGCTTTGCATGGTAACTGAGGTGGGGAACCTTTGCATTTCTATTTTACTTTATTGACAGCTAGTTGGTTTACAATATCATGTTAGTTTCATAAAAATGTCAGCAACCTCAACATCTTTATAGGCAGGGAAGTTTTTGTTCAGTTGCTATGTCGTATCTGACTCTTTGCAGCCCTGTGAACTGCAGCATACCAGGCTTCCCTGTCCTTCACTATTGCCCTGAGTCTGCTCAAACTCATGTCCATTGAGTCAGTGATGTCATCCAACCAGGCAGGGCAGTAGGGACCAATGAAAAAAAAAAACAAACTACAGACCAATATCACTGAAGACCATAGATGCAAAAATCCTTAACAAAATTCTAGCAAACAGAATCCAACAACATATTTAAAAGATCATACATCATGACCAAATGGGCTTTATCCCAGGGATGCAAGGATTCATCAATATTTGCAAATCAATCAATGTGATACACCACATTAACAAATTGAAAGATAAAAACCATATGATTATCTCAATAAATGCAGAGAAAGCCTTTGACAAAATTCAACATCCATTTATGATTAAAAAAAAAAAAGCCTCCATAAAGCAAGCATAGAAGGAACATACCTCAACATAATAAAAGCCATATATGGTAAACCCACAGCAAACATTATCCTCAGTGGTGAAAAATTGAAAGCTTTTCCCCTAAAGTCAGGGGCAAGACAAGGGTGCCCACTCTCACCATTACTATTCAACATAGTTTTGGAAGTTTTAGCCACAGCAATCAGAGAAGACAAAGAAATAAAAGGAACCCATATTGGAAAAGAAGAAGTAAAACTCTCACTGTTTGCAGATGACATGATCCTCTACATAGAAAACCCTAAAGACACCACCAGAAAATTACTAGAGCTAATCAATGAATATAATCAAGTTGCAGGATATACAATTAATACACAGAAATCCCTTGCATTCCTATACACTAACAATGAGAAAACAGAGAAATTAAGGAAACAATTCCATTCACCATTGTAATGCAAAGAATAAAATACTTAGGAATAAATCTACCTAAAGAAACAAAAGACCTATGTATAAAAAACTATAAAACACTTATGAAAGAAATCAAAGATGACACAAATAGATGGAGAAATATACCATGTTCATGGATCGGAAGAATCAATATTGTGAAAATGAGTATACTACCCAAAGCAATCTATAGATTCAATGCAATCCCTATCAACCTACCAGCCACATTTTTCACAGAACTAGAACAAATAACTTCACAATTTGTATGGAAATAAAAAAAACCTCGAATAGCCAAAGCAGTCTTGAGAAAGAAGAATGGAACTGGAGGAGTCGATGTGCCTGACTTCAGGCTCTACTACAAAGCTACAGTCATCAAGATAGTATGGTACTGGCACAAAGACAGACATATAGATCAATGGAACAAAATAGAAAGCCCAGAGATAAATTCATGCACCTATGGACACCTTATCTTTGACAAAGGAGGCAAGAATATACAATGGAGAAAAAACAATCTCTTTAATACGTGGTGCTGAGAAAACTCGTCAACCATTTGTAAAAGAATGAAACTAGGACACACACAAAAATAAACTCAAAATGGATTAAAGATCTAAACATAAGACCAGAAACTATAAAACTTCTAGAGGAAAACATAGGCAAAACACTCTGACATAAATCACAGCAGGATCCTCTATGACCCACCTCCCAGAATAATGGAAATAACAGCAAAAATAAACAAATGGGACCTAATTAATCTTAAAAGCTTTTTCACAATGAAGGAAACTATAAGCAAGGTGAAAAGACAGCCTTCAGAATGGGAGAAAAAAATACCAAATGAAGCAACTAACAAAGAATTAATCTCAAAAATATACAAGCAGCTCCTGCAGCTCAATTCCAGAAAAATAAATGACCCAATCAAAAAATGGGCCAAAGAACTAAACAGACATTTCTCCAAAGAAGACATACAGATGGCTAACAAACACATGAAAAGATTCTCAACATCACTCACTATCAGAGAAATGCAAATCGAAACCACAATGAGGTACCATCTCATGCTGGTCAGAATGGCTGCTATCCAAAAGTCTACAAGCAATAAATGCTGGAGAGGGTGTGGAGAAAAGGGAACTCCCTTACGCTGTTGGTGGGAATGCAAACTAGTATAGCCACTATGGAGAACAGTGTGGAGATTCCTTAAAAAACTGGAAATAGAACTGCCGTACACCCCAGCAATCCCACTGCTGGGCATACACACCAAGGAAACCAGGAACAGACACATGTACCCCAGTGTTCATCGCAGCACTGTTTAAAATAGCCAGGACATGGAAGCAACCTAGATGTCCATCAGCAGATGAATGGATAAGAAAGCTGTGGTACATATACACAAAGGAATATTACTCAGCCATTAAAAAAATGCATTTGAATCAGTTCTAATGAGGTGGATGAAACTGGAGGCTATTATACAGAGCAAAGTAAGTCAGAAAGAAAACACCAATACAGTATATGAATGCATATATATGGAATTTAGAAAGATGGTAATGATGACCCTGTATGTGAGACAGCAAAAGAGACAAAAGAAAAGACTTTTGGACTCTGTGGGAGAAGGCGAGGGCGGGATGATTTGGGAGAATGGCATTGAAACATGTATATTACCATATATGAAATAGATTGTCAGTCCAGGTTCAATGCATGAAACAGGGTGCTCAGCGCGAGTGCACTGGGATGACCCTGAGGGATGGGATGGGGAGGGAGGTGGGAGGGGGGTTCAGGATGGGGAACACATGTACACCCGGTGGCTGATTCATGTCAATGTATGGCAAAAACCACTACAATATTGTAAAGTAATTAGTCTCCAATTAAATAAATTTTAAAAAGAGAGGATATCTGTCCTCCATGTCAGGGATGTGTGTGGACTAAGAGGAGGACTTCGTGGGCATGAAGAGCAGGTCCGCCCAAGAAAGAAGGAAGGACCCCTGTCCCTGGGCGTGGGAAGAGGGGGCTGAGAGGGCACTTTGCTGACTCCAAAGGGAAGAGAAGAGGAAGGCAGAGAATGCTTTTCTAACTGCTCTGGAATTCATTGGCAAAATTGATGGGAAGAATCAGGAAAATAACAGGTGAAGCCTTGGAGCCTTCAGGACCCCAGAGACTCCCTGCGCTAGCCCTGAGAATAGTTATCTGAGAGCTTGGAGGAGACCTTGGTGGAGACTGGACGCCTGGAGGTGCGTCAGCAGCTGGCCTTGCCTCCTGACTGCTCCGCTACAGCTCTGCAGCCCCTGAGAGGCTGTGTGCCTTCAGTTCTTTCCAGATACTGCTCTCCAGGTCCTGGAGAGACAGGACTGGGGCAGGGACAGAAGGAATGCATTTTAATGTCTAGGAGGGAGAAACTTGTCAAAGTGAAACCCCTTTCTGTTCCCGGTATGATGTAAACTCCTTCAGCCCATCTGAGTGGTTACAAGTATAATCTGAGCACACTTGACTCAGTCACTTCTATTTTTGATTTTAAGCAAAATGAACAATTTGTCCTCATCAAATAAGGCACTCGGTGAGTTAAGGGATCAAAATCTTAAGGGAGAAGTCTTGGAGTCCTTTCCTCAGTCCAGCTTTCAGAGGCCATTGGCAGATTCTCTTGATGGAGGTTGAAAAGGCTGAATATACAGAGGTTTCCTTCCTTGTGTAAAAGACATGATCCTTCTATCAGGAAGGAGACCTCGGTCCCGGATCACTGCACCGCTCACAATGGGAACACATATTCCCTGTGTTTCTTCTTTGCCCTGGGTGCAGTGCCTCGGTTATTGGCATCTGGGCTGATATCCAATTAATTGTGAAGTATCTTGCTGTTTTCCTTTTGAGCCGTTCTTCTCTTCACGGAGCCTAAGTCCACTAGTTGATTTGGTTTCTTATGCCACATTGACACATGCACAGGAGACGCGGATTTAATCCCTGGGTCGGGAAGATCCCCTGGAGGAGGACATGGCAACCCACTCTGGTATTCTTGCTTGCAGAATCCCATGGACAGAGGAGCCTGGCCGGCTACAGTCCATAGGGTCACAAAGAATTGGGCATAACTGAAGTGACTGAGCTTGCATGTACTCACTCCCTTTTAAACCATTGATTAAATAAATATTAATAAATACAGTCTTTATAGTTGTTATTAAGTATTGTATTGAATTCAAAAGCAGCAACATGTGCTTAATGTTTCATCTTATAAAAATCCTGTACTTAATTTCAGAAAAGATGAAGTTAATATATTCTTATCAGTCAGTCATTCAGTTCAGTTGCTCAGTCGTGTCCGACTCTTTGTGACCCCATGAATTGCAGCACGCCAGGCCTCCCTGTCCATCACCAACTCCCGGAGTTCACTCAGACTCACGTCCATCGAGTCAGTGATGCCATCCAGCCATCTCATCCTCTGTCATCCCCTTCTCCTCCGGCCCTCAATCCCTCTCAGCATCAGAGTCTTTTCCAATGAGTCAACTGTTCGCATGAGGTGGCCAAAGTACTGGAGTTTCAGCTTTAGCATCATTCCTTCCAAAGAAATCCCAGGGCTGATCTCCATGTACAATTTGTTTGAAATGCCCCCTCAAAATCAATGCTGGCACATTCATGGGCAAGATTTCCAGGAGCCATCAGGTGCTTGCATGTCCACTGGTGGGAATGACCCCAGAGCACCATGTCTATCCAGCTGGACCTTGGGGAGGCTGGCTAAGTATGTTCTGGAATGTGATCCTGCTCTTCCACACCCAGCCGTGGAATGACTTGGCTCTCTGATCTTTTGCTCAGGAACCCTGGAGCACGCAGCACATCCCGGCACTGTTTTCAGCTTTCTGTGGCCTCTTGGTTGCACTTTCCTACCATCTGAGCAGGCAGAGCAGCGACCCTTCTGTGCTCCTGTGAGTAACACACACACACACACACACACACACACACACACACACATACACACACAGAGCTGTCCACTGGCCCTGCAGCCTCACCCTCTCATCCAGTGCTCAGGGTGCTTGAACTCTTTCCCCATTAAACAGCTAGTCCCTGGGTGATGGTGAGAGAAACCCAGGACTAACCAGAAATGAATGAAAACCAGAGGTCAAGTTCAAGGACATACTGAACCTTGGCCCTGGTGCTTTTGGAGAAAAGCTCACAAAGCCAGTGATAGATGTCCTCTTGTACCTAGGCACTGTCTTTGACCCTCCCTTGGGGAGTTGTATGAGAAGCACCAACCTTGACAAGTAGTCCCTCTGGGTCCATGAAGCGGCATCACTGCCTTTATGCCAGAGGGATAAAGTCTACCCTGGGGAGACTAGACTCGCATCTCTGGAAGGAAAGGTTTTGTTTTGTTGCTTTTTGTGCTTAGTATGGCCAGTGCCCTCTGGATTTAAAGTGAAGTCTGTGCCAAAGTTTTAAAATGTGTGTAATAATAACCCTTAGTCACTAGAAAATATATCTTCAAATCTTTCCTTTCTTTGTATCTTTTAAGTGTTTGATAAATATGCACTTTGGACCTGAAAACCCTTCAGGTGATGCCATAGTTCCAGGTACCAGTCAATCAATTCAGTTAGGCATCAACCATCTCATTTGACCACATTTATGGGAGATGCAGAGACCTAGATTCGATCCCTGGGTAGGGAAGATCCCCTGGGGAAGGAAATGGCAAACCCACTCTAGTATTCTTGCCTAGAGAATTCCATGGACAGAAGAGCCTGGTAGGCTACAGTTCATAGAGTCACAAAGACTTGGACATGACGAACAGACTAACACAGGGGAGATACTGACTTAAGTTATAAAAGCAGATATAAGTGTTTGGGGGGAGCAGAAAAAGTGATAGTTTTAGGCCGTCAGGTGCAGCAAAATGAAAGACGTGGAAAATCAGAAAATTTAAATATCATTTGCACAGATTTTCTTAACAAATATTTTACCACATTGAGGGCTGGCTGAAATAATCTCTGTGAGCTTAGCTAGCTCATGATGGTCAATGGGACCCATACCTGCTGTGGACAGCTTTAATCTGGATGGAATTTGAAAATCCACCCATTGTCTTTGTGGTCACCTGTACACACTCCTTTTTTTTTTTTTTTCCTACATTATGAACAATTTAAAGGAGAGAACACTGGCTTTTGTCCTTTGTGAGTGTGAGGTCAAAGGTGAAGCTGTTTCCCTCAGACTTTGAAATAGGCACATCTTTTTTTTTTTAGACTGGAGCAGTATTTCTTGCATTTTAATATGATGGGAATCACCTGAGGATCGTGTTATACTGCAGATTCTGATTCAGGTCTAGAGTGGGGCCCAAGATTCTGCATTTTTTTTAAAGGTACATATTTTGAAAAGTAAAACTTGTGTATTTTTTTCCATTTTCAGGTCCTTTATTCAGTGCAAATTGCTTCATAAATTTTTACATCAAAATCTAGAAGAGTTAGCTTCAGACCCTCTGCCCATGAAGATGAAAGATTCCGTGGTAAGACATTTGTGCTGTATAATGTATGAGGGAGCATCGCTTGACTTGGTGTGAAGGAGACTGTTGAGCTGGATATTCAAATGAGCCACCTTCAGACAGTTCCATGCACTGCTGGCCCCAAATAGCAGGCAGGATGGGCATGAATAGAGCTTGCCCATTAAATGTTCAGCCAAACGGCAGTCCTCTCTGCATCTTCTGCCTCTGTCTCCTGCTGAGTTCAAGGCATTCCTTCCTGTGTATTTTGATTCAAGGTTGACATCTGCACATCCCTTGGGAGGGACCCTTGCGCTTTAGATTTATGGCTAGGATGTTGTGGGCTTCCCAGGTGGTAAAGAACCCACCTGCCAATGTAGGAGACATAAGAGACGTGGGTTCTATCCCTGAGTTGGGAAAATCCCCTGGAGGAAGGCATGGCAACCCAGTATTCTTGTCTGGAGAATCCCATGGACAGAGGAGCCAGGGTGGGCTATGGTCCATATAATTGCAGAGTCAGACATGACTGAAGTGACTTAGCATGCATGCTAGGATTTTGTGGACGAGGCCGCCATATTGGTTGGAGCACAGAAGAGGAAAAGGAAGGAGGAAATGAAGGAAGAAAGAAAATAAAGGCTGTACAAAAGAGACACAGATGTATAGAACAGTCTTTTGGACTCTGTGGGGAGAGGGAGAGGGTGGGATGATTTGGGAGAATGGCATTGAAACATGTATAATATCATATAAGAAAGAAATCACTAGTCTAGGTTCGATGCAGGATACAGGTTGCTTGGGGCTGGTGCACTGGGATGACCCAGAGGGATGGTATGGGGAGGGAGGTGGGAGAGGGGTTCAGAATTGGGATCGCGTATACACCTGTGGTGGATTCATGTTGATGTATGGCAAAACCAATACAATATTGAAAATAATAATAATAAAATAAAATTTTTTAAAAAAGAGTGAGTCAGAGACCTTGTACATTATATCTAGGGGCAAGAAATTCTCTTCAGCCCCTCCCTCCCAATTATGACAAGAAATGTACCTATATATGTGATTGAGAGAAGGATAATGCAAAAATATATAAATTTAGATATATACATTTAAGTCACATACATATGCATTATCTTTGCAATGAAATTCCCAACCAGGTATGTATCATAATGTTATAAAATTTTACATCAGCTATTTTTCTGATTTCAAATTGATATTTTTATTTTGAAAGCTAATGAAGTTCAGGAAGGTGTATTTATTAGAACAAATATTATTCTATATTTTTAATCTTCTTACATAGCAAGATGTTCACCTGTTGTAATTTAGTTTACATTCCCCAGAAATACTTCTCTGTGTGAAGTACTATATAAACAGGTTTATATGAACATATATAGTCTTAAAATTTTCCTCACTATATATGTATATATATACACTGTTCTTCATATGTTATATAATGTTTATGTATATATGCATATATAAAATGCATATATAATTGTTTAAGCTTTATAGGTTTATAATGCATAGTTCTTATTTAAATTATTTCAATAGATTTGAATGACACACTTTTTACTAATCAGATTTATTTATATAAGATAATATTAAACAGTTGCTTATAAAATGTTTTTCCTATAATTCATATGCATTTATATATGAGAATTTTGGAGGGAATAGAGAAAGGTGTTTTTTTTTTTAACTTCTCCTAAATTTCTCTAATAAGTTTGTAACAGAATTAGAAGCTTTTCTTGCACCACTTATCCAGTTTTTAGTTTTCCTAGTGTCAATGCCATGCTGATACAATTCTCTCCCCCATATCTTGGTCTTGAAGATGATGTAAGTGAAATCTACTCCTTGGGTATAGGGCCCCAGGGGTTGAAGTGTGTGAGGGATTTGCAAGGGGCTCAGGTCGAAGCAGAGAAAATCAGCCTCCACGAAGGGGAGGAAATGATCATTTATGGAATTATTTTAGGTCAGATACACTTTACATGGTATCTCCTATGAGCAAACAAATATTCAAATATTTTCCCCAGTTATTCATCAATGTAGAATTTGGTTTAAAGCTTTCTTACATAAAAAAAAGAAAGAAAATAAAGGCTGTAAAGGAATAATATTTTCTTTGTTCACCAGGAAAATGGCTTGGGGGCAGTTTCAAACACCCTTTGAACAGGTGTATCTCTTTGGCATCAACTTACAAACCTTGATAGTTTGAAAAGCAGAGCTCATTGATTAGATAATCTCTCACTTGAGTACTGAGCTTGGAGCAGTCTGCTGTCTCCCAGTCTTGCTTTTCCTGTGTGTGTTTTTTTATTTGTTTGTTTGTTTCTCTAGGAATAACAGATAAAGCGAAAACCATTTAATGGGATAGTGATTGCAAGCTCCTCCAGCCAGGAGATGAATCTCATTTGTCCTGGCCTCTGGGCTCTAGTCCGTGGGAGTGCAAAGAGTTGGACACAGCTTAGTGACTGGGCACGCACACGTGCACCACAGCACCAGTGCCTCATGCCTAGTGGGTGCTCAGTGCACTGCACTGAATTTAGAAGAGTTAAATGCAATTCACCATTTCAAGACAATGTGCAAGAATTATAGCCAACGCAATAGCACTTAAAAGAATTCATACTCAGACCTCTGTGCCTTTCTTTGAGTGTAGTTAGTGTTCAAGCTAAAGCATTGAGCATTGGTTACCGCAGGGAATCAAATCCAAATCACTTACTAGGAATAAGGGTTTGTTAATTATTGAATTTATGTTTATTTCCAGTTTTATTGAGATATAATTGACATTCACCACTGTGTAATTGTGTCATTAATGTTAGGGCTGAGACACACTGAAAAGCAGGGTGTGAGGTGAAGCTTCCGGGACTGATGAGGTGCCAGCTAACAAAGAAAGAAGACACTTGACATCCAAATGTAGTGTCAACAACCAGACCTTTATTATTTATATCAGAAAAATTACAGGGATGAGATCAAACTCACACTCTCAGATTAATTTCTATACAACTGATAGGGTGGCCTGAGTCAATCCAAGAGTTTCCCATGGATATCTGTGAAATAACTCTCCCTCCTTGGTTTCATGAATGATGAAGATGTTTTCTGATTTATTTGCAGTAAAATAACCTGTGAATTACAATGAATTCCGATGAGAAATTTGCCTAGCATACACAGATGGCATTTCATTAGTATGATTAGCTGTGATGGGTTAGGTGTTGCCTCACTTGACTTTAGTATTATTTGAAATGCTTCATACAATGTAGAGCACATAACTTGTAGGTGATTTAATATGATGTGTGTGTTCATTTCTCTGAAAAGATTTCTCATCTACTTATAATATTTTAAAGGGACTCTCAGATTCAGCTTTTATAGTTTTTTGTGGTGTAATACCATTTATTTCCTAGTGCAAGGAAATTTCCCTCTTGATTTTGTTTCTTTTTGTCTCTCTCTGGCTGTCTTCCTCTCTTGCTCTTTCCCTATGCCTGTCTGTCTGTCTCTCTCTCTGTCCCTTACATTTTAGTTTATATGAGAAGTCCCTAGGAAACATGATATGCTCAGTTTTCCAGCCCATCCTCCGATTCTGATTCACTTGCCCTGGGGAATCAATATGTTTATGAGACTATCCATCCAGGTGATTTTGATCAGGTGCCCTACAGGCTGCTTTAAGGGACATTGGTCTAGAAATGGAGATACCCAAAGCTCTAGCAGTGGGTTTACTCCATATGAGCAACACAAGTTATGCTCACAAAGTTTATTACCACAGTTCAGTAGTTAATAAAATGTAAACTTTCCACGAGTAGTTTGCCTGGTTAGTCTTTTGTCCATATGCCTCATAGCATGGTCTTTCCATTTTTACCCTCATTTTCATCACTTTCAACATTTTTTCCCATCACATTCAGATTTGTTACTTTTATGACATCTAGAAACAACAAAGTTATCTAATTTTTATGTGTATTATCCAGACTACTTCTTTTAAACAATTGGTTGTATCATCTAGGTTTTTCGAGTCTGATGCTGTCTAAATCTGCTGGGTTTGTAGTGTTGGACCAGGGCTTCTCAAGTTTCTTTTTAAAGGTTTGGGGCATGAAGTGCCACATAAAATGCCACAGTGAATTTAAAATGTTCAGTGTACTGAGATCTAATATAGTCATTAGCTAAACACATATGAGTTCATCATTAAAATAGGCAACAAAACTTTGAGTGTAGTTTTAGAAGTTCTGGCAAGTATAGGTCCTGAAAGGAAAAAAAAATGTAGGTTATCGATATGTTATTATATCCATGCAAAATGCATAGAAGGCTTATGTCAACTATGATAAGAAAATTCATAAATACCACCAGAGACGTAAAAAGTTAGAAAAGCAAAAGCATTCTGACACATTAGAGATAACCATGGAAGACATGACGAAAACATGATTGAACTCACAGTAGTAACAAAACATATCAGTTGATAATAGAAATGATTTTAACAAGTAGTATCAGAAATAGAGAAAGCTACAGCAGTCTGTTAAAATGTAAATGAAGTCTGAAAGTGGTGATAAACAGGTATAACCTGATTTTTCATGAGAAGGCTGAAATTTATTAAATGTCAATCTCTCTAATAAATTTATGGATTTAATGTAGTTCAAAACAGTTCTAAAGGAATTATATTCAAAACTTGGGGAAATAATTCTAAAGGTTCATTTAGAAGTATAGAAGTTAATAATAGTTTAAAAAATCTGAAAAAGAAGAATAAGAAAGGAATTTAGCACTTTGAGGTGTAAGAGTACATTATAAAGATTGAGTGATCAGAAAAAAATATAATCCAAGATTAGAGGGTGGGATTAGTGAATCAGTTAAACACAGAAAGGTAACAGATTATTTATATGACTGTGTAATGTGAGAATTAAATGTTGCAATCAAGAGTTGATTATTCAATGTATGGTATTAAGGTAGTTGTTTAGCAATGGGAAGGAAAAGAGAATTTTATGTGCTAATCCCTCTTTAAATACCAATGTAAGTTAGAGAGAGGGGACGAGAGATCAAATGAGACTTTCCCATATCTGATATTATAACAGACCAAGTTATTACAATCAGACCCTGTTGATTAATACTGAAAATTCTGAATAAAACATAAAAAACTCTTTTTTAAGAGGATGGGACTAACATATACACACTACTCTATGTAAAGCAGATAATAAATAAGGATCTACCATATAGCACAGGGAATGATACTCAATACTTTGTAATGATCTGTAAGGGAAAAGAACCTGAAAATGAAGATTTATATAAAATAAAATCACTTAGTTGTACACCTGAAATTAACATGACATTATAAATTAACTATATTTCAATAAAATAAAAGGAAAAAATCTTTCTCAAGTGTGACTAAAAATTTGATGAAATAACAAGGAATTATTAAGTCAGATGAGTGAACAAGGAACCTTCACATCTACCTAATCAGGGGACCTTGAGCCTCAGTTTTCAGCCCTCGAGCTGTGGGAAAGAGAAGCGAAAGCCTGCCAAAGGGGAGATCATTCACTCATCATGCTGGGACACTGAGCCCACTCTCAGCGGAAGGGTGAACCAAAAGGAATCTGTTCCATGCTCTGCAGTGCCAGGAGAATGCAAGCAAATTCTCTCCAGGGTTGAACTTAACAGCAACAAAATAATCGTTTCCATAAATTTTCAGTACCAATTCTAACATCTGAATTGTACAACCCCCTCAATTTATTAATATAGTTTAAAGTTGCTGCCAATTGGAAATGCCTCATGACAAAACAAAGACAAAATATATGAATCCTCTATAGAGGATGCCTTCCTCCTCAGTCTCCCCAAATTCCCAAAACCACTTTTCTAAGGGATGTGAGCAGCTTTTGATAAAAATTTAAAACTACACAGAAAAACGAAGAGCCAAAACAAATAGATTTGCAATCACTTCAGATAGTAGAATGACCAGATACACATTTTGAAACAACTCAACTTACTATGTTTGAAGAAATAAAAGGGTTAATATTTAACAGACTTCCCTGGCGGCTCAGCTGGTAAAGAATCTGCCTGCAACGTGGGAGATCTGGGTTCGATCCCTGGATTGGGAAAATTCCCTGGAGAAGGGAAAGGCTACCCACTCTAGTATTCTGGCCTGGAGAATTCCATGGACTGTATAGTCCATGGGGTTGCAAAGAGTTGGACATAGCTGAGTGACTTTCACTTAATATTTTAAACCATAGAACGTATTAAAAATGATCCAGTATGTTTGAAAGAGAACCAAAATTCCTAAATAAAGGAACTAAAGTAAACACACACACACACGCACACACACACACACACACACACACACACATACAGGATAGATGAGATACCTCTGAAGAGAGAATTAGTATACTGAAAGAGCAAGACAAAAGAAAGTATCCAAAATGCAACAATGATAGGCCAAAAATTAGGATATATATACAACAGATGCAGAGATGTGAAAGATGGAATAAGAAGATCTAATATATCTATCTCTCTTTCTCTCTCTCTCTATATATATATATATAAAATCAAAAAAGGAGAGAGACTGAAGCATAATGATTATTTAATGAGGTAATATCTGAGTATTTACCATAACTGATGAAAGACCCTGATCAGAGATTTAAGAATTCTGGTGAAAACAAGCAGAAAATTAAAGAGGAACACACACTGGGCAAACTGTAGTGAAATTGCAGTACACCAAAGACACAGACCATCTTAAATTTGTTAAACAAAATGAATAGATTACATTCAGATGAATGACCGCTTGAATGCTACCTTACCAAGTGGAACAGGAGAAAACAAAAGACAGTTTGATAGGTTTAAAGTTCTGTAAAGCAAGTAACTGGCACACTAGAGTTTGGTGCCCAGTGAAAATATCTTTCAAGAATAAGGGCATATGTACCAATATACACAATGGAGTATTACTCAGCCATAAAAAAGAATTCATTTGAATCAGTTCTGATGAGATGGATGAAACTGGAGCCGATTATACAGAGTGAAGTAAGCCAGAAAGAAAAACACCAATACAGTATACTAACACATATATATGGAATTTAGGAAGATGGCAATGACGACCCTGTATGCAAGACAGGGAAGGAGACACAGATGTGTATAACGGACCTTTGGACTCAGAGGGAGAGGGAGAGGGTGGGATGATTTGGGAGAATGACATTCTAACATGTATACTATCATGTAAGAATTGAATCGCCAGTCTATGTCTGACGCAAGATGCAGCATGCTTGGGGCTGGTGCATGGGGATGACCCAGAGAGATGTTATGGGGAGGGAGGTGGGAGGGGGGTTCATGTTTGGGAACGCATGTAAGAATTAAAGATATTAAAATTTAAAAAATAAAAAACTAAAAAAATTAAAAAAAAGAATAAGGGCAAAATAAAAATATTTTTGAAAAATGCTGAGAGACTCTCAGTGAATGTAATTCTGAAAGATAGTCTTCAAGAGAAAGTAATCTCTGATGGTCTAATTTATAAGAAAGCACAAAGAGAAAAGAAAGTGGCAGATGTGTTAGTAAATCTAAGTAAATTTTAACTGTATAAAACCATTGTGAGTGTATGGTTGGCTTAAAAAATGTGAAATATAATTGACATATGTGACTACGGTAACATATGAGTTTAGATGGGAAGGAAAATGGACACCAGGACTTGTTAAGTTCTTTGTATGTCCAGGAGATGAATTACAATATTGATTAAATTTAGACTGTGATTATTTAAGCTTGCACAATTGATTGTTTAGTGTAACTACTAAAGGAATAGAAACAGAGCATGTAGGCTCCAACCCTGTACAGAAGGAAAAATATAGTAAAAAATGGTTGTTAATAAGTAGAAAATAGAATGGGACTCTTTTGTCACATTGTCCTTAAAAGTCAATTTCAGATGGAATTTTGCACCTAAATATTAGATGACAAGCCCTGAAAGCACTTAGAATCATAATAAAGGAGATTAGCTTTATGATATCAGGATACAGAAAAAATTTTAACAAAACTTCAAATTCATTAAAATTATCACTTTTGATTTATCAAATAATACCTTCTTCAAATAAGACTTAAAAATATAAGCTACAGAATGGGAAAAGATTTTTAAAATATGTACAGTTGATGAAGCACTGGTGTTATGATGAATATAAAAGTTCTATAAATTATAAGAAAACCAGATATCTCAATTAAAAATGGGCAAATCTCAATGGCCAAGACATGACTACATATGGAGTCTAATTAATAATCAGGAAACTCCAAACAAGTTATCATTTTATACCAACCAGACTGACAAAAAATTACAGTACGTGTTGACAAAAGTGTAGCACAATAAAACCTCATGTACTGCTAAGAGCAGAGTAAGTTAGTACAATAGATCTGTTTTGGAAACAGTCTAGTATGATAAAGTTGCTATTATATGTAGAGCCAGCATTTCTACCTCTCAATACATATCTACCCTAGAGCAAATCTTGCACATTTGTACCAGGTACACACAGAAGATTGCTCATCATAGCATTTGTCATAAGAACCCCAAACTGAAGCTGCTGGAAATTCCACCTACAGTAGACTGGCCTTTGTAGCAAAGGAAAAGAACTTACTAGAGCTATAAATAGTGAATTTTAGCCACTTAAAAAATGGCCATTTATATTTGCCCATTTTTATTTGAGATGTCTGGTTTTCTTATAACTTATAAGAATTTTATATTCCCTGATAGCTCAGTTGGTAAAGAACCTGCCTGCAATGCCGGAGACCCTGGTTCGATTCCTGGGTGGGGAAGATCTGCTGGAGAAGGGCTAGGCTACCCACTCCAGTATTCTTGGGCTTCCCTTGTGGCTCAGTTGGTAAAGAATCTGCCTGCAATGCGGAAGACCTGGGTTCGATCCCTGATTTGGGAAGATGCCCTGGAGAAAGGAATGGCTACCCACTCTAGTATTCTGGCCTGAGTCCATGGGGTCTCAAAGAGTCAGACGCAACTGAGCGACTTTCACTTCATTGTATTCATCATGACACTAGTATTGAGCAGAGGAAACGAGACAAACAGATACATACAGTGTGATGCCATCTCTCAGGTAAAAATAGGCAAACTAAGCTGCTTATGGTTGCATACATAAGTAGCAAACATTTTTTTTAAAGCAAGAAAGTTGTTTTCATCAATCAGGATAGTTAATGGGCACCTGAAGAGGGGAAGGAAGGGTTTATGACCAAGAAGTCACATACAAGGGACTTCTTGGGTTCCAGGAATACTGGATTTCTTGAACCAGGCATTCTCACTGAGGCGTTCACTTTATAATTATTCCTTACATTGTCTGTATGTATTTTATATAACTTTCTGTATGTATGGCTCATATTTTTTTAAGTGTTAAATAAATTTTCATAAAAGAACATGAAATATAATACATGTTTATTCAATTTCTAAAGAGCAAATGATTTCCCAGACTATAGAATCTGTAAGATAAAAATAAATAACACTACACAGAGTTAAATTTGAATGTATAAAAATGTAAACTTCTATATGAAAAAGGGCAATAAAATGAAAATAATTTTGATAATTTGGTAAAAATATTTGTTACAAATTTGTAAGTTAAATTATCTTTCTTATACCAATGACTTATAATTTTGTAAACTCTATAAGCAAATAATATTGATGTTTCCTTTAGGGACAAAATATTTAATAGGTAAATATATGAAATATACTTACCCTTCTTATAAATAAAGAAATGGAAGTTAAAATGGAATAGTATATTTTGGTCCACTCAATTAGCACAGGATAAACTAATGATATTGCCAAATTGTGACAAGATGAGATCTCTTAGACATTATATTATATTTGTGTAAATTATTACAATCATCTGATAAGGTATAATTTATCAAGAATTGTGAAATACTCTTAACCTATGATATAATAAACCTATTTATCATAATTTTTATAGATAATTAATTCAAAATATGAAAAAATATTTAGGTGCAAAAAGATAATGGAGCAAGCAAGCAAGTCGTTTCCTATTCTTGGCGACCCTGTGGATTATAACCTGACAGGCTCCTCTTGTCCATGGGAAGCTCCACACAAGAATACTAGAGTGGGTTTCCATTTCCTCCTCCAAGGGATCTTCCTGACCTAGGATTGAGCCTGCATCTTCTGCAGCTCCTGCAGCTCCTGCGTTACCAGACAGATTCTTTACCACTGAGCCACCTGGGAAGCCCAAAAGATAATTGCAACGTAATTCATTATGGTAAAAAATGGAAGTCTTAGCAGTTAGGAAATGTTTTACATGCAATTTTATTCATTAGATTAATGCTCTGAGGGTCTATTATGATATTGTTGGTATATGTATGTGTTTATATGTATGGCATCACAAGATGGAAAATTATTTGACCATCAAGCGATGATAGTAAGCCTATACATCTATGTAATCATATCTGTAATGTTTACAAAAGAAACTACTGTTGAAAAAGGCAGAATATTTAATGTATACTAAGATTAGACATTTAAGAAACATTCATGGAAAAACCCTTCGACATCATGATTAGTGCTAAAACTATGGTTCAGCATTTACAGGCCCAAAAACTGGCCCAGAAGACACAGCAACAGTCTCTGAGGTATATTTCAAGATTCCTTTCAAAGAGTATTTTCAAGAATAAAATTTTTTTGGAGCAAAATAATATCTCCTTTTTGGTGGCTATAGAAAAGAGGAGATTATTTCCTTTCTAAGTTGCTGATGTTACTGTTACCAATACTAAGTTTGTCATTTTTTATTAATTAGCATCAAGAGTGAAAAGATGAGATCTCTTAGACTTTGTATTATATTTATGTAAATTATTACAATAATCTAACCAGATGTAATTTATTAAGAATTGTGAAATACTCTTAACCTATGATATAATAAACCTATTTATCATAATTTTTATAGAGAATTAATTCAAAATATGTAAAAAGGTTTGGTAATATCATTAATTTATCCTGTGGTTTTCTTAATTAACATCAAAAGTAAAAAGCTCAATATTACCGTCTACCATCTCCATTGGTGAGCCTGTTCAAAAGTTTTGCCCATGTGCAGTTAGGAATGGGAGTTGGAAAGAGTTACTGGACTTCTTATTGAGTTGTAAAGTTCTTTATATATTATAGACAAAAGTCCTTTGTTGGATGGATGTTTTGCAAATCATGTATGTTTGTGTGTTTTTCCCAGTCTTTGGCTTGCTTTTGCATTCTGTTAGAAGGTCTTTGGAAGAATAAATATTTTAAATTTTCATGAAGCTCAGTTTATGACTTTTTTTTCTTTTTACAGTTGCAGCTTTTAGTGTCTTAATTAGGAAAACTTTGCCAAACCCAAAGTCACCAAGATTTCTTCTTATATTTTCTTTGAGGAGTTTGATAGTTTAGGTTTATGATGCAAGTTGAGTTAATGTTTGAGCGTCAAGGAGATTTTTTGTTGTTGTTTTCTTTTTGTAGATGGCTATCCAACTAAACCAGAATCAGGTGAAAAAAATTTTCCTTTATCTTATTGTGGGGAAAGGTGTCATTTTACCTTGACCCCTTTGTTTAAAATCAGTTGACTGTTTACATTTTGGCCTATTTCTGGACTTTTTATTCTGCTCAGGTGGCCTCAATGTCTATTTTGTGGCAATGCCACCAATACCTGATTGCCATAGTTTTGCACATACAGTGTCTGAATCAGATATTGAAAGTCCTCCAACTTTGTTCTTCTTTTCAAAATTGTTTTACCTAGTCCCCAGTCCAGGTCTGTTGCATTTCCAAGTAAACTTTTGAATTAACTTCCCAATTTATAAAAAAATAAAATTAACAATCCTATTAGGATTTTGATTGAAATTGCCTTTAAACAATTTTAAGCAGGTCATTTAAAAATGGCATAGTTTAACTAACATTATTAATCAACTATGCTCCAATACAAAATAAAAAATTTTTTAAATGACAGTTTTAAGTTAGAATATTTGGGGAAATGTATATCTCCCTTTTGGATAAGCATCAGCAATTTTAAAATGACATAAACCATGTCAATGAAAAATAGTAAATAAAAATGAATAAATCTCCACAGCCTAAAGATGCAATGAATTATAGAACTTCCCTCTGGTAGAGTCTGGCCTTTTTTAAAGTGTTTGGAATGAAAGGAGATAACTAGATTTTTGCCATTTACTAACAGTAAATTTTTGAGAAAACTTATGACACAAAATTTTATAGATTCAGAATTAAAAACCAATGACTTTTCCTGCTCAAAAATCAGATTACTATTACTAAGAAAAGATCCAGAATTTTGTTTATCACTATTTGATTGCTCATATATTCACTACATATATGTGAATTGTAAACTTTTGAGATAGGAAGTGCAAAGCAACTTTAGCAGCTAATTGGTAAATTGATGTTGAAAGTGGATCTCTTCATTGTATGATTGATTATCCCGACCAAGCCATGTTGATTTTTCATCAGAAGGTTCAGGTCATTTTTACTGCATTTAACTCTCCTCCTGATTGCTTCCTATCACTTCGGATGACAATTCAGTCAGAAAACCAGCAGCATGACTTGCAAGAAACTCCATAGTTTAATTTTAAAGAGACAAGAAAAGATAAAGGGAGGGAGGTAATGTAGGTAAACAGGTATATGATTTGTACAAAAAGGAAAGAAGGGAGGCGATAGGGAAACAGAGGTATATTCTGTATGATTTTCTGGCAGGTAACATTCAAAACAGTTATTTAAGAGGCATAATTCCTTTTTGATATGATATACTGATATATTTAAACTGATGATTTCAGAGTTTTCAGATAACAATGTGATGCCTTAATATATTCAGTAATTATGTACTGCAGCTAATTGGCATCTATAGAAAGAAAATATTTAATGATCCCCAATACTCCTTTTAGCTCTGTCAGTTAGCCAACATTGTACCCTCCCGAGCTAACAGGCCATTTTCCATGTATCTGCAGTACTAGTAACATTCTTTGGTCTAATTTTGCTTTGTTTTCCCTTGTGCCTGCTCACTACACAATTTTGTGTGATGGAAAATTAGTAGCAAGTTACTGATATTTCATTTTCTGCATATGTGTACATAATATAAATATACTTAAATTATTTGGAAATCGCTCTTACCTCATTTAACTGAATGAAAATGTAAAATCTTTTTAGGAGCAAAGAAAAAAAGTAAATGTGTAAGAGGCCTCTGTCTGGCCTAGGCTGTGTGCACATTAAAATACAAGCCACGCCAAAACCCAGTGGAGATTATTAGCACTTTACCCGTCTTTATTAGACCTGGGCATCTCGCATCTGATCTGTGATTGTCAAGAAGAACTTTATGCCTCTTACACGTGTAGAAAATCTTCTCTCCCTGGCTGGTGCATGGAGGCATGCTGCTGCTAAGTCGCTTCAGTCGTGTCCGACTCTGTGCGACCCCATAGACGGCAGCCCACCAGGCTCCCCCGTCCCTGGGATTCTCCAGGCAAGAACACTGGAGTGGGTTGCCATTTCCTTCTCCAGTGCATGAAAGGGAAAAGGGAAAGTAAAGTCGCTTAGTCGTGTCCAACCCTCAGCGACCCCATGGACTGCAGCCTTCCAGGCTCCTCCGTCCCTGGGATTTCCCAGGCAGGAGTACTGGAGTGGGCTGCCATTGCCTTCTCATGGCAGTCTGCATTTCCTCTTGCCCCCTCTGCCTTAATTTCCCTGATATTCCCCACATGGGAGGTGCTGAATGGTCCATCCAGCGGGTGCCATTGGGAACAGATCAGGTAAGTGACGGTCTGATGTAGTGTATCCAGGGGTTAAGGTCCCGTCACCTGATTTACCTGATGACCCAGAGGTACTGAGAGAAACACATCAGAGCAGACTGTGCAGCTGTTTTCTGTTTACAGAAGGACATCCTGAAGTCAGACCTCATCATCTGCTCGGTGGCTGCCGTTCTGTCCTTTGCGGTCAGTGCCAGCACTGTGTTCCTGTCCTTGCGAGTATGTATCCACTTGGCTTTGCACTCTTCCCCTCTCCTCATTGTCTGTAAACAGGGCCCACTGTACAGCTCCAGGCTATTGATAGGTTAGTGGAGCCAGAGAAAGAATAGAAAAGAATAGAGAGCTTGGAGGAATATATCCAGGTGTGTTGAGTTATGTCTGAGATGAGTTTTGGCCCACAACACAGGGTTGATCCAGATGTTCCCATCCAGGGAATGGTTTGGTTAGCATACCTTGTAGAATCCACCATGAGGATGGTCAACAGTCATAAGACAGGATCACAGCTCACTGCTAAGAGTGGAGAAGGGAGGACTCACCGGATCAGGAATGAGATGGAAGTCACAGAGCCAAAACGATTATTGGAACATAATTTTCAGTTGGAAAAACAACAGTAGAGAGCCAGATGGGATTTCTGGCTAGAGGTCCTTGCAGACAGTCGCTGTCGCACTTTTCTATCAGTGAAGAAAAGTCTGTTAGCTAAATGTGTTATTCTCCATCTCGTCTTAAAAAAAATAACAACAAGCAAGAAAAAGCATTCTAATGGGCAGAATATCTCAGCCTCTTGTGCACTCCGTCTTGGTGGTTCTTAACACAGAGACCAGTTTCAAGTGCTATGGGAGAAATTTTCAGAGGCCTGAGGCAAAAGCTGAGTTTGGCTGTGTGTGCTTTAGGAGCGGAGAAGGTTCTGGATTATTGACAGGCATCCTTCCCCACGCTTTCAGCGACACACTGACTCTTATCTTCTTCTGTTGCAGCCCTTTCTCAGCATGGTGCTCTTCGCCCTGGCTGGAGCCGTGGGGTTTGTAACCCACTACCTGCTCCCCCAGCTGCGCAAACATCACCCGTGGATGTGGATTTCACACCCCATCCTTAAAAACAGAGAGTATCAGCAACGGGAAGTGAGAGGTGAGTAAGGTATCCCTCATAAAAATAGGGTGTGATGAGAGGTCTGCTTTATATTAAGAGTGTGCACAGCTGTGCAAATGGACTTAATGCTGTGGAAATGTACCCTTAAATATGGTGATGTACGGATTACTTTATGTGTGTGTATATTTTGTGTCAGCCACTCAGTTGTGTCTGACTTTTTGCAACCCCCTGGACTGTAGCCTGCCAGTCTTCTCTGTCCGTGATATTCTCCAGGTGAGAATACTGGTACCCCTTTTCTAGGGGATTGTCCCCACCCAGGGATCAAACCCAAGTCTCCTGCATTGCAGGCAAATTCTTTACCATCTGAGCCACCAGGGAAGTGTGTATTTCACTACAGTAAAGGAGAGCATGTGTACCTTGAAGTATACAGTAATGTTCCCGGAACAATAAAGTTGAAGTGGGGTGAATTAGAAGTCTGTTTTATGAAAATGATTGGTTGTTATTATTGAGGAAAATTTCATTTATATCATTCAGACCTGAATGTCATACTGTTCCACTTTCAGCTGATGGGGGACCAAGAATAGCATCACTCAATTTGCCTTGTCATCTTCCACAAAACAAGAGGTGGGATGTGGCAGAGGCTGACCTTTGAATTGTGAGCCATGAAGCCTTGAAATTTTGTTGAATTTGCAGTGCTCACCTAGAACGAGACCCACACCCCGAACTGGACTTCACTGACTGAGCAGTATCCATGGCTGACTCTGGCCACCATTAAGTAGCAGCCTGATAATGACCCTAACAGTGTTTGAGCTTCTAAGTAAAAAAGTCAGAAATTTCCCTGTTAGGTCTCTCCAGGCTCTGTTGGACAGATGGCAGATGGATTGATTTATCCCCATTTTCAGACATATTGGGCATGGTTTATAGCTATAGTTTGTAACTAACCCATGATGCTAAGTCTGCACTGTAATTTCTCCATTGTTAAATGAGTCATCTAGTCATCTCCACCTTCAGACATGAGGGTATATGAGTAGCACCAAGGTTTGCTGACTCAAACTCATAGTTTTCTGACTCAAGGTTTGCTGGACTCAGCCAGGTTTGTCATCAGTAACTTCAGTAACTAGTACTGAAATGATTTAGTGTTGTTTCGAAGATTCTGAAGAACTCAGGTACCATAGGGCCTTATGTTTCCAGTGCAGAAAGAATTTAGCAAAAGACAAAGAGGTAAGAAGTGGTTTATTAGAACAGGATGCTTGTGAGGGTTACAGGTGAGCAGATGAGAGGACGCCATGGCTAGAACTTACTGGGCTACAGTTTTAAAGTCAAAGGAAAAGTGGAGAGGGTAGAAGATATTTGTTATTCTCGAGTAGATGCCATGCTTTCTCATCGGTTCCTCCTGCAGGTTGGGCAGGGGAGTTTTCTTGTCCTTACAAGGTCAAGCTAGGTCCATGAATGATTGCTTTTTGTGTACAGAGGGCATGTCCTAACTTTCTGAGCTCCCTGGGCAGGATGTGGGCCTCATGCCACCATTGTTTTATTGTTTGGGGGCAAGTCTCATGATTCTGTTGTGTGGTTTTGTTGCTAAGCAAGCCTGCTTGGTTTTGTGGTTAAGCAAACCTGCGATCTTGAGTAATTGTTAATTTACAGGGTCTCCCATTTTTTTAAACTTACAATCCCCTAGTGAGATTAACCATTTAGGTACCCGCTTCATCCCTTCACTCTGTTCCTATCAGTGTGACCAAACTAAAAGGGCAGAGGGGAATTAATTTAAGAAGAAATAAAGTAATTACTTATGATACTGCCAGGAATAGAGAACATGTCTGAGTGGCTCCCAGGAGCTGCCTTAATTTGAAACAGTGACATCAGTAAAACAGGGTTTTGCTTAGAGGAGAGACATGGGCTAATGGACCTGCTGCCAGCGTAGGGTTTAGAAGGCGGTGGAGGCAGCTCAGACTGTCTTGCCTTTGGACATTTGTTATTCCCGCTTACAACACCAGTGGCTCACCAAAGATCAAGCTGCATAATACGGTTTTTAAATGCTGTGTTCAATCTTGTGTGCTACATAAATGCAAATTATTATCAGTAATATAAAAATTGAAGGAAGATGAGCTCAGAGTAGGTGCAGTTGATAATGGTCAGTTCATGTTACAGTCCACCTAGACGGAAAGTGAAAGAAGGTAACAGTGTTGGTCACTCAGCCGTGACCAACTCTTTGCAACCCAATGGACTGTGTAGCTCCCCAGGCTCCTGTCTCTGTCCATGGAATTTTCCAGACAAGAATACCGGAGTGGGTTGCCATTCCCTTCTCCAGGGGATCTTCCTGACCCAGGGATCAATCCCAGGTCTCCCTCATTGCAGCAGATTCTTTACCGTCTGAGGGGTCCATCCAAACCAGTGCCTGCATGTGGGTCAGTCAAGCACCTGAAGAAAAGACGAGTTTCTTTAGAGCTTCTGCTGTGTCAGGGTTGCGTCTGCCTTCCGTTTCCTTAACTTACTGAAAGACTAGGTTTTGTTGACATTAGTGGAGTGTTGCTTCAGCCTCAGTGGTAAGTAGTTGATGGGGATTTGAGGTCAGATGCTTTCACTTGGGAAACTGCATGTCTTTATCTGTATCACCGTGTCTATGCCTGTACCTAGAAACTTAAATGCCTTTGGGTTGAGGACAAAGAACTTGACAAGAGAGAGAAAAATAAGACAGATCAGGTATAGACTCCCCTTGTTGTGGCAGTTCAGAGTGTGGAATTCAACACTGAAAGATAAGAGTGAGCAGTGGAAAACTTGAAATTTGTGTGTGTGTGTGTCATTGTTTTTTACCCCTGAATCTAAGGGAACCCAGCCTAAGTTAGAATCGTTCAGATATTTTATTTTATTTTTTAAAATTTAAATTTATTTATTTTAATTGGAGGCTAATTACTTTACAATATTGTATTGGTTTTGCCACACATCAACATGAATCCGCCACGGGTGTACACGTGTTCCCCATCCTGAATGCCCCTCCCACCTCCCTCCCCATACCATCCCCCTGGGTCATCCCAGGGCACCAGCCCCAAGCATTCTGTATCCTGCATTGAACCTGGACTGGCGATTCATTTCTTATATGATATTATGCATGTTTCCATGACAGTCCCCCAAATCATCCCACCCTCTCCCTCTCCCACAGAGTCCAAAAGACTGTTCTATACATCAGTGTCTCTTTTGCTGTCTCGCATACAGGGTTATCTTTACCATCTTTCTAAATTCCATATATATGCATTAGTATACTATATTGGTGTTTTTCTTTCTGGCTTGCTTCACTCTGTATAATAGGCTCCAGAATCATTTAGATATTTTAAATCTGAATGATCTTTTCAGTACAAGGTTCAAGAGCGAGAAAGGAGAATGTGTTTGTATGTTGATGTCCCCTCTTGGAGGACTGAGTGGGTGGGCAGCTCTGGGCCTCTGTCCTTTACGATAGGCGGAAGACGTTCCCCTTGGTACCGTGGGCTCCAACAGAGGCTTGGTGGATATGCCTCACTTGCCTACATTAGCTGTTTATAATCTACCTGAAATCTAGCCAAGAGTAATAGATTTAACAAATCAGGCTCGTAATGAAAAACAGATTGCATTTCAAAATTGTGTGTTGGAAGGAAAATCCAAATACTTAAAATATGTTAGTATGAATGTATTAAAGACCCTTTACCCATTTTGATATCATCCACAGCCTGTTTTCTTGTTTTCCCCTCCTGGCTGCCTTCCTGCCTCTTAGGTATTTCATTCTTTATTCCTTCTACTAGCTAGAAAACACACACAGGAAATTCAAGCTGATCATATACCTTTATGTCAAATCTTCTTTCTCATATGATCACAGAATATTTTGGAAAAGCAGAGCAGGGCTGGTAGTACCGTGGATACCACTGTGATCCCTGGTCCTGCAGTAGACATAGCTAACAGAGAACAGTCCTAAAACGGGCCAGTGGCAGACTTTACCAATCAGTTGGAATTGGCATGGGAGACAAGGCCTGAGTGTTGTGTGTGTCTTGAAGTTTATATAATACTATGCCACCACTTTACTGGGAGGAGACTGACACCCAGAGATGTCAAGGGATGATGTTGACCCAGGTCCCACCAAGTTTGTGGCCAGTGAATGATCAGAACACAGGTGATCTCACTCCCTCTGGTCATATGCTATTTCTGCTACCCATATTGCTCTCAGTGCGCTGGGAAGATGGTGTGCCAAAAAACACACCAGAAAGCAAATAACAACAAAACCAACAACCAGTAGAAGGCTCAGACCCTGAGTGAGGAGGTTATAGTTAACTTCATGTCCATTGGTTGTATGCGTGCTCAGTCGTGTCTGACTCTTTGTCTTTGTGACCTGTGAACTGTAGCCCGCCAGGCTCCTCTGTGCATGGAATTTTTCCAGGCAAGAATACTGCAGTGGTTGCCATTTCCTTCTTCAAGGGATCTTCCTGACCCAGAGATCAAACCTGCATCTCTTATACCTCTTGCATTGCCAGGCGGGTTCTTTACCACTGAGCTATCTGGGAAGCCCGACTGGCATGCCCATTCTTTAAGCTGTTCTAACTGGTTGGTTCTGTGTATTAAATGGAAATAAATGAGATTTTTAAATTAAATGTTGGATTAGGATCTGGAGCATGGTAGGTATTTAATAATATTGACTGAATGAATGAATGACTGATTGGTGCTTTGTAAATTCACTGAAGGAAGAGTTCCCCACAGACAGAAAAACCCCAGAGGTAAAGGCTTGTGTGAAGGACTCTAGTCTGTGTGTATAATAAGATGCATACATAGAGACTCATCCCGCTGCAAAATACGGTTGCAGGAAAAGCTTAAGCTGTAACTTTTGGATACATTAGAATAAATGGATGGAAGATTATAGAAATCATTAAAATATCAATAGAAAAATCTCATTTGCATTGTAATTTAACCAAATTCACTATTATAAAGCTAATTCACAATTGAGTCCTCAGTGTGTAATCCTTAAATGACATTTACTGTGCATTTTAACAAATCTTGCCTGTTGGTTTGCAGATAGACTGGTTTCTCCATGTGGAAGACTTGGTTCTGACAGATGCTGCTTTTTCTAATGTGTTTTTCATTTATGATTCCCTGGTGGCTCAGCTGGTAAAGAATCTACCTGCAGTGCGGGAGACCTAGGTTTGATCCCTATCAATCCCTGGGTTGGAAAGATCCCCTGGAGAAGGGAATGGCTGCCCACTCCAGTATTCTGGCCTGGAGAATTCCATGGACTATCCATAGGATCTCAAAGAGTCAGACATGACTGAGTGACTTTCACTTCACTCATACATACTGTTAAAAGCCAAATAGGACAAGTTATGATGAAAAGCAGCAGTCCCTGGTCAACTTTTTCCTGTATGATTCCTCCTTACTTTTTACTCTAGGTTTTTCTTCTGGTATTTACCATAATTCTTCTAAATAATGTGCGTGTTCTTATCCTTCTTGATATTTCAGGTTTGCCTGTCTGACTTTCTGTTAGGAATAATAAAGATCTCAATCTCTTCTCTTTCCTCATGTATGAACATTGTACCCTACTCCTTCCTCCTAATATGGTTTTTGTTGAACATATACCTGTTTTTTCCCTGATCATATATATGTATGTCATATAGAAAGTCTAATTGTTCGTGTCTAGTTCAGTAGTGTACCATCCTTGCATTTCCTTTCTTGTTTAGATTGCTGTTTTTGCATCTCCTAGCCTTTCCAATTTCTGTTCTGTTTTTGCATCTCCTAGCGTTTCCAGTAACTATGTAAAATATCTCTCTATTAAACTTTCCACACAGGCGAACTTGAAAAATACTGTATTAGTTCCATCCTTTCCCAGACTCCCTCTGGAACCTGTTTCAGTTGTCCTTGTTTATTCCCTTTGAACGAAGCACATCCTCTGGTTGCTTCAGAGAAAGAGTACATGAAAAAAAAAAAAAAAAAGAGAGAGTACATGATAGGGAAATGTTTTGAGACTTCATCTATCTCAAAGTGTTTTCATTCTACTTTGCACTTAATGGAGAGCTTGGAGTGTGTAGCTTGTGAGGGGGTAAGCACTTCTTTCGGAATCCTAAGCTAATGTCCCATTATTTTCTATCTCCTGTTGCTGCTGGCGAAAAGTCTGATGTCTTCCCGGCTCCTGGTCCTTTATCTGTGACCAGATGTTACTGTGCAGGAAGCTTTTGGAAAGTTTAGGAGGGAATGCAACTGTCATGGCCCAGAGAACAGGCTCTGAAAAAGGCAAGGCTCAGATCCTGTCTCTGTCCCTATTAGTGGGGCTTAACTTTTGTGATTCATCTATAATTATGGGTTCCTACAAGATATATTGGAGGATGAAATGAATCAAGGCCATACATGTAGCGCATTTGGCAAGGTCCTTGTGAGGCAGACTGCACTCAGCAAGTACATCCTGCCCCTTCTCTTCTCCAGGATTCTGCATTCAGTCATTTCACACCTTGTTTTGTGCCTCACTTCACCCATTGTGCTATAAGCTGGTGACCCTTTATGATCTGGATAGACACGTTTTGAAATTTTTGCCGGCAGGTGATAGTACTACTAGAATGACCTAGCTTACAGAATTTCCGTCTTTTGAAATGTATATAGTGCTAGAGGACAGAATAAGGCATGTCTGATTTTACAACCTAAAGGCTGTACTGGGGTCCATGGGACGGTCTCATCTTCATGTGTGTGATGAGGAAACACCATGGTTCTGGAGAGAAGGATGTATCCTTACCCCCTTTGTCTCTCTACATAAAGAGATGCTAGCATCAAGAGATAGAGACCTAGGAAACCCTCCAATGCCTCTTTAAGTCAAAGTGACTCAGATGAACCAGTGCCACGTGAGAAGCAGTCTCATTTGTTACGATGCTTCTGAAAGAGTGTTACAAATGCCAAAGAAGTAGCTAGGGCTGATGTGTCAGAAACTAACCTGCCAGCTGGCAGCCTGCCTTATGTGTTGCCAATGTTCTTATTATTTTCATGCACCTTCTCCTCCCTTCCTCTTCTTTCCCTTCTTGCCTGGCTCTGCTTCCTCTGCTCTCATCTTCTGACCCATCTCCTCCTGGTCGACTGGGGAACTTACCTTCCTGTGTCAGTCTGCACATGCTGGAGGGGGCTGCTGGCAGTGAAACCAGGCTTACACAGCAGCAGGAAAACAGACAAGTGGAATCCAGTGTTCTTTGGTCACAGGGGAGCGAGGCAGAGGGAGTCCTGGAGAAGTACAGGCCAACCCCAGGCAGCATTAAGAGACAAAAGATTTGGGGACAGAGTTCAGCCATCAGCTGCCAATCTCAGACTCCCACTCCTTCTCCAGCAAGCCATGGAATTTTTGTCAGGTGCCCCCTGGGGTTCTCTTAAACTGCTGATAAATTTAAAACAATGCAGAAGTAAAGTAATTGGGGAAAGATTTAAAAAAAACTAACATTGAAAATTAGGCAGTCTTTTTATTTGGCTGTGCCGTGAGGCACGTGGGATCTTAGTTCCCTGACCAAGGATCGAACCCCTGCCCCTGGCATGGAAGTGTGAAGTCTTAACCAGTGGACCACCAGGGAAGTCCCTGTAAGCCTTACTGTGCCGGATTTGATGTATGCAGGATGGCACTGTAGCAGCTTTGAGCTCTCTGGGCCGAGCATGCATGGGAAGGCAGGCCTGAAAGAAGGAGGAACAATGCCAGCTCCCAGCTAGAGTAGGTGAGGCCCCTGTGATGGGGGCTGACTCAGGCTCCCTGCCATGCAGCTGTTGGGATCTTATCTAAAATCACATAACCCTTGCGGCACTTTATGATACTATAATTGACGTAGATGCCCGTGGAAAAATAGAATTAGGGTTTTAAAATAATCCTGTCATTGAAATAACATATACATCACACTTTACTTGAGGGGAGGAATTCTGATTTTGTGAATTTGTCATTCATCAAGTACCTGCTACGTACTAGGTGCTGTGCTGGGTGTTGACGATACAAAAATGGAAAAGAGCATGATCCTTGCTCTTGGCAAGATGGTTGTTCTCATGAGAAGTGTCTTCCTTCCGTGCCCATGGTGAGAACATCTGAAAGTTTCTCTTAATCCTTTTTTTGTGAACATTTTGACCTAACCATCTTTATGTGAAAAATTAATAAATGATTGACTAGTATTTTTAGTTTTAAATACTATGGGTTAATATTAGTAGAGGACCTTTCTACCAAGAAGGGAGAGTACATTATTTCCCGAGTCTCCCAAGAATTTCTCCATCCCTTTGAGGAGATGTGAAGAATATATTTTTAATCCCCACTGAATTGGTGAAAAAAAAAGTCAGTGGGATGGTTTTGGGGAAATGAGCTAAACAATTTAAAAAATTGAATTAGACTTTGTATGAAATGAAAATCCAGATGGATTAAAGATTTAAATTGTTTTAAAGACAGAAAAGAACCAGAATAGCACTGTAAAAAATATAGGTCAAGTTATATAATCTTAGTTAGGGAAAGAGAAAAATAATTTTTCAAACATGATTCCAAACTCAAAAATCACCAAAGAAACAACTAAAAAATTGTATTCCTTGAAATATATGAGCTTTATTATTGTGATTCCTGAACGTTCCCACCTTGTATTTCTCTAAGATGTTTATCATGATATTGAAACTGATAATAGTTATTAAGCAGTTCAAACATATTTATAGACACTGTCACATGCCAAGGACCATGTGAATGCTGATGAAGCACTTGGGAGCAAGGCCAGCATGATCTCATCCCAGGACAAAAGAAAGGGGGAACACTTTGGCCAGGAGGACATCCTGAAGTCCTATAAGGCAGGCAGTGCCTCACCATGGAAACCCCCGCTTCTCGAACTTTCTTCTGTTAAGTGTCTGCTTTTGTTATTTATGTCAATGATCAGTGATGTTGCCTGAATCTCCTGAGTGGCTCCTATGAACAGAGCGCAGTGCTAACTGTCAAATATGAGGAAGAAAGACAGCCCTGGACCCCTGGCTGTACTAAAGAGATGACCATTCATCACACAGATGAATATGTTTGTAAGATGTTTAAAGTCCAGTGAAGGAAAAGTATAGGGGGCTAGGAGGGAGTTAGAAAGGGATCTTAATTTCGATTTGAGGAGAAAAGAAAGGCTTCTTTGAGAAAGTGCAACTAATTAAAGCCTGAAAGATAACGAGGGGGTTAGCCCTCAAAATGGGGGAGACAAAGCCACAGGCTCACTTTGAATTGGTGTATCTGTGAATGGGAAGGTCGTAATGACCTTGGGTTTATCTGAAACAGAATTTTAGGCTCTGAGTGGTGGGGTGGTATGATTTGCTTGACATTTAAGAATGATGACTCAATTCCTGCTACTGATTTGGGTAGTTAAACTTGTTTTTTAAGAGAATAAACCTTGACCTGTATACATATTAGTAGTAAGGACTTGGCCCAGCAAGAAAGATGAGAGTGAGAAATGCTCATAGGAAAAGCAGTTGCTATAATAAGGGGGCACAACCAGCTGGGGTGCAGTGAATCTATTTTGCAGGGCCTCTCTGCCTTACATGCCTTGGTGGGACCAGGCGAGTTGAACCCAAGGTGCACCCCTATTGAAATGTTTATAAATATGTCGCTACAAAGCAGGAAGTCTCATGCTTGTGAAGCTTGTTAGTCATAATTCAAGATTTGAACTGGAACAAATTGTGTTCCTTTTATCTTTTATCCTAAAGATAAAAACATCCTGAGGATTTTTTTAAATTAACTTTGAATTATTAAGAAGCTCTAGTTTTAGTAGCATAAACATCTAAATAAAACACAACCTGGAAAGCATTCAGTCAAGATAAATCACATGTAAATTTGTAAGTGGTAGAGTTAGTTTGCATTCTTTTTCTCAAGGGCCTAATATTTCAGGGAAAAGAGAAATAATATTGTTAAAGAAATATCTTTTTATAGTCTCTTTGTGTATTCGGAACATTACAGAAAGACAGTTATAAACTATCATTGCAAAGATTTTCTTTTTAACTTGACTTTGTCTGAATACTGAGACAATCTGGGCACTTGAACGTATTTATCATGTTACTGCCTTTGTAAGCTTTTCGTCTTATTAGTTTTTCATGGCCACTCTCATAATGAAGGATTAACCTTAATCTTTCAGGATTCAGAATTCTGGATTGCACTTGTGTTTCACCTTTCTCCTACATTATTATTCATGTTTATATTTGCTTCCCTTCTACTTCCAAATAGAAACATCCAGTACATTTACCTGTTAAACACTTTCTACAATCTAGAGATTGTAACATTTCATTGGAATAATTGACTGAACTTGGTAGAAGGATTCTAGAGATATATAAGAATGAGCATGAAATTGATTTGCCTTCAATTCAGTTTCAATGTGTGGTAGTAGCAGAGCTTGAAGTCAGGAGTATGGCATTGGTGACCTCTGGGGTTCACTATCTACTGTGTCCTTCCTAGATATTTATTTGAACTCCCTTTCCACATCCTTTTCCATTCCCGCTTTGACTAGATGTTATACTGAATACCAACCATGGACCCCCTGCCTTGGGGTGAATCATCACCTAAAATGTTTTCCTCTTTACATGTAGTATGTATACCCACGCTTGCTGGTGTATGCAGACAGTGTGAAGTGTATTCACAGTCCCTGCAACTAGAGATTCAGAATTAATCAGGGGGAGGCATGTGGAGCTTCTGTGTCACATTGAGATGTCAGCTGTTGTCACTTTCAATTCCCTGGCAGCACCTCAGGTAGTAAGCTAGAGCTGAATTATGCAGTGCAACCAGTCTTTTTTTTTTTTTTGACTCTAGGGGTGCTATTAAATAGTAAAGGTTTTTGCAACTTATGAATGAATTGATTTCTAGTCCTCTTGAAGTTCTTTTTATCCTGTTTTGCAGCTATCATCTTGCTTCCAAGTAGAGACCCAGTTATTAAAGACCCGGGGCCTTACCTGTTCACATATGTTATTTTGGCCATATTGAATGCTAGTCCTACAAGCTTGCTGTTCTAAAGGCAGACAGCAGACTAGTGCTTACAATCCAAGACTTTTACAGCCTGACTCTCTTAGCTCCATGCCTTACAGTCTTGTCTTTGATGTAGTTTCACACATATGCACAGAGGGTTAATATCTTACTAAATAAGTACTTCTGCTCTCAAATATTTGGAAAGACATGGATGATGAATGTGGAGCTTATTGGTGATTTCTATATTATTTGATATTCATTGCTTTGTGTGTTTCTGGAATTCTATGGCAAGCCCATATTTGTTATCATTATCTGCAGTAAATCCTTGCGCACTGCAATGGGATTGCCTGCCTACACTCAATCAGCTTTATGCCCACTTACTGGAATATATCATTTACTGAAATTAAATGTGACAAGCATTTGAAAATCCAGATCATACTCCCCCGTCCACGTGGCATCCAGGTCACTCTTGGGTGATGAGCCACTGAAACACTTCTTTTAATTCAGATATTTTTCTAACTGCACTGCAGGATGAGGTTGGCTTATATTTCCCTTAATTTACATATTTTTGCAGAAATCTAGCTAAGGTTGTCATGTTTCTCTGAGTTGGTGACAAATGTTGATAGGACTCTGTAAAGGTATTTTTATAAGCAAGCTGAATTGCATTTGATGTGATGGCCTCAATCTGACATTGCTGATGTCTTATAAATTGAGCAATCAGAAAAAATAATTTTGTATAGAAGGAAACCTAGCTCTAATTGATTATACTTTATGAGAGATTAAAATAGGAAACATTGTTTAATATGTTATTGTTAGACAGCTTTTTGTTTTTGTAATCAAAAAAGCAATTTCAAGAGGCTGCTTTTAAAAAAAAAAACAACAAAAACCCTCTTTTCATTTTAAATATTCAGAGTTGCCCCCAACCACCAAAACAAGATGATAAATGAACATTTATTGAACCTTAACTCTAGGCCAGGCATTATGCTAGGTGCTTGAAATACTGAACTGATTAAGACATAGCACCTACTCTTGACAAACTCACAGTCTAATGGGAAGATTAGTATATTTAAATGAATATTTACTCTGGCATGACAGGTACTATAATTGTAAAATTCACAGTGTACAGTAATGGCTCCAAGAAATAACATATCTTGCTTCAACACCAAAGGTAATATACAGAGTGCAAGCAGAGAGTGGGGTGCATAGTTTATATAGAATTTTAAAATAGTAACAAATCCAGTTAAAAGTTGGACTCTGTTTTGCTGTCATTATGCTGACAGTTCTAAGCAGTATTAGTGATAAAGCCTCTTTCTACTGGGATGGACTTCAAATGCCCTGCCCTTGGCCACCACTGGTGGTGACTGTGTTGGGAGTGGCGAGGAGTTGAGGAGGGGGCCAAGAAAAGCTCCAGATGGCAAGATGACATATTTTGTAAAAAAATGAGAAATTTCTCAAGTAGGAAATTCAGAAGGATATTCCAAGAAGGCACCAAGCACATATATAAAGACATATAAAACAGCATGCTTGACTGCAGTGCAAGAGGAAATAGCAGTCATTTTCAATAGATGGTGATGACCCATTAGATATCCATATGGGAAAAATATCAGTCTCAACCACCGTCTTAGTAAAATAGTGTATTATACACAATAACCAGTTCTAAATAGCATGCAGATCTAAATGTAAAATTTAAAACAATTATAGTTTTAGAGGAAAGTAGAAGGTGGTCATGGCCTTTGTCTTTTGAACAGAACACAAAAATCTTTAAAAGGAAAAATAGATGAGAACTTGGAGCATGTTAAAACTAAGTATTTCTCTTTTATAAGAGATACTCTTCAGTTCAGTTCAGTTCAGTTCAGTCGCTCAGTCGTGTCCGACTCTTTGTGACCCCATGAACCACAGCACACCCGGCCTCCCTGTCCATCACTATCTCCTGGAGTTCACTCAAACTCACATCCATCGAATTGGTGATGCCATCCAGCCATCTCATCCTCTGTCGTCCCCTTCTCCTCCTGCCCCCAATCCCTCCCAGCATCAGAGTCTTTTCCAATGAGTCAACACTTCACATGAGGTGGCCAAAGTACTGGAGTTTCAGCTTTAGCATCAGTCCTTCCAATGAACACCCAGGGCTGATTTCCTTCAGAATGGACTGGTTGGATCTCCTTGCAGTCCAAGGGACTCTCAAGAGTCTTCTCCAACACCACAGTTCAAAAGCATCAATTCTTCAGCGCTCAGCTTTCTTCATAGTCCAACTCTCACATCCATACATGACCACTGGAAAAACCATAGCCTTGACTAGATGGACCTTTGTAGGCAATGTAATATCTCTGCTTTTGAATATGCTATCTAGGTTGGTCATAACTTATTAGGAGAGTTAAAAAGCATCTCACAAAACAGGAAAAGATTTTTCCCATTGCATATATGTGAGTAAAACCTGATGCTTAAGATGTATGCAGAACTCTTAAAATCATGAAGGAAAGACATATAATCCAGTAGGAAAAAGAACCAGGCAATAGCCATGAAGAACTGCTTCAGCAGAGTGTATATCCAAATGGTCAGTGAGCACATGAAAAGACACTCAGCTGTGTTAGTCATTAGGAAAATGCATAATAAAACCATAACATGATACCACTATATGCCCACCAGTGCAGCTAGAATGAAGGAGGAGAAAATGTTCTGGCAAGGATGCGGAGCAAGTGGAAGGAAAGGTTTGTATTGTTTGCGGGTGCATAAATTGTCTCAGTACCATTGGAAAGTTGGCAGCACCTCCTGGAGCTTTCTATATGCACACTTAAGCTCATGATTCCGTGCCTAGAAACATACTCCACAGAAATGTCCCGTGTCTATCAAAAGATATATAAAAAATGTTCATAGCAGCACTCTTCACAATAGATACTGGAAACTAACCAAATGCTCATGAACAGTACCTTGGAAAAAAGCTATATGTTCATTAAGTAGATGACTCTATGGCAGTGAGAATGAACAAATGACAGTCACACTCAAAAATGTGGAGGAATCTCACAACACTGCTGAGCAAAAGACACATAAGAATAGTAGGCAAAATAAACAATGCTGTTCAGGGATTAGGCAGTGGTTACCTTGTGGGGTGGTGACTATAAGCAGGCATGGGGTGCTTTGAGGCTGTTTCTTAAGCCAAGTACTAGGGACACAGCTCTGTGTGTGTGTTTTATGCATGTTTCTATAAAAGAGATAAATGAAAAGGTTTTTTAAAAAATCCAGCATTGATAGTCCAGGGAGTCAGTTCAGTATAGGATGTAAGTGGAAAATTGATAGAAGGTGATTCCATAGAGTCACATAGCAGCGTATTATGAAAAGCCTATATGCCATATTAAGGTGCTTGGGGTGTCTGGATAGACACAGTGGAGAACAATGAAGACTATGAAATACACAGTGGCTAAATGTACATTTCAAAGAGTTCTTTGATGGCAACAGGACAGAGAAACAGATGGTGTGTAAAGAAACTGGAGCCCAGGAGATCATCCATTCATTTACTCAACACATATTGTTGAAGGATTACTGTGTCAACATGGGGAATATGGTAGTGAACAAGACAAAGTCCTTGCCCTTGTGGAGCTTACCCTGTAGTGGAGAAAGCAGAAAACAAATAACACACAAATAAAGACACAAACAAGAATCAAATTGAGCCGTTTTATAAAGAAAAGTTCATGAGACTAAAGAAATTGTGACCCAAGGAGGCTGTTTTAGATATGGTAGTGAGAAAGGGAACTACTAAGGATGCGATTCTTGAGCAGACTTCAAAAGGATGAGTGAGTGAGTTATAAAAATATCTGAAGAGGAGAGTCCTAGGCAGAATGGACATCAGATGCAAAACTTCTGAAAGAGAACAAACTTGCCATATGTAATATTCAAGGAGGATCACCAAGGATGAGAATGCATAATGAAGAAAGTGGTCAGAAATAAGATCACAAAGGTAACAAAGTACCAGATTATAAGGGTCTTCTAAAACATGGTAAGGACATTGGATTTTCTGTGAGTCAAGAGATAGGAGGAGGCTAAATATCATGGCAGATACCTCCAAATCTTGATGGGTTAGCAAAATAAAAGCATATGTTTTGTTCGTGCAAAGTCCAATGGGATATGATAAACAGGTTTTTCCTAGTCATTGTCCCTGTCATAGTGGAGGCTCATGATCACTTAGGTATGCTATTTCTTCAATATTTGGAAGCCTTATCTTATAGTTTCAGGGTTACTCTAGAATGTTAACATTCTTGTGCCAGCACATAGAAGGAAGAAGATGCATGGAGGATCATGCACCTAGTGCCTAGCCAGTTGACTTGGAAATGACACACTTCTGCTCTCATTTTTTTGACAAGAATGAGCCACATGATCCTCTCATATGCAAGGAATAACCAGGAAATGGGATCCCCAGCTGGGCAGCCACTTACCAGCATCAGTTCCATGAAAAAGGGGAGTGTGAATCTTTGGGGATCAACTCAATAAAATTTGACACCGGATTTTTATCATAAATAGGATGAAAAGTCATGGGAGAGAGATGCTGCTGCTGCTAAGTCGCTTCAGTCGTGTCTGACTCTGTGTGACCCCATAGACGGCAGCCCACCAGGCTTCCTCTGCCCACAGGGTTCTCTAAGCAAGAATACTTGGAGTGGGTTGCCATTTTCTTCTCCAATGGAGACAGATGAATAGGGTATTAACAATGTCTTAAAAATTCCTCTGGTTGCTGATTGGATTATAAGTTGTGGGTCTAGGGACATTAAAAGAAGCAAGGAGTCCAGTTTTAAGGAATTAGGTGAGAAATGATGACGACTTGGTGTGTTGGTAGCACAAGAGGAGAAATATGGTTAAATTTGGGATAAATTCTGAAGGCAGAGCCAGTAAGATTTGCTTATGGGTTGGAGGTGTAAGGTCCAGTCTAGAAGAGACTAAGGAAAGCATTTTGGCCTGAGAGACTAGGTGATGGGGGAGTACCATTTAATGAACTGTTGTCCAAATGGCATCTTGCTTCTCAAATGTCATCTTCTTAATTGTGTCTCTCATGCCACTCTATTTTACATTGTTGTCCCTGTGAATTCTTTCATTCATTCATTCAGTTCAGTTCAGTTCAGTCGCTCAGTCGTGTCCAACTCTTTGCGACCCCATGAATCGCAGCACACCAGGCCTCCCTGTCCATCACCAACTCCTGGAGTTCACTCAGACTCGTGTCCATCGAGTTGGTGATGCCATCCAGCCATCTCATCCTCTGTCATCCCCTTCTCCTCCTGCCCCCAATCCCTCCCAGCATCAGAGTCTTTTCCAATGAGTCAACTCTTCGCATGAGGTGGCCAAAGTACTGGAGTTTCAGCTTCAACATCATTCCTTCCAAAGAAATCCCAGGGCTGATCTCCTTCAGAATGGACTGGTTGGATCTGCTTGCAGTCCAAGGGACTCTCAAGAGTCTTCTCCAACACCACAGTTCAAAAGCATCAATTCTTTGGTGCTCAGCTTTCTTCACAGTCCAACTCTCACATCCATACATGACCACTGGAAAAACCATAGCCTTGGCTAGACGGACCTATTATATACTGCGCAGTTTACGTATTCATTTTGTTTTGTATTGTCCGTACTAGAATGTAAGTTCCATCAGGGCAGAGATTTTGCACTGTTTTGGATGCTCATTACACGATAAGAAAGTATCGGGCATAGAGTTGTCTGTCTCATTTGTGGAATGAATGAACGGTGGAGTAGGGAGGAGTAGGTTTAGGTGAAAGCATGAAATGAAAACCTTTGCTAAGATGTTTATTAGACATTTCAAATATCTTTAAAAGATAGTTGGATACACTGGTTTGAAGCCCAGAAAAGAGGCCCATGCATAGAGATATATTTTTAATAGTCAACAACATATTGAGAATAGATGTTTAAGGCCATGGAACTGGATAAGATCATGTAGGGAATTACTAGAAGTATGGGGTAATAAACTAGATCAGATACTGCTGGGAGGTTGAGTAAGGTGAGGACTGAGGCTGATCATTGGATAGCAATGTGAGGTCCTTAAAAAAGCAATTTCATGACTCAGTTGGAATGAGACTCTGAATGGAGTGAACTCAGAAGCTAGAAGGACTTAAGTTGTGGAGAAAGTGAGTGTAGTCAATTTTTTTTTCCAGAAATTATTACCAAAGGGTGCAAAGAAATAGGGAGGTATCTGGAAAATATCCAGCATCTGGAAGGAAAATGGTCAAGGGAGGGTGTCTTTTTTTAGGACTAAAGATATTACAATGTGTTTATATTTTGATGAGGATGATTCAATACAGAGAGAATAAATAGGAGAATGGTCCTGCACAGAGAAAGGTCCTTATGTAGGTAAGGGGTAAGGGCATCCAGTGCACACAAATGATGGGGTCAGGAAAGAGAGAGTTCATTTTGATAATAGACAGTTACAATTTTTTTTAAGGCTAAGAGATTGTGTATATGAACAGTGAAACTAGAAAGGAGGAGATAGGTAGGAAGCACATAGACTCAACATAGTCTAGTCCTGTATAGAGGAAGAAATAGAACTGTGATTCTCAAACCCTAACACATATCAGAATCACTTACAGGGTTTGTGAAACGTGGATTACTGGACCCAGCCCATAGGTTTCTGACTCAGCTGGTCCAGGATTGCATCTGAGAATCTGCATTTTTAACAAGCTTCCTGGGGATGCTGCTGCTGCTGGTACCTGTTTCTCAGTACTGTGGGGGGTGTGGAGACCAGCAGCATCGGCATCCCCTGGCAGTTTGTTAGAAATGCAGGGTGTCTGGCTCCACTCTGGACCTATTGGATCAGATTGTGCCTTTTAACAAGTAGTTTATTTGCATGTCCAAGTTTGAGAATCGTCGTTCTAGGACAATATTTTTCAGCCTTGTCCTCAAGTGATTCCAACATGCAACCATGACTTAGAACAACCGAGTCAGGGTGACCCCACAGTATACTGCCTGCATGACTATGCAAATGCATGTCTCATTAAATAAGATAAAGAGTTCATGAGGAGGAGCGGGGTTGCGGAGGTTGACTGAGTTCATGTTGTATTTGAAGAGCGTTTTCAGGACATCAGATGAAGCTATTCAGTTGAGTATCTAGAGCTAGGAAACACCAGAAGAGAGATGGAAGACTGCGTTACAGATCTGAGCGTCATCAGCATGGAAGTAGTAATTAACATTAGGGATGTGAAGGCGATCAGCCCAAGAAAATGAGAAAAATGGCAAAGAAGTCCAAGGAAGGCAACTGACCAAGGAGAGAAGAAGAGGCGCCTACAAAGAAAGTGGGAACAGTAAAAAAGTTTGAGCAAAAGCAGGAGTTGGGCTTCCCGGGTGACTCAGTGTAAAGAGTCCGCCTGCCAGTGCAGGAGGCCTGGGTTCAATCCTTGGATGGGGAAGATCCCCTAGAGAAGGAAATGGCAACCAGCTCCAGTATTCTTGCCTGGAAAATCCCATGGACAGAGGAGCCTGGAACACCATAGTCCGTGGGGTTGCCAAAGAGTCGAACACGACTTCATGACTAAACAACAGCAACAGGGATTGGCAAGGCAGGGAAGCTAAGGTGAGGGTTGCAGAAAGAAGGAAAAATCAATGATGTTTTATATCTCAGAAAATTTTAACTCCAGTAAGATAGACTGAGAAGCATCTGTTATCCATCTTTTGGGTGCTCACAAATGGCCTTGCCATTGGCAGTTCTGGGCAAAGGTAGCTGCAAACCCCTGGTGCAAAAGTTTCACCAGGAAACAGGAGACAAGGAACTGGGATTGTCAGACATTACCAGCCTTTCCAAAAAGCTTGACTATGCCAAAAAGGACAGAGTGATGAGCCACTAGACGGAGTTGCTGGTGAAGGCAAGTTTTCAACTTGGCCAAGACCAGAATCTTGCCATTGGCCATTGAGAAAGAGCCAGTGATTAGTAAAGAGGGAATCAAGGTGTCAGGAATAATGGGGTCCAGGGCATCTGTGGGGTTATCCTTAGGAGGAGCAAAAAGGTAGGTGTGAATACAGATAAATTTGTAGTTGAGGGGTTTGGATGTGGGGGAATTTATTCCTAATAGCTTCAGTTTTCTCTAGGAAGTAGGGGTCAAAGTCATTTGCTAGGAAAGAGTTGGGGAGGGATCTTGGAGATTTATTGTCCTTATTTTTCATGTACTTTCACACAAGACAAACACCTTTCTATCTACATGTAAAATACATAATATACCTGTGTGTGTGTGTTAGTCGCTGAGTTGTGGCTGACTCTTTGCGACCCCATGGACTGTAGCCCACCAGGCTCCTCTGTCCATGGGATTCTCCAGGCAAGAACACTGGAGTGGGTAGCCATTTCCCTTCTCCAGGGGCTTTTCCCCACCCAGGGATTGAACCCAGGTCTCCTGCATTGCAGGCAGATGTTTTACTGTCTTTAGCTACTAGGGAAGCCAATTATATATCCTAAACTTCATCCTTTAATAATTAACCCATTTCCAAACCCTGACCAGAAAACATTTTGCATTGACCATTAAGAATATTCAAAGTTGAATTATTTCCCAATATTCTTATTCTTGAACTATTTTTCCTTTAACACTTCCTCCCTGTTCCATTTATAACTAAAATTTGCCCCTAATTTGATAATTTCTCATTGTATCTCTCTTCTGCTTGTTAAGCTGATCACTGGAGTATTTATTCTTGCTGGTTCCCGTGCGATAAAGTGCTTACTCTATCCATTCTCACCATGCCCATCTCATTCAAATTAATTATTTTCAAGCAAGATTTCTGAATCCCAAACCTCTTCTCATAATCTCAATCACGTGAAGAAAGCCTTTGTGCTTTTGAGTTATAAATATATATATTCTTATATAGAATTTAAACCACATAAAGGAAGAAGTAGAAAGTCGCTTCCCAGTTGTGTGTGTGTGTGTGTGTGTGTGTGTGTGTGTGTTGCTCTCTGTGCCCATCACATAAAGTCCCAGTGAAGTCGGCTGGGAATGCTAATCTGTCTCTAATCCTGGAAAGAAACCTGGAGGGAACGGCTCATTTTATGTCCCTGCTGTGTCACTCTGTACAGGGTGTGTCCGCTGTTTCTCTTTGATGAATTGATCTTTGTGTCCTCCAAACAGCATAAAACCTACCAGGCTCTGTTGGTTTTTCATTATAAACTATTGGGGTGTAGGTTTTTTAACTTATAAATTGTTGAAGGAGGATATGATTCCAGAAGTTTGATGGGGTCCCCTTCCCTCTTGGCAGATTTAGGCTTTGAGTCCTGACGTGTCTGGCCCATTTGCCCAGCTTTAATGGTGGGCTGGGCTCTACCCCAGCCCCTCAGTTACTAGCAGACAGAGATCTGCGGGGTGGGGTGGTAAGATGGGCCCACCTGAGGATCTAAACCTACTGTGCACTCCCCATGGAGAAGGAAAGCCGAGGAGGGCAGGGGTGCAATGTTTTCCGATCCCCAATCCTATGACCTAAGGAGGTTTGTGCTCTGACCAATTGGACCATCCACTTCTCCCCAGAGAGAAGGGTGGGCAGAGATGGGTAAGAGGCACTGCATTTACCCTGTCATGGGCAGGAGAGCTGACTTCTTCACTGTGAGTAGTAGGAAGGATGAACAGAACATACAAAACTGAGGCTTAGAAAGATGAAGGCAGCTGTTCATGACCACAGAGTAGTGGTTGGTAGAGTCTGAATGCAAACCCAGATTCAGTTCAGTTCAGTTCAGTCACTCAGTCATGTCTGATTCTTTGCAACCCCATGAACCACAGCACGCCAGGAGTCCATCACCAACTCCCGGAGTCCACCCAAACCCATGTCCATAGAGTTGGTGATGCCATCCAGCCATCTCATCCTCTGTTGTCCCCTTCTCCTCCTGCCCTCAATCTTTCCCAGCATCAGGGTCTTTTCAAATGAGTCAGCTCTTCACATCAGGTGGCCAAAGTACTGGAGTTTCAGCTTTAGCATCAGTCCTTCCAATGAACACCCAGAACTGATCTCCTTTAGAATGGACTGGCTGGATCTCCTTGCAGTCCAAGGGACTCTCAGAAGTCTTCTCTAACACCACAGTTCAAAAGCCTCAATTCTTCGGCACTCAGCTTTCTTCACAGTCCAACTCTCACATCCATACATGACCACTGGAAAAACCATAGTCTTGACTAGACAGACCTTTGTTGACAAAGTAATGTCTCTGCTTTTGAATATGCTGTCTAGGTTGGTCATAACTTTTCTTTGAAGGAGTAAGTGTCTTTTAATTTCATGGCTGCAGTCACCATCTGCAGTGATTTTGGAGCCCAGAAAAATAAAGTCAGCCACTGTTTCCACTGTTTCCCCATCTATTTGCCAGGAAGTGATGGGACCGGATGCCATCATCAGTTTTCTGAATGTTGATCTTTAACCCAACTTTTTCACTCTCCTCTTTCACTTTCATGAAGAGGCTCTTTAGTTCCTCTTCACTTTCTGCCATAAGGGTGGTGTCATCTGCATATCTGAGGTTATTGATATTTCTCTCAGCAATCTTGATTCCAGCTTGTGCTTCTTCCAGCCCAGAGTTTCTCATGATGTACTCTGCATATAAGTTAAATAAGTGGGGTGACAATATACAGCCTTGACATACTCCTTTTCCTATTTGGAACCAGTCTGTTGTTCCATGTCCAGTTCTAACTGTTGCTTCCTCACCTGCATACAGGTTTCTCAAGAGGCAGGTCAGGTGGTCTGGTATTCCCATCTCTTTAAGAATTTTCCACAGTTTCTTGTGATCCACACAGTCAAAGGCTTTGGCATAGTCAATAAAACAGAAATAGATGTTCTTCTGGAACTCGCTTGCTTTTTCGATGATCCAGTAGATGTTGGCAGTTTGATCTCTGATTCCTCTGCCTTTTCTAAATCCAGCTTGAACATCTGGAACTTCACAGTTCATGTATTGGTGAAGCCTGGCTTGGAGAATTTTGTGCATTACCTTACTAGCATGTGAGATGAGTGCAATTGTGTGGTAGTTTGAACATTCTTTGGCATTGCCTTTCTTTGGGATTGGAATGAAAACTGACCTTTTCCAGTAATGTGGCCACTGCTGAGTTTTTAAAATTTGCTGGCATATTGAGTGCAGCACTTTCACAGCATCATCTTTTAGGATTTGAAATAACTCAACTGGAATTCCATCACCTCCACTAGCTTCCTAAGGCCCACTTGACAATCCAGGGTGTCTGGCTCTAGGTGAGTGATCATGCCATCGTGATTATCTGGGTCGTGAAGATCTTTTTTGTATAGTTCTTCTGTGTATTCTTGCCACCTCTTCTTAATATCTTCTTCTGTTAGGTCCCTACCATTTCTGTCCTTTATTGAGCCCATCTTTGCATGAAATGTTCCTTTAGTATCTCTAATTTTCTTGAAGAGATCTCTAGTCTTTCTCATTCTATTGTTTTCCTCTATTTCTTTGCATTGACTGCTGAGGAAGGCTTTCTTATCTCTCCTTGCTATTCTTTGGAACTCTGCGTTCAAATGGGTATATCTTTCCTTTTCTCCTTTGCTTTGCGCTTCCCTTCTTTTCACAGCTATTTGTAAACCCAGATTGGTATAGCTTAAAACTTTAGCCCTTGTGAAAATGAACCTTGCTTCCATGATACTTCCTTCGTTGTGAAGGCTCACAGAAATGTAATGCATTCATAGTGACAGGAGATTGGGGATCAGCTTTCTGGTACATATATGATGGCCAGGGATTTGATTGTGGGTTTATAGATGAAAAAAGAGAGAGCCCAGAAATGAGCCCCAGACTCAGAAGCAACCCTAAGCTTAGGAGGAGACAGGTCCATGAGATCATTCCCCAAGTCTCTATCCTTCACTTTCTAACCTCCCTCACTTTGAGATGCCTTGATGTGATGTGACAGCTGATTTCATTGGTCCCAGTAATAACTAATATAGAAAAATCAATTGACTTGAAAAATTGGGAAACTGGCCTATACTGTATATTATTATTTACGAACGATGTAAAAACAAAGCAAAAAGTGCCTGCTTAGAAAGAAAATTGATCTATCATGTATCTAGAGTTCTGTAGCTTTTGAATGAAAGGAAGGGGTGTATCACTTATTATCACATGTACCTAAGAAAAATAATTTGATTGGAGGCTGTTCTCAGTGGTTTTGTGTTTCTTTCAGATGTTGCCCATTTAATGTGGTTTGAAAGACTCTATGTTTGGCTTCAGTGTTTTGAAAAATACATCTTGTACCCAGCAATCATTTTGAATGCCCTCACAACGGATGCATTTTCAATAAGCAATTACCGGCGACTTGGTACCCAGTAAGTGGAGAAGTTTATTCACACTATGATTTGAATCACCACATTTTCAAAATCTAGTGCATTTTCTCTGAACAGGCTTCAGCCAAAGCCAACTTCTGTCTACTAATGATGGGCCAAGTAACAGTAAGCCATGGTGGCCTTTTACTCAAATGTACTGTGGCTAGATGGTTATTGTAGAAAGACTGGGGTGCAAACAGAGTTAGATCTGCTTGAAGTGATCTTGGAAATAAATTGTCAATAGATTTGAAAATCATCCTGTGGAACCTTGGTCAGAAGCCTTAACGAGATGATGGCAGCACAGTGTGATCCCAGGGTTCCTGGGGTTCTGACGATCATGCCTTCAACTCTGAAATTGCCTCATGTCATTTCATTTAGCAAAGACTGTATCATTTTGTGCTTTAGGGAGGGAGTAATTAATCACTGTCACTGCTCTCTCTGCATTTATACATTTTAAATACAAGGAGAAGCCGTGTAATTAAAAGAAAAAATGGACCACAAAGAGACTTCATGTCATCAAGATGCTCATGTTTTTGCAAAATGTTTTATTTTAAAATGAACTCTGAATTTACAAATGAAAGTCTACTTGATAATTTATGGATGTGTTTTTCCTACAAAAGGTTGACATTTCTCCCAATCAGTTAATAGAGGAGGAGGATGTAAAAGAGATTCCATCTCAGCTTTGCTTCTGAGTCATGTTGCTTAAACATTATATGACCATGTCAACCCTTGTGTGTAATGCCAAGCAGGCCTACTCTTCCTTTAGGGGTGTGATGAGAACAAATTAATCAGTATTTGTCAAAGATTAAGCAAACTCAGATAAAAGTCGTGTTATTTCTTGGCTGGACCTTGAGTAGAGTCGTGGTCACTCAAAGCAGACGCTAAATGAAATGACCCTATAACCTTCCTGTCTTTATCAGACTCTGCTTTCCTTCTAGTCCAGACCTGGTTCGATCAGGCCAGGGCAGGAAGTCCATGTGGGTGTGCTAAGTCACTTCAGTCATGTCCGACTCTGCAGTCCTATAGACTGTAGCCCTCCAGGCTCCACTATCCATGGGATTCTCCAGGCAAGAATACTGGAGTGGGTTGCCATACTCTCCTCCAGGGGATCTTCCTGACTCAGGGATCAAACCCATGTCTCTTATGTCTCCTGACTTGGCAGGTGGGTTCTTTACCACTAGTGCCACCTGGGAAGCCCAAGAAGTCCATACCGTTTGGTATTTAAACGCCTAGACTTTGGATCCAGTGATGAAGATTTAGTCTCACTAGACAGAGAAGGCAGCTGATGCGACTGCAGACCTCTTGGCAGTCTGGGTGGGGCCCCACGCATGAGATAGCCTACATCTAGAACACCCAGTGCTTTTCTAGTGGCAGCTGTTTCCAGTGTGGTACCATTTTGGCTGACCCCACGAGGACATTCTGGGACAGGGTAGATCCTCAATTTCCAGAACAAGGATTCACAATCAGAACCAAAACAGCCACCCCAGTACCAGTGCTGCCCTGCGATGATCAGCAAAAGCATTTAAAGTTCTCACTTCCCAACATCAGGACTAGGACCTTGAGAGTAAAACCTGCCAGTTGAAGCCAAGCAGCTCTGGGTGTTGGTGGAGGATGGATTTAAAGGTTAGGAATTACGAAGAGTTGAATAAACAATTCGTTGAGAGTCCAGTTTGAAGTAATATTCATCTCTATCCCCTCTCATCTTTTTCAAGACACTGAAGTTAGAAGTGACACCTTACCTATGTACCTGCAAGTACTCTTAACTCCCAGACGACACCAACAGAATTCTTTTTCTCAGAGCCCAAAGTGATGACTTCTTTATATTCTTGAGGCATCCATCTGAAGACGTAGAAAGTCTCTCTCAAGATTTCAAGCACCCCACTACACCAGCTGTTCTCAAACAGGGCAGCAGGAGGCCATGTGTCAGTATCTCCTAGAGACCTAGAGACCTGGGTAAGCCCAGCCCACATCCTACCCTCATTGAGAGCCGTGGTACCAGACAGTGAACTCCTCAATGGCAGGCACTGTTTCTTATTCAGCTTGTAAGGAAATGGTAGGAGTATGGACAGATGGGTGGACAATTGAGTGGGGGCTGGTAAATAATGAGTGGGTGCCTCATGGGGTCTTGGTAGGCATCTGCCAGTGTGATTTAAAGGGATGCTTTGCCTCTGTCCCAGACCATTGTTCACTGATCGCTACTTAAGCCTTTATAAAATCTTTAGCTAAGCCTACAACCATCTATGAACCGTTGGCTGTAACCATTACTATTGCGATGTTAGAAGAGCCACAGGCATCACTCCTTAAGCTCTCCCTTAGTCTTCACCAGTTGTCCTTAATAAATATAAAATGGATGCTGTCCATTTTAGTCATAGTCGTGGAAAACAAAGTTTAGAGTTAACCCTCATCTAGATTTTTGCCTGAATAACCGAGAAAACCCACTCATCTCCTTTGAAAACCAGAGTATCCCTAGCCTTGGGATACCTTGTCTTTGGGTCCCCTCTCCCCAAGAACTTTGGCTACGTCATAGGGACTCTCATATCCTGGGCTGTTGTCAACGGCAGATGGGCCTCAAGTCCTGTTTTCATACTGCATGTTCATCGTGGTCATTAGTTTCTAGTGGAAAAGAAAGGGGTTATGGAGCAGTGCTCAGCCCCGCCGAAGGAATAGAGGTTACTAAACACCTTCCCACTCTCCCCAAATCTGCATGTGATCAGGGCTAGTTTTTCTCAGAAGCCTAATCTAAGCCCACACAGTGCTTTGGCCAGCCCTCACTCAGGGACAGGGTAGAATCGATTCCAACACTAGGTCTGAAAGCGTATAAATTATTAGATTGCGGCCAAAGGCCAGTGAAAATACTACCATTAGATCTTTTCGATGACAAAAATGACAATTTTGTGCTTGATAGATGCTGAGACTTAGGAGACATGCTTTTAATGCCCGGATCCTGAGGTATTATTAATGCTGATAAGGGTGTAACTGAGTCACTTTGCTGTACAGCAGAAATTACCACCACATTGTAAATCAACTATATGGTAATAAAATGTTTTAAAAAAGGAAACCTAACTTTTAAGTGCAACTGATCTCTGGAACATATTTCCACTTCTTTTTCTTTTGAGTTCCCAAATAGGATGTTCAAACTGGAGGGGAATCTGGTTAAAATGTGCCAGACTTTCTTTCAAAAGGACAGACCCCTCAAGGAGGTAGTGGTGTGCTCTTTCTGGCTGTTCTGAGCACTGATCAGTTACCTTCCTGTCTCAAGGTGGGTAGATTGTTGACCTTGCCGTCTGCTAGAATTGTGCGCATAGCACCTGCCCCCAAAATGGTTAGACAGGCGAATTCAGGAGTTTGGTCCTCACAGCAAAGTCCTGCTATTTCTTTGTGGGTCTGCCTCTGTCCTGTTTCTTAACTCAAAAGGTCTAGGTCGTGGGGGCTTGTGTCATGTTGTCGATTTCATTTTCAGTGGGGAAAAAAAAGATCAGAAAGCTTATGTTTCCCAAGACAACACATACGGTGGAAAACATTGGCAATGAATACATAAAGTAAAAACAGCTTTATTGAGACAGTGGGATTTTTCCTTATTTCAGGATTTCATATTAGCTACTGTTACTCAGACTTTAAAGAATCTGCCTACAATGCAGGAGGCCTGGGTTCGATCCCTGGATCAGGAAGATCCCCTGGAAAAAAGAATGGCAACCCACTCTAGTATTCTTGCCTGGAGAATTCTCTAGACAGAGGAGCCTGGCGGGCTACAGTCCATGGCGTTGCAAAGAGCTGGACACGACTGAGTGACTAACACTTCTCACTGTTATGGCATTGAGTCAGTGAGATTTTGTAATTTTTTTTAAAGGCTTGCACTGAGCAGATGCTAACAAGGACAACCTGCTCTGCTTTCTCACTTGCCACCAAGCTTCCCATGGAACTCGACAATGCAGTAGCTCCTTCAGATAAGCTCCCAGGAAGCTCTGTGCCCTTGATTGCAAAGTGCTGAGCACAGTAGGGAAGCTGCCTCTAGTGGCAGAGTCTGTGTTGGCGAGTCCCTTGGGATCCAGTTTCAATCCTAGTGTCTCCCCATGAGATGAGGGACTGAAGCTCTTAGACTCAGTTTACTCCTCTGTAAAATGAAGATGATAACCCACCGTCTTTGCTTTTTGTAATGTGCATAACTCACAGTAAGCCCTCAAGACACGTGAGCCGTTGTAACTGACCCAGCAGCATGTGGACCACCACTGATTATCTCTTCTCTTTCCCTTTCAACAGCTGGGACATTTTTCTGATGGTCATTGCAGGCATGAAGCTGCTGCGGACCTCCTTCTGTAACCCAGTCCACCAGTTTACTCACTTGGGCTTCACAGTGATCTTTTTCCATTTCGACTACAAAGATATTTCAGAGAGTTTCTTACTGGATTTCTTCATGGTGTCCATTTTATTCAGCAAGGCAAGTTAAGCTCTTTTCTTCATTTCACAATAGAAAAGGTGCATTTCTCACCAAATGCATTAAGAGGTTGAAACATTGTTTTTTAAAAAAATTATAGCATTAAATTAAATTGAATTACATATGCATGTCACATTCCTGCTGCCATTTGAGGAGTATTCCCCATGAAATGGACGTATGCCATGTTATTTGCCAAAAATCACTAATTAGCATGAATTAGCCTTTTGTGTTGCTTGAAATTTTATGATTTTTGTCTCTGTTAGCAATCTCATTGTGGAACTTCCTAGATCTCAAAATGCTTGGAATTAAAAATTAGCAACCGGACTAATTTTCTTTTTTAAACAAAACTTGGCATTTTGCCTTTGGAGGTAAAGTTGAGACTTGGAACCAGAGAGCTGGGACTCTTGGAGTACTTTCTTTCCCTTAGCTTGTCTCAGGTCAAGATTTCACCTGGTGTCAGTTCACCCATGGGCAGTGGGAAACCCTAATCACAGTTCAGGCAAATATATGGGAATAGTACCCAACATTTAACAGAGGAAGGTAAGCTCCTTGGAATACTGGTCTGAGTGTATGTGCTCTGGGCACTGTAACAAAGCTGGGGTGTAAACAGAAGTTAGGAAAATAATTTGGAAAACTCTTTCCTCACATGCTCCATTTAATATAGCAGGCATGGTTTTCTGCCCTGATGTTGTCCTATTCTCCCTTTTGGTTAATCATTTTTAAATTCTAAGGCTCTTTCCTGAATTTCATTTTGAACCTCTATTGAGTTAGTTCTATTAATTTCTCTACTTACTATCTGTCCTTTCCTTCAGCTGGCTTCCTCTTATTCTAAGTGACAAAAATTCAAATATTCCAATTATATCACTTTGGTAGCCCACCTAGTTTTCACATTTTATTCCCAAATTTCAGCTTTGGTCTTTAACCCACAGAAGTTTGTTTTCCATTTGTCTGGGGTCTGTTTTTTGAAAAATTTATTACATTTTTCTGATGATTCAAGTCACAGGCTTCCATAATCTGGTTTTCTCCATTATGTCTAAATGTCCATGATCTCACATAATAAATGTAAAACTGTCTCCTTTGATCTTGAAAGCATTGATAAAGTTGTAAATGATTTTACTACTCATAGAAGTAAGAACTTACTATCAGATGCAACATGGGTTGGAATGGTTTGAATTCCTAACTCTGGCATTATTTATATCTTGACTTGGTAATATTTATATTCTTGCCTGAACCCTAGTTTCATGGAAAATTATAAATAACGATGCCAGTCTCACCAGGTGAAGAGGATTGATTAATGTTAAGTAGAAGAGAAGGTTTTATTTGTTTGAGTTCTACCAGTTTATTGCCACCAACCCATCTCCCTCCACCCTTCTCATGCATGCGTGCTCAGGCACGTAACCCCATGGACTGCAGCCGCCAGGCTCCTCTGCCCACGGACTTTTCCAGGCAAGAATACTGGAGTGGATTGCCATTTCCTTCTCCGAGAAGAGAAAGGTTTAAATAGCATGTGCTTTCCAAATATGAGGTAGGACTTTCAAAGCCATCTTAAGTAGAAGAAGAAAAGTTACACCCTGCTTAGGATGTGAAGGAGTGTGGCTGCTTTTTTGTACTGAACCGTTTGTTTCAGTAGCCTCCTGTATTAGCACCAGGTGCCAGGTGAACAAGAACTTAGCAGAGAAGGGTGAGCACCTCCTGTAATAGTCTTCTTAAGTGATTCCACATCTGCAATAAGAACAGGGATTTTCATTTGCTGGGGGGATGGCAGCCTCCCCACTGATCAGCCTGCTGGTCAGTTGAGAGATGGTTACTGCTACGATGCCTGCTAGGGGCAGATGTCCAGATCAAGAGGGCCTGCTGGCAGTAGAGGAAGGATTTATGTAGACCTGTTGCTCTTCTTCCTGTCCAGGTGGGCACTTAGTGCCACCCTGTGCATATGATAATGAGGAGGGTGGAGCCTGATGGTACACAGTCTGAAACTATTAATAAATTAATAGTTCTTTACTTAAAAAGCAGAAACAGACTCACAGACTTAATGAACACGTGATTGCCAGCGGGAAAAGGAGGAAAGATAAAGGCAGTTTGGGACTGACACGTTTAGTTCAATTCAGTTCATTTCAGTCACTCAGTCGTATCTGACTCTTTGTGACCCCATGAACTGCAGCACGCTAGGCTTCCCTGTCCATCACCAACTCATGGAGCTTACTCAAACTCATGTTCATTGAGTCAGTGATGCCATCCAACCATCTCATCCTCTGTCGTCCCCTTCCCCTCCTGCCTTCAATCTTTCCTAACATCAAGGTCTTTTTAAAGAGTCGGCTCTTCCCATCAAGTGGCCAAGTATTGGAGTTTCAGCTTCAGCATCAGTCCTTCCAGTTAATATTCAGGACTGATTTCCTTTAGGGTGACTGGTTGAATCTACTTGCAGTCCAAGGGACTCTCAAGAGTCTTCTCCACACCACAGTTCAAAAGCATCAATTCTTTGGCGCTCAGCTTTCTTCACAGTCCAACTTACATGCATACATGACTACTGGAAAAACCATAGCTTTGACTAGATGGACCTTTTTTGGCAAAGTAATGTCTCTGCTTTTTAATATGCTGTCTAGGTTGGTCATAACTTTTCTTCCAAGGAGTAAGTGTCTTTTAATTTCATGGCTGCAGTTACCATCTGCAGTGGTTTGGGAGCCCCCCAAAATAAAGTCTGTCACTGTTTCCATTGTCTCCCCATCTATTTCCCATGAAGTGATGGGACTGGATGCCATGATCTTAGTTTTCTGAATGTTGAGCTTTAAGCCAACTTTTTCACTGTCCTCTTTCACTTTCATCAAGAGGCTCTTTAGTTCCTCTTCACTTTCTGCCATAAGGGTGGTGTCATCTGCATATCGGAGGTTATTGATATTTCTCCCAGCAATCTTGATTCCAGCTTGTCCTTCTTCCAGCCCAGCGTTTCTCATGATGTACTCTGCATATAAGTTAAATAAGCAGGGTGACAATATACAGCTTTGATGTACTCCTTTCCTGACTTGAGAACAGTCTCTTGTTCCATGCCCAGTTCTAACTGTTGCTTCTTGATCTGCATACAGATTTCTCAGGAGGCAGGTCAGGTGGTCCGGTATTCCCATCTCTTTAAGAATTTTCTATGGTTTGTGGTGATCCGCACAGTCAAAGGCTTTGGCATAGTCAATAAAGCAGAAATAGATGTTTTTCTGGAACTCGCTAGCTTTTTCGATGATCCAGTGGATGTTGGCAATTTGATCTCTGGTTTCTCTGCCTTTTCTAAATCCAACTTGAACATCTGGAAGTTCACGGTTCACATACTGTTGAAGCCTGGCTTGGAGAATTTTGAGCATTACTTTGCTAGTGTGTGAGATGAGTGCAATTGTGTGGTAGTTTGAGCATTCTTTGGCATTGCCCTTCTTTGGGATTGGAATGAAAACTGACCTTTTCCAGTCCTGTGGCCACTGCTGAGTTTTCCAGATTTGCTGGCATATTGAGTGCAGCACTTTCACAGCATCATCTTTTAGGATTTGAAATAGCTCGACTGGAATTCCATCACCCCCACTAGCTTTGTTCATAGTGTTGCTTCCTATGGGATTAACATGCACACTGCTATATTTAAAATGGATAATGAACAAGAACCTACTATATAGCAGAAGGAGCTCTGCTTAATGTTATGTGGCAGCTGGATGTGAGGGGAGTTGGGGACAGAATGGATACATGTATGTGCACTGAGTCCCCTTGCTGTCCATCTGAAACTCACAACATTGTTAATTTGCTATACCCTAACATATCATCAAAAGTTAAAAAATAATAAACTCAGTGCTGCAGGCATTTGGGTTCCATTTGCTGTCATCATTCTGAAGCACCAGTGAAAGCACTAATAATTTCAGAGAGAACCATAGTGACAGCGTTCCCGTCTCCTCTAATTGAGGGAGCCTTAGCAAGTGTAATTTGAATAGTCTGCTTCCAACCTGGGCATAATAGCAGAGTCCAAAAGAAAAAAGGCAACTGAGACAAAAGCTGGAAGAATCAGCATCCTGAATTAGCAAGTTGGTCCTGAAGCATCCCCAGCTGCATCTGATGCCTGCTCACTCTGTCTTGACAGAGCAGCATATTTTCTGAAATGAGAAACGAGATCTGATTCCCTGGCAAAAAACATAGCTGAATAAAGGTCTTTAAGGTCTTCTTAGAAAGACAGTCCAGTAGAAATTAGTGACGATACAGTGGCAATGAGGAAGGTCACAGTTAATGCTTCCTGTAAAGATCCTTCCTGCCACCCTCAACTGCTACTTCCTGTTCTTTCTACACATTTTAAGGTATCTGTAAAAAAATTGTCTATTCACATATTTCCTAGAGTCTTTCTAGAAACCTCCAATATTGTTTTTGCAGGGAATACTGCTGTTTAGGGGGATTCATTGCACAATATGAAATTTTGTTTGTGCAGTAGACTCATCAGTGTCTGGCTTATGACACATCCTCTCATTTACCATCGCAAAATCTCTAAGCTCTTTCCCCAGCCCAGCTCCTGTTCTGCTAAATAGCAAAACCGCTATTAGCCTGGCAGCTCGCTTTGCAGAAGAGCTGCAAGATGAATGTGGAGACCTTGGAAGGGCCTCCAGTTTCCTTGGAAGAAAGGAGCTGTGTGAATATTGGACTTGTTATTATTATCATAAGTCAGTTGTCCCTAATCTTTAAGGCTTTATGGGGGAGAAAGAAAGATGTGATGTGATTACAGAGAGATGATCTGTGCTACGAGATCAAAGCTCTGGGCTCCAGAGGGTGAAAATAGATGGTTTCCAGAGGGCCTGCCTGCGTGTTACTCTCTCCCTCCTCCAGTCCCCAAATGCCCCCTGAGATCTGTAAGATGAATGTTGGCTGGTCTGCTCTGTTTGCCAGATCTACTGATAAGTGGGACATCATGAGTTCTGGGCCAGAGTTCAACAGGAAGGATTTAGTTGCATTGACACAGTCATCTTCCCAGGTAGCCCGGTGGTAAAGAATATGCCTGCCAATGCAGGAAACGCAGAAGACTCGGATTTGATCCCTGGATTGGGTAGATCCCTTGGATAGGGTAGATCCCTTGGAGGAGGAAATGGCAACCCTCTCCAGTATTCTTGCCTGGAGAATCCCATGGAGAGAGGAGCCTGGCGGGCTACAGTCCATGAGGTTGCAAAGAGTCGGACATGAGGTTGCAAAGAGTCGGACATACATACAAAGCACATGTATGCTTTGACAGAGAGGATGAAACATTCCTTGAGGATGGGGCTCTTGGATGGGGGAGATGAGCAGCAGAGAGAAAGAAAGGTCCCCACATATTCCATCCTGTGATGTTTGATGCTCCAACCACACACCTCTTACAGTTTAACCCCTTTGAAGAGTCAGGCCCCTCTGTCCTCTCTCCCTTAGCCTCTCAGTCCCTTTCCTCTCTCTCTTCTGCCCCATTGTTACCAACCAGGGTTCTTGGCCTCCTTAATCAACAGGAATTGATCAGAGGCCAGGCAAGGCTTTATTGGGGCCCCCGCTGCAGCAGGGGGTAGCGAGACCAAATAACAGTTTCTCTTGCTCACTCTCCGAGGTGGGGAGAGGGAAGTTAGTTCCTTATTGAGGGTGAGGGTAGGGTGTGTCCAGGAGTTGGGCTGGAGGAGAGGCTCAGGTGATTTGCTTGCTTTTGGTGTGGTTGTGTGCAGGGGGCACGCATGGCACCCTGCTTTCGCTTCTGGCTCCTCTGGAGTGGTGGTTGGGCTCTTTGGTCTGTGTGTATCTTGTCACCTACAATTGGCTCCAAGTGTGCATGACCATGTTGTTGCTATAGTGCAGTCGCTCAGTCGTGTCTGACTCTTTGTGACCCCATGAACTGCAGCACACCAGACTTCCCAGTCGCTTGCTATCTCCCAGAGTTTGCGCAAACTCATTTCCATGGAATTGGTGATGCCATTCAACCATCTCATTGTCTCTCGCTGCCTTCTCTTCCTGCCATGAGTCTTTCCTGGCATCAGGGTCTTTTCCAGTAAGTTGCCTCTGAACATCAAGGAGCCAAAGTATTGGAGCTTCAGCGTATGTATACGCACAGTTCTTGTTAGTCCCTTGTAGTTTCTTTGTATTCAGTTTCTTGAAGAGACATTCGTCCAGGAACAAGTGTTGCCACAAAGGGTCCCAGGTCTCAGACTCACCAGCAGCCATCCTTCTAATGTAATGAATTTGTAACATCTTGGATATGCGTGGATCTTTGGGGGACAGTAAAGCATGATCCAAGTAAGGACATTTGGTTGTGGCAGGAACGAAGGTGACAGAGGTTTCCTGCTCTCCCGCTGGTACTGAAAAAGTTCTTGGAAATCATCTTGAAATTTTTCGTAATTTTTAGTTGGAGAAGTAGTACTTGAAAAATAGTCCTGCCAGAGAATCATTCTGCCAACATTTCCAAATTGTGTTACAAATGAAATTCTAAAGACTGTTAGAATGGAGGATAGCACTTTTACCATTTATGATGTTAAAATTGATGGGTGAGGTGGTTTTTCCATAAAGCTGTGTGAATGATGGCCCCAGAGCCTTGATGAGTGGCTATGTTCCGGATGACTGCAATTAGCATGCAAATTATTTGAAATTGGTTTCTAAATGGCATTTTCCTTTATTTTATGTATCCCGGTATAAAGTCTCACCTTAAAATGGAACCACATCTTGGGGAATGAATGCTTCTACGGAAGTATTTTTTTCAAAATACTTTGTTTAATTGTTCAATTATTGAGCATCTCTTCCATGCCAGGCATTGGACTAGACACAGAGATGGTTAATAATATGAATGAAAGCAGTCCTTATTTGGTGGTTTCTATAAGCCAGGAACTATTTCCAGCACTCCATGTAGATGGGCCTGCTTAATCTTCACAGCAATTTTGTGGCTGGGTACAATTCACTGTACAGATGAAGAAACAGAGGCATAGAAATCAAGTTAATTGCCCCGAAGTCTCACAGCTATTAAATGATAGAGCAGGATTCTGCCTATACTTTGTGACCCACCTCCCACCCCCGCCCCTTTTGGGGACTCTGGAAAGAAGCCACATGAGTAAAGGGATCATTACAGTAAAGTATGACAGGGGAGGTGGCCGGGGCAGAGCATTTCAAGAGTATACATAAAAATGGTACCCCAATTCTCTAGAAGAATCAGAAACAGGGATGCTTCCCTTGACCTTTGAAGAAAGAGGGAGTGAGTCAGGAAAAGAAGGCAGGGAAAAGTGAGCTAAAGCAGAGGAAACTGCCTGTGAAAGGCACTGAAGTGAGAGAGGGCTTGGCATGCTCCGGAAGCTGCCGGATACTTGCTACGTGTGGGACGTGGGGAGGAGAGTGGTGAGACGGTGAAATTGGAGGTGCCGTCATGAGGCAGATCAGAGAGGACCGAGCGTGCCATGCCCCAGAGTTTGGACTTCATTCCTATTAATATATCTGCTGAAGATTGTCCAGCAGAGGAATCACAGGCTCAGAACTGCATTTAGAAACATCTGTTTGTGGGAGAGAATGAAAGATAAGGAATCGTGGAGTCTTGGCGATTGGGTAGATGTGTATAGTAATAAGCCAGGCCACTCATAATGAGGGCTTGGGCAGCAGAGGCAGAAATGAGGACAGCGAGAAGGGACAAATCCAGGAGGTGTTTAGAAGGTGGAGCTGATAACATGTGGTGACCATGGGGATGCTGAGGGACGTGGACTGTGGGCAGAAGAGCCATGTCTGGGAGTGTTCACATCTGGTACTCCAGTGATTAGGTGATCTCATTAATTAGGGCCAGAATAAGAAGACATACTGGGGGGACATATGGTTTTAGGTGTGTTGAATTGTGGAATGAGATGCAATGGGGACCAGAAGTAAAGACCTAGGGACAGGATGTCTTCCAGCTTAAATATTTTGATTTACCTCAGAGTTATAAATGTGTGCTCAGTTTAGTAAAGTTAGAAAACCAGTGGAAAAGTACAGAGAAAGTCCATCTTCATACACACCTCTCACTTCTAACTCCCTCCTCTCTCTAGTGACAACTGTTGTAAACATTTCAGAATAATTCCTTGTTCTCTGTTTCCCCTCACACACACAGACACACCACACACCATGAGTTGTTCAGTCGTGTCCAAGTCTTTGCAACCGCATGTATTGTAGCCCACCAGGCTCCTCTGTCCATGGAATTCTCTAGGCAAGAATACTGGAATAAGTCCCATGCCCTGCTCCAACACCACACACACACACACACACACACACACACACACACACACACAATCTAAAATATTAATAAGATCATTCTTTTACACATTTCACTTACTTTTTTTTTTGCTTAAAAATATCTCTTAGAGAACTTCCATGACAGTATGTATAACATTGCCTCTTCTTTCTATGTTGCATAGTATTCCGTAGCACATACCATAGTTTGACTAGCCATACCCCCATTGAAGACATTTAGTTTGTTTCCACCTTTTTTGTCTGTGGTAGTTGGGATTTCTGTGTTCACAAACTTCAGAAACCCAGATGTAACTGGCATAATGAAAAAAGGGGATTTATTGGTTCACATAACTAGAGCTTCCCAGGTGGTGCTAGTGGTAAAGAACCTGCCTGCCAGTTCTGGAGACATGAGAGACAAGGGTTCCATCCCTGGGTGGGGAAGATCCCCTGGAGGAGGGCGTGGCATCACACTCCAATATTCTTGCCTAGAGAATCCCATGGGCAGAGGAGCCTGGAGGGCTACAGTCCATAGGGTTGCAATGAGTCAGACACGACTGAAGTGACTTAGCACACTCACATGCATAACTGATGGTGTGATCCAGAGGCTTAAATGACAGTATCAAAATTCTGTTTTTATGTCTCCTCTTCTGGCATCATTCTTAGGTTGATTCTTTGTTTATAGAATTCATCCAGCTGATAATCCCAGAAAGAAGAGAAGGCATCTCTCCTAGAGTTTTAGCCTAGGTCTTGGGAAGAGTCTCATTGACTCGTTTTGTGTCTTGTGTTCATTCATGAACTAGGTACAGTGGCCAGAGGGATGCAAGCCCTCAAGTCACTGAGGTATGGCTGTTGTCTACCCTTCGAGTTCTAATCAAACTTTAGAGACTGGAAGTCAGAGATGGAAGAAAGGGAGAGCAGACAAGAAATATCAGATGCCAGCACATTCAATTTCATAACTCACATCCTGCTGCACATGAGTGTTTCCAGAAGATAGATTTCTGTGATAGGAGTTGCTGGGTCAACAAGATGTACAGGATAGGGTCTTCACAGAGAATCCTTCCAAAAGACATCTTTGCTTCTAACCTGGATGGTCAGCATTTAAGACTTCGGTGGAGGAGGAACAGAAGTGACTCATGAAACAAGGTAAAGCACAGTGAAATGAGGAACAGGAAAGGAGCTGCTTTCAAGAAGGAAGGAATAGTATGCTATTCTGTGGAGCTGTATTTAAGAGAAAATTCCACAGTCACAACCACTTTCAGGCTGTTAATACTTAATTAGCTTAGAAAAGGGGAATTGGCTTTAGACATGCCATTCTCGTTGTGTTTAAAAGGTTTATTCCACTTTCCAGGAATAAACATGACATATTCATCTGATATGAAGGGCCAGAGTACAATGTTTACTTAACGTCACCATCTCTGTGTTTAAAATACAGGTTTCTGTAAGCATCTCCAGCTGGGATGCTATAGACAGCAGAAGTTATTTTCTTTAGTTCCATTACCTTAGTGTGGCTTCTGTCTGCCTCCTCTGAGTTTCTTTTTTAAGAATAGCATATCTCTATTTATTTATTTGTTTATTGTGGCCCTGCTGTTTGACATGCAGGATCATAGTTCCATGACAGGGGATCAAACCGGTGCCCCCAGTATTGGGAGCACAGAGTCTTAACCATTAGACCACCAGGGAAGTCTCTCATCTGAGTTTTTGGTGATATCAGCACCACTTCCTCCAGAGGGTCATCATGTGGACTAGCTCTTGATATCCTGAAATAAGGTGGGGGCTGGAAAATCTCTACGTTATTGTTTGGGTTCCGTAATGTTGACAGATGCTCCATTTTCTATTTTCAGTTGATTTGCAGGTCATTTTTCCTTCACTGTGTTGAAGAATGGATTTATCAAGTTTATTGATTTCTTTAAATAATTCTGGAATTTTCAATAAGATTGTCTCACAGCTTTCTCTCTACTAGATAAGGCTCACTCCATCAGCTCTTTCAAGGCTTTGCTCAGATTTGACCTTCTTAGTCAGGTCTACCAAGACCACCCAATTTTCATATTGCAACTTGTCCCTGCTACACCGAGCCTCCCCATCTAGTCACACTGCAATGTTTTACTTTTGGCCATACCATTTGTCACTTTCCAACATATTCTCTCTCTCTCTTGTTTTTCATTTTATCATCTCTTCCACCAGATGGACAGAAATCTTTGTCTGTTTACTGATAGGTACTAATTTCCAGGACAGGGTCAGGCACACAGTGGGAAAACAAAAAGCCTCTGCAGAGTGTTGCATGGTGCTTTCTGCATGGATGGGTCAGAAACTTACCCAAAGCCACTCTCTCACAGAGCCAGACATGAACTTGATCCTATCCCCAGAATGGCCAAGCCCAGAGTGAAAACTGGTTTGCAGAAGGTTCACGAAACTATTACTGGAACCTAGCACACCCAGGCTCGCCGGGACCCATGTTCACAGGTCATGCCACCCAGGATGGTGCAAGAAAGAAGTTCTTAGTGTCTGCACTCTGTCCAGAAACAAAGAACACGGTCTTATGTGTCCGTGTTTCCAAGAAGACTGGAAACTCCTCGAGTGGTGGGACCGTGGGTGTGCTTATTTTTCCTGCTTTCTGCAACATCAAGCAAAATGCAGGGTCCTGGTTAGGGTCAGGGTTAAGGGTTAAGGGTTAGGGTCAAGGTTCGGTGTTAAGGGTTAAGGTCAAGGTTAGGATTATATAATTTAATACATATTAATTACATTCAGTTGAGAGCACAAAGATTGGAAAACTGGTTTGTGAGATGTGAAATCCTAGCTTGGATGTGGTGGCTGGGTGATGTTTTATCATTCTAGAGAGATGATGATTCAGAGAGGAGGGGAAGGCAGCAGGAGGGGTGTTTTCGACTGGGCACATGGGTTACTTAGCACTCCCTCCTTGGGCTCTCTGTGGTGTGTGTTTTGATTTTCTTGGCTTCTAATAACGCTTGTTTGGCTGCCTCGCTGCTGCCCACTGTCCCGCTCACAGTGGGGGAGTTAACGCATGACCAGCAGAGCTGGCTGCTCCGCTGTGAGTGTGTTGCTCTGTGCTCTCCAATCAGCTGAGCCCTCCTCGCAGAGTTGAGAGTGTAGAACACAATCTGTTTCAGGCTGCATATCTACCCCATTGGTGACACGCTGATGCCAGTCAATCAGCCAGCTCACGGCATGGGGCCCCACTGTGATGCCACTTTTAACGTGTCATATAACTGCTGGGAAGCGCCTGAATAGCCCCAAACACCCTGTTAGTCAAGATTTATAGCCCAACACATCAACTTTCTTGTCTTCTACTCCCCAGGACAATACCCACATACCAGGGGAATGGGTTTCCCTTAACTTAAACCATACAAGTTCCTGTAATTCATCTCTTGGAAAGGGACAGAGGGCTGGAGTGAAAGCTAACAAATTGTCTACACCTCAGCCTTCAAAGTAAGGGGCTGTGCTTCCTTCCCATTTAGGACTTCAAGGCTGGTGTGCAAGAGTTATATCTTTTCCTCTCATTTTTCCTTTTTTCTCATGCCAGAGTATACTGTAATAAATACATGGATTTAGTCATGTTGTTCAAACATCAACGTAGTCATGTGTGTCCCTGCTGATATGTCAAAGAAGTATTTATGGGCTCTCACTTAAAAAAAAAATTCTACAGCTTTCTCTGTAAAATCAAAGGGCTGTAGCTGATGAATCTTTAGAGAACAGGCATGTGGTGTGTGTTTGAGGCACAGAAGCTGCATGAGAGGCTTCAGGGAATTTAGCAGAGGTGACAAATCCAGGCTCTCTTCACTGAAAGAATGTTGAAAACCTTCGTGCTCAACAATGAGGAAGCCCTTCTTAAAGCGCTTCCTGAAGACAGAGCTCAATTGGTTCTAAGTCAGGGCAACACCTTCCTTACAAAAGGCGCTTGCTCTCCATTATTGGGTGTAGGTTTCTGGTTCTGCAGAATTTGCACACACATAAACCTAAAGATTCCAAATAGTGTCCTTTACCATGGATTCATATTTAAGACAAGATCTTCGAGGTCACGCATTCTCATCACTTCTTTCCTTTTGCTACCCCTTTTGAAAGTGCTTTGAGTCCAGCAAACCATGTTGCTTCTGCCACAGTTGCAGAAAGGCAGTCAATGACAGTGAGATGGTTACTATTGTAAAATATTCATGGAGAAGAAGAGGGGAAACATCACTTTTATCAGGAAAATTAGTGGCAATTGCCTAGATCTGGCATGTACATGAGAGTCAGAAAGTAACAAGAAAAATTCTATTGACCTGATACCCACCTGAGGCTTTCTTTTGCTCATTGTTTCTGAAAAATACTTTCTGTTCTTATAATCACTAGTTACTTACCTGTTAGAAGATAACTGTGCAAGTATAACCAATATCGTATCACTGATGGTGAATATACACTCCAGTGGAAAATGTAGGAAAGAAAAACATAAGAAGTACTTTTGAAGCAATGTCATAAAGGAAAGAAATAACATAACCTTTATTTATTGAGCACTTATTATGTGTTTGGTCCTGAACTGAAAACCTAATGTGGATTATTTCATCTGCTCTTCACAATCATTTTCTGAGATAGGTACGAAAACCATATTTATTTATTTTTGAAGCATATTTATTTATTTATTATTTTAAATTATTTATTTATTTGGCTGCATTGGGTCTTAGGTGCAGCCTGCAAGTTCTTCGTTGTGCCAGGAAGGCTCTTTCCTTTCATTGTGGCCCATGGACTTTCTAGCTGCGGCACAGGCTCAGTAGTTGGGGCGCCTGGGCTTAGTTGCTGTGAGGCACGTGGGGTCTTGGCTTCCTGACCAGGGACTGAATCCGCATCTACTGCATTACTTAACCCCTGGACCACCAGGGACGTCCCTGCCATGTTTACTTTGCAAATGAGAGAACTGAGGCTCAGAGGAGTAGGGCTTGTCCAAGATCACACATCTAGTGAGAGGCAGAGCCTGAATGAGAACCTAGGTCTAACTCCAAAGCTTGGTCTTATCACCAGGATGCTGTACTACTTTCCATGTGATAGGAGGTTATAAGCCAAATATTATGGGGGTCTCCAAAGGGAGCAATTAGTTAAAGTAGTAAAAGGAAGACTAGCAGGAAAAACTTTGAACTATTTTAAAAATCCATTTTATTTCTTCTTTTGGCATATTATTTGTGTCTTTTTTTTTTTTAAGTCACCACTATTACATTAATGGGGCTTCCATGATGGCTCAGAAGGTAAAGAATCTGCCTGCAATATAGGAGACCCAGGTTCGATCCCTGAGTTAGGAAGATCCCCTGAGAAGGCAATGGCAACCCACTCTAGTTCTTGCTTGGAGGATTCCATGGACAAAGGAGTCTGGCAGGCTACAGTCCACAGGGTTATAAAGAGTCAGCCATGACTGAGTGACTAACACATAAAACACACATTACTTTAATAATAGAAAACTTAAATTCACCAGGATCTACCTTCAAATAATATTATATTTTTGCTTGTGTCAGATGGTGCTAGTGGTAAAGAATCTGCCTGCCAGTGCAGGAGACCCAAGAGATGCAGATTTGATCCCTGGGTGGGGAAGATTCCCTGGAGAAGGAAATGGCAACCTGCTCCAGTATTCTTGCCTAGAAAGTCCCATGGACAGAGGAGCCTGGTGGGCTACAGTCCACGGGGTCACAAAGAGTCAGACATGACTGAGCATATACACATTGCTTGTGTAGTGTAAGAAATTTCAACAGTTTCCTCCCTGGTATCCTTGGTATTATTGTCGTATATTTTCTTTAACATATGCTAAAAACACATAGTACATTGTTAACTATTTTTGCTTTAGAGCAAAATTTCTCTTTTAGAGCAATTAAAAATAAGAAAAAATAGTTGTTGTCACTTATTTTATTTCTGATTCATCATTTCTTTGTGTAAATCCAAACTTCCAACTTGTGTTTTTTTCTGCCTGAATTTCCTGAACAGTTTATGTACTGTAGGTCTATTTGCAATGAATTCTGTCAGTTTTGTTTGCCTAGAAAGTATTTCTCTTTCCTTTTTGAAAGACATTTCATTGGGTATAGAATTCCTTATTGACAGTTTCTGCCCCACCCCTGTTTTTGCATTTAAAAAATACCACTCCATTGTCTTCTGGCTTACAGAAAGTCTATAATTTTACTTTTATTCTTCTCTGTGTAATGTGCTTTTTGGGAGGCTGCCTTCAAGGTTTTTCTTTTTGTTTTTAGCAACTTGATTATTATATGCCTAGTGTTGTGTAGGATTTATTATTATTTGTTTATTTATTCTATTGTTTGTTTGGGTATTTATCCCCCTTGATATTATCTAATTTTCCTGAATCTGTGGCTTGGTGTCTGTCATTACTTTGGAAATTTTTTTCCCATTATGTCTTCAAATACTTTGTCCTGTTCTCTCTTTCTGAATTTCAAAGAACACCTATGTTAGTTTGATATTGTTATATATCTCTTGGATACTAAGTAATGTTTTTCCATGTGTTTTTAAAATTTTAATATGCTTATTTATTTTCAGCTATGCTGGGTCTTCCTTGTTGCATGTGAGCTTTCTCTTGTTGTGGTGCGGGAGCTTCTCATTGCAGTGGTTTGTCTTGTTGCAGAGCATAGACTCTGTAGTTTCAGCTTGAGAACTCCAGAGCACAGGCTTATTACTTGCGGCATAAGGGCTCAGCTGCCTGGCAGCTGTGAGATCTTCCTGGACAATGGATCAAACCCATGTCTTCTGCATTGCAAGGTAGATTCCTAACCCCTGAGCCACCAGGGAAGCCCCATATTTTTTTTTTAATTCATTCAGTATTATCCTTGTATTTTGGTTTAAGACATTTTTATTGACCTTCTTTGAGTTCATTGATTCTTTCATCAACTATGTTAGTCTGATGAGCCTGCTGAAAACATTCAGTGTCTCTCTTGTGTGTTTTCCATTTCTATTATTTGCATTTGAGTATCTCTTTTAAACTTTCCATCTCTCTGCTGAAGCTTTTCATCTAATCTGTCATATCGTGTACCTTTTCCATTAGAGCCCATAACATATTAATCAAAGTTATTCTAGTTTTCACAGTCAGATAGTTCCAACATATGGTTCATATCTGACTCTTGCCCTGATTGTGGCTTTATGTTTTAGGAGTCTTTTTTCTTGCCTTTTCATATGCCTCATAGCTTTTTGTTGAAAGCTAGACTTCTGCTGGAGGGCCATAGAGAATAAAGCAAATAGCTTTTATGCCTGGAACTGGACATGCCTTTCCTTCTGCTAGATTTTTGATGGAGAGTTTGAGTTAATACAGTTCGGAGATGGACTGGGTTGGGGGGTTGTTGTTGCTATGGTTACCCTTAAGGTACCACAGACTTCAGAACTCCTGACGGGATACCCTGCGTTTAGATTGGGGTTTGCTCTCCATAGCAACGTTTGCTCCGCGCTCAGCTCTGCCTCCACGCTGCCCCTCGTTGTGTCTCTTCACATGGGGTTGTTCCTCTCCTTTCCCTCTTCCATCGGCATCTGCTTTTACTTTTCACTTGAAACGGGTTAACTTGGTGGTGGAGGGAGAGGGTGGAGGACGTTCTCTGCTTTCCGATTAAACCTCAGTCTTAGGCCTGCCCCCGTCCCTTGGTCTTAGAGCTGTGTCCTTCTTAGTCTTCCTGCCCCTCCTCCAGCTGCAGTTGGTCAGCAGGTGCTCCTGCCCCTTCCTCAGGAGTGGGGTTTTGTTGCTGGTGCGTCATTCCCCTCTCCCAGCTGCAGTGAGTTTGTTTTTTTTTTTAATCAATGCTCTGGAGACAACAGTGTTTGCTCACCTTTCCTCTGCAAATTGGGGCTTCCCTGGTGCCTCAGATGGTAAAGAATCTGTGTGCATTGCAGGAGACCCGAGTTTGATCCCCGGGTCAGGAAGATCTCCTGGAGAAGTAAATGCCACTCCAGTATTCTTGCCTGGAGAATTCCATGGACAGAGGAGCCTAGCAGGCTAAAATGTGTGTCCCGTAAGAGAAGTCTAGAAAAGGGGTCTAGCAGAGTTTTGTACCCTCCAGGTGTCTGCTGTTTCCTTCTTTCATGTCTGTCCCACACCAGACACTTCCTTAGGGTTTTCTCTGATCTTTTCTGTGAGTACCCAGGGGAGTGCGTGGAGAAAAAGCCTGCTGTTTCTATACCCCTCAGGGGCTTCCTGGTGTCCCATGAGCCCACACTTGACTATCACCAACTCATGAGCTCTTGCTGCTGTAAAAGCAGCAGCTTGGATCCTGATAGGAGTCTTATGAGCTTGGCCTTTATACCCTCTTTGTGAAAACTACATTTGTCACCCTTAGAGTTATAATGAATCTTCAAGAGGGAGGGTGCTGAGTCGCTTCAGTCATGTCCGATTCTTTGTGACCCCATGGACCCCCAGCAGGCTCCCCTGTCCGTGGAACTCTCCAGGCAAGAATACTGGAGTAGGTAGCCATTTCCTTCTCCAGGGATCTTCCTGTCTCAGGGATCGAACCCATGTCTCTTAGGTCTCCTGCACTGGCAGGCAAGTTCTTTACCACTAGCACCGCCTTGAAAGCCCTCCAGAGGGAGGAAGCCCCCCAAAACAGAATCTAGAAACTGCCTCTCCCATACAAGGAAGAGAATTATAAATAAAATCAAAGACAGGAGACTATCCTACATACAGTAATTGGATAAAGGCTAACATTAGGAATTTAAAGGACTAAGGAATTGAAAAGCAGAATGTGTACATTAAACGTATCGTTTCTACCATTCCACTCCAAGTTCAGTTTGATGCTTAAAGAGCAAAAGTAACCCTCTGTCCTCAGTTACTTTCATCCTCTCTTGTTTCTGCTGTGTTGAAGTCCACCCTTGGCTTCTTCCCCAGTGATCTACCTCCCCACACACCAGAGCCCGTACCCCCATGTCCATCACAGACATGCACAGAGATGCAGGATTAAATTTAATTCCTAATTCTCAGGGATCTTGACAAAATCTTTACCTTTTAACTGTGTGCATTCCTACCTCTTGGTAGACTGAAAAATTTAAATGTGCCGTGGTGACTTCATTTGCATTTATGGTTGCTCTAATTAGTAGTTAGGAAATATGAACCTAACTAATATTTTCTGTCATGTTCTCCTTGGGGTCTGAATTTGTCAGGCTGCAGAAGACTGGCTAATCAAAGAACCAGGGCCTGTTGCATTTCCCTTTATTAGCTGCACATTCATTTGCCTAAGTAGCCTACCCCTGCTGGGTACACTCATCCCTGGATCACCTGTGTTTCTCTTCTTAGTTACAATTTTCCAAATTGCACTTCACAGATGATAATCTATTACCTCAGGTTCCTTTGTCTTCCCTTATATTTTAGTTTCCCTTGATGATTCTGTTTTTACGTTTCTGTTGTAGGTTAATCAGATTCATCTTGCCTGATACCTCTTTCCTGAATAGTTCTGAAATTTTATATTTTACTATTAAATATCATGTTTACTCCAGTATAGCACTGATACCCTTTATCAGTTTAAGAAGAACTTTTTAAATTACTAGGTTGTGAGGGAGTTTTATAAATTTGTTGAATTTATTTTTCAGCATCTTTTCTGAATCAGTTAAATATTAATGTTTACTTCATTTTTGTGAATCAGTGACATTTTTTCTAATATTTAACCATTATGTGATAAGCCACATTTGATCATGATATATTTTTATACATTTATAGATTCATTTGGTAAATATTTTATTAAGGATTTCTGCATTTATATTAATAGATTAGAACATCTGTATTTTCCTTTCTGATAATATTCTTGCTAATTTTTTTGTATTACAAAATAGACTTCCAATATAAACTGTGAAGTTTTACTAAGGTGCACATTTTAAGGCTACATCTTTTCCTCTACAAATAGCTTTAGCTGAATTCCACAAGTTATAATTGGTACTACTGCTTTTCATTGTCATTCATTTTCAAGTATTATCTGATTTTGGTTATCACTATCAATGCTGTTTTTATTGTTGTTATTATATCCAGAGTTTGTGGTTGTTGTTGCTACTATTGTTTTGCTGTCTTATTATTATTGACTTTTAATTTAATTACAAAGCAATCTGCTGCTGCTGCTAAGTAACTTGCATGATACCAGTGCTTAGCATTGGTGAAACCTTCCTCTGGAGTTTAGTCATTCATCAATTCTTATAAATGTACATATGCTTGAAAATTACATTCTTTCTCTTTGGATTGACTGCAAGATTCTAATATACACATCTCAGATAAAGCCTGTTAATTCTATTGGTCAAATATTTTATATCTTCATTTTGTTTGTCTAATTAAGCAATTATTTTCTCAGGTGCCTGTCTTAAAATCTCTCCCTGTGATGTAGATTTCTTAATCTTCTCCTGTAATTCTGTCCATTTTTACTTTATATATCTTGAGATTATATGGATAAGTATATACTTTCCAACTAATTGTATCTTCTGGTGACTCTTTCTTTTCATCATTACATACTGATTTTTATTCTTTATTGAGTAAAAGTCTAGTTTGTCTAATATTAATATAGGTAAGCAAGTTTTCTTTTGATTAGGATTTGCCTGGTATATATATATTTCATTCTCCTTTTTTTCTGTAAGAAAGTTTTATTGATAACTGAATAATTTATGTGACCTCTTATCTTAAACTTTCTAAGTAATTCTACTATTTCTAATGAAAGCATCTAGCACAATTTTCCCTGTTAGTACAGACTGAGAATCTTTACATTTTCATAGACAAATTGTATCCATTTACTTTTTTGCTTTTACATTTTTCTATCATGATTTTTTTTCTTTCTTTTTATGATGCTTTTTCTTTGCCCTCCTACTCCTCTTTTTTTTTTTTTTTTTTGCCTTATATGGAATTGAATACATTTTATTTGGTTCCTCCTTTCCCTGTAGTGCTTGGAAACTGAATATTATTCTTTTAGTCCTTTAGTGCAGCGAATCTCAATGTGTGGTCCTCAGAAAAGCAGCGTCAGAATCACCTGGAAAGGTATTCTGGTCTGCATCCTAAATCTACTGAATCAGAACCTCTGCGAGTGGGAATCAGAATCCTTGATTTACAAGCCCTCCAGGCAATTCTGATTCACATTAAAGTTTGAAAACTTTAGAGGTGTAGTGGATACTGTTAAATCATTAAGATTAGCCTATGAAATTAAAAATGTCCTTTTTTCTCTCAGCCCAAAGACTTAACCTTGAACTCCAATTGCCCTCCCACATCTTAAATATTTATATCTAGTATGTGGTTTACCTTCAAATGTATCACTGTCCTTATGATTATTTTTACAATTAATCCTCACATTGATATTTTAACACCTCAGCAGTTTTTTCTCTCCATTATTCTGGTATGTCCTTTCTTCTTTCAGGGGTAAGTTTCCTTTATACTGAAGTGCATTGTTAATTGTCCTTTCTTTGAAGTTCTGTGACTAATAAATTCACCCTTTGTCTGAAAAGGTCTTTTTTTTTTTTTTCCTACTTTACGCTTAAGTGATACTGGAGTTCTGTGAAAAACTAACCTAATAGATATTTTTTATCATTTTAGAAATATTACTTTATTGTCTTTTGGTATGTATTTTTGCTAACGAGAAGTCTTCTGTCTATTCATGATTTATTTGCAAGTAATCTATGACATTTTTCTTGTTGGCGTTGATGTTGCTAGGAGTTATTTTGCTACTCTAGGCAGTAAGATGGGAGTTCTTTTTATTTATCCTGGACTTGATGCAATTTATTATCCTGGACTTGATGTAATTCTTCAATGAAGAACTCATGTTTTTCTAAATTCTGGAAAATTCTTAGACATTTGCCCTTCGAATGCTTTCTCTTCTCTTTTTCTCTGTACTTTCCTTCTGGAACTCCAAAATTAGATGCATATTGTATCTTAGTCTGTCGTCTGTGTTTCTGAGCTTTGGATTTTTTTTCCTTTCATCCGTCTATGCTGTGTTCCAGGTGATCTACTCAGAGCTTCTATTCTCTACTTTTCTGTTTTGTTGTCACTGATCTGCTTTTAAGCCATCTCCTGGGCATTTTATTCTAATGACTTCCTTTACCACTTCTAGAATGGGTGCCTCTGGCTTTTCAATTCCATTTGTTCATTTTGCATATTAGGTTACTCTTTTGTTATTGCTTCTTTTTTATGTCAGCTCTTTCCTCATTTATTTAGATTCTTTCATAGTTTTGTTACTTCAGATTCTTGGGATACGAGTTGTCCTGTGTGTTGCATCTACTGACTTTTTCTCATCTGCTGTTTCCTGTTGTAGTTTGTAGTTTTCAGTGTAGACAGATCTTCATTGGGAGTTTGTGTTTATCTGTGGGAGGCTTACATATTGTGGTTGTGGAAGTGTCCCTGGAGACAGTTTACGGGAGAACGTTTTGTCATCCTCCGCTGCTTTTAACGTTAGTTTCTCAGTTTCGCATCCCTGCTCTCCCATAACAGCTAATATTTCAGCACCTCTCCCCTACGTCATGATGGCTAAGGCTTTGGTGTGTTGTGGGTGATTGATTTTTATCTACTCTATTCCAGGCAGAAAAACAAACTTTTTACTTTCTCCCAGTCCTGGTAGGTGGGGCTCTCTAATTTACACTTGGTGGGTATGGCTGCCCTTCAAGTCATTAAAATTCAAGTACTCAGCTCCTGTAGCCCATATTCATGCCCTTGTCTTCTTGGAGTCACCCTGGTGTTAGTTCAGATATAACATTGACATTTAAAATCCCCTCTTTGCTTCTGACCGTTAGAGGTTCTCTTCTTTGGAGTTCAATCATTTTTCTTATGATTTTTTAGATTATTTATGTATTTAGGTATGTGTATACGTATATATACATATTTATGTGTATATTTTTACAGCGGATGGAAACCTTTCTGTATTACCGTGCTCCCTGAAGCCCATAAATACTTTGCTAAACAGTGTGTTATATAATAGACTTCCAACACAAATTGTATATTGTGGTAGAATCCATTTCTCACTTTCTGAAATTCAGTTGTGTAACCATTTATAACCACTGACTGAAAAGTTTACTAAACTTACAAAATTTTAACTCATATTGCCAGCCGTATTTGAGACTATTTATATTTTAATGCTAATACCCTCAAATTTATCCTATTTGTATTTATCATATTTGATCTTATCATTTATTCTATAAACGTGGCTCTCCCCCTTACCTAAAAAGTGGTATCTCGCATTTGAAAAATCACTACTTTACCTTTTCCATTCCTTCTTGAACACTTTTCTCCTCCCCATATCCCTACCTGTACATCAACATGTCTGATCGCTTGCCCCAATTCTTCTGTTCCTGGTTTTCAATCCCTCAGCTGGGCTCCCACCTGAATTCATCACTGTGTCCCACCTGGAACTTCCAAATGTCTTCCCATGTGTCAACATCCTTTCCAAGCACTCTCATCTCTGCTCCCTCAGTATTCTCTCATTTTGAACTCAATTCACCTTTAATTCAATAGCCAGTCTCTGGGATTCCTTTCAGCCTTGCCTGCTTCTTCAAGTTCAAACACTGATAATCATAAGTTGCATATTTTTCTGAGTTAAAAAAAACAATGAATTTGACAGCAAAATTTTTTAAAAAAGAACTAATCTGGGATGGGAGACTAGTAAAGCTGGATCAATAGGGATAACAGGTAGTGATTGAATTTAATCAAATGGACTTATCATATGGGCAGCTCCTAGTATAAGAACATTCAGTAAATGGTGAGTTATTTCATTGGGAAAGGGGGAGGAAGTCCCCAGAGGAAAGGTGGCCTGTGCCTTATTTAAGAATGTACTAGCAAGGAAATGGGTGAAGGTCATATTTATTGGGTGACACTTCTCTTAAGATAGTTTGTGAATTTATGTAGATTGCATTTTCTGCCTAGAGCAGAGATACAACAGCATGTCTATGCCAAACTGAAAAGATGTTTCCAAAAAGGGTTATTTGAAGTGAGAGTATTTATGGTGTCTTTCTTTGGGACACAGCCAGAATTATTCCACTGTGACTTCTTTTCGTCTTTTTTGAGTGTTTTTAGTGGAAAAGACCCAAATGATTTTGTTTTCTCATATAGTCATACTTGGGTAATTTGGGAAGTTTATTATGCTTTAATAGGCCTGAGATTTAAGAGCTTGGCAGCAGAGCATTAGGAATGAGATAAGCTTCATAAAAACAGAGGCCTCATACTGTCTAAGGAGATGCAAGTTCATAGCTAATGGAAATGAGACTTCTATTTAAAGTACCTCACTATGTACATATCAGTCCCAAACTCACACGTTGCTGTATATAAAATAGATAACCCGTGAGGACCTACTGGATAGCACAGGGAACTCTGCTCAATACTCTGTAACAACCTAAATGGGGGATTTAAGTTTTCTCATTTGAAATAGATATATGTGTGTGTATAACTGAATCACTTTGCTCTATACCTGAAACTTACACAGCACTATAAATCAACCCTGTGTGTGTGCTTAATCGCTCAGTTGTGTCCAACTCTTTGTGACCCCATGATTGGAGCCCATCAGGTTCCTCTGTCTGTGGGATTTTTCAGGCAATAATACAGGAGTGGGTTGCCATTTCCTCCTCCAGGGGAACTTTCCAACCCAGGTACCAGACCCACATCTCCTGTGTTGCGTCTCTTGCATTGCAGATGGATTCTTTACCACTGAGCTACTTGGGAAGGCAGTAAATCAACTCTACTCCAACATAAAATTTAAAAATCTTTTAAAGTACTTAAGTGCAGTGCTGTGCTGCCTGTGGTGGTGTTAGTGTTATTCTTTCCATTGACTGTTATCTTAAATGAGTTATTATTTTATAGATAATGGTCTTATATGGTACAGAAGGTGCTTCTTCATACGTACTTCTCATTAATGAGTCAGTTCAGTTCAGTCGCTCAGTTGTGTCCAGCTCTTTGCGACCCCATGAACCACAGCACGCCAAGCCTCCCTGTTCATCACCAACTCCCGGAGTTCACCCAGACTCACATCCATCGAGTTGGTGATGCCATCCAGCCATCTCATCCTCTGTCATCCCCTTTTCCTCCTGCCCCCAATCCTTCCCAGCATCAGAGTCTTTTCCAATGAGTGAACTCTTCGCATGAGGTGGCCAAAGTACTGGAGTTTTAGCTTTAGCATCATTCCTTCCAAAGAAATCCCAGGGCTGATCTCCTTTAGAATGGACTGGTTGGATCTGCTTGCAGTCCAAGGGACTCTCAAGAGTCTTCTCCAACACCACAGTTCAAAAGCATCAATTCTTTGGTGCTCAGCTTTCTTCACAGTCCAACTCTCACATCCATACATGACCACAGGAAAAACCATATCCTTGACTAGATGGACCTTAGTCATCAAAGTAATGTCTCTGCTTTTGAATATACTATCTAGGTTGGTCATAACTTTTCTTCCAAGGAGTAAGCATCTTTTAATTTCATGGCTGCAGTCACCATCTGCAGTGATTTTGGAGCCCCCCAAAATAGAAGTCTGACACTGTTTCCACTGTTTCCCCATCTATTTCCCATGAAATGATGGGACCAGATGCCATGATCTTCATTTTCTGAATGTTGAGCTTTAAGCCAATTTTTTCACTCTCTTCTTTTCACTTTCATCAAGAAGCTTTTTAGTTCCTCTTCACTTTCTGCCGTAAGGGTGCTGTCATCTGCATATCCGAGGTTATTGATATTTCTCCCAGCAATCTTGGTTCCAGCTTGTGCTTCTTCCAGCCCAGTGTTTCTCATGATGTACTCTGCATACAAGTTAAATAAGCAGGGTGACAATATACAGCCTTGACGTTCTCCTTTTCCTATTTGGAACCAGTCTGTTGTTCCATGTCCAGTTCTAACTGCTGCTTCCTGACCTGCGTATAAGTTTCTCAAGAGGCAGGTCAGGTGTTCTGGTATTCCCATCTCTTTCAGAATTTTCCACAGTTTATTGTGATCCACACAGTCAAAGGCTTTGGCAGCATAGTCAATAAAGCAGAAATAGATGTTTTTCTGGAACTCTCTAGCTTTTTCCATGATCCAGCGGATGTTGGCAATTTGATCTCTGGTTCCTCTGCCTTTTCTAAAACCAGTTTGAACATCTGGAAGTTCACAGTTCACATACTGCTGAAACCTGGCTTGGAGAATTTTGAGCATTACTTTACTAGCGTGTGAGATGAGGACAATTGTGCAGTAGTTTGAGCATTCTTTGGCATTGCCTCTAGGCCCTCCTGCGCCCGTGCAGCCACCACTCCTTGGAAGTGGGATTGCTCCTCCTGGCCACCGCCCCTGGCCTCGGGTGGGGGTAGCTCCTCTCGGCTGCTCCTGTGTGGTCACAGCGTGGCACTCTTGGCCACCGCCCCTGACCTCTGACGTGGGGTAGCTCTTCTCGGCCGTTCCTGTGCCATCGCAGCCTGGCACTCTGGGCTGCTGCCCCTGACTTCGGATGTGGGGTAGCTCCTCTTGGCCGCCGCCCCTCGAGTGTTCATTAATTTACTTCCTTGTGTGCTTAGACATTGCTTTTTGGATACCCATAAATTTTTCTTTTAAAAAAAAAATCTGACTTAACCTTAGAAGAGAAGAAAGAAGTATAAAGGGAAAATATGAAGTTGAGTCTTTTAACCTGGAGCATACCTCTTTACACTTTTAGGGGGAAAAAATATGTAGGTCATATCAACCTTCTTGGAGCTGTGCCTTTAAGAAGCATAGGAAACCCAATAGCCTGCCTTGTTGAGACCATTTGATTGTCACTGGACTTGTTGGGTGGACTCATCTATTGTTTGTTTGGCATTTGTACTGAAAAGGGTGTTCCAGGACAGATCAGAGCCTGGTGTGTGTGGAAAAGAGGTCCCCAGTAGTGGCTGTGGCCCCGTTTGTCCCATTCAGACTTGTGACCCTGCCCACTGCTATCAGCAGGAAGGCACAGGTAGAAGACACCTCTCCTCTGCTGCTTCCTGCTGTTGTCCCTCAAGGATGGCTCGAGTCCTCAAGAAGATGTGGTAGTTTTGGGAGGTAGAAATCCATCACCAGGTGGAGAACTAGGAATTTCAACATCTGGATTCACATGGTCCGTTGAACTCACTGTCTTCCCTAAGCAGCCCACTCAGCTTCCCTGAGTCTGATTTCTTCCTCTGAAAAATAAGAGGACCTGGACTTCATAAGTTTCATTTGTTTAGAGGGGAGCCCTAGAATTTCCTGATGAAGAGAAAATATATCCTCAAATAAGATACCCACTTGTCCTATATTGCACATACTGTTGCCAGGCCACATCCCAAGTCCTTGACAAAGATGAAGTCATTTCATCCTCAAATGACCGTGTGGGGAGGTCCCAGTATCATCCCCATGATAGGTGCCAGCTGGGATTGAAACCCAGGCAGTGTGCCCTCAGGCCCATGCTCTTAAACACTGTTGTGTTGACATCTGACAAAGTGCCAGCATGTCCTTTTTCTGGTGGGAGGGTTATTAGATTATTGAATTACTGAATTTTTACTGTATAGCTCAGGGAACTCTGGTCAATGTTATGTAGCAGCCTGAATGGGAGGGAAGTTTGTGGGAGAATGGATCCATGTGTAAATATGACTGAGTCCCTTTCAGTCCACCTGAAACTATCACACACTGTGAATTGGCTATACTCCAATGCGAAAGAAAAAGCTTAATAATAAAAATATTTACTGAGTTGTGGAGGAATCAATCACTGGTATATAAAGAACTGTCATTCTGGAGACCTGGCTTCAATGATTAAGAATAGCAGAGTCTGTTTGATGAGCAGCATACTGAAAATCTTTTACAAAGCTTGTATTTTATTCTTCACAGTGGTCATGAAAAAAGAGTAAAAGAACAAAGCAGAGACATAGGAAAAGAACAAAGATACCTGGGGTCTTGGCTGCAATTACAGCAGGAGTGCATGTGCCTGATTACTGGTTTTGCTTGTGTATAAATACACGTTGCTGTGCTATGCAAAAAATAATTGTGATAGATTCATTTAATCATAATGCAGCAAAGTTTAACTTGTTAATGCTTTCAACTTGCAGATGAGGCTTTCCCTGGGGCTGCCTGTCTGATTGTAGTTGCAATGCCTGACCTACTTATCAGCTTTTCCAGGAGGTGGCTTAAAAGCCTCCCAGGATATAGTCATACACTGAAAACCCAACAGGAATAACTTTTTAAAACCCATGACTCATGTTCAGGGCATTTGGGGGTTCATACATCACATAAGTTAATCGTGCTCACGCTTGCAGTTCTCACCTAGGCGTTGAGTCACAGGACTAAATCTTAATAACCAGACGAAGAATTCTTAACAGTGTTGTGACGAGAATGTTTCAAATCCAGAGGCATTTTGCTCGATAGAGTTGGGAGGGCATAAAGGAGCAAGTTAATACAAGAGAGTTCATCCCTGCTTCTCAGGCTTTTTGCTCTTGATGTACTCTAGAGTCATTGGTTTGAATGTCTCCTATTTTGTAATTAGCATACTCTTCCTCTGGTTGAATTAATGGTGGGGATGCGTGGATATGATAATGACCTTCAAAGAGAATCATATCTTTTAAGAGAAGTGAGTCAAGAGTTTGAGTCTATGTTTGACCTGTCTGTCCACATCATCTTTAACTGGTGGGAAGTAAGGTGGGGAGAGGACTAATTAAAAAAAATTTATTTTATATTGGAGTATAGTTGATTAACAATATTGTGTTAGTTTCAGGTATACAGCAAATTGATTCAGTTGTACATATACATATGTTCATTCATTTTCATATTCTTTTCCCATTTAGGTTATTACAGAATATTGAGCAGAGTTCCATGTGCTACGCAGTAGCTCCTGGTTGGTTATTTATTTTAAATACGGTAGTGTGTATGTGGGAGAAGACAATGGCACCCCACTCCAGTACTCTTGCCTGGAAAATCCCATGGACGGAGGAGCCTGGTAGGCTGCAGTCCATGGGGTCGTGAAGAGTTGGACATGACTGAGTGACTTCACTTTCCCTTTTCACTTTCATGCATTGGAGAAGGAAATGGCAACCTACTCCAGTGTTCTTGCCTGGAGAATCCCAGGGACAGGGGAGCCTGGTGGGCTGCCGTCTATGGGGTCGCACAGAGTCGGACACGACTGAAGTGACTTAGCAGCAGCAGCAGCAGCAGCAGTGTGTATATGACAATCCCAAACTCTCAATTTATCCCCCCACACCATGTTTACCTTTTGGTAACCCTAAGTTTGTTTTCTAAGTCTGTGAATCTGTTTTGTAAGTAAGGTCATTTGTATAATTTTTTTTTAGATTCTGTGTATAAGTGATATTATATGATATTTGTCTTTGGCTTTCTTAGTGTGATCATCTCTAGGTCTATCTGTATTGCTGCAAATGGTATTATTTCATTATTTTCATGGCTGATTAGTATTCAGTTATATATATGTACCATATCTTTATCCATTCATCTGTTGATGGACACTTCAGTTGCTTCCATGTCTTGGCTATTGTAAATACTGCCACTGTGAACATTTGAACCATGGTTTGGGAGAGGACTCACTTTTTTGAACTTTAAAGATACAACCTCAGGCTGACATGAGAGAGTAAACTGCTGTTCTCTCAATTTTTGGCATCTCAAAGGCCCCCAGAGCCTTGGAGACCCGTCCAGATCCAGGGTTCAAGAAGCTTAAACCAACCGCTCGATTAAAACTGAAGTGGACTTTCTGAAAGAACTTGAAAGCCAATTGAAGTCAGCTCTCGGGTGGATGTCAGTGAGCCAGAGGGAAGAACGTGAAAGTTACTGGGAAAGAATGTTTGTTTTTCTTACCCAGAATTCATATCCCTTCACAGTCCTTCTGGTCCGATTGCATCATCTTTCTCCTCCACTGTTCCTTTCTCTTGCCTCCGCCTCAGTCCTCCCCACTGTCTCTGCTGCTTTCCCTTCTCTCCTTGCTCTCCCCGTTGCCTTCTCTCTGCCTCTGACCCTTCACTGCTGGGTGTGTGGCCAGGGTCCCCAGGGGACCATTTAGACCATGGGGCTCTTGCACTACCAGATGCGGTCACTTCTCAAGAGCTCCTGATTTGCTGTGCCTCTGAGAGAACATCTGTCCCTGGTTCATCTTTGGCAGCCAGTCCAAGGAACCGAGGGGCATACACTCACGTGACACAAAGTCACAGATCTGACCTTTCACCGACGGGCTAAGTTATCTTGGTTCCTTGAATCTGTCTTTCCTCAGTGGCCCATTTTCCAGCCTTTGCTTTCTTTTCATTGTGATCTTCTGATGTTCTATGTCACACTTACTGAGGCTCTTTAAGAGTTCTATTTTTCCTTCTCTTTTCACATCATGAGTCGGGTGAATGTATTTTACGATCTCATATGCTAACCAGTCTAGGAACAAACACATCCTGCCATTTGAATTTTCCATTTTATGGAATATTAGCCATAAAAAGAATAAAATAATGCCATTTGCAGCAGTATGGATGGACTTAGAGATGATCATAGTAAGTCAAACAGAGAAAGACAAATATCATATGATATTGCTTATATGAAGAAACTAAACCAATGGTACAAATGAACTTATTTGCAAAACAAAAATAGATCCATAGGCATAGAAAACAGACTTACGGTGACTAAAGGGGTAAGTTAGGAGCTTGGGATTAACATATATATACTGCTATATATAAAGTAGCCAACCAACAAGGACCAAGTGTTTTGTAATTAATATTTGGTAATAATCTGTTGACAAAAAATTATTCACAACCTAAAAGTTGACTTATGTTTTATTTGGCGGGAATTTTTAGGACTTTAATCCTGGGAGGCGGCATCTCAGGAAACCCTGAGAGAACTGCTCTGAGGAGGCAAGGGGAAGAGCCAGGTTATACAGAAGTTTTGCAATAAAGGGCAGGTAGTTGGGAGCATCAAAAGATTATTGCTAATTAAAGAAAACCAGATATCTCAAGTTAAGGAATTTGGTGCTTTTCTGTGTATGGAAAGATGCAAGTGTCGGCTTCCCTGAAATCATTCCTTTGATACGCACCTCAGCTGTCTGGCCCCAGTATCCGGTTTTCCCATCCTGCGTTTCCTCAGGGCTCACAGTGGGGACTAGCTGCAGTCTGATGGCTGCTAGTGACAGGCACTCTTTCCTCCCTGAGTCTCCTCAGGGCTCGTTAGTTTGCATGGGAGGGCTGCAATCACTGGTAACTGTGATGTCCTTTCTTTACTGATACAGCAGAAAATATTCCATTTCTCAAACCTGTAAGGGAAAAGAATCTGAAAAAAAGAATAGACAGGCATATGTATAACCGAAATCAACTTTGCTGTATATCTGAAACTAACACAATGTCGTAAATCAACTATAGTTCAATTAAAAAAAAAAAAAAGAGGTCTGCATTATGGGTGAAGAGTGTATGTGGAGTTTAGGAAGCGTGTTGGTACTTATTGACTGCATCTAAAAGTGACAGCCACAGAATTTCACATCTGGGGTCTATCAGTCACTGCTGTCTACAAAGCAGGAGTCTGCAGTCCGTGAATCCGGCCCTCTTCATCCTTTCCAGCACATTTATATTCTGGATCTCTGGCCCAAACCACTGGGCACTTTTCCCCCGTGTTCATGCTTAGGCCACATAAGGTCTCTTATCTCCAACCCCTACTTCTCCCCAGAACTCAGCTTTCTCCTGTGCTGGCTTGTCTAGCACCTAAATGCAGCAGCTCCCTTATCCTATCTTGGCTTTCTGAAGCATTTTGTAACTTGTAATTCAATCCTATCGAGCAGTTTTCTCCAGTAGGAGTGACTGAAGAGTAGGCTGAAGTCCATACACAAAAAACTTGAGCAATGTCCATCATGATGGGGTTTTGCATAAATCTTTCCCTGAAAGACCCAAGTATGGAGGAGGAAAGACCAAGCTGTGAGTATTCTTTTAAGAAACACAGATAGACCATATCATTAACTTGGTGAAATTAACCATGCAAGGTTTCCTCTGATCATCTTGTTGCTGTTTGAAAGTCCCCTTGAACAGCTGTCTTGCATATGAGACAGAGGAAGTGTTGAGAAAAATTTGCACAACTTGAGAGTTGCAAGTTAAGTTTTATTTGGGGCAAAATGAGAACTGAAGCCCAGGAGACAGCATTTCAGATAGCTCTGTGAAACGATTCTCAGGAGGCGAGGCAAGGAACTAGGATATATGGGAGTTTTGCAACAAAGGGCAGGTAGTAGAAATATCAAAAGATGGTTGTTAATTAAAGAAACCAGATAGGTCAGGTTAAGGAATTTAGTGCTTTTCTATGTATAGGAAGATGCATGAGTCTGGGCTTGCCAGGACATGGAAGCAACCTAGATGTCCACCAGCAGACGAATGGATAAGAAAGCTGTGGTACATATACACAATGGAGTATTACTCAGCCATTAAAAAGAATACATTTGAATCAGTTCTAATGAGGTGGATGAAACTGGAGCCGATTATACAGAGTGAAGTAAGCCAGAAAGAAAAATACCAATACAGTATACTAACACATATATATGGAATTTAGAAAGATGGTAACAATAACCCTGTATGCGAGATAGCAAAAGAGACACAGATGTATAGAACAGACTTTTGGACTCTGAGGGAGAGGGTGGGATGATTTGGGAGAATGGCATTGAAACATGTATGCTATCATGTAAGAAATGAATTGCCAGTCTAGGTTCAATACAGGATACAGGATGCTTGGGGCTGGTGCACTGGGATGACCCAGAGAGATGATATAGGGAGGGAGGTGGGAGGGGGGTTCAGGGTTGGGAACTCATGTACACCTGTGGCGGATTCATGTCAATGTATCCAAAACCAATACAGTATTGTTAAGTAAAACAAAGAAAAATAATAAAATAAAACAAGAAATCATTCCTTTGGTGTGCACCTCAGCTATCTGGGGCCAGTATTCCAGTTTTCACATCCTGATATTCCTCAGGACTCACCATAGGGAGTGGCTACAGTCTAATGCCTGCTAGATGACAGGCGTTCTTTCCTGAGTTTCCTCAGAGCTCACCAGTGGATGCTGATGACTGTGACATCCTTTGTTTACTGATATGTGAGGAAATATTTTCATTTCTCAAAATATTCCATTTCCCAGAAGGTAACAGTGAGAGGACTGATGGCAGTCACACTGTGGCTTTGCAGCTTTAACACAGGCTGTCTCACCAGCTGTGACACGGTTGCCACGTGGTTGTCCCCACTGATGCATCTCTGTCTTTCACTTTCAGCTCGGGGACCTGCTTCACAAGCTGCAGTTCGTCATGACCTATGTGGCTCCTTGGCAGATGGCTTGGGGTTCCTCCTTTCACGTGTTCGCTCAGCTCTTTGCAATCCCTCGTATCCTTTCTGCTTCTGTTTTCACCCCCTGGCTCAGATTCACATTTTATGGATGTGAGCTTTTCATTGAACCTTGGCAATAAAAAGGTTTTAAAGTCTTTAAGATTACATTTGAATGGGGACCTGGGGAGACACTGTGGCTTCCTTTTAGGCATTTAGCCTTAACTTAAGAGACATTTCTTAATTTGGAAGTCTTCCTGTTTCTTAATGCATATTCAGGAGTGACTTAATTTCTCCTGATTTTTCCATTTCCCATGACCACATCTGCATTAAGATATCATGTCTTTTAAATCACCACTTAAATGATTTGGATTACTTGTGCAAAATAGTGCAAATTAATTTGATATTATTAAACATTATAAATAGGATTTCTATATTATTATTGATTATATAACTATGTTAAAACATAGTTTGATTATCATATACTGGAAGAATGTGCAACGACCCAGAATTGGGCACAAACAGAATTATTCAAATATCTTTGAAGACCAAAAAAAATATTTATGGTTTTGTTTTACAGTTGCCATTAGCCAAGGATCCTAGTTTTATCATTCATAGTTTCATTTGGTTTCCTTGTCTATTTTTAAGTGTTTCCATAATGATAATTAGTTTTAATTTACTTCAAAACAATTTGACATGCTCCTACTAAAGATCATTTTGACACAGCTAAATTGTGTGTGTGTGTGTATGTATTTGGAGAGAGGGAGAGAGAAAAATCAAGAATATTCTTGAAGACAGAGAGAGTAAATAAAATATTCTTAACTCAGGCCTAAAATTTGCCCTCCCTCAAAGAATTCTCTTCCCACTAAATTTATACATTTTTAGTTTGCGTTTCCTGAGTTGTGATCCAGGAACTTCCTGTATCAGAATCCTTAGAGGAGCTTATTAAATAAGCAGATTCCTGAGGTCAGCACATACCTTGAAAACCACATGTAAAGGGGGAATCCTGAAATCTCCATCTTCACACGCTTCCCTGGGATTCTCACCCACTGATGTGTGTGAAGCGCAGTCTTGGCTGGCATCCAGTGTGGGTGCTGTGAGCTTGTTTTGATGGCCACACAGAGCTTTCTTTCCTGGAGGTTACATGAGGCTCCTCAAGACAATTCTTAAGGAACCCCTGGGATCTCAACTTTGAGGACAGATATACAAATTTACTTGGGATATTTGTTATCCTCTGGTAGCTCAGATGGTAAAGAATCTGCCTGCAGTGAGGAAGACCTGGATTTAATCCCTGGGTCAGGAAGATCCCCTGGAGAAGGGAATGACTACCCACTCCAGGATTCTTGCCTGGAGAATCCCATGGACAGAGGAGCCTGGTGGGCTACAGTCCATGGGGCCCCAAAAAGTCAGACTACTGAGCAACTAATACAGACATTTGTAAAGTGATAATATGTTCTATATATTTTTTTAAATGCTGTCCTTCTGACTTATTTGTTTTTCAAAAAAAATTAATCATACCCAAAGCTGTCCTCAAAATGCATTCTCCACATTCTTATTCTTAGACCTGCATTGATATTTGTAAGGTGTTTCATGCTTATTTGGCAGAACAAGCTCAGGAAAAATGATTGCAAAAGTGTGAGCTTGTATACCACCCCTTTATAAGAACATTCATTTTCTACAGCAGCAGTCATTTTATTTTTTCTAAACAGAGTCCTTTAAAACAAAGACAGTGAGATGCAAGAGTGAGGGGATTTTTATTTATTTCTGGTGCATGTCTTGGGGATCCTGTCTAGAATTTAAAACCTGTTTGTTAAATGAGAAAGATGAGATGGATATAAATTTGCAGCTGAGGAGTTAGACTAAGAATTTAAAACTTGAAGTAACGGTTTCCAGTTTTATCCTAAATTTGGTCTCACAGAGATCTGGGGCATTTCTTGTGGCTTCTTCTGCCTTGTTCAGTGAATTTATTAATACTAATTACCCCTTGCAGTTCCATAGCTGAATTACACGCTCCGGGAGCCATAAGTTTCAATGACCTGACCTTTATGTGTGTTGAGGGCTCACACACAGGCATGTGGTACCTGGCACTTGATAGCTCCTCTGAGTTCAAAGGCGACACTGGCATCCTTCTCAGATGGAGCACAGTGGGCATGGCATCCCGGTATGTTCGTGACGGGCTTCCCTGGTGGCTCAAAGGTCAAGAATCCGCCTGCCAGTGTAGGAGATGTGGGTTTGATCCCCGGCTGGGGAAGATCCCTGGAGAAGGAAATGGCAACCCACTCCAGTACTCTTGCCTGGAAAATCCCATGGACAGAGGGGCCTGGTGGGCTACAGTCCATGGGGTCGCAAAGAGCCGGACATGGCTTGGCAGCTAAACAACAGTGTTCATGATGGATGGATCTGATTTTCGGGCACAATCAGTCCTCATGCTTTGTTCCAAAAACTGTTCCCATCAGTGATACCCACGTGCCTCTGCTCAGGTACAGACCCTTCAGTGGGTCTGACGACAGCTGGTGTGATGGCCTACAGAAGCTTCAGCACCCTCCTCATCACCCGAAGACACCTTCCCATCCTGGATCCGCTGTAAAGGTGGTGATGGTGGTGGTTTAGTGACTCAATCATGCCCGACTCTTTTATGACCCATGGTCTGTAGCCCTCCAGGCTCCTCTGTCTGTGGGATTTCCCAGGCAAGAATACTAGAGTGGCTTGTCATTTCCTTCTCCAGGGGATCTTCCCAACTCAGAGATCAAACCCTGATCTCCTGCTTGGCAGGCAGATTCTTTACACTGAGCCACCTGGGAAGCCCATTGTAAAGGTATCAATTTGCTATTTGGAGCCCAACATCATACTAGTCAGAATATAATGAGATCATTTAAGAAACCAGATATATATGCCATCAGGACAAACTATCAGGTTCCTAAATGCCAGCCCTGGATCTTGACTAATTCTGAAATGTTAATGATTCTTTCACTCTAAAAGGAAGCTGTGGGTTCCATCCTGGCATTGAGAAGGGACTAATTTGCTCCATTTTGAAACTGAATTAACTTCCAGGCCAGCAGGTCACTATTTGGTAAATTGCTTTTTCCAGTCCTAGCATGTTTTGTCCCTCGGTCACCTCTGTTAGTTTCTGAGCTTGGAACCTCCAGGGAAGGATGAGAATGCTCACTCTTTTAATATGTGTAGAGGCCATGCAAGACCATTATCTTCAAATAATTAGAGTCGGCCAGATTCACTCTATTAAATGTGTGTATTGGAAAGACTGCTTTCTATTTGGCATGTCATTTGGAGCTTCCAATTATGTTTTTAAGTATTAATGTTGAACATTTTCATTTTAAACGCCTGAACCTTTTTAAGGAGTCTCCATCCTTAGCATCTGAACAGCAACAACCATCTACTCCTTAGGCCCACCTCTTGGCTCTCAACAAGGAAGGCTGCATGTTTCTCAGTACTGCCTTAGTTGTTATAGTCACGGGCTTCTGTATTTATACATATATATATATATATATATATATATATATATTTACTGATATATATTAAAACATATATATTTATAAATATACATGTATTTACGGATGGTCCCTAAATAAAATAACCTATGAGGCCTTCTGTTCACTGCTCCCCTACTTCTGACCTATTACGACTTCATTTTCTTTCCTACCAAATTTGAACTTTATAAGCTAGTGATATTTTCCTCATTTTTTAATGTCTGGATAACTAACTGTTTCTGGTGTTTAAAAAATGGATAGCATACTCTTTGGGGAAATGTTTAGAAGCTAAAAGAATGGCAGTGCCAGCCCGCCCAGCCTGCGGCCCGGCCTGGCTTCCACTTACCTTGCCCTGGTTCTTCTGCTAACCCCACAGGGCCCCCTGAACCTGCCAGAGTGGATGAGCCTCTCTTCTCTCCTTCCCCCGCCCCCCTCCCCACAACACCCCACTTCTCAGGAATCTCCCCTGTGGCCCCACTCTGCTTTTTCAGCACCTTTTCTCAGTGACATCTCCTGTGTAGTTCCTTTTACTTCTGATGATGGAGGTGTACTAAGTTGGTATGTTTTGTGGCAGAGGTATTTTTTTAAATTTTTGATTGTTGATACTTTGTTTAAAAAAAATTTTTCTTAATCTATTTTTTGGCTGTTCTGTGTCTTTGTTGCAGTGAGTGGTCTCACTAGTTGTGACACATGGGATTAGGTGCCTGGTGGCATGTGGGATCTTAGTTCCCCAACCAGGGACTGAACCCACGCCCGCTGTATTGGAAGGAAGATTCTTAAGCACTGGAGCACCAGGGAAGTCCCGTGTAGTAGAGATATTTAGATCTTTCCCATTTTCAAATTAACAAGAAACGGATTCTGCATTTGGACCTAGGTCAGAATAAAGGGAACTGGACTGAAATTGTAGCACAAGCGAGATCTTTTGATACCCAAACAGTTCAACACGATTATGAATGGCGGGTGTGTCATTTCACTCCCCAAGGTGTTTGGAAATAAACAGCAAGTTGGGGGGTGGGGGGGGAAAGACATAGTTACAAATAAAGAAAAACTGTTATATCTATGAAAATGCTCAGGGAAGTGTCTGTAGACCGACAAGGCTCACTCACGCTTCTGTATTTATATGTAAATGGGTCTCTGAAGTCCCATATCGCAAAAGCCCTGCCATTGATAACGGGGAAACAGGGAAACAGGGAAAGCCCTTCTATGTTCCAGTCCGTAATGAAACACAGAGCCCTCCTATCCGTGACCAGCATGGAGGCATTTCTTACAATCCACTGGAACTTTTTAAAGATGGGCTATAGAAATAAGACCTCCATTTGTGCAACAATGAGAAAAAGGCACATTTTCCAGGTGGGAAAATCAGCCTTATAGGAGATCAGATATTTTTTTTGGCCCTGCCCTGTAGTGTGTGGACCTTAGTTTCCTGACCAGGGATTGAACCTGTGTCCCCCGTTTTAAGAGTGCGGAGTCTTAGCCACTGAACCATCAGAGAAGCCCCATCCTTATAAATCAGATCAGACCTGCAGTAGAATCAAGCAGGCCTCACCCTGAAGCACAAGGAATCACGTCCACACGCAAAACCTGGGCAGTCTGGCTCCCCACTGACCTCTGCGGCCTCTTCCCCTCAGGCCCCACCATCACCCCCGAACCACAGTGATGTGCGTGTGATTGACAGCCGGAGGGAGTTCCCCAGTGATGGTGGGAAACTGGGGAGGGACTAGCCCTCTGCGCCTCCCCCGGATTTCCAGAGGTCCATTAGTTGACCTTAAGCCAAAAGTTAGAGCCATACTTATTTTAATTTTGGACAATTACATTTCTGATCAGAGTATGTAAAGTTGAGGCATGCCAACAAGTAGGAACTCATACAGCGTACTAGGGAGATGACTTAGCCGGCAGCACACTGTGACTATGTGTACACGTTTTTAACTTATAAACCAGATATAAGCTGGGTTTTTTTCTTTTTTTAATTGAATTGATCTCTTGGTGTTCAGAGTGTGATAAAAGACACAGATTTTTGAAGAGGGGGAAAAGATTCTTTGAGGAACAGAGATGCTGTCTTCCCAAACAATGGTATTTATTTACTTTCAGAGTATAATTTAATTTTAATTATTTATAAAGCTGCTTAGTACTTTAGTAAATGTGCCACAGTGTGTCTGGTTCAGCTAATGTTATCTCAGGAAAAAGCACTGTTCTTTTCAAATGTTAGATATTAAATCTTTGCCATGAATTGTGCTGAGACTGCTGGGAATTTTATGAGAATCATTTGGTTTTCGCAGTGGTGATACATGAGACCTAGCAGGATACTACTGAAAATTTTACATTTCCAAAAATGTACCTACAGCCATCATAGGGATGCCTGTCTTTCCTTGGTGAGAAATGGCTTTCATATAAACTTGTTAAAATCTCAAATATTATTTAGAAAAATAACAACGAGCACACTTTTTGAGCCTTAACTCGAAATCCTCAGATTCTGCCATGCTTTTCTTTCAGACGTTTGCCACGTCCATCGTTTCTACTCCACTGAGCCCATTTCTTGGGAGCGTCATTTTTATCACTTCGTATGTCAGGCCAGTGAAATTCTGGGAGAAAAACTACAAGTAAGATCCTAAAATCATTACTGACTTGCTTTGCTAAGACTTGAGTTCAGGATGCTCCTCGACCTTTGTCTATGAGAAGTCCAGGCATCAGGTTTTGTCCTCCTGTGGGGCAGCCCTAGCAACCCCACCCCGACCCTGCACCAGATCACCCACTCAGCTTCCAGGTTCTGGGCCAAGTCTACTGCTGGCAAATTTGCAGTTGGCACCAGTCTAGGTTTCACCAGCTGTGAAGGAAAATGAGTTATCTCTGTGCATTCTTTTTTTTTTTTTTTAATCTTTTTACTTTGTTTTGGGGTTTAGCCAATTAACAAGGTGATAGTTTCAGGTGAACATCCAAGGGACCCAGCTATACATATACATGTATCCATTCTCCAGCAAACTTCCTTCCCATCCAGGCTGCCACGTAACACTGAGCAGAGTTCCCTGTGCCGTACAGTAGTTCCCTTTTGGTATCCATTTTAAATACAGCGATCACTGCCCACTCTTAACAGTTGCTCTTGAGAGGTTGTCTTAGGAGCCATGGTCTAGCCATTGGATCAGATTGCTTCTTGGGGGCTCGTCTGCCTTCTGTGGGCCTTTGAAATACACACGCCGCGCGTGTACCAGTGTGCATGCATCCCAGCTCAAAGTGAGTACACCATCTTTTTTCTGAGCACCATTGCACTAGAAGATGACGCGTATGCTTTGTCTTGGCTATTTGTACTGGTCAGTCATAAATTTCCTCAAGCAAACAGTGATGGAGCCAGAGCTGTCATTTTTTTTTTTTTTTCTCAGTTGTGCTACACGGCATGTGGGATCTTAGTTCTCTGATTAGGGATCAAACTCTTGTCTTCTTCATTGGAAGGCAGAGTGTTAACCACTGGAGCACCAGGGAAATCCCACTAGGGCCATGATTTTGTCCGAACCGGTGGGAAGTAATGGTTCTGTGAGAAACTTTCAAGAGCCATTAATTTGCTGGGGGAGGGCCTGAGAACAAGCCAGAGGAGGGGGCGAGATGAGCCGGCCTGTCTCCAGCTGGGTTGTCTCTTTTGCCCTCATTTACAAGCTGTACCTGGGCTGTCCCATCCAAGCCCTAATCCGTCCTCTGTAACGTATCTACATTGCCCATGGCTCTGCCCGGTGGCGCTAGTGGTAAAGAACCCGCTTGCCCATGCAAGAGACAGAAGACTCACACATTTGATCGCTGGGTTGGGAAGATCCCCTGGAGAAGGAAATGGCAACCCACTCCAGTATCTTGCCTGGAGAACCCCGTGGACAGAGGAACCTGGCGGGCTTCCATAGCGTTGCACAGAGTGAGACACGACTGAAGCGACTCAGCACACTCACACTGCCACTTTACAATGGGCCTGCACGTGTCACAGAGGCCAGAGTTACGTTAGGAGACCATGTGGTTAGACGGTTTGTGTGAATGGAAACGCACATCTTCCTGGGGCAGGCAATAGGATGTTATGATGAACACTCAGCGCGGGCCGCCAGCCTGCCAGGGCTCACACCTCACCTTCATCATTTGATGTGGGTGACCTCAGCCCTTTCTCTTCTCTTCTGTAAAATGGGGCCAAAGGAATAAGGCCTACTTCCCAGCCTTGCGGGGGAATATGAGTTAATAGTCATAAAGCACCTCGAATGCAGTAACTGCCACATGGGCCTGCGCTGGTGGGGCTCTTCTCTGACTGCCCTGCCTGGAATTCCTGACCCTGACTGTGCTAACCATCTCTGGGACCTCACATTTAGGGGTCCTGGGGAAATCGAACCAAACTGGAGCACCCCAAGGTGAGTCAGTGCTGTGAGACCACCAGGAGGTGGGGAAGGCCTTGCCTGTGTCTGGCAGACTCCTCAACTTCGAAAAGGTGGGCTTGTTGCTGTACAAGTGAAGCCATCTTGAAATTTACACGTAAGCAAGAGTCTCTTTTGCATTTGTCTGAATAGATGCTGGGGCTTCCCAGGTAGCTCAGTGGTAAAAGAATCTACCTGCAGTACAGGAAACGAAGGAATGCGGGTTCAATCCCAGGGTCAGGAAGATCTCCTGGAGAAGGAAATGGCAACCCACTCCAGTATTCATGCCTGGAAAATCCCATGGGCAGAGGAACCTGGTGGGCTACAGTCCATGGAGTGGTAAAGAATTGGACGTGACTGAGTGAGCAGGCATGCAGAGAGATGCTGGGCATATTTACAGAATCAGAAGGAAAAGAAAGTCACCAGCACTGGCTTGTCTTTAAGCTTCTCAAGGAGAAAACAATTTGGGGGACTTTTGTGGAGCTCGGAAAATCATATTTCTGAAAGGTACAAACACTTGGGAATAAGAGGTATGACAATCTCATAGGCTTTTTAACTATTCAGGAAAGTGCATGATATTTTAAAGGTGATCTTTAACATAAAAGATTTCTTTTTGTCTCCTCTTCTCAGATAAGTTTGAAAACCAGTTTTTGGTAGGGGGCCAGGGAAGAATTTGATAAGCAAAAGGCATCCTCTTTGAACTGGAGGGGGTGATGTTCAGTCACTAAGTCGTGTCCAATTCTTTGCGACCCCATGGACTGCAGCACACAAGGCTCCCCTGTCCTTCACTATCTCCTGGAGTTTGCTCAAATTCCTGTCTGTCCATTGAGTCAGTGATGCTATCTAACCATCTCATTCTCTACCCTCTTCTTTTTTGGCCTTCAGTTTTTCCCAGCATCAGGTCTTTCCCAGTGAGACTGTTCTTCACATCAGGTGGCCAAAGTATTGGAGCTTCAGCTTCAGCATCAGTCCTTCCAATGAATATTCAGGATTGATTTCCTTTAGGATTGACTGGTTTCCCATGGAAAGGGAAGTGGGGAAATCTTTGTGAGATGCTTTTGTTGAGGGGAGTCATCCTAACACCTGTACGATACAAGTTGTGTATTTTCTTATTTAGTTTCCTCACTTCCAAGAGTCAGCCACCCATTCAGGATGATACATTGAGATATGAATTGTAGGTTTATGCAAGTTACTTAAAAATATAGGCTGCTCGAGTATTTCCTTATTCAGCCACACAAAGAGATGATGATGCTGTGACCCATTCTTTTGCTCAGGGTAGCACTCTGTTACGTGTGGGGGCTTTGGTCGGCTGTCCTGGGATGAGAAGAGCACAGCAGGGTCTGTGGGTATGTATGAGGATGTCGGTCTCTCTGAAGGAGCCAAGTTGAAGACATTCAGTGCAGCTGGTGGGGGCAGGAAGAGGTGCGGGTGCAGGAGCCAGCCAGCTGAGAGCCTCTTGTCACCTTGTGTTAAGCCTCCAAATACAGAGCCCTGTGGCCATCTGCTTAAAAGATCGGAGATGGAATTTGGAACAGTGAGAGTGGTGGGAACCCAGAAAGGAAATGGCAGGAAATCCCATCTAGATCTGGAAAGCGCATTCTCTGCATCTGAAACTGTTGGTTTTTATTTCAAGCACTAATGATTTTTCTTATTCTTATTTGTGAGTGTCTCTGTAGCCGTTCCCATTACTTTCTTTTCAGTCTGATGCAGAGAAGCAGTTGTTAGTGTAATTGATTACTAACTGTCCCAGCTAAGAGATACTCTCCTCTCTGTGTCAGTGAGCACAGTCTGCCAGTGGGCACCAGGGTCGCCAGCCTCACCCTGGGGGTGTGATGAAGAGCCCTCATCGTCTCCTCACCTGGCTCCCTCTCCCTCTCCTCCACTGCTCCCTCTCTTTCCAGTCCTCTGATTTCTCTTCCAGACCTTTTAAAGCTGCCTTTGGTTTTTGCAAGACTCCAGTGAGCCCTGTACCCTAATGGAGCCAGCTTCTTTCTTTCTTTCTTTCTTTTTGCTGTATGTGGGATCTTCAATCCCCTACCAGGGATCAAAGCCATGGCCCCTGCATTAGAAGGGCAGAGTCCTAACCACTGGACTTCAGGGAAGTCCCCTGGGACCATTTTCATTCTCTGTGGAAACAGTAAGTCAGTCACCAGCTACCTGGTGACTCTGGCCTGTCAGTTCGCCCCGGCTTGGTCTGTCTTGAGATCTGCAGAGTCTGTACCGAAACGCTGCTCCTCGCTGGGGGCCGGCGACAAACATGTCCTCTGCCCGCCTAACTAAGCTGCTCTCCGGTTGATTCCCCAGAAGCAGCACAGGTCACACTGTCTCCGAAGTCTGAGCTGGCTCATTGCTGCCTGACGAGGAGAAGTCCCCCAGAGCCCCGCACCGCTGGAACTGCTCTGTGCCTGCCTCTCCCAAGGTGGCAGGCCTCCCAGGGCTCGCCACAGGGCTAGTGTGGCTGAAGTTGAAATTCCATCGAGTTTTAATTAATCTAAATTTAAGAAGTTGCGTGTAACCAGAGGCTACTGTGTTGGACAGCACAGATGCAGACCCACCTCACCCCAGTCCTTATCTTCCACAGTACTTTTTCATACATCACATAGTCACATTTTTCATTCCCAGCCCTCCCTTGGCCAGGCTTTTCTCATCCAATGCTCTCCCCTCCCACACACCTCCACTTCCACCCACATAGATTCAAAAGCCATCTCTGAATGATTCGGAGAATCATTCCACCTGTTGATGGATGAATGGAAGGTTCGGGAAGGACTTTTAGGATGAGAGGTGCCGAAGCCATCACTTTTGGAAAACAAATTTGCTCTGTGGCTGTCGTAAATTGTTCCAAAGATTGGTGTGGACTGATACTACTTCCAAGTTTGGACTTCTTTGTTTTCATCTTTGTGTCCCTATGTTGTATGTACAGAACAGCCCTGCTCACAGTAGGTGCTCCATGACTATTTCTTAACTTAATGAAGTCCAACAATATTATGTAAAAGAGAAAGGGAAGCGTAATCTGGATCTCATTTGCCACAACACAACGTTCGCTATTAAACTGTTCTTAACTAAGAAGGTCTTTAAAATCAGTCTTGATGAGTTCTGCCTGGTGTCTCCGTTTAATTTACAGGCAGTGATGGCACTGTAATAATAGTGCCTGATGTTTATAAATCCTCTTATGTTAGAGTACTTTTAAAGAGCTTTAGAAATACATAATTGATATTATGATTTATCATCCTTCTCTCTATATATAAACAATTTCTAAATAACCAAACTTAATCATTAACGTGCAGCAAATGTTTAGGCTAGAAAGCATTTGACTCATGGCCCTGGTTGTTTCATCCAGCGTCTCAGTCCTAAAGGAGTTGACTGGTCAGGAAGATTCCCTGGAGGAGGGCATGGCAACCCACTCCAGTATTCTTGCCTGGAGAATCCGATGGCCTTATGAGCCTGGTGGGCTACAGTCCACAGAGTTACAGAGTCGGACATGACTGAACTGACTTAGCAGCGCTAAAGAAGGAAAAGTTCCGTTCACAATGATTGGATTTTGATACTGCAAAAGTCTTCTGTTGTGGTTCGGACACTAAGTCATGTCCAATTCTATTCTGACCCCATAGACTGTAGCCTGCCAGGCTCCTCTGTCCGTGGAATTTCCCAGGGAAGGATACTGGAGTGGGTTGCCATTTCCTTCTCCAGGGGGTCTTCCTGACCCAGGGATTGAACCCACAGCAGCTGCACTGGCCGGTGGATTCTTTACCACTGAGCTACCAGGGAAGTTCCAAAAGCCTTCTATAAAATGTTAAATACCATAGCTACGAGGAGACACAGGTAACAGTCACCTGAAGGGCACATGAAAGTTCACGGTTGTTATGTTTCTATTATATTGTCCAGATTCGTTTGAAAATGTTAAAGAGTTCTGGACAATATCCTTGTTAACAAGTATACTATAAGCATGTTCATGAGACCACTGTGCTGGCTTAAGACAGGAATCATTCTATGTGATTGCTTTACAAAAAAAATCAGCTCTGCATTCCATGCCTGTGTTCGTTGTTGTTCAGTTACAGATGTCATGATCTTGTCCCACCTTAACCCTAATCAGGAAGAAGATAATCAGTGTGACTTCATCTTCAGCTCTTCCTGAAACGGGGATGGTACTCAGAAAGACCTTGATTAAAATCCCAGTCCATATGCTCCATTTGGTGTTTGATTTTAGGAAATTATTCAGCCTGTTCCGTTTAGTCACCCAGTCGTGTCCGACTCTTTGCAACCCCATAGACTGCATCACGCCGAGGCTTCCCTGTCTATCACCAACTCCCACAGTTTGCTCAAATTCCTGTCTATCGAGCTGGTGATACCATCCAACCATTTTATCCTCTGTCATCCCCTTCTCCTCCCACCTTAAATCTTTCCCCAGTATCAGAGTCTTTTCCAATGAGTCAGTTCTTCTCATCAGATGGCCGAAGTACTAGAGTTTCAGCTTCAGCATCAGTCCTTCCAATGCATATTCAGGAGTGATTTCCTTTAGGATTGACTGGTTGGATTTCCTTGCAGTCCAAGGGATTCTCAGGAGTCTTCTCCAACACCACAATTCCAAAGCATCCGTTCTTTGGCACAAGTTTTCTTTATGATCCCTCTCTCACATCCATATATGATGACTGGAAAAACCGTAGCTTTGACTAGATGGACCTTTGTTGGCAAAGTAATGTCTCTGCTTTTTAATATGCTGTCTAGGTTGGCCATTACTTTTCTTCCAAGGAGAAAGCGTCTTTTAATTTCATGGCTGCAGCTACCATCCGCAGTGGTTTGGGAGCCCAATAAAATAAAGTCTGTCACTGTTTCCATTGTTTCCCCATCTATTTGTCATGAAGTGATGGGACCGGATGCCACAATCTTTGTTTTTTTGAATGTTGAGTTTTAAGCTAGCTTTTTCACTCTCCTCTTTGACTTTTGTCAAGAGACTCTTTAGTTCCTCTTCGCTTTCTGCTATAAGGGCGGTGTCATCTGCATATCTGAGGTTATTGATAGTTCTCCTGGCAGTCTTGATTCCAGCTTGTGCTTCATCCAGCCTGCCATTTCACATGATGTGCTCTGCATATAAGTTAAATAAGCAGGGTGACAATATACAGCCTTGATGTACTCCTTTCCCAGTTTGGAAACAGTCTGTTCTTCCATGTTTGGATCTAACTGTTGCTTCTTGACCTGCTTACAGATTTCTTGGGAAATTATTAGAAGAAATGAAGTATCCCTCATAGTCAACAAAACTCAACCTGTGAGCCTCAGTTAACTCATGTGTAAAATGGGATGACTGTCTCTATGTGCCTCCTAGAAGTTGTAAACACAAAATTAATCCCGTACCCATTTTGCTTTCCTTCTTTGTATTTTTAAAAATTTATTGCTAATTGGAGGCTAATTGCTATACAAGGTTTTGCTGTTTTCTGTCAAACAACAGCATGAATCAACTATAAGTGTATACAGATATGTGTGTCCTCTCCCTCTTGACCTTGTTGTTTTTTTGTTTTGTTTTTTTTTAATTTGGCCACATTGCACGGCATTTGGGATCTTAGTTCGCTGACCAGAGATGGAATCTGGGGTCTTCTACGTTGGAACCATGGAGTCTTAACTACTGGACTGCCAGAGAATTCCCTTCTTCCTTGTATTTTTATCTGCTTTCATTTAACTTTTACTTCAGGTAAATCTAGACATGTTATATGTTTCCTTGCAACCTACCTGAAGTCGTTTCTGAAATGGCAGAACACATAGCAACCCACGAAAGAATATGTGTGTAGACCATGGAGTGTCATATCCACAGCCACCGTGCTGTGAGATGCCCTTTAAATGCCGCCCCTCCCCTCCTGACGCTATGGTTATTTTGAGGCTTTAGCCAGTCCCAGAGCCTGGGTTCTGTTCTCTGAGCATCAGAGCTGCCTTCGTGGAAAGAGCGGGATCTCCCAAGTGCCATTCTTTTGTGGTTTATCGATCAACAGAATAGATGATCAAAATATTTCAGCTAGTCTCAGTGAGCTCTCATGGGTCTTACTTTGTTATTCCGCAGCCCCTTCCTGGGTTTGTACTATAGAAGGGAAACTGGTTGGACCTTCGGAATTGCAGGATACCCCCTGTACTGTCTACAGGGAGGGGGTCCTCTTGCTGCTCGTCTGGAGCAGACCTTGTATCTCACTCAGCAGCCCCTGTGAGCATTGTCCGCCACAGTAGTGGGCACTTACTGTACCAGGTCTGCTTCTTGTGGTATAGCCAAATACCCCATACACCTGAATAGACCTGCCGATCCTGAAGCACGCAGCATCCTTGCCCTACCTGTACCATCCTTTAACAGTTTGAAGGAACCTTTCCTTCCCTTCTCAGCCCTCTGCTTCAGGCTAAACAGTCCTCTCTGTTCTTGGTGTGAGATGGTCTAGACTTGAGCATCTCAGCTGCCTTCATCCAGATGTTTACTGAGATTTCCCTGTCCATGCCCTCCGTAGCAGATACCTCCAGGTGTCACCTACTCAGTTCACAGTAAAGGGACCTGTTACTTCCTCTAAGTCCTATGTTCTGCTCTCACTTATGCTTCTTAAAATCTTGTTCATTCACTAAGTTGTGTCTGACTCTCTGCGACCCCACGGACTGCAGCGCTCCAGGCTTCCGTCGTTTGCTGTCTCCCGAAGTTTGCTTAAACTCACGTCCATCGAGTTGGTGATGCCATCCAACCATCTCCTCCTCTGTCATCCCTTTCTCCTCCTGCCCTGAATCTTTCCCAGCATCGGGTTGTTTTCCAATGAGTCAGCTCTTCACATCAGGTGACCAAAGTATTGGAGCTTCAGCATCTTAAAATCTAAACCTCCTCAATTATTTTGCTAAAGTATTGCCAAGCCAAGTCTTCATCATCCCACTCTTATGTGTATATGTTTTACTGAAAGGCAGAAATTTCCATTTCCTCTATCTACTCTCAACTTCTTGGCTTCAACTCAACATCCCAATCCATGCAGGTCAATGTGTCCATCGTCATTCATCATCTCTCCAGCCCCTTCCCTTGCACTGTCTGCAGAGGGGCTTGCCTGTCATCATCTGGGTCTTCATTCATGGTGTGTTAATGATGATGAGCTGGACAGAGTCGCGGATGCCTGGCGTGGTTAAGGCAATCAAAAAAGAAACTCTTAACTTCACACTTTATTTTCTATTTTTCAGAATGAAGGGATTTTGCTAGATATTCTCTTCCTAGCAAGCTGTTTTAAGGGTGGTTTGTAAGATCATCGTGCAAAGCATTAAACATCTCAAAAGGCATTTTGTTTTTTCTGTTTTAAACACGCTTTATGTTGGAATGTGCTGCTGCTGCTGAGTCACTTTAGTCCTGTCTGACTCTTTTATGACCCCATGGAATGTAGCCCGCCAGGCTCCTCTGTCCATGGGATTTTCCCGGAAAGAATACTGGAGTGAGTTGCCATGCCCTCCTCCAGGGGATCTTCCCAACCTAGGGACTGAACTCACATCTCTTATGTCTCCCTCATTGCAGGCAGGTTCTTTACCACTGGGCCACTGGGGAAGCCCCTGTTGGGATATAGCTGATTAACAAACAATGTTGGGATAGTTTCAAGTGAACAGTGAAAGGACTCAGTCATACAAATACATGCATCCATTTTCCCCCAACCCCCCGCTTCCCTCCAGGCTGCTGCATAACACTGAGCAGAGTTCCCCGTGCTGCACAGTAGGTCCTTATTGGTTATCCAGTTTAAATATAGCACTGTGTGCATGTCTGTTCCACACTTCCTAACTGTCCCTTCCTTCTATCCACCCTCCCTGGTTCATTCTCTAAGTTCATTTTCTAAAAGTCTAAAAGTCTGTCTCTTTTCTGTAAGCTCATTTGATCATTTCTTTTAAAATTCCACATAGAAAGACTAGGATATTTCTCTCAAAAGACATTTTTTAAGTGTAAAGCAGGAAGCTTATATGGCTTATGGGTTAATAGTAAAATGCAACATTATAATTCAAGTCTGCAGTTCTTCCAGAAGGGGATTTGCATATTTCAACTTGTGATGAAGCCACCCCACAATGTATCTGGATATGCTTTAAAAGGGTTTCGCACAGAGCACTAGTGGTAGAGAACCTGCCTGTCTATGCAGGAAACATGAGAGGTGTGGATCTGGTCCCTGGGTCGAGAAGATCCCCCGGAAGAGGACATGGCAGCCTACTCCAGTGTTCTTGCCTGGAGAATTCCATGGACAGAGGAGCCTGGCGGGCTGCAGTCCATGGGGTTGCAGAGAGTTGGACATAATTGATGTGACTTAGCATGCACGTTTTATAAAGCACTCAGACGCAGCTGCTGTGGGGTACAGTCCTGCAGCTCCCTTCTCAGATGTCTTAGGGCCTTAGAGCTCTTGAACGCACACCTAGGAGCGCTGGGCCCTGGACGCACACTTACTAAAGCGTGGAAGCAGCGAAGCAGCAACAGCAGCGGCGGCAGGGGGCCTCGCCTTTCTGCATGCAGGGGCCGCCTGCCCACTGTCTCAAATATATTCATTCCTGTCCTGTCACTCACTTTGGAAGTAGGATTTCATTTTTCTCATTTCACAGATCAGAAAAAGGAAAGTCAGGGCAGTGAAGTAACTTGCCCAAGGTCACAGAACAAGTCAGTGGCCAAGCCAAGATATTAGCTCAGGTCTGGCCTTATTTCAGGCCCTGAGCATTTCCCATTATGAAATAGAGCTTCTCAAAATGCCTTCCACACCAAAAACAACAAACAAACAAACAAACAACAAGAAACCCCAAACTAAAGCCAGTGACTTCCAGTTAAAGCATTTGCTCTTGACTCGAGAGGTGCGGTCCCAAGAGCCTGTCTAGAAGGGAAGGTGGCTGAAGCCCGGGCCTGAGATCCCGTGGGCCTCATTCCAGGAAGCCCTTCTCTGGGTCTCCCTTTTCTGAAAGGCCTTCTCTGGGTCCCCAGGCGAGCCCTGTGCGGCCCCTCCCCCGGGGTCAGCACCGGGTGCTGCAGAGGTCGGTGGCTGTGTTCCCTGTTTCCTCCACAGAAGCGGACGTTGGTCCCACACCTCTCCTCCATCCGCAGGCAGGCCCAAACTGACCCGAGTCAGAACACGACCTGCCTAAGCGTGTGCCTGCTCATTTGCTTCAGTTGTGTCTGTCTTTCTGTGACCCCCGTGGACTGTAGCCCACCAAGCCCCTCTGTCCATGAGAATGTCCAGGCAAGAATATTGGAGTGGGTTGCCATGCCTCCTCCAGGGGATCTTCCCAATTCAGGGATTGAACCGACGTCTCCTGCAGCTCCTACAATGCAGGTGGATTCTTTACCACTGAGTCACTGGAAAAGCCCGACTTGCCCAAGGCCACTCTTGGGATCATCCTCTGAGTGGTTTCACTGATAACTGGACCACTACAGCCTTGAATCTCAGGCGCTTGGAGGCCCCTTCTCAGGCTGCGTGAGAGGTGGTGAGTGGCCACCTGGCCAGATCTGGACCCATCGCTGGCCCATCGCTGGGAGGTTCATCGTTCCCTGTTTCCGCGGGGACCTCGTGATGCTCACGTATCCCTGAGCTGGATGCCTCAGTGCTCCTTCCGGAGGCCCTGATCAGGAGCTGCAGTTCTGCCTGATACTCAGGAGCCCTGGATCCCAGGCAGGAAAGTGAAGGGGCGCCCCCTCGGGTACAGCCTGCTGCCTCCAGGACTGCCAGAGCCAGCAATGGGAGCCTCTCCCACTGGGAGACCCAGAACCATCAGTGATGCGAGGCACGGGGGCGCACGGTTCCAGACCCTGCCAGGTGGGTAGATGTGACTTCAGAGCAGGACTGAAGCCTTAGGTACCCTCATGAGTTCACCGGAGGTCCTGAATAAAAGCTCAAGCCCAGATAGGGTTGTTGTTATTCAGTAGCTCAGTCGTGTCTGACTGTTTGTGACCCCATGGACTGTAGCACTCCAGGCTTCCCTGTCCCTTCATTATCTCCCAGAGTCTATTCAAACTCATGTCTGTTGAGTCAGTGATGCCATCCAACCATCTCATCCTCTGTCACCCTCTTCTCCTCCTGTCCTCAGCCTTTCACTGTTTCCCAGCATCAAGGTCTTTTCCAGTGAATTGGCTCTTCACATCAGGTGGCCAAAGTATTGGAGCTGCAGCTTCAGCCTCAGTCTTTCTAGTGAATATTCAGGATTGATTTCCTTTAGGATGGACTGGTTGGGTCTCCTTGCAGTCCAAGGGACTCTCAAGAGTCTTCTCCAACACCACAGTTCAAAAGCATCAATTCTTCAGTTGCTCAGCCTTCTTTATGGCCCAACTCTCACATTCATACACAGCCACTGGCAAAACCATAGCTTTGACTATACGGGCCTTTGTCAGCAAAGTGATGTCTCTGCTTTTTAATATGCTGTCTACGTTTGTCATACCTTTCCTTCCAAGGAGCATGTCCAACACTTGTGACCCCATAGACTGTAGCCTGTCAGGCTCCTCTGTCCATGGGATTTCCCAGGCAAGAATACTGAAGTGGGTTGCTGTTTCCTGCTCCAGAGGTCCAAAGATCAAGTGTCTTCTAATTTCCCAGAAAGAGAGTCAGACTAATTAATTCAGAGACAATTTTCGTTTTAAACAGGCAATTTGAGAAATTCCTGTAAGCAGCCTTCAGTGCCCTTAGCTCTCTGGAGTCTCCAATAACTTGATAGGCTTGTGAAAGGAATCAGGAAAGACCCTCACTTTATTGGGAGCTAATGATAGGTCTTTGGGAATCCTCCCCCTAGAAGAGATTCAAAGTCTGATGCATGTAGACATCTGGGTATTTTGAGCCATTAAAAAATGCTTGAGAGTCACTCTGAGGTTCCATACGGGTATCTGTTGATAAAGGAGGCGTGTTTGGGGATTAGCATGGTTTAAGCCATGTCTGAGGAGGCAGTGCATCCTGGGACTTACAAGGATAGGCAGGATGGGAAACTGGACTAAGTCTCAAACTTTCCAAAAGTGATAGAAGTGAAGATAAGCCAGCAATAAACAGTCTCCATTACGTATGATGAACTGGAAGTGTCAGATGGACTGAAGAGTTTAGTATCAGTAAATCTCAGCCAGGTTCCTGGGGATACATGAGCTGAGTCTGTGGACACGTATCCTGACTCATGTTTCATTCCGTTTTAGTAGAACCTAGTTCTGCGTAAATACTGTCCTGGACTTCAGGCCACAGGTAAGCAAGAAACAGATGAGCAAGTGAAACTGTGGCCAAAAATGACAATAGAAAAACAAGGTGTGAAACCCAGAATCCTGGAGATGGATTGTTTCTGCCTGGCCTGAGTGAGCTCTGGGACTTTGGGGTGTGCCAAGCCTGCAGGAGAGGAGAATCCTATTTCCCACTGGACTTGGTGGTGTAGAATGAAAGGTTAATGCTTCTGGCAGCCTTTTTGTCCCTATGAGGTGTGAACTGACCTGAAATCACAGCAAACAGGCAGGGCTGAGGGATGTGGAGAATGATTCCTGATGACACCATCCTCTCTAGCCCCTGAGTCCAGCCGGGCTCCATTGACCTTTCAGCTATGTGAGTCAATGCGTTTCACATTTTTCTTAAGCCGTTTCCAGCTGGGTTTCCTATCACTTGAAATCTAAACACTCATAATAAAAGCAAGCAATAGCTTTAATCAAAAGGATCTTTCCCTCACCATTTTATTTAGGGGAATGACAGCACAAAGGTAAGCTCTTTAGCGCTCTAAGTCTGTAAGTCGAGTCTAGAATTGCAGGGAAGGGTGGACTGGCAGAAAGGAGTCTGAGCCTTCTCCTCTCTCTGGCTGATACATCCTGGGTCTTATCAGAACTTCCACATCTCTTCTCTGTCTTGGATTTTCTCAACCGGAATCCCAGTATCTGTGTCTGAATGCTGTTACATCTGAGACATTAAATGATGAACTTGGCCCCATCCAGCTGTTTTGCTGACGGATGAGAAAGCTCACACACCATGTACCCAGGGGTAAGGTTTGACACGTCAGGTGTGGTGAAGAGCGATTATGCAAATGAATTCCAGAAGGATGATGCTTTTGAGGAACTCCAGAGCGTTGAATTTCTCAAATAGCATAGGTTTGAGCTTATTATTCATTGTGCTCCTGTGCATAATTTTACCGAGTCCTGTTCCACCCTGCTGAGCAGTTAGAGAATCTGGAAGGTGCGGAGCAGTGAAGTGGACTGGGCGCCTGCAGGAAGCCCTCCACCTGCCCACCTGCTCCCTGGCAGTCTGGTGCTGCTGACCCAACGTATCAAGATCACCTGGAAGTCAAGGTCACCCAGGAGCAAGGCTGTGTGTCTGAGTCTGCAGGGAGTGCCAGCCTAGCACAGCATACAGGCAGAGCCCTTCTCAGGCCTGGCAGCTTTTCCAGCTTTCAGGCATGTGTTGGAGATGGAACGGATGATTCTAAACAAAGGAAGGCAGAAGTCCTCAGCTTTTGCCTCTCAGACCTTTTTACTGCAGGACTCGAGTGTTGCTGGCTCGGGAGATTTATTGGGCAGATGGAGGTATTTGCACAGTTGAGGGTTCACTCCCCAATGCCAAGAACCCCGAGCCCTTTCAAAGTTCTCTGTGACCAGGCAGGCAAGCTACTGGCCACACTGTCCCATCAGTGACACAGCCGCCTAACGGATGGCCACTCTGGGTCCTGGGGGACTTTTGCGTTTGGACCTCTAGGTTCAAACTCACTCCTTAACATTGCAGTCATGGGGGGCACGGGCGGAAGACTCTAATTTTATAACTGTCAACTGAAAAGAAAGCACAGCTGAAAAGTTGAGGATTCTGTTTTATTCCAAGGACTTGCTGAAGCCTGCAAGCCTCGGAGACAGCTTCTCAAAAGCACTGAGGAACTGCTCAGAAGAGGTAAGGGAGGAATCAGGGTATATAGTTTTGCAACTTAGACCAGGTAGTCCCAGAGCATCGAATGATTACTGTTAATTAAAGAAAGTCAGACATCTCAAGGAATTTAGCAGTCTTCTATGTATGGGCAGATGCAAAAGTCTGGGCTCATTGAAATGATCCCTTTGACACTCACATAGGCTATCTGGAGCCAGCATCCTGTGTTTTCCCATCCTGAGTCCCCTCGGAGTGAACCAATGTTGTTTTTTTGTTGTTTACTTGCTAAGTCATGTCCAACTCTTTTGCAATTCCATGGACTGAGGCCCATCAGGTTCCTCTGTCCATGGGATTTTCCAGGCAAGAATACTGGAGTGGGTCACCATTCCCTTCTCCAGGGGATCTTCCTGACCCAGGGATCGAACCTGCATCTCCTGCACTGGCAGACAGATTGTCTACCACTGGGCCATGGAGAGCCGCAGGGTACACCATTGGGTGGCTCTAGCGCATGGTGTGATGGCCGCAGCATCGGTTGTCTGCTGATATGGCAGGCAAAATTTATCATTCACAGTACTCTGAGCATACTTCCAAGACTGACTTTAGTCCCTGTTTATTGAAGGCGAAGAACTGTCCCAGACTTCACATATGGTTGCTCTTTCAGGGTTTATGATACAATTGGCTGATTAATGAAATTAATGCATTATGTGAACATAGGAAGTCATGCTCTTTTTTTTCTTGTCACTTTGAAAGCATTCTGCCATCATCACCACTCCATAGGGTTTATAATGCTCTTTCATGTCTCAATTACTGTGTTTGTCTCTCTCTCTGTAAACACAGTTAAGTAGACGGATGCTCCCCATCAAGCTGGTTTAAATGAAAAATGACCAATAATGGAAAAATAATCCCATATGTGAGAATTAGTAAAAATATTATCTGATAAGAATAATGGCAATTTAATGTATTATATTCTTTTTCTCTTTTGTATTGTCTAATTAAGTTACATATTTTGGTGTTTGTGTGGTTGAAGCTTAATTTCCTAGAGACTGGGAAAGCTTTGGAGAGAGGAATACTTTGAGGTTTGAGAGAAGAGAAAGTTCTTAGTGGATTTTAAAGAACCCTGTTTGTATTATTTTTGTTGTTCAGTTGCTAAGTAGTGTCCAATTCTTTGTGATACCATGTACTATAGCACGCCAGGATCCTCTGTCCTCTGTTGTCTCCTGGAGTTTGCTCAAATTCATGTCCATTGAGTCAGTGATGCTATCCAACCATCTCATCCTCTGTCATCCCCTTCTCCTTTTGCTTTTAGTCTTTCCCAGCATCAGGGTCTTTTCCAATAAGTCAGCTATTCTCATCAGGTGGCCAAAGTGTTGGAGCTTCCAAACAATACAGAAAGTATTGTTTGCGTAGAGAATGAAATTTTTAAAAATCTCTAATTTTAAGAGTAGTCCACAATGATAGAACACTAGCTTTCTAGTTAAATTTATCCAGGATAAAGCCTTCTGAGGAGGTTTTTCTTGTCATTGTCAAAGACACTGCCTGGGGGAAAAGCTGGGGAGATGAGGACAATTGGAGGAGGTGAATGATCTCATTTCCTATTGTCTATAATGCCTGTGCTCTTAGAGCCAGGATTCAATACAATTTTAGTATTTAAAATCAAATTTGAAAAAGCATATTAGGTTTAAAAAATTACTGTTCTTTTTTTTCCCCATAAAAGAAATCTATACCCAGATGTACTGATGCAGTGATATAAAATTGATTTCCTATTCATCCATTGTCCCTCCTGATTCCCTTGGGTAACAGGCCTGTTGCAAGGTTAAGTGATTCTTTGTTTAGTTTTGCAGTACCCAGTCAGAAGAAGGGCTCTATATTTCAGTTGCAGATCAAAAGTGCTGTTTTTTAGTTGCCCTTTTGTGCACTCAGAAAACTGAAGGTCAGAAGAATTATGGGAGTCTTTCTACATCTCTCAAGTAATTTAATAAATCACAAGCCAAGTTACAAACGGAAATCAGATTTATCAACTTAAGTTTTCGGTCCTATTCTTAGGGTTCCGCTGCCTTGTTTTTGTATAATGTTCCAGGCCAAATGATTTGTCATAAGGCACACCATCACTGAAATGCAAGTGGGAGAGGTCAAGCCTGCACTGTTATTGTTGTTTAGTCAGTAAGTTGTGTCCGACTCTTCCCAACCCCATGGACTGTAGCCCACCAGGCTCCTCTGTCCATGGAGTTTGCTCGGCAAGAATGCTGGAGCAGGTTGCCATTTCCTACTCCGGGGGATCTTTCCCACCAGGACTGAACCTGAGTCTCCTACGTGGCAGGGGGATTGTTTACTGCTGAGGCCAGGGAAGCCCCGCAAACCTGCATAGGGCACCTCTACTTATCCTTTTAGTCGGTGTAACTGATTTGGCAAGGTGTCCCATGGTGATTACAGAATTAGGAGCACCGTTTTAGTTAAACTTGGTTTTGTAATAGGTTTGAAGATTGAGCATGGGTCAGGTAAAATGTTATATATTAAGAGTGAATGAAATAACAAAGGAAAAATGAAGTCCATCTCAGCGGAAAAAGGAGCTGGTGTGATTTTATTAAGTGCCACATCCCTCGAGGACAAAACAGCACCGTGTCTTAACAGGCTTCACTTTAGGAGAGCGTGTCTTCTGGATTTGCTATCTCTCTTGAGACGTGTGGCTGTGAAAACAGGAAGGTCCGGAGGTAATTCGTCAGGGCTGTGCCTGTCACTGCAAAACCCTGAAATCTCATTGCCAACAGTTGGCATTTCTTTTTTCTGTGTGCTCACCTTGATCCAAATTCTGTACATACCAGTGGTCACTAATAAAACAATAAAAGTGTCTTCATCCCCAAGAGAAATATCATCCAGAACTCTAAATAAAACTCTGTCAAATTGGGTCTCTTTTTACCAGGAGGCTATTGTACCCAGAAGTCAAAACCTTAAGTCAGTCATGTTACTCTTGGGGAAACAACTAGCAGCACCCTGATCATTTAATACTTAGGAATCGCTTGTAATCTCTTGTATCTCCATCTATTCAGTTCCCCATTTAGGCCCAGCCACATGCAACTAGAAATTCTTATTACTGTTTTGATTAGTTGCATTTGCAGAAACACTTTCATCCCCTAAATATTTATGACTTGCCAGTGAATAAATAGTTGGACTTCTTCATATCCTGTAGTTGAAATGTTGGAGAGTCTTGGACTTTTCTGACTGAAATGAGAGAAGTGATCCTAATTTGCAAGGCAAGCAAGTTAAGGTGAGAGATGAGAATCACACACGAATGCATTATAATCACAGAATTCAGGCCTGCTTCTAGCTATGGAGTTGTTTGGTTTTTTTTTTTGTTTGTTTGTTTGTTTTTTTATGTATCAGTTCAGTTCAGCTCAGTTCAGTCACTCAGTTGTGTCCGACTCTCTGTGACCCCATGAATCGCAGCACGCCAGGACTCCCTGTCCATCACCAACTCCCAGAGTTCATTCAAACTCATGTCCATCGAGTCGGTGATGCCATCCAGCCATCTCATCCTTGGTCGTCCCCCTCTCCTCCTGCCCACAATTCCTCCCAGTATCAGAGTCTTTTCCAATGAGTCAACTCTTCGCATGAGGTGGCCAAAGTACTAGAGTTTCAGCTTCAACATCTGTCCTTCCAATGAACACCCAGGACTAATCTCCTTTAGAATGGACTGGTTGGATCTGCTTGCAGTCCAAGGGACTCTTAAGAGTCTTCTCCAACACCACAGTTCAAAAGCATCAATTCTTCAACACTCAGCTTTCTTCACAGTCCAACTCTCACATCCATACATGACCACTGGAAAAACCATAGCCTTGTCTAGATGGACCTTTGTTGGCAAAGTAATGTCTCTGCTTTTGCATATGCTATCTAGGTTGGTCAAAACTTTCCTTCCAAGGAGTAAGCATTTTTTAAATTTCATGGCTGCAGTCACCATCTGCAGTGATTTTGGAGCCCCCAAAAATAAAGTCTGACACTGTTTCCACTGTTTTCCCATCTATTTGCCATGAAGTGATGGGACCAGATGCCATGATCTTCGTTTTCTGAATGTTGAGCTTTAAGCCAACTTTTTCGCTCTCCTCTTTCACTTTGATCAAGAAGCTTTTTAGTTCCTCTTCACTTTCTGCCATAAGGGTGGTGTCATCTGCATATCTGAGGTGATTGATATTTCTCCCGGCAATCTTGTTTCCAGCTTGTGTTTCTTCCAGTCCAGCATTTCTCATGATGTACTCTGCATAGAAGTTAAATAAGCACGGTGACAATATACAGCCTTGACGTACTCCTTTTCCTATTTGGAACCGGTCTATTGTTCCATGTCCAGTTCTAACTGTTGCTTCCTGCCCTGCATACAGGTTTCTCAAGAGTCAGGTCAGGTGGTCTGATATTCCCATCTCTTTCAGAATTTTCCACAGTTTATTGTGATCCACACAGTCGAAGGCTTTGGCATAGTCAATAAAGCAGAAATAGATGTTTTTCTGGAAGTCTCTTGCTTTTCCCATGACCCAGTATCACTTTTAAAAAAAAGTTTTTCATTTTGCATTGCGATATAACCGATCAACAATGTTGGGATAGTTTCAGGTGAAGAGCAAAGGACTCAGCTATACGCATACATGTGTATGGAGATTTTTCAAATTAAACTTTTTTCAAAGCTAAAGTATAAATTTACATGGGGTTGAAAGAAATATTAAAAAGAGATCTCCCCATATACCTTTTATTCAATTTACACGTGTTAACATCTTGCACCACTATCACTGGGGTACTGATGTTGGTCCATTCGAGATATTGACCGTGTCCACCTGCACAGAGATCTCTGCTGCTGCCCTTTTATATTCAAAACACACTCTTCTGTTCTGCAGCTCACCGCTTCTTAACTCCTATAACCATTGATCTGTTCTCTAACTCTAATTTTGTTATTTCAAGAATTTTATATGAATGGAATCCTACTACAATTAACTTCATGGGATTGGCTGTTTTCACTCAACCGTAGTTCACTGAAGATTCATCCAGATCATGGTATGTCAGTAACTGTAATTGCTAAGCAGTATCTCATGGTATGGGCTTCCCTGGTGGCTCAGGCAGTAAAGAATTTGCCTGCAATGCAGGACACCTGGGTTAGGAAGAACCCCTGGAGGACAGCGTGGCAACCCTCTCCAGTATTCTTGTCTGGAGAATCCCATGGACAGAGGAGCCTGGCAGGCTACAGTCCGTGGGGTCGCAAAGAGTCAGACGTGACTGAGCGACTAAGCACAGCACAGCACATCTCATATTGTGGAAACAACAGTCTGCTTAGCAACTCGCTCATTAAGGGACACCTTCTTTTGGTCCAGCTCACATCTGTACATGACTACTGTACGTGACTACAGGTTTGACTATACAGACCTCTGTTGGCAAAATGATATCTCTGCTTTTTAATACCCTTTCTAGGCTTGTCTTAGCTTTTCTTCCAAGCAGCAATAGTGAAGGACAGGGAAGCCTGGCTTGCTGCAATTCATGGGGTTGCAAAGAGTTGGACACAAATTAGTGACTGAACAGCAGAGGGGCATCTGGGTTGCTCCCAGATTTTGGCTTTTATGAATAAAGCTGCTAGGGACATTGATCTGTGGGGTTTGGGGTAAACATAAGTCTTCACTTCTCTGGCATAATTGCCCAGGAATATAATTGCTAGCTCATATGGTAGTTATGCTCATATGGTTCCTATGCTTGCTAGACAGCATATTGAAAAGCAGAGACATCACTTTGCCAACCTAAGTCTGTAAAGTCAAATTTCCAGTTTTTCCAGTAGTCATGTACCGATGTGAGAGTTGGACCTTAATTAAAGAAGGCTGAGGGCCAAAGAATTGATCTTTTTGAATTATGATGCTGGAAAAGACTCTTGAGTCTCTTGGACTGCAAAGAGATGAAACCAGTCAATCCTAAAGGAAATCAACAGTGAGTTTTCATTCCAAGGACTGATGCTGAAGCTGAAGCTCCAATACTTTGACCTGATGCAAAGAGCCAACTCATTGGAAAAGGCCCTGATGCTGGGACCGATTGAAGGCAAAAGGAGAAGAGGGTGGCAGAAGAGATGGTTAGATAGCATCACCGACTTACTGGACCTGAGCTTGAGCAAGCTCTGGGAGATAGTGAAGGACCAAGGAATGTGGCGTGCTGCAGTCCACAGGGTCGCAGTTGGAACTGACGTGGTGACTGCAGAACAAAATGGTAATTTTTTAAAAAAGAAACTGCCGTACGTTTTTTCAGAGAAGTGATACCGTTTGCATCCCCGCCAGCACTGTGTAAGAGATCTAGTTTTTGCATGTCCTTGGCAGTGTGTTGATATTTTCACTATTTTTTACGTTAGTCATTCTGCTGGGTGTATATAGCGATATCTTCTTGTGGTTTTAACCTACGGTTCTCTTATGAGTTATGATATTGAACATCTTTTTCTGAGTTTATTTGTTGTCCATATGTCCTCTTCGCAGAAATGTTTTTTCATGTCTTTGTTCATTTTCTCTTGCATTCTTTGTGGGGGTTTTGTTTGTTTTGGTTTCTTTGTTTTGTTTTTTACTGTTGAGTTTTGAGAGTTGTTTATATATTCTAAACACTTGTTCTTTGTTGGATATGAGGTTTGAGGACATTTTGCCACTGTCTGTACCTGGTCTTTTTGACCTTTTGGCAGAGTGTTTTGCAAAGCCAAAGTTTTTCAAAAAACATTTTTGACATGTGCACATGGACAAATCTCCAGAATAGACCATGTGTTAGGCCATAAAACAAACCTCAGTAAATTTAAAAGGATTGAAATTATATAACATATGTTCTCCAGCTACAATGGAGTGAAATTAGAAATTAACAGCAAGAGGAAATCTAGAGAATTCCCAAAGATGTATAAAATAAAGTTACCTTAAACAACCTATAAGTCAAAAAAAATTATAAGAGAAAATTTAAAAATATTTTGTGGTGAATGAAAAGGAGAGCACAGTAGATTAAAACGTATGGTATTGTCAACTTTATAAAAGGGCAACATGAAAGTTGCAAGTTAAGTTGTATTTGGGGCATAATGAGGGCTGCAGCCCAAGGAGACAGCACCTCAAATACCTCTGAGAACTGTTCCAAATATCATATATTAACGCATATATATGAAATCTAGAAAGATGGTACTGATGAACCTGTTTGTGGGACAGCAATGAAGATGCGGGTATAGAGAACAGACGTCTGGACACGGTGAGAGAAGGAGAGGGTGGGATGAACTCAGAGAGTAACGCTGAAACATATACATTACCATATGTAAAATAGATAGTGGGAATTTGCTGTCTGACACCGGGAGCTCAAACCAGTGCTGTGTCACAACCTAGAGGGGTGTGGCGGGGGGAGAAGGAAGTTCAAGAGGGGAGGGACATATGTATGCCTATGGCTGGTCCATGGTGATGGGTGGCAGAGACCAGCGCAATCTTGTAAAGCAGTTATCCTCCAATTAAAATAAATAATTTTTTTGAATGTAGTGGAGAAGGACAGTATTATGTGATCTTGGTGAAGGAAGTGTACATACAATCAAGCACATATTTCTTCAGAAGGTTCTTCTAACCATGAGAGACAGTCATCCCATGAAGGATTGCAGTGCTTTTCTAGATACGAGGAGACCAAGAATTGGGCTCATAAAATCAGCTCCTAAAAACATCTAACTATCTGAAGACCTGCCCTGCCAGTTTTATTCCCGAGATCAGAGTGCCTCACCTCTGCCCTCCACCTGGAAGGCCTTTCGGGGGGTGCTGAAGATCAGCAGCTGCAGCAGCAGGCAAGGTAATCCTAGTAGGGCGAGCTGTGGTTAGTGGCTCTGTCGTGTTCGACTCTTTGCGACCCCATGGACTGTAGCCCGCCAGGCAAGTGCCCACGGTAAGTGCCAATTTGTAGTTGACAGTATGTAGCAAAAGCAGTGCTCAGAGAGAAATTCATAGCTGTCAATGCCTAAATTTAAAAAAAATAAGAAAAATCTCAAATCAATAAGCTAGTCTTCCACGTTAAGAAACTAGAGAAAAAGGAACCAACTAAACCAAAGTAAGCAGATGGAACAAAATAATAAAAATTAAAATGATGAGAAATGAAATAGAGGATAGGAAAGCAATAGGAAGAATAAGTTAAACCAAAATTTGATTCTTTGAAAAGTTTGACAAAAGTGACAAACCTTTACCAAAAATGACCAAGAAAAAAGAGACTCAAATGACTAAAATCACAGTTAAAAGTTGAGAACATTTCTACCAACATTACCTAATTGAAAGAGAATTCTATAAACTACTGTGTATCGACACATGAGATAACCTAGCCAAACCAGGAGAATTCATAGAAATACACACACTACCAAAATTGACTGAAAAAGAAATAGATGATCTGAGTAAGCCTATAACAATTAAAGGGAATTAATGGGTAATCAAAAACTCGCAACAAAGAAAAGCCCAGAATCGATTAGCTTGACTCTCAAATTCTCTAAAATGATTAAAGAAGAATTACCATCAGTTCTTCTCAAATCTCCCCAAAAAAGAGTGAAGAAAGGAACAGTTTTTAAATCATTCTGTGGGGCCAGTATTACCCTGATACCAAAGCCAGACAAAGTCATCGCAAGAAAAAACAACCTTAGACCGATATCCCGTATGAGTATAAACACAAAAATCATTTAAAAATACTAACCCAAATGAAACTTGTGCATGTATTCAACTTAAAATGGGACAGGTCCTTCTGTTTAGTGTCTGACTGCCTTCTCGTTCTCCAGATTTCTCTAATGCTGTCCTGCCCCATGAAGAGAACTACAGTCCATCCATCCTGGTTTCTCCATATGAGCAGATAGATGCCCATCAAAGTTCTTACTCCAGCCAGTCACACTTCCTCATCAAAAATGGGGACTACTTCTCCCATAAATAGTCTATGTGAGCTGTCAAACCGGAATTTGAAACAGTATAATCAAGTTACTATTAAATTACTTAAGCTCCTCAGGTGAAGCCACATAAGCAACAAGGTGCTGGATTTAGATGAGGAGGTAGAAAGGCAAAGCTTGAAGGGAGGAAATGAGCTTTGCTGTTGGCATTCCATATTAACATAAGGGAGAGATGCTTCAGAGCGAGTCACCTTCTCTGGGAAGACCTATCATATTACTGGACTCTTGGCTTGTGGCGCTTGGGACACTGTGACAAGCAGTGAGCCTTAACTTTGCCGGGCAGATGCTAAGAGCATACACACCTAACCACGCTGGCATTTTGAACGCCTCTGAGATTGGGGAGTGAGTTGGAAGCCCCCACCAGGTGGCGCTAGTGGTAAAGAATCTGCTGGCTAGTGCAGGAGACACAAGAGATGTGGCTTTGATCCCTGGGTTGGGAAGACCCCCTGGAGTAGGAAATGGCAACCCATTCCAGTATTCTTGCCTCGAAAATCTCATGGACTGAGGAGCCTAGCAGGCTACAGTCCATGGGACCGCAGAGAGTCAGACATGACTGAGCAACTGACCATACCACACACTGAGCAACAGAACAGAATGTTCCTGCAATAAGACAGTGAAGACAGAAATCCAATTACTGAACTAATTAGCACCTTTGAGTGGTAAGCACCGAATTTACAGGAGGAAAGCACTGGAGAAATCCTTGAATACCCAGTAAGGCTGACACTTGCCCTTCTTAGAGAGTCTGGTGGCGAGCCAGAGGCCCTCGGGGCACACAGGCAGCATGGCTTAGTTACTGCTGATCAGAATTGAGCCCTCTGCATCCAAAGCCTTTTGCAGATAGCTTTTCATTTAACATAGTTTTAGAAGGTGTTTTAATTCCCTAAGGAGTTTGGGAAATGACTTTCTTTTGGCTCAATCTCACTTTAAAAATTATTTATTCTGCTGCTGAAAATTCCATTTGTCCTAGGTCTTAAGGTGAAATTAAAATTCCATTCAGGGACTCACTGTGCCGACGTGGGATTACGGCCTTCATTAGAAAGAATTTTGTTGTTCGCTTTATTTTCTGCCACCCGGGGTCTTTTATTTTCAAAGCTGATCTGAGGGTATTTGCAAGGAAAAGGAAGCAGTAATAGAACAACGTGACCTTTTCGAGCTGTAACAGAATATCCCTTCTGTACAACCCATCTGGAGCATCTAGTCTACAAAACTCCAACAGGATCCTGCCTAGATAGTTCTCATATATCTGAAACATGGTATATCTAGGTATGGTAAAGATGAGATGCTCATTATGTTCAAACTTGTATGGAACCCTCCATTCAGTGGTCTATTTCTAGTGAAAGCCCTTTCTTTATGGCATAGGTTTAGGCTTTATGAAATTTTTGTAGGAAGAGGGATGCTTTCCAGGGCCCGAGAGTGGGCTCTTGTCTAACACTCAGAAATGAATTGTCTAAGGAGACACATTTGCTGACAAAGCAAGAGACTTCACTGGGAAGGGGGGGCGCCGGGTGGGAACCGAGGAGGACTGCTCTGCCAAGTGGCTCACAGCCTCAGGTTTTATGGTGATGGGGTTAGTTTCCAGATTTTCTCTGGCCAGTCATTCTGACTCAGGGTCCTTCCTGGCAGTGTGCACATCACTCAGCCAAGATGGATGTTAGCAAGGAGGATGCTGGGAGGTTGGTAAGACATTTTGACCTTTCCTGAATTTTTCTATTGGTGATGTCACCTGGGGAACCTGTTATTGATTGGTCACCCTCAGAAGCCTGCACTGAGCCTGTCCCTTGCTGGCTGACTTGCAGAAGCAAGCCGCCACTGTGAACTGGCTGCCTTACCAAAGGTGTAAGTTGAGGTGAGTTGTCATAACTGGAAAGGTTTAAAACTGGTTCTGGTGGCAACTGGTTACTGTGGCTACAGACAATCCACCTTTTCCTAAGCTGCAAAGAGCTGCTTTTCATTCTTATGGTTCAACCTAAGACAAGTCTGTAAGAATGCACCCAACTCTTGAAAGCAAGCGGTGGAGACCTGGACTGCTTATCAAGAATGTTCTGGAATCAGTTTGAAAAGCAAGATAGCTATGTATGCACTGCTCTCAAGTACTGTCAGTGAGCGGTAGTCCATTGGCAATTTCAATGCTTGCTGTTATTTTGTGGACTGGATGCTCAGAATTGATAAAGATGAAGGTCTGTCTTCTGTGCCTAAGCACTAAACATCTCTTCGCTCTCTGCGTTTTCTGTGCTTTTCCCACCCTTCTGACCCCTCTCTTCCTTCAGCCTTGTCAGTGTAGAACAATAACTCTAATACATGAGCTCCATCTGCCCTGGATTCCCACTCACACAGCTGATCCTGTGAGCCCGCTCTCCTTTGCAGGGATCTAATCACAGCCTCTTACTCTTTTGTGGCTCTTTCTAGTACAAGGCGTGTGGATAATTCCAACACAAGACTGGTGGTCCAAATTGAAAAGGATCCAGGTAAGAGGATGTCTTCCTTCTCTTTCTTTCTTTTTTTATATTTTATTTTATTTATTTTTGGCCATGCAGCATGTGGGATCTTAGTTCCCCAAGCAAGGATTGAACCATACCCCCTGTGTTGGAAGCATGCAGTCTTAACCACCGGAGCTCCCCTGCCCAGGAAAGTCCCCTGTCTCTCTTTTAAGCTATTTATTTTGTTGTGTAGATGGATTCCTTCAGTCCAAAAAAGAGGAATTAAGTACTCACTTTTTTTAATCACTGTGGAGACAGTGCATGTCTTGGTAAATATGCTGATGGTAAAAATAAAACTGTGCAAATAGAACTGATCAAATATCCTGATTTGGTTTAGAGATGGATTCCTCCATGATTTAGCACTGATTAGATCCCTTTTCAATATTGAATGACTGTTGATTACAACATTTTAGTTTGTATATGCTAAACATCAAATACAGACAGTAAACCTTGGTATTGGTATTCTGGCAAAAAAAAAAAAAAAAATCAGTGTTATGATGTCCTTAAAGGCGAGCCATTCCAGGATCCAGGGTCTGGATAACTTCAGAGTCTTTGTACAACATTAATCTATGGAAAGATTTATCTGCCACAGTAACAGGAAGTTACTTTTTTCTTTCTGTAATCTATTTCATGTTGAAGCATTCGACCTTTTTTTCTCCTCATATCAGTATGCAAATTTAAACCACTCTCTATTTTTAATCCACCTCACTCTCTCCTCTGTGCCAAAAATATTGTCTAGGAAGAATTGTATCCTGCTTATTAGCTATATTTAAATTGCATATACATGATTAATTTGAAATCGTAATTTGAAACTTGAAAATATCTGGAGAGGCAGGTTTATTTTTTGTTAAACTTTGTATCAGCCCAGTTGGAAGGGGGTGTGGTTGGAGTATAAATATCTCTAATGTGGAGCCATGGGGTTCTGATTTTGCTGGGCCATTGACATTAGGCATATAGACAATTTCATAAGTACACTGTGATTTTAGTTGTTCATAATTTCATCTCATTTTAATCTAATTATGCAGATATGTGGTCAGTGTGTTCTCAACTTTTCATGGTTTAAACTGTTTTATTTGTACATCAAACAGTTTGAACAGTTAAGCAAAAGTTAATTCTCTTGTTAAGGCTTTTTCTTTAAAAGTACCAGAGACTCGGAGTAATCTCCAATTAGTGTCTCTGGATGCATGCTGCTTCATCAGAGAAGATGAATATCACTGCAGGTCAGGCAGGCTTAATCTGCATAGAAAATTAAGCATACTGGTACCTTATTAGAGGTCATGACATGACTCAGTCCATAGAACAGTTTGTTTCTTTCCATTAATCATAAATAGGTTATAAATGCACCTATTTCAGTTTGGCTTTTAACTGTCGTGAATGCCTAGCCCTGACATCCATAGTTTGATAGCGTTATCTTGTAGATTTCTTAGCCGTGGATCAGTGCTCTTTCTTACGTGGGTGCGCTCGGGGCAGTCTGTACCTTCCTGCACCCTCAGTGATGCTCCAGTTCCTGAGGATACAGAGCAGGAAAGCTCCATTCAGATCTTCACGGATCTTTATCTGCAACCTTCCTGAATCTCTGTCTCCACTCCAGAAGCTGGCCTAGAAGGGGTCCTGAACTTTGCTTCAGGCCTCTTCTCTTTGGGGCAACTCTATGCTTCTCTGACTTTCTGGAGGCAGAGTTTACTCCCCAGAGAAAAGATACTCCTGAAGTGAAAGCACTGCTGACACTTTCCTTCCAGCCCCTCCCAGTGCTTCTTCCACTCCCAGGAGCACAGACCAGGGCTTCCCAGTTTACCCAGCCTTCTCAGAAAAGATTCTGTCTTCATCATGAGAGATCTGACGGAGGGAGTAAGAGGAGTCAGCCCAGCCAGGACGTGAAATGCGTCATGAACCCCCAGTTCCATGCCCCTGAGACGCACTGGCCCTTTATTGGGAAGCCCTTTATTCCCTCACTCCATCTCCTTTGCTGCGTCCTTCCTTTTTCCTTCCCTTGATGTGCTCATCCACTCGATCTGAACGGCTAAGTCTGAACAGACAAGCCACAGTCCTGGCGAGGGTGCAGAGCAGCTAGAATTCTCAGTCCCTGCGACTGGGGCGCAGAATGGTCCAGCCATTCTGGAGAACGGTAGTGCATCTCTTAGGGTTTGACTCAAGAGAAATGAAAACATGTTCTTATAAACTTCAGTTCATGAATATCGTGAGTGGATTTACTCATATTCACCAGTACTGAAAACAACCCAAAGGTCCTTCAGCTATTGAACGGTTAAGCAAACTGTAGTAACTACATACAGATGAAACAGAACAAACTACTGCTGTCTACCTCGGAATGGATGAGACACAAATGCATCATGCGAAGCGGTGGTTATGTGACTATGAGCATTGTTCTAAGATTCATAGAACCGGACACTAAAAAGGGCAAATTTTGCTCTCTGTAAATTATGCCTCAATAAATCTGAGTTTTATATACATATATAACTTAAAATGAGTGGGTGGCATTGATATATAATATATATACTTGTATATAATATATAGAAATGTATACTAGCAATAATTATTTATATTGTAGACTACAGTTATATATGTATATATGCATATATATATACTGTTTACACAATATGTACTATCAATAATTATTTATATTATAGAATATTTATATACATATATAAAAAACTTCCCTATAGTTCAGATGGTAAAGAATCTGCCTGCAATTCAGAAGACATGGGTTCAATCCCTGAGTCAGGAAGAGCCCCTAAAGAAGGAGATGAAAACCCACTCCAGTGTTCTTGCCTGGAGAATTCCATGGGCAGAGGAGCCTGGTGGGCTACAGTCCATGGGATCACAAAGAGTTGGACATGACTAAGTGACTTCACACACACACACACACACACACACACACACTATATATATACACACACACACACATACACACACAATTTATTGTCTGTAAATTATTTCTCAGTGAAACCCTGGAGTTACTTAATGGGTTATGTTCTCAAAAGCAAAATCTCTCTTAACAAAGCTGTATCATCATGGTATCATCTATTATTCAACAGATATTTAGTCAGTCATTACTGCATATTAAGAATCTGCCAGTACTGAGATACAAAAATAAACAAATTCAGTCTTCCTTCACCACCGTAGGGTGCATTGGAGAAATCAGATGTTAATCAAATAACCATATATACACATATACACAAAAAAAAACAAAAGTCAAATTCCAACTGTTTCAAGTGCTTTCAAGCAGAGGGTCATAGTCCTGATGCCCTATAACATGGCGTGGCAAAGGGGTCAAGGAAGGCTTCCCTGAAGTGGCCGTGGAACGGTGGCCTAAAGATTAGTAGAGGTAATAAGACCGAGAAGAATGAAGGGAAACCAGGCAGAAAGATTAGTCTCTGCAAAGGTCCGAGGTGGGAAGGGGCAAGTGAGTCACTCACCTGGGAGAAGTTCTGTGTTGCTAAGTGTGGAGCTCGAGGAAGAGATGAGTGAGAGGTGAGGATGGAGACTGAAGTGGGGAGCAGAGCACACAGCGCCCCTGGTGTGACCATACACCCTGGGTTTGATCAGGCTGGTGTCCTAGCTTATTCCTGTGGAGGATGACTGATGGGACCCTATTATAGGTGATGTGTTGAAGTCTTGTCTCTATCTTAAGAGCCCTAACAAACCACTTTAGGAAATGGGCTGGAGGGTCCTGGGTGACACGTTCCCCTTTCGTCTGAAAGGTCATTCTGGCTGGGGGCGGGTAGAGAATTGATGAGCAAGCATGTCCTAGGGAAGACCCGTAGGTGAGTTACATGACCCTTGCGGTCCTCCACCTGAGAGACCGCGTAACTTGGGATAAAGCAAGGGCAATGGGAATGGAAAAACGTGGGGAATACTTGAAGAATGTGAAACTGAGAGCCTTAGGTGGGAAGGAGTGGGAAGAAAGATACCCAGGTTGTGGCCAACTGGACAGCTGAGAGCAGGTTAGGGGCGGGACTGGGGGGGCAGGGCCTGACTTGAACACATTGGGTGGAGGAGAAACATTGGAAACATACAAGAAACGTTAAGCAGACAAGGAAGCAGACAGGTCTAGAGTCCAGGCGAGAGATCTCTGCTGGAGATCGGAATTTGTCAGGTGTCTCATCTAGACAGGAATTCAGTCCATTTATGTAGATGACATTGACCAGGAAGAGCGTAGAGGGAAGAAATAGGAGGGTCTCACAAACCCCAGCACAACGGGCGCAAGGTCTGAGGGGTCCGATTCTCCCCTAATCGGGTGACGGCTGCCCGTCTCCCAGGCAGGGTGCATTGGAGCAGGACTCACTGGGCGTATTGCTTCTTGTCGTGTCTTCAGGGAGCGATGGCAACAACCTCAATTCCATCTTTTATGAGCACTTGACAAGGGCGCTCCAGGAGTCTCTCTGTGGAGACCTCATCCTCGGCCGGTGGGGCAACTACAGCTCTGGCGATTGCTTTATTTTGGCTTCGGATTACCTCAATGCTTTCGTTCACCTGATTGAAATCGGCAATGGCCTCGTCACCTTTCAACTTAGAGGACTGGAATTCCGAGGTAAGAGTCTCTTTACTGTGGAAGTTGTTGGAAGTTGGTCATTTGAGTGAACTATCATGCAGAGCTTTCATAAGAAGTCGTCCTTAAAAAGGAAGAGTGGGATGCCTGTCCTAGAGAATGAGTTAGGGAGCTTGCTGCAACCACATCTCATCACGTATTTGGATATGAAGAAAGTCCAGTCATCTGAATTGGTAATCAGGTTAAATGTACAGTCTGGTGTAAACCTTAGGAGTAGCAAGTCAGAACTTTGGTTTTATTTGGGGAAAAACTCAGAAGCACTAAATGAGTGTGGACCATGCGTGGGGGCTCCGTGTGGAGTCAGCCAGACCTAAAATGGAACCTGCTTCCTTGGGTTACAAATGCCACGGTCTGTTGTGGGTGAGTCATTTAGTATCTCTGAGTTTTGTTAAAAATTGTCTGTAAAATGATAAGAACAAGAATGACTGCCTCATACAGCTGTTGTGTGATCTAACTGAGATCCTGTATATGCAGGCACTGTTGTTGTTGTTTAGTTGCTAAGTTGTGTCTGACTCCTATGCAACCCTATGGACTGTAGCCCACCAGGCTTTTCTGTCCATGGAATAGCCCAGGCAAGAATACTGGAGTGGGTTGACATTTCGTTCTCCAGGGGATCTTCCCGATCCAGGAACCAAACCCATGTCTCCTTCATTGGCAGGTGGATTCTTTACTAGAGAGCCACCTGGGAAGCCCACTTGTAGGCACTAGATGAATGCTTACTGCCCTGTGGTTACTGAGTCCGCCTGTATCTTTGAAGAGTGGTTCTGATTTTTCCATGAATCAGACGCTGCAGTTGTGTGGTGATCACTCAGGGATCAGCGTCATGGATATTCCTGCGGCCCCGTCTCCTGGGCTCTTTGTGTAGTCTTTCACTCACACATGCCTTTCTCTACCACAGCACCCCCTCTGTGTCAGGCCACGTTCTGATGCTGAGGATGCACTGGTGCGCGACCTTGAGTCTCACCCTCAGCTCAGTTCAGTCGCTCAGTCGTGTCCGACTCTTTGCGACCCCATGAATCGCAGCACGCCAGGCCTCCCTGTCCATCACCATCTCCCGGAGTTCACTCAGACTCATGTCCTTCAAGTCTGTGATGCCATCCAGCCATCTCATCCTCGGTCGTCCCCTTCTCCTCCTGCCCCCAATCCCTCCCAGCATCACAGTCTTTTCCGATGAGTCAACTCTTCGCATGAGGTGGCCAAAGTACTGGAGTTTCAGCTTTAGCATCATTCCTTCCAAAGAAATCCCAGGGCTGATCTCCTTTAGAATGGACTGGTTGGATCTCCTTGCAGTCCAAGGGACTCTCAAGAGTCTTCTCCAACACCACAGTTCAAAAGCATCAATTCTTCAGCGCTCAGCCTTCTTCACAGTCCAACTCTCACATCCATACATGACCACTGGAAAAACCATAGCCTTGACTAGATGGACCTTAGTTGGCAAAGCAATGTCTCTGCTTTTGAATATGCTATCTAGGTTGGCCATAACTTTTCTTCCAAGGAGTAAGCATCTTTTAATTTCATGGCTGCAGTCACCATCTGCAGTGATTCTGGATCCCCAAAAAATAAAGTCTGACACCGTGTCCACTGTTTCCCCATCTATTTCCCACGAAGTAATGGGACCGGATGCCATGATCTTCGTTTTCTGAATGTTGAGCTTTAGGCCAACTTTTTCGCTCTCCTCTTTCACTTTCATCAAGAGGCTTTTTAGCTCCTCTTCACTTTCTGCCATAAGGGTGGTGTCATCTGCATATCTGAGGTGATTGATATTTCTCCCGGCAATCTTGATTCCAGCTTGTGTTTCTTCCAGTCCAGCGTCTCTCATGATGTACTCTGCATAGAAGTTAAATAAGCAGGGTGACAATAGACAGCCTTGACGTACTCCTTTTGCTGTTTGGAACCAGTCTGTTGTTCCATGTCCAGTTCTAACTGTTGCTTCCTGAGCTGCATACAGATTTCTCAAGAGGCAGGTCAGGTGGTCTGGTATCCCCACCTCTTTCATGACGTGGCAAATAAACAAGTAAACAAAAGAGCAAGCCAATCACAGCCTGAGGAACGGCAGAGAGGAGGTAAATAAGGTTCTATGACCAGGATCGGTGCAGGAGGTGAGGAAGCTTGTCGGGGAAGGGCCCTGAGGAGGAGAACAGGGAGAAGAACGTTCCAGGCCGGGAACTGGGAGGTGCTGAATGTCTGAGTCCAGAGCAACCCAGGAGGAATGCCGTGACCAAAGAGGCGGGGTTGGGGGAGGTCATGGGGTTTCTCCCAGCCAGGGGGAGGTGCTGCATTTTATTCTGTGCACCGTGAGGAGCCATGGAATGTTCTGGAAATGGGAATGACTGACCTAGAGCTTGTTCTGGTTGCTGTGTGGAAGATGTACTGGAGGGGATGAAAGGAGAAAAAGGGGGACCACCTAGGAGTGTCCTGTAGTCACCCCAGCGAGAGAAGAGAGCAGAGGCAGAGATGTGCTGGGAGGCTCAGAAGTGGTGGGCAGGCCTACATGTTGGGGTGAGGGAAGGTGGGGTGCTCAGTATGCTCCCTGCTTTCTAGGTTGAGAGCCCAATGGACATTGGTGCCTTTACTGAAACTGAGAAACCTGGATAAGGAGTGGCACATTGGGTTTGAGGATGCAGTCAAGAGCTCCATTTTAAATATTTTCTTTTTAAAATGCCCTGGATTCATCCTAGTGAATGTATCACATAGCTAGGTGGACATATGTGTCTAATGTTCATTTTTGTTGTTTAGGCCCTAAGTTGTGTCTGACTCTTTTGTGACCCCATGGACTGTAGCTTGCCAGCCTCCTCCATCCATGGAATTTTCCAGGAAACAGTACTGGAGTCAGTTGCCATTTCCTTCTCCAGGGGATCTTCCCGACCCAGAGACGGAACCCAAGTCTCCTGCATTGCAGGCAGACTCTTTACTGCTGAGCCACCCAGGAAGCACTTAATGCTCATTGGGGAGATATTTATTCAGCACTGATTATATGTCAAGCACTAAGTTAGGTGCTCTGAGTAAAGAAGCAAAGGCCCTGCCTTGTGGAGCTTGAAGCCTCCCTTAGAAGACAGGCGCGTGGTAAGTACTTACTGCCCAGAGACATGGCTGTTATAGCAGCACAGCGCGTGGGGTGCCTGGGGGCCGGAGGAAGGGCGCTGGAATCAGAAAGGGCGCTGGGGTCTGTCAGCTCAGCAGAGGAGGGGCTGCAGTTAGAACGGAGAGGAGGGAACAACTGGTGTGATTACAAGGAGGCACCAAGTAGCCAGATGTGGTTTCCAGGTGCTTTGGGAGGAAGGGGTCACCGACAGTGCTAGAAAGGTAAACAACAGCCAGGTCATGCCTTCTTGAACCTCACAGTGACTAAAGGACACGTTTCCACCAAGAACAAATTGCCGTCACTTCATATTTTAAAAACTATAACCCAAAGAGAATTCTTGTACATCCGTACAAATTCTAGGAATCTAATTTAGGGAGCTTATTTGGGAAAAGGTTATTGGGCCAAGAGAGTGACGATCAGACTCTAAAGAACAGAGAAGCACCATTTCCCTGATACTTTTCACAAATGCCAGAAAATGCCACAGTAGGTGGTAGAAATTAAGTGTCTGGGTACAATAATGCAATAGAACTGCCTATTTTTGAGAGCTTTCCATTTTTTCCTGGAACTCAAGGGAAGAACTTTTAAGGTTCGCTGAGTTGAATCTGAATTATAGTTATAGCACAAGTTTTATGTGGCTTATAGCATCTTCAGCAAACTTAACCGATCTTTGAATTGAAGGGTTAGTTAGGAGGCTTCCCAAGTAGCGCAGTGGTAAAGACTCCTCCTGCCAACACAGGAGACGTAGGTTTGATTCCTGGGTTGGGAAGGTTCCCTGGAGTCGGAAATGGCAACCCACTCCAGTATTCTTGCCTGGAGAATCCCATAGACAGAGGAGCCTGGAGGGTTACAGTCCATGGGATCTCAAGGAGTCATACAAGACTGAAGGCATTGAGCACATGTTTCAAACATGCATAAGAGAAATGTTGTATAGCTGAGTACCCAGGAGAAAAAGTAAAAAGTTTGGTGAACAGTTAGCCAGCCTCTGGCACAGCGGGTAATTTTCGCAACATTAGAATAAGAGTTTAGAACCTGGGTAGCCCAAATGATTGATAAAGGCTCATGGCCCATGCTGTTTCCATTGGATAGTACTATAGTGGAGTAAATTCAAATTAAGAATACAAATAAAGAAGCCACGTGTTTCTGTTCTACTCCTTTGGCCCATGCATCCCAGAATAGAAATACATTTTTTTTGTTGTTTTTGTTGTTCATGTAAGGAAACATGATTGTACTGCTGTTCTTGGTTTATGAGTATCTCTTGCATCTACCCAGCCAGAGAGCCTTTAAGGAAACTGTTCAAGAATTGGTGGATTAGTCAGCTTTAAGTCTAAGGTCAAGGAAACAGACAAGGAACTTTGGAAGGTCCTCAGTGTGAGGAGCACCAAATTCAAGGCTTTTCAAAAGAAATGGAACCTGTTGTATTTAACCATAATCCGAGTAGGCGGACACAGAGAAATGGGAAAGTGAGAGCTGATTATCTGTTCAATCCATTTCCATTCTCTGTTAGTCATCCAAGTGACCTAGCTTGATGGTTTGGCTTATTTCTATAAAAGAGGAGAAATATGAATGAGGAGAACAGAGTTTCCAACAAAAGGAGTCAGACAACTTGAAAATCCTGTTATTATAAATGAAGAGGAACCAAGAATAGGAGAAAAAAAAAAAAAGGCATTGGAGAGAGACTTTTATAAGATACAAAGCACTCTCTTGCCTGTGAAGGTGACAGCTACCCCCGATTGGTTTTAATCCCAATACTTCCTCCCATCTAACTGATGGGGAATCCAGACCCTCAAGATGAATTATTTCCCAAGACTCACAGCTACTTAGGGGTTGTTTGTTCAGTCGCTCTGTCGTGTCTGACTCTTTGTGACCCCATGGACTGCAACACACCAGGCTTCCCTGTCCTTCACTATCTTTCTGACTTTGTTCAAACTCATGCCCATTGAGTCAGTGATGCCAGTCAACCATCTCATCCTCTGCAGCCCACTTCTCCTCTTGCACTTAATCTTTCCCAGCATCAAGGTCTTTTCCAAAGAACTGGCTCTTCACACCAGGTGGCCAAAGTATTAAAGCTTCAGCTTCAGCATCAGTGGACTTCCAATGAATATTCAGTGTTGATTTCCTTTAGGACTGACTGGTTTGATCTTCTTGCTGTCCAAGGGACTCCCAAGAGTCTTCTCCAACACCACAGTTTGAGAGCATCAATTCTTCAGTGCACAGCCTTCTTTATGGTCCAACTCTCATATCCATACACGACTACTGGGAAAACCATAGCTTTGACTATTCAGACCTTTGTCAGCAAAGTGAGGTATTTGCTTTTTAATATGCTGTCTAGGTTTGTCATAACCTGTCTTCTAAGGAGCAAGTGTCTTTTGATTTTGTGGCTGCAGTCACTGTCTACAATGATTTTGGAGCACAAGAAAATAAAGTCTGTCACTGTTTCCTCTTTTTTGCCATCTGTTTGCCTTGAAGTGTTGGGACTTTATGCCTTGCTCTTGGTTTTTTGAATGTTGAGTTTTAAGCCAGGTTTTTCACTCTTCTCTTTCACCTTCATCAGGAGACTCTTTAGTTCCTCTTTGCTTTCTGCCATTAAAGTGGTATTATCTGCATATCTGAGGTTGTGGATATTTCTCCTGGCAATCTTGATTCCAGCTTAGAGGTGGGCAAACCCACAGGGCTCTTAACAAGAGCTTCTCATTCTACCTGACCATTTCATTTCCTCTTTTCATGTCTCCTTTTGGTTGGAAATTTGTACCATAGTGTTCATTTGGTTTATTAAACACTGAATAACTGGGATATGATGTCCTCAATCACTTGTATAGCTCCATGTCATTTTCCAAGTTGCACAAAAAACTCCACTTTAGGTCAGGATGTTCAATAGGGGCACACACGTGACTTGACTTCTCAGAGTCTCAATTTCTTCATCAAAACCTTGGTGTGATTATAAGTTCTTTCCGGCTCTGAAACATAGGCAGAACACTCCAACATAAATCACAGCAAGATCCTCTATGACCCACCTCCCAGAGTGATGGAAATAAAAGCAAAAATAAACAAATGGGACCTAATTAAACTTAAAAACTTTTGTACAACAAAGGAAACTATAAGCAAGCTGAAAAGACAGTCTTCAGAAAATAATAGCAAATGAAGCAACTGACAAAAGAATCAATCTCAAAAACATACAAGAGGCTCATGCAGGTCAATACCAGAAAAATAAATGACCCAGTCAAAAAACAGTTCAAAAAACTAAACAGACATATCTCCAAAGAAGACATACAGATGGCTAACAAACGCATGAAAAGATGCTCAACATCACTCATTATCAGAGAAATGCAAATCAAAACCACAATGAGGTACCATTTCACGCCAGTCAGAATGGCTGCTATCTAAGTCTACAAACAATAATTGTTGGAAAGGTTGTGGAGAAAAGGGAACCCTCTTACACTGTTGGTGGGAATGCAAACTAGTACAGCCACTATGGAGAACAGCGTGCAGATTCCTTAAGAAACTGGAAATAGAACTGCCTTGTGACCCAGCAATCCCACTTCTGGGCATACACACTGAGGAAACCAGAATTGAAAGAGACACATGTAGCCCAGTGTTCATCGCAGCACTGTTTACAGTAGCTAGGACATGGAAGCAACCTAGATATTCATCAGCAGACGAATGGATAAGAAAGCTGTGTTACAGATATACAATTAAATATTACTCAGCCATTAAAAAGAATACATTTGAATCAATTCTAATGAGGTGGATGAAACTGGAGCCTATTATACAGAGCAAAGTAAGTCAGAAAGAAAAACACCAATACAATATACTAACGCATATATATGGAATTTAGAAAGTTGGCAATGACAACCCCATATGCGAGATAGCAAAAGAGACACAGATATAAAGGGCAGACTTTTGGACTCTGTGGGAGAAGGCAAGGGTGGGATGCTTTGAGAGAATAGCATTGAAACACATATATTACCATATGTGAAATAGATGACCAGTCCAGGTTTGGTGGTGCCCAAATAGAGCACTCAAAGCTGGTGCCCTGGGACAATCTAGAGGGGTGGGATGGGGAGGGAGGTGGGAGGGAGGTTCAGGATGGGGAACACATGTACCCCCGTGGCTGATTCATGTCAATGTATGGCAAATACCACCACAATATTGTAAAGTAATTAGCCTCCAATTATGATAAGTAAATTGATTTTTTTTTAAAAAAAAAAAGAAAGAAACAACAACAAAAAGTTCTTTCCAGCTCTGATGGCTCATCAGTCTGGGAGCTATATGTCCTTCCACTATATCATGGGGAGAAAGTTGAACTCCCTCCGGGAGTTTGATAGAATTTCCTCCCAGGGAGGAAGCTCAAGGCTTCAGAGTCAGTGGCGGAGGAGGGATAAATGCCTAGTTGTGGATGACTCCAAAGTCCGTGACCTTTGTAAACTCCATGGCCTTGGAGGGTGGCAGGGAGCGAGGGAAGGAAATAGGGATGCAGGGAAGGAAGAAGGAAGGAAAGGGGAGGAAGGAGGAAGGAAGAAAACATAAGGAAAGATTACCCGAAAAGAAAGAAAAATGAGTAATCATTGTCTTTACATCTCTCTGGCTGTTGAAATTCAAAAAGAAAACTTTTACCTGAATATCCTTCTAAGCGTTAATATGGAACCACCACTTTTAGGAGCTCAGTTTCTTGAACTGCTGACTGCCTTAGCAACCATGCAAACTGGACGGCTCCTGCAGGATGAACATGGAAAGCAAAGGCATAGTTAGCTATCAAGAGGTAGCCACACATTACCATCAGGCCTGGAAAATATCACAAAAATGAGATTTGCGTTCCTGTCTGTGTGAAATGTTATCAGCCATCTCATAGTTTGGCTAACACCCCCATAATCACCACCCTGCGGGGACATTCTAAAAATAAGTATGTAACCTAATCTAATCTAAAGCTAATTCAACCCAAACCCTTATCCTAACTGGCTGATCCATGTATAGTCAGAGCTCCCGCTAATCTTGGAACCAGCTAGAATTCTCCTCCCTATGGCAACAATTAGGTCATCAGTGAGTGTACTTCTTTTGTCTGTATAGCTTGAGGAAGCTGTTAAGTCCCTTGGTTCCAAACTTTACCCATGAAATAATAGGTTCTCACTCAGAATTCCTCAATGCATATTTTTGTTCATTTCAAGTTATGCGACATACTGGTGAACAAGACGAAGCCCTGCTTGTCCAGATAACTAGAGTCTGGGAAAGGAGAAGTGCTTTCCTGGAGAACATTAACAGAGTCTGCATATTTTAACATTCAACACTCAAAGTGTGTGGGAGAAAAGCAAGATAATGCTTGTTTGAATTAAATATTAATTAGAAAGTAAATGACTCAGTAAGATTGAATGCATTGGTTTTTCTCATCTAGAAATGGAGGGTGGGGGGGATACCATATCATTCACAGATACCATTATTGGATATATTTCAGCTTTTCTTATGCTTCAGATTTGCCCATCATAAATTCCCCTGTGCACTGTGGGATGTGGTTTATTTCATTTTCTCCTATAGGCTAGAAGGAAAAAGTAAATTTAGGGAACTTTTGCTTGTAATTTGTCAAGGCTCATGAGACACTCTGTGATAAGGGAAAACCATGGACTTTGAATTCAAAAGGCCAGAACTTTCTTCTAGACAAGATGTTTTGAAGACTAGTGTCCTAATTTTACTAAAAGAAATTATTACTAAAAGAAGAGATTACATCTGCCTAGCTGGGTTGATGTGTGCAATCAATGAGATGCTCTCTGAGAAGTTACTTTTTAAGTTGGTAAATGTCCCATAAACAGAAATTAAAATTTTAAGAATATTGAATATAAAAATTCTCTGAGAAAAACTGTTACACCACATTCAAAATCTCACTTGCTGAACAGGTCATAAAACAAATTGTATTTCTATGGCCAGATTGTGAAGCAAATTGAGGCTCTTTGGAAGACAGAACTGTTATAATAAAAAATGTCTGCTATGACCACAAAATCAAACATGCTATAAATTATGTTCACATACTTTTCCCTGCACTGCACACTGAGCCAATACACTTCTCCTAAACCCTCAGTGTGGCATTTAAAAGACACTCGGGTCCACTTCTGTGCAGCACCAGGGACTCCACTCGGTGCTCTGTGGCGACCTGAATGGGAAGGAAATCCAAAAGAGAGGGGCTATATGTGTGCATATGGCTGGTTCCCTTTGCTGTACAGCAGAAACTAACACAGCTTTGTAAAGCAACTATACTCCACTTAAGAAAAAGATGCTTGGATCCAGTGCAGCTGAAGGAATGGAAGTTGGGACTGGGAAGAAATTATCTAGTAAAAAAATAAAGAACTAAACTCATTCAGTGCATCCATAGGTCAGGTCCTTGTTTAAGTTCTGTTCTGTGACCATTTCTCCATCTTTAAGGTTAGATTAATTTAAAGTGTGTGATCATCAAATGTATGTTTAGCAATTAGGAAAGGGTAATGAGACAGATTATCATTGTATTAAGTATTTCTTCCCAGAAATTAAATCTGGTGATGTCTAGGAGATACAGGGTCATTTCCCATGGCAAGTAGCTGGGGCTCAATGACCTGTATACTCCTTTCGGCTCACATTCTAGGATTCCATTCCAGAGAACTAGCGTAAGGTGGAGGAAGGGCTGAGAAAGACGTGTCAATAACATTGAAGCTGTAGGAAAAATTTGGGGGAAAAAAAATTCCACTGTGACCTTCTAAAAATGACATTCATTGAAAAACTTTTTTTAAAAGCTTTCCCTGACATTATTTCATTTGGCCACAAAAATGGCCCTTGATCTAATCAGCTGGCAGGAAGCAATGATAGTTTAGATTTCTGGTCTGAAGAAAAATGGTCTGAAACTCTTCATAATTACATGTGTTATGTGTATTACGGTGTTAGAAGGGGCACTAAAGAAGCTGAATCTTCAACAAGATTCAGCACAGACTGACCCTGACTCTCACAGCTTGTGTTTCCAGCATGTAATGCACACTGGCCTGTGTGGAGTCCGAATGTTCATGGAAGTGAACTGCTTTGAGCTTAGCAGTGACTATACTGTAAGTCCCCTACATATGAGCCTTCAAGGTGTGAGTTTCAAAGATGTGAACATGCCTGCAGCCACTGTATGCCAGCTGTTGTGCTGTGTTACTGTACTTTTCAAGGCGCTGTGCTGTGAGATGAAAAATGTCTTCTTTATTTTTCTGTGTTTGTTTTTTGTGTCTCATTTGTGTGAAAAGTATCGCATGCCTATTACAGTGCAGTACTGACTAGCCGGTTATGTTAGTGCAGTGCCTAGGCTACCTTTGTTACACTTATGAATGAATTGGACTTACAAATGCCGTCTTAGAATGGCCCTTGTTCATATGTAGGGAATGAATCTGATGGCCTCCTCCTTTTTGCAGACCTGAGCAATTCAGGAACAAGCTTACTTGTGACCTCAGAAGGAAATGCATTTGATGCAGTAACAGTCCAATATACATCCCGAACTGTACATTATACCTGCAACTTGAAAAGCAACTTGAAAAAAAAAGCCGTTGTTTTTGTTCAGTAGCCCAGCTCTGTCCAACTCTTTGTGACCCCATGGCATGCCAGGCCTCCCTGTCCCTCACTGTCTCTCAGAGTTGACCCAAGTTCACGGTCATTGCATCGATGATGCTGTCCAGTGCCGGAGTCCAGCTCCAGCAGCCAGGGATTCAACCTGAAGAGATGAACGCTGTCGGCGACTGAGACAGCCTCTCGTTTTTCTCTGGACTGCCTGTTTATTCCAAGTTTAAGATTCTTTTTTATACTTTTACAAAAACATGAGGCCAGAGGTTTGACATTTTCGGTTCCCCCTCTCCCAGATTTATTATCTCCATAAATCACTGTTGCTCCTCAAACAGAGTTCCTGCTTCAGTGATTCTCTCGGAATCAGCCTTATCATCTATTATCTAATCTACCTCCTCTAATGTGTCCTGTAGTTAACTTGTGATTACATTGTAACTCATGCTACATGCCTCAGTTTGCTACTTATCTTCCTAACTCCTGTTTGCCCCTAACATCCTGAGCTCACTATCTCCTAAAAAGGCTTCTAGCTCCAGTGTCTCTAAAAATTCCTAACTTCTATAAGCTATAGTAAAATATGCTAACTTTACAACATTCCTTAAATCTTTAACTTCTAACTGTTTTAATTATTTCTAAGCCCTAAATTCAGTAAACTCCTTTGCCATAAACATTCTCCTTGCAAATAGGCTTCGGATATCAATCCCTCCCATGGCCTCAAGCTGCGGCCTATGTGCTCATCCTGGAACACTTTTTTGTAAAAGTCCTTGAACAAATGTCAGTGATTAACTTTATGAATGATTTTCAGAGCAATGCTGCAGAAGGCTTTATGCCTTCTCATGCTCCTCTCAAGAACAATAAGCACCTTAATATTCCTTTGCAGTCAACTCAGCTGAGGAGAGGAAAAGACCAGTCAGAATTACAAGGCCTAACTCCTTCATCCCGGGATCCGTGCCTGCGGAATGAGGAGAGGGGGCTGGGGACGGTGCCTCCATTTTGTCAGTAATGCCTAATGCGGCTCCTGACAGTCCAGCCAGCTCATCCTCTGATGCCATCTTCTCCTTCTATGCCTAATTATCCTCCACTCCACAAGCAGGGTAGTTTAAGGATAATCTAAACTTCTCTCTGGCAGCACCTCCAGGAAACCTCACTCCTTAGCATATAGAAAACACCATCCTCGTATGCCTGGCATGTCAGGCTGATGAAGGCTGTGACTATGTCAAAACTCAGCTCAAATAAACATCTAGTAAAGTTATTGTAAACCATTATCGGTGGATGAGATGGTTAGATAGTATCATTGACTCAATGGACATGAACTTGAGCAAATTCCGGGAGATAGTGGAGGACAGGGAAGCCTGGCGTGCTGAAGCCCATGGGATCACAAAGAGTCGGACACAATTTAGTGACGGAACAACAACAATTAGTGGGTAACACTAAGCATAATAATGTTGATGATATTTGGGGTTTTCTGTGGAATCCAATTAGCCAGTCCTTGGGATAACTCACATCAGATAAAGAGGAACTTGGAGGGCCAGGAAGCCCAATCTTAAACGTGCTGTGCATTTGGGCTTTCATGTGCCTACTCTTGCTGGAAGGTTGTAAACAAGCTGACATTCTTCCAGTGCAGCCTTACTGCTGCAGGGGATCCGTTTTAATGCATCCTTTGAAGTCCCCATCACATAATGGCTCAGCGCCTCCATCATTTCCTCCAGTTTCTCCATACACAGCCTGTACCCTAGTTTCAGTCCCATCACTCTTCACTTGAAATGGGACTCTGGGTGGCTGACTGCCCCATGACCAATCTCTCCTCTATACTCTCCCAAGGCCTCAGGGGAATGTTTCTTAAGTACAACATTCTCTCTCTTAATTGGGACTTAAAAATACCTGTTACCCTTCTGTTACCTACAGAATGAAGTTCAAATGTCTCCATAAGCGTCAATTTCCCACTCCAGTCATCCTGCCCTGCGCCTCCCCTCTCCCCTCCAGGGATCTTAGCCCCACTTCCTAGCCAGGAGGGCATCTCCTCCACTCTTGTCTGCCCGCCCTTCCTTTCTCATATTCACAGGCTTTCTCCTTTGGCTTCCCAGTTTTCCCCAGAGAATGTCACCTCTGCCTCTACCATTAAAGCAAGCATGCCTGCACTCACCAGCCCCACAGGATAGCCACACTCCTGTGCTTGTCAGGGAAAGTGTGTTAAAATACACTGCCACTCAATACACAGTCATTGTCAGAACGAGGTGCAGAGGGGAGCTTCCTGGTGGTCCAGTGGTTAAGTTGCTGCACGTTCGTTGCAGGAGACACAGGTTTGATCCCTGATCTGGGAACTAAGATCCCAATTCTTTTTGGCTGCACCACAAAAATTAGTCAATTAAAAACTAAGTGGAGAGACATGGTCCATATCAGGGAGTTCCTGAAAGGTGTGAGGTCCTCCCAGTCCTCCTGCATCTCCAGAATCTGCCCTTGGGTGACACCAGACCTCTGGAGCGCCACATGCCTAAAACTGAATTAGTTTGGCCACCTATAGAAATTTTTCTTTATTGTGCTTTAATCCTATTAGAACAGCTGTGGAACCTCGTGATTGCACTTGTGCAAGCTGATAAGGACCGTGGGCACCATATTGTGCAGTGTTCTCTCTGTGATGGGCTGGGGATGTCATCTCTGTGCTGTCTTCAACAGAAATAGCTGCGATCCTCCCAAGCAATTATTTTCCTTTTGTCTTAAGGACGTGAGAAACTCCTCGTTATCTTTCTATACTACTGGTTGGTAGAAAGCCCGAGTGAAATCAGTGGTCCACCTTTAGTAAATTTATAGGACATCATAGAAGGAAGTGAAGGTTTCTTGACATTCTTCTGGCTCTGTTATGTTTTTCCTGTCCTCATCTTCAGTTAAAATTTCATCATTTGCTTTTGTACTGTGTGTGCCTTTTAAGACTGACTTCATATCTTTTTGGAGTGAAGTATGAATAAATAAGCCAAGACTGACCTGTCCCTGGTAAAGAAGGCCAGTGGTGCTTAAAGGGAGGCAGTGTTTGCTCCTTTGGAAATGAGGAAGGGAGGAGGAAATGGTCAGGTGGTCAGGAGAGGCCCGTCTGGTGTAGCCGCAGCCTCAGTGGCTGCCCTGCATTTTGGCTGCGCTCAAGAAATTCATGTATATCCTGTGTGCAAGATATCTGGGATCTACTGGACACATTGCCAGTTCAAATACTCAGTTTTCACAGCTTTCATGAGGCACAATCATTTATCAGAATGAAAAGATTCCCAGATACTCTCAAAATTCATTTTTAAAATATTTATATAATGCTTTCCATGTCCCACTAAGTTAGACCATGAGAACACAGCCACATAAAAGATGCCAAGAGTTCGGTTCAGTGGAAACTCCAGAGACAGTCGTCTGGAAAAGGTCAAGTGTGGGGGCAACTGACCCCCCGTCTTCCTTTTGAAGGAAACATGCTCTGAACCCAGGGAGACTCTCTGAGAAGACATGGGCCTGATTTGCATGTGAACAGCAAAATTAGTGCCTTTGCAGAAATGACTGTATTTCATCATTCTGTTCTTTTACGGTGTGATCCTGACTACAGGAAGTCCCTTACATACAAACAAATTCCATTCCAAGGGCATGTTCGTAAGTTCACTTTGTTCCTAAGTCCAATAAAGTTAGCCTGGGTACCCACCTGACACAATTGGCTATATAGTGCTGTGCTGTAATAGGTTTATAAGACTTTTCACACAAATAATGCATTAAAAACAAACACAAGAAATAAAGAAAACATTTTTAATCTCACAGGACAGCACCTTGAAAAGTACAGTAGTACAGTGCAATAGCTGGCATGCAGGGGCTGGCACCGAGTGAACGGGCAAGAAGAGCTACTGAGTGGAAGAGGGAGAGGAGGTGGGAGATGGTAGAGCTGAAGGATTGTCAGCAATAGGAGATAAAGTTCTCGACTGGAAATTTCTTTTGTAGGGTGCTTACTCTATGAACCTTTCATTCCTAAAAAAAGGTACAAGACCTACCTGACCTCAGTGTTTATTAAAAGCCTTGGGCAGTTATGACTGCCTAGTAGTCCTTCAGAGCAAACCCCTTCCTCAGCTGGTCCTCTCATCAATGTAGATATGAGCTCTTGCTTCTCCCAAAGGATGCCACTAAGTTATTTTCTTCAGTTAGTAGAAATCCAGGTTATTCATTGTCTTCACGTACTCATGAATACACGCACACACCCCTTCCAGTTTGATGTAAAACAAACAGCGCTGACATCAGCCCAGCGTGATAAATGCCTAACCTGGATGGAGGAGAAGGAAGGAAGCAGAAACTGGAAAAAACCCTCAAGGCATGTCATTTAAACAGTTTTGCTAATCTATTTGAGGTGAAGTTCCCCCTTTTATGCTTCTCCTTTGTAAGGTCTATTTCTATGAATTGTCTTACTTTCACTGAAAGAGCATCTCTCCTCAAATCATCTAATTAACCAGTGTTGTTGTTGTGCCACTGAGCGGGGAGACTTCCCTGGAGTCCAGTGCCCCTGGTCCTGGGGTTCTGGTGGGCAGCTCAGTTAGGACTTGGAGGCCATTATTCACGCTGGGTGCCCCCAACATGTGGTCTGAATTACTCACTGATTGCGGTTCACCTGTGTTGTTTCTGTGCGTCTTGCCCTGCAGGAATAAAAGTTTCATATTACAGAATGAGCAAAGAGAGCCCTGAAATGTTTAATAGAGAGTGCTTTTCAGCTCAGACCCAAAGCCGTGAGGTCTTGGAGAAAGACAAACGGAATCCTAAGACCCAGGATCAGCCCCTCACTGTTTCACTTTACGTTACAACAACCTGCTCGCTCTCTTCTTCCGTATCATAGGCTGTTATCATGACAGTTCTGTGTGTACACTTTTATTTGAAGGTTGCAGTTTTTCATCTCTGATCTATTATGACCATCTCACTCATGGGTACTATAGAGAGACTTAGTTTAAACGTCGCCTGTTTTTATCTTCCTCTGGTAATGTGAAAGGTGAAATGAAGTCGCTCAGTCATGTCCGACTCTCTGCGATCCCATGGACTGTAGCCTACCGCGTTCCTCTGTCCATGGGATTTTCCAGGCAAGAGCACTGGAGTGGGTTGCCATTTCCTTCTCCAGGGGACCTTTCCAACCCTGGGATCGAGCCCAGGTCTCCCACATTGTGGGCAGACGCTTTACCGTCTAAGCCACCAGAGAAGCCAGAGGCTATTGCAGGCCCTGTGGATTTTCTCAATAAGGTATCTGTTGCCTGTATGGCACTAGTAGTAAAGAACCCACCTGCCAATGCAGGAGACATAAGAGATGTGGGGGTCAGGAGGTCCCTGGAGAAGGGCATGGCAACCCATTCCAGTATTCTTGCCTGGAGCCTAGGGGGCTACAGTCCATAGGGTCACAAAGAGTCAGACACAACTGAAGCAACTTAGCGTGCATGCACGCCTGTAATAGAGTGATCTGGATAAGAATCCTTTCATTTGTCATCCAGCCTTTCCTTCAGTCATTCCACCAACCACTTTGTTATCACCTACCAAGTACCCGGCATTGTGAATAATGAGATAAGACCCCAGGAAAAGTGAAGTGCGGAAATGGGTGTGCGGACAGTTTCATGTTTGCATTAAGTTTCAAAATACTTGCTAAAGGAGTCAGATGTCCTGCTTCTAGTCATATGAGGGGAGGTGATTATGCCCTTGCACTTGGGCCAAGAAGATCTTCCAGGACACCCTTCCTCGTAACACTTCAATATGCATCTGGTTGCTCTCAGACTTCTCCACCTGCCACATTCTTTAGCCTCCTATTGGCTCAGCCTTGACCTGCAGGTTTCTGGAAAGGGAAACTGAAGGATATAACCATCCTGCATTTCGGCATTAATGTCCATGGCTGCCATGAGAATGTGTCTGTTCTAAGACACACACATACACACACACACACACACACACACACACACACACACACACACACACATAGACAAAAAGAAAAACAACACAGGAGGAGATGAGAGTCAAAATTAATATGAATGAATAAATGAATTAATGATTATAAAGTTGGTGACTTATTTGGGGGTATTTGCTTGAACTAAGAACTATACAAATCTTCTGATTTCCAGACTCTCTTTAGCATCTTTCTCTTAGTAAGGGCAAGAGGGAAATCCATTCTAAACAAAGATTATCCTATGATCTCTTGTAAACTTCCATCGTGTTTGTTATTGCCAGGAACCTACTGCCAGCAGAGGGAGGTGGAAGCCATCACGGAGGGTGACGAGGACGACAGGGGCTGCTGCTGCTGCAAACCAGGTCACCTGCCCCACCTCCTGTCCTGCAATGCCGCCTTTAACCTCCGCTGGCTCACCTGGGAGATCGCACGGACCCAGTACATCCTGGAGGGCTACAGCATCATGGACAACAACGCAGCCACCATGCTGCAGGTTTTTGATCTCCGAAGGATCCTTATCAGATACTATATCAAGGTACTACTCCGGGTCCCAGACACGTGTCTGAGTAGGAATGCAGGGCTGGCTCAAAAGACTCCTGGAGAGTTTTGTAAAGAGCTTAAGAAGTTTCTCCTGAGTGTCTGAAGCAGAGGCTTAGTTCAGTTTCAGGACTGTTGGTTTTGTGAAAAAGCCTCAGAGGTTTGGACTGGCCTGAGGTTTTGTGCCCCAAGTTAGGGCACCCCCACCTCCAGTACCTCCTGGAGGCTGTGGACCAGTACCTCTTGTCAGATCAGTGGCGGGATTGGATTAGAAATAAAGTGCACAGTAAGTGTAATGCACTTGAATCAACCCAAAGCCATGCCTCCTACCCCCGGTCCATGGAAAAATTATCTTCCACAAAACTGGTCCCTGGTGCCTAAAAGGTTGGGGACTGCTGTTCTAAGCCTGGAAACGAATAGGCAGTCTCTTTTCTTACCTAGATCTTTTTCTTTATTTTTTGAAACAATCATGGCTTCCCAAGTGGCTCAGTGGTAACGAATCTGCCTGCCAATGCAGGGGACGTGGGTTCGATCCTTGGGTCAGGAAGAGCCCCTGGAGAGGAGAATGGCAACCCACTCCAGTATTCTTGCCTGGGAAATCCCATGGACAGAGGGGTCTGATGGGCTACTGTCCATGGGGTCGCGAGAGTCGGACACGACTTATTGACTAAACAACACCAACAAAAGTCATATCATATAAAACACACTATTTTAATCATATTTAACTGTACAGTTTAGTGGCACTAAGTATATTCACATTATTGTGAAGCTCCCACCATCATCCATCTCCCAAATTTTTCACTTTCCTAAACTGAAACTCTTCACTTTTAACACAGCATGAGTTGTTAGTAATGATGGTGCTGATAAATGGAAACATCTTGGAAATATGACCAAGCCTAAACTTTCATGAATTATAAGTATTAATTTAAAGGCTCTACAAATTTCTACTTTTTAGAACCAGAATGAATTTTTTTAAGCTCATGATAAAACTGCAAAAATAGCTAAATGATCCCATCAGGATTAGCTTTGGCAGCCTTTTCTCTTCACTCATGTGGGGACTAGCACATTTATTTTCAGTTGCTGGGTACCTGCATCTATCCAACCTGTACTCAACATCAGAACAGGTCCTGGTTTGGAATATGTCTCCGGGAAGACAAATGTAAGACTTGACCAAGATGCGCAGTGATAATCGGGATGAAAGTATTTTCTAAAGGGTTAGGACAGGCAGAGGCAGTTGTGTCTGGGGATGTCTATGGTGGCTTCTCTTCTGAGGGACTACTTTGCATGGTGCAAACCCTGCATGGTCTTTAAAAGGGTCCACATCTTAGTGCCATTCATAATGAAGAAGCTCATCATCTGAGACCCCAAGCTCCCTGCGAGCTGAGGCTGAGACAAGTGGTCCAGCAGAAATAAGGAAATACAAAATCAGAAGATTACACAGGTGCCTGAAGTTTTGGGAGTTTCCATCAACTACAAAGAAGGATGTTTAGAAACTGGGAGTAACTGCTTGATTGTTCAGGAAATAGAATTCAGACTATGAAACTCAGAAGGGCAAAGAACTCTTAATGATCACACCCCAAGGTGATTGCAACAAGAGACATTGGGGAGACCCTGTTCTGTGGCAGAATGTTTTAAACAGCTTGAGCGATTCATGCTCACCACCTTTGTGTATGTTAGACAGATGGAAAACGTTATATCCAGACCTCATGCAAAATAATAAATGTCCAACCTCAGACAAATTGGGGAAGATCTGGGAAGTGAATCAGGAAGTTGTGATCTTTTGTGTCATGACTCCACGTGTTCCCCTGGCCATTGTATCTGAGGTCCAAGAAGGTTTTCATACAGAGTCCACTTTGGGCAACTCAGTCTATCGGTTGACATTAGACTTGGCGGTGGGTCGTGAAATCCCAGTGACTCACACACAAGTATTCCTCTCACACATAAACGAAGCCCTGCTCCAAGTGCTCAGGGCCCCAGGTTTCTTCCGGCTCCAGCTCCGCCATTTTGAGTGTCAAGACAGGTTTCCGAGGTGGTGCTAGTGGTCATGAACCCGCCTGCCAAAGCAGGAGGCACAGGTTCAATCCCTGCATTGGGAAGATGCCCTGGAGGAGGAAAGGGCAACCCACTCCAGTGTTCTTGCCTGGAAAATCCCATGGACAGAGGAGCCTGATGGGCTACAATCCACAGGGTCTCAAAGAGTCGGACGCAACTGAAGCGACTTAGCACACCCATCTCAAGGCTCAAATGGATGGAAGAAGGAACCCAGAAAGTGAAGGATATGCACCAGCTAGCTATTCCTTAAGAAGGTTCCTGAAAGTTGCCACAGAATGCTGCTGCTGTGTCCCATTGGCCAGAATGTTGTCATATGCCAGCTTTGAGGGGGTTTGGAAAGGTGTTCTGGGCAGCCATGAACCCGGAGAGAACTTGTGTGTCATGGAGGAAGGAGAAAACTGATGTTAAATGGCGACCAGCTCTCTTTGACACCTCCCTCCAGAAGAATCTGGTGTAGTTCCTAAGTGACAACAAGATGTGGTCATTGCAGGGGAGTTAGATCCAGGGGCTGACTACAGCTGTGCAAGGGTCTGGGAGCTTAGTCTGAGGGGCAGCTAGAGGTCTAGAGGGGCCAGATTAATGAGCCCGGAGGCCACGTGCCTCCTTGGTGCCTGTATCGCAGATCCTGTTCGTGATGCCAATTGTCTTGCTGTTCACACTGTTCGCTCAACTCAGGGTAGGCAAGGCTCGTGCTAAGAGGCTGGAAGAAGATGCGAGGAGCCGTAGGAACTGCAGACACGTTTATTCTCTCCTGGTTGGCAAGGCAGCCACAGCACAGCCTCTCTCCTGGCTGACTTAGCAGCCGTAGCAGCAGCCGCAACAGAACCGTAACACAACTGTAACGGAGCCATAGCCTAAGCTCACATAAAAGAACCATGAGGTCGCTCCAGCGTAGCCCCAGCGCGGCAGCGGCCAGCGCTTTCATGGTGAAGCCCACACAGGCGTATCACGCACGGGAGCCCGTGACCGAGTGAGCACCTCGTGATGCACATGCGCAGTGCTGCAAGTGAGCTCAGCTAGTACAGTCTTCATTTACAAAACGTGGGGTGAGAGAGCCTGAACTCGCCACCTCGGCTAATTGGCTGTCTCCCCACAGTGCCTCAAGAGTAGGGCAAGACAGAGGGGGCGATTCAAGATGGCAGAGTAGAAGGACCTTGGGCTCACCTCCCCTCAGGAGCACACCAGGAAACAACTCACTGCTGAACTGCGATCCGTAAAAAGGACAGGGAGAAGAGCGCAAGGCTCTGTCTGCCACCCAGCGCCATCCGCTGTGATTTCTGATTGGGCTTTGCGCCCCACCCCTTTTCTTTGCCTGTGCACCCTGCCCCGACCCCAACCCTAGCCTGGCCGCAGCCCAGCGCTCCTCCCTGTGCTCCCGCAGCACTCACAGCGTCTAGTCCAAACTGAGCTCACATGCCAGCTCCTCTTACAGTCTGCCTGGGGGCCCAGGCTGGCATTCACCCCCGCCTCCTCTGAAACCCTTTCCCCTCCCCTTCTGGTAACTCCATGAGCCCAGGAGACACACCCCTGCCCGCCCTGTGGATCCTCAGGGCTTCCTGTGATGACTTACCGCTGGAGGTGCCCAGGGTTTTGGAATGAACAAAGAAGGTTCCAGGTAATGTGGAATCCAGAGTCCTGGCCATCTAGTCGGGAAGGATGAGACCCATGTGTAGGCAGGGGTCTGAGGGGTCTGCCCCAGGCATTGGTGGTGAGGATGGAGTCCAGGACTGAGGCTCGTCTCTGCGAACCTCGTCTCAGTCACTCAGTTGTGTCTGACTCCTTGAGACACTGTGGACTGTAGCCCACCAGGCTCCTCAGTCCATGGGATTCTGCAGGCAAGAACACTGGAGTGGGTTGCCATGCCTTCCTCCAGGGCATCTTCTTGACCCACGGATCGCACCTGCATCTTCAGTGTCTCCTGCATTGTAGGCAGATTCTTTACCGCTGAGCCATCAGGGAAGCTCGGTGACCGTGGAGCTCCCCATAAACAGCCTCGCCATGGACCAGACAGACCAGGCCCACATCATGGGGCCAGCAGGCCTCTGTGAGGGAGCGAGAGCAAAGGGCTGAGGGGCCCCATCTTGGTGCACCTGCTTGGCTTTTCCAGAAGCCTGGGGGCTCCACACGAGGACCTGACTTTTGATGCGTCTCTCCCTTCACAGTCCTCCTCTCCTAACTCCTGGAAATGTGACTCCCAATTCCCTGTACGTTTTCTAAAATGACAATTTGCAAACTAAAAAACAAATCCAAGATAATGTGCGAATGGTAGCAGGCTGAGGGAGGCCCCCAGAACCTGCTAGATAATAGTGGGCTTGTGGAGACAGTCCTTTGATTCTGTTTTATACATGAATAAAAGCCAACACGAGAGCTTTGGGTAGGCAGGAGAGGGGCACAGGGCATGGTTTCTGACCCGGCAGGACAGCAGGCAGGGGCAGATCTGTAGCATCAGGCTCCCTCAGCTAGCCAGGTGATTGTCGATCGCCATGTCCTACCAGAAATTCCCATTCTGTGTGCCTGGGAAGTACCTATGTTTTAAAATAAGTTCCCTAGGCGATTTATGGCAGAAAGCAAAGAGAAACTAAAGAGCCTCTTGATGAAAGTGAAAGAGGAGAGTGAAAAGTTAGCTTAAAACTCAACATTCAAAAAACTAAGATCATGGCATCCAGTCCCATCACTTCATGGCAAATAGATGGGTTAACAATGGAAACAGTGGCAGACTTTATTTTGGGGGGGCTCCAAAATCACTGCAGATGGTGACTGCAGCCATGAAATTAAAAGACACCTGCTTCATGGAAGAAAAGCTATGACCAACTTAAACAGCGTATTAAAAAGCAGAGACATTCCTTTGCTGACAGAGGTCTGTATAGTCAAAGCTATGGTTTTTCCAGTCGTCATGTATGGATGTGAGAGTTGGACCATAAAGAAAGCAGAGCGCCGAAAATGATGCTTTTGAATTATGATGTTGGAGAAGACTCTTGAGAGTCCCTTGGACTGCAAGGCTATCAAACCAGTTAACCCTAAAGGAAATAAGTCCTGAACAAGACTGATGCCAGAAGGAGTGATGCTGAAGCTGAAGCTCTAATACTTTGGCCACCTGATGCAAATAGCTGACTCATTAGAAAAGACCCTGATGCTGGGAAAGATTGAGGGCAGGAGGAGAAGGAGATGACAGAGGATGAGATGGTTGGATGGCATCACAAACTCGACTGACAAGAGTTTGAGCAAGCTCTGGGAGATGATGAAGGACAAGGATGCCTGGTGTGCTGCAGTCCATGGGATCGCTAAGAGTCAGACACGACTGAGCAACTGAACTGAACTGATGTGATTTGGTATGCAACTAGATGTGGGGACCACTACAGATGTTTGTGCTCAGTAGAAGAGATGTTTTGTAACTCTCGGTCAGTGCTCAGGAAACGCTGAGATTGGTGGCAGGTGGAGCTCATACCAGTACCTCCCGGTAATTCACATCAGCACCAAGAAGGCCTGTTCAGGTGAGACTTTCTCCAGACATCACCCTCGGTGCCTTCCTGCCCTTTGGGGATGGCAGCTCAGAAACTGTGCTCACCTCCCTGGTACAGTTAGTTAAAGGAAATTTCAGAAGTGCTGAGTGGCTATTAGGACAGAAGAAGCAGCAGTTTAGGGTAAAAATAAATGGAATATTTTCTTCTTTGACCTAGGCTCCTCTGCAAACAAAACTGCCAGTTGCCTTTGTAGCCCTGAATTGGTTCAAGTTTCAAGGGTTTGGTTTCATTCTTTTTATTTTTCATTGAACAGGAAGAAAAACTTGGAATAATTCCTTTACACAAAAGGATTTTTTAAAATCTCCTAATAAACTGGGTCAGTTCTCCGCCCCCCTCTATGAATATATTTGAAATCATTTCCTTCCTGATGACTGGAGGTTTTCCCTGGTGCCTCCTCCTTCTCTCTTCCATTCATTAGTATTTCAAACCCTCTTAACCAGCAAGAAATGAGATTTCTGCTGGAAAATGAGGGCCTAGTTTCTCGGCCACCGTTGTTTCTGCCCAACTCTTAGAAAGGAGATGTGCTTATCACCTGCCCTGCAGATGATAAGGCCAACATAAGCCCAACACCCCAGCATGTTGGACTGCCTGCCAGGTTCTCTTCCTGGGATGAGCTGTCTGAGAGAATATGCTGATCTACAATTAAAATGAGAAACCAGGAGGGTCCCTGCTGGAGGAACCAGATATCATGAATTAATTCAGAGGTGTGTGTGTGTGTGTTAGTCACTCAGTCATGACCGAGTCTTTGTGACCCCAGGGACTACAGCCCGCCAGGCTCCTCTGTCCATCAGAATTCTCCCAGCCAGAATACTGGAGTGGGTAGTCACTCCCTTCTCCATGGGATCATCCTGACCCAAGGATGGAACCTGGGTCTCCTGCATTGCAGGCAGATTCTTTACCATCTGAACCACCAGGGAAGCCCTAATTCAGAGGAAGTCCTTGCTTTCAATTTGGATTGGTTTGTACACCAACAATTCATGTCACCATCCTGACTTAGCTTTGCCTATTATGGGATCCGTTTCATCCCGACAGATTCTGAAGGATTTCACACTGTTCACTGACAGCATCTCTGCCTAAATAAAGGGAGACAGAGTACAGTTTGCAGCCAGTTCAAGCAGTTCTGTTTTCCCACAGGGAAAGGACGTGGTACTGTCTCCCCTCCCACATGGGAAAGCCCAGCGCTGGGAAGCCCACTCAGAAGCCAGCACTGTAAGATTTTGCCAGAACTAGAGAAATGAGTTTGAATCCCTGGCATTCCAAGTCCTCGTTAACTACTCTGACCTCACTGGGGAAGGGTTAGTTTCATTCCTCCCTAGAAAGGAGTGAAAAGGTTAATGTTCCGCTTTCCAGTTTTGTGTGTTATTTCTGTCGGGTACACGTGATTAGTACATATTGAGGGAAAACTAGACCAGATGTTTGCTCATGCCAGATGTTTAGACAGACCAAATTTCTCTCTTCCCTTCATAATTGTCAGCTGAGAAGCCGTGCCTTTGGTCACGGTCCGTTTCCTTTTTGGCTTGCGACTTTGGATGGAACGCTTAGCAGCTTTAAGTGGTCCTGCCAGCTAGTGGGCAATAGGACACCCTCCAGATTCTTGATTCACCTATTTGAATATCAGATGTATACTCTGGTGACCATGGGAGGCTTGCCTGTCTCCTGCCTCCTGATCCCCTTCTCCAAACCTCTCCTGGGCTGTGCTCCTTAACCTGAGCCTCAAGCATGCTGGGTAGGTAAGTCAGAGATGCCAAAGATATGATGATGATGTGATTTTGGCACACATCCCACGTGCCAGGCCAGGTGCTAAGTGCTTCAGATGCATCATCTCATTTTAAACCTCAAAACAGTGATGAAAAATGGCCATGATTAAGCACATCTTTCTTTCGCATGTCTGTTTCCAGCTTCCCCTGGCCTCTTCCTCATTTCCTTTCTCCTTCCCTCCTTCTCTCCCTCCTTCCTTCCATTGAAGGGGTTTTCTAAGGCTAGCAGGGTTGCAGAAGTCGGGGAAACATGTGAACTCCGCTTACTCTCTGCAGACTTTGTGTGTCTTGCTTCCTCAGTTGGGGGTCAGGTGGATGATGGAGCCTAATAGAGATTGTGCCCCAAAGAAGGAGAGAGGACCACACACCACGAGCCACAGATGAAACCTCTGCAATGAGTGGGCTGCCCTCAGTCCCAACAGCAGAGAGAAGCTGAGTCAGGCATCTGCTGTGGTTTTGCCCGAATCTGAGTGGACGTGTCTGTCCACTCAGCTGTTCAAACCCCTGCAGTAACCTGAAATCAGACACCTCGGCAACCTCCAACCTTGGCACTGTGGATTTCACATCCCAACCAAACAGAAGAAGAGGAGGAGAACTGGGGGGCTAGGAAAGGCCCCTCTGCCCACTCACCTCCATAGATTCCCGTTGCCTAAGCCCCGCGTGTGTTACTTTCTGTCTTCTCGTCTGGTAAGAATGCCTTTGATAATCAGAGGAGTCCATCAATTGAGTGTTTGATTTTATAGGAGCTCTAATCACTGCCTCCTTGCATGGAAGGCTGCCCTTCCCCCTCCTCATCACTCTCAATTCGCAGATAGGATACTAACTGTGTTCCCTGTCTGTCTTAGCCCCAGTGACACCAGCCTTGTGCCTTTTCCTGTGATAATGAAGGAAGAGTGAAGTTGGAAGGACTCATCCACAGATACTCCTGTCTATTCCCGACGTGCCCATGGCAGACTTAGGTTGTGTTTTGCCCTGTCATATGTTTACTTCTCCAGGCTGGATGCTAGCTTTCTTGAATGATGAACTCATTCGAAAACTACAAGATGGCTTTCAAAAACTCTGTAGCTCAGAATCATAAAGCCAAGGGTGGCATTTTCCCCAACTGGACTCATAAGTGGAGTGTCCGATGGAGGAGGAAACTTGGGGTTAATTTTGAAGACATCTCAGATGTCCACTGTCTGGGTACCCAGGAGTACGTGTGTGTGTGTGTGTGTGTGTGTGTGTGTGTGAGTGAACAACTGTACATCATAAGTACTTTCCATAAGAACCATGTTGCTTTAGCTCATGACACAGTTTGGTCTGAGGCCCTGGACGAGGACCTGCCCTGATTTCTTCCAGCAGCATCAGCCCAGCCTGGCCTCCGGGAAACCCAGAGGAACCACAGTGCTTTTGTGTGCGTTTCTCAGAAAGGATGACGCTTTCCCTCTGACTGCCATTCTTCCTCACCGCTGAGATCCCGTTCCAGCTACCACTGAGGTTCCGCCAGCATTCTGCTCCTTCACTTCCCTCTTCCCTCCAGTGACCAAGAGGGAGCGTTTTAGAATGGCTCCAGTGGGTGCATTAAATCTAGCAGGAAATACAAATGATACTGCACGTGGGGATTTCACGTGTCACTCGTCCCTGACAGTGATTTACTTTAGGAGATGAAATTTTAAGCCTTTCAGGCTATGGGCTCAAAACCTTTCTTTCTCTCGGCAGAGTATAATATACTATATGGTGACATCCCCCAAACTGTTCTCCTGGATCAAAAATGAATCACTTCTGAAGACCCTGCAGCCCTTTGCCAAGTGGCATTACATTGAGCGTGACCTTGCGATGTTCCACATGAACATTGATGATGACTACGTCCCATGTCTCCAGGGAATCACGCGAGCCAGCTACTGCAACGTTTATCTGGAGTGGATTCAATACTGTGCCCAGAAAAGGCAAGAGGTAGGTAAGGGAGGTGGGGCTGGAGGAGTTGAATGTAAGTTAAGAAACAAGGAGCCTTGTAAAGACCATCTCTTTCTTATACTCCGTGTGTGTGAGTCACTCAGTTGTGTCCGACTCTTTGCGACCCCATGGACTGTAGCCCGCCAGGCTCCTCTGTCCATGGGATCCTCCAGGCAAAAATACTGGAGTGGATAGCCATTTCCTTCTCCAGGGGATCTTCCCAACCGGGGATCAAACCCAGGTCTCTCGCATGGCTGGCAGATTCTTTACCATCTGAGCCACCAAGGAAGGCCTGGTAGGCTGTAACGAAATAGAGGAGAGAAAGGATACTAATACTTGGACAAATGTTTATTTAGCAGTTAAACAAAAGGAAATGGAAAAATTCATATATCATGTCTCCAAGAAAGGCACCTTGAAAGTACATTTTCCTTTCTAGTGTGCTCAGAGTTGGTACAGTGCTAAGCCTCGATCATGGCTTTAAAACTCTGGACACTTCTTTGTTTAGAGTTTCTTTTTGAGATTTCTGAACAGAGCATATATGGGCTGAAATGCAGAGGATTTACTAAACCTATTGAATTGTGGACAAGCCCATTCTGTTTAGCAATCAGATTGGTCCAAGCTACTTCGGTAGTTTTGTCTGTGTGTCTGTGCTTTGCTGCTCACATGCTGAGGACGCTTCTGAAGATGAATGCAGCCTCTTAGAAATGGAAGAAATGGAAATGACATCTTAGAAAAGAAAGACAAGAAAGCAGGCAGGAGGAGAAAGGGGAGGGAGGCCAGTGGAAGGGGTTTGTTATCTCTGCTTCTCAGGATTTGGAAAGCTTCTCATGATGTGTTGTTGAAGGAGATGGTAGATCCAGGTTGAAAACTGCCTTCTCAGTTGATGAAGTGTGCTATGTGAACTGGTAAACCAAGTTCTGACACTAGCCCAGGTCCTTGACCTTTCATGAGTGATTGAAAGCAGGTGGGAGAGAGTCGGTGGCAGAGTTGGTCCTCCAGACGCAGCCTGGAGAACGTGTGCTGAGATTTTAACCCATGCGGAGCTTCCGCGGGTGGCCGAAGTAGTCAAGAATCTACTGCTGATCCTGGCTAACCCCACAATGAGGGCACTCCTCTTTCCTCAGCTAGCTCATAGAAATGAAATTATCTTGCTTTGCTTGCAAAAGATATCTTAACTGTTAAGTTCCTTCTGCATCTTCCCCTGCTCCTCTTCTTAAGCTTGGATGAACCACTTCATTTAATTGTTAATTGCGGACTTATGGTCAGCTCAGTGGGCTTCTCATTACAGAGGGAACAGAAAACCCTCATTTGCACTTGATTCCTATACTTCTATTTCTGCTGGTGTACTGGTCCCCCTGCACTGGACAGGATTAAGGTGCAAATTCATCTGGTGGCTCAGACAGTAAAGAATCTGCTTGCAGTGCAGGGGACATGGGTTTGATCCCTCGGTCAGGAAGATCCCCTGGAGAAGGGAATGGCCACCCCCTCCAATATTCTTGCCTGGAGAATCCCATGCCTAGAGGAGCCTGGTGGGCTACTGTGGATGGGGTCACGAAGAGTCAGACATGACTGAGTGACTTTTACTTTCATTTGACTGTGAGCTCTGACCATCTTCCTGACCCAAGGTGGCATATTCACAATTCCAGGAAACTAGGCCGACAAGCCACATGTTAGCCCCTTTATTTCCCTAAAGTAACTTCCCCATTTAAATGTGTTTTTATGTCCAGCCTCCAGAGAAACTGCCTCAGGAAGCAGAGTTTACCATCTTTTGGGTCACTGGGGGGGGGGGGGACCCAGGTGACCATGATGGCTGCCTCGTGGAAAACCTCTGCGTTTGAGGTTCTGTGTAAGTGCATGCCAGGCCCCACATGAAAGCTGAATGGACGTCTTTGCTCTTCCAGCCCTCGAAGCCCCTAGAAAGTGACGAGGACTCTCCTCTGGTGACTCTGTCCTTCGCACTCTGCATCCTGGGGAGGAGAGCTCTGGGCACCGCGGCTCACAACATGGCCCTCAGGTACCCGGGGAGACAGCTGGTACAGACATCAGTTGGTATTTTATGTGCTGGACAGACTTTTGTCCATCATTTTCTTTAAAGTTGGACTGCCTCTACTTCTTCCAGAGCGTTCTCTCTCTAATAAATCATGTTGGACCTGTGAGAAGACTTTTTGATCATGGTGATCTTTTGAGGAATTAAATGTGGACCTGGTATTAATAAGGACCAGTCAAAACCCTGGAATTCTAAGCACAGGGCCTTCTATGTTACAAGGGTCTTTGCAAATTTGGGGGGGAGATTAAATGAAATCATGCATATGTCAACTGAAAAATCAGTCACAACTTCAAAGTAGCGAATGTTTTATTTGGTGGGAATGTTTAAGATACTGGGCCCAGGGGACGGCATCCCAGTAGCCCTGAGAAGCTCTCTGAGGAGGCAGAAGAGGGAATCAGGCTATATACAAGTTGGCAACAAAGGGGGCTGGTAGCCTGAACATCAAAGATTATTGTTAAGTAAGGAAAACCAGATATCAGATTAAGGAATTTAGTGTTCTTCTATGTAAGGGAAGATGCAAGAGTCTGGGATTATTAGAGTCATTTCTTTCATATGCATCTCAGCTGTCTGGGGCCAGCATCCTACATTTGTATAGAGGTATTTTACAGAGGTATTCTTCTCTTGCTTGAATTCCCTTAGGGCTCACCAGCTCACACTTGGGTGCAGGCGTGCTAAATCGCTTCAGTTGTGTTTGACTCTTTGTGAGCCCATGGACTGTAGCCCACCAAGCTCCTCTGTCCATGGGATTCTCCAGGCAAGAATACTAGAGTGGGGTGCCATGCCCTCCTCCTGAAGGAGGGAATCTTCCCAACCCAGGGATCAAACCTGCGTCTCTTATGTCTCCTGCATTGGCAGGCGAATTCTTTACCACCAGCCCCGCGAGGGCTGTAACTGCTGATGACTGTGACTTTCTCAAGTTCCCCCTTTAGGAAGTGGTGCTGCTCGTCAGCATGGCTCAGAAATTCATATTTGGAGGCTGGAACTGTGGATAGCTACGACATTTCTTGCACGCCAGTATAGCAGGAGATATTCCATTTCATACGTATGAAGTGCCTATGATATTCAGCAGAATTAATGTTCAAAAAATTGTTAGTTCTCCCCCGTTTTTTTCCCCCCAAAAAGGAAATGGTTACTTCTGTGCTTTAGTCCAGAGCCTACTCTGCCCTGACTCTATGGGGCTTTGATGACTGGATGTTGCTTCTCCCGTTTTTTCAAACTCTCTTTCTACTGGATCTTGCCCCATTCTATGTTAGTAGCCCAGGTTTCTCTTCTTAAACAACAAAACTATTTTGAGTTTAATTTTCAATTCTCTCCTGGCCTGTTTACCCTCCTTCACCTTCTACCCTCAGGTCTTGCTTTCACAAACAAGCCCTTGAACTTGAATCACAAATGAAGTTGTGCTCATTGCCCCCCCACCCCACCCCCTCCATTTCCTTCTCCAGGGAAACAGCTCCTGTGAATTTCATTAGTTGCCTTCTCATCACCCCAGTCAGTGGCCATTTCATAGACTGCCCCTTTGGTATTTAGTACTGTGGGCCAGATGTTCTGGATTCTGCCTGTCCATTAAAGGCATCTTGATTGGTGCACATTAGTCTCCCAAGGGTCTTGTAAATATCCTGATGCCCGAGCCCTACCACAGGGCAGAGCCATCATGTCAAGACCCCTGCAGGTGGACCACGCAACAGGACCTTTTATGGTCCCCTGGGTGCATCAGCCAAAGCTGAGGATCATGCAGATCCAGGGAGCTTAAGAAGAAAGCGCTCTTCTGTGTAATGGTTTCTCCTTTACTTGGGCTTTCTTCAAGATTTCTGACTTGTATTGCTGAACCTGTGTTCTGCAAAGGGGTCCTTTTGATACTCTACTTGAGTGCGTTTGGGGGTTATTAGGTACGACAAGCTTCTTAAGGGCAAAATCCACTTATGTGCTGGTTGAACAATCCTCACAAGGAGGGGCCATTGGATAAACAGTTCTGAGGGGACTTCGGAATGCCCTTCCCGCAGCGGGTAGCTGAGTCATCCCCAGTGGTGAGCCATGGGCAGATGTCATCCCAGACGTGTGTGCAGTGGTAAGGGGTGAAGTGGTGTGGCTGGCAGGCCCTCACCCTTCTCTGGAGAGGAAAAGGTGAGAACTGCAGCAGGTAGGATTCATGACAGCTAGTCTTTCAGCACCCACATCTCAGAATTTTAGGATTTCTTCATAGGGGAGAAGTGCTCACTGATTATTGTGTTGGCCTGTTCTAGAAAATACTCTGGGGGAGAACTGGCCTGCTTCTACCCCCTGTCTTCCGTCCTACCTGACCCAGCCTCATACTGTGTGTGGTGCTAAGTTGCTTCCATCATATCCAGCGCTATGAACTGTACCCCAAGAGAGCCTCTGTCCGTGGGATTCTCCAGGCAAGAACACTGGGGTGGGTTGCTATGCCCTCCTCCAGGGGATCTTCCTGACCCAGGGATCAAACTCACATCTCATGTATCCTGCATTGGCAGGTGGGTTCTTACCACTAGCGCCACCTGGGAAGCCTCATACTAGATGCAGGCAATTCCCTTTGTGGTCATCTGGGACTGAATTCAAAGACTGAGAGCCTAGCAGAAGGCACCTTTGTGAGCTTTGTAAAACAACCTACTATAAATATTGTAAATAGGAAGTACTCTTCGAGAAGGGCTTCAGAAGATTCAAGGCTCTATATCACAAAATGAGTCTTCATACATTTATAGCACCCAAGCATCTTTTTTTGGATCGATGGAAAGTTTTTTTTTTTTTTTAATGAATTAAAAATTTTCTTTAAATGCATTAATCTCAAAAAAAAATTTTTTTTTCTTTACAAATTGCAAATAAAATGCTTCAGCGATTTCCCTTTTTCCATTCCCATCCAACATATTTTCAGACTTCTTCGATCTTGTTTGTGTGGCTTGCTCCAATATTTCTGATCCAGGTGTTTCTTGCTCGGTCTGGTTTATTTATTTTTTCCTTGATTGAGCACCATGCCTAGCAGCTGCTTTGTCAACCTTGTTTTGATGGAATTTTTCTTTGTTTAAAAAGCTCCTCATACTCCATGTCAGCTCTGCTTGTTCCAAACACAGTGATGAGATAAGTCTGGGAGTAATACTCTTGGCATTCTAGGGAAAGATTTGATTATCTGAGGCCGATTCACTCCACTGAGAGGTCCCATACTGTAATAAAATCCTACAATGCATTTTCATTTCGGTCCTTGATGTACTAAAGATATATGTTAGACACTGCCCTGGGCTGAGGGTTGGAGTGTAAGTCCACGAGGTTCTGATGTATGTGGAGGTATTGTGGGGGGCGGGGAGGGGCACAGAGTGAGGGGGGGCTTGGAGCAGGGTCCCCACCTCCACTCCAACCAAACAGCTGTGCTCTACTTTTCCCTGAGCTAGAGTTCATTCAGGAAATGGTTTTGCTTGTGAAAAGTGGTTTCAGAGCTCAAAAAAATTTTTTAAACATAAATTTCTATGGATATAGTCAAACTGCTTTCCAAAACTGCCGCAATTTCTATCCTCACCATGAATATTTTGCCATAACTTGACTAACACTGAATAGTTAACCTTTTTTAATTTGTCTAGCCTAATGGGTAAAAAAAAAGAGTCATCTCATTCTTATCTGAATTTGCATGTCCATAATTAATAGAGAAGGTAAGACTCTTTTTAAAGATTTATTGGCCATTTTTTTTTCTGTAAAGTGCCCGCCCATGTGTATGTTTTATCCGCTTCTGTGAGGTTGTTACTGTTGTTCAGTTGCCAAATCGTGTCTGACTCTGTGACCCCCATGGACTGAAGCATGCCAGGTTTGCCTGTCCCTCACCATCTCCCAGAGTTTGCCCAAGTCATGTCCATTGAATAGGTGATGCCATCCAACCATCTCAGCCTATGTTGCCCTCTTCTCCTGCCTTCAAATCTTCCCCAGCGTCAGGGCCTTTTCCAATGAGTCAGCTCTTTGCATCAGATGGCCAAAGAATTGGAGCTTCAGCTTCAGCATCCGTCCTTTCAACAAGTATTCAAGGTTGATTTTCTTTAAGATTGGCTGATCTCTGAGCTGTCCAAGGGACTCTCAAGAGTCTTCTCCAGCACCACAGTTCAAAAGCATCAATTCTTTGGCGCTCAGCCTCCATTATGGTCCAACTCTCTCATCTGTTCACGACTACTGGAAAATCCACAGCCTTGCCTGTATGGACCTTTGTCGGCAAAGTGATGTCTTTGCTTTTTAACACCCTGTCTAGCTTTGTCGTAGCTTTCCTGCCAAGGAGCAATCGTCTTCTAATTCACAGCTGCAGTCACTATCTGCAGTGATTTCAGAGCCCAAGAAGAGGAAATCAGGCACTACTTCCACCTTTTCCCTTTCTGTTTGTCAGAAGTCATGGGACCGGATGCCACAATCTTAGTTTTTCTAATACTGAGTTTTAAGCTGGCTTTTTCACTCTCCTCTTTCACCCTCATCAAGACACTCTTTAATTTCCATGAGGTACTTACTGGTTTTTAGAAGCTATTCTCATATCAAGATATTAATATGTGTTAAATGCTTTCTGTCAAGGTGCTCTTGTCTTTATGGTGGGGCTGCTGTGCCTCATTTTCTCCTCAGGTGACATTTATTTTATTTTAAAATATTTATTTATGTGTTTATTTAGCTGTGCTGGGTCTTAGTTGTGGCATGCAGGATCTAGTTTCATAACCAGGGATCAAACCCAGGCCCCCTGCATGGGGAGTGTGGAGTCTTAACCACTGGACCACCAGGGACATCCCTTCTCAGGTGAAATTAGACCTCACATTTTATAAAAACCTCAGCTGGAATTTTGATTTAGATAGTATTAAATTTACAGATTAGCTTAAGAAGTAAATGGACATTAGTCAATAATATACTGTCTCTGGAATCATTCAGTTTTTTAAATGTCTCTCAGTAGCAGTTTATGATTTTATGGAGATTTGTAATACTTGAAAGAGTTGATCCTAGATATTTTATAGTTTTATTGTGACCATGAATAGACTCTTTTTGTCCCTATCACATTTTCTAATGGCTATTGCTGGTTTACAGGAAAGTTATTTCTTTTTTCATATTGGTCTCATTCCGGGCACCTCTTACTGAACTCTCTTATAAGCCTATTGTTTCAGTGGCACTTTCCTGATGGTCCAGTGGTTAAGACGTCACCTTGAAATTCAGAGGGTGCAGATTCCATCCCTGGTTGGAGAACTAAGATCCCACATACTGCACTGCCAAAAGACCAGAACATGAAACAGAAGCAATATTGTAATAAATTCAATAAAAACTTTAAAAATGAACCACATTTAAAAAATCTTTAAACAATGTTATTTCTATTAATCCTATTTGATTTTCTGCTGGAAAGACATATCTGCAAATAATGACAGTTTTGCCTTTTTTTTTCTGATAAACATAACTCAATTCTTGTTACACTGGCTATGACCTCCAGGTGGAGGTGGGCATCTGTGTTAGTTTCCAATTGCTACTGTAACAACTTACCACACATTAGGTGGCTTACAGCGACATAAACTAGTGGTCTTACAGTTCTGGAGGTTGAAAGTGCAAAACAGGTGTCACTAGGCTAAAACCCAGGTGTCAGCAGAGCTTCGTGCCTTCTGGAGGCTCTGCGGGAAGAATCCGTCCCCTGCTCAACAGGCTGCCTACATCCTTACCACCCCGTCCTCTGTCTTCCCAGCCATCTGTGTAGCATCTTCCAGTCTCTCTCTCCAGCAAACTCTGTCTTATCTACTTCTCCCTTTTATATATGAGGGTCTTTACGATTACACTGGGTCCTCCCAGATAATCCAGGAAAATCTCCCCCTTTAAATTAAAGTACTCAATTTAATCACATCTGGAAAATTCCTTGTACCCTGTAAGATAACATATCCACAGGTTCCAGAGAGTAGGGCATGGACATGTTTGATGGGCCATTGTTCTGTTCAGCACAGCATCCTCACATTAATCCAGGCATCCATGGGCATAAATGTCAAATTTTAGCATAAAAAAAATAAGCTTGTTTTAGGCTTCTATTAGACCATTTTTATCAGGTTAGGAATTTCTGTCTCTTCCTTGACTGCTAAGGCTTTTTATCAGGAAAGGATGATGAATTCTTTGAAAATTTGAGGGCTTACATTCAGATGAAATTATTCTTCTTAAATCTATTAGATGGGCGAAAAAGTTTATTCAGATTTAAGTACCAAGACACATTTTTCATTTTCACCAAGAGCTTTATTAAACAATATATTCACTAACTGAGTATACTTTTTAGCCAAACTAATATTAATGTAATTGGTAATATTAACTAATTTCTTCATTAAAACATCCTTATAATTCTGAGATAAGCTCTGTTTGGTCATGATGCATTATTTTTATGCAATGATCTGTGTGTGTATGCACATACTTTATCCTCATAAAATTTTAGCTCAAGAGTATACTCTTGAGTGTACTGTCTGAGACCAAACAAACAATATCATTCTCACATATTTAATGTTAAGGAGTAAAAGGTGATTTTTGAACACTGATTCCCCAGGTAAGTCTTACACAGCAGCCTAGCAGCAGTCACAAGCTCTGCTCATTTGATGGGTTTCTGGGGGACATATTTTAACTTCACAACAGCGACATAGCTTTGACAGGCTATCCTCAAGGAATAAAAGCATGTGCATGCCAAGTTAGAGAGAAAGAGTAAGTTGAGAATCAGCTTAAACCGAATGCAAGTAAGCAAAGGACCACAAGTATATAAAATGTCTTCAAGTAAAATATCCATATGTTAGGGAAACAGAATGAGTTAATAAGGATGTGACAAGCAAAAGCTGATAATGGTTTTAATTTGGAGTTTGGGCCTTTCTCCTTTGTAGAACTGTGTCTCCTACTGAATAAAAGCATACATATATAAAGGCATGTTTTAGGAGGAAGTCAAAATAGTTTCACTGACCCCAGGGGCTAAAAGACAGCTTGGTGACTGCCTTCCAGTAAATTAGAGGGGATGAGTAGATCCTAGTTGATGTCTGTTTATAGAGATAAAAGTGAGAAGGTGGCTGCACTTTAAACCAGCATCATGTTTGCTTGAAGAAGAAATTGTACTGGCTCTAAGAATACATAGGCTTCTAAGAGGATAGAGGGCAGGAGGAGAAGGGGGCAACAGAGGATGTGATGGTTGGATGGCATCATTGACTCAGTGGACATGAGTTTAAGCTAACTCCAGGAAGCAGTGAAGGACAGGGAGACCTGGTGTGCTGCAGTCCATGGGGTCACAAAGAGTCAGGCATGGCTGAGCAACTGAACAACAACAGAGAGGATAGAACAGGTCAAGATAAATGTGAGCTTGAAAAATGACAGAGAAATAATGATGTCTGTGCTAGAGGTTGAGAGCCCTGAAAGATGACCTTGTGGCAAGAGGTCAGTGTCACAGTCTGAGGTCACATCAACCATATCCCCACCCCTCCCACCCAGAGTGGACTGAGGAAAGCAGTGTTATTCGGGAATCCTATACATCATCTCAGTTTCCCTTCTGCATCTTCTACTGGATATGAGTCCCCACGTTAGGGCCAGATGTCATATTGGATCATCCTGCAGACAGGACTGAGGTTTGTCTGACAGACTGGGGTTCAGTTCAGTTCAGTCACTTAGTCATGTCCAACTCTTTGTTACCCCATGGATTGCACCACCCCAGGCTTCCCTGTCCATCACCAACTCAATTCAGAGTGTATTCAAACTCATATCCATTGAGTCAGTGATGCCATCCAGCCATCTCCTCCTCTGTCGGCCCCTTCTCCTCCCGCCTTCAATCTTCCCCCACATCAGGGTCTTTTCAATGTGTCAGTTCTTCGCATCAGGTGGCCAAAGGATTGCAGTTTCAGCTTCAGCATCAGAGCTTCCAATGAATATTCAGGACTGATTTCCCTTAGGATGGACTGGTTGGATCTCTATGCTGTCCAAGGGACTCTCAAGAGGCTTTTCCAGCACTACAGTTCAAAAGCATCGATTCATCAGGCATTCAGCTTTCTTTATAGTCCAACTCTCACATCCATACATGACAACTGGAAAAACCATAGCTTTGACTAGATGGACCTTTGTTGGCAAACTAATATCTCTGCTTTTGAATATGCTGTCTAGGTCGGTCATAACTTTTCTTCCAAGGAACAAGTGTCTTTTAATTTCATGGCAGCAGTCACCATCTGCAGTGATTTTGGAGCTCAAAAAAGTAAAGTCTGTCACTGTTTCCATTGTTTCTCCATCTATTTGCCATGAAGTCATGGGACCAGATGCCGTAATCTTAGTTTTCTGAATGTTGAGCTTTAAGCCAACTTTTTCACTCTCCTCTTTCACTTTCATCAAGAAGCTCTTTAGTTCTTCTTCACTTTCTGCCATAAGGGTGGTGTCATCTGCATATCTGAGGTTATTGATATTTCTCCTGGCAGTCTTGATTCCAGCTTGTGCTTCATCCAGTCCAGCATTTCTCATGATGTACTCTGCATATAAGTTAAATAAGCAGGGTGACAGTATACAGCCTTGACATACTCATTTCCCAAAATGGAACCAGTCTGTTCCATTTTCAGTTCTAACTGTTGCTTCTTGACCTGCATACAGATTTCTCAGGAGGCAGGTCAGGTGCTCTTGTATTCCCATCTTTTTAAGAATTTTCCACAGTTAGTGGTGATCCACACAATCAAAGGCTTTGGCATAGTCAATAAAGCAAAAGTAGATGTTTTTCAGGAACTCTCTTGCTTTTTTGATGATCCAATGGATGTTGGCAATTTGATCTCTGGTTCCTCTGCCTTTTCTAAAACCAGCTTGAACATCTGGAAGTTCATGGTTCATGTATTGCTGAAGCCTGGCTTGGAGAATTTTGAGCATTACTTTGCTAGCGTTGAGATGAGTGCAGTTGTGTGATAGTTTGAGTATTCTTTGGCATTGCCTTTCTTAGGGATTAGAATGAAAACTGACCTTTTCCAGTCCTGTGGCCACTGCTGAGTTTTCCAAATTTGCTGGCATATTGAGTGCAGCACTTTCACAGCATCATCTTTTAGGATTTGAAACAGCTCAACTGGAATTCCATCACCTCCACTAGCTTTGTTCGTAGTGGTGCTTCCTAAGGCCCACTTGACTTCACATTCCAGGATGTCTGGCTCTAGGTGAGTGATCACACCATCGTGATTATCTATGTCGTGAAGATCTTTTTTATATAGTTCTTCTGTGTATTCTTGCCACCTCATCTTAATATCTTCTGCTTCTGGTAGGACCATACTATTTCTGTCCTTTATTGTGCCCATCTTTGCATAAAGTGTTCCCTGGGTATCTCTAATCTTCTTGAAGAGATCTTTAGTCTTTCCCATTTTATTGTTTTCCTCTATTTCTTTGCATTGATCACTGAGGAAGGCTTTCTTATCTCTCCTTGCTGTTCTTTGGAACTCTGCCTTCAGATGGGTATATCTTTCCTTTTCTCCTTTGCCTTTCACTTCTCTTCTTTTCACAGCTATTTGTAAGGCCTCCTCAGGCAACCATTTTGCCTTTTTGCATTTCTTTTTCTTGGGGATGGTCTGATCACTGCCTCCAGTACAATGTCACGAACCTCCGTCTATAGTTCTTCAGGCACTCTATCAAATCTAATCCCTTGAATCTATTTGTCACTTCTGCTATATAATTGTAAGGGATTTGATTTAGGTCATACCTGAACAGTCTAGTGGTTTCCCCTACTTTCTTCAATTTAAGTCTGAATTTGGCAACAAGGAGTTCATGCTCAGAGCCACTGTCAGCTCCCAGTCCTGTTTTTGCTGACTGTATAGAGCTTCTCCATCTTGGGCTGAAAAGAATATAATCAATCTGACTTTGGTATTGAGCACCTGTTGATGTCCATTTGTAGTCTTCTCTTGTGTTGTTGGAAAAGGGTGTTTGCTATGACCAGTGCATTCTTTTGGAAAAACTCTATTAGCCTTTGCCCTGCTTCATTTCATACTCCAAGGCCAAATATGCCTGTTATTCCAGGTGTTTCTTAACTTCCTACTTTTGCATTTCAGTCCCTTATAATGAAAAGCACATCTTTTGGGGGGTGTTAGTTCTAGAAGGTCTTGTAGGTTTTCATAGAACCGTTCAACTTCAGCTTCTTCAGCATTGCTGGTCAGGGGATAGACTTGGATTACTGTGATATTGAATGGTTTGCCCTGGAAACGAACAGAGATCATTCTGGCATTTTTGAGATTATATCCAAGTACTGCATTTTGGACTTTTTTGTTGACTATGATGGCTACTCCATTTCTTCTAACGGATTCCTGCCCACAGTAGTAGATATAATCATCATCTGAGTTAAACTCACCCATTCCAGTCCATTTAGTTCACTGATTCCTAAAATGTCAAGGTTCACTCTTGCCATCTGCTGTTTGACCACTTCCAATTTGCCTTGATTCATGGACCTAACATTCCAGGTTCCTATGCAATATTGTTCTTTATGGCATCGGACTTTACTTCCATCACCAGTCACATCCACAACTGGGTGTTGCTTTTGCTTTGGGTCCGTCTCTTCATTCTTTCTGGAGTTGTTTCTCCACTGATCTCCAGTAGCATATTGGGCACCTATTGACCTGAGGAGTTCATCTTTCAGTGCCCTATCTTTTTGCCTTTTCATACTGTTCATGGGGTTCTCAAGGCAAGAACACTGAAGTGGTTTGCCATTCCCTTCTCCAGTTTTGTCAGAACTCTCTACCGTGACCCATCCATCTTGGGTGGCCCTACATGGCATGGCTCATGGTTTCATTGAATTAGACAAGGCTGTAGTCCATGTGGCCAGACTGGTTAGTTTTCTGTGATTGTGGTTTTCAGTCTGTCTGCCTTCTGATGGAGAAGGATAAGAGGCTTTTGGAAGCTTCCTGATGGGAGAGACTGACTGAGGGGGGAACTGGGTCTTGTTCTAATGAGCAGGGCCATGCTCAGTAAATCTTTAGTCCAATTTTCTGTTGATGGGTGGGGCTGTGTTCCCGCCCTGTTATTTGACCTGGGACCAAGCTATGGTGGAGGTAGTGAAGATAGTGGTGACCTCCTTCAAAAGGTCCCATGCACACACTACTACACTCAGAGCCCCCAACTCTGCAGCAGGCCACCGCCGACCCATGCCTCTGCCAGACACTCCTGGACACTCACGGGCAAGTCTAGGTCAGTCTCTTGTGGGGTCACTGCTCCTGGGTCCTGGTGTGCACAAGGATTTGTTTGTGCCCTCCAAGAGTCTGTTTCCTCAGTCCTGTGTAAGTTCTGGTGTCTCTATGGTGGGGTTAATGGTGACTTCCTCTAAGTTGGAAGCTCAAAAATCAGCATCAAGATTTTACATTCAGGAGAGCCTGAGAGGTGTGGGGAACCGAGATCCACCTCTTGCTTGTGTTTGTGCGCACACTCACTTGCTCTGCGTCCCAGCACAGAGAGAATCCAAGAAGACTCGCTGATTAGTTTCAGGACATATGCCGAGTGGAAGGGATCTGGTGGGACTTTCTCAGGGGGCAGAAGTGTTGGCATGTGCCTTTTCCCCCTCTCCTTCCACATTGCTCACCAGGTTCTGGTTGATCTCATTTCTGTCATTCTCTGCTACTTAGCTAACACCATGCACACTGTCCTGGAGTCCTCTGAGGACCAGCCTTGCCCAACCTGCCAACAGCCCCCTCAAAGCAGCTCCCATCCCAGGAGTCTTGCCCTGTATATCGCCATACCCAGAGCAGTAACAACCAGGCCTCAGAACAGCCAACCTGGGGCCAAGCACCACCCATCAGACACCCGTAGCAATCATGACCCAACCACAACAGGAGGTGCATTCAGCCCACAGGGTACTCTGCTTTGGTGACCTGGGGGAGCTGTGTCATTGGGCCCACTGGACACCTGCTACATAAGGTCACATTTTCAAAGTCAAGAGATGTAGTTGATATACCTAATACATAGAAACAAGCAGAGAGAGTTGAATACAATGGAAAAGAATCTGAAAGAGGATATATATGCATATATATGCACACACAGAGATATGGGCTTCCCAGGTGGTGCAGTGGTAAAGAATCTGCCTGCCAATGCAGGAGACACAAGCGACATGGGTTTGATCCCTGAGTTGGGAAGATCCTGTGGAGCTACAAGTGGCAACCCACTCCAGTGTTGTTACCTGGAGAATCTCATGGACAGAGGAGCCTGGAGGGCTACAGTCATGGAGCTACAAAGAGTTGGACATGACTGAGCACACACACACACACACACACACACACACACACATATATATAGTTGAATCATTTTTGTACACTTGAAATAACCCATTGTAAATTAATTATACTGTAATTAAAAAAAATAATTTAACCCCCCTTCCCCCAAAAAAACCTGATAGGCAAAAATGAAACAAAGGAATATCTTTCAAATGAAAGAAGACAAACCCCAGGAAACGAATTAAATGAAACTGAGATGATCAATGCAGCAGATACTTTCAAGTAACAGTCAAACATGCCCACTGAAATCAGGAAAAGAATGGAAGAACACAGTGAGAACTTCAGCAAAGAGAGAGAAAATACAAAGAAAAGAGCCGTTAAGAATCCCCCTCTGTGGGAAAACCTTCTCTTACCCCAGTCTGGGGCACAGGTCCTGTGCCAAGCTCCCACTCCATCGCTTCTCTGAAATGTCTGGACGTTTTGAGGAAGCATCCAGGTTCTGGTCCCCTGAGTCTCAGACCTCCCTATGCCCCAGAATTACTTGGGGATCTTGGCCAGAATATAGACCCAACACCCCATCTCACACACGCCAGCTTAGAATCACTGGGAGCCGGTTCTGGAAATCTATTTTTATTCTGAGCAGTTGCCAGGAGGTTGTTTCTTCCACAGCCAGCCTGCTCCCAGTCCAGCAGCCTCCAGAAGCATCTTTCACCAGATAATAACAGTTGATCCCATTGATATAGAGGCCCAGAAGTACTAAAACGTCATGAAGCCAAACATACTTTTAAAAAGCTTTTCATCGAATCTTGTCTTTTAACTACTTCTCACTTGGGAATTATTATTTCTCATTACAGCTGGCATTTAGTTGAAACCACATCCCTGAGATTCTTTCACCATGTGATTGCTCTCCAATGATTATCTGAGTTTCTACAAGATAAATGTCTTTTGTTTATATCTGATGCCTATATGGCCTGGACATTCCAGTTCAGTGAAAATCAGAATAATGATCATAGTGAACATTGATGATGCGCTCCATGGGTTCTGGGAACAGTGCTAAGTGCTTGACACGAGTTGACACATTTCATTCTCTCTCAAGGCATGAAAGAGGATAAGGCAAGCGCTTTTGTTGTTGAGTTGCTAGGTTGTGTTGGACTCTTTTATGACCCCATGGACTGCAGCCTGCCAGGCTCCTCTGTCCATGGGATTCTCCAGGCAAGAATACTGGAGTGGGTTGCCATTCCCTTCTCCAGGGGATCTTCCTGACCCAGGGATTGAGCCAAGGTCTGCCACCTTGCAGGCAGATTCTTTACCATCTGAGCCACCAGGGAAACCATACACCAATTTAAACCTTGGAAAACAGCTTGTCACCGACCTCAGGAGGGTGAGGTGGGGGATAGTTCAAGACTTACACATTCATGCTATTTTTACTGTGGGGTCAGCTGAAGCCTTTGAAGAAGTCAGTCCATTCTAATACAACCTCTGAGCTTGTCTTTAAGAAGATGACTCCAGTTACACGTTTTTAAAGAGACTCTGTGTTTCCTGGAGAGGTGGGTGGCAGGAGGGAGGTGTGCTCCTTCAATGTCACGTGCATGCTAAGTCACTTCAGTCGTGTCTGACTCTTTGTGACCCCATGGACTGTAGCCCACCAGGCTCCTCTGTCCATGGGATTCTCCAGACAAGAATACTGGAGTGGATTACCATGCCTTCCTCCAGGGGATCTTCCCAATTTAGGGATCAAACACACATCTCTTAGGTCTCCTGCATTGGCAGGTGGATTCTTTACTACTAGGGCCACGTGGGAAGCCCTTCAGTGTTGCATGAGATGCTAAATCTCTGTTCCCACCTGTCTCATCCTCTTTCTAAACTCCTTTTTGGCCTGTTTCCTCTTAAATGAAAGGGTTTTAATACTATATCTTAAACAGGCAACCATGCAAATGAGCTGAGCTGATGGAATGGAGTTCAGTTCAGTTCAGTTGCTCAGTCGTGTCCGACTCTTTGCGACACCATGAATCGCAGCACGCCAGGCCTCCCTGTCCATCAACAACTCCCAGGGTACACTCAGACTCACATCCATCAAGTCCGTGATGCCATCCAGCCATCTCATCCTGGGTCGTCCCCTTCTCCTCCTGTCCTCAATCCCTCCCAGCATCACAGTCTTTTCCAATGAGTCAACGCTTCGCATGAGGTGGCCAAAGTACTGGAGTTTCAGCTTTAGCATCATTCCTTCCAAAGAAATCCCAAGGTTGATCTCCTTCAGAATGGACTGGTTGGATCTCCTTGCAGTCCAAGTGACTCTCAAGAGTCTTCTCCAACACCACAGCTCAAAAGCATCAATTCTTTGGTGTTCAGCCTTCTTCACAGTCCAACTCTCACATCCATACATGACCACAGGAAAAACCATAGCCTTGACTAGATGGACCTTAGTCATCAAAGTAATGTCTCTGCTTTTGAATATACTATCTAGGTTGGTCATAACTTTCCTTCCAAGGAGTAAGTGTCTTTTAATTTCATGGCTGCAGTCACCATCTGCAGTGATTTTGGAGCCCCCAAAAATAAAGTCAGACACTGTTTCCACTGTTTCCCCATTTCCCATGAAGTGATGGGGCCAGATGCCATGATCTTAGTTTTCTGAATGTTGAGCTTTAAGCCAACTTTTTCACTCTCCTCTTTCGCTTTCATCAAGAGGCTTTTTAGCTCCTCTTCACTTTCTGCCATAAGGGTGGTGTCATCTGCATATCTGAGGTGATTGATATTTCTCCCAGCAATCTTGATTCCAGCTTGTACTGCTTCGAGCCCAGCGTTTCTCATGATGTACTTGCATAGAAGTTAAATAAGCAGGGTGACAATATACAGCCTTGACGTACTCCTTTTCCTATTTGGAACCAGTCTGTTGTTCCATGTCCAGTTCTAACTGTTGCTTCCTGACCTGCATACAAATTTCTCAAGAGGCAGGTTAGGTGGTCTGGTATTCCCATCTCTTGAAGAATTTTCCACAGTTTATTGTGATCCACATAGTCGAAGGCTTTGGCATAGTCAATAAAGCAGAAGTAGATGTTTTTCTGGAACTCTCTTGCTTTTTCCATGATCCAGCGGATGTTGGCAATTTGATCTCTGGTTCCTCTGCCTTTTCTAAAACCAGCTTGAACATCAGGGAGTAGACTCTGATAGAATGGAAAGCACTCAGTAATGCACAAACCACCAGAGAAATGTAAGGTATCCTTTCTGTCTCACTTCTAGTTGCTCAGAGCTGGTGCTTTTTAAAAAACAATATGTTCACTGAAAGATTATTTATGAAGTGTTAATATTTTATATAGTGGTTTTAATATTTGTGTAACTTAAAATTCTGAGATGCCCTTGAATAATACAGATATCTACAATACTCTCATGTACACAAACTACTAGATTTCCTGGTACTTAACATAGTAAGACTGCTCACTTCCACCCATAAAACATTAATCTTTCAAAACCACACCTTAAGGAGTTCACAAATTCTTATTTCTCCTGAGTTTTTAAAAATTATATTCAAACCTTCTTTAAAAAGGAAGCTGAAATCCTCAAGCCAAAAGCCTTAATCTGCCTTTCACAATGTTTATCAAATCATCATGATGTACATTTTATTTATTTTCTTTCAAGTTGTATATAAGATTTTGTTTTTATAATTTTAACTTTTTTTACCTTTTAAATACTTAAAAATTGTGTCATTTATACCTCAATAAAGCTGGAAAAAATGAAATCAAATACAAAAAAAAAGCCTTAATCTGAATGAATTCTGAGAAATAGATCAATGAAGAGGATCTTTTATTCATTCCACAGAAAAAATACATTTAGTAATTTTCACCTGAAGAAAATATATCTTGTATTTAAAAGAACTCAAAGATTAGTTGTCAGGAGTTGCTTTTGGACAATGATCAATAAGAGCTTATCAACAGTAGGATACTGACACCAAGGGCCATCCCCTCTTGCATGCATTACTCTCTGTACTTCCAGCTCCTTTAGTGGTCACTGGTTGCATGGTTGGGGAATCCCACAGAGGAATGAATCATGTATGAAGCATGGTGCCTCCCCAACAGTGGAATGCTCTCTGAGCTAGGATACTGACTTAGAAAACCACCAAGCACTCACTCTCTAAGAATCTCCATTGCTAACTAGCAAGCATGGGAACCCAGCCTGCAAATCGCAGTTGTTCGCATGTTCTCCGAGGGCTCCATGGACAGCAGTGCCCTGCAGCAGAAGGCTCTCCACGACGCCCATCTGTAAACATGCAGTAATGAGTCTGTTTGGACATTAATTTGAGCATATCAATCCTTCTGGAGAGTCCACTGGGAGTCCTGCAGAAACTACCCCAGCATTAGAGTTGTTCCCACCTGAATCCCAAGAGTCATTAACGCTGGATCCAAGATAATGAACCAGTGTCTAGAACTTAAAGTCTGTATCTTCAGTCATAATGGGCAAGGTTTCTCAGCAGCAGCATTATTCACCTTTTAGGTTGGGTGGCTTTTTGTTGTGGGGGACTGTCCTGGGCGATCCTGCCTGGCCTCTACCCACTGGGTGCCAGGAGCACTGCCCTACAGCTATGACATCCAGAATGTTTCTGGATATTTCTGGATATTGAAATTTCCTGGGAGCCAGAATTTCCATGGACTAAGAGCCAGTGAGAGAGGGTGCAGATGAGAACTGGGCTGAGCTGGATGGGGTCATAGGCAACATCTGGCTAGACTTGAGCCTTGAGGACTCCTTTGTGGATAAAGAAAGATGCTGTAAAACAGTGAAACAGGAGTGAAAACAGCCTTGACTTCAGCTGGCCATTCTCAAGTTGTCACTGCTCTGTGAAAGGTGGTGGGCGAGGATGCTGAAATGGGTGGGACCCATTAAAGCATAATCTTCATGGAGCTAGAGTTTCTGCCAGGGCTGCAAGCAACAGCCAGAGCTTCAGGCCAGAAAATGACTCCAGAAAGGTTGTGTACATCTGTGCTTAAGTGCTGATGGCCCCAACCTCTTATTTGTACGCACCACCAATGGTTATGTCATCATAGAATAGGGAACAGGGTCAGGAACCAGAAAGAACAGGAGTGAGTACAAGCAGAGTGTCACAGAGACTCAGCTTGGTGGTTGCTGGTGTCTGACAGGGGTGTGGAGTGACTCTGAGCAGAAGCGGAATCGTCCTTTCCAACACACGTGCACACATGCAAACATGCACCCTTGCACATGCACACGCACACACATGCACATCACACGTAAACGTGTGCTCATCTCAAGCACACACATATATAAGTGTGCACTCATGTACACGCACACACACACACACGCACAAACATACACAAATATGCAGCCACACACGGACAGGCACACATACACACACACACACGTACACACACGTACGATGGTGAGATATTACAAGTCCTCACTGTGTGGAATGTGGGTTAACATTGCAGAAGAGGTGCAGAAGCCTGGGCACAGCGTGTGTCGCCAGACAGTCCCCAGTGCAGGGGCAACCCTGTCCATTTGTGTGGGGACGCGGCAGGGCAGGCTCCAGAAGCAACCTGGCTCTAGCGTAGTCACGTGTTAGAGACTCACATCCACACGCAGAGAACTGGACCGCGGCACTGAGATGAGCCTCGGCTTACATGGCACCACATTTGTGCAGAAAACCTCAATCAATAAAGATAAGCTAAGGGGCCAAGTGTCGGCTGCTCTAGTCCCCACAAAGGCCAATCTTGAATAACTCAGATGTAACCCTGTTTCCCTGCTCCAGCTGTTGGCCTCGGGGTGGGAGCCTGTCATCTCTCAGTAGAGTCTTCACAGAATAAAGCCTGGTGATTCTGCAAGTCAGAAATGCGTGGGGGCCACCTGGAGACCTCTCCTCTCCTCAGAGCTTTCCAGCTCATCACATCTCTGCCTTCTTCCTCCTCATTCTCCTGAAGATAAAAGGCAGATAATGAAACACCTTATATTTAGGATGCCTGTATCTTTAAGGTACTAGGAGTAATGACCCACAGTCTAAGGGTAGTACCCTCAATCTAGTGAAATACTAATTCAGGCTTTGTTTTCTGCATGGAGACTCATTTTTTAAAAAAAAATTTCATTGACATATAGCTCATTTACAATGTATTCACTTGTGCTATACAGAAAAGTGTATATGTACATTCAATTACACATCTATACATTCTTTTTTAATATTCTTTTCTGTTATAGTTTATCACAAGGTGATGAATATATTTCCCTGTGCTATACAATAGGACCCTGTTGCTTTTCCATCCTATATATATATATATATATATGTATATATGTTAGTTTGCATCTGTTAATCCCCAATTCCAGTCCTTCCCTCCCGCAACCCCCTTCCCTCTTGGCAACCACAAGTCTGTTCTCTCTCCCCGTGATTCTGTGTCTATTTCATACATAGGTGTGTGCATTGAGACTTGTTCTAATGTAATAGCAGTAAGTCTCATAATGTGTTATTTTCCTCTGAAAAGAGAAATGATCAGTAAAGCATCTATCATTCTGTCATTAGGGGCCTGAAATGGGCTCCAATCATTTATCGAGGTCCCGTGGAAGGGCGTTTTCTAGACTGGGGAATCAGATCTGTGCTTGCCTTGCATGAGCCGTCAAAGGATGGGCTGAATGCCTGGCTCTTCTCTGCCATCTACCTGGGCATCTCGGCAGGTCCTTTCATCTCCCTCTGCCACTGTCCTCAGCCCTACATCTAGAGGGGTGATTTCTCTAAACCTGTGTGCTAGCAGCCTGGCATGCTTCTAATCCTTTCTAGAAGAAACCCCACCTACTTTTAGCCCTCTTTTTAGTACCTACTGCTATCTGACGACAGGGGCATTTTGGACCATTTTCAATGACAGCAGTTTGCACTGTTTTAAAGCTCCCCTCCCTTCCCCTGTCCTGTTGCATCCTTGCCCTTCCATCCATCCCTCCCCTCCCAGGACTGCTGGCAGCCTCAGGAAGTCTTTGTTCTGTGTAGGGGCAGCCTGTCCGGGACGGCTGCCTCCTGAAACTCTTCCTGGAAGGCTCTGGGCTCCTCAAGACCCTGGCACCTGCCCCACCTGCCTAGACCCGTTTCCCACAGTCATCTCTGACCTTGAGCCTCAGCATCTCTCTCAGTGGAGTTCTGGAAGGAAGTTAACGATTGTGGTACATTTTGCAATCACGTGTTCCAATAGCAGTCAGTGGAACTATTTCCCTGACATGCGGGTCTAATGTTCTGTGTTGAATCCACAGTCTTGCTTGGTGAGCCGGCTCGTTTAAAGCCTCCTCAGCTCCATCCTCAGAAAGTCTCTTCCACACACTTCCTGGGTCATTATGTCCCAGTCCAATCCTATCAGGGACGTTGTTTCTTGTGTAGCCGCCCAGTCCCACTCAGGGATGTTAGAAGCCAGGCTCATTAGAGGTGGCTGCCAAGTGTATTAATGGACCTAAAGGGAAAGAATTAAGAACATTTCTTTCCCTCCACATAATAAAGGGTGATTCGCTTTCCCGAACCGTGTGTTGATCCTAAAGGTAATGGGCCTGGACTGTGAAAGGTGTCCCTTGGGTACCTCTCTGCTCTCCACCCAGGTAGTAGTTACACACAGGAAATTAAGGCAAAGCAGAAAAGCCCAGAAACATAAAAACCTGGAAAAGCTGAGAAATCCTTCAGTCATTCATTTTAACCTCCTCTATCATGGGGGCAGCAGAGGATGAGATGGTTAGATAACATCACCAACTCAGTGGACATGAGTTTCAACAAACTCCAGGTGATAGTGAAGAACAGGGGAGCCTGGTGTGCTGCAGTCCACGAGGTTGCAAAGAGTTGGACACAACTTAGTGACTGAACAACAACAAATTGTGCCTCATCCACTAGTCATTCACAAAAGGGTGCGATTGGGAGGCTGGTATACTCTGAAAATCCAAACAGCCAATTTGAGATTTCACTTGGTGTCATCTTCTCTCTCCATATGGTGAGAGAATCCAATTTTCATTATGAGTCACATAGTCCAAAAGTGCCATCCGGAAACACAGAGAGGACAAGCAGAAGAGCCTGGACTCTTCCCCTGGCCTCCGGGCCTCCCTCCTGAGAAGTGTAGCCTTTCCAGGGCTCTAGGACCAGACTTCCTGCCTCTCCACACTCACTCTGCCTATGGATGTGGCAGGCCGGCTCTGACCAAGACTTCCACCCCCACACTCCGAGATCCGGCGTGTCACCGGCTGTTCTTGGCGGTGATCACTACAGCAGTCGTCACAAGGGTCCGAACATGGGCCGCAGGGTCAGATATTCAGTGGGACCCCTGCCAGATCAGCCTGAAGACAGTAAAGGCCTTCTTGTGGTGTCACAGGGGAGACTCGGGCCAGTTCAGGGTGACAGGAGCCTGAACACCTTTGCTCCATGTGAACAAACAAACTTTGTTTCGCAGCCTGGATTCTTTCCTATATGGCCTCCATGCCCTCTTCAAAGGTGACTTCAGGATAACAGCCCGAGATGAGTGGGTGTTCGCAGACATCGACCTGCTGCACAAAGTTGTTGTCCCGGCTCTCAGGATGTCCCTGAAGCTGCATCAGGTAAGCATTCCTTTTTTTTTTTTTCTTTTTAAGTATAATCCTGAAACATTAGGGGAAAAATGACCTTTCAAAAACATGGTCCCCTTGCCCAGCCTAATTCTGACAAGTAGCCTTCTGGCTTAGTAACTAAGTGTGTGCATGTGTGTGTGTGTGTGTGTGTGTGTGTGTGTGTGTGTGTGTGTGTGCTCAGTTGAGTCCCCTCGACTCTGTGGCCCCTTGGACTGTAGCCCTCCAGGCTCCTCTGTCCATGGAATTTTCCAGGCAAGAATACTGGGGTGGTTGCCATTTCCTACTCCAGAGTATCTTCCCAACCCAGGGATCAAACCCGCATCTCTTGCCTCCTGCACTGGCAGGTTCTTTACCACTAGCACCATCTGGGAAGCCCAGCAACTAAGCACTGAGGCATTGCCCATTTTTTGATGGTATCCATGGTGATGTGCCCTCAAGAGTCCCTAGGAGGTGGTGATCTCCCACTAGCATGGAAGAGGGGACTTGGCTGGAGAAAATGACATCAGAAATGTCCACACTATGGTGAAAAGTCCTAGGCTTCTATGCCACCAGCTCTATGGGCCCCGAGGCCACTGTGATAGTGAGGTGCCCGCCATCCACCCAGTGGGGCTGAGTGATGTGGAGGTGGACTTGGCCTTGCACCAGGCATCGGCCTCATTGCTGTGTGCACAGCAAGCCAGGACCAGCTTTGTGGTCCTCCCGACCCACAGATGAATTATTTCCCCAGGACCAATTCACTTGCCCCGATGAGTACGAAGACCCAGCAGTCCTCTACGAGGCCATCCAGTCCTTTGAGAAGAAAGTGGTCATCTGCCATGAGGGTGACCCAGCCTGGAGGGGCGCTGTGCTGGCCAACAAGGAGGAGCTGCTGACCCTGAGGCACGTGGTAGATGAGGGCACGGACGAGTACAAGGTGCTCATGCTCCACAGAAGCTTCCTGAGCTTCAAGGTGATCAAGGTATGGGAGCCATCCTTCCCGGCTGCCACCAGCCTCCCGCCTGGGGGGACATGAGAAGAAATATATGGCTGGCCAACAAGTCATTTGGGTTTTCATTCAGGAAAAACCTGAATGAACTTTTCTTGTTTAAAATAATTTATTATATATATTTATTTAATTTTTGGCTGTGCTGGGTCTCTGTTGCTATGTGGGCTTTCTCTAGTTGCGGTGTGCAAGGGCTTCTCACTGGGCCGGCTTCTCTTGCTGTGGAGGACGGGCTCTAGGGCTCACAGGCTTCAGTAGTTGCGGTGCATGAGCTCAGGAGTTGCGGCTCCCGGGCTCTAGAGCATAGGATCAGTAGTTGCGGTGCATGAGCATAGTTGCTCCTCCATATGTGGGATCTTCTCAGACCAGGGATCAAACCTGAGTCTCCTACATTGGTGAATTCTTTACCACTAAGCCAACAAAGAAGTCCCCAGAATGAACTTTTTTCCCAACACGGTAGCATGGATTGGCACAGACGCCATGCCCCCTAGGCCAGCATCCTCTGTCCAGAGCCACATTTCCCGGGGGCAGGGGGAGTGGGCAGTGCTGGCCAGCATGCAGGGTGGGTGGCCCCGGACAGGCAGTGCATCTCTGCAGGGCCCTTTCCCACTCAAAGAGCTGGTGTGCAGGTGATGGCTTTGGCAAGAAGTCCTGCTAGGCTAGACACGCATGGGGTCAGAATCTAGCTTGTTCCTGGGATTTCTTTGGAAGGAATGATGCTAAAGCTGAAACTCCAGTACTTTGGCCACCTCATGCGAAGAGTTGACTCATTGGAAAAGACTCTGATGCTGGGAGGGATTGGGGGCAGGAGGAGAAGGGGGCGACAGAGGATGAGATGGCTGGATGCCATCACTGACTCAATGGACGTGGGTCTGAGTGAACTCCAGGAGTTCGTGATGGACAGGGAGGCCAGGCATGCTGCGATTCATGGGGTCGCAAAGAGTCGGACACGACTGAGCAACTGAACTGAACTGAACTGAAGATTCCAAACCTCCCTCTCATAACCTATTCCTGGACCCGATAACTTCCTTCCCAGAGATTCTCTTCTTACAGCTTCAAATCACCGGGCTGAAACAAAGCCTTCTTTCCTTTTAATTTGATCTCCATGGCCCCATGAAAATGCCATCATATCCACCTTGCTGCCATTCAGACATTACTAAGAAAGCTTTAGGCCAAAGCACAGTGGCCACAGGTCCTCAGACCCAACAGTCTGTAGCCCCGCTCTCTCTCCGCCCCACCATCCACTTTCCTCTGCATGTCTTCCCCGCGCTGCAGGTGAACAGAGAATGTGTCCGCGGCCTTTGGGCCGGGCAGCAGCAAGAACTCATCTTCCTCCGCAACCGCAACCCCGAGCGCGGCAGCATTCAGAACAACAAGCAGGTCCTCCGGAACCTGATCAATTCCTCCTGTGACCAGCCCCTGGGGTACCCCATGTATGTCTCCCCACTCACCACATCCTACCTGGGGACCCACAGGCAGCTGAAGAACGTCTGGAGCGGACCGCTCACCTTGGACAGCATCAGGGCGTGGCTTCGAACCAAGTGGTTAAGGTGGGTCTTCACGGCAAAGGCATTATTTACCCGGATGGAACGGGGCTGCGAGCTCCGAGGCTTCTGGTAGGGATCTCACTGTCTGCCCATCCTCCTGTGATGAAAACTGCCGTGCCCAAATGTCCTCCAACATCCTTTGTTTCAATAAGCCGTTTCAGATGATGACTCAATGGGAAACGTCCTCAGATGAGAGTCTACCTCCCTTTCCCTTCCATCCACGGGCTGAGACTTGGGTTTGAGTTCTTGGAATGTTGCTGAGGTTACGGGTCTTTGTTACACATCTGTTGCAAAGAATCAGGCTTGAACCAGCCTCCTTGCCCCATCCTGCCCCCAGCCCCATCTCTCATCGAATAAGTTTTCTCACCTGGTGGTAACAGTGTTCCTGGTTAGTTGGAACAAATTCTAAGTTGTTTTGCCTGAATCTAACAGGGCTGTGTGTTGGACCTCAAAGCTGGAGGGGGTCCCTGTGGATGGTGGAGCCCGCGCGGCTTTTTCATCTGGGCAGGGTGTATTCATTTATCAGTCATTGATGGGCTTTCATCCGGACTTGGTGTATTAACTTATCAGTCCCCAAGGGGCTTCTTCATCCGGGCAGGGTGCATTCATTTGAGGTTTGGGGAACAGAAACCCCTCCTTCCATTTGCATGCCATCTGCATCTGCATCGCTTCTCACCAGTACAGTGCGGTCTGCCGTCCTGCTTGGAACACAGATGTGACGGGGCATCTAGGGGAATTAGACATGTTTGGGTGAGAATCCTGGAAGCGTCTCTTCCTCTCAGAGTGCGGAAGGACTGCGACGCAGCGGGCCAGCCGGGCGCGGGCAACACGGAGGACGTGGATGCGGCGCGGGCCCCGCCCGCAGGCGGCAGCAGTGCCCCCAGTGGTGAGAGCCGGGAGAGCAGCGCGGAACAGCCCAGAAAGGATGGGAGCCGCCACTGGTCACCCCGGGAAGGGACACGGAGGCCAGGTGAGTGCAGTGGGGGCCTCGTGTTACTGCCAAGGCTCCTCACGTCTCACTGGCCAACACCGTGGGCTGTGTTGTCATTCTACCCTCTGAGAGACCGTTTACACAGGACAGATCAGTATTGGGCCAAAAGATGCCCCCAAATATACTGACTCATATAAGTTCTACTCAGAAAAAAACTCGATTCTATGCGTTAGATTCAGCTTTTATCCTTTATCCATCTGTCTGTCCCTTATCTCAGCCAGCTGTCTGTCCGTCTATCGGTTCAGCGGTCAGTCTCTTCCACCCATCTCTCACTCCTTCAGAGACCATTGGCTCATGTGTCTCTGTGTTAGGCTGGGTTATAGCTCTTCATGCATGAAGGCGCCTCCCTCCTCCTGTGAGTTGACCCACCCCCTCCAAGTCCTGTGATGAGGCAGCTAGCCTCCTGCCCTCCATTGCCTGGTCACTGCCGCTCTCCACTTCCTCCCCTTGCACCTGACATTTCAGAGCATAGGGAAAGAGGGAAGACGGGTGCCAGCTGATTGGCATGGAAGAAGTTTGGTTTGAGTCTAAAGCTTAAAATCGGTGTGTATGGCAAAACCAATACAGTATTGTAAAGCAAAATAAAGTAAAAATAAAATTTTTTTAAAAAATAAAAAATAAAGCTTAAAATCATGTTTACACTAAGGCCCAACTAATTAGGCTCAGTCAGATGGATGAGGCTCCAAAATCCCTCTGTACTTGGAGGAGAAGGCTCGGTTAGGAAAGGTGACCCTCAGGGCTTGCAGAGGATGTGCCCAGCTGGAGTGGGAGAGACAGATGCTTGGCCTGGCTCCCACCGGCACACTGTCCCTTGGCTTTGACCTTCAAAACCTCTCAGTGCTTTCACCTTTTGGCCTCAGTACTTTTACCATCAAGAAGCATACATTAAGTGCCTCTTTGTACGTATTCTCTTGTCAGCTCTGCATCAAGGGAGTAAGCGAGGAGCAGTTCCTGCCTCCTAGAAGTGCCCAGAGCAAGGCTGGGGATTGAACTGAAATAGTGAGGATGTGTGTAATGATGGGCAAGAAGATAGATAAGATTAAAAAAGACAGATGGATGACAGATAATGGATGGATAGATATCAGTAGAAGATAGATAGATTATAGGTATTTAGGGAGATTGAGATTATATAGATAATAGACAGGTGATAGATGGATAGAAAATTGATAGATAATAGATATATAGATAGCTAATTGATTGATGTGTGTGTCTGTTAGAGGCAGGAACTGCTCCTCGCTTACTCCCTTGATGCAGAGCTGACAGGAGAATACGTACAAAGAGGCACTTAATGAATGCTTCTTGATGGTAAAAGTACTGAGGCCAAAAGGTGAAAGCACTGAGAGGTTTTGAAGGTCAAAGCCAAGGGACAGTGTGCCAGTGGGAGCCAGGCCAAGCATCTGTCTCTCCCACTTCAATTGGGCACGTCCTCTGTGAGCCCTGAGGGTCACCTTTCCTAATCCAGCCTTCTCCTCCAAATGGACTCTAGCCTACCAGCCTCCTCTGTCCATGGGATTTTTCAGGAAAGAATACTGGAGTGGGTAGTCATTTCCTACTCCAGGGGATCCTCCCTACCCAGGGATCGAACCCTTATCTCCCCTGTCTGCAGACAGATTCCTTACCACTGTGCCACCTGGGAAACCCATATCTCCTGTAAAGTATGAATAGCGGAGTATTTTAAAAGAAATTTAATCTTATTAACTTCAAAGGTGGCACAGGAAGGCTTTTTTTTTTTTTTTTTTGGATTAGATTTTATTTATTTATTTATTTATTTTATTTTTTAAATTTTAAAATCTTTAATTCTTACATGCGTTCCCAAACATGAACCCCTCTCCCACCTCCCTCCCCATAACATCTCTCTGGGTCATCCCCATGCACCAGCCCCAAGCATGCTGCACCCTGCGTCAGACATAGACTGGCGATTCAATTCTTACATGATAGTATACATGTTAGAATGTCATTCTCCCAAATCATCCCACCCTCTCCCTCTGAGTCTAAAAGTCCGTTATACACATCTGTGTCTCTTTCCCTGTCTTGCATACAGGGTCGTCATTGCCATCTTCCTAAATTCCATGTATATGTGTTAGTATACTGTATTGGTGTTTTTCTTTCTGGCTTACTTCACTCTGTATAATCGGCTCCAGTTTCATCCATCTCATCAGAACTGATTCAAATGAATTCTTTTTTACGGCTGAGTAATACTCCATTGTGTATATGTACCACAGCTTTCTTATCCATTCATCTGCTGATGGACATCTAGGTTGTTTCCATGTCCTGGCTATTATATACAGTGCTGCGATGAACATTGGGGTACATGTGTCTCTTTCAATTCTGGTTTCCTCGGTGTGTATGCCCAGAAGTGGGATTGCTGGGTCATAAGGTAGTTCTATTTGCAATTTTTTAAGGAATCTCCACACTGTTCTCCATAGTGGCTGTACTAGTTTGCATTCCCACCAACAGTGTAGGAGGGTTCCCTTTTCTCCACACCCTCTCCAGCATTTATTGCTTGCAGATTTTTGGACCGCAGCCATTCTGACTGGTGTGAAGTGGTACCTCATTGTGGTTTTGATTTGCATTTCTCTAATAATGAGTGATGTTGAGCATCTTTTCATGTGTTTGTTAGCCATCCGTAAGTCTTCTTTGGAGAAATGTCTATTTAGTTCTTTGGCCCATTTTTTGATTGGGTCGTTTATTTTTCTGGAATTGAGCTGCAGAAGTTGCTTGTATATTTTTGAGATGAGTTGCTTTGTCAGTTGCTTCATTTGCTATTATTTTCTCCCATTCAGAAGGCTGTCTTTTCACCTTGCTTATATTTTCCTTTGTTGTGCAGAAGCTTTTAATTTTAATTAGATCCCATTTGTTTATTTTTGCTTTTATTTCCAGAATTCTGGGAGGTGGATCATAGAGGATCCTGCTGTGATTTATGTCTGAGAGTGTTTTGCCTATGTTCTCCTCTAGGAGTTTTATAGTTTCTGATCTTACATTTAGATCTTTAATCCATTTTGAGTTTATCTTTGTGTGCGGTGTTAGAAAGTGATCTAGTTTCATTCTTTTACAAGTTGTTGACCAGTTTTCCGAGCACCACTTGTTAAAGAGATTGTCTTTACTCCATTGTATATTCTTGTCTCCTTTGTCAAAGATAAGGTGTCCATATGTGTGTGGATTTATCTCTAATTTATTTATTTAGAATTTATTTAATTCTAGCAATCAGAATCCAACAACACATTAAAAAGATCATACACCATGACCAAGTGGGCTTTATCCCAGGGATGCAAGGATTCTTCAATATCCGCAAATCAATCAATGTAATTCACCACATTAACAAACTGAAAAATAAAAACCATATGATTATCTCAATAGATGCAGAGAAGGCCTTTGCCAAAATTCAACATCCATTTATGATAAAAACTCTCCAGAAAGCAGGAATAGAAGGAACATACCTCAACATAATAAAAGCTATCTATGACAAACCCACAGCAAACATTATCCTCAATGGTGAAAAATTGAAAGCATTTCCCCTAAAGTCAGGAACAAGACAAGGGTGTCCACTTTCACCGCTACTATTCAACAGAGTTCTGGAAGTTTTGGCCACAGCAATCAGAGCAGAAAAAGAAATAAAAGGAATCCAAATTGGAAAAGAAGAAGTAAAACTCTCACTGTTTGCAGATGACTGATCCTCTACATGGAAAACCCTAAAGACTCCACCAGAAAATTACTAGAGCTAATCAATGAATATAGTAAAGTTGCAGGATATAAAATCAACACACAGAAATCCCTTGCATTCCTATACACGAATAATGAGAAAGTAGAAAAAGAAATTAAGGAAACAATTCCATTCACCATTGCAACAAAAAGAATAAAATACTTAGGAATATATCTACCTAAAGAAACTAAAGACCTATATATAGAAAACTATAAAACACTGATGAAAGAAATCAAAGAGGACACTAATAGATGGAGAAATATACCATGTTCATGGATTAGAAGAATCAATATAGTGAAAATGAGTATACTACCCAAAGCAATTTACAAATTCAATGCAATCCCTATCAAGCTACCAGCCACATTTTTCACAGAACTAGAACAAATAATTTCAAGATTTGTATGGAAATACAAAAAACCTCGAATAGCCAAAGCAATCTTGAGAAAGAAGAATGGAACTGGAGGAATCAACTTGCCTGACTTCAGGCTCTACTACAAAGCCACAGTCATCAAAACAGTATGGTACTGGCACAAAGACAGACATATAGATCAGTGGAACAAAATAGAAAGCCCAGAGGAAGGCTTTTGAAAGGATCCTCTCTGCTCAGGGATTGAACCCTGGGTCTCCCACATTGCAGGCAGATCCTTTACCATCTGAGCCACTAGGGAAGTCCCAATTGGTTGATAGAGAGATAATAGATAATAGAAAGACAAATAGACAGATGATATAAAGATACATAGGCAGGTTGAGCTATTTCAAATCCTAAAAGATGATGCTGTGAAATTGCCGCCCTCAATATACCAGCAAATTTGGAAAACGCAGCAGTGCCCACAGGACTAGAAAAGGTCAGTTTTCATTCCAATCCCAAAGAAAGGCAATGCCAAAGAATGCTCAAACTACTACACAATTGCACTCATCTCACACGCTAGTTAAGTAATGCTCAAAATTCTCCAAGCCAGGCTTCAACAGTATGTGAACCGTGATCTTCCAGATGGTCAAGCTGGATTTTGAAAAGGCAGAGGAACGAGAGATCAAATTGCCAACATCCATTGGATCATCGAAAAAGCAAGAGAGTTCCTGGAAAACATCTACTTCTGCTTTATTGACTATACCAAAGCCTTTGACTGTGTGGATCACAACAAACTGTGGGAAATTCTTAAAGAAATGGGAATACCAGACCACCTGACCTGCCTCCTGAGAAATCTGTATGCAGGTTAAGAAGCAACAGTTGGCACTGAACATGGAACAACAGATTGGTTCCAAATCAGTAAAGGAGTACATCAAGTCTGTATATTGTCACCCTGCTTATTTAACTTACATGCAGAGTACATCATGAGAAACTCTGGGCTGGATGAAGCACAAGCTGGAATCAAAATTGCTGGGAGAAATCTCAATAACCTCAGATATGCAGATGACACCACCCTTATGGCAGAAAGCGAAGAAGAACTAAAGAGCCTCTTGATGAAAGTGAAAGAGGGAGTGAAAAAGTTGGCTTAAAACTCAACATTCAGAAAAGTAAGATCACAGCATCTGGTCCCATCACTTCATGGCAAATAGATGGGGAAACAATGGAAACAATAGAGATTTTATTTTCTTGGGCTCTAAAATCACTGCAGATGGTGACTGCAGCCATGAAATTAAAAGACTTGCTCCTTGAAAGAAAAGTTATGACCAACCTGCACAGCATGTTAAAAAGCAGAGATATCACTTTGCCAACAAAGGTCTGTGTAGTGAAAGCTATGGTTTTTCCAGTAGTCATGTATGGATGTGAGAGTTGGACCATAAAAGGGGCTGAGTGGCAAAGAATTGATGCTTTCGAACTGTGGTGCTGGAGAAGACTCTTGAGAGTCCCTTGGACAGCAAGGGTATCCAACCAGTCCATCCTAAAGGAAATCAGTCCTGAATATTCATTGGAAGGGCTGATGTTGAAGGTGAAGCTCTAATACTTTGGCCACCTGATGTGAAGAGCCGACTCATTGGAAAAGACTCTGCTGCTGGGAAAGATTGAGGGCAGGAGGAGAAGGGGATGACAGAGGATGAGATGGCTGAATGGCATCATCAATTCAATGGACATGAATTTGAGCAAACTCTGGGAGAGAGTGAAGAACAGGGAAGCCTGGCATGCTGCAGTCCATGGGGTCTCAAACAGCTGGACACGACTGAGAGACTGAATAAGAATAAGATGGATAGACAGGTAGATGTTTGACAGATACATATATACATGCATAGATACACAGAGATAAATGGATAAATGATAACTCCTTAGTTGAAGATAGATGAGAGATGGAAGGGAGGCAGGAAGACAGGGAAGGAGAGAGAGGTAAATAGGTAGCTGAACAAAGTGACATCAGTTGCTTAGGGTGAAGAAGACCCCCTTCCTTGCCCCGTGGCATCTGCCCTGGACCCTGAGCAGAGCAGCTGCTGAGCCAGAGGCCTTCAGTGTGCAGCTGACTCTCAGGCCAGGAGTTTCTCATTGCTTAGTTAGTTAACAGTTGTTATCGCATGAGATTTTTAAGTTTCAAAAATCACAGAAGTGATTTTCCAGGTGGGAAAATGCAAGGTAGGTTCCAAATGGAGCAGTAACTGAGCATTTGACCTTTCTGTTAGGTGACTTGTCTGAACCAGAGAGGGGCTAGAGTCTGAGAGTGGGGGTTGTGGGGAAGGGGGTCTGTCTCGGGGGTTGCAGGGTCACAGCTTTTAAAGAGCCTGAGATGGGCATGCTGGACCGCCTCTGACTCACGGAGATGCCTCTTCCTTTCCATACCAGTGAAGCCATGACGGCACCACGTGGCCTGGAAAAGCCAGCATTCCTCCCATCCTCAGAATCCAGGCCCTGTAGGTCATGAATGTCCCCTATCTACCACCAGAGCCTGAGGCTGGGACCCGTCACAGGCTTCTGTGGCAGATGTCAAAGCTGAATCTTCCAGAGCCCACACCAGCTGTTCAGTTTCCATTATTGCTTCTTAAAATTGCTCTTGGCTTTGCCTGCTTTACAAGGTAACAAGGCATGCTGGGCGACGGCACCTGTGGGCCTCAGAACCATGAGCCCCCAGCTGCAGTCAGAGTCAGCCTCGGGCTCTGCACTCAGCTTTTGTCCTTCTCTGGAGACTCCCAGTCTCTAGAGAATCTGAGTCTTTGAAGCAAACCCCCTCTGAGCCACTCCTCCTCGCATGCCCTCCCATCCCACCACCACCCTGTTGTACCAAGTGCATCCTTGCTGTGGTGGTAAAATGTAATAAGTAACAGTCCTCCAATATATACTGTGTGCCTACCCCAGGCAAGTTCACTTTGTCCTCCCCCAGGATTCTGACAGGCTTCCCTAGTAGCTCAGATGGTAAAGACTCTGCCTACAATATGGGAGACCCAGGTTCGATCCCTGGGTCAGGAAGATTCCGTGGAGAAAGGAATGGCAACCCACTCCAGCATGCTTGCCTGGAGAATTCTAGGGACCAGAGGAGCCTGGCAGGCTACAGTCCGTGGGGTCACAAAGAGTTGGACACGACTGAGCAACTAACACACACACTCCCCTTCATCTTGCAGCTGAAGAAACCAGGGCAGAGAAATTCAGTCACTGAACAGAGAAGTTCAGTCATGGGGCAGAGAAATCACAGCTAGGAAGCAGCTGATCTGGGATTTGTACTCAGGCAAGATGGCCGAGTGCCTGCAGTGTGGACCCCAGGCACGGTCCCATTACTCTGGTCCTGGGACATTACCTCTGCTCATCAAATGCAGCCTTTGTCCCCGAACATGATGGAGCCACTTGCCCAGGCTTTCAGTGCTCATCTCTGCTGATCCCGTGGTCCCGGCCCTCCAAAACTTTGTTCCCTGGCTTCTCTTACAGCTGGTCTTCCTTGGGTTCACAGCCAGGCAAAGCTGACACCCAGCCCTTCCTGACTCAGCTGCCCAGTTTCCTGTAGGTCCCACTGTGGTCTGGGCAGGTGAAAGGTTGCGGTTGCGAGCCGTGTGCAATGCCAGGATCTGTGGCCTCTGGAGGAGAGGAATTCGATCCGGGGCCAGAGACGAGGCTTGACCACTTGGAGCTTTTCTGTAGCAAAGTTTTATTAAAGTATAATAGTAACAGGGAAAGCTTCTAACATAGACATCAGAAGGGGACAGAAAGAGTGCCTGCTTGCTAGTTTTTATTTAGCAAGGTGTTTTATGTCTGTTAGCAAGCTGCTAATGAGATAAGAGAGACACCTCGAGGCTGAGGGAATTTCACCAAACGGCAACCCACTCCAGTATTCTTGCCTGGAAAATCCCATGGACAGACGAGCCTGGTGGGCTACAGTCCGTGGAGCTGCAAAGGGTCGGACACAACTGAGCAAATTCACTTTCACTTTCCTCTTCCACAACATGCAGTTTTTAGATAGAATGGCACAAGGTGTGTCATCCCCAACCGTAAAACAATTGACATGAATACTGGTTTGTTGAGCCCTTATCAGCCCAAGTTTTGAGAAAAGAAAAAAAAAGAAAGTTGTCTTAGGCAGAACTGATTTTGTCAACAGAAAAGGGAAAAAACTACGTCCACCACTTGCAGTTTATTTCCCTCTGCTGCTTGGAGACCCCTGGCCTCCCTGCTGAGGCTGTTAACACTCTCACAGGGACTGGGGACACGGAGCAGACACATGTCCCTCCCTGTGCTCCAGGAAAGCTGACAGTATGTGGAAAGAAGGCCTTGCACCCCTAGGAAGTTATCCTGAGACTGGTGCCCCCTGCAGAGGGTCAGAGAGCTGGGAGGGAGCCCACCACGCCCTCCCCACTCCCAAGGAAGGAAGAGCCACTCTCTTGCTCTCTCTGGCCATTCAGGCAGCCTTGACAACTGCACAGATCACGAGTCTCTTTTCCCCATACCTGCCAGGTGACGCCATTCTAACTTAGGACATCTTTCTGTTGAACGATAGCTTCCGTATCTCACAGAACTGACCTGTGTTCCTTTGCTATAGGGCAACTGTAACAAAGTACCAGAAACTCAGTGGCTTCAACAAAAGACTGCTTCCCAGCTCTGGAGGCTGGAAGTCCAAACGCAAGGTGTTGGCGAGGTGGATTTCCTCTGAGGCTGTGAGGGAGAAGGGGTCCCCGGCCTCTCCCCTGGTTTCTGGTGGTTTGCTGGCAACCTTGGGCATTCCTTACTTTGTAGAAGCTTCATCCTGATCTCTGCCTTCATCTTCACATGGTGCTCTCCCATGTGTGTTTCTGTGTCCAGATTCCCCCTTTATTAAGGACATTATTCACCTTGGATTAGGCCCCCCTACTCCAGTATGATCCCATCTTAAGTAATGATACCTCCCACAGCCCTGTTTCCAAACAAGGTCACCCCCTAAGGTTCTAGGATTAGGACTCGGCATATGACCGGGGGTCCCAGCTGAGCCTCACCTGACTTGCAGGGCTCCCCGTGAGTGCTGTCTCCGGAATCTCTGTCCCCCGCTCCTGCTGGCTCACACCCCCAGCCTTAGAAGCCCCCTCTGCCCCTCACTCATCCCAGGGGCTGCTCGCCTCAGAGCTCCTGCTGCTCCTGCTTCTTCAGACTGGACATGCTGCCCCCAGGCTGGACTCAGTCCCCCGCTCAGCCTCTGGCCAAATGCTGCCTTCTCGGGGAGGCCCCTGGCCAGCCAGCCAGCCATACCACTCTGCCTCCCCGGCCGCCTCCCCCCCCCCCCCGCCTGCCCCGCCACTGGGTCCCCTGTGTGTGGCCAGGCCACACAGGAAGGGTTGGGGGGGTGGGGAGGCTTGGTGGTGGCCCACACTTCCCCGGGTGGGGTACGTGAGCACACACGGAGACTGTGACCCACTGTCCCCACACTACCATGCCTGACGAGGGGCCTGTGCCTGTGTGGACTCTGCACATCCACCTCCATCCACACCTCCCAGCTGCTCCTTGCCCAGCCTCTCACCTGCAGGAAGGCCCAAGGCTCACCCTAGGGGGGGACCCTGGGGCAGGTCTGGGCAGGCTCTGGGTTCAGTCTGGGCCTTCCAGAGAGCCTGGGGCCCACCACGTGGTGGCAGGAGTGTGTGGGAGCCGGTCAGCATGCCCCTTGTCCCTGCCACTTCCTGGTCCTGTGGGGAGAGATGTAATGGGGAAAGGGGGTGCCAAGAGGGACCCTCTAAAGTGCCAGGGGGCACCCAGGGCTAAGGTGATGCTCTGCACAAGTCCAGTGATAGAGTGGATGGTCCCCTCTCGACTCAGCCTTTCCCTCCAAGTCTTCTCTGGAGGCTGGGTGGGGTCTCAGGGCCTCGGGTCATGGGATTTCCAAGTGGAACTCAGTGGTTGCCAGCTTCAGTCCCTCTCAGCCAAGAAAATAGCCGAGGGCTGCTGATCCTACCTCCCGGCTTGACCTTGTGCCCCAAGCCCCCTGCCAGAACCCCTCACCTATCTTTAGAAGATTCTCCAGATCCAAGGCTGGTCCCTCTCCTAGTGATGCCTTGAGGAGACAGCGCTGGCCACACCAAGTAGGCATAGTCTTGGGGAGAAGGAGTGCCTCCAAGGCAGCTGCCTGTCTTCCCTCCCCCAGAGAAGGACCATGCCATGGTCCCCCGCAGGTTCTCCCTGCCCTGGAACATCCCAGCATCTCCCGATGCAGCCCAGCTGGTCCCCTGAAGGATGCAGGAGTGGCCACCTTTCAGGCCATCTGGCTTAGAGTCCCTGAGGGTGCCCAGTGGAGCGAGAGAAGCTGGCGGGGCATGAATCCAAGAGAGGGAACAGCACAGGTGGCCCCTCCCGCTCTCCGGCTCTGCTCAGCAACCCCACGACCCCCCTGCTTCAGCAGCTGCCTGAGGCAAGCCTTCCCCAAAACTCACCAGGGGACATCGCAGCTGGTAGCATAAGCCAAACCCCTGTTCTGTGGGGCTGGGCAGGGCTGGAGTCCAAACTTGCCCTCAAAAGGACAACATCTGAGACGGTTTGCTGGAAACCAGCCCCTGAGGCTCACAGGCTCGCCCCAAGACAGGAGGTGAATCTGAGGGCACCTGGGGCAGGGCAGGCCCCCAGGAGACATCTGGAAAGGCCCAGAGTTGGTATCAAAAGAGACCACCTGCCTCCCTGACACACAGCACACAGATTCATCTTCCTGCCCCTGCAAAATGAATTGTCCCCTTGTTTTTACTGCCACTGTGGTTAAAGCCACATGGGGACATCGGCACCTTTGGCTGTGGTTCATAGCATGCTCTCCCTGGTGAAGTTCAAGGCCAGGACACCATCCCTTCTCTCCATGACTTTGGCATGCTCTCCTATAAGTAAGCACCAAGTTGGGGTCTGGGAATCAGAGAACAAAGCCCAAGATGGGAAGCTTCCTGTGGGCTCCCCGGCTGCATCCCTCAGCCCCTGATAAATCTGTGCTGTGCCTGAGAGGAGAGCTGCCTCCTGGCTCAGGCTTCCGAAGCCCAGCAACACCCACCTCCCCCACCCACACCAGTCTTTTCCTCCTCAGCTGGTGCAGAGAGTGGTGGTGGTGGGGCTTCCCTGTTCTCTTGGCACAAAGTTTTCAGTTACTGAGGCCCTGAGTGCAGTAGCCCCTGAGACCTCAAGGACACAGGCCCCCACAGGGAGCCCCAGGTAATGACGGGCAGCCCTGCCTGGCTGGCCAGCCTGGCCTCAGGTTCCTGTACCTGCCACCAAGGACTCTTCCCAAATGATGCAGCCAGCGGTGTCATGCCCGAAGGTCCCTGGAAGAGAGAGGGCAGCTTGGGAAGGCCCCACACCCCGCCATTCCCAGTAGGATAGTGTCCTGTGCTGGGCAGATGCTGGGTTTCCTTTCAGCTTCCAGCTTCTCTGGCCTCCTTCTAACCCTCCCTTCAGCTGAATTAATCCAGTGCATCCGCAGATTCCAGAAAGGAAGCCAGAGCCTGCTCAACCAGCTCAGGAAACTTAGAGGCTGGTCTCCAGTCTTGGGAGGGTGTTCCTGATCCCGGATCTTTGGCTTGACCTGGAATAAAGGGAGACACCTTCCCAGCTCCCTCTCTATAGCTCGCTCCCCCCACCCTCCGCCCCTAAGTCTGCAGGGGCACATGGGAGGGGGCTGGAGGGGGTACAGCCTCTAGGTCAAGGCATTTTGAAGCTTCCCACATGCCAAAGGGAACCACACAGCCAAAGGTGGTGATGTCCCCATGTGGCTTTAACCACAGTGGTAGTAAAAACAAGGAGGGAATTTCATTTTCCAGGGGCAGGGGGAGGTGTCTGTGTGCTGGGAGTTGGGGAGGCAGGTTGTATCTTTCTTATACAGCATGGTTCTAATAGCCAAGAAGCCCTGCTGTTGTTTAGTTGCTAAGTCGTGTCACAATCCCATGGACTGTATCCCGCCAGGTTCCTCTGTCCATGGAACTCCCCAGGCACGAATACTAGAGTGGGTTGACATTTCCTCCACCAGGGGATCTTCCCAACCCAGGGATCGAACCCGTGTCTCCTGCATTGTCAGGCGAGTTCTTTACCATTGAGCCACCTGGGAAGCCCTAAGAAGCCCTGTACTCACCCAGACGAGGGATAGGTCTGTTCCTAGTCAGGGGTTGAAGAAGCTCTGGGTTTCAGTGTGAGGTGAGTGTTGTAGCTTGAGTTCTTATTTGCCAGTCAGTGTGACAAGCAACAAGCCTGCAGAAAGGATGCTGTCAGAGGCAGGGCAAAGGGTGGAGGCCACCACATGCCACGCAGGCAAGCAGGGTTGCCCAGTGTATCCTGTGGGGTCCTGTGGAAGGGAGTCCCTGGGGGCCGTGGGGGAGGATCTGAGTGCCCAAGCAGAGCATGACACAGAAGCCTGGCTAAGCAGCAGTGATTGAGATATTCTCAAGGGTGGATGGGAACCAAGTTCTAAGAACAGGGATCTTGTTTTACTCACAGTGCCCAAGGCTCTGTGCCTGTAACTGGGGTCCCAAGTGTTCCTCCCCCATGTCCTGCCTCACTTCCCAGCTGAGTGTCCCCTTCCTGGTCCTTGCTGGATTCTCAGAGGACTGGGGTCCCAGGTGGCCATACCTCATGCCTGGTTGGAGTGCCCTCATGCCCGGTGGCCAGGAGCTCACTGTGCAGCCCCAGTGGTGGCTGACAACATGCAGGCTTCTCACGGGAAGGGGACTCAGCCCACTGGTGGAGGCTGGTGGCCTGGTGGCTCAGAGAAGTTAGGAATTCATAACTAATCACCAATTCAATGGACATGAACTTGGGCAAACTCCAAGAGATGGTGAGGAACAGGGAGGTGGCCTGGCACGCTGCAGTCCATGGAATTGCAAACAGTCGGACATGACTTGGCAACTGATCAACAATAACAAGTAATCTGACTCCCCAATTGGACAGAAAGACTATCTCTTCTATCCTATTCTAAAGATTTGCACCACCACTTTTCATCAGCCTCTTGATGAAAGTGAAAGAGGAGAGAGAAAAAGCTGGCTTAAAACTCAACATTCAGAAAATTAAGATCATGGCATCCAGTCCCATCACTTTATGCAAATAGATGGGGAAACAATGGAAATCATGGCAGATTTTATTTTCTTGGGCACCAAAAATCACTGCAGATGGTGATTGCAGCCATGAAATTAAAAGACACTTGCTCCTTGGAAGAAAAGCTATGAAAAAACCTAGACAGTATATTCAAAAGCAGAGAGACATTACTGACAAAGCTCCATCTAGTCAAAGCTATGGTTTTTTCAGTAGTCAAGCATGGATTGAGAGTTGGACCATAGAGATAGCTGAGCACCGAAGAACTGATGTTTTTGAACTGTGGTGTTGAAGAGGATTCTCGAGAGTCTCTTGGACTGCAAGGAGATCAAATCAGTCAATCCTAAAGGAATTCAACCCTGAATATTCATTGGAAGGACTGATGCTGAAGCTCCGATACTTTGGCCACCTGATGTAAAGAACTGACTCATTGGAAAAGACCCTGATGCTGGGAAAGATTGAAGGTGGGAGGAGAAGGGGATAACAGAGGATGAGATGGTTTGATGGCATCACTGACTCGATGGACATGATTTTGAGCAAGTTCCAGGAGCTGGTGATGGACAGGGAAGCCTGGTGTGCTGCAGTCCATGGGGTTGCAAAGTCAGACACGACTGAGTGACTGAACTGAACCACCATTTTTGAGATAACAATCAAAGACAGAGGAATAATGCTGGAATAATGAACCAAGGAGGGTAATTTATATAGAATTTCAACTCGGGCTCTTAGGAGGTTTGCCCTAGAATCGCTCATAATTTGATAATGAAGTAATTGGCAAAATAAGTTAAACTACAAAATAATAAGTAGCATGATTGCATTCAGTTTGGTTTCTTACTTGTTCCATTTGCAAAATTAATTTTAAAAAATCGAGAGCAACCAAAAATACCCTCAAGAAAACCTGAAGCAATGTGGGGAGAGGATTACCCCGTCTTACATAGAACACAGACCAGTCCCCTCCGACACACAGACGGGCCTTTGTCCCTTTGTTACTGAAATGAGCTAAGTCCCCCACCAAGTATGGGTGGTCTCTCCAGCATCAAAATCACCATCTTGCGGGTGACTGTGGAGTATTTTGGGGCAGCAATCAGCGTTACAGGATAAATCAGAAACAGATGTTTGGCCTTGCCAAACTGAATAAACTAACAAATCACCATCTCTCTTCTTAATTCTGATTCGTCAGGATCCCTTTCTCTCTCTTTCCTCCTCTGCAAGAGTAAGTACTCAGCAGGGATGATCAGATGGGCCCAGCTGCCTGCACTCACCCGGGATCCTGACTCCAGTCCCACACAGTGAGCAGCTCCACAGGGGGAGCACCCCAATTTCTTGGACGGGCAGGAGGGAGCCAGGTGGGAACCCCAGTGCTCTCTGAAACTGGTCACCCACCACCACAGTGGGAAAATGGCACTAAGGTCAAAGTCAGGAGGCCCCTCTCAGCCAGTTCAGGGCAGTGGGAGGAGCAGGGCTTGGGGAGACCCAGGAATGTCCACAGTAACGCCTCTTCCCATGCTGAGTGCAGAAAGTCAGACAGAGAAAGACAAATAGCCTATGACACTGCTTAAAAAAAAAAGGGTACAGATGAACTTATCTCCAAAACAGAAATAGAGTCACAGATGTAAAAAACAAGCATGGCTACCAGGGGGTAAAGCAGGAGCAAGGATAAATTGGGAGACTGAAATTGACATACATGCACTGCTATATATATAATAGATAACTACCAAGGACTATATTGTATAGCATAGGGAACTCTACTCAGTATTCTGTAATAACCTATATGTGAAAAGAGTCTTAAAAAGAATGCATATATGTATGTGTGTAACTGAACCACTTTCCTGTACACCTGAAGCTAACACAAAGTTGTAACAACTAGGTGTGTGCTCAGTTGCTTAGTCGGCTGACTCTGAGATCCCATGGACCGTAGCCCACCAGGTTCCTCTGTCGTGGGATTTTACCAGCAAGAATACTGGAGTGGGTTGCCATTTCCTCCTCCAGGGGATCTTTCTGACCCCAGGATTGAACCCATGTCTCCCGCATTTCCTGCACTGGCAGGTGGATTCTTTACCACTTTGCCATCTGGGAAGCCCATGTAAATCAACTCTAATAAATTTTTTCAAAAAATTAAAATGTGTCACTCATGTGGTCCCATAGACAAATATAAATATTTCAGCATCGCCAGATTCCCTGTTAGTAATTTGGGAACTTGGGATGAGGTGGCAATCCTTGCATGCACCCACCCAGAGCCCTCTCTATTTGTACTAATTGAATGTAACTGAGCCACTTCAGGAGACTTGTGAGTAGGGCAACTGGTAACACTGTGACATCACTGGCCGTCCCCTTCAAGATAGTATTTATTTTTATTGTTCATTTAAAATTTTTAAAAATTTAAGTATAGTTGATTAATAGTGTTGTGTTAATTTCTGCTCTACATACAGCAAAGTGATTCAGTTATACATTGTACAGTCTTTTTTTTTTTTCTACTTTTTTTCCATTATGGTTTATCATAGGACACTGAATATAGTTCTCTGTGTTATACAGTAATACCTTGTTGTTAAAATAATATTTTAAAATTAGACCCTCTGGGCTTCCCTTGTAAGCTCAGTTGGTAAAGAATCAGCCTGCAATGAAGGAGAGCTGGGTTCCATTCCTGGATCAGGAAGATTCCCTGGAGAAGGAAAGGGCAACCCACTCCAGTATTCTTGCCTGGAGAATCCCATGGACAGAGGAGCCTGGAGGGCATAGTCCATGGGGTCAGAAGAGTCAGATATAACGACTAAACCACCTGGTGATTAAGTTAAGGAATTCAGCACTCCAGCAGGCGGAAGCCTTCCTCCACCTGCCTGGTCTCTGCAACTGCAGAGGTGGGTCCAGAACTTTAAAGCCTCCCCCCTCACTGCCCCCAGAGATGTGCCCGGAACAAATCCTTGGGCAGTCCAGCCCTTGTGTCAAAATGGCCTTGTTTCAATGATTCTCAGTGAGAACTAGGCCAGGAGCGACCCCAAGGGTAAGGATGGCTAGCCAAAAGGAGCTGGGAGCCCCTCCAGTCCACTGGGCGCCCCAGCAGACGATGCATGCCCCTGTGAGCCTGAGGAGGGCTTCCTCTCAAAGACCTTGATCTTAAGGGAAAGCTTTTTCAGAAAATAAAGGCCAACCCTTTTTTTTTAGCCCCGTTTTGAAGGCAACTACAAATAATCTAAACCTGCGTATTTTCCCTCATGCTTCCAGGGACAGGAGACTTCGGTGTGAAAGCCAGGACAAGCCTGGGCAAATTGGACGGGTCCATGCCCCTGGCTGCTGCTCCCCACAGCAGCGCCCACACCCCACCCTTCAGTTCTCCGGCCTTAGTGGAGGCCTGATCTGGGCTCCCAGCCCTCTGTCCTGGCCCAGAAGGCGGGGGACAACCTGGCTCTCTGGGGTTCCACAGAGCAGGCCTCCCACCTCACCTCGAAGACAGTGACGTTACCGACCGCCTGCCGTGGCAACCTGGTCTGCTCTTCTTTCTTTTCTTTTTCTTAATTTCCCACTTTAGAAAGCTCTGGTTGACTAGATGAGTGACATTTTGAATGCCCCTGCTTCCCCCTTCTCTCTCTTTAATTCCCTGTCTTATGGGCTTTTTAATTTATAGTTGATTTACAATGTCATGTTAATTTCCGGTGTACAGCCAAGTGATTCAGCTGTACATACATACTCTGTGTGTGTGTGCTGAGTCATGTCTGACTCTCTTGGATCCTATGGACTGTATGTAGCCAACCAAGTTTCTCTGTCCATGGAATTTTCCAGGCAAGGATACTAGAGCAGGTTTCCATTTCCTCCTCCAGGGAATCTTTCTGACCCAGGGATCGAACCCACGTCTCTTACATTGGCAGGCGGATTCTTTACCACCGTGCCCCCTGGGAAGCCCACGCATATTCACAGATTGGGCTCAGCTGGTGGCTCAGATGGTAAAGCGTCTGCCTGCAATGCGGGAGACCGGGTTCAATCCCTGGGTCGGGAAGATCCCCTGAAGAAGGAAATGGCAACCCATTCCTGTACTCTTGCCTGGAAAATTCCATGAATAGAGGAACCTGGTAGGCTATAGTCCATGGGGTCCCAAAGACTCAGACATGACTGAGCAGCTTCACTTTCACTTATATATATATATGCGTTTTCGGATTCTTTTCCCATATAGGTTATTACAGAGTACTGAGAAGAGTTCCCGGTGCTGTACCGTAGGGCCTTGCTGTTTATCTGTTTTGCTCTGCTTTCTTTTAAAGGCAGGAGTAAAGGCAGGAGTCAGTCCGTCCAGGCCCACAGGGCCTTAAGCCAAACGCCGCCGGTCCTGCGCGCGTCCGGCCCGGTCGCGGGCAGCCGCCCGACCTCCCTGCAGACGTCCACGTCGGCCCACGAGCTGGCCCCGCGGCGCTCGGGCAGCCGGCTGTCCCTGTGCCCCTCGGCCGCGTCGCTGCACTCGCAGCCCCCAGCCGCGCCTGCCGCCGGCCCGCTGAGCGTCCGTGAGCGGGCCGAGGCCCTCCTCAGGTCCAGCCTGGGCTCGTCCACCAGCTCCACCCTCAGCTTCCTGTTTGGCAAGAGGAGCTTCTCCAGCGCCCTGGTCATTTCCGGGCTGTCTGCTGCCGAGGGGGGCAACACCAGTGACACCCAGTCTTCCAGCAGCGTCAACATTGCCTTGGGCCCCTCGGCCAGGGCCGCCAGCCAGTCCACACGGGTGAGGGGCTAGGGGGCGGGGAGGGCCCCTCCTGCAGGCTCCCGTCACCTCCCCGTGGCGTTTCCAGAGTAACAGATCAGTGGTGAGATAGGAGCTGGAATGTCTGCGCTCTGAAGCCGACAGGACACATCACACTGGTCCTGTAGTACTGGCGGCCGGGCAGGCGTTATTGCAGGGAGCCCGAAGGCAGAGTCCCCTCCGCCCTGAGCCCGGCGTGTGGGGGCAGGCTCTCCATGGGCCCAGGTAAAGGGACCGGTTGTATTTCCTTCTCTTTTCACATTCCTCTGGCTGGAGGGAGAGGAAAGGACACACCCCAGCCTGGCAGGCAGATCCTTATCGATTCCCAGCCACTAGATTTCATTGTGAAGCTGCCGAGATGGCCTTCTGCTTTATGCAATTAAATGTTAGAGAGTTTTGAGGACTTCACCCAAATAAACGGTTACTTAGGTAGAATCCCTAGCTAGCTGGCACTGGATGAATCCCTGAGCATCACAGGTAAGTATGTACATAAATACCCAGCCTTTCTCTTCTGTAGGGGGGAAAGAATAGGAGACTTTAAGGCAAAAGCCAGCACCAGGTTGGAGACTTGCAGTTCCGCTGAACATTCGGCACACTGCCCTATCTGCAGTGCAGCTGAGTCTCAGTCTGCCGCCTTGTGGTTCCGGGTGTAGGTGTTTGGAGGTGGATGATGGGGGCCTGGCCCTCCTTGCCACACACCCCCCACCAGGAGAAGCCATACAGTGGCACTCCAGCCACCGTGAAACAAGGGCCAGGATGACCTGCCCTAAGAAGAGCCTGGGCATTGCAGCCTTCAGTGGGGCTGGGTGGCGGGGGGGAGTGGGTTATGAGCACCCTGGAGCCCCAGGTTACTTCAGGAGTTTAACCAAGTTTAGTTAGACAACTAAATGTGAACAAACCTCTTTCCCTTTTTCTCAGTTCCTCAATAACAATGCATACTTTTCTGCCACCCCTAATATGTGTTTATGACAATCTGTGGGTGCAGTTCTGAGATTCTGAAAAATTTTCTCTCCCTCTCTCCCAAAAGGATGGCTGAGTCCTTGGGATCACATTCAGGCAGAATTAAAAAAGCCTCGGTATTACCATTTGGGATTAAACCTGCAGGATTTAGCATTGGTGCAGGGCTGAGTGTATATGGAGTGACATTGACCCAAACTCAGAAAATCCAGGCTCACAAATGACATTTTACCCAAGGTTGTCACTTTGCAGATTACCCGAGAGTAGGCCCCTGTGTGTAGAGGCACCCCTCTCACTGCGTTAGACTCGTGGCTGGGACTGCACGGCCCTTCCTCCAGCCCAGCCGCCTTTGGTCCTCTGTAACTGTCCTTTACTTTAGACTCTGACCCCCTGTCCCTGCCACAGTACCAGTTGGCACCTGCAGCTGTGAGATACTCATCAGGGGAGGTGATCAGCTTTGCTGAGCCATAAAACTTGCTTCTCTTTTCTCTTTGAAAGCACTTCTCTGAGCCTTGTGAACACACAGAGGTCGCTGAGCAGGGGCTGCTTCGAAATCACCATGTGGCCGAGAACCTGGGGGTGATGTGCAGAAGAGCGAGCCAGGAGGACATGGGCCTGGATGACACGGCCTCCCAGCAGAGTGCTTCCGACGAGCAGTAGCCAAGCTTGGGCCAGAGGAGCCATGGTGTCGGGGAAGGACCAAACCTCCCTGGCTTCCCCCTTGTGCTTCCCGAACCAAACAGAGCACAGAATTTGAGCCAGGAGATCCGTCCTAGGGAAAAATGAATGCTGTGGAGAAAATAGAGCAACTCGATCTCAGGTTCTTGAAAAATCTCTCATGTGATGAAAACAAACCTTGACACCAGATCTCCCTCTCCTTTGGCTCTTGTGGCCCAAGTGGTGGGATGCGGGAGGCACCCTTCCCAGAACTGGACAATTCGAACAAAAGCCATGTAACATCTTAAGACAACTCAAGCAGAGCACATAACTCCTTCCTGCCCTGATGATGATGAGACAGCTGCATGCTAAACAACTGGCATTTTACACTCACGGTTACCGTGAAAAAGCAGCAGACAGCAGTGCACATCACACCACGAGCTGGCCCAATGCACTGGTGTTCAATCCACGTGTAAACATCTCACTTCTTGAAAATATTTATGCAGATGTTAAACATAAGCCAGTGACAGCTTTACTGCAAAAACCCGTGACAGTGCATGCAGTCACGTCCAAAACATCCCGTGAAAGGAGCCAACTGTCCCCAGCAATGTGCGTGCAGAAGCGTAGTCAAGGCACCTAGGAATGATGCTAACTGCAATCACAGCGACTTCCTGCAGGAAGCCAGGCCTCACCTCTCCCGGCGCGCCTGTGTGCTTCCCAGGAATGCATACTTGTTTCCAAGCCAAGCAACCCTTACTGTCTCACAGGGCATTTGCACATACTTTGTTTTTGGAATTAAAATGTTTACAGTTATTGCTGTGTTCGGTTGTTTGAATTCTACTGAACTGTTGTCATTTCTTAAAAAAAAAAAAAAAAAAAATTGACCCCTCCACTGTAAGAATGACATTTAGGCAAATTATGTTTTTTAATTTATTTTTTACAAAGTATAATTTACAATGTTGTGTTAGTTTCAGGTGTACAGCAAAGTGATTCAGTTATATATATAAATTATTCTTCAGATTTTTTAAATTCCTTTTTTAATTGAAGTATACTTGATTTACAATGTTGTAGGCAAATTTTGAGACAGTATTTCTCATCTTAAGAATCCCAAAGGTAGAGCAGAAACGTGGCTGCTACTGTGAGGGGGGATGAAGGGGTCTCAGAACAGGGTCCATGGAAAATACCCATCACTGACCTGGTGAGGCACCCCTTTTGGAAAGACAATAGTTCAGTTCACTTTAGTCACTGAGTCGTGTCTGACTCTTTGCGACCCCATGAATTGCAGCACGCCAGGCCTCCCTGTCCATCACCAACTCCCGGAGTTCACTCAAACTCACGTCCATCGAGTCAGTGATGCCATCCAGCCATCTCATCCTCTGTCATCCCCTTCTCCTCCTGCCCCCAATCCCTCCCAGCATCAGAGTCTTTTCCAATGAGTCAACTCTTTGCATGAGGTGGCCAAAGTATTGGAGTTTCAGCTTTAGCGTCTTCCTGCCAAAGAACACCCAGGACTGATCTCCTTTAGGACGTACTGGTTGGATCTCTTGCAGTCCAAGGGACTCTCAAGAGTCTTCTCCAACACCACAGTTCAAAAGCATCAATTCTTTGGCGCTCAGCTTTCTTCACAGTCCAACTCTCACATCCATACATGACCACAGGAAAAACCATAGCCTTGACTAGACAAACCTTTGTTGGCAAAGTAATGTCTCTGCTTTTCAATATGCTATCTAGGTTGGTCATAACTTGCCTTCCAAGAAGTAAGTGTCTTTTAATTTCATGCAATCACCATCTGCAGTGACTTGGGAGCCCCCCAAAATAAAGTCTGACACTGTTTCCACTGTTTCCCCATCTATTTCCCAAGAAGGGATGGGACCAGATGCCATGATCTTCGTTTTCTGAATGTTGAGCTTTAAGCCAACTTTTTCACTCTCCTCTTTCACTTGCATTGAGAGGCTTTTTAGTTCCTCTTCACTTTCTGCCATAAGGGTGGTGTCATCTGCATATCTGAGGTTATTGGTATTTCTCCCGGCAATCTTGATTCCAGCTTGTGTTTCTTCCAGTCCAGCGTTTCTCATGATGTACTCTGCATATAAGTTAAATAAGCACGGTGACAATATACAGCCTTGACGTACTCCTTTTCCTATTTGGAACCAGTCTGTTCCATGTCCAGTTCTAACTGTTGCTTCCTGACCCGCATATACGTCTCTCAAGAGGCAGGTCAGGTGGTCTGGTATTCCCATCTCTTTCAGAATTCTTCACAGTTAATTGTGATCCACACAGTCAAAGACTTTGGCACAGTCAATAAAACAGAAATAGATGTTTTTCTGGAACTCTCTTGCTTTTTTGATGATCCAATGGATGTTGGCAATTTGATCTCTGGTTCCTCTGCCTTTTCTAAAACCAGTTTGAACATCTGGAAGTTCACAGTTCAAGTATTGCTGAAGCCTGGCTTGGAGAATTTTGAGTATTACTTTACTAGCATGTGAGATGAGTGCAATTGTGCGGTAGTTTGAGCATTCTTTGGCATTGCCTTTCTTTGGGATTGGAATGAAAACTGACCTTTTCCAGTCCTATGGCCACTGCTGAGTTTTCCACATTTGCTGGCATATTGAGTGCAGCACTTTCACAGCATCATCTTTCAGGATTTGAAACAGCTCAACTGGAATTCCATCACCTCCACTAGCTTTGTTCGTAGTGATGCTTTCTAAGGCCCACTTGACTTCACATTCCAGGATGTCTGGCTCTAGGTGAGTGATCACCCCATCGTGATTATCTTGGTCATGAAGCTGTTTGTACAGTTCTTCTGTGTATTCTTGCCACCTCTTTCTAATATCTTCTGCTTCTGTTAGGTCCATACCACTTCTGACCTTTATTGAGCCCATCTTTGCATGAAATGTTCCCTTGGTGTCTCTAATTTTCTTGAAGAGATCTCTAGTGTTTCCCATTCTGTTGTTTTCCTCTATTTCTTTGCATTGATTGCTGAGGAAGGCTTTCTTATCTCTCCTTCCTATTCTTTGAAACTCTGCATTCAGATGCTTATATCTTTCCTTTTCTTCTTTGCTTTTTGCTTCTCTTCTTTTCACAGCTATTTGTAACACCTCCCCAGACAGCTATTTTGCTTTTTTGCATTTCTTTTCCATGGGGATGGTCTTGATCCCTGTCTCCTGTATAATGTCACAAACCTCTGTCCATGGTTCATCAGGCACTCTATCAGATCTAGTCCCTTAAATCTATTTCTCACTTCCACTGTTTAGTTCACTGATTCCTAGAATGTAGACGTTCACTCTTGCCATCTCCTATTTGACTACTTCCAATTTGCCTTGATTCATGGACCTGACATTCCAGGTTCCTATGCAATATGGCTCTTTACAGCTTCGGATCTTGCTTCTATCACCAGTCACATTCACAACTGGGTATTGTTTTTGCTTTGGCTCCATCCCTTCATTCTTTTTGGAGTTATTTGTCCACTGATCTCCAGTAGCATATTGGGTACCTACCAACCTGGGGAGTTCTTCTTTCAATATCCGATCATTTTGCCTTTTCATACTGTTCATGGGGTTCTCAAGGCAAGAATACTGAAGTGGCTTGCTGTTCCCTTCTCCAGTGGACCACATTCTGTCAGACCTCTCCACCATGACCCACCCGTCTTGGGTGGCCCCACACAGCATAGCTTAGTTTCATTGAGTTAGACAAGGCTGTGATCCATGTGATTAGATTGACTAGTTTTCTGTGAGTATGGTTTCAGTGTGTCTGTCCTCTGATGCCCTCTAGCAACACCTACTGTCTTACTTGGGTTTCTCTTACCTTGGGCATGGGGTATCTCTTCATGGCTGCTCCAGCAAAGCACAGCCACTGCTCCTTACCTTGGACAAGGGGTATCACCTCACTGCCACCCCTCATGACCTTAGACAATAGTTAAGAGATACTCAGTTTGAAAGCAGTTACACAAATTTCTTAAAGGTATTTGGGATTGGAAGTGTAGGCAGAGGGGATGGTATTGTAGAGAATTCCTTATCTCTTGGAAGTAGATGGTAATACTCTTTTTTTTTTTTTTAAATAAGAATTAGCAATTAATAACAATAGGTAGAGTCTATCATCAGAGACAGAGTGCGTTCTCAAATCAGTGATCCCTAGAGATGTATTTTTCTTATTTCTAATGGATTTGCAGATGTCTGTCTAAAGAACAGCTGAAATAACCTCAGCACAGTGCTTTAAGTTGCCTCAACCAAACCTGGCTGGCAGTTCCTGAAATTCTCTTGGGCAACTTGGCAACCAAGCCCTCGGGACTTAAGAGCGGCTTCCCTACATTAAGGTGGTCACTTGAATTAGGTAAGAAAATGACCCACGCCCAGCAGCATTCAGCCTGGGTGCTCCTTGGGCCTCTAGAAGTAAGAAACAGAGGCATGGCTTTCAGAAAAGTGAAAGCTGCTCAAAGAGCTAGGAAACCAGTCTATAGGGACAGGGTGATGCAGATGAAAAGACAAATGCATCCCTGCTGTGCCTGCCTCTTGTTCCACGAGAGATCTACGAGCTGCTTCCTAACTGCTGGGTCTACTGCTTATTATCCTGGTTCTCTGGCAGTTTTGGGGGGAGCAGCAGGAGGAGGGCAGGTGTGGTATACCCACTTCAGGGCCAGACTCCTCAGACAGGGCTGCCATGCCCTGCACTGTCTACAGCAGGAAAGCTGCCTGAGTGTGCACGGTGAGCATGTGCACACGTGGACCCATGGGTGAGATCACGGCTGGCCTCCCTCCAGGACTCTTCTGGGCTGTCAACAACTCAGTCACGCCTTTTAAGTGTTGTAAACAACTTTTATATTTACAACTCCTGAGCTCGTTAATCTGATCTTCAGCTGATCAACTGTTTATCAGAGTGTACTCCTTGCAAAATATTGTATTATTAGCCCCCATTTAGAGGAGCTTTCCAAAGGTGACATTTCCTACTGGAGTTATTCAAACGTTCTGCTGGACTTGAGCTCAAGAGTTATTTTCTAAAAAAAAAAAAAAAAAGTTATTTTCTACATTTGAATGCTGAACAAAATTGCTTCTCTTTTAAAGATAATATAGACCATAGTGCTGGGTTTTATATGAATCACGTGGCTATTCTGGCATTACTGAGTCTACATTCTGCACCGTGTGTTAAAACCATCTGCCTGGCAGGCCGTTTCTAAGGCTGTTTGATGTGCGGACTTCTCTTGGTCCATGAAACAGGCATCACAAGGCCTGTTCCCTGAACTCTCCTCAAGTCTCCTCCACTTTCCTACTGTTTTGTCCCAAGTCACAAGCTCCTGCCATCAGGCCTTCCCCCCACCCCGCCTCCACCTGATCTTCCGAGACACAGAAGGAAGAGAAAGAGGGGCAAGGTCCACCCCGCATTCCCAGGCTTCCCAGGAGCATTGCCGCTTGCCCCTGTAAGTAACTTAATGAACTTACAGCATTATGGGGCCCTCTTCACATCAGCCACGATAGAGATGATATTTTGTGAATTAGAGGAACGTCTCCCTCCCGTTTGCTTATTCAGAGATAAAAAGATAACTATTTTGGGGGATTCCCTGGTGACCCAGTGGTTAGACTCAGCACTCTCACTACCCCTGTCCTGGGTACGATCCCTGGTTGGGGAACAAATATTCCACAGGCATGACCAAAAACTAACAAAGAAACTCCCAATTTTTAAAATACTGTATGTGAAGCGGCTGCTACAGGGAGGAAGAAAGAACACTTGTGCACACCCACCCTCCACATCAGCTCTGCCTCGTCCTGCTAACCATGCCTTCCAGCTTGAGCTCTTCACACGAGCTCTGCATATGTCCACTGTGTGCTTTTCAGAGTGAATTCCCCCTTGAAGTCTGGACTCAAACCCAACTATGCTAGGCATCTGTATTTATTTGAATAGCAGGCATTTCAAACTCAGGTGTAAGAGGATTCCTGACCTCAAGTGGCCCCTGCACCCCTCCTCTCCGGGAGCCCCTCACCTCAGTGGTTCACACAGATGCGATGCGGTGCTCAGCGAGTGTGTGCCCCTCAGGTGTCCTGCCCTCTCTTCCCTCCTTAATCTCAGCAGAATATTGTTTCTACAGGCTGTGCATTCTTGGCCCTGAGTTGCAGTTGTTTGTGAATTCATTTTTATCTGATACCAAGGGCTGGAGCCTTAAACAACAAATATTACTCACAGTTGGGAGGCTGGGAAGTCCCAAGATCACATTATCAGCAGATTCAGTGTCTGGTGAGACCCGCTTCCTCGCATGGCAGCAGGGGTGAGGGAGCTCTTTGGAGCCTCTTTTTCAAGGGCACTAATCCCCTTCATGATGGCCCTACCCTCATGACCTAATCACCTCCAAAGGCCCCACCTCCTAATATCATCACATGGGGGATTAGAGTTCAACATGAATTCCCTGGGAAGGGGGCACTTGGGGGGTCATGGGAAGAGACACTCAGACTTGGGCTCAAATCCTTCCCTGCCAGGACCGTCACGAGCGAGAGTGCAGGAGCCCCCACACCAGCGACTGCCCAAGGCCATGCTGTGAGGAGACCCCGACACTCACCCTCCTCAAGCTCATCTGGTTTTGGCTCTAAGTGCTCCTTTCCTTTTCTCTCCCCTTGTTTTTTTTTTTTAAACTTTGGATGCTTTTAAAAATAATTTTTACTGGCATATGGGTGATTTATAACATTGTGTTAGTTTCCTTTGGAAGATGTCCCCTTCTACTCACGGCCACAGAGCCTCTGCTAGGGGTGCCAGTGAAGGCTGCTTCCTGCTGGGGCAGGAGCCCCAAGAGGGCAACCTGCTCCCCAGGCCAGGGTGCTGGGGGAACGGGGCCCAGATCTGCTCAGCCTGCCTCCCTCTTTCCTGGTGCTGAGGGCTGCGGGGGCTCATCCAGGGCTGTGGAAGCTGAAGGGGAGTAGATTTATCACAGGAATAGGGCCCCTGCGCCTGAGAAGCCTCTATCTGCTTCAAAGCAGCAGCCATCCCAGTGCACGGAGCCCACAGACCACGCAGAGCTGTGCCCTCTGGTCCCAATGAGTGCAGCTCATGTCACAGCCCACCTGTCGGATGTCACAGCAGAGCGTCCCAGGACATGTCATCCAGGCAGGGAGAGTGGGATGCCCTCACCCTGGCCCAGGAACCCTTTTTCAGGCTGACGTCTATTAATAATCTGGGAGACCCTTTCCAGGTGTAACCCTGCAGAGCCTGGGCCAGTGCAGACCAGGTTTCAGAGAGCCACACGGGGCAGACAGACCATCCTAAGAGCCGGTCCCAGGCTGTAAGCTGCCATCTTGGTTTAGATGCCAGTGTTTTCTGCACTGTCTGCCCCAGGGCCCACCTTGCCAGGCTCCTTGCTCTACACATGCCCAAATGGATCAGTGGTCACATTCTTGCACACTCTCAGCAATAGCACCAGCTGGCACTGTGGCAAAAGCTAAAAAAATATACTGGCAATTCAAAAACACTGAAATGTCTATCACTTGAGTATCATCACCCTTGGGAGAGCAACTGTTATCCTCTGTGAGCCCTGGGGTTTCAGTGGTCTGGCCCATGGGGCCCTGCTAGGGCCAAACCTCATCTCTCTGCAGCCTTCTTCCCAACAGCCCTGGCTCTGGCCCTGGCTACTCCCCAGGGGACTGGGTGGAGGGTGAGGGTGGCTTCCTTCAGGCTGGGGCAGCCCTCCTCTGATGGCACTCACTCACCCCTTTTCTGGAAGGGAAACGGGGCCCAGAAAAGTTTGTGAACATGTCTAAATGAATGGGGCCCAAGGGGGGCTCTGATCTGAACCCCTGCTGAGTACCAAGTGCTTCCAACATTTCTACAGGCTGCTCATCCCTCCCACATCAGGACCCCCATGTCTGCAGTCATCACATTTCTCTTTATTTTATTAAGCAATAACCAAACAAATAAACAGTAAAAGATGCGGGCAGGGAAGGACTGAAAACGGCTCTTTTTGAAATACTGATTTTCTTAAAATCAAATAACTGTTATCACTCCAAGTTGCAGGAGGCTGCAGCTGCTTCTGACATGCCAAAATGATCAGGAAGTGAACTCCTCCCCACCCCCCTCTCCTGAACATATTTATAAACTTCAATGGGGGCAAATTCCATCTAATACTCCGAAAACTATTTCTTCTTTCATAATTTACCCAAATCATACGCACAACTGCAAGAGGAAATAAACAGAAATCTTTCAGCATAAATACACCACAGTGGATTGTTAATCTTGTAGAGTCAATCCAGCATTAAGGCTAATTTGATCTTTTAAAACATTTTATGGAAAACAGCTGTCAGGCTTCCTTTGGAAAAGCCTCCAAGGTTTCATAAACTAATGGCATAAAACCTGGTCGGGCAGAGCACTGGGGCTCCTCTCAAAGAAACGTCTGCACGTGCAGAGAAGTGGTGATACGTCGTCTTCACTTCTGGCTGCTCTGCATGTGGGTCACGATCTCTGGCAAAAGGTGGTTTCTGTTCTCCTTGGTTACCTGCGTAGGAAGAAGCAGAAAAGCAGGTTTCAGAGTCCCTTCCCTTTCCTTCAGTTCCCTACTCTGCCGGGTTATACCCTAACAGAACAGCCCAGAAGACGATGCATGCTTTATAGAGTGTGGCCCAGGCAAGGCTGACCCAGCGAGGAACCCCAGGCCTCCCAGAGTGCTCTGAAAGCGGGGCAGGTGGGCTCAAATCCCACCACCAGCTTCTGCGAAGGGACGGCTCACACAGTGAGACTGGGTTTTGATGACAGACGGATTTTAACTAGGAGAAGCTCTGTGAATTGAGCCCTGGGAGGGCTGCTGCGGAAGCAGACTGGGATGCGGCTCGAGTGAAGCCTGACCTGGACGGGAGGGGGCCTGAGGGAAGCCAGAACCACAGCTCCAGCTGGGCACCCACCCACCAGGTGAGCCCTCTCAGGGCAGCCCCACACCCAGGACTCCGGGATTCTCTCCAGGGCAGTAATCCACTCCTCTCTCCCTGACTTAGGAGAGCTGCGAGTTGCAGGAAGCCTCTGACACCAGTCAACTCTGCACCTGAAGGATGAGGAAGGTGCTGGGGCTGGGGTGCGGTGCAGAGCAGGGCTTTTGCTGAGATCTCAGAGGCAGCGGGGGATGCAGGGCAGACTAGAATGCAGATCCCCCTGCGCCCGATGTGTTAGCTCGGCAATTATCACTGTTACAGACAAAAGGAACAAGAGCGGATGCAAGCTCTGCTTGACGATCTGTGTTGTATTTTTCTTTCACTACCACAGGCCCATTGAGTACAATTTAAGCATCCAAACACCCTCCCAGGGAGCCCAGTGGGGGGCTGTTTCCCCAGCACGGGGCAGGGTGGTCTCTCCTCATCACCAGCGCCTTCCTGTGCCACCCACACAACATTCAACACCTACTGCCGGGGGGAGGTGCCAGGAGTGGCAAGATTCAGCCAGTACTTTGACCTCACAGAGCCCAAAGACCAGATGGGGGGCACACATAACAACAGCGAGGGCAAGGCTGGCAGAGGGGCCCTGAGACCCTGAGCATCTGGGGAGGCACGGGATACTGGGGACAGGGGAGAAGAGCAATGATCAGAGATGAGGGAAAGGCCTCCACAGGCCTCCACTGCTTTTGACTAGTGGGCCTGGGAGAAGGGCAGTGGCAGTGAAGGGCGATGAGACGGAAAGCCCACCAGCCAGGATCCTGGTCCTGGGCACAGGCTGCTTAAGTGCACAGTCAGGGCCCACAGAGTGAGCCTCAACAGATGTGAGGTTCAGGGGTGATGACAGCCCTAGAGCACTGCCAAGCCACCCTGCCAGTGCCAGTGTCACCCAGGTGTCCTGCCGGAGCCCAGCCACCCTCCTCAGGAGCTGCTGGGGCTGCAGCAGGGACAGGGGCCCCCCACCAGTCCCAGAACATGCAGCGAACCTCCCCATGCCTTGGTTAGGGAGAAAAAGAGTCACAATCAAAACTGCAAAGACACACTTTGGGAATGGCTTCTCATTTAAAACCAATGAACAGGATGCAAAGAGTATATGAATATTTTGCCACCACCTTTGATCTTCCTAAGATGATTTCTGAAATTTATGCATAAGATGTCTATGTGAAACCGTTTACAGTGTTCAGTTATGTGCTCCTTTTCCACTGAAGACAAGTTTCGTAAATGCAGGAACAGGGAATAGGCATAGTATCATCTGTCAGCGCAGGTGCCCCTCCCTTTCAGGAGAAGGAGAGTTTAAGGAGAGGAAGGCACTGGGGCCTGGGAGAGGAAAGGAGGTGAAGGACGACTCAGGAAGGACCCCAGCGTCCTCACCCCTTGCCTCCCACCATGCCCTCCCAGGGCTGCAGAACGGCTCAGCCTCAGGTCCCATGAAGATCAGACCCTGAATTCCAGGGCTGGACTGCATTCATCCTGGGTCTGACACAGAAAATGTTTACTATATTCTAAGCTGAGGAGGGTCTCTGAAATAGAGCTGAGCGGTTAAATACAGACTGAAGACTCTGACCGAAGAAGCATCCAAAGTGCTCTGAGACTCCTGGGGCCAGGGAAAGGCCTCAGAGCTAACTGTCAATGACTCAGGGCCGTAACATCACGAAGGTGCGAACATTTGGACAGAAGAACACGTGGGCAAAACACATCTCTTTATGCATATCTGCGCAGGAGAGCAAAACAAAACCACACACACTTCCTAGAAACCGTGCGGGAAGCACCCTGACAGGTTTAAATAAGCAGGAGAATAAAAAAGGAAATCGAATTGACAATGCTCACTATTATAAGTTAATGCATATCAAAAGTATTACTAGTCTGTTTCGTATTTTGTCTTTATTTTATTGAACCTACAAATAGGATGATTCATGAATTCAAACCCTCTATTACGTTCTAAACCAAGAATTATTTTGCAAATGCGGCTTTTGGGAACCCAGTGCCCACAGCAGAGAAGGGACTGCATTCCACATCCCAGGGCAACACCACGTCTCCTTAGAGGAGGAAGGGGGAGGGATGGTTCTTTGTTCAGCCGTCCTGCCTATGGATTTCTGTGTGAGTATACAACATATTCAACATAGCTTTTGTGTTTGTGTGCTCAGTTGCATCCAACTCTGGGACCCCATGATAAGCCACGGGGGTCACAACAGTCGTTCACAACTTATCAAGTAAACACCAAACAACAGGAACAAAACACATGTAGACATCATACAACACAGCTTCACTGAGACATAATTCATATTCCATAAAACTCAACCTCTTAAAGACAGAACTTGGTGGCTTTCAGTACGATCACAGTTGTGTTATAATCAGCACTGTGTTTTAGAGTATTTCCATCACCCTCCCTCTCTGCAAAAAACCCCACTCCTGATCACCACACTCACACCTTCCCCAGGCCCCAGCAACCACTGATCCAAGGTCTGTGTCGACAGATTCGCCTATTCTGGACATTTCGTATAGATGGAATCACACAGTCTGGAATCCAGTGTGACAGGGCTCCTCCACTTGGCATCACATGCTGTTAATTCCTCCAGGCTGAGTACCTATCACCACGTCACGCCCTCTTCTTGTGAGCAAAGATGGTATGTACATCATTTGAGTATACCAACCATATCCTTGTCTGTTCATCACCTGAGGGACATCTGGGCTTGTCTCACTTTTTGGCTAACATGCACAGTGCTGCTATGAACATGGGGTATACAAGATTTTGTGTGAACATGTTTCTAATTCTTTGGGGCACACGCCTAGCAGTGGGATGGCTGGCTAATAGGGTAATGCCATATCTAGCTTTCTGAGGAACTGCTGCATTTTTCCAGTCTCGGCAGCAGGCTATGAGGGCACCAATCTCCCCAAAGCCTCACCAACACTTTTTATTTTCCATTTCTTTACCTTCCTTGTAGCCATCCCAGTAACGTGAAGCACTGCCTCACTGCGGATCTGGTTTGCAATGCCCTAAAAACCAACAGTGCTGCACATACGTGCATGTGCTTTTCGACCATTTTCCTGTCTTTGGAGAAATGTCTTTTGTTTCTTTGCTCCTTTTTAAATCGGTTTATTTGTTTTTCAATTACTGAACTGTAATAAGAGTTCTTTAGGTATCCTGGGATACATGAAGTTCCTTATCAGGTGTATGATTTTTAAATGTTTCCCCATCCTGTCAGTGGCCAGCTTACTTTTTTGGCAGTGTCCTTTGAAGCGCACGATTTCTAAATTTTGATAAAATCTTTTTCCTTGTCACTTGTGTTTTTGGTGTTGCATCAGATAAGACTCTAGAAGGAAACGGTACCCCAGTTTCCTCCAGTACTCTTGCCTGGAAAATCCCACGGATGGAGGAGCCTGGTAGGCTACAGTCCATGGGGTCACAAAGAGTCAGACACGACTGAGTGATTTCACTTCACTTCAACCCAAGTTTACAGAGGTTTACTCCTTTCATTCTTACGTGCAGATCTATGAGTTTGGGTTAATTTTTGTGTCTGATGTGAGGTAAGAGTTCAACTTCATCCTTTTGGATGTGGATGTCCAATTTTTCAGCACCATTTGCTGAAAAATGATTCTTTGTTAACTTGTCCTGGCACTCTTGTTGAAGATGAGTTGATTGCAGACGTGAAGGTTTACTTCTGGACTTTGATTCGACCCCCGTGATCTACGTGCCTGTCCCTGTGTTAGCACCATGCTGTCTCGATTACTGTAGCTTTGCAATAAGTTTTGAAATCAGGAAGTATGAGTCTTCCAACATCATTCTTCCTTTTCACAGTTGTTTTAACTGGGTCCTTTGAATTTCCATAAGAATTTTAGGATTAGCTTGTTAATTTCTATTAAAAAAAAAAAAAACAAACAAAAACCAAAACCCTGCCTGCTGCCTTCTTATGTAGCAGTTGGCAGGTATACTTTCTCTTCTGTGCTTACAGGAGTCTGTGACCCTGAAACAGCATCAAATTCCTGGTGAGGTTAAAATGGTTTATACGTTGCTTGGTTAAAATACCCATGGCCAGGAAGAGTAAGAGGAGGTCTAGAAGTTTTCAAACCGGAGGGAAGCTGGGACCTAGTCCCCATTTTGTGATCTTGCAATCCACTGGCAAAAACTAAAAGAAGAAAAACGGATTTATGGATGACAAGTTTAAATGGCTCTGAATTCAGAATAGTAGAACAGATTTTAGTTACCGCAATATTTTTATAAAGTAGAAAAACCAAATAATCTCTAGGAATCTTAGATTTTTAAAGTCACCTGAACCATCCCTACCCTCGAAGTTAACACACAGAAGGGCTACGCTAATGCTTAGGCTTTGGGGTCAAAAGACTGAGGTCTGAATCCTCGTTGTGCCCCCATTAACCTTGGATAAGGCATGCCAGCTCTCCCTGATGATGAGGCTGCTATCACGTCCCCACACACTGATGGACCTCAGCACTGCCTTTAGGTGTCCCAGGACTGGGGGCTGCCAGCCCAGGCCTCTCAACCCCCAATCCTCAGACTCCAGGCATCTCCCCTGTACCCTCAGAAGGCAGCGTTCTCCAGCATCTCCAACAAGGAGACATTTCACAGGAAATCAAAAGCAACATGCTTTGGAAATTCCACCAATATGACCAAACTCGTACTTTTTGTTAGAAGTGACCAGCAGAGATAAAAGTATTTCTTAATATTGTTGATCAGAGAAGGATGGAAGCAGTAAAGAGCCGTAATCTGAGTAGTCAGAGTCGTAATCTGGACCCGTGAAGGTCTTCACCTCTTGTCCCCACAGCACTGACATCACCATTGAATGTTTTCTGATATTTGGTCTCAAACAACCTCATGAAGTGAAGTGAAAGTAGCTCAGTTGTGTCCAACTCTTTGCGATGCCATGGACTATAGAGTCCATGGAATTCTCCAGGCCAGAATACTGGTGTGGGTAGCCTTTCCCTTCTCCAGGGTATCTTCCCATCCCAGGGATCAAACCCAGGTCTCCCACATTGCAGGCAGATTCTTTACCAGCTGAGCCACAAGGGAAGCCCAAATTTAGACCTTAGAGAGGGCAACTGGATTTGAACTGGGGACCTCCTGATCTGCAATCAAATGCTTTATCACTGAGCTATACTCCCAACAGGTATATATTTAAAACATGTTTCAGTAGCTACACACTTAGCAGTAAGCTCTAGAATAAACAAGGAAAACATTTCCAAACTTCTGAGAGGGACACAGAATTCTCAGGAAGGGAACCTTCAATGCCTGAACTTGCGTAAGGATGGAACGTTCTACACCCCCGAGTTCCACAGCTCCCTGTGGCTCTGGCTTTTAATTTTTTCAGTCTGCTCTTTCTTTGCAATCTCTACCATTTTACCGCTCGCATTCACTGATTCTGTCCTCGTCAACTCCCTTCAGCTGGCTGGGTCCAGCCACGGACCTTCTCATTCAGTCATTGCAGCTTACATCCTGAATTTTTCATTTGAGTCCTCCTTAGAGCTTCCCTATCTTTGCTGAAACTTTTGATGTCTTCGCCTGAGGCTTTCTATTTTCTATTTGTTTCTAGTGGGTTTGTAATTGATTGCTGACACGTTTATGATGGTTGTTTGAAAAATCTCTACCCTATAACTGGAGAAGGCGATGGCACCCCACTCCAGTACTCTTGCCTGGAAAATCATGGACAGAGGCTGCAGTCCATAGGGTCGCGAAGAGTCGGACATGACTGAGCGACTTCCCTTTCACTCTTCACTTTCATGCATTGGAGAAGGAAATGGCAACCCACTCCAGTGTTCCTGCCTGGAGAATCCCAGGGACGGGGGAGCCTGGTGGGCTGCTGTCTATGGGGTCGCACAGAGCTGGACATGCCTGAAGTAACTTAGCGCAGCAGCTATAATCCCAACATCCATGTCATCCTCCTGCTGGCACAGTGGCTGTTTATCTTTCGCACTCAGGCTGATCTTCTGGTCCTTGGCGTGACAAGTGACTTCCGTTTATGTCTCCCGTGCTGTCCTGGGGTCCTGAGGTCCCCAGTCTGTGTGCCTTCCTCCATTCACCATTCAGGTCTTCTCAGGTCTGATTTATGTACAACGTCCAAGGCTGTCAGCTGTACTTAGGAGGAGGAACACTTTCTCTCAAACTGGAAATGTCCTCAGCTGTCTTTCTGGTAAGTAAGGCACTGTTCACCTAAACCCTATGACGAACAATCCAGGCGCTGCGAACAGCTCTGAGTCACTGTGAATGCTTCCCCAACGTCACAACTGCAGCCCCATCTCCACATCGTCTGTCAGCACGGGGAAGCTGTCCTCCATGTATACATAAATTATTTCCTTATTTGGAATATTCTCCCTACCTGTCCTCTCTTTCCTCTTCAAAAATCCACCCAAGAACCCCTTCCTCCTGGAAACCTCTCTCCACTCCTTCTGTTCACACTGATCTCTCTTCTCATCTTCAGATTTTGACTGTCCCATGGTCTGTTTTTCTGGAGGGAAGGGTACACTCCTCACATGTGCTTGTACCATGGATTAAGTATTTGATGCAAAGGATGCTCTCAAAAATAAATTCAGATTAACTTTGCTGCTTATTAGAAAGCGGAAGGACTAAAGAAATATCTAATCCAACTCCTAAATCTGCAGATGAGTGAGCTTCTTCATTTATAAAATATGCGCAGAAGGTTCACAGGAGACCCAAAGGAATGCAGGAAAGACAAGAATAACGGGGTTTCTTGCATAATTAACCAAAAGCTAGTCGCTTTATTTATACATCATTAAGATCAATGATTACCTTGCCTAGAGAATAATTTCCTAGCTTAGAGAAGAGAAGCTGTGGTATTGTCTTAAGATATAGCACTTGTTTCTGATTTAACAGTCAACCCCCAAGTCCACTACAGGGCTATTAGTTTGCAGAGACACCCAATCCCTGGGGCTTAGCATCAGCAGCTCTGCAGGCCCTCAGCTTGGAAGCTATCTGACCTGAAGACTAATTGTCTTTCATGATCTTTTATTATTCACTGACTGTTTCCACAGAAACTCTATGATCACAACCAAAAACTCTAATATGGAGGCCACACAGTGTAAGACATAGACAAGGTAACATAAAGCTCTGAAGACATGGGCACACCCTTTGAGGAAGTGACCCTGTGTGGCGCCCAGGCCTCCCCTGATCACTACCGCCTGCCCCCAAAGACCACAGTGCCTGGGTTCACGTTCTTTGCATTCAGCCATAACTGAAACCACATAATTGCCTGCTCACATTTCTGTTATCCAGCCCCTCCATTAGAGTTTTAGCTCCATGAGGATAAGGACTTGTGTCTCGTTCATGAAGACCTAGAACGAGGCCAAGCACACAGGAGATGCTCAATTCATGCACAGAGATGCTCAATCTCTCACTTACCAAGTAAGTGAGAGAATAAATGAATTAAGCAACTTTCAGACACATTACTCCAGCCCTGGCTGCTCTAACCTTAATGGCTGCCAACCGCCCAGAAGTACCCTGGACACTATGGAGATAACATGTGGACGTCCCACCGAAGGCAGCTGACCCTGGTGACAAGTAACCAGCGATGTGAGGTGCTCCCGGTTACTCTGCAGCTGGCGCAGAGGAGGGCTGCCAGCCCCACTGGTTCACTTGGTCGGGGGAGGGTGTGAGCACAGTGATGTGGCTGTCACTGACGCAGACACTAAGGTGCCACAGGGAGGACAGCATCCAAGAAGGACGCAGAGGGGTGACGGGAGAAAAACGCGTATGTGGGCAAAGCCCATCAGCACCATCAGTGCTGAGGACCAGCTGAGCCACTGCCCCTGGCCTACCTGCCCTTCACCAGCTCCACCCCACGGCTCCTCCCACTGCAGGGGCCTGAGAGCCCCCGGAGCTCGTGAAGACAGGTTCCTGGGCCTGCCCAGAGCCGGCGTCACGCTTCCAGGCAGAGCGTCTTATCTGCTGCGTACTTGACAAGCGGCCAGTGCGACTGAGAAAAAGATTTTTCTAACTTAATTTAGTGTCATTTAATTCAAATGTGAACAATCACGCGTGGCTAATGGCTATGGCCCTGCCTGGTGCAGGGAGCACATTTTCACCCTGGTGGTGGGAAGTTCTTGAGACGGTGCTGCTCCACAGCACCTGGAATCTGAGCCTCAACCTGTAGCCAAAAGCCCTTCTCCTCACAAGCAGAAGGGGGTCAGTTTCAAAGGGAAACCTTTAAAATAAAACAGCACTGCCTGCCTCTGTAACCTCATCACCTGGGAAGAGATGCACTCAGCCAGAGCACTGCAGCTGGGCGGGGCTGAAGCTGGCAAGGCCCAGGGCTCGGCCAGGGCAGGGGGAGGGCAGCAGGAGGAGCTGGACCCTCCTGCGGTCCCCAGAGGCAAGACTGCTCTGTCAGCAAGCAGAGGTGCAGTTTCAGCTCTGTGAACTCACAGGAAGTGAGACGCGCCTATATCCTAGCCTAAGAGGAAAGCAACAGTGACTTGAAGCCACAGGTGCGCTTCAGAGCCACACGCTGTTCCAGAGCACCTGCCCCGCGCCCGCGGGTTACTCACGCTGAACACCTTCACATCCTTTCGGGTTCTGATCTCTTCCACGAGGGCCAGTGGTTTTCCTTTGGGTATGGGGATGGTGCCGAGGACCACAGTTCCCGGTGTGGACAGCGCCTGGCGGACGGCCTGGATGAACGGCTGACTGAAGAGCTCCATCTTCCCCACCTCGTCGATGACACAGATGCTCTGTCCCGGGCGACCACTGGCCCCTGCCTGGGGGTGACAGAGACACTGATTGGGACACGGCGAAGGGCCCAGGAACCCTCTCTCTCCTCGCTGTCACACCAAAGGGCCTGGAGTCTCTCTCCCCCATCACTCACTGCCAGTCAGAGCAGGGGAGGCAGCCCCGCTTCAGGAGGCAGGAGGTGGTCTCTGCAGCTGAGCAGATGAACCACCGAACCACCGGCAGAGGAAATCAGGAGCACTCCCTTGGGGACCCGAACGCCCAGAAGACTCAGTTCCCTGAGCTCCCCATTTTCCTGGCAATTTTCCCTCTTCTAGAATAGTCCCAATAACAACCAAGTTTTATATTTATATCCACCCGGAAACAAGCAGGATCCCAATGCCTCAGGCCTGAAAGAAATGAGACAGCAAGCCTGGGAGCCTTTGTTAATAACACTGGCCTCTGTTTTTTGGATTTTGGGTTGTATGAGTCCTGTCTATTGGGAGGATGTAACCGTTGCAGCCAGATGCCTGTGTACTTCATAACCTGAACTAAGAAGGTCACTGGAAGAAGTGAAAATTAGAGAAGTCCTGGTTTAAGAGGGAAAAAAGTGAGTAGGTTGTGCCCTTGAATCTCAGATTCCCCCTCTAATGACTTTACATCAATGCACTCCCACTAAGTCACAAACTTGAAGACTTCTCTAGAACCAGGTGTGGCAGCCAGCCTCCAAGAGCCCTCAAGATTCCCAGCTTATAGGATTGGCACCCTCTACAGATCCTACCCCCATAGTACAGTGCTGCCCTACATTATATGGCAAAGAACAACAGAAGGGATGACATGCTATTTCTGAGATTAGGAAAAAAGATCACGGCTTCTGTCCTGGTCTCCATCCACCCATCCATCCATCCACCAATCCATCCATCCATCCACCCACCCATCCATCCATCCACCCACCCACCCACCCACCCACCCATCCATCCATCCATCCATCCATCCATCCACCCATCCATCCATCCACCCATCCATCCTGGCTCACCTGTTCTCAGGGAAGATGCCCGCCATGCTATGAGGACACACAGGCAGCGGATGGTAATCTCCAGCTAATAAGGAACTGAGGCCACATGTCAACAGCCAGGGAGGATCTGAGACCTCCCTGCAACCATCACTGTGAACTTGGAAGCCTCAGGGCACTCTGACCTCATAAGAGACTCTGAGCCTGAACTACCCATCAAAGCCATTTCTGGATTCCTAACCCAGGGAAACTGTATGAGATAATAAACATTTGTTGATTCATACTGCTAGATCTTGGGATAATTTGTTACACAACAAAAGCTAACCAATAAAGCTGGTAGGACTTTGAATAGTTTTTCCACAGCAGGGACACAATGGAACATACAATAAACACTTTCATGGCTGCTGAGTAACAAACATATTTCTATATCTTTGTATAAATGATTATTTTGAAAATGGTATGTAAAGCTGATTTACCAGGTATGTTTCACTATAAGTTCTCAGACTCCTTAAATACGGACATCAACACATTCTCACAATGAATGGCTGAGTTAAGCTAGATTTTGCTCACATTCTAAATACTAATACCAAAGCTCTTCCAGTGTGGCTGCAGGGGGGGTGCCCGTGGTGACCAGTGACAGACAGGGCTGGGGGCAGCTCCTGGAGCCTCGTGCGGTGTGCAGAGGGTGGGATGCTGCCCAACGCCTGAGAGTCTAAGTGCGGGAGGAGCACACGTGGTGCCTGAAAGGCTGCTTGCTGTGTGGGGCCAGGAAGACAGGGGAGACATCTCTGGGAACAGACATATGAGCTTGGAGGGAAGCCTCAGGGCACTGGTTTTCAAACTTTTCTATAAGCTGTCCTCCTTTAATTTTCCTGCTTGCTATCAAGTAGATATATTTTTCTACTCCTTTTATTGACAGAAAGACCAGGAATGGGTCTACTGTAATCATCCAAGAGAGGTTCTAAATCTCACTCAAACTTCCATGTTTCTAATACACTTCATGTTTACCTCTCAGCTGAATTTATCTGCATGCATTTACATACACACGGCTACCCTGCCTCCCTCCCAGGAGCCGAGACGAGGCGTTACTCATCTTTTTCTTCTCTGTGGAGGTGAACGGTGCACGGCTGGGCTGACGCAGCCGATGCTGCCCTGCGCTGGTGGGCGATACAGGGAGAAAGGGTGTGGGGGAGGTCACTATGCCAACAATTTCTTCAGAAATGAATGCCTGACTGTGGAGGAAAAAAAACAGCTACTGGCCACCTGTTTGCCAGCATAAAAACAGACACGCTCACAACAGCGAGCCATCCCGACCAACCTGCCTGTGATTAAGGGTGCCTGGGGCTTCCTGCTGCCCCCAAAGACTGTGGACACCTGCAGATGCTATCCTTCTGGTGCCTGCTGTCAACGCCCAGACAGGACTCAAGTCCAGCACACCAGAACCACGGCTCTGAAAGCGTTCAGGTCAGACAAAGAACAACATGAAAGAACGTGGCAGCTCCCCTGTCTGTGTTTAGTGGGTGCCGTGTACACAAGGGGGTCAAGTGCACGTGGCCGTGTACGTGAACACACGCGAACAGGTCCAGTGCGAGGCACAGGGCTCCCAGCCACCCTGCAACATTCACCAGCGAGCACTCCCCCACCTCGTGAAACTGCTGCAAAGATACCTGGCCACACAGGCAGACACTGTTTTCTACCAACGGAAAATGCCTCATTTAAAAACCTTAGCTTACGTAAAATCTCCATTCTGTCCAGAATTAGGGATTTTCTTTATACAGAAACTATAGAAATCTCAATAAGTCTGGGATTTTTAATGAAAAGTTGGATTATTTCTGCTCAGTTGAGAGTCAGTTACCAGAGGCTGAACTACTCAGAAGCCTAGTCAGTCAGTGTTTCTAAACAACAAAGAACACATATTCACCAGCTTAACAAAAGAACTACTGTTATGTTCAGAATTGGTTTTTTTTTTTTTCTGTATAAATTCCATTTTAAAAGGAAACAGAAAATAAGCCAGTGAGCATTCACCCCACTTCCACCATTCTCAACGACTGTCTGAGCTGATGAAGACACAGCAAGCACAGCACGAGGGCCCGGGTCTGAGAGCCACCGGGAGCCTGGCCTGGCCTCCCGCCTCTGGCTGTGGGTTCCACACGGTTATGGGGTGAGGATCCCGCAGAGGACTCTGGGGGCTCTAGGCCATGTGGTTAAGAGCACTGTGCACGCCATCCAGGGAGCAGCCGTTCTCCCAGCGTCCCTCCCCCGACCCCAGAACAATTCAGGGTCACTGCGGCCCTTTACGCCCCATGCTCCTCTCCACAGCTTACACTTCTGCTGACTGTACATTCTCACTGCCACGAAGAACAGGAAAATCTACTCTGTGCAAAGCATATTTTAGTCCCTCTGTTGGTTCTGAGGGAGAAGCTATTTCCGTGGGAGAGAGTCCTAAAATTGACCAGCCAGGGGCAAAAGAAGTTATGAATAATTTTCTAGCTTTGGTTACACTCAGCTAGTTTGCTTTCCAGAAAGATTAAATCAATTTAGGGCAACAACGAAGTAGCTTTATTTATACCAGCTTTGCAAGAGAACTGAAAATAGTGTGATTCTTTTGGTACTTTGTTTAATCCTTAGGTGTCCTTTTTAAGGATACAAAGAAAATGTAAAAGCAAAATAAGCAATTTCATCCAACCAAAATACTGAACCAAGAAAAAGCTAATGAAAGTCGCCTCTGCCTTATTTTGGATCATTTAAATAATACCTATTTCTGGTGGTATTAGGTTGCCATTTATTATTTTTTAAACATCACACACAGCCTGGCTCCCTGAGCTTGCCTGCCTGGGACGGCGAGTCTCAAAAGTGATGGGAAGCAGGCGGCCATGGCCAGAGCACTGGCAGCACAACGGAGCCTGCCCCGCAAAGAGCCACAAGTCCTGGGGAGGCTGGAGGGGCAAACGGCCCCTCAGTCGAGCAAGCCCGATGCCCTGACCGTCTTACTAAGTGAAAGGCAGCACTCCAATCAGACTTTCAGATGTGTTTATTCCAAGCTTTACAGTCTCCGCGTCCCTCGGCAGCCTGGTGGCAGGTCAACTGCATGTCCCCGGGGAGTAAAATCCCAGGCTAGCAGCCAGGATGTCTAGACAACCCGACACACCCCTCAGCACGGAGTGCACGCTGGGCAGAGCCACCCCCAACCACACATGCTGCGGAGGAGGCTGGTGGTTCCTCCGAGATGTCCCCGCAGGCCTCCCCGGGGCCCCCACACCAGCATCTGGCCACAGAGTGCCATGACGCACCTTGGCATCTCCCAAGCTGTAAGAACCATCCCGGGGCTGAAACAGTGTCTGCTGGCTGACAGTCGGCCCTGGCGGATTAAGAACCCAGTCGTCCTCTGATCCCAGCACCTTGGGACCAGATTAGACGTCTAGGCTTGTGGGTCCCATGGTGGATTTACTGCCGGCTCAGGACCCTGGTTCCCAGCAAACACACATCAGACCGCTGATGTGACATCTTCCCCAGGGACCACGCCCATCCCCTCACGGGACTTCTCAGGAAAAATAATCATAACCATCCCTACGCTCTGCACCATCTAGCGGCCAGGCACTAACTCACCTTACAAGCAGATGACTTTCACTCCTAGTAACTTCACGCAGCAGGTATCAACATCTGTTTTATAATTAAGGAGAAAGCCAGGGACTAAGTGACTTACCCAGTCCCAAGGGACAGGGCTAGGAGGCTAACCCAGCGTCACCCTGCAGGCAATTCCACTTGCATAGTTTTAACATGAAATAAAAACAAACTGCGCATGAGAAGTCACGTCACCACGGAGAAACCACTTTTCTCACCAATGAGAAGGAAGAGTGTTTTAGTTTCTAGGGTCTCTATAGAGGCACAGCCACAAAAACTCCTATTTTTTTTTCTGGATTAATCATATTATTTTCAATATAATATATTGAACAGTAGTACTAACCCCATTGTATCACATACAGAGAATGGTCCCCTTTAGTTGGCAGATGTGCTCTGTGCAGGTGAAGGGGCTTCTGCCAGGAGCTCACCTCTGCACACAGCAGAGAAGATATGCCCAGGCAGCCCAAGGTGCACAGGCCTACCTTGGCGAGATGCAGAGTTCACTTACAGACGCCCCCAAATACAGCAAGTATCATATTAAAGTGAGTCACGTGAATTTTTTGACTTCTTGGTGCATCTAAAAGTTATATTCGTGCTATACACTTGTCCATTAAGTGTGCAAATGCATGCCTAAACAATATACTTTAATTAAAAAATACTTTTATTACTAAAAAACGCTAACTGTCATCGGAACTTGCAACAAGCCATAATCTTTTTGCTGGTGGATAATCTTGCCTCAGCGTTCAAGGTTGCTGACTGACCTCAACGGTGGTTGTTTAAGGTTGAAGTGGCTGTGGAACTTTCTTAAGACAACAATGAAGTTTGTCACGCTGACCAAGTCCTCCTTTCATGAATGATTTCTCTGTAGTGTACAGTGCTGTTTGAGAGTATTTTACCCACAGAACTTTCAAAACCGGAGTCAATCCTCTTAAACCCTGCTGCTGTTTTATAAACTATGTTCATGTTAGATTCTAAGTCTTTGTTGTCATGTCAACAATCTTCACAGCATCTTCACCAGGAGTAGATTCCGATGTCAAGCAACTACTTTCTTAGATTTTCCTGGTGGTCCAGTGGATCAGAATCTGCTTCGATCCCTGGTCCAGGAAGATTCCACATGCTGTGGGGCAGCTAAGCCCACACACCACCTAGTGCTGAGCTCGCACTCCACAAGAGAAGCCACGCACCACAACCACAGAGTACCCCCTACTCTCCGCAACCAGAGAAAGCCTGTGCCTGGCAGCGGACACTCAGCACAGCCAAAAATAAATTTAAAACGTGTTTAAAGAAACAAGTGATTTTTAAAAAAGAAACTACTTTCTTCACTCATCCAGAAGTTAACTCCGCATCCCTTAAAGTTTTATCCTTAGATTGCAACAATTCAGCCACATCTTCAAGGCTCCACTTCTAAGTCTAGTTGTCTTGCTATTTTCCCCTCATATGCAGTTGCTTCTACTAATGTCTTGAACCCTTCAAAGTCATTTATGAGAGCTGGAATCAACTTCTTTCAAATTCCTGATACTGTGACCTCTTCCCATGAATGTTCTTAATAGCATCTACGATGGTGAATCCTTTCTAGGAGGTTTTCAGTTGACTTTGCCCAGATCCATCAAAGGAATCACTATCCATGGCAGCTATACCCTCAAAAAATATATTACTTAAATAATAAGACTTGAAAATCGATGTTACTCCTTGATCCACGGGCTGCAGAATGGATATCGGCAGGCATGAAAACAGCAGGAACCTCCTGCACCTCCATCAGAGCTCTAGGGTGACCAGGTCCATTCTCAATAAGCAGTCACGTTTTGAAAGGAACCTTTTTTGCTGAGTGGTAGGACTCAGCAATGGGCTTCATATACTCATTAACTCTGCTGTGAACAGATGTGCTGCCACTCGGGCCTTGTTGTCCATGTACAGAGCAGAAAAGGAGTGAAGTCAGCATAACTTTGAAGGGTTCCAGGATTTCCAGAATGGAAATGAGCACTGGCTTTGACTTCAGGTCACTAGCTGCATTGCCCCTAACAAGAGTCAGTTTGTCCCGTGAAGTTCTGAGGGCAGGCACTGACCTCTCCTCTCCAGCTACCAAAGTCCTAGATGCCATCTTCTTCCAGGGCAAGGCCGTTTCTTCTACACTGAAGATCTGCTTGGTGCAGCCACCTTCATTAACTGTCTGAGACAGATCTTCGGATAACTTGCTGCAGCTTCTACATCAGCACCAGCTGCTTCACCTTGCATGTTTCTGTTGTAAGATGGCTTCTTTTCCTAAACCTCATGAGCCAACCTCTGCCAACTTGAGATTTTCCTTCTATAGATTCCTCACCTCTTTCAGCCCGCCTTCATAGAGCGGAAGTGAGTTGGTCCTTTCTCTGGACTAGGCTTTGGTTTAGAGGAATGTTGTGGCTGGTTTTATCTTCTACCCAAAATGCTACAACTTTCGCCATTTCAACAATAAAGCTGTTCTACTTTCTCATCATTTATGTGATCACTGGAAAAGCACTTTTAATTTCCTTGAAGAACTTTCCCTTTGCATTCACAGTCTGGCTAACTGGCACAGGAGGCCTAGCTTCCTGCCGTCTCAGCTTTCAACACACCCTGCTCACTAAGCTTAGTCACTCCTAGCTCCTGATTTAAAATGAGAGACAGGCAACTCTTCCTTTCACTTGAACATTGAGAGGCCACTGTAAGGTTATTAACTGGCTCAACTGCAACGTTGCTGTGTCTCAGGGCCTAGGGAGGCCCAACAAGGAGAAGAGCGACATGGGGAGGGCTGGTCAGCAGAGCAGTCAGAACACACACAACATTTATTGAATAAGTTCGCCGTCTTATGTTGCATTGTTTGTGGCACCCAAAACAATTACCACAGCAACATCGGGATCCCTGATCACAGATCACCATGGCAAATATAGTAATCATGAAAAAGCTTGCAATATTGACAATCATCAACGTGTGATAGAGACATGAAATGAGCAAATGCTGCAGGAAAATGGCATCAACAGACTTGCTAAACACAAGGCTGCCAGGAACCTTCAATCTGCAAAAACCGCAGTAGATGCAGAGTACAGTGACTGCGCCTGCATCAACTTCCGAACGTTCCTTACCAGCTCAGCGTGTTCACAATAACTCTTTTTAAAATTTCAATTGCTTACTAAAAAATTTTAATCACTGTTTAAGCTTTTGGTAAAAGTTTGGTATTTCTGACGCCTGATAATCTTCTCCTGACTTTCCTGGTGGCTCGGATGGTAAAGCACCTGTCTACAATGCGGGAGATCTGGGTTCAATCCCTGATTAGGGAAGATCCCCGGAGAAGGAAATGGCCATCCACTCCAGTACTATTGCCTGGAAAATCCCATGGACAGAGGAGCCTGGTAGGCTACAGTCCATGGAGTCGCAGAGAATCGGACATGACTGAGCAATTTCACTTCACTTCAGTTCAGTCTTCTACTAGGGGCTGCCCATGCAGTGCTAGTGGTAAAGAATCTGCCTGCCAATGCAGGAGATGCAAGAGACACAAGTTCGATCCCTGGATCGGGAAGATCCCTTGAGCAGGAAATGGCAACCCACTCCAGTATCCGTGCCTGGAAAATCCCACGGACAGAAGAATCCGGCAGGGTATAGTCCATGGGGCCACAAAGGGTCAGACATGACTGAACACACAAATATAATGAACATTCTACTAGAAACTGCCTGAAGGAGATAAAGTTGATTATTTTTGCTACAGTGGAATGGTGGTGACTATTTTTCTAACTAATGAGGTAAATACATACAAACATAGGAGGACAGCTTAGACAAGGAAAAATCAACCATTCTGATTGGTTGAAAAAGCAACCAGTTAACAGTTCAGTTTCTGAATATACAGTAATTTTATGTTTGTTTAACCTTGCTAGAGAAAGTATTTAATAGGTGGTAGCTAATTTGCTTTTAAAACCTCACGTATTATCTTAAGATAACCTAGTAAAGTTTTTTAAAAATTACAAAAATTAACTGGGAGAAATTTTGATGAAGAGGCTGTGCAAAGTCACTAAGTAGCTCTCTATTCACAGCTATCAGTTTCAAAGGAGAAAAGAGTAAACCTACAGGGGAGAAACTGGACAATACCTTCAGTGGGTGATCAAGTTAACATCACTAACCATCGCATGTCTCCAGATAAGACACTGAGAAAAATGTATCACCGTGTACTGAAGTGTTTCAGGGGAATCTAATTCATGAGGAAACATCAGAAAACCCCAGAAGAGGACTATTCTTTTAAAACAAAACTGTATTCTTCAAAAATGTCAGTGTTGCAAAAGATTTTAAAAAAATGATTGTGGAAATGTTCCAGATTAAAGGAGGTTATGAAGATATGACAACTAAAGGTAGTATCTAACAGACTGAAGGAAAAGAAATGTTACAAAGAACACTGTTAAGACAATTGACAAAACCAGCATATGAATGTTAGATTAGATCAAAGTATTTTCTCTTCCAAAACTGACTGAGGTTTGGTAACTGTGCCAATTATGTAAGAGTGTATCCTTATTCTTAGGGAAAATACTACAGGACCTAAGTACTCTGATGATTACAACATACTCTTAAAGGGTTCCCATCCCCCGAATCTATACGTTTATACACACACACGGAGAGGAAAAAACTAAGAAGAATGTTAAAAATAGGTGACTCTAGAAATAACAAGTCCACAGGGGGTCCTGCACTATCGTCATTCTTATAATTTTCTCTAAGGCTAAAATTATATCCCAATAAAGTTTTTAAAAGTTGGAATCAATACACAAAAAGAAAACACTCAGATGCACACTTTCTCAATGTCAGATTCAAGGAAACCATCAACTCCTGGCACGTGAGCTCCTTCGGATGGAGCGCAGGGCTGTAGGCCAAAGGGCACAGGATGAGGATCAGAAGGAAGCACAGAGCAGGCGGGAAGAGGGAGAAAGGCCAGTTAGACATCCTTTGCCCGTCCCACGGGCGGAGCACGTGACTCTCCCGCGTTTCTTGGGCGGGGACGCAGGCAGCCGCAGAGGAAGATGACGCGGCCCGGGCAGCGGCCCGCGCGGCTGTCACTCCACAGAGCAGTTCCGTGGCGCCACTGAGAAGTGCCGACCCCGCCCGCCCGCCAGGGGGATCCCGCAGAGCGCGGGAGGGGCTGCCATGACTAACCCCGCAGGGTGAACTGTGCAGCCGACCTTATACAGAACATTCGGCTCATCTTCTAGTTTGAGTCACTGCAGGAATGATTTACTGACAATTTTTACCTTTTTATGTTTGTAGCAGATAGCTTTTAATTCCCCTTGATGATTTTGTAATATATATGCAAGATTATGAGATACAGAAAGTAAGGAGGAACCAAAACACAAATGCCAAGCTCGCTAATAGTAAAGGAAATGCTAGAGCAGGGTGGGGCTCTTGTCAGCCTTACAAGAAGGGACACACTGACCAGAACCTGATCTTTCTAAATTCTTTCTAAAGCTCAGTGGCCAGAAATACTAAGCAGCATTTCCAGGTCAACTGCTTTTGTAAAAAAAAAAAAAACAAAAAAAAACAAAAAAAACCTTTCCATAGGGAGTTGATCTCTCACCTTCAAATGAAGTTTCAAAGATCTGAAGCAGATTGTTATTTCAGAATCAAAAGCAGATCCTGCTCATAAATAGAAATATACATTGAAAGCCACATTTTGAACAAAACAGGAAAACGTTCAAACCATGTGGATCTTCTGATTGTAACTCATTATTCCTTCCGTGGATCTTTCCAAAAAATGAGATAGTTCAACCTATAAAATAAGGTTTTGAGTAGACGTCTCCTGTTCTTCAAAACCTTATAATCTACTACTGTCTTTTTCTGTGAGTAGGAGATACACTGGGTGCCAACAAAATGTTCAATCCTATATTGCATCAAATTCTAATACAGCATTCAGGATGGCTGTCAAGTAGACTATTACACAAAAGGCCAGCATTATCCTAACAGCCTTCATCATTAGGAAACTGAAAGGCAATCCTAATTACAGCAGCAGCAGAAAATAGAAAAGATCTATGAAAAACCTCACAACATTTTCTTTAAAAGAAGAACTAGAAAGAGAATGATACTCTGTTTTTGGCTGTGGAGAATGAAAACTGTCTGGAAGATTAGGAAGTTCTGTATATCAGAGTAACTACAGTTTTGTATAGTTCAATCACTCCATATAACATATAAGACTTTGTAATGGAGTTCAACTCGTGCCGGTTCTGCTGCTTATAAGCTGCTTGTCATCGGGCAAACCTTCTATGCTATGCCTGTTTCCTCTCATCTGTAAAACAGAAAACAGTGACAGACTTGTCTGAAGGATGAAATGAGTTAGTGCCTGGAGCACAATCTGTACTTGGTCAGTGTTCATCACCATTACTAATACCACCAATATCACCACAACTTGGAAGAATGAGCAAACAAGAATGGATAAGGCACTGTTTGCAAGAACAACACCACAAGCAATTACCAGAATATTGATGCAAGCACCAGATCAATGAAGAGAAAAGACAACCCTAAAGCATTATACACACGTGTATTTTTTAATAAAATAAATTTAGCATAATAAACTAATGAGAAATGACTTATTAACAGATGGTTTTGAAAAACCGGCTAATTGTTTGGAAGAAAATCAATTGAGAGTCTCATTGAATATTACATTCTAGATAAATCCAGATGGATTTTAAAGATTTTTTTTTAAAAAAGCACAAAGAAGAAACATATAGGTACAATTTTATATTAACTTACAATAGGGACAGACTTTTACAATGTTAAAAAAAGAAATAAAGAAAAAAGAAATCACCAAAGTGATAAACTGAGAAATGGAATCAATAAGATTTTTTAAAAAGTTATTTACCTTAGAAAAGATCTCTTTAAGCTAAAAGGAAAAAAAATGGGGAAATGAAAGAACAACTTAGATGTTTAAAAATTCCCAACAACTGAAAAAATTTTACCCTCATTAGTACCTTAAAAATGCAAATCAAAACAAAGCCACATGTTTATCAAAAGTCAGTACAGTGCTCAGTGTTGGCAGAAGTACAGCAAGACAAACAGGCCTGCACACAGCAGAAGGTGCAAAGTGACACGTGTCACACACGCAACAACCCTGGAAATCCACGCCCTCCACCCAGTATTCCACATCATTCCACCTGTAGGTCCCTACAGGGAAACAACCATGGCTGGATAAAGACTGAGGTACAAAGAGGGAGTCTTGCAAAGTTACTTGCAACAGTGATAAATAATCTCAATGTCTGACACTGAGGGAGTAATAGTTACATCAAAGATGAAAATCCATACCCCAATATATTATGCAATCAATAAAGTATTAATTTTTTCTTTATGGCCATGCCACATGGCTTATAGGATCTTAGTTCCACAACCACACCTGAACTCGTGCCCCCTACAGGGGAAGCACTGAGTCCTAACCACTGGACCACCAGGGAAATCCCAAAGTATCACAGTTCTGAAGATCATATGTGAGACCAGTCCCGTATCACTCAATAATATTAAATGAAAAAGCCCACACCAATAAAACTATATTTGGCATTTTCCCCAATTCTGGATGACTATTAAAAAAAGAAAAAAAGGTATAGAAAAAGGGCAGAAAATATGCTAAGTATGGTTAACTCAGTGATAAGACTGAGTTACCCATATTCTCTTATCTTATATTTTTTACACATTTTCTACCTTAAGTATATGGAAATTTAATACTCAAGAAAATAGTAAATGATGTCAAATAAGGGAAGATGTAGCTATGGAATGAAAAAAAACCAGCAACAGTAAACTCTACAAGGGACTTTCTAAGGGCCTTACTGCGTCTAGAATGTTTACAGCCTGCTCCCTATTTCATTCCCACGTGTGCCCATGATGGTGACCACCTGAGGAAAAGCTTGAGCAAGGCCTCACAGCAGGCTGGCCCCCTCCAGGCCTCTCCCTGGCCTCAAGCAGCTGCGTTTCAACACACATGTATGTTCTTATTTCCCAACCCACAAGAACAGCCCTGCTGACCTAACCAAAGAATAGTTTTTCTTATGCTTCTCAGCGCATTTAAAAATAAAAACACTCAGGATATTTTTCAACCATGGTGAAATTTCTTACACAGAGGAGGCACTTGAGAGACATTTCTTAACTTATTGTCAGAGTTTGTGTTTCCATACATCCTGGGCAACTGGATGTATGGAAACTGTCTATCTGTATAAAGACTCTCACCTGCCTGGAGACATAACCCTCCCAGACTTCAGACAATACTGCAAAACTACAGTAATAAAACCAGCATGGTACTGGCACAAAAACAGACATATAGACCAACAGAGCAGACCCTACTGCTGCTGCTGCTGCTAAGTCTCTTCAGTCGTGTCCGACTGTGCGACCCCATAGACGGCAGCCCACCAGGCTCCCCCGTCCCTGGGATTCTCCAGGCAAGAGCACTGGAGTGGGTTGCCATTTCCTTCTCTAATGCAGGAAAGTGAAAAGGGAAAGTGAAGTTGATCAGTCGTGTCCATCTCTTCCCGACCCCATGGACTGCAGCCTACCAGGCTCCTCCGTCCATGGGATTTTCCAGGCAAGAGTACTGGAGTGGGGTGCTACTGCCTTCTCCAGAACAGACTAGACAGACCAAAAATAAACCTACACACTTAGGGTTAATTAATCTTCAGCAATGGAGGCAGGAATGTATTGAGAAACTGATGATGGGAAAAAGACACACTCTTCAGCAAGTGTTGTTGGGAAAGCTGGACAGCTGCATGAAAATCAATAGAAGGTATCCTCTCACTCAAAACGTCTTACAGACTTAAAAAATAAAAACAAGACACCATAAAACTCATAGAATACAACACAGGCAAAGCATTCTGACACAAATTGTACCAATGTTTTCTTAGATCCCAAGGTAGTAGAAATAAAAACAAAAATAAACAAATGGGACCTGAAGGCTTCCCTGGTGGCTCAAATGGGAAAGTGTCTGCCTGCAGTGCAGGAGACCCAAGTTCGATCCCTGGGTTGGGAAGATCCCCTGGAGAAGGAAATGGCAACCCACTCCAGTACTGTTGCCTGGAAAATTCCATGGACTGAGAGGTTCCTCAGAGCCTGGTAGGCTACAGTCCATGGGGTTGCAAAGAGTCGGACACGACTGAGTGACTTCACTGACATAAACTGTATTAATGTTTTCTTAGATCCCAAGGCAGTAGAAATAAAAACAAAAATAAATAAATGGGACCTAATCAGACTTACAAGCATTTCCACAGCAAAGAAAACCGTAAGCAAAATGAAAAAACATACAGAATGAGAAGAACATATTTACAAACAATGCAACCAACAAGGGCTTAATTTCCAAAATATACAAACAACTCATACAATTCAATAACAACAAAAAAACAAACAACCCAATCAAAAAACAGGCAGAATACCTAAATAGACATTTCTACAAAGAAGACATAAAGATGGCCAATAGGCGTAGGAAAGGATGCTCAACATCATTAATTATTAGAGCAATACAAATTAAAACCACAAGGAAGCACAACCTCACACTGGTCAGAATAACCAACATTAAAAAAAAAAATCTACAGATAGTAATCGCCAGAGAGGATGCGGAGAAAAAAGGGAACCCTACACTCCACTGTTGGTGGGAATGCAAGTTCGTGCAGCCACAATGGAAAATAGTATGGAGGTTCCTCAGAAAACTAAAAATAAGAGTTGCCATATGATCCAGCAATTCTACTCCTGGAAATATATCCAGAGAAAACTCTAATTCAAAACGACACATGCACCCCTTACATTCATAGCAGCACATTCACCGTAGCCAAGACATGGGAATAACCAAAAAGTCCATTGACAGAATGGACAAAGAAGTTATTATATAATATAAATATACATTACATAATATATAAAATATTACACTGTATTGTGTATATACATTGTATGTGTGTGTATAGATATATACACACACACACACACATATGCAATGGAATACTAGTCAGCCATGAAAAAGAATGAAATAATGCCATCTGCTGCAACACAGATGCACTTGAGATTACCATACTAAGTGAAGGAAGTCAGAAACAGAAAGAAAAGTATCACATGCTATCACTTAGCCATGGAATCTGTGCGGCAGAGGGGCTTCCCAGAGAAGCCAGAGGTTGGGAGTCCACCTGCCAACGCAGGGGACACAGGCTCAGTCCTTAGTCCAGGAACTGGGAGCTCACAGGCCGCAGTGCAACTAAGCCCGCACGCGGCAGCGACTGAAGGCCTCGCACTCTGCAGCCTGGGCTCTGAACAGCAGGAGGCACCAGCGTGACACAGGCGTGCACCTCAGCTAGAGAAAGCCCTTGTGAAGCAGTGGGGAGCCTGTGTGCCACACTGAGGACCCAGCACAGCCAAAGGAATAAACAAATAAACAGGAAAATAAAAATCAAATAGAATATAGCACAAATGAACTCATCTAGGAAACAGAAGCAGATTCTCAGCACAGAGAGCAAACTCGTGGTGGCCAAGGGAGACGAGGGGCAGGGATGGGCTGGGAGTTTGGGGTGTCAGTCACTCCATCGTGTCTGACTCTTTGTGACCCCATGGACTGTAGCCCACCAGGCTCCTCTGTTCATGGAGTTCTTCAGGCAAGAATACTGAGGTGAGCAGCCATTCTCTTCTCCAGGGGATCTTTCCAGTCCAGGGACTGAACCTGGCTCTCCTGCACCGCAGGCAGGTTCTTTACCACTGAGCCACCAGGGCAGCCCTTGGGGGTTAGCAGATGTAAACTACTATATACAGACTGGAGAAGCAACAAGGTTCTATTGTACAGCACAGGGAACCATATTCAATATTTGGGATAAACCATAATAGAAAGTAATATAAAAAAGCATGTATATATGCATGTAACAGTCATTTTGCTATACAGCAGAAATTAACATAACACTGTAAATCAACTATATTTCAATTAAAAAAATTTTTAAATAGGCTCTGACCTGCCTAAATGTGCTTTCTAAAACTTTAGAAAGTTTTTGGAGAAGGCAATGGCACCCCACTCCAGTACTCTTCCCTGGAAAATCCCAGGGACGGAGGAGCCTAGAAGGCTGCAGTCCATAGGGTCGCTGAGGGTCAGCACGACAGAGCGACTTCACTTTCACTTTTCACTTTCCTCCATTAGAGAAGGAAATGGCAACCCACTCCAGTGTTCTTGCCTGGGAAATCCCAGGGACGAAGGAGCCTGGTGGGCTGCCCTCTGGGGTCGCACAGAGTCAGACACGACTGAAGTGACTTAGCAGAAAGTTTTACTTTAGTAAACTTTAGTTTCCAATGACCAATTGGAATTGGTCATTCCAACTGCCAATAATAAAATCTGTCTCTCTCTAAGCTCCTATTTTTGTTGCCCAGTTACTTTAAAAATGTGTCTTTTTTTTTTTTTCTTCAGTATAAAGGCAAAACACTAATTCCTTTCCCTTTCTTCACTTCAATGAAATACATGAGATGGAAGAAACATTTCTGCTTCAGAAAAGAAACTGATGACCTTGACCTGCAGCCCTGGAATTTTTCCTACCTAGAATGTGAAAGTCTGGGTTTGGTAATCAAACTATAAAATACTGGAAAAGTCTGGGTTTTTTTTCCTCTTTTATTCTAGCTCTTATTCCGGTCAGCACACGATTTCTTATATAATCCTGCAGCTAGACATCAAGCCCATATGTACACACTGGCCCTCCCAGGATTGTCTGCTCTAAGCAAGGTGCGTAAAAATCAATTCCTTCTATCGATCCAATACCCAAAGCCAGAGTCATCATCTGGAATTTTATTTGAAGTATTTCACTTGCTTCTCTAACATTTAAGTGGAGAGGTATGTACTGGGTGGGAAAATAACTAGAGATGAAAATACCATGTTTCCTGACGGCTTCCACACAATACAACAGGCACCAGAGTCCCCAGCAGAGGGAATGAGAGAAAGTTCCAAGAGAAAGATATTAAAGCAAAAAGGTAAAGGAAGCAGGCAGGGAGCAACAAAGCCAAGGGGCAGGTGGGCACAGAGGAGCAGCAGGTGCAAGACCCCAAGGGCCCTCAAGAGTCAGAAGCTGCCCTTTGCAGGCACACCCAACATTTCCAGCAGCCCTGAGCACTTACCAAAGCCTGTCTATTTCAGCTGAGCCCTGAGTATCAAAGAAAAAAAAGAGCAGAGAAGCCAAGATACGAAGAGCCCACTGACCACAGAAATGGCAAGTGACAAGGGCAGAAGGCTGGCACGTGGAGGGCAGGCTGAGCCGTGTGCGGGAGGATGAGGAGGACGGGCTGCAGGAAGGCCACAGCACAGAGTTGATAAAGAACCGCCTCTCGAGACAGGTCCACACTATTCGATTTTCACAAAAGTACATCAAAGTTGTAAGTCGATAACAGATGATATAAAACCCATATTCCTTAATATGGTCCACCAAAACCGCGCATGGCGTGACTCCGCCCACCTCAGCAAGCATCCCTCCTTCCCCACCTGCTCCTGCCCAGGGCCCCGAGGCCTCGGCGTTTCTGCTCCTGTCACCCACAAGGCTCTCCCCAGACCTCCACGAAACACCCCGCTATTCTCTCCCACAAGTGATGGTGCCCTTCTCACCTTTTCATTCCATCCAAATGCCGCCACCCCAGAGCTCTTTCCCGGTCACCAGATCTAAAGTCAGCTCCTCTCATCTCTCACACAGCACTCCATTTGTTTTTCTTGGCAGCATTTGTGACAATTATCCATTTATTTGCTTAATATCTACATTTCCCACTAGAATGAGAGTTTTGAGAGAGTAGAAACATGTTTTGCTCATGACTATATATCAAGGATTTGATAAATATTTGATGAATGAATGCAGAAAACAATACACAATCTATAAAGCTAAAAGTTGGTTCTTTGAAAAGATCAACTAAACTGACAAACCTTTAGTTATTAAGTCCAAAAAGAGACAACGGTTAAAATGCATGAAAGAAGGGAAAATATTAACAGATTTTACAAAGTAAAAAGGATTATAGGGGAATATACGAACAACTGTATGCCAAAGTAAGTAACTTACTATCTAACGACATGGACAAATAAATTACTAGCAGACCCACAATTACCACAACTAATTCAGCATGAAATAAAAAAAATCAGCAGATGTATAATAAGTAAAGAAATTGAATTCATAATTAGAAAGCTTCCCGTGAAGAAAAGCCTAGGCCCACATGGCCTTACTAGTGAATTCCAGCAAACATGCCAAGAAAAAATTAATACCAATTCTTCGCAAACTCACCAAATTGAGCTTCTGGCTGAGGCAATTAGGAAAGAAAAAATAAAAGGCATCCAAAACAAATAGGAAGAAGTAAAAATTTCCCCATTTGCAGATGATATCATTTTGTAAATAGAAAATTCTAAGAAATTCACTAAAGAACTATTAGAACTATTAGTCTGCCTAGGTTGCAGGATACATTAGTAATGAACATTCTAAAAATAAAATTGGGAAACTTTTACAAAAAGGTATAAATTTTTTAAAAAGAAGTATAAGACTTATATGCTGGAAACCTCAGAACAATGTGACTAAACAAAATCAAAGACAGTCTAAGTAAATATAAAGATAAGTCATGTGCATGGGTCAAAAGATTCGATATTGTTAAGATGGCAATGGGGCTTCCCTCACAGCTCAGTAGGTAAAGAATCTGCCTGCAATGCAGGAGACCCAGGGTTGGAAAGATCCCCTGGAGAAGGAAATGGCAACCCACTGCAGTATTCTTGCCTGGAGAATCCTAAGGACAGAGGAGCCTGACAGGATACAGTCCATGGGATCGCAAGAATCAGACCTGGCTTAGTGACTAACTACCACCAAGAGGGCAATACTCCTTAAACCTATTGACATACCAACACAACCTCTATCCACATCCTAGCTTCAGTGATCAAACACTGTCATTCTTATACAAGAACAGATGCAAGTGACATGAGGATAAACTGAATAGAATTGAAAACAGAACTGAACTGATTTGTAAAAGAGTGTCAGTATAATTAAATGGAGAAAGAAGTCTTTTCAACAAACAGTTCTGAAACAACTGGATATGTACATGCAAAAGAATGACTTTTAATCCATACCTTACGCCATACACAAAAACCAATTCAAAGTAGACCACAGACCTAAATGCATTAGTAAAGCTATAAAGTTCTTGGAAGAACGGATGGAAATAAATCTCCATCAAACAGCATCAGGCAAAGCCTTCTTTGGTAAAACGCCACAAGCACAAACAACATAAGAAAAATAGATGGACTCGGCTTTTCAAATATAAAATCATTTGTGTCATCACATCTAGAAAGTAAAGATAACTACAGAGAAGATAAATTCAGGTGTCCCTTGGTATCCAAGGGAGACCAGTTCCAGGGCCCACCCACACACACCAAATCCAAGGACGCTCAAATCCCTCATATGAAATGGCACAGCAGTTTGTCTTCCACAACCACAGATGTGGAATGCACAGATACAGAGAGTCAACCGTATACCAGCAAATCAGTTATCTGAAAACAGACTGGTATCCAGAACTCACGCAGAAATCTTCCAACTCAGTAATAAAGAGACAACTGAAGCAACTAAAAAACGGGCCAAAGAAAAAGACATTTCTCCAAAGAAAATATACAAATGTCCAATAAGTACGTGAAAAGATGCTCAACATCAGAGATCAAAAGGGAAGCGCATGTCAGAACCACAATGCAATACTGCGTCACACCTACTAGACTGTACCTAATTAGAAAGAGACAGTAGTTAGCAAGGCTATAGAGAAAATGAAACCTTCATTCGTTGCAGGTGGGAATGTAGAACAGCACCGCTGGTTTGGAAAACACTAGTGATTTCTCAAAAAGTTATATATATAATTATTACCTCATGACCCAGCATTTCCACTTGTAGGTATATACCCAAGAGAACTAAAACAGATATCTACACCAAAACTTGTACATAAATGTTCAGAGCAGCATCATTCATAATAGCAAAAAGTAGAAACATACCCAAATGCTCATTAGCTGAAGAACAGATAGAGTATCTGTGGTATAGCTATGCAATGCAATATTATACAGCCATAAAAGGGACAAGGTACTGATATACGCTGTGATATGGATAAACCCCGTAAGCATTACGCTAAATAAAATAAGCTGGTCACAAAAGACCACATACTCTATTATTTCCTTCTCAGGAAACATTCAGAATAGCCAAATCTGCAGACAAAAAAGTAAGATAGTGGTTGCAAAGAACAGCAGAGACACAGGAATGGAGATTGCTTACAGGAATGGGGTTTCTTTGGGGGATGACAAAAATGTTCAAAAATTGGGCTGTGATAGTTGATTGCACAATCCCATAAGTATATGAGAAAAAAACTGAACTGTAAATTTTAAATGGGTGAATTGTACAGTATGTGAATTATATCTCAAAATGTGCTCAGTTGCTCAGTCATGTCCAATTCTTTGTGACCCCTATGGACTGTAGCCCACCAGGATCCTCAGTCCATGGGATTCTCCAGGCAAGAATACTAGAGCGGGTTGCCATTTCCTGCTTCCAGAGATCTTCCCCACGCAGGGATTGAACCTGTGTCTCCTACGTCTCCTGCTTTGGCAGGCAGATTTTTTATGCTGAGCCACCTGGGAAGCCCATACCTCAATAATGCTGTTTTTTAAAAAAAATAATAACAGGTAATACAGTGATGTAATGTATTAAGTTCTTACCATTACGTTCATATAATGACATTTTACCTTCCTAAATATTTATTTGTTGTGGTGTGAAGATAGGGTTAAAATATAAACAAGGGGAAGATAGAGGAAAGCCTTCTCTTTGGGGACTGTGGAAGCTTGGCATCAAAGCCCACCCGGTATAAAGTCTTTTACATGTACTGAATTTCTGTGACAAGGAATTTACTCGTAGTTCAGAGTGACGGTAAATTACGTAAGCGCAATCACTTGAAGACTTTTAAGTTATAAAACACAAAACTGACGTCTCAGTAGAGCAAAAGCCACTCTGTTCCCAGGACTAGCAATTCCCACAAGGAACTAAGAACAGCGGGGCTTCAAAAGCAGAAAGACACACTCACATTCCTCAAGACTGGGAGCGCCAGCTGCTCAAAGGATGTCAGATCCACCACGTACTGCCCTACACGGCACTCACGCTTTCCAGGCAGAGGCTCTGACCTGAAAGAAAAAAATAGTACATCCCTCATTGAGAGACCCCGGTACTGACTTCTGATTTTTAGCTGCTCCACTGAGCCTCTGGCCTTCTCCATGTGCTAAACCATCCTTAAAAATCACCTACACAGAGAGCGGCAGTGAGCAACGCTGATCTGATTCCTCCTTCTCTCCTGGGAACAGGGCTAACACTGGTGCACACCACTACCCACAGCCTGGCAGTTGCCTCCAAGAAGCTGGCGTATCACCTATCTTAGAAGAGCGACAGAAACAGGGCCACAAGGCACCAAGTGAGAAGAGCTTACTATTCAGTGGACTACGTCTGCACTGAAATATGGTATTTTCAACCTTGGGTTTCATATGATGACTTCAACCTCTGTTTCCTTTGATGTCAAGAAAGCCATAAAGGCTCAAGATTCTTTAAGACAGAAGGGACCACCTGGCTCAGCCCTGGGCCCCAGGAGAATAAAACACCACAGAGGGACGTCCCTGGTGGTCCAGTGGTCAAGATTCTGCCCTTCCAGTACAGGGGGCGTAGGTTTGACCTCTTAGTCGGGGAATTAAGACTCTGCATGGTCAAAAAAAAAAAAAAAAAAAACACTTCGGAAATGAAGCTGCAGTACCCAATTCTGGATAAAGGTCCTCGGATGCCAGACAACGTGACAACATCAAACCCTATTCTTCTTCCTCCCTGTCTGACTTCTTCTGTATAAAACCCATCGACAGGCACGCCAGAGGACTTTAAAACTTCAGTGGCTTTCTGGATCAGTGTTGTTTTGCCAACTCCTAGAGGGGAAAAAAAAAAAAGCCCGTCAGGAACCACTGCCTTGTTGGAGCACAGCAACTAGGAGAGGCATGGGCTTCAAACAGCTTTTATGAACATTAACTTCACTTGCCTTTGATTGCTCCAGGTGTTAAAACTTCTCAGTTTCAAGTAGAAAACAAGCATAATAAAAATGTAAATGGTACACTGAAGTTTATTTTTAAATTCTGAGACATTATTAGTTTTGTCACATACATAATCGGAGAACCAGCTGAGTGGTTTTCTGATGATAATTTCAAATGCAATTTGCATCCTACAAGACAAGCTTTTGTTTTCTCCTAGGTTTACTCTTCTTGAGGGAGCAAACTTTTCCACCTAGAAAGTAAAGCTGGTCAAGCTTCAAGCAAAGATGCTTTAAGTTAGGATTTCAAGGCACTCTGAACCTACGTTTAACAGTGGGAACATCCCTTCATTTCTCCTTGGATGTACAATGTATGGCTCCCCAAAACGGGACTCTTGGATACCTCCAACACTGCTAGAAATGGCAATTTTTCAACTTTTTCCAGAGGAGCAATTCCATCAGGTTGGCCATGCCTTCCATCACCTCCTCAGTTCAGTTCAGTTGCTCAGTCGTGTCTGACTCTTTGTGACCCCATGGACTGCAGCACGCCAGGCTTTTCTGTCCATCACCAACTCCCAGAGCTTGCTCAAATTCATGTCCATCAAGTTGATGATGTCATCCAACCATCTCATCCTCTGTCATCCCCTTCTCCTCCATCTTCAACCTTTTCCAGCATCAGGGTCTTTTCCTACGATTCAGTTCTTTGCCTCAGGTGGCCAAAGCATTGGAGTTTCAGCTTCAGCATCAGTCCTTCCAATGACTTTTCAGGACTGATTTCCTTTAGGATTGACTGCTTTGATCTCCATCATCTCCTAGAATATTCCCAAGTATTCCTTTGATTTGCCCCCAACCTCTTCCCAAATTATAACCTAATGCACCTCCACACACTCATCCTCGCCACCCAGGACCCCTTCCTTTCCTCCCAGCCTGGCCCATGGACTACTCTGATTAACCCTTGGGTGCTTACAAGTTAAATACTATTTAATACTACTACTCACTGACACTGTGGAGCCAGCCCCTGGTCTCGCATGCCTCACAAGCATTTTCTTGCTTAATTCTTCACAATCGCCCTCTGAAGCAGTTGCCACCCTTGTCCCTATTTTACAGAAAAAGAGACTGAAGCACAGAGAGGACAGGCAACTTACCCACGGTTAGACAACTGAGAGAGAGCATACAGCTTAACAGGGGCCTTCATCTGCCACCATGACTTTGTTTATTTCATATGAACCTTGTTCTTATATAGATAAGTCAGTGGCATCATAACTACCCCAAAACGGGAAACCAAGTCTGCAACACAGCTATTATGTGACACGACAGGGTTGCAAGTCATATTCCTAGGGCTGCCCATGCAGAGTCATCAGGGTTCCCTAAGGAGCTTTTGAAGCTTACTTGAAATAAAATATGATGTTACTCTCATTTAGTTCATTCTTCCTGCAAATTTCACCCTAACAAACAATGGCCTTTTGAAACATGAACAGCAGCCCACGCTCATGGCACTAGGAGAAAATGTAACCCCACCTCTGTCCCTCAGTAACTGCTGCTTTAGGGAAGGCACGGAAGAATCCGCTTAACACAGGCAAGTGGCCTCTGTTGATGTGTAATTTGGGACTCTCTGAAACAACTTAATGTTGATTCATAACAGATTGTTAAATTATGGTATAATGTGTATAATGACATAAACCCACAGGAATCTCATGCAACCATTAGAGAACACTGTTTACCTCTGGAAAGAGCTTACTGCTTAGCATGGAAAACAGACCACAACATATGAAAATAATATGTGGAGAAAAAGCAGGTTAAGAAACAGCAGAAATATACAGTAGTATTCCATTACTTTTTTTTTTTTTTTTTTTGAAAGACCACAAATAACAAATGTTGGCAAAGACGTGGAGAAAAGGGAACCTCGTACGCTGTTACATGTAAACTGGTGCAGCCACCATGGAAAACAGTATAGAGGTTCCTCAAAAAACTAAAAACAGAACTATCATATGATCCAGAAATTCCACTCCTGGGTATATATCCAAAGAAAACGAAAACACTATTTTGAAAAGATAAATGTACCCCCAAATGTTCATAACAGCATTATTTAGAAGATATGCGAGCAACCTAAGTTTCCATCAACAGATGAATGGACAAAGATATGGTATACAATACAATGAAATACTATTCAATTGTAAAAAAAAGAATGAAATTTTGCCATCTGCAACATCATGGATGGGCCTGGAGGGTATTATGATTAGTGAAACAATTCAGGCAGAGAAAGACAGACACGGTGTGGTATCACTTATATATGGAATCTAAAAAATAGAACCAACTAGTTTTATATAATAAAAAAAGAAACAGACTCACAGACAGAGAGAACAAACTAGTGGTTACCAGTGGGGAGAGGGAAGGGGTATGATGGGGAGATTAAGAGGCACAAACTACTACGTAGGAAACAAATGAGCCACACGGGTATATTGTACAGCACAGGGAAATACAGCCAATATTTTATAATACCTATAAACAGAATCCTGAAAAACTGTGAATCACTCTTATACACATGAAACTCACAGAATACTGTAAATCAACTATATCTCCAAAAAAAAAAAAAAAGTGAAGTATATAGGTGTCTCCAGAAGAAAATGTTAAGAACAGAAAGATTTATAGTCTTTGTTTCTGTATTGTTGTAAATCCAAGGGACTTTCAATTTCTTCTTTATAACTTTCTAGTTTTTTTTTTTTTTTTTTTGGTCTTACAGTGAATATTACTCTTAATTTAAGAAAAAAGCAAAGGTATTTACATTATGCAAAGACAAAATGGAACAGCTGTAATAAAAGGGAATATCGTGGATCTGATCTGTTAGGGAGAAGATTTAAACCAAAAGGAGGCATTTGGCTCCAGTCCCTTTTTTCCTCTTCAGCTCTAGAAATTTTTCAGCTAATTTTAATCTCTGTTAATTTAACTACCCTAGTGCTAGCTACACTGGCTAAGAAGTGACCTGTAGGAAGGAGACCCCCAAAACAAAGGCCCACACCACATTCACAAAGAACAGGTTGGAAACCCCAGAATTATTTTGGTTCTGGTTCTCCTATAAAGTGGACCGTGAAATAAAGACTCATGTGCAGGCTGTTTAGTTTGGGAAGCAACACCCGAAGATAACACACTGGTGGGGAGGTGACTGCATTATCAAACAAGTTAGCAGAGGGTAGTTGAATCCCACTGGGAAATCCTAGGAGACAGCTTTGGATTCAGAGTTCTCTTGTGTGATGAGTGAGGAAGGAGTTTAGCCACCAACTTCCAACTGTCAAGGGTCAAGGCTGCTTCAGGGGACAGGAATTCCCGGGCCCTTCAGGCCTGCCCTGTGTGCAGGCAGAGGTGGGCTCCAGGGGTCAGAGAAGGCCCTCCAGGGTCACAGGCTGTACAGCTGGAAGTTGGGGGGGAAATGTTAAGTGTGAAGGACACATGAGTGGGGCCCTGAGAGTGTATATGAGTATCTTTGAGAAGATACTTGATGTCTGAACATGTAGAGGTTCAGACAGCAGACAGAGGTTGGGACTGGGTTAGTGATAGAAAGATACTAAGTCAATGAAAAAAAAAAAAACATTAGAAAACTCCAAAAAGGTGGGGGGGAAATGCTGCGCATAAAGGGAAAATACATTATGGATACTCTCGGCTCCATAGCTCTTCTGTGGTTTACATTTATAGTCAAAATACCATCAACACTGACCAATGAGCTAATTAAAATTATAGTATAACTGCTTTGGGAAAAGTGGGAGGAAGAGAAAGTTAGTGGGTTTAAGGCCAGGCTTAAGAAAGCTACACTGCAGCACTGAGTCTTTCAATCATGTGTATGCATATAAAACTTTTATAAAGAAGGAAATAGAAAGAAGAACCAGTATTGCCCTGGCTGGCTTCTGTCCTCACCCAGCTCCAGGACTCAGGTAGGTACAATCATAAAAATAAGCCACCTCTGTTATGAAACACATAGATGTCTTGGGGCCAGGCTGCTGAGAAAATTTTCAAATAAAGTTTCAAATAACGGACTGACAGATCAACTTTTAGAAGGCATTCTTTTACAATATTAAGGAGTACCTCTGGATATCAGAAATTTCTCAGAGCACCCTCCTCCTCATCACTCCCCCATTGCCCTATAAATATAAAATTCCAGAATCTGCAACATTAAGTTAGCCTTTGGTCCTAAAAGCTAAAGATGCTCATTAAAAAAAAGGTGAAAGAGAATTTCAGGGCTGGGGTTACAATGGTTGATATCTGAATGCACAGCTAATCTGAAACTGCAAAGAAGCTAAAGAATCACTTTCTGCACTCAAAACCCATCTTTTTTTGTTGCTGTTCTCTCTTAATCTGTATGATGCTAACTTAATCTGATGCTGCCACAACCTTCCTGCCTCTTCTTTTAGTAACGCCTTAACTATGTGCAGCATCTTGGCTTAAAAAGCATCGATCTGTTCCACCAGTCTCTCACACTACCTCCTTTCAAAGATGAGACCTTCACAGACTAAGGTTGGAGGGATTTGCATTAGAAGGGACCAGGCACCAAGGGAGGGTCTGGGTGGGGGTGCCCAGTACCCAGCCCCCCCTGTGTTGGGGTACCAAGGCTCTCAACCTGCGACCTCACTCGTGCAGGAAATTGGGGTGGGGTGGGGCCGTCAGTGAAGGTGGATAGGGAACACGGTTGCACTATCCTGCAACTGGAATTCCACTCTTTCATGATAAATGCAGGCGCGTGTGGCTTTCGACAGAAATCAGACACTTCGGTGGCGGCAGAGATCCTGAAATATGGCCTGTGCACATCACAACTTCAAAGTGTTAGTCGCTCAGACCTGTCCAACTCTTTGCGACCCCACAGACTGTAGCCCACCAGGCTCCTCCGTCCACGGGATTCTCCGGGCAAAAATACTGGAATGGGTTGCCACGCCTTCCTCCAGGGGATCTTCCCCACCCAGGGATCGAACCTGGGTCTCCCACATTGCAGGCGAATTATTTACCGTCTGAGCTACCACGGGTAGTAACACTTCTGCCTTTGATCCTACGTAACACCTTAATACGGAAGCCCAGATGCTATCCCATCACAAGCTGGTCTCGCCCTCCTGAAGTTGGCTTCATTTCATTTACCTTATGGACTCAATCACATTTTCCGGGAAAGGAAACGCAGGCTTCTGACCACCAAGCCTGTAACTTAACACCTGGAATTTTAGAGGCGGAGAGCACCGGCTGCCGCAACCCCACGCGCCCCCCACGCCCACCCCTCGGCCTCGTCGAGGGTGCGGACACGTGCAAGATTACCTGGGGGCCCAGTCAGGAACACGTGCCGGGCCATACGGGTAGGCTCGGGTGGGGGTCACGGTCCGGGTAGGGGTGGGGTCGACGTCGCCCAGCCGGGTACGGGGGAGAGGTCGCGACCCAGGGCCCGCCCCCCAGGGCTGCAGTCCCCTCCTCCGCCGGCCGGAAGCAACGCGCCGTCAGGCCGCGCATGCGCCCTCTGCGCTCAGCGTCGGTCTGCGCTTCCGCCCTCTGCGCTCGGCGCCGGTCTGCGCTTGCGCCCTCCGCTCTCAGCCATGTTCCTCGCCGAGACCACCGTTCAGTGGCCAAGGGTGGTTAGTATGGTCTTCCCCTGGTCTGTGTGCTTCAGTCTCCGTGTTGGACTTAGGTAGGGTGTTTGCGAGGACGTGTGCTTAAAAGCCTTTTACTAAACCAATGCTGCTCAGCTGAGCGCCGTTTACGAAGCTCTGGGACCGAACCTGGGAGCTGAAATTTCCCCAGGTTGCGGGGAGAGACCTCCTGAAAGAAGTTTGGGTCCTAGAAGCCTTCCCGAAACAATGAGGATTTGCTTCCAATTGGAACTACTTACCCAGTGTTGTGGCAGTCCACTCCAGTAATCTTGCCTGAAAAACCCCATGTACGGAGGAGCCTGATAGGCTACAGTCCGTGGGGTCGCAAAGAGTCGGACACGACTGAGCGACTTCACTTCACCCAGTGTTGTCAGCCACCGCTGCAGTGTGGTATTACCTGGTTAAAAAGTGCTTCATGCGTGGGCTCCAACTCCCGAGATTCGGAGTGATTGGTCTTGGGCGAGCCCCGAGCATCTGGATAGTTCTGATATTGTTGAAACTCTCCGACAGTTTCTATAGTCCTGTCTTCAATCGTGCATACAAAGAACAATTTCCCCCTCTTGCTACCGTCTCATAAATGTAAACCAACGCTGCTAGACCCAGCCGGAGGATCTTCCTGTGCAAAGCATTAACTGGTTTTTCCCCCTCAATTAACCCCTTGAGGGGTTTGATCCTGCGAAACGAAATGGCGGTGGCCTTGGGCCAGAGTTACCTGTAAGCCCTTTCAGTGTAATATATGTACAGTTTGTTTCGTGATGGATCATCCTTCATCCTGTCTGGGAAAGCAGTTTCACTGAGTGCTCATCTTAATTGTGTGGGCACACACAGGACTTCCAGAGCTCCTCTTAGCCTGGTTATTCATCAGTCAGATGACCTCCATTTCTTACTGTTTGAAAAGGAATCATGTAAAAGTCAGATATGTTCAGTCGAGTTGTCACCATTACTTCTGCGACATTTATAACGCTGCGTCACTGGTTAGGTAGGGCCTTCCACCCAGATTTCTTTCACCTCCATTGCAAACTGGAGTCAAGAACAGCTAATATAGTCAAGTAAGCCCACAGAGTAGTTTCCAAAAGAAAAAAATATGTACCCTGTCATATGGATGATCTTCTTTTTATAAAAACAGTAATTTTAAAGTGCTAATTATGTAGGATTTCCATCACTGAAGCAGTTTGTGTTTGCAAGGTTCACCAGGAGATGGATTATTATATTTTGAAGTTATGCCTGGAATTCTGGTAGCCGCCAGCAGACCTCAGTTTAGGTAGACTAGATGTAGAGGACTGATATTTCAGAATTTAAAAAAAATTCTTCTGAAGTTGGATGTTCTTTTTCCATCAAATCTATTTGTTTGGGCAGTTTACATGGATATCTTCACTAAATGGATATCAACATAATAATAATTGATCTGAGTCTTTGATTTGCACAGTTTCCTTTGTGGGTTACACATCAATCACAACCAATGAAATACCGTATCTTAGAGATTAAGAACAAAAAGGCAAACATGATTAGTCACCCATTTTTAAATAAATACATTATTAAACTACTGTGCTGCATCTAACTTTTGCTTACTATCCAACCAGGGTATAATTACCTAAGGAACAGGTGATTCCAGTTCTTTCTTCCTGCAGGACCTGGGTGCCGGCTCGCTTTTGATAGAATGCAGTACAGCTGTTTATTAAAGCAGTTAGTAAGCATACATCTGAAGTCTCTACAGTTCCAGAGACTGTTTTCTCTATTGCTGCATCCAAGCACCTAAAACAGTTCCTGGCACACAGTAAGGAATGTACATGCTACGTGGTCTGTGCTATCTGCGGTGTATAAAGACATGAATAAGAAGAGCTCCTTTAGATTCTTGCCTTTTGAGGAATTTTTAATTGGTTGGCTAGAGAAGACCCTCCTGAGACGGCAATGGCAACCCACTTCAGTACTCTTGCCTGGAAGATCTCATGGATGGAGGAGCCTGGTAGGCTGTAGTCCATGGGGTCACTAAGAGTCTTAGACATGACTGAGCGACTTCACTTTCACTTTTCACTTTCATGCATCGGAGAAGGCAATGGCAACCCACTCCAGTGTTCTTGCCTGGAGAATCCCAGGGACGGGAGAGTGAAGCACGACTGAAGCAACTCAGCAGCAGCAGAGGCTCCGGGCTGCCACAATCGTGGGGTGCCGTAACGGAGGCTGAGTGAGCGCTGCTGAGGGGCCAGGAGGATGAGAAAAGCCTTCCCAGTCCAGTGACTGTGAGCCTGCTTGGAGGATGAGTGAGAGGCAACTGCAGAGAGCAAAAGGGGACACCTCTTAGGTCCCCTATCCGTTTGTGCCTCTGTTTCAGTCACCACTATAGTGGGTGGCTGTCCTCAATCTAGAGTGGCAGGGAATGAGGTGGTTAGAAGGAGATATAGGTGAAATAAAAGCCATGTGTTTCTGTGTGACCAGCCTAGCTTGAGTCATGTGATTTCTGGAGCCAGTCACAGCCAGGGAGATGGAGTGATCTTACTGGTCAGGCTTGGGTCAAGTGCTCCCCTGGAGAAGGGGGTGATCTTCCCCTTTCAATGCCAGAGACCAGGCCTGAGGGAGGGATGCTCCCCAAAGGAGAATTTAGGCACTATTTCCACAGGGGCAATTGAATGCCAGGCTGGCAAAACAGATTCACTTTTCCCCACTTTCATATTTTTACATCTGCAGTACCCACAGTCTTGGTTCTGTTTTCTGTACTGAAGACATAATCCAAGTTTAAATTGTGTATATATTAAGTCGCTTCAGTTGTGTCCGACTCTGTGACCGTATGGACTGTAGCCCTCAAAGCAAGAATACTGGAGTGAGTTGCGATGGGAATCTTCCCAACTCAGGGATCGAACCCACGTCTCTTATGTCTCCTGCATTGGCAGGCGAGTTCTTTACCACTAGCACCACCCGGGAAGCCAAGTTTAAATTATGTCAGTACAGACTTGTTAGGGGAAACACTGACTGAAACCACTGACCTTGGCCAGGCACCACAGTAACCACTTGCGTGGATTATTTTACAAAAGGAGGTCCTGGTAAAAAACAGAACTAACAAGCCACCACCAACCAGAAGAATTCAGGAAAGGTCAAAAGGAAACAGGTGATGCCAGTCCATATGTCCTCCCAGAATCCTGGCTGGAATGCATCTCGAGTGAGTGATGCTCACGCCACCAGGAGGGACCTTGAGTCAGAATGATTGGCCAGAGACAGCCTGGAAACGAATCCTATCACCATAAAACCTGACATGTGAACCACTTGGCAGAGTGGTTCTCCTGGGTTCCCTTATCCCGCTGCTGTTAACCTTAGTGTCCCCTTCCCAATAAGGTTTCTTGCTTTGTTAGCACAAGTGTCTCCTTAGACAATTCATTTCTGAGTGTTTGATAAGAGTGTACTCTTGGGCCCTAGAAGGGATCCCTCTTCCTGCAAAAAAATATACTTAGGAGTAACTGTTGTGTTTGTTTGTGTGCACACTTGCACATGCATAGGTTTATAGGTTTGGGGGATATTTGTATACATCTCATCTCATTTGACCAGTTACTATACATTTGTAGGCATATATCCTTGTATAGGGTTGGGGAAAATGCAGCTTTGCAGAAGCGCTGCCTCAAAGTAAGGGGCGATGGAAAGCTACATATATGGCCCAGTTTTCTAATCTCTCTGACTGCGGCTGGTGTCCCTGGCCCTGGGCTATACTCTGGGCACACCGCTTGGCTGTGCTGTGTGCTCTTAAAAAGTGTGGCTATTATGACCCAGCAATCCCACCGCTGGGCACACACAGCGAGGAAACCAGAATTGAAAAAGACACATGTACCCCAGTGTTCATCACAGCACTGTTTACAATACCCAGGACATGGAAGCAATCTAGATGTCCATCAGCAGATGAATGGATAAGAAAGCTGTGGTACATACACACAATGGAGTATTACTCAGCCATTAAAAAGAACACATTTGAATCAGTTCTAATGAGGTGGGTGAAACTGGAGCCTATTATACAGAGTGAAGTAAGTCAGAAAGAAAACCACCAATACAGTATACTAACGCATATATATGGAATTTAGAAAGATGGTAATGATGACCCTATACGCGAGACAGCAAAAGAGACACAGATGTAAAGAACAGTTATTTGGACTCTGTGGGAGAAGGCGAGGGTGGGATGATTTGGGAGGGTAGCATTGAAATGTGTATATTATCATATGTGAAGTGGATTGCTGGTCCAGGTTCGATGCATGGGACAGGGTGCTCTGGGCTGGTGAACTGGGATGACCCTGGGGGATTGGATGGGGAGGGATGTGGGAGAGGGGGTTCAGGATGGGGACACATGTGTGCCCTTGGCTGATTCATGTCAATGTATGACAAAAACCACTACAATATTGTAATTAGCCTCCGATTAAAATAAACAATTTTTTTTAAGTGTGTCTATGATCAGACTGGGCTTCCCTGATGGCTCAGACGGTAAAGAATCCGCCTGCAATGCGAGAAACTTGGGTTTGATCCCTGGGTCGGGAAGATCCCCTGGAGGAGAGCATGGCAACCCACTCCAGTACTCTTGCCTGGAGAACCCCGTGGACAGAGGAGCCTGGGGGGCCACAGTCCATGGGGTCGCACAGAGTCCGACGTGACTGAGCACCTGCACACAGCACAGATCAGAGCGAAGCAGGAAACCAAGCAGAGGAGAGTCACGTCAGGGAGGATGGTGAGCCAGCAGAGACGAGGCACTTAGCTTCTTCACAGATAACGGGAGTCAGTAGGGAAAGTTGTTAAGAGTCAACCACCAAGGACAAGCTGAGAGGTCCAGGGAGAAGGAGCAGAGCTTCTGTTTGGCTGTCTCGTTCCTCAGGAACGCTAACACTGTGTTTTGTTCAGGTTCGTTTTCATTCGTTTCACTGGGATCCCATCAGTGGAGTATCTATTGTTTGCAGAATAATATGGCAATTGTTCTGGTTTGAATCGGCCTCTGATGTGTAGGAACCCAAAAATAAAAAAATAGATTGCTGTCTCTAATGAATATTCAACACCTGATATAAATAGAGCTGGTTATTTAATATATTCACCTTCCTCCCCTTTCTCTTTCCTTTCTTTTCTTTCATTCCTTTCCTTCTTATTGTATTGCAGACACTGCGCTGTGGTACATAGTAGGGATCAAAGGTACATTTGAAATAGCTTAAATATCATATACCAATGCATATCTATGGAATCTATAAAAATGATACTGGTTAATATATTTGCAGGGCAGCAATGGAGAAACAGACATAGAGAACAGACTTAGGACATGGGGAGAGGGGAGAAGACATAGGGTGAGATGTATGGAGAGAGTAACATAGAACCTTACAATACCATATGTAAAATAGGTAGCCAATGGGGATTTGCTGTATGACTCAGGGAACTCAAACAGGGGCTCTGTATCAATCTAGAAGGGTGGGATGGGGAGGGAGGTGGGAGGGAGGTTCGGGAGGAAGGGACATGGGTGTACCTATGGCCGATTCTTGTTGATTTCTTTGTTTGTTAGAAAACAACAAAATTCTGTAAAGCAATTATCCTTCACTTAAAAGATAAATAACTTTTAAAAAACACTGGTCAGCAGACTTAGTTCAGTTCAGTCGCTCAGTCGTGTCCAACTCTTTGCAACCCCATGAATCGCAGCACACCAGGCTTCCCTGTCCATCACCAACTCCCGGAGTTCACCCAAACCCATGTCCATCGAGTCAGTGATGCCAGCCAACCATCTCATCCTCTGTCGTCCCCTTCTCCTCCTGCCCCCAACCCCTCCTAGCATCAGAGTCTTTCAGTCTTTTCCAATGAGTCAACTCTTCGCATGAGGTGGCCAAAGTACTGGAGCTTCAGCTTTAGCATCATTCCTTCCAAAGAAATCCCAGGGCTGATCTCCTTCAGAATGGACTGGTTGGATCTCTTTGCAGTCCAAGGGACTCTCAAGATGTTCCCCAACACCACAGTTCAAAAGCATCAATTCTTCAGCACTCAGCCTTCTTCACAGTCCAACTCTCACATCCATACATGACCACAGGAAAAACCATAGCCTTGACTAGACGGACCTTAGTCGGCAGACTTATATACCTAGGTTTAAATTTTTTTAAACATTAAATATCCATGAGCTCTTATTTTCCATTCAACATGAAAACACCTTTATCTGAGCTCCTGGGGGAAGAATTCCTTTCCCACACCTTTAGATTACCTACCTTTTTGAATAGCAATTGACATTGGGAAAGCTGGCATTGCATTCTGGCCTCCAACCTTGTAATACTTAGACATATTTAACAAAAGGTAATAGCTAACATTTACCTGGTGTTTACTATGTGCCAAGTTCTCAGAGCGCTAAAAATTATAGTAACTTTTTAAATCCTCACCAAAACTTCTTTTCATCTACGGACAAACCAAAATAGAGAGGGACAAAGGAACTGACCCAAGACCGCCGTGCATATACACACACACGCGTATCCAGGTGTAATTGTGTGCATGTCCGCGCATATATGTGTATCTGTGCATGTGTATATATGATTCAAACTCAGGTATTTGGGTGCCAGAGTCTGTCTGATACAGACTTTTACCTTTTGTCCTGAAAATAGTTCGTGGGCAACATCTTAAAGTGAAAAGTTCACGTGAGGACTACAAACCTGCTCCACTGGTTATTCTTCCTTCTTCTAGGAAAACAAGCATCATGTTACAGCAAGTCCCCTACATATGAAGGAGGCCTGTTCCAAGAGCTCATTTGTAGGTCCAGTTTATTCCTAAGTCCAACAAAGTTAGCCTAGGTACCCAACTAACACAATCTGCTATATAGCAATGTACTGTTTATAATACTTTTCACACAAAGAATACACAAAGAATAAAGAAAACATTTTAATCTGACAGTACAGTACCTTGAAAAGTACAGCAAAACAGCTGGGCATGTTCCTATCTTTGAAAGTTCCCATCGTGAAGGTTTGTATGTCGAGGACGTTGGGCTGCCCTGGGGGCTCAGTGGTAAAGAATCCGCCTGCCAGTGCAAGAGATGTGGATTCAATCCCTGGATTGGAAAAATCCCCTGGAGAAGGAAATGGTAGCTCACTCCAGTATTCTTGCCTGGGAAAGCCCATGGACAAAAGAGCGTGGCGGGCTATAGTCCATAGGGTCAAAAAAGAGACGGTCATGACTTAGCGACTGAATTATAACATTTATAACATGTAGGGGACTTACTGTACCTAAGAGATCTAAGGTAGTTCTTGAAGGACAGAGAGAATGGACAGCTCTTTCTGATTCTAATTCTCCTCCAGGGCTGTCTAGGATAATAATTCCTATCAAATCTGTGTGCGTGGACCAGCTAACTCGGAGATCCCTGGGTCTGTAAATGATGGGGTGAGCCAAGCAGGCCCCCGTCTCAGCCCCAAATCTCCCTGGGTGTGAGGCTGCAGGTCCTCAGAGAGACACAGCCACTGTCCTCCTGCTGGGATCAGTCAGACATCCTCTCCTCCCGCCTCAGCCTCTCTCAGCACGGCTACATCAGGTGGTGCCTCTCCTCTGACTGGGTACAAGCTTAACAACATTTATTCAAGTTTCATTGTCTTTCCCTGTAAATAATCTGCAGGGGAAACTAACTGCTTTTTAATTTGGTCAAAATACATCATCCCCAGAATTGTTTGCACCATTAGCCCAGGCAAAAGAGGCCGTGGGTGTTAATTAGCCATCTTCATCCTTACGGGAGCCTGGGTTCTTCTCCCCATCTCCCACGCCCTCTGGTCCATTCCTAGTTAAGGGCATGGTTTCAGCTCCATTTGCCAACAAGTTGATAAAAGGTTTTGCTGGCTGAAAACTAGAGGAAACTTAGGAATAATTCATTTTCCTTTCTATTGTGTATTTTCAGTCTTCCTGAGGAAGAACGTCATTGATTCCTTTCCTGGACCAAAGTTCATCATCCTCTCCTAATGCCAATGAGGTCTGAAATCTGGTGGGTTGGAGAAATAAAGCATTAGTCTGTGGCTGGCCAAAAAGTAACTGCGGGCCTTTGTAAGGCAGGTTCTGCTCTCTCCTATCTCCCTGAACAAACCTACACAGAGATCCTAGGTGCTGCATTTCAGTCACCCCAGTGTGAGCGCAGATTTTCACAAGGATATGGACATTCAGGGGCTGCCCAGATAGTGCTAGTGGTAAAGAACCTGCCTGCCAGTGCAGGAGATGTAAGAGACACGGGTTCGATCACTGCGTCAGAAAGATCCACCAGAGGAGGGCCTGGCAACCCACTCCAGTATTCGTGCCTGGAGAGTCCCATGGCCAGAGGAGTCTGGCAGACTACAGTCCGTGGGGTCACAAAGAGCTGGACACGACTGAAGCTGCTTAGTGAAGAGCCTAAGCTATTCCATTTTGTAAAAGAACTCCATTTTTGCAAAGGTACTGGACAAACAGACTTAGACTTTGGATATTGCCTAAACTTGCCCCACTATACACAAGCCAATCAGCCCTTAGGATAAACCTCCTGACTTTAAGTTCAAAGATTTGTGATTTACCTTGGAAGTAATGATTTACATTTGTGATTTACCTTGGAAGTGATGATTTACCTTTGTGAAATAATGATTCACCGTGTAAGTGAAAAAACCAATCAGAAATCCACATACAACCCTATAGAAGAGGGTAACCAATCAGTAGTCCTTCAGCCTGAACACCCCTTTTTGTTACCCTTTCACCTGAATATTCCCTATATAAGCAATGTAACCCAAAACTCGGGGCTCCCTCCCTATAGCCGCTGCGTTGGTGCCTGTGGGAGCCCCAGCTCGAGCTTGGTAATAAAAACTCTCTTGCTTTTGCATTGGATACCGACTCCCTGGTGGTCATTGGGAGATTTCTCGACTTGGGCACAACACTGAGCCCATGCGCATGCATAGACCTTCAGAACATTATCTACCTGAGGACTTTGCCTCCAGCTCTTATTTCAGACAATGCTCCCAGTTGAGTCACAAAGAGAGGTGAGAAAAGTGACTCAATGCTTTGTCCTGTTCCCTGCTCCACAGACCCTTATGTTTGAAGAGCGGAGGGTAGTTGGCTCCTGGAGGCCCTGCCTGGATGTAGAAATGATGACATTGGGTAGGAGGACCAGGCCAGTCTTGAGTTGTTTCGGGCTCTTGCCTGGTGTGGCGGAGATAGTAAATGTTCTCACGTGCCCAAAAGTCTCATGTGCTCTCTTCCCCAGGGCCTTTGCACATGCTATTTCTTCTGCTTCAAAGGCTCTCTGTGCTCCCATCTTCCCCTCATTGTGCGTTGTGCATGCACGCTCATGCTCAGTCATGTCCGACTCTTCGCGACACTATGGACTGCAGCCCACCAGGCTCTTCCGTCCATGGGATTCTCCAGGCAAGAGTACTGGGGTGGGGTGCTATTTTCGCCTGTCTTCCTCTAACTCACATTTATTCAGCATTCTTGGCTCCCTAGTACATACCAGCTGTCCCTGATAAATGCTCCTTTAGGTTTCTGAACTTGTGGTTTTTTTTCAATTACCATAGTTGTAATTGAATAATGTAGATATTTAAATTTATAAAATTACTTTCTCCTCTGCTAAAATGAAAGCTTTATGAGTGAGGGAACTGGTTCCAGCTTTTTCCGCCACTATAACCACAGCAGTTAGGTGTTCAGTTACACTTGCTAAATAAATGAATTTCCAACTCAGTATTTTTAATGGAACAGTTTTGAAAAATCTTTTTTTTGTTAGTAGTTTTATTGCTGTTGTTGTTCAGTCTCTCAGTCACGTATGACTCTTTTCGACCCCATGGACTGCAGCTCTCCAGGCTTCCCAGTCCTTCTCTATTTCCTGGAGTTTGCTCAAACTCAAGTCCATTGAATCAGTCATGCCATCCAACCATCTCATCCTCTGTCATCGCTGTCTCCTCTGTCCTTCAATCTTTCCCAGCATAAGAGTCTTTTCCAATGAATCAGCTCCTTGCATCAGATGGCCAAAGTATTGGAGCTTCAGCTTCAGCATCAGTCCTTCCAGTGAATACTCAGGGTTGAGTTCCCTTAGGATGGACTGGTTTGATCTCCTTGCTGTCCAAGGGACTCTCAAGGGTCTTCCCCAGCACCGCAGGTCAAAGGCACCAATTCTTTGGCACTCAGCTAAAGTCTACCATCTGAAAAATGGAAAATAACAAGTGTTGATGAGCATAGAAAAATTAAAACTTTTGTGTATCATTGATAGAAACGTAAAATGGCACAGTTTGCTGTAGAAAATGCTATGGCAGTTCCTCCAAAACTTAGAATCACCATATAAATCAATATAGTAATTCTGCTTCTGAGTAATTCCCAAAAGAATTGAAAGCAGAGACACAAAGAGATATTTGTACACTCATGTTATAGCAGTATTATTTTCAAGAGACAAAAGGTAGAAGTAACCCAAGTGCTCATCAGCAGATGAAAGGATAAACAAAATGTGGTATATCCACACAATGGAATATTATCTAGCCTTAAAAAACAAGGGAATTCTGATATATACCATACATGGATGGACCTTGAGGACTTTAGCTATGTGAAGTAAGCCAGACACAGGAGGATAAATACTGTACAATTCCATATATGTGTATGTATATATATTTATATCAATCCTGAATATTCATTGGAAGGACTGATGCTGAACCTGAAGCTCCAATACTTTGGGTACCTGATGTGAAGAGCCAACACATTGGGAAATGCTGGGATAGACTGAGGGCAGGAGAAGAAAGGGGAGACGGAGGATGAGATGGTTCGATGGCAGCACAGACTCAGTGGACATGAGTTTGAGTGAACTCCAGGAGATAGTGAAGAGAGAAGACTGGCTTGCTGCAGTCCATGGGGTTGCAAAAAGTTGGACGTGACTGAGCAGCTGAGCAACAACAATCACTTATATATGAGACACCTAGAATAGTCAAATTCATAGAGATGAAAAGTAGGATGGTGGTTGGCAGGGCCTGGAGAGGGGGACATGGAAGTTATTATTTAATGAGGTTAGTTTCAGTTTTGCAAGATGAAAAGAGTTCTGGGGGTAGATGGTGGTGACGGCTGCACAGCATTGTGAATGTACTTAACACCATGAGTAATATACTTAGGGTTGAAAGTGAAAGTGAAAGTGAAGTCGTGTCCAACTCTTTGCGACCCGTGGACTGTAGCCCACCAGTCTCCTCCATCCATGGGATTCTCTAGGCAAGAATACTGGAGTGGGTTGCCATTTCCTTCTCCAGAGGATCTTCCCGACCAAGGGATCGAACCCAGGTCTCCCACATTGCAGGCAGATGCTTTATCCTCTGCACCACCAGGGTTAAGAGGGTACATTTTATGTTATGAGTATTGTACCATATTACAATTATACAGTGGAAGTGACAAATAGATTCAAGGGATTAGATCTGATAGAGGGTCTGAAGAACTATGAACAGAGGTTCATGACATTGTACAGAAGGCAGTTATCAAGACCATGCCCAAGGAAAAGAAATGCAAAAAGGCAAAATGGTTGTCTGAGAGGGCCTTACAAATAACTATGAAAAGAAGAGAAGTGAACGGCAAAGTAGAAAAGGAAAGATATACCCATTTGAATGCAGAGTTCCAAAGAAGAGTGCCTTCCTCAGTGATCAATGCAAAGAAACAGAGGAAAACAATAGACTGGGAAGGACTAGAGGTCTCTTCAAGAAAATTAGAGATACTAAGGGAAATTTTCATGCAAAGATGGGCACAAAAAGGACAGAAATGGTGTGTACCTAACTGAAGGAGAAGATATTAAGAAGAGGTGGTAAGAACACACAGAAGAACTGTACAAAAAAGATCTTACAACCCAGATAATCACGATGGTGACATCTTGAATGTGAAGTCAAGTGGGCCTTAGGAAGCATCACTGTGAACAAAGCTAGTGGAGGTCACAGAATTCCAGCTGAGCTATTTCAAATCCTAAAAGATGATGCTGTGAAACTGCTGCACTCAATATGCCAGCAAATTTGGAAAACTCAGCAGTGGCCACAGGATTGGAAAAGGTCTACTTTCATTCCAATCCCAAAGAAAAGCAATACCAAAGAATGTTCAAACTACCACACAACCACACTCATCTCACACTCTAGCAAAATAATGCTCAAAATTCTCCAAGCCAGGCTTCAACAGTACGTGAACTGTGAACTTCCAGATGTTCAACCTGGATTTAGAAAAGGCAGAGGAACCAGAGATCAAATTGCCAACATCCATTGGGTCATTGGAAAAACAAGAGAATTCCAGAAAAACATCTACTTCTGCTTTATTGACTATGAGAAAGACTTTGTGTGGATCACAATAAACTGTGGAAAATTCTTGAAGAGATGGGAATACCAGACCACCTGACCTACCTCTTGAGAACTCTCTATGCAGGTCAGGAAGCAACAGTTAGAATTGGACATGGAACAACAGACTGGTTCCAAATCAGGAAAGCAGTATATCAAGGCTGTATATTGTCACCCTGCTTATTTAACTTATATGCAGAGTACATCATGGGAAATGCTGGACTGGATGAAGCACAAGCCGGAATCAAGATTGCTAGGAGAAATATCAATCACCTCAGATATGCAGATGACACCACCCTTATGGCAGAAAGGGAAAAGCTAAAAAGCCTCTTGATGAAAGTGAAAGAGGAGAGTGAAAAAGCTGGCTTAAAACTCAACCTTTGGAAAACTAAGATCATGGCATCTGGTCCCATCACTTCATACAAATAGATGGGGAAACAGTGGAAACACTGACAGACTTTAATTTTGGAGGCTCCAAAATCACTGCAGATGGTGATTGCAGCCATGAAATTAAAAGATGTTGCTCCTTGGAAGAAAAATTATGACCAACCTAGACAGCATATTAAAAAGTAGAGACATTACTTTGCCAACAAAAGTCTGTCTAGTCAAAGCTATGGTTTTTCCAGTGGTCATGTATGGATGTGAGAGTTGGACTACAAATAAAGCTGAGTGCCAAAGAATTGATGCTTTTGAACTGTGTTGTTGGAGAAGACTCTTGAGAGTCCCTTGGACTGCAAGGAGATCCAATCAGTTAAGTTCAGTCACTCAGTCGTGTCTGATTCTTTGGGACCCCATGAATCACAGCACACCAGGCCTCCCTGTCCATCACCAACTCCTGGAGTTCACTCAGACTCACGACCATCGAGTCAGTGATGCCATCCAGCCATCTCATCCTCTGTCATCCCCTTCTCCTCCTGCCCTCAATCCCTCCCAGATCAGAGTCTTTTCCAATGAGTCAACTCTTCGCATGAGGTGGCCAAAGTACTGGAGCTTCAGCTTTAGCATCATTCCTTCCAAAGAAATCCCAGGGCTGATCTCCTTCAGAATGGACTGGTTGAATCTCCTTGCAGTCCAAGGGACTCTCAAGAGTCTTCTCCAACACCACAGTTCAAAAGCATCAATTCTTCGGTTCTCAGCCTTCTTCACAGTCCAACTGTCACATCCATACATGACCACAGGAAAAACCATAGCCTTGACTAAACGGACCTTAGTTGGCAAAGTAATGTCTCTGCTTTTGAATATACTATCTAGGTTGGTCATAACTTTTCTTCCATGGAGTAAGCGTCTTTTAATTTCATGGCTGCAATCACCGTCTGCAGTGATTTTGGAGCCCCAAAAAATAAAGTCTCACACTGTTTCCACTGTTTCCCCATCTATTTCCCATGAAGTGATGGGACCAGATGCCACGATCTTCGTTTTCTGAATGTTGCGCTTTAAGCCAGCTTTTTCACTCTCCTCTTTCACTTTCATCAAGAGGCTTTTTAGCTCCTCTTCACTTTCTGCCATAAGGGTGGTGTCATCTGCATTTCTGAGGTTATTGATATTTCTCCCGGTAATCTTGATTCCAGCTTGTGCTTCTTCCAGTCCAGTGTTTCTCATGATGTACTCTGCATAGAAGTTAAATAAGCAGGGTGACAATAGACAGCCTTGACGTACTCCTTTTCCTATTTGGAACCAGTCTGTTGTTCCATGTCCAGTTCTAACTGTTGCTTCCTGACGTGCATACAGATTTCTCAAGAGGCAGGTTACGTGGTCTGGTATTCCTATCTCTTTCAGAATTTTCCACAGTTTCTTGTGATCCACACAGTGAAAGGCTTTGGCATAGTCAATAAAACAGAAATAGATGTTTTTCTGGAACTCTCTTGCTTTTTCCATGATCCAGCGGATGTTGGCAATTTGATCTCTGGTTCCTCTGCCTTTTCTTTTTCTTTTTTTTTCTGGATCATATGATAGTTTTATTTTCTATGTTTTGAGAAATGTGAGGTCTATCTTTTTTTTTTTTTTTTTTTTACGTTTTACACCTTTGCCTTTTCTTAAACCAGCTTGAACATCAGGGAGTTCATGGTTCACGTATTGCTGAAGCCTGGCTTGGAAAATTTTGAGCATTACTTTGCTAGCGTGTGAGATGAGTGCAATTGTGCAGTAGTTTGAGCATTCTTTTGCATTGCCTTTCTTTTGGATTGGAATGAAAACTGACCTTTTCCAGTCCTGTGGCCACTGCTGAGTTTTCCAAATTTGCTGACATATTGAGTGCAGCAGTTTCACAGCATCATCTTTCAGGATTTGAAACAGCTCAACTGGAGTTCCATCACCTCCACTAACTTTGTTCATAGTGATGCTTTCTAAGGCCCACTTGACTTCCCATTCCAAGATGTCTGGCTCTAGATTAGTGATCACATCATCATGATTATCTGGGTCATGAAGATTTGTTTTGTACAGTTCTTCCGTGTATTCTTGCCACCTCTTCTTAATATCTTCTGCTTCTGTTAGGTCCATACCATTTCTGTCCTTTATCGAGCCCATCTTTGCATGAAATGTTCCCTTGGTATCTCTAATTTTCTTGAAGAGATCTCTAGTCCTTCCCATTCTGTTCTTTTCCTCTAATTCTTTGCATTGATTGCTGAAGAAGGCTTTCTTATCTCTCCTTGCTATTCTTTTGGAACTCTGCATTCAGATGCTTATATCTTTTCTTTTTTCCTTTGCTTTTCACCTCTCTTCTTTTCACAGCTATTTGTAAGGCCTCCCCAGACAGCCATTTTGCTTTTTTGCATTTCTTTTCCATGGGGATGGTCTCAATCCCTGTCTCCTGTACAATGTCACAAACCTCATTCCATCGTTCATCAGGCACTCTATCTATCAGATCTAGTCCCTTAAATCTATTTCTCACTCCCACTGTATAATCATAAGGGATTTGATTTAGGTCATACCTGAATGGTCTAGCGGTTTTCCCTACTTTCTTCAATTTGAGTCTGAATTTGGTAATAAGGAGTTCATGATCTGAGCCACAGTCGGCTCCTGGTCTTGTTTTGTTGACTGTATAGAGCTTCTCCATCTTTGGCTGCAAAGAATATAATCAATCTGATTTCGGTGTTGACCATATGGTGATGTCCATGTATAGAGCTTCTCCATCTTTGGCTGCAAAGAATATAATCAATCTGATTTCGGTGTTGACCATCTGGTGATGTCCATGTGTAGAGTCTTCTCTTGTGTTGTTGGAAGAGGGTGTTTGCTATGACCAGTGCATTTTCTTGGCAAAACTCTATTAGTATTTGCCCTGATTCATTCCGCATTCCAAGGCCAAATTTGTCTGTTACTCCAGGTGTTTCTTGACTTCCTACTTTTGCATTCCAGTCCCCTATAATGAAAAGGACATCTTTTTTGGGTGTTAGTTCTAAAAGGTCTTGTAGGTCTTCATAGAACTGTTCAACTTTAGCTTCTTCAGCATTACTGGTTGGGGCATAGACTTGGATAACTGTGATATTGAATGGTTTGCCTTGGAGACGAACAGAGATCATTCTGTCATTTTTGAGACTGCATCCAAGTACTGCATTTCAGACTCTTTTGTTGACCATGATGGCTACTCCATTTCTTCTGAGGGATTCCTGCCCGCAGTAGTAGATATAATGGTCATCTGAGTTAAATTCACCCATTCCAGTCCATTTTAGTTCTCTGATTCCTAGAATGTTGACGTTCACCCTTGCCACCTCTTGTTTGACCACTTCCAATTTGCCTTGATTCATGGACCTGACATTCCAGGTTCCTATGCAATATTGCTCTTTACAACATCGGATCTTGCTTCTATCATCAGTCACATCCACAGCTGGGTATTGTTTTTGCTTTGGGTCCATCCCTTCATTCTTTGTGGAGTTATTTCTCCACTGATCTCCAGTAGCATATTGGGCACCTAATGACCTGGGGAGTTCCTCTTTTGGTATCCTATCATTTTGCCTTTTCATACTGTTCATGGGGTTCTCAAGGCAAGAATACTGAAGTGGCTTGCCATTCCCTTCTCCAGTGGACCACATTCTGTCAGACCTCTCCACAATGACCCGCCCATCTTGGGTTGCCCTGCAGGCATGGCTTGGTTTCATTGAGTTAGACAAGGCTGTGGTCCTATTGTGATTAGATTGACTAGTTTTCTGTGAGTATGGTTTCAGTGTGTCTGCCCTCTGATGCCCTCTTGCAACACCTACCATCTTACTTGGGTTTCTCTTACCTTGGGCATGAGCTATCTCTTCACGGCTGCTCCAGCAAAGCGCAGCCGCTGCTCCTTACCTTGGACGAGGGGTATGTCCTTACCGCCGCCGTTCCTGACCTTCAACGTGGGATAGCTCCTCTAGGCCCTCTTGCACCTGCGTAGCCACTGCTCCTCAGGTTGCCTCTCCCGGCTGCTGGCCCTGGCCTCGGGCCTGGGTGGCTCCACCCAGCTGCCGCCCATGGCCTCTGGCTCGGGGTGGCTCCTCAGGGTCAATGCCCCTGGCCTGGGGCACCCCTGAGCTCAGATGCGGGTGTCTCCTCCCGGCCGCCATTGACCTCTGAAGCAGGGTAGCTCCTCTCAGCCGTTCTTGCACCGTCGCAGCCTGGCACTCTAGGCTACTGCCCCTGACCTCAGACGTGGGGTAGCTCCTCTCAGCCATGCTCAGGGCACCGGCTCGCAGCTGCCTGCGCTCAGGGTGCTGGCTCGCAGTACATCATAAAGGAAATCAGTGCTGTATATTCATTGGAAGGACTGATGCTGAAGATGGAACTCCAATATTTTGGCCGCCTGATGCAAAGAACTGACTCATTGGAAAAGACCCTGATACTAGGAAAGACTGAAGGTGGGAGGAGAAGGGGATGACAGAAGATGAGATGGTTGGATGGCATCATCAACTCAACAGACATGAGTTTAAGTCAACTCCAGGAGTTGGTGATGGACAGGGAAGCCTGGCGTGCTGCAGTCCATGAGGTCGCAAAGAGTCAGGCACAACTGAGCGACTGAACTGAACTGATTGTACCACAATTGAAAACTTTAAATTAAAGAAATCAGATATAGAAAGTCAGGCAGAAGAAAAGAGATTAGCAAAGGCTGGAGCAGTCAGAGAACAGTTGTGGAGAAGGTGTGTCTTGAGCTGGGCCGTAGAAGATGCGTTACTCGACTGGGTGAAGACGAGGAGCAGGAGGCAATCAGAAGGGAGAGCTTCAGTGGTGCAGAGGGACTCCAGCATCCCAGGGTGGATCTCATCCAGCAGGTGGTTTCATTAGAGCTGGAAGCTGGTAAACCAGAGTCTGGTAAGGGCTGGTGAAGGTACTTGGGAGGGGTGTTCTGGGACTGCTAATTTGGCCCCTCAGGCTGGGTTAGGATAATGAGACACCTGTTCCTTCTCTGTCCCTAGTAAAGAACACCAACTAGATACTTCAGCACTGGTCGCTGGAAGATCCATGATTGTCCCAGGCCCAGTCCTGCTCTTTTCTTGCAGCTGCCACAAGTCAGATTCTGTGTACATGGCTGACAGATGGTCTTGGAGGACTGCTCTCCCAGGTACACTGACTGGAGCGGCAAGGGAGCAAAGGTGGAAGGGAAAGTGGGAAAGGATAGGGCCAAATGGGGACTTTCCCGGAGATCCAGTGGTTAAGATGTCACCTTCCAATGCAAGGGTTGCAGGTTCAATCCCTGGCCAGGGAGATGAGATCCCACATACCTCATGGCTAAAAAATAAAAACATAAAGCAGAAGCAGTATTGTAACAATTTCAATAAAGACTTCTGAAAAAGTGACCAACATCAGAAAAAAAAAAAACCTTAAAAAAAGAATAGGACCAAACGATGTGATGTGCTTGAGCTCAGCGGTGGAAGGAAAACAAGGCTGTGTGAATGTCAAGTCTGCTTCATGTAATTACACCCAACCCTGGGCACACACAGAGCCCACCATCCCACCCCAGACAAGCAGCCCCCTGCCATCCCACAGACCTGAGGCTTAATAGTGGGGACATCGCCCATCTTTACCCAAGAAGACTTGACATTCCACACCTTAATGAGGGAAACCTGGGCCTTTCACCCTGGCTTCCTGCCACAGGAGCTCAAATGACAGCTGAGCACGGTCACATTAGATAGAAATAAATACGTGGAACCATGGAAGGAGCATTAAAGTGGTAATTCAAGTGGCGGAGCTGAGAACCAACTTGTTATGTTACCCTAGGCAAGTTGTGCAACTTCTTGGAGCCTCAGTGTCCACAACCAAAGGAAGGAAAATGAAATTCCTGCCCTGCAGGACCCTCAGGTGTGCTGCAAGTATGAAGTGAGATTATTTATGGAGAGGCTCTTAAATCATGTAAAGTCTGTCAGCCAGTTTACTAGATCCCAGAGCTCCTGTGAGCCTGGAAGGCGAACCTGCCAGCTGGGTAACTGCACCTTCTCTGAGCTCTCACATTCCTCTTAGAGGCATTTCTTAGACTTGTTTTATACTCTAGGGGGTTTGCTTTCTTCTTTTTTTTTTTTTTCCTAAATTTTTATTATGTAAAATTTCAAAGATGTAAAAATGTGGAAAGAATAGGATAATAAGCCCCTTGGACCCAGAACCAGCTTCAGCAATTACCAGCTCACAGCTGACCTCCTTTCATCTGCACTTCCTCATCCTTCCCCTCCTCCTAATCCCGCACTGGGTTTTTTCAAGCAGAATATCTGACATCATATCATTTCATTGATAACTATTTTAATACACCTTTCTGAAATATTAGGATACTCTAAAAAATGTAACCACAATATATAAGATTTATATATTGTAATTAGTTGAAACATCTTGCATCTCTTTAAAGTTTAAAAAAATATATATTTACTTATTTATTTGGCTGTGCCAGGTCTTAGTTGCAGCACCTGGGATCTTCGAGTTTCCTTGCAGCATGTAGGCTATTTAGCTGTGGCATATGAGCTCTTGGGCTTCCCTGGTGGCTCAGTGGTAAAGAATCCACCTGCCAATACAGTAGACATGGATTCCATCCCTGGGTCAGAAAGATCCCGTGGAGGAGGAACTGGCAATGTACTCCAGTATTCTTGCCTGGAAAATGCCCTGGACAGAGGAGCCTGGTGGGTTACCGTGCATGGGGTTGTAAAGACTCAGACATGACTGCCCACACGCATGCATGCAAACCAACTCTTGGTCGCATCGTGTGGAGTCTAGTTCCCTGATCAGGATCAAACCTGGGCCTGTTACAATCGGGAACACAGAGTGTCCCACTCGACCAACAAGGAAGTCCTGCATTGCTTAAATTTATTCCTTCAATTTAACCTTCCATCTTTCTTTCTCTCTCCCTCCCTCCCTCCCTCCCCACCCCCTCCCGATTTCTTTGATAAAGAAACTGCTGGTCTGTCCTACCCTTGTTGTTCAAATCCTGCAATCAAGGATTTGCTGAGGTGCCGCCTCCTCGTGGTATAGTTGAGCCTTCCCTTCTGTGACGCGTGTTTCTCCTATTCTGCTATTCCATTGGGAGACCTGATCCAGCAGCCCGCCCCTGCGTGCCTCGGGATGTGTCCAGATACGTTGGATTTGTAGAGTTCAGTCTTCCTCAAGTAGAGACTTCCCCTCCACTTCTTTCTCATGAAACAGAAATATTCGGCTCACTTCCTATGTGCCAAGCGCTTGCTAAGCTCTTACATCACTGTTTCTCACAGCAATATTATGAAAAAGCATAGTTCAACTTGAAGGTTCACTCTAGCTCAGCTCCCCAGCATCTAGATCCTTTCCTGTGTTTGGGGAACGGTTCACCTCTTTACATGTGATACCTAGTTTCCAGCCACCTATGCAGTTAAGGAAAGGAAAAGCAAGTGATCAGGGCTGCACAAACAGATATTCCCGTCCTTGGCCTGAATTTGGTACTGCTGGTGCAAAGACACATGGGGTCAGAGGCGTAGTGATTGCAACCTAGGTCCTAGCAGAGGGCTCGGTGTGCTGCGCCGCAGCCTCGGGGGCGGGCCAGGCCTGGGCTCCTCCTTCCTCTGGGCTGCTCCTGGGCTTGCAGGGTCCACCTTCCGCTGAGATCTGCCATCAGTACCCGGAGCTCAGGAAGGAGCTGCATTGCAGACGCTGCAGCAGAGAAACAAGGAACCCATTTCTTATAAGATGCAAGTCACTCACCCTCACCCAGAGCCCACCTTGCCCAACGGCATGTTTCAAGAGTGCATTCCAAACTGCGGAAATCACCAAAGGGGGTGTTCAGGACTCACTAAGCCCACTGTGAAATGGATTTCTGTCTCGATGCACTCACCTGCCCTACATAAGCCCCCATTCTGACTAGGAAGTGGAGCGCAGTGGTGTTCTGGCTCCATAAATCCCTTTCAAGTGTAGAGCCAGTGTTCTGTAATCCTGGAAAAGTCTGATTATTTACCTTTCCTCAATACACAGTCCCTCTGGTAAATGACCACAGGGCCTTTTGGAGGAAGATTTACAGTCTAAACATTTGCTGTGTAGCACCATCCTTCCTCTGGGGGACTTGGCCTCCCTTTCAGGCAAGGGCCTCTGTTGGCTGGGGCCAGGGCAAAGCAAGATGGGGACTCCTGCATAGAATTAAAGGAGGGGGTTGCTCTTAAGGTCCTATGGCGGTGATCCTACACTTGCATAACCCAGGAGGGAGTGCCTTCTCCGACTCTGCACCCTGGGGGTCTTTCTTGCCTCCCGAGAGACCTAGCCCAGAGCTGAGCTTGAAAGGCTCAAATCTGGGAACACATTGAGAGGCTGTTAACAGTTTATTGTGGTGACTCAGCTCAGACTTCTGTTCAACAGATGTCGAGCTTTTCCACTTACACAAAGTAAGACTTTAGAAAGTTCCCAAGTCTTTCACTTCTAGAGGCACCGTGACCATCACCAAAGACACTGCAGGTCAGAATATTCTAATTGCTGAATGGTCTGTGTTAAAACAAAAACCACAGGCCCCAAACAGAGCCACTTATGCCAGGCCACACCTCCAAACCGGGGTTTAATACAGAACCTAAGTGAAACTTCAACCTCCCCCAGACACTTAGTCTTCACCAGTGAGGCAGGAATTTTCTGGTCAGTACCAATGAAGTCACTGTCCCATGGGTTCTTTCAATCCTCCAAGGGAAGATGAGGTAAGCCCCCTGATAAGACCCTTTTGTCCCCAAAGGGAAATGACTTAATCTGAAATAATCCTTTTTTCTGATTTTGACTTTTTCCTCCTGCCTTTAAAAACCTTTCCCTCCTGTGGCCCCTGGAGCTCCCTTCTGCTTCCTAAAGACTACGCTGCCTAGTTCATGAATCACTTAATAAAACCAATTAGATCTTCAAAATTTACTTGGCTGAATTATGCTGTCTCATATCTGATGACTGCACAGCTTTGGCTCTCCTGTCCATTACCACATGTCCTCATCTGTGATGCTTCTGCCTAACCCTGACACCTCAGGGCCCCCAAATCCCCAGTGAATGCAGGGAATCCAGTTCAATGACAACATTCCACGCTGTCATTTCTGGCCTAAAGATAATTATACCACTGTATTCTAACAATCAAGCATCAGGAAGTAGTGACTTAGTAACCTGACCATAGGAAAAGTTCAAAATGCTATAGGTATCTGGTCTACAAACCATTGCATTTTGTGTAAGTGGAAAGATGAGTCTTTGCTTTGTTGCACACACAGCATATTAAGTTTGTAGCTCAGTGGTACTGGCATGTTGACGCTTTACATGAATAGCACTGTCTCTGCCTACAAATATTACTCTGCTTTGCAAGATCTCAGCCTTTCAGAGTAGGCCAGGCCTGTGTAATATAGAAACTTCGAGTAAATAGAGCTGGGAGACCAGGAGGGGGCGCTCTCATGCCCTATGCTGATAGCAGAGACCAACAGGAAGGAGAAAGACCCCTCTTCTTTCATGGCAGGGACTCAGCTAATGAGAGAGTATCTCTTAACCAATGATAAGCCGGGGACTCTCTACTCCACTTCCACCTCAACTTCCTTTCTCCTCTATGAAACAGCGCTCCCCTCCATTTTTGTGAGGGATTTGCATGTGGCTCACTATGACTGCTTCCCAGGTGGTAGTCGTAAAGAACCTGTCTGCCAATAAGGATGCATAAGAAATGGGTCAAGAAGATCCCCTGGAGGAGGGCTTGACCACCCACTCCAGTATTTTTGCCTGGAAAATCCCATGGACAGAGGAGCCTGGTGGGCTAGAGTCCAGAGGGTTACAGAGTCAGACATGACTGAAGCGACTTAGCACACACATGTTCACACCATGATTGCAGACCCCCAATTGCAACTCTTTGCAAATCTCCAAATAAACCCAATTTTGCTACAGAAATAATGGCAGTCTACTTGCTTTAGGTCAACTCCTGGCTGGTTTAGGGGACACCAAGTGCCCATGATGGCGCCCAGGGGTCATCCGCAGCACATTTTGTCCCAGAACTAGTTGACAAGACAATGTAACAATGCTTGGTTGGCTCACACCCTGGGTGGGGGGCCCATTCTTATAAATCCAGCTACAAAAATTAGAGGAAATGAAAAGCAGAGGAAGGAACACACACTGACCTTGTACAGGGTTCAGAAATGAATAGCTATGAGTTTACTTCAAAAAACTTTTCAGAACCCTTTTTATACCTGCGAATATGGCAGAAATCTGCACTTTCGCCCTAACTCTCTGAATTCTTTTTGGACAAAATAACCACTGTCAAATACACCTTTCCACTTGATAAAGGGAGTTCTCTGTACTGGGTTTGATTTGTTCCAACTGCCTGGATTTAAGAGTATTGAAGCATCTATGCAAGTTTATATGGAAATAAATTACTTTTAAGCTACTTGTGAACTTTAAGCCTGGAGTTCTTTTTAGAAAACCAAAGGACTTTGCTAAACTACCTCATGGTCTCCTATTGTAATTTAAACAAACAAACAAGCTTTTAATTAATGCTTCTCTTGCTTTATTGAAAACATGTTTTGTTAAGTTGCAAGCTTGGAATGGGCACACCTTGCATGTCTAACTAGGTCTTACAAATAAGTGGTAGTTTAATTCTACAAACAAAGGCACTATTATAAGTTGGAAAGAAAATTAATCTTGCTTTTCTTATCTCTTTAAGAGAAGCTATTTTCCTTCTTTTCCTTAATTCATTTCCCTTGAAGTTCTTACACCTGTTTTCGTAATGTCCCAAGTCTTCAGGATTTAGGGAGAAGTTTTAAATTGATAGATAATTTTTACAACACATGTTTTTCTGTAGTTCATTATAGTTTCCACTTTAAAACCAGAAATTTCTGATACATTAGTATTTCAGAAATTAGACCAATTATGCATTGGGCTCTATGTTTAATGTTCTATGGGCTTCTCTTTTAATCCACACAGCCATATTACTGAGATGGACACTTTAAAAAATAAAGGATATACACATTTCTATCTGTCTTACTGAATTGTTTTTTATTTGTTAAATCGTGCCTGACTCTTTGTGACCTCATGGACTGTATAGCACACTAGGCTCCTCTGTCCTTCACCATGAAACTCAAGTCCGTTAAGTTGGTGATTCTCTCCAACCATCTCATCCTCTGCTGCCCTCTTCTCCTTTTTGCCTTCAGTCTTTCCCAGAATCAGAGTCTTTTCCACTAAGTCGCCTCTTCGAATCAGATGGCCAAAGTATTGGAGCTTCAGCTTCAGCATCAGTCCTTCCAATGCATATTCAGGACTGATTTCCTTTAGGATTGACTGGTTTGAGCTCCTTGTACTCCAAAGGGTTTTCAAGAGTCTTTTCTAGAGCCACAATCTGAAGGCATCACTTCTGCATCAATTCTTCCAAATCTCCAGGAGGATTTAACGCATGTCTCCGGCACTGGCAGGTGGATTCTTTACTACTGAGCCACCAGAGAAGCCCTATCTTGATGAATGCATGAGAGCATTTTCATCACCTGAGAAAGTTCTCTTGTACCCCATTCCAGACAAGCCCACAGCCATCCACACACCATACACATACTGATCTGCTTAGAGTTCTGCTCATTGAAAAATTGATCAATTTTTTTGCTTGAATTTTATCATTGTGAACTATTATATATATATTTCCCTCCCTTAAATTGTGGTGGTCCTAAAACCCGAGTTTTGATGAGATGCTTAATGTGCTAAAATATGTGAGACTCCTATGTGCTTCTACAAAGAAGGAAACTGTTAGAGAAGGGAGACTAGCATTAAGCTGTTTTCTTTCTCTGTTGTCCTACAGCCTTCCACGTGCTTCACTATTCTTTTCATGTAATGTACTTCTTTTCAGACATAAAAGGGTTACATAGTATAAAGAATTTCATCATCCCTAATTTTTTCAGCTATCAATAGCACTACCCCCTAGGGACAAAAAGCAAACAACAACAACAACAAAACATACATACACTGACATTTAGCAAGTAGTCTAGTAATTCCTACTTAGAATGTCATATAGTATATATTTTTGTGTGTATTTGGTTTTATTCACTTGTAATATCCATGTTGTTAACTCCACGAATACAACCTGTATAAACTCGATGTGTGCATATGTGCTAAGTCGCTTCAGTCATGTCCGACTCTTTGCTACCCTATGGACTATAGCCCGCCAGGCTCCTCTGTCCATGGGATTCTCCAGGCAAGAATACTGGGGTGGGTTGCCATTCCCTCCTAGAGGGGATCTTCCTAACTCAGGTATCACACCCACACCTCCTACATATTCTGCATCGGGAGGCAGATTCTTTACCATTAGCACCACCTGGGAAGTCTCACGAACTCTATATAGGACCCTGTATAAACTCAGCTACAAAGCTAGATAAAATGAAAAGAGCAAGAAGGAACACTGGCTGACATTGAACAAGGTATGGAAATAAATAGTTCAATGAATTTTTTTTCAGGAGCTCTTTTTTTTTAAATGCTAAATAGTGTTCTATTGTTTGTGCTTATTGGAGTTTGTTCATCTGTTGATAGATATTTGAATTTGTTGACAATTTGAAGTTGCCACCAATAAAAAAACTGCTATAAATATTTGTGCCCCCATCTTTGTGTGGATATGTATTTTCATTGCTCTTGGGTAAATATACCTAGGAATTAAATGGCTGGACCATATGGCAGGTGTATGTTAACTTTATAAGAAACTGCCAAATAACCAATGCAGTTATAAGCTTTTTCATTGCTACTGGAAACGTACAAAATATTTCTAATTGTTCCACCTTCTTGCCAACACTTAGTATTGTCGGGGCTTTTAAAAAAATATTATCTGTAAATGAAATATTATGTTTTTAATGTGCATTCCCTGATGATTAATGATGCTCAACATCTTTCACATGCTAACTGGCCATTCACAATTCTTCTTCTGAGAAATGTCTTATTTAATGGTCCCCTCCCACTTCTTTTAATTGAATTGCTTGTCTTCTTGTAAGTGAGTTTTAACACTTCTTTATATATTCTGGACATGAATCTTTTGTCAGATAAATAGTCTGTGTTAGCGCTGGCACTTAGCTGTGCTCGAAATTAAACAAAGCATTAAATATATTGGAAATGTTGAAGTCATTATCAAGTAAATATTTACAGACCAAAGATTATACATTGCAGGTGAGAGGAGTATCAGGCAGCAGTCAGATTTACACTTCAGAGTGCTTCTGTTCTTTCAGTAGACAAGAGGTCCCAGGCAGGGCCCATTGCTCCCAAGATAAAAGATGCTGACTCCCACCATGGCTGTATGCAAGTTAGATGAGAAAAATTATTATGCAAATACACTCTGATTAAATCTAGAGCGGGGGGTGGGGGGAAGCTGCCCCCAAGAGGTCAAAGCAAGTAGTTCTGTAGAAAAGCATACAAAGAAGTTGTTGTTTAGTCTCGAAGTTGTGTCTGACTCTTTGCAGCCCCATGGACTGTAGCCCATCAGGCTCCTCTGTCCATAGGATTTCCCAGGCAAGCATACTGGAGTGGGTTGCCCCTTCCTCCTTCAGGGGCTCTTCCTCACCCAGGGATTGAACCTATGTCTCCTGGATCTTCTGCATTGATGGGCAGGTTCTTTATCCCTGTACCACTGGGGAGGTCCTGACTAAGCGCAGAGAAATCATCAAACGGAAAAAGGTGCAGCGGGATAACCCTGTGTATACACAACAAGCCTGTGTGTGCACATAACATCCCTGTATACACACACAACAACCCCATGTGTGCATATAACCAGTGGGGAGCCAAGAAGGGGGTCATTCAGTAAAAAGTTATAAAATAATAATAAAATGATTTGGTCTTAAATGTGGTGGAGAAAAATTTCAAGGTGCAGACACTGACCATTCTTCTGCTCCAGAAGCCGTTGACCCATGACCAGTGCCTTTTAAAGGGAAGGATTGTCTTTTAATTGTTGTTGAAACTCCCCTGGCTGCCTGAAGCTCTCTTGTTTGCACAGAAGACTAAAGAGATTTTTAAGGATGATTTTGACTACACAGATTTATCTCCTCGCTCTGTGACTTCAAGGGTTAAAGGCTTTCCCCAAAGGGTGAAGTTTATTTGGTCCTCACAGAATCTCTTGCCCAGAGACTGGGATGAAGGATCAGCCATTTTTACTGAATGACCCCCTGCTTGGTTCCCCACTGGTTATATGCACACACGGGGTTGTTATGTATGTATACAGGGATGTTATGTGCACACAAAGGCTTGTTGTGTGTCTACACAGGGTTATCCCATTGCACCGTTTTCCATTTGATGATTTCTCTGTGCTTAGTCAGGACCTCCCCAGTGGGGAGGACAGCAGGTATGGATTTGTTAAACTGACGTAAGGCACTTGAAAGGATGGCCTTTCAAGTAGAAAATAGTTTATTTTCCCCTCCTTTTTATATCTCAGTCAGATCATCTCCCAGTGATTTTTATAAATTATAGATTTAATTAAATATCCCATTGTTACAAATAAAATTTAAAACCTGCGATTATTTTGCAACATCACACTTTTAGCTGCATCACTCTTCCTATGGGACATATTCAGTTTATATTGGTCTCACCTCTTCTATTTTGGGCTCAGTAGTTGCAGTGTGTGGCCTTAGTTGCCCCGTGGCATGTGGGATCTTAGTTCCTGGACCAGGGATTGAACCTGTGTCCCTTGCATTAGAAGGTGTATCCTTAACCAGTGGGCCGCCAGGAAAGTCCCAAAGTCACTTCTTCTTGATTGTTCACACTAGGGTCTGCCGTGCTGTTTTACATGAACACCTGTGAATTACTCAGCCTCCACGGCTGTATGGTAAGCCTTGCTTGCACAGTGAAGTGTGGGATTTTCTACACTGGGTGTTACAGGGAGAAGAGTCCTGTGTCTACTTTGATCTTATTTTCCCTAAAGGTACAGTCATAAGTGCCGTTGGATCTTGGGGGAGTTTTGTGCCTTTGGAAGACTTCTCTAGGGTGGCACTAATGTTAAAGAGCACGCCCATCAGTGCAGGAGACATGAGAGACTTGGGTCTGATCCCTGGGTCGGGAAGATCCCCTGGAGGAGGGCCTGGCAACCCACTCCAGTATCCTTGCTTGGAGAATCCTAAGGACAGAGGAGTCTGGTGGGAAATAGTTCATAGGGTTGCAAAAAGCTGGGCATGACTGAAGCCATTTTGCACACACGCTTCTCAAACTGGGTGCCCATATCTTTACAAGAACTTGAGGGCAAGGACAGCTAAGAAATTGAGTGCTTATGCCCAGCACCGCCCTAAGCGCTTTAATGTATTTTAACTCATGCTGTCCTCATAATAAAGGTCTGGGGTGGAGGGTGCCATCCTCAGCATCTTTTATTTTTAAAAAATTTATTTACTTTAATTAGAAGGTAATTACTCTACAATATTGTAGTGGTTTTTGCTCAGCTCCTTTTAAAACAGAGAAAATAGGTCACTATCTACCTGTGGTTTAGAATGATTGCTCCTGGACCCTTCCTTCTGTATTTTCATATATCCAAGGTCACCTGTTTTATGTTTCCCCGCTTGAATCAAAACCACTCAGTCTGCTGTTGGCCGGTGACCGATTACATAGAAAGTTAGCAAAGCCTATTGCTTTCCCAAGACAGAGGACCTGCCTGGGGACAGGGTTCTCTGTCTGGCTGTATTTTAGGAGGCAGGATAAGAGATATATGGAGTGCAGTTCCACAGTCTTGACCTTCAGTGTCCCAACCTGCACGATACATTCCTGATTAAGTTTCAATCAGGGAGTTTGGTTTTTCAAAAGGATCTTGTTGAGAATTTATACTGTGTATTAGCTGCGTTCTCCTTGGGCAGTAGATTCTCATTTCCCCCTCCTGTCATGGGCCTTGCTGACTATTCAGCGTCTACTTTGGGCTCCTGTATGACCTTGGCTGGCCCTGTCACCTCCAAGGATCTCCAGTTTCCTTACCTGTAAAATGAGAAAACCCTCTGCTTCTCCGCTAAGGCATCACTGGGATGCAGGCATTTCTTTAAAGTGCTAAGTATCTATAGTCATAGATACTAAGTTTTTTAATTTTAACTTTTGGCAGCACTGTGTCCTTGTTGCTGTGTGCAGGATTTCTCCAGTTGGGGTGCACGGGCTTCTCATTGTGGTGGCTTCTCTTGTTGAGGAGCACAGGCTCTAGGTGTGCCGGGTTCAGTAGCTGTGACTCAGGGGCTCAGTTGCACTGTGGCATGTGGGATCTTAGTTCCTGGACCAGGGATCGAACCCGTGTCCCCTGAATGGGCAGGTGGATTCTTAACCACTGAACCACCAGGGAAGTCCCACCTGTGTTTCTAATTGAACCCTTGGCACCTAGCCCAGTGCTTGACACATGGTCAGTGATCAATTAATAGCACTGAAGGGAAGAAAGAAAAATGGATGAATGCAAGTTTGGAAGAGATGGATTACTGCCACTTCTCCCAAGAGAGAAAAAGACCAGAGCTCCATGAAGGTCCGTTTAGGATAAGAGATTGCAAGAGTTCTGTACGTGTCCATTTCTGTGAATCGGATAATTATCGAGGAGGCCAGGCAGAGGGTCTGGCAGGAGCTGGAAAACCTGAATCACAGTGTGCATGGGAGTAAAACGGAGCAAGCACGTGGGTGTTCTTCGGAGCCTTCAAGGTCAGAGTGAGCTGAGGTCCACAGTCTAGGCTTTGCTGCATGGCAGGGACCGTTAGTCGGGAAAGCTAGGCAGTTGCAGATGTGAACCTGAAAGGCTGTTGGCTCCACTGCCACCCAAGAGCAAGACCAGCCCATCACTCATCCTGTGTTTTCTTTTGTTTATACTGGTGGTGGTGGTGGTTTAGCCTCTAAGTCGTGTCCAACTTTTTGCGACCCCCATGGACTGTAGCCTGCCAGGCTTCTCGGTCTGTGGAATTTCCTAGGCAAAAACACTGAAGTAGGTTGCCATTTTTTCCTCCAGGGGATCTTCCTAACCCAGGGATTGAACTTGTGTCTCCTGCATTTCAGGCTGTCTCCTGCATCAAAGTGGATTCTTTACCGCTGAGCTACCAAGTACTGGATCCTATCACAAGGGGTGTGTTGTCTTTGAGAATCAGATGGCTCTTCTCTCCTTAATAAGACTGATATAGCCTTACTTGTTCACAGGAGAGGACCCTACATAGAAACTTTACCACCCAGTAAAGTCCAAACCAAATGTCTCCACTGGGAAAGTGTTCCCAGGCTGACAAGTCTCTCCCACTCTGGACCCACAACAAATGAACCTTGTTCCCTTAGTGAATCACTGTGCTGGAGGCTCTCTTCTTTAAACAGCATTCCAACCCTCATTCTTTCATTGCTAACACATTCACGTTTGAGGAGCGACTCATGATAAGAAAAGTGAAGTCCTCAGCTGTGTCCGACTCTTTCTGACCCCATGGACTGTAGCCTACCAGGCTCCTCCGTCTATGGGATTTTTCAGGCAAGAATACTGGAGTGGGTTGCCATTTCCTTCTCCAGGAGATCTTCCAACCCAGGGATTGAACCCGGCTCTCCCACATTGTATGCAGATGCTTTACCGTCTGAGCCACTAGGGAAATCCAGGTGATAAGAAAGTGGGCAGGAAATGGCAGTCACTCTGAGGGCAGACCTTGCCCATCCCTTGGCTTCCTGCCCGAGGAGGTGCTCAGTCAACCCAGCTGACCCCAGCCCTCTGTTCCCCTCTCAGTCTCAGCCTGCGTGGCCCCTTGCTCATGTTTGTCTTCTTAACAGCCGTCTCATTATTAGTATTATTATTTTTACTCATCATTTTACTAACATTCTTTCTTCAGGGTTACTTTTAAAAAAATTATTTATTTTTAATTGAAGGATAATTGCTTTCCAATATTGTGCTGGTTTCTGCCATACATCAATATGAATCAGCCATAGGTATACATATGTCCCCTCCCGCTTGAACTTCCCTCCCACCACATCCCACCCCTCTAGGTTGTCACAGAGCACTGGTTTGAGCTCCGTGAGTCACAGAGCAAATTCCCATTGGCTATCTATTTTACATATGATAATATTTGTTTCCATGCTGTCTCCATTCACCCCACCCTCTCCTTCCCCACTGTGTCCACAAGTCTGTTCTCTGTCTGTGTCTCCATTGCTCCCTGCAAGTGGGTTCATCAGTACCATATTTCTAGATTTCATATATTTGCTTTAATATATGATATTTTCTCTTTCTGACTTACTTCACTCCTATAATAGGCTCTAGGTTTATCCGTCTCATTAGAACTGACTCAATGTGTTCCTTTTTATGCCTGAGTAATATTCCACTGTGTATATGGACCGCAGCTTCTATCCATTCATCTGCTGATGGACATCTAGGTTGCTTCATGTCCTGACTATTGTAAATAGTGCTGCAGTGAACACTGGGGTACAGGCTTCTGTTTCCATTGTGGTTTCCTCAGGGTATATGCCCAGTAATGGGGTTGCTGGGTCATATGGTAGTTTTATTCCTAGTTTTTAAAGGAATCTCCATACTATTCTCCATGGTGAAGAGCCCTTCTTAAAACAAGTCCTTTTGCTTGTGTGAAGTAGGGAAACCAATTTGGACCTGAAGGATTCAGCTTCTTCTGCCTTCCCAGACTCTGGCCATGGGCCCCACCCCAGTGGCCCACTGTCCTTGGGTTTTGCCAGCTCACGTCAAGGCAAGGTCCAGCCTTTTGAACAAAAAGCACCACGTGGCAGGACAGGTGATTCTGCAGCATCACCGGACATAACTGCACCTAGAATGAGACACAGACTCCTCCACTTGCTGCTGAGCAGTGCTTCCAGGGCCTTCGTGGGGGCAAGAAAACTCCCAGCCCCTCTTCTCTGGGTTTTGATGTGCCACTGCCACCAATGCACAGCGGGTGCTGCGCCCTGGTTTGAATGTAAGCCGTCCTGTTGAATCTGAGCTAACCTCTCCTTAATGAGAATTATGCTATAGCCACATCACAGGGAGGTCTTCATGGCCAGCACAGTGACATGGCCCTGATGGTCCATGGCCTCCACTGCGAATGTGCAGATGTCTAGGTGAAGGAAGAATCTTGTTTGTAAGCTGCTTGGGGTCTGATCTTGTTCTTTGGCTCCTATTAAATGGATCATTAAAGTGATCTATTGAAAGAAGACATTTTGTCTCCACCCTGTAAGACCAAATCCTTTCCTTGCCTTTCTGGCTTCCTGACTGATGAAGGAAGTCTTGGCCTATTTCAGTTAGTCAGTGGAGCATCATCAGTCTGGCCACTTGTGCACACACAGACCTACCATTCTTAGAGGGACAATGCGGTCTTTAAATAAAGTACATGGCAAAACCAATACAATATCGTAAAGTAATTAACCTCCAATTAAAATAAATAAATTTATATTTAAAAAAAAAGTACAGATCAGGGTGTTCAGACTTGGGATCCAGTGCCTGCATTGCCGCAGTTAGCTGTGTGGTCCTGGGTAGGTCAAGTACCCTGGCTGCATGTGATTTTGCATCTGGAAAAATCAACTGTGGGACCCAGCAGTCTCTGTGTTCCCCTCCAGCTCTAACACCTTGCATTTTTCTCTTAAGCATGTCTCTGGGCTAAAGAGTTGTTAGAAAATTTCAATCAAATTCACAGCACCCTGCCATGACAGCACCCTCCATCAAGAAGGTAATATAGGCACATAACAATTAGCTACAAAATTTCATCAGTTCATCATAAATTGCCATAGGAGGCTCCTCGGGCTTCAAAGTGGATCTTTGCTAGTTCTGAGTAGTCTGTTTTTATTGTCTGTCTTAAGAGATGTTAATGAGATATTTTCCATATGCGTTTCCCTTGTGTGGTGTGATGTCTGGGAGAATTGAGTTGCAACAAAAGCAGATGTCACAGAAATGTCAGGTCATTCCAATTCACTGCAATTTGCCTTTGCAATCCTGAGTGAGGCATAACCCAGAAATACAGAAATGACGACACAGAAGAATTCAGACCCATCTGTCCTGTCTCTTGCGCAAGCAGACCCAGCCAGCAAGACTACTCTGTGACCTCTCACACTGGATACTTCTGGTAACCATGTCAGTGGGTAAATGTATGCCCATATTGTCTTGTTCCAAACCAAAGGGGAAAATATTTGAAAACTCAACCCTTCGTAATCCCATAAGGGTCCTTTAATGGCCCAAGTCATGGCTCCTTCCATTGAGATGGAAGATGGTTATCAGTGATCCTTTTCACTCTGAAACAACAAACTCCAAGGCCCAGACCAGTGTTGTTGTGCTGGGAGATTCTAATTACAGCATCTGCGTTTATAGATACCTGTAAAGAGTCTTTGGAACTTCAAGGTCACATCAAGGTCACAGTCTTCTTGCTATATGCACAGTCTGGCAGCCAAGGAGGAATTGCTCACGCAGCTCCTCGTTCTTTCCTCCTTTCTGAACTGTGTTATGATGCAGCAAATGGCTTTGTAATGAAAGATGGCTTTGTTTACCACCAGCTCCCAGAGTCTGAGATGGTAGCTGTAACCCAGTCCACAAGGGAGAAGAAAAGAGAGCAAGATGGCAGACTCTTGGGTTGGCCTCTGGTGAACTCTAACGGCACTGGGCACTGACACCATGTCTCTGCCTGACTCATGTGACAATGATCAGTGTCACAGAATCGATCCTGTCACCAAGAGCCACCCCTCTATGGAAAAGCACTCCTCTACCTTTAACCTCGTGATAAATGCAATCTTCCCTGGCTTCACAGCCACAGCAGAGAAAGAGGCACCAACTTGGCATGGCATAGGAACCACTGGGTGGGGGAAGAGGGCTGGAAGTTTCCCTTTGCCACTGCTGTGGTTGGGTAGCCACACTTGCCTTTTCTCCAAGCCTACTGCCAGCTCTCAGCAGACAGATGATCACAAGTGAGTGAGTCAGGGTCTCCTCAGGACCCAAGGGACCTACATAGCAATTTACCAAATGGGACCAGAGATCTGGAAGAACTAATGGGCTTAATGTTGCTTAACTCTGCTTCCTGACTCAGCCTTCCACATCGTGGGAGTCTGAATCAAGATTTGCTAAGTGCCTTCACATAGCACAGTTAAAATAAAAGTTCCCACAGAATCCACTTTAATACTGAGGAAGAGACCAATTTCTTAAGAAAGGAAAGCTGGTGCTGTTGGTGAACTATCCACCTCGCTTAATGTACAAATGGAATATGTGATCCATCATTGAACTGACAGAACTTGCCATCATTGTGCCAAAACAAGAATTCACATGGGCAAGTGAATCTGCAACCAATCAAGTCAGGAAATTTAAAAAATCAGTTAAACTGTTTACTTGACCAAGTTGTGCAAATTTATTAAAAATAAACTACTACTCCTGAGAAGATACATACGAGCTTCCTCTGAGAATTTGACATCTCTAGTAAAATTCTAAATTCTTGAACTCAGAGTCCATCTATGTCTCTTAGTTTTTAATCTCTAAGTTGTTTTAAAATGCTTTTTACTTCCCGAGAAGTTAAATGCTCGATCCCAAGATTTTACTGCAATATTCTATACCCAGGAAGAGACTCTAAAACTGAGTCTGGATTTTATTATAAGAAAAGTGACATTGGTAAGCAAGTTTATTAACTGGCAGATGATATCAGGTTTTCACCACATCAGATGTTTACTCTATTTCTTCAGCATTGTGAATACAGAATGCATTACTTATGCCTTTAATTTGCAGAATTGTTTTGTAGTCTAATTGGCACCTTCATTGGAAGCATTATAATTTTTTTTTCTCAAAAGATGAATAGCCTTAATAATGGAATAAAAGCATTGTGACCAGAAACATATCTCCTCTCCCTTTCCTCATGTCAGGCAGCCCTTTAGGGTACATGAGCGTGAGTCATTGTATTATGCTTTATAATGAGCATTTTTCTCTTCTAATGGAACAACATTGCTTGTAGTCTCAGCCATTCGCAATAGATGTAAGGAGGCCAACTCCAAACATAAATCATAGGAACAACTGTGAATAACTGCAGTAAACAACACCCACTCCTCTGTTTAATTTATGCAAACACAATGTTGGAGCAGCTCAGATGGCCATGGCCAGTTACTTGGTATATAATTCACAGAAAGCTACAACACCTCCAGCCCCAAGCACTAACATGACCAAGCCCTGACTTTCAAGGCCCAGCTCACTGAGTTCTTAAGAAGCAGAATCTGGAGATGACAAAAACAGGGTACCAAGGATGCTTATTATCCCTTGATGTCCAAGGGGGACATCACAAATGGGTCCCTTTCTCTTGCAACCCAAGTGCTTCTTAGGTAGTCACCATCACCTTACTTGAGTTAGCTTTTGAGTTCAAGTCTCTTTATTACTCTTCCCTATACGTGTATGTACAACTCTTTCAAGTAACAGAAATAAATTAACTTGATAGTTCATCTTTAAAAAGTTTCATTAAACCCCAGTGAACCAAAATGTTATTTTCACTAATAAATGAAATTGGGGCTCAAAACACAGCTATTTTTGCTCAAAAGTCCTGAAACTTCTAGTAGATTGCTCAGAATATAGGAGGCATTCAAAGTTATTTACAGAATAAATGAAAGTAGAATTAGTATCACCAACCAGAGTGGATGATGACAATAACCAAATATAGGCCCAACATTATTCAGGGATAGCTTAGACAGCCATGGACAGGATCTATGTATTAGTCAAGGCTCTACAGGGAAAAAGAACCAATAGAAGATATATATATATATATATATATATATATATATATACACACACACACACACACACACACACACATACACACTTCCCTGGTGGTTGAGATGGTAAAGAATCTGCCTGAAAAACAGGAGAACTGGGTTTGATCCTTGGGTTGGGAATAGCCCCTGGAGAAGGGAATGGCTACCCACTCCAGTATTCTTACCAGGAAACTTCCATGGACAGAGGAGCCTGGAGGGCTACAGTACATGGGGTTGCAAAGAATCAGACACAAATGAGTGACTCACACACACACATGTGTGTGTGTGTGTATATATATATATATATATATATATATATATATAGTCCATGGGGCTACAGTCTAGTCCACAGGGTCACAAAGAGTCAGACATGACTTATTGACTGAGCACACACACAGACACACACAGTGTGTGTGTATAAATATGTGTGTGTGTATATATATATATATATATATACACATACATACATTATATATATATAATTTGTGTATATATGTATATGGAGAGAGAGATTTTTTAAATATTTGGCTCATGAGCTTGTGGGGACTTACAAGTCTGGCAGACTGGAGACCCAGAAAGAAGTTGATGTTGCAGCTTGAGTCCAAATACAGTCTGGAGGCAGAATTCCTTCTTCCTCAAGGGTCTTCAGTCTTTTCTCTTTGAGCCTTCAACTGATTGGATGAGGCCCATCCACATTAATTGGCTTTACTCAAAGTCCACTGATTTAAACACTAATCTCATCTGAAAAATACCTTCACAGCACCATCTAGATTCAATCTGGATTAACATTCCAATAGCAGTTAGTGAATTTTCACAAGGTTATTCAAAAACTTTTGTGAAAATGCAAATGGTTAACAACAGCCAAGGACATCTTGGAGAAGAACAAAGTGGAGGGGTTTTCACGGCTGGGTTTTGAATTTATTGAGAATTACAGTAAGTTTAAAAAGAGGTATCTGGGCAAGGAGAGACAAACACACTGACAGACTGGGGAGAGAATCCAAAAACAGACCCACTCATATATGGACACTTGCTTTTTGACCAAGATGACTTTTCAGAGCACTGGGCAAAAAGTGGTCTTTCAATAAATAGTGAAGAATCAAATGTACATCCATGTGCAAAAAGGTGAAACTTGAGTCCCATCTCATGCTATGCACAAAAATCAACTCCAAGTGGATTTTAGAACTAAATGTGAAAATTTGAATAATGAAATTTCAACAAGATAACATGAAAAGTATCATCAGGACCTTGGGAGGGGAAAAGATTTGTTAAAAAGTATACAAACACCACTAATCATAAAGAAAAGACTGAAAACCCATAATAAGTACATTAAACTCAAGACAATTCATTTACAAAAACACAAAAACATGAAAAGGCTAACCACGGAGTGAGAAATAGAGCCACGACCCATATAACAACAAGAGGTTCCAATCCAGATGACATTGAGTTATTAAGAAAGAAGACAGACAACCAAGCAGGAATATAGGCAAGAGATTTGGACAGGCATTTCATGAGCGATCTCCACATGGCTAATAAGCAGGTGAAAAGGTGGTCAACATCATTAGTAATGATGACTGTGCAAATTAAAACCATCTGGAAAAGGCAGACAATACCAAGTATTAGCAAAGATATAGAGAAAATAAAGGCAGTGGTAAAGAATCCACCTGCCAATGCAGGAGATACTGGAGACTTGAGTTCAATCCCTGGGTCAGGAAGATCCCCTGGAGGAGGAAATGGCAACCTACTCCAGTATTCTTGCCTGGAAAATCCATGGACAGAGGAGCCTGGCAGGCTACAGTCCATGGGGTTGCAAAGAGTCAGACGTGATTGAGTGACTGAGCAAATAAGACCCATGTCAACTGTCAAGGGAAGGCTAAGGTAGTATAACCCTTGGAAAATGGTTTGACATTATCCACTAATGTTTGATAAACTCATGACCTAGGGTAGCAATTTTACTTGTGTATGTGTGTGTGTGTAAGACTTGTACAAGAATTACCATAGCTATGCTATTAATAATGGTCACAAATCAAAAACAACTTAAATATCTTGTCAACAGAATAGATAGATATAACAAAAGATTAATAGTCTAAAGCAATTAAACATTTTCCACTATATGCAACAACTTGGGAAGAATTTGAAAATCTTAATGTTGAGTCAAAGAAACCAGAAGCAAAAGTCTTCATACAATATAACTCCATTTATACAAAGTTCAAAAGTACACAAAATTGAAGTCTGGTGTTAGAAATCAGAACTTCTGCCACCTTTGGAGAGGAGGGAAGGGAAGCACCTGAGAGACAGGGATTCTTGGAGACTTCTTGGGTGGGGATATGGTTTTATTTCTCCATATGAGGTGGGGTGGAGACAAGATGTGATTATTTGGAGGGTGCTCATCAAACTATATAGGCTTCCCTGGAGGCACAGCAGTAAAGAATCCCCTGCCAATGCAGGAGATGCAAGTTCTATCTCTGGGTCAGGAAGATCCCCTGGAGAAGGAAATAGTAACCCACTCCAGTATTCTTGTTGGGAAAATCTCACGGACAAAGGAACCTGATGGGTTACATTCCTTAGGGTCACAAAGAGTTGGACATGACTGAGTGATTGAGCATGCAAGCTATATACTTATGGTTGTAAATTACACTTTAGTAAAAGGAACTTTTAAATTTTTTAGCTGATTTGGTAAAAAATGTTGAAATCTGAAATAAAGAATCAAGTAGCAAAAAAAATTTAAAAATAGAAAAAGCTAAGGAAGGTAAGGGATTAATCTTGTGCTCAAAATCAAAATATTGAGAATTCCAGAACAAAAGATTACAAAAAAAGTGGAGGATAAAATTATCCAAAATCTTTCAATAAAAATTCCTAGAACTGAAATTCAAAATACCCTCAGAATCCATTAAGGCACATCACAAATAAATGCTGGGGCAAAGAATAGATCCTAAAATCTTTCAAAAATAAATAATATCTCACTTCTCCCATCCATATAGGAGCTGCTGCTAAGTCACTTCTGTCATGTCCAACTCTGTGCGACCCCATAGATGGCAGCCCACCAGGCTCCCCCATCCCTGGGATTCCCCAGGCAAGAACGCTGGAGTGGGTTGCCATTTCCTTCTCCAATGCATGAAAGTGAAAAGTGAAAGTGAAGTCGCTCAGTCATGTCCGACCTCAGCGACCCCATGGACTGCAGCCTTCCAGGCTCCTCTGTCCATGGGATTTTAGAGGCAAGAGTACTGGAGTGGGGTGCCATTGCTTTCTCCCCATATAGGAGCAGGGGCCTCAATATTTGGAGAGAAAACAATTTTCAATGTAGAAATCTATACCCAGAAAAAGTATCAGTTAAGTAGGGGAAAATAAAGACTTGAAAATAACAACAACAAAAAAAACCAACAAGACTTAATAATGCACACAAGGCTAGAGTCTGCTTCCAAATAGGAAAACTGCATATCATTTTGTTTTAAAAGGTTAAAAATTCAGTGCTTGAGAAGTCCTGCAGGTAAACAACAGGGCTAATAGAGTCTATTTTGGGATCTGTTTGCCAGCAAGCAAGCAGGCCTCTGTCCAGGAAGCCTTTTCTTAAGAGGGGGTTTGAAGGAAGGTTCTGTTTACATCTCACCATGCCCTCCTCCCCTTCAGCCATTCTCAGTTCTTTTTCTTGAACTTCTGATAGTGGTAGAAATCTGTAGTCCTTAGCAGGATTCTCATGGATAGGGATGTGGAGACTCTTCCCAAAGGCTGGCCTTGGCCTCTTCTTTATTGTCCATCTGGGGGCATTGAGTACACTGTGATAAGATCCATGTGCTGCTCATAATTCACACATGTTGGTAAAGGTAGAGGATGTCTCACTGTCTTTCTTCTTGTTCTGCTGACCTTCCAGCAGATGGGCCTTAGCATTCTCCATGGAAATACGTTTCATCTCAGCATCATGTGGAGGTCCATCTTGGGGATGCTACTTCACATCCAATTAGGAGACATCCCCACTGTCTTTTCTGAGGATGCTTTCTGAAAGTTCACAAGACTACACTCTTCAGCTTGACTTTCTGCTTTCATAATCTCTATTCCTTTCCTTTTCTTCAGCTCTGTCTCAAAGCTCTTCGTCATGTGCGTGATCTCATGCCTTTGGTTGGTTTCTTTGCAAAAACATGTTCAAGTGGGGTCTTTCTGTTCACTGATCTCTTCTGTGGCTCTGTTCTTCAGCTCCCTTGTGTCTCCCACACCTCCTGTTTCCATCTGAGAGATCTCCCCTCATACCTTCTCTTCCACCAGCAGGGCCACAGAACAGGCCACAGGGCCCCTTCCCTAAGTCCTACACCCCTTAGGGCTCCTCCAGTTTGATGAGCCTCTTTGAGTCCGGCTCATCTTCCCACGACTTTGAGTGGATCCAGTGAAGGTGAAGATTCTTCATGATGGCACAGATCTTGAGGTATAACTGTAGCAGTCAAGACATTTTTAGATACACAAGATCAAGACAAAAGCAAAAAACAGAAAACCCTCTCATGCATGCTTTCTTTTTTTTAAATTTTTATTTTTACTTTATTTTACTTTACAATACTGTATTGGTTTTGCCATACATTGACATGAATCCACCATGGTTCTTATAAAGCTGCGTATTAATATGTATTCTTTGAAAACTGAGGAGTAAATCTAGAAAGAGAAAGATATTGACTCCAGAAACCAGAGAGAAGAGAAGCAGTCCCCAGGAGATGCTGAAGAGAGGCCATGACGATCTGCATATTTGGCGGAGGGCAGAGGGGTCCAGGAAGAAGGGCTCCATGATAAAATGAAACCCATAGACAACCTCTCTTACAGTACTGAGGCAGGTGTATACCTCTAGCAAAGTAATTTTCTAACTCCAGGGACAACATATTTTGTTTAAGAAAGGAAATGTAATCAGAGTTTAATTAATAGCTAAGCTGCTATTGACAGGGTCAAAATGAAAATGCCAAATATAAAAATTATTATGTAACTAAATTGAGTGGGAGGGAAGATTAGTATGGGAGAGAAAGGTGCGACTGCTGTGGGAAGTAAGAGAGTGAAACCCTGATTTTCAAAATAACAAATGGTAATCATTTCTAAGCTATTAAAATATCTAGAAATAGCAATATATAAGCACCTAAATCGTTACAATATCTGTATGGAGAACATGAAATTTGGGAGAGTGGAGGAGCATAGTAGAAGATTGCTGGTTTTCTTCTGCAGAAACATAAGCAACTTTTGGCAGAAAAGAGCTCTCTAGAGGGGGCCCCTTTTGTTTTGTCACTAACCTTAAACCAAGCACCTCCATGCTACTCAATCACATCAGACTTTTTGAGACTCCACGGACTGTAGTCCAATCACTAGGCCCTCTGTCCATGGAATTCTTTAGGCAAGTATACTGGGAGGGTAGCCATTCCCTACTCCAAGGGGATCTTCCTGATCCAGGGATTGAACCCGGGTGTCATGCATTGCAGGCAGATTCTTTGCTGGCTCCGTTAGTGGTAAAGAATCCACTTGCCAATGCAGGAGATATGGTTCGATCCGTGGGTTGGAAAGAGCCCCTGAAGAAGGAAATGGCAGCTCACTCGAGTATTCTTGCTGGGAAATCCCATGGACAGAGGATCCTGATGGGCTGCAGTCTATGGGGTCACAAAGAATCTGACACGACTTAATGACTAAACAATCTCTTGACCACACAATAGTTTTCCTAACTTGTTGGCTCTTTCTACAGATCAAAGAAGTAGATATGAGGAATAAGTAATTAACACATGACCAGATCTCTTCCCTAGCTTCCCCTTCAGTAACCTTGTGAACAAACTGTGTGAATAAGATAGCATTCTAAAGAAAGATCACAAGAAATGGACAAGCCTGAATACAGTGGGTGATTGCGATGACTCTGACCCCCCATCTCAATTAATTCACTAAGATTACTTTGCTATTTCCCTTTAAATACTTTCATAGCTGAGCAGAATTTTCAGAGATGGCTTTTGGAGGATACTGAGTCCACCATCTCCCCAGATTGCCAGCATTCTCATTAAAAGCAACTTCCCTTTCTACCAACATTTCTTTCTCTCTCTCTCTCCTCCTTGTATTGATTTTTGAGCAATGAGCAGCTGAATCTGAATTGGTAACAGAACTATTTGACATTCTGTACCAGGAGCAGTTATAACCTATAAAACCAAATAGTTGTGTGCAAGCAGCTAGGCAGTATATTGCACTTAGGTCAGTCTTCTGCCCCTGGAAGAGAATATGCAAAAGCGTTCATGGCTATGCTAGCCCAGAAAGACTCTGGGAAGGATACTTTGCTGTAGTCTTAGGAGAAGCTGTAGCAAGAGAGACACAAGACACGAGCAGAAACACAGCCTGCTGTGGTGGGAGGAAGCCTGGACCTACTCTGCTCACCTGCTGCTGGAAGCTGGAATCCACAGAAAGCACAGAAGTGGTCTTTTCTACCAGAAGGATTTACTAAAAAGGTGGGCTTAGAAGAAGGAAGAAGCTCAAGACACAGGTAGGAGTCCTCAGGAGAGCATCAGTGTTTTCCTTGAGGGCATCTAGAACTAACACCCAAAGAGATGTCCTTTTCCTTATAGGGGACTGGAATACAAAGGTAGGAAGTCAAGAAACACCTGGAGTAACAGGCAAATTTGGCCTTGGAGTACAGAATGAAGCAGGGCAAAGGCTAATGGAGTTTTGCCAAGAGACCACACTGGTCATTGCAAACACTCTCTTCCAACAACACAAGAGAAGACTCTACACATGGACATCACCAGATGGTCCACACTGAAATCAGACTGATTACATTCTTTGCAGCCAAAGATGGAGAAACTCTATACAATCAGCAAAAACAAGACCAGGAGGTGACTGTGGCTCAGTTCGTGAACTCCTTATTGCCAAATTTAGACTTAAATTGACGAAAGTAGGGAAAACCACTAGACCATTCAGGTATGACCTAACTCAAATCCCTTGTGATTGTACAGTGGAAGTGACAAACAGATTTAAGGGACTAGATCGGATAGACAGAGTGCCTGATGAACTATGGACAAAGGTTTGTGACACTGTACAGGAGACAGTTATCAAGACCATTCCCAAGAAAAAGAAATGCAAAAAAGCAAAATGGCTGTCTGGGGAGACCTTACAAATAGCTGTGAAAAGAAAAGAAGTGAAAAGTAAAGGAGAAAAGGAAAGATATAAGCATCTGAATGCAGAGTTCCAAAGAATAGCAAGGAGAGATAAGAAAGCCTTCCTCAGTGATCAGTGCAAAGAAATAGAGGAAAACAATAGAATGGGAAAGACTAGAGATCTCTTCAGGAAAATTAAAGATACCAAGGGAACATTTCATGCAAAGATGGGCTCGATAAAGGACAGAAATATTATGGACCTAACAGAAGCAGAAGATATTAAGAAGAGATGGAAAGAATACACAGAACTATACAAAAAAGATGTTCATGACCCAGATAATCATGATGGTGTGATAACTCACTTAGAGCCAGTCATCCTGAATGTGAAGTCAAGTGGGCCTTAGGAAACATCAGTATGAACAAAGCTAGTGGAGGTGATGGAATTCCAGTTGGGCTATTTCAGATCCTAAAAGGATGCTGTGAAAGTGCTGCACTCAGTATGCCAGCAAATTTGGAAAACTCAGCAGTGGCCACAGGACTGGAGAAGGTCAGTTTTCATTCCAATCCCAAAGAAAGGCAATGCCAAAGAATGATCAAACTACCGCACAATTACACTCATCACATACTAGTAAAGTAATGCTCAAAATTCTCCAAGCCAGGCTTCAACAATATGTGAACTGTAAACTTCCAGATGTTTAAGCTGGATTTAGAAAAAGCAGAGGAACCAGAGATTAAATTGACATCTGCTGTATCATTGGAAAAACAAGAGAGTTCCAGAGAAACATCTATTTCTGCTTTATTGACTATGCCAAAGCCTTTGACTGTGTGGATCACAAGAAACTGTGGAAAATTCTGAAAGAGATGGGAATACCAGACCACCTGACTGCCTCTTGAGAAATCTGTATGCAGGTCAAGAAGCAACAGTTAGAACTGGACATAGAACAACAGACTGGTTCCAAATTGGGAAAGGGGTACATCAAGGCTGTATATTGTCACCCTGCTTATTTAACTTCTATGCAGAGTACATCATGAGAAATGCTGGGCTTGAAGAAGCATAAGCTGGAATCAAGATTGCCAGGAGAAATCTCAATAACCTCAGATATGCAGATGACACCACCCTTATGGCAGAAAGTGAAGAGGAACTCAAAAGCCTCTTGATGGAAGTGAAAGATGAGAGTGAAAAGTTGGCTTAAAGCTCAGCATTCAGAAAACGAAGATCATGGCATCTAGTCCCATCACTTCATGGAAAATAGATGGGGAAACAGTGGATACAGTGACAGGATTTATTTTGGGAGGCTCCAAAATCACTGCAGATGGTCACCCATGAAATTAAAAGACGCTTACTCCTTGGAAGGAAAGTTATGACCAACCTAGACAGCTTATTAAAAAGCAGAGACATTACTTTGCTAACAAAGTTCTGTCTAGTCAAGGCTATTGTTTTCCAGTGGTCATGTATGGACGTGAGAGTTGGACTATAAAGAAAGCTGAGGACAAAATAATTTATGCTTTTGAACCGTGGTGTTGGAGAAGACTCTTGAGAGTCCCTTGGACTGCAGGGAGATCCAATCAGTCCATCCTAAAGGAAATCAGTCCTGAATATTCATTGAAAGGACTGATGTTGAAGCTGGAACTCCATTACTTTGGCCACCTGATGTGAAGAACTGACTCATTTGAAAAGACCCTGATTCTGGGAAAGATTGAAGGTGGGAGAAGGAGACGACAGAGGATGGGATGGTTGGATGGCATCACTGACTCAATGAACATGAGTTTGAGTAAGCTCTTGGAGTTAATGATGGACAGGGAAGCCTGGGGTGCTGCAGTCCACGGGGTCACAGAGAGTCAGACATGACTGAGTGACTGAACTGAACTGATCCTTTACCTTGTCTTGAACGATGCCCCAACTGCAGTAAGAACTGGAGGACTCTTTCAGCTATAGAATCCTTCCTGGGAAGGTGTTCTGTCCAGTTGCTAGCTCACATCCAAACTAGCTACCACAAGTTCCTCAGACTCATGAATCACTTACCCAGCGGAGCAGCTCACATTGTTGTGTCCAGGTTCACAGCATTGTTGAGCTCCAGATGAATGTGTATACATCAACAGGCCTGAGTGTTCCTGTTCATCTCTTGAAGAACTCTATTTAATATGAAATTCCCAAGCTGTTGGTTAGGTCAGTTCAGTTACTTAGTTGTGTCTGACTCTTCGCAACTCCATGGACTGCAGCACGCCAGACTTCCCTGTCCATCACCAACTTCCAGACCTTACTCAAACTCAGGTTTCTGCCATAAGGGTGGTGTCATCTGCATATATGAGGTTATTGATATTTCTCCTGGCAATCTTGATTCCAGCTTGTGCTTCATCCAGCCCAGCATTTCTCGTGAGGTACTCTGCATAGAAGTTAAATAAGCAGAGTGACAGTATACAGCCTTGATGTACTCCTTTCCTGATTTGGAATCAGTCTGTTGTTCCATGTCCAGTTCCAACTGTTGCTTCTTGACCTGCATACAGATTTCTCAGGAGGCAGGTCGGGTGGTTTGGTATTCCCATCTCAAAGAATTTTCCACAGTTTGTGGTGACCCACACAGTCAAAGGCTTTGGCACAGTCAATAAAGCAGAAGTACAACATGGTTAATTAACAGAGCAGCTGTTCTTTCTGTCACCCGGGAGCACTGATGACAAGAGAGGAAGCCCAGGTTTGGTGGAGCTGGAAGGTGAGCCTGGGGTCTGGTTTCTGGTCCTGCCATTGTGCTGTTGTTGCTGATTTAATTTCCATTTTATATTTGTTTATAGTTGTGTCCAGCAAAGTAATTCAGATACATATATACATATATCTAATCCTGAAAGATGATGCTGTGAAAGTGCTGCACTCAATATGCCAGCAAATTTGGAAAGCTCAGCAGTGGCCACAGGACTGGAAAAGGTCAGTTTTCATTCCAATCCCAAAGAAAGGCAATGCCAAAGAATGCTCAAACTACTGCACAATCGCACTCATCTCACATGCTAGTAAAGTAATGCTCAAAATTCTCCAAGCCAGGCTTCAGCAATACATGAACTGTGAACTTCCAGATGTTCAAGCTGGTTTTAGAAAAGGCAGAGGAACCAGAGACCAAATTGCCAACATCCACTGTACCGGGAGCCACCACGGGAGATCCCACCCATGACAAGGTCATGTGGAAGAGAACTGTTAAGCAAGGCTTCAGAACTCAACGGGCTCCCTAAGCTTTCTTGAGCATCTGCCCCCAAAACCAGAATCTGTCTGTTTTACTACTTCATGACTTTCACTAACTCCTCTGACATTAACAGGGGGCTAACCCTGATCACCTTTCTCTGGAGAAAATCAACTTAGGACTATAGCTAATAAGTCTCCTGGACATGAGAGAAATATTTCAAATCAAAACCCCTCTGTTAGCATTATAGCTTGCTTGGCAGGTATATTCAGACCCTTGCAGCTACGCATATGATTATTTACATCCTCCCAACTGTGAGAGGCATGGAAAGCCTAAAACATAGAGCCTTTCAAAGAGTTAAAAGTTATTAGAGTAGTGTTAATATAGGATTTCATTATTGGGCCAATGCTTGTTGCTAAGTTCCCATATCACTTATCCACTCTGCACCTGGGAGTACATTAGTTAACATAGTTGGAATGTAAGAAAAACAAGTGTAGCCTTGAATTTAACCACATCAGACTTTTGAGATATTTGGTTCGTTCTTGTAACTCACTGCACCTTTACTCTGTGAGAATGTAACTCTGTTTAATACTTTTTGAGGCTGACATAGATTAGAAATATAAGAAAAAACATTTCAGGGGAAAATAAGTTTTCTGGTTGAAAAGCCTTTATCAAAAGAGGGTCATAAAATGTTCACAGGCCTCCAAGGCCAAAAGATAATGTACACAATATTATTTATGGGAAAGGTTTGCAGAAAAATCCTGGTTTCGATAAAGACAAAACAGATGTAATGTTTGGGCTGACTCTGTATGACTTTGCATCTTTCATTTCCCTCTATGTACAAGTAAAGGTATAAAAGACCCTTTGGAAAATAAAAACAATGAGCCTCGCTTGAAGAAGCTTGGTCACCCTGTGTTTTTCTTTTTTCTCTTTTTTTCTCTCTTACTTTCTTTTTTCAGGCTGATCTCTTGGAGCATAGAGGCTCCCTGTTCACTTATCTGCCCGGGTTTCTAAGACCTGAACGGGAAGACGTTCTGCATCTTCACTCCCTTGGGAGACCGGGAAGGCACCTGTGGCCTCCGTGAACAGGGCAAACTTGTCTTGAACTTTTATTGGCTTTCTATGTAAACCAAAGATTATCAGCCTCTTTCTCTTCTCTATTTTCTCATCTATATAATTCTTTCCTTATCTCTCTCTCTAAATCATCCGCCGACGCTGTTTTTCCTTCAGGTTACCCTGGATCCTGCGGGGGCTGGACCCCGGCACCACTGGATCATGGAAAAAGCAAGAGTTCCAGAGAAACGTCTATTTCTGCTTTATTGACTATGCCAAAGCCTTTGACTGTGTGGATCACAAGAAACTGGAAAATTCTGAAAGAGATGGGAATACAGACCACCTGACCTGCCTCTTGAGAAATCTGTATGCAGGTCAGGAAGCAACTGTTAGAACTGGACATGGAACAACGGACTGGTTTCAAATAGGAAAAGGAGTACATCAAGGCTGTATATTGTCACCCTGCTTATTTAACTTCTATGCAGAGTACATCATGAGAAACGCTGGGCTGGAAGAAGCACAAGCTGGAATCAAGATTGCCGGGAGAAATCTCAATAACCTCAGATATGCAGATGACACCACCCTTATGGCAGATAAGTGAAGAGGAACTACAAAGCCTCTTGATGAAACTGAAAGTGGAGAGTGAAAAGCTGTGACCAACCTAGATAGCATATTGATAAGCAGAGACATTACTTTGCCAACAAAGGTCCATCTAGTCAAACCTATGGTTTTTCCAGTGGTCATGTATGGATGTGAGAGTTGGACGATAAAGAAAACTGAGCATCAAAGAACTGATGCTTTTGAACTGTGTTGTTGGAGAAGACTCTTGAGAGTCCCTTGGACTCAAGGAGATCCAGCCAGTCCATCCTAAAGGAAATCAGTCCTGAATATTCATTGGAAGGACTGATGCTGAAGCTGAAACTCTAATACTTTGGCCACCTGATGTGAAGAACTGACTCATTGGAAAAGACCCTGATGCTGGGAAAGATTGAAGGCGGGAGGAGAAGGGGGCAATAGAAGATGAGATGTTGGATGATGTCACTGACTTGATGGACATGATTTTGGGTAAGCTCTGCGAATTGGTGATGGACAGGGAAGCCTGGTGTGCTGCATGGGGTCACAAAAGAGTCAGATACAATTGAGTGACTGAACTGACTGAGGAGCAATCTCATTCAATTTGTGTCTCTCCTGATGGTTATGTGATCCAGACTCTAATACAAGCTTGAAAGAGCTGAAGACTCACCTCTATAAACAGTTTCCCAAAAGGAATATCAACAAACCAAAAAAATAAGCATGACAAGTCTGGGAACTGAAGGATTATGAATCTTGGAGGGAAATAGGCTTTCAATGTTCACTTGCTAGTGGGATGGAATTTTCTTCACCAAAGTGACTTAGAGCGATGGAAATCAGAATTATAAGAGCTAAATAATTTGAGGTTCTTGAAGGCTGACTGGTATCTCCTACAGAGACACCCTGACAAAAAGGAATGGCTCTCTGACATAAAATTCCAGGCTTCAGTGTCTGAGAGGAAGAAGGAATTCTTAAAACAAGGGAATGGTTTGTCCATTGCGGTAGGCAGAATAATGACCTCTAAAGATGTCCATGTCGTAGAATCTGCAAATATGTTAGGTCACATGGCAAAGGAGAATTAAGGTCACAAATGGAGTTAAATTTACTAATCAGATGACCTTGTGATGGAGAGATTATTCTGGATCATTGGGGTGAGCCTAGTGCAGTCACGAGGGTCCATATAAGTGGAAGAGGGAGGCAGAAGAGGAGAGTCAGACGTGATGCTGAAAGCAAGGTTGGAGTGAGGTGATGTGGGGACTCAATGCGCCATTGCTGGCTTTAAAGATGGAGGAAGACACCATGAGCCAAGGAATGCAAAGAGCCTCTAGAAGCTGGAAAAGGCAAGGAAATGGGTCCCTTAGAGCAGCCAGAAGGAACAAAGCCGTACTGAAACCTTGATGTTTTTGGACTTAGAACCTCCAGACTGTAAGATAATATATTTGTGCTTTTTGAATCCCTGTGTTATGTATGCTAGTCATTCAGTCATGTCCAACTCTTTGCGACCCCACAGGCTGTAGCCCACCAGGCTTGTCTGTCCATGGAAGTCTCCAGGCGAATATACTGGAGTGGATTGCCATTCCCTTCTCCAGAGGGACTTCCCAATCCAGGGATCGAACCCTGATCTCCTGCATCGCAGGCAGATCCTTTACCATTTGAGCTACAGGGAAGCCCTAAATTGTCTTGAAAGTCCTAAATTTGAATCCCTAAATTGTGGTAATTTATTACAGCAGCAGTAGGAAACTAATATATCCATAAACTCTGAAGACCAGAAGGCAGTGGGATTAGGTATTCAAAGTGCTATAAACAAAACAAAACTGTCAATCAACCAAGAATCCTGCATCTGGGGAAATCATTCCTTAAATATGAGTAAACTATAACTTCTCCAGATAAACAAAAGCTAGATGAGTTCATTTTCACTTCACCTGACTTAAAGTTCTAAAGGGTGAATAAAGAACATGAGAGGGTACCTTAAAGCTGTGTAAAGAAATAAACAACTCAACAGAGGCACATTCATGGGTAATTTTAAAATGCTAGGCTTATTGTAACATTGGTTTGTAACTGGACATTTTGTTTTCTACATGATTTAAGAGATTAATATATTTAAAGAAAAATAATTATTAGTCCAAAAGCTAGGATTATTGTAACTTTGTTTATAACTCCAAATCTTGTTTTCTACAGAATTTAAGAAATTAATGAACTTAAAAGAATTATTAGTTTATGTTTGGGAGTGCACAGTGTATAAGGATGTAGTTTTTTTTTATTATATCAACAACTGAAAGGAGTGGGACAAAGCTGTAAAGGAGCAGAATTTGTGTATGTCAGTTCAGTCAAGTGGATATTAATTCAAATTAAAGTTTTATAACTTTAGGAGGTTAAATGTATAATCCCCATGGTAACCACAAAGAAAAGAGCTACAGAATATACACAGAAGTGAGAATGAAGTTTAAATGTTCGCTGCAAAAAATCAAATAAAACACAAAAAGAAGACAGTAACACAAGACATCAGGGACAAAAATGCTATAATAAGTATAGCACAATACAAAATTGAGTCCCTCCTCACTAATTAAATGTAAACAATAGCTTGAGCTCTCCAATCAAAAGACAAAGATTGGCAGAACGTATAAAAACACATGATTCAACTCTCCGCTGTCTATAAGAGACTCACATATGATCCAAGACACAATAGTTTGAAAATGAAAGGATGGAAAAAGATATTTCATGCAAATAGTAATGAAAAGAGGGCAAGAGTGATTACTCTATCAGCAAGAATATACTCTAAATCAAAAAGATTCAGGGGACTTCAACGGTCCAGTGGTTGAGAGTCCACCTTCCAATGCAGGAGACGTGGGTTTGATCCCTGGTCAGGGAGCCGTGATCCTACACGCCATGGGGTAAGACCACAAGCTGATGAATAAGACCTAGCACAGACACAGAACAAAAACAACAACAACAAGAAAACAAGAACATGTTTGGAAGTCCACAAGGCAAAGAATGCCATATACTAATAACAGGTTCAGGACAATAAGAAGACATAACTATTATAAACATTTATGCACCCATCAGGCCATCAAAATAATGAAGCCGAAGCTGACAGAATTGAAGGGAGAAATAGATAGTTCTACAACAGTATTGGAGGCTTCAGTACCCCATCCCACTCTCAAGAAGGTATAGAGCAAGCAGACAGAAAGCAGTGAGGAAATGGAGGATTTTAACAACAATAAGCCAAGTAGATTTCACGGACATATACAGAACACTAACAATAAATGATCTGAAAAAGAACCCGCAAAAACAATTTCATTTACAATACCATCAAAAGGAGTAAAATACTTATGACGTAACTAAGAAGGTGAATACAATAGAGTGTATAAAACATTGCTGAAAGAAATTAAAGACATAGACAGGTGGGAAAATATCCATGTTCATGGACTAGAAGAATTAATAGTGTTAGGATGTTGATTTTACCAAAAGTGTTCTACAGATTCAAAGCAGTCTCTATCAAAACTACAAATACGTTTCTTTTTTTTTTTTTCAGAAATAGACAGAATTATGTCAATTTTGAAAAATCTCAAAAACCAAAAGTGAAATTAACTATGTTTTGAGTTGATGGCCCAATCATACAAACTTAAATTCCTTCAATTTCAAAGCAGTAATTTTGCTTCAATTATCTAGTACAATTCATACCCTGATGACTAAAAGAAAAATCACACAAAAGGGTTTTCTGTAGTTAACAAGAACTGCTGCTGCTGCTGCTAAGTCGCTTCAGTCGTGTCCAACTCTGTGCGACCCCATAGATGGCAGCCCGCCAGGCTCCCCCGTCCCTGGGATTCTCCAGGCAAGAACACTGGAGTGGGTTGCCATTTCCTTCTCCAATGCATGAAAGTGAAAAGTGAAAGTGAAGTCGCTCAGTTGTGTCCAACTCCTAGTGACCCCATGGACAGCAGCCTACCAGGCTCCTCCATCCATGGGATTTTAGAGGCAAGAGTACTGGAGTGGGTTGCCATTGCTTTCTCCGAGTCAACAAGGACTAGAGTTGCACAAAACCATTATTCTGAAACAACTGAGTGTGTATTGCAGACAAAGGCAAAGGAATAATTACATTGACCTGCAGAGACAGGAGTCTGTGCACAGCAGAGAAAGACAGAGACATAGGATGGAAGAGGTCCGGAAGAGATCCCTAGAGTCCTCGAGATGAACTGGAAGCATCCAGAACAATCATAGTGTGCTGTGGAGAATGCTTTCCTTAGCTCTGTACACTGACAAGACCTCACTTTGGCCACTCCTGTGCTCCAATCAGATGAAAACGGCTGCTTCTCAGGTCAATGGAAGGAAATGGATAAGAGGAGTGATGGGCACGTTGTTACCCCAGAGAATAAAGAAGCCATCAAAGGCCACTTGAGTTGTCTCAGAAAAACTCAGGAGGCAACCTCAAGAGCATCCCCTCCCCTAAGCTTGAAATGTGATCACTGTACCATCTACAAGAATGAAAGCTGCAATTAATTGAAATATATCAAATATTGAAATCCATATATTAAAAATAACTCTAAAAAAAGCAAACATAACATTTTATTTGCCCCCTTTGGATAATGTTAGAGAACCAACTAACTGGACTGTTTAAAAAATGGCACAGGAAAGAAAAATAAGCATCCACTCTGCCTTTCCTTTGTCAGATGCACCCTTAGGAAACTCAAATAGTTAAGGAGGGAAAGTTATTTTATATAGAAATAATTTAGCCATTAAGTGAAGAAAGAGCAGGAAAATGTAAGGCTCCTAGTTTTGCACCCATGAATGAATCATAGGTTTAGATGAATGAATGAATGATCGTCAGTGACTGATTATTTCATAGCCCAGTGAAGGTCAGGGCACCATCCATGACACAGCAGAGACAAAAAGAGGCATACCTGAATCTGGGTGGCCTCCCATTATCACTCCTAGTTTATGGAAACGTTAGGGACAGAAGGACATCTCAGTGACTCCAATGGGAAGCACTGTGGAAACGCTCAGGACAGTGAACCTAGGTTTCTTTAAAAATGAACTTGCCAGTGAAGCAACAAAACAACACAGCTCGGAGAGCCGAGGAGACTCGGGAGAGCCGAGGAGACTCGGGAGAGCCGAGGAGACTCGGGAGAGCCCCGAGGAGACTCGGGAGAGCCGAGGAGACTCGGGAGAGCCGAGGAGACTCGGGAGAGCCGAGGAGACTCGGGAGAGCCGAGGAGACTCGGGAGAGCCGAGGAGACTCGGGAGAGCCCCGAGGAGACACGGGAGAGCCGAGGAGACACGGGAGAGCCGAGGAGACTCGGGAGAGCCGAGGAGACTCGGGAGAGCCGAGGAGACTCGGGAGAGCCGAGGAGACACGGGAGAGCCGAGGAGACTCGGGAGAGCCGAGGAGACTCGGGAGAGCCGAGGAGACTCGGGAGAGCCGAGGAGACTCGGGAGAGCCGAGGAGACTCGGGAGAGCCGAGGAGACTCGGGAGAGCCGAGGAGACACGGGAGAGACCCCAGCCAACCGCAATGTATGGACTTCATTCCACCCCCGACTCAACACAACTGTTAGCAAAACAAGGGGCAAGCATTCCTGAGACCACTGTGGGCTCACAGTACTCATCTGATGGTTGCTAATTTTATGGCACTGGGTTTATGTTTGGGCTTTTGATTGTTTTGGTGTGATAACAGTAGTATGAATTCTTCATCTTTGATATTCAAGAACTGAACTGTTATGACAAAATTGCATGATTTCTTGAATTTGCTTCAAAATAATTTGGTAGAATGTGGGTGGAGCGTGGGTGGGGATTTAAAAGAAAAAAGACGGGCCAAGAATGAATAGATCCAGGGGTTTGAGTGTTCCTTAGGCTTTAGAACAGAGTCTAATTTTGTATATATTTCAAAGGTTTTGTAATACAAAAGTTACAAAATAGCAAAATAAAATACTGGTGGATGAATTATTAAAATTAAAAAAATTAAAAAAATAAAAAAAGAAAGAAACAGAGACTGCATCCTAAAATTCACGTGACATCTCAAGAGACTCCAAATAGACAAGACAATCTTTAGAAAGCAGATCAAACCTGGAAGACTCACACTTCTTGATTTTAAAATTTATTACAAAGCTATAATAATCAAGAGAGTATAAAAACAAATATATAGGCCACTGGATTAGAATTGCAAGCCCAGAAATAAACCCTTGACTTCTGATAGGTGTGACAAGACCATTCACTGGGAGAAAGAACAGTCTTTTCAACAAATGATGCTGAGAAAACTAGATATCTACATGTGAAAGAGTAAACTGGGCCCTGATCTAACGCCATAAACAAACATCGACTCAAAATGTGTTAAAAGATGTACGACCTAATATTATAAAACACTTAGAGGAAAACATAGAGCTAAAGTTTCATAACGTTGTATTTGGCAGTTTCCTTGGATATGATACCAAAGGACCAGCGATGAAAGAAAGAACAGACAGATTGAATTTCATTAAACTGTAATCATTTTGGGCATCAAAAGACACCAACAAGGAAGTGAAAAAGGAACACGTAGAATGGAAAGAAATATCTGCAAAGCACATAAAGGATTATTATCCAGAATGTATGGTGGTGTTGGTTTAGTTGCTAAGTCGTGTCCAACTCTTGAGATCCATGGACTTCAGCCCCCAGGCTCAGCTGTCCATGGTATTCTCCAGGCAGGAATACTGGAGTAGGTTGCCATTTCCTTGTCTTCCCAACCCAGGGATCAAACCCATGTCTCCTGCATTGCAAGCAGATTCTTTATGGCTGAGCCACCAGAGAAGCCCCATCCAGAGTAATTCGATAACTCCTAAAACTCAAGAACAAAATGGAAAACTTGAATAGACATTTCTCTAAAGAATATATGCAAGTGGCGAATAAGCACATAAAAAGCTGTTCAGCATCATTCAGTTCAGTACAGTTCAGTTGCTCAGTCGTGTCCGACTCTTTGCGACCCCATGAATCGCAGCACGCCAGGCCTCTCTGTCCATCGCCAACTCCCGGAGTTCACTGAAACTCACGTCCATCGAGTCAGTGATGCCATCCAGCCATCTCATCCTCTGTCTTCCCCTTCTCCTCCTGCCCTCAATCCCTCCCAGTGTCATTAGGGAAATGCAAATCAAAACTACAATGAGATACCACCTTATACCCATGACTAATATCAAAACTGATCTGGAAAACAGGTAAAAATAGAATTACCGTTTGATCTAGAAATTCCATTTCTGGGTATATATTAATACCTAAAGAAGTAAAAACAGGTCTCAAAGAGATATTTGTACACCCATGTTTATAGCAGCATTATTCACAATATCTAAAATGTGGAAGCAACTCAAGTATTCATTTATGATGACTAGATAGGCAAAATGTAGTATATACACACGATGGAATGTTGTTCAACCTTAAAAAGATGAGGGGCTTCCCTGGTGATCCAGCGGTTAAGAATCCACCTGCCAATGCAGGGGGCATGAGTTGGATCCCTGGTCTGAGAAGATCCCATATGCCATGGAGCAACAAAGCCTGTGTGACTAGAGCCTGTACTCCACAACGAGAGGGGCCACTGCAATGAGAAGCCCACCCACCACAACAAAGACTAGTTGGCCAATAAGCACATAACCTTAACTAGAAAAAGCCCATGCTTAAACGATTAGCTGGGGAAGGCAATGGCACCCCACTCCAGTGTTCTTGCCTGGGAAATCCCATGGGCGGAGGAGCCTGGTGGGCTGCAGTCCACGGGGTCGCTAAGAGTCGGACACGACTGAGTGACTTCACTTTCACTCTTCACTTCCATGCATTGGAGAAGGAAATGGCAACCGACTCCAGTGTTCTTACCTGGAGAATCCCAGGGACAGGGGAGCCTGGTGGGCTGCCGTCTATGGGGTCTCACAGAGTTGGACATGACTGAAGTGACTTAGCAGCAGCAGCAGCAGCAGCAGCAGCAGCAAACAGTTAGCATGTGCTTATCTCTTAATATTAAGGGTTGCCAGTTTTGGCTGAGTTCAGCCAGATGGTTCATCTCTGCTGGACTTGGTAGGGCTCAAACACATGTCTGTGGTCCATCCACTCCAATTCAGCTCACAGGCTCTGTGCTGGAGGTGGAATGCTGTGAACTGACATCCCTCATCACCCAACAGACTAGCTTGGACTTACTGACATGGGACAGAAAGATTCCACGTGCAGCAACTAGTGCTTTTCAAGTCTCTGCATCATTTTTGATACTGTCCACAGAAGGCTACATGGTCAACCCAAGCACAGGGTAAAGGAAGACCTGAGCTCTTGATGGATGGAGTTATGAAGCCACAAGCCAGGGTGTAAATAACGGAGCGGGGAGAAGACCTTGTGATCATTTGTGCAATCTAGCACAATTTTTAAAGGGAAACAGCCATGGCTCAAAGACAATTGAGTATTCCTTGGCAATATTTGACACCGAGGGTGAGTCTAAAATGCAAAGAGCACCTTAAAATACTGTCAAACGCATTCCTGCCTAAATAACCCACCACATGAAACAGAGACTCAGAGTTCCTGCAATATCATTTCAGTAAAAGGAATGTGGTCCCCTTTACAATGGCAAGCAGAGATGCTCTTGAAATAAAACAACGGTTAATGGTAGCTGGATCCAGACCTCTGCTTTTATTATCTCCCCTCTTTTAACATTTAGATCTATTTCTCAAAAGCCTACAGTTTCAACCAGACATTTTGAACCCTCTTCAACCACAGGACTGGTTTGCAAAGAGAATTCGACGGGTCTCTCCTGGGCTGAGGCTGTCACCATCCTGGCTGGCAAGACCCCTGACTCCAGCTCTAATCTCCGAGCCTCAGTGGCTGGAATCACCAGGTGTCGGAGAGGGACTCCGCTGATATGAGAGAGTGCTTCCCCACACACCAACTGCCAAGCTCTGAATGTCTGGGTGAGGCTGAATAGGAGAAGTAATGGCCTGTCAGAACACTTAGCTGCCTTTGAGAAACCTTGTGTCCATCTTTCTTTTTGACAGGTGTCCTCAGATTTCTTTTCCGAGACCCAGGACTCTCAGCTAATGCTGGCTCCGGTCTGAGGAAGTGATGGACAAGCTGTCACTGCATGTGAGGTTTTGGGTGGTACCTGGGGACTCTCCTAATGTTGAGGAAAGTTGGCAAGAAAAAAAGGAGCATTTGAGTGGGGAGCAGCTAGTGAGGTCCTGGGTGAGTGACCTTTTACTTATCTGCACACCACGCTAACAAAAGGGGGTTTCAGGTGGCCTCCAAAACTATACTTACCTTAGAATTTGAAGGATAAACCAGAAGGAATAGAAAATTAGGGCAAAAAGAAGTAGTGAAACACAAACTGGGCACACATTTAGGCAAGTCAATCAGAAAAATATAACCAATTATATGAGTCTCAGTATTCATGAGATAGAATTCAGTTACTTCCTCAGGAGAAAAGCATTTCTTCCTACTCCTTGGCTTTGAAACATGTTTCTCCCAAGAATCCTTACATGTAACATGTTTTTGCCTTGAAAGCATTTAGCACACTGCCTGGAACATGGAAAACACACAATAAATATTATTGTTATCATGCCACAGAGCAGGGCTCCCCAGAACACCATCTTCTCTGTCTGGACCCAAGGGATTCATCAAGCAAGTGCCCCAAATTTTCCAGGTCAGTCACAATTTAAATTTTCTGTTGGCTAAACATGCCCTAAGCCCAACCATGCATTAGATAATGATTTGGGATTCAGAAAATAAGATTGCCATACTGTTAGGTAGTTAGAATAGGAAAAAGGAGTCCAGAATGGCAGTGGCTAAAAGACAAAGAAAGGAAAAGCCCACGAAAATAGAACAAAGGAAAGTCTGAGGACCCGAGAGAGGACCCAGGCAGGACAAACAGCACTCCTGGCTGGCCCAGGTTACACAGGGCAGGCCCGGGGGGAGGAGAAAAACACATAAAAAGGGGAGCAAAATCGGGCTGGGGCCTCTCTTCTCTTCGCATCTTTTGGGTCGGCATGCCCTCACGCCTCGAGGATGTATTTTCCTTTACTGTCTAACTAAAACTGAGCTGTAACACGGAGCTGTAACACTGGCCTGTTCTAGAGCTCTAACACTGGTCTGTCCGAGGGCTGTAATGCTGGTCCATCCGTCGCTTCAAATTTTTGTTGTGAAGAGATAGAACCAAGGAAATTACACACTCCCCCAACAATACTATGAGGCAATTCTGGTGACAAGGGTTGAGGTAAAAATTAATTGATATGGTTTTTAGGGAATCAACATATAAGCCCAGGGAATGGAAGAAATATATCCATGAGGCATTTCTGTGTAGGAATATAGCAACGCAATCACTGTGCTCTGAAAAATCGGATACTATAAATCTCTTAGGAAAATTGAGGCTTTGAGGAAAGGGTAAAATGTTTTTCTTTACCCAGTGAAAATTACAGAGAAAAAAAGGATTTTCTTATGGAACTTAATGCTGATTTACCACAGCTAGGAATCAGAAGTCTGACCTTCAGTCCACTTCCCAAGGAGACTGGATATAAGCCCTCAGGGTGTGCACACTGAGAAAGTTAAGTGTCTGACTCTGCAACCCCATAGACTACAGTCCACCAGGATCCTCTGTCCATGGGATTCTCCAGGCAAGAATACTGGAGTGGGTTGCCATTCCCTTCTCCAGGAGATCTTCCCGACCCAGGAATCAAGCCCAGGTCTCCTGCATTGCAGGCAGATTCCTCATTGTCTGAGCCAATGCAGGCCCTGAGGGGCCAGGGTGGTGACCACAGTTAGCCCTGGGGCCCTGATCTTTCTGCAGCTCCATCCTCGGAGTCTAGTGGGAGCCTGGGAGCTCCCTGGAGGGAACTAGACCCTCCCCATTCCTTCATTCCCTGGTTGGGATGCAAGATAGGAAACAGGGACGTTTGGATTACCTGCCTACAGTGGTAGCTGCAGGCTCTGCTCTCTGCGGTACATGAGCTTCTGATGAGAAAAGACAGCAGCTGAGCATGGCTCGAGGTGCAGTACTTTGGGCATCTCTAAGAAGCCAGGTCGAGAAGGCAATGGCACCCCACTCCAGCACTCTTGCCTGGAAAATCCCATGGGCGGAGGAGCCTGGTAGGTTGCAGTCCATGGGGTCTCTAGGAGTCTGACACAACTGAATGACTTCACTTTCACTTTTCACTTTCATGCATTGGAGAAGGAAATGGCAACCCACTCCAGTATTCTTGCCTGGAGAATCCCAGGGACGGGGGAGCCTGGTGGGCTGCTGTCTATGGGGTCGCACAGAGTCGGACACAAGGGAAGCGACTTAGCAGCAGCAGCAAGAAGCCAGGTGGCTGCGGAACCTGGAAACATGATCTGTTCCCCTGCGGGTACACAAGTGTGTTTTCCAGCTCCATATGGAATGCCAGGTGCGCCCTTCTCACTCTCCAAGGCCAGGAGGTCCCTATAGGGTATGTATACTGTGTGCCACTAGTCAGAACAAAGTCACAAGAAACTGAGGGGTGTTGGGCTGTTCGTTTGAACATCGATGCATCCTAGAGGCCAGAGCTTCCACAAACAGACAGAGCCCTTTCCAGGTGCTCCACGCCCTAGAAGCTGTCTCTTTGTATCAGAAATGCAAAGTAGTCCCTGTCACCACCCCAGATGGCAACCCTGGAGAGAGGAGACGGACAGAACAGGGGTGGGGGACGGGAGACTGTTTCCTGCTCATAAGCAGCTAAACCTTTCACTTCAGAGAGACTGCCTGGGAGAAAAGCAAACCTTAAGCGCTGAGCTTGCGTCTACTTGACACTGCTAATTTAGGAAGAGAAGTCACCAGAATCTACCCCTCCTGGGGCTTCCAAACCTGCTCAGCTCTTCCAGGCATCACAACCTGACTGCCTCTACCAGTGAGGTGAGGGCTGGAAAACATTGTTTTAAAAATACCTCAGCAGAACTTCCCTGGTGCCTCAGTGGTAAAGAATCTGCCTTCCGATGCGGGAGATGCACGTTCAATCCCTGGTCCCAGAAGGTCCAACAGGCCTCAGAGCAACAAAGCCCGTGGGAGACAACCACTGAGCCAGGACTCTAGAGCCCACAAGCCCACGTTCCAAAGCCAGAGGAGCATCCCACTCACTGCAGCGGAGAGGGCCTGCATGCAGCATGGAGATCCAGCACAGCCATAAATGAGTAACAAATCTTAATAAAACCCACCTCAGTGGGGCTTTCCTAGTGGTCCAGTGGTTAGGGCTCTGTGCGTCCTCTGCATAGAGTATGGGTTCGGTCCCCCAGTCAAGGAAATACGATCTTACATGCCCCACAGCTTGGCCAGAAAAGGAGTACAAAAAATTTAAATGCCTCAGCTCCCCCTCCCCTCTGTTGAAGACACAGGAAAATGTCATTCCAGGGACCACTGCAATGGACATGGTTTCCCAGGAAACGCAGAGGAAAAGCACTGAGATACAGAGCTGGGATGAGAAGAGACAGGACTGTGGAGGGACTGGATTTAGTCACATCTTCCTAGAGGTCCCCATGGTTCCTTGTGAGAAGGGGAAGCAGAGCCTGCAAGCTGTCCCCTCCTCTTTTACTAATGGAGCCACTGGAACTCATGCTGGCACATATGGCTACCCAGAGTGAAAATTATATGCTCCAGGGTCCTTTGCTGCCCATTGTGGCTATATGGCTAAATTCTGGCCAACTAAAATTCTGGAAAGGGTCCTTAAAATGCAGAGGCATGCCCTTATGCTCCCACTGTCTGAAATGAACCTGTGATGTGATGGCCGAACCTCAAGCAGCCACATTAGACCATGAAGCAACTTTGGGATTGAGGACCACACTTGATAAAGTGGCAAAATAGAAGGGATCTGGGTCACTGGGTATTTTATTAAGTAGAGGAACCATACCAGATTTAGACCACCTACTTTCAGGCTGAATGTGAGAGAGACAACCTTCTATTTTATTTAAGTGATTCTTATTAGGGACTTAACAAGTATAGAAGGGAGTAAACTTTATACTAAAATCACATTGTGTGTTACTTATAGTATGGACACTGCATATAGATATATAATTAAGAATGCTTGAGAAGCTTCTTTTACTTAAACTTATATAAACTCAATAAAATGAGTGACTGAACCCACCATAGACAGTTTTACACACTCACGTATGCATGCTGGCATTAAGCCTACAGTAAACTGCGTTGGGCTGGCTGGCTTGAATCATTTCAGGGCTCTGGGGTGTAGGTCTGACCCTAGCTGTCTGGCCACTGGCCCTGGGTGACTAGGGCAGGGGGAGACTGGGAGCCCTATAGAGGAGGCAGTGGGGTGCGGGCTCTGAATGGGTTGATTGGCAGATGAAAGATGAGTTTCTATTTGCATTGCTTACTGTCTGTAGGAACTGCCTGGCTCTGGGAGGGGAAGTCCCCTCTCTGGCCCCAAAGGCCAAAACATCACATCTAGAAACTAAAAATGTGGTTATCCCAGATGGACAAAGTGTCTTTCTTGAGCACCTGGGCTTGTCAAAGAGCCACTGACGCCTCCAGTCCCTACTTAGATGGTGCCTCACCTGTGGGGCCTGCCAGATTCTCTCTCCTGCTGCCCCTGTGTCACCCAGGAAGTCTGTATCCCTGTTGGTTTGTGGTCACTTACGCATGCGGTGATCTCGCCTTCTACTCTGGGAGCCCCTGGGAAAGAGGGAGGTGCCAGTCACCTCCGTATCACCTCCAACATCCGCCCTAGGCCTGGTGCAAAGCTGGCCCTATAGGTGCCTCTAGAACTGGTGAGAACCCAGTGGCGAGCGTAGGAGGCCCATGGATAGACAGTGGTGGTGAGTGTGGTGGGCTTCCTTGCCTTGGTAAATTCCCAAGTCAATTCTTACTAAGTCAGTGATGGGGCAGTAAGACAGAATTGCTTTATTTCCTGTGTTTATTCCTCAAATGCTGCTCTCTTAGGGGAAGGCATTCTCCCCAGATAACTTGAGGGCCAGGATTTCTGGTTCTTTCTTAATGTTGAGTTACTTGCGTTTTGAGGATGGAAACCACAACTTAATTTATAATCAATTTGGATGGGAGCAGCATACTCTTAAAAATAACAGCAGGTTTGGGACAAGAGTGAAGAATCATTCCATGGAAAATTTTATTGCAAGTTAGATTTTCTTTTTTTTTTTTTTTTCAGGTGCTTTAACTTGCTTCTTCCATGCTTTTGTTATTTAACTTAAAAAAGCAACTTTACATATTGCTAATAGTGCCCACCAGTTAAATATTTCTTTTCCCCATACATAATGGCAACTGCAGAGTCACTATTTCATTAGCAAATTATGATGAGTCCATTTTCCAACAGCTATTTTATTATCGCTATATTTTTTTTCTTTCCAGCGCTTCTAAATGGTTCTTGCCCCTAATCAAACAGATCAACTTATATTTTCTCCTTTCTCTCTCTCTTTCTTCAGTACCCAAAAGAAACATTCTCAAATGCCTTTACCTTCAGGTCTCAGTAATGAACAAAAGGATGCATTAGCAAGGATAGCCTTTTCCAAAACTGTAAGTTTAAAACTGTTTCATGCTTTTGGACAGCAGCCAGCAGTAGTAAGTAGGTACAAAGTGACATAAATCGAATGTCTACTGTCTACTTTTGAAAATGGTGCTTTTTAAGACTCTGAAAAAATGTGTCATTGGGGCTATAATGTGGAGAGCAATTGAAGTTTTTATTTCTCTTTAAGACACAAAGTGAAACCTACTTTCCAAAATAACCAGCCAAGAGCAAATCTAGACGTCACCTGAGCTTATAGTCTTTCTTTCTTTCTCTTTTTTCCCTCTGAGGCAAATGGTCCTCCAAATATTAATACAACGGGCAGCTTTCATGACTGCTCCTTACAGTCCAGGTAACCTGGGCTGGTGCTGGTTGAGCAGTGACGTGCCAAGAAGGGCAGTTGTGACAGCTACTGCCCTCAGAAGGCACTGAATTATGTTACATCAAAAGCCAGTGATGGCACTGTCCATGGAGACCACCCTGTAACTTGGACACTGGGCCAGAAGTACACGTCACGTAGCACTCCGTCGAGAGTTGCTGAATTGAGTTGTTGAATTGAGTTGACTCTTCCTCTAAATACGATGTAAAATACCATCCCCATTACAACAACACAGAAGAAATGGAGATTCGCCACGTCATGAAAAATCCCATTAACTCATTAAATCCATCCACCCATCATGTGCTCAGTCGTGTCTGACTCTTTGCAACCTCAGGGACTATAGCTCACCAGGCTCTTCTCTCCATGGGATTTTCCAGGCAAGAATATTTGAGTGGGTTGCCATTTCCTCCTTCAGGGGCTCTTGCCTACCCAGAGATCAAATCCATGTCTCCTCTGTCTCCTGCATTGCAGGTGGATTCTTCTCTGCTTGAGCCATCAGGGAAGCCCAACTCTTTAAATAAGAAGCAGCATTTTGAAGAATATATTAGTGAGAAGGGAAAGTTCTAGAAATCATCAGCTGTAAGGACTCAACTCATAGGACTTTATTTTCAATAAAGGTAAAAGCAAAGAAAGAATCCTGAAGAAATTCTGACACAGCCATCAGACCCCCTAGGGCCAAGCACCTTCCCGTCTTCACACTCTGCTCTTGACCTTGCTCATTTCTCTGAGAAAATGGAAGTATCAGAAGAGCGCTTGCACGCATCTAGTCCTGCAGTCCCCCACTTTGCCTGCCTCCCCATCCTGTACGCCCTGGGTGCAATACCTGAGCCCTCCAATTCCATCACCCTGTTGTTCATTTCTCCCTCTATAGAGTAAGCATGCTGTGAGAGCGCCCATCTCAACAACAGTGACCACAATGTTGTTGCAGGAACAGGGACCCCTTCCAGGGCCTAAGAGTGGGCTCTTGTCTAACACTCAGAAATGAATTGTCAGAGAAGACACCCATGCTGATAAAGCAAGAGACCTTATTGGGAAGGGGCACCCGGGCAGAGAGCAGCAGGGTGAGGGAACCCAAGAGAACCGCTCTCCATGGAGCTTGCGGTCTCATGTTTTATGGGAATGAGGTTAGTTTCTGGCCAGTCATCTTGCTTAGCCTATATTTGGTCTGACTCGAGCTCCTTTCTGGTGGCACACACATCTCTCAGCCAAGATGGATTCCAGCGTGAGGACTTCTGGAACGTTGGTGGTCTCCTGCCTCCTTTGGCCCCTCCCAGATCCTCCCGGTTAGTTTTCGGCAGTAGCATGTTCCTCATCAGGACCTTCTGTTAAGGAACTGTTGTGTACCTGTCCTGTTGTGACACAGCTCGGGAAAGCAGTCATCACTGCCTGTCCAAGGCAAGTGGTTCCAGTCAACAGTTCCCTAACAGCACCATGATTCCAAGGAATCTCCCTCGATCTATGTCCTCTTCCCAGGCTGTGTCTTTTCTTTGCTTCCCATTGCAGTTACATTCCTAAGAGTTGTTCCAATACCAACCTCTTCCTCTTCCCCTTTGCTCATTCTCTCACACAGGCCAGGCCTTCATCCCACCATTCCTCTAGCTCTGTGCTTGTCAAGGTGACCTGTATATCACTGAATCCAGTGGGCAGCATCTCTGTCTTCGGTGACTCCTGCCATCTCCATAGATATCTTTTCGGGGTTCTAGGACATTTCTCTTGTGGTCCCTATTCCTTCTCAGCCCCAGTCTCACCAGTGATTTCTCCTCCTTGTCTCCACTTCCCAGAACTAGCCTTCCAGGAATCCACAGTTCTTTATCCTTTGTCAAAGAGTCCTTTTGAAATTTAAGTCCGGTGTTCTTTCTCTGCTCACTCCCTGCCCCCACAAAAAGACATATATAAGAGGAAGATTTGCATATTTATTTCTTCATCCTGGACCTGCCTTCTGAATTCCACTCTGACCTACTTAACATCTCCCGTAAGCGTCTCAAATTTGACCTGTTCAAAGCCAAACTACTGATTGTATCCAAAACCTTCTCCCTATAAGTCCTTTCCCATCACAGTTGCTCAAGTAAAAAATTCATGTATCTCCATCTTCCATACTCCACATCCCAACCATTAGCAAGCCCCATCCACTCTGCTGCAGACTCCACCCAGCATCTGATCTCTGCCACCACCTGTGCCCCCATCTGCTGTAGATTGTTGCAGTAGCTTCTAACCAATCCCCCTGCTCCTATCCTTGAAACTAAGCCATCCCCCAAAGAATGGCATCTGTTCTCAGCCAATGCAGGTCAATGCAGGGCTTCCCAAGTGGCGCTATCGGTAAAGAACCCGACCAGCAATGCAGGAGACAAGCAATGTAGGTTTAATCCTTGGATTGAGAAGATTCCCTGGAGGAGGGCACAGCAACCCACTCCAGTATTCTTGTCTGGAGAATCCCACAGACAGAGAAGCCTGGTGGGCTACAGTCCATAGGATTGCAAAGAGGTAGACACAGCTGAAGCGACTTAGCACAGCACAACTCAGGTCAGAGAGTCAAAGATGCCTTATAGCTGGACTGAATGAGGGTGTCATACAGGATAATTGAAAGGACACCATCCCAGCTCTGTCCTGACTGCTGGGCTGAAAGGAAGGCCACCCCATCACCAACCATGGTCAAGTTCCCTGTAACATGTGTCTCAATTTCCAGTTTCTCCCTTCCCCCTCACTTTTGAGTGAGTCTCTGATCTGGCAAAGAAAAGTTATAAAAATAAGTATCTTTCCTACCTCTGTTTATCTAGGCTGAAAGATTTTGAACACGGTTCCATGAAAGCATAGACAGGGCCCTAAACAAGAATGGATCTCCCTGTCAGGGTGACCAAATGGAAATCTCAAACAGAAGACAAGCTGAAAGATAAAGCAGTTAAATTAATTTTCAAATTCAGATTCTCAGCAAGATTTAACAGAAATAAGCATTTATAATGGAGGAAGAAATGGCAAGCCGCTCCAGTATTCTTGCTGGGATAAACCCATGGATAGATGAGCCTGGCAGGTTACAGTCCAGGGGGTTGCAAAGAGTCTGACATGACTGGAGTCACTGAGCACACAGACATCTATAAACCTAGAGAAGACAAATTTCTCAAAGCATAAGACACTGAACGAAGATGACAGACAGGATGGCCAGGTGCAGAACCCCAAGGGGAGCAGTGTTATGGAATACCAGCTGAGTTATGGAATACTCAGTGTTACGGAATACTCAGTGTTATGGAATACCAGTGTTATGGAATACCACCACCAACCAAAGAGAAGCACCACCAGAACACATACTCACAAAAAGGGAAAAAGAAATGCAAAGCTGAAGAGTAAAGTATGAGCAACATAGGGAATTCCCAAAAAAGAGAGTCAATGTACGAAAAGAGACAATTATTGGAAGAAAAGTTTCCAAACAAAGGAAAGACTTAGTAGTATCAAAAGTCTTACTGAGTTCTAGAGAGAAACAAAAGAGATTAATGTTTAGTCTTAGCTGGGGGAAGGATATGAATTTCAAGCATAAAGTAAAAAAATATGCATATACCTGAAGAAATACGGAGAATAAAAAAGCTATCTTCAAGGAAATGAACAGACCTTTCTTCAGCATTCCGTTCCAGAACAATGGAGTGATACAATAACCAAATTGTCTTGTATGTGTAGAGTTAATATGAAGATATCACAAAGCACAAAGGTCCAGCACATACACTACCCTGTACTCTCCCTAAAAGATTCATTGCTTTCTACTTACCAGCCAATTGACCAATGGTCAATGAATTTAAATAAAGTAAAAAAAAAAAAATAGTTAAGCCTAAAAATAGTTGAGACCTATTCTTTTGATTATGATACAGATGTCAATATAATCATTGAAAGAGATGCTACAAAAATAGACTAAATTTTAAAATAATTTTTATTGACTGTATAATACTCTTCAGATTATATTCAGAAGAAATAAGATTAAGTACAAGGGCAGGGAGTGTAACTAAGCCCAGAGAAGGCCTGTTGTTGTTGTTCAGTTGCTGTGTTGTAGCTGACTCTTTGCAACCCCATTGACTGCAGCATGCCCGGCTTGCCTGTCCTTCACCGTCTCCTGGAATTTGCTCAGACTCGTGTCCATGGAGCTGGTGACGCTAGCTAACCATCTTACCCTCTGCTTGCCCTCTTCTCGTTTTGCCTTCAGTCTTTCCCAGAATCAGGGTCTTTTCCAGTGAGTTGGCTCTTTGCGTCCGGTGGCCAAAGTGTTAAAGCTTCGGCTTTAACAGTCCTTCCAACGAATATTCAGGGTTGATTTCCTTTAGGATTGATTGGTTTGATCTCCTTGCAGTCTAAGGCACTCTCAAGAGTTTTTCCCAACTCCACAGTTTGAAGGCATCAATTCTTCAGCACTCAGCCTTTTTTTATGGTCCAATGCTCACATCCATACATGACTACTGGAAAAACTGTAGCTTTGACTGGACGAACCTTATGTCAGCAAGGTGGTATCTTCAATTCACCATCTAGGTTTATCATAGCTTTCCAGAGAAGGAATGAAAGAAAGTGAAAGTCACTCAGCTGTGTCCAACTCTTTTCGACCCCATGGCCTATACAGGCCAGGATACTGGAGTGAGCAGCCTTTCCCTTCTCCAGGGGGTCTTCCCAACCCAGGGATGGAACCCAGGTCTCCCACATTGCAGGTGGATTCTTTACCAGCTGAGCCACAAGGGAAGCACAGAAAAGGACTATCCATGTTAACAAAAAGCTGACTTCATAATAACTCCATTTAGGAGCCCTTCTGATTATTGTTAAAAGGGCCCCCGGAGCCGTGAGTCCATTCTGTGACCATGTCTGTGGTGATTCCAACTCCCAGTAAGAACAAAACTAGGTAAGCAGCAGAGCTTGACAAATGTTGCTTTAACAAGATCGATCTCTATGAGGCTCTGCTACAGCTGGTGAGGCCCAGCACTAATAAGAGGATATGGTCTCTGGCCCCCTGGGGCAGGCCTTTCCCAGCTTTCCGGAGATTGCAACATCATGCTGTTTATTTGGTTCCTTAACTTCCTCTCTAATTCTCTCCACCCAAATTAGGCATGTTTTATTTATTTAAAGTTTAATGGATGGAAGTTTGAATTGTTATTGTTCTGAACATTTTTAGAGACTTTTACCTAAAGGGAGCTATTACATGACCGAGAATCACAGCTTCAAGGCAATATTCAAAAGCATGAACGGGACACAGAGCCAAGAGGGGAAAAATAAATCAACAGCAAAGGACGTAGTCAGGAGAGGGGAGAATCAACAGAGAATTGAATCAATAAAAGGCAACGGAATCCCCGAATGTTGCTCCTCAGCACGTGGGGTGAGGCGATTATGTTTATGTGATTGCCAAGGGGACTAAGTTCATTATTTCAAAAAGAATATCTGTGAACATTTGTTTTGTTATGGGTAGTTTTGTGGGCATCAAAAAATAATAATAATAAAGATGAACAGAATAATGTTTATTCCCTTGAGGAAGTCCAAACCTGTAAGGGAAATGGAATGGTAAACAGAGTCAGAGAATGATTAAGAGGTGTATTCATTTAGACAGGACCAGAAAGGCAAGTGATTTCTGTGTATTTAATTTTGTATCCTGTAAATTTGCCTAGCTCACTGATGAGCTCTAATGGTCTTCTGGAAGCATCTCTAGGGTTTTCTGTATACAGTATGCCATCTGCAAGCAGCCACAGTTTTACTTCCTTTCCACTTGGGATTCCATTTGCTTCTTTTTCTTCTGTGAATGCCATGGTCAGGACTTCCAAAATTATGTTGAATAAAAGTGGCAAGAATGGACATTCTTGTCTTATTTCTGATCCTAGAGGAATTGCTTTCAGCCTTTCACTGTTGAGTATGATGTTGGCACATGAAAAGATGCTCAGTATCACTAATTATGAGATAAATGCAAATCAAAACTATGAGATATCACCTCATAGCAATCAGAATGGCCATCGTCAAAACCAATAAACCTTCCTACACTAATTGGTGGGAATGTAAATTGGTTTAACCACTATGGAGAACAGTATGGCGGTGCCTTAGACTAACCATAGAACTGCCATATGATCCAGCAATCCCACTCCTGGGCGTATATGCAGAGGAAAGCTTAATCTGAAGAGATACATACATCCCAACGTCCACTGCATCAATATCTACAATAGCCAAACACAGAAGCGACCTAAGTTGCTGTTGACAGAGGAATGGGAAAAGAAGAGGGGGTGCATGCATATAATGGAACATGACTCAGCCACAGAACAGAATGAAATGAAGTCATTTGCAGCAAATGGTTGGGCCTAGAGACTATCGCACTAAGTGAAGTAAGCCAGACGAAGACAAATATCATATGATGACACTCATACGTGAAATCTAAAAAGATGATATATATGAACTTATTGACAAAACAGAAACAGACTCACAGACAAACAATAAACCTATGGTTACCAAGGGGGAGAGGAGGGGAGGAATTAATTATGAGGTTGGAAATTAACATCTACACACTAAATATACTATACATAAACTTTAAAAAAGCAACAAGGACTTACTTTATACCATGTGGAACTCTACTCAGTACTCTGTAATAACCTATATGGGAAGAGAATCTGGAAAGCATTCAGTTCAGTTCAGTCGCTCAGTCGTGTCCGACTCTTTGCGACCCCATGAATCGCAGCACTCCAGGCCTCCCTGTCCATCACCAACTCCTGGAGTTCACTCAGACTCACATCCATCGAGTCAATGATGCCATCCAGCCATCTCATCCTCTGTCGTCCCCTTCTCCTCCTGCCCCCAATCCCTCCCAGCATCAGAGTCTTTTCCAATGAGTCAACTCTTCACATGAGGTGGCCAAAGTACTGGAGTTTCAGCTTTAGCATCATTCCTTCCAAAGAACAGCGCCAATCTCCTTCAGAATGGACTGACACTGTTTCCCCATCTATTTCCCATGAAGTGATGGAACCAGATGCCATGATCTTCATTTTCTGAATGTTGAGCTTTAAGCCAACTTTTCACTCTCCTCTTTCACTTTCATCAAGAGGCTTTTTAGTTCCTCTTCACTTTCTGCCATGAGGGTTATTACATGATCTTTAAAGGGTTTCCCTGTGTTAACATTCTGTCATTTTCAGAGGCATCCTGACTATTGGCAACTATGACTAACCCAGGAAATAAATAAGATTTTTGCCAAAGGTATGTGTAAAGAACGTAAAGTTCTCATGTCCAGTACAGACCTCAGGACCTTGCAAACAACATAACTGTCATTCAAGTGCATCACTTTGAATGTCTCCTTTAAATACACAATATATCTTCAAGCCAAAAGGCATGGTGACCTAGAACAAGGTGGCAGACATCTGATCTCAAGAGGAGTTCCACACAAAAAACAAAGGAGACAGTCACAATGGCCACGAAAATGGGCCAAAAGGAATGAGTCAATACAGTTGCTGAATTATAGCCCCTGGAATTCTAGCAGTGCTGAGCTGGTCATCCAGTACTAATGAAAGTCTTCCGTATCGCCCCAGTATTTTCTGTTACACTTTGATTTTTTGTTCTCTCTTTGGGAAATAATAAGAGGATTTCAGCTTGGGTGCTGTTGGCTTTGAGGCTTTCTTTTAATGTATTAATACAATTGTCAACCAGATCACAGCAGGAGCAAATTTTATGTCAGGCAGTGATTGCATAACAGAATTCATCTCTGTTTGAAGAAAGGGACAAAAGGTGACAGTGTAGCTCTCTCAAGAACACCCTGTCATGCAGAGTGATGGGCTCAAGTACAAAGCTTAGGCAGATCAAGCCCAGAAACAGCTGAAAGAGACAGGCTGTGAGTTAGAGACTGCCCACGGGGACAGCCCCTGACAGGATGAGAGGGGCTGGAAGGATGATCCTGGGGAGGGTGGCTGACATTTGTCTCTGTAAGTACTAACAGGAGGACCAGCAAATTCATGGAAAATAAGAATCCGTGCCCAATACCCACAATTACAGAGGAGGTTGTCAGATGTGTGGGACTTGAAACATGTGGGAATTCAGAACTTAGTTGATAGGTATGCACAATAAATGCTAGCTGAGAAATATTTGCAGACCACTTCTTTAATCAATCCTATTGGGTTGTTGCTGGGTGTTCCATGGGCAGGTCTTGATACGAGAAGTGATCTGCCAGATATTCGGACAGAGATTTTGAAAAACAGAGACACAAGCAGAGAGCAAAGCAGATTTTAGGATCTTCTTTCTACACGTCTCCTTCTAATCCTCTTATGGCCAGCAATGATATGGAGTTGACTGGAAACACGTTTTGAAGGTGCATCAGCATAAGAATGAATTATAAAGACAATCTATAGTTCCTTGTCTTTGATGTTTTGCTTCTTTTTTGACCCTGGTTGTCACCGCTCTTTTTTGTTGTGATGTTTCCAGCTTAGCCCATCTGGGGCTTTGTCCACCGATGCAATGGACATGAACTTGGGCAAACTTTGGGAGATGGTGAGGGACAGGGGAGCCTGGAGTGCTGTAGTCCATAGGGTCGCAAAGAGTTGGACACGACTGGGTGACTGGACAACGATAACCTGCATATTTATTTGCTAAATCAAGCAACCCTTCCAGGGCTTTCCACTGCGGTGGCTACAGTCCCTGCTACCCTTGAACTCCATGCGGTCAGCTCACTGCCTTCTCCAACACCCGACCCCCACGTTTCAGAGGCTGTGAAAACTTGTCAAAACTTCTAACGTGGGGAATAAACATTTTTTTTCTTTAAAATTAGCATTTGTATAACGTTGCATCTCATTAAATGACATAATGTTACACATAAATCATCCTGACCAGATTTGTTTTTACAAAACACCACGCTTCTGGCTTCTTTTGTCTATAACCTGAATTTGAAAGCGCACCTATGGAGACGCATCTGAACCTCTCAGGAAGCACGGAGTGTCTCTGTCGCATTGTCTTTCCCCTCGGCGGCTGTAGCTCTGTCACGGATGCACCTGGGAGATGCACCCCACAGCTCTCTGCTCTACCCTGAGGGGCCGCCATGACTGTACGCAGTGGAGGACGCGGGTGGCTGCACAGCCTCAAGGTGGGAAGAGGGAACCACCTGTGTGAAAGGCAATCTGGCTCATCAGTTTGCACTCTCAGGGGAAGGGAATTATTGACACAAATTTGGAGCTTCCCAGGTGGCTCAGCAGTAAAGAATCTGCCTGCAATGCAGGAGATGCAAGTTTAATTCTTGGGTCAGGGAGATTCCCTGGAGGAGGGGGTGGAAACTCACTCTAGTATTCTTGCCTGGAGAATCCCTGGGACAGAGGAGTCTGGCAGGCTACAGTCCATTGGGATGCAAAGAGTTGGACATGACGAAAGTGACTGAGTACGCACATCACTCTTTTTACCAACTTACTGTCTGTATAAGCTGTTCATTGAGAATGGCGTGAACATAGACAATCAACAATATGATAAATTTATGAATGAAAGGCCACATACACACATGCATCTCAACAGAGCCACATGTATACGCCCTTCCTGCTTCTGAGATGGTTCATCCCACAGACAGATGAATAACAAGAACTCAAAGAAGGCACACCCAGCTCCTGCAGTGGGAAATCTCCCAAAAGCTCTAATTTAATAAAGACCAAATAATACATATTTATAGGGTTCTCAAATGTTGAAGACTGCATACTTGATAAATCACAATGTTAATGATCAAAACTGAGGAAAGGAAAATATTAACTAAAACTAAACACATGCGCACACAGAGGGGATTCTTCAGAGTGAAGATGAGAGACTACAAAATGGAATTGCTCCATGACTATTTCTTTGTTGGGGAGGATATGGAAGGAGCAGCTGTCCTTGAGATTGGTCACTGCAAGTTTTCACTCGAATCGAGGAGCAGAAAAGTAGATGGGGTCTGTTTGCAGGGTCCATGGAGCCACGATGCCCCGTGTGTCCAGCTGACACGAGGCATTTTGGATCCAGCTCTGTCGCACCAGGCGCACCAGATGGATGGTGTTGGCTAAGTTCACCAGATTTGGGCAGGAGCAGACAAACCCAGGGGCGATGCTGCAAGAGGAGCCCAGGCTTGGGAGGCAGAACTTTTCTGATCCACTTCCTGGGACTCTGACCTTACCCAAATCTGTGGGCAGTTTGATGAGAACTGGTGAAAAAACATAAAAATAACAGAAAACAGACAAAACCTTTTGTACCAATTTGGTCAGAGAAGCCAGTCTTCCAAACATTAAGTAGGGAGACAGACAGGTGGCTGAGGTCCAGAGAGAAAAGCTGGCAAGCAGGGGCTCTGCTGGTTGCCAGCTGTTTGTTCTGGGACAGGTCACAACTCTAGACGCCTCAGAAGCCTCCTTCGCAGAGGAGCGGATGATGTGGGCAACATGCTTCTGGGGAGGGTTGAAGGAGGCAGCCAAAGGGAAGTACTCGCTCAGGGCGTGACCTGCAGGAAGCTCTCAAGAATGTAACTAAGATTCTTACAACCAGGCTATGACAAATGCCCTCATTTTCTGACTCCAGTGTTTACCTTGTCATACATGGGGAACAATCAGGAGCGGGGCTACACAAGCCGCTCCGTTGAGGGGAAAGTGTAGTCGGGTCCCTGCCTGCCCCTCCACGTCTACAGCTGTCATCGGCCAGAAATCTGTGACCTTCCCACTTTGAACATCTTTTTCTAAATCTGCATGAGGGCATTTATATGGGTTCCTGGAATGAAGTAGCCCCCAGCACCCTGGAATCTTCTCTAGGAGAGGAATATAATTTTGCCCTTCCTTTTCTGGGTACCCCCCACAGCTTTCCTAGTCTCCGTGGCACTGCCCTGTTCTCCCCAGTACACCCTGATCTCCGCACCCAGCCACTGTGGTGGTGGGAACTCAACATTCTCTGCCGAAGAGACGGTCAGATCTCCAAGCAGATGTTGTGACTTGGTCCAACATAGGTGTCCTCTTGCTCTGTAGGAGAGAAGGGTCCCACACCCAGCAGGTTTGGAAAAGAGGGTGCTTCTCATGTCTCTCTCTCCTCAACATCACTTGCTTTTTCTACAGCTCTGTCCTTCCATAGCTCAGCCTGATGCCTTCAGCCTCTCCCTCAGGAAATTCTGTACTTTCCCAAACGAGAAGGAGATTCTGAAGTGCCCTCCTCACCCTGGAGCCTCCGGTTTGATGCCCACAGTTCGTTTTCTCTAGTGTGTCCTGCAGTGGGAAAGAGGGGCAAGCAGGAGGACTTGAGGGAGTCCCAGTGTCCGAGGGAAGGGACCACTTTTGCATCTGCTTCCTGACCAGCAAGACTAGAAGCTGCTTTCCTCCTGAGTCTAAGGAGGTGCACCCAGAGCCAGCCAAGCATTCTTCCTCTCTGGGAGAGAGCACAGTCTAGTTTTGCTCTGGGAAAACAACATTTCTGTCATTGTGGATGGGACCTTGCCTGCCCCTTGTGAAATAAAAACCCAGAGGGAGCACTTGAGTTTTTTTTTTGCTGGAGCTGGCTTCAGAGCTAAATGAGAAGACGTTAGCTGCACTGGTGCTCCATCTACTTGCCGTAGTCGCTGGTGGCCCAGCTCATAGATCCCGGCCCAGGGATCAAACCTGGGTCTCCTGCATTGTAGGCAGATTCTTTACTGTCTGAGTCACGAGGGAGGCCATATTAGATTGTATGTCCTTTAATTCCAAAATAGTCTTAGTACTAATGTGCTAAGAGTACATTACTTCTTATTGTTTTCCTCTCAGTTTATTCCACCACTCTTATTGACAGTCTGTCAGTAACTGACAGTGCCCATATTAAGAGAGTTTAAGAAAGATGACAACTCTTCTTTGCCTAACAGTAGAATAGAGATACCCCCCAGTGATGGTCTAAACTCCATTTGTAAAACAGGGCAGAGCAACAGCCTCCTTCCTGACCTCCACGGGCATAAAAATGAGGGTGAGTAGATGGAGATTTGGGGGTTGCTCAGAGGACCATGTAAATGTGATGGTCCATGGCTATTGAGTTAAATGGGAAGGAGGCTGCGTATTCCACCCATATGAGGCTACTGATGATGGAGCCAGTGCCTGGGCCAAGGTGTGTGCTGGCATGAATGGTGTCTGCTAACCTGATGACCGCTCTGCAGTGACCTGGAGTGAGGGACATGTTGGAGGATGAGTGCCTCCGCAGGGATCAAGGGGTTCCATCTGGGGAGTCTCCAGTGCAGAGACCTCCCAGCTATCTTGTGGAGTCTTCCAATACCGCCTGGACTTAGCTAAGTGACTAGCATTGGCCAGCATGGCCTCAGATAGCATATGACGAGCAGAACTTTGAATTTAGCCCTTCTGCTTTAAGGAAGCTCAGTAGTCAAGGGGAGAGAAAACCACAGTCCACGGCCACAGTCCCAGCTTGGCTCCCAGGAGATTAAGGACGAGGTGTCGCTGTGCCTGCGTGTCCATCCCAGCACCTCGGCAGAAATACACAATCACAGAGGACTGCCCAGTCAACCCGCAGAGTCATGAGAAATGGTAAACTGCTTTACTAGAGTGTTTCTTTCCCTGCAGCTATGGATGGTGACTGAAATACTGTCTGGTTAATTCAATTCGACTAATGTTTCTTGAGTGTTTGTTATGCACAAGCCATGACTCCAGGAACTGTGTGATGACTCACAGCCAGGTGACTAGCTGGGGAGAGTGGGTGGAAGTAAGGAGAGATGGAGGGCTCTGAAGGACCTTGTGAGACCCTGGTGGATCTGCAGGAGCAGATGTATTGACCAGACAAAACTTCAAAATGAAACTCTAGTGCTACTAATGGGCCATTTGCTGGCCATCAAAACAGATATAAAAGCAGATTTTTAAAGCGAGACTATTTCCTTCTCCAGGGGATCTTCCCCAACCAGGGAGCAAACCCAAGTCTCCTCTTTGGCAGGCAGATTCTTTGCCACTGAACCGCCTGGGAAGCCCATACATGCATATCTATGCTGAGTCCCTTCACTGTTCATCTGAAACAACCACGACATTGTTAATGGGCTATACCCCAATACAAAATAAGAAGTTCAAAGTTTGGGGAAAAAAAATAAAGTGAGACCAAAATTTAAGCTAGGGTCTTAGCACCAGAGTGATTGGCTATTTAGGGACAGATCTCAGACAAGTAGGTGACAGGAGGAAAGTCAAGATGTAACCCCTAGTGAGAAGACCCATGTTAACCCAGACCCCTGAGCTTTCTAGAGTGACACAGACTTCAAATTTGCCTCCTTTTGACCACTGTTATTATGCTGGTGAGGCTGCTGCTGGGCAAAGCTCTGGGTAGATGAAGCTCAGGGAGAAATAGCAAAATGCCAAGTGCCTCTGCAACACAGAAGGAGCTGAAGAGGGAAGGACACTGACCACCCATCTTTGAGAAAGACAGTGATGCCGCTCTGGGTGCTGACGGGAAAATCCAGCACACAGATTCTCTAGAGGGCGAGCGCAGTGGGTAAAGAAGCTGCCTTCAGTGCGTTAGATGCAGGAGATGCAGGTTCGATCCCTGGGACGGGAAGATCCCCTGGAGAAGGGAATGGCAACCCCCTCCAGTATTCTTGCCTGGAGAATCCCTTGGACAGAGGAGCCTGGGAGCTACAGTCCACGGGGTTGCAAAGAGTCGGACACGACTGAAGCAACTGAGCACGCACTCATGTTGGAAGAAGAGAAAGAAAAGAAAGAGGCTGTAAGACTGTCCGATATTTCTAGGCTGGGGAGGTGAGAAGCCTACAAAAGGGTCTGAGAAGCTGCAGTCAGAATAGTGGAGAGAGAATCAAGAGGAAGCCATCCCTCAGGATTAAAGGTTCTGGAGGGGTTGGTTGTTGAGAAGTGAGAAAGACAGGATGTGGTGATCACTGGCAATCTTGATGTCAGGGTTTCAGTGGACAATGGGTATGGAGGTCTGACAAGAACGTTCAGGAGAGAGGTGGATTTCTCAAGGAAGTTAGCCATCCTAGGGAGCAGAGAAATGGACCAGTAACTGGAAGACGGAGGCATAGTTTTACCCAAGATGTAAGGTTGTTCAACAAGGTTGCATACAATTGGGAATAATCTGGCAGACAGTAAGTCATGGGAAGAGACAAGCTAAGGGTTAGGGCTAGAAGCGTTATCCTTGGGGAGGTGAGAAGACAAAAATTTAAGGGACAAATGAAGAGTGGTTTCTTAGGTAAGAGTACACATAGTTTGGGAGTTCTCTGGTGGCCTAGTGCTTAGGATTCCAGGCTTTCATTGCTGTGGCCTGGTTTCAATCCCTGGTCTGGGAACTGAGATCCTGAAAACCATGTGGCTAGGTGAAAAAAAAAAAAAAAAAAAACCAGCAAAAATCCCCACACAATTTGCCCTTTCTGTGGCTCCATTTCCTTATCTGCAAAATAAAAATGATAATATATCCATCACACAGGATTTCAATGAGGGTTAAGTGCATTGACCCATGTAATGCACTTAGAACTATGCTTGGAATAGCAAGCACTCAATAAAATGTTACTTCTCTGTCTTCTTATCATTACGGTCCATAGCAACAGCAGGAAGACAGAAGATAGGACCACAGGATACAGATGGATCTGGTGATGGGTGGATGACAGCTCCTGTGAGCTTGTACTTTTCTACTGAAATAAGAAGCAAGCTCTCCAGTGAGAGGAGGAGTCATGTTGCCAGAGGAGAGTCATGGGGTCAGGAGTCAGGCTGTGGGCCTCTTGAGCAATATGGTCATAATGTTGAAGGAAGACCCCTCAGCATGGCTGTGTATTTCTCTGCATCTATAGTCAGCTGCTCAGATGCAGGCGTGCAGTAGGTGGAGAGCTGGATTTGACTCTATCTGAGGGTTTTCCTGGTGAGTGATATATAGGAAGAGAATGGTTAAGGGAGCTGTGGTAATAACAACAGGTCATAGAATCTAAGCTAGACAGGAAGGAAGTGAGGATATTAGGGGGAGGGGAAGGCAGAGGGGAGGAGAAAGCTGGTGGGCCTCCTGATCAGAGGTCCTAGCATGGAAGTGTTGCAATGGGAAGCTTGGGCAGGGAAGCCCCAACAATGGGAAGCTGTGGTCAGAGACTGGGATGGTGGAAATCAAGAATTTAGAGCCGATGTTGTTTTGGTGATGACAAGGTAGGACGTGACCTTGAAGTGAGAGACTGGGCTGGGGGAGGAGGAGATGGAGGATCTGAGAGGGTGAGGGTGGAGGAGGGCAGGTGGGGGTGGTTATCAGTGTGTATGTTGAAGTTGCCAGAAAGCAGACAGGAATCAGTGGGCCAGATGTAAAGTCATTTATGAACAAGGCTGCATGACTGCAAGTGGGTGAATGACCACAGAAAGGAGGGGCAGTGGAAGGCAGAATAGTCAGATTGCACGTTCTCTGAACGAGCTGGGTTGCTTTACTGTTTTGTTGGTTTGCTTTTGTTTCAGAGGGAGGAGAAGCAACGTTCTAGAAGTGGCAATGAAGAACGGGACAGCACTTGTTTTACTCTGGGCCCAAGCACAGGGGATGTGAAGAAAGAAACAGCAGGCACCACATTAGAGGCTACAGCGGATGCAGCACCCTCTGAGGGCAGCCACGTTTCCACTGAGGTGAGAAGAGAGAGAGCTTTCCAGGAAGCAGTCCCATACAGAGGATCTGACCGAGGACTGAGTTCCTCAGGGCCCAGAACAGAGGTCCAGGGGATTGAGAAGGGTGGTGTGGGTTAAGTCCAGGTGTTGGTGGGGGTCATGGGAAGCTCAGCCTGAGACTAACTGAGGTGAGCAGAGGTAAGGCAGGGGTTTCTTTAGGGACCAATTAGGAAGTTCTTTGTGGCTTGCCATTTGCCAAAGTATCTAGTGAAGATGGCCTGCACATCTGTCTAAGCAGCCTGGAGATCAAACATGTAGGGACTGGTTGCAATTACTAGGTGGTATTTTCCACCTGTGGTGCTGGAGAAGACTCTTGAGAGTCCCTTGGACAACAAGGAGATCAAACCAGTCAATCCTAAAAGAAATCAGTCCTGAATATTCACTGGAAGGACTGAATATGAAGCTGAAACTCCAATACTTTGGCCACCTGATGTGAAGAGCCAACTCTTTGGAAAAGACCCTGATGCTGGGAAAGATTGAGGGCAAGAGGAGAAGGGGGTGACAGAGGATGAGATGGCTGGATGGCAGCACTGACTCAATGGACATGAGTCTCAGCACACTCGGGGAGGTAGTGAGGGACAGGGAAGCCTGATGCGCTGCAGTCCATGGGGCCACAAAGAGTCGCACACGACTTAGTGACTGAAAAACAACAAGCAGGCGACGTGGCCAGAAGCAGCGTGGAGTCGAAACCAGTTAGAGACGAGAGAGTCTGGAGAGAACGTGGATGGGCAGAAGCTGTGGTCAGACACCTTATGGACCATGTCCGCTCAGTACATGCGTTCTGGGTCACTGGAACGTGGGGGTAAAATGGGGTCCATTCTAAGTCCAGCGCTTAGAGTTTCCCCGATGAAGGGGGTTTTCCATCTTGCCTGCGCTTGTGGCCCTTCACAGTCATTTATTCATAGATAAATATTGACAGAAAGAGCCATCTTGGTTAAGATATGCTTCGGAATTGAGATCGCATGATGGTCTTGAGACAGGCAGATTTTAACGTTTCTGGCAATGACCTCCCGGGATCAGCAGAGTGGAGTTGTCAGCAGTAGCTTTTGTCAGAATTAAAGTATAAAGTATAAAATTGAAGTATAAAGAATACTGGTGTTGGGGCCAAAGCCTCCATTTCTCTAGTCATTGGTTTCTGATCAAGCACATCACACAGCCCTATGAGGGCTGGAGGAGGTTCTAGTTGCAAGAGTCTGCACCAAAAGGCCAGTATGGAGCCCAGCTCCCCCAGATTGGTTAAAACAGGCAAGCCAAAGTCCAGTTACCCTTGGGAACCCCGGGCACCACATTCTTCCATAACGCTTGCCAGACTCCTGGCCGGGGCAAGGTAACTATTTCCAGATGCCCCAACACTGCTGGTCAGGAGGAGCTTTCAGTGACCGTGCAGATTTGGCTCTTATATTTCAGCACCTGTGTGGAGCTGATCCTCCTGGTGGCAAACATCACTTAAAGTCTCTGGTGCAGACAGCGGCAAGTGGATGCTGAGAGACAGAGCCCTTTCCAGGTGCAGAAGAGGTGTTTAGCAAATGAACTAAAGTGGGGAGGCTGAGGGTGTGTTTGGAAGATAGAAGGAATCTCGTTCTGTAGCCACTGACTGTGAAGGAAGCCAGGAGTCTGGATAGAATTGGGAAGCTTGGAATGCAAGATGTGGTCTTTCCATTTATCATTATCAAAGCCTCTGGCTTTCTTCCTCATGTGGGAGGGAGCCAGGTAAAGACTGGGAGGGAAAGGATTGAGTAAGTTCCATTTCAGCCTGTGAAGTTAGTTTTCAAGTCCAGTGAACAGTAATTAAAAAAAATATATATAGCAATTTTTTTAGAGGTAATGTGTACTCAGAGCTGAACTCAGTCCTTCCTTCCAGGCTAAGTCGCTTCAGTTGTGTCTGACTTTTTGCAACACCATGGACTGTAGCCCACCAGGCTCCTCTGTCCATGGATTCTCCAGGCAAGAATACTGGAGTGAGTGGGTAGCCGTTCCCTTCTTTAGGGGATCTTCCCCACCCGGTGATCGAACTCATGTCTCTAATGTCTCCTGCATTGGCAGGTGAGTTCTTTACCGCTAGCGCCACCTGGGAGGCCCTAGTCCTTCCTTGGACTAGTGAAAACTCACCCATTCTGAACCAGGAGGGAGGGCGATCATTCTTCATCCTGGGTGAGGTCTGAACGGGAGCAGGGTCTTGGCTCCTTCTCAAAGACGCAGGGTAAGGGGGACACCTTCAAACCTAATCAGGAACAATTGGATGGGGAGAGAATAGGTAGGGGTAGAAATGTAGAAGGGAAGAGGATGAGAGAGGAGTGACTCTAGGGGTTTTCAAGCAGCAAAATTCCATTCTGTGCAATTGCACAGAAGCCTAGGACTGGGCTGATGGAGATGGCTGCCCTAGGTGACGTTGGGAGCAGTTCTGCCTCTTCCTCCGCAGTTCAGGGGTATTTAGTACATTCGTATCCTTGTGCGACCATCACCACCATCCACCCCAGAACCTTGTCATCTTCCCCAACTGAAACTGTCTCCTTTAAACAACAACCTCCCTGCCCCGTCCCCAGACCCTGGCAATCACCCTTCTCCCCCTAGTTGCCACGAGTCTGCAGCAAAGGCCAGCATGGAGACCAGCTCCTCCAGTGACTTCCTGTGGGAACGCAGGCAGCAGCCACTGAGGGTCCCAGTCGGCTCTTACTGGAGTTGAAAACCCACTGGTTTTCGGTTAGTTTTCCTCTCAGCAAAGAAGGAACATTTTTAGAATTTTCATCTTCAAAATCCTGTGACTTATTCAGCCTTAAGAAGGAGGGAAATTCAAGCTCCTGCTATATCACAGATGAAGCTTAAAGATCTTACTCCAAGTGAATAAGCGAGACACAAAAGGACAAATACTGTATGAGTCCCACGTCGGTGAAGTTCCCAGAGGAGTCAGCTTCATAGAGATGGGAGGTAGAAGGGCTGTTACCAGGGGCTGAGGAGGGGCCTGGGAGGAGAGCTTGTTGTTTAATGGGGACAATTTCAGTTTGGGAAGATGTCAAGGTTCTGGGGTGCATGGGGGTGATGGTTACGCAAGGATGTAAATATACTAAATACCGCTGAACCCTGCACTTACCTTAGGATGGGAAATGGTATGTCGGTTTTATTTTACCACAATATAACAAAATCTACGGTCGGGATTTGGTGATGAGCAGAAGTGAGTGACTGCTACAGTGTCATTTGAGAGCTTCCCCCCGTGACATTTTTAGACCGGGAAACAGGTAATCCCAGTGCCTGGCTCCTCGCAAGCTTCCCAACCAGGCCGCCAGCGACCCCGCACCCAGGCAGGAGGTGCCAGCGCCACCTAGAGGTGATGCCACCCAGTGCAGCCCACGCCGAGGGCCCGCTCAGAGCGACAAACACGACCCCACCGACAGCTCCCACATTCCCCCGTTCCTTCTCTTGTTTCTGATATTTCTTCTCTCAAATCCTGTGTTGAATTAGGAGAAGGTTCGCTGGGATTACATAAAAACCTCTTTGTAGCTGTCGCTCGACTGGTAAGCTCCCTGACACCCAGAGGTGGAGTGCAGAACTCTGTGCCTAGAGCCCCAGCTGTCCTCAAACCATTCTAACGTCTCCCCATGATAAGTCAGCAGCGCCCCCTGAGTGCTTAGGACACGGAGCTGGAGACAGAGGCCTCGGGGACTCCCAGGGGAAAGGAGGACAAGCTCCTGACTGCCAACATCTCAGGTCCCTAAATTACAGGCACACACATGCAACAGAAATCATTATTATATAAAGGCATTGGAAGAAAGGCTATGGCCAACCTAGACAGCATGTCAAAAAGCAGAGACATCACTTTGCCGACAAAGGTGCATATAGCCAAAGCTATGGTTTTTCCAGTAGTCATGTGTGGATGTGAGAGCTGGACCGTAAAGAAGGCTGAGCACCGAAGAATTAATGCTTTCAAACTGCAGGGCTGGAGAAGACGCTTGATAGTCCCTTGAACAACAAGCAGATCAAACCAGTCAATACTAAAGGAAATCAATCCTGAGTATTCACTGGAAGGACTGATGCTGAAGCTCCAATATTTTGGCCACCTGATGCAAGGAGCCAGTTCTTTGGAAAAGACCCTCATGCTGGGGAAGACTGAAGGCAGAAGGAGACTGAGACATCAGAGGATGAAAAGGTTGGATGGCATCACGGACTCAATGGACACGCTGCTGCTGCTGCTGCTGCTGCTAAGTCGCTTCAGTCGTGTCCGACTCTGTGCGACCCCATAGACAGCAGCCCACCAGGCTCCCCCGTCCCTGGGATTCTCCAGACAAGAACGCTGGAGTGGGCTGCCATTTCCTTCTCCAAAGCATGAAAGTGGAAAGTGAAAAGTGAAAGTGAAGTTGCTCAGTTGTGTCCAACTCAGCGACCCCATGGATTGCAGCCTACCAGGGTCCTCCATCCATGGGATTTTCCAGGCAAGAGTACTGGAGTGGGCTGCCATTGCCTTCTCCGTCAATGGACATGAGTTTGAGCAAACTCCGGGAAATAGTGAAGGACTGGGAAGCCTGGTGGGCTGCAGTCCATGGGGTCAAAAAGAATCAGACACGACTACATGACTAACACTACTAATTTCTATGGTAACTCTATTTTTTTATTATTTTTTAATTTTTATTTTTACTTTATTTTGCTTTACAATACTGTATTGGTTCTGCCATACATTGACATGAATCAGCCACAGATGTACATGAGTTCCCCATCCTTTTTAAAGACTATTTGGAGGTACATCCAAATTCTGAACAATTCTGAACAAGCAGAATTATTAAATATTTTAAAGGAAGCATTGTATTACTTTTAAGTTTACTGACTAGTAGCAAATTGCTGCCACAGATTCTGAACAGCAACTAGGACTCTTTCTGTTGCAGGTGCTAGAAAAGTCCAAGCCTACTTGGCTTAAGGAAAAGAAAAGATGATGTGTTTTCTCATCAGAAGCTGGATGACAAGGCAGATTGCAGTTTCTTCTTGGTGTAGGCCCTCAGCTGATCCTCCGAGGACCCTGCACTTTGTAATCTTTAAGCTCTTACAAAAAAAGGAAAAATGCATGAACAATGCGCATGTTGGGAAATAAAATTTATGTGCACTATTTACTGAGCAAGGATGAAAAATGTACACAATGAAGCATTAATGTAAAACAACGAAATACAATGTAAAATGAGAATCATTTCAGGTCAACAAAGAAAACAAAAAAAAGAGCTGATCTCTTTGGAAGAGATCAGCTAACACCACAGTCAGCTCTGGAACTCTCTATGGGGCTCTCATAATTCCTCCTTCTGAGCTAAGAACCACCAGACCCCACCCGCTCCCCGTTGACTGTTTGCTTGGACTCATCTCCAAGTCTCCACCTTGGCTTGGCTCCAAGACACTTGAAAGCAGGGTAGGTAGGAAGTGACAGGGAGGAGAATATGACAGATAGATGGTGTCTTAGCCTGAGTTCTTCAGAAACACTGCCTGAGGCCCGAGTTAATAGGCCACTGATTCATTAGGCATTATACTCCCAGGGAACAAAGAAAGAGGGGTGAGATGGGAAAGGATGGAGAGCCATCCAGGATGTATGGCCCATCAGCCTCCACTGATGAGTGCTTGTCATGTGGGGCCATGTTCCCTCAAGATGTAAAAATAGAGGTTTCAGGGTAACTGCTCCAGAATAGAGGAAGGGAGGGACTCCAGGTGGCGCAGTGGTAAAAGAATCCTCTGGCCAATGCAGGAGACTCAAGAGACATGGGTTTGATCCCTGGGTCGGGAGGATCCCCTGGAATAGGAAATGGCAACCCACTCCAGTATTCTTGCCTGGGAAATCCCATGGACAGAGGAGCCTGGTGGGCTACAGTCCACGAGGTTGCAAAGAGCTGGACACAACTGAGCCCACACGCACATGTGTGCACAGAGGAAGGGAGAATTTATCCTCTGGCTCGTGTGTCCTAGGGGGCTTAATTTTCTCCACGGGTGTTAATTCTCTCACACTTTGGGCTGGGCAGGTATGGGCACCTGGTGGGCCATGTAACATCTCATGTGGCAGCACCAACTGGGCAGGGACACAGGGCATGGGCAAGATGAGGCACGTGGGACTGTGCCACATGGAGCTGGTCAGAGCACACGCAGAGCTCGTGGTTGCACGGCGACTGGTAAGAACAGTGGCAAGGGCCCCGAGGAGGATGAGGTCAAGATGTCAGCAGTGGCAATGCAAGAGCTGGCTACAGAGGAAGACAGCAAACTCAGTGGATGCCAAAGGGGAAGCGGGTGGGATGTATTGCAAGATTGGGATTGACATACATACATTATGATACCATGTATAAAATAGATCGGAGGCGGGCATGGCAGCCCACTCCAATGTTCTTTCCTGGAGGATCCCATGGACTGAGAAGCCTGGCAGGTTACAGTCCATAGGGTCACAGAGTCGGACATGACCGAAGCGACTTAGCACGCACACAAAACAGATAGCTAATGAGAACTGACTATATAACACAGGGAACCCGACTCAGTGCTCTTGATGACCTAAATGGTAAGGAAATCCCAAAGGGAGGGGGTATATGTGTATGCATAGTTGATTTACCTTGCTGTACAGCAGAAACAAACATCACAAAGCAACTACGCTCTAATAAAAGCTTTTTTAAAAAGAGCTGTCTGAATCACAGAACTCTCTAAAGAGAACTGGCTAGAGAAATGATGAACGCAGGGGAAGAAGTTACAGGTGCAGAAGTGCCCTGAGGCTCCGAGGAGGGGGAGGGCGCGGGGTCAGCTCTGGGGATGGTGAGGGAAGGTTTCCAGAAGAGGAGAGAGCAGGGGAACCGGCGTAATTCATGGACCAGACACTCCATCTGTCCAGAGGCTCGAACCAGACCCCAAAGCGGGGATAGCATCTTGGCAGATTATCCCCTTTATTAAACCAAACATCCTTGTAATTTTGTTGTCAGTATTCATTTGTTTTGTGAAAACCTTTCCTCGTAAAATATGTCACAGTCAAACTTGGCTCAGCCCAGATGGAATTCTCAGGAATTCCAAACCAGTGAAATCTGAATCGCATGCACATAGAGAGCTGGGTCATGGGGACGCAGGGGGCCCTGGGGATGCAGGACTCATGGTGGTGAGCAGGTCAGGCAGGGCTGGATGAGAAAAGACTCTCGAGGGAGGGACGCGCTGTGCTGAGCTGAGAGGGATGGGGGCTGGCAGGAGGAAGCTGGGGGACACGCAGCCTGTGGAGGAAAAGGACCCGAAAAGAGGCCATTCTACAGATCTGCTTCCGACAGGGAGAATTAGTCATTTTCTCTTAAAGATGACTTCAGGGGTAAGTCAGGAAGAGAAAAACAAGTGCATGTTAGTGCAGATATATGGAATCGAGAAAAGTGGTGTAGACGATCTTATTTGCAAAGCAGAAATAGAGACACAAGTGTAGAGAACACATGGATGGACACCAAGGGGTAGTGGGGGCGGGATGAACTGGGAGATGGAGGTTGACATATATACACTGGGGTGCGTGTAGCTCAGTCATGTCTGGCTCTCTTCAACCCCATGGACTGTAGCCCACCAGGCTCCTCTGTCCTTGGGATTTCCCAGGCAAGAATACTGAAGTGGGTTGCCATTTCCTTCTCCAAGAGATCTTCCCAACCCAGGGCTTGAACTTGAGTTTCCTGCATCTGCTATGTATAAAATAGATAACTAATGAGAACCTGCTGTGTATCTCGGGGAGCTCCACTCAGTGCTCTGTGGCGACCTAGACGGGAAGGAAATCCAGAAAAGAGGGGATGTATGTGCACATCCTGCTGATTCACTTTGCTGTACGGCAGAAACTAACAACATTGTAAAGCAACTACAGCCCCCAAAATTTCAGTTAAAACAAAGATGACTTGAGGGGACGTTCTGGCAGAGGGATCTGTACTGAAACGCAGGGCCAACCAGGCCAAGTGACTTTCTTCTGCGTCGTCGCTGCCCTCTCCAGGGCCCCAGGTGCCCATCGAATCACTCCCAGCCACTCTTTCTCCATCTCAGAGAGAGGCTGGGGTGAGGTTCTCAGCTCGAGACACACTAAATCGACCAGCAGTTTGAGAGTTTCTCAAAGGAATGCCAAGTCAAAACCCACACTGAGAGGAGAAGGCCCATCCGTATTCCTGGTGTACAGTCCTCAGGGATGAGTGAGATCCCGGGTCCCTTGGAAGGAGAGTGACAGGGGTGGGTGCCCAGGATTGTCTCTGGTGAGGCTGTGAGGAAGTTGGGGCTTATCTGGGGATCCCTGGGCCACCTCTGCTGAGCCTCCTCTTTTGGGTGACTGCTCTTTAAGTCTTGGCAGTTTCTCGGTTTTAGCACTGAATGCTCCACATCTCAGGAAACCCCTCCAGTCTGGGGAAGCCTGCCTAGTTGTTCACCCCATCGCCTCCCCCCTTCCAGAAGCCCTTTTTCTGTGAGGCCAGAGACCCGCCCTCCCCCAAAAGCTCTACGAGTTCCCCAAAACGAATTAAAGACATGCCTCACAAAGGCCAACACCAACAAAGCCGAGGAGGTAATACAAATGGGGGAGAGTTACATCACTCATCATTCTTTATATTATTTATCACGGGTAGACATGCCCAACTTGTTTCACAAAAGCTCCTTAAGTTCTTTCTGCATGTGCTTGCATATTAAATATGTATGCTGACATGCGTGATCACCCTTGGGCTACGTTTTGGGGAGACAACCAAAAGCAGTGGGATTTATGCCCCTGGGGAAGCTTGGCCCCATGGGAAGGGGCCCCTGTGGGTTACTGCTTGGAGGGATGGTGCTTCTGGGGGACCAGGCATCCCGATTCTTCAAGAAGATGGAATTTTCAAATGTTATGTGGAATCTGTTTTGAAATCAGGATGCACAATGGAATAGTTTTAAAGACACAATGTGGTCCAGCTTTGTGGGGGAAAACCAAAACCCATTCACGGGTCCTGTCCAGCCCACAGGCTGCTTGTTTGCACTCTATGGATTAAACTTCCCAAGCAGTCACTGCAATTCTCCTCCCTCCACTGTCCCTGAATCGTGACATCGGCACCTTGACATTTCAAGCCTTGTCTGCAGACAGCTGCTAGTTTTCAGAAACAGTCACTGCAGCGGCAGGGAGGCACAGCCCAGCCCTCACTCCTCCTTAGCCTTTCCCCACTGTGCTGTCTTCCGGGGGACCGCCATGGACACGCCTGCAGCCCCGGGCACATCTGCTCTCTCACCCCTCCATTCCTTCCAGAGCCATCAAAGGACTAGAGGGATGAGAAGTGAATGAACCGTCTTGTCTCATGTGGGAGGAGGTACCATCACCCTCCACCCTCTCTATGTTTCCATAGAGATGCCAGAGCTGAGACCAGCTCCTCAGCTCAGAGCTCCCACCTCCAACTGAACAGGGAGGGTTGTGCCTTCAGGGTAAGGTCCAGGGAGGCACCTCAACAGGCAGGGCCTTATGCCCTCCAGTCTGGAGAGAAATCATCTGAGGATCGAGCTATTAACATGGTGTGGAGGAGGCCTTCTCTGGATATTTAATGATTCTAGTTTAAGATAGGAGAGGAGGAAGGGAGAGAAAAACAACTTTGCTCTTAAATACAGTCAAAAGAATTTCTTGTTGAAATCATTTCTAGTTGGTGCAGAAGGTACTATCTCCTTCAGCACAAAAGTAATTCTCATCATCGTCATCATGCCAGTCTGGGATTGCTCAGCTCATGGGGCCAATGTGATAGGCTAACCATCTGTGGATGCTTTGGGAAAATAATCATTAAAAACTCATTTCCAAGATCACATCATAATGGGAAATGAGCTTATGATGCTGGGTTAACTGGGATCTGCATCTTATGACTGGGAGCCAGCAGTTACGTCATGATATTCAATGAGTCAGTGAAATTGGGTCTGAAAACCAAGTTTGTGTCTACACCCTAACACCCTGAATGGACACCCTGAATCTCGTTTAAAAGCAAGGATCAGCTTCTGTGGTTGTCAATCCACACTCAGATCTGTGCATTGCTTTTGTTCATAAGAGGCTAAAACATTTGCCAACATCATCTTACTGGTCTTGGAAAAATGACCCCGTGTGTGGTTAGCATCATAAAGCAAAGGGCAAGCCCTCCCATTTCGTATGTAGGGAAATGAGACCCAGAGACATCCCCCAGTGCCCATGTCCAGCAGCCCAGAGATCTTCTTGGAAAGTTGAAAGTCACCCAGTCCTGATGCCATTCTAAGCGTGGTGCCTGAACTCCGGAGATTACACTGGATGACTACCTGGCCATTTTGTCAGCCTTCCCCTTAAATTTAGGCTTCCTTCTTCAATCTCCATGGGAGACATTAACCTCTTTCCTTGACTACTTCAAATACTTTCCTGATAGACAACCTCTTCTCTCAGTATTTTTAAATATGTTACATAATTCCCTCACTTGCAAATAGCCTAACATATCAGTTGGACTAATGATGAATGATAGCCCAAGTGGATCAAATATTTTAAGATTTATGTGAATTCAATGGATATTTCCACATGGATAGGTTTGCATTTTATGCCACAATGACTGGAAATTGAGTGAAGGATAAATCGAACATCAGATGAATAACGATAAACCAGGTCAAGCAAACTCACTTCTGGGTTACTACCTCCTTCACTAAACCCTGCTGGAGAGTGAAGAAGGCCTGGGGTCGGCTTTAGTCCCAGAATTGAATCTGGTTTTCTCTCTTGTCTCGTGTGCACGTATGTACACCCACACCCACACAACACACAACACACACACACACACACACACACACACACACCTATTCCCTTTAACAGGTGCTTGGTCAATATCGGTACACTAAGTGGATCTGAGAGAGTTACCAAGCAGATCTATGTCTGATGAACAAGTCACACAGTAACTGCACTTCATTTTAAAAAAATCCAAGAGTTCATCTTTAATGTGCCAGGTATTTACAGAAATTCTGCTATGAGCTATGGTGATTTTTTTTTTTAAAGCATAGTTTTTGACCTTAAGGATTTTATAGCTACATCAGCCTGGGTCGAACCATAGGCAGAAGCAGTAGGATAGGTAGATAGGTGATAGATGTCGGTCAGACAGATGGATGGACAGGTAGATAGAGGGATCCGTGAATCTAACGCAAGGAATTCACTCTTACAATTGTTGGGGCTGGTTTTGTGTGTGTGTGTGTATGTGTGTGTGTGCTGTGGGCTCAGTTGTGTCCAATTCTTTGTGACCTCATGGACTGCAGCCCTCCAGGCTCCTCTGTCCACGGAATTCTCTAGGCAAGAATACTGGAGTGGGTTGCCGATTCCTATTCCAGGGGATCTTCTTGACCCAGGGAATAAACCTGGTTCTCCTGTGCTGGCAGGCGGATTCTTCATCACTGTACCACCAGGGAAGTGGTTTAGCTCTAGATCTAAATCTATTGAGGTAAAGTCTATTATTGAGGCAGCCTGTCAGGAAGGGAAGATTAGAGGCAGTTGGGACCCCACCAGCATGGGCTGAAACTAGTGTCCAAAGGGAGGAATCTCTTCAACTGATTAAGTAAGGGCCTCCTAGGGTAATTTCCCTAATTTAAAGTCAGTTGATAAAGACTTCGATAACTACTCAAAGTCCCTTCATAGCACTAGATACGTGTTTGGTCAAATACCTGGGGGAAGGGTGTGTATGCTACAAAAAGCCTGCAGCTCCCCTTCCTCAGCCCTCAGCAGAGGGTGTCTCAGCCCAGCCTCTCACATACTTGAAAGGGCATCCTTGGGCATGTAGTTTAGTCTGGTCAAGTGGACACGCCACAAAACCGGCATAACAGCAAAGTTCAAACAAACAAAAGAACAAAATAGGATCACCCAAAACAAGGCCCCGGGCCTACAAAAACGAGCAGAGGCTAAAGCAGGCGCTCTGACAAGTCCATCTGTGATCTCGTTTCCTCTGGCCCTTGAAGGAACAGAGGTCCCTCAGTCTGGCTGAAATGAGGGATGGAAGAGTCACAGGGCTGGCCACACTCAGAAGGCAACAGGCTCACTGAACTCCAGCTTCACCATCTGGGATCCTTGCCGGGGGGAGCAGGCGCTTGTCGTTTTGTACAATAACAACCGTAAACTATATAGTGAAACATATTGAAAATGTCCGCAATGGCCCCTCAGGGCACGCTGAGGCCTATCAAGCATGAAGTTTTCTCAGCAACTGCGTCTCTTCCCGGTTGGAGCATGTCTGTTTTGATTTTTGTGCCCGGCCAGGGACGGAGTGTTTTTCTTCTGCTAATCGGCCCCTGCTGTTGATACCAATGGCTGTTGAAACTTGTCTGGTGCTGAAACATGACTCCAAAGATCCACCCTGGATGCCAGGCCTTGGTCACATCCACTGTTACTGCAGGGTTGGAGGGAAATGGCAGTGCCGCGTTCTTTGTCATGAAACACTATGAGGCCATAGAGTTCCAAGAAAGCACGTTTGAAACAAGGAGGGTGGGGAGGAACCACCGCTCTCCGGGCCCAAGGTAGTTATTTCTTAGCACACACTGTGTCCTTGGTGAGAAAGCATTGGGGCATTATTGCTCTGCCTGCTTGCAAATTTTTGGAGCTTACCCTGATCTAATTAAGTGTCTGTTTACCCTTAGGCCTGGCACTTTCTCTGGATGAGGCAACAGCTGCAACACTGCAAGAAGCCACATGAAGGGCAAAATATTTGTTGGTTGCAGCTATTTTCAGCCTTGCCAGAGTAAATAGTGATGGGCTTAGCCCTACTGGCTCATTTAAAAAATGTATCTTGAAAGGTGCTAGCCTACATGTGTCACTGCCCATGGTCTGAGCCAGTGTTGTGGGCCTGCTGGAGAACACCAGTTGGGAGAAAGTGCTGGAGCCTGACCTTCTTCGCTTGAATCAGATGGGCTGGAGACGGATTGCAGGTTTGGTCCTATTTAGGTAGCGTGCAAAGCAGTGTCCTCAGCCTTAGAGTGTATATCCTTTGCCAGCGACAAGGATGGGGAGGGGTCTAGAGACCGTTATATTTTCCCCACAAGGATGTGTGAAGATGAAGAGAAAATCAAGGAGGAACACATTGTAAACTCTTAATTTGAGCAAACTCTGGGAGATAGTGAAGGACGTGGGAGCCTGGCATGCTGCAGTTTACGAGGTTGCAAACAGCCTGACATGACTTAGGGACGGGACAACAGTGATTTGCTTAGGTAGGTTCAAAGAAACTACAGGTTTAACCTGGAGAAGAGGCGACATTAGAGAGACTCACCCACAGTTTTGTACTGTTTGGGGAGCCTTCCATCTACTCTGAGTGAGGCTGCAGGGAAGTAGGTTGCAAGTCAATGTAAGGAAGGATTTCGAAACCTGTGGTGAGTTCCCACCCTCGCCTCCGTCTCCATCACTAACAGGGCCCCCACAGCAATGGCTTGTTAAGGCAGCTTCATGGGAGGCTGGACCAGCTTGGTTGTGGGGCACCTTCCAAGTCAAGCGTCACATCAGTGTGACTCAAGTAAAAAACAAAACAAAACAAACCCTGGCTGATCACAGATTCATCCCATACTTATCCATTCCATATACGATCGATCAATAAGTGTCCGGAAGGAGATTTAGAGGGGTCATCAGTGGTTTCATGTCAGAGTTTCTTAAAAAAATAATTAATTAGTTTATTTTAATTGGAGGCTAATTACAATATCGTGGTGGTTTTTGTCATACATCGTCGTGAATCAGCACCCCTGTCCCAAATCCCCCTCCCTCCTCCCTCCCCACCCCATCACTCAGGGTCATCCCAGTGCACCAGCTTTGAGTGCCCTGTCTCATGCATTGAACTGGGACTGGCGATCTGTTTCACATATGATAGTATAAATGTTTCAGTGCTGTTCTCTCAAATCATCGCATCCTCTCCTCCTCCCACAGAGTCCAAAAGTCTGTTCTTTACATTTGTGCCTCTCTTGCCGCCTTGAATATAGGACCATTGTTATTATCGTTCTAAATTCCATACATATATGTTAATATGCTGTACTGGTGTTTTTCTTTCTGACTTACTTCACTCTGTAAAATAGGCTCCAGTTTCATCCACTTCATTAGAACTGATTCAAAGGCATTCTTTTTAATAGCTGAGTAATATTCCATTGTATATATGTACCACAACTTTATATCCATTTGTCTGCTGATGGACATGTAGGTTGCTTCCATGTCCTGGCTATTGTAAACAGTGCTGCGATGAACATTGGGGTACACGTGTCTCTTTCAATTCTGGTTTCCTTGGCGTGTATGCCCAGTGGTGGGATTGCTGAGTCATAAGGCAGTTCTATCTCCAGTGTTTTAAGGAATCTACACACTGTTCTCCATAGTGGCTGTACTTGTTTGCATTCCCAACAGCAGTCTAAGAGGGTTCCCTTCTCCACGCCCGCTCCAGCATTTATTGTTTGTAGACTTTTTGATGGCAGCCATTCCGACTAGCACATGTCAAGGCTTTTTAACTTCTGGCAGATGGTTCTTTTCACACTAATAGTAAGCTAGTTAACCAATGTCACTGTTGTGTAAGTTCTGTGTTTTTGCGCTCAGTTGCTCAGTCGTGTCCGACTCTGCAACCCCATGGACTGTAGCCCACCAGGCTCCTCTGTCCATGGAACTTTCCAGGCAAGAGTACTGAAGTGGGTTGCCATTTCCTTCTCCAGGGGATCTTCCCAAACCAGGGCCTGAACCTGCCTCTCTTGCATCTCCTGCATCCTGTAAATTAAAATCTCAAAATTATACCCATGGGTTTTTGGTCAAAGGTCCAAAATAATTTTATTAATTGGGTGGGTTTGAAACTAAAAGGATAATGAAAATATAGCCCTCTAAAGAGTTTGAGGGGCTTTTACATCCTGACGTCAAGAGAAATCCTGACAGGAAAGCACCAGAGAGACAGCAGTCACAGTGACTGATAAGCCGTCTCTGTTGCACGAACCTGCCTTATCTTCTCCATGACTGGGAAGCATAGCGCAACCGGGTAAGTGGGCAGAGCTGCAGTGTTCAGGACTAGTTCAACCCCGGGCTCTGTCATAGGTTAGTGAGTCACCGTGAGAGACTCTGGGTCAGTGTCCATATCTGCAAAATAGGAATGATGCCAGATAACGAAGGGAAAATGAAACGACGCACACATCACACACCCAGGCCATCAAGAGGCACTTACTAAACACCAATTTCTTTCTACTCTCTTTTTTTATAGCATATATGTTCCTGCCTACTGCTATTTTCTCAGGAAATCAAAGTGGAAGATTGTGATGGCTCTGTCTGACCCCCAGAGCACCGCTCCCGCATTGCTTGTTAGGGCTCTGCGAGAAGGGTGGGCAAGGCACAGACACGCACTTCAGCTGCACACCCACGGGAGAGACAGACACGAGGCCGTCTTTGGACACCCATGGCTTATATAATTGTGACAGACATGCATCGTTTACACTCACATATACCTTGCATTCAAGGGTTGCTTTAACATTTGTAAAATTATTACTTAGGTAAAAGATATACTTGGATAAAAAAATTTTAAACTACCCCAAAGCAAACAGGATGAAGTAAAATTCACCTATAATTACACCAGCCAGAGAGAATTATTTTTAATATTAAGTAGGTATCCTTTGACATATATATGTATAAATAGAAATATACATAGACAGGTATGTAAGCAGGTATATAATAATATCTGCAGTTGAATTATACATGTATCTGATATGTATTCTGACTTTAAAATTTTGTGAACAGAAAGTACAAACAATTCTGCCTCTGGGAAAACGTAATCTTAATGACCCATTCACCTATTCTCATTCTCTGCATGCGTGTGCGCTAAGTTGCTCAGTTGTGTCCAACTCTTTGTGACCCCATGGACTGTAGCCCATCAGGCTCCTCTGTCCATGGGATTCTCCAGGCAAGAGTACTGGAGTGGGTTGCCATGCCCTTCTCCAATTCTCTCTCCATTAAATGCCAAATCTGAGTGATAATTTTCAACAGGGAGAGAAGAGAGAAAAATTACTATATGTCCTTTCCCCAGCCCAAGGTTTCTATTTCCCCTTTATAGAAGGCAGTTTCTTTTTATTGGCCAATCTGTAGGAGGGCTGGAACTTTTGAATCTAGAAATAGTGGGACGGAGGCTTCCAATCAATAGTTTATGGTCTTTTTGTTCCAGGAACTTCCTTCCTGGCTCTCGACAAAGACAGAACAGAATCTTAGTGTTCAGTAGGAGTGTTTAAGAACATAGGAGAGCCTCAAAGGAGATGGTTTGGGGTATTATGTAGAATCAGGGGACCATCTGCCACTAAATACACTGCAATGCTTGACAACAAGGAACAAGCATTTACAAGATGGATAGACAAATAAAATATGACAATGTGGACAAAGCCCTGTGCACTAGATGAAAAATGCTGCCAGAGATAAATAAGACAGCTTGATGCATGTCCCTTGTATTCTAGCCATAAAGATGGATGTTAGTGACCAGAATGCTCAACTGTTCACATTTGTGACTAATGATATGATGGCATATGGGCGTATATCCTGTGAGATGAATATTTTATATACTTAACCTTATTAAAACAGCTTGGGTTAGTAGATTCCTTCAGGCAGTTCTAAAGCACTATTCTACATGCAGGAAGGAAACATCTTCTGGCTATTGTGTGAGCAGATGGGAAATGCTGAGAAAATCTGGAGATTAGACAACTTGGCAACTATGGTAGCCTATTAAATTGGTTTATACAGCGATGGATACTCACAATAAAATAGCAAGGTGTTTTCTGTTGTTGCCAGAATCTGCTTTCCTGGCACTTCAATTATAAAAGGAGGTACACATACTTGGTAGATTTATCTTTGGGTGTGTGTTCTAAAGGGAGAGAAAGAAAAGGGAACTCAAGAGTTCTCACCTAATTCTAGGCCATCTTTGCTCTCCTTACAAGTCATCCTTCCATCTGCCTTATAATGCCCAGTCTTCCTGCTACTCTCACTCAAGAAGCGGTTGTGTACCCAGCATTCAGCTTCAGAAACCATCATTTAATTCTTATTAATCATTAAAAGGACAGAACTGTGCCATTATTAAAGAACTGCTTTAGAACAAATTTATCCACTTCTAGAGCAGACTTCCAATGGGCCGCTTATTTTTAACCATCTAATCAGAGATCACAGGTATCAAAAGTTGCTGATGATGTCAAATATGATCAATATCATAATATTCCATTTCAAAGGTTAACCTTAGATGGGAGCCACATACCCTCTTCAAGACATTTCACTGAGCAGAAAATTTCAATCAGTACATTGACTGGTCTACCTTTGTATCAAGCTGTTAGCTTAGCTGACCTTCGAAGTCATCATCCAGTCTGCTTTGAAAAGATGCTTGCAAACCCTATAGAGATCCTGCCAGCTTAGGTCTGGGTCTCCATCTCATGGTTCTGCAATTATTCCCCCTCTGATGGCTGCAGCCAGGCTATCCTCACTAGCAGGCTCAGCAATGTACTTTGTCCCCAGAAGCAATTTTGGTCTGAGGCAGGAAGTATTTGGCCAGTTTCCTAACATGATATTCTAAAAAGATAGATAGGTAGATAAACAGATAATTGATAGTTTATATGATACAACAATAGATAGATGATAGATAGACGATGTTGCTTAGTCACCTGGTCAGTCTGACTCTTTTGTGACGCTGTTAATAGATAGATAATAGGTGATGGAACATACAGATGATAGATAGTAGACAGACGATAGATGCTAGATAGAGAAGATAGATAGACAGAGGATAGGTAGATAGATAGGGAGGCAGTGATGAGACATAGATAGGAAGATAGATGGATACAGATAGGTAGATGGGTAAGGATACGTGTGTGTACAGCTTGCCACTAGTTTGGACAGGTGTTGCGGTACCCCAGCTGCACTAACCGAGCTTCCCTCTTAGCCTTTCTTGTAGGTGCTAGTCTAGGACTCAGTGCACTGCTAGTTCTGGGTGTCTACTTGGATCACATTAGGTATTCCCCTGGGACCAGAGCTTGAAGCTTGTTGACTGCCCTATGTACTGACTACCAACCAGGAAACTTCCAGTACTGCACAGAGCACCTTGATTTATGAACACTTCTTATGAAGGGACTCTGGCATCTTGGCTGGAAACCATGTGAACCTTGTGTTCACAGTGGACACTGATGTCTGTACCTCATGGACAGTCTGTCTTTCCCGTCAGACCACCCCTGTGCTCAGCTGGCTCCATTCATCTGAGTGTCCAGGTGGTCCTGGTTTCATTACTCAGCCATTTCCCATCTTCCTCACTAGCATTTTAGAAAATATTACTAGAAAGTCACTTGGAATTAGAGTTGCCAGATTTAGCAAATAAAAGTAGAGGATGCCCAGTTAAGTATGAATTTCAAGTAAATAATAAATCTGCAGACTTCGCAAGGAGATCAAACCAGTCCATCCTAAAGGAAATCAGTCCTGAATATTCACTGAAAGGACTGATGCTGAAACTGAAACTCCAATACTTTGGCCACCTGATGCAAAGAACTGACTCACTGGAAAAGACCCTGAAGCTGGGAAAGGTTGAAGGCAGGAGGAGAAGGGGATGATAGAGGATGAGATGGTTGGATGGCATCACTGACTCAACGAGCATGAGTCTGAGCAACCTCCGGGAGTTGGTGACGGATGGGGAAGCCTGACATGCTGCAGTCCACGGGGTCACAAAGAGTCAGACACAACTGAGCGACTGAAATGAACTGGCGGTCCAATGGATAAGAACCCGCTATGCAATGCAGGTTGCGAGTTAGATCCCTGGTCAGAGAACTGAGATCTCACATGCTGCGGAGCAACTGAGCCGATATGCCACAACTGGAGAGCCCGAGGGCTGCTCCTCGTGAAGCCCACGCACTCTGGGGCCTGTGTGCCATGACTACTGAGCCCACAGCCACATCAAGAGAACTGCTGTGCCGCAATGAAAGATCCCACGTGACACGCTGGAGAGCCTGCGTATTGCGAGTCAGACCCAATGAAGCCAAATAAATAAATGTGTATTTTTAAAATGCATAAATTTTAGTGTAAATAAGCCCCATGCAATTCTAAAAAGTTCTTCACTGTTTATGTACAGTCCACATTTTTCTGGGTGTCCTGTGATTTACCTGGCAACCTTAACTGGAATGCCAAGTTGAATTCATAAATGCCTTTTGAAGATGGTAGCCTCTGAATCTGTCCTATTACTAATGTTTTCTTGCTGGACTTGGACAGCCTCCGACAAGAAGAACATGGTCTGTCTGCCTGGTAGCCATTGTTAACTTGGGGGAGATATCCTGGTTCTTCAAAGCTTATGTTTGGATTTGTTCCTGGTCTTTGAAATTAACAGGGAACCACTGTCTGAAGGAACCATTGTCCACAATGAAGTTTCTTAAGGATCCCCTATGCTCAAGGAATTCCAACAATATTCCAGATCTTTTGTTGTGTCTCAGACTCTTGGAAAAAGTAACACTCCAGCTCTCTCTCCCACTTTGGACAAAATGTGAGCATCCTTTGGCTTCTTAGTCTGAAGCCCATCATGTCCTCCTCCCTTGCATTGATTTTTTTTTCTGCCCCCACCTTTCTCACTAGTCTCATCTCCGTTCTTTAGTCACTGTCAGTTCTGCAGGCAATTTATCTGCTGTCCTGCTTCTCCTAAAGACAATGGTTCTCAACTCTTTCTGTAAATTGTAACAACCCAGACAGATCTGAGAAAAGAGCCAGGCCTGGTCCCCAGGACACTACGTAATTGGTGCAGAGTGGGACCCAGGCACTGATAGCTGTAAAGGCTCCCCAGGTGGTGGTAACAGGCAGCGGGATGTGGCAACGCTGCCGCAGGGCATGCTTCCAGAATGAGGGCTCCCAGGTGCACTTGGCGTCCAGGTGTTGGGCAGCCTGCTGATCCAGCACACCACAGCTGCCACATTCACACTCAAGCGTGATCACCCTCTCACATCCGAGCATAATCTCTCCCTCTCAATGCCGTTACAAGTGTTTTCCGATGATATTGGCAAACATCCTCAAACCCATCACAATAGAACAAAAGCCGAAAATCATAGAATTACAAGCCTGTAGCACTTTTCAGTAAAATCCTGCTCAATTTGGGTGCACTTGTTCAAATTTGGGGTATTGACTAAACAATCCATCTACACTTTCAATTCAAGACTGGGTTGCATAGTCAATACAGAATGGAAAAGAAAATACCTAATCCTATAGTAATCATTACACATTCTAAATTGTATCCAATTGTGTATTAATTAAAATAAAATCTTTATAGCTCAATTCACAGTTATCTATTATACTATTTTCTATTTCATGCTCACTTTCTTGCCATTTAACAATATTTCTCTTCAGAATGGTTCACCAAAATTAATTTATGGTTTCCTAGGCTCGTTGAGGCTTTCACCTACATGGGACATTTCTCTGCACACAAGGCTCTTTTATAACTTTCAGTAGGCTTCAACAGCTATGGAAGGACATTTTCCTGTCTGACCAGAAAGAAAGGGAGGGAAGATTCCTGGTGATAACCTGCTTTCAACCCAGGTTCTCGTGGGTCTCCTTGCCAACCATGATTAGGAATGACCTTTTCCCCTCTGTTATTCAGGGAGTAAGTCCCCAGTCTCATTCGCTGCCTGTGTCAACACTCCTTTTCTGCCTCAGAGGCTTGAAGAATTTCTGGGCAGCTGATTGCGGTAGCATACTGATTTTCTATACCAAATATCGGGGAAATACTGGAAGGAAGCAAGAAAAGGAGGGAGGAAGGAAGGGTTACAGGAGGAAAGGAAGGAAGGAGAGGGGAAGGAAGTTTACTTAGCAAAACCTGACGATGAACAAAAAGCAGTAAAAATAAAATGCAGGTTTTAATGACACTTTTATATTCCAGGCCTAAAATTTTAGCATTCTTCAGAAGTGAGTTTGGGTTGAGATACCTAGAATTATCAATGTCCTATATCTGAAACATTAAAAACCTCTATCAGCTTCACTAACAGAAGTAATGGATCTTCAGACAAATTGGCCGAAAGCTCAAACTCCAGCACATCACACACAGTCTTTGCCATACAACTGTAAATTCAAACCAGAAACGGCTGTCATTCTACACTCACGTTTTCAAGCCCATGCTTGGCACGTAATAGATAATCAGTGTTTTTGAATGAAAAAAGAAAAACTGGTTATATCTTACTATCACTGTTTCTTCCAATTCACCCTCTAGATGCTCGAAGACATCCTGCCAAGAGTTCCTCCTTCCTTAATCGGGTCACTTCAACTTAGATCCTCAGAGAATTTGTTGGATGCCCTTGTCCTTTTTCTTTCTGATTGTCCTCTAGAGAACACCTGCACCATTGCATGGGGCTCTACTAAGGATTTCTGCTGTGTTCTGACCAAGGTGTAGGATGCTAGCTAAGCCAGGGGAGTCAGACTTTGTTCTTTTGGCAATTTGGGATTTTAGAGAGGTGAAATCACCATTTTTCTGGCCACCCTAACCTTCACAACCCATCCCAACATTTTGGAGCCAAGCTTATTTCATGCCAGCCCTGCTGAGCTAGCAGGCCTGATCTAGATTGTTGCTCTTAATCAAGAGGAAATGTTTTAAATTCCAGCCTTATGTTTGAACTCCCTGTAAACAAAGTCCCTTCCTTTGGGGAGTGTTGGAGTTCCCTTTTTATCGCTTGCTTCTCCCCATGGACAAAACATCTGAGCCATAACTCTGCATGTTGCCTCAGAGATCTCTCTGGTCTGCTTGACTCTCCCCTCCTGGTTTAGAATCTGTATTATCAAGGGGAGGTGAGGCTGTCAGGGGCCAAAGATTTTCAGCCTGCCCTGCTGACGGGGCTTCCTTCATAGCTTCGTAGGTAAAGAACCTGCCTGCAATGCAGGAGACTTGGGTTTAATTCCTGGGTCAGGAAGATCCCCTGGAGAAGGAACTGGCAACCCACTCCAGTATTCTTGCCTGGAGAATCCCATGGATAGAGGAGCCTGGTGGGCTATAGTCCATGGGGTCTCAAGAGTTGGACATGACTTAGTGACTAAACCACTATCTGCTGATGGTAGAGTTCCGTTCTCTGAGTATGGATTGGGTAGAGGAAGGTAGGCCCCAACCCCTCAACCACACTCACCAGAATTTAACCACTTCACCTTGGAGTTGGAGGAGGTGATGCATGACAACCAACCTACCCCTCTGAGCAGCTGGTAATCCTTGATTGGAAGTTGAGGGAAGAGGGAAGATGTGTTTTTTGGCCACAAGCTACTTGCAGTGGAGATTCTATCAAACTGAGCTGAGATGGGGTGGGAGAGAAGGAAAAAATGGGTTGCTGTTTAAATACCACAGCTGCTTGTGTTCTGAGTGCTAGTAGATTTCCTTGAATAAACATTTCTTAACTTGTTTCTTTACTTGTTCCCAGGTGGCTCAATGGGTAAAGAATCCTCCTGCAAGGCAGGAGATCCAGGAGACGCCAGTTGGATCCCTGGGTTGGGAAGATCCCTGGAGGAGAGCATGACAATCCACTTTAGTATTCTCGCCTGGAGAATCCCATGGACAGAGGAGCCTGGCGGGCTACAGTCCACAGGGTTGCACAGAGTCGGACATGCCTGAAGCAACTGAGCATACACGCATGCTCTTAGGAAAGTTTTCAGAGACTTTCAATGACTTGGTGTTTAAAAAAAATTAATGTTCACCAGTGTTACTCTTTTCCCTGGGATAGGGGGGTGAGCCCACAGAACTCCTTAACCAGCCTTCCCGAAGCAGAACTCCCTGCCTGGAAGTTTTATTGCACCATGCCTCAGGGGTCACTGTCTGGCTCTGCATTCCTATCATGGATTTGATGCTCCGGAGAGATGTTTACATTCTATTAGCACTAGTTTCACCATGTGTATTTAGGGATAATATGAATCCTTGTTCTAAAGAGTTACCAAAGCAATGTAAAAATAATAACATAATAAAAATACAGTGCCCAGTATATCATGAACTCTGATTACCTTCCTACATTGTAGGAAATGAGGAACAATGGATAGAGTTTAAACAGGGAAGTGTCAGGAGGAGACATGCATTTTAGAAGCATCACACCCAGTGAGTAGGCCAGGTGATGAGAAAACCAAAATAAAGCATGACAGCTTCGGAGGGGCCACTGGAAACTGAGTGGGGGGACATGAAGGAGGAAGGGTTAACAGGACTTGGTGTCCAGAGAGATGCCAGGAGGTGGAAGTGAGGGAAGGAGGTATGAGATGACTTCTGTGCATCTGACTTAGATGTGGATAGAAACTCTAGACCTCTTCTCATGAACCAAGTCTTACTGTTTCACAGCTGTAACCTTCAAGGCCCTGACTCCTAAAGAGCTGGTACAAACTTCAAATCTAGGTTCTTTATTTCCAGTTTCTAGACCTTAGCCCTCCTGGGTTGTTGCTGTTGTTTAGTGCATTGGAAGTAACTCAGTATCTACCTACTTACAGCTGCTGCTGCTGCTAAGTCGCTTCAGTCGTGTCCGACTCTGTGCGACCCCATAGATGGGGGCCCACCAGGCTCCCCCATCCCCAAAACAATATCAAATGTTGAGGATATGGAGAAATTGGAGGTATGTAAAGGCTTCCCTGGTAGCTCAGCTGGTAAAGAATCTGCCTGCAATGCCGGCGACATTGGCTTGATTCCTGGGTTGGGAAGATCTGCTGGAGAAGGGATAGGGTACCCACCTCAGCATTCTTGGGCTTCCCTGGTGGCTCAGACAATAAAGAATCCACCTGCAATGCGGGAGACCTGGGTTCTGTCTCTGTGTTGGGAAGGTCCCCTGGAGAAGGTAACAATTATCCACTCCAATATCCTATGTGGAATGTGTATCTGGGCTTCCCTGGTAGCTCAGCTGGTAAAGAATCAGCCTGCCATGCAGAAGTAGTAGTAGTTTTAGCCACTCAGTCATGTCTGACTCTTTGTGAGCCCACAGACGATAGCCTGCCAAGGTCCTCTGTCCATGGGATTCTCCAGTCCAGAATTCTGGACTGGGCTGCCATTCCCTTCTCCAGCAATACAGGAGACCCTGGTTCGATTCCTGGGTCAGGAAGATCCTCTGGAGAAGGGATAGGATACCCACTCCAGTATTCTTGGGCTTCCCTGGTGGCTCAGATGGTAATGAATCCCCTTGCAATGTGGGAGACCTAGGTTTGATCCCTGGCTTGGGAAGTTCCCCTGGAGGGGGAGAGCATGGCAACCCACTCCAGTATTCTTGCCTAGAGAATCCCCATGGATAGAGGAGCCTGGTGGGCTACAGTCCACGGGACTGCAGAGTCAGACACAACTGAGTGACTAAGCACAGCACAAAATGGTACAATCACTGAACACTGGAAACTTCTCAGAAAGGTAAATACACATCGATCCCATAACCCAGTAATCCCACTCCTAGATATTAAGCCAACAGAAGTAAAACATCCACAAAAATTGTAAACGAGAAGATTCATAGCTTCTATATGCAGAATAGTTCCAAGCTAGAAGCAGCAAGTCCATTAATAGAAAAACATATAAGCTCTCTGTTGGTTTATTTTTATGCAGCAGAATACACTTCTCATCCATAGAAGCGGGTGAATGATTGATATGTGCTACACGCAACATGGATTAACCCTTCAAACTCTCTCACGCAAGGAGTGCCTTCTTCATGAGGCCTCACACGAAAGAGCACAAATGGCACGATTTCATTTGTATATCGTCTGCAATAGGAAAAATGAATCTGTGTTCATTTTGTGGTCAAAATCAGGTCAGTGGTTGCACAGAAGGGGTGGGTTGCGGCAGAAGACTGATTGGAAAAGGGAACAAGGAAATTTGCTAGTGTGATAGAAGTGTTCTGTATATTGATAAGCTTGTGACTTACATGGACATTTGTCAAAAATGACTGAACGTAAGATATGTATATTTCATTCTTTGTAAAGTACATCACCATTAAAAAAAATCTTAAAAATCAGTCAAAACTCATCTGCAGTCTTGATACTTGCCTCCTGGTACACCCCAATGCTAGTCACGGCCTGAGTGCCACGTATATACCATACTACTTTCTCTGCCTTACTGCCAAGAAATGTACACCTTAGCCTCTATCCACGTAAAAAGCTTACTTTCCTTGCTCTTGTCATTTGCCCTTTCTCTTTCAAAAGGCAGTACCAAAAAGGAAAAGAAAAAACCACTCTCCATTAAGAGCTGGAAGAGCAGATGAACAGTAAAAGTCACTGGAGACGTTACTTTCTGGGGCAGGATATCCATCCAGGAACCTTGGAATGTGGAAGAGTCTGGGCCCGGAGGGGCCAGGTCACCAAGGCTGCAGATGCCTCTGGCAAGTCCTATCCAGGGCAGGAGTCTGGCTGCTGAATCACACAGACATTACTCAGCAAAAGTCTGGGAAGAGTTCAGATAACTTTCCAAGGGTCTGCAGCTGTGGGTTATGGCTTCTATGATGAATTACAACTCTAGTTAATTCTATGTTTTTTCAGAAGAGCATGGAAGAGAAATGGCTTGAGACTATTTTTAGCTTATTTTATGGGAATGAAAATTAGACTTCTTTTGACAACTCTCCAAGTTACTACTTGAACAAGTACAATTTTGGTGTGATTTCTCTTTTCTTGACTGTCTTCATCAAGAACAGACACGAATAACAGTGACAGATTAGGAAATGAGGACCTTGTTCGTTGAGTGATGAGACATATTTCACTGCTAAAACTCACAAGCCCGTTTGTTCTCCCATTCATAATCCAGACCCTGGTCCTGAGACTCGCTGACAATGTCAGACTTTCGCCCTCCTGGGATGATTCAGCCACAGTCAAACCCCTGTTAGATCATGACATCAGTTCCTCAGAGCTGTGAACTGGTCTTCAGGCAATAGATACGTGACTCCCAGCAAATCAGAATTTATTGGAGGCTGTTGAGATATGATTTGTGTTCCTCTCCTTTCATATCCATTTATCAAATGCATGATTTAATTTCAGCCCCTCCAGCTGAAGTGGTGAATCAACATTAACCAGACGACTCTGGATGGTGTTGCACAGCCATTGCAATTCACCTTCCATATGGGCATCTCTTTAAAAACAACTGCCACACTTACCAACAGCACTCATTTTTAAGATCTGGTGAACAAACGCACTATTTACAAAGTCTGTAATCAGGGAACCTGATCCAACTCATTAACTGTATGACATCCCACTCTTTATTTAGACAGTTTACTGGCTACGGACTTTAGTATGGGATCTGTCATTTACACTTCCTCATAATAAAACTTAATGGAAATTTCATTCCTGTACAAGCAAGATGCCAGTTTAACAGATGGTCTGTAATTGTTATGTCCACATATTTTATATGGGATGGTATCACACACAATTGCACACAACTGCTATTCATTTAAAGACTGGGTTTGTTAAGGCATTTCTTTCATATTAAAAACTTTATTGTTTAATATGAGTATAAAATCTATCATTGAAATTAACCAGTTGAAATTGAAAAAAATGATTATAACCATTCTACTGAAATGAAATGAATGATTAAAACCTGATTTATGTTGTTGAGGACAATGAGAGTACTGGTACAGAAACATCTAGGTTTGTGTGTATGAGGCAAGAATTGGCACAGAAGGGCACAGTACATCTTAGTGCATCATATTCTAACAAGTATCTGTCTCTAAATTTTAATGCTTCTTTGATCATTCCAAAATCTTTTCATGTTCTTCCTAAATTTTGATTTTGGGTCCACTGACTTTACTAGTCTGTATTCAGAATGCCAGGAATTCTCACCCTTAAGACAGAGATGGAAAAGGATTTGCAGGAAGGAATCCATAAGAGGCCCTGAATATGTACAGAGGAATTCTAAATATGTTCATATAATCCTAGTGTTACATATAATCCCAAGTGTTACATTCAGCGAAATTTGAGTACCTATCATCAGGTTAATTTTAATTTTCTGTGTCATGTTTAGAGAAAATTTTACAGGAACTTAGCAATACAGTTTGAAAGTAAAGTCAATTCAATTCAGCTTGAAAAACTGACTTGTTTCTCTTTTGTAATGGTGGTAACTTTCACCTCCCTTCTCTACCTCTTCCCCAAATAATTTCAGTTATCTACTGCTCACAATTTTTCTCTTTCCTAACCCAAACCCATTCTCTCTGAAAAGAATTAAATAAACTCATTCACCCCAATACAGAAAGGATGTATAAGACTCAAAAATATGATTTCCCCAGGGGTATTTACATTTCAGCCAGAGTACATACCTTTCTGGAGCAAGAATGTTTAAATATGAAATATCAGACATTGATGAGTAAGGGAAGCCCTAGAGTCTCCCAAATTGTACCACCCTCTTGGTGGCTTTCTTAATTTATTTCTACCTCCTATCCTGCCCTCCACATTCAAGAAATGAATTGATTAAATAAGGAAATATGCCATCGTGCTTTTCTTACAAGAAATGAGGAGGAAGACATTAAATAGAAAAGGTGGGAAAAGTGAAAAGGGCCTACCAAAAGTATTGAAAGCCTACTCTGGAATTCTTGGAGAAATGAAGTACCAAGTGACCAAGGAAAAGGAGAACACAGGAAATTACTGGAAATGCTTTCTACTTCTCCTAAGAACTCACCATGAGCCAGGACATGTCCTCGTGATTCTATTGCAGTGTATGTACACCTATTTGTCCAGAATGGTTGTGAATGGGATATTCTGGTGATCCCGTTTTCATTTTCTGCTTGGATCTGAGTTGTCATTTATTTCCTAAGAGGAAAGGAGACCCTGCTTGTCTTAATCACCACTATGTCCCCAGCACTTAGCATAATGCCTGGTACAGAGTAAGTATTCAATACATACTTGTTAAATAAATAAATGAATAATAAGTGAACAAATGGCTTGACAGTTATTAAAGAATTACAACACAATGACATTGTTGTTTTATTTTGAAATATATTTGAAATTAATTATTAGTATCCAGCCAGAACGGGATGATTACTGACACATGCGACAACATAAATAAATCTTGAAAATTATGTTGAGTGAAAGACGTCTGTCACAAAGAACCACATGTTGTATGATTTCTTTCCTGTGAGTGTCCAAAATATGCAATATAGAGGCAGAAAGTAGCCTAGTGGTTCCCAAGACGGCGGGTGGAGGGGTGATGGAGAGCGATTGCTTTCTGAGTCTATTTGTTTGTTACAGGACATGTGGCTTGCAGGATCTCAGCTCTCAGGGAACGACCCCAGGACACAGTAGGGAAAGCGCCAAATCCAGTAGAACACCAGGGAACTCCCCAGCTGGGGGTTTAAAAAAGTTTTGCAATTAGATAATGTTGACAGTTATACAACTGTGTGAATGTACTACTGCTGCTGCTAAGTCCCTTCAGTCGTGTCCGACTCTGTGCGACCCCATAGGCGGCAGCCCACCAGGCTCCCCCGTCCCCGGGATTCTCCAGGCAAGAACACTGGAGTGGGTGGCCATTTCCTTCTCCAATGCATGAAAGTGAAAAGTGAAAGGGAAGTCGCTCAGTTGTGTCCAACTCTTAGTGACACCATGGACTGCGGCCCACCAGGCTCTTCTGTCCATGGGATTTTCCAAGAAAGAGTATTGGAGTGGGGTGCCGTTGAATGTACTAAAACTCAATTATATACCCTGAAAGTGTGAATTTTATGATATATGAATTATGTTTCCACTTAAAAAAATATATGGAATAAAAAAGATGCAGCCAGTCATATCCAGTACATAGAAAAGTCTGTAAAATGATGATCAGATTTTTTGACAAATGAATACCAGTTAAAAAAACAACAGAGGAAGGGAAACAATTACATGTCACCCAAATGCAGTGGTGGACTTTGATCTTTATTTGAACAATCAACTATCAATTACAGACAAGTGAAATAAAGAAAATTTTTTTAATTCTTTAGGCGTTAAAAAGGTACCGTAGTATATCAAAGAAAGTGTTCTTATCTCTAACATCATGTATTGACATATATGTAGGTGAAATAATGTGTCTGGGATTTGCCTTAAAATTTTTGACTTGGGAGGAAGGGAAGGTGGTATTGATAAAGTAAGACCATGCTCTGCTGTGCTTAGTTGCTCTGTCGAGTCTGGCTCTTTGCGACCCCATGGGCTGTAGCCTGCCAGGCCCCTCTGTCCATGGGGCTTCTTCAGGCAAGAATACTGGAGTGGGTTGCCATGCCCTCCTCCAGGGGATCTTCCCAACCCAGATCGAACTCAGGTTTCCTGCATTGCAGGCAGATTCTTTACCGCCTGAGCTACCAGGTAAGCCCAGAAGTAAGACTAGCCATATATCAGTTATACTGAAGCTGGGTAATGGGTGTAAAGAATAATTACACTGTTCCTCATTTTCATGTATGTTTGAAATTTTCATAATATAAAGTAAAAGAGAGAAAAGAATAATATTAAATCTTCCTCTATAGCAGTAGTAGCAGTGTTAGTCGCTCAGATATGTCTGACTCTTTCATGGAATGCTGCCTGCCAAGCTCCTCTGTCCATGGAAATCTCCAGGCAGGAATACTGGAGTGGGTTGCCATTCCCTCCTCCAGGGGATCTTCCCGACCCAGGGATCAAACCTGGGTCTCCCACATTGCAGGCAGATTCTTTATCTTCCTCTGACAAATCACCAACTTAATCATACATGACAGGAAATAAATGGCCCATGCTGTCTTGGAGTCTACATTTTGGTATGGGGAAACAAGATAAACAAGCACAGGAAGGAAAATAATTTTCTTGTTTATCATTGAGGGAGGAATCAACAAGCCATATAATAAAGAAGTTACAGGAAAGGTGTTTTATATAACAGCCACGGATGGCCTCTCTGAGGAGGTTCCATCTGAGTTGAGACAAGTGTTAAGATGGTGCATCCGTGTGAAGAGCTGGAGGATATTCAGAAATAAAAACGGAAGTAGCTTTCCTCGGTCTCCCGCCCCTCCCTGGATATTCCTGGATATTCACAGTGAGGTCCGTGGCTAAGTGAGGACTCCTCCTGTATCTGTGACTCCCAAGGAGTCTACGTTCTCATGCTAGGCAAAACTTAACCTTTAGAAATTTGCTAAAAATGTTAGCTGAAATCGCTTCAACTAATTCCATGGCAGCCTCTTTTTCCTCTCTCGCAAGTAAACTCTGGCTCATGGTCCATCATTACCCCTTGGAAGTCCCTGTATTTCCTTAAGTTTCAGACCCTTGGTTGCCCTGTGCCTTAAGTGCTCTGAGAAATTGAAGATAAGGTACAATTTTGTAGGTTATCTGACTTTTTCCAGTTGTTAAAGTGGAAGCTGCTCTCTTTCCCGATTTCTACATCCTTGGAAGAAGCTAGAAGCCCGTATACTATTTGGAATGAGGCATGATATAAAATAAATAAAATAAGATGATACTCCTATCAAAGCTACAAATAACATAGGGTTTTGAGATGTTAACAAAGAAAAAGAAAGAGGATGCCTTGTTCTAAAAGTATCAATAAATATTAATGATAACGTAGTAAAAGTACAGACTATGAAATACAGTCAATGAAGATAAACTTGCGAAGTGTGAAGATTGAGAATATACTTTCCTATCAATATTTATAAGATGACCATTATGGATAAAAAGTTGTGAACCTAGGCTGAAGTATCTGGCCCAGATTCAGTTCTCTAGAGCTATAGAGTGAGACACAAAAGATTTACCTTCAATATAACTCCGTTCCTTAAAGAATCTGCCTGCAATGCACACTCCCCTCCTTGTACTGATTTTTGAGCAGTGAGCAGCTGAATCTGAATCGGTAACAGAACTATTTGACATTCTATACCAGGAGCAGTTATAACCTATAAAACCAAACAGATGGGTACAAGCAGCTAGCAGTATATTGCACTTAGGTCAGTCTTTTGACCCTGGAAGAGAATATGCAAAAGTGTTCATGGCTATGCTAGCCCAGAAAGACCTCTGAGAAGGATGATTTGCAGAGAAGCTATAGCAAGAGAGACACGAGACACGAGCAGAAACACAGCCTGCTGCGGTGGGAGGAAGCCTGGACCTACTCTGCTCACCTGCTGCTGGAAGCTGGAATCCACATAAGGCACAGAAGTGGTCTTTTCTACCAGAAGGATTCACTAAAAGGTGGGCTTAGAAGAAGGAAGAAGCTCAAGACCCAGGTAGGGGTCCTCAGGAAAGCATCAGTGTTTTCCTTGAGGGCACCTAGAACTAACACCCCCAAAATATGTCCTTTTCATTTAAGAGGACTGGAATGCAAAAGTAGGAGGTCAAGAAACACCTGGAGGCAAATTTGGCAAATTTGGCCTTGGAGTACAGAATGAAGCAGGGCAAAGGCTAATAGAGTTTTGCCAAGAGAACGCACTGGTCATAGCAGACACCCTTTTCCAACAACACAGGAGAAGACTCTACACATGGACATCACCAGATGGTCAACACCAAAATCAGATTGATTATATTCTTTACAGCCAAAGATGGAGAAGCTCTATGCAGTCAGCATAAACAAGACCAGGAGCTGACTGTGGCCCAAATCATGAACTTATTGCCAAATTCAGACTTAATTGAAGAAAGTAGGGAAAACCACTAGACCATTCAGGTAGGACCTAGATCAAATCTCTTATGATTATACAGTGGAAGTGAGAAAAAGATTTAAGGGACTAGATCTGAAAGACAGAGTGCCTGAAGAACTATAGACATTGTACAGGAGACAGGGATCAAGACCATCCCCAAGAAAAAGAAATGCAAAAGAGCAAAATGACTGTCTGAGGAGGCCTTACAAATAGCTGTGAAAAGAAGAGAAGAGAAAAGCAAAGGAGAAAAGGAAAGATATTCCCATTTGAATGCAGAGTTCCAAAGAATAGCAAAGAGAGATAAGAAAGCCTTCCTCAGCGATCAGTGCAAAGAAATAGAGGAAAACAACAAAATGGGAAAGACTAGAGATCTCTTCAAGAAAATTAAAGATACCAAGGGAATATTTCATGCAAAGATGTGTTCAGTGAAGGACAGGAATGGTATGGACCTAACAGAAGCAGAAGATATTAAGAAGAGGTGGCAAGAATACACAGAAGAACTATACAAAAAAGATTTTCATGAACCAGATAACCACAATGGTGTGATTATTCACCTAGAGCCAGACATCCTGGAATGTGAAGTCAAGTGGGCCTTAGGAAGCATCACTACGAACAAAGCTAGTGGAGGTGATGGAATTTCAGTTGAGCTATTTCAAATTCTAAAAGATGATGCTGTGAAAGTGCTGCACTCAATATGCCAGCAACTTTGGAAAACTCAGCAGTGGCCACAGGACTGGAAAAGGTCAGTTTTCATTCCAATCCCAAAGAAAGGCAATGCCAAAGAATGCTTGAACTACTGCACAATTGCACTCATCTCACACGCTAGCAAAATAATGCTCAAAATTCGCCAAGTGAGGCTTCAACAGTATGTGAACCATGAACTTCCAGATGTTCAAGCTGGATTTAGAAAAGGCAGAGGAGCCAGAGATCAAATTACCAACATCTGCTGGATCATTGAAAAAGCAAGAGAGTTCCAGAAAAAAACATCTATTTCTGCTTTATTGAGTATGCCAAATCCTTTGACTGTGTGGATCACAACAAACTGTGGAAAATTCTGAAAGAGACAGGAATACCAGACCACCTGACCTGCCTCTTGAGAAATCTGTATGCAGGTCAGGAATCAACACTTAGAACTGGACATGGAACAAGAGACTGGTTTCAACTCAGGAAAGGAGTGTTTCAAGGCTGTATATTGTCACCCTGATTATTTAACTTATATGCAGTTAATTTAACTTATATGTAGTTAATCATGAGGAACGCTGGCTGGACAAATCACAAGCTGGAATCAAGATTGCCGGGAGAAATATCAATAACCTCAGATATGCTGATAACACCACCCTTATAGTGGGAAGTGAAGAGGAACTAAAGAGCCTCTTGATGAAAGTGAAAGAGGAGAGTGAAAAAATTGGTTTAAAGCTCAACATTCATGAAACTAAGATCATGGCATCTGGTCCCATCACTTCATGGCAAATAGTTGGGGAAACAGTGGAAACAGTGGCAGACTTTATTTTTGGGGGCTCCAAAATCACTGCAAATGGTGATTGCAGCCATGAAATTAAAAGACTCTTACTGCTTGAAAGGAAAGTTATGATCAACCTAGACAGTGTATTAGAAAGCAGAGACATTACTTTGCCAAAAAATGTCTGTCTAGTCAAAGCTATTGTTTTTCCAGTAGTCATATATGGTTGTGAAAGAAAGAAAGTGAATTCACTCAGTTGTGCCCAACTCTTTGTGACCCCATGGATAGTAGCCTGCACTAAGCTTCTCCGTCCATGGGATTTTCAAGGCAAGAGTACTGGAGTGGGTTGCCATTTCCTTTTCCAGGGAATCTTCCCAACCCAGGGATCCAAGCCAGGCCTCTCACATTGTAGACAGACGTTTTACCATCTAAGCCACCAGGGAAGTCCAATATGGTTATGAAAGTTGACTATAAATAAAGCTGAGCATGAAGAATGGATGCTTTTGAACTGTGGTGTTGGAGAAGACTCTTGAGAGTCCCTTGGATTGCAAGGAGATCCAACCAGTCCATCCTGGTGGAGATCAGTCCTGAGTGTTCATTGGAAGGACTGATGCTGAAGCTGAAACTCCAGTACTTTGGCCACCTGATAAGAAGAGGTGACTCATTGGAAAATACCCTGATGCTGGGAGAGATTGAAGATGGGAGAGGAAGGGGGCAAAAGAGGATGAGATGGTTGGATGGCATCACCTACTCAATGGACATGAGTTTGGGCAAACTCCGGGAGTTGGTGATGAACAGGGAGGGCTGGCATGCTGCAGTCCATGGGGTTGCAAAGAGTCAGACACGACTGAGTGACTGAACTGAACTGAACAGAACTAAACTTTTCATCTATTCTGAGTGTGCAAATGGGGCAAAGGTCTTATGCATATTGATGGTCTACCATATGCTACATGAATGGTTTTCAAGCTTTGGTGAGAATCTCACATGGAGTTTCGTAAAAAGACAAAGAATCTTCTCCTACCTCAATGCACTTGGGCTTCTGTCCATTTTAGCAATTCACAGGTGATTATGACAGACATCAAGTTTGAGAACCATTACAGTACTAGGCACCTAGTAGACATGGCCTCATTTAATCCTTTATTCTATTAAAGTAAATAGTGCTGCACTTATTTTGCAGACGAAGAAACGAGGGCTCAGAGTGACCAAGAAGCCAGTCAAAGTCACAGAGTGAATTATAAGTGGCAGATTCAGCGTGAAGACCCGTGTGTCCACCTCTAAACCCATGCTCTTCCAGTTCTGCCACACAAGGATTCAACACTTCCATCATGTGCTTCTTAAAGAGGGTGATAAAGGACAGCCTGGTGGTGCTAGCGGTAAAGAACCCAACTGCCAGGGCAGGAGATGCGGGTTCAGTCCCTCGGTCTGGAAGATGCCCTGGAGGAGGGCGTGGCCACCCTCTCCAATATTCTTGCCTGGAGAAACCCATGGACAGAGGCACCTCACAGGCTACCGTCCATACAGTCGCAAAGAGTCGAATACGACTGAAGCAACTTAGTGTGCACACAAAGGACAGCCTCTCCACCCTGAGCCTGTAAAGTAAACCAACATTGTTTCCCATGTCTTATAACAATTATTTTGCTTTGCCTTAAAAAAAAAAGCAAACTCAGTGGATTATAAAATCATCTCTCTTAGAGGATCCATTAATTGAACCCCCCACTGCACTGGCATCCATATGCCCATGAGAAAGCTGAAGAATTTGGGGAAACTTAATTGTGTTAAGACCCAGAAAGGAGGCCAAGACTGAAGAGAAGTTTCCAAAGGATGGAGTGACTGCGAGCAAGGCTTCCCAAGGGACTTTTCTGAGACAAATGAGGTGTGGACATAGGTGGTTTTCCTACAAAACTACCAGGAAGGCAGATAAAGGTCCCTAGGAGTATAAACAATGCCACTTAAGGACAAGAAAGGAAAAGGAGGTATTATCGTCTGTTGGAGGGATGAAGGGAAGTATGATGCTCTTTTACTACTGTATCAGGAGAGAAACCAGAGGATTATTCTAAACCTATTAAGAAATGAAGGGAGAATTAGATCCACGGACCCACTTGGAAGCTAAGACAGCAAAATGGCTTTCTATGTCTGCCAGTGCGAAGAGCAACAGAAACCTAGAACAATTTAAATATATTTACCCAAGAGATTTGGAGCAGAGGAACTGTGAAAGATTGGAAAAAGAGACTGCCATCAGAAAAAGTTTTGAAATATGAAAAGCTCAGTGTGATTAATGTTTAACTCTCAAATTCAATTCAACTTTGTCCTAGATTAGAAGCCCACAATATATTTCTGCCAAAAATAAAAATAATTGCTTTTTCTTTTGAGATTTCTGCAGTATGCTGGCATTATTCTGAGTTATCAAAACATCTAATGGATATTTGACTGATTCCCATACTAAGAGCCCCTAGTAAATTTCCTAAAAATGTTCTGAATTCTGTATTTTGAAGCATATAACAGTCCAACACAGGCCTTGAAAGGTTCAAATGGACCATTTTTCACAGTTTGTTTGAAGTAACAGTGCCTTTCCTCCACATGTATTGCATTTTGATAGGGTAACCCTTCGGTCAGTTGCTGGAAATTCCCCACTTTGAGAAAAGCTGCACTTTATTATGTTCTTCAAGAATGTATTCTGCTTATTGTGTCTCATTCAATTATAATTAATTGATTATTTATCTCCAGATCAGAGCTTTTCAAACCACACTAGCATCAGCCAGTCATGAAGTCAGTTTAGTATATCCCAGTCAGCACTGGAAAAAAAAAAAAAAGAAATGAAACAGAATACAAAAAGTAATTTCAAACCATATCATGCATGCATGCTAAGTTGCTTCAGCCATGTCCGACTCTTTGCGACCCTATGAACTATAGCCCGCCAAACCCTACTGTCCAAGGAAAGAATACTGGTGTTGGTTGCCAGTTCCTCCTCCAGGGTATCTTCCTGACCCAGGGATCAAACCCGAGCCTCTTATGTTGCCTGCATTGGCAGGCGGGTTCTTTACCATCAGTGCCACCTGGGAAGCTCAAACCATATCATACATTTGTGATGAGTACTGTTATTTCGTGTATTGTTTTGTGGCACACCCGTGCATCCAAGTATAGGGGTTTGTGTGTAAGCTGAGCCACAACACAGCACGAATTTCTCACCTGGATGAAGTGTTTGAGAGCTGGACTCTGTAATACACTCTGTGAGGCTTCTCAATGGTTGTCCCAACTCTAGCTTCTCTTTCCTTATTTGCTCCACCCCCCACCTCCCCATCCAGTCAAACTAATCTTCTTTACAACTATGCTTTGATTATGTAACTCTTACCCATTCATTCCCTACTTCATTCAACAGATGTTCAGCAAATATTCATTCTCTGCCAGATCCTGGGCTACCAGAAACAAGTCACACCTGTTCCATCCCCATCTGCTTCCAAGGAAAGAGACTGTACCCAGGGCATCAGGGCTAATTCCCAGTTCAGGGATCAGCTCCTGCTCCCCATTACCCATCAAATCAAGATTAAACTCTTCTCATCTGTTAGGCTCCTCTTTGATCTAGTTGACTGTTTCCACCCAAACTTTTTTTTCCCCATTGTCAGTGCTGGTTGTAGCTGCCTTGTCTACCAACCTGAAAATACCTGTCTGCGTACCATGTTAATTCTGACACTTGGGTTCCTGCTCCATTACTGACACTGTCTTTGCTTCTCTCCTCCTCAGCAAACCCTCCTCAGCATCCCTGGATCTCAGCCCACCCTCCTCCTTTCTGAGCATGCAGTCTGTCCATAGGCCACAGCTGGTCGTCATCCCAAACCCCGGGCTCCTTGCTGCTCCAGCCGCCATACTCAGCTACCTCGCTGCTGCTCCTCTGCAAGGCACTTCTGAGTCCATTGTCCCTTTATTTAGAATGTCTCCGGGGACTGTGTTTCCATCACTTTACTTGAAAGCCTATTTCACAGTCTAGTAGGTCTCACTGTCTAGAGAATTTTTCTTGTCTTCCTCTGAAAATGGTCTTTTCTTAATTTCAATCTATTATTCCTAGTTATACTGCTGATAACACCATAAATAATACTCCAGATTTGGGGAAAATAAAACATCTTATCCTAGCTCAACTTAAGATTGTGTGTTTAAATTAATCCTCAGGCATCAGTTAATCTCACTGCTCATTATTGAATTCTAGCAGTTCATCATCATACATAATCCTGAAAACAAGGCAACTCAAGCTAAAAGCAGCTGCAGGCTAGGATGAGAACTGTCATCTCTTTCTGGAAGAATCCAGGAATGAAAATGGACTCTCTGATCTTTGATGACCTGGCCTCCTTTGATTTCCTTCTGGCTTTATCATAAAAGGAACTGAAAACATTTAAGTAAAACATTTAAGAATTTGCTGTGACATATTTTCTTTGTATGTCACCATCCACCTGCTTCATTTTTGAATATGGCAACAATTACTGAGTTTCTACCTGGTCCTTTTAATTAAGTGCAGGGGATCAGAGATGAGTTAAACCACTCAGGCTGTTCACTGTCTAATCAGGGAAGTAGATTTGTCTTGCCAGCAGATTACACAACATCAAATGGGATCAGAAGAATGGTTGCAAAGCTGGGGGGGCAGGGGCGGTGGAAAATCAGCTCTCTTTATGAGAGTCATGACAATTTCCCCAGAAAAGCTATCTACGCTGGGTCTTTAAGGGCTAAGTAGAAACTTCCTAGAAAGAAAAAGAATATTCTGGACAAAGGAGTACAGTATATGCAAATATGCAGAGATCTGAAAGTTGCTCCATACCCAGGGAGCAGTGAGAAAGAAGCAACACTTCAACCTACAGTACTTAACTAGGAATGTCTGGAAATGACCTTGAGTATCTGTGAAGGATTGTATACGTGCTAAGGAGGTTAGCGTCATCAGAAAAATCTTCAGAAGATGACTGCTTCTTATCAGGAAAGTGATAACAAAGCTAGACAGTGTGCTGAAAAGCAAAGACATTACTTTGCCAACAAAGGTCTGTATAGTCAAGGCTGTGGTCTTCCCAGTGGTCATGTGGCTGTGAGAAGTGAAGTGAACTTGCTCAGTCGTGTCTGACTCTTTGCAACCCTGTGGACTGTAGCCGGCCAAGCTCCTCTGTCCATGGGATTCTCCAGGCAAGAATACTGGAATGGTTGCCATTTCCTTTTCCAAGGGATCTTCCCAACCCAGGGATCGAACCCTGGCCTGCATGGCAGGCAGATGCTTTATCTTGGGGCTGTAAGAACTGGACCATAAAGAAGGCAGAGTGCCAAAGAACTGATGCCTTCAAACTGTGGTGCTGAGAAGACTCCTGAGAGTCCCTTGCACAGCAAAAAGATCAAACCAGTCAATCTTAAGGGAAATCAACCCTGAATACTCATTGGAAGGACTGATGTTGAAGCTGAAGCTCCAGTATTTTGGTCACCTGATGAGAACAGCCAACTCACTGGAAAAGTCCCTGATACTGGGAAAGATTGAGGGCAGAAGGAGAAGAGGGCATCAGAGAATGAGAGGGCTGGATGGCATCACTGATGCAATGGACATGAAATTGGGCAAACCTCAGGAGATGGTGAGGGACAGGGAGGTCTGTTGCGTTGCAGTCCATGGGGTCGCAAACAGTCGGACAAGACTGAGCAACTGAACAACAACAAAGGAGGTTAGCAGGGCTTCCTAGGTGGTGCTCTTGGTAAAGAATCCTCTTGCCAACTCAGTAGACACAAGAGACATGGGTTAGATCCCTGGGTGGGGAAGATCCCCTGGAGGAGGGCATAGCGACCCTCTCCAATATTCTTGCCTGGAGATTCCCATGGGCAGAGGAGCCTGGCGGGCTACAGTCAATGGGGTCGCAAAGAGTTAGACTGAAGCACCTTAGCACCCAAGGATATTAGCATTCCTTCTGAAGCCAACTGCAAATCAGTGAAGGTTTTTCTTAATGAGAGATGGTGGGGGAGCAGGCGCTGGTCCCGGTTATTTTAGGTAAGCTATTGTGAAAGCAGTGCGGACAGCAGACTGGAGACAGTGCTTCACAAGCAGGCTTAATTTGAAGATTGTTGCAATACTGCAGCCAAGATAACATTTTATAAAGGAAACACACACACACACACACACACACACACCTACCCTTCAGGGGAAAAAAGGTTTGTTTTTTTTTTTTCTTTTCTTAAAGAGAAAGTAACTGCTTCTTTTCAAAAGAAATTTGTTACATGGAAACAGCATCTTTTTTTTTTTTTTTTTTTTTAGAGTTCAACTTTGTTTTTATTTTTTTTAATTTTTTTTATTTTTTATTTTTTTTAATTTTTTAAATTTTAAAATCTTTAATTCTTACATGCATTCCCAAACATGAACCCCCCTCCCACCTCCCTCCCCATAACATCTTTCTGGGTCATCCCCATGCACCAGCCCCAAGCATGCTGCATCCTGCGTCAGACATAGACTGGCGATTCAATTCACATGATAGTATACATGTTAGAATGTCATTCTCCCAAATCATTCCACCCTCTCCCTCTCCCTCTGAGTCCAAAAGTCCGTTATACACATCTGTGTCTCTTTCCCTGTCTTGCATACAGGGTCGTCATTGCCATCTTCCTAACTTCCATATATATGTGTTAGTATACTGTATTGGTGTTTTTCTTTCTGGCTTACTTCACTCTGTATAATCGGCTCCAGGGAAACAGCATCTTGAAAATCAATGTTTTGGGATGTTTCCATTGCTGGGTACTTTTATTGCAGAAAATGTGTGTGTCACCTATAGCAACTCTCTTTGGGTATAAAATTCTTCAACATATTTAAGGATCATATTTGAAAAATTTCAGTGGGTTTTAAACACATCTTTGTCCGTGTATGTGCACTTGTGCATGAATACATGTGCTTATACACACACTGGATAAGAAAGATTCACATATAAAAACATACAAACTTCTCCCCCACTTCTTGCTATTCCTTTCAGATAAGGCTACAACATAACCAGTTCATATCAGAGGACATAGATTAAATTATACAAGGCTTCCCTGGTGGCTCAGACAGTAAAAATCTGCCTCCGATGCAGGAGACCTGGGTTCAGTCCCTGAGTTGGGAAGATCCCCTGGAGAAGGGAATGGCTACCCACTCCAGTACTCTTACCTGGAGAACTCCATGGACAGAGGAGCCTGGCGAGCCTCAGTCCTTGGGGTCGCAAAGAGTTGGACACAACTGAGAAACCAACACTTTCACTTCACTGTTAATACTGTAGGGACACTGGTAAGGGTAAAAAATTCTTTTAAAATAATAAATGTGGCCCACAATGTATCACTTCCATTTGGATGTCTCTGTTCTGTTCAGTTCAGTTCAGTCGCTCAGTCGTGTCTGACTCTTTGCAACACCATGAATCGCAGCACACCAGCCTCCCTGTCCATCAACAACTCCCGGAGTTCACCCAGACTCACGTCCATCGAGTCGGTGATGCCATCCAGCCATCTCACCCTCTGTCTTCCCCTTCTCCTCCTGCCCCCAATCCCTCCCAGCATCAGAGTCTTTTCCAATGAGTCAAGTCTTCGCATGAGGTGGCCAAAGTATTGGAGTTTCAGCTTTAGCATCAGTCCTTCCAAAGAATACCCAGGACTGATCTGCTTTAGAATGGACTGGTTGGATCTCTTGCAGTCCAAGGGACTATCAAGAGTCTTCTCCAACACCACAGTTCAAAAGCATCAATTCTTTGGCGCTCAGCTTTCTTCACAGTCCAACTCTCACATCCATACGTGACCACTGGGAAAAAAGCCTTGACTAGACGGACCTTTGTTGGCAAAGTAATGTCTCTGCTTTTGAATATGCTGTCTAGGTTGGTCATAACTTTCCTTCCAAGGAGTAGGTGTCTCTTAATTTCATGGCTGCAATTACCATCTGCAGTGATTTTGGAGCCCAAAAAATAAAGTCAGCCACTGTTTCCTAGTTTCCCCATCTATTTCCCATGAAGTGCTGAGACCGGATGCCATGATCTTCGTTTTCTGAATGCTGAGCTTTAAGCCAACTTTTTCACTCTCCACTTTGACTTTCATCAAGAGGCTTTTGAGTTCCTCTTCACTTTCTGCCATAAGGGTGGTGTCATCTGCATATCTGAGGTTATTGATGTTTCTCCCTGCAATCTTGATTTCAGCTTGTGCTTCTTCCAGCCCAGAGTTTCTCATGATGTACTCTGCATAAGTTAAATAAGCAGGGTGACAATATACAGCCTTGACACACTCCTTTTCCAGTTTGGAACCAGTCGTCGTTCCACGTCCAGTTCTAACTGTTGCTTCCTGACCTGCATACAGATTTCTCAAGAGGCAGGTCAGATGGTCTGGTATTCCCATCTTTCTCAGAATTTTCCAGTTTATTGTGATCCACACAATCAAAGGTTTTGGCATAGTCAATAAAGCAGACATAGATATTTTTCTGGAACTCTCATGCTTTTTGAACCATCCAGCAGATGTTGACAATTTGATCTCTGGTTCCTCTGCCTTTTCTAAAACCAGCTTGAACATCTGGAAGTTCATAGTTCATGTGTTGCTAAAGCCTGGCTTGGAGAATTTTGAGCATTACTTTACTAGCATGTGAGATGAGTGCAATTGTGCGGTAGTTTGAGTATTCTTTGGCATTGCCTTCCTTTGGGATTGGAATGAAAACTGACTTTTCCAGTCCTGTGGCCACTGCTGAGTTTTCCAAATTTGCTGACATATTGAGTGCAGCACTTTCACAGTATCATCTTTTAGGATTTGAAATAGCTCAACGGGGATTCCATCACCTCCACTAACTTTGTTCGTAGTGATGCTTTCTAAGGCCCACTTGACTACGCATTCCAGGATGTCTGGCTCTAGGTGAGTGATCACACCATCATGATTATCTGGGTCATGAAGATCTTTTTTGTATGGTTTTTCTGTGTATTTTTGCCACCTCTTCTTAATATCTTCTGCTTCTGTTAGGTCCATACCATTTCTGTCCTTTATCGAGCACATCTTTGCATGAAATGTTCCCTTGGTATCTCTAATTTTCTTGAAGAGATCTCTAGTCTTTCCCATTCTGTTGTTTTCCTCTATTTCTTTGCATTAATCGGTGAGGAAGTCTTTCTCATCTCTCTTCGCTATTCTTTGGAACTCTGCATTCAGATGCTTATATCTTTTCTTTTCTCCTTTGCTTTTCACTTCTGTTATTTTCACAGCTATTTGTAAGGCCTCCTCAGACAGCCATTTTGCTGTTTTGCATTTCTTTTCCATGTGGATGGTCTTGATCCCTGTCTCCTGTACAATATCACAAACCTCATTCCATAGTTCATCAGGCACTCTATCTATCAGATCTAGGCCCTTAAATCTATTTCTCACTTCCACTGTATAATCATAAGGGATTTGATTTAGGTCATACCTGAATGGTCTAGTGGTTTTCCCCATTTTCTTCAATTTAAGTCTGAATTTGGCAATAAGGAGGATGAATCTGTATTCATGTAGTAATTTACTCAACTACATCAGGGATTAAAACCCATTACTAAAGTAAAAACCTAAAAAGAGTTTTGAAGACCTCTGCTTAATTAGGATGTAGAAAATCATGTAACCCTGGGACATGATAACAAGAACACCCCAGAAAAGCAAAAATATACTTTTATAACATCCTCTAACTTGGAGTGTTAGACACAGATAATGCTGGATGAATGGGATTCCAAAGAAAACCAAGCCCTTAGTAGCTGAACAAAGAGATAGAGCAGCATCCTTTCCTGAAGGTGGCAGAGAGAGAAGCAGGCCTCTGATAGACAACAAGGTCTGGGGAGGACAAGGAGAAATTAGGGGAGCCTTAGACAACAATGTAGGCTAGCAGGGCATGTTGGGATCTGGAAGAGCCCCAAGGCAGAAACACATCACTCAGTCCAAAAATTCTCCCATTCTACCAAAACTTATGCCGAGAACGTGGCAGTGATGTGTAGTTCTGCACATGTTCGTGTTGTGGCAACTTAAGTTTCACTCAGCCACGGTGAAGAGAGCTTGGAAAACTGGAGCACTGAATAGAGAGACCCAGGGCGTTATACCTCAGTAGCTTCACTTTCACTTTTCACTTTCATGCATCGGAGAAGGAAATGGCAACCCACTCCAGTGTTCTTGCCTGGAGAATCCCAGGGAAGGGGGAGCCTGGTGGGCTGCTGTCTATGGGGTCGTACAGAGTCGAACACTACTGAAGTGACTTAGCAGTAGCAGCAGGACAAATCTTCTCCTAGAATAATGTCTAGGCATGAATTACAATAACAAAGGATTAAAAATAAGCCTTGAAAAGATTAAGCTGCTCTCTCTACTCCTTCCGTGGTGGTGCATGGTGCAGAGGTTAAAGCGTCTGCCTGCAAGGCGGGAGACCTGGGTTCGATCCCTGGGTCGGGAAGATCCCCTGGAGAAGGAAATGGCAACCCACTCCAGGATTCTTGCCTGGAGAATCCCATGGACGGGGGAACTTGGTGGGCTACAGTCCACGGGTCACAAAGAGTCGGACACAACTGAGCGACTTCACTTTCACTTTCACTTTCTCTACCCCTAGCAACTGAACTCACTGCCCACCAACATAATAAAGGTCATATATGAATGGGGCTTCCCTCATAGCTCAATTGGTAAAGAATCCTCCTGCAATGCAGGAGACCCTGGTTCGATTCCTGGGTCAGGATGATTGCCTGGAGAAGGGATAGGCTACTCACTCCAGTATTCTTGGGCTTCCCTTGTGGCTCAGCTGGTAAAAAATCTGCCAGTAATTTTGAAGACCTGGGTTCAATCCCTGGGTTGGAAAGATCCCCTGGAGAAAGGAAAGGCTACCCACTCCAGTATTCTGGCCTGGAGAATTCCATGGACTATACAGTCCATGAGGTCACAGAGAGTCGGACACCACTGAGCGACTTTCACTTTTGTTTTTTTTTTCATGAAAAGCTTACAGTAGCATTCATACTCAATGGTGAAAAACTGAAGGGTTTCCCTTCAAGATCAGAAAAAAGGCGAAGATGGCTGCTTTCACCACTTCTAAATAAACAGAGTCCTGCAAATTCTAGTCAGAGCCATTAGTCAAGAGAACGAAATAAAAGACATCTCAATTAGAAAGGAAAAAGATATACAAATAACCAACAAGCACAGGAAAAGATGCTCAGCGTCACTAATTACTAGGGAAATGCAAATCAAAACCAAAATGAGATGCCATCTCACATCCCTAGGAGGACTCTATCACAAAACAGAAAATACTGTGGTGACGAGGATATGCAGAAATTAGAATCTTTATGGACTCTGGGTAAGAATGTAAAATGGCACAGCTGCTGTGAAATACAGTAATCTGTTCTCAAAAAATTAAAAATAGAGTTACTGTAGGATTCAGCAAATCCAATTTTGGGTATATATCTCTAAGAATTAAAAGCAAAGTCTTAAATATCTGTACACCCATTATTCACGGTAGCTAATATGTGGAAGCAACCCAACTGTGTGCCATTGGATGTGTGGAGAAGCAAAATGTGGAGAAGGAAATTGTACATTGTGCTACAGCATGGATGAACGCTGAGGACACTGTGCTAAGCGAAACAAGCCAGTCACAAAAGGACGAATATTGCATGGTTCCACTGATATGAGCTATTTAGAGGAGGAAACACTGTAGACCGAGAAAGCAGAATGGTTGCAGGGACAGGGGCGGGGAGAATGCCGAGGTACAGTTTGAGTGGCACAGAGTTTCTGTTTTAATGCACGAAGCTAGTTCTTGAGACAGTGGACATGGTTGCCCAATGTTATGAACGTATTTAATACCATTGAACTGTACATTCACAAATGGTTGAGATGGTAATTTTCTGTTATGTGTACTATACTACAATTTAAAAAATGGAAAAGAAAAAATCATTGTGAATAAAGACAGAACTGTGACGGATGTTTAAGCATAGACCCATGATCTTTGAAAGCCCAAACATATTCACATGTTGCATGCATCCTAAGTCACTTCAGTCAAGTCCAGCTCTTTCTGACCCCAGGACTATAACCCGCCAGGCTCCTCTGTCCATGGGATTCTCCACGCAAGAAGACTGGAGTGGGTTATCATGCCCTCCTGCAGGGGATCTTCCCTATCCAGGGATCTAACCCGTCCGTGCCTCTCATGTCTCCTGCATTGGCAGGCGGGTTCTTTACCACTAGCACTCTCTGGGAAGCCTATACATGTGTGGTAAGTCACTTCAGTCGGGTCTGACTCTTTGAGACCCCATGGGCTGCCAGGTTCTCTGTCCATGGGATTCTCCAGGCAAGAATAGAGTGGGTTATAATGCCCTTCTCCAGGGGATCTTCTGACCCAGGGATCAAACCCATGTCCCTTACGTCTCCTGTATTGGCAAAAGGGTTCTTTACCAGCAGCGCCATCTGGGAAACCCCCAGGAAACCTATACACATTACTATATGATAAGTAACTAATAAAAACCTGTTGTATATACTGTGTAATGGCCTATACGGGGAAAGAATCTACCCCCCCCCCCCCAAAAAAAAAGAGTGCGAGAGAGTGGATACATGTATAAATATAATTGATTCAGATATACACCTGAAAATAATACAACATTGTAAATCAACTAGTTCAGTTCAGTTGCTCAGTCGTGTCGGACTCTTTGTGACCCCGTGAACTGAAGCCCACCAGGCTCCTCTGTCCTGGGATTCTCCAGGCAAGAATACTGCAGTGGGTTGCCATTTCCTTCTCTAGGGGATCTTCCCGACTCAGGGATCGAACCCAGGTCTCCTGCATTGCAGGCAGAAGCTTTAACCTCTAAGCTACCAGGGAAGCCCGTAAATCAACTATACTCCAATAAAAATATTTTTTAAAAAGAACCAAAACATATGCGAAAATAGCTCAACAGTCAATAGAAGCAAACAAAAGTGTCAGGAATCTGATGATTAAACACCACCTTTTTCTCTTCTATAAAATTAAAACTGAAAATTTATAATATCTGAATAGGAAATCTAAATATGTGGAAACTCGCTTTCATTATTATCCAGGTTTGTTTTAAGATTTGATAGAAACCTAGCTTTATAAAGCTATAGGTTTATAAAGCCTAGTGTTAATGTATTATGAAGCTAAAAAATAATTCCAAATTCTTTTTCCCAAATTGAGATGAATTTACTAAATGATGGTGAGTAAGGTTGAGTTTAGGGTCTTCCCCAGTGGCTCAGTGGTAAAGAATCTGATTGCAATGCAGGAGATCCAGGTTTGATCCTGGATCAGGAAGGTCCCCTGGAAAAGGAAATGGCAACCCACATCAGTGTTCTTGCCTGGGAAATCCCATGGACAGAGGAGCCTGGTGGGCTACAGTCCATGCGGTCACGGAGGAGTGGGACACTACTTAGCAACTAAACAACAACAAAGGATGCTGCTGCTGCTGCTGCTGCTGCTGCTGCTGCTGCTGCTGAGTCGCTTCCATCGTGTCCGACTCTGTGAGACCCTATAGATGGCAGCCCACCAGGCTCCCCCGTCCCTGGGATTCTCCAGGCAAGAACACTGGCGTGGGTTGCCATTTCCTTCTCCAATGCATGAAAGTGACCAGGCTCCTCCATGCATGGGATTTTCCAGGCAAGAGTACTGGAGTGGGGTGCCATTCCCTTCTCTGAACAAAGGATGAATTTTACCTAATCTGTATGCAGACTTGCATCACTTCATACTAGAATCTAGCATTTTGTTGACACTGCTAGTCCTTAAAATTAACTTACAAAGTAAAGTCTGCTTTGTATATCAAGGGTTTCGATATGTTGTATCTGGGGATAATATGCAGACTCACCTCAGGAAGGGTGCTGACTCTCTTCCTCCTCACTGTGTTTCTAGTAGACATCTAGCCCACTCCGATTGCAGAACTTTGTCTTCTTCTAAAAGGGTCCATCATTTTTCATGTCTTAATAAATGTCACTTTCTCAGTCTGTCCTAAGAACTATACCTTTCAACTCTGATTGCCTAATCAGTATCATGTTACAAAATCACAGAGTGTATCAGGTTATGTGTTATGCTTTTGCTGTTTTTTAACTCATATATGGAGATGAGTTAAGAAAGAAAAATACTGAATGAAATAGCTGGTTCATAAACAGTATACAAAAATGACTAACAACCATGATAAAATGTTTACATCCCTAATAGTCAAGGGAATGCAAAGAAAAAAATTAGATATTTTTACCAATGTCAGAGAGTTTTAAAAGAATAATTATTAAAGCTGCTTGAGTTTTTGTGAGATGGGCCCCTTATATACTACTGGGAGTGAGGGGTCTAAATTTGTGTAATCCTTTTAGGAATCAATTGGGAAATATCTTGCAGCATCTAACAAGTATCTCTAAAAATGTTTATTTCCTTAATATCCATTTGGCTTAGTACTTATATTTGGGGGCATTTGTTCTGAGAAAATAAAACAAAAGCATTGATAAGTTCATCATAATATAGCTTTTATAAAAGGAAAGATTGGAAACAATTTAAACCCTTCATACTCAAAATTCTCCAAAAAGCACCTGTTACTAATCTTGCCTTCTCATCTTTTGTCTTCTGGAACTTAGGCACTCTGGTAAAGCGTTGCTGGCTGATACTGTTGCCCCACAAAAATTATTCAGTTATTTCTTCTCTGTGCCTTCTGGTTATCTTTCTCACTCAACAGATCATAAGCAATTTGAAGGCAAGATCTTTGTACTTCTCCCCTTCCAAGATCTAATAGAGAGCAATCGGAACCCTCTGTGGGACCCATACAACCCTGATCACGTTCCATTTCCACTCTTCATTTCAGTGGGCACAAGGCCAACAGAGCGCCCAGACCTCCTCCAGGGCCTATGCTGAGAAACGTAGAGGGCTCTGCTTCCCAGGTGGGCGAGGGTTAGAACCAGCCTGACAATGCAGGACACCTAAGGGACTCAAGTTCCGTCCCTGGGTTGGGAAGATGTCCTAGAGAAGACCATGGCAATCCACTCCAGTACCCTGCCTGGAAAATCCCCGAGGATTTTCCAGAGGCACCTGGCAGGGTCCAGAGTCACAAAGAATCAGACAGGACAGAGCAACTACGCATGCGCACACTGCTGGCCGGGGCGGGGCTCACCGCATCTGACGAGCATGGTGCAAGTGGGCTGTACGGGGAGTCAGCAGCTCGTGCACGGTGGCTGTGTCACCCCCTGTCCTTGTGGTGGAGTGCAAGAATGCCCCACAGCCTGACTCTATCACCCAGCCTGGCATGTGCCCAGTTTATAGACACTGGTGCCTACAGTCCATCAAGGAGAGAACCAGTTGACCCCAGTGTCAGTGGCTCCTATTTTTTATCTTCAGATTTTTAGTTAATTTATTTGGCTGCATTGGATAAATAAATTATTTACTTTATGTATTTGGCTTGTTGCAGCTCACGGGCTTAGTTGCTTCTCAGCATGTGGGCTGTGAGTTTCCCGACCAGGGAACCTGCATTCCCTGCATTGCAAGGTGGATTCCTAACCACTGGACCACCAGGGAAGTCCCAGCTTGTTTAGATGTTCATCTTCTTGCTTCCCTGGACTGTGAGCTTCTGGAAGGCAGGAGTTAGAGCTTCATGATTATATCTTCTGTGTGTAGAACAGTGTGGTCCAAAGGGGGAGCTGAAGATCTATTAAATTCATTTCATCAGAGCTACCAGGGCAGCACATGGGGCCATCAAGTCAGGAACATGAGACAGGAGAGGAGGATACAAGATAGGAGAAGACACAGTGGAAATGGGAAAAAATAATTTCTAACAAACATTATTCTTAGACTGATGAGAAAATATGCATTTAGGAAAAGCAAAACCATAAAAGGAAGTCTAAGAAGTCTAAGAGGAGTTATTATGGAGGTCACAAAGGAAATTATTTGAAATGGAACAGGATTAAGAAGAGTTTGCTTGCTAAGGATGAGAGGGAGCAGGAGAGAGAAAAGTCAAAAATGTCAGTCTGGGTATTGACCACACTGATCTCTCTGGGCCAAAGCTGAGGTCAACTAAAGACAACAACAGCAAACCCTTCTATCCTAGAAAAGCAAGAGAAACTTCAACTACATTAAAAAAAATTCATTATTTTGTGCAACACTAGAATGTACTCTAGAATGTGCAAAGTATTTGAATTTTGCCAAGAATGTGACAAGCTGAGACTAGGACAAAATCAATCGCCCTTGATGAACTACAACTGTATTTTTTCATTCCCAAATCTTCTTCATTCTTACTGACCCACAGAATAAAATATGGAGATACGTAGAAAGTTTCATGGGAGATTGAGTAGAGCTCTTATCATACTCAAGACTCAGTGACTCAGATGTAAAACTGAGACAAAGAAGCCTCAATTGCCCTGCATTCTCAGAACTGCCAGCTCTGGACACATGTGTGGTAGGGCTTATTGAGCGAGCTCCCATCAGTTCTGCTCCTTTTACTGAAACTCCCTCCTGCCCTGCTCCTCCGCAGTCAAGACAGGCAGAAACCCTGGAGTGGGGATGCAGGGGGAGAATGGTGTCAGAAGAGAAAAGAGGAGCATCTGGCTCTAAGTCCACCATTTGGTGTGGACAGCTGGACTTTATGCAATCCTCTCCCTGCGATGTTGACACAGCAAACCAAATGGGGGATGCTCTGGGGAAGGGGTTCAGTCCACCACCTGTCTCTGTAAGTGGAGTAGTGTTGGAACATAGCAATGCTCATTCATTTTCACATCTTTGATGAGTGCTTTCTGACCACTGGGCTTCCCTAGTGGCTCAGATGGTAAAGAATCTGCCTGCAATGGCGGGAGACCCAGGTTTGACCCCTGAGTTGGGAAGATCCCCTGGAGAAGGGAAAGGCTACCCACTCCAGTATTCTTGCCTGGAGAATTCCATGGACAGAGGAGCCTGGTGAGCTACAGTTCATGAAGTCGCAAACAGACTGACACAACTGAGCAACTAACACTTTTCTCACTACAATGGTGGAGTTGAAAACTCTAAGCAGAAACTATATGGCTCACAAAGTTGAAAAATGTTTATTCTCTGGCCCTTTGCAGAAAGTCTTCTGACACTTGTTCTGGGAGAGTCACATACAAGGGGTGATTGGGAAAGGGGAGACTGGCTCCCACTTGGGTTGGATGCCTGCTGATGCTGCTGGTACCTGTCTGACTAGGAAAGGAGGAGTTGAAGAAAATGGTAGAGGGTTGATAGGTACGGCCAAGCACTAACTTCCTGGCTTGGTGAGAATGGGAGAGTTTCCCGTGGACCAGGTGGAATGATGGAAGACTGTGGAGTTGAGGCATCCTGGCCCAATCTAAGGGCTCTGTCATCTGGCAAGAGCAGGTGGGGTGTCCCGCCATAGGGGGTTATTGGAAAACAATGAATGACCTCGGGAATCTATGCACTGGGAAGGTCCCTTTCATCCAACGAGGCTCCTCAAAGAACTCGTACACACATGCCTGGGGAGCTAACCTTCCACATCTGCTATGCATGGGCCCTGGTGGCCACCGAGCACTCGGGAAGCAAGCAGGGACAGCCAAAGGAGGACGGTGGGGGCACCAAGCACTAAAGGGATGCTGTGCTTTTCCGTAAGCCCTCTCCACCCCCAACTCTTCTAACACTTCAAAAGAAGTGAACCCTTCTGCATCTCACTTCAGATACTGCCTATAGATGCCTGGTCAGTGCCAGGGGAGGAGAGAGCCGAGTAGAGATTTGGTGATGAGATTGGATCGCTTGTGGAACAGGGCTGAGCCATCACCCGACTCATAAACAGGGGGCTTGGCAAAGCACAGACGAGCACAAGGATTGGAAAACGCAAAGTTATTTGTTGTCTATACTCACTCATCCAACTCTTCCCTCCAGGGATTTAGAATCTAAATATACTGGTGACATTAGCCTGGATTTTGTTGAATGATTTAATACAAATTTTTATTTCCCTTATTAGTTTTCTTGGTTTGCTAACTGGATTAAAAAGAATTTGTTTTTCGACTTCGACTTCGACTTCGACTTCCCTGATGGTCCAGTGGTTAAGACTCTTTCTACTGCAGGGTTTGAGGGATGGTATGGGGAGAGAGGTGGGAGGGGGGTTCAGGATGGGGAACACGTGTACACCCGTGGCGGATTAATGTTGATGTATGGCAAAACCAATACAATATTGTAAAGTAAAAAATAATAATAATAAATAAATGATAAATGGTTAAAAATAAAAACATAAAATGACAAAAAAAGAAAAAGTAATAATAAAGTTAAGGTAAAAATAAATCTCGCGATGCTTCCAAAAAATAATAGTTGGTAGCTGAGGCATCATACCACCAAATGCTGTGTGGAATATTGTTATACCTGGCTTTCATCTAGGACTCCTAGAATAAGCAAATACATATTAGAGTTCTTTCATATTAATAAGTATCCAGAAAAAGTAGGCAACTTTTCAAAACTTCAGGCAGTTTTTTTTTTCTGTTTACTATTAAAGAAAGTGATTTAAGCTTTTAGAAGGTGGAAGTCAGAGAAATTTACCATCTTCTTAGAAAATATATAGCTAAACCCCCTAATGCAGAAAAATCTCTTTTGAGGAAGGCCGTTTTGTGCTTAACTTCTTGAAATGGATTTTTCAAACTTAAACGAGATAGGAGGTCATATTGGCCCTTTATTCTTTCTTTCCTGGCCAGGGTCTTGCAAAATTAAAATCGCACATTAAGACACAAGGGGAAGACCACAGCCTTTATAAATGGGCTGGGTCCTGCACCCTGGTAAGCCCTCTGATCCGGAGGGTGCAACCTAGACACGTGTTATCTCTAAGAGATACTATGCTTCACTCTCTACATTCCCCCAAAGCAATAAAGTAATCATAATAATAGTGAAATAAAATAAATGTTTTCTTCTAACTTGTGGTGCTTTCTTGTAACTTTCTAATGTTACAGAAGTAGCTATCACTAGAAGCTGAAATTTCAGTGAAGGATACTCAGCATATTATTCTAATCACTTGCTTAATTGCCTGTATCTTATAGTCAATATAAACCATGAGTGAGCAGGGACAGCAAGTTACTGACTTCGTGTATATCCAGAGTGCCTTTCACAGCATCTGATATGTGGGAAACACTTCACATTCATTGAATGAATGAGTGATGATGAGCAGTTTTGAGAGTAGGTACCTTGCCTACTGGAACATTTAAAAACTCACAATTCACCCCACATTGCTTAAATATCAGGATAGATTAAAAATTTATAGCATGTGACTATACATCTTTTTGAATTGATCTTTCAGGAGGAAGAGTCCTCATATTCAAAATAGGATATTTGGATTTTTCATATCTAGGGTTTTGTTTTTTGTTTTTCCTTCTGAGTGACTCTTTACTAAGCATGTAATTCCTCTCTGAAATAAAAATAGTCAACTCCAGTATCTCAGCATTAGACAAATGTTCAGGGAAAACTCTTAAAGGAAATTTTCTGGATATACTGCCAGGAAAATTCAATTGAAGATTTTTTTTCCTGCTGGGCAGTATATATATTGCTATCAGAACTTATAAAATAATAAGTACTGTGCATTTGAATGGAGAAAAGTTACTCTTTTTCAGTAATTCTAACTCAAAATGTATATAGGAAGACATTCAGAGCTAATAGATTGATTTTAATGAGCTAGGCAAAAACTCATTTGGAAAAACGTCACATCATTTAACCTGAAATGCAGAAAAAGAATGCAGCTAAAAGAAGACATCAAACTGTTGCTTTTTTTAACCCAAGAAACAGAAACAAATCTACCCTTCACATTCAGAAAAAAATCTGAATATTTTCCAAAATAAAATTTGTTTCAAAAGAGCTAAATGGAGGTTTTAGTCTTACTATGTTTATATTTTTAAAAAAGCAGGGTATATCATTTGAAAAGACAACTCCAGTTTTGCTCTCCCTGTGTCCACACCCCTTTTGCATGTAAGTTTGTAGCTTTTTGCACAAATGGTAGTCTCTTTTCCTACCCCTTGAACTTGCTTTGACCAAAGAATGAGGCAAATGTAATGTTGTGTCAGTTTCAAGCCCAGTATCATGAGGTTTTGGATAATTCCGTTCATTCTCCTGGAACCTCACTGCCGCTGTGTGAACTAGTTTGGAGTTTCCTGCTGTAATGTTGGGAGATCATGTGAAAGTCAAGATGCCTCAGCTTCACTGACATCAGGCCCTGAAGCAAAGTCATCCAGCCCACGTGCAAGTCCGCACAGACTTGTGACTGAACCCAGCCACTCCAGTCAAGTCAGAGCCACCCACCTGGAGTTGCGAGCCCCATACGTTTTGAGGTGGCTGTCCACACAGCAATAAAAAACTGATCATTCATCCATTAACAAAGGTTTCACCCCCTTAGGTATCAAAGAAATTCAAGCTAAAACAGCAAAGTATGACTAGTTATCACCTTTGACACAGGTAGAGACATGGATGCATGCATGCATCTTAAGTCACTTCAGTCGTGTCTCACTCTGTACGACGCCATGGACAGCAGCCCACCAGGCTCCTCTGACCACGGGATTCTCTAGGCAGGAATACTGGAGTGGGTTGCCATTTCCTTCTCCAAGAGATAAGCAAGACTCTTCATTAGAGAGCTGAATCATGCAACCTTTTTGGAAGATGATTTGGCAATATGAATCAAATTTTCAAAGGTGCCAGCTATTACACCTTGTGAATTTTACTCTTAAAAAATTATGTACATATCTACAAAGGACCCAGTGTTGTTCTTTTTCATGGCCAAGTAATATTCCATTGTACGTGTGCACCACATCTTTATCCTTTCATCTGTCTATGGACATCTAGGCTGCTCCATGTCCCTGGCTGCTGTAAATAGTGCTGCAATGAACATTGGGCTGCATGTGTCCCTTTGAAATACGGATTCCTCAGTAGTGGGATTGCTGAGTCATATAATAATTTTGGTTTTAGTTTTTGAACCTAGAGTCATAAAAAGTGAAGTAAGTTAGAATAAGAAAGACAAATATTATATATTAGTGACTGTATGTGAATCTAGAAAAATGATACAGATGAACCATTTTGCAGGGCAGGAATAGAGGTGTAGACAATGGGGAACAAATATATGCACAGGGGAGTGGGGGTGTGAATTGGGAGAGAAGCACTGACATACCTACAGTGCCATGCAGAAAATAGATAGCTAGTGGGAACTTGTCATATAACACAGAGAGCTCAGCTCAGTGCTCTCTGGTGACCTAGAGACGTGGGATGGTGGGGTGGGAGGGAGATACAAGACAGAAGGGATATATGTATACATTTGGCTGACTCCATTGTTTTTGTTGTTATTATTGTTGTTGCTTGTTTTTTTAAATTTTACTTTATTTTGCTTTACAACACTGTATTCGTTTTGCCATATGTCAACATGAATCTGCCACGGGTGTACATGAGTTCCCAATCCTGAACCCCCCCTCCCACCTCCCTCCCTATACCATCTCTCTGGGTCATCCCAGGGCACCAGCGCCAAGCATCCTGTATCCATCATCGAACCTAGACTGGCAATTCATTTCTTCCATGATATTATACATGTTTCAATGCCATTCTCCCAAGTCATCCCACCCTCTCCCTCTCCCTCTGAGTCCAAAAGTCTGTTCTATACATGTGTGTCTCTTTTGCTGTCTCGCATACAGGGTTATCATTACCATCTTTCTAAATTCCATATATATGTGTTAGTATACTGTATTAGTGTTTTTCTTTCTGGCTTACTTCACTCTGTATAATTGGCTCCAGTTTCATCCACCTAATTAGAACGGATTCAAATGTATTCTTTTTAATGGCTAAATAATACTCCATTGTGTATATGTACCGCAGCTTACTTATCCATTTGTCTGCTGACGGACATCGAGGTTGCTTCCATGTCCTGGCTATTATAAACAGTACTGTGATGAACATTGGGGTACACGTGTCTCTTTCAATTCTGGTTTCCTCAGTGTGTATGCCCAGCAAAGGGATTGCTGGGTCATAAGGCAGTTCTGTTTCCAGTTTTTTAAGGAATCTCCACACTGTTCTCCATAGTGGCTGTACTAGTTTGCATTCCCACCAACAGTGTGAGGGTTCCCTTTTCTCCACACCCTCTGCAACACTTACTGCTTGTAGACTTTTGGATCGCAGCCTTTCTGACTGGTGTGAAATGGTACCTCATTGTGGTCTTGATTTGCATTTCTCTGATAATGAGTGATGTTGAGCATCTTTTCATGTGTTTGTTAGCCATCTGTATGTCTTCTTTGGAGAAATGTCTATTTAGGTCTTTGGCCCATTTTTTGATAGGGTCGTTTATTTTTCTGGAATTGAGCTGCAGGAGTTGCTTGTATATTTTTGAGATTAGTTGTTTGTCAGTTGCTTCATTTGTTATTATTTTCTCCCATTCTGAAGGCTGTCTTTTCACCTTGCTTATAGTTTCCTTTGTTGTGCAGAAGCTTTTAAGTTTAATTAGATCCCATTTGGTTATTTTTGCTTTTATTTCCAGTATTCTGGGAGGTGGGTCATAGAGGATCCTGCTGTGATTTATGTCGGAGTGTGTTTTGCCTATGTTCTCCTCTAGGAGTTTTATAGTTTCTGGTCTTACATTTAGATCTTTAATCCATTTTGAGTTTGTTTTTGTGTGTGGTGTTAGAAAGTGATCTAGTTTCATTCTTTTACAGTGGTTGACCAGTTTTCCCAGCACCACTTGTTAAAGAGATTCTTTAATCCATTGTATATTCTTGCCTCCTTTGTCAAAGATAAGGTGTCCACAGGTGTGTGGGTTTATCTCTGGGCTTTCTATTTTGTTCCATTGATCTATATTTCTGTCTTTGTGCCAGTACCATACTGTCTTGATGACTGTGGCTTTATAGTAGAGCCTGAAGTCAGGCAGATTGATTCCTCTAGTCCCATTCTTCTTTCTCAAGATTGTTTTGGCTATTCAAGGTTTTTTGTATTTCCATACAAATTGTGAAATTATTTGTTCTAGCTCTGTGAAAAATGCCGCTGGTAGCTTGATAGGGATTGCATTGAATCTGTAGATTGCTTTGGGTAGTGTACTCATTTTCACTATATTGATTCTTCTAATCCATGAACATGGTATATTTCTCCATTAGTGTCCTCTTTGATTTCTTTCACCAGTGTTTTATAGTTTTCTATATATAGGTCTTTAGTTTCTTTAGGTAGATATATTCCTAAGTATTTTATTCTTTTCGTTGCAATGGTGAATGGAATTGTTTCCTTAATTTCTTTTTCTACTTTCTCATTATTAGTGTATAGGAATGCAAGGGATTTCTGTGTGTTGATTTTATATCCTGCAACTTTACTATATTCATTGATTAGCTCGCTGTATAGCAGAAAACTAATGCAACATTGTAAAACAACTATACCTCAGTTTTAAAACTGCACATGTGATGATTTATCAGCCTCACTTATAATACTAAAGTTAGAGAACCAATTAGGATGTTCTTTAATAAGGGAGGAGTTTTAAAAATATACTATGGTATATCCACACAGTGAAATACTAAGTAGTCATTCAAAATTATAATAATTATATATGTTGACATGGAAATACTGTCACATTATTATCATTATTAAATGAAAAAAGAATACAGAGAGTAAGAAAATGATTTCATTTTTCAACCACACAAAACTAACCAAACTGATCACATGGACCACAGCTTATCTAACTCAATGAAACTATGAGCCATGCTGCGTAGGGCTACCCAAGACAGACAGGTCATGGTGGAGAGTTCTGACAAAATGTGGTCCACTGGAGAAGGGAATAGCAAACCACTTCAGTATTCTTGCCTTGAGAACCCCATAAACAATACGAAGAGACAAAAAAAATAAGACACTGAAAGAGGAACTCCCCAGGTCGGCAGGTGCCCAATATGCTACTGGAGATCAGTAGAGAAATAACTCTAGAAAGAATGAAGAGACGGAGCCAAAGCAAAAACAGCACCCAGTTGTGGATGTGACTGGTGATGGAAGTAAAGTCCGATACTACAAAGAACAACATTGCATAGGAACCTGGAATGTTAGGTCCATGAATTAAGGTAAATTGTAAGTGGTCAAAGAGGAGATGGCAAGAGTGAACATTGACATTTTAGAAATCAATGAACTAAAATTGACTGGAATGGTTGAATTTAACTCAAATGACCGTTATATCTACTACTGTGGGCAAGAAACCCTTAGAAGAAATGGAGTAGCCCTCATAGTCAACAAAAAGAGTCTGAAATGCAGTACTTTAGTGTGATCTCAAAAAAGAGAATGATGTCTGTTCATTTCCAAGGCAAGCCATTTAGTATCACAGTAATCCAAGCCTATGCCCCAACCACTAATGTTGAAGAAGCTGAAGTTGAATGGTTCTATGAGGACCTAAAAGAACTTCTAGAATTAACACCAAAAAATGGTGTCCTTCTCATCATAGGGGACTGGAATGCAAAAGTAGGAAGTCAAGAGATACCTGGAGAAACAGACAAGTTTGGCTGTGGTATACAAAATGAAGTAGGGCAAAGGCTAACAGAGTTTTGCCAAAAGAATGCACTGTATAGAAAATACCCTCTTCCAACAACACAAGAGAAGACTCTACACATGGACATCACCAGATGGTCAACACCAAAATCAGATTGATTATATTCTTTGCAGCCAAAGATGGAGAAGCTCTATACAGTCAGCATAAGCAAGACTGGGAGCTGACTGTGGCTCAGATCATGAACTCCTTATTGCCAAATTCAGACTTAAATTGAAGAAAGGGGAAAACCACTAGATCATTCAGGTATGACCTAAATCAAATCTCTTACCACTATACAGTGGAAGTGAGAAATAGATTTAAGGAACTAAATATGAAAGACAGAGTACCTGATGAACTATGGATGGAGGTTTGTGACACTGTACAGGAAACAGGGATCAAGACCATCCCCAAGAAAAAGAAATGCAAAAAGGCAAAATGGTTGTCTGAGGAGACCCTACAAATAGCTGAGAAAAGAAGAGAAGCTAAAGGCAAAGGAGAAAAGGAAAGATATACCCATCTGAATATAGAGTTCCAAAGAATAGCAGGAGAGGTAAGAAAGCCTTCCTCAATGATCAATGCAAAGAAATTGAGGAAAACAATAGAATGGGAAAGACTAGAGATCTCTTCAAGAAAATTAGAGACAGCAAGGGAACATTTCATGCAAAGATGAGCACAATAAAGGACAGAATGGTAAAGCACTGAAAAAGACAGACCTAACACTGGTTCCAAATAGGAAAAGGAGGACATCAAGGCTTTATATTGTCACCCTGCTTATTTAACTTCCATGTGGAGTACATCATGAGAAACGCTGGGATGGAAGAAGCACAAGCTGGAATCAAGATTGCCGGGAGAAATATCAATAACCTCAGATATGCAGATGACACCACCCTTATGGTAGAAAGTGAAGAAGAACTAAAGAGCCTCTTGATGAAAGTGAAAGAGGAGAGTGAAAAAGTTGGCTTAAAGCTCAACATTCAGAAGACTAAGATCATGGCATCTGGTCCCATCACTTCATGGGAAATAGATGGGGAAACAGTGGAAACAGTTTCTTTAAAACAGCTGACTTTATTTTTTGGGGCTCCAAAATCACTGCAAGTTGTGACTGCAGCCATGAAGTTAAAAGACGCTTACTCCTTGAAAGTTATAACCAACCTAGACAGCATATTAAAAAGCAGAAACATTACTTTGTCAACAAAGGTCAGTCTAGTCAAGGCTATGGTTTTTCCAGTAGTCATGTATGGATGTGAGAGTTGGACTGTGAAGAAAGCTGAGCACTGAAGAATTGATGCTTTTGAACTGTGGTGCTGGAGAAGACTCTTGAGAGTCCCTTGGACTGCAAGAAGACCCAACCAGTCCATCCTAAAGGGAATCAGTCCTGAGTGCTCATTGGAAGGACTGGTGTTGAAACTGAAACTCCAACATTTTGGCCACCTGATACAAAGAGCTGACTCATTTGAAAAGACCCTGATGTTGGGAAAGATTGAAGGCAGGAGGAGAAGGGGACGACAGAGGATGAGATGGTTGGATGGCATCACCGACTCAATGGACATGAGTCTGAGTAAACTCTGGGAGTTGGTGACGGAAAGGGAGGCCTCATGTGCTGCGGTCCTTGGGGTCACAAAGAGTCGGACGTGACTGAGTGACTGAGTCAAACTGAACAGAAGCAGAAGATATTAATAAAAAATTATTTCATAGCCTCAGACCTGGGTCTAAGGCCTGAAGACTAATCACTTAATAATGTGGCCAAAAAGTCAAGAATAAAAACAGTACAACTTGACTTTGGCAAGAATATTTTAAACCACTAAGCTCTTACTAGATGAAGGGACGATGTCTGACTGTCTAAACACACAGCAATGTCTCCTCCTCTGAGACCCATCTGTTGCTCGTAGGACTAACTTACCACTTAGTAAGCTCAATCTTTAATTGCAGCTATTTTTTCATGCGTCAGATTTATTCCCACTGCTCTTGTGATAAATTTTGTGGCTAAAGATGTGTTTTAGACTTCTTTTTGTTGTTTAAATAATCTTCCGGAGGGCTGTAGTGAACATCTATTAATCTTGCTACCCTGAATGATTCACTTTTCTCTGGATAAAATATTTGCCACAAGTTTCCTCTGGGGAAACCCCTCAACCCCAGCTCTTGAGCAATGAGGTTTGATGAGCTTAATCCCACCGCTAGTTTAAAACAACAAGCGTGTTTCCTCTCCCAGGCAACAGTAATTGGACAGGCATATGATTCCACATCAGGAAGTGTTTTAAAACTGTTCTGGGAAAAACCCTCTCTTTTTCCCACTGGGTCTGAATTACAAAATGTATTGTAGGTTATCTTGGAAGCAATCAGGAGAGACCTGCCTGGAGATGGAGCCAGTGCTCGGATAAACAAGGAAACTGGCTGCTACTCAATCAGCTGAAAAGAGCTAATTCTTGGACTCTAAAAATACCTACGCAAGTACATTCACTTCTAAAAAATCAAGACAGTTTTGGATTGGTAGGTCTATCCATTGCAACCAAAACAATTCTTGTACATTGTGGGTACTTTGTTATTGGTTTTGATTAGTTTTTACCAATTCCCTCTTCAATTCCAGGACTCTCACAAAGATCAAAAAAGTTCTGTTGAACTTCCCTGGTGGCACAGTGGATAAGAACCCACCTGCCAATACAGGGGACAGAGGTTCAATCCCCGGTATGGGAAGATTCCACATGCTGTGGAGCAGCTGACCCCATGTGCCACCACTACTGAGCCTGTGCGCTGCAACTACTGAAGCCCATTGCCTAGAGCCTGTGCTGCACAACCAGAGAAGCCACCACAGTGAGAAGGCTGTGCACCGCAACAAAGCGTAGCCACCCCCTGCCACAGCTAGAGAAAGTCCATGAAGACCCAGGGCAGCCAAAAATGACTAAAGTTATCTTTTTAAAATTCTGTTGATTTGGTTAAAATAGACAATTAAACCTCTGCCACAATGAGTGTTCTTTAGTCCTTCTAGAACAAACACCTCTGTTTGAAGACCAAATCGTTTCCAGGCCATTCCTGGTGTCTCAAAAAACTATTTCTCTTATACTTCTGAAAAGAAGAAGAAGAAGAAGAAGAAAAAAGAAAATCTCTGAATTTTATAACTGTTTACAAAAAGGAGGTATTTCTTAGTTATGAGGAACACAGAAAATTAGAAACACATTTCTTTATTTTTGTCAGCAACTATGTTTGCAAGCAATCAGGTCAATGCAGTTTGATGGTGTGCATTGATAGATCAATGCAGTTTGACAGTGAAGTCCCTCAGTGTGTCCCACTGTTTGCAACCCCAGAGACTGTAGCCTACCAGACTCCTCTGGCATGGAATTCTCCAAGCACGAGTACCAGAGTGGGTTGCCATTTCCTTCTCCAGGGTATCTTCCTGACCCAGAGATTGAACCCAGCTTTCCACATCGCATGCAGATGCTTTACTGTCTAAGCCACCAGGGAAGTCCCTTACAAGTTAAAAGAGTAAAAAGCTATATAAAAACAAGAATGGATTTTTCAGAATTGAAAAGCAGTAAATACTTTTGTCTAATACTAAATGATTTAAGTGTGTAAATGGAATATGAAAATCTCTTGGATTTCTATCTCCAGAGAAAATCACTGAAATTTCCACATATATCTTTCTAGACAATTTATTACATGTACAGATTTTTTGTTAGTTAACAAAAATGAGTACAGTTCAGTTCAGTTGCTCAGTCATGTCTGACTCTGCGACCCCATGGACTGCAGCACACCAGATTTTCCTATCCATCACCAACTCCTGGATCATGCTCAAACTCATGTTCATCAAGTTGGTGATGTCATCCAACCATCTCATTTTCTGTCACCCCCTACTCTTTCTGCCTTTAATCTTTCTCAGCATCGGGGTCTTTTCCAATGAGTCAGTTTTTGCATCAGGTGGCCAAAGTATTGGAGTTTCAGCTTCAGCATCAGTCCTTCCAATGAATATTCAGAACTGATTTCCTTTAGGATTGACTGGTTAGGTCTCCATGCAGTCTTGAGGGATTCTCAAGAGTCTTCTCCAACACCACACTTCAAAAGCATCAGTTCTTCAGTGCTCAGCTTTCTTCACAGTCCAAATTTCACAACCATACATGACCACTGGAAAAACCATAACCTTGACTAGATGGACCTTTGTTGGCAAAGTAATGTCTCTGCTTTTTAATATTCTGTTTAGGTTGGTCATAACTTTTCTTCCATGGAGTAAGCGTCTTTTAATTTCATGGCTGCAATCACCATCTTCAGTGATTTTGGAGCCCCCCAAAATAAAGTCAGCCACTGTTTCCCCATCTGTTTGCTGTGAAGTGATGGCCCAGATGCCATGGATCTTTGTTTTCTGAATGTTGAGCTTTAAGCCAACTTTTTCACTCTCCACTTTGACTTTGTTCAAGAGGCTTTCTAGTTCCTCTTCACTTTCTGCCATAAGGGTGGTGTCATCTGCATATCTGAACTCATTGATATTTCTCCCGGCAATCTTGATTCCAGCTTGTGCTTCTTCCAGCCCAGCGTTTCTCATGATGTACTCTGCATATAAGTTAAAGAAACAGGGTGACAATATACAGCCTTGACATATTCCTTTTCTGATTTGGAACCAGTCTGTTGTTCATGTCCAGTTCTAACTGTTGTTTCCTGACCTACATACAGGTATCTCAAGAGGCAGGTCAGGTGGTCTGGTATTCCTGTCTCTTTCAGAATTTTCCACAGTTTCTTGTGATCCACACAGTCAAAGGCTTTGGTATAGTCAATACAGCAGAAATAGATGTTTTTCTGGATCTGACTTGCTTTTTCGATGATCCAAAGGATGTTGGTAATTTGATCTCTGGTTCCTCTGCCTTTTCTAAAACCAGCTTGAGTGAAGTTTACCGTTCATGTATTGCCGAAGGCTGGCTTGGAGAATTTTGAGCATTATTTTACTAGCATGTGAGATGAATGCAATTGTGCGGTAGTTTGAGCATTCTTTGACATTGCCTTTCTTTGGGATTGGAATGAAAACTGACCTTTTCCAGTCCTGTGGCCACTGCTGAGTTTTCCAGATTTGCTGGCATATTGAGTGCAGCACTTTCACAGCATCATCTTTCAGGATTTGAAAGAGCTCAACTGGAATTCCATCACCTCCACTAGCTTTGTTCGCAGTGATGTTTCCTAAGGCCCACTTGACCTCACATTCCAGGATGTCTGGCTCTAGGTGAGTGATCACACCATCATGATTATCTGGGTTGTGAAGATCTTTTTTGTACAGTTCTTCTGTGTATTCTTGCCACCTCTTCTTAACATCTTCTGCTTCTGTTGGGTCCATACCATTTCTGTCCTTTATCGAGCCCATCTTTGCATGAAATGTTCCCTTGATATCTGTAATTTCTTGAAGAGATCTCTAGTCTTTCCCATTCTGTTGTTTTCCTCTATTTCTTTGCCTTGATGGCTGGGGAAGGCTTTCTTGTCTCTCTTTGCTATTCTTTGGAACTCTGCATTCAAATTGGTATATCTTTCCTATTCTCCTTTGCTTTTCTCTTCTCTTCTTTTAACAGCTATTTGTAAGTCCTCCTCAGAGAGCCATTTTGCTTTTTTTCATTTCTTTTTCATGGAGATGGTCTTGATCCATGTCCCCTGTACAATGTCAGGAACCTCCATCCATAATTCATCAGGCACTCTGTCTTTCAGATCTAGTCCCTTATATCTATTTCTCACTTCCACTATAGAGTCATAAGGGATTTGATTTAGGTCATACCTGAATGGTCTAGTGGTTTTCCCTACTTTCTTCAATTTAAGTCTGAATTTGGTAATAAGGAGTTCATGATCTCAGCCACAGTGAGCTCCCAGTCTTGGTTTTGTTGACTGTATAGAGCTTCTCCATCTTTGGCTGCAAAGAATATAATCAATCTGATTTTGGTGTTGACCATCTGGTGATGTTCATGTGTAGACTCTTATCTTGTGTTGTTGGAAGAGGGTGTTTGCTATGACTAGTGTGTTCTCTTGACAAATCTCCATTAGCCTTTGCCCTGCTTCATTCCATACTCCAAGGCCAAATTTGCCTGTTACTCCAGGTGTTTCTTGACTTCCTTCTTTTGCATTCCAGTCCCCCGAAAAGGACATTTTTGGGGGGTGTTAGTTCTAAAAGGCCTTGTAGGTCTTCATAGAACCGTTCAACTTCAGCTTCTTCAGTGTTACTGGGCAGGGCATAGACTTGGATTACCATTATATTGAATGGTTTACCTTGGAAACCAACAGAGATCAATCTATTTTTGAGATTGCATCCAAGTACTGCATTTCAGACTCTTTTGTTGACTATGATGGCGACTCCACTTTTTCTAAAGGATTCCTGCCCACAATAGTAGATATAATGGTCATCTGAGTTAAATTCACCCATTCCAGTCCATCTTAGTTCGCTGATTCCTAGAATGTTGATGTTCACTCTTGCCATCTCCTGTTTGACCACTTCCAATTTGCCTTGATTCATGGACCTCACATTCCTGGTTCCTATGCAAATATTGTTCTTTACAGCATCAGACTTTGCTTCTATCACCAATCACATTCACAATTGGTGTTGTTTTTGCTTTGGTTCCATCCTTCATCTTTCTGGAGTTATTTCTCCACTGATCTCCAGAAACATATTAGGCACATACTGACCTGGGGAGTTCATCTTTCAATGTCCTATCATTTTGCCTTTTCATGCTGTTCATGGGGTTCTCAAGGCAAGAATACTGAAGTGGTTTGCCATTCCCTTCTCCAGTGGACCACATTCTGTCAGACGTCTCCACCATGACCTGTCCATCATGCAGAGTACGTCATACAAAATGCCAGCTAGATGAAGTGCAAGCTGGAATCCAGATTGCTGGGAGAAATATCAATAACCTCAGATATGCAGATGACACCACCATTATGGCAGAAAGTGAAGAAGAGCTAAAGAGCCTCTTGATGAAAGTGAAAGGGGAGAGTGAAAAAGTTGGCTTAAAACTCAACATTCAAAAAATGAAGATCATGGCATTCAGTCCCATCACTTCATGGCAAATAGATGGGGAAACAGTGACAGACTATTTTTTTGGGCTCCAAAATCACAGCAGATGGTGACAGCAACCATGAAATTAAAAGACACTTGTTCTTTGGAAGAAAAGCTATGACAAACCTAGATAGCATATTAATAAGCAGAGACATTATTTTGCCAACAAAGGTCCATCTAGTCAAAGCTCTGATTTTTCCAGTAGTTGTGTATGGATGTGAGAGTTGGACTATAAAGAAAACTGAATGCTGAAATATTGATGCTTTGAACTGTGGTGTTGGAGAAGACTCTTGAGAGTCCCTTGGACTGCAAGGAGACCCAACTAGTCCATCCTAAAGGAGATCAGTCCTGGGTGTTCATTGGAAGGACTGATTTTGAAGCTGAAACTCCAATCTTCTGGCCACCTGATGTGAAGAACTGACTCATTTGAAAAGACCCTGATGCTGGGAAAGATTGAGGGCAGCAAGAGAAGGGGATGACAGAGGATGAGATGGTTGGATGGCATCATTGACTCAATGGACATGAGTTTGAGTAAGCTCCAGGAGTTGGTGATGGACAGGGAAGCCTGGTGTGCTGCAGTCCATGGGGTAACAAAATGTCAGACATGACTGAGCAACTGAACTGAACTGAACTGTGTGAGATGAGTGTAATTGTGTGGTAGCTTGAACATTCTTTGGCATTACCTTTGGGAATGGAATGAAAACTGACCTTTTCCAGTCCTGTGGCCACTCCTGAGTTTTCCAAATATGCTGGCATGTTGAGTGCAGCACTTTCACAGCATCATATTTTAGGATTTGAAATAGCTCAACTGGAATTCCATCACCTCCACTAGCTTTGTTTGCAGTGATGCTTCCTAAGGCCCACTTTGCATTCCAGGATGTCTGGCTCTAGGTGGGTGATCACACCATCATGATTATCTGGGTCACTGAGATCTTTTTTGTACAGTTCTGTGTATTCTTGCCACCTCTTCTTAATATCTTCTGCTTCTGTTAGGTCCATACCGTTTCTGTCCTTTATTTTGCCCATCTTTGCATGAAATGTTCCCTTGGTATCTCTAATTTTCTTGAAGAGATCTCTAGTCTTTCCCATTCTATTGTTTTCCTCTATTTCTTTGCAGTGATCAATGATTTATATGCATTGATTTCTTTGCATACACACAATACTATACATAAAATAGGTAACTAAGAAGCACCTACTGTATAGCACAGGGAACTCAATACTCTATAATGACCTGTATGTGAACAGAATCTAATAAAGAGTGGATACATGTATATGCATAACTGATACACTTTGCTGTACACCCAAAACTAATGCAACATTGATAACTATACTCCAATAAAAAAATTTTAAGGCATATATGTAGAGCAGAGTAATTGTTTTCTATGGAGGGGATCCTGAGTTTCCTCTACAAAAATAAGGAGAAACAAAAGATCCTGTGGTGTGGATGAGCTTGCTGAATTCAGGGAACAACTGGGAGGACAGTGTGCTGGGAGCATAGTGTGCCAGCCAGCGGCCATGCGTGATGGGTTCAGTGAGGCATGCAGAGGTCCGATCATGCAAGACCTTGTGGGCCTGTGAGGAGGAACTTGGATTTAACTCAAAATCTAAGACAACACCATTAGTGAGGTTTAAGCAGTGAAGAAGAATGTAGGTGATGTTTTGAAAAGATTCTGCAGTGAATAGATTGAAAGAAGCAAAAGTATAAACGGGGAGATTGGGAAAGAGGCTGCTACTCAGTTGCGGGGAGAGAAGTGGCTCATTTCAGGGTGTGTGCAGGAAGCAGCATCCACAGGGCGGGAAGGGTGGGGAGGGCAGTGGGGGCAGATGGGAGGAGGAGATGGAGGTGTTCTGTCTGAAGCAGCTAGAGAGGCGGAGGTGACTAACGCTGGGCAGTCCCAGCAGTCGGCTCAAACAGGGTGACTGAGGAAAGCTGGATGAAGGAAGTACTTAGGGAGACTGGCCGAGTTCAAGGGGACCACAGCGATGGTGCGGGCCCTGGTGCCACAAGGAACGAGCCACCAGCATCCGCAGCTGAAAAGACCCTGGCACTCGGAGAGGGCGGAGTGGGAAGCGCGACTGCGGCGGAGTGACCCGGGATCGCGCCGTCCCTCTCCTCCCGCCGGCCCATCTCCTCCGGGGCAGCTACTAAAGGGCCCCAAATTCAGTTTGTCTGCAAAGGCGGTAGAGCCAGCGGAGAGAGCTGGCGGGCGAGCGCTACGGTGCAGGCCTAGAAAGGGCAACACAGAAATGCCGGACTCTGTTGCAGGAAGAAATCAGGTTACATTCTGTACCTGTTAAATTGGGGGACTCCTCTGGGACTGGAACTGGAAATTAAAATCCCCATGTCATCACTGTCTAGGTGGTACTGGAAGCAATGGAGAGATGAGATACCTGGAAAACTTGGGACGGACTGAAAAGACAGGCAGGGGTGAGAGCTGGAAATTTGGGGGTTTAGATGCAGAGTGAAAGGAGCCTAAAAAGAAGAGTGGTTTACTCTAGTGGTTACCAGAGGGGAGGGGTGGGTGGGGAGGGACAAGATAGGGGTGCAGAGCGGGAGGCACAGACTACTGCGTGTGAGATCGGCTGCAAGGATGTTCTGTACAACACAAGGAATATAGCCGATATTTTGTAATAATTGTAAACAGAGTGCATTAAAATTAATTTTTTTAATTTAATAAACAAAAGAAGATTGTTTCTGAGTCCAGAAAAGGAGAATACCCCCAAAGAATGTGACGTGGAGGAACTCAAGAGAGGAGAGCAGAGTGGGAGAAAGGAAGTGGGCAGATACCCTCTGTGCACTGGGGAGGTCGGTCAGGTGAGTCTGTCAATCCTGAACCCCTTTCTACTTTTCAAAATTGCATAAAAGCTTTAATTAAACACGTTTATACTTTTTTTTGCCGTATAAAAGGTATACTAAATTGTTTGAACATCAAATCCATTGGGCTTTTCTAATCACATAACATCAGGACCCCCAAAGAGTCTAAGCAAAACAGTCTACCACAAAGAAACTCCAGGCTTAAATAGTTTTACAAGCAAATTGTTACTGACCCTTAAAAGTCAGATCACTCCTATCTCATCCCAACCAGTTCATAGAACAGAAATAGAAAGTTCCGTGATTTATTTTTTCAGTGGAAAGTAGACTAAAATAGTATGAGAAAGGGCAATTACTGATAAAATATTGGCAAACTAAATAAAGCAATGTACAGAAAAGAATGTATCAGGACCAAGAAAGGAATACAAGGGTGATTCAACCCTGGTAAAATCAAGATGAGAGAAGAAAGCATATAATTCATCCAACAGATATAGAAAAGTGCTTGTAAAACTCAAGACATATATATGATTAAGAAATAAAATGCAGTAATAGCAACCAAAATGCTAAAGGAAACTTCCATCTTCAGGTGTATCTGGGCTTCCCTCATAGCTCAGTCAGTAAGTCATCTGCCTGCAATGCAGGAGACCCGGGTTTGATTCCTGGGTCAGGAAAATCCCCTGAAGAAGGAAATGGCAACCCACTCCAGTATTCTTGCCTGGAAAATCCCATGGACAAAGGAGCCTGACAGGGTACAGTCCACGGGATCACAAGAGTCAGACACAGCTTAGCGACTAAACCACCACCTAAGCATATCTATCTCGAACCTAAAACGACTGCCATATATCCTGGTGAACTACTTGAAACATTCCTTCTAAAGTCAGGAATAAGAGAAGGGTGCTCATAATCACAGCTTCATTTAACCTTGAGGAATCCAGCTCTTGGCCAAAATCCTATGTGGGGTCTTTCAGCCCTCACTCGTCTCCCCCAGGGGCGACGACCCAGGCCTCGTGTGGCAGGACTCCTGAGGCAGAGCTGCCCTCCCCACAGCAGACGTGGTGCACAGTCCCGAGGGAAAAAGTCGCACTTAAGCACTGAGCCCCCACCCGCCCCTGCACAGTACAAGTATGCCTATCAGAGGCCATGTTACTGGGGGGCCCTAGGCAAGGTGCTTCTCGGGTGCCTCTGCCAAGACTTCCTGGGTGTGGGAGCGGCTTGGAGACACTTCCCTCCACTCTGACACAGTATTCAGTGCTGTCTCAGCCCCTTCCCCATCTCCCCTCCCCTGGCTGTCCTGGGTCCACAAATGGCAGGAAGCTTTTGGGGGGAAGGAGAAGCATCCACTGCAATGAAAGGGTCCTTCCTCTTGGCTGGTATATCTGACCCTCACTCAATACCATTCTGTAGGGAAAATCAACCACTGGTGGAAGCTGCCCCCAGACTCTAGCTTATATTGTCAGTAAGGCCTGACTGTTACTGTAATTTTATTTTGTTTTAATTGACCATCTTGTCACCTGGCTGTTCAGATCAGCGCTTGACAACATTTGACAAGAAGAGGTCCTTACCAACATAATGTAGCCCTTATCCTTCTCCACCTAAAAAAAATAGAGACATAAGGGTTTCAAAACTGTTTTTCCTAGACAATGAGATCACCTACATAGAAACGTCAAGAAAATCTATGGACAGATCGTAGGAAAAAAGAAGAGTTTAGGAAGGTTGCTGGAATCAACATCACTGTACAAAAATCAACATGATTCTGATTATATGCCAGCAACCAGCCAATTTAAAAAACGCATTTAAAATAGTCCATTCACAGTAGCAGCAAACACATAAATTACCTAATTAAAGCACAGTGTATAAATATAAGACTTGACAAAGAAAATGTTAAAATGTGATTGAAGGACACTCAACAGGGCTTAAAGTTACAGGATAATTTAGTGTATTTATGAATCCCAAGTGGTGTAGTGGCAGAGAATCTGCCTGCCAATCCAGGAGATATCAGACACGGGTTTGAGCTCTGGGTCAAGAAGATCCTCTGGAGAAGGGAATGGCTTCCTACTCCAGTATTCTTGCCTGGAAAATTCCATGGACAGAGGAGTCTGGTGGGCTACAGTCCATGGGGCCACAAAGAGTTGAACATGACTGAGAACACACACACACACACACACACACACTACCATATATACGCCAGTTCTAGCAAATTAAGCTATAAATTCCCACACCTGCCTACTTTGTGGAACTTCATAAGCTGATCCTGAAACTCATGGCAGTAAAAGAACCAAGAATAGCTCAGAACAGCATTTTCAAAGGATGGACCCAAGGACTCGGGGATCCTTGAGACCCTTGTGGGTGTTGGGGGGGTGGGGTGGTGGCCTAAGAGATCAGAATTATTTTCAAGATAATACTGAAACATTATTTGCCATTTTCATTCTCTTTCCCTCACTCTGGAATTGTCCAGAGGCTATGTGATAGTTGATAGCACAACAGGCTAAATGCAGGAGCAGCTCTGGGAATTAAACCAGGCATTAAAGATATTGCAGAAATATAAAGCAGTGCCATCCTGATCTTTTTGTTTTGGAATATTAGTTATTTTTTATGAAAAGTGTTATTCATGCTCACATGTAGTAGGTTTACTAGCGTCACTTTTAAATGCATTCGTAACTACACATTTTAAAAACTTTGTGCTTTGGGGACTTCTCTGGTGGTCTAGTGGGCGAGACTTCACCTTCTGATGTAGGGGGTGCAGGTTCGAGCCCTACTGGGGAGCTAAGATCTCACATGCCTCGTGACCAAAAAATCAAAACATAACACAGAAGTAATAGTGTAACAAACTCAATAAAGACTTTAAAATGGTCCACCTCAAAAAAAAAAAAAAAAAAAAAACAAACCAAAAACCTCTCATTTTCAACTGTGAGTAAATATTGATAGAAATAACCCACATAAACAAAAGCTTTGCGGAGTACTCAATTTCTAAGAGTGTAAAGGGCTCTAAAAGTCTGAGAACTGTTGGCTTAAGCAACACAAAAACAGAAGGCAGGGAAGTTGCCTTTCTAGATATCAATGCTTACTGTAAAGCTACAATAGTTAAACAGAGCAGCTACATTAAAACGTTGAGTCTTTGCTAAGTTTTGTGATAGAATATGAAGAAAGAGGAGCTCTCATACGCTGCTGGCAGCACAGTAAGCTTGTTCAACTACTTTGGAGAGTGATTTGGCAGTATTGAAGACGCATACACCATAGCACCTGGCAATTCCAGTTCCAGGTACAAAATCCTAAGGAAATTTGAGCACATGGGCACACAGGGATAAGAATGTTAATTACAGCATTATTGGTAACAACAACAACAAAAAAATCTGGAAACAATCTACATGCCCTCTGCGATGAGAATGGGAAGAGTCTCCAGTAACCTAGAGTGACAGTTAATCTTCGGAAGGGAGGGCAAAGGAGTGGGAGAGGACACACAGGGGCTTTCAGAGGTAGCTGGGTGTTTGTTTATGAGAGAGAGACAGAAAGCATGGCATAATGCCAGCATGGGGTTAAGAGGTTTACGCAGGTCTCTTGTCATAATTATTCCCAATCTTTAAAATGCTACACGATAAAAACAAGTGAATGGGTCCACAGATTGGAGACCAAACACATTCATTTGCGCTGCTGTTCTTTAATATGCATACGATGAAACTGCTTGCCTCTAAAGAGAACGTTAAAAATTTAAATTCAGGTACGAAGTGGTCTAAATACACACCACAGTCTAGCTCTTCCTCACACTCTGAGTGTCAAAGGAAGTGTTATTTGTTGTAAGTTTTATAACCAAGCTATTTCAAGAACTGCAGTCGAAGCCTGGAGATCAGAATATTTCAGTCTTCTGGTGCTTCTTAGGAGGTGCCATATGTTGGAATAGTTGTCAGCCAGAAAAACATCCGCTACACAAGTGCACCGGCAATTCTGGGGAGTCGGCTTGCATAACCTGAGAGTAAATTTGAAGAACAAAAGTGACATCAAGGATGTGCAGAGTATCTTCCTGGTCTGTGGTCATCTCATTCTTAACCCAAATGGACCTAAGGATTATCAGCCAAATGAATTGGATGGCGGAATCAACGGAAGAGTTTCAATCTTGATTTATTCTTTAGGATCAAAAGGGATGAAGTTAGTTTCATGGGTCACTATTCCCAGAGCCCCAGCACCCAGATTTCTGCATGGCAGAGCTCTTAGCTAAGCGGTGAGGCAGACAGAGTATAGAAGACCTTAATTTGTAAACTATGAATAGATTGTGTGCTATGTGCTAAGTCCCTTTAGCCATGTCCAACTCTTTGTGACCCCATGGACTATAACCCATCAGGCTCTTCTGTCCGTGGGATTCTCCAGACAAGAATACTGGAGTGGGTTGCCATTTCCTCCTTACGATCTTCCCCACCCAGAGGCTGAACCAGCGTTTCCTTTCCTGCATTGGCAGACGTATTCTCTACCACTAGCGCCACCTGGGAAGCCCCAAGAATAGACACTAGTTTTATTTATTGTTTCCATTCAACTCCACCAGCATCCATTAAATGTATACTTTGTGAAAGGAGCTGCAGGAATCCTTTAGAAGAAATGGTGTAGCCATTATGGTCAAAAAAAGAGTCCGAAATGCAGTACTTGGATGCAATCTAAAAAAACGATAGAATAATCTCTGTTCATTTCCAAGGCAAATCATTCAATATCACGGTGATCCAAGCCTATTCCCCAACCAGTAATGCTGAAGAAGCTGAAGTTGAACAGTTCTATGAAGACCTACAAGACCTTTTAGAATTAACACCCAAAAAGATGTCCTTTTCATTACAGGGGACTGGAACGCAAAAGTAGGAAGTCAAGAAACACCTGGAGTAACAGGCAAATTTGGCCTTGGAATGCGGAAGGAAGCAGGGCAAAGACTAATAGAGTTCTGCCAAGAGAACGCACTGGTCATAGCAAACACCCTCTTCAAACAACACAAGAGAAGACTCTACACATGGACATCACCAGATGGTCAGCACCAAAATCAGATCGACTATATTCTTTGCAGCAAGAGATGGAGAAGCTCTATATAGTCAGCAAAACCAAGACCGGGAGCTGACTGGCTCAGATCATGAACTCCTTAATTCAGACTTAAGTTGAGGGGAGAAAGTAGGGAAAACCACTAGACCATTTAGGTATGACCTAAATCAAATCCCTTATGACTATACAGTGGAAATGAGAAATAGATTTAAGGGACTAGATCTGATAGACAGAGTACCTGATGAACTATGAATGGAGGTTCCTGACATTGTACAAGACACAGGGATCAAGACCGTCCCCATCGAAAAGAAATGCAAAAAAGCAAAATGGCTGTCTGAGGAAGCCTTACAAATAGCTGTGAAAATAAGAGAAGTGAAAGGCAAAGGAGAAGAGGAAAGATATAAGCATCTGAATGCAGAGTTCCAAAGAATAGCAAGGAGAGATAAGAAAGCCTTGCTCAGTGATCAATGCAAAGAAATAGAAGAAAACAACAGAATGGGAAGGACTAGAGATCTCTTCAAGAAAATTAGAGATACCAAGGGAACATTTCATGCAAAGATGGGCTCGATAAAGGACAGAAATGGTATGGATCTAACAGAAGATATTAAGAAGAGGTGGCAAGAATACATAGAAGAACTGTACAAAAAGGATCTTCACGACCCAGATACTCATGATGGTGTGATCACTCACCTAGAGCCAGACATCCTGGAATGTGAAGTCAAGTGGGCCTTAGAAAGCATCACTGTGAACAAAGCTAGTGGAGGTGATGGAATTCCAGTTGAGCTATTTCAAATCCTAAAAGATGATGCTATGAAAGTGCTGCACTCAATATGCCAGCAAATTTGGAAAACTCAGCAGTGGCCACTGGACTGGAAAATGTCAGTTTTCATTCCAATCCCAAAGGAAGGAAATGCCAAAGAATGCTCAAACTACCACACAATTGCACTCATCTCATGTGCTAGTAAAGTAATGCTCAAAATTCTCCAAGCCAGGCTTCAGCAATACGTGAACTGTGAACTTCCTGGTGTTCAAGCTGGTTTTAGAAAAGGCAGAGGAACCAGAGATCAAATTGCCAACATCCGCTGGATCATCAAAAAAGCAAGAAAGTTCCAGAAAAACATCTATTTCTGCTTTGTTGACTATACCAAAGTCTTTGACTCTGTGGATCACAATAAACTGTGGAGAATTCTGAAAGAGATGGGAATACCAGACCACCTGACCTGCCTCTTGAGAAATCTGTATGCAGGTCAGGAAGCAACAGTAAGAACTGGACATGGAACAACAGACTGTTTCCGAATAGGAAAAGGAGTACATCAAGGCTGTATATTGTCACCTGCTTATTTAACTTCTATGCAGAGTATATCATGAGAAACGCTGGGCTGGAAGAAACACAAGCTGGAATCAAGATTGCCGGGAGAAATATCAATAACCTCAGATATGCAGATGACACCACCCTTATGGCAGAAAGTGAAGAGGAAATAAAGAGCTTCTTGATGAAAGTGAAAGAGGAGAGTGAAAAAGTTGGCTTAAAGCTCAACATTCAGAAAACAAAGATCCATGGCATCTGGTCCCATCACTTCATGACAAATAGATGGGGAAACAGTGTTAGACTTTATTTTTTGGGGGGTCTAAAATCACTGCAGATGGTGATTGCAGCCATGAAATTAAAAGACACTTACTCCTTGGAAGGAAAGTTATGACCAACCTAGATAGCATATTCAAAAGCAGATACATTACTTTTCCAACAAAGGTCCGTCAAGTCAAGGCTATTTTTTTCCAGTACTCATTTATGGATGTTAGAGTTGGACTGTGAAGAAAGCTGAGCACTGAAAAATTGATGCTTCTGAACTGTGGTGTTGGAGAAGACTCTTGAGAGTCCCTTGGACTGCAAGGAGATCCAACCAGTCCATTCTGAAGGAGACCAGTCCTCGGTGTTCATTGGAAGGACTGATGCTGAGGCTGAAACTCCAATACTTTGGCCACCTCATGCGAAGAGTTGACTCATTGGAAAAGACCCTGATGCTTGGAAGGATTGGGGGCAGGAGGAGAAGGGACAACAGAGCATGAGATGGCTGGATGGCATCATCAACTCGACGCACATGAGTTTGGGTGAACTCCGGGAGTTGGTGATGGACAGGGAGGCCTGGCGTGCTGCGATTCATGGGGCTGGGAAGAGTCAGACACGACTGAGTGACTGCACTGAACTGTCAACTCCACCAGCATGCATTAATTGTATACTTTGTGAAAGGGGCTGCAGTAGGCTCCTTGCTAAGGATGATGGAGGAAAACAAAACTGAATAAGACATTCTCAACACATACACATGTAGGAGGTGCCTGGCACAGGGAAAGTGAGTTTTCCTTATTATTTTAATCCAGCACTGCCCACTGCTTTTCCAAAACAGGACATAGAACATTCTGCAGAAATGTTCTTGGACTCTGCTCACAACATTATGAAGGTCTCTCTGGGGCTTCTCTGATGGTTCAGATGGTAAAGAATCTGCCAACCAATGCGGAAAACACTAGTTCAATCCCTGGTCTGGGAAGATCTCGTGGAAAAGGAAATGGCACCCCACTCCAGTATTCTTGCCTGGAGAATCCCATGGACAGAGGAGCCTGGCGGGCTACAGTCCATAGGGTAGCAAAGAGTTGGAGATGACTGAGGGATTAACACACACACGCATGCAATCACAGGCTTTAGGAATCAAATCATTTTTGTGATTTGATGGAAACTGAGAATAGATTTGTGTGGGGTTCAGCAGGCTTCAGAGAAGAGCAGCATCCAGTCCATGCATGACTCCTTCCCTTTAGATGTTTGAAATAATTAGGAACTGTGATGTCTTAGGCTAGTTTCAGTCAAAACTCTTTGGGAGGAAAAGACCCCAAAGCAGACACGAGAAGTAAGCACCTGTCCTAGTGGTCCTTGCTCTGTGCAGAGTGATCATCCGGAGGAACGGCTTTAAGACAACTCCAGGTCCAGCCACTCTGTGCATTTGAACTCGTGAACAAAAACCAGAGTAACTCGCACCCTCACAAACTGTGCTGGAGTCAAGACCAGGGAGGGAACCGGTCTTCAGACACCACTCTTTTCCACAGCAACAGAAATCACAACAGTTGAAAACCAGGGCCGCTAAGTTAGCAGGCTGGTCTGGCATTTGTAAGCAGGAGAGGTCTTACTTAAGTAAGATGAAGTAAGCTTCTCAGGACCTTGGTCCTTTAGGATGGCAGTTCATTAAAGTTTGATGTTGAATTTCCTGTAACACCAATACCTGGAGCTGGCACTATCTACTGGAATAGAATAGGAAGATCATTATATTTGTTCTTCAAACCAGGGAAGTGGGTCAAAGTGGTTACACACACATATACCCAGAACATCCACAAAACTAATAATTTTGAGGAAATAGCACTATTGCAGAAGCGTGCAACTAGTGCTAAAAAAGCCTTATGGAGAAAGTCAGTCCTTAAAAAAAAAAACACTGTAGAAATTAACTGTCAAGAATAAATAGGACACAGTTCCTAAATGGTTATGTATTGTTCAATCATTTTGTTATGCAATAAAAATATTGTATGCAGAATTACATTAGTTCTATCCCCACAGAATTGCTATGAGTAATTTTATATAAAAGTTTCAGAAGCCAAATTTATCATTAGTGTGAAATGTAGGCATTTGAGTTCAGACTGTAAAATTAAAAATTTAAAGATGGTGTTCCGATTCTACAGAGGAAACGTGTAGCCAGCCCCCCACCCTGTATTCACAAGTATGATATACAACACCCATGCCAGAAAAGCTGCGCCAAAGCCCGTGTGCACTGGATAGTCAGGCAGAAAGCCTGTCAGTCCTTGGATGTGCCTCACCAAGCTTGGAGTAACAGCCAGGGCCAGCTACAGAATCTGGAGGGCTCAGTGAAAAGGAAAAATGCAGGACCTATTCAAAAATAGAGAGTGCCTAAAATCTAAAACTTTTTCCTTTCTTCCAAGGTCTTTTTCTCAACTTGTCATGGTGCTTTTATCGGCTATTTGCACTAACTTCCTATGGCTGCATAACAAACTACCCCCAAACTTAGCAACTTCTAGCAACACCCATGTAGTGCCCCATAGTCCCTGTGGGTCAAGAGTCCAGGAATGTGTAGCTGGGTGCTCTGCCCAGGGTCTCACAGGCTTCAGTCTTGGTGGTGGTCAGGGCTCGGATCTCATCTGAGGCTTGGAGTCCACTCTCAAGCTCATGCTGTTGTTGGCAGAACTTTTTTTTCCAGCTGCAGGACTCATGGTGCTCATTTCTTCAAGGTCAGCAGAAGAAAAGTCTCATTTCTATATGCTTTTAAAGGGCTTGCCTGATTAGGTATGGCCCACCCAGGATAATGTCACTTTGATTTATTGAGTCTTTCAAGGTAACTGATTAGGGGCTTTAATTACCTCTGCCAAACTCTTTCACATCTGCCATAGTCTATTAGTTAGAAGCAAACTTCAGGTCCTTCCAACTTGCTAAGGGAGGATTGTACAAGGGCATAAGTCATCGAGGGATCATTTTAGAATGCTGTCTCACTGTTCAATGTACTTCAATGTAAAGAAAAATGAAAATCTTTAACCTAATTTTGACTGTTCATGTTTACATTGTGAAATGTCAGTTTTAAGTATGAATAGAATATTTACTTGTAGGTGGAAATCAAAATCACACAGTTGGCATCTTGTAATATTTATGTAACATGTAATATTTATCTGGTATGCAGAGAGTGGAAATGTGGTCTCAGCTAAACTAACTCTTCTGTTCTACTTCTTGATGCCTGCACATCCCACTAACACCATCTACCATCAGCTTCCTGATGACTAAGGAAGAGCTGGAAGGACAAGGAACCCTCGGTTGCTCTCTTTTCTCCTGTAGTATCATTTTGAATGTCAGTGGTTGACTAACATAGGGAAGTAACGCAAGCCAGTCAAAATATGATGGAGTTCCTCAGTCATTCGTACTTTTAGGAATAGCACTGCCTTCTTTCTGCACGTGAAACCAGTTCTGGCACCCACAGAGAGCCCGGCCTCTCAGAATGCCCAGGTGTAGATGGAATGTACTCACCTGTGCTAGGCTGAGTTGCACTGAGCTACCACACACTGTGCATCCCTGGAACGCTGTGCCCTTGGATATCATGAACACTGTATGCAAATAGGGCAGCAAAGAGATAAATATGCATGTTGTACCTGTTTACTCAGGCACACACTACATTGTCCCATCAGACTTGAACTGGTATTTTTGTTGTTGTTTTTGTTCAGTCACTCAACCTTGTCTGACTCTTTGTGACCCCATGGACTGCACCATGCCACGTTTCTCTGTCCTTCACTACTTCCCAGAGTTTGCTCAAACTCATGTCCATTGAGTTGGGGATGCCATCCAATCAACTAATCCTCTGTTGTCCCTTTTTCCTGCATCAAGGTCCCAGCATCAGGGTCTTTTCCAGTGAGTCGGCCCTTCACATCAAGTGGCCATAGTTTAGAGCTTCATCTCCAGCATCAGTCCTTCCAATGAATATTCAGGACTGATCTCCTTTAGGATGGACTGGTTGGATCTCCTTGCAGTCCAAGGGACTCTCAAGAGTCTTCTCCAACACCACAGTTCAAAAGTATCGATTCTCCAGCTCACATCCTTCTTTACAGTCCAACTCTTACATCCATACATGACTACTGGAAAAACCATAGCTTTGACTATACAGATGGTTGTTGTCAAAGTAATGTCTCTGCTTTTTAATATGCTGTCTAGGTTTGTCATAGCTTTTCTTCCAAGAAGCAAGCATCTTTTAATTTCATGGCAGCAGTCACTGTCCACAGTGATTTTGGAGCCCAAGAAAATAAAGCCTGTCACTGATTCCATTGTTTCCCCATCTATTTGGCATGAAGTGATGGGACCGGATCCCATGATCTTAGTTTTTTGATGAGGTGGATGAACCTAGAACCTATTATACAGAGTGAAGTGAGTTAGAAACAGAGAAATACTGTATTCTAACACATATATACAGAATCTGGAAAAATGGTACTGAAGTTTTCTGAATGCTGAGTTTCAAGCCAGCTTTTTCACTCTCCTCTTTCACGCTCATCAGGAGGCTCTTTAGTTCCTCTTTAATTTCTGCCATAAAGGTGGTGTCATCTGCATACCTGAGGTTATTGATATTTCTCTCGGCAATCTTGATTCCAGCTTGTGCTTCATTCAGCCTGGCATTTCCCATGATATACTCTGGTTTTGGACTTCCCTGGTGGCTCAGATGGTAAAGCGTCTGTCTACAATGTGGGAGGCCTGGCTTCAATTCCTGGGTCGGGAAGATTCCCTGAAGAAATGGCAACCCACTCCAGTACTCTTGCCTAGAAAATCCCATGGATGGAGGAGCCTGGTGTCCATGGGGCTGCAAAGAGTCGGACACGACTGAGTGACTTCACCTCACTTTGACTCTGCATACAAGTTAAATAAGCAAAGCGACATTATACAACCTTGACACACTCCTTTCCCAATTTGGAACCAGTCTGTTGTTCCATGTCTAGTTCCAACTGTTGCTTCCTGAACTGCATACAGGTTTCTCAGGAATCAGGTATGGTGGTCTGATATTTCCATCTCTTTAAGAATTTTCCACAGTTTGTTGTGATCCACACAGTCAAAGGCTTTAGCATAGTCAGTGAAGCAGATGTTTTTCTGGAATTCCTTTGCTTTTTCCATGATCCAAAGGATGTTGGCAATTTGATCTCTGGTTCCTCAGCCTTTTCTAAAACCAGCTTGAACATCTGGAAGTTCATGGTTCATGTATTGCTGAAGCCTGGCTTGGAGAATTCTGAGCATTACTTTACTAGTGTGTGAGAAGAGGGCAATTGTGTGGTTTGAGCATTCTTTGGCATTGCCTTTTTTTAGGATTGGAATGAAAACTGTCCCTTTTCCAGTCCTGTGGCCACTGCTGAGTTTTCCAAATTTGCTGGCATATTGAGTGCAGCACTTTCACAGCCTCATCTTTTAGGATTTGAAATAGCTCAGCTGGAATTCCATCACTTCCACTAGCTTTGTTCATAGTGATGTTTCCTAGGGCCCACTTGTATGTTTACACAACACAAATTCAAAGATAAAATTGTTAAGAATGTTAAGACAGTGATAACAGAACTTTAAACCGTGAACTGTGCTTTTCTTAGTGGGGCCCTGAGTAGAAGCTAGCTGTCTATGAAAGCTGTATGTGAATAGGATGGGAAGAAACAAGACTGGACACACACATGGCTCACATCTCCCCCACTAATGTGGATGTACCGTTGTCCCATTAGACTTCACTCAAAAACCCAAGCTCAGAGGGAAAGTAATGAACAATTTCAAGGTGACAACAGCAGAGCATTACACCCAACGTGAGGCTCTTCTGAGTACAGGGTTTACACAACTGCACAGGGTGCATTTCCGTGAAACCAGCCCTATGAACACTTTTCTGAGCTGCTCCTCTTTAGGGGGATATCAAGCATGGTTGGAGCATTCCTTAGGTCACCCACCCACTAACCCACAGCAATTCATGTACATGTTTCAGGGTGTAGAAGCACATGAGACAGCTCCTCTGATGTATTCTGCTTCTGATGAGCCACACCTGTTGCTACTCTATAGCTGTCAAGAATCTGTCTTCTTTCCTGTAACTTAATTGGGTTCCTCACATCTAGTTGAGGACCAGGCAATAGGGCCTGGAATGGAAGCAGGGGTTTCAATGGCAAAGCTCATTAAGGAGGGAGAAGTAGAGCGCTGCAGCTGACGTGGAGATGAGCAGTTCAATTCAGGAGGCCAGCAGTTCATGATCTCTTTAGTTACAAGGACTCAGGTGTCAGTCTTCCAGTTTTTGGCAAAAGTAGGTGGTATCTGGCTCAGAGGGTAAAGCGTCTATGATGCGGGAGACCCGGGTTCAATCCCTGGGTTGGGAAGATCCCTTGGAGAAGGAAATGGCCATCCACTCCAGTACTATTGCCTGGAAAATCCCATGGACAGAGGAGCCTGGTAGGCTACAGTCCATGGGGACTCGCGAAGAGTAGGACACGACTGAGCGACTTCATGTTAACGTTCACGTTTCACCCATGCATCCGCAAGACTGAGGTTGTTGTATCTCACCATCAGAATCACGTCTTCTGGCACACATCCCCTACCTGGGCTTGACCTATACAGTAGTAGTAGAAAGGTAGTGAATATTATTTAAAAAGTCACATTGGACTTTCACCATGATGATTCATTTCTCCATCTCATAGCTGTGAAAACTGAGCTCGAGAGAGACTTGCCAAGGTTAACAGGTAAGTGGTGAAGCCAGGATTCCAACAGGTCTGATCCCAAACACAAATGCCTTCCCTGTGACAGAGAGTATGATTCCCACATCTCTAAGTCATTTATTTTTGGTTAGTGTTTTTAATATGAATGTTATAGACAGCCTGCCAGACACACAGACTGGGTTTGCAATGATCCCAGTTTAACACATGAGGTGGCATTTTCTAATGGAAAGAGGGGGTAAGAAACTAATAAACTTCATTATTCAGGGCCACAGTCCTTATTTATAGAGTGTAAGGAACTGAACTAAACGATTTCCAAAGTATTTTCTGGCTCCACATTCCTATGTATTCAAGCTTTCTTTTCTGACTTGTCTAAAATTTCAGCTGCTTTTTATTTTTATTTCAGGGAGGCTGCAGCATGTGGGATCTCAGCTCCTTGACCAGGGATCAAACCCATGGCCACTGCAGTGAAAGCATGGCGTCCAAACCACTGGACCACCGGGAAGTCCTTCAGCTACTTTTTAACACCACCCCAGGATTCAGTATAATCATATTCTCAGCATAGAGATGGGTACTTCTTTGTTGATGCAGGGGAGCATACCTCTAGTTTAGTAAAAATAGTTAAGTTAGAATATAAAATTAAAATACATAAAAATAATAGGGAGGCCTAAAATACAACACAGCTTTATGACGTCTCAAATTGGAGATTTATAGATAATTGCTATCCACTCTGATTCTGGAAATGATAGAAGTATTGAAGAAACATTAACTTCCTGAGATTTAGACCAACAGTCTTTCGGTTTTTCTAGAAAGTGAGAAAGGCAATGAATGCGAGAAACAGCTTCTGTTTTCTCATCTGTGCTAATAACTCATGGGGTGCTCGTGAAGATGAAGTGAGACAGTGGAAGTCCTTTACCAGCTATAAGGTGCTAATCAGTGTCAGGAAGCATTAGGATTAAATTAATGCCAATAACGGAGACCAAAACACTCTGTTTCTGCCAGCGATCCTATTTTCCAGTGAAAAGGCCATTCTTTGAGTGAAATCTCTCACGTAGATTCTTAGATGCTGACAGCATGAGCTCACGCTGTGATCGCTGAAGTAGCAAGAGAGTAGCGAGAAATAGATCCAGAAAAGGTGCACTAGAATGTAAGGCAGTGCCATCTGAAGAGCAAAAATGTGCCTCCCTGAACACCTGGCTTCTGGCCACTATGGAGGGAGTCAAGGATACGGAGAACTTTGCTGACACAATGCCAGCATTCATGCCTTGAACCTTTCCAGAAGATTAGAAAGATCTCCCTTAGGTTAACAAATACTGTCCAAAGCACATGGAAATAACCCTTAAGAATTCTGGATATGCCAGCAATCATTTTCAGACCTACACTGCTGACAACAGGCTCTTCCACATATAAAGCAATCCATTATTTATGTCATTCTGAATCCAAATTCCGTCCCAATTCTCTCCTCAGCATTAACATCAAAATCACAATTAATACAGTCCTCCAGGCCACTGTTGGGTGTGAAACTTTGAAACTGAGCGGCTTCCCTTAATGAAACAAAAAGCAAAACCCTGCAAGGTTTCTTGGGGAGAAGAGCTGCAGGATAAATCTCTGGACAGAAGAGGGGTTGGATCTTTTTTCTGTCTTTCACTATGTAGACCCTGGGGGTTTACCGCTCCTCCGGTAGGGTTTCAGCTCAATTATGAGCCATAGCCAAATCCAACTGCTATTGCTCTTATGGCTCAACTACAAGATCCTTTTGTTCTTAGGGCTCAACTACAATATAGTTCAAAGAGAACTATATTAAAACAAAGAAGAAAACAAAACAAAATATAAATGAATAAAACAAAGTATCCTGAATAGTCAAGTTGGCAAGTATAGGTTTCTGAACCTCTAATAACTGACTCATTTAGTGATTTGTGGACCAGTTCCCTTGCACATGCCTTTTTTCTACCTTACGGCCTTCAGCTGCTATTTGTACTGTTACTCAAGAGTTTGTCTGATCTTCCACCCTGGCCTGATGCTGGATAAACACAAACATTCTTTATTAAAGCCCAAAACTTTCCATGGATTCCTGTTGCCAAGGGTCCTCCTACTCAGTTACAATGTCAAATGGAATGTTTATTTTAACCTTTGGAAGGAAGAGCTGACTTCCTGGCTGAGATTTTATTGAAAATGTATCCCCTGAAGGGCAGGAATACATATACATGGTGTATTTTCTGTGCTATTAAATACACCAACAGTCCAGGGGCATTCACTGTTATATATGCTAGATAAATGTTATTTGATTCAACCCCACAACTAATCTGATAATGAAGAAACAATCTCAAAAAAATACATAACAGGATCAAAGATGTAATCACCATCCATCCACCTGTCTCCAAAGACCAGGGCTTTAACACTTTAATTTGCCACTAGGATTAGTGGTGTTTCCAATAAAATTCAGAAGGACATTGCCAACATGTTTTGTGATCCAAAGCAAAAATATTTTTTCTCTTTGGTCCCAACACCTCTTATAGTAGCTATCTCTTCTAGTAGCTATCTTCTAGTAGATAACCTTTAGCCCAGCCCCAGCTTCTCCACCACAGTGTTCAGTTTCTAACCCCTGCGTCCCATAACCTGCTCCTTCTTAAGGTTTGCTCACTGGATTTGATTGTTTATCCCTGGGCTTTGTTAGAAAACATCATCTTATCATCTCTCCAGCAGCACCTCCCTGAGCTATGTTGAAGAATAGATTTCTAGCCCATTTTTCAGCAACCTAATTCCATCTGCTTTGTCTCTTCTGGAAGTTCCTCCAAGTATCTTGTCCACCACCAGCATTTTTCTTATTCTCTGAGATGACTATGGGCTAACTCTTATTTTTATATCTCTTCTCTCATTTTGTGGGATTTTTGAAAGGAAAGGACCATAACCTTCCCTTAGTACACAATTTTTAAGCAAATAAAAATTTTTCTTATCTGAATTTTTTTTCTAGAATTGATATACATACTACTTGTATAACAGAGATATGAGAAATATTTGGAAAATAAGAAAATATTTCTAATACTATGGCTTGGCAATCCAACCTAATAAAGCTCATTCTGAAGTCTAATATTTCCTGGCATGACAGTTAGATCTCTGGAGAAAAGCACTAAAAATGTTTTGGTCCTTGACCAAGTAAATTACCCTCATACTGTTTTAGGTTACAAATGAGAAGGATCCAGCAAGTCTTGGCTCACAAACTGTCATTCTATACAAGGATCCAGATATTTTAAACCCAAATTAAAACATAAATAGCCCAAAGGATGGCTGTATCTCTAGGCCCAAGGACAGTTTATGACTAGGCAAATCTAATAGACAGATATAAATATTATTTATCTTATTTAGATGTTGCTTTGTTATGAATTTTTTTGCCTTGCCAACAACACAATGTGATAATCAAAACCTTGTTTTTTTTAATTGATAGTCTTGACCTATCTGTTTGTAACAAATAAAATTTGGTTCCTAAGTGTGATTGCATAATAAATGCACTGCTTGTAGAGGCAGAAAAATTAATCAAGATGTGAACAGGTGGCTCTCAACAGAGCCACAAGTGCGTAAGAGTTCAGTATCACTGTTCTTTGTATCTAGAAATGTCAGGAATAGCATGCACATGACTCCAGAAAAAAACAACAAACAAAACAAACAAAAAATTGGATGCATGCATCTGCACAGTCCTCTTCGAATCTGCTTTAGTAACAGTTCAAAGAACTTGTCATTGTTGACAGCTGCTTCTTAATATTACAGAGAGGTAGCCCTAACACAGCAGTTTAGATACCTAAGCTGCTCAGAAAAGCTAGATTGCAGCAGCTCAGTTTTACAATTAAGTGGTTCAGTTCAGTTCAGTCGCTCAGTCATGTCCGACTCTTTGCGACCCCATGAATTGCAGCACGCCAGGCCTCCCTGTCCATCACCAACTCCCGAGTTCACTCAGACTCACGACCATCGAGTCCATGATGCCATCTAGCCATCTAATCCTCGGTCGTCCCTTTCTCCTACTGCCCCCAATCCCTCCCAGCATCACAGTCTTTTCCAATGAGTCAACTCTTCTCATGAGGTGGCCAAAGTACTGGAGTTTCAGCTTCAGCATCATTCCCTCCAAAGAAATCCCAGGGCTGATCTCCTTCAGAATGGACTGGTTGGATCTCCTTGCAGTCCAAGGGACTCTCAAGAGTCTTCTCCAACACCACAGTTCAAAAGCATCAATTCTTCGGCACTCAGCCTTCTTCACAGTCCAACTCTCACATCCATGCATGACCACAGGAAAAACCATAGCCTTAACTAGACGGACCTTAGTCGGCAAAGTAATGTCTCTGCTTTGGAATATGCTATCTACGTTGGTCATAACTTTTCTTCCAAGGAGTAAGCGTCTTTTAATTTCATGGCTGCAGTCACCATCTGCAGTGATTTTGGAGCCCCCAAAAATAAAGTCTGACACTGTTTCCACTGTTTCCCCATCTATTTCCCATGAAGTGATGGGACCAGATGCCATGATCTTCGTTTTCTGAATGTTGAGCTTTAAGCCAACTTTTTCACTCTCCTCTTTCACTTTCATCAAGAGGCTTTTTAGCTCCTCTTCACTTTCTGCCATAAGGGTGGTGTCATCTGCATAAATGAGGTTATTGATATTTCTCCCTGCAATCTTGATTCCAGCTTGTGTTTCTTCCAGTCCAGTGCTTCTCATGATGTACTCTGCATAGAAGTTAAATAAGCAGGGTGACAATATACAGCCTTGATGTACTCCTTTTCCTATTTGGAACCAGTCTGTTGTTCCATGTCCAGTTCTAACTGTTGCTTCCTGACCTGCATACAGATTTCTCAAGAGGCAGGTTAGGTGGTCTGGTATTCCCATCTCTTTCAGAATTTTCCACAGTTTATTTGTGATCCACACAGTCAAAGGCTTTGGCATAGTCAATAAAGCAGAAATGGATGTTTTTCTGGAACTCTCTTGTTTTTTCCATGATCCAGCGGATGTTGGCAATTTGATCTCTGGTTCCTCTGCCTTTTCTAAAACCAGCTTGAACATTAAGTGATACTCTTCCCTATTTATCACCCTGAAAGTTCAGGACTATCAGGTAAAGACTATCAATTTTAAAAAAACAAGGTTTTAATTATCACATTGTGTTGTTGGCAAGGCAAAGAAATTTCATAACAAAGCAACATCTAAGTAAGATAAATAATATTTACATCTATTAGATACATAATATTTATATTTGCCTAATCATAAACTGTCCTTGGACCGAGAGATACAGCCATCCTTCAGGCTATTTATGTTTTAATTTGGATTAAAATATCTGGATCCTTGTACAGAATGACAGTTTGTGAGCCAAGACTTCCTGGATCCTTCTCTTCTCATTTGTAATCTAAAACAACTATTTCATGTTTCAACGATTTTAAGTAATTTAAGGAGATAATTAAGGCTTCAGGGGTAGTATCTATTATGACATTCTTAAAGTACTAAATTTACAGGTTTTAGAATTAAAACATGAAGTACAGTTTGAATATAGGATTCAAACAGGAAGTACTAAATACATGAAACAGGTATTTCATTAGAATTAAGCTAGAAAAACCACCACCTCCACAATTCTAGAAATAGGTGTTCATGGAATAACTCAGAGATAAGCTTATTTAGCTGCTCAATTTTGTAATTTAAAGTTCTTTAGTGTTTGTTGTACCTTAAATATGTTGAATTCATCATTTTCCTTACCCATTCTTATCATACACAATGATTTACTCACAAATAGTTTTTAAAGAATTATTTCTCTGATTATTCTAATATTGTTTATATTTTCTGTTTCCTCCATAATAATGAAAACTTGCTAACAATTTACAGGCCAAACTGATGTCATCTGAACAGTCAGCTACAGGCTCTAGCAGTAAGTTAGCTTGATTTTGTGAAATGAAACACTATATGTTTTATATTTACCAAAAAAGTAAGATCATAGCCATTAAAAACATTTCCTACTCCAAAATTTTCACTGGTATAATTTCTGGACCTCTAAAAATTTATTTCAATAATTTCAAATATTCAAAATGTCAGACTACTTACTGGTGTTCAACTTATACATTAAAATACTGTTTTTACTGCTTAGGACTGTATGACTATGCTTGACATTTGAAGCTCCTACAATCTGGGACTTTTTCTTACTCAACACATTTTTCTTCTATCACTCTGCAGTGTGACACTACTATTTTAATCAAGATAACATAATGTCTTCTCAGTCCTATGTGTACATTGTAACACTGTGTTCATTCCCATCATTATTCTTTATTCATATTGCTCCTCAAAATATAGTCTCTTCATCTCACCATCTGACTAAATTCGATTATTATGATCAGTCAAGATAATACCTACATAATTATTTGATTACTTAGGAAAATTAGGGCCTCACCTCATATATCCAAAAGTATTAGCTATATTAAAAATTACGTATAAAATTTAAATATAACACAGAAGAAAACACATGTAAATATCTGCACACAGAATAAGATCTAAATATAAAACCAATGGAAGAAATTATAAAGAAATGATCACTAGATTTCATAGAAATAAACTATCATACATTAAAAATAACTTGAACAAGCTGAAATGACAATAAACTGAATTTCTATACAATAAACTGTATAGGAAGACACGTTTTTTAGCTCCCTTCTCCAATACTTCAGAGAACACCAAACGGTGTTTCAGCAAAACGAAAATACTATAGTTAAATAAGCAGTATCCAAGAACGATATTTTTTAGGTTTCTGCTTGTTTTACTGCTTAATTCTAATCCCTCTCGTTAGGTATGTTAAGTGTACGGTCATCACTTATTTGTTCAACAAATGCTTTTATTGCACCCCAGCCATATGCCAGAGACTGTGCCAGACACTAAGACCATATTGCTGCTCAAAACAGACATGGTCCCTTCAATCACAGAACTTAAGTCTAGCATAAGATGAACATTAATCAAGTAGCCACACAAACTGTGGTTTTAAAAAAAGCACACAGAGCACTATGACAGTATAAAAAGGATTTCACCTATTAGAGATATGGAATGTGTATGGTTCCTGGAAGAATTCATGTCTAAATAAAACGTTAATCCCTTATAACTGCAGTAGCTACACCCTAAATTCTTTTGTACCTTTCTGTGTCTCATACAGTAAGTCTTCTATATCCATTAAACGATTTATTCCCATTAAAATGTGAAGGTATCTTTGTTATCTAGCCTTCTGTTTTCAATGGTGTGAATGAAGTCAGCTTTAGGATACTTTAATAGGGTCAGTTTAGGAAGATACTTTTATTTTTATAAGATTAAACAACTTAAATCTTATGTTATAAGATCATCTCAGGATCAATCTTGTCAGATTTAGTGGCAGAATCTTACTTAGACCCCAAAGGAATGACAAACACTTATATTCTGAAAAAGAATTATTTACATAAATGTACTAAAAATTATATACAGCTATTAAAATTATTTCACTAACAGTACACATAGATTATAAAACAAATTAAATGTTATTTAAAAGCACATATTTTTACACTGTATATCCTGGAAGTTTGTTTATTACTAATTCACAAATATCTTTGCATTGCTTGGAAATGTTTAGTGAACCAAGGTCATCACTGTCTTCTTCAAAGTGATCTAAGGTACTGATATCCAGGACATTAAGTTCTAGTTCCGACAGATTAGAAGGCAGGTAAGAACTCACTTGAGAGGTCCGAGGTGACTGGCTTTTTTCTGAGGACTGGCAACCTCTTCTTGCTTTAGGTTTAGCCCAGACGTCACAATCCTGCTTTAGAACTTTAGAATTACGCATACTGTTTTGGTCTCTCTGGTTTTCTTTTTCCTCAGTCCAGTGTGATGAAGAGAAATCACTGGAAGATGATTCCTCCAAACTTTTATCTTGAGTCTTTGAAACAGGAAATCTTTTATATGACAGTATTGGAGATCCAGCTGAAAAAGGTGGGCTAAGAATAGAACTCTTTTCACTGCTGTTTTTCCTTGTGGACAATCTTGTTTCACTGGATTTGCTTGTACGTTGACTGTATTTTGGATTTTCTGTCCCTGGACTGCTATCACAAGCTCGTAAGATTCTGCTGGTGTCTTCAGAAGAGCAAGGACTGGTGAAGTCATCTGAATACTTTAGTTCTGAGATGCTTTCAGAGCAACTACTTGTACTTGGATTCTTTTCATTGATATCAGCAGTTAGAATGACGTCACCAGTGATTTTGACCTGCTTGTCATCTATTTCTTTATCTACTACAATTCTGTCAACTATTGCAACCTGCTGGAAAACACCTGGACTTTGGACTTCCACGTTTCCTTCCAAAATATTTGTACAAATAAACCTTTCTGAGACAACAGAATTTGCAGGACTCAAAATTTCTCCCCCAAAACCATTATTGCTTCTATTTTCATCACAATCAACTGTCTTTTCAGTTGCACATTTCCGTTCCGCTTCTTTGGTTGTGCTAGGGTCATCAACAACTACACTGATTTGCTTTGAGGTATTGCTATTTTCAGTGAAAGATGCATCTGATTCTAAACACTTATCTTTAGGCAGTTCATGTGGCTTCTGATACAGTTCAGCAAAGCTTAGTATCTTAACTTTGGATGATGGAATTCTGAGGTTTGCACCTAACATTTGTGTTTGCATTTTTCTAGACTGTTCTACCTTTTCATACTCTACTAACATATCAGGATTTGTTTGTTTTAAACGTAGTTTAAGTGTGTTTGTTAAGCCATAAAGTAGTTTTCCCCTGGAAACTCTTTTCTGGGGGGCACCACCTTTCTTTTCAAAATATTTACCTTTCTTAAGGTTTTCAGTTTGGTTCTTTTTATACTGAAGACTCACTGACTTCTCATTTTCCCCCACAGAAAGCTTATCCTTTTTAGATTCAGATTTACAGGTGGATTTCACTGAAGATTCTGGTGACTTCTTATCCTCAGTTCTATATAACCAGGCTAAGTGAGGATGTATATGAGTAGGGTTTGCCATGGGTTGGTTGTATAACAAGGACAATTCCACCAACAAAGCATTTAACAAAGGCAGTTGCCTTATAGTATTAATTCTATTTTGTTCAGTTGCAGGATGGTCTGTAGTTTGATTACTTGCGCCTGTATCCTGAACGTGTGCAGGATTTATAAGCACTGGACGACTCTCACCTGTTACAGAATTTGTATGTTCTGGAGGATTAGTATGTGTTGGGGAATTTACAAGGTTTTCTTTCAGAAGAGTACCATCATCCCATTCCTCAGGTGCATTAATTTGAGGCTCAATGGTAATTTTACCCTGTTTAGGGGGTGTCTTTTCTTGAGTCAAATGAGTGTAATACAGAGGAGGAGGGCAAATTATGTTAGTTTCAAGTTCCACCTCTGTGCCTTCCTGATTTGGGGGGCTAATACTCCTCTCACTGCTACTCTTTGAACACATAACGGAGCTGGTTTTGCCATTTTCCATAGAATCCGCGTAATCAGAGTCAGCGTTGCTATGAAAAGCTCTTCCCTTCAAATCTTTCCCTGCCCTTGAGATTTTTACATGCAGCAGAGGCTTATCAGCATCTCCTGGGCTTTGCTCTGAGTCTGGCTGCTGCAGCTGCTGGTTTTCCTGCCAGGTTTGGGAGCTGACCTCCACTGATTTCTGCACCTCCATACCCTCCACTCCACCTCCTGTAGAAGGGATTGGCCGCTCCAGATGGCCCAACAAGCTGCTACCCAGATCACTCAGGCGGTAGCACAGGGCAATGTCCCCAATCCGCTCCCCGTCTTGGTTACACAGCGGGAAACTTCCCCGATGACTCTGGGAGCTGCCGGGGGCGGCGGACCCCAGGACCTTGTGGACTGCCGCGGCCAGAGAGATGCTGCAGGCCCCCAGGAGCTGCGGGGCAGGGGTCGGGTGCCCCGGGGGCAGCTGGAGCAGCAAGGTGTAAAGCGGGGTCCGAAGGAGCAGGCGGTGCAGGGTGGCGGGCTGCAGGCGGAAAAGACAGGACTTGCCGCGACGGAAGCTAACCAGGCCAGGCCGAGATTCCGGGGCGGGGGCGGCGGGGCCGGCGGGAGGGTAAATCAGCAGCGTGGGGAAGTCCAGCAGGCGGAAGGCCACCGCGGGGCACAGGCTGCGCGAGGGCCGCGGCGGCGATACTTCCTCTCCCTCCTCCTTTTGCTCCTCTTCCGCAACCACGGGTGGCTGCGGCAGCCCGGCTTCAAGGCATACCCAGTCTATCAGTAGCTCCAGCGAGAAGAGCCGCTCAGACACAGAGGACGCCATTGCTGTTGCCCCGGAGACGCTACGAGCTGAAAGCTGATGTCCTTCGTTCTCGCGAGAAACACGGAAAACCCGGTGCCTGTCTTGTTCTCTCGCGAGACTTGAGAGGGCGCCCTGACCTGTGGGAGATGCGGCTGCTGTGGGAATTTTGGCCTCTCACTGTACGTCGTTGGGTTCCAGATTTGTCTTGACACAATGCTTATGATAATACCGAAGCTATGAATGAGGCGGGGTGGGGAGAGCAGTAAAAGCATGTTTTTTTTGTTCGAGTCACGTTTTATCAGTACAGGCCCCATGCAATTTTGGAGGCCTGTCAAATCCATCACAGGAATATTAAAAGTAAACCAGGGCTTCCTTTCCAATTTCCAGGCTAAAGAAAGTCAGCTAATTGTCCACAACCGGCCTTCTGTGCTGCTGGTTACCCAAAAGATAAGGATATGGGGCTAAAGTGGCATGGAGGGCTCTGTCTTAGTGAGGAGGCGCTGAGACCCACGCAGTGAGTGTGGGCACATCGCCAATGAGGCATCCAGGTGTAGAAGAGTTATGTTAATGATTTCAGTACATCAAAACTAAGGCAGCACTCGTTATTAGAGAAATGGAAATCAAAACCACAATGAGGTATCATCTCAAACTGGTCAGAAAGACCATCATCAGAAAAATCTAGACAGTAAATTCTGGAGTGTGTGGAGAAAAGGGAACCCTCTTACACTGTTGGTGGTAATGCAAACTGATACAGCTGCTATGGAGAACAGCATGGAGAGTCCTTAAAAAAAAAAGAAAGAAAGAAAGAAAGAAAAAAACTAGGACTAAAACTGTCATTCAGTTCAGGTCCAAAGCTCAGTTGTCTCCAACTGTTTGCAGCCCCATGGACTGCAGCACGCCAGGCTCCCCTGTCCATCACCAACTCCCGGAGCTTACCCAAACTCATGTCCATCCAGTCATGATGGCGTCCAACCATCTCATCCTCTGTCGTCCCCTTCTCCTCCTGCCTTCGGTCTTTCCGGCATCAGCTCAGCCACAATCTCCAGTGATTGTGGAGCGCCCCCAAATGAAGTCTGTCACGTTGTTTTCCCATCTACTTGCCATGAAGTGCGGGGACCAGATGCCATGATCTTCGTTTTCTGAATGTTGAGTTTTAAGTCAGGTTTTTCACTCCGCTTTCTCACTTTCATCAAGAGGCTCTTAAGTTCTTCACTTTCTGCCATAAGGGTGGTGTCATCAGCATATCTGAGGTGATTGATATTTCTCCCAGCAATCTTGATTCCAGCTTGTGCTTCATCCAGCTTGGCATGTCGCATGATGTACTCTGCATATAAGTTAAATAGGCAGGGTGATAATATACAGCCTAAACATATTCCTTTCCTAATTAGGAACCAGTCCATTGTCCCATGTCCCATTCTAGCTATTGCTTCTTGACCTGCACACAGATTTATCAGTAGGCAGGTCAGGTGGTCTGGTATTTCCATCTCTTGAAGACTTTTCCACAGTTTGTTGTAATCCATACAGTCAAAGACTTTGGTATAGTAAATAAAGAAGAAGTAGATGTTTTTCTGGAACTCTCTTGCTTTTCCAATGATCCAATGGATGTTGGCAATTTGATCTCTTGTCTGCATTTTTAAATCCAATTTAAACATCTGGAAGTTCATGGTTCATGTACTGTTGAAGCCTGGCTTACAGAATTTTGAGGATTAATTTGCTAGCGTGTGAGATGGGTGCAATTGTGTGGTACCTTGAACATTCTTTGGCATTGCCTTCCTTAGGGATTGGAATGAAAACTGACCTTTTCCAGTCCTGTGGCCACTGCTGAGTTTTCCAAATTTGTTGGCATATTGAGTGCAGCACTTTCACAGCATCATCTTTAAGGATTTGAAACAGCTCAGCTGGAATTCCATCACTTCCACTAGCTTTGTTCATAGTGATGCTTCCTAAGGCCCACTTGACTTCACATTCCAAGATGTCTGGCTCTAGGTGAGTGATCACACCATCATGGTTATCTATCTGGGTCATGAATATCTCTTTTGTATAGGTTTTCTGTATATTCTTGCCACCTCTTCTTAATATCTTCTGCTTCTGTTAGGTCCATACCATTTCTGTCCTTTATCGAGCCCATCTTTGCATGAAATGTTCTCTAATTTTTCTGAAGAGATCTCTAGTCCTTCCCATTCTATTGTTTTCCCTATTTCTTTGTACTGATCACTGAGGAAGGCTTTCTTATCTTTCCTTGCTATTCCTTGGAACTCTGCATTCAGATGGGTGTATCTTTCCTTTTCTCCTTTGCCTTTAGCTTCTCTTCTTTTCTCAGCTATTTGTAAGGCTGCCTCAGACAACCATTTTGCTTTTTTTAATTTCTTTTTCTTGGAGATGGTCTTGATCACTGCCTCCTGCACAATGTCATGAACCTGCATCCGTAGTTCTTCAGGCACTCTGTCTATCAGATCTAATCCCTTGAATCTATTAATCTTCACTTCCACTGTATAATCATAAGGGATTTGATTTAGATCATACCTGAATGGTCTAGTGGTTTTCCCTACTTTCTTCAATTTAAATCTGAATTTGGCAATAAGCAGTTCATGATCTAAGCCACTGTCAACTCCCGGTCTTGTTTTTGCTGATTGTATAGAGCTTTTCCTCCTTTGGCTACAAAGAATATAATCAACCTGATTTTGGTATTGACCATCTAGTGATGTCCATGTGAAGAGTGGTCTCTTGTGTTTTTGGGAGACAGTGTTTGCTGTGACTAGTGCATTCTCTTGGCAAAACTCTATTAGCCTTTGCCATGCTTCATTTTGTACTCCAAGGCCAAATTTGTCTGTTTCTCCAGGCATCTCTTGACTTCCTACTTTTCCATTCCAGTCCCCTATGATGAGAAGTACATCTTTTGGGGGTGTTCTAGAAGGTCTTGTAGGTCTTCATAGTGAAAGTGAAATTGACATTGCTCAGTTGTGTCCGACTCTTTGGGACCCCATGCACTGTAGCCTACCAGGCTCCTCCCTCCATGGGATTGTCCAGATAGGTCTTCATAGAACCATTCAAATTCAGCTTCTTCAGCATTAGTGGTTGGGACATAGACTTGGATTACTGTAATATTGAATGGTTTGCCTTGGAAATGAACAGAGATCATTGTCATTTTTGAGACTGCATCCAAGTACTGCATTTTGGACTCTTTTGTTGACTATGAGGGCTACTCCATTTTTTTTTTTAAGGGATTCTTGCCCACAGTATTAGATATAACAATCATCTGAATTAATTTCACCCATTACAGTCTACTTTAGTTCACTGATTCCTAAAATGTCTATGTTTACTCTTGCCATCTCCTGTTTGACCATTTCTAATTCCAGTTTTTGGTAGTTCCAAAGCCGGAATCAAGATTGCTGGGAGAAATATCAATCACCTCAGATATGCAGATGACACCACCCTTATGGCAGAAAGTGAAGAGGAACTAAAAAACCTCTTGATGAAAGTGAAAGAGGAGAGTGAAAAAGTTGGCTTAAAGCTCAACATTCAGAAAACGAAGATCGTGGCATCTGGTCCCATCACTTCATGGGAAATAGATGGGGAAACATTGGAAACAGTGTCAGACTTTATTTTTTCTGGGCTCCAAAATCACTGCAGATGGTGACTGCAGCCATGAAATTAAAAGATGCTTACTCCTTGGAAGAAAAGTTATGACCAATGTAGATAGCATATTCAAAAGCAGAGACACCACTTTGCCAACAAAGGTCCATCTAGTCAAGGCTATGGTTTTTCCTGTGGTCATGCATGGATGTGAGAGTTGGACTGTGAAGAAGGCTGAGCGCCAAAGAATTGATGCTTTTGAAGTGTGGTGTTGGAGAAGACTCTTGAGAGTCCCTTGGACTTCAAGGAGATCCAACCAGTCTATTCTGAAGGAGATCAACCCTGGGATTTCTTTGGAAGGAATGATGCTAAAGCTGAAGCTTCAGTACTTTGGCCGCCTCATGCGAAGAGTTGACTCATTGGAAAAGACTCTGATGCTGGGAGGGATTGGGGGCAGGAGGAGAAGGGGAGGACAGAGGATGAGATGGCTGGATGGCATCACCGACTTGATGGACGTGAGTCTGAGTGAACTCTGGGAGTTGGTGATGGACAGGGAGGCCTGGCGTGCTGTGATTCATGGGGTCGCAAAGAGTCAGACATGACTGAGGGACTGAATGAACTGAAAACTACCTTATGGCCCAGCAATCCCACTACTGGGCATATACTCTAAGGAAATGGAGTTGAAAAAGACATATGTACCACAATGTTTCTTGCAATGCTACTTATAATGGGAAATGGAAGCAACCTAGATGTCCATTGGTAGATGAATGGATAAGGAAGTGGTGGTACATATACACAATGGAATATTACTCAGCTATAAAAAGGAACACCATTTGAGTCAGTTCTAATGAGGTGGATATACCTAGAGCCTATGATTTAGACTGTCAGAAAGAAAAAGACAACTATCACATATTAATGCATATATATGGAATCTAGAAAATTGCTACTGATGATCCTATGTGCAAGGCAGCAAAGGAGACACAGAAATAAAGATAGACTCAGTGGGGCAAGGAGAAAGTGGGACGATTTGAAAGAATAGCAATGAAACCTATACATTACCATATGTGAAATAGATAGCCAGTGCGAGTTTGATGTATGACACAGGGAACCCACAGTAGGTGTTCTGTGACAACCTGGAGGGATGGCAGGGGGAGCGAGGTGGTGGGGGGTTCAGGAGGGAGGGGACATGTGTATGCCTATGGCCAATTCATGCTGATGAATTAACATCACAATATTGTAAAAGTAATTATCCTCCAATTAAATAAAATTGACAAACGAATGTATCTATGTAAATGCTGGGGTGAGGGAGATTTATAGCTCTATCCTAGTTTTAAGGAGACATACTTCTAACCTCAAAAAGCTAGCCAGCCAGGTTGAAACCAAGGTCCACAAGTAGCCTTGAATGCCATAGCAAGAAATTATTTGGTATACATTATTTTGAGTGAATTGTTACTGGGTAGGGGGAGGTCAAAGAAGACCCTCACCTCCATTCTTGGCTCTAGGTCTTACCTATGGCAAAAACAAGCTTATTAAGGGAAGAAAACAAAGAGCACCTCAAGGGAGAGGTGGGCCAAGCCAACAGAGCCACTGGCACCGGAATGATGAGGTATGGCAATTTTTAAAACAGGGCTTTTACATATTCATTTAGGTGGGCATGGACTGACAGTTTGATTGACAGTTGCAAGTTACTTAACAACAGGCTCTATTGCCCATGTCTTTCCCATAATTCAGACCGTTATAATCAGATGTATGTATGTATGTATAGAATATGTATGAGCTCTCCAACCAGTCCATCCTAAAGGAGATCAGTCCTGGGTGTTCACTGGAAGAACTGATGCTGAGGCTGAAACTCCAATACTTTGGCCACCTCATGCAAAGAGTTGACTCATTGGAAAAGACCCTGATGCTGGTAGGGATTGGGGGCAGGAGGAGAAGGGGACGACTGAGAATGAGATGGCTGGATGGCATCACTGACTCGATGCACATGAGTTTGGGTGAATTCCGGGAGCTGGTGATGGACAGGGAGGCCTGGCGTGCTGAGGTTCATGGGGTCACAAAGAGTTGAACACGACAGCAACTGAACTGACTGACTGACTGACTGCATGGGCTCCTGGCTGCTTAAGATCACTTGTGCTGAGGACACAGCTGTGTACCAAGGGCACGTGTGCAGAGTCGGAGATGCCCCTGTGGTTAGTTTGTACCCACTGTGTAGGTACAGAGCTTGTGCTGGAGTTGGAAAAGTGTGGTTATTTTGTAGCATATTTGTGAGCTATCCTGGGCCAGCACTGGGGCATGTCTGGGGTGGGATTCAGAGATCAGGTTTCTTCCTTTTCTGCTAGGCCACCCTTTGTTGCTCATGCCTAATATTCTAACTAACATTAATGAATGTGATTATATTGATGTTTGGAAACCTACCAGTACAAATATCAATACAAAGGATGGGTTCTACTAATAAGAAATTCAATTCAGTGCAATCTTTTGGGGAGGCAATTGCAGTGGTCTAAAGAAAGAATTGTGACCTGAATGTGGTTAGGGTTGGTGGACTTTAAAAGGAAATGACAGATATGAGAAATTTGTGAGGGCAGAATTTTTTAATAGAACTTGATTAGAGAGTTTATATTTCCAAAGAATAGCAAGGAGAGATAAGAAAGCCTTCCTCAGTGATCATTGCAAAGAAGTAGATGAAAACAACCAAATGGGAAAAACTAGAGATCTCTTCAAGAAAATTAGAAATACCAAGGGAACATTTCATGCAAAGATGGGCTCAAAGGACAGAAATGGTATGAACCAACCAGAAGCAGAAGATATTAAGAAGAGGTGGCAAGAATACACAGAACTGTACAAAAAAGATCTTCACGACCCAGATAATCACAATGATGTGATCTTTCAACTAGAGCCAGACATCTTGAAATGTGATGTCAAGTGGGCCTTACAAAGCAAGCTAGGGAGGGTGATGGAATTCTAGTGGAGCTATTTCAAATCCTGAAAGATGATGCTGTGAAAGTGCTGCTGCACTCAATATTCCAACAAATTTGGAAAACTCAGCAGTGGCCACAGGACTGGAAAAGGTCAGTTTTCATTCCAATTCCTAAGAAAAACAATGCCAAAGAATCCTCAAACTACCACACAGTTGCACTCATCTCATACACTAGTAAAGTAATGCTCAAAATTCTCCAAGCCAGGCTTTAGCAATATGTGAACTGTGAACTTCCAGATGTTCAAGCTCGTTTTAGAAAAGGCAGAGGAACCAAAGATCAAATTGCCAACATCCACTGGATCATCAAAAAAGCAAGAGAGTTCCAGAAAAACATCTATTTCTGCTTTATTGACTATGCCAAAGCCTTTGACTCTGTGGATCACAATAAACTGTGGAGAATTCTGAAAGAGATGGGAATACCAGACCACCTGACCTGCCCCTTGAGAAACCTATATGCAGGTCAGGAAGCAACAGTTAGAACGGGACATGGAACAACAGACTGGTTCCAAATAGGAAAAGGAGTACGTCAAGGCTGTATATTGTCACCCTGCTTATTTAACTTCTATGCAGAGTACATCATGAGAAACGCTGGACTGGAAGAAACACAAGCTGGAATCAAGATTGCCGGGAGAAATATCAATAACCTCATTTATGCAGATGACATCACCCTTATGGCAGAAAGTGAAGAAGAACTGAAGAGCCTCTTGATGAAAGTGAAAGAGGAGAGTGAAAATGTTGGCTTGAAGCTCAACATTCAGAAAACGAAGATCATGGCATCTGGTCCCATCACTTCATGGCAAATAGATGGGGAAGCAATGGAATCAGTGCGAGACTTTATTTTTGGGGGCTCCAAAATCACTGCAGATGTTGATTGCAGGCATGAAATTAAAAGGTGCTTACTCCTTGGAAGAAAGGTTATGACCAACTTATCAGCATAGTAAAAAATAGAGACATTAACAATAAAGGTCCATCTAGTCAAGGCTATGGTTTTTCCTGTGGTCATGTGTGGATGTGAGAGTTGAACTATAAAGAAAGCTGAATGCCAAAGAATTGATGCTTCTGAACTGTGGTGTTGGAGAAGACTCTTGATAGTCCCTTGGACTGCAAGGAGATCCAACCAGTCCACCCTAAAGGAGATCAGTCCTGGGTGTTCATTCGAAGGACTTATGTTGAAGGTGAGACTCCAATATTTTGCCCACCTGATGTGAAGAGCTGACTCATTGGAAAAGACCCTGATGCTGGGAAAGATTGAAGGTGAGAGGAGAAGGGAACAACAGAGGATGAGATGGTTTGAGGGCATCACCGACTCAATGGACATGAGTTCTGAGTAAACTCTGGGAGTTGGTGATGGACAGGGAGGCCTGGCGGGCTGTAGTCCATGGGGTCGCAAAGAGTTGGACATGAGAACAACTAAAGTGAGTGAGTGAGTGAGAGAGAAGTTATAGGTGAAAATTTTCTGCTATTAAGAGAGAAAAAATTGTATAGGTACAGAGTGGATTTTTAAAAAAATATTTATTTTTGGTTTCGAAGAGTCCCAGTTTCTGCATCAGGATCTTCCTTGCCTCATAACAGGTCTTTCCATGTGGGGTTCACTCTAGCTGTAGCACGGGCTCAGTCATTGCTATCTGCGGGCTTAATTGTGGGATCTTGGTTCTCCAACAAGGGATTGAACCCTCCACCCTTGTATTGGAAGCCTTTCTTAACCACTGGACCACCAGGTAAGTCTCCCACAGATTTTATTTTTAAAGGTTACTTTGGGTTTGTTGGCTAGACAGAGTTTGAGATACCTGCCAGACGTTATGTATGTTCAACTTGAGACAACTTTATAATTGATGGTTAAACTATATGACATTGAACACAAAAGAACCTTGTGAAACTCAAAAACAAGTTCAGGACTAGAGGGACTTGATGCTTTAGTATGAACTCATGAGGGAGATTTCATTGCAGTATGTAAATAGGAGATACCACTCTCGGCCTTCAGAATCTTACTGTGTACTTACAGAGGAAGCTTATCTAGTGACATGCTTAATAGATGGCTGACATAGAGCAATAAATCACAATGTGTTCACAAGTGAAAAGCAATGAGATATTGAGCTCATGTGTGCTAGACAAACAGCAGATAAAATTCCTCATTGAAGATACCTGTGGTATGTCTTTTGAGTAAAGTTAATAATGTGGAATTTTAGCACTTAGTTTATGGACAAAGAAACTAGTGTTCCTCCTTCATAAGAACATTATTCCCATAATATATAAAGTTTCTACATGGATAATAAATTCTCGACTCAGACACTTCTACATCACTGACATTACGATATAGAGTAAGATTTTATCATTGTAAATAATGTAAAATGTTGCAAGTAAATGTCTTGTGGTTGTTTGTTGCTGTTGTTTAGTCATTAAGTCATGTCTGACTTTTATATAAGGAATCTAAAAAGAATGATACAAATAATTTAGAAAACAGAAATAACAGCCATAGAAAACAAACTTACAGTTACCAAAAAGGAATGAAATGAGGATGATAAATTTGGAATTGGGATTAACAGATACAGACCACTATCTAAAACAGATAAACAACAGAGACTTACTATATAGCACAGAGAACTGTATTAAATACCTTATAATAACCCATAATGAAAAAGAATCTGAAAATGAATATATATATGTACACCTGAAACTAACAAATCATTATTAATCTACTATACTTAAATTTAAAAAGTGCCTGCTGTTTGGCAAATAATAAATAAAATAACATTTGTTTTAATAAGAATTTACTAAGTGCCAGGTACTGTTCTAAGAATTTTGTGAATATGAATTCACTTAATACTTACATTTATAAAGATGACACTATAACGACCTCATTTTTTTGGATGAGGAAAATAATTCACATACTGTTAAGAAACTAGTACATGATCACAGAGCCAGGATTTGAGCTGGTAGTTTGCTGCAGAATCCAGGCTCTAAGCTACTGCTCTGTGCTATTTTTCTGTTTGGCTCTATGAACGTGGAAAATTTTTAAATGTCATAGCTGAACCTTTACTTAGGGCTTCCCTGGTGCTTCAGAGGTTAAAAATCTACCTTCCAATGCAAGGAGCCATGGGTTTGATCCCTGGGTGGGAAAAATCCCCTGGAGTAGGAAATGGCAGCCCACTCCAGTGTTCTTGCCTGGGAAATTTCATGGACAGGGGAGCCTAGAGGACTATAGTCTATGGGGTTACAAAGAGTCAGACATGACTTAATAACTTTAATAACTCTTTCCTTGACATATTCTACTATTTATAAAGATGACATAACTTTTATGCTCAGAATGTGTGCAGTATTTGAACATGGCTCTCCTGTTCTGTTTCTTTTTGTTTTTTTTTTTTTTTTTCATCCCTTTCTATTAGCGTAGATACTTTTGGATGGGGGAGGGGGGCACCGTAGCTTTTCCATCTTACTGTCATTAAATCAGGGACAGACTTAAGATCAGAATCATGGTTACCACTTCCCATATCATACACATATGGAAGAGCTACTGTTAGTAAGCACAAATAATCTAAAAGAAATTCTATAAATTTTTTTCAGGTACTAAGGCTGTGCATTGCCTTTTCAGTTTGTATGTTAAACTTGCCAGAATTTGATATGGGAAACTCCTTCACTTAAGGAGGACAGGGACTTACTTCCCTGGTGGTCCAGGGACTAAGCCTTTGCCTTCCAATGTAGAAGGTGTGGGATTGATCCCTGGCTGAGGAGCTAAGATCCACACACACTTTGGCCAAAAAGCCAAAACATAAAACAGAAGCAATATTGTAACAATTCAATAAAGACTTTGAAAATGGCCCACATCAAAAAAAAAAAAAATCTTAAAAAAAAAAAAAAGAAGGATAAAGAGGAAAACTGGCCAGTAGGGGGGAAGGGGTTAAGGGGGTTGGATTATAAACAAAGGCATCACTAGTGATACAGGGAATGAATGACTGAAACCCCACTCTTGAAAAATCTGTTTCTGGAAAGGAGTGGGCATTGGAAAGATGCAACATCTTAAGGCATTCAAGATGGTTGTTATTGTTTAGTCACTGAGTTGTGTCTGACTCTTGCAGTTCCATAGATTGTAGCCCACCAGGCTCCTCTGTCCATGGGTTTTCCTAGCCAAGAATACTGGAGTGGGTTATCGTTTTCTTCTCCAGGGGGTCTTCCCAACCCAGGGATCGAACCCATGTCTCCTGCTTGCCAGGTGGCTTCTTTACCACTTATGAGCCACCTCAGAAGACCATTGAAGACGGACGGGTTCATGAATAAGCTAAATGGTACACATGGTTGATCGGAATGGTTTGGTGAGACTTACATGCCAGTCCTTGGCAATTAGAAATGTGGCAGAGGTCAATGGGCATAGGCTTTAAGTCCAGGAGTCCTGGATTAAAATACCAGTTTCTCCATTTCATAACCATGTAACTCTGGCTCGAGTTCATCACCTCTGGGAGATTTCGTCCCAGACTATCTCATACATTCTCAAGCTGTAGTGTGCATGTTAACATGCAAATTCTTGGGTTCTACTTCCAGGGATTTTGATTTACTAAGTCTGAAAATGGGCCCATAGATAACACATTTGTAACTTGTGTCCAGATGATTCTGAGAACCATCACCCTAATTTCTAGCACATTGAGGACAGACGGATTACTTTTTGTGATGTTTGTAATAAGAATGTTTTATCATTAAGCCAACAGAATAACAGAATGACTCATGCAATCAAAGCTCCCTCTCTCATGCTTTCCAAGTGAAATGGAGGGAAAGAAATGTGTAACCTTTAGTGATGAAGCATTGCTGTCAACATGCCCCAAGACAAGAGAAGAAATACAGCAGCAACAACAGCCCAACTTACAGACTGTAAGAAACCCCCTCAATAGACTGATCCCTAGATTAAAGACTCCAAGGCCATTGTACTGACCCAGGGAAGACTGGCTATAGGTTCCTTAGCTGGGGTACCCTTTTGCCTTCAGCAATAGGGAAGGGTTAAAAGACATAATTTAATTCATGAATTATTTCTTTCACGTGCAGATCAACACTGTTGGGCCTTTTGAGCTAACCATCTTGTCAAGACTAATGTAAATAGCTACTCTTTTTAATGGAACTGGGTTTTAAGTTGGGTTTATTTTAAACGACTATCTGTATAATTTAGACTTCTCCAAGACAAAGGTGAATATAGTCAAAGCTATGGTTTTTCCAGTAGCCATGTACAGATATGAGAATTGGACCGTAAAGAAAGGCTGAGTGCTGAAGAATTGATGCTTTCGAACTGTAGTGCTAAAGTAGAGTCTTGAGAGTCCCTTGGACTGTAAGGAGATTCAACCAGTCAATCCTAAAGGAAATCAATCCTGAATATTCATTGGAAGGACTGACACTTAAGCTGAAGCTCCAATACTTTGGCCACATGATACAAAGAGCTGACTCATTGGAAAAGCCCCTGATGCTGGGAAGGAATGAGGGCAGGAGGAGAAGGGGGCAACAGAAGATGAGATGGTTAGATGACATCATCAACTCAATGGACATGAGTCTGAGCAAACTACTCTGGGAGACAGTGAAGGACAGGGAAGCCTGTCGTGCTACAGTCCATGGGATCACAAAGCACTGGATACGACTGAGCAACAACAAAAATGTAGCCAGCTATTGTTTCCATAATTAGTAAGATACTTATCTTTTGAAATCTGCGAATTAAACCAAGCCTTTATAACTTCATGAAGCAGCCCATCTTTCAGGAGATTCTGACCATAAATAAGCTAGTTGGATACTAAAATAACTATCTAGAAAGTCTCATTTCACAGTGTTAGGTAGAATAGGAAATAGGAGTCCAAAATGGTGGTGGATAAAAGACAACGAAGGGGAAAGTCTGCAAAAATAGAACAAAGGAAGGTCCGAGGACCGGAGTGAGGACCTCAGAACAAACAGCACTCCTGGCTAGCCCAATTTACATCGGGCAGACCCACGGAGGAGGAAAAAACATATAAAAAAAAGAGCCAGAGGCTGGGGCTCTCTCTTCTCTTCGCGTCTTTGGAAAAAACATAAAAAAAAGAGCCAAAGGGCTGGGGCTCTCTCTTCTCTTCGCATCTTTGGGTTGGCATTCCCTCACGCCTCGAGGATGTATTTTCCTGCTATTTTCTAAATAAAACTGAGCTGTAACACGGAGCTGTAAAACTGATCTGTCTAAGAGCTATAGCATGGTCTGTCCAAGAGCTGTGATGCACCGAGGGTTTAATGTCTGTCACTTCAAATCTTTGTTGTGATGAGACAGAACCGAGGAGATTACACTCGCCTGACAACAGTGCCTCTTCTGTGTGCTTGCCACTGGATTAGGTCCTCTACAGATTCTCTTCCTTTAACCCTCACCGCAACTCCATGAAATTATTGATAATAAAACTAACTTGGAGAAGTTAAAACATATGCAAGTATGAATTTATACAACAATTAAGTGGAGAAGCTGGCATTAAAATTCAGTGCTGCTTCTCTGAGGGAGAAAATAAAAGCTTATCTTCATCCCAATAAATCCTTTTAGCTCATTCATCTCTGTTCAAAGAGGGTATTAATATAACAGAAAACTGACACTATCCAATTCAGAAATGCATTTTGATACACAGAAACAGTTAAATAATACCACATGGAAATGAAGAGGCAAATGCAGGATGTGGTACATTATATGAGAAAACTGACCTTGTATAAATAAGTCAAGGGCACAGAGAAAGGAGGAAGAAAAGGAGGCTGTCACAAAACGTGGATGGACCTAGAGATTCCCATACTTAGTGAAGTAAGTCAGACAGAGAAGGAGAAATATCTTATGACATCGCTTAAATGTGGAATCTAAGAAGACTTGATACAAATGAACTTATTTACAAAACAGACGCACCGACTTAGAGAATGGACTTAATGGTTACAGTGGCTGGGGGGGGGGGACAGGTGGGAGGAGGGGTAGTGAGGGAGTTTGGGATGGACATGTACCAACTGCTCTATTCATAATGGATAACCAACCTACTGTATAGCACAGGGACCTCTACTCAATGTTATGTGGCAGTCTGGGTGGGTGGGGAGTTTGGGGGGAGAATGAACACGTGTATTTATGGTTGTGTCACTCTGCTGTGCACCGCAAACTATCACAACATTGCTAATTGGCTATACTCCAATATAGAATCAGAAGTTCAAAAAGAGACAGAAAGAAGGTGGCTGCTCCAAATTAAGAGTTTAAGAGACGTAACTGCCAGTGTCAAGACTGGACCTTCTTTAGATTCTTATTTAGGCTATCTAAGAAATAGATATCTTCCCTGGTAGCTCAGATGGTAAAGCGTCTGCCTACAATGTGGGAGACCCAGGTTCAATCCCTGGGTTGGGAAGATCCTCCAGAGAAGGAAATGGCAATCCACTCCAGTATTCTTGCCTGGAAAATCCCATGGATGGAGGAGCGTGGTAGGCTACAGTCCATGGGGTCGCAAAGAGTCAGACATGATATGAAATAGATATGTTGGGGAAGACTCTTAAGGGTCCCTTGGACTGCAAGGAGATCCAATCAGTCCATTCTAAAGGAGATCAGTCCTGGGTGTTCACTGGAAGGACTGATGCTAAAGCTGAAACTCCAATACTTTGGCCACCTCATGCAAAGAGTTGACTCATTGGAAAAGACTCTGATGCTGGGGGTGTTGGGGGCAGGAGGAGAAGGGGACGACAGAAGATGAGATGGCTGGATGGCATCACCGACTCGATGCACATGAGTTTCGGTGAACTCTGGGAGTTGGTGATGGACAAGGAAGCCTGGCGTGCTGCGATTCATGGGGTCTCAAAGAGTCGGACACGACTGAGCAACTGAACTGAATTGAAGAAATAGTATGTTTAACACAATAGCGGCAATTTGAATATAAATGTCTATCACTTAGATGACACAAAAGAATGATTGTTAACATTGTGTGAATCTCATTACGATTATTTAAGAAAATATTCCTGTGCGTGAGAGATGCCAACTGAATTGTAGGAATGAAAGAATGATGCCTGGGACACTACAATCCTGCAGGATTTTTTCTAAAAAAAAAAAAAAAAAAAAAAGGAATAGACAAAGCAAATGTGCCAGTCTTGATCATTAGTAACTCTATGTGAGAAATGTATGTGAGGGTCATTATTTTTGATACTTTTGTGTATGTTTTGAAGCTTTTGTAATAAAAAATATTAGTGAGTTTTGTTTCCCATGTTTCTTATCAGATCAGCCCTGTGATCTATGAACCTCTGATAGTGTAGTGGTGGGTCTTCAGGACTGTAGGAATTAACCACGATGTATAATAATGTTTCTGGGGGGAGTTTCTCTTCCTTGCTGCAGTTGTGAGCTTCTGGACAGCTCAGAATTAAGTTGCGATGGCTGTCCCAAGTAGCGCTTAGACTAAGGGGTATTTGTAAGTAGGTTATGTATAAATAGCAGGCTTCCTATTTATAGATCTTAAAGGCCAAATGTGTTTGCAATTCCTTCTGACCTTGCCTTATTTCTCAATGCCAGCTGCATAACTACAATAAGAAATGCCCTCCCCACCTTTCCTGTGTATGTATATATTATATCTTAATTTACTGCTGTAACTTTCTACCAGCTATCAATATTTTAAGGTAACAAGCACAATTTACATTTAAAAGTTTATTTTTCCTTAAAATATGGATGTGTTTATCATGACTTGAACTGGAACTTCAAAAGGGAAATTTCACACTGTAAGTAGGTGTATATGTATCAATCATAAAATGCTGAGTGCACAGTGACATTTCCAAACTTTAGATAAAAACATGGGAACCTCTAAGACCAGATCCCAACCAACTTCTCACCTTTATTTCTGCCATCCAAATTGAGCCATTTATGGTTACTCTTTTATACACAAAGTTTCCTATTCTCAATGCTGAATTTATGGTCTGCTTTCCTTCTGCCTGGAATATCCTCTCTCCTTCTCCACAAGCCTCAAACTTGAGCTCTCTTTAAGTCTAACTCAAATACCATGTCCTTTTTGAAGTTCTTTTCTGGTGGTGCTGGCTGGATGTGATCTTTCTCATCCCAAAGGCTGGATTTCTTTTGCAAACTCTTTCTGTCTGACCCACATGAGTTGCTGACCCTCATTCCCCACATGCTGCTCCATAATGGTCTTTCTTTCAGTGAGCATAGAGCTTGTTTCTGTACATTGGACCTGGATATATTTGACATATGTTTAAATGGAGAACATTATTTTTTAAGGTTTTTAAAATAACATTTATTTCTTAAAAGTTAACACATACATAATAGGAAACCAAAAAAACACAAGAAGCCAAAAACACAGTCATTCATACTCACAAGTAGTTGATGGTTTGATGTGTCCTTCTAGATCTCATTTGTGTATTTTCACAGCCAAGCTTCTATTTTTATGTAATTAAGATCATACAGTTATGTATCATGCTCTTTCACACATCATGAATGTTTACCATTTCAAAGTCCCAAAGATATGAGAATTTTTATAACCAAGTGTATACTATATCTATATGACTTACTTGTGCAGAGGACTAAGTCTGGAAAATATCCTGAGCTAAAAACTTAAAAAGCAAATATTTAAAAGAAAGTTCCGATTCCTCTCAATTTGCAGTGTTCTTTTGTATAGAATAGGGTTTTCTCAAAACTAAGGGCAACCTCACAGAATGTGTGGACCTTTTCAAAGAGACCCTACTGTGTTCAATTTGCCTTAGATTTTGAAGTCATGGTTGACTGAATCCAAGGCCCTAGGTTTTAAATGAAAGTAAACAGGATTAAGCACTCTTCTCTCCTTGCCAGTTTTGTGATGCCCGGGCTTCTCTGCAGGTTTCTTTTCTGTCGAGGCACTGGGTGTGAACCTTCTCTGAAGACTGCTCAGTGCCCGCCTGACAGCTGGAGGGCCAGGACTCCCGCTACAGCTGCTGCTGAGGCTGTAAATGATACCAGGCACGGGTGAGCTCTACCTTCTTTGAAAGGACTACTCTTGATGTATGCAACGACGTAAGGAAACTAATCCAGCCCAGCTAGAAACAGGCTCCGTGTTCAGTTAGCTCAGATTTTCTTAAATTATTCCTCGCGTTCATGGAAATGTCAGTCTTCTTTGTTTCTCCACTCCCCACCTTCAAAGCCTGGCATATCAGGGAAATACTACCTGCCATAAATGCAAAGAATTCAATATATAAGTGTGGCTACTCGGCTTATCTTCCTCAGGCCCCACGTAAAGGGGCATGGTCACACCTCACACCCATGGCTACAGTCAAAAAAAAAAAAAAAAGAAGAAGGAAAAGCAAATGTCTGCCAGGACATGTAGAAATTAGAACCCTGTGCACTGTGGGTGGGATTGTAAAATGGTGCAACCATTATGGAAAAGGGTACAGCAGTATTATATGGACTGAATTGTGTCCTGCCAAAATTCATATGTAGTAGACATAACCCCCAAAGTCACTGCTTGAGACAGGGCTTTTTAGGGGGTAATTAATGGTAAATGATGTCATTAAGGTAGAGCCAAAATCCAATAGCATTGTTGTCCTTTTAAGAAAAAGAAGAGACACTAGAAGTGTGTACACACAGTCAAAAACCCTCAAGAAGACACTGAGAAGATGGCCATTTGCAAGCCAAGGAGATAGGCCTCACTGTTACTGAGTCCAAGCTTGCTCTGGTCTCTGCATGATAGGTCAATAAATCCAAGAGACGAGGTGTTGAGGCAAGGAATATGATTTTACATGAAGAGCCATCTGACTGAGAAGATGGCAGACTAACATCTTAAAATAACCATCTTGTTGGGGCCTGGATGCCAGGTTCTTTTATAGATCAGAGATGGGGGGAAGTGAGGAAACAAAGCAAAAAGCCCATTTAATATTTTGCAAATATCTCCTAGAATGGCAAGCCTCAGGCAGGGGGATGTGCTAGTAACTCAAGAATGTGACGGTCATTCACAGATGGGCAGGGTCAAGGTATCTCCCCATAAGCTAAACAAAGGCACTTTAGTTTAAGGGTCTTGCAGAGGGGGCAGTGTTTCCTGATGCAGACCATTGTGTATGCTTAATAACAAAAGTGAGAAAACAAAACAAGGATTAAAGTGGACATGAGTTTGAACAAATTCCGGGAGATAGTGAAGGACAGGGAAGCCTGGAATGCTGCAGTCCATGGGGTCTAAAAGAGTTGTACACAACTGAACAACTGAACTGAACTGAAAGTCACAGAAACAGATCCAATATGGTACTTGATAAAGGAAAAATTGTCATATGGCAAGACACATAAGCCCTCTCATCCTCCATGTCCCCACAGCATGCAGAATTCACTTACTATGATGTATCATCCTAACCACCAACCCCCCCACCCCGACCCACACTGCACCTCCATGCTGCCTCCATTCTTTCCCTTTTTTTCTTTGTCTCACTCAGAGCTCATTAGCTCTGCCAAGCCTTTAGATTTTTAGAGTAACTAACATTTAATTTGGGGTGCTTATGAACGATGACTATTATTATAGTTGCAGGAAGGGGGCCCTTTCCAGAGCCCAAGAATGGACTTTTGTCTAGCACTCAGAAATAAATTGTCCAAAGAGACACCTGTGCTAACAAAGCAAGAGATTATTGAAAGGGATGCCCAGGTGGAGTGCAGGAGGGTAAGGAGAATCGCTCTGCTACATGGCTCACAATCTCAGGTTCTATGGTGATGGGATTAGTTTCCAGTTGTCTTTGGCCAATCATTCTAACTCAGGGTCTTTCCTGGTGAGGCATACATTGCTCATCCAAGATGGATGCCAGCAAGGAGGATTCTGGAAAGTAGTAGGACATGTGGTGTCTCCTTTTGACCTTTCCCAAATTCTTCTGGTTGGTGGTGGCTTGTCAGTTCTGTGTTCCTTACTAGGACTTCCTGTTGTAAAATAACTCATGCAAATGGTTACTATGGTACCTGGCCAAGGTGGGCAGTTTCAGTGTGTTTCCCTAACATTATTATTATGACTATTAAAATAGACCCACAAGGTATTTCAAAAATGTCTTAATAAAGGAGTAAAACTGTTTCTCATTGACTAGAACATGCATTTGAAAAGTCTTCACCCTTGAAATTGCATTGTTAGTAAATATTAATCTTGTCCTGCAAACCTAGATGCTTTTGCTTTGATTTCTGACTTCATGATTTTTCATAAAGAAAACTTTATGCTCCATTTTGTGGGGCTTTGTTATGTATAGGGCTTCTCAGGTGGCACTAGTGGTAAAGAACCAGTCTGCCAACATAAGAGAAGTAAGAGATGTGGGCTGATCCCTGGGTTGGGAAGATTCCCCTGGAGGAGGGCACAGCAACCCACTCCAATATTCTTGCCTGGAGAATCCCATGGACAGAAGACCCTGGGGGGCCAGGGTTGCACAAAGTCGGACATGACTGAAGTGACTTAGCATGCATGCTATATACGTATGTCATTACAAAAACTTTGGGCTTCCCTTGTGGCTCAACTGGTAAAGAATCCACCTGCAATGCAGGAGACCTGGGTCCGATCCCTGGGTTGGGAAGATCCCCTGGAAGAGGGAAAGGCTACCTACTCCAGTATTCTGGCCTGGAGAATTCCATGGACTGTATAGTCCATGGGGTCACAAAGAGTCGAACATGACTAAACAACTTGCACTTTCACTTTCATGAAAACTTTGTTGTAAATCTGTTTTATAATTTATATTTCTCATGATCTTAGATTTTATGTTACAACTAACACCTAAAGCCTGATGACTTAAAGAGCATTAATTTAATCAATGTATACTTAGAGGGAAGGGGAAAGATATAATTTAGGTTCTTTTTCTTTGTAAATGTTCCACTATCAAATGCTTAGTTGAATAAAAATCACAGTCTGAGTTTACATTGATTGACGCTTACTTGGATAAAAACCAGGAAGCCTGAGTCCTTTCATATTGTCGTTTCTCTTAATGATTTAGTATATATTGATAGACAAAATTGTCCCAAAGACTTTCCCCAAATAGTAACTCTATTAGGTTTTAAGATATAAATGACAATCAATGCAAAAATCATTTAACTTGACACTTTTTGCATATTAAATGAGTATTTAGTACTCTGGAAAGACACCCTGATAAAATCTAAATTTGTAAAGTGAACGTATTTGTGAAACCTGGGGGTTGTAATATAAAGAACTTCATATTTTATAATTGAATCATTCTCCTTTATTTTAAATTACCAGCTCCTTTCCTGTCATCTTCTATTGATCAGAGCCTGTGGGTTTGTGATCTGTGTGCAACATCACAGCCAGTGACAGTAGTTTGATCGTTTTTTATTCTGAAATGAGGTGAGGTTCCATCATCATTTTGTAGGAGTGTTAGAAATAATAACAATAGTTTTTTGTTTGCTTGTTTGTTTTATACATATGTGGAATCAGTTCAATTTAGTTCAGCCGCTCAGTCATGTCCGACTCTTTGCTACCCCACGAATTGCAGCACACCAGGCCTCCCTGTCCATCATCAACTCCTGGAGTTCACCAAGACTCATGTGCATCGAGTCGGTGATGCCATCCAGCCATCTCATCCTCTGTCGTCCCCTTCTCCTCCTGCCTGCAATTCCTCCCAGCATCAGAGTCTTTTCCAATCTTGATTTCCTTCGCAAGAGGTGGCCAAAGAACTGGAGTTTCAGCCTCAGCATCAGTCCTTCCAGTGAACACCCAGTACTGGTCTCCTTTAGGATGGACTGGTTGGATCTCCTTGCAGTCCAAGGGACTCTCAACAGTCTTCTCCAACACCACACTTCAAAAGCATCAATTCTTCGGTGCTCAGCTTTCTTCACAGTCTAACTCTTACATCCATACATGACCACTGGAAAAACCATAGCCTTGACTAGATGGACCTTTATTGCCAAAGTAATATCTTTGCTTTTTAATACGCTATCTAGGTTGGTCATAACTTTCCTTCCAAGGAGTAAGCATCTTTTAATTTCATGGCTGCAGTCACCATCTGCAGTAATTTTGGAGCCCCCCAAAATAAAGTCTGACACTGTTTTCACTGTTTCCCCACCTATTTTCCACGAAGTGATGGGACCAGATGCCATGATCTTCATTTTCTGAATGTTGAGCTATAAGCCAACTTTTTCACTCTCCTCTTTCACTTTCATCAAGAGGCTTTCTAGTTCCTCTTCACTTTCTGCCATAAGGGTGGTGTCATCTGCATAAATGAGGTTATTGAGATTTCTCCCGGCAATCTTGATTCCAGCATGTGCTTCTTCCAGCCCAGCGTTTCTCATGATGTACTCTGCATAGAAGTTAAATAAGCAGGGTGACAATATACAGCCTTGACGTACTCCTTTTCCTATTTGGAACCAGTCTGTTGTTCCATGTCCAGTTCTAACTGTTGCTTCCTGACCTGCATATAGATTTCTCAAGAGGCAAGTCAGGTGGTCTGGTATTCCCATCTCTTTCAGAATTTTCCACAGTTTGTGAATTTTCCACAGTCAAAGGCTTTGGCATAGTCAATAAAGCAGAAATAGATGTTTTTCTGGAACTCTCTTGCTTTTTTGATGATCCAGTGGATGTTGGCAATTTGATCTCTGGTTCCTCTGCCTTTTCTAAAACGAGCTTGAGCATCTGGAACTTCACGGTTCATGTATTGCTGAAGCCTGGCTTATATATGGAATAGATTCTGATTAATAGAACACCTGGGTCAAAAGGTATTTACATATTTAGTTTTGATGCATACATCAAAAATTTTAATTTCTTTAAAAATATTAAAAATTTTTACTGAAGTATAGTTGATTTACAGTGTTGTGTTAGTTTCAGATGTACAACAAAGTGAAACAGTCATTCATACATACACACACATATAAATAAATTCTTTTTCAGATTCGTTTTTGTTATAGGTTATTATAAGATAGTGAATATATTATATATAAAGTAAGATATATAATCTGATATATATATATATATGTCAGATATATATTTCTGACCCACTACAGTGTTCTTAGGTTGGTGCAAAAGTAATTGCGGGTTTTCATTCTTTAACTTTGCTGTTTGACATTGGAATACATTCTTAAATGTGCTTATATTATGCATCATTTTGATACACACTTCTCACTTTATGTTTTTTGCTAATGACATTACTTGCTGTTTATTTTATATTTATTTTAGACCAGGGAAATGATGTTAGAGAAAAAGCAAATTTGAGCGATTTTGTTATTTGAGTTCAAGATGGGTTGAAAGCAGCGGAGACAACTCACATCAACAGCTCATTTGGCCCCGGAACTGCTAATGAATGTACAGTGCAGTGGTGGTTCAAGGAGTTTTACAAAAAGACAAGAGCCTTGAAGATGAGGAGCATAGTGGCTGGCCACTGGAAGTTGACAATGACCAGCTGAGAGGATCATGGAAGCTGATCCTCCTATAACTACATGAGAAGCTGCTGAAGATCTCAGCATCAACCATCCTAAGGTCATTTGGTGATCGAAGTAAGTTGGAAAGGTGAAAAAGGTGAAAAATCTTGACACATCCCACATCTGAGGTCAGGGGCAGAAGCCGAGAGGAATTATCCCGCGTCTGAGGTCAGGGGCAGCAGCCGAGAGGAGCTATGCTGCGTCCAAGGTCAGAGACTGCGGCCAAGGGTGCCTCATGTGTGCTTAGTCGTGATACCGTGAGCTGTAGTCCGCCAGGCTCCTCTGTCCAGGGGGATTCTCCAGGCAAGAATATTGGGGTGGGTTGCCATACCCTCCTCCAGGGGAATCTTCCCAAGCCAGGGGTCTAACCCAGGTTCCCGCATTGAAGGCAGATTGTTTACCACGTGAGCCACCAGATGACCACAAATTTAAAAAATCATTGTTCCAAAGTGTCGTCTTCTCTTATTCTATGCAAAAACAGCAAGCCATTTCTTTCTTTTTAAATTTTTTTATTGAAGGATAATTGCTTTACAGAGTTTTGTTGTTTTCTATTAAACTTCAACATGAATCAGTCATAGATATACATATATCCCCTCCCTTTTGAAACTCCCTCCCATCTCCCTCCCCATCCCAATCCTCTAGGTTGATGCAGAGCCCCTATATGAGTTTCCTGAGCCATACACCAAATTCCCATTGGCTATCTATTTTACGTATGGTAATGTAAGTTTCCACATTACTCTCTTTCCATACATCTTACCCTCTCCTTCCCACTCCCCAGGTCCATAAGTTTATTCTATATGTCTTTTTCTCCATTGCTGCCCTGTAAGTAAATTCTTCAGTACCATTTTTCTAGATTCTGTATATGTGCATTAGAATATGATATTTGTCTTTCTGTTTCTGATTTACTTCACTCTGTATAATAGGTTCTAGGTTCATCCACCTCATTAGAACTGACTCAAACGTGTTATTTTTTATGGCTGAGTAATATTCTATTGTGTATATGTACCACAATTTCTTTATCCATTCATCTGTCAATGGACATTTAGGTTGCTTCCAAGTTCAAGCTATTGTAAATAGCGCTGCAGTGAACAATGGGATACATGTGTCTCTTTAAATTTTTGTTTCCTCAGGGTATATGCCTAGCAGTGGGGTTGCTGGGTCATATGGTGGTTTTATTCCTGGTTTTTAAGCAATCTCCATCAGTTCAGTTCAGTCGCTCAGTCGTGTCCGACTCTTTGCGACCCCATGTATCACAGCACGCCAGGCCTCCCTGTCCATCACCAATTCCTGGAGTTCACTCAGACTCGCGTCCATTGAGTCAGTGATGCCATCCAGCCATCTCATCCTCTGTTGTCCCCTTTTCTTCCTGCCCCAATCCCTCCCAGCATCAAAGACTTTTCCAATGAGTCAACTCTTCGCATGAGGTGGCCAAACCATTGGAGTTTAAGCTTCAGCATCAATCCTTCCAAAGAACACCCAGGGCTGATCTCCTTTAAAATTGACTGGTTGGATCTCCTTGCAGTCCAAGTGACTCTCAAGAGTCTTCTCCAACACCACAGTTCAAAAGCATCAATTCCTTGGTGCTTAGCCTTCTTCACAGTCCAACTCTCACATCCATACATGACTACTGGAAAAACCATAGCCTTGACTAGACGGACCTTAGTCGGCAGAGTAATGTCTCTGTTTTTGAATATGCTATCTAGGTTGCTCATAACTTTTCTTCCAAGGAGTAAGTGTCTTTTAGTTTCATGGCTGCAGTTACCATCTGCAGTGATTTTGGAGCCCCAAAAAATAAAGTCTGACACTGTTTCCACTGTTTTCCATCTATTTCCCATGAAGTGATGGGACCAGATGCCATGATCTTCGTTTTCTGAATGTTGAGCTTTAAGCCAACTTTTTCACTCTCCTCTTTCACTTTCATCAGGGGCTTTTTAGTTCCTCTTCACTTTCTGCCATAAGGGTGGTGTCATCTGCATAAATGAGGTTATTGATATTTCTCCCGGCAATCTTGATTCCAGCTTGTGTTTCTTCCAGTCCAGCGCTTCTCATGATGTACTCTGCATAGAAGTTAAATAAGCGGGGTGACAATATACAGCCTTGATGTACTCCTTTTCCTATTTGGAACCAGTCTGTTGTTCCATGTCCAGTTCTAACTGTTGCTTCCTGACCTGAATACAGATTTCTCAAGGGGCGGGTTAGGTGGTCTGGTATTCCCATCTCTTGAAGAATTTTCCAGTTTATTGTGATCCACACAGTCAAAGGCTTTGGCATAGTCAATAAAGCAGAAATAGATGTTTTTCTGGAACTCTCTTGCTTTTTTGATGATCCAGCGGATGTTGGCAATTTGATCTCTGGTTCCTCTGCCTTTTATAAAACGAGCTTAAACATCTGGAAGTTCATGGTTCACAATATTGGTGAAGCCTGGCTTGGAGAATTTTGAGCATTACTTTACTAGCATGTGAGATGAGTCCAATTGTGAAGTACTTTGAGCATTCTTTGGCATTGCCTTTCTTTGAGATTGGAATGAAAACTGACATTTTCCAGTCCTGTAACCACTGCTGAGTTTTCCAAATTTGCTGGCATATTGAGTGCAGCACTTTCACAGCATCATCTTTCAGGATTTGAAACAGCTCAACTGGAATTCCATCACCTGCACTAGCTTTGTTCGTAGTGATGCTTTCTAAGGCCCACTTGACTTCACATTCCAGGATGTCTGGCTCTAGGTGAGTGAGGACACCATCATGATTATCTGGATCATGAAGATCTTTTTTGTACAGTTCTTCTGTGTATTCTTGCCACCTCTTCTTAATATCATCTGCTTCTGTTAGGTCCATACCATTTCTGTCCTTTATCGAGCACATCTTTGCATGAAATGTTCCCTTGGTATCTCTAATTTTCTTGAAGAGATCTCTAGTCTTTCCCATTCTGTTGTTTTCCTCTATTTCTTTGCATTGATTGCTGAAGAAGGCTTTCTTATCTCTCCTTACTATTCTTTGGAACTCTGCATTCAGATGCTTATATCTTTCCTTTTCTCTTTTGCTTTTCACTTCTCTTCTTTCACAGCTATTTGTAAGGCCTCCCCAGACAGCCATTTTGCTTTAAGTGAGATTAAAACAAATATCCAAAAATGAGAAACAAAAGATGAACCCCAGATGAATGGCAATTACAAAATCAGAAAAATAATAATTTAAACAATGGAAAATACACATATACCTGTACACCCATAAGCTTAGTCAAAACAGTCCAACAAAAATAAAGTACAGTAAATTGACTCTGAGAACAAAGGAAATAAAAAATTATATTTCAGTTCAGTTCAGTCAGTCAGTCAGTCGTGTTCGATTCTTTGCTACCCCGTGGACTTTGGCATGCCAGGCCTACCTGTCCATCACCAACCCCCAGAGTTTACTCAAACTCATATCCATTGTGTCAGTGATAGCATCAAACCATCTCATCCTCTGTTTTCCCCTTCTCCTCTTGCCTGCAATCTTTCCCAACATCAGGGTCTTTTCAAATGAGTCAGCTCTTCACATCAGGTGGCCAAAGTATTTCAGCTTCAACATCAGTCCTTCCAATGAATATCCAGGACTGATTTCCTTTAGGATGGACTGGTTTGATCTCCTTACAGTCCAAGGGACTCTCAAGAGTCTTCTCCAACACCACAGTTCAAAAGCATCAATATTTCAGTGCTCAGCTTTCTTTATAGTCCAACTCTCACATCCATACATGACTACTGGAAAAACCATAGCCTTGACTAGACGGACCTTTATTGTCAAAGTAATGTCTGGTTTTTAATATGCTGTCTAAGTTGATCATAACTTTTCCCTTACCAGTTGAGAAAAAATATAGTAGGTTTAAAAGATTAAAAATCATTAAAAAGACAAAAGAAAAAAGGAAGGAGAAAGAAAGAGGGAATAAAGGAAAACTTCACAGAACTGCAAAAGCCCAACGTAGAGGCAGAGGTTTACGACAACAATAAAAAGTGTGACTGAATATATGCGTATACATATACACCCCTAAGCAAAATCAAAACAGTCCAACAGAAATAAAGTACAGTAGATTGACCTGACAAACAAAGGACATGAAGAATTATATCTACCAGTTAAGAACAAAACTAACTAAAGCGCAAGCTGGAAAACAAAACTGAAGCAAGGTGCCAACTAGGGGATAAAGCAATGAAAATAAAACTAACAAATATGTTGAGAGGCAAGGAAAGAATGAAAAGAAAGAAGGACTAGATATACAAAGTTAAATAGAGATAGATAAGGAAGGTTTATATACATTAAAGATTAACAGCAAGGGGAAAAGAACAGTAGGGAAAGCAAAGGAATAAATGTAGAAAAATAAAAATAGGTTTAAACAATTAAAATTTAAAAAATTATATTTCTTTCTAAGGAAAAATTTTTAAAAAAGGAAAACTCCACAGAACTGCAAAATCCAATGTAGAGGCAGAGGTTTATAACAACAATAAAAAAATACTGAGAAAAAGAAAAGCTCAGAAGCTTAGTTAGATTTCATAGTGCCAATAAGATTGACAACTACAACAGACAGGGGGGTAAAAAAAGAAAAAAAAATCCAAAAGAATCAACAGAACAAGTCAAAATATAAGAATAATAAATGTTTTTCTTGAGTCACTGCTGTCAGAGTCCTTTCACTCACTGAGAGTCACAGTCCACCTCACCTCCCTAGGAGGCCCTCCAACACTGTGCTGATCTCTGGACTTGCTCTGGGGGCAGCTCAGATTCTAATCAGGTCTTACTCCTCTGTGTTCTTGCCTCCAATGTCCATAGCTATCAGAACTAGTGTGTTTTCTTTGGTGGTTAACTCTCAATGTCCTTTTATATACTCCATAGACACAGAATCTGCCTAGGTAATCATGTGGTTTTAATCTGCAGCTTGTATCAGTCAGTCAGTTCTGCCACTCAGTCATGTCCGACTCCTTGTGACCCCATGGATCGCAGCATGCCAGGCCTCCCTGTCCATCACCAATTCCCGGAGTTCACTCAGACTCACGTCCATCAAGTCGGTGATGCCATCCAGCCATCTCATCCTCGGTCATCCCCTTCTCTCCTGCCCTCAATCCCTCCCAGCATCAGAGTCTTTTCCAATGAGTCAGCTCTTCGCATGAGGTGGCCAAAGTATTGGAGTTTCAGCTTTAGCATCATTCCTTCCAAAGAAATCCCAAGGTTGATCTCCTTCAGAATGGACTAGTTGGATCTCCTTGCAGTCCAAGGGACTCTCAGGAGTCTTCTCCAATACTGCAGTTCAAAAACATCAATTCTCAGCACTCAGCTTTCTTCACAGTCCAACTCTTACATCCATACATGACTACTGGAAAAAACATAGCCTTGACTAGATGGACCTTTGTTGGCAAAGTAATGTCTCTGCTTTTGAATATGCTATCTAGGTTGGTCATAACTTTCCTTCCAAGGAGTAAGTGTCTTTTAGTTTCATGGCTGCAGTCAACATCTGCAGTGATTTTGGAGCCCCCCAAAATAAAGTCTGACACTGTTTCCACTGTTTCCTCATCTATTTCCCATGACATGATGAGACCAGATGCCATGATCTTCGTTTTCTGAATGTTGAGCTTTAAGCCAACTGTTTCACTCTCCTCTTTCACTTTCATCAAGAGGCTTTTTAGTTCCTCTTCACTTTCTGCTATAAGTGTGGTGTCATCTGCATATCCGAGGTTATTGATATTTCTCCTGGCAATCTTAATTCCAGCTTGTGCTTCATCCAGCCCAGCATTTCTCATGATGTACTCTGCATAGAAGTTCAATAAGCAGGGTGACAACATACAGGCTTGACGTACTCCTTTTCCTATTTGGAACCAGTCTGTTGTTCCATGTCCGGTTCTAACTCAATTCTCCACAGATCCCAATTGTGATACACACAGTTAAAAGCTTTGGCATACTCAATAAAGCAGAAATAGATGTTTTCTGGAACTCTCTTGCTTTTTTGATGATCCAGTGGATGTTGGCAATTTGATCTCTGGTTCCTCTGCCTTTTCCAAAATCAGCTTGAACATCTGGAAGTTCACGGTTCAAGTATTGCTGAAGCCTGGCTTGGAGAATTTTGAGCATTACTTTACTAGCATGTGAGATGAGGGCAATTGTGCAGTAGTTTGATCATTCTTTGGCATTGCCTTTCTTTGGGATTGGAATGAAAACTGACCTTTTCCAGTCCTGTGACCACTGCTGACTTTTCCAAATTTGCTGGCATACTGAGTGTAGCACTTTCACAGCATCATCTTTCAGGATTTGAAATAGCTCAACTGGAATTCCATCACCTCCACTAGCTTTGTTTATAGTGATGCTTTCAAAGGCCCACTTGACTTCATATTCCAGGATGTCTGGCTCTAGGTGAGTGATCACACCATTGTGATTATCTGGGTCATGAAGATCTTTTTTGTACAGTTCTTCTATGTATTCTTGCCACCTCGTCTTAGTATCTTCTGCTTCTGTTAGGTCCATACCATTTCTGTCCTTTATCAAGCCCATCTTTGCATGAAATGTTCCCTTGGTATCTCTAATTTTCTTGAAGAGATCTCTAGTCTTTCCCATTCTGTTCTTTTCCTCTACTTCTTTGCACTGATCGCTGAGGAAGGCTTTCTTATCTCTTCTTGCTATTCTTTGGAACTCTGCATTCAGATGCTTATATCTTTCCTTTTCTCCTTTGCTTTTCACTTCTCTCCTTTTCACAGCTATTTGTAAGGCCTCCTCAGACAACCATTTTGCTTTTTTGCATTTCTTTTCCATGGGGATGGTCTTGATCCCTGTCTCCTGTACAATGTCATGAACCTCCATCCATCGTTCATCAGGCACTCTATCTATCAGATCTAGGCCCTTAAATCTATTTCTCACTTCCACTGTATAATCATAAGAGATTTGATTTAGGTCATACCTAAATGGTGTAGTGGTTTTCCCTACTTTCTTCAATTTCAGTCTGAATTTGGCAATAAGGAGTTCATGATCTGAGCCACAGTCAGCTCCTGGTCTTGATTTTGCTGACTGTATAGAGCTTCTCCATCTTTGGCTGCAAAGAATATAATCAATCTGATTTCTATGTTGACCATCTGGTGATGTCCATGTGTAGAGTCTTCTCTTGTGTTGTTGGAAGAGGGTGTTTGCTACGACCAGTGCTTTCTCTTGGCAAAACTCTATTAGTCTTTGCCCTGCTTCATTCCGTATTCCAACGCCAAATTTGCCTGTTACCCCGGGTGTTTCTTGTCTTCCTACTTTTGCATTCCAGTCCCCTGTAATGAAAAGGACATCTTTTTGGGTGTTAGTTCTAAAAGGTCTTGTAGGTCTTCTTAGAACCATTCAACTTCAGCTTCTTCAGCATTACTGGTTGGGCCATAGATTGGATTACTGTGATATTGAATGGTTTGCCTTGGAAACGAACAGAGATCATTCTGTCATTTTTGAGATTGCATCCAAGTACTGCATTTCAGACTCTTTTGTTGACCATGATGGCTACTCCATTTCTTCTAAGGGATTCCTGCCCGCAGCAGTAGATATAATGGTCATCTGAGTTAAATTCACCCATTCCAGTCCATTTTAGTTCACTGATTCCTAGAATGTCGACATTCACTCTTGCCATCTCCTGTTTGACCACTTCCAATTTGCCTTGATTCACGGACTGGCTGAGACAGACCGCATGGCAGAAACTTGCAGGCTGGGATGGACCTCACAGAAGCGTGGCTGGGAGGAACTACCCCACATCCAAGATCAGGTGCAGCGGCCAAGAGGAGCCTACCCTGGGTCTGAAGTCAGTGGCGGCGGCTGAGAGTGCCAGGCTGCGATGGCGCAGGAGCAGCCCAGAGGAGCTACCCTACGTCCAAGGTCAGGGGCGGCGGCCGGAAGGAACTACCCCACGCCAGAGGTCAGGGGTGGCCACCAAAAGGAGCAACCCCACGTCCAAGGAGCGGTGGCTGCATGGGCGCAGGAGGGCTGAGAGGAGCTACGCAACATTCAAGGTCTGGCGGGGCGGCAGTGAGGAGATACCTCTCGTCCAGGGTAAGGAGCAGCGGCTGCACTTTGCTGGAGCAGCCGTGAAGAGATATCCCACATCCAAGGTAAGAGAAACCCAAGTAAGATGGTAGGTGTTGCAAGAGGGCATCAGAGGGCAGCACACTGAACCCACAATCACAGAAAACTAGTCAGTCTAATCACACGGACCACAGCCTTGTCTAACTCAGTGAAACTAAGCCATGCCCTGTGGGGCCACCCAAGATGGGCGGGTCATGGTGGCGAGGTCTGACAGAATGTGGTCCACTGGAGAAGGGAATGGCAAACCACTTCAGTATTCTTGCTTTGAGAACCCCATGAACAGTATGAAAAGGCAGAATGGTAGGATACTGAAAGAGGAACTCCCCAGGTCGGTAAGTGCCCGACATGGTACTGGAGATCAGTGGAGAAATAACTCCAGAAAGAATGAAGGGATGGAGCCAAAGCAAAAACAACACCCAGCTGTGGATGTGACTGGTGATAGAAGCAAGGTCCGATGCTGTAAAGAGCAGCTTGTATAGCTGGTTGGAAAGGTTTTGGTTCTTCTTTCTTAGCACGATGCCTCTGAGTTTCAACTGTGGTTTTCTTTCCACCTCTACATGTGGGTTGTCCACTGGGGTTTGCTTCTGAGGCTGCCCTGAAGGGTGTGGGTTTGCCCCTGTGAGGGCCAGGGGTGGAGCTGGTGCAGCTGCTTGGCTCAAAGGGGTTCTGGCAGCACCAGGTACTCAGGGGGGTGGCAGCTAGTGCCGCAGGAATTTAGCGCTCTAGAAGGATATGGCAACCAGTATTGGCCAAATTGTTCCTGTATTCTTGCCTGGAGAGCCCCCCTGACAGAGAAGCCTGGCAGGCCACAGACTACAGGGTCGCAAAGAGTTGGACACGAGTGAAGTAACACTGCCCGCATAGACCACAAGACTTTTTTTGCCTGTGGCAGCTCTGCCCTAGTTAGAGTTGAGGGTGAAGGTGACGCAGCTGCTTGGCTTGCAGGGACCCTGGTGGCGCCACGTGTGCAGGGACATTGGCTGCCTCTGCTGCAGGAGTTATGACCCTATCAGGGTCTTTTTTCGAGCCTCTTGTAGCTGGCAATCAGAAGGCCTCTTTGGCCAGTCTTTCTCCGTAGCTCCACCCATTCAGGCATTTAGAGGGCTCCCTTGCCTGGGGTCCTTCTCTGTTGTTTGGTACATCAGGCCCATAGGGGGGCCCCCTGGGTGGGGTCCTACTCTGATGTTTGATGGGCCAGCCTCTCTATTGTTCAGCTGCTTGATGCTGGCATATGGGGAGAGAGAGGCTGTGGTGGTAGCTCCACCCCCTGCGCGTGACTCAGCAGCATCACCTTGCTTCCATGGCTGCCTGGCTTTCCTCCTCCAGCATTTCCCACCACAATCTCCTCCCTCACATCCCCTCAAACCGTCTCTCCACAGTCAATAGCAGCCCTCACCCTGGGATTGCTCCACAATCCCTAAACTCCAGTTCCCAGCCGCTGTGCCTTCCAGGGGGCCTGTGTCCCTGTTCAGGGTATGTATGGCTGCAGCAAGGACTGCCTGATTCTCATTCCATTCAGGCTGCCACAGATCGTCTGTTTCACTCCCAGCCTTAAATGTTTCTCCTGTGACTCAGACAATTGCCCTGATGTGGGGATGGGACCCCTGCTTCAGTTCCCCACCCACCGAGGGCAGGTCCAGTCCTACTAACACTCCTGTTACTTCCCCCTAGTTCCATCTTCCTACTGAGTTTTGCGTGGGTTTATATATTCTTTTCCTCTGGTCAGAGCTGGTGTTCTGCATGCACTTCTGTGTCTGAAGGTGTATTCCTGATCTATCCATGGAGAGATGTACTCCACGTCCACCTACTCCTCTGCTATCTTCAACAAACCTGTTCTTGATCAGACTGTGATGTGCAATGAAAAGTGGACTTTCTAGACAACCTGGAATGACTAGCTCAGTGGTTGTACCAAGAAGAAGCCCCAAAACTCTTCCCAAAGCCAAGCTTGCGCCAGAAAAAGGTCATGCTCAGTTTGTTGGTCAGCTGCCAGTCTGATCCACTATAGCTGTCTGAATTCTGGTGGAACCATTACGTCTGAGAAGTATGCTCAGTAAATCGATGCGATGCACTGGAAACCGCAATGCCTGCCGCCAGCATTGGTCAACACGAAGGGCCCAATTCTTTTCCACAGCAATGCCCAGCTGCACATCACACAACCAGCGCTTCAAAAGTTGAACGAAATGGGCTGTGACGTTTTGCCTCATCTGCCATATTCGCCTAACCCCTCACCAACCCACTACCACTTCTTCAGGCAGCTTGACAACTTCTTTCAGGGAAAACGATTCCACAACCAGAAGAAGGCAGAAAATGTTTTCCAAAAGTTCATCGAATCCCAAAGGATGGATTTTCTTGCCATAGGAATAAACAAACGTACTTCTTGTTGGCAAAAATATGTTGATTGTAATGGTTCCTATTTTGATTAATAAAGACGTTTGAACTTAGTTATAGTGATTTAAAATTGATGGTCTGAAACTGCAATTACTTTTTCACCAACCTAATAGTTCCCTGTGTCCTATACTGTAGGTCTTCATTTATTTTGTATAATAGTAGTGTATATCTCTTAATTCCAAACTCCTAATTTATCTCTCTCTTCCCTTTGAGAGAAAGTGAAATTAAAAGTCGCTCAGTCATGTTCAACTTTTTGCTACCCCATAGACTGTAGCCTGCCAGGCTCTTCTGTCCATGGAATTCTCCAGGCAAGAATACTGGAGTGGATAGCTCTCCTCTTCTTCAATGGATCTTCCCAACCCAGGGATCAAATCCAGGTCCCTGGCATTGCGGGCAGATTCTTTACCAGCTGAGCTACCAGGGAAGCCATAAATTTGTTTTCTCTATCTATGAATCTGCTTCAGTTTTGTAAATAATATCATCTTTTAAAGAAATATGCCAGAATTATTGTTCAAAAGGGCCATATCAATTTACACTCTCACCAGCTTCAGATAGTATCAATATTTTTATTTTTTGCTAGTGCTATAGATAAAAAATGGTATCTCATTTGTTTCTAATTTGCATTTTTCTGATTACTTAAGGAAACTAACAACTTGTGGTTTATTTATTATCTTTGTCTATCCTTTTGACTATCTTCCTACAGGTTTTCTTTTTCCTGTTAACTTATGGGAGTTTTTTATAAACATATATGTGTTTATGTGCATGTCTGCATGTGTGTGTTTATAACATTTTCAGTTTATAGATTATGTTTTAACTTTCTTTATAGTAAACTTTTATGGACATCTGTTCTCAATTAAAATATAATCACATTTATCATTCCTTACATTTTTATTAGTGATTTCTGTGTCTTTTATAATAAATCTCTACTCTGAGGTCATAGATATTTTATGCTATATTTTCTTTTTAAATGTTTTAAGTGTTGACTTTCACACATGGTTATACCTAGAAGTGATCTTTGTGTTTAGCGTAAAATAGGGATCAAATTTTATTTCCTTATAGCTGGTTGTTCTAGTGTCATTTATGTAAAAGTCCATTCTTTCCCCCGCAAACTTGTAATGCTGTCTCTGTCATATATCATTTTATTGCACTCAAAGTTCTGGTTCTTAATTTTCTACTGTTTTGTAATTTATTTTGAGCTGTCGTGTTGGTACCAATACTGTCTTAATTACTATAACTTCCTAAAAAATTTTTTTTTACTATCCAGTAGGGAAAATTCCATTTTTTTTTTCTTCTTACTAGAATGCTTTCTTGGGATTTCCTTGGTGGTTCCTTGCTAAGACTCCACACTCCCTATTCAGGGGGCCCTGGTTCAATCCTTGGTCAGGGAACTAGGTGCCATGTGGTGAATTGAGTTTACATGCCTCAACTAAGACCCAGTGCAGCTAAATAAACAGATGAATGTTTCTTTAAATGCCTTCTCTGATTTTGGGCTTCTCTCTTGCACAAATATTTCAGAGTTGATTTAAATCCCTGGAAAAGCATTGTGGAGATTTTTATTGGAGTATCTGCATCAGCTTGGGAAGAAGTCATGACATCTCAACTTTACAGAATCTTTCCATTTAATAGCATGCTTTATCTCTCCATTTATGTAGGCTTTCTTTAATGTCTCAATGATTCTCCATAAGTACCCTTCACAGCTTTTCTCAAATTTATTTCTAAGCCCCTTATTTATTTGTTTCTATTATAAATATTAATACTTTCTTTTAATAAGCTGTGCTTTTAACTGTTGCTGATATATAGAAATCCAACTGGTTTTTGAATATTGATTTTATATTCAATAAGACTTGCTAAACTCTTACCAATTCTAAAAATTTATTTTTTATTAGTATAAAGTAATATCACCTACAAAAGTAATATTTTTGTTACTCCCATTCTAAGCCTTGTACTTTTAACTTTTTCTTGTCTAACTGGACTTGTTAAACCTCCAATAAAATGAGACAATTGTAGGTATATAACAATAGTTCTTAGGAGATCATAGTCTTTTTAAAAAGGCAAAGATATTCCATCTGCCCACAAGTGAAGTAAAATAATAGTAATATTACAATACCATGAATGCATGTGAATTCCCCCTTTTTACTTCCTCACAGTTCTCTCTTAACCTGGAATATTACTTCCCAGAGGCTATAAATTACAGAACCCTATAGAGGGCAAAGTAGAGCTCCCCTCTTGGGACTTGAGGTACATGCAGCAGATTTCCTGTCTAGAATCATGGGAGAGCCAAACATATTAATTTTTAAAACTATCCTATAGAATTCTTTTTTTCTGTTTTAAAAAAGTAAAATTAGAGATAAGTATTTTACCATGAAAACTTAGGAAAAATAATTCTCCAGAGATAGAAAATTGTCTGGCAGAGTAAGAGTCCAAGATTGCATTTTACTTGTGGTTCCAATGTAGTTTTGCCTGGAGGCAGTGCTGACGCTCTGGTCCTTAGCTTTCTGGGGTACACACAGGACATAATAGCACACAAGATCATCTTACTTATGAAGATGATGTGAAAACCAATGACCTAAAGTTTGGAAAGGATTTCAATTCCCCAAGAAAGTGAGTACAATAAAAAAAAATAGTGGTTATTATTACAACAATTCTAATGATATATAATTTGGCAAAGGCTATGCCATAGACTTGCGGATACTTACTAAATATTAACTGAATGCATTATTGAACACATAAAAGATTCACATTTAAAAAACAATCTATCACATCACCTTATTGTTTCCAAGATTCGGAAGTATCACATTCGTATTGCTGTTTTTAAAATAGATGTGCTTTCGCACAACCTGCTTAGCAAAATTTCTGAAATACTACCTTTGGGATTATGCTGTGAATTCGGGGGCCTTACCATTGGCTGAGCTAATAATAGCCGTTCTTCCTTTTTTTTAAAGTCTAAGTCTAAGCACACTTCAGTATATCATCCTTTATCTATCCATTCTAGGCTCGTATTAATACCCAGGAAAACCAACACTGGGTTTGTAGTCAGGGTCCTGTCACCATAGGTACTTGACCACATATGGGTAACAGAGTCAAGCCTGACACAGAGAAGATGAGAAATGCATGATATTGAAGAAGCCAGAACAAGATTATCTAGCTGGTGTTCTGCGAGCTTATTATATTTGGAAACTCTTGTTTATCATGTGGAAAGCTATGCTATACCCCCAGTGACAGCAGTTGTTATTTCACTTAGGAGGTCGTTTCATGAAGCACAGTGGAGTCCCTGAACAGCATCATCAGCATCATCTCCTGGAAACTTGCTGGGGATGCAAGTATTCCAGTCCCACCTGGGATCTGCCTCATCAAAAACCATACGAGGGGCAGTCCTCCGTATGATACTGGTGCACCTTGAAGATGGGAACACTGACTCGGTGATCAGTATTGTGGACTCTGAAGCAAGACTGCCTAAATTTAAACCCTAGCTCTACCAACTCACTGTCTGGTTACTTTTTATGCCTCAGTTTCCTCACCTAAAAGAACTGGAGTAATAATAGTATTAACAATAGGGTTGTGATGAATTAAGTCACATGTGTGTGTGCTCAGTTGTTCAGTCATGTCTGACTCTATGACCTCATGGACTGTAGCCTGTCAGGCTCCTCCCTGCATGGAATTCTCCAGGCAAGAATACTGGAATGGGGATACTTCTCCAGGGGATCTTCCCAACCCAGGGACTGAACCCGAGTCTCTCGAGTCTCCTGCATTGGCAGATGGATTCTTTACCACTGAGCCAGGAAAGCCCCGTTAATTCACACAAAGTGTAAATTTAAAACAGTACTCACCTCATAATAAGCACTCCATAGATGTAGGGTATTATGAGTCTGCTCATCTGAAAATGCTTCTTGATCTCTCCGTATCCCAGAGATCTGCTTCTGGGAATCCTTGAGCAGAGTAAAGTATCTCAACGAAGCACATCGGGCTGAGAAGGAAGTAGCAGGGCTGTCTAGGCGGCCAGGCAGGGTCAGTACACAGCGGGGCAACCAGGTGAGCCTGGTCAGTCCCCAGGCGCAGGCCCTGAGGGGGAGTTAGGGGTGCAAGGTGTTTATGTGACATCAAGCATGTGAGAGGGAGGGGGCATGTCTATGCTGCTTCCGTTGCTAAAACAGAACCCAAGACACTGGGTGGCTTATGAACAGCGGACATTCATTTCTTACGGTTCTGGAGGCTGGAAGTCCAAGGTCAAGCTGCCAACAGATTCATTGCCTGGGGAAAATCCCCTTCCTGGTTCATGCATGGCCGTCGTCTCCCTGTGTCTTCACGTGGTGGCAGAGATGGGGGAGCTCTCTGGGGTCTCTTTTATGAGAGCACCAATCCCATTCCTGAGGAGTTTGCCCTCATGACCCAAAACTTCCCAAAGGCCCATCTCCTAAGACCACCCCGCTGGGAATGAGGTTTCTACATATGCATGGAGGGAGGGGGACACACACAGTCCGTAACAAAGGAAGCCAGCGGGGGCAGAGGAAGGTGTGAGCCGTGATGCAGATCCAGCGAATCTTATTTAAATTGATTGTGATTGGAGTATAGTTGCTTTACAGTGTCGCATTAGTTTCTTCCGTACAGCAAAGTGAATCAGCTACACATAGACTTGTATCCTCTCTTTTTTGGATTTCCTTTGGCTGACTTGCCAGGGAGCTCCAACTCATGGACCGCCCTTCACAGTGTCTCTGCCTGGTCAAAATGGTCACTAAGGGCAGGATATCCTAGGAAAGCCATAGTCCTCAGGCCAGACAGGCTCTGCGACAGACTACATGAGCTGGCTGCTGGGCAGCAAGTCCCTCCTTCGAGGAAGATCTGGACATCCCACTCCCTGTCCACCATGGTCAATATCTGGAGATTCAGAGTGAATGGAGAGACAGAGCTGAGAACCAGGGATGCGATGAGTAAAAATAGATTCAACTCAAGTGCTTTTCTGCCTTCTAGCAATGAAACCGTACCTAGACCATTGTGTTCAGTTCTGGGAGCTATATGTAGGGGGGTTGGCATTCAAAAACCAAGATACTTGCCCTGCTTTCCATCCTGGTACTCTTGAGGAACATCGGATAGTTCATTGTGAGTGCAGATTACTGTGGCAGTCATTCTCAACATCCTTTTGGAGAATGTACCTCCTAAAAGGCCATTTCAGAATGCTAGGGGCATCTTTGGGGCTGGACAAGGCCCCTTGGACGATTCTAATACACCTCCAAAGAGCACCATCCCCCATTTGGGAATCCTGAGTCCAGAGGAACTCAGAAATCTGATCATATGAAAGAAGATTGAGGGAATTATAGTGTTTAGCCTTGAAAAAGACAGTGGATCTCAGATGAAATGGATAAGTCAGCAAGGCTTCTCGAAACTAAATATTGTATGGATTCTCTTATATAGAAAGAATAGTCAGGTATAGTACTGGTTAACATTTTTTTTTTACTATAATGTTGGCAAAATGCATAAGCCATAAACCATGTATGCAATTGCCTATGAAAGAAAGTGAAATTGTTAGTCACTCAGTTGTGTCTGAGGAGAAGGCAATGGCACCCCACTCCAGTATTCTTGCCTGGAAAATCCCATGGATGGAGGAGCCTGGTGGGCAGCAGTCCATGGGTTACTAAGAGTCAGACATGACTGAGCGACTTCACTTTCCCTTTTCCCTTTCATGCATTGGAGAAGGAAATGGCAACCCACTCCAGTGTTCTTGCCTGGAGAATCTCAGGGATGGAGGAGCCTGGTGGGCTGCCATCTATGGGGTCACTAAGAGTTGGACATGATTGAAGCAACTTAGCAGCAGCAGCAGTTGTTTCTGACTCATTGCAACTCTATGGACTGTAGCTTATCAGGCTCCTCTGTCCATGGGATTCTCCAGGCAAGAATACTGGGGTGGGTAGCCACGCAATTACCTGACAAATATATTAATAAATCAAAATGTTTACTGATTAAATACAGAAAATCCAGTAAAAACCAACAAAACAAATAAATTGAGCAAACATTAATTTAATGTGATGCTGATAGAGTGTTAGTGGAACTACTAAAAGTCACATTAGCAGTGTGATTATATTATGGTACTGATGCTGTAAAGGCATTGTTTTTAAAGCTGGCATGCTATCATGTGCCACGAGATCATAGTTTTACCACCACTTCTTTTTATTCAAACTACTGCGAAACCTTTAATTATATACCATGCTGCAATGCTATCTGGCATTCATTTAGCTCAAATGCATCACTTCTGATTTGTCTGCTCTGGTTTTCTTTGCCTGTGGTACAGACCATTGGCTGATTCTTTTCTTCCGAGTATCCCTTCTTTTACATAACTCTCCTTGCCCACCTCCACACAAGGATAAGCAGCAAAGCTCAATGACTCAGCCTTCAAAGGAGAGCCCATGTGATCTGGATTTTGATCCTAGTACTCAACTTTCTGGCCCTATGGATGGAAGATGACCCAAGCAGGTTAGAGCCCTATCCAGTATCACTGTCGTTTAGTTGCTAAATCATTACCAACTCTTTTTTGACCCCGTGGACTGTAGCCCACCAGGCTCCTCTGTCCCTGGGATTTCCCAGGCAAGAATGCTGGAGTGAGTAGCCATTCCCTTCTCCAGGCAATCTTCGTGACCCAGGGATCAAACCCACATCTCCTGCATTGCAAGTGGAGTCTTTACCACTGAGCTACCTGGGAAACCCCACCCTGGTATCATACATGGATACCAAAGGGACAGGCTCTTTCCTTCTTCTGAGGTGGCTTCTGGTGGCTGTGATAAGTCTTCTGCTATTTTTTTTTTTTTAAGTATTGGAGTATAATTGATTTAACAATGTTGTGTTTAATTTCTGCTCTACAGCAAAATGGCTCAGTTATACACACACGCGCGTGCGCACACACACACACACACACACACACACACACACACACACTCTTAGCTGCAGTCATAAATCCAAAGGCAAATCCAGGCACTAATGTTGCACATGTATGCGTGCATTCATGCTGAATCACTCAGGCATGTCCAGCTCTTTGTGATCCCGTCGACCGTAGCCCACTAGGCTCCTCTGTCCCTGGGATTATCCCAGCAAGGATCCTGGAGTGGGTTGCATTTCCTTCTCCAGGGATCTTCCTGACCCAGGGATCAGACCCATGTCTCCTGCACTGGCCAGGGATTTCTTTACCATTGAACCACCTGGGAAGCTGGTGATATTTAAGATGACCGTTCAGATGGTCCAGAATATGCAGAGCTCACAACTATGGTTCTGATTAGCATGCTGTGAAAGCATGTGCAAACACCAACAAATACACGTACACGCAAAAGCCCTAAAGAGAGCTCAGAGCCTTAAGACTCCAACTATACTCCTGGTTTGAGAAATCCTGAGCTAGAAGGAGAACACACTGTGCCTGGGGTTCTGATGAAAACATTCAATCACGCTCATCCAGATGTCAAGATAATCATGGTCCACGCACTTACACCTTGTCGCTCCCCCGACCCCCCTTAGCTCATTCTCAAGTATAAATGCTTCCAATTTAGAACATTCAGTTTAGGAGAATTCTGGTCGTCTCAAGCTAGATAGATCTCAAAAGTTCACTTTATAAGATGGTAAAGTTATTTGCAATTGTAGGTGGATTTGGATTAAGAAAATACATTTTTTCTTTTTCAAGGGCAAGACGACAAAAGTTATGTTCTGAAAGAAATGTCTCTGTGTTATAATTTTAGGATTTTAAAAGTTACGTTAGTGCCTTGTGTCTGGGTAGGAAGTGCTTTCTAAGAATAAACTGCAGGTTTAAGCCAAAGTTGGACAAGACTGGCAGGAAATTAATAATCTGTAACTTTCCCTTTGACATAACCTTAAAGTCAGTTTGGAGGAATTTTAGGTTAGCACTAGTGTACATTTAATATTAGCCTGAAATCTAAAGTTCAGTTATTTGTGGAAATAATATATTTCTAAGTATAGAGTTTACAAGAGTGGAAGCTATTAACCTAGTCAATCCTGGCCCAACTCTAACTTGAGGATATATTTGGAAGGAAAAGGTCAATGTAGTAGCAGTAAATGCCACTTGGAGTTAGAAAACCACAATTATATTTCTCTCCCACCTCACATGACTGTGGACAAGTCAGCTAAATTCTTAAACTAGTTATTTCAAAGTGGGGTTATTTATATGTCCTTGGGATAATGTTTTGGGGTGAGGAAGAACAATATCAGTATCTCTAGTTAGATCCAATTCCATTTCATCATTTGAAATGTGTGCTGAATTTTATAAAATACATTAACTTTAATAAGTAGAACATGAATATGATTCAGAAATATACATATACATACCTATTTTTATTAAGATTGTAAAATAAAAAAATATTTAGAAACTATAGTCCTAGCCTCAATTTCTTCCTTTGTATATTAAGGATGTTTCATTAGGGATCCTTAATATTTGGAAAAAATACACACATCAGTTCAGTTCAGTTGCTCAGTCCTGTCCGACTCTTTGTGACCCAATGAATTGGAGCACGCCAGGCCTACCTGTCCATCACCAACTCCTGGAGTTCACTCAGACTCACGTCCATCGAGTCGGTGATGCCATCCAGCCATCTCATCCTCTGTCGTCCCCTTCTCCTCCTGCCCCCAATCCCTCCCAGCATCAGAGTCTTTTCCAATGAGTCAACTCTTCGCATGAGGTGGCCAAAGTACTGGAGTTTCAGCTGTAGCATCATTCCTTCCAAAGAACACCCAGGACCTGTCTCCTTTAGGATGGACTGGTTGGATCTCCTTGCAGACCAAGGGACTCTCAAGAGTCTTCTCCAACACCACAGTTCAAAAGCATCAGTTCTACAGCACTCAGCTTTCTTCACAGTACAACTCTCACATCCATGCATGACCACTGGAAAAACCACAGCCTTGACTAGACGGACCTTTGTTGGCAAAGTAATACACACATACATAGTCATATAATAGTATATTTATAAAACACATTTATATATTCTACTCTTTTTTCTTTTTTAAAATTTTTGGCTGTGTTGAGTCTCCATTGCTGTATGTGAGCTTTTTCTAGTTATAGTACACAGGCTTCTCATTGCATGGGCGTCTCTTTCCGCGGAGCACAATCTCTAGGCATGCAGGCTCAGTAGTGGTGGCACACGGGCTTAGTTGCCCTGTGCATGTGGAATCTTCTTGGATCAGGACAAGTCCAGGTCCCCTGCACTGGCAGGCAGATTTCTTGACCACTGGACTGCCAGGAAAGCCTTATATTCTACTCTTTCAACTAGCGAGAGAACCAGGGATTCTGTGATCATAAGAATATAATGAACCACATAACCGAAGTTTCTTTATGGCTCACCCACAACCATATTCTCACCAGCAAAAACTGATTTTACTTCACGAGTTTGTAGCTGACAAGAAATATGATAACTTTAAGATGAAGCTATTGATACTGAAATTAAAAAACAAGTGAAGCAGCATTACATTTTATATTTATTTTTTCTCACTTGAAAGGCTAAAACCTAGGACTTCTTCGTATGTCTGAACTTCCTAGATTTCAGTATTTTGAGAAAATAGTTTCCAAGTGATGAAAAAAAAATTTGCCCCTGTGGTTTCAGTTAAGCCTGGGCTTAAGGAAATATACTCACTTTTTGTGCTTTTGATAAATTCAGTGAACTAATTTAATTCTACTTCTTCCTACACTTTTAAACTTGAATTGAAAATCTTGATTGCCCAGACTTGCTTGTGTACCCTTATCCACACGGCAAGAGGCCCTGGTACAACAGACAACTTAGAAACATAAAGTTGACCTACACCAAACACCCAATAAACTGTATATAGATTAAAGGTGAAGCCATAAAAGTATTAGTATTTGACTATGCAAGAATTTTGCAGTTTTTAAAAAAATGTTCTGACAAGTCCTTTGGGAAAATGAGCAAAATACTAAACAATTCCCCAAAGAAGCAATAATAAGTGATATTTTATGAAATATGAAAATGTTCAATCTCATGGTAATTAAAGAAACAAAAATTAAAACAAGATTCTATATTTGCCGATATAAATAGCCAATTTTAAGAAGCTCTAACTTATCCAAAGTTGGTCAAGAAACGGAGTAAGAGCTATCTCACATATCTCCAGCAAAATTATCTGTGTTATATTGTTAATATCCCTTGATGAAGCCTTAGAAATACCTAACACAATTTTATGTATATACCTTTGATTCAGCTACTTGGTCTTTAAAACTTTATTTTAATCAGGACATCGTAAATGCACACAAAAATTTATCTACATGTATGTTCATACCAATATATTGAATAAAATTAGCTACTGTTGATTCTTGGAGAAGGAAGTAGCAACCCACTTCAGTATTCTTGCCTGGAGAATTCCATGGACAGAGGAGCCTGGTGGGCTACAGTCCATGGGGTCACAAAGAGTTGGACATGACTAAGTGACCAAAGAAATAAACTAAGCATTCATTCAGAACTTACCACGTGCCCGAGTGTTATGCTAAGACTTTTATATACATCATCTCATTTGAGCCTTGTAAAAACTTCGTGAGGTGCTCTGTATAACTTGCATTTGACAAGAGAACACTTAGTTTTCAAGGTTAAGTGAGTTAGCTAAGAATGCGCCAGTAGTGAGTATGCAAATTCAAGCCATGAATCTCGAGAGCCTGACATAACAACAAAGAACAACTGAAACAGGGACTTTGCTGAAGGAATTATGGCATATCCAGCGAGGGAAGACTAGGAAGCACCGACAAATGACAATGCAAGAAAGCAACTGGGAACATTGGAAAAACATTCCCAGTGTGTTATAAATGTGTTACAGTGTGAAAAGGGGTGATTCAAAATAATAGACGCTCTGTAACCTTGTTGCTGTGCTCATTCACGCTCCACTCTTTGGGGCCCCATGGACTGTAGCCTACCAGGCTCCTCGGCCGATGGAATTTTCCAGGCAAGAATACTGGAGTGGGCTGCCACTCCCTTCTCCAGGGGATCTTCCCTTCGCAGGGATGGAACCCACATCTCTTGGGTCTCCTGCACTGGCAGATGGATTCTTTACCACTAGCACCCCCTGGGAAGTGTTGCTAAAATATGCAATAAAATGCTATGTTCTGGCTCCAGATGTGGGTTTATAGGCAATGTTACTATTTTCTGTATTGCTGCTGCTGCTAAGTCACATCAGTCATGTCTGACTCTGTGCGACCCCATAGACGGCAGCCCACCAGGCTCCCCCGTCCCTGGGATTCTCCAGGCAAGAATACTGGAGTGGGTAGCCATTTCCTTCTCCAGTGCATGAAAGTGAAAGGTGAAAGTGAAGTCACTCAGTCATGTCCGACTCTTTGCAACCCCATGGACTGCAGCCTACCAGGCTCCTCCATCCATAGGATTTTCCGGGCAAGAGTACTGGAGCGGAGTGCCATTGCCTTCTCTGATTTTCTGTACAGTTTTCTTTATTTCACATTTGCTACAATTATACTTTGGCTTTTCCAGGCTCCTCCCTCCAAGGGATTCTCCAGGCAAGAGTACTGGAGTGGGTTGCCATTTCCTTCTCCAGAGGATCTTCCCAACCCAGGGATCGAACCCGGGTCTCCTGCATTCCAGGCAGACGCTTTAACCTCTGAGCCACCAGGGAAGCCCTTTTATAATTAGATACAGTGCTACTAAAAATAAGATGAATGAATTTGTAAATAAAGTACAAAGAGCATTTATTCCCATTGACTTTCTCCTGGGATACCTTCTACAGGGGCACATACTAATACAAAATGTGGAATGCTGAAGTTCAAAATCTTCATACCCAGACTTTTCTTCATATTTGACTTGTGCCTTTTTAAAGAGATATACAAATCTTTCTTAGCTTCTTAAAAATGTGTATAATTTTTTTGTTATTTGAGAAGAAATAGATACACATCCTAAAAGTAAAATTTTGAGAGAAGGGGGAAAAATCACGTTAGAAAGTGTTCCTTCAATCTCACCACTGATCCATCTGTTTTCACTTCTCTGGTTGGTTACCTGCACAGCCGAGATAATATGCCCCTGTATCTTTAAAGCATTTTACCACCTTCAAATAGGTGATAATTCTTTTGATTCTCTAATGTGAAAGATGAGGAAAATGGCTGATCCAAAATAACCTATGCTTTGTAATCTTAGTTTTTGTAAAATATACAACACAATTTTCATAAGCGCTGTCTCCAGATGTGGAAATTTTACTTTTTCTTTGGATATTGCTCTCTATTTCCATTTTTTTCTATGATAACCGGGCCCAGACAGTTTTATAGGTATATTTCCAAACTAGGAAAACTATAGTTGATGTTGAAGAAGTTATTGTAAGTTATCTGA